>NC_138887.1:54421838-57417023 GCF_965194825.1 Balaenoptera physalus | reverse complement strand
AATTTTGACAACCTAATTGAACTGTATGAAAGTGAGAACAAAATGAGCAGCGCTTTTGTGTGCTTTTATTAGATTGGAGCTTTTATAGATCTTGTTTTCACTTGTAAACCTTTTCGCATCTGAACGTTTCGTCACCTGTAAACCTTCAAAAACCAAATTGGCCAGTGAATCCTGTTGAGATTTAGCTAATGTTCAGCCTGAATAGAATTGAGTTATTTTAATTATTTGTTCTGATACGCTTATTGATCATATACCTCGACAGTTTGGCTTTCTACTCTTTTCCTATATGTAAAACAGTGCTACATAAATTTATAATTACACGATAGGCATATAAATTTTGATAGGTTGGATTTAAAATTTTTTTAATATGAAAATAATGATGATTTTAGGATAACGGTCTCTATTTCATCAAAAGTGTGTTGTAGATGTCATCTTGAGGGCCGTGGTTAGAGAGTGGTGAGCCCAAGGGCTCATTGCAAGATGCTAATATGTTGCTTAGACAGGATCATGTGATTCCGAGTCTGACCTTGAAATCTGTAGACCTGGAATCTGGATGTTTCCCTTGTACTTAGAAGGTATCAGGCTTCCAGGGAGTGACCGACTAATGCTGTGTCTTCTAGGTGATTGGTTAGTAATTGATGTACAGTGGGAAAGATGACTGATGAGGGAATTAGGCACTCAAGTTCTCTCATCAGTCCTTCATCTCTTCCAAGTCTACATATCTTACCAAATAGCAATTTTTGTTTGTTTGGAGTTAAATTTAAATGGCTAGTATCATCAAATCATGATGAGAAGGATTTATGTATATCCACTCTAGGCTAAACCCCGAGTCTTCAGATCAGAGAACATTATTTTTTGGTCAGAGCTAAAGACCTCTTGCAAATAAAAGCTCTTCAGTCTCTTGTCTTTTTCCTTTTCTTTCTCATATTGCACGTTGAATATGGGTCAGCCAGGAAACTTGCTTTCTAAGACACTTTAAGGACCTGGCTGATGGAAAGTTCTTTTTAATATAGGCCTCCAAAATAATTTCAGCAAGGATAAAGGATTGTTGCTCTGGTGATTAAATACCTTTGCCTAGACGTGACATGCCACTTTCATTCATATCTCATTAGTCAAATAAAGACACGTAATATCACCTAATTTCAATAAAAGCAGCAAAAATATGGTCCTTTCATAGATGTGGAAGACGGAGAATCAGAATATTGATGGACACCCGTAATGAGCAACACAAAAATCAAAGTGGATCTTTAAGAATGTTAAATGGTTACATCCATCTTTACCATCACAAAATCCAAGAAGAACTTATAGGCATGACAAGGTAATTATGCTGTAGGGACTTCAGAACATCACTTGACCACAGAGAATGTCATTTTACCAAGGGCAAGATTGCAAAGGTAAAGAATAAAATCAAATGCTAATTTATTTATACATCTTCAATTTTTTTTTTTGACTAGTAATACATTCATATCTTTAAAATGTAAAGATGGGATTAAAAAGGCATACGTTGGTCAGTTTCATTTTTGCTTTGTCTCTTATTCCTATCACTGTGCCCACCGGTAACCATTCTTATTGGTTTTTTGTGTCTCTTTCCAGTATGTCAGCAAATGCAAGCAAATATTTTTACATATTTTATATTTTTATGTCTCTTCCTTTCTTACACGAAATTTAGCATACTACACCTACTCCACTGCACCTTGCTCTTTTCACTTCTCAGCATAGCCTGGAGATTTTTCCATATTGCATCTTCATTCCCTTTTAGAGATGCATGGTATGCTATAGGGAGTGTCCTGTAGAGGACTCTCAGGTGTTTCCACTCTTTGTTTACCACAATAATCTTAAAAACCCCTTTTCTTTTATGTGTGGGGTGTACCTGAGGGTTAAATACCTTGAAGGGGAATTGTTGTGTAAGATGGCAAATGGATTTTTATAGTTAGTAGATATCTCTAAGTTGCTCTCCATTTATGAGACATTCTCCACAACCTTTCCATCAAAACATATGGGAAAGCTTTTTAATTTTTGCCAGTCTGATTCATAAGAATTGTCAATTTCATCAGAAATCAGCTGATTAAAGAGCCATTGACAAATTGGAAATCCAAGAAATATTCTTAGACGTACATATATATACACACATATACATATCTATACATACATGCATATGCACACACGCACACACGAAATGACCCTGAGGTTGGAAATTCTTGGGCAGTGTCTATTACTCCACCAACATCCTAATAATGAATACGACATTAACTTTTACCCTGTCTTGAGATTCTGCCATTGGTCAGACAAACAGTTCTGATTGAATACGCTGGACTATTATTACCTCGTCTCATGAGTCCATTAGAGAATGCATGTTATTCAATTCTTTGAAGTTTTGAAATAAATTTCAGTGACCCCAGAGCAGCAGAGAATGTGAGTTGCTGGTGCCAGCCTGGTGTGGTAAAGGAAATGTGAAGAGAGAAGGAATCCCTCCACCGTTCTTTTCTCTGCGTTAGGTTTCCAAGTAAAATCCTCCTACATTTAAGTTACACAGCTTCACTTTCTCTCCCTTCAAGAAAGCCTCATGGACTTTGCAACATTCACAAGCTTTGATCTCTGGGTATGACTTTATTAGATCCTACACCCCTGTTTATCATTTGGGAGGCCCCAAACAAGGATTCCAAAGTTCTCTGAAGTTCAACTACTGCCGCATTCTCTTTTCATAGAATTCAAAGGTTAAGATATTTGATGGGGGTTTTATTATTCTGACAAAATCTTCATATGTTCAGGTAATCGTTAGAAGTAAAAGGCATCTTAGCAGCAAAAGATAACACACAAGTATCACATTTTAATTGGAAAATCACTAATTAGTACCTTGTCAGTTTAACAAGGTAACAAGAGCCACCTACCCATTTACCCTACTAATGTGGACCCCAAATGAAAGCAGATATCTGTGGTCAAACACCTCTGTGGAAGAATGGAAATTTCACATGGAGACATTGTTTTCTTCCTACATTGTTTTCTTCCTTATTTGATCCACCCATTCAAAAAAGATTGTTCAGCTCTCAGGGTTACCTATTTAATGCTGTTGAATAAATAGGCAATCCTGTCTCAAATCAATCATTCATTGATTTACTGTTTTTCACAATTATTCATTCATTTATTCGTTTACTGAACTATGTTGGATTTATCCTTTATCTTTAGAGTCTAGCACAGAGCCTGGAATACAAGAAACACCTAAGGCTTGTTGACTGACAGACTGAATAAATGAATTAATGAATTATTAACCCAGTGCTTGGGTAGTGTTTATTGGAAGAATATGTGTTTGCTTTACATTATGCTAAAATGAAGTCTTCTACCAGTAGTAGAAAACCAGGTTTTCATAACCTTTCTTCACCTGTGAATAGGGCATCCCCTTTGTATGTCCTCAAGGTCAACAGTAAAATGTAGGCATGAAGAAACAAGACCATTCTCTTTTGAAGGAAACAAGGTGATAAAAGCAAAAGATGAAAGTAATTTTAAAATCTAGGTGATATGGCAAATTAGAGGAGCTAATTAATAATATTGCTGTAAAATATTCACAGCCATATTTCAGTATAATGTTTATGCTCAGGCACATTATAGAAGCTAGCTTTTCATCAGACACTCATGAACTGTGCAAAGCACAAAGCTGGTTGCTACACTGTTCTCAACACAGTGAATCATAGTGTATTAAACAGATAATATATTCATGTGAAGGGGGTTTTTGAAAAAAAATTATAATATATTCATGTGAAGGGGGTTTTTGAAAAACTAGTTATATGAAACTAAGCATTAATTGTTAAAACAGATTTAAAAGGTCCTAATCTGATAAAGCTAAATGTTTTTGAAGTGCTATCATCCATGTAAGTCAGTAATTATGGACATTTTTTGGTGGATGCCCCCAAGATGTGACTTACTGAAGTACCAGATTGTTGGGATTTGAAATCATGGCTAGCTATAGTTCTGACAACATTAAAGTGTTAACTTTTCCTTTAAGTGGTGAAGCCCCATTTAGAGCCTCAAATGCAACCATAATATTTTGTCTTCATTATCTCTATTCTCAGATTTCCATTTGTCATTTCCACCTTCCTCTTTGGGAATGGCAGGCACTCAGCTAGCTCTATGCTCATCATGGATGTACAAGTTGAGGTGCACTTGACGGTTCCCCCACCCCCGGCACTCAAGGCTATTCTACCACAATTGTTTCATCATCCATTGATAAAACAGAGAGGATTGTTTCTTATTTTGTTAGTCAGTGCTTCAGGCAAAATAAGCTCTCATCCTTTGTGTATCACTTCTTTGAAATAAAATGAACACATTAGAAGTGATGTTTCTAGGGGAATTGTTGCCCAGAAGTGGATGGGCAAGTAGAATGAACATTGTTAGTATTCTTTCTTTATATTTCATTAAGAACTGTTTTCACCGGTACTAAAATTAATACTCAAAAATGATTATTTTGGTCATTCTTGACCTTCTTTCAAAGCATATATTTAATTACTGACCCTCAAACAAAACTTCCAAAGAGGACCTTCTTATCTTCCATTAATTACAAAATAAGTACAACTTCAGGTCTATCCCACTAATAAAGAAGATGCCTGGATATTTTACCCTTTATATTCTGTGTACAGTGCTTTTGAAACTTTTTGGTCATGCAGTGCTGACTGGCTGAGTTTTTTGAAGGATAGTTGACTTAGAATATTATATTAGTTTCAGGTGTATAACACAGTGATTCATTATTTTTGTAGATTATGTACTATCCAAAGTTATAATAAAATATTGGATATATTTTATGTGCTATACATTGCATCCTTGTGACTTATTTATTTTATAACTGGTCGTTTGTACCTCTTAATCCCCTTCGCCTGTTTTGACACTCCCTCCCTCTCCCCTCTGGTAGCCACTAGTTTGTTCTCTGTACCTGTGACTCTGTTTCAGTTTTGTTACATTTGCTTAGCTGTTTTGTTTTTTTAGATACTACACATAGGTGAAAACATTCAGAGTTTGTCTTTCTCTATCTGATTTATTTCACTAAGCATATTCCCCTCCAGGTCCATTCACGTTGTTGCAAATGGCAAGATATCATTCTTCTTTCTGACTGATTAATATTTTGTTATACATCACATCTTCTTTATCCATTCATGTGTTGATGGGCAATTAGGTTACCTACATATCTTGGCTATAGTAAATAACACTGAACATTATGAACATTAGGGTACAAATATCTTTTCAAATTAGCGTGTTTGTTTTCTTCAGATAAGTACTCAGGAATGGATTGTATGGTAGTTATATTTTTAATTTTTTTGAGGAACCTCCATACTGTTTTCCGTCGTGGATGTGCCAATTTACATTTCCACCCACTGTATACTAGGGTTCCTTTGTCTCCACATCCTCGCCAACACTTGTTATTTGTTGCCTTTTTGATAATAGCCATTCTGACAGATGTGAAGTGATATTTCATTGCGGATTTATCTGTATTTCCCTGATGACTAGTGATATTGAACATCTTTTCATGTGCCTGTTGGCCATCTGTATGTATTTTTTGGAAAAAATAGCCTATTCAAGTCCTCTGCTTATTTTTTTTTAATGGACTTCTTTCATATTGAGTTGTCTGGGTTCTTTATATATTTTGGTTATTAACATATTGTATCTCCCATTCAGTAAGTGGCCTTTTCATTTTGTTGATGTTTTCCTTTACTGTGTCAAAGCTTTTGATTAGGTTCTATTTGTTTATTTTTGCTCTTATTTCTCTTGCCTGAAGAGAAAGATCTATAAAAATATTTCTAAGTCCAATCTAAAAGAGCATACTGTGTATGTTTCTTCTAGAAGTTTTATGGTTTCAGTTTTTGTCTTATATTTAAGTCTGTAATCCATTTTGAGTTTATTTTTATATATGGTATGAAAAACTGTTTTAGTTTCATTCTTTTATGTGTAGCTCTCCAGTTTTCCCAACACCACTTACTGAAGAGACAGTCTTTTCCCTATTGTATATTCTTGCCTCCTCTGTTGTAGATTAAATGACCATATGTGCATGGGTTTATTTCTGGGCTCTCTATTCTGTTCCATTGATTTATGTGTCTGTTTTTGTGCCAGTACCATACTGTTTTGAATTATTTAGTTTGTAGGATGGTTTGAAGTCAGAGAGTGTGATATTTCCAGATTTGTTCTTCTTTCTCAAGATCGCTTTGGCTATTCAGGGTGTTTTGTGTTTCTATACACATTTTAGGATTATTTGTTCTAGTCTGTGAAAAATGCTATGGATATTTTGATAGGGATTTTATTGAACCTGTAGATTGCTTTGGATAGTATACACGTTCCAGGAACATGGAATATCTTTCCATTTATTTGCGTTGTCTTCTACTTTTTTCATCACGTCTTATATTTTTCAGAGTACAGGTCTTTCATCTCCGTGATTAAATTTATTCCTCAGTATTTTATTCTTTTTGATAGTAAATGGGATTATTTTCTTGAATTCTCTTTCTGATAACTCATTATTAATGTATAGAAATGCAACACTGGATCAATCCTGTCTGTACTTCTCCATATCCACATCACAAAAATATATTTTAATTTAACATCTTTGGTTTCTGATGATTTGAACACTAATTTATGTATAGTTAGTTGTTTCCTCTCTCCATGAAGAAGTTTCATGATAATAAAATTTTAAGGGGGAAAAAGAAAAAGTGAAGCTTTAAAATAGTTACTATGGTGGGAAAATACAGAGTAAATATCAAAGCATCTCATTTTCCTCATTTGATTCACATTTTTTCTCTCCTCATTTGCCAATTCTCTGTTGCTGACTGACTTACTAATATTTTAAGAAGCCAGGAGGGATCTTGTGACCTCATTATGTGAGTTGATGCTTAGGGAGCTTTTGAACTAGGTAATCAAGACAGGAAGCATTAAATTCTGGGTTGCTAAGAGGCACAATAGAATAGAATGAAAGTCAGTGGAGGTTCCGTTTTTCACACTTTTTATAGTGTTAATTCTGAAAGAGCAATGCTTAGTTATTTCTTTTCAGTCTACTTTACTGTCACAGATAATCATTACAAAAAACATTTGTAATCTCAAAATTGTGGTAAATTTTATATTTTTATTGCCTCCATTACAGTAAAATATTACTTGGATTGTTACACTAAAGATTGCTGTCTAGATGATTCTCGGCAAAAAAAGATTGTAAATATATGTATAAAAGACATGCATTTGATATTAATGTATTCTAAGCCATTTATTCTTGCTCATGGAGAATTTTTTAAAGTAATATAATATATTTTACAAAGGAAAGGCATCTAGGGAAGAGATAAATGATGGGATTTTAAATAGTTCAAGATATTAAAACATGCAAAATTGTATAAGACCATGCTATGGTTTACTGGGAAGTAATAGCATACTTTCTATATGTGCTAAAGTAGGAAGCCTAAGCAGTTTGTTACTTCCCAAGTTTACTGCAGGAATTGATTTTTGTTGAACAAGATTACAGGGCCATTTGTGAAAACTAATCTTGCTACTGGCAAAAAAAACCTGGGAAATAATAAAACTGACAGTATAATTTTATAAAACATTTTGGAGACAGCAAACCAATGTATCCTACCATTACTTGTTCAATTCCATGTAAACTGTGGATTTATCATGTTTGCTGGAAAGAGATTTAGGATGAGAGTTGGGTCTGTTCATTATGAGCTGTGAGGAATACTATAAATGATCTGTAGGTCGATTTCCTGGTGTTTAAAGTCAGGATGAATACACTTATGTCTTACAGTTTTAGTTTTACAGTGCATTGCCTACCAACTTCTTTTGCTTATACTCGCTGAACTTGACTAGCGGAGTGGAAGTTGTGTCTATGAAATGTGTGAGTTATGTTAAATGATTTTAAGATCCCTTCCAACTCTGACATTTATGGTTCTCTCATGTAGGTGCTTCTCCTTCCTTTGCTTCTCTGATGGGAGACCCAACCCTTAACATTTAACTCTCATCCAGGTACTCATTGATCACATCTCTTCCATTTCTGCTCATGTACTATTTTGTGCATTGAACAGATATTTTATCACTTCTCACTGGGCCCAGTGCACCTCAAACTATCTGTGGAGAAGGACCAGTTGGTTTTTGCTTTTGACACAGCACAGAACAATACATTTATGAAATACAACAAAAATTAATTTCTAAAAAAAGACATTGAAAATACATCTTCAAACTGTGTATTGTTAAACATAGCAGACACGAAATTACTCTATCCAATTGTTAAAAACTCTTCTAAGTTCTTATTCTGAATGTCTGTAATTATCTCATCACAGATAAGTAATAACAGTTCACAGACTGACTCTGGTCCATGGGCCACAATTTGAATTGCACTGATTTCAAACCTAGACTAGCGGTTCTCAAATCCTGATCCCTAGACCAACAGCACCAACATCACCTGGAAACTTGTTAAAAATGCACATTTTCAGGCCCCTCTGAGACCTGTTGAGTCAGAAACTCTGGGCCTGGCTCCCCTCCCAGCTGCCTGTGTTGAACAAGATTCTGGTATAGGCTAATGACAGAAACGTGGCTTTTCACTTTCTCTTCTATGCTCTATTTCTTTCATTACATGCCTTGTAACCTGCATTGTAATCCTCTGGGACTTGACTCCTGGTAACATGGTAATAGTTAACTGCATTGCTCTTGGGGATGAGAGTTAGTGTGAAGGGTACAACTGAGCATTTTGGAAACAATCCCTGTCCTAGAGTTGATTTTGACTTGGAGAATTTGGGTCACTATGTTTGTACCTCAGATGTAATCTATCTGGGACAGTCGTCCTCACCTTAGGTATACCATTTATTTTTATTTTAAAATTAAGCTTTTTATTCAAGGAGTATTGATGTATCGAGGTTATAATTAGTCATTATACTTCCTTGGGAAGGAAATATTTATGTATTGGAAAGCAAAAGGGGACTCTGATGAGGTGTAGGTCTTTCACTATTATTCTGTATATTTTCATCAATTTGCTTTTGTATCTACAGTGAGATGTACATCTTTGATAATTAGTAATTCAAAAAGTTTGTAATTCATCTGTCATTTCTCCTGAGGAAGTGAGAGGAAAAAAGTGCTTCATTTTTAACACATATACACCTCAACCAGCACTTTTAAGAACTATATCTATCCATGTATATCTGTATCTCCATATCTATCTATATATGTTTATACAGATACATTTCTTTAAGGAAAAAATAAAGGCTGACCGAAAGAGGAAGGGAAATTATCAGACACTAAAAACAGTGCAAAAGAAAAGTGAGAGGAGTGTGTCAAAAACACTTTAAATGCCAAACTTAGAACCGTATACAATATTCTCCATGAAAATTGGAGAACATTTATTCTTTTGTAGGATACAATGCGTTTACAAACATTGAACTTGTACCACATCATGAAATAAGTCCCAAAACACTTCAAAGAATTTCTTTCATTTAGAGAATTCAGGCAAAGGGCAAAATAAAAATAAATAAATAGCCATCTTTTTTAAAAAGAAAAATAAAAAGCTATGTGCCTAGTGTATGTTGTCCAGAGAGCTGAGACTGAGACAAAGGCCTAATTGCCCGTCGTTTGCGTGGGTGGGTGAGTGAGTGAAACAGCCAAGAAGGATTACTACTGCACTTTGCTTGTTCTCCATCCCATGGGACCTTGGGAGACGTCTCATAAAACGTCTTTCAAAACTCTCCTCTTTGGAGGCATTAACATGCCTGCACCTGTGAGTGGCATCGTCAGGGCCCTCCCTTTACACTCCAGGCAGTGATTTACACCTGCAGGAAGCCTGACAAAGCCTCCACTGTCCTGCTTGCCTCCTCTGTGTCTGTAGCAGGAGGCGAGCCTGAGAGGATTTGCAGGAGATGAAGAGGGGTCTGACAGAGAACGCTGAGAAATACAAATAATGGGACATTTTGAAATCTCTTGGATATAAGAGAGGGAATAATACTGAAGAAAATCTATTGATAACATTTAATTTATTAAGCTGGGCAGTGTTTTATTCGACTTTACATTTCATATGTCATAAATACTATTTTGTATGTATGAAATATTTCATAATAAATTTAAACAAAGTAATATAAGATGCTTCTTCAGAAGTGTGCTGTTTTCACATATTAATTTGCACATCAACTTTACTATTTGGTGATTTAAAAGTATTCTGGTTGGGATTTTACTGAAAGCATATTGAACGTTGTGACACACTAGGGAAAACCAGTTGCTGGTTTTCAAAAGCTGTGTGTGTCTTCTCATTGTTCATGTTTCCTTTTATGTTTTTCTGGAGAATCTTAAACTCTTCTTCAGATATATTCTGCACATTTCTTATTAAGATTTTTCCCAAGCGTTTTATTTTTGGTGTGTACACATTTAATTTTATTGTAACAAACCAACTTGTACACTTTTAACGTTTAAAACTGAGCATCATCTTTCCTGTGAAACAAAAGAAAAATTTTTAAATAGGAACAAAATTACAATAGAGAATGGCAATTGCAAATAAGATCCTACAGGTTCTGCTGATTCTCCCATCGAGTGGCAGGGCTCAAGTCATCATTAAGAGAGAATTTTATTTTAAAAGTATCATCTTAAAACAGCAAAGATGCCTGTTAAACATTACAATTAAACATGCCAAAGGAGAAGCCATGTTGTCAAAATTCCCACTTAACCCATCCAAACATCTCAAACCCACGCTTTGCTGACCTTCTATAACCCCATTTTTTAAAGTTTTTCTTTTTTTTTTTTTTAAACAGGAGAAAGCAGACAGATACATGTTGGTAAATGCCAACTGTCCATATTCACATAGAGACACAGTGTAATCTCTGAGTCCAATATACAGAGAAAAGTGGAAAAAAGCTAGAATTCTATGTACTGCTACACAGGGGCCTAGCACCTTCCAGCTTCCAGCAGAGCTAAGGGAGCAGAGGTTTTTCTTTTCTGCCACCGACAGAGCAAGGTGGCGTTGATTCCATAAAGTTTTTGTTGAGACAGAAAGGGATAAAAATGAATTTGGAACAGAAAGGCATAGAGATTCTTTTCCCACTGAATTTTGCTCAAGGTATTTCCCCCCAAAATAAGTTGTGAGCCATGGTATAAAGGAGAAAAGAGACCTCAAAAACAGGGCGACTGAGCAAAAGGCAACTTGCTTGCAGGGACTGGAGAAAATTTTAAAAGGAAGGTTGGAATCCATCAGTGTTCCATTTGTCATCTTCTCCTTCATCTTCCTCTTCTTCCTCACCCTCATCATCATCTTCATCTTCTTCACCTTCATCTGCTTCATCAGTATCTTTTAATCCTTCTTCCTCTTCTTCATCATCTTCTTCTTCTCCTTCCCCTTCCTCATCATCCGTGTCAGGAACCAAGTAGTACTGTGATGGATTTGGCCAGATATCATCCTGATGACCTCTCCTAACTCATCTGCACCTGCATCAGAACGATCAGTAAACCAGGTGAAGAAGCTCTCTGGTTCTTCAAGCTGCCTCTTCCTGCTGGCTTTATTCTGCATTTGACTTGAACATTTTGTCAAATCCTTTCCTAAGAATTTGATAATTAGTGTTGTTATAACAAGTGGAATCCTTTAGCTCACTGTTTCAAACAGAAAGGCTTTACATCTTGATATATTAGTTCTGTAATTGGCCATCAATTTGAATTCTCTTAATTTTTTCTGATTTCATTTTATTCAATTCATGGTTGGCAATCATCCTTTCTAATTAATGGTAATTGTGTAGAGGAAGATTTTATATTTTTGGAAATAGCTACCTAATGAGGTAATTGTTTTGTCACTCAAATTATCAAGGAGATGACCCACGGCCATTTGAGCATGCAATACAGGAGAATCCTACTTCAAGGAAGGATTTCTATAGATGATAAATGTCTTAAATTCTAAGATTCAATGATTATAAGAGTACCCAGAAATAAAATCTTCAGACACAGTTTCTTAATAATACTACCACCTCTGTCTAACATGAACAGCACCTTAAATTTTTGTCTACTTTCAGTATTTTATGCAAATGCCCTGTCACATAAATAAAAGTGAAAATAACAAGCCCTGAAGTAAAATTTGTAGTTGCACAGGAAACTGTGCCTTTCTCTTTTGTTGGATGAAATTGATTAAGGTTAAGATTATCCTTAGTTTCCACCATGACAAAGGAAATAAGCACCGAATAATCAGAAGCTTTTACTAAAAAGCAAATGCTGCAAAACCCATTTTACATCTTACCAGTCAAACTAAATACAAGTTGTCAGAAAGTAAACTTTCTACACAGAATGGGGTGTTTAGGCAAAGAGTGAAATGTATAGATTATTTCTATTTTTAATATTAAATAGAAATGATTGAACACATTTTCCTTTAGTTGTCTATCTCTTGCTTTACACAATAAGCCCATAAAAAATGCAATAGATATAAAGAGTCCATGTTATTGAGGAATTTGGTCGGTATCATCCTCTATGATTTTGGAAGAATGCTTCATTTCTTTGGACTTGTTGCTGCCATATATTTAAATAAATAATGCTAATTATAAATAAAGACAACCATATTGTGAAGTTTCCCCCTTTCACTGGGAAAGATTCAACAAATGTTTGAACCTTTGTTGTGTAACAAAATCTGCCTGAACACTCAACATTTCTTGGAGATAAAATTTGATCTTTTTGGATACTTTCACACCTAATTTGCACTAAACTGCATACTCATATTATGTCGATATCACTGTCAAAAGATGGTGGGGAGTTGAAGAATCAAATTAGAAGACTAAATGAAGAAAAAAGTGAAAACACATGACTTCTGAAGCTTTCTCCTAACTGTATTTCCCATCAGTTTCTCTGGGGAGAAGAGATCACGTTGCATAAATTTGGACTCAAGTTACCTTTTGTTTTAGTCTCCAAATTCCTCTCATAAGCTCTGATTTTAATAAATATAAATGCTGTCATTAGAATTACAAATGTTTTTATACTCCTATTGCATTTGCTGTAATTTTGATTCTTTTTAATTTAAAAATAAGTCAGACACAAAATACACTTTTAAGAAACCAGGCTTACGGACCACATGCTTGCTTAAATAGATGAATAGCAATTGCCTTAACACCTTTAGTTAAAATTGTTGAGAGCATCTAACTTGAATTTGTTTTAATCTGAGCAGACATGATTTGTTGAAGGCTGTAGCTCTGAACACTAACCTGAGGTAGCTTATAGATCGTAAGGAAAAGTTCCTACAGCAGCACGTCAGGGTGACTTTGACCTAAGCAAGTTTCTAAAGGATAAAGGCCAACTTCATCATGCGCTTGGATTTAAAATGCTACTCTTTTGCCAGTCATTTGGAAGTAATTGAAATAATAACTTAGATCAATTAAACATTCCTTAAAAAATAATCTAAAATGAGATTCACATCTTGTTTCAAATATATTTTACTTTGTGGCTTATATTTATTCTTGGAAAATTATTGAGAAATTATTTTCCCCTCCAAAACCACAGACGATGTACAGCTGAATACGATTCTACGCCCTAATGACTTGGAGTTGGAAGAATTCCTATAACTCAAGCTAAGATTTTTCTACTGCTTTGACCTCAGAACTTTTTAGGTGATTGTCTACCCCAGCACCACTGTTATAACTTTGTAAAGTGAAAGAAAGTATAAAAAGTGAAAACTTGAGGAGAAACCTTTAAACAGTGACAGTCTTGCTACACATTTTAAAAAGCCCTTACTTAATACCTTGTTATTCAGCCCACACACGTGCACAGGTGACACCCCAACAGTGGCGTATAGGGGGTGTTCACAGTGGGAACAATGGTTTGCATTGGCTCCTAGTGACTTCTCTGTTATTTTTCAAGTTGTTGACTGAGTTTTAGACTTCTTCCTGTTTATATATATATTATTTTCTTAATGTTTTTGTTATATTGGACAACATTCTCGAAGTAAAGTATTGGTAATTAAAATATACCATTCCATATACTCGTATCATTTTGCATATGAGTCATCTGCTTTGTAAAAGGTAATTATTTCTTAATTATCTAGACAATACATTTTCCATTTGATAAACATTTTTCAATGCTACCTTTTTCTAGTCTTAAAACATTTTTCAATGCTACCTTTTTCTAGTCTTAGGGCATTTCTATCTCTTATATTCCACTAAGCAATTCTAACAGAAGCATGTTTGCAGCATTATCACTTAGTTATTCAAATATTCGAATAATTTTTTGCATTTATTCAGCTATTATTTATTGAATGCCTACTGTCTGCCAGGCAACATTCCAGGCAGTGACATTTAGTGAGCTAAGCATACATGATGCCTGCTACTACAAAACTATCATCCAGTGAAACTAATGAAGCCCTATTTAAAACATGGCATGAATAGAATGTAAAGGTTATTTTTATTTATTTCACAAATATTTATTTGGAATTCAAATGTGCCAGACAATGTATTACTTCACAAGGGATTACAGAAATAACACATTTTAAACAACTTACAATTCAAGAAGAGATGTTAAATTTAGGCACATAGGGCAAAGAATGTGATTAAGTTCCACAAAGGAGATCAAAACATACTGGAAGACTGAACTACTTATTTATTTGTATTAAAAACATAGTATGGGTCAAATGTTATACTAGGGAGATAGGGAATGAAATGTGCATCAAAGGATGGATGTATGAGGTTTGGAGGAAAGAGAGGGTTAGAGTTAAGCTTTCTGGATAAATAGAAAAAAACGTAAGGGTACAAAGTTGTGAGAACAGCGCCAGTGTGCTCCAAGTGTATTCCGGTAGACTGAAGAATGAAGTCCATGGTCAGCAGATGTTATCAGGTACAGTACAATTAGAAAAGGAGTTTAGAATCACAGTGTTAAGGATTGGACCTAATTCTATAGATTGCGAACTGTTCTAAAATATTTTGAATCCATAATCTTAGTTGTACTTCAGTAATAATAATTAATCTGACTATTAAGAAGTTGGTGAATCTGTGTAATGAAGGAAAAATTGAATGTGAGGACAGCAACTTCTGTTTGAAGCAGGTTTAACTTGAAATATCAGGGAGATGTGTGGTGGGATAGGTCTAGAAGGCAGTAGTATTTAAGGGTTAATCTCTCTAGAGAGTGGTCGGAATTAGCAATATGATTTGGAAATCAGCTATATCTAGGAAAAGCCAAGGGGGTGACTTCTATCAGCCACAGTAAATGTGAAAAAGATCTTGCAATTTAGCTCTGGCTAATTTTTTATCTGTAAAATAACTCCAGCTCATACAGGACTCCCAATGTCAGGTGCTTTTTTGTTTGTTTTTCATTTTTCTCATTTTTATGTTACCTATTCTTAGTGGCCAAGGTGACCTTAAGGTTTCCCTTAGCTTGACTAAACTTTAAACAGGTTTTTTCCTGACTCTCTTTTCCTGACCTCTCTTTTTTTAGAGCATTTACTCTAGAAAACTTAGAATTATAAATTCTCTCTCTGCCCCTTTGAGATATATGTTTTCTCCTAGCCTCTTCCTAGCTTTCTAACCCAGGAACATCTTTCTCAGGGACCTGTGAGTCACCACTTTGAAATGTAATCATCAAGAAAGAGCCCCTAGCTTTCAGTTTCTGTTGGGGGGCAGGGTATGAGCCTAACTTTCATACAGACAATTAGCAAATACCAACGGCCTACTGTAGGGGTGGTTTAAGCCAGTCACTTTATGTCCACCTCCCTTTGTTCAGCTCATAAAGGTACAAGTGCGCACATGACTCAGACTTCAGTGAATTAGTGGATGACAATTGTTTGTACACAGTGATCATTTTTAGTGGGCATGGCTTTGCCCAGACGGAATGAGACCCCAGTCTTTATTAAGTGATTGGGTAGTGTGATGAAATGGTATGATCCCCACGCCTAGGGAGTTAACCAGGCACGAGAAATAGAATGTTTTATTCTATACTCAGACCTAAACTTAGTCTCCCATTAAGAGACTAATTTTGCTTCTGTTTCTTTTAGCTTTGTACACTGTTGGTGAAAGTCATATAATAGTGAGTAGGGAAGACGGTTAACTGGTATTATTTGCCTCATTGGTTTAAGGATCAAATGAGGTAATTTGCATAAAGCTTTTAGCATGGTGACTGGCATATTGTGATAATCATTATGTGTTAACTATTGCTTTTCTTTTTCTTCTCTGTCCTGCAAATCCACTGTATGAGAAATAAACACATTTTATACTTCTCTAATTTTGAGGAGTTTTTTAAACTTCATCATTTTCTTCTATTATGATTTCCTCCATTTCTATGTAAGACTTTTTCTCCAATACAAGAGAGTGTCTAAAAACGTCTGTGAACTTTCTTCCTTCCTAAATCAGAAAAAAAGTGTCATCTACTCATTTATGAATCCAGTCAACAATATGTGTTGGACACTGTGGTAGATATTGGAAATACAGACTTGAAGAATGAAATCAGTTTCCAGCCCTTAAGGAGCTGGTAATGGGTCACAGGATTGATGGTTGACCCCAGTGGGATGATGACATGGCCTGCAGAGAGCTAGTCCTCTTGATAACAAGGCTTCCTGGTAATTGCTAGGGTTCTTGATTATTATGTGGGGCTGAGAAAGGCTTTCCTGTGTGTATGTGTGTGTGTGTATATGTGTGTAGGGGGTTAAGGAGAAATCTGCAGGCTGAGGCAGAAGCCAGAGCCCTAGTGGGGGTGAGGAGGACATCTATGTAAGGGAGGTGATTTATTCATAAAATGTGAAGTTAAAGACAATAGAGAATGGAGACTTTCTCCTCAAATCTCTTCCACATTCTCCCAGTTTCCATTCCTTACCCCAACAAGTAACCACTACTATTAGTCACTGTTTATCCTTCCAGAGGTGATGTTTTATGCATAGTCAAACCAATAATTAAGTATTATTTTCCCTCTTTTCAAAAGAAATGATAGCACATATGCCCATTCTTTTACACTGCTTTTTTTTTTTTCCCACTTAACATGTTGAAGCTTTTTCCACATCAACACATGGAATACTTTCTATTTCATAGATACAGTTCCAATATATTTCATTATTTCATTCTTTTCCATAATTTTTAACAACTCCCTTGTATGTGGACATTTAAGCTGTATAAATCTTTTGCTTTTATATATAATACTCTAGTGAATATGAATAATCTGTAAATATATCTCATAGCTGTCATTACAGACACCATACTTCTTTTTGTCATCTGTATACTTTATTGTTAAATCACCGTGACCAACTTCAGGGTTGCTTAACTAACTGCTTAGGATTCCACAGGTCAAAGTTGTAAACTGAATATGAGTGTTTGGGTTTGAAGCATAGAATTATAATCTCTAAGATGCAGCTCCTTATTGGTTTAAAAAAAAAGAAGAAGAAAAAGAAAAAGCTGCAGAAGGAAGAGGGTATTTTTTTGTGTGTGCTTGAAGTTTCCAGGTTTGTTTTTTTTTTAAATTTTTTAAAACATGTACCTTTCCGAGTTCTTATAGTAATTTAAATAATTTAAAAATTTCCTAGAAGTACCTTAGAATTTTATGAAGATTGGGCTTGTCCATCCTTGAACATTTTCTTAAATAGCATTGTGGAGTGCCTCTTTTATATTTCTAGCTTACTACATGTCTTTCCTTTACCACCTCAATAAGGATATAAGCTAATGGATGGCAGGGGCAATATCCTGTCATTATAGATAATTTCCAAAAATATCAAAACAGTGCTTTGCAAATAATATCCTTCTATGAATAATTGTTGAATGCTGTATCTTAATTTGTTCTTCAAATTCATGGAGTTTGCTTGCCTATTCTGTTATTGAATGCATGTTATAGGAGCTTAATATGAATATGATGAGCTGTGACTAGAATTCCACTCTGAGAGTCAAATACAGACACCTACATAAACTGATTCACAAGTCATGAAGTATATTCCTCTTGATTGACAGGCACACACCTTTGTGTGAAAGAAACAGAGAGGGCTGGATGCAGTGGTGTGCCAGTTTGCTTTACTGTTTTGTGAGAGCTCATTGGGCTCATCCTCTGCTCAATTCCCCTTTTCATGATGTCTCATGAGTAGCTTGAAATTACATCATAGAAATCAGCAAGCACTGCCAATCTGGGTTCCCCCTCCCTTCCCAGGGTGTCAGTGTTTAAACATTTAAGGACACTGCCACTGACTAGATGGTAATGTGTTTTAAACACATTAACCCATTTAATCCTCACAGCCACCTAATGAAATAGGTAGAGGAAAATCCTCTTGTTAAGTCCACTTAATAGACGGCTAAACAGGGCCTAGATAAAGAAACACAGTGACAAAGAACAATGAAACAAGGCTGGCTGCTGTAAAGTTAGAATACAAAAGCAAAGCATCCATTGGAACAGAATTAGTTACATGTAGTTATTATCTTTTTGTTAAACATTGACCGTGATTATTGAGATCATAATTACCTCGAGTCTTTCAATTTCTCTCTTATATTTCCTATACAGGGAATGTTTCTGAACACATCTCAATTTTACAAATACTTTTTTCTTCAATAAGTAATTGCACAGTTTATTATATTGATAAATGCAGAACCCAGACTAACTTCTGCTTTTCTTTTCTTGGTTTGTACATAGTACACTGTGGGCAATTGCTGCACTGTAGCAGTTTGAGAGAACTTTATTGCTCTCTAGGCTATGATTTATGTATAATGGGAATGATACCTTTTGAAGTCCATGGCATGGTATGAGTTTGTGTACTGTTCATTTTTTTCTTTTCTACTTGGCAGTCCATCAACGGTACTTATGTTTTGTTCATGGTAGGTGAAATGAGTGTTTCATGAAGACTTTTGAGCCACAAATAATTTGTTATTCACTCTAGTATGCACAGATGCAATATTGTCCAAGAATGCTTCTTTACGTCCATAAAATAATATACAAATACGAACTTGTAAATACAAAATTGTTGGAAAAGTTCTCTAAGTAGAATTTTATTTGTTAAAATATGAATGCCCAGCTCTCTGTAGAAGCGATGGTAGGACCATTGAAGACAGAGAATTTTAAAAATTGCCTTCTCCCGACCACTCAGTAGAACATTTCAGGTCAACCTTATCTTGGGCATGAATCATTATTGTAATCCACTGATTGCCTGAATCCCAGATCCTGTGTCTATTCCTGTCATTCAGAGGGTGCAGCCTTTATCTGAACCTCAAGAAAAGAGAATGCAGAGGGGCCCCTCAACCGAAGTGATCCATTTATGGAAAGAAAGCAAAACCACAATATAGTTCCACCAGAAGGTCTCTGAGTAGTCCTGTAGGAAAAACCTATTTGAGTTTTTATCCTAAAATTTCACAGATGTTATTCAATATGATAACTGTTAACAACTCATAGCACGGTAATGATTGGTATATAATTATTGGAAAATGCTAACCTTGCAATGAAAATGAAAACCTTCCTCCTTAATATTGGATTATTAGCTATTTTACCCCGATAGTCTTTTAATTCTTATTTTTACTACGTGGAAATTTCAAATTGGTATCTTCTAGAGTCATTAATAATCTGACTACCATTAAACAACTCAGTATATATGAGTTATCTCATTTTTTTAAAGTCAAAGAGCTGTATGCTCCAATACCATCTATGTACTGATCTGTTTTATAACATTTCTAATAAAAACATTTAATGAGCAAAAAGCCACAATCATTTAGATTTAAGCAACTGACTAAAGAGCTCTGCTAGTACATACAACCATTTCTTTGTGTAACAGAGGCACGAGTAGGTAAAGTTTTTTTGTGGAGGGTAGATAGTCAATACTCTAGGCTTTGAAGGAAAGAGACAAATCTGAGGATGTTATGTGGGTACTTCTACGACCATTTGAAATGTAATCATTTGAAAATACTAAAGCCATTTGTAGCACACAGCACACACAAAACAGGTAGCAGGCCAGATTTGGCCCCTGGGTCATAGTAGTGTGTTAGTCTTGGGAAAAGAGCACCTCTAAAAGTGGGGTGAAATGAGATTTCTCATTCAGTCTCCAGAGTGCATTGCCAGAGACCACACTGCTTGGTCATAATCTGAAGTCCAGAAATCCAGTCTGTTCCCTTCCATGATCAAATTTTCTCCTTCTTAAGTGCTTAGGGGGCCCAGAAAGTGTACCTCAATGGACAGAGGGTGGGATGTGTTCAGTCCTGTGTCATGCTCTAAATGGTAAAGGAGCTCTTGGTGCAGCCTGTGATCTGGGGTTGGTGGAATGTGTTTTAATGGTGGTGAGTGGGAAGAAGCCCCAGGTCCCACCCGTAGCCAAGATATCATCTTGCCCTTGTAAACATGAGAGTCAACTGTCTGGTTTTCTCTCAGTGAAGATTCTCATCTGTGTATCGCAGTGCCTTTCCGTTAATCCTTCTTTGACCTCCTCGCTCTGCCACTGTCCTGCAGATATTTCAATTCACGTGTACAGTCATTTTCCCAGTGACAAGGTGGCCACAGGAGACTATCTGAGCAGCTAAAGTTTCTGCCACAAATGGGACCAAGAAATCCTTCCTTCTGTTTTTAATCTCTTACTTGGGTGAGCTGTCTGGTCCTGCCTCTGCCCCTCATCATTTCATTAACCTAGCTTCATCTGTTGTTGCATTGGCCCTTTCCACCTCCAAAAGAGACTTGTATGTAATCCTTCCATGCCGTAAGGTCAGAGCTTCTTATCAGATTGGTCTACTACCTCCTTAGGCCATGGAAGCAAGGAATAAGGTGCTTTTGTCAAACCCTTGCAAAAAGAATGATCGTTGTGCACACTTCTCCCAGGACAGTGGATGCTGCTGTCCCCATTTTATTGTGAGAGCGTCGGGGTGATTCTTCACGGCATATCTGCTTAAGGGAGACTTTCCGTTCATTGCTGAAACTAAAAAAAGCTGTTGGCATTCTGTCTTGCTAAAGATGATTTAAATGCAAATTTAATGTGTGAAAAATGTATACACTCATGGCAAGTGTCAGTGCATAATATTGAGGAGCACAGTGAAAATTTTTCTATTGAAATTTGTTTAGGGGCCCAGAATTTATATTTGTAATAATGGATTTATCTTATTATTTACTTTGTGGAATCTCTAATTAAACACATTTCAAGATTTTCTCAAGGCCAGGTAGGCCATAAAATGTTCATTACCAAAAAAAGTGGTACTAATGGAGCATGCTAATGTCACAGAATTGTAGTTTCTGGAAATCTGCAAGCCGGTTATTGAACAATCATTCCTTTCAAAGTTGGATTTGTGATATATTGTGACTAATGCATCTTAACATCATTACTTCCTGTTTTGGTCTGGTTAATATGTGAAAATAATTGGTTTCTGTCCTAATAATCATTTTGGTGTGTGGTCTTCGGAATGAAAATAAGCACCTTTGCTATTTTTTATAGGTTAGTTTCAAGCAGAACAGTTAATTAGAACATTGTTATCTTTGTTATCGGAATTCATATCTTTTATAAGATTCTTTCTCTCCAAATTACCCCATTTTGCTTAAATGCATTGCTTCAGAACAAAATCAGCTATATAACAGAAGAGAATAATAATGTTGTTTTCTTTGCTTAATAATTTGACTTTTCTTTAGTAGTGACCATTGTGTTGTTAACCTAGATTCTATTTATCTTTCTTTTCACAGTGTAATGAGATTGTTTTCTCAAGACTGCTGACTAGATAGTAATTCCTTAATTTGTAATGGAGTACATACTTAATGATAGTCACATCCTACAAGAACGACTTTACATTTATCTTTATTGAATCTCTCAATATGACTAATTTATATTGCTTTGATTTATCAATAAAGATTAAATAATAATAGATTAAATAGATTATTAAATACTAATAATCTAGTAATAGATTAAACTGATCCATTTTTCTTTCTCTGCAAGTTTGATTACTGTTTTGCTCTGTTCTTCAAGTTCCACTTGGCAAATTTTTTTCTTGGTGGTATATGTAGTGCTATGAGGAAGCTATTTAGAAAAATGGAAAAATTAGATTTGAGAAGTAAATAGCACTGTAGTGACCTTAAAAGGTTGACATGTTTTATCAGTGTATTAATGTACTTGTAGGAAGCTCACTACCTACTAGTAACATTTTCTTAAGATGTAAAATAAAAGCTGTTAAACAAATTTGTTTTATTAAAAAGAGGGCTTGTAATGAGCCAGGCATTGTTCTGTTTTTTGGATTCCTTGTTTCACATATTAATTCTTGAATCCTAATAACAACCTAAAAGTTGATACTATTATTACTATCATTTATAGTTGACATTGAGGCAAAGAGATTTAAGTAATTTGCTTAATGAGGTAGCTAATAAGTGACAGATCCAGTATTTGAGCCTAGGCCATCAGTATCCAGAGTCAGTGCTCCTAGCCATCAATTACCCTGCCTTCCTAAAGACTGAAAATGGTCTTTTAAAATTATATCACCATTAAAATAGAGGATAATCTAAATTTGGGGATGGATTATCTTATAAAGTTGTTGTATTTCTCGTTGTCTGCACTTGTTCTTTGAATGCCGTGTGTGTGTGTGTGTGTGTGTGTGTGTGTGTGTGTGTGTGTGTGTGTTTATTAATTTATTTATTTACAGGTCTTGACAATTTTTTTTTTTTTCAAATTATTTGTAATAGAAAAACCCAGTATCTTTTACTAAACACTCCGTGGGATATATGGTAATAATGACTTCTCACAGTGTCTTATTGGGGCAACTTCTTTTTTGCTACTCCATATCACTTGTCTGCTAAAGGCAAAATAGCAGGTGCACATAACTACTACACAGTCCCTTCAGCTCCCTCTCTGGAATTCATGTCGTCAGAGTGCTGACTTACATCAGCATGTTTCAAGATTGCCACCTGGTCTAAGATCTAGGTTGCTTTGAATAGATCTTGCCCTTCAA
The DNA here is from genome assembly GCF_965194825.1 of Balaenoptera physalus. Taxonomy (NCBI): domain Eukaryota; kingdom Metazoa; phylum Chordata; class Mammalia; order Artiodactyla; family Balaenopteridae; genus Balaenoptera; species Balaenoptera physalus. The sequence goes on along the minus strand of NC_138887.1, from coordinate 57,394,230 downwards.
AAAGACTCAGATGAGGCAGATGAGTCCAGGCAATCATTGCACCTGTTAAGGGCTTTGGTTCAATGCTTATGAGAAATTTAGTCTTTGCTACATTATAAATCATCCCATGTACCACACTGACATTTTCACCATCACAGATGCAGTGATAATGGTTGACAGTTGCAGTATCAAATGACACCTGCTTGACACATTTTTCAGTTATGTTAAGGTGAGATGCTGTGAAAGTCTGAGCTAATAAACAGATTTAGCGGACTTGACTAATATTTAGAGAAAAATTGTTCTCTAGAGACTGACTGGAAGAGAGACACACCTTTGGTAAAATTACATTTATTGAGTATTGGGTTTCAGGCACTGTGCTAAATTCACTATGTTGGCCTGAAATAGACTGCTAGATATTTCTCCAGCAAAGATGGATCTATTCTGGATCAGCAGAGAATTGCAACTGGGGGGTCTCCAACAATGGTGAGCCATGTGCAAGTCCCGTCGTGGCACGGGAAGGAGAGCAGTTTTACAAAGGGGAAAGGAACTTGGGAGGGCTACAGTAAACGAAGAGTGCATGGCTTTTCATGGCAGACTCCTTGCCAGGAAAGAAGGATCTTCATTCTTCGTGTTGGGCTGTACTATCTATTGTCATAAGTGTGAGAGCTCCCCCTTCTGGTCTCCCAACTCTATTTAATTGAGGTTTCTCTTTATTCATTTTTTACAATTATATTCATGATCTCATTTAACCCCATGAGGTAGGTCCTGTATTTATTTCTATTTTACAGATGATAAAACAGAAAACAAAGGTTAACTGACAGAAATAAGAGTAAGCAGTCCCCATTGCCCATACCACACACTGGCTGACAGCCCAGACTGCAATCACCAGCTCACATTTAAGCCAGGCTGCCCCTTTCCTACCTATGGGAGAGTTCTATTCTCTACATCTGTTTCCTCACCATTCAAAGGGAGAATAATAACTGTTTGAAGAGCTATTAGGATGATTGTGTCCATTAATAGATAAAACAGCCTTGGGACCATGACTGTTTGCTCTCACGCAGTTAGCAAGTGGCCAAGTGGAAACTGAGCTAGCAGATTTCAGAGCGTGGGTTTTAGCTACTGTATCATTTTATTTGGTGAAGATTTTACCTTCTGTTGTTCCACCGCCCCATACATATAATAACTCCCTTCTTGAAGCAACATTAATTCCTACTATGGCCTTACCCCATAAAGACGCTGTGCTTTGAGCAGCGCTTTCAATTATGAGCGTGCTCCCCCAGCTCACACGTCATCCCACAGGCTGATGCCTCTTGTATAATTGAAAAGGCAAGCAGTCTGCAGCAGCCTGGAGTGCAGTTCTGCAATTTCATCAAAACCCTCTCCTTGCAGAATTCATTGGCTTGAGCAGCTGTGGAGCTTCTGAAGAGGGGAGTTCCCTAGAAAGGCATTTGGATAACTAATTCTGCTATGGTTTCCATTTCGTGAGCTTAGCCATAAAAGAGGGAGTCAAACTCATTTAGTTTAGTTCAGTGTTTTGTTTTGTTTTGTTTAAATCTGCACTCATAAATATCAGCTCTGTTCTGTTCTTTACCCTAGAAGCTCTCTCCTGTTCTCAGCAGAGATGGGGTTGTGCATTTCCTATTGTGAGTAATGGCTCTATTTAATTAAATAGATAACATTTCACCCTAAAATAGTTCACAAAAGGATTGAGAAACCATCAGGAATGTATTTAAAATCCCTCAGTGAACCCTATCACTTTGTTCTCTGGCACAAATTATAGTTTCTGACACATTAAAATTACATCTTGAGAGGATTCTCTGAACATTTTCCCAAAGTGGGCATTCAGTATTTCAATGAAAAAATAATAGAAAAGAGGGTAGAGCATTTTCTCTGAAAGTTGCAGAAAAGAAGTGGCCAATTTTCTATATAGCAAATTATTTGGCTACTTCATTTCCAAAATTACACTAGGTGAAAGTAGACTTAATAATTTCACTTTTTCTGTATTAAACAAACCCTTATGTATTCAATTCCTTAAGTAACTTTTCTTTTAGGAATATCAGAATATAGTTTACTAGAATCTAGTTTATAAGGTGGAACAGATACTCCTAATGAATAAACAAATTATTTTCAAAACATCCCCAATGTTGGATCTGTTAGAATAATGCAGTTCAAGGTAAAATTATAAAATAATGATATTCTTTCATGTATTTTTTTTTTTTTTTTGGTCACTCTTTTGTGTCCCTACATGTATTTCAGGTCATTATTGCTTTCCAGTTTCTTCCTGTCATTGTCCTTAATTGCAGCATCCCAAGAGAGGCTTCATCCTCGTTAGTGTTCTCTCTTAATCTAAAATTAATTGTTCTGCATCAATCAGTATCAGGACTATGCTGAATACGAGTGAGTTGAATGTGTTATCCCACATTTGCCTTTTCAGTAAAGTCTGGATCTAGAAGAGAATGTGAATGTGGTGGATATTAGAAATAGTCTTTTTTAAAAGCAAGAGGACTAGTTAGGATCCAGTGAGGGCTTTTGGGTTTCCTCCAGGTCACACGATGAGCAGCTGCTGGCTTATTCTGTGCCGTGAACCAGCCTGAATCTGCTCCTGGAGAAAGATGATGGCTCAGGATGCTCTGATGGGGATTAATGAGCTTTGGGTTCTAAAGGGGAAATTCAACCAATAATCAGTTCTACCAATACATTCCTCTGGGGACTGCAAGGCAGTTACCCTCTAGGATTGCTAAGAAAGAGGAATTAGGGGCATACGAAGAACAAATCTTGTTTTTGGGTCAGCTGAATAACTGTAGGTGGAAAGATCAGGAGTGGACTGTTAATTATCAAACTGATCTAATTAGAAGGCACCTTAGTGCAAAATAATAGAGGCTGGTATACAAGTATCTACATTCAGGCTGACAGTGGGAAGTAATTATTAGCTGGCAATTTACTTGCACTGAGTATTACATATCATTGAATCTGTCCTAGATTTAACTGACTTAGGTGCTATTAAGTAACATATGGATGCCGAAAAAAAATTTTTTTTTTTTTTGGCGTGTGACTTATATATATATATATATATATATATATATATATATATATATATATATATATATATATATATATATATATATATTATTTATTTATTTATTTATTTATTTATTTATTTATTTATTATTTTTTTCTTGTGTTGGGTCTTCGTTTCTGTGCGAGGGCTTTCTCTAGTTGTGGCAAGCGGGGGCCACTCTTCATCGCGGTGCGCGGGCCTCTCACTCTCGCGGCCTCTCTTGTTGCGGAGCACAGGCTCCAGACGCGCAGGCTCAGTAGTTGTGGCTCACGGGCCTAGTTGCTCTGCGGCATGTGGGATCTTCCCAGACCAGGGCTCGAACCCGTGTCCCCTGCATTGGCAGGCAGACTCTCAACGATTGCACCACCAGGGAAGCCCCGGAAAAATTTTTGAAAGGTCCCAAACTTATAATAAAGCCTAAGTGATAAATTTACTTTCCTCAAGTTCAAGCAAAATCTATGAGAAACCGTAACTCCAGTATAATTCCAAACACATTCTTTAGACAGACTTCTGTGACTCCATAGAACTAGCTATACTGTCCAATATGGTAGTCTCAAGCTACATGTGGCAACTGAGTACTTGAAATATGACAAGTGTGAATTAAGATGTACTGTAAGTATAAAATGCACACTGGGGAAAAAAGGGAGACTATCTGAATAATTTTTATATCGATTACAAATTACTGATATGGGAACAAGTACCTCATTTCTTTAGAAAATATGACAAACACTGAATCTGTACCATCCACCTGTAACAAGAAAGTTCTTAGATTTTGATGATAATTTCATTCTCCTTCCAAAGCAAGAGAGATATTCAGGATTAGATTTGACAGTAGAAAATTTATCAATATTAAAGTCATATTTAAATAGCTTTTCACCACACTCAGAAATAGCATAAACAAAGAATGCTTAGAATTACAGGAAGGGATAAAACCTATTATTTTGCCCTAAAAAAGAAATCTGTCTTACTCCTTGGAGAATTACTTCTGGGGTTCTTCTCTGAACACCAATAACACGACCTCCCTAGGAAAGTCAGGGCTATATATGCAGTGCTGCAGGGAAACTGACACAGGGACTGAGGTGGCATGACCTTCTGTGTCTCGTCACTACTCTCCCGGTGGTCTCTGGGGCAGCGTATATATCCAGGAGAAAAAACTTTTTATTAGTACTTAGATATCCTAATTTCTAGGCCTAACATTGTCGTGTGGGAGGAAAGGCATGCAAAATTCATCCCACCCTCCCTTCTATAAAAAGCAGAAATGCATTCCTTTGAAGATTTGTGAAAGCATGTTTTTCCCCATTTTCATTTTAATAGGGAAGTAGGTTAAAACGGTTTCTCAGAAATAATCAGCAGTTAAATAAGTGGCCTCTTTCATTAAGTATAAGATGTCATTTGTGTGATAGAATAATTTAGGGATGTGTAGGTAATCAAGCTTACGATAAAACAGATTCATTTCAAGCATTTCCGTAGTTAATACCTACACGAACCAAGTAAAAACAAGCAAAATGTTAACAGCTGTATATACCTTTCCCAGTGTATCATTCTGACATTTTCTGCAAATTTTCTCTCATTACTGTCTCTCAGATTCTGAGAAATGAAAATGAAAAGAAATTATAATAAGGCATTCAAAATATTTATGTACTTATGAGAGATATTTTCTCATCTCTGATAAATATGTTTAGAATAAACCCTTGGCTTTCCATTTCTTCAGTATCTGAGTGCATACTTAGGGCAAGACTGTGGGGATTGTAAGCCCTAGTTGGAGCTTGTAAACAGAAGTCTCCTCATTCTAGGGTTTTCAAGCTAGTGGGGGAAAGAGATGCAAGAACACTGGCAAAAACAGGCAGTGGAAACACGTAATAATAGTGATACTGTCACAGTGCAGCCATTGATAAAGGAGGCTGTAGATTAATTATGATGAAAGGGTCTCTTGGCAGAGTTAAGGCTTGATTTGGTCTATAGGGAACTGTATATGTTTCTTCCATTGTCTTCCTAGCTCTCACTTCTTAAGGAAAGAGGAATTGCTCTTTCCTGTTGGTAAGAATCCAAGGCTTAGGACTTCCCTGGCGGTCCAGAGGTTGGGTCTTCATGGTCCCACTGCAGAGGCCATGGGTTCGATCCCTGGTCGGTGAACTAAGATCCCGCATGCCGCACAGCGTGGCCAAAAAAAAAAAAAAAAAAATATCAAGGCTTAAACTGAGCCACATTGCTAATGACTAACTGTGCTTTTAAAAAGTTAGGGAGTGGATTTTCTCTTCCACTCATTTTCTGCCTTCATGTAGTAAGCGGATGCAGGCCTCAGCGGACTTCACTCTCTTCTGCTCCATTTCTAGCAGTGAAGTCGGTAGCCTGAAGTGGGACCCCCTCTTAGCGCTCAGCCTTCTCGCCTTTCTTGGCATGTATGCTTGAATGTCTCAGTCATTGCTTCTTGCTCCTGTCGCCTGCAAGCCACCAAAGAAAAATAAAAGTTAGACGTCTAACCCAACTTCCCTAGAGTTTTGCCTAGACGTACTTATCACTGACCCAAGTGATGATAAAATGTTAGAGGGCAGTTTTGTCACCTTGGGCAGGGAGTGATGCTAAAGATGGTTTGTCAGGCTAAACTCCTTTATGGTCAGAATATGCCTGAAAACCTCTTAAATTACCAGATACTAAACTTCTTAGAGTACTAAAGCCAAATATAATTATCCCTTCCTTCTCTTTGCTTTTATATATGACCTCCATTCCTTAGAACAAGGAAGGCCAAGGTCTAGTTTGAATGGGTAATGGTAAAAGAAGAAATTAAATTTCATTCTCTGAATGGTCATAATGGAATGTATATAAAACATATATAATTCATCTTTATTGTGACTTTAAAAAAAACTTGTTCATTCTGAAGATCAAATGAATGTTTCTGAATAAGAATTTGACAGAGAGGGTTTGGGCATTACTTGGGTGCAAAAAAACCCCATCTAATTCCCAACATGATACACAAGATAAGAGGTGTATGCAGAGTGGTCAATAGTAACAGTCCTTTTGCTAACTGATAAAAAGTTAGCTCCCCCCAGCCCAGAGTGGACATCAGTTGATTATATCTCTAGTACCATTTTCTTCCCCCAAAACCCACTTTTTCCCCTCAGATATTCTTAACTTCCTCTTCCCCACCATGGAAGCTACAGGGTTTTTATATGATGCTGTCTACTGATCACATTGAATGTTTCATAGCAGGTACCTTAGTCAGGCAACATTAATATGTCCCTGTTCCCCGAACTTTAAGACTGGGACTAAAGAATGCTGGGGAAGAATCTATGTTTTGACTGATGCCAGAATACATAAAATTCTGGAGTTGTCAGTGCCTATGTTTCTATCATTGTTTACCATAGTAAGAGAGAATAAAGTCAATATGCAAAGAGTAGAAGAGACAAGATATAACTTTTAGGTTTGAATTATTGACTCCAGTTATTCTTGAGATCAGATTGCATTATTCTCTTCATGTAGTTTAGTCCTTAAAACCTTTGAATGCCATAAACCCACAGATTCCACTTTAGGCTTAGCTAGCTAGTCATATAAAGATTCCTAATAATACATGTCAAAAACTTAACAAATGAAAAAAAAAAAACCTAACAAATGGAGCTGGGAAAACTGGACAGCTACGTGTAAAAGGATGAAATTAGAACATTCTCTAACACCGTATCCAAAAAAAAAAAAAAAAAACTCAAAATGGATTAGACTTAAATGTGAGACTGGGTACTATAAAACTCCTAGAGGAAAACACAGGCAGAGGCAGAATATTCCTTGTGTTAATTCGCAGTAATATTTGTTTGGATCCATCTCCTAAAGTAAAGGAAATAAAACCAGAAATAAACAAATGAGATCTAATTAAAGTTAAATGCTTTTGCACAGCAAAAGAAACCATTGACAAAATGAAAAGACAACCCACTGAATGGAAGAAAATATTTGCAAATGATATGACCAATAAGGGATTAATATCCAACATATATAAACAGCTCATACAACTCAACATCAAAAAAAAAAAAAACTCGATTAAAAAATGGGCAGTAGAACTAAATAGACATTTTTTTCAAAGAGGAATGCAGATGGCTAACAGGCACATGAAAAGATGCTCAACATCACTAATCATCTGGGAAATGCAAATCAAAACCACAATGAGATATCACCTCATACCTGTCAGAATAGCTATTACCAAAAAGAACACAAATAACATGTTGGTGAGGATGTGGAGAAAAGGAACCCTGGTACACTGTTGATGGGGAATGTAAGTTGACGTAGCTACTGTGGAAAACAGTATGGAGGTTTCTCAAAAAAACTAAAAATAGAACTATTAATACTATATGACCCAGCAAGTCCACTCCTGGTTATATATCCTGAAAAAAACAAAAACAAAAAAACTGTAATTCGAAAAGATACATGCCCTCCAGTGTCCATAACGATATTATTTACAATTGCCAAGATAAGAAAACAACCTAAGTGTCCATTGACAGATGAATGAACAAAGAAGATATGGGGTATATATACAATGGAATACTACTCAGCCATAAAAAAGAATGAAATTTTGCTATTTGCATTAACATGGATGGACTTGGAAGGCATTATGCTAAGTCAAATAAGTCAGACAAAGATAAATACTGTATGATATTACTTATATGTGGAATGTAAAAAATACAACAAACTAGTGAATATAACAAAAAAGAAGCAGACTCACAGATAGAGAGAACAACTAGTGGTTACCAGTGGGGAGAGGGAAGAGGGGAGGAGTTATAGGTGTAGGGAAGTAAGAAGTACAATTAGATACAAAATAAGTTACAAGCATATATTGTACAACATGGGGAATATAGCCAATATTTTATACTAACTATAAATGGCGTATAGCTATAAATAACTATAAAATTTGTGAATCACTATATTGAATACCTATAATTTATATAATAATGTACAGCAACTATATTTCAATTATAAATAAATAAATAAAACAATATAGGAGAAAGAGATTAAAAATCTTAACAAATGGATATATATAATAAAGCAGAAAATTATTTTCCAAGTATGAGAAACAACTGTGATAAGAGTAGTAATCAAGCCATTTTTCTGATCACATAAATATCTTTTTCTATATTTATAGAAGAATTGAATAGTTGATGTTCATCATGCTAACAGTGTATTATCAAGAGAAGACCAAATTATTTCCAACATGTATTACTAAAGATGGCAGAGAGGGATCAAATATAGTTTATAAAAATATACATGAATAAATATTAAAATATATTTAGACTATAATACCCAGTTATTTGTAAATATTTCTCAAATTCTTAGTTATTATTTATTTAGGAAAATAGTAATTTTTGACAGTGCAGAAGGACTTCTGGAATTTCTGATGCTTAATTGTAATAATCATTATTAATCCTAGTACTCTTTTGATGTACCCTCAATTAATAGAGGTTACTGAGACCCAAGTGAATTACCTTTGTGACATTTTATTAAGAAATAACTGTTTCTTTCTCTAAGCTCAGTGTGTTTCTTTCTCTAAGATAGATAGTCTTATTTTACTTACGTCTATTGAGAAATTTCAAAAAATCACATATTTAGGTTTCTTTAAATATTAATCAGGTCTTATTACTCATTCCTTTCAAGCGTTCTTTAGTGCCTAGAAGATAAACCAAATATTTACTTCACAGTACTTAGAAGAGTGAAACTCTGATTCATAAACTATGTCCTGAGTGTTACTTTTACAGGGCTGTCCTATCAGAGACAGTAAGAATAAGGTAGACCCTTGTCCAGTTGACTGAAATCATTATGTTCTTGCAGTATGATTTCCTTTAAGTCACTGCAGAACTAATATACAATATAGACTTTGACTTCTTGTAGGACACAGAACAAGCTCAATAAAATTTTACTTTGATTTTTATCCTCATGAAATCTCAAACTAGGTGAATAACTATGGGTTTTGAGTAAATTATACAGTGTAAATTAATTATATAAGAAAAAAGGCATAAAGAGAATGGCAAATGTATGGACTAAGTGTAGATTGACGGGTTAAGTGGGAGAGAAAGGATAGGAACAGCAAGCAACAGCTTGGCAAAAAGAGAAAACAGCTCAGAGCACAACAAACAGATGAGCATTAACAAATATTATATTTTGGAGTAGTATTAGAATTTGACCAAAAGTGAACAGTAAATTATATTTCTTTCATAATTTACAGTCGTATTATTACCTGTTTCGATTGTGCTTGGGACTCAATTTATAGAGGTGACGGAATGATGACACAGTAAGGCCAACGCTGTTGAAAGAAGCTGTATTACTCACAGTTTCCTAGAGAAGGGAGCCCACCACGCCATGCAGGGCCACATGGGGAAGCACTGGGGTTGGTCAGGAGGCAGAAGGAGCCAGAGGAAAGCATGGCCCAGAGACTTTTTTTTGATTTCCACAGGAAGGAATAGCTGAGACAGAGTAAGGCAAGTTTGAACAAGTTTAGGATTGAGTAGTTAATACTTTCATTGGCCTTTGGGCTATAGAAGTGGTCTCTGGTTGTCTAGTACTTGGTGGCTTAGGTCAGGGGGAGTATTGGCTTGGTGTTTGAGAGTAAGATAAAGGAGATCTGGGCTTTCTTTGGCTTTATTAGTTTGCATATGAAAGGCATACTTATGGGGGAGTGATTTACTCTCTCTAGGAATTAGCTAGCCTTGGGAGGAACAGTCTCTCCCTGGCCAGAAAGGCCTCTAAGATGTCAAAGCATCAGAAAATATGGAAAGAAAAAACATGATTAATATACTACCCTAGTTTAGGTAGTTTTTATCAGGCTTCTTCTTAACCACTTCTTAAAGTTACATAGTACATTATTAATGTTAAATAATATCAAAATCACTTTAAAAACCTAAGAATCATCATTTTTATATGATTTTAAATTTGTAATTAAATGCTAAAAATATTAATTTAATGTTATGAAAGTTTTAAAATGTTTCCTCTTAGCTTTTAAATACTTCCATCCCTCTCTCCAATACTGCAGCCCCATCCCTCCTTTGCATATTCAGCCATCATTATCAGAGCTCCATTTTATTTTAAAATACAGGGCATGGCAATCATAATGACAAGTGATGTGGAGGGAGAAACAGACAATTGCAGTAGTAGGCTGTTATATAATACGCTGCATCCCCTGTGCTAATATCAGTCTTGTTGATTGACCACATACTCTGTTTCATTCAAAAACTGCATAAAGCAAATCAATATAATGGAGAGAATTAATACCATAGTCACTTTGGGTTTATTTTTAATATCTAGAGGATATTAGATAAAGACAAATGAATACATATCTCTTTCACACACCTATTTGCAGCAGCACACACAGGGATGTACACACGTATTCCATAGCGTCAGCTGTGTCTATTTGAAATTTACTGTTTTCAAACATACATGATACAGAGCATATTCCAAGACTAGGGTTGGTATTGAATAGAATCAGGTAAAAACAATTTTAACAACTGTCATGAGTTTGAATTTAGAGAAAATAAATGCCACACAATAAATGTATCTCATTTACATAATATGTTAATATTTACTAATTATATTTTAATGATTAGTATATATTAATAATATATTTAGTTAAAATCTTATAGTATAGTCTACCATAGAGTAGTTAATGTTTTGATTAAAAAATGTACTGTTAATAAATACAAAGTTTGGTTTTGACTTAATATGAGATACACACAATACAGAATTCCATATCAGAAATTTTGTCACTAATCTCCCTTCAGTGGACTTCCTCATGAGATATGCAGTCATTTACCATAAGCCGTGAATCTTTTTATAAGTTACTAAAAACACAATATGTTTATTGGCTTAATTTGAATGTTACAGTACATCAGGGTGGCTATGGTGTCTCATACAGTGAATGCATGAGAACAGTGTGAGAATCCATTCAAATTTATCAGGAAAATGTTTTATGTCTAGTGCTTTCTGAAAGTTGAATAACTTAAAACTAATACTAAGTGTGCTTATATGAGAGGCAATGAATCAAACTTTTTTCGGGGGCAGGGAGGAATGTTTTTTTTTAATCAAGTGAAATATCTTGTCAGTGGATGTTACTCTATATTAATAATGGTTTTGTCTCTGAAATGTCTTTGGAGGAACTGTGGAACGTAATCACCATGTTTTCAAATTCAAGAATTTTGCTCACAAGTAATCAAGCTAAAATAAATTGCTCTCATCTGCTTTTCTGTTATTGTGATAAAACTACTTAATGACTGTCTCGATATCAAATGTAGGAATTTAGATCAGAGTTGGAAAAATGGATTTTTTGTCTGTCTTACATTTTAGTAAGGAAAAATATGGTGAAAAAGGTCAAGATTAAAACAAGTTTTGGATATTGTAGCCAATAAATAATCAGTTGTACTCTGTTAATATTAAAAACGTTTGGAAGCTAACCAGGTCCAGCCCAGTTCACCAGAAATAATGTGTCTCACAGGGATTTGGCGCTAAAATATCAACGAATGATAAAGAGCTAGTATTTGTTTATTCTGTGTTTATAACTTTCTGTGAGTCACAAAGGGAACAGCTGTAATGGGACAGGCTTTGGTCATTTGCCAAATGTTTTCTTCTCTTATTTAGTATCTGACGGTCATTGGAAATATGGGGCAACTCTGTCTTTCTCCAGCTTGAAGACAGGACTAACGTCTGCCACCAATTTGTATATTGAAGTGGATGTGAATGTAGATGGAATGTCTACATGTAGACATGTAGAATGTAGATGGAAATTTTGTGTGAAAAAAACATGCCTTCTTTATTGTGAGGGTTCCTTGGCCAGTTACAGGCTTATTGGCCAGTCTTCCATGTAGAATGTGCAGAAGGGACCCTTAGAAGTTAGAGGCAACCACAATTTAATCGTCAAAACCCCATGTGGGAAAATTTTTACCCTCACAATTGCCTCAGACTGGTATGGATCTAGTTCTAAAAATCATTTAGCTCTGAACCTTAGCAGAAAACCTGAAAAACTCCAGTGTGAAGTTTACCGGCTTTTTAATTGGTGACGCTTAGATGCTTGTGGGTGACATAGGACTGGCTGCCCTAGATTACATGACTGTGTTCTTCTTTACCTTTCTCTGAATGCTTTTTGTAATTTCATTCAGCATGGAGTAGAGATACCTGGTAGGACTAAATTCAGAGATCCCTCTGGCCTCTCTGCAGTCTTGCTGAGATACTCCAACCACATGCTGTTTCATGTTGAGGTGGTTCTTTCTATAAGCAATGAATTCTAGACTCTAAGGCAAGAGCACACATGTGTGTGTTTGTGAACGTATATGCTCGTAATCACGCATGTGTGTATAAAGTCAAAGAGAAAAGCGAAATGACCACTGATATTTCAGTGCTATTCTATTAGAAGCGTCTTTAATAGCAATGTCTTTTGTTTGTCTCCCTAGATATGAACATTGTAAGATCATAATTAGAATTTCTCTCTCTATGAACAGGAATGAACTTTGGACAGACGGCCTGACTTGACTGACATACAGTAAGGATTGAAATCAGGAAGACGTTTCCTTCCTTTTTCTGTCTCTCCATTTCTTGCAAAAATAAAACACTATCTTCCTTATAATCAGTGGCAGAGAATAACAATGTTGTTTAAGACTAGAGTCTAAGCTATACGTAAAATTATGAGACCAGGGACCAGAAAAATATTAGTGCATGAGAGTACTCAGTCCTCCTCCTCCCTCGTTTCACATCATTTTAGCAAAAAGATGCTGAAATTGGGTTCCTTTTGAAGGCCTGGTATCTTAAGGTAGGCCAAGAGGCTGCCCAGAATTGTGGTAATTATAAGTGGCTTTGGGACACATTATTTTAGCTTGGGAAAATATTCGGTAATGGTGAAATAAGTCTGCAGACAGTAAGCTACTGCAGTAATCAGAGTTGATTCCAGGATGTGTTTGTGTTTTCTAGAAATGGTGGTGTTAAACTGGTGCGGTGATTTTCTTGTGTTTCCTTTTGTCTATATGGAACTTTGGAAAATTGGAACACATTCGAGATGTGCAGTTTGAGTAGTCTGACTTTGGATACGCTTAAAAAGCTACATAAATTTCAGATGAAGAAAGCCCTGGCTTCAGATACTAACAAAGAAACCTAAATACATTCCAACTTGGTATCTTAATGAGATCCCTCTGGTTATATTTGAATAGAATAGAAAGAAGTGCTCTAAAGTGATGTTTTTCTATATTTGGTGAGAACTTAATTTCCCTCCAGTTTCAAGGGTTTTATTATGAGGGGTTAATAGGGTGATTTTTGTGTGGAGTGAAAAATGCAGAATACATTAGCTTGTGGGTAATTGGACTCCACTCTCCTTGTATTCTTTGTATCGCTCTGTATATCCCTCAGAATAGGCCAGATTATGCAGAATAACAAACAACTCTAAAATCTCAGTGGATTAAAACAACACATGTTCATTTCTTGGCCGTACTATACGTCCACCAGGGGGATGCCAGGGGATTTTCCTCACTGTAGTCCCCATTGTATATGAACATAATCTTACAAGCAGGATGGAATCGGGATAATTTCTTAGTCTAGCATAGAGTGTGGTCTTTTACTGAAGTGAAACAAATTGAAGAAGAATCTTTTCCTGACCTATTTCAGCAAGTTTTGGAGGAACATCAAAGAAACATTCATTAAGACATTTATGGGATAAACATTATTATCTCATTTATTCCCACAGAGATTCATAGGAACATTTGCAAATCTTCAGAACAGAAATACAAAATTTTATATTTATATTTAAGAGCTTATAAGATTCTTCACCTGATTGACTATTTAGACCTAGCTCTCCTTCTTAAAGACTTAAATTTTGCTTCGATTTTTATTATTATATTTTCACGGTTAGATGCTCAAAACTCTTTACCCTCAAGACAGAGAAATATTGCTAGAGATGGGTTTAGTACATGAAATGTATTGGTCCAACATGTTAGGCACTGAACAATTTAATGTGATAACCAGAACAGTCAAAATTTGTCCTCCTTATTTGGCAATGGTGTGTTTGTATTCCAATTTTTAAAGAGAAATTTTCTTAGACTTCACTGTCCCTGATATTTCTCTCTTGGAATTCCATACAACTAATGTGGCAAGTTGATCTGGGGCTCACTTCTTTATGAATAAGTAGCCCAATTAATTCCACTTCAGTTGAGTTCAACTTGCCTAGAGATTACATTGAGTTCTGGGTCCAAAGTCTCAATTAATGATAAAAATATGTATACATTTGTCTGAACTTGTTCCCTGCACACATATTTCTCTCAGGGACTTTATGGATGTGGGTGAGTGGGGAGTGGGTACCGAAACTGCAGCTGTAACAGGAAACTCACCAAGGGTTCAGGATATTTGGATTCCTCATCCTGATAGTAACTTTTTTTCCTCCTTCTTTCTCTCATTCACCATTGAGACGAAACTAATAACTAACTTTACGTTTTAAGGTTAAAAAAGTTTAAAAAGTCTCAGTATTTAATAGAGACCATGTTTTCTTTAGCCTACTCTTATCTATATTGGTAGGATTAGTTTTAGCTTACTGAATTTATAGCTGATGTTAAGACAGGATTTAGTCATGGAAACTATTAATCACTAGCTAATACTCATGCGTGTTAGGGCAAAGGAAAAATAGATTCTAAATGTTTGTCTTACCATTTCAGCAATTTTTCACTATATGTTCAGTGACATATTTGCAAAGTTGTAAGTGGATCCATTTTGATATAAAGATAAATATGGGAAAAGCAATGCCTTTATATTTAGCAATTTCCAGGGAAATTCAGTAAAAGGAATACATATGAATAGCCAGGATAGTTTGTTACAGTTTTGAAATCTTACAAGGCTAACAAAATGAAATTAATAGGATTTTACTGCTGGTGTTGGAGATGTACTGGTTAAAATTAGAACTATGTAGGAGGTGCAATCCAGACCACCTGTTATAATCACAGTTGCAGTAACAATTTTTTTGCATTTATTTGAATTGGCTAGGTAATTGAAAAAGAAAAATATTACAGTGTAATTCAAATAGAAAGGTATTATTTAAAAAAGATATTACTCACAATGTAATTCAAGTAGAAAGGTATTTTCAGATAGCACATGAGTTTTAGAAAGTTTTATCAGCTCTTAAGATTTCAAAATACACTATATCTTGGCCTCCTGAATCACATCTCTGCAGTCTAAGCACATGAATGGAGGGGATTGAAGAAATAGTTCATGTGCTAAGCAGCAATCACACTTCATCTTCAGAATAACATAAGTGGGTGTATTATTACTCCCATTGCATGGAAGGACAAAGTGGTATTCAGAAAGTTAAAGTTTAGTGCCTACTGTCACATGGCTAGTAAGTGAAATCACCAGTGTTTTAATGAATATGTCCCTAATATTAATGTCCATGTATTATATTACTTCAGAGCTGACACCCCCTTAACCAGTGGAGATAAATTTGTCATTTAATCAAGTGACCCATTTCATTCTAATGATTAACCTGTCTATTGGAAAACGCCAAAAGAAGAATTCTTTGGACAACTTACTCATAATGTCTTATTCATGTTAGATAGCCAATTAATATTCATTGAATTAATCTGCTGACTACCATTTTGTTGCTGACAATCACATTTCTAAAAACCAGCAAATTCCATAAGAGTTGTCTAATCATCATCTTTTCACAGTGGCCTTAGGTTTGATTTATCAGTTGGACCAAGTGGTAGAGATTTTTAATAGGGTAATTTATTTTTAGTAAACATAATATGCTGTAAACTTGTACAGATACATTTGTCACCAGGTTCATTGAAGCCTTCTTTATTCCATTTATATTTATTAAAATGTCATACTTCCAGCTAACATATTTTCCCCAGGTTATTATTAGAATACTATATATAAGAAGAAGAAGAAAAAGAAGAAAAAAAAAAAAGCGAGTCTAATACAGTAATTAAATTGAGTGTCAAAAAATAACAAAGTTGTTAATTTTTACAGCGGGATGCAAGTATACCAATATCAGTACCCATTGACAGCTTCCGCAAGGTCTCAATATAACAATTTCGGGTTGATGTTGCTCTCTGACTAATAGGTAAATTCCATCTTTGCTTTCCACTGTTCCTTTATGTGATGGCATCACCACATCCTTTTACAGTAAAAACACACTTGTCTACATTGCTTCTGCTTGGAGACAACCCTTTTTGGTCTATTTAGAGCACACCATCCTCTTCTTTTCCCAGGACACAACTAATTAATCCAGAGGTAGACATGTGACCCAAGCAGCACCAAAAGGAGGCACCTCTTACTCTGGGCTAAAGCTTTAAGTTCCTGGAGTAAGCCGATAGAAAACCTGCCAAGGATATAAAGGGAAAATATCAGAAGCAGAGCCAAGAGTTGGGAAGGGTTTAAGCAGAGGGGAATGGAGGAGAAAGAAAGAGATTGAGAGAGAGCCTAACGCGTTTGCTTGGATTCTTGGATCTAGTCTTCTTGGAATGCAATAACACACTGAGTCTTATTGGCTTTTTAAATTAGTACCTCCAGCATTCTTGTTACTCTAGTTGAGCTGGATTTCTGTCATTTCTAACTGAAAAATGCTATGGTTAATTTTTCCTTCCATCATATTTGTCTTATAGGGAATTTATATTTAACTGTGGCATATGAAAATAGGCTGCTACTTTGAAATGGCAGTTTTTTGAATTTTGTTTGAGAGTTATAATAAAAATAAAATAATTATATTTGTGATTGTTATTATAGCTAATATTTATGTAGCATTTTCCAACTTCACATACATTATTTCACTCAATCCTTACAACAATCCTATCATTTTAGTGCTATTATTGCTGCATTTTTCAAGATGAGGAAGATGAGGTGTACAGAGAAGTCAGTGAATTTTCCCAGGATCACCCAGCCGGTAGTGTTAAAAGTGGAATAAAAGTGCGGACAGTTTGGATTTAAAATCTGTTCTCTAAACCAACGAGCAATGCTCTTTGTGACAGTCTTTGTTTACAAAAGAGGGAGAAAGAGATATCTCTTCACTTATATTTAATTCCTTTGTGTAGTTTTCACAAATTCTCTTTAGAGTATAGAGTACTGCTTATCCAACACTTTTCACAGCTTCTTGTATCAAAAATGTGAAAAATGTGGTTATAGACACATAGCAAAGTCTATCTTCTCCCTCCTCAAAAGCATGGCATGGTGCACATTTTCTTTTTCATTATAATAACATGTTTTCTTGGCAGACTTCAACTGAGTCTTAGTCAACAAAATTTACATATATGTGTATCTTTAGCAGGAAATGAAAACTTTGAAGAGCTTATGAATACTATCTACTCTCCCTGTGGTAGATATTTAACAGATTTTTAAACTTCATCTAGTAGTGCTTTTTTTTTTTTTTTTTTTTTTTTAATGAAGAGTAACATAAACATCTGTGTGTGGGCCTAGATATTTAACAAAAGTGAATTTATGCCCACACCTGAAGAAAAGGGTGCAGAGGAATATTTCTATTTGTAGTCAGCATGGTAAAGGAAGTTTTTCTCTGCCAGTTAGTTTCCCGGAGAATGCTGCTAGCTGAAATGCTTCATCATAATTTAATTCCACTCCTCTGAGCTAATCAAATCTAGGATCCCTTTTGGCAGAGATCCGGGTTCATAAAGATTCACTTGAATATCTTCTTTAAAGTTAAAAACGGCTCTAGGTTGAATTCCCTGGTGGTCCAGTGGTTGAAAATCCGCCCTTCCACTGCATGGGGCATGGGTTTGATCCCTGGTCGGGGAGCTAAGATCCCGTATGCCACGAGGCCAAAAAAAAAAAAAAAAAGGAAAAGAAAAAAAAGGCTCTAGAAATGTGCTTCCATTGTTATTACAAAGAAAAGAGTCATTACTTTTATGTCTTATGCTCTCTACCCAAATCCTGATAAAGAGAAGCAGGCATTGAGTATACACACGAAGCATGAAAAATAAAGTTTGGGCCACTGTATAGTTGTACATGTTGTTTGCTATTCAGGTGGCCAGCACAGAAATTTAATTGTCAATAGGTTTCTCCTTTTGCCAGCTCAACTATCCCTGCTTTCTGTAGTAAATTCTCAAGTCATTTATACAGAAACCTTTCTGGGAATTGAGATAATTATATTCCTTCTTTAGTGCATTAAGACGTTTGGTTAAATTAACCCATGAAAGAGTCTTAGTATAGTGACTGGAACATCGGAAATAATAAATGTTATATGTCATATTAACAGTACATGACTAACCCAAACTTTCTTTTTTTTTAATCCTATACTCAAACCCAATATTGAGTAACTCATGGACAACTTATAAATATCTTTTTTCTTTAAAAAGCGACACTAGGGCTTCCCTGGTGGTGCAGTGGTTGAGAGTCTGCCTGCTAATGCAGGGGACACGGGTTCGAGCCCTGGTCTGGGAAGATCCCACATGCCACGGAGCAACTGGGCCCGTGAGCCACAACTACTGAGCCTGCGCGTCTGGAGCCTGTGCTCCGCAACGAGAGAGGCCGCGATGGTGAGAGGCCCGCGCACGGCGATGAAGAGTGGCCCCCGCTTGCCGTAACTGGAGAAAGCCCTCGCACAGAAACGAAGACCCAACACAGCCATAAATAAATAAATAAATAAAATTAAAAAAAAAAAAAAAAAAAAAAAAAAAAGCGACACTAGTGGTTTATAGTTTGCCTGTTGATCCCTGATGTGTGTGTGTCTATCGAGCTACCTACTTACCTATTATTATTTTCTGAGTATCCATGCAGTCATAATTTGTTAATACTTTTATGAATCAATGTTTGCATCATTATCTTAAATTGTCCAATCATTTGATATGTTATAGCATTTTTTTTAACTACACAAGATAAAAAGTGGCCTAAATTTTAAAAAAATTTAAAATATTAACCAGGATTAATAATAAAATCAATAGAATCCATGAGGCATTGACCATTTTCATTTACTTGATATTAGATTTATTTTTAAAAATATAGGTTATTGAGTACTGAGTTATGCTATATCAAAGATAAGTCTTTTAATTTAATACAGCCTATTTTATTGAGAATCCTATGTTAAACTTAGGGTAATAACTATGCTCAGCAATTGAAATATACTAGGAAATTTTATTCTGGGAGAACTAACAAAGACATTTTTACCTCATGAAAACCATGATCAAACCCTTGGGCTCTATTGCATAAGACTTCAGTTCCCAAAATCCAATAATCTATTCCTGTGAATCTATTTCTCTTGTGAAATCCTCTGAATCTCTTTTTATTTACTATTTAGAAATTCAATAATTAATATTATTTATTAGAAGCTATTCTGGGAAGGCCAAACAATAGATATGTCTTACGCTGATTCTGCCATACATATCTCTTTCTTAAAAGTGAAAGAGAAACAAATTAAAAAGTCTCAAAGAAGATATGTTTTGGTACATGGTAGATAGTTGTAACTCTTTTCCAAAAGATTATTTATCATCAGTTTCCTCATGGTTTCCTCATGGGTGATGTTTAATCCCTACCTGAAACCATGAATATATGACACACATGGTGCTTCCTCTTATTTGGAAATCATAATGACTTTTGATACAGAAGACTATTCCTTTCTTCAGTTTACTAGCTAAAATGGAATTTAGTCATGAAGGGATTTCAGTGTTTCTTATAAAAACTGAGACCTGTAAAGTACCAGTAAGTGGTAGTATATTAAGGTGTTGGTGTGGGGTTGTGAGCAGTTAGTCACAGTGCAGACACCAAAGGAATTATTTTTCATAGAGATTTTTAAAGGATATCAAAACTCAAAACCAACTAAATTTTGATCTTTTTTCTTTTATCACCATGTGCTAGCAATTCTAAAAAATGTCAGTGATAAAATATTCCTCCCCTTTGGGACAGATTGCTTTCTTTACATGGCTCCTGCTGACTTGATACACCACTGTCAGTATATATTTGGAAATATTTTATTATTCAAAATATTTATGTTAAGTTAATCCATCCTTAAAGGTCAGCCCATCCATCTTTCTTCTACTTTGATCTTCTGGAATTGTGTTAACATTTAATCATACTGAGGAACCCCCTCCCCCCCACACACACCGCTGCTTGCTTTATTTTCATGCATTATCTTTACAAATTAAACAAATACAAAATGGCATAGCACTTAGTTTTAATGTCCTTGAGTAGTAATGAGGTTAAACATTTTATGTAGTTATTCAAGGGCACAAATAATCTACCTGATGAGAAAACTCAGCTACTGACTGCAAGCTCCACATAGGTTTCAGGATGACCATGGAAAAAACGCTCTCCCTCTTCCCTCTTCAGACTGTCAGTGTGCATTTTCAGGGTATTGGTAATTGCCTATTACTCTCAGCCAGATATAAACCATGTATGCAGTGGGCCAGAGGGAAAAATCTTGGAATTGAGCAAAAGAGTTTTTCCTCACAATGTACCAAAATTCATACCTTCTATCTTAATATCAACTTCTTAAAAGTATTAAACTCCCCAAACATCCTGGACAACCTGTACATAAAACAAAGCTGAGCTGATTAGAATTCACTGCCCTAAGGGAGAATACCACCATGACAGTTTTAGCAATCTCTCAGGAAGGGTGAGTCAGATATTATCTATAGGATTTGGGGGTTTGTGACTAAGAGGTCTGAGTCTTTGAAAGTAGGGAACTGCTTGGAAATGGACAAAGATTCTGATGTAATAGTTTGATTGGTAGACATTCAGGTAAGGAGCTAAAGGTGCCCTGGAGTGTCATTCTGCAGACTTTCTTGGTATGAACACCAAGTGTTTAAAAAAATTTTTTTTTACACCCTTAGGGAAAAAACAGGACCTCTCTATTTTACCATAAGTTTAACCAGTTTTATGGCACTGCACTTCACATGTAACATTTTCTAATTGGTCCTGAAGGCATTTGACCTTATAACGCCCTCCATGCCCTTCTGAGTGGGCCCTATGATAGTCTGTTTCACAGATGTATAATCTATTAATAAATTGAAAATAAATATATTTTAGAGCATGCACGTATCTTTATATGTTCACTTAAAAGTTTACATTGAGAAAGTGAACTAAAAACAAAGGGTGATTTGGCAATATGTTTGTTCTAAGTTTAGGCATGGACTTTAGAACAGGAGAATTAGATGTTAAAATCCCAACTCTACTACTTACTAGCTGTGTAATTCTGGCTACATCAGGTAATCCTTCTGGGAATCAGTATCCTCACCTATTAAGTGAAGATAATAAAATGTTTCATGTTTTTTTAATCATAAATCAAAATAAATTTGAGTGGACTGAATAATTATAAGACAAAAAAATCAGTATGTAGTAAAATGTAGAAGAAAATTGAATATTGGATTTAAAAAGGATTTTCAACAATTGTATAAACAGAAAAGAAAGAAATCGCAAATTAATTATTAAATGCTTTGACACGTAAACCTGGGAAAGGGTACATTTGGTATGTCAAAAAAAAAAGGTAACAAAACCAAAGGGAAATGATAAATTAAGATTTAAAAAATCAACATATAAAAACTCTAACATTGTAGTAAAAGATGGACAAAAGACGTGGACAAAATTCCTAATAAATATAAAAATGGGCAAATTAAATGAGAAAATAATTCACAACAAAAGTAATGAGAAAAATGTTCAACATAACTCACTTTTAGCAATTTTAAAAGCAAAAAATGTTTTAGTTTACCAAAGAAATAGGCAACAGTGGGAATTATAGTAGAATCTGGTGTCGGAACGAATGTACAGTTAAAAATTTTGGTAAAGGGGCAATCTTTTGGAAAGCAATTTGATAGCTAATGCAAAGAATGTAAGTATGTTCAAGGCTTCTAACCCAGGAATTTCATATTAATACTTTATTTAAAAATAAGCACTGGATAGGATATAACTCTCCAAGTAAGGGATAATACTTTAGTGTATTATGGGGATATCTGTATGAAAAATTATATATAATATAATTACAAAGAACTAATGATATGAGAAAATACAGTATCTTAAAAATATATCAATCCATATATGTTATAACCTAAATTTTCTTTTAAGTATTATATGCATAAAACATTTTAATGGAAATCATTAAAATGTTAACAGAAACCTTATTTAACAGACATCTCTTGATCCCTTTCTATGTGCCAGATGCTACTCTAGGAGTTTTACAAGTATCAAACCAACTAATTTTGAGTAAAATCCCACTAAAGAGGTACTATTTTTATCCCTATTTGATAGGTTAGGAAACTATGTGTTTTAAGGAACTTGAACTCACTATCAAAGACTTTTCCAGAAAGAAGAATCCAGACCTACATGGTTTACTGTGGAATTCTATAAAATATTTAAGGAAATAATGGTTTCCAGTAGTCTATCAGAAAATAAGGAAGGGATGAGTACATTCCAACTTGCTTTATGAGGACAGCATAATCCTAAGAACAACACCCCCGCCCCCCAAAAAAATTACAAAGACAATTACTCACCAGTATTTTTCATGTACATAAATGCTGCACAAACGTTTAACAAAATATATTTAAATTATCTCAGAAATGCTAGTTTAATTTAACACTGAAAATCAATCAATGTAATGCACCATCTTAGAATTCAAGGAGAAATAATCAATGATCATGTCAACAGATATAGTAAAAACATTTGACAAGCTTTAAGACCTATTCAAAAATTTCTAAAAAGTAGTAATAAAAGGAGTTTTCAATCTGTTCAAGGGCATTTATGACTAATGTATAGGTAGCATCATACCAAATTGTGAAATGTTGATTATTTTCCTCCTAAGATTAGAAACAAGGCAAAGATGCTCTCTCTTACCTCTCCTATTAAGTGTTATACTGGTGAGCCTAGACATAGAAATGAATCTAGAAAAAGAAAATAAAAATATAAAGATAGACATGAAGGAAAGTTTCTCTATTTGTATGTGGCACGATTTTGTATGCAGAATATCCTAAGTAATCTTCCAAAAATGATCAGAACTAAGAATAAATTTAACAGGTTCTCAGAGTAGAAGTTTAATTTTTTTAAAAATCAATTGCATGTTTTATACAACGACAAATAATTGGAAATGAAATTTTAAAATAATTCTAATTATTGAGGAGGCAATAAATATTAAAATATGTAGATATAAATTTGACAAAAGTCATATAAATCCTCAACACTGAAAACATTGCTTAGAGACATTAAACAGCACCTAAGCAATGGAAGTAAAACAATACAAGAGTATTTGTTGGATGACCCAATGTTAAAAAGATGTCAGTTTTCACCAAATTAATTTATAAACTCAACACATTCCCAGTTATTATTCTAACAGGCTCCTTTCATTCTTTCTTTCTTTCTCTTTTTTCCTTTCTTTTCCTTTCTTTCTTTCTCTCTTCCTTTCTTCCTTTCTTCCTTCCTTCCTTCCTTTCTTTTTTTCTCTCTCTCTGTCTCTCTTTCTTTTTCTCCTGCCCTTCCTCCCTCCCTTCCTTCCTTTGAATTTGACAAGCTGATTCTGAAATGCATATGCAAATACAAAAGACCTAGAATCCTGAAAATGAAAAAAAAAAAAAAAAGCTTGGAAGGCTTATATGAACTGAATTCAGAAATAACCTATTAAGTTAGAGTAATCAATATAGCATAGTACTGGCATAAGGAATGACAGATCAGTGGAACAGAAGAGTTCAGAAATAGTTTCACTTATACAGTGAAACTATATAAGTGAATCTAGATTTTTTGTTGATTTTCAACAAAGGAGCTGAATCATTCCGTGGGGAAAGAAAAATCTTTTTAGCAAATGGTGCTGGAATATCCACAAGGAATAAAATGAATCTCAACCCCTACTTTACACCATATAATCCTAGTGTTAGAAAAATGGTATCTTTGCAAGGAAGGTAAAGCAGTTGATCCACTAAAGCTGAATGTCTTACTTTCTCTGAATGGCTCTAAAGAGGAAATGAGAAATAATTTCAGATGTTATAGCTTTGGCATAGATGGGCCAGAGAGAAGCAGATCTTGCTCTACTTGTCAAGAGAAGACATAATTCTATAAGACCTTGAGCTACAATGTTATGTGGCAGCCTGGATGGGAGGGGGGTCTGGGGGAAAATTGACACATGTATATGTATGGCTGAGTCTCTTTGCTGTGCACCTGGAACTATCACAACATTGTTAATTGGCTAAACTCCAATATAAAACAAAAAGATTTTTTTAAAAAAAAGACCTTGAGCTATGCTCAGGGATGTCTATAAGTTATTGACATAGTCGTAAATGGACATTTTCATCTTTACTAGGTCATTAAAGACAGAGACCCCAATGCAATGCTGATACTTTTTCTAGCCCCATCACTTTAGAGGCTAAAATGCCTTTATTTTCATAGTCTTCTCTGGATCCAGTACTAGAAAAATACAACTGACAAATGCTTGCTATTACTTCCAATTTATTTTATCCCTCATGCCTAATAAAAAGGTTTCTTTTCTCTTTTAAGTGCTTGATATTGAGAGTTTACCATGATTTGGCCAGATGAGTGAATTAGGGAGGATGATCTGTCTTCAGCTGTTCCAGCAAATTTAGTGGCCTTCTTTGACAAAGTGTATTATTTTAAGACATTGTGAATCTCAGATTTACTGGGTCGAAAGAACCAGATTAGCAGCATTTGGGTCAGGGCTTTGGGACTAAGCTTATCAAGAGACAGACACTAGTCCTGAGGGGAGGTATTCTGGGCATCCAGTACGGAATTTTAAAAAAAAGAGTACTAAGATCACATAATTCCAGGTGGACTTAACAAAATGTAGACTAGGCGGGGAGAACAATTTCTTTACTCTGGAAGAAATGAGACACTCAGGATCCTATCCAGGTGATCCCAGAGGGAATAGAGAGAGACTGACAAAAATTAGGGAGGGCACCAATTCTAGGAAAATGTTGGTCTAAATGTAAAAAATCCAAAAAGAACTCAGGCATGAAAGCTAAGGCAGAAGCACAATTGTGATTTAGAGCTCCAGTACACATGGCAGGGGTAGGAAATGGAGTGAGGTATGAGGCAAAAAGCCTAGGGTTTGAGAAAGCATTTGAATGCTCTGAGCACACATGGAGAAGCCAAAGGGTTAGCTTCTTCTCGGCCACTGTACCTGAATCCATCCAGTGTCTTCAGTCTCCAGAAGGTACAATGAATGCATAGTGTTAAATTTATATTCCTTAATTCTGAGAAGTGTGACAGTCCTGGACTTCTACCTAATCATCTATCCTGGTGAAGATGGATTAAATAGAGTGTTTCATGATTATTTTATCATATCAGCCTACCTTTAAACCTTAGAACTCTGCTTTCAAAAGTATGGTTCAAAGACCAAGTTCATCACATTCAGCTGTTTATCACATTCACTTCTTTATGGATCCTCTTTATTTGCATCAAGTTTAAGAAGCCTTTGGTTAGTCCTAGGTTAAGATTCCTATGCACTACCCCAGGCTGAGGCAGAACTTCTACGGGTGGAGTCCAGGAATTGACATGGTTTCCCCAAACTATTATGAGAAAATGTTCCTTTTTAAAAAGGAATGACTATGTTCCTAGCAAAACTCAGTATTGGCAACATTCTTTTCAGTTTCTTTTGCTTCTTATAACATTCAACCTTTTAAATACTCTTCTCTTTTAATAACGCCAATGATTCATTCACTTGTTGCCATCAAGTGACAGAAGCGCAAAACCAAGCTTTAAATACAGAACAGTAAATTGTACGATCATGAGAAAAAAGAGCACTCGCTGTGTGGTTGTCATGATGGGCTTTTAGTTCTGTGATGTGATTCCAATTCTGGGTTGCAGCAATCATAATTACAGCAATGCCATTTAGCCTACATAGTCAGGGGAAAGGGTAATCACAGTGTAGAAAACAGTGACCCAAGACATCCATTACTACTGAGGGCATTAGCTATGCTAGGCGCGCATGAAATGCACCACATGCCTGTTTGGGAGAGGGTTCTCTAAGGAAAACACTGCCACTCAGGAGCAGTAGTAATGATTATCACAGTTCGCAAAACAATTTCAGTGCCACGTCATCAAAAAATGACCCTGGGAGGCCTCTCTAACATCCCTTGTTAGGCCCCCAGCCAGCCAAACATTATGGTTAAAAGTAACTGTGACAAAGAAACTGTGTGGGTTTCAGAATTGTATTCTATAATTTTTTGCCAGCTCCTTCTGACAGATTCTTTATTTCAGAGTGTCTGTTGCTTAGAAAACCATTTAGGAGGAGGTGAAACCTAGATTGATTTTCACTTCTGACTCAAGCCTGATTTGATTACAGTAGGCACTATAGGACTGTTCAACTTTGCTTGCTGGCATGGAAAAATCAACTTGTTTCAAAACGAGCTAAAATATAAGCTCTGTGTGTGTGTGTGTGTGTGTGTAGGTTTTCATTACAACTGTACTATTCCAAATAAGACTTGACCTGTCTTTTATCATTTTTATTTCCGAATAGTGTTTGCCATTGTCTATAGTAAGAAGCTAATGTGTTTTAGAAAAAAAATTGAAAAGCACATAAAAACTATATAAAAAATGCTTCCTAACGAGGCTCAACTAAACTAGTGTTGCCTGTAGTACATGAAAGTAGTGAAAATAAAACGATCAAAAAGAGTTAACATCTCTGGAATTGTCATTCCAATATTTTATGCTCATCCTTTGATAAATTATATTTATTGGTATGCTTCACATAATTTATTGGAATATTAAAACAGATTACTGAGAGTAATACTGAGAAAAACATAGCAATGTATGTCATAACAATATCTGGCTTTGAGTAAGTTAGGCTGGGACTGAAGCTCAACTTCAGTCTAGAGGGGAGAGAGAGAGGGAGGGAGAGAAGAAGAGATGGGTGGATTCCACTGCAATGGTGGGATCCAAAAGAATAGCCATGCAGTCCAAAGCAGTGTTCACAGGACGGCAGATTCAGATGAAACTCAGCCAAATGCCATGGCAATAGGTTCAGTCTAAACCATGAGGTTAGCAGCTAGCAATAGTTCTTAACTTGAGATTCACATAGATTTGCCTGAAGAATGTTTTTAAAATACACATTCCTTTGGCCCCATCAGAGACAAAATAAATCTCTGAAATAGACCTTTAGTTTTGTTCTTTAAACTTATTTTGAGGTAATGGTAGATTAACATGCAGTTGTCAGATACAATACAGATATAATATTCTACACCCTTCACTCAGTTCCTACCAATGGTAACATATTATTGATACATAAATACAGTACAGTACCTTAATCAATAAATTGATTTTGATAAAATTCATTTACCTTATTCAGATTTCACCGGATTTGTATGCACTCGTTTGTATGTGTATGTTCATCTCTATGTATTTATTTCTATGCAAATTATTGTATATGTAGCTTTGCATAGCATCTATCACGGTTAAGATGAAGATGGATTAAATAGAATGTTTCATGATTATTTTATCAGTCTACCTTTAAACCTTAGAACTCTGCTTTCAAAAGTATGGTTCAAAGACCAAGTTCATCACATTCAGCTGTTTATCACATTCACTCCCTTATGGATCCTTTTTTTGCATCAAGTTTAAGAAGGCTTTGCTTAGTCCTAGGTTAAGATTCCTATGCACTACCCCAGGCTGAGTCAGAATTTCTATGGGTGGAGTCCAGGAATTAACATGGTTTCCCCAAACTATCATGAGAAAATGTTCCTTTTTAAAAAGGAATGACTATGTACCTAGCCAAACTCAGTATTGGCAACATGCTCCCTTTGATAATCACAGCTATCTCCTTTCCTTCCCTGCCAAGCCCTGACAACTACTAATCTATTCCTCTGCTCTATAATTTTATTTTAAAAATGTTATATAAATAGAATCCAAAAGTATGTAATCATTTAAGATTGGATTATTTTTATAAATACCTGGAGATTCATCCAGTTTGTCATGTATGTCGATAGTTTGTTCCTTTTGATAGCTAAGTAGTATTCCGTGGCACGACATCTTACTACACGTGGACCATGGTACCACATTATGTTTAATTCACCCATTGAAGTTATTCCAAGCCTGGAATAAATCTCACTTGGTTATGGTTTATCATTCTTTTTCTACATTGCTGGATTCAATTTGCTAATATTTTATTGAGTATTTTTGTGTCTAATTTAATGAGAGATATTGGTCTATAGTTTTTCTCTTTTTTTTTTGTATTTATTGTCTTTGTCTAGTTTTGCTGTATGGTAATTACAGCCTCATAAAATGAGTTGGGAAGTATTTTATCCTTTTCTGTCTTTTGGAAGAGACTTTGTAAACTTGGTGTTAATTATTCTTTAAAATTTTCACAGAATTCTCCATTGAAGCCATCTGAGCAGCATTGGTATTCTCTTAAAAGATCCCTGATTGTTCTAATGTGTAGCCAAGGTTGAACAGTGATTCCTTTTGGTGAGTGATAGGATAGGTAGAATCAGTAGAGTTTCTCTAAGATTATGTTACTTAAGCCACTCACAGAAAGACCTAAGCCTGAGGTTAAAGTAGAACAACAAGATCTAGTTGCCTGCAAGATCGGAATTGGGGAGCAGCACATGGGGCCAGTTAAGCCAGCTGGTGCTCAGAGGTAACCCAGGTACTAGAAGAGACCAAGAAAACGCATATACATGTGAGAAATAATACATGGCTTTTTTTTCAGGGTCTTCTCTTCACTCAGTAGTATATCAAGGGCCTTTTTCAGTGATACAAATCCAACTCATTCTATTTGGAATGTAGAAAATATATGGTGTAGATTAGCAAAAGATATTCACCCCTTCTGCTATTGTAGGATATTTACAATATCTCCATATTTTAAACAAATATTTTACTATGTATATCTAAGTATTTTTTATGTTAAATGAATTTAAATGATTTATGCAAGTTTATGGTGTCCACCAAAGATCGTAGTATGTCTGCCTAACTTTCAGACTTACAAGATTACCATAAAGCATACTTAGTAACGTATTCCCTTAGAAAGATTATAGAATTAGGAAATCTAGTTTGCCAGGAACAGAATCAGGTGTTTTCCTTCCATGAGAATTGCAAGAGGCGGGTTTCTTACTATTTATCGTTCTCCCAGTCCAGAAGCATTTTATCATAAAGGGCCATTTTACAATTAGCACTTTGGCCTGGTAACACTGCTGACATTCTACCTTTATCAAGTTTCCAGTGAAAGAAAGCTGTAAAGTTAACCAAGCCCAAGGTCAGCTCCTCCTGCTGAAGGGAGTGAGTGTTGTTAACCTTTTACCCATAATACTAAATTTTGGTAAAACCTGCCAAATTGTGCTCTAAAAAGTTTATATCAATTCATACTGAAGAATAAGTAAAATGAGAGTGCTGTTTTTCTCACAACTTTTCCAACAGTGTATATTATTTTTAAGTTTGGCACTCTAGTGCATTAGTATTTTTACTTTTGTTCCCCTGATCATAGGTGATTTTAAAAATACCTAGTCTAATGGTCTAAAATGTTTAGGGGTTTATATGCTCATGTGACATTTTTTTATTAGGCTGTCTTTTACTGATTTACAACAGTTTTGTGTATTAGGAGGTTTAATTTTTGTCTGTTATATTTAATGTTTATATGTCCCCCATGCTTTCATTTGTCTTTTTTATGATACAGTTGGTCAAAATGAAGGTAAAACTAATTATGTGGTCAAATATACAAGTCTTTCCTTTATGACTTCTGGAATATGTATTAGGCTTATGTTGGTTTTTACTCATCCAGAATTCTATGTGTATATTTACCACATTTTCTATTGAGATTTTAATATTTTGCATATAAGTTATTAGTTTTGTTTCACTGATCCACTTCTAAGGACTCAGTATTTACTTTATAACTGGAGGTTGACCAAGGCATTGCTCTCCTTGTCTTCCTGGTACCAAGCCCACCCTGGGAGTTCCCTAAGGCAGATCCTCCATTAAATTTAGAGCTCACTAGCTTGTGCCTGAGAGCTGTGTCCTGGCACAGAAGTTCCATAAGCACTTTAATTAATTACCTTGTCAATTGCCCCAGGGACTGCTCTGACTCTCAAGCCAGACTTGCTGTGATCCTGGGGAGTTTTCTGGTGTTCTATTTGGAAAACTTTCTTTTTTCAGAAGTCCCTATTGAGTTGTCAGTTGTTCACCTCTGTGGGGTTTCTTTTCCAATTAAATGCCATCTGCTTTATGTCTTCAAGAAATTCTTCAGTAATCTTTGCACTCTGAAGGCACTCTTCCTTTTTTTCTAGTACTGTTTCTTCTGTCATTTCAGTGGGTTTTGGTGAGGGAAGTAAGTTAAAGTTTTAGGTAGTTAGTTATTTTGACCTAGAAATGAATGATGGATATTTAAAAATATTACATGCATACTAAAGCCTAAAATGAGGGATTAATTCCTAATTGGATAAGGCTTCAAAGGAGAAAATATTTAATACAGAAGATTTGGATTAGATAGGCAAGAATAATCCCTTTCACACATTAAAAATGTACTTTTATACATTCAAATATGCAATTAATGGGATGAAAAAATTTAATTCAGTTACTATTAGTTTTTGGGGAGAAGACTCAGTCCTTAACGTGCATTCAAATAGACTAATTCCTACTCAAGGTAAAAGCAGCTTAAATTATTAATAATAATGTTTAAAATCATGCCAGTTAATGACATTATTAAAGAAAATTATTAAAAAGTACCATGCACTGAAAACTGTGGCCACACACAAACCTGAAGACAGATGTTTATGGCAGCTTTATTCATAATTTCCAAAACTTGGAAATAATCAAGATGTCCTTCATTTGACAAGTGGATAAATAAACTGTGGCACATAAAGACAATGGAATATTATTCATCATAAAAAATAAATGAGCTATCAAACGATGAAAAGACAGGGAGGAACCTTAAATGCACATTAGTAAGTAAAAGCAGCCAATATGAACAGCGTATACACTGTATAATTCCAACTATATGACATTTTGCAGAAGTCAGAACTATGGAGACAGTATAAAGATCAGGGGTAGCCAGGACTTGGAGGATGGGGAATGAAAGGGAGGAGCACAGAAGATTTTTAGGCCAATAAAAATATTCTTTATGATACCATAATGATGGTACATTTCATTATGCATTTGTTCAAGCCCATAGAATGTACAACAGCAAGAGTGAACTCTAATGTCAACTGTAGACTTCGGGTGATAATGGTGTGTCAGTGTAGGTTCATCAATTGGAACAAGTGTACTAGTCTGGTGGGGGCTGGTGATAAATGAGAGGCCATGTGTGTGGGGGGGCGTGGAGTATCGGAGAAATTTCTGTACCTTGCCCTCAATTTTGCTGTGAAACTTGAACTTCTCAAAAAAAAAAAAAAAGTCTTAATTTTAAAAAAAAGTCAGATGCAGATTGTGTGTGAAAACATAGTTTAGTGGGGTTTGGAATGATAAGTTGAGAACGGTCTTGAGATAAAATTTAATTCTGAACTGTTAATTTACTTCTTGTAAGTGCAGTGACATAAGATGACACTTAGTAGTGGCACAGGTAATTGGCAGGAGGCAATAAGAGGACATTTTATGGAAGGTACAGAAGGATCATAGGGCCCTGGGTAACTTTACTGGGCTGCTATTGACATAACAGCAATGAGATGCTCATGAGTCATTTAGGGAGCAGTTAAATGTATTGTTGCCCTTTGCACATTATCAGTAGGTGCAACAGTGGCAGTAGTGAAAGAGCCAGAACAAGAGAGAAAGAAAATATCAGAAGCCACTCAGCTGTTCAGAACATTTCATCATGAGCAGATGAGATGCCTCTTGATTCCTGTAAAGGACTTGGCAAGATCCTGATTAAAAATTACGTGTTAGACAACAATTTAAAATGCCCACTTGACTTTATTTTGGCTATGTCATAGAGAGAGTGTATAAATGAATCTGGAATTCTAGCCAAATCAAAGCTAGAAACGTTTATTGATACAGAAGATATTTAGGTAATAAATGGAACAGAAAGAGTTCACCCAGTGTGAGCATGAAGATATACAAGAAAAGACAGAGCCCAGGAACACTACGTTTAGATTAATGCTTATTAAACATGAAATTTAAATTGTAGAACACAAATGTTATATTAGTCAAGTGCCTACACAAATTTATAGAAATTACTGTGTCATAAAAGTGTAACAGTTCATTAGAACAAAATAAGATACTGATTTTTGGCAATTTCTTTTGTTGTAATACTTTGGAGCACAAATCAAATTGTATGAAATCATACATTCCTCCATCAACTCTTCAGCTCTTGTTTCTATAGGAAGCATGTTCACTGAAACCTACACCAATATTGCATTGAATTAATTTAATAAATATAGATCACGTTCCCAGGAGGAATAAGACATAGTACTTGGTTCTTGTTTTGAGGAATCTAACATTAGAAGCACAAATCCTACTTTGAAAGATTTATAACCTAAATGGACATAAAAATGTACAGAGGACGAACCATAAAAACAAAAGAAATGTGGCAGGTGTAATAAAGAGTACAGAAAAGCCAAATTGAACCTTACTGTCAGAATTTGGAAAAGCTTCACCAATGAGCTGGCATTTTAGATAGTTCCTTAAGAAGGAATACGATTTTAGTAAGTAGATATACAGAGATAACATATAGGGAAAATGAAGGAAGGCCATGAATCAGAGAGACATTCCCATGAGAAGGCAGCTTGGATAGTATAGGAGAGTAAGAAGTGTTAGATGTGTGTTTTTTAGAATGAGTTGCAGGTGGGAGATTGGTTTATGGTAATGGTATTGGAGAGTAGGTATGTTTTAATCCGGTCTTGACAACATTGTAAGACATTAAGATAAAGTGTATTCTGATAGGGGAAAGGGATGACAAATTATGTGTTATATAGATACCAAGCATTTGATTACAAGTGGGGTAAAATGGAATATTTAAACCTCCAAATTACAAATAATGTTGTATTCTCTAATGCTCTTCCATCTAACCTGAATTAACATTTCAAAGATTATCTTAGGGAGATGTTACTAAGGAAAATGCCCACTCCCCACTGCCTTCTACTTTTAACTATTTTTCTAATTTTCTGTAGTACATAGAAATTCCTATGTATAAAAAAGTATTTTTCCATTATGAAACATAATAAACATCCTTTGCACTTACTTTTCCCTTGGTTAAATTTTTGCTCATGAAATTGCTTTGCAGTCGGTAAATGAGTCAAAAAGTATAAATTATTCTTATGACTCAAACTATATTCTCATATTTTTCCTAAGGTTAAAGTATCAGTTTTCATTTCATTAGCAATTTTTCACTGGATTCCTGCCAAAATTTTCAATATTGAGTGTTTTAAATGTGTGGAAGATCTAAATAGACATTTTGCCAAAGAAGACATACAGATGGCCAAAAAGCACATGAAAAGATGCTTAACATCACTACTTATCAGAGAAATGCAAATCAGAACTACAGTGGGGTATCACCTCACACTGGTCAGAATGGCCATCATCAAAAAATCTACAAACAGTAAATGCTGGAAAGGGTATGGAGAAAAGGGAACCCTCCTACACTGTTGGTAGGAATGTAAATTGGTATAGCCACTGTGGAGAACAGTATGGGGGTTCTTTAAAAAACTAAAAATAGGTAGCAGAAGGTGGTTGGGACACAGCTCTAGTCCCAAACTCTGATTGAGGGGCAGAGAGTGCCTGATTCAGCTTCTTCTGAAGACCAGTCTTGGACTTCTTAACATACAATTCCTAATAGCCAGAAGGAAAGCGTACATTTAAAACTTTGGACATATCAGAACCAAGATGGCAGAGTAGAAGGACGTGCTCTCATTCCCTCTTGCGAGAACACCAGAATCACAACTGTCTGCTGGACAATCATCAACAGGAAGACACTGGAACTCACCAAAAAAAGATACCCCACATCCAAAGACAAAGGAGAAGCCACAATGAGATGGTAGGAGGGGCGCAATCACAGTAAAATCAAATCCCATAACTGCTGGGTGGGTGACTCACAAACTGGAGAACACTTATACCACAGAAGTCCACCCACTGGAGTGAAGGTTCTGAGCCCCACATCAGGCTTCCCAACCTGGGGGTCCGGCAACGGGAGGAGGAATTCCTAGAGAATCAGACTTTGAAGGCTAGTGGGATTTGATTGCAGGACTTCAACAGGACTGGGGGAAACAGAGACTCCATTCTTGGAGGGCACACACAAAGTAGTGTGTGCATCAGGATGCAGGGGAAGGAGCAGTGACCCTAGGGGAGACTGAACCAGACCTACTTGCTAGTGATGGAGGGTCTCCTGCAGAGGCGGGGGTGGCTACGGCTCACCGTGGGGACAAGGACACTGGCAGCAGAAGTTCTGGGAAGTACTCCTTGGTGTGAGCCCCCCCAGAGTCTGCCATTAGCCCCACCAAAGAGCCCAGGTAGGCTCCAGTGTTGGGTTGCCTCAGGCCAAACAACCAACAGGGAGGGAACCCAGCCCCACCCATCAGCAGTCAAGTGGATTAAAGTTTTACTGAGCTCTGCCCACCAGAGCAACAGTCAGCTCTACCCACCACCAGTGCCTCCCATCAGGAAATTTGCACAAGCCTCTTAGATAGCCTCATCCACCAGAGGGCAGAGAGCAGAAGCAAGAAGAACTACAATCCTGCAGCCTGTGGAACAAAAACCACATTCACAGAAAGATAGACAAGATGAAAAGGCTGAGGGCTATGTGCCAGATGAAGGAACAAGATAAAACCCCAGAAAAACAACTAAATGAAGTGGAGATAGGCAACCTTCCAGAAAAAGAATTCAGAATAATGATAGTGAAGATGATCCAGGACCTCGGAAAAACAATGGAGGCAAAGATCGAGAAGATGCAAGAAATGTTTAACAAAGACCTAGAAGAATTAAAGAACAAACAAGCAGATATGAACAATACAATAACTGAAATGAAAACTTCACTAGAAGGAAACAATAGCAGAATAACTGAGGCAGAAGAATGGATAAGTGACCTGGAAGACAGAATGGTGGAATTCACTGCTGCAGAACAGAATAAAGAAAAAAGAATGAAAAGAAATGAAGACAGCCTAAGAGACCTCTGGGACAATATTAAACGCAACAACACTCACATTATAGGGGTCCCAGAAGGACAAGAGAGAGAGAAAGGACCCAAGAAAATATTTGAAAAGATTATAATCAACTTCCCTAACATGGGAAAGGAAGTAGCCACCCAAGTCCAGGAAGCAAAGAGAATCCCGTACAGGATAAACCCAAGGAGAAACACACCAAGACACATAGTAATCAAACTGGTAAAAATTAAAGACAAAGAAAAATTATTGAAAGCAGCAAGGGAAAAACGACAAATAACATACAAGGGAACTCCCATAAGGTTAACAGCTGATTTCTCAGCAGAAACTCTGCAAGCCAGAAGGGAGTGGCATGATAGACTTAAAGTGATGAAAGGGAAGAACCTATGACCAAGATTACTCTACCTGGCAAGGATCTCATTCAGATTCAATGGAGAAAACAAAAGCTTTACAGACAAGCAAAAGCTAAGGGAATTCAGCACCACAAAACCAGCTCTACAACAAATGCTAAAGGAACTTCTCTAAGTGGGAAACACAAAAGAAAAGGACCTACAAAAACAAACCAAAACAATGAAGAAAATGGTCATAGGAACATACATATCTATAATTACCTTAAACATGAATGGAATAAATGCTCCAACCAAGAGATACAGGCTTGCTGAATGGATACAAAAAAACTGCTATCCTAGAGTTGAAGAACACATGACTGAAGTAAAGAATTCAATACATAGTTTCAATAGCAGACTCAACCAAGCAGAAGAGAAAATTAGTGATTAGAATACGGGTGATTTCAAATCCTCCAGTCAGAAAAACAAAAAGAAAGAAGAATGAACAAGAGTGAAGGAAGTTTGCATGAATTACAGGATACCATTAAAAGAAACAATCTGTGCATTATTGGAGTCCCAAAAGGAGGAGAGAGGGAGAAAGGGGAAAACACATATTTAAAGAAATAATGGCTGAGAACTTCCCAAACCTAGAGAGAAATTTGGACATTTAGGTATTTTAAGCTGATAGGTCACTTCAAAATTACAACCCCAAGTGATCCTCCTCCAAGATATTATAATAAAACTGTCTAAAATCAAAGACAAAGAGAGAATCATAAAAGGAGTGAGAGAATCATAAAAGGAGTAAGAGAAAACAAATTCCTCACTTGTAAGGGAACCCTCATAAGGCTACCAATGGATTTCTTAACAGATACATTGCAGACCAGGAGAGAGAGGGATGATATATTTAAAGTACTCAAAGAAAACACTACCAACCAAGAATACCTTACCCCAGCAAATGTGTCTTTTAGAAATGAAGAAGAGATAAGGACTTTCCAAAACAAACCAAAAATGAGAGAGTTTATCACCACTAGATCTACATAGCAAGAAATGCTGAAAGGAGTTCTCCAAGGATGCAAATTATTAACATGAGAATATATAAAAATACTAAAAATACTGATAAATATAATCAAATTCAGAATATTCTAGTAGTTTATGATGGTGTGTTAACTTTAGTGTAAAGGTTAAAGGACAAAAGTATTACAAGTAACTGTAGCTACAATAATTTGT
Source organism: Balaenoptera physalus (assembly GCF_965194825.1). Classification (NCBI taxonomy): domain Eukaryota; kingdom Metazoa; phylum Chordata; class Mammalia; order Artiodactyla; family Balaenopteridae; genus Balaenoptera; species Balaenoptera physalus. Next base: position 57,357,709 of record NC_138887.1, on the reverse strand, counting down.
TAATGGATAGATAATATTAAAAGAGGTAAATTGTAACATTAAAATCATAAAATATGGGGTGTGGGAGAAAAAGGTTGAGTTTTTGTTTGTGATTGTAGTTAAGTTGTTATCAACTTAAATAGGCTGTTATAGTTATGTAAGCCTTATGGTAGCCACAGAGGAAAACCTAGAGTAGAATCACAAAAGGTAGAGAAGTGATTCAAAGCATACCACTGTGGAAAAACATCAAGTCACAAAGAAATACTGCAAGAGTGAAGTAAAAGAAAAACGGGACTATAAAACAGCCAGAAAACAGTTAAAAATATGTCATTAGTAAGTCCTTATCTATAAATAATTACTTTAAATGTAAATGCATTAAATTCTTCAATCAAAAAGCCTAGAGTGGATGAAAGGATTAAAAACAAGACCAACCTATATGCTGCCAATAAGAGATTCACTTCAGCTTTAAGGACACACATAGGTTAAAAGTGAAGGAATGAAAAATACAGCCCATGCAAATGGAAACCAAGAGAGCAGGGGTTTGATGTAAATACAGCTACAAAATTTATATTTATATAAATTTACATCAAACAAAATAAACTGCAAGTCAGAAACTGTAACGAGACAAAGAAGGTCATTATATAGTGATAAAGTTGTCAATTCATCAAGAGGAAACAACAATTATTAATACATATGTACCCAACATCACAGCAGCGGAATACACTTTCTTCTCAAGTAGTATGAAACAGTCTCCTGGATAGATCACAAGTAAGGTCACAAAATAAGCCTAAAGAAGTGTAGTGAGACTGAAATTGTACCATGTGTCATTTTCAAACGTAATGCTATGAAACTAGAAATCACTAACATGAAGAAAACTGGAAAATTCTCAAATATGGGGAAATTCAACTAATCACTCCTGAACAATCTGTGAATCAAAGAAGAAACCAAAAGGGAAATTTTAAAATATCTTTAAACAAACAAAAATGAAAAAATAACATGTCCAAACTTATGACTTGCTGCAAGCACAGTTCTAAGAGGGGAGTTTATAGTGATAAACAGCCTACATTAAGACAACAGAAAGAGCTTAAACAACCTCCCTTAACACCTCAAGGAACTAGAAAACGATCTTAATAAACAGCCTCACTTTATAACTCAAAGAACTAGAAATAGAATAAAACTAAGCCTAGAGTTAGCAGAAAGAAGGAAATAACAAAGATCAGAGCAGAAATAAACGAGAGATCAGAAAAACAATAGAAAAGATCAACAAAAATAAGAGCTGTTTTTTAAAAAAAATAAACAAAATTGACAATCCTTTAGCTAGACTAAAAAAAAAGAGAAAAGATTCAAATATATCAGATATGAAAGAGGAGACATTACAACTGACACCACAGAAATAAAAAAGATGATACTACAATGAACATTTATACACCAACAAATTGGATAACACAGATTTGGATAAATTCCTAGAAACGTGCAACCTACCAGAACGGAATCAGAAAAAAAAAATCTGAACAGACAAATTACTAGTAAAAAGATTTAATCAGTAATCAAAATTCTCCCAACAAAGAAAAGCCCAGGTCCAGTTGGTTTCACTAGTGAGTCTAACAATTATTTTAAAAGAACTATCACCAGTCCTTCTCAAAATCTTCCCAAAAATTGCAGTGAAGAGAATACTCCAAATTCATTTTAAAAGGCCAACATTACCCTGATAAAAACACCAGATAAGGAAATGACAAGAAAACTACAAGCCAGAGTCCTTGATGAATACAAATGCAAAAATTCTCAACAAATTTCTAGCACACCAAATTTAACAGCACATAATCAAGTGGGATTTATTCTTAGGATGCAAGGATGGTTCAACATACACATGAATTAATGTCATATACCACATTAACAGAATAAAAGATAAAAATTATATAATTATCCCAGTAGATGCATAAAAAACATTTGACAAGATTCAGCATCATCTCATGATTAAAAAAAAAAACTCTCAGTAAATTAGATCAAGGAGAGATATACCTCAACATAATAAAGACCGTATATGACAAACCCACAGCTAACATTATATGCCTCAGTGAAAGGCTGAAGGCTTTCTCCCTAAAATCAGGAACAGGACATGGGTGTCCACTCCCAACACTCCTATTCAGCACAGCACTGAAAGTCCTAGCCAGGGCAATTAGGAAGTAAAAGATATAAAATGTATGCAAATAAGAAAGAAGTAAAATTGTCTCTGTTTACAGATAATATCTTATATATAGAAAATACTAAGAATCTACCCAAAAAGCAGCACTAATTAACAAATTCAGTAAAGTTTCAGGATACAAAATCAATATAGAAAAATCAATCACATTTCTATATGCTAACAATAAACTATCTGAGAAAAGATTAAGAAAATAATCTCATTTACTGTACCATCAATAACAAAAAAGCACCTGGAAATAAATTTGACCAAAAATTTGAAAGATCTGTACACTGAAAACTATAAAACACTGTTGAAAGAAATTGAAGAAGACACAAATAAATGGAAAGATTTTTTGACTTCATGGATCAGAAGAATTAGCATTGTTAAAATGTGCATACTAACCACAACCAACTGTAGATTCAATGCAATTCCTCCCAAAATTCCAATGGCGTTTTTCACAGAAATAGAGAAACAATTCTAAATTTCAAATGGAACCACAAAATACCCTGAATAACTAAAGCAATCTTGAGAAAAGCGAACAAAACTAGAAACATCACACTTCTTAATTTCAACTATATTACAAAGCTATAGTAATGAAAATAGTATGGTTCTGGCATACAGTGGAACAGAATCAAGAGCCCAGAAATTAACCCATGCATATAAGGTCAATTAGTATTTGCAAGGGATCCCAAGAATACTGAATGGGGAAAGGACAGTCTCTTTGATCACTGGTGTCGGGAAAACCCACATGCAGAAAAATGAAATTGGAACACTATCTTACACTATTCACAAAAATTAACTCAAAATGGATTAAAGACTTAAACATAACACCTGAAAACTTAAAAATTCTAGAAGAAAATATAGGGGAAAAGCTCCTTGACATTGTTCTTGGCAAAGATTTTTTTGGATATGATACCAAAAGCACAGGCAACAAAAGCAAAAATAAAGAAGTGGACTACATAAAAAGTCTTTGCACAGCAAAAGAAACAATCAGCAAAGTGAAAAGGCAACCTAAGGAATGGGAGAAAATATTTGCAAACCATCTATCTATTAAGAGGTTAATATCCAAAATATAAAAGGAATTTGTACAACTCAGCAAAAAAACTTCAAATAGTCTGATTCTAAAATAAATGACAGTGGACATAAATATACATTTCTCCAAAGAAGACATACAAATGAACAACAGGTTCATGAAAAGATGCTCAACATCACTAATCATCAAGAAAATGCAAGTCAAAACCATAATGAAATATCAGCTCTCAACTATTATAATGGCTGTTACCAAAACGACAAGCGATAACGGGTTGATGAGGAGGATGTAGAGAAAAGAGAAACCTCATGGACTGTCGGTGGGGATGTAAAAGCCGCTATGAAAAACGCTATGGAGGCTACTCAAAAAATTGAAAATGGAACTACCATATGATTCAGCAACTCCACTTCTGTGTATATATCCAAATGAAATGGAATTACTATCTCAAAGAGAAAACTGTCCTCCCATGTTTATTGCAGCATTATTCATAATAGCCAAGACATGGAAACAACTTGTGTTCATTGAAGGGTGAATGGATAAAGAAAATGGATGTATATAATGCTTTCTTATTCAGTCATAAAAAGAAGGAAATCCTGCTATTTGCAATAATATAGATGAACCTTGAGCGTATTAAGCCAAGTGAAATAAGATAGAGAAAGACAAATATTGTATATTCGCACCTGAATGTGGAATCTAAAAAAGGCAAACTTATAGGAATAAGAAGTAGAATAGTGGTTCTCAGGGTCTGGGGTGTAGGGAAAGCAGGGAGATATTGGTCAAAAAACTTCCACTTTTAAGATGAGTAAGTTCTGGGGATCTGATCATCAGTGCTAATACATGACATGATTTTTTATGGTTTAATAAACATTCCAGTATAAGGATATTTTAAATGTATAGATTTTATGGTGGGAACTTTATTTTCTTCTATTTTTCAAATATTTTGTTTAATAGAAATGTGGACTAAGAGGGATAGAACATGTCTATGTATTCTCCAATGAAGAGCATCAGAGAAAACATGCAAATGTATGGATTTTTATTAATGCTTTGGTTCATTCATGCATCCATACATAAATATCACTGATGGCCTATGATGAGCTAGACATTACACTAAGTCTCAAAGATTCTTTGATGAATATTTGAACGAAAAAGCCAGAGTCAGAGACTATATTGATGTCTAGAAAGAAGAATTTTCATTTTTAGTTTTAGTTTTTCCCATCAGGCACAAACCACAGTCAAGGCACGAAGGGCAAATAAAGTTCAAATATTTGCCTTGAAATTATTTATTTGCAAAGGAAACCATTTGTACTTAACTGAGGGATCAGATTTGGAATACTTTCCTCTCTCTTTATACTTCCTGGTATGTCAACAAAAGTGTAATAATGGCAAATCCATCACACACTTTCAAAAGACAGCTATTTTAATTCTGGATTTACTGTGGTTTTATTGCTTCGAGGCTATAAAAAGATAAATGGAAAAATTTTATAAGATACCCATAATATTATCTGAGTAACAAAACAGAGCTCTAAAAGCAGATCTTCTGTAAAAGACACAACTATTTATCCAATGCTCTTGGTGGTGTTTAGCTTTTCTGAGTTGCTGCATATGCATTTCCTCTTTGGATGTCCCCTCTGCCCAAGTTTGTGAACGTGGTGAATGTGTACATGTCACTCAGGTTCAAGAATAATTACTGTGTATTTTCACCTGGTCCTGTCAGCTCTTTTTTTTTTTTTTCCTTCATGGTGTAGTTTTAGTGTTTCTTCCACAATATTCAGGTGTGCAAGAAATTTCACAATAGAACAAGTCAGGAAGCTCATAAGAAAGCAGCAAATTCACAAGTCAGTGGGCTCTTGAACCCACAAAAAGACAAGAAGCAAGTGTAAGATTTTAAAATGTTAAAGTTGAAATTCCATCACAATGTACTTTTTTCAAGCTCTACTGGAAATTAACACAAATATCAGTGTTAGTTACACTTTGTCATGTATGATTTGACCTTGCTTTAAGCTCATACACTGAAAGGAAGTCTCATTTCATGCACAAAATCTGTTGCATGCTTGGCTTCCTTAATAAAACTACAGTTGAACATTTCCAGTGCCAAAAACAATTCAGCAAAGATAAACTACAGGAAAATGCAAGTTAAGTAAGCTTTTGCTTGATGCTTCTATAATATAATATCATCAAACTGATACTTAGAAACGATAGAAAGACATTGTTGTTCATCTTAGTTTCAATACCAGACTGTATAGAAAGCATCCAAGTTTCTGTTACAGTTTTCTAATTTAACTTAATCGTGCTGGTCAATATTTAGGAGCAAAAGGTAATTGCCCCAACCCTATTTCAAGGTTTGCCATGTGTCTTCCATTAGTGCGACCATATTTATGCCATTTACCTTCCCTTTTATAAGGCTGTGGCTGAGGGTGCTTCTGCTCTTGTTTTCGATGCCTGGAGCTTTCAATATATACCATACATTGCTTTTTATCTGGTCCACTGAAAGCAGTAAACACTTTTTTCATCCATATTAGAGTTAAATTTATTTAAGCAAGAAACAATTTTAATGTTTTTCTCCATTAATCTATTATCTGAACACTGAAAAAGGATGTTAAATTAATCTGAAGTATAAGCCTAGTATAACCATACAAAAAAGATTCAGTGAGTTTATACTTTTATCCTATAGAAAGAAAAAATAGACAGACATAAGTGTGCTTGCAAAGAGGGGAAACACTCAATAGATAAAGAGAAATGTGACAGTAAAATAATGAGTTGTGTTTCCATTATTTTTCCTCCTTTCCTGTAAAAATTAATCCCCCCCCCCAGTGGCTTCATTCATAAATATGTGTACATCTCTTACAGAGTCTCTCTCGCACAGCTAAGGCTTATAAACAATGTCTACATGTACAGTTCTCCATCTCTATAATCAGGCTTTTGTCACTACTTCGCTGAAACACTCCATAATGCCATCCGTGGCCATCCAATTCCCAGCCAAGAAATCCAGTCTTTTCCTTTTTTAAGCGTTTAACACTGAAATATTCCTTTTACTTGAGATGATCTTTGGATTTTCATGATGCCACTCTCTCTCCTGTCAGCTCTTGATAGTTAAAATAACAGTTAACTATTATTATTATTAACTTATTCTTTATATATTAAATATCCACCACTCATAGACTCTACCACACATCATATTATTTTGTTGAGTTCTCCCTTGACTAAGAGTTTCTTGTAAGCAGTGACTAAATCTGAATGATTAGTAGTAGTTTTAAAATTTTTGTTTGTGACATAATGCTTTGCATATCATACTCACTCAATAAGTAGTTCATCTTTAGTTGAGCAAGTTTCTTCTATTAAAAGCAAAATATAAAATGTATTATAGGAAAATAAGCAGTAATTATTCCAGTTCCTAACCTTTAGTATAAAATAAATGAAGCTGCATTTATTTTTGGACTCTCTTCAGTGTGATGTACTTCGCTTTTCAAAAATAACTTTGAGAATTTTAAAAGCAAGTTTAAGTTCAAAGGTCTGACTATTCATGTCCTAGCACCTCATTTCTGCCACATCTATAAGACAGTAGTTGCTCTTGCAGGCTTTGCCTCTTAGTCTTAATGTGTTTAGAATGAGCTTTTTATTTGTGACTATAGTGTCTCACACAATCTTCTTCATAGTATCTTTCAACAACACTACTTTAGGTAAAAATTATTCATTTAAAGTTAATCTGGATAGACCAGAAAAACCTAAAAAATGAAAATAATAATTTAATCCAAGACAAAAAGTAAAGTTTTACTATCCAAGCAACTGTCATAAGAGAACACAGATGATGATGGTGATGGTGATTATGATAACTGAAACTTTACAAGAAGTCTCCAAACATTAATAACCTCTACCACCACCAATGGCAACAAAAGCATCTGAGAGAGAGAACAGTATAAACACTCTTTTAAAACATATTTTAGTATAAAATTCCAAGGCCCTCTGATTTGATAGTAGTAATATACCTTTTATTTATTTATTAAAAGATCCCAAACTCCCATCCCTCCCTCCCCTACCCCCCTCCCCCTGGCAACTACAAGTCTATTCTCTACATCTGTGAGTCTGTTTTTGTTTCATAAATATGATGATTTGTATCATATTTTAGATTCCACATGTAAGTGATATCCTATGGTATTTGTCTTTCTCTTTCTGACTTACTTTGCTTAGTATGATAATCTCTAGGTCCATCTATGTTGCTGCAAATGGCATTATTTCATTCTTCTTGATGGCTGAGTAATATTCCAGTGTGTGTGTGTGTGTGTGTGTGTGTGTGTGTGTGTGTGTGTGTGTATGTATACCATATCTTTTTTATCCATTCCTCTGTCAGTGGGCATTTAGGTTGTTCGCTTATCTTGGCAATTGTAAATAGTGCTGCTATGAACATAGTGGTGCATGTATCGTTTTGAATTATAGTTTTGTCTGGGTATATGCCCAGGAGTGGGATTGCTGTATCATATGGTAACTCTATTTTTATTTTTTCTGAGGAGACTTCATACTGTTTTCCATAGTGGCTGCACCAATTTACATTCCCATCAACAGTGTAAAAGAGTTTCCCTTTTCTCCACACCCTCTCCAACATTAGTTATTTGTAGATTTTTAATGATGGCCATTCTGCCTGGTGTGAGGTGATACCTTTGATTTGCATTTCTCTAATAATCAGCAATGTGGAGCATCTTTTCATGTGCCTATTGGCCATCTGTATGTCTTCTTTGGAGAAATGTCTATTTAGGTCTTCTGCCCATTTCTTCTATTGGGTTGTTTTTTGTTGCTGTTGAGTTGTATGAGCTGTTTGTATATTTTGGAAATTAAGCCCTTGTTGGTCGCATCATTTGCAGATATTTTCTCCCATTCTCTAGGTTGTCTTTTCACTTTGTTTATGATTTCCTTTGCTGGGCAAAAGCTTGTAAGTTTGATTAGGTCCCATTTGGTTGTTTATTTTGTTTGTTTGTCTTTATTTCTACTGCCTTGGGAGACTGACCTAAGAAAACATTGGTACAATTTATGTCAGAGAAAGTTTTTGCCTATTATCTCTTCTAGGAGTTTTACTGTGTCATATCTTATATTTAAATATATAAGCCACTTTGAGTTTATTTTTGTGCATGGTGTGAGGGTGTGTTCTAATTTCACTGATTTACATGCCGCTGTCCAACTTTCTAAGCACCACTTGCTGAAGAGACTGTCTTTTTCCCATTTTATATTCTTGCCTCCTTTGTCAAAGATTAATTGACCATAGGTGTGTGGGTTTATTTCTGGATGCTCTATTCTGTTCCATTGATCCATATGTCTGTTTTTGTGCCAATACCACACTGTTTTGATTAATGTAGCTTTGTAGCATTGTCTGAAGTCTGGGAGGTCTATGCCTCCTGCTTTGTTTTTTCTAAGGATTGCTTTGACAATTCTAGGTCTTTTATAGTTCCATATAAATTTTTGGATTGTTTGTATACCTTTTAAATTGTAAATGTAAGTTACCTATATAATATTTCTCACCTCTTCAACAAATGTGGTAGATCATTGCAATTTATCTTGCTTTAAATTTAGGTTGTACCTTAGAGTTCAATTAATTTCAGAAGAACAAAGAAAACAAGTGTTCTGAGAATCTTCATTATTTTTTCAGTTAGGTCATGAACAAAACAAATATTCAAACTTTGATTGAACATCTGTTGCGTGTCAGGCACTGGGCTAGGGACCAGATACAAATAAGTAGATAACATAGCCCCCAACCACTGGAGAGAGATAAATAGACCACTGCAATGCTGACTGATGAAAGCTATCATAAGAGTAGATGAAATGCCAGTGAGTAGGTATTATCAAATCATATGACTCCTGGAAGCAACAGAGGCCAAAAGAGAGTTGTATATGATGAGCGACATGATCATATGGTTTGAGCATATACCCCTGTTCTATCTTCAGCTTACCTCTTACACTAAGATTTAATACCATTTGAAAACAGTTCTTCCCAAATTCTGGACTTTCCAGATGTACAAAAACTAATTTATCTCCCAGAATCTTTTTAAAAATTTTATTGGATTTAGTTGATATACAATGTTGTGTTAGTTTCAGGTGTAAAGCAAAAGGATTCAGTTATACCTATGCATGTATTCATTCTTTTTCAGATTCTTTTCTCATATAAGTTATCACAGAATATTGAGTAGAGCTCCCTGTGCTATACAGTAGGTCCTTGTTGATTATCTCTCTTATATATAGTAGTGTGTGTCTGTTAATCCCAAGCTTTTGATTTATCCTTCCCCGCACACACACACACTTCCCCTTTGGTAACCATAAGTTTGTTTTCAATATCTGTAAGTCTGTTTCTGTTTTGTAAATAAGTTCATTTGTATCATTTAAAACAAATTAGATTCCACATATGAGTGATATCACATGATATTTGTCTTTCTCTGTCTGACTTACTTCACTTAGTATGATCATTTCTAGGTCCATCCATGTTGTTGTAAATGGCATTGTTTCATTCTTTTTTATGGCTGAGTGATATTCCGTTGTATATATGTACCACATCTTCTTTATCCATTCATCTGTTGATAGACATTTAGGTTGCTTCCATGTTCTGGCTATTGTAAATAGTGCTGCAATGAACATTGGGGGTGTGTGTATCTTTTTAAATTACGGTTTTCTCTTGATATATGCCCAGGAGTGGGATTGCTGGATCATGTGGTAGTCCTAGTTTTCGTTTATTAAGGAACCTCCATATTGTTCTCCATAGGGGCTGTACCAATTTACATTCCCACCAACAGTGTAGGATGGTTCCCTTTTCTCCATACCCTCTCCAGCATTTATTGTAGATTTTTTGATGATGGCCATTCTGACCAGTGTGAGGTGATACCTCATTGTAGTTTTGATTTGCATTTCTCTGATAATTGTTAATGTTGAGCATCTTCTCATGTGCTTGAAATGTCTATTTAGATCTTCTGCCAATTTTTTTATTGGATTTATTATTTTTTTTTGACATAGAGCTGCATGAGCTATTTGTATATTTTGGAGATTAATCCCTTGTTGGTTGCTTCATTTGCAAATATTTTCTCCCATTCTGTGGGTTGTCTTTTCATTTTGTTTATGGTTTCCTTTGCTGTGTAGAAGGTTTTAAGTTTAATTAAGTCCCATTTGTTTATTTTTGTTTTTATTTTTATTACACTAGGAGGTGGATCAAAAAAGATATTGCTGTGATTTATGTCAAAGAATGTTCTGCGTGTGTTTTCTTCTACAAGTTTTATAGTGTCCAGCCTTACATTTAGGTCTTTGATCCATTTTGAGTTAATTTTTGTATCGTGTTAGAGAGTGTCCTAATTTCATTCTTTTACATGTAGCTGTCCAGTTTTCTCAGCACCACTTACTGAAGAGACTGCGTTTTATCCATGGTATATTCTTGCCTCCTTTGTTGTAGATTAATTGACCATAGGTGCGTGGGTTTATTTCTGGGCTTTCTATACTATTCCATTGATCTATATGTCTGTTTTTGTGCCAGTACCATACTGTTTTGATGACTATAGCTTTGTAGTATAGTCCGAAGTGAGGGAGTCTGATTCCTTCACCTCTGTTTTTCTTTCTCAGGTTTGCTTTGGCTATTTGGGGTCTTTTGTGTTTCCATACAAATTAAAAATTTTTTTGTTCTAGTTCTGTGAAAAATGCCGTTGGTAATTTGATAGGGATTGCATTGAATCTGTAGATTGCCTCAGATAGTATAGTCATTGACAACACTAATTTTTCTAATCCAAGAACATAGTATATCTTTCCATCTGTTTGTGTTATCTTTGATTTCTTTCATCAGCATCGTATTGTTTTCAGAGTACAGGTCTTTTGTCTTCTTAGCTAGGATTATTCCTAGGTATTTTATTCTTTTTGATGAGATGGTAAATGGGTTTTTTTCCTTAATTTCTCTTTCTGATCTTTCGTCATTAATGTATAGGAATGCAAGAGATCTTTGTATATAAATTATGTATCCTGGAACTTTACCAAATTCATTGATGAATTCTAGTAGTTTTCTGGTAGCATCTTTAAGATTTTCTATGTATAGTACCATGTCATCTGCAAACAGTGACAATTTTACTTCTTCTTTTCCAATTTGGATTCCTTTTATTTCTTTTTCTACTCTGATTGCCATGGGTAGAACTTCCAAAATTATGTTGAATAAAAATGGCAACAAAGGATATACTTGTCTTGTTCCTGATCTCAGAGGGAATGCTTTCAGCTTTTCACTGTTGAGAATGATGTTAGCTGTGGGTTTGTCATATATGGCCTTTATTATGCTGAGGTAAGTTCCCTCTATTCCTACTTTCTGGAGAATTTTTATCATAAATGGGAGTTGAATTTTGTCAAAAGCTTTCTCAGCTTTTTATCGAGATTGTCATATAGTTTTTATCTTGAATTTGTTAATGTGGTATATCACACTGATTGATTTGTGGGTATTGAAGAATCCTTGCATCCCTAGGATAAATCCCACCTGATCATGGTGTATGATCTTTTAATGTATTGTTGAATTCACTTTGCTATTGTTTTGTTGAGGATTTTTGCATTTATGTTCATCAGTGATATTGGCCTGTAGTTTTCTTTCTTTGTGACATCTTTGTCTGGCTTTGGTATCAGGGTGATGGTGACCTCGTAGAATGAGTTTGGGAGTCTTCCTCCCTCTGCTATATTTTGGAAGAGTTTGAAAAGGATAGGTTTCAGCTCTTCTCTAAATGTTTGATAGAATGATGTTTGCTGTGAGTTGTCATATATGGCCTTTATTATGTTGAGGTAGGTTCCCTCTATGCCCACTTTCTGGAGAGGTTTTATCATAAGTGGACGTTGAATTTTGTCAGAATCTTTTTCTGCATTTGTTGAGATGATCATATGGTTTTTATTCTTCAGTTTGTTAATATGGTGTATCACATTGATTGATTTGCGTATATTGAAGAATCCTTGCATCCCTGGGATAAATCCCACTTGATCATGGTGTATGATCCTTTTAATGTGTTGTTGGATTCTGTTTGCTAGTATTTTGTTGAGGATTTTTGCATCTATATTCATCAGTGATATTGGTCTGTAATTTTCTCTTTTTGTAGTATCTTTGTCTGGTTTTGGTATCAGGGTGATGGTGGCCTCATAGAACGAACTTGGGAGTGTTCCTTCTTCTGCAGTTTTTTGGAAGAGTTTCAGAAGGATGGGTGTTAACTCTTCTCTAAAATGTTTGATAGAATTCACTTGTGAAGCCATCTGGTCCAGGACTTCTGTTTGTTGGAAGTTTTTTTTTTTTTAATTAATTTATTTATTTTTGGCTGCATTGGGTCTTCATTTCTGTGCCAGGGCTTTCTCTAGTTGCGGCGAGCAGGGGCCACTCTTCATCGTGGTGCGCGGACCTCTCACTATCGCGGCCTCTCTTGTTGTGGAGCACAGGCTCCAGACGCGCAGGCTCAGTAATTGTGGCTCACGGGCCTAGTTGCTCTGCGGCATGTGGGATCTTCCCAGACCAGGGCTCGAACCCGTGTCCCCTGCATTGGCAGACGAATTCTCAACCACTGCACCACCAGGGAAGCCCCTGTTGGAAGTTTTTTAATCACAGTTTCAACTTCAGTACTTGTGATTAGTCTGTTCATATTTTCTTTTCTTCCTGGTGCAGTATTGAAAGGTTGTATCTTTCTAAGAATTTGTCCATTTCTTCTAGGTTGTCCACTTTATTGGCATATAGTTTTTTTTTAGTAGTCTCTGATGATCCTTTGTATTTCTGTGCTGTCAGTCGTAATTTACCCGTTTCCATTTCTAATTTTATTGATTTCAGTCCTCTCTCTTTTTTCCTTGGTGAGTCTGGCTACAGGGTTATCAGTTTTGTTTATACCTCACAAAATCTTTACAGTAAAATTATATTAATGATGAGAGCATGTCCATGATATTTATGTTAGAATATTGAAAAAATAGGTATATTTTAAGCAGCATTAAGAGCCTTTCTAGGACATGAATTCCCTTCAGATCCAATTTAAGAGGTTAAGAAACCAGTCAGTCTTTGGGATAGAGTGGGGTTCAAATGTCACTCTTGGAAAGGTGTTTTGGAGCTCAGAAGATCTGGCTCTGTGCATCTTTTTCTCCAACTACATGTTTAATGATGTCACATTGGTAGCTCAGAATCAGCCACAGTGACAGTATTTACAAATCAGCAAATGTGACAAAGCAGTTTCTTTTTTCCTTTTTTTTCCTCCAGAGTACTGCTTAAGTATGATGTCTGCCTAGTAATATGGTGCTGGGGTAATACATTATTACAGAATATTTTTCTACTGTTTTCTGACTAGACAGGTCCACTTTCTGTCCCATTTAGGTGACATTGTTTGGGTGAATCTGATATTGAATATTTTCTTCCTTGTTATGCTTAATAAAATTTTAGCAGTTATCCTGGCAAGGGAACATTTCCAATATGATCATTGTTATATTACTTTTACTTTTATTCACTTTTAAAAATCACAAATGGAATTGTTCCACAAACATTGAGTTAGTTTCAATAATCATTCTATTAATGTCGAACAGTATAAAGTTAGTGATTGCTAAACACATCTTTACTAACTCATGCCAAAAGCAGAATAACTTGGCTTTCTTTTGTGGATTCTAAGATTTTAAACAATTCAGGCAAATATTAATATTGGATTACTCCATTGGACATGCCCTTTTACATCCAGTCACCAAATGATGACTATTAAAATGTCTGCATAACTTGCTCATGGAGTGGAGCTCATAAATAACACTGTGCCGGCAAACAATTAAGATTGCTATGGACACATAGGATATTCTTGGCAAAAGACTTACTGAAGAAGGAACTGATTAGGGGTCTTTTGAGAATTGCATGCTGGCCTGCATTTCATTTCTTATACAAATTAAAAAATAAAATTATGCAAATATTCTTTTGAGTAACTACTGTGCTGTTGTCTGGGAAACACATTTTTCATTTCTGGTTGGTGAAATGACATCTTACCAAAAGCAAAAGTAATCTGTGAAGTGGGATTCTGTTCCATCCCTTGTGGACTGCTAAAATATCATGTCTGCCATGCTGAGAGGCTTTGTGGTGGTAAAGTGGTAGTGGCATGATGGTGGGGGGCTTGTATGTGCAACTGCCAACATGAAAATTTTTTGAAAATCTGCCAGGCCCTGGGAATCCCATTTAAATAACCTTAGATTGATATTTAAACAGTGACATCAATTCTTTTATGACTTTTCTCTGGTCTACTGTAAATCTGAGAGTAATATAACATAAAGCTATATCTTCTAAGTTTAAGAAAATCTCTGTTACTTATAGACCATATATACCAAAGTCAAGAATAATACAACTATAGTACTTCTTGTTTCTGTGCTAGAAATAATTACATATGAGTGAAAGGATTTATTCTCCTGGATCTTACATTAATTCAATGTGAAATTTCCAAGTTAAAATTTGGTCATGCCATATCATTTTAAGAAGTCTTTCAGCATTATCTTTTTTTTTTTTTTTTTTTTAATTTATTTATTATTTATTTTTGGCTGTGTTGGGTCTTCGTTTCTGTGCAAGGGCTTTCTCTAGTTGCAGCAAGCGGGGGCCACTCTTCATCGCGATGCGCGGGCCTCACTATCGCGGCCTCTCTTGTTGCAGAGCACAGGCTCCAGATGCGCAGGCTCAGTAGTTGTGGCGCATGGGCTTAGTTGCTTCGCAGCATGTGGGATCTTCCCAGACCAGGGCTCGAACCCGTGTCCCCTGCATTGGCAGGCAGATTCTCAACCACTGCGCCACCAGGGAAGCCCTCAGCATTATCTCTTAACTTTCATACCTCCACGTGTGTGGTAAATTGCAACACTATCTAGGTCAACTCTTCCCCAACTCTTGCAAATAATCAAAGATATATTGGGGACTTTTAAAAAATCAGAGCTTGCCTAATCCCTCTAAGAAAATTTTCATTCAGAGTGCTATAGACTGAATGTTTGTGACTCCCCTGAAAAAAACTAATTTGTTGAACCCTAATCCCCAGTGTGCTGGTATTTAGAGGTGAAGCCTTTGGGAGGTGATTAGGTCATGAGGGCAGAAACCTTATAAAGATACCACAGAGAGCTCCATTTCCCATTCTGCAATGGGAGGACACAGAGGAGACAGCTGCCTAGGAACCACTGAATGGGCTGGTGACTTGATTTTGGACTTTCCAGCCTGCAGAACTAAGAAATAAATGTTTGTTGTTTAAACCACTGAGTTTATAGTATGTTTTCTATAGAAGCTGGAATTGACTAAGCAATAGATGTGTGGGATATGGAAAAAGGGAGTGGGTTGGGGGTTGGGTAGAACAGGGCTGCAGGTAATATGGGGTGTATATGTGTGCACTGCTTACAAGCTTGCATGTATGTTGTGTAACACTCTCCAGATGGTGTGGGGAAATAGAAATCTAAATTACTTCTTTGGTACTCTACATATGGAAATCTGATGACAAAATATTAACAGGATGTTTGCCTGCAGGAGAAGATCAGGAATGAGAACAGAATATAGTTTCTATCCTTTCTATTTTCATATGAGAACACTGCAGGCATTCTGGAAAATATGAAGTGAAACATCAAACATTTAAATAATAAAAGCTGCATACCTAGATTTTCTAGGGGGCCTTTTGGGAAGACATAAGGAAGGAAGGTGTGGGCAGCCTCTGGAACTGTATGTTGAACAATATCCAGTGGTTTATGTTTAAGGAATGTTTTTTCTTCTTTTTCTAACTGTAAAAGAAACTCTTATTTTTAAGAAAAAACAGGACATTTGCCTAGGTTCAAATTATTTCCTTTGAAATATTTATTTATCAATGCAGTGGTTTTAACAAATATCCACAAATGCTTGATACTCCTCCCTAAGGAGGTGGAGTTTAACTCACCTCCCCTTGAGTGCGGGCAGCACTTAGCGATTCTGTCCTAACAAATAGAAGATGGAAAGGGGAAAAGAATAACTTTACTGTGAAGGAACCTGTTATACACCACTTACCCAAGTGATGAAGATGAATATCACCAATAATAATTCATGTCAGTATCACATACTCCCTGATATGATACAGTGAGAGCACTTCACCTCTGGGGTGTTCTCCCCTGAAATACATATAAGCCCAGTCTAACCAGGAGAAAACATGTGACAAACCCAAGTTGATAGATACTCTACACCAGCAGTCCCCAACCTTTTTGGCACCAGGGACCGTTTTCGTGGAATACAATTTTTCCAAGGACCGGGGGGTGGGGGGATGGTTTCGGGATGATTCAAGCACATTACATTCACTGTGTACTTTATTTCTATTATCATTACATCAGCTCCACCTCAGATCATCAGACATTAGATCCCCGGGTTGGGGACTCCTGCTCTACACAATACTTGACCACTTGTCTTCCAAAATATTAAAGCCATTAGAAACAAAAACTGTCACAGCATGGAGAGAAGGAGACATGGGGGCCAAATGGTGATGTTGTATCTTAGATTGGATCCTGAAACAGAAAAAGGACATTATTGGAAAAACTGTTGAAATCTGAATAAAGCCTATTGTTAAAAAAAAAAAACAAAAAACTGAATTACCATATCAACCCCCAGTAAAAAAGTAACACATGCTGTCACTTTTAAAAGATAGGAAGATACTTAGAAAAACTTTTGAATAATTCTTATAATAATTATTCATTTATAACTACTTTTAATATTTTGGTGATTTCTCTCACAAAGAAAAAATATATTTTGCATAGTGAAGATCATAATAAGTATGAAATGCTGAATCTTCTTTGGCAGTTCACATATAACAAACATTTTGTCCTTTATCCAAACTTATAAATAATATATATAATTTTAACCACTTTAAATTACTTATACATTAGAACTTTAATACCATAATTATTTAGCCTTATGAATTTCTGTTCTTTATTTATCATTGCCAGTGTATTTTGTTTTACGTGAGGGTTTTATGCCTCTTATATTAAGAATTTTTAGAAGTTTTCTAAAATAGAGATTTTCTTAATTCAGTCAATATTTCCATTCTATGTTACAGATATATTTAATGGAAACAGTTGTGATTTTTGTATTACTCATCTTTGAACCATTAAGTGTATTTGCCAATAATTGGAGTGGGTGGATTACTCTTGATCTCTCTCCACCATTCACTAGCATACTAATAGAATTCTCTTTCCAGATTACATTGAAAGGGGAATTGAGGTAGAGATTAACTGAGATTAAGTTCTATTGTTTAGCAGGCCTTGATCCAGTTAGATATGTTGAACTAAATGCACTCTTTCACTTCCTTTATTTCTCTGACAAAATTTAAAATATACTTCTATACATTCTGAATCCATCTCTAATTCATTATGTAGCACAGGCTATAAAATGCTAAACTATAATTTGGTGAATTATAACAGGCATTCACCTGCAGGGGCAAAGAATAAGAGTAGATATCTGAAATTTACTGTATTACTTTTTTGTGTTTTCCCTTAAGCAGTGTCTTTGAAAAGATTAATTTGCCTTGCAGTCACATACTGCCTCTAATTTTAATGTGTTTACTTTCATTTAAATGATTGTCATATAACTGGGGCATTATTGAAGCGATAGAATCTAGAAGTTTGCCAGATAATTAGACAATATCCTTGAGCAAGAAACATGCACAAGGGCCTTGATCTATAGGGAATTTTTCTGAAGCAGCGGGCAGGTATATAAAACAAGGTGTCAAAAGTCCAGAGGGAAAATAGATCCTGGATGGCACACCTAATGATAAACAGCCATGTTTGGAGAAGGGGGGGTGATGAGGTAATGGCACATTTGCCAGTAAATTCCCTGGATCTCTACTGTGATATCATCTCTGATAGAATATCCACTTTTCGACACAGGAAGAGGTTCAATATTGAAGTGAGGAAAGACTCCATGTAGTAAGGTGTGAGGTAGGGATCTAAATTAATTGTTCTCCAACATGGCTACCTAATGTTCCATTATCAATTATTAAATAATATTTCCCCCCATTGATTTGATATACAACATTTATCAATTACTAAATTCCTATATGTATTGGGATCTGCTTCTGGACTCTTCAGGCTGTCTTTTATGCACCAGCACCATGCTGAGTCTGTACTTTATACTTTCATGTATAAAGTATTTTTTTCAAAAGTTTTATGTTTTCTTGCATTTTAATATTTTTTCTCAAGGAATTTAAAATCACTTAGCTTAGTTTCTCCCAAAATATATTTTTTTATATCTTTATTTTGATTGTATAAATTTGGAGGATAATTTTGAGACAATTCATGTTTTATATACAGAAACCTGGTTCGTGTTAAGTTCTTTTTATGTCCTCTACTAGCGTTTTAGTGTTTCTTCATAGAGATACTGCATGTTTCTTGGTTAAGTGTGTTTGAGACTTATTCTATTCTTTTAGTTTCCATAGTAAAAGAGATTTTCTTTGAATTCATCTTCTAAGTGGTTATTGTGGGTATAGAAATGACAGAGCTAGATCACATTGAATAAAAATTTTTAAATTTAAAAATTTAGCCAAATGCTGTTTAAAAAATATACATATGATACAAAGAGTTTGAAATTAAATACTAATAATTAGGAAATTCTAAAATTAATTAAATCCAAACAAGACTTTAAGGCAAAAAACCCTTCATTATTTAACACCAAGGATGACTTTTTTTTCATACATTTCATAGAGATGTAATATACTGCCAGGTTTCATTGATGTATGATTAAAATAATCATTCCTAAATTTAAAATGTTAAATGATATATATGAACTGCTAAAGTCCAGGCTTAATCCAGGATAGCTTTTCTAAGCATTCTACTTGCCTGGTAATTAATGCTGGGACAATTGCAAAGGCCTGTATAGAGACCTCTCCAATCATCTACCATCTTCTAAATTCTCACCCCTATATTGTTCTATAGTTCTCAGCTCTACACAACCCTGGATTCCTTCATTCCCCTCCCATACCCATCTCCCAAGCTATCTGTAATCTGCTCTGTGGCCTCCAAACTAGTTTGCTTCCTAAAATATTTCTTTGTCTTCTCATTTGCCTCTTTGCCATCTCTCCCAGCATATGTTATCAGGCTTGATGCCATGTAAGCTGAAGGTCATGTGGTTTTAGCAGTATCTGTGGGTGTGACTTTGATTGGCAGCATTTAGTGAGTGACTATAAACTGCACAGTCCTTTATTTCATTTATTTATTTTTAATTCTTTTTTATTTTTAAAATTCTTTTTCAAGTTCTTTTCCCAGTTAGGTTGTTACATAATATTGAGCACAGTTCCCTGTGCTATACAGTAGGTCCTTGTTGGTTATTCATTTAAAATATAGCAGTGTGTACATGTCAATCCCAAACTCCCAAACTATCCCTTCCCCCCACCCTTCCCCCCTGGATGCCCCATGGTCCTTTATTGGAAGAAGGGACTCTGGAAAGGTCTTAGAAATGCATTTCAGTTCTCTGTGCTGTGCTGGCCTTCTTCATGGGTATCTGATGTGTGTTGCATCAGGAGGACTGGTATTGGTGCCATGGTCGTGAGAGGCATTTCACAGTTGTACTGCCACCACTACTAATTCTTGGGGTCAGCTACTTCAATTCACCTTAGGGTGGCCTTTTTCTTCAAGGTCAGGATGCCCATCAGAAGGGTTTCTGTTGTTTTCATAGCTCCAGGGAAAACTGCACTGTTCTCTGAAGGGCTAGACCCTGAACTTGGTCCCTGGATAATAGGGACAAACGTTCTCCTCCCTTATCTTTTAAGGGCACTTCCATTCCAGATGTTTTTCACTCTAATCAGTTCTTGATTGTGGTTACCTCCGTTCATCAGAAATATGTCCATAGCTTTGAACTTTGAAAGTCCATGTCTCAGTCTCTCTCCTCCAAGCGAGCTACTCCACTGTTACATCAGGTCCTTGACAATTCAGATAGGTTCTTCTATCTTCTGCTGAAGAGGAGGTGGGGGTGGGTTCTTACTTTATATTTGAAGAATTAAATGGATCCATTCTATTTGTTTTGGCTAGAACAAAGTATAATCTACCTTAAATTCTATTTTTATCATAAGAGAAAAAATGTGCATATAACCTTTAATAATAGTAGTTTATCTGTTTTCAGAATTTAACATGTAGTTTTCCTTAGTGACCCAGTATTACATGCAGATGAAGATTTTAACATAAAAATCAAACTGAAAAGTATTTGCCATCCTTTTCAAAAGTTGTATGTGCTGTAAGAATAGTGTTAGATAATATAATGCTGATTCACTTATAATTTCAAATCTAAATTTCTCAAACTGATTCAGGAATTAGTTATATTTCCTAATGTAATACATAAAGGTATCTGCTCATGCAGACTGTTAGGGCTTTTTAGGCCTTCTATTTACTCGAGTTATGTGCTTGTATGGCATCATTTTATGTAGTTTTCTTCCCTTTTTTATCTTTCTCCTCTTTTTTCTCCTGTTTTTTCTTTGCATACTTGTTCCTTCTCTTTCACCAACTCCCCCAGACCTCCTCTTTCTCTCTTCCTCCTCTTTTCTTTGTCCCTCTATCCTTTCTCTCCCCCACCCCACTTCTTTGCTAATCAGTTATTATTTTACTCTGTTCTATTTCATCTTCACTTACTTTCTTCTTCATGCATTCTCCACTTCTTTCTGATCTTTCTCTTCTTTCTCACCTTTTCTTTCATTCTAAACCCTAGAATTTATTTTTTGTACAGTCTATTTTTGAAAGATAGGAGTAACTCAATACACAAGTAAAAATTAAATTAATTTTAATGTTACAGAAAATCTTAAATGAGCCTGAATATTAGAAGTATGTTTCAAAGAATATGTTTTATTTAAAAGATTATCTGCATATCCTGAAAAATACACAGACTCATATTTATTACATATATAAATTTAATTCTGCTTGGATGGGGCATTTACTTTCTTCAAAACACCATGGAAATACAAAGTACAAATCAAAGAAAACAAAAGAGTTATGGTCCTTTAATAATGCAGTTTATCGTCTAGTGGGGATGGGTTTATACAAATGTATTCAGATGGTCAAAGTATTGTCTAGACTCTCAATGTATTTTATTCTGTATTTATGTATTCTATATTTTGTTCCAGAAAAAAATATTAAGAAAATATGGCTCATGTATATCATCATCATCACTCTATCATAATCATTATCATAATCTGTCCAAAAAGAAAGGCTGTTTCTTGCAGCTCCCATTGCCCTAGCCCATTGTCTATACATACTAAATAATTATTTACCAAAGAGTCCTAACTTGCTATTTGAACCATCAAGCCTGGGTGAGAATTTGATTGCATCATTCCATCTCAGAGTCTTTCAACATAGTCTTTCCACCTTGTGCAGGTAAAGGACAAAACTTAGGGCTTCCTTTGGCTAGAGATTTGATTCTTTGTTACTTTAGAATTAAGAAGGAATGTTTTTTATTAACCTGCACACATACTCACTTTATCTCTCTCCCCCCCGCACACACACACTCACAAAGGAATAAATATATGTTTACAAGACATGTATATTTGTCTGTAAGCTCCTTGTGAGCACTTCCCAGTTTTTTCTCCTTTGATATGCAGAATTTGAGTTAAATCTCTGAATAAAGAGAGTCCCCTTTAAATTTGTCTCTGAGGCACCGTTAGCTGCCAGGTCTGCTAGTAAACAGCACCATTCTCCCTGCAGATGGAAGCACTTTCAGTGTCAAACAGGTCACCTTCCTTCGGGGACCAGCAGAAGCGAAGGCAGAGCCTACAGATGGTACCTCATCAAAGCTCTCAGCATTTAATTAGAGCAGTCGCCCAACAATATCGCCCTGATTTTCCCATGTCTACACTGGGCATCAACTCACATTTAAAATGTTCTGTACATTTAAGAAAAGGAAGCTTGCGTAAACTAACTACAAAGTCCATTCCATTTTGAAACTTCCATCTTTTTATAAATCTATGAATAATTAAATACATGAAATGAGTAATAAAATTAATTGGCTGAGGAAAAAAGTAGCTTGCTTTCTCTTTTCGGCTTCTGTGACACAATTAAAGGTCATAATTGAGAGTTTATTGCCCAGATGGCTATTATCAACTACCCATTAGCATATGTGGTCATTGTTGAACTGAATGGAGGGCAAAAGAAGGTCTAGTTATGACACAGTAATCCTTTTGGTTTGTTCTTAAAGGATATCCATTCACTAAGGAATCCTAATGTTGTCTATGAAGAGTGAGCCAGATGTATGCCTGTGTCATCCAATGCTATCAAAATGTGCAAAAACCGGGTTTGGTTTTGTTTTCTATTCACAAAAAACTAACAGGCCTATGATCAGGGTAATTATGCATGGTTAGCCTTAGAAGGAAGTCATGATTAAATCATCATTTTTCTCCTATATCAATTCATGATTACTTTTTCCTAGTGTCATGTTTTCACGCATCCCTCTTCGGGCTTTTATTTATCACACCAATGCAAACATTATTTCAGGATGTTCATTGCCTCTTTTTTCTCTTTCACTATTCACAGTTCTCATTGCTATCACTCCCAATTTTCCTCATATCAGAAGTTTTTTTATGATTATGTATAAAATTCATCTACTGTTATTCCTCCTGTGAGAGGTTTTCATGGGTTCTGAGAAATCAAGCACACTGAAGACAACCTAGTAATGGTGAGAGGAGAAAGAAAAAGCCACCTGGTTTATCTAAATGACCTTGTTTTCCTTCAGAAGCTGGGGAGGCAGGGTAGAAGGAGGCCTAGAAAAAGAGACTGTTGAATCCTAATGAAAAGGGTGATTTAGGGGAAATTATTTAATTCATTTGAGTAAATGTCCCGGGCATGGAATGAACATAATAATGCTTAATTTGCAGAGTTATTGAGGTTAACTGAGATGCCACATACAAAGTGTCTATCAGAGTATACAGACATTTCCAAACCAGCTACTTATAATTTTTGCCTATCTTTTACTAGCCTTTAAGGGCATCATCTAATTCAAATAATATCTCAGTAAAAACTGAAATAAGAATCTTGTTGTATGTAACGTAAAATTTATTATAGATATGGACGTACCCTGAGGGTAGAAAGAG
The DNA here is from genome assembly GCF_965194825.1 of Balaenoptera physalus. Classification (NCBI taxonomy): domain Eukaryota; kingdom Metazoa; phylum Chordata; class Mammalia; order Artiodactyla; family Balaenopteridae; genus Balaenoptera; species Balaenoptera physalus. The sequence continues at coordinate 57,334,503 of NC_138887.1, read as the reverse complement.
TTCATTACACCGTATACAGTACAGGATGCTACATGTGGTAGGTGCTAAGTCAGTATTTGTTAAACTGAATTAGTTATTTGTATTATCTATCCATTCAGGAAAATAAAAAAGTATGTAGCATATACAGAGCAGAGACCAGTAAGTCTTTCTCAATACTTATTTAAACAGAAATTATTCATTCTTATGTACTTACTTTATACTAAAAAAATATCCAACTAATACAGTTGTTTGGTTTTAAATATGTTGTCCAATTAACTTTGTAAAAAGGAATTGAGCATCTTAAGTATACATGATACATGTAATCAATTAATGGAAGTGTAGGTATTCACCAGACTGTCTCTTGAACTTTGATTAATATGCTAATTAAAAGAATCTACAAAAGCTTACATTGCCTTTCTCACAGGCCATGATTTTAAGTTATTATATAATACTGGTGAATGCACAATGTTTTCCTACTACAAAATTAAGTATTACACAAACAGTTTTATTAAAAGTGAACATGGACATTTCCTCTTATTTTGAATAGTACTTAAGTCAGCAATTTTCCAATTGGCAGATTAAAATATTTTATTAAAAAGTAATACATTATTAATGCAATTTCAGTAAAAATTCTAACAAGTAGTTTTGTGGATATTTAAAGACTGATTCTAAAGTTTGTATGGAAAAGCAAAAGACCCAAAATAGCCAATTCAGTATTGAAAGAGAACAAAGTCAGAGGACTAAGACTACCCGATTTCAAGATTTAGTATGAGGGTACAGTAATCAAGACAGTGTGGTAATGATGAAAGAATAGGCACATATATCGATAGAACAGAAAAGAGAGCTCAGAAATAGACCCGCATAAATATAGTCAAGTAATCTTTGACGAAGAAGCAAAGGGAATATAATAGAGATAAGATTGTCTTTTCAACAAATGGTCTGGAACAACTGGACATCTACACCAAAAAAAATTAATCTTGGACACAGACCTTATACACATCACAAAAATGAACTCAAAGTGGATCATAGACATAAAGGTAAAATGCAAAACTTTAAAACTTACAGAAGATAACATAGGAGAAATCTAGATACCTTAGGTACTGCAATGATTTTTAGATATAGTACCAAAGGCATGATCCATGAAAGAAAGAATTGATAAGCTGGACTTCTTAATATTAAAAACTTCTGCTCTGCGAAAGACACTGTCAAGAGAATGAGAAGACAAGCCACAGATGGAGGAAAAATACTTGCAAAGAATATATCTGATAAAGTACCCTTATCCAAAATATACAAAAAAACTCTTAAAACTCAACAATAAGAAATTGAACAACCCAATTATAAAATGGGCAAAAGACCTGAATGGGCCTATCACTAAGGCAGATCAATAGAAGACACATAAGCACATGAAAATGTGCTTCATATCATATGTTGTTAGATTCAAACAACAAATTAAAACAATAGCATACTACACACCTCTTTGTATGGTCAAAATCCAGAACACTGACAGCACCAAAATAGTGGCAAAGATGTGGAATATTAGAAACTCTCATTCGTTGCTGCTGAAAATGCACACTGATACATCCACCTTAGAAGGCAGGTCAGCATTTTCTTACAAAACTAAACATACTCTTACCATATGATCCAGCAAGTTCCTTGGTATTTACCCAAAAGAGGTAAAAACGTATGTCCATACCAGAACCTGCAGACAGATGTTTGTAGCAGCTTTATTCATAATTGTCAAAACTTGGACAACCAATATGTCCTTCAGTGGATTAATTCATAAATAAACTGTGATATATCCAGAAAATGAATACTATTCAGCACTAAGAAGAAATGAGCTGTTATGCCATGAAAAAACCTGGAAGAACCTTAAGTGCACTTAACCTAAGTGAGAGAATCTAATCTGAGAATCCTACATACTGTGGGATTCTAATTATATGACATTCTGGAAAAGGCAGAACTCTGGAGACAGTAAAAAAAAAAGAAAAATCAGTGTTTGCCAGGTGTTAGTGGGGAGGCAGGGATAAATAGGTAGAACACAGAATTTTTAGGTCAGTGAAATAATTCTCTGTGACACTTTAATGATGCATAGATGTTGTACATTTTATGGGTTTTAACAAATATATAACAATGCCAGGAGTGAGCCCTAATGTAAACTATGGACTTTGGACGACAATGATGTCTCAGTGTAGGTTCATGGATGATAACAAATGTTATTACCACCCTAGTGATGAAGTTTGATAATGGAGGAAACTGTGTGTTGGGAAGAGGGGAAGGATTGCAGGATTATATGATAACTCTATTTTTAGTTTTTTAAGGAATCTCCATACTGCTCTCCATAGCGGCTGTACCAATTTACATTCCTACCAACAGTGTAGGAGGGTTCCTTTTTCTCCACACCCTCTTCAGGATTTATTATTTGTAGACTTTTTGATGGTGGCCATTCTGACGGGTGATACCTTATTGTAGTTTTGATTTGCATTTCTCTGATAATTAGTGACGTTGAGCATCTTTTCAAGTGTGATTTGACCATATGTATGTTTTCTTTGGAGAAATCACTATTTTGATTTTCTGCCCATTTTTGATTGGATTGTTTATCTTTTTGGTATTGAGCTCTATGAGCTGTTTGCATATTTTGGAAATTAATCCCTTGTCAGTTGCATTGTTTGCAAATATTTTCTCCCATTCTGTGGGCTGTCTTTTCATTCTGTTTATGGTTTCCTTTGCTATGCAGAAGCTTTTAAGTTTAATTAGGTATCATTTATTTATTATTGTTTTTATTTCCATTACTTTAGGAGATGGATCCAAAAAGATACTGCTGCTATTTATGTCAATAGTGTTCTGCCTATGTTTTCCTCTAGGAGCTTTAGAGTATCCAGTCTTACATTTAGGTCTTTAATCCATTTTGATTTCTTTCTTTCTTTCTTTCTTTCTTTTTTGTATATGGTGTTAGAGAACACTCTAATTTCATTCTTTTACATGTAGCTGTCCAGTTTCCCCAGCACCACTTATTGAAGAGATTGTCTTTTCTTCATTGTATTTTCTTGCCTCTTTTGTCATAGATTAATTGATCATACGTGTGTGGGTTTATTTCTGGGCTTTCTGTCCTCTTCCATTGATCTATATGTCTGTTTTTGTGCCAGTACCATACTGTTTTGATGATTGTAGCTTGGTAGTATAGTCTGAAGTCAGGGATCCTGATTCCTCCAGCTCCGTTTTTCTTTCTCAAGATTTCTTTAGCTATTCAGAGTCTTTTGTGTTCCATACGAATTTAAAAATTTTTGTTCTACTTCTGTGGAAAATGGCATTGGTAATTTGATAGGGATTGCATTGAATCTGTAGATTGCCTTCGGTAGTATAGTCATTTTAACAATATTGATTCTTCCAATCCAAGAACATGGTATCTTTCCATCTATTTGTGGCATCTTTGTTTCTTTTATCAGCATCTTATAGTTTTTGAAGTACTGGTCTTTTGCCTCCTTAGGTAGGTTTATTCCTAGGTATTTTATTCTTTTTGATGTGATGGTAAATAGGAGTTCCTTAATTTCTCTTTCTGATCTTTTGTTGTTAGTGTATAGGAATGCAACCGATTTCTGCGTATTAATCTTGTATCCTGCAACTTTATCAAATTCATTGATGAGCTCTAGTAGTTTTCTGGTAGTGTCTTTAGGATTTTCTGTGTGTAGAATCATGTGATCAGCAAACAGGGACAGTTTTACTTCTTTTCCAATTTGGATTCCTTTTGTTTCTTTTTCTTTTTTTTTTTTTTTGAATTTTCTTTTATTTATTTTTTATACAGCAGGTTCTTATTAGTTATCTATTTTATACATATTAGTGTATATATGTCAATCAAAATCTCCCAATTCATCTTTTTCTTCTATGATTGCCATTGCTAGGACTACTAAAACTATGTTGAACGAAACCAGTGACAGTGGACATCCTTGCCGTGTTCCTGATTTTAGAGGAAATGATTTCAGCTTTTCACTATTATGATGTGAGCTGTGGATTTGTTATATATGGTCTTTATTATGTTGAGGTAGTTCTCTGTATGCCCAGCATGTATTCTTATTTTAAATAGAGAAAAATACATATTTAAAAAATCTTCCAATATATGGCTACTGAAACACAGCCAAAAATAAATAAATAAATTTATTAAAAAAAAGAACTCGTTATTCATGGAAGTGTCTTATAGCTCTTCCTTCCCTCCCTCCCTTCCTTCATTCTTTTCTTTTTCTCTTTCTTAATATTTTTACTTTCCTTCCATAGAAAGAAAAGTCACCTTTTCTAACAAATTCTTGGTTATAGAGGGAAGGTCACCTGATTTTCTGCTATTGATTTTCATCAAAAAATGATAGCAAAATTGTTACTGCATCCTCCTCCTCCATAGAGATCCTTTGAATTCTGATTTTAATATCTGGTACAAGGGAACGAGAAGGTCCCTGATAACCCTCATGGTTTATGTAGTGCTGAATAAACTCATTCATTCTTTTTAATTCATTCAAAATACTCTTCTTGAGTGTTGAGTAATTACCAAATAGAGAATCCTCTTTGCTGACAAGGAACATGCAGTACATTAGACGTAAATCAAGTAAAAAATCAAAATCACTGCTATTATTTTAGATTCCAAAACTCATTCTTACTGCCTGATTTGTTTTCCAGTTACATAATAATGAAGCAATAAGAGAGTGTAATCCTCTGTCAATAGAATAATTTAATAATTTGTTATTTCCAATGCTCTTCCAAAAAAAGTTCAGGCAGAAAAAACAAAATGTGGATAATTTTTAAAGTTATTTCATCATTTGAATTTTTATATTTTTCTTTGTATGTCCAAATGCTGCTTCTGTAATTAGTGAAACTTTTATGAGAAAATTCAAAAATAAATTGTGCAAAAAATCCCCCACTATCCACACAGGTGCTGGCTGTCTTGAACTCAATTTTAATACCATCTGGGAAAATGAGGTGAGGGGCAAAAAGAAAAAAAAAAAGAAAGCTTTTTCTTTTTTACTTTCTGAGCAGCATGAGAGAGGATTTAGGTCAGTATGTAAATGCTTGTGTACGTGACGAGGAAACACTATAAGCTGGTTCAGAACGTTCAGCCACATTATAGACAGTGAGATAATTATTATCATTACCATATGATATAAGAACATTGTATGGAAGAGGGAAGATTTGAGGATTTTAGATGTTATTTATTTCTTCTGTGCAATTTAGTAGCATCCTAGCAGTCATCCTGGGAAGAATAAAAATCATTTTTCCACTTAGAAATTCGTTTCAAAATATTTCCTTTTATTCAGTCACCAGATGCTAAATAGGTCCATAACTTGATTCCCCATCTCCTAATTCTCCTTTTATCTGCTAGTGTATTCAGTAATTCATTACAGGTGACTAATTCTAAGAAGCACAAGTTCCAAGTATTCTCCTACTAACAAAAACAGAAATCAGTGGTTACATCTTTCAGTTTTTCTCCAAGTGTCCTAATGAATAATTTGTAGAGAAGAACATAATGTTTGTGTTGTTTGGCACACAGTGCTGAAAAATAGGTGCTTGATTCTCTCCTTGAGTGCTTGTCCCAGGTATCCTTAGCAGGGAAGCACATAGTACTCTATTAGTCTGGGAATTTTCATCTCTAATAGGCTTATACCTAGCACAATCTTGAAGCAAATTTTATGCACATCAAACAGAATTAACGACCACATGCACAGCCTTTTGGAGAACTGTGCGTAACGCTCAATGCTCAGTGAAGGGTAGTGGAAAAAGTCATCAGTCTTTCCTGGTAGATAAAGTAATTGTCTTGAACTTCAGATAGTTTGTAGAAGCTGCTGCTGTGCCTTTGAGTTCTCTTGTTCTGAGTATGGCTCAGGCATACACTCTAAGTGTATTTTAGGTGGTTGCTAAAATAAAGACTATCTCGAAAGTCTCTAGCGGTCTCTGATTCTTCTAGGCTTATTTAAGTCATCCTCATATGTTGTTTTGCCCACACATTAAAAACATTGATCTCATACTATAATAAATTTCACGTTTTTCTTCCCTATGGAGTATAATCTACTTGAGAAAAAGAAAGTGCAGTATGGTATAATTTTTGGTGGCACCAGGTCTAGAACATAGAAGGCACTCAATAAATGTTTGGTAAAGGTATGAATGCTACCTTGATATCTACTTCCTAATTAAATCCACAGCTACTTTTGAGATATTCTTATAAAAATCATCTGGTAATGGTTTAGGAAATCAACTCTTTAACATATACTCTTTTGACCCTCAGTTACCTACACAGTTTTTTCCAATATTGATCTTTATAAATTATTTCAAAAGTCACATAACATTTATTCCTTGGTCCCTATTTTTTTTTGTAACTTTAAATTCATCATCACATGAGATTTAAAATACTCATTTGCATTTACATATCAGTTCAACACATTCTATACACTAAACTTCTCTGGTTCTATTATATTCTTCATATACAAGGTTTGATATCCAGGTGGTAAATTATGTAAACCAAATTCTATAGTACATCAGTTGCCATGATAGAATAAGGCCTAAGGGAATTATTCAGTTGAGAACTATAATTAGCACATCAACAATGTCTTTCATAATTTTGAAAAGATTACTTGCAGAATAAAAATCGTTCAGGTTTTTTACTTATCCCAAGAATGCTTCTAAGTACTATACTTTCATTAATTCAGTCAACCCTCCCAACACTCGTATGAGGGAGTTAGTATTATTCATATTAGAGGGAAATAAAACACCAAGGTATTAATTTCCCTGTCAAAGTTTCAAAAATATAGAAAGCATCATAGCAGGACTTTTGGACCCACCAGCTGTTCTCTAGAATGAAGTCTCAGGGCCACACAGTGGTGTCATTCTCAGAAGTTAAGCAATACACAACCTGCACATCTGTACTTGAACATCCGGAGTGCTTTTAACCACTCTGCTGTATTGGCTCTCAGGTGAAATAGGCTGGCAAATATTTTTCCAGAAGAAAATTAAGACATATCTATGTATTTATAACTATATGAATATATCAGTTGAATTATACCAAAATGCAGCATTTTTTCAAAGTCCCCAACCCTAACTCTACTAAAATAAAAAGTGATTATCTCAATAACACTTTCTCTAACTGCATCCAGGTTAATTTTTAGGGGAACAAGAGAATTTTTTGTGGACTATGGGATAGTGGGTAATCTTTCAATGATTATGCCCTCAAAGCAGGAAATGTGATACAGCTATAGGTGACAGAACCAAAATAGGATCATCTTTTTAAATGATTCTCTCTAACCATCTTAAGATAGAAAATGCATACAGAACCATACCTTCTGGATGATGACTTCGGGGCTTTCATGGCCAGGTGCAGGGCCAGGTGCTGGTTTGGTCCTAGCTAGACAGGTCATGTTATTAGGCAACATGAATGTGCTGAGTGACGCATTGCAGGTCCCGCCGCCCCCCACCCCCTGTCCCCACCCAGAGCAATGCAGGTTGGTCCTGTGACTGCAAATCACTTTGCACACTTGACCTCATGGAAGACTTGAGTAAAATGTACATGCACATAGGAAAACACTATTTTCAAAACATATGCCTTGATGTCATTTGAGCTGATGACCTATAATTAGCAAGATAAGTCTTAGTTCTATAAAACATTAAAATATCCTAATTCTTAATGAACCTGTAATGCTTTGTACTTTGTACCTATATGAAACTGTGTGGAAAAGGAGTGTATTTTATTCCTAAATTAATTCTGCTAAGCCAATGAAATCAAAGGTCAGCTCAATTTTAAATTTTAAAAGGTCTTTAAAATTTTATCTATGAGGATTTTTTTTTGGTTCAACATCATTGATAAAATGTCTTTTAATTTTATCATGTAGACATTGTTTTCCAAATTGATCTACTGTCTCAAAATATCCATGATTGTTATAACTATGTAAAACAAATGACTTTTTTTATTTTTTAGGTTTTTAAAATACCTGCTGTTTACTCAAGCCACATTTAAGTAATGCACAGTAGTAGAAAGGCATGCATGTGATACTTTGTTTGAATAATAATGCGTCCTGATCTGTTAGGGCAATACACATTTTAGCATGTGATTTTATTTGGAAAATGTGTATTATCTTCAGGATGTGATTTTTGTTGGTAGGCTCAGTGAGGACGTTTTTCTAATCTTTTGCAAAGATGAGCTCACTGAAAATCAGAGTTAGCTTAAACTGTACTTTAGATTGAAATGAGAAGCCGATTAGGAAGGCAGCTCTTTGTGAAACTGATAATAATAAGAACTAGTACTAGAATAAATAATAACTGCAGGAAAACACAGACTTCATTTCTGTAATCCTGGGAAAACCACAGAAGGCTGAATGATGCAGGGAAAAGGACAGTGAAACAGGAGCTGTGCTATGCCAGAAACTACCTGTGAGACACTGGGCAAGTCATTCACCCTATTTGAGGCGCACTCCTCCTCTTTAAATACAACGTGAATGACCAAGTTTCTAAACTATACTGACTATATTCCTGTTGAGCTCTATCTATGTATTTTATTTTTAACATCTTTACTGGAGTATAATTGCTTTACAATGGTGTGTTAGTTTCTGCTTTGTAACAAAGTGAATCAGCTATACATGTACATATATCCCCATATCTCCTCCCTCTTGCGTCTCCCTCCCATCCTCCCTATTCCACCCCTCTAGGTGGTCACAAAGCACCGAGCTGATCTCCCTGTGCTATGCAGTTGCTTCCCACTAGCTATCTATTTTACATTTGGTAGGGTATATCTGTCCATGCCACTCTCTCACTTCATCTCACCTTACCCTTCCCCCTCCCCATGTCCTCAAGTCCATTCTGTATGTCTGCATCGTTATTCCTGTCCTACCTGCCCCTAGGTTCTTCAAAACCATTTTGTTTGTTTGTTTTTTAGATTCCAAATATATGTGTTAGCATACGCTATTTGTTTTTCTCTTTCTGACTTACTTCACTTTGTATGACAGTCTCTAGGTCCATCCACCTCACTACAAATAACTCAGTTTCGTTTCTTTTTATGGCTGAGTAATATTCCATTGTATATATGTGCCACATCTTCTTTATCCATTCATCTGTTGATGGACACTTAGGTTGCTTCCATGTCCTGGCTTTTGTAAATAGTGCTGCAATGAACATTGTGGTACATGACTCTTTTTGAATTATGGTTTTCTCAGGGTATATACCCAGTAATGGGATTGCTGGGTCATAAGGTAGTTCTATTTTTAGTTTTTTAAGGAACCTCCATACTGCTCTCCATAATAGCTGTATCAATTTACATTCCCACCAACAGTGCAAGAGGGTTCCCTTTTCTCCACACCCTCTCCAGCATTTATTGTTTATAGATTTTCTGATGATGGCCATTCTGACTGGTGTGAGTTGATACCTCATTGTAGTTTTGATTTGCATTTCTCTAATGATTAGTGATGTTGAGAATCCTTTCATGTGTTTGTTGGCAATCTGTATATCTTCTTTGGGGAAATGTCTATTTAGGTCTTCTGCCCATTTTTGGATTGGGTTGTTTTCTTGATATTGAGCCGCATAAGCTGCTTGTAAATTTTGGAGATTAATCCTTTGTCATTTGCTTCGTTTGTACATATTTTCTCCCTTTCTGAGGGCTCTCTTTTCATCTTGTTTATGGTTTCCTTTGCTGTGCAAAAGCTTTTAAGTTGCATTAGGTCCCACTAGTTTATTTTTATTTTTATTTCCCTTTCTCTAGGAGGTGGGTCAAAAAGGATCTTGCTGTGATTTATGTCATAGAGTGTTCTGCCTATGTTTTCCTCTAAGAGTTTTATAGTGTCTGGCCTTACATTTAGGTCTTTAATCCATTTTGAGTTTATTTTTGTGTATGGTGTTACGGAGTGTTCTAATTTCATTTTTTTACAGGTAGCTGTCCAGTTTTCCCAGCAACACTTATTGAAGAGGCTGTCTTTTCTCCATTGTAGATTTTTGCCTCCTTTATCAAATATAAGGTGACCATATGTGTGTGGGTTTATCTCTGGGCTTTCTATCCTTTTCCATAGCTCTATATTTCTGTTTTTGTGCCAGTACCATACTATCTTGATTACTGTAGCTTTGTAGTATAGTCTGAAGTCAGGGAGCCTGATTCCTCCAGCTCCGTTTTTCTTTCTCAAGATTGTTTTGGCTATTCGGGGTCTCTTGTGTTGCCATACAAATTGTGATATTTTTTGTTCTAGTTCTGTGAAAAATGCCATTGGTAGTTAGATAGGGATTGCATTGAATCTGTAGACTGCTTTGGGTAGTATTGTCATTTTCACAATGTTGATTCTTCCAACCCACGAACATGGTATATCTCTCCATCTGTTTGTGTCATCTTTAATTTCTTTCATCAATGTGTTACAGATTTCTGCATACAGGTCTTTTGTCTCCTTAGGTAGGTTGATTACTAGGTATTTTATTCTTTTTATTTGCAATGGTAAATGGAAGTGTTTCCTTAATTTCTCCTTCAGATTTTTCATCATTAGTGTATAGGAAGGCAAGAGATTTCTGTGCATTAATTTTGTATCCTGCTACTTTACCAAATTCATTGATTAGCTCTAGTAGTTTTCTGGTAGCATCTTTAGGATTCTCTATGTATAGTATCATGTCATCTGCAAACAGTGACAGCTTTACTTCTTTTCCAATTTGGATTCCTTTTATTTCTTTTTCTTCTCTGATTGCTGTAGCTAAAAATTCCAAAACTATGTTGAATAAAAGTGGAGACAGTGGGCAACCTTTTCTTGTTCCTAATCTTAGTGGAAGTGGTTTCAGTGTTTCAACATTGAGAATGATGTTGGCTGTGGGCATGTCATAGATGGTCTTTATTATGTTGAGGTAAGTTCCTTCTGTGCCTACTTTCTGGAGGGTTTTTATCATAAATCGGTGTTGAATTCTGTCAAAAGCTTTCTCTGCATCTATTGAGATGATCTTATGGTTTTTCTCCTTCATTTTGTTAATATGGTTTATCACATTGATTGATTTGCATATATTGAAGAATCCTTGCATTCCTGGGATAAACCCCACTTGATCATGGTGTATGATCCTTTTAATGTGCTGTTGGATTCTGTTTGCTAGTATTTTGTTGAGGATTTTTGCATCTGTGTTCATCAGTGATATTGGCCTGTAGTTTTCTTTCTTTGTGACGTCTTTCTCTGTTTTGGTATCAGGGTGATGGTGGCCTCCTAGAATGAATTTGGGAGTGTTCCTCTCTCTGCTATATTTTGGAAGAGTTTGAGAGGAGAGGTGTTAGCTCTTCCCTAAATATTTGATAGATTCACCTGTGAAGCCATCTGGTCCTGGGCTTTTGTTTGTTGGAGGATTTTTAATCACAGTTTCAATATCAGTGTTTGTGATTGGTCTGTGTATATTTTCTATTTCTTCCTCGTTCAGTCTCGGAAGGTTGTGCATTTCTAAGAATTTGTCCATTTCTTCCAGGTTGTCCATTTTATTGGCATATTGTTGCTTGTAGTAATCCCTCATGATCCATTGTATTTCTGCTGTGTCAGTTGTTACTTCTCCTTTTTCATTTCTAATTCTATTGATTTGAGTCTTCTCCCTTACGTTGTTTAATTGAGATGTTTCTTGTTTCTTGAGGTAGGATTGTATTGCTATAAACTTCCCTCTTAGAACTGCTTTTGCTGCATCCCATAGGTTTTGGGTCATAGTGTTTTCATTGTAATTTGTTTCTAGGTATTGTTTGATTTTCTCTTTGATTTCTTCAGTGATCTCTTGGTTATTAAGTAGTGTATAGTTTAGCCTCCATATATTTTTATTTCTTACAGATTTTTTCCTGTAATTGATATCTAGTCTCAGCGTTGTGGTCAGAAAAGATACTTAATACAATTTCAATTTTCTTAAATTTACCAAGGCTTGATTTGTGACCCATGATATGATCTATCCTGGAGAATGTTCCATGAGCACTTGAGAAGAAAGTGTGTTCTGTTGTTTTTGGATGGAATGTCCTATAAATGTCAATTAAGTCCATCTTGTTCAATGTATCATTTAAAGCTTGTGTTTCCTTATTTATTTTCGATGATCTGTTCATTGGTGAAAGTGGGGTGTTGAAGTCCCCTGCTATGATTGTGTTACTGTCGATTTCACCTTTTATGGCTGTTAGCATTTGCCTTATGTATTGAGGTGTTCCTATGTTGGGTGCATAAATATTTACAATTGTTATATCATCTTCTTCTTGGATTGATCCCTTGATCATTATATAGTGTCCTTCCTTGTCTCTTGTAATAGTCTTTATTTTAAAGTCTGTTTTGTCTGATATGAGAATTGCTACTCCAGCTTTCTTTTGATTTCATTTGCATGGAATATCTTTTTCCATCCCCTCACTTTCAGTCTATATGTGTCCCTAGGTCTGAAGTGCGTCTCTTGTAGACAGCATAAATATTGGTCTTGTTTTTGTATCCATTCAGCCAGTCTATATCTTTTGGTTGGAGCATTAATGCATTTACATTTAAGGTAGTTATAGCTATGTATGTTCCTATTACCGTTTTCCTAATTGTTTTGGGTTTGTTTTTGTAGGTCTTTTCCTTCTCTTGTGTTTCCTGCCTAGGGAAGTTCCTTTAGCATTTGTTGTAAAGCTGGTTTGGTGCTGAATTCTCTTAGCTTTTGCTTGTCTGTAAAGGTTTTAATTTCTCTGTCGAATCTGAATGAGATCCTTGCTAGGTAGAGTAATGTTGGTTGCAGGTTTTTCCCTTTCAACACTTTAAATATATCCTGCCAGTCCCTTCTGGCTTGCAGAGTTTCTGCTGAAAGATCAGATGTTAACCTTATGGGGATTCCCTTGTATGTTATTTGTTGTTTTTCCCTTGCTGCTTTAATATTTTTTCTTTATATTTAATTTTTGATAGTTTGATTAATATATGTCTTGGCATGTTTCTCTTTGGATTTATCCTGTATGTGACTCTTCTGCACTTCCTGGACTTGATTAACTATTTCCTTTTCTGTATTAGGGAAGTTTTCAACTATAATCTCTTCCAATATTTTCTCAGTCCCTTTGTTTTTCTCTTCTTCTTCTGGGACCCCTGTAATTCGAATGTTGCTGCATTTAATATTGTCCCAGAGGTCTCTGATACTGTCCTCAATTCTTTTCATTCTTTTTTCTTTATTCTTCTCTGCAGTAGTTATTTCCACTATTGTATCTTCCAGGTCACTTATCTGTTCTTCTGCCTCAGTAATTCTGCTATTGATCCCTTCTAGAGAATTTTTCTTTTCATTTATTGTGTTGTTCATCATTTTTGTTTGCTCTTTAGTTCTTCTAGGTCCTTGTTAAACATTTCTTGTATTTTCTCCATTCTATTTCCACGATTTTGGATCATCTTTACTATCATTACTCTGAATTCTTTTTCAGGTAGACTGCCTATTTCCTCTTCATTTGTTTGGTCTGGTGGGTTTTTATCTTGCTCCTTCATCTGCTGTGTGTTTCTCTGTCTTCTCATTTTGCTTGACTTACTGTGTTTGGGGGTCTCCTTTTTGCAGGCTGTGGGTTTGTAGTTCCCATTGTTTTTGGTTTCTGCCCCCAGTGGGTAAGGTTGGTTCAATGGGTTGTGTAGGCTTCCTGGTGGAGGGGACTGGTGTCGGTGTTCTGGTGGATGAGGCTGGATCTTGTCTTTCTGGTGAGCAGGACCACATCCAGTGGTGTGTTTTGGTGTGTCCGTGACCTTATTATGATTTTAGGCAGGCTCTCTGCTAATGGGTGGGGTTGTGTTCCTGTCTTGTTAGTTGTTTGGCATAGGGTGTCCAGCACTGGAGCTTGCTGGTCGTTGAGTGGAGCTGGGTCTTAGTGTTGAGACAGAGATCTCTGGGAGAGCTTTTGCCACTTGATATTACATGGAGCTGGGAGGTCTCTGGTGGACTATTGTACTGAACTCGGCTCTCTCAACTCAGAGGCACAGGCCTGATATCCGGCCAGAGCACAAAAACCCTGTCAGCCATGCGGCTCAGAAGAAAAGGGAGAAAAAAAGAAATAAATAAAATAAAATAGTTATTAAAATAAAAAATTAAAAAGTTTTTAAAAAAATATATAAAAAGTAATAGAAAAAGGAAAAGAAAAATAAAAAGAAGAAATAAGAGAGCAACCAAACGAAAAAACAAAACAAATCCACCAATGATAAGAAGTGCTAAAATCTATACAAAAAAAAAAAAAAAAGAACAAAAAAAACGGACAGACAGAACTCTAGGACAAAGGGTAAAAGCAGAACTATACAGACAAATTCACACAAAGAAACATATACATATACAATCACAAAAAAAGAAAAAGGGAAAAAAATATATATCTATATATTAAAAAAAGGGGAAGAGAGCAACCAAATCAATAAACAAATCTACCAATGATAATAAACTCTAAATACTAAACTAAGATAAACATAAGACCAGAAACAAATTAGATACAGAAAGCAAACCCCAAGTCTACAGTTGCTCCCAAGGTCCACCTCCTCAATTTTGGGATGATTCATTGTCTATTCAGGTATTCCACGGATGCAGGTACATCAGGTTGATTATGGGGATTTAATCTGCTGCTCCTGAGCCTGCTGGGAGAGATTTCCCTTTCTCTTCTTTGTTCGCACAGCTCCTGGGGTTCAGCTTTGGATTTGGCCCCACCTCTGCATGTAGGTCTCCTGAGGGCAACTGTTCCCCTCTCAGACAGAACGGGGTTAAAGGAGCAGCTGATTAGGGGGCTCTGGCTCACTCAGACTGTGGGGAAGGAGGGGTATGGATGTGGGGCGAGCCTGCGGTGGCAGAGGCCAGCATGATGTTGCACCAGCCTGAGGCACGCCGTGTGTTCTCCTGGGGAAGTTGTCCCTGGATCACGGGACCCTGGCAGTGGCGGGCTGCACCACCTCCCTGGAGGGGAGGTGTGTATAGTGACCTGTGCTTGCACACAGGCTTCTTGGTGGCTGCAGCGGCAGCCTTAGTGTCTCATGCCTGTCTCTGCTGTCCACGCTGATAGCTGTGGCTCGTGCCTATCTCTGGAACTCATTTAGGCGGTGCTCTGAATCCCCTCTCCTCGTGAACCCTGAAACAGTGGTCTCTTGCCTCTTCGGCAGGTCCAGACTTTTTCCTGGACCCCCTCCCGGCTAGCTGTGGCGCACTAGCCCCCTTCAGGCTGTGTTCACACAGCCAACCCCAGTCCTCTCCCTGGGATCTGACCTCTGAAACCTGAGCCTCAGCTCCCACAAATAAGCTTTTTATTTTGTTTTTGCATACTCATTTTATTGCAGGTATTAAAATAGAGCAGAGACTAGAGGTTAATTACCTCAACTGCACAAAGACATCAGTGTTTAAAAAATATTTTGTTTTATCTGAATTTATTATGGAACGTATGAAAACAATCATATGTGAATGTGCAGACCACCTCAATAGTATTTCAGAACATATTAATCCTCACATTTGCATTTCTTCTTCTCTCTGTTGGAATTGCAATTGCTTTTCTCCCTGCTGGAAAATTCTTTCCTCTTACAGTCTCATGCATCACTCCTGTGCTCTCCTCTTCCAACACTATTCAAATGTCAACTTTTCAGTAAGGCTCTCTCTGACCTTACTCTCATTGAAAATTGGGATGCCACACCCTCCTTCTCTCCCATCATTTGGTGCTGCCCCAGCTTTATTTTTATCCATAGCACTTACTACCACTTGACATACTCTTTGTGTGGTTGTGATTTCTGGTCTCCACTGAATAGAATGTAAGCTCCATAAGGGCAGGAGTGCTTGTCTCTATGGTTTATTGTTATATCTTCAGCTCTTAGCACAATACATGTGGTACATCCTAGGTCCTTGATAAATATCTCTTCTCTTTCAATACCTGTTCATCATAACTTTTAATTTTTTTAACTTAGTGGTATATCTTGAGAATTTTTCAATATCCTTAAGTGTCCTTAGAAAATATAATTTTTAATATCTGAATACACATTTAATTTCTGAATATACATATCATAGTTTGTTAACATAATCCCTTATTTTTGGACATGTAGTTTGAGTTTTCCCCTAATATCAATTCTATGACAGTGAACATTCTCATTTACTGTGGTCTGAATGTGTCCGCCCACAATTCATATGTTGAAGTCCTAATGCCCAAAGTGATGGTATTAGGAAGCGGGGTCTTTGGGAGATGCTTAGGTTACCAGGGTGGAGCCTTTATGAATGAGATTAGTGCCCTTGTAAAGGAGGCCTGAGAGCTCCCCTCCCATTTTCCTACCGTGTGGTGATACAATATAAGGAAAATCTGTGACCAAGAAGAGGGCCTTCACCTCACCATGCTGGCACCCTTATCTTGGAGTTCCAGCCTCTAAAATTGTGAGAAATAAATTTGTTAATAAGTTACCCAATCTGTGGTGTTTTGGTGGAGCAGCCTGAACTAAGACATCATTCAATTACATGTTTCTGTCTTATAACTTCCTTAAAATAAATGTGAAGAGGTGATATTGCTGCTTTAAAGTGTATGGACACTTTTAATTTTTTGCCTATTGCAGTCAGAAATGTTTTAGTAGTTTAAAGAGCCCTCAGGGATATAAAACTGTTTTTATTTTTGAACATCCTCACTAATACTTTGTATTTGGATTTTTTAATGTCTTACAGTTTGATAAGTAAAAATACATTTCATTGATATTTCAAGATGTACCTCAACATTAATGTCCATGCCATTGGGGATTATTGGAGAGAACACATTAGATCTGTGTGTTCACATTATTACCTCACCTAGAGGGCCCACATTTTTATTTGTGCTGCTTCTTACGGGCCTGACTATACTGAACACAAAGCCTGTATTATATAGAATTGGCCACCAGTGCCAGAAAAACAAAACCAAAAACTAACTACAGCTATTGAAGAATGTTTTGTCAGTTGAGGGGTGACATTTAAAGACAGAAATGATTATTATCATTTACATTATTATGACTATTTTCTCTTTCCAAAAGGAAGATTTTTAGATGTACTATTTTAGATGATGGAGTTGATACACAAGTACTTTATATGCCCAGAAATGTTGTAGATCTCCTTAAAAAAAAAGAACACTTAAAAGTAAGGCCTTGAGTACAAAGATATTTTGGCCCATAGTTATTTTTTTATAACTAAATATTTTGAAAAATATTTTGTCTAGTACGACTCCCATGTTTTAAAGCATGGAAAACATGGTAATATTATAAATTGTATTTTTGTAAGCAGTACAGTTTGGTCAAAGACCCTGCTTTATACCTGCATTGCCTTTTGGCTGTCTCTTCCATATGTTGGAGTGATTCCCCCTTCTGTGTGTCTTGGCAAGTGATGGGGCTCAGCATTCATGACAAAACCTCAGAAGCGCAGATGCTCACTTTTTCTGCCTGCTTCAGTGATACCAGAGAGGAGGCATGTGGTCGAAATCCAATTTGACCTTCTGTATTGGTCTGCTTGGACTGCCATAACAGAATACCACAGACTGGGTGACTGAAACAACAGAAATTTATTTTCTCACAGTTCTGGAAGTTAAAAGTCCAAGGTCAAGGTGCCATCACGATTGGTTTCTGGAGAGACCTTCTTCCAGATTTTTGCACAAACTCATTTTATTAAAGGTTATCAAAATAACCTTCTCACCGTGTCCTCACATGGCCTTTTCTCTATGCTTGTGCAAAAGAGAGAGAAGATCTCTGGTGTCTTTTCCTCTTCTTGCAGGAATACCAGGCCTATCAGATTAGGGCCCCACCCTCACGACCTCATTTAACCTTAATTACCTCCCTAAAAGCCCTGTCTCCAAATACAGTCACAATGGGTGTTAAGGCGTCAACATATGAATTGTTTGGGGTGGTGGGGAGATTCAGTCCATAATACCTTCCACATAGGAGCTGAGTCTAAGGTGGGTGATGAGTCATAGCAGAGGATTCCTCTTGGCTACAGTGATGGTGTCAGCAAGAGTATCTCATTCTCAGTGGTGACGTGACAACCTAACCGTACCATTCCTTAGATGTAGTTACAGCTTAGTTCTGACTGCCTAGCTCTTCAGGTCACAGAACAGAAAACCAAGCCTCTTTCCCCCAGATATTTCTAAGCTGTTCTAGAAGCTACCTCAGAGTCTTCCAATAATTTCCCTTTCAAATTTAATTAGCCTGAGTCACTTTCTGTTGCAGCTGCTAATAACCATGACTGAAACAGAATTTTTAACCTAAAATTAAAATATCACTGCAAATACAATAGATGATTGAGGTGTGTGTCTCTGATGAATGCTTTCATCTAATACAAGGTTAATTGCCTAAAGAGAACTCTGATAAGTAGCATAGTGAAAATAGGGTATCATACTAAAAAGATTAATTAAAATGATAGTTGGAGGTCATAACTGAAATGTCTAAGGATTTTTAGTTTGAATAATAGAAGTCATTTTGAAGCCTTGCCAGGCATTTTACTCTTATTTATGTGTGTACGTGTGGGAGACTGGAGATGGAAGTTATCACATCACTTATTTCTACAAAACATGCTTTTACTTTTCTGTTTGGCTAAGAGTGGTAACTCTGTACTAGTAGAGTCGCTTTCTTCTACCAACAATACATTGGTGCAATACAACAAAATCTTATATTGACAATACATTTCAATTTAGCATATTAAAAACTTGTAGAATATTTAATATTTTTTCTTTTATCTAAAATATGAACTTTAGTAATGTATCTATTCTATTTTTGCCTGTGTTTTACATAGGTATATTTTGGTGTGGTCTTGCCAACCAAATTTTCCCTTTCCCTTCTCTTTCTCTGCTTCAGAGAAGTTATTTATTTCAACATCATTCTTTTTGTTGACATGACGTTGATCTTAAAATATTTCTCCTCTCTAGAGAATAAATTAGCATGCACTTACCTATGTAGATCCCTACATTGGGGTTTCTGAGCCAGAGCTGTGCAAAGGGAAAGATTTTCATAGAGATTCATTTGAATCCTGTGAGAAGGCCTGCTTTGCCAGAGAAGTGTTATTTATAGCATTCCTTCTGAAGATAAGAAAGAGAACTTCCCTTGACTTTTTTTTTGACTGATAACATCTTAAATTTGTCAAAG
Source organism: Balaenoptera physalus (assembly GCF_965194825.1). Classification (NCBI taxonomy): domain Eukaryota; kingdom Metazoa; phylum Chordata; class Mammalia; order Artiodactyla; family Balaenopteridae; genus Balaenoptera; species Balaenoptera physalus. The sequence continues at coordinate 57,315,514 of NC_138887.1, read as the reverse complement.
CATTCATTTGCAACTGCAGGAGAGCAATTCTGACTGATAGACAGTACGTTCTCATTAGAACAGATTTTATGATATCTGTTACAAACGATATTTTTCTGTTTGGTTTACTATTTTTTAAACAGAAAGTTTATGACAGATTATGTCCTACTAAATTTATTTTTTGGTTCCCTTTTTTTTACTTATTTTCTATCAGGTGCTGTTCTAAACTTCACATATGTAACATTTAATTCTTGAAAAATTTATGTGGTATACAATATTATGGTCATTTGGGGATAAGAAAGTTGAAATTGAGGAAACTGACCAGGGCTTAAAATTGTGCCTTAAGCATTATTTTATATTGCTTTCTTCAAAGTAATCAGTGAAGTTAACCTGAAAATTTTAGGATGTTATGGGGAAAGTCATGTTTGTACATTGGCCAAAGTCAGACATTGCAGTGGATATATAAGACACATACACTGTGAATTGGACAGCCATCATTATGGTTGTGATTTGGCAACTATCCTACACATCACTACCAAATACATGTCACTTTAGTCGTTTTCTTTCCATGTCCAAAAGGTTACATTACGTCTTGAATGAAGTACAGCCTCTTAAGCCTTATATCTAAAGCTATTCAAATTTGATTCCAGTCTACTTTTTTTTTTTTAAGCATTTTTTATCCTAATATGTACCCTATATTCCAGCCAAAACAGACTACTTGTTCTTTCTCAAAATGGTCTCTGTAACTTGGATTAGGTGAAATTGCCATCCTCCTTTTTTTTTTTTTTTTATGAATCATTCTATCCTTTTTTTTTTTTTTTTTTTTTTTTTATTTATGGCTGTGTTGGGTCTTCGTTTCTGTGTGAGGGCTTTCTCTAGCCGCGGCAAGTGGGGGCCACTCTTCATCGCGGTGTGCAGGCCTCTCACTATCGCGGCCTCTCTTGTTGCGGAGCACAGGCTCCAGATGCACAGGCTCAGCAATTGTGGCTCACGGGCTTAGTCGCTCCGCGGCATGTGGGATCCTCCCAGACCAGGGCTCGAACCCGTGTCCCCCGCACTGGCAGGCAGACTCTCAACCACTGCGCCACCAGGGAAGCCCCGCCATCCTCCTTTTAAAAAAAACAAAACAAAAAAAGATAACCTATTCTAAAATGTACACTGAAATCTTTGGTATCTTTTCAAGGGGAATTGACCTCTTCCTCCTCAAAACTTTGATATATTCTTTTGGCCATCATTATGGTCAATACTAAGGTTAGTTTTTTCTACATTTTCTTCTGTCTCATACTAAGTTTTATGCTCATCTTTTTATGTCTTGCATTTTCTCTGGGTTATAATGTGTATAGCTTGTGAGGCTCTCTTCAAACTGATGACCGATATCAAAACTTAGTACTAAACAAAGGAATGCAACCCCATTGAAGCCAAGGCCACTAGAACTACTTTTCTAGCATTCTTTCTGAAAAAACAGTATCATGGTGCAATAGTTATTACATCAAATGTGAATTTTCAAGATTTTTACATGCCTTTATATATCAGGAGGGGAATACAAGATCAACAGAAATTTTTCCAAAAAAAACCCCAACTTTTCTTTTTTCCTCTACTTTCATTGCATTCTACAAACCTACATAGTCTTTCTGTCCTTGGAGGATGGAAAACTCTTCTTCAAGCCCTAGCCATCCTTGACTTTCTTTCCCTTCCCCCTGTCTTCCTGATTCTGCCCTGAAAAGCCCAAAGGAGCTATCTGGCAATAGCATAAAGCTTAACAAAGAATGAGGAGGGAAAGAAATGGGCAGTATCAAATCAGAATATTCTTTAGGAGATTTAAGGATACACTGGAAGTCTTCTTATATTAATAAATATGGTTCTGTCTAGTAAATATCAAGAAACTCATAGAATATTTAATTGCCCCTTTAAAACTCTAACAAGGAAGAAAAAAATGCTTTATGAACAAAAGGACACACTTGGTGATTAAAGATAGAAAAAAACAATAAAATATGTTAATACTTTGTTATTACGACAGCTCCTATTAGAACTAATGGCTTTTATGTTCTTTTGAAACCAGTTCTCAAGTTTTGAACATCAGACCAATGTTGACATGTTCAAAGTTATTAAATAGTATCATCAGAAGATATTGATGTCTGTCACTGAACTATTAGAATTTGTGTTCTCTTCTTTTGGACCCATAGTCTTTCTCTAGAAACTACAAAGGCAGCAGGTTTTATCTGTGAGTACTGAAGCCTATTCTCCTCCTCCTCCTAACCATCTACCTCAGGGCATCAAGACAGGGGTCTTTGGTGCACGCATTTGGACAACCCAACCCACACGTCTCAACTCCACCCACATTCCCCTCAGTCAGTTGTATCTGTCTTGGCTACCCCTCAGATTGAGAAGTATACACACCGGCAGCAAATGTGTTTTCTCAAGAACATACCAGAAAGAGAAGTTTGTACAGAACGTGGAACAGGCAAAAGGGCATTTGAGAAGGGAACTCAGGGATCCTGTGTTGCCTGGAGTAGGATCCAGAAGAGAAGGGGCCTCTTGGACCTTTCTTCTTACCCTGTGGAAGAGGGTGACGTTTCTCAGTTCAAAAGTAATCTAATATAAAATACCAATGAGTATTTTAGAAAGAAAAAAATGACTTACATGATTAAATTATTTTTTTCAGTAACTTGCATTTAAATTAGACCTTTCATACTAGTCCTTTCTTTTGTGCATCTACATGGATAAATTCTGCAAATTAGTTTCTGTAAAATTTATTTTACTCTTTTCTTGGACTCCCCCTGCAGCAATTATATGAGGATAAAATACAGCTTCATACTTTATAGCTGCATCTTTCAAACTGAAAACCAACTATTAGCCCTTATGACCTTTGCCAAGTCGCTTAATGTATCTGTAACTTTGTTTCTACATCTGAATACTAAACATTTCCTTCTAACGATAAATAGTATTATTAGAAAATGGGTTGAGATAGTACAGGATCTCTGTAAAATATATTTGGCAACCAGCAGAAATTTTTTGAATGGAAGCCAAGTTAGAAAATGAAAATATAAAATTAATTTTAATCTTGGACATATTCTTATTGATGCTGATGAGAGTCTTCTTGTTAAAGTGCTGGTCATATTTACTTTGTGGAAAGAGCTTCCCTCAAAAAGAACCCAAAAAACAAAAAACAAAACCACAACAGTTGTTAGCGCAGAAGTAACCAAAGATCCCAAAAGAGCTAGAATCATTCTTTTGGACACATATATTTGATACATTCTTCCCTGTGCTTCATTCATTGCTAAATACAACACTTCACCTGTCAACAGCTGGAATTGATTTACAAAGGCAAAACCAATTTATCTTCTGTTGACAACAAATATTTATTTAACGCTCAAAGTTTAACCTAGGAGAAGTCATTTACCTTCTCTTTGTTTCAGCTACCTATCTATAAAGCAGGATAAATGGTGGTCATTCTGTATCCAATTTAAGAACTGTCATTAAGATAAATTATAAAAAACCCATGACAAACGTGACACATTTTGAGAAAAAAAATGGATTTACCAGTTATTTTTTTTCCACTTTTTTTCTCTTTATTCCTGTTTCCCAGCCCTTCTTATTAAAATGACTAATGGATAAACAGCAAGGTCCTACTGTACAGCACAGGGAACTCTGTTCAATATCCTGTGATAAACCATAATGGAAAAGAATATGAAAAAGAATATATACATGTATAACTCAGTCACTTTGCTTTACAGCAGAAATTAACATAACATTGTAAATCAATCATACTTCAATAAAATTTTACAAATTAAAAATTTTTCTGTTCACTTTTCAGCTTTGCTTTTTTGCGTATTTATAATGCTTTTCCTATGGTTTGTAATATGCATCATTAACATAAGGATAGTCCTCTTATTAGAGATAATACTGTTACTACTTCAAGCAAAATATAGAAACCTCGCAACCTTAATATAAATAAATCCCCCATCCCTGTCCTTTATGTTATACTCGTTATACATAATACATCTAAAAACATTGTAACTCTCACAGTAGAATAGATTTCTTTGAAATTTTTATATAATTTATAAGGAAATGCAAATTTGAAAAAGACTAAAATAGTTTCCAAAATCTGTCCAGATTATTTGCCAATTTCCAATGTTCTTCATTCTTTTCTGAGGATCTAATTTTCCATCAACTATCATTTCCCTTGAGCCTGAAGAACTTCCTTAATCATTCTTACAGTACAGGTCTCTGGCAACAAAATCTCTTCATTTTCTTTTATTTGAAAATGTGATTTTGTCTTCATTCTGGAATGATAGTTTTTCTGAGTAAAGAATTTTAGGTCTGCAAATTTCCATCTTTCAGCAACTTAAGATGTTTTCTACTGTTTTCTTGATCCCATAGTTTCTGGAGGTTTTGTCCTTCTAATATCCTAACCGCATGTACATTTGACTGCTCAGTTTCATCTAATATGTGCTTGAGGCTCTATTCATTTTTTAAAATGTTTTTCTTTGTGTTTCTCACTTCGGATAATTTCTTTCGATCTATTTTCAAGTTTATTTACTCTTTTTTCCTGTCCATTTGCCTAAATCATCCAGTTAATTTTTCATTTCCCTGAGAAGTTATTTTTTAGTTCTAGAATTTCTATCCTTGTACTGAGGCTTCCCATTTATCTGCTGAGATTTTTCACGCATTCAAAAAATGTTTTACTTCATTGAAGATTGTTTAAAACCTACTTAAAATTGCTTTGTCTGTTAGTTTCAACATCTGTTTCCTTTCAAGGTCAGACTTGGTTGATATCTTTACTCTCAAAAAATATTTTCCATTTTCTTGATAGTTTATATGTCAAAGAATTTTTGTGTATTCTGTCATGGAACTTCTGGATTCAATTATTTTTCTGTGATGAGTACTGCTTTCTTTGTTTTATCAGGTAGTTTTCTTTAGAAGATTGAACGTAAACAGTTTTTCATGCACTAGCTCCATTCCTTGTTCAGAACTTTGGTCCCAAGCAAGTGTCCCCTCAGAGTCTGTTGTGTGTATGTGTAACTCGGGGTTCAGCAAGAGATGGCAAAACAGGGTTTAAGAGATCTTTCTCTGACTCAGTACCATTCGTGGTCCTCCCATTTTCTTTACTGTTCATAGTCTTTTGGCTTTTTAAATTTTTTTCCTAACTCCTCTGGACATGAAGACTGCAGGTTTTTTTGTTTTGTTTTGTTTTGTTTTTATTATAGTTGTTTCATTTCCCCAACTCAATCGTTTGGGTTATTTTACTTTTTTTTTTTTTTTTAATTTTATTTATTTATTTATGGCTGTGTTGGGTCTTCGTTTCTGTGCGAGGGCTTTCTCTAGTTGCGGCAAGTGGGGGCCACTCTTCATCGCGGTGCGCGGGCCTTTCACTATCTTGGCCTCTCTTGTTGCGGAGCACAGGCTCCAGACGCGCAGGTTCAGCAATTGTGGCTCACGGGCCCAGTTGCTCCGCGGCATGTGGGATCTTCCCAGACCATGGCTCGAACCCGTGTCCCCTGCATTGGCAAGCAGATTCTCAACCACTGCGCCACCAGGGAAGACCAGACTGCGGGTTTTTGATATGCAAGTCTTCCTCCTCCAAAGTTCCTACCCCATGGACGGTGCTTAGCCCCAGGCTAAAAGTCAAAGAGATAGGAACTAAATTCTATGTCTGCTCTCCTGGAAATGTCTGCGTATTCTATCATGGTCTGACTATTCTTGTTCACTCTCCAGGATCTTTTGGGTGGTATCTTCAGTCTGAGTTTAGATATTTTTGTAACAGAGAAGAACAAACTTGAGTCCATATTGGATCTTTTTCTTTAGCTGTAACCCTTGTGCTCTACTGCCTCTGCTTAGTCATGCTGGCTGTGCACCTTTGTAAAAGAACATTTCCTGTAGTCTGAAATATACATGATAACCCGTTCTCAAGGATCTGACCTTTAAAGGTATAACACTTTTCCATTCATATAGAGATGAAAAGTTGCAGAACAGAGAATAACAGGAATAGTCTTGTTGGAGGTTTACAGGAACATTGTGACCAGACCTACATGGACAGCTGCAAGAACAAAGGATTCTGGCATCAAGAACTTTGCAACAACCAGCCACACCTCCTCCCCTTTTAGTATAAAAGAAGCCTGAATTCTAACTCAGGGAGAGATGGTTCTTTAGGACACTAGTCCACCGTCTTCTCAGTCTGCTGGCTTTCTGAATAAAGTCACTATTCCTTGTTCCAACACCTCATCTCTTGATTTATTGGCCTGTCGTGTGGTGAGCAGTATAAGCTTGGACTCAGTAACATTTTGTCTTTGGTTGAGCTGCTTTAAGTCTGTTTTATACATTCCTGGTTCAGCAATCGGTCAGAGATGTGAGTAGAAAGAATTCAAAGATATCCTCCCTGGCTTTCTCCTATCCCAGATCAGCTTTCATGGTCTCCCTGCTTCATTATTCTGTTTCACCAACCTGGTAAGATTTCAGGGTGAACTCCCTATCAGAGTTTGTACCATTGGTTCACACTTCACTGTCTACAAGTATTTACTATGTGTATTATGTCAAGATGAGGCTATCTGGTAGGCTCTTAGCCCATCAAACCCAGAACCTTGATTGTTGTTTAACACTTTCATTGAGATATGATTGACATACAATAAACTTCATATACTTAAAGTGAATTATTTTTCCTATTTTTCCTATGTATATTCGTGAAATCATCACCATGATCAAGATAATGAACATATTTGTCACTTCCCGAAACTTCCTCCTGCCCTTTTGAAATTGCTGCCTCCTGCCCATCCCTGCACTGCCCTTTCTCTGTCCTCCCCAGGCAATCACAGATCTGTCTTCTACAATTACAGATTTGTTTACATTTTCTAAACTTTTAAATAATGGGATCATGAAGTACATATTTCTTTTTGGTTTGAGTTTTGTTCAGCATAATCTTTTTGAGATTCATCCATGTTGTGATTTCACTTTTATTACTAGGTAGTATTTCATTGTATGGGTGTGCTTTTTTTTTTTTTTAATTTTATTTATTTATTTTTGACTGTGTTGGGTCTCTGTTTTTGTGCGAGGGCTTTCTCCAGCTGTGGCAAGCGGGGGCCACTCTTCATTGCGGTGCGCGGGCCTCTCACTATCGCGGCCTCTCTTGTTGAGGAGCACAGGCTCCAGACGCGCAGGCTCAGTAATTGTGGCTCACGGGCCTAGTTGCTCCGCAGCATATGGGATCTTTCCAGACCAGGGCTCGAACCCGTGTCCTCTGCATTGGCAGGCAGATTCCCAACCACTGCGCCACCAGGGAAGCCCTGGGTGTGCTTTTGTTGGTTTATCCATTTACCTATTGATAAATATTTAGATTGTTCCTAGTTTTTAATCGTTAGAAATTAAGCTTCTATAAGCATTCTTGTATGTCTTTTTATGGTCATATGCGTTCATTTATCTTGGGTAAAAAATCTAGAAGTTCAATACCTGGGTCATACAGTATGGTATGTAAAAACAAAAAAAAACTTTATAAAAACTTGCCAACCTGCTTTTCAAAGTGATTGTACCATTTTATATGACCACCAGCAGTATATGAAAGTTCCAGTTCCTCCATATCCTCACCAAGACTAAGTATGCTCTCTTTAAAGTTTTAGCTAATCAAATAGATCTGCAGTAGTATCTCTATGATTTTAATTTGCATTTCCTTAATCACCAATAATGTTGAGAATCTCTTCATGTAGCTTATTTGTAATCCAAATAGCTTCTTTGATGAAATGTTTGTTGAAATATGTTGTCCTTTTTTGTTGCATCGTTTGTTCCCTTATCATTGGCTATTGAGAGTTCTTTACATACTCTGGATAAAAGTCCCTCAAGAGATACATGATTTGGAAATATTTTCTTCCATGGTGTGTTTTGTCTTTTCTTTTTCCAAAGAGTGTCTTTCAAAGAGTAGATATATTTTATTTCAGTAAAACCCAATATATCAAATTTGTTTCTTATGAATCATGCTTTAAGTAATATAGTTGGAAATTTTTGCCAAACCTAAGGTCACAGATTTTTTTTTTCATTTGTTTCTTTCTGGAAGCTTTAGAGTTTTGGGTTTTATATTTAGGTCTATGATCTATTTTGAATTATTTTTTATATATGGTGGAGGTATGTATTAAAGTTCCTTTTTTTAATATGTGGTTATCTAATTTTTTCAGAATTTTCTATTGAGAAAATTTTCTTTTTTTCATAAAATTTCTTGTGCACCTTTGTAAAAAATCAGTTTCTCAAATATATGTGGGTGTATTTTGGGGCTCTATTCTTTTCCATTTATTTAATTATTTATTTTTATGACAATGACACATTTTCTTGATTATCAGGGCTTTATAATAATGCCTGTCGTCACATCAGGTACTGTTATTCCTCCAACTTTGGTCTTGCTTTGCAAAGTTGATATGGCTATTCTAGGTCATTTCAGTTTCCAAAGGAATTTTTGAATCATGTTTTAACTTTTACAATAAAATTCTACTAGTGTGGAAATAAAATGATTTTGATTGGGATTGTGTTAAAGCTACATATCAATTCAGAGAGAAATGACATCTTCCCACAGTTGAGTCTGCCAACAGATTAGCAGGCATTAGGATGATCTATCTTTTCTTTCACATAAATCTTCTTTAATTTTTTTTTTTTTGGTAATGTTTTGTAGTTTTCAGTATACAGAGAGAGAGATTTATTTCTAAATATTTAATATTTTTGATGCTCCAGTCATTTTTGGTTTTGTTTATTTTGATTTCCAATTGGCCATTGTTAATATTTAAGAATACTATTCATTTTTGTTGCTTGATCTCGGATCCTGCCACAGTGCTAAACTCATTTACAGGTTCTAGTAACTTATTTGTAGATTCTACCAAATTTTTTACCTAGGTGATACTATATTTAATGAATAAAAACAGTTTTACATTTTCTTTCCTAATATGAGTGACCTTTTTTTTTCTTTTCTTATTACACTTGCTAGGACTAATAATAGAATGTTGAATACAAATGGTGTCAGTGGACATTGTTGACTTTTTCTGGTCTTAGGAAGAAAACAGTCATTCTGTCACCATCATATATGAAGTTATCTGTAAGCTACCCTTTATCAAGTTGCATAAGTTCCTTGTATTCCTATTTGGTAAGACTCAGAAATGGATATTGGATTTTGTCAAATGCTTTTGTTCTATCTACTGACATAATTACATGTTTTTTTAAAATTTAGTTTGTTAGGATCATGAATTGCAGAGATTAATTTTTCTTTCTTTTTCAAAATTATTTTAATATTAACCTTTAAAAAATATTTACTAGAGCAGTTTTAGGTTCACAGCAAAATTGAATGGAAGGGACAGAGATTTATTGTATACCTCCTGCCCCCACATATAGATAGCTTCTGCAGCTATCAAATCTCCCACTAGAGTAGTACATTTGTTATAATTGATGAACCTACATTGGCACATCATTATCACCCAATGTCCATAGTTCACATTAGAGTTCACTCTTGCTGTTGTACATTCTGTGGGTTTGGACAAATGTAAAATGACATGTATCCACCATTATAGTATCATACCAAGTAGTTTCAGTGACCTAAAAATTGTCTGTTCTCTGCCTATTCATCCTTTTCTCCCTCCTAACCTCTGGAAACCATTGATCATTTTATTATCTCTATAGTTTTGCCTTTTCCAGAATGTCATATAGTTGGAATGAAACCTTTTCAGATTGACTTCTTTCACTCAGTAATATGTATTTAACATTTCTCCATGTCTCTTCACCACTCAATGTATTATTTCTTTTTAGTGCCAATTAATATTCCATTTTCGGATGTACAGCAGTTTATCCATTCACCTACTGAGAGATATCTTTGTTGCTTCCAAGTTTTGGCAATTATGAATAAAGCTGCTATGAACATCTGTCTGCAGGTTTTCATGTAGGCATAAATTGTCAAATCCTTTGGGTAAATAACAAGGAGCATAATAATAGCTGGATCATATGGTAAGAGTATGTTTAGTTTTATAAGAAGCTGCCAAACTGGCTTCCAAAGTGACGGTGCCATTTTGCATTCTCACCAGTAGTGAACGAGTGTTCGTGTTTTTCTACATCCTCACAAACATTTGGTGGTGTTAGTGTTTTACATTTTGACCATTCTAATAACTGTGTATTGGTATCTTATTGTTGTTTTAATTTTCAGCTCTCCAATGACATATGATGTGGACTATATTTTTATATACTTATTTGCCACCTGTATGTTTTCTTTGATGAGCTATCTGTTCAGGTGTTTTGCCCATTTTTAATCAAATTGTTCATTTTTTTAAATTGTTGAGTTTTAAGAATTTTTGTATACTTTAGAAAACAGTCCTTTATCAAATATATCTTTTGCAAATATTTTCTTCTAGTCTGTGACTTGTCTATTTATTCTCTCGGCAGTATCTCTTGCAGAGCAGAAATTTTTAATTTTGGTGAAATTCGACTTATCAATTCTTTCTTTCATTGAATCATGCCTTTGGTATTGTACCTAAAAGCCCTTGCCATGGCAAGATTATCTAGATTTTTTCCTATATTATCTTCTAGGAGTTTTATAGTTTTTTTATTTAGGTCTATGATCCCTTGTGATTCATTTTAAGTTAATTTTTTTGAAGGGTGTAAGATCTATGCCTAGATTCATTTTTGCCTGTGGATTTCTGTTTGTTCCAGTACCCACTGTTGATAAGACCTTGTTCCACTGTGTTACCTTTACTTCTCTGTCAAAGATTAGTTGACCATATTTACATGAGTCTATTTTGAGGCTTTCTTTTCTGTTGCACTGATCTGTTTGTCAGTTCTTTCACCACTTTGTATGGCTATTAGCATAACTGATGCCATCTTGGACCCGTACAGTTCCTTCTGTCCTTCCACTGACCCTACCTAGGACTGAATTTTGTGGTAAATCACTCTCTGTCATTGAGGACTTTGTAGTTAATAGATATTGTTTAATGATTGCTAGGTCAGGTGGCCTCTCTGCTCTCATAGTTTCCAAATAGTGATGGAGACCTTTTGCTTGAGCCTCTACACAGAATCTGATGTAATCTTTCTATCAGACAAGCAAATAACCATCATTTTAAAAATATTTAAGTTGTTATAGGAATCATTATATATATTTTCAGGACTAGAAATGCTAAAAAGAAATTATTCATCCTATTTTCTTTATTATATGTTATTTTGTTACCAGTAATACCAGTCTTCATTAGAAACTTGTAATGTTTCCAGATTATTGTTCATCTGGAGCTGTAACTTAGAAAGAATACCTAATAATTTAATCTCTTTCTCTCCTCCTTCTCATATTATTCTTTCCTCTCTCTTTTACTTCTGTAATATATTTCTTGCCCTCACTCACAATCCATATTTAAAAAGATAAAAGCACTTTTAAAACCATAAGTAAAAGCTATGACTTTTTCATGTACAGTATTAAAATAATTGAATGTTTAGTTATTCACAGTCAGATTTCTTAAAACTGTAAGCAGAGCATGTAATATTTGCACGATCATTTAAATTAAATTAATCCTTCAAATCTCCTCAATAAAAGTCCTAATGGAACACACACACATATTAAAAGAAGTCTTAAGTTGTATAGGTGGTTTATTAAATATGGGAAGCATGGTAAATGCTACTGCTATTGCTGTAAATGTGTCAAAATATATATTCTCTTTTCTAAACTCAACAAAAACTTTTTCAGATTATACCTTTGTTCAGATATTACAGTTAGCAATCTACTAACAGCTTATTGCAAAGGTTAGGGATACACTTGAATATAGTGAATCCTATACAGATCATTTTCCTGACTCAGAAAACTCTTTTTGTCCCTTCAGAGAAAGATAATTTGATTAGTTCTTTGCCCATGAGCCCAGCAATACAATATCCAATGCATCTTTTTTCAGCTCGGTGTAGTAAAAGAATCACCAAGAAAAGGCCTAAATCTAGAAACTGATATAAAGACTGGGTCAATGTGGGGAAGGGAGCAGGGGTGATGATCAAGCGTGGGGAGCCACAGAGAAGCTAAGGAGACCGACCCTGGGCAAATGGTTCCAGATTTGGGGGCACACTTAGAGCCCACATGACTAAACACATCTCACTGAGTTCCTTGATTTTAATTACAAAGCTCATGAGGAAATTTCCGCCAGGAGAAGAAGCAGAATCAAAGTATAAACATATTCCTACTTGATGAATTATACAAATCGAAAAATCTGAGAGGCTCAGCCCTTATGGTTCTGTACTTTTGACTTTTGGTGAATGAAAGGAATAGGTAGTTTATTAGTAGATTTGAGCAACAATAATAGTTTTTGGGTTTTTTTCCAGCTTACCTTATAGATCAGGTTAAGAAAAGAGAAATGAATGATTTAGAGGTTTCATAAGAAAATAATTTTCTATGTTGCTCCCTTTTATAGGTCAGCAGATTTTGATGTAACTTGTATACACACACATTTGTATATATACACACATTTATATATAATTCACTGTGTTTATATGTGGTTAGATAACTCCTGTAAATTTTTAAAGATGTTTAGTTAAGGAAGAATTATATATCCGATTATAGGCATAATAATTTTAAAGTATTATATTTATTGCTATTTTCTTTCTGTTTGCATATTTTTTTGCTTTTTAATTACCAACAACATAGTAAAAGCTATAAGGCTTTTTTTCCCAGGACTTCATAATTGTATATCCTTAAGGATACTATGCATATAATTTGATACAAAAAATGAGCCTTGGGTCCATATTAATGTATATTAATATATATGATGACAGTTTGTATTATATACTATATCAATTCATATATTACTACATTATATACACTTATTCTTTGGAATATTAACTTCCTTTATGGCTACACTTTCACAAACATGGACTCAGGGCTCATATTATGTGTGTGAACTGAATGAATGTATATTTAAAATATATGTTTATTCTTCTAAATTTTCTTCCAAGTGCAGTCCTTTATGGTTACCCTTTCATAAATACTCTTACAGCCATCACTGCCCTTGGGAGATTTTCAAGAATATAATCAAGAACCAAAATCAGTCAGAATGAGATTAACATTTTCTCCCATAATTATATGTTCAGTAGAGACAACTAGATTCTATTCTCCTAGTTAACCACATTTATTATTATTTTTTAAAGTTCTCTTCAGCTTCTCAATACTTAATGACCACCTCATGTCTTAGAAAAATTAATTTTTATTTTGTTTCTCAAGGAAACAGTTCAGATACTAGAAGGATATAATCCCCAACTTTTCTTTGGAGGCTTAGGAGGTCATTACCGAGTCCCCTCTTGAATACGAAACTGCTTCCATATCCCTTCAAGTAGGTTGCAGGGTCTTTTCTACAGCTCATTTTACTTCAATCAGACCATGTGGTTTTGAGGAATGTTAGTAAGGTACGCTTTTTTTTTTTTTTTTAATTTATTTAATTTATTTATGGCTGTGTTGAGTCTCCGTTTCTGTGCGAGAGCTTTCTCTAGTTGCGGCGAGCGGGGGCCACTCCTCATCGCGGTGCGCGGGCCTCTCACTATCGCGGCCTCTCTTGTTGAGGAGCACAGGCTCCAGACGCGCAGGCTCAGTAGTTGTGGCTCACGGGCCCAGTTGCTCCGCGGCATGTGGGATCTTCCCAGACCAGGGCTCGAGCCCGTGACCCCTGCATTGGCAGGCAGACTCTCAACCACTGCGCCACCAGGGAAGCCCAAAGGTACCCATTTTTTGAAGAGCATGTGAGTCTTTTCACCTGAATTCTGAAGTCGTGAATGGAGTCCTAGAAGAAAAATTTGCATCCTCATGTGGTATTCTCCTGGTTAACCCCTTATATACCTATATCTCCCTGCTTTATGAAACAACAGCAGTATCGTTCATTCATGTAGTACTTTTATCTTAGAATGCATTGTCTCATGTATGTCTCACTAAGGCCAAAAACAATCTGAGAGAAAGATATTTTTATTTTCATTGTTTATATGATTAAATTGAAATGTCAGGAAGCTGTTTGACTTGCTTGAGGTAATTCGGGGAACTAGCGAGTAGCTAAGCAGAAGCTGGATGCATCTGCCTTCATATGTTTTTCTGGAGGGCTAATTAGCCTTGACGTGGATATGAGAACATCCTTTGGGAGGACTATGTCTTCCTTTTTACGTCCACATTTATTTGGCATTTTCCTTTTTTGCAAAGCCAGTTGAAAGAATGCAAAAGAAGTCAATAATCAGGGCTTCCCTGGTGGCGCAGTGGTTGAGAATCTGCCTGCCAATGCAAGGGACACGGGTTCGGGCCCTGGTCTGGGAAGATCCCATATGCCGCGGAGCAACTAGGCCCGTGAGCCACAATTACTGAGCCTGCACGTCTGGAGCCTATGCTCCAGTGTGGAGCCTGTGCTCCACAACAAGAGAGGCCGCGATAATGAGAGGCACGCGCACCACGATGAAGAGTGGCCCCCACTTGCCGCAACTAGAGAAAGCCCTCGCACAGAAACGAAGACCCAACACAGCCATAAATAATACATAAATAAATTAAAAAAAAAAAAGTAGAGAAAAAAGAAGTCAATAATCATTCCTAAATTCAAATGATACTTGTATATGTTCATCAGTTTAAGAAAATATGCAGCCAACTTATAAATAAGGAGTATCAAATTTTGTAGAGAGTAGAAAATATATAATTTGTATTAGAAATTTTAAGACGGAAGAAGGCGTCTCGTCACAAGCTTGTGGCTGGCACCATGTCATTTAACTTATTTTCTCCGTGTTAGCCTGTCAAATTGTCAGAAACCTATCAATGTCTTCACCTTCAATAAGCATAAGATACTGTGCAATAATTTGTCAGCGGGGAAAGGAAAGAAAGCAAGTAAGCCAAGTGGTAAGTAGAAATTGCCACTTTAATGTATAAGTCTCTTAGATTTATTATTTAAATTTCAATACTGTATTCAAGCAAATGTTTGCTTATCACTGAAGTAGCTCTATGCTAAACATATATAGGAATAAGGAAATACTGCTTAACATAAATATTAAGAATATTTAATGTCCTCAAACAATTCTCTGAAATAACCCATCGAGAATCTTTACTTTCCTCTGTTATGTGGTGCCACGATCTCCTGAACCATTTGTATTGATTTCTACCTTAACTGACCATCTATGTACATATTAAAGTACTCATCGTCCAATCATGAAACACATTCTTTAAAAAGTGCAGTCCCTAAAAACGTATATGTCAAAGTAATTTTCCCACAAGAAAAAAGAAAAAAACGTAGAGACAAGGTTAGGGTATTTCAGCACCGTGGAGAAACATGCATCTATTCTGTACCATATTCATAGAATTAATGCTATGCCAGTTTAGGTGGTGGAAAGGAAAAGAGTGAAAGACAGGAGGTGGAGGAGTTTGGAAGCAGGTGGCACCGTCACCCTTACAAGTCGTTTGGCAATGGCTGCCATGACTGGGTAGATCTTTAAGCAACCAATAAATTATAAGAAGGTAACATTACAGTTAATATTATAATACGGATAAAAGCCCACATCGCATATACATGATGTTGGAAAGCGGATAGCGGATATTAGAAAGGAGAGAGATCATGATGAGCTCTTATTCACTAATGACTAATGCTGTCCATTGTCCCTTGAAGATGTCTGTGTCATGTCATAGCCGTGGTAGACACTCTCGGGGCTCAGCCTGAATCACGTTTTCCAGGCTGGCAATGTCTTGTGATTCCCCTAACGGCTGTAAGCACAGGCTGCTCACAGCTTCACTCTCCTCCGTGAGTTCCCTCAGCTGACTAGAGTCACCTGGTTTGGGAATTCCTGTGGCCTTATGTACATCCGCTGTGGGGAGCCCACAGCCAGTTGTGAGTAACTGGGGGGAACAAATTTGTGGTGCATTTTCCCTTCACATTTCCCTATGGGATCAGGTTGAATTAGACTCTGCTCAGTTGTTCCTCCTACTCCATTCTGCTTTGCTCACTTCCTTACAGATTTCTCCTGAGAACCCTCCCTCGGTCAAAATATCCTCACACTAAAATCCTTGTCCCGGGACTTCCCTGGTGGTCCAGTGGTTAAGACTTTGCCTTCCATTGCAGGGGGTGCGGGTTCGAACCCTAGTCGGGGAGCTAAGATCCCACAAGCCTTGTGGCCAAAAAACCAAAACATTAAAAAAAAAAAAAAAAAAAAGCCAGGAGCAATGTTGTAACAAATTCAATAGAGATTTTAAAAATGGTCCACATCAAAAAAAAAAAAAAAAAGAAAATCCTTGTCTCAGGCTTTGCTTCTGGGGGACTTTTCCTATGACATTGGCCTAGGGTAGCGCTTCTCACATGCTATAGGAACAAAGCATTCTTCACAGCAGCAGGGATATATTAACCAAAAGACTAAATAAAGAATTTACATCAATTCCAAATGTGCTGAGGCAAATGTACATACAACAATAAATGCCTGTACTGTTTGGTGCTGAAAGGTGCCTGCCTGGCACCCACATTGTCATTTTCATTTCTAAGTTACAGCTCTCGTTTTGTTGGGGATTTCTACACAAGTGTTGCATAAATGCTTACCCCTCTCCAGGGAAGAAAGTTCAAAGTGGAACCAATATGTGTGTAGTGCTAACTATTGCAGTCTTTTCCACACTTGTCACTTGAGCAGAACTTTTCAGATTAGTATGGCTGTAATTGATTTTTCACAGTATTAAGTTTTAAAATCTCAGATTCTGGTGGTATATTGAGAAGCATTGATATTTAGAGCACAATATTTGAACTCTTTACTCTGTTGGCCCTCAAAGCTTTCATTTTAAGGGTTAAAAAGTTCTGACAATGCCATTAGATATGGTCATTAATGGTGAAGTGGTCTTACTCTCAAAAAATACCCTGGGGCTTCCCTGGTGGCGCAGTGGTTGAGAATCTGCCTTCTAATGCAGGGAACACGGGTTCGAGCCCTGGTCTGGGAGGATCCCACATGCCGCGGAGCAGCTGGGCCCGTGAGCCACAATTACTGAGCCTGCGCGTCCGGAGCCTGTGCTCCGCAACAAGAGAGGCCGCGATAGTGAGAGGCCCGCGCACAGCGATGAAGAGTGGCCCCCACTTGCCACAACTAGTGAAAGCCCTCGCACAGAAATGAAGACCCAACATAGCCATAAATTTAAAAAAAAAAAAAAAAATTAAAAAATACCCTGAATTTCCCCGTCTGCTCCTTTTCTGGCAATCATGGGAGATCCTCCAGCTATTAGAGTTCGTTCTGTGTAATTTTAGTAAAGACTGAGAGCTTTAGCTTGTTTTTTATTCCATCTTAATAATAATAGCAAATGTTTATTGATTGCTCATCGTTCTAGGCATTGTTCTGGACTCTTGGTAGGTATTTATTCATTTAACACTCATAGAAACTTGTTTAGGTTGATAGAATGATTACCACAGTTTTATAAATTGGAGTAATAAATAATACAAGTGAAATCTAAAGTATAAAAAATCAGGCAGTTAGTTTGAAGTCATACAGCTTGTAAGTAGTGGAGCTGGAATCCAATAACAGTGCAATTCTAGAAAAGATACTTAGGACTCAAATGTTATACCATCCCTGCAGAGTCTTAGCTGGAGCCCTCGTCTAACAGTAACACGGTTATGGCTTGTCGTATAATGGTCCTATCCAGTAAGTGGTCTGCAGCCTCTGGGGTGCTGCTCTGAGACATGGTGTCTTAGTCTGCTTGGACTGCTATAACAGAACACCATAGACTGAGTGGTTAAAACAAGTAACATTTATTTCTCATAGTTCTGGAGGCTAGAAGTCCAAGATCAAGGTGCTGGCAGATTCAATGTCTGGTAAGAACCTGCCTCCTGGCCCATAGATGGCTGTGCTCTCTCTGTCCTCATGTGACAGAAAGGGCGAGGGAGCTCTCTGGGGCCTCTTTTATAAGGACAGTCATCCCATCATGAGGGCTGTACCCTCATGACCTAGTCACCTCCCCAAAAGCCCCACCTCCAAATACCATCACATTGCAGATTTGATTTCAACATATGAGTTTTGGGGCAGGGGAGCATAAATACTCCGTCTGTAGCATATAGCCAGTGCAGAGATTTCAAGTAAGCCGTGAGAAACATCGATAGCAATCTGATGTTGCCATGACACTCTTGTGCGTAATTAGTGACCTCATCTCACTGAACAGGGCATGGACCAGTCCGAGTGTTCATGAACTCACGTAGTGTGTCATGTGTATGGGGAGCTGCGTATTAGTCATGCATTACAGGACCATGTTAAGGTCTGGGGATGACAAACAAACACAAACAACAAAAACCCTTAAAAGGAAATGTTCTCGATGCATTTTCTTTCATTCAGCGTTTCTTGTTACAGTTGCCATCACCTATCCCCAAAGTGAAGCTCAGCTAAAATCGGTTTAGAACACCGTAGAGCTGAGTTAGATTTGACTAGGAGTAGGAAAATCAGTGTTAGTCTGTTTCATGAGCGCAAGCTGATGTAAAGTCAGGTAGCATAACCTGTAACTCAAGGTAACGGGCCTCATAACATCTCGAAGTGAACAGTGGAACCCGGGTGACAGTGCCACGTGCTCCACGTTGCGTGTCTCCCATACTTCCCTCAGGAAAACATGCTAACAGCTTGAGGACATCCGTGTCACTGCCTGTGGCAAAGTACAGATAAGGCCTAACCTTGTTCTTTTTTTTTTTTTTACATAAAACTATGAAAAGAAGTTTGAGACACTGGTCTAGAGAATTGTTCGGAGGTTTGTATTATGCTTTTATCGTAATCCTGAGGTATTCCTGCTCTCCTCCTTTAAGGTTTTTACTTATCACAGCAGAATAAATTATTTAGCATGGAATGGGAAAGGAAGAGTCATTTAACAAATCTATCCGTACCTACACTGTGAAGAGTTTAATGTGTTAAGCTGGGAAAGACACAACCATGTGTCTTGAGGGAAACTTCCCTGATGTAATAAGGATGCCAAGAGTTTGGGTTGGGTGACATGCAGAAAAACTATACTGTAACTATGTTTGTGAAAACAGAACTTACTTGTATTTACTTATGTGTACTTGAAGATGCATGTTCAGGTAAATGGATATAAGTTTAAAAATCAAAGTTCTCTAGAGGCATTTCAGTATGTGGAGCAAAAAAGTGATAGAAGTCAGACAGGCAGCCTATGGTTTGGGAGCTTTTCAAGACTGAGTTTCTCCCTTTTTCTTCACCCCACATTTGAGCAGTATTCACCTCTTTCTTTAGAATTGAGGTAATAGAGAGCTGGACGGTGTGTGAGTTGTTTCCTTGGAAGGAAATCAATCCCTTAGAGCTAGAAAAAGTCTTCCCCTCAGTTGGGAGTGGACCATACCCTCCAGCTTCTAGGGAGAAGACACCACTCCCCTCCCTGTTTCTTTATACCTCTTACCAGACTTCCAGGAATGATCTGCTGCGCTCTTGCGCTCTTTCCAAGCTGTTGACCACACTGTGGCAGGAAGTGTAAGTGAAACATCAAACAACCTTCTCTGTGTGACTTCTTTCCACACAGTCCTTTAGTGGGAGCAAAAGGGCTGACCAGGATCCCTGCTCATGGGGAGGGCACCCTGATTGAAGTCACACCGCTGAGTCACTTGGTCCCCTCCTCAGAATGCCTGCCCTGCAGCTTCCCTCAGGCAAGATTCGTCCTCAAACTTCAGGCACTGAAGGGAAGAGAATCCCATTTAGAATGAATTATGCATGGAGATATTCTGCAGCATTTGGAAGGGCTGAGAAATGACATTCACTGAATTAGTCCCCTTCCCTGTAAGGCCACACAAAAATAGCCCTCAAAGAGGGAGGACAGAACATATTTCCATCTTTCAGAGGTGAGGTTTAGGGAAATTAAATGGTTACTCTGGATAAGTGAGTCAGTGAATGGCAAGGAGTCCTTCTCGCCAGAATCCTGAATCATGTCTCCTTTGCAACAGTTGTTTCATTGCAAAAAAGGTAGTAATTTTAGGTGAGAGTATGTTGTGCCTCTCTTCCTTAAGCATAATGAAATGTAACTGGGGGAGAAGGGGTTATAAATTCCATGGCCTTTACAACAAGTCAAGATACTGAGGTACTTAACAGTAGCCCGTTACTGAATGACAATTCCTACACTCCACTACATTTTCACTTCAGGGAATGACCAGTACAGAGCTGTTATTAGTGCTTCTCAGTAACATTCATTCCTCTCACCAGGTCATTGTCCCTTGGACAGGACTGGAGAAAAGCAGCTCCCACAGTTTTTAAAAGATGAAAATTCCTTGGTCACTTAACATACCCTTATTAATGAAGATTCTTGTACAACTGAGTAGCAGAAGGAGAGAAGTGCTGTAGAGGAAGATAGAAGATGTTTGTATTACTTATTCATTCAGTCAGTTATTTCTGGTTTCTAGTAACAGGTACCATAGCAGATTTTGAACAATTGGCATCAAGAGGCACAAGTCCTGACTACTGAAAGAGAAGAAAAAGAAGTGCAAACATTGGAAAGGAAAGCAAAAAAGAAAGAATTATTTTTTAAGATGAAATCTGTTCTAGGGAATATAGGAAAAATTAATAAAACTAAAAAAGATTAATGGAGCCAACTAAAATAGTGTAACAAAATCAATGCCATTTATTTATAACAGTAATAACTAAATAGAAATACAATAGTGAAAAAACTTCCAGTTTATAATATCAATAAAAAAATAAACAACAACTGGAGATTCAGGAAAAAATGTGTAAGAAGCATACAAAGTACGACATATCGCATACAGTGGACATGAAAATAGACGTGATAAAGAGCAGTAGAATGATGATGGAAGGAATGGTGGAATATTGCAGTGCAATGCGTGTTCCAGAATTAATATGTATCTTTAATCAAATCTAATCAATATCTAAATATCAAGGAGAATTAACCTACTAAAAAATAAAGTTCATAGGAATTTGCCTTATCAGTTACAATATTTAAAACAGTGAAGAACTGCCACATATTAAACAGATCTACCAATTTTGGAATAAAAACACAGAATCAGAGGAAGGAACTAAGGAAAGTCAGTATATCAAAATGTAGACTTCAAAATGTCATGTAGGGCTTCCCTGGTGGCGCAGTGGTTGAGAATCTGCCTGCCATTGCAGGGGACACGGGTTCGAGCCCTGGTCTGGGAAGATCCCACATGCCGCGGAGCAACTGGGCCCGTGAGCCACAACTGCTGAGCCTGCGTGTCTGGAGCCTGTGCTCTGCAACAAGAGAGGTCGCGACAGTGAGAGGCCCGCGCACCGCGATGAAGAGTGGCCCCCGCTTGCCGCAACTGGAGAAAGCCCTCGCACAGAAACGAAGACCCAACACAGCCATAAATAAATAAAATTAAAAAAAAAAATGTTATGTAAAAAGTAAATGCACCAAGCGGGGAAAGCAGGGGTGGGTGGTGTGGTGGTGTGATGAACTGGGAGATTGGGATTGACATGTATACACTAATATGTATAAAATGGATAACTAATAACCTGCTATGTAAAAAATAAATAAAATAAAATTCAAAATAAAATAGTGTTGGAAGTGGTATCTAAAATTATAATTTCAACCTATACAAACAAAAATGGATTCAAACCTGCTCATGAAAAAGATAAAAGCAAACTTTAGTTGTATGCAAAAGCACGTATTCCACAAGATGGCAGCAAATAACTGCTGTTTTTAAAATAGAACTACTCCCAGAAGGCAAAAGGTGGCCGAAGGAAAAAACATGTGAAATAATATGGTAATGCATGTAACAGGTGCCCTATTACTACTATGGATGCAGAAGAACTTTCTATGTTTAAAAAATTAATGGGAGAGAGGATAAAATATGGCCAACTGATAGATTTAAACACCCAAAATTTATAAACTCTCACACAACCCAACAAATACATTATACATACATACAAGATTTAAATGGCAAAGAGCAAACTTGTTTTAAAAATTGTAATTCTTTGTTTGAAGGGATGCAATTAAAAAAAAAACAAAAAACAAGAATAAACAGGGAATGGGGATAGAGAATCCAGGGTAGGGGAAGTGGTTGCAGCTTAGAGCAGTTTTGGGTGAAATGGTGCCACTGAAATAGTGCTGACACACCTGTGTGTGTGAGGGGAGGAGAGGGGAGAGTGAAGCTGCATGTACCTGTATTTTCAGCAAGAAGACTTGCAAGGTGTTTAAAATACAGCTCATTCTCCCCTTCTTCCACATGTTGGAGTATAATTCCTGACCTTTTCTCTCAGAGCTGGAGATGAAATAAATTATAAGGGAAATGATAAAGCAAAAAAGAAAAACCTGGGAAGAATAAAAACTCTCTGACTCCAGTATATAAAGCAAAGAATATGCATAGACAATTTGCAATGAAGTAAATGGCTAATAAACCCCAAAATATATTCAGCCTCCCAGGGAATGAAATAATTGCAAAGTTTAAACCCTTTACCATCTGTCTGTTTGCATATTAAATTCAGTTTTTTTCAAGTGAATACTCAGCATGAGAGAAGGTTCTATGAAATGTGTGTCTCAAGAACTGTAGTTTCCAGGCAGCAGCTCCTCCAGTGATCTGGATCTTCCTAATGAATACAGACTATGCTCACATATACTCCATCTTAAAATTTAAAAAAAATGAATACAGTGTTCCCATTTCGCTGCAAATTCCTCCTCACGTTTAGTAGTTTATTTTCCTACTCCCTAAATCTCATTTGAAATGTTCAAATTTTACTGACACCAGTCTGCGTCCAGTTTCTTCTTGGATCTCATCCAACTAGATTTTCATCCCCATCACTTAATTGTCAGCAATAATTCTTGTATTGCTGAATCTCATAGACAATTCCCTTTTAACATATTAAATTGATTATAAATCAGAAAAAAAGTCACAAGTCCTGTGGAGCTATACTGACACCTAGTGGATAAATGGAAACACAAACTTAAAAATAGTTTTTAAGGAAGCAGGTCTACTAAAATTTAGAAGTTTATTTAGTGTACTTTATACTTGGAAACAAAACAAAGTTTTATCTTACATAAAAGGTAGAGAAGATAAACACAAACCTGCCAGAACAGAATACACTCACTTTTTTCCCAGTTATTTTCTGTCTCTGTACATAAGTTTTCAATTGCAGGCTAAATCGTTGTCTCCTGATCTATAAAATGAATGTGTCCTGATATAGATACGGTACTGTAAACACCAGCAATAGCGTAGGTAAAATACAAGGTTTCAGCCCAAAATTCCCTTCACTCTTTGCCTACCACATTGAGCAGCGCTTAATTCTTTCTCTCTTCGTCTCAGTCTTAATTGAGACCCATCCAAGGGTAATTCCCGTTCTTTGCTTTGTCCTTAGTCCAATTCTTCTTCTCTCTCTCCTGAATCATCCCTGTCTTCTGCCTTCTGGCTTCTCGGTCTCAGGATTTTAACACGCGCAACTCTTCCCCATCTTAGAACATTAAAAATAGAACTGTCAAAACAATAAAAGCGGTAAAGAAACCACCAACAGATAGCCAGATTTAAGTGCCAGGACTGACTGCTTCTCTTCTCCCCTCCTATACTTTTATCAGTGAGCTTCTTAAAAGGAAGACCTACGCTTACTTTCTGCATTTTCTCTATTCACATAGATGTAATAACTCACTTCAGTCTGTAATTCAACCACAGCCTCCACAGAAACTACTTTTTCCCCCCAAAGGTCATCATTGGCTTCCTCATTAGATGATCCATGGATATGTTTTAATACTGGTCTTGCTTAATCATTGGGAAGTATTTGAAATTTGTAATCATCCTTTAATTCTCCAGACACTCTCTTAAGATTCCTAGAAGGCACACTTTCCTGGTTTTACTTCTGCTTACCTCGATGCTTATTCGCAGTCTCCCTCTCTTGTATGCATTCGTGTGTCCAGCCCTTAAATAGTTTTCCTTCCTCAATGTTCTCATTCTATTTCTCTTGCTGAACTCATCACATCTGATGGCTCTAATTAGTATCAGTGTATGCTCATGACCTCAACTTTCCATTTTCGGTCTGGATTTCTTTTGGAGACCTGGGGGAAAAAAGGCCATTTCTGTAGTGGGCTGGAAAGGAGGCAGAGAGAACAGGAGGTGAGAAAACGACACAGTGACTGCAGACAGTGTACACTGTAAAGGGGAGCGGGAGGTACGGTGCGAGTTGCAGGGCACTGGCTGATATTAACACGTAGTCAAGTGGAACAATCCAGGAAGAAGAGAGAAGGAATAGTGAGCTAATAACTCTTGGGATGACAAAAGAAATAGACATATGTGGCCTAAGAAAAATGCTTGCAGATTTTGAGAGAGCAGGAATATCGTTTTTATTTTAGGAGGCAGGCTGTATGTGTAGGAAAGATGGTCTATTGAGGATAGGAGAATATGAAAATTGCATTTGACCTCTTCTGTTTTCTCCATGAAATCCATGAAGCAAGCCATCAGCATAGAGTGGATGAACGTAGCGTAGGTAAAAGGGTGAGTACAATGTTTGAGAAGAAAAGAAAATGTGTAAAACTACCATTTTTGTGAGGAGAGGAGTAGAAAACACCAGGAAGATACTCTGGGCAGTGTGTGGGGACCATTAAGGAGTTGCCGGTATTACCAAACGCTCTTTTCCCCTCGCATTTAAATTTCACCTTCGTTGAGTGCAGAATGAAGTCAAAACTATTTTCTCATACATCTTTAAATAATTTTACTAACAATTGCTCCTTTTTTCTAGCCGTCTTATGAGAAATCTTGTAAAAACCTGATCTTTGTTCTTTTGTAAATTTTCTCCACTTCTTAACTTCACTCCTCAGTGCTTTTAACATTTTCTTGATGCTTTCACAACAATCTGTCTAGCTGTGAATTTATTACTAAAATTCATCTTGGTAGACGTCCAGTTTGATTGAAGACATATATGTGTTTTCAGCACTAGTAAATTAAAAAAGAAATATCTCATTTTCTATTTTCTCTCTTTGCTCTTTCTGGACCTTTTACTAGATGGATATTAGAAATTAGGAATCTATCCTTCAAGCCACTTGATGCTTTTCTGTCTTTTCTCGCCTTTTGCATAGTATTATGGGAGAATTCCTTGACTCATACTTTTAACATGCTACTGAATTTAGCCTAATTCACTTTTGTGGGTCAGCCTTCGCATTGCAGATTTGCTTTAGTGGTTCTGGGAGCACCAGTACCATCTTTAGCCATAACCAAATTCTCAGTGCTTTAACCGGTGGGCAAACACCCTAACAGCCTTTCCTCAGCACCAGTGGAGTCAGGAGAAAGGGCTCCAGGGCTCAGCTGACCAAGTTGCATAATTTCCTGATGGTTGCTCAGACATTCTCCTATTCCTTACAACTCCTGAGTCTGTGCTTGGAAATTTTTCAGGACCATACTCACTTCTGTAGCTGTCTTCTTCGGTGCATTTTGGACTGTGGTTCCTTCTATCACTCTTTCTCACATGTTTCTGTTTTTGGGAATTCCTCAGAATTTTTGGTTTGTTTGCTGATGGCTCTTTTTCTACTCTTCCCTAGTGTCATCTCTTTGTTATCTCATGGATTTGTGGTACGATGGAAAGTACCGCATGGTAAGTGGAAACATAACTCCTGGACTGCTCTCTTGATCTTCTCTCTTACTCTGCATTATAACTATTCGCTGTCTTATCTTGCTGAACAATCAAAGCTCCATCATAACAATGAATATATCTAGTTAATAATTGTAAAGACTGTGTACCTTTTGCTAATATAATGCCTGAGTTTGAAATAATAAGTACTGTAATAATATATTAGCTGTTGTCATTAATCATATAAATGTATGAATATATATCATCAAAATGTCATCACTATTAATAATATAAATCTTAAGATTTCAAAAATGTTTGGGGAATTTAGTTGCGTTCAGGTGTCCTGATAGGTTTATGACGAGACTAGTCGCTCACCTTGTCTAGTTACGTTTTTATAACAATGTCACAGTATACTTGGCACAGGCTTTGAGATTTTATTTGCTTTTTATCTCTTGATTCCTTGATACATAGAATTATATCCTTTGGGAAGGGCACCCATCAGATAATCCACCCACGTGAGAGGTCTGTCTTTGGAAAGTGGCAGCATGTGACCATCTGACTTGCCTCCATCATGGCAGTGCCCAAGATAGATTCCAATGAGCTGAGATTGTCACCAAATTTTACCTTATCAAGGTTTTTTTGGTAGAAAATTCTTTTCTGTAGTAAATGAAGCTTGGCCATATACACATACTACAGTGGCTATCTGGGGGCATTAAGCTTCCCCAAAGTGTGAATATTGGGGAAATTATCTGTTTATATCACCCTTTGTTTAGAAAGAATTTAGGATGGCTTGCAATATGTAAATGCATGAAGAGAACATAATTTGTGAAGAGTTGAAGAAAGAAGAACAAAAACAATAACTATGAATGCCAAGGCATAAAACAGAACCAAGAATTAGGCTAATATAAAAAGTGGTCTTGTAGTATCTATACTTACTAGAAGTATGCCACTTATTTGACTCTAAGCAAAATAGCAAATATTTCAAACAGTGAAGCTATCCCATTCCATTACGTAACTTAAAGTACCCATAAATTTATAACCAGCCAAAATTATTCACAATAATCTTAGAGAGTCTAAATACCAAAATACAAGCTATCTCAGAAGAATCAGAGGCTAGGAGCAAATATATTTTCTCTTTTTTCTTGGTGTTGGTATTTCATTCATGTTACATTGGCTTGGTAGCCTCTACCTAAAATTCCCCTCAAAATGTTCCCTGGTGATGTCT
Organism: Balaenoptera physalus; assembly: GCF_965194825.1. Lineage (NCBI taxonomy): Eukaryota > Metazoa > Chordata > Mammalia > Artiodactyla > Balaenopteridae > Balaenoptera > Balaenoptera physalus. Next base: position 57,288,867 of record NC_138887.1, on the reverse strand, counting down.
GGGAATTTTCAAGGTGTACTTGAGCATTTTCATAATTTTTCTGATTGTTGTCTTGTTGCCTTTGAGAGTTGCCTCTCTCTAAAGTGTTATTGGTACTGAGCTTCCAGTTAATTTCCTACTGTTCGTGCCTCTTGGTGGCTCTCTCTTGTGGCCCTAATTTACTAGGGGGTGGAGACAGTTCCCACAGGCCATAGATCTCATCTCCCATGTCCACGACTCATTCCAGTGGCTTCTCCAAATGAGTAAATAGCCAGGTCATCCCATCGCACAGAGATCTGAGCTGCCTGCCACTCTTCAAAAGATCCCCTTTTTAAGTGAAAAGATCTCTATGTTTTCATTAGTAATTAATGTGCTAATATGTAAATTATTTTTAATAGTCCAATGGTTTATGATGATTTAGTTACTAACATCCCAAATAATAATGGTTTGTTTTATTTGAGTTGTATTTGTAAGGAATCTTTGGATGAAACTTGGGGGGGAAAAAAAAACCTAAATAGTTAATCCTTTGAACCTAAATGTCTTCTCATTCTCTTGAAAACACACTTATGTTCATTGGGGACAAAGCAACAACCGTAGCACTTTGACTCAGACATTCAAAATATGAAGCTCTCTGAGTTGAATATTGCCTGGCTCAGTTTCATGTAATAGTCAAGCTGGAAAATGCATTAGGAGTTTTGTAGTTTTTTTCCTTCTTAAGCAGATGTGAAAAGTGAGGACCAGAGTGGTTGAGGGACTTGCGCAATGTCATACATTTATTTTTATCCTAATTAGACCTCCAGTCTAAACTTCCTTGACTGAAGTCAAGAGTTAATTCCATATTTATATCTATATTTTATCCATAAAGTAATGAAGAGGCCATACTTCATATTTCTAAAATCTCATCGCTTTCTAAAGAGGTTAATTATTGAATTAGAATATTTATTTATTAAACAGATATTATTATATATTTTAATATATTATATTATTTAATGCATAAAAGTGCTTATCTTGCACGTCTTCCTATGTGCTCTTATTCTGGTAGTGTAGCGCTTCAAATAAGAAAACGTGTATGCAGTATTTTTACCATGGGAAGAAAAAATAAAGTTATGAAAAATGCTCTATTTCTCCTATTAGGAAGATTGGATGTCATTTTGTTTTGTTTTAAACATAAAATCAAGCCAATCTCTACATTTGCTAGTTATTAATCACATATAAAAGAGACAGAATAATTTTATCCCAGTGGAATTTCATAACTATAATTTATTGGAGAAATCATGTACATAAACAGTCTAGAAAATTTCTTCTATTCTCTGCTCTTTTTGCAGTCTGGATATTGACACTTCTTTACTTACTAATTTATCAAATATACTTTTCTTCTCTGTTTTAACTCAATTCTCGTGTGCAAAGGAAAAATAACTATGGAATATGAGATGTACACAGTCTCTTACTCATAAAACATTTTTATTCATGGAGAACATTTTCAACTTTGAACTTGGAGCAATAAAAATAATTTATAAATGTGTGCACAAGAATATATTTTTAGATTTTTGAAGTGTTCTAAAATAGAGATTAACCCTATGTATTTTTAACCTTTTAAGTCACATTTCTAGTATATAAAAACTAGGTAGCAGAATCTTTTTTCTTTTTTATTAAAAAAATGTTATTGAAGTATAGTTGCCTGTACAATACTCTGTAAGTTACAGGTGCACAATATAGTGATTCACAATTTTTAAAGGTTATGGTCCATTTAGTTATTATAAAATACTGGCTCTGTTCCCTGTATTGTACAATATAAACTTGTAGCTTATTTTATACTTAAGAGTTTGTACCTCTTATTCCTCTACCTTTAAACTGCCCCTCCCCACTTCTCTCTCCCCGCTGGTAACCACTAATTTGTTCTCTATATCTGTGAGTCTGCTTCTTTTTTTGTTATATTGACTAGTTTGTTGTATTTTTTTTTTTAGAGGCAGAGTCTTTTTTCAATTAAATATTTTGAGAGAATTGCAGATTCACATGCAATTATAAGAAATAATACAGAAAAATCCCAAGTACTCTTTATGTAGCTTCTCCAATGGTAACATCTTGCTAAACTATAGTACAAAATCAACCAGGACGCTAACTTTGACACAATCCCCTAATCTTATTCAGATTTACCCCATTTTTTACTTGTACTTGTGTGTATATGTGTGTGTTATGTTTCGTACAATTTCATCACACGTGTAGCTCCCCGCATCCACCATCACAGTCAGGATACAGAGCAGTTCCATCCTCACGAGGACCCCCCCTCATTGCCCTTGCATAGCCACACCCAACTCCCTTCCCCCACACACCCACCTTTCCTAACCCCAGACCACCACTAATGTGTTGGTTGTCCCATTCTATGAGTTTGTTATTTCAAAGCCTTATATAAATAGAAACATACAGCATATAACATTTTTGGATAAGCTTTCTTCACTCAGTGCGGTTTCCTGGAAATTCATCCAAGTTGTTGTGCATATAAGTGGTTCATTACTTGTTATTGCTAAATTGTATTCCACGGTAAGGATGCGTCAGTCTGTGTAAGCATTTCCCTGTTGAGATGTTCCCAGTTCAGCCATTATGAATAAAGCTGCTATGAATATGTGTGGACAGATATTTTTGTGAATATATGTTTATATTCTTTGAGTTAAATATCTAAGAATGCAATTGCAAGGTTGTATGGTAGTTGCACGTTTAGGTTTTTAAGAAATGGCCAAACTGTTTTCCATAATGGCTCTACAATTTTACATCTCCCCCAGCAATGAACGAGTGCTCCAGTCTCCCACGTCCTACCAATATTTGTGTTGTCACTCCTTTTATATTTTAACCATTCTGATAAATATGTATGATATGTCATTGCGGTTTTAATTTTCATTTCCCTTAATGACTAATAATGTTGAACACGTTTTCATGTGCTTATTTGTCATCTCTGTATCTCCATCAATGAAAAGTCTGTTCATGATTTTTGCTTATTTTCTTTTGGATTGTTTGCTTTTTTACTGTTGAGTTTTAAAGTTCTTTAACTCAACAGTAAAGGTATGTTCTTTAACAGTCCTTTGTAAGATTAATGGTTTGAAACTATTTTCTCCTAGCCTGTATGTAGCTTATTTTTTCATCCTCTTAATAGGATAGAACATTCTCTTTCACAAAGCAAGATTTTTAAATTATGATGAGGTCCAGTTTGATGGATCATGCTTTTGGAGTCAAATCTAATAACTCTTTACCTAACCGTAAACCCCAAAGTTTATCTCCTCTGTTTTCTCTCTAAAAATTGTATAGCTTATGTTTTCCATTAAAGTCTGTGATCTTTTTTGACGTGTTTTTGTTTCTTTGTTTGTTTTAATGTGTGAGGTTTAGGGCAATGTTCTTTTTCTTTTTTTTTGCCTGTGGTGTCCAGTTGCTCCAACCCAATTTCTTAGTAAAATTATCTTTCCTCCCTGAACTCTTCTCCACCTTTGTCAAAAATATGCACAACGAAGTATGTTTAGATTATTTGAATTGTCTTAATATAAGAATAACTGTACTTGTAATCTTCCGCATCCTATTTCTCATATGCAGCCACTAGGTGGCAACATTGGCTTTCATAAACAGGTTGCTAGCAACAGGTCCTTGAAATTTTCAGTATGTTCTCAGTGAAATTTGTTTTACACCCGGAGTCTCTAATTTATTATAGTCATAAAAAAAGAAATAAACTTACAAGAAGAGCTTTAAATATTTAACTAGGGAAAAGCACAACATTAGTATCTTTTGGAACGTTAGAAATCCCATTGAGTTTTAATGGTGAACCAAGAAATTGAGACAGACATTAAGCTTTAAGGTAGGGTACAGGAGAGTCCTGATGAGTCAATTTTCAAGAACTACATCCTTTTAAATTCACTGAAAAAAGACAGTAACTTCATGGATCTTTTTCTAGAATAAACTGTAGAGCATTTCTTACAATTGCATATTCATATTTACATATTGTAGACCTGGTTTGCAGAGAATATCTCTTTCAATTACAGAAGAGTTTTTTGGCTTTAAATAATTACAAAGAGATGAATGCAAAAGGTTTGTCCCAGATAAGGAAGTGCAAAAGAAATCTATCCAGAAACATTTGTATTTTGAAACAGCTCTGTTAAATGTCTACAATTTTTTAATAAAACATTTTAATTCACTTCATTAGTATCAAATTTGGTTAGCAGCAATTATGTCAGTAAAATGAAGATATGTATCAGAATGTTCTTTCAGTTTGTCATTCTCCAAAAAGAAGTGTAAAACTAGTAATTACCTGATGACTTTGAGCATGGAGAGAAAAAACTGCTTAACTTAAAATGAAAAAATTCCATACATATCTTTAATAGCTTATCATGCAGTCTTCCCTATCTGCTAATTGTCGACTACCATTTTTACTTTTTGTAATGATGAAAATGTTTATTTAACAAGGAAACTTACCTTGAGTGGTATTAAGAGAAAGAGTTTTCTGACACATTTTCAAATACTCTAGAGAACAGTGGGTTATATTATATTTATATATACATATATATGTATGTATACAAATAGTACAATTAGTTTTATAGTTTCATATGTATAATTTTATGGAGATATAATTGACATTATAGCTTTTTAATTTAGATTTTTGTTGAGCAGAGGAAGAATAAATATTTATTCAATTGCTAAACATATATTTCATTTTTCTCCTCATTGTTTAACTTTTAAAGACATCAAGTTATTAAGTCAGCAATGGCTATAAGCACTTTCTTTGCTCAGCTTCATTTTATGATGAAGTCTTTAGAAGATCAAAGTCTAGTCATGTGGTACAATGGAAAATCTGGATTTAAGACTTAAGTCCAAGACCTGGTTCTATTTAACTTACTATGCAGTGAGTTTGTTTGTTTGTTTGTTTTTACATTCTTGCATGTCTCAGCACTATTATAAGTACTTTATATGCATATCTAGCTTTGTCTAAATAATAACCATACTCCTCAGGTAATATTACTCACATTTTATACAACAAGAAACTGTGGTTCAGTAGGTTTAAGCCACCTGCCTGTGATAACAGTTTGTTAAGTGGCAGATGGGTGTATTTGAAACTTCTTATTCTGAAGACCACTTTTTCTCAAATTTATCCTTTAACTGCTCTGTGCCAGCTCCATCTTTCCCACCTGTAAAATGGGCAGAGTAGAGAATATGGATTCTAACCTCCCTCTGGTTCTAAGATTTTCCCCTATCGTGTTATAAGGGAAGATTTTCAGCTTTTGCCGAGTCTGCTGGAGTTTACTGAGGCATCCATACTTTACCAAAGCAACGCTTACCAAGTGAGCGAGGAAAACCCTTCAGAAATTTCCAGATAAAAATAATAGGCATTTATATCTGTGTGAAAATAGCAATACCCTCTTATACTCCGTGGTAGTGTTTAATATTCCTATGGGTAAAGGTAAAACTTTCTTTCTTCATCTTCTGGGATAAGAATTACTCTAAGCATGTGTCAATTAGTAGATCATAAGGAGAGGTCAACCAGCAGAATGAAATGAAAGAAACATTTTATTAGTAATGGTGCAGAGAAAAGAAGAATCAGGTGCTGTTGGTCATAAAGTGGGTCCAGGTAGAAAGTGTCAGATCCAGTAAACAAATAAATAGTCGATCAGAACGATAACCAAGAACTCGGATTCCAAGAGGTATCTTTTATAATCCAAGAAAAAAATCCTGTTATCTGATCCAGTTCCATAATAAAAAGAAACATTTACTAATAATTATACATTACACTTATATGTTATGCTGCTTTATACTTTCCAGAAACCCCTTTACATACAATATTTTCATTCATTGTTATTTCACCAGGCAATTCAAGAACTGTTCCTCTCATTAACAAGTTGAAGGTCCCAACTTTACATACAGTTAATAGGACAGATCCTGGTCCCTTCCACCAAAATAGTGTAGAAGGCAGGGAAGAATCCCACTGTCATATGTATGTGATTTATTAACTTTTTAAAAGATAAACAAAGGTATAGTGAATCAGTAATAATGAGATAGGATCGTACTGTGAGCTTTCCAGCCACTAGATGGAGAACTTGCATTGCAAAACTGTATGTAAGGATGGGGAAATCAAGCCAACTTAACTTTGCTGTCTGGGTGAAATTTGCTAATTTGGGTCATATATTAGGCTTTTCTGTTTTAGTGGTCAATGTGGCTCAATTTTAAGCTGGGGCATAATTTGCATAATAACTAAAGTTGAAATTAATACTCAGAAACAAACCATACTCTATTTAGAAGTAAAATCCATTAAGTTGTCTGCCGTAGAGGAAGAAGCTGACCAATGGAGAGAAAGCCAATTTGTTTTATTGGAATAGCTGAACTGGTGAAAAAAATTAATACAGTATGCAGCAATCAGAGGATAGGATTAAACTCCAGTGAGGTCACTTTGTTTTAATTTTAACTCTTAAGAAGAGCATAATTCAGCCTGTTTCATAGGGCACCTGGGTTAAAACGATCATGGATTCTTTTTGACCTTGCAAACTTGAAAGACTGGTATTAAATTTCTCAATTTTCAGCGTTTGAACAAATTCATCTGGACCTTGAAATTACTGATCTCTGTGGATGGTAGCATGCCTGTTTTACATATGCTTGCTCACCTTTCAACTCGTCAAAATCAGGCAGCATTACAATGACAGATGTATTAGAAATTACATGACATTATGTCAACAAATGCCAATAAATTGGTACATTAAAATAGAGAGAACTCTTTCAAGATCTGATTCTGGCCCTCTCAGTCAAGTGTTTATCTTGAGAGTCCATACTGGCAACTCATTTGTAAGAAAAAATAATTAAAAGTAAAGAATCTCTATGAATAGATGGGCAAAGTGATTGAGTTTTGATGCCGGGAGTGATGCTGCACATTTTGGGCAGTTTTTCCAGTATCATTGTCCAAGAACGGAGAATAACTCTTGCCAAGATAATTTAACGTTTTACAAGCATCATACCATATGTATATGCCACAGTCAAAGTAGCTGAGTCTCAAATGTATCACATAGTCTCATGTTGATTGCTAGGATTGTCTAGTGAATGTCACTAATAACCTCTACATCAAAAAATAATTGGTATGTCAAAAAACATACCTGAAAAGTGAAGCCTTAGAAATTTAAATTACTTAAAGATGATCCTCTATTATTTTATTTATACAGATTTTATATTATTATCTCTCAGGAAAATGACCACTCTGCAACATTTGCCAGGTGTCACAAATACAGGAGACAAAAATCTGAGTAAATTAGGGTAAAAATTTTCCAAATGCCAAAGTTCAGAAAAGGATAACATTTAATATTTTTTTCTGTTGTTGGACTGGAGAGAGATTTCATGATTAGAAAATTATCAGTCATCGGGAATAATTTCTTGCTTCTTTTCTTTTCTTGTAATACCTTAGATAGAACCTTAAAGGTGGTGACTTACTGTGTCCGAGGAGTTTCTCAGTGTAATCAGGCTAGGAAACCCTACGTTCGACATAGACTTCCTCAGATCAAGGACCGGAAATGGTCTGCCACTGCAGCCCCTGTGCCTAAATCAGGGCATGGCCCAAAGTAGGAACTTCATAAATAAGTGTTGAATGAATGGATGAATAGAGATGCGCTCTGTTCTAATAGCAAGTGACATTGAATTAATTGTGTGCGTACTTAGTGTCCTTATTCTTCACTTTCTCGCTACTGGATCCCCAGTGTCTTATACATGGCCAACAATACAGAAAGAGCTAATGATGATTTGTTTAATGAAAAAGTAAACATTTAGAGTGCCTTAAAACAGGGGTCCCAACCCCTGGGCCGTGGACCAGTACCGGTCCGCGGCCTGTTAGGAACTGGGCCCCACAGCAGGAGGTGACCAGCACTCCCCATCTCTCCCCATCACTCGCATTACCGCCTGAACCATCACTCCCTCCACCCCCGTCCGTGGAAAAATTGTCTTCCATGAAACTGGTCCCCGGTGCCAAAAAGGTTGGGGACCGTTGCCTTAAAAGGCCAATGTTCCTATCTGAGAATAGAGACTTAGACCCTGTAAAATCCGTAATAAAGCTTTATTTATTCAAGGTGTCAGGTTTACCCACTCATAGGAATGATTTTCAGCAACCTGAGCCCTCTCCCTCCGAACAGATTTATCCTCACCCAGATTTCCCAGAAGAGCATCCAGTTCCTCAACTTCAGGAACTGGACAGACTCTGGAATATAGTAACCCACACCCGCAGAACTGCTAGTGATTAGATAAACACCATCGTAAAATTGGATTTCAGTCTTTTAGTTTTTAATCATCTGTACTCTTACTTCATGTTACATACAATGTGCTAAAATAGAACAGTGTAATACCTTATGACATTTGCTTGCAGCAGAAAAGGATGAGGTGTGTTAGATATTTTTCACCCAGACAGTCTTGTCTGTAACTTGGTCAGATGGTTGATGTCACCAACATAGAGAAGCTGGGATTCAGATATATGGACCATTTTGTGACTGTGTGAGCCAAACACTTCATGGCTCCAAATATCTTTGACGTGTTATGTAATTTTCTGTTTTGTTATTCAAAATTTAATGCAGGCGCCTAACCAAGAAATGAACCTTTGTCCCATTTGAAGTGGCATCCACCGACCATGTGTATGAAAACTTGTTTTTTTTGTTTAACTGTATTACGTTATCTAAATGTAGTTTTGTTTCCTTTGAAAGCAATTAAGAAGTTCCAAAGTCCCTCTTTGGAAACATGCACCAAGTTCTTAAAGGCTGGATATGAAAGTTTTTTTGAGATATAGGAAACTTAAAAACAGGTGATGTCCCATTTGTATCTGTAATATGGCTTTTCAGGGAAGGGATGGTTAGTGAAGAAGAGGTTATATCTGGGAGGAATCTCATGCTGAAGATGACTTATAAATATTGGAGCCAAATTTCAAAGACAGAGAGACTGATTGGGAATCACAAGGCACGATGTTGAGAAGTCCATAAGAAAATATCGTAAAGAACTGGGACCCCTCCTCTTTTTTTTTAGTGAATATAGTGAAGGTTTTGTTGAATCATCACTCTAGAGCTACAGGGACGTAGGATTCTCATTCACAGTACTTCAGTCCCACTGCCCCTTTTCATAAAAGTCTCTGTCATTTTCTCAGGCCTTATATTTCTCAATGTCCTGCCTCATGTATTATTGTCTAGTATGACTGACCTACTTCTAATTCCCTAAAAGCACATAGATGTACGTACCACTGTGTAGTTTGCTCAGGCCATACTTTTTGTCCCAAAGATCTCTGCCCAAACCTTGAATTGACTAACCCATTCTTCAAAGGTCTGTGTGGGTAACTACTTTTTGTGTTTCCCTAACTCACCCTGGTTGAGTTACAACACCCACACCTGTGTTCCATTAGCTTCCTAAGCATACTTATACAACAGAGGTTCTCATCCTTGCCCATACATTGGAATCATGTTAGGAGCTTTGGTTCCATACTCAAAGATTCTGTATTAATTGCGTTGGGTTGCTGGCTGGACACTGGCCATTTGAAAGACTCCAGAGTGATGCTAATGAACAGCCAAGGTTGAAAACCACCTTGCCGTAGTTTTATATTATTACTTTGAAACATCCTGTTTGTAGGTCTGGACTTTCCCTATGGTAACAAATTATGCCATGTTTTTTTTTTTATTTTCCTCAGAGTCCAGCACAGAATTACTGCCAAACAGTTTTTACATGCTCGAAAACAGTTGATTACGTAAACTGAATTCATTGAGGAAAGCCTAGAAAGAGCCTGATTCGAGGAAGTCGTGAGGATTTCTCTGAGAGGTTGAATGAGAATAAAAAAAGAAAATTAGTAGGCGAGGGCTGTTTGGTAAAGATAGATTGTTCCTTGAATTATAACATGGTCTGTATATTTCTATGCAGAAAGCAAATGTGAGAGAAAGCAGTAGAAATTGAAAGCTTCCGGGAAGAATGTGGTTATTTTTGTAGATAAGAGGAAGAGGAAAATCTGGACTTAGAGGCATTTGAACTCATAAAGGAAGCTGAAACATGGCCCAGTTAAAGATTCTTTAAATTTGAAAGACCAAGTTACCAGTCACACCACTAACCCAACACAAAGCAGTATCTCTTAGGGGAGGGGGCATTGCCACCACTGACTTTTCTCAGTGCAAGCAAATCCAACAAAGTATAAGAATTTATAATGATACTTATAAAACCAAAATGCCAAGTGTAAACTGGAAGCTAAGGGAATGAAATCTTTAAAAAGCAATATACGTATGACCTCTTTTCTTTACTTCATAAAGAATTTTATTCTCCATTACTGCATTATGTTGTGCTATTTCCCCTATATTCTGATTCTGCCACCACCCCCCCCACCCCAATTCCTTCTTGCTTTCTCTCTAGAAGAGTCCTCTGAGATATTTAGTTTGCAGAGCACTGGAGAAAAGATTTAACTGAAAACTGAAGAAGTAAACTGAAATTTAAGCAATGACCTTCCCTTCCTTCAGACATACACACATGCAACAGATTTATATGCCTTATTGTAAACATTCTGCTACATCTTCCCTCCACCTGCTACAAGGAATTAGAGAATCTGGTTTTAACAAGAAAGATAAATGCACCAAATGTCACTGAGCCTCAGGGGGATCAGAGATGGTAAAACAAGTGGTTTAATGTTCTGATTTCCTTTTTTCTAATGTATGTCCTGCATTATATTTTCAACCCAATCTCTGAAACCACATAGCTGAGTCTGGCCTCTGCGTGGGCTCAGGAACATTTGCATGGATGAATCAAGCAGATAAATAATCATCCTCTCATTTGTAGGCATGTGAATGATTTGGAAGGAATGATGTCAATAGATGAGGATGCAATTTGATTATATTGAGTGAGGACTATCCACAGTATAACAATGATATTTATATAGTACTTCTATGATTTCTAAGCTGGTTTCTTTTAAGCCCTCATTATCTTTATCTAATTAGTGTTTTTCATAGCTGACCTTCAATGTAATAGAACAGGTTATTAATAAGCTTCAAGATACTGTAGTTAGTATGTGTTCATGGATCTCACAACTTACTGTCATAGATGGATATGCAATTTACTTGAAATTGAGGCTGATTTATAGCAGTTATGAATGTTGAATCTGATAAGAGAAAGAGAACAAAAAATTCCAAAAGAAAGAAAGTCAGAAATCCAGAAAGCAAGCTAGGAAAACAAAGAAAGAAAGGGAGAAGGAGAGGGAGAGAGGGAAGGAAAGAAAGAGAGGGGGAGGAAAGAAATAGAGAGGAAGGAAAGAAGAAAGAAAGGAGGGAGGTAACAAGTTACAAATGGAGGATTATTTTTATTGGAAGGAAAATGGTGGGGTGAAATTTACGTGAAGCTCTGGAAGATTGTGGCAGCATTCTGACAGGTGGAGAAAAGTAATGATCAGTGGTATAAAGGTGATTAAGTTCAGGAAACATCAAAATTTCAGTTGTCGGTAGTGTGTACTGTGCTTTTTTTGTTATCTGTTTGATTGCCAGCATTGATGCTTTGGGGATTAACAGGAAAAGGGGATGCCATGGGGGATAAGCTTGACACCCAGGGATAGGAATATTTTTTTAAGAACTCAAGTTCAAAGTGGTATCATCTTGATTATCATGTCTAAGTACCTAGGCTAAGACAATGCTACTCCTTTCAATTTTATTCTTTATGCAACGAGAAGGTTTTAAACTATATTTAAAGAAAATACTTCAGACAGCTATTGGATGAATAGATTAGAGAAGAAGTAGATATAAAAGCATATCAGAAGAATGCTATAATAAACCATGAAAATGTTAGTAAGGACAGAATACGTTTTCCTTTATCCACCATTTAAACTTTCTCAAAGAGGAATGTTCTAAACAAAATAATTATAGTTAAGTTTCATAAGTAGACTCCTTTGATATTATAGTAAACTAAGTGTATTTTGGAATATATTTAATATGTTGCAACATGTTGAATTATACTCAACTGAGATATACATGTGTGTCAATAATATTTGTGAATATATAAAATGTTTTAAGGGTGGAATATGGAAAATACCAGGCAGGCAGACTTAATAATAATTTAAAATCAAACTCACCCTCCCTAGTGATTTAACATTTGAATGTTTGTCCCTCCATAAATTACAATATTTCAACAATCCTGATTGCTACTCTCTGACTCGTTTACCTAAATGATGCTGTCATCACTTTGTTCAGCTACCTTCAATACCTCCTCACTTATTTCCCAATAAATCCATATTCCATAACTCAAAATTCTAGGTTCTTCTCAGCTTTATAGTAACCTCTATGACCGTCTTACTCCTGTAATTTTCCAATACAAACTTCTGGTAAGCTCAAGGTAGAACATTCAGTATTTACAGAACATACCTTTTGCTATCTTGCTTATCCTGTGCCTGTGCTCATAGAGTAGTTCTCTGTGCCAGGAGCTCTTCCCCACACTCTTCTTGGTCTTTTGGAATTTTATCCATTTGTCCATCCACAAGTAAAGTGACTCTTCTTGCACAATAACTTCCTGACCATCCCAGACCATCCTTCACTCTTCAGCACTCTGTTAGAAAATCCAGAAGTAATAGGTTAATTTTAATTTATTGAAGCCAGTATGTATGTGGTACCAAACGAGCTTTTTATAGGATAATTACTAAAAGTTTGAACAAGGAAGAAAATGAAGTTTGGCTATACCCCCAAAGCCCTAGCTTTTATTATTTGTGAATATATTTAGGAGTTTCTTTAATGGATGACATTAAGCCTAGAACTACATGGGTGTGTGTGTGTGTGTGTGTGTGTGTGTTTGTGTGTGTGTGTATGTGTGGCTCCATATATTAAACAAGTATCTTCCATTGTTAAATTTTGAAACTAAATTCCTAGTTCACAGCATCATTAGCTGAGGATAAATATCTTGAGATTGTCTACCCTGCTGTGGTTAAAATATACTCATTTATCGTTACCACTTCTCTTGCTCTCCAGAATCAACTGGAGGCATAATTGTTCAAAGTAGTCATGTACCCAGCCTCACCCACCTGGATTTTCAGAACTTGCAAAATCCAAGGGTTCTTCCTGGCTGTTTGATCCATGTCCTGCTGGCCTGGCATGCAAGCTCTGGCTGTACTGAATGCAGAAGTAGCTGAAGGCAGTGTGAACGCTCCATTACTAAACTTCACAAAGGTTTCTTTTCTCAATAGTCCTCTGAGAGTGGATTCTCTGATAGCAGTGAATAAGATGTAGAATTATTAGAAAACGCTGCAAATGTGAGAGATGCCTGGCCGTTTAATAATCAACTCGGTTTTGGTGAAAACAGGATAGATCTGTGCACAATCATGAAAAAATAGTTTTCCATCGAATCAGTAACATTCTCATTTCCCCCATGAGTCAGAAGCCTTCAGTAATCCTCCTCAAAACCATCTCTCTTCAAGTATGAGCTACTTCTCTTTATTTCATAATACGAATACTAACTGAGTAGCTACTTTGAACTTCTTATGTTCGGTATTAGAGATATTAAAAGTATAAAATAAAAAATCTATTTGCATAGCCCTGGAATTTCAGCCACATCATTTCAGAGTTATGGGTGTATTTGTATTATCTCTGGTTGCTGCCAAGTTATTGGATACCTGAGGAATAGGAATTTTGTCTCATTCATTTTTTCTGAAACCCTCTTTTATGATACCTAACACATGGAAATTCTTTGACGTACACTTGTTGAATTGAATTGAATTGAGTGGATACAATGCCAGTTTAAAAGGGGACTTAAAATGTTTACACTAAAGGAACATACTAGTATCCACTGAAATATGTGTCGACTACTTTGGGTCAATTTTCTACATCTCTGTTAGTTAGTACATCCTTAGAGAGCCTAGTGCTATCCAGATGGCAGAATTTAATCTTAATTTCCATTTCCGTATTATAACAAATTCTGGTGAATGTTGTTGTTTTGTGCTGAATGGTATGTTTAGTCCTCTTAAGGATATCAGCCCCTAATATTTGAACAAGTCTTTAATCTGGTTTATTGAAATTTACTTATGCTACACCTGCATTTTTTATAAAGCAGTCACAAATAGGACACATTTCCTTGTTCACTAGAGATGCTTGGGGTGACACGTACACTAAGTTAAAGTGTTTCTTAGAACACAAAATTTATACCTCAAATCAGTTTCCAGCTATTTTATTGTTTTCTTGTTCGTGGCCACATACAGGAAAGTGAATGGTACTGAACCAATTATGAAATCATGTGTCACTCTCCTGGTGATGAAAAATGGGCTAGACACAAAATGTCATCAACTCTACTAAGAACAGACATTCCATCAACCTTAGGAATTGAGTAAGTATTTCTATGCAACCAGACTTGCTTAATGGCTGTCAGGTGTGTGCTGAAAATTTGGTCCCCGCTGAGGGGATTGGTAATAATCTATCAAGATTTAAACTGGTGTACCTTTCAACAGGCAGAGATCACTTGGCAACATCCTCAGCCTGGTACACTGTCAGTTGGATATTCACTGACTTACAAGGATTGAGCAAGACTTTCCTTCTGAACCACAGGCCATAGAGGAACCTGTAGGGTTTTCACACTCACCAAATTTCTTCGTAGTGGAACAACTAAAAGAGTAAACAAATGGTTACAGGAGGACCAAAATGATATCACACTCTTATGGGAAAAAGCCTATACACATTTAAAATAAACACAACACTAAAAAGCTTCCTGCCCCAGCATGAAGAAGCAGAAGATGTCTTTGGAAATAGCCGTCTGCACTATCCAAAGTTTAAGCTACATTTTAATGTTCATATGTCTCTCGGGAAGCCAGAATGCCTACGTTTTTCCATTTATAACTGGGGGAAGAAAGAATGGAGGGTTTAAGATCAACCTGGCTAGTGACAATGGGAAAGGACTTTCGGATTCTGTAAGTCATGCAGTTATGTTCATTTTATAAAGATAAAGAAAGAAACAAGTTTCAAAAAAAGGCTTATTCTCTTGTGAATGTACAAAATAAATATTTGTTGGAAAGCTTAAGGCAAAATTTGAATCCTACATTTGTTTCATCTAATCAGCCAGTTCTGCATTTTTTCTAGCACAATTTGGATGTAATCCAAAAGTGTAAAACTAAGTGGAAGAAACTATCACGATGACAAACCTTCAGAAACATAATTGGTCATGATCAAATCAGTAATATTAATAATATAAAACACTTGAATGGATATTCCTATGTTTTTGGCTCTCTAATATGTGCCATTATATTTTACATTATTAATTTTCACAACACCTTATGGAATAGGTGCTATTTTTGTCCCTATATTTTACAGATAAGCAAACTGAGATTCAGAGAATGTAAGTAATTAGCCTAAGTTGTACAGCTAACTAGGTAAAGATGGGATTTGCATCCAGGCTATGCAGGTCCCGAAGCTCTGCCTTATCCTCCAAATATAGATCCTCTTTTGTTATTAATTGATGAGCTAATTCTATTCTTATATTCATGTGGAGACATAAGAGTTGACTATAAAAACTCTAGAGTATGCATAAATTGATGTCTATCCCCTTTCGTTGAAAGAGGTTTAGAACCTACATTACATTTGTGATATTTAGTGGCTGTGATTTAAAAATCAAGTCAGTATTTTTCTTTTTTTATTCATTCAGAAAAAATAGTTATTGAGTGGCAGGCAATATAACAGGTGCTAGAGAAACACTGCTGAAATAAACATAACCCAACCTTCATAGACTCCCCTGGGGAAGGCAGACATAGACACAAATTTAGATGCATGGTGGGGAAAGGTCTTTGAGAGAGTGTAACACTTGTGCAAATTTAATGAAAAGCTCTGAAGAAAAGGCCTCTCTACTAAGGTTGCATTTAAGCTGTTGTTCAAAGGATAGGTTAGAGTTAGCCAGGAATATTGGTAGTTACATGATCAAAAGGAACAACAGGGTCACTAGAAACTCCATTGCTGCTTCAATCAGTGGAATCATCATCCTGTAGTTTCCCTGACCTCCTCAGCATTCCTCATCCTTGACCATACCCTTGTCACCTCTCCACGCTACTCTCTGGTCACTCCTTCTCAGTCGCCTTTGTAAATATTTTTCCCTATCACCATGCTTTTTTTTTTTTTTTTTAATTTATTTATTTATTTATTTTTGGCTGTGTTGGGTCTTCGTTTCTGTGCGAGGGCTTTCTCTAGTTGCGGCAAGCGGGGGCCACTCTTCATCGCGGTGCGCGGGCCTCTCACTACCGCGGCCTCTCTTGTTGCGGAGCACAGGCTCCAGACGCGCATGCTCAGTAGTTGTGGCTCACGGGCCCAGTTGCTCCGCGGCATGTGGGATCTTCCCAGACCAGGGCTCGAACCCGTGTCCCCCGCATTGGCAGGCAGATTCTCAACCACTGTGCCACCAGGGAAGCCCCTATCACCATGCTTTAAATGTTGATATTCCTCAGAATTTTCCCTTAGGCTCTTTTCTCCTCTCCTTCTGTTTTCTCTAGGCGAGTTCATCCATTCCTATACCTTTAGTTACTGTCGCTACACTGCTGATACCCACATCTAGTACGTGTTCTGTATCTCGAGGTAACTCATTAGCTTAAACCAGACATCTGAGCGTCACCCTTGACTTCTATTTCTCCCTTTCCCTCAGTCATTTCTGATCGGTCACCAAGTCCTAGACATCGGTACTTTGTACTTACGTAAATATTACAACTTTTATTCCCACCTACCATTACCTATCATCTCATGCATCAAACTGTTCTCTTTGGTTTAGTCTTTTATCACCTAATCATTACTTTCCAAAGAATCCAGAGTATTCTTTTAAAAGCATACATCCTTTAATGTTAAACTCTGCCTAAAACCCTTCAGAGGCTTTCTATGAACTAACACATTTTTTAAAATTCCATAGCTATAGTAATGAGAAATATCTCAGTTATAGGTTATAGAAACCAACTCAAATCAGTTTCAGTGGGGAAGGAGAATTTGTTGGCCATCATAACTAAAAAGTTCCAGGATGACTTTCAGCCATCACTGAATTGAGATGTTCAATCAATTAATTTGGGTCTCTCTAATAGCTCTTTACTATGTGCTTGGCTTTATTATCAAGAAGGTCCTTCTCAAAAGAAGATAAAGATGAACATGAAAAGCTGCTGGTTTTGGTCAACCAGTTGAAAATGCAGAGTATAAATACTCTCTTTCCAAATTGTTCCAATAAAAGTCTAGCTTAACGCATGCACACTTTTTTACTAGGCTGGGATAAGGACCCACTCTAAAAACTTGGGAATGAGGATGAATTCACTTGGCTCCATGAACTGAGATTAAGAAAATATTGTCCATTGAAAATAAAGATACTGCTTCTAATACATGGGTATGAACATTCAGCAGTGAAGTTGCCAGATGTCCACCTCAAAGACCTGCAGAATTCTTTATGATCTTGTGCTTGCTCACCTGTCCAGCCCACCTCTTATTTACACTTACATCCCTTTCTCTCCTGAGCTATTTGCTGTTCCCCAAACATGTCTCTTATATGCACATATTCACAAACACATTTATATTTGTCAGAAACAATTCTTCTCATTTCCTCAAACTCCTAAGCTTCCTTTGTGTCACTGTTTTGACATCACCTCCTCCCAGAAGCCCCCCTGGTCCTCTATTTATGGGTTAGCTGCCGCTCTCCTGCTTGCCATCCGTTCGTAGGTATTAAGGTTAGGCCTAGTTTCTTGTCCATCTCTGCATCCCTCACACTCAGAACAAAAAATCTGGACTCAAAAAATCTGAATAAATAATCTTGGAGAAATTACTAAACATTCTAGAGTTTATCTACAACGTCACTATAATAACACATTACTAACAAGGTTGTTTCTCCTTTTAAAGAGACAATATTCATTAAGCATTTAATGCAGTGTTTCACGTAGCTAGAACGTATGTGTTTCCTTTCTTCTCTCCTTTGAAATTGAAATAATTCTGTCAATTCATAACATGAAGCTAAAACCCATTTAATATTATAAAGTTATAATTGTTCTTGTACAGCAGGGTTCTACAAACTATAGGCAGAGGTGGTGCAAAGGCCAAACTGAGCATACTGCCTATTTTTAGTCTTAAATTTTTTAAATGATCATGTTTTAGGTAGTCATATATTTATCTATGTAATGTCCTTGATGTCGCCTCTTGGCTCCCAAAGCCTAAAATGTTTGTTAAATGGTCCTTTAAGAAAAAGTTTGCTGACTCTGTCCTAGAGTACTCCATAATTAGTTTATATGTGACTGAGAATTAGAATTCAGCAAGCCTTTGGAGGGTTGGGCATGATGACGATGGAAGTCCTTTCTGTCTTTCAGTTAATGATTTTTTAAATTCACTGTAACTTATGTTGAAAGGCTTACAAATCAAATTATTAGAAGGTTAGAAACTTAGTAACTGTGCTCTGAAGCAGTGATTCTTATCAGTTCTTTATCAGGGATCTTTTTGAAAATCTGGAATTTCTCTTCAGATAAATGCGTATATACAAATACATTGAAATTTTCAAAGATTTCCAACAGAATCTCACCTCTCTGCTTCCTATCTGCGGGCTATGTAAAGATTCAGGGACCATGAATTTTTAGAGTTTCTACTCTGTTTCTGTTGCCAAAAATGTAGTTGATTACTAGGAGTGATAATAAGTGCAAAATCCATAGAGACAGAATTTTTCTATTTTCGTGATCTGTCCATTTTTTTTAGGGAGAGGAAGTAAGCTGGCCTCGATAAGAAATTGGTTGATAGACATTAGTGACTCTGAAGCTGATTTTAGTTGCTCTCCTTCCTTCAGTGGCAAGATATTTAAAAAAATAAATTATAAATATGGGGGATATAGGAAACTATATTCTGATTCTCCAATTGGATTGCTATCCCTCATCTTTGATTTGAATACTGGGGAAGCAAAATATTCATGTCAAAGTAAAACTCTGATAAAGCTTTCAGGATTTTACTTAATGCACTCCATCCTCATAGGTTTGGCTCCGTTCTCTGAAGCTGAAAATAGCTAACAAATGGCTTTCCAGCACTGCCTGAGTTTTATAATATTTCTGTTCTGTTTGTAGGCGTCCATGATATAGGGAGATGACATCATAGCTATTAAATCTTTCTCTCATTAAGAAACTTATTTTAAGTTTTTCCTTAGTCAGAGGTACTTTTGTTTCATCTTATCCACACTCTGGATATTGTAGGATAAAAATACAAACTAAAAATCCCTTCAAAAATGAAATTGGTAAAGGCAAAATATCTGGAAAAATGTTTGAAGTCTGATACACACACATTTATTGAAGCACAGGAATATGTCTAGGTATGTCTGTACACACCCTGATAGAGATACATGTATGCTTCCCAATATTAGAATGTGTTGGACATCTACTAGAGGGGACTATGGGAATTTCAGAGGAATGTTCCAAAACATAATTTACATTGACTTCTCCCTGTCCCATAGGAGAACTCAGGAAGAGGGATTTTAGATGAAACAAGTTTTCAAGATATAAGAAGAGATCTTCATTTTGTATTAACTTGGATGAGTAGAAATTTGGGGAAAATGAGAATTTCTGTGAGCCACAAGAGGGCTGATGAACCTCACTCCTGGCTGCAAGGAAGAACAGAAGGCTTCGAGAGAGAACAGGACTGTGCCCCTGTGGGGCTGGTCACTCACTCCTTGTCCTAACACATTTTAAAGTTGTGATGCACCCTTTGCAATTCAACACATTTGTTTGAGGGAACTTTCAGTGAAGTATCATGGAAGGTCCCTGGGAGGTGTAAAGATAAAGAAATAAGTAAGCCTTTGTCCTCAAGGTGCTAATGATGTAGAGGGTGAGAGAGAGGATGGCAGTGAATAATTCTAATAGAATGCATGATATGATAGAATTTCTGAAATTAAAGGCAGAAGTCTGCCTCAAATCATAGTAGCAAATGTGTCCCAGAATGTAAGAAAGAACTCTTACAGAAGAATTTTTATTGCACTCTGACCTCAGTGACTCCTTAAGAGCTGCATGGTTTGGCCATTATATTTAGGATGGCTCATTTTTACCACTAAAGGAATCCAAATTACGCTAAAATCAGTTTTTCAGTGCTTTTTTTTTTTTTTTAAATCTTTTTTGGAGTATAGTTGCTTTACAATGTTGTGTTAGTTGCTGCTGTATAACAAAGTGAATCAGCTATATGTATACATGTATCCCCACATCTCCTCCCTCTGGAGCCTCCCTCCCACCCTCCCTATCCCACCCCTCTAGGTGGACACAAAGCACCAAGCTGATCTCCCTGTGCTATGTGGCTGCTTCCCACTAGCTATCTGTCTTACATTTGGTAGTGTATATATGTCCATACCACTCTCTCACTTTGTCCCAGCTTACCCTTCCCCCTCCCTGTGTCCTCAAGTCCATTCTCTATGTCTGCATCTTTATTCCTGTCCTGCCCCTAGGTTCATCAGAACCTTTTTTTTTTTTTTAGATTCCATATATATGTCATAGCATACAGTGTTTTTCTCTTTCTGACTTACTTCACTCTGTATGACACACTCTAGGTCCATCACCTCACTAAAAATAACTCAATTTCATTTCTTTTTATGGCTGAATAATATTCCATTGTATATATGTGCCACATCTTCTTTATCCATTCATCTGTTGATGGACACTTAGGTTGCTTCCATGTCCTGGCTATTGTAAATAGTGCTGCAGTGAACATTATGGTATATGACTCTTTTTGAATTATGGTTTTCTCAGGGTATATGCCCAGTAGTGGGATTGCTGGGTCGTATGGTAGTTCTATTTTTAGTTTTTTAAGGAACCTCCATACTGTTCTCCATAGTGACTGTATCAATTTACATTCCCACCAACAGTGCAAGAGTGTTCCCTTTTCTCCACACCCTCTCCAGCATTTATTGTTTGTAGGTTTTTTGATGATGGCCATTCTGACTGGTGTGAGGTAACTACCTCATTGTAGTTTTGATTTGCATTTCTCTAATGATTAGTGATGTTGAGCATCCTTTCATGTGTTTGTTGGCAATCTGTATATCTTCTTTGGAGAAATCTCTATTTAGGTCTTCAGCCCATTTTTGGATTAAGTTGTTTGTTTTTTTGATATTGAGCTGCATGAACTGCTTGTATAGTTTGGAGATTAATCCTTTGTCAGTTGCTGCATTTGCAAATATCTTCTCCCATTCTGAGGGTTGTGTTTTCATCTTGTTTATGTTTTCCTTTGCTGTGCAAAAGCTTTTAAGTTTCATTAGGTCCCATTTGTTTATTTTTGTTTTTATTTCCATTGCTCTAGGAGGTGGGTGAAAAAGGATCTTGCTGTGATTTATGTCATAGAGTGTTCTGCCTATGTTTTCTTCTAAGAGTTTTATACTGTCTGGCCTTACATTTAGGTCTTTAATCCAGTTTGAGTTTATTTTCGTGTATGGTGTTAGGGAGTGTTCTCATTTCATTCTTTTACATGTAGCTGTCCAGTTTCCCCAGCAGCACTTATTGAAGAGGCTGTCTTATCTCCATTGTATACTCTTGCCTCCTTTATCAAAGATAAGGTGACCATACGTGCATGAGATTGTCTCTGGGCTTTCTATCCTGTTCCATTGATCTATATTTCGGTTTTTGTGCCAGTACCATACTCTCTTGATTACTGTAGCTTTGTAGTATAGTCTGAAGTCAGGGAGCCTGATTCCTCCAGCTCCGTTTTTCTTTCTCAAGATTGCTTTGGCTATTCGGGGTCTTTTGTGTTTCCATACAAATTGTGAAATTTCTTGTTCTAGTTCTGTGAAAAATGCCAGTGGTAGTTTCATAGGGATTGCATTGAATCCATAGATTGCTTTGGGTAGTATAGCCATTTTCACAATGTTGATTCTTCCAATCCAAGAACATGGTATATCTCTCCATCTGCTTGTCTCATGTTTAATTTCTTTCATCAGTGTCCCGTAGTTTTCTGCATGCAGGTCTTTTGTCTCCATAGATAGGTTTATCCCTAGGTATTTTATTCTTTTTGTTGCAGAGGTAGATGGGAGTGTTTCCTTAATTTCTCTTTCAGATTTTTCATCATTAGTGTATAGGGATGCAAGAGATTTCTGTGCATTAATTTTGTATCCTGCTACTCTACCAAATTCAGTGATTAGCTCGAGTAGTTTTCTGGTAGCATCTTTAGGATTCTCTATGTATAGTATCATGTCATCTGCAAACAGTGACAGCTTTACTTCTTCTTTTCCGATTTGGATTCCTTTTATTTCTTTTTCTTCTCTGATTGCTGGGGCTAAAACTTCCAAAACTATGTTGAATAATAATGGTGAGAGTGGACAACCTTGTCTTGTTCCTGATCTTAGAGCAAATGGTTTCAGTTTTTCACCATTGAAAACAATGTTGGCTGTGGATTTGTCTTATATGGCCTTTATTATGTTGAGGTAAGTTCCCTCTATGCCTACTTTCTGGACAGTTTTTATCATAAATGGGTGTTGAATTTTGTCAAAAGCTTTTTCTGCATCTACTGAGATGATCATATGGTTTTTCTTCTTCAGTTGGTTAATATGGTGTATCACATTGATTGATTTGCATCTGTTGAAGAATCCTTGCATTCCTGGGATAAATCCCACTTGATCATGTTGTATAGTCCTTTTAATGTGCTGTTGGATTCTGTTTGCTGGTATTTTGTTGAGGATTTTTGCATCTATGTTCATCAGTGATATTGGCCTGTAGTTTTCTTTCTTTGTGACATCTTTGTCTGGTTTTGGTTTCAGGGTGATGGTGGCCTCGTAGAGTGAGTTTGGGAGTATTCCTCCCTCTGCTATATTTTGGAAGGTTTTGAGAAGGATAGGTGTTAGCTCTTCTCTAAATGTTTGATAGAATATGCCTGTGAAGCCATCTGGTCCTGGGCTTTTGTTTGTTGGAAGATTTTTAATCACAGTTTCAATTTCTGTGCTTGTGATTGGTCTGTTTGTCTTTTCTATTTCTTCCTGATTCAGTCTCGGAAGGTTGTGCTTTTCTAAGAATTTGTCCATTTCTTCTAGGTTGTCCATTTTATTGGCATAGAGTTGCTTGTAGTAATCTCTCATGATCCTTTGTATTTCTGCAGTGTCAGCTGTTACTTCTCCTGTTTCATTTCTAATTCTATTGATTTGAGTCCTCTCCCTTTTTTTCTTGATGAGTCTGGCTAATGGTTTATAAATTTTGTTTATCTTCTCAAAGAACCAGCCTTTAGTTTTATTGATCTTTGCTAATGTTTTCTTCTTTTCTTTTTCATTTATTTCTGATCTGATCTATGTGATTTCTTTCCTTCTGCTAACTTTGGGGGTTTTTTGTTCTTCTTTCTCTAACTGCTTTAGATATAAGGTTAGGTTGTTTATTTGAGTTATTTCTTGTTGCTTGAGGTAGGATTGTATTGCTATAAACTTCCCTCTTAGAACTGCTTTTGCCACATCCCATAGGTTTTGGGTCATCGTGCTTTCATTGTCATTTGTTTCTAGGTATTTTTTGATTTCCTCCTTGATTTCTTCAGTGACTTCTTGGTTATTTAGTTGCATATTGTTTAGCCTCCATGTGTTTGTATTTTTTACAGATTTTTTCCTGTAATTGATATCTAGTCTCATAGCATTGTGGTCAGAAAAGGTACTTGATATGATTTCAGTTTTCTTAAATTTACCAAGGCTTGATTTGTGACCCAATATATGATCTGTCCTGGAGAATTTTCCATGAGCACTTGAGAAAAAAGTGTGTTTTGTTTTTTTTGGAGGGAATGTCCTATAAATATCAATTAAATCAGTCTTGTTTAATGTATCATTTAAAGCTTGTGTTTCCTTATTCATTTTCATTTTGGATAATCTGTCCATTGGTGAAAGTGGGGTGTTAAAGTCCCCTACTATGATTGTGTTACTGTCAATTTCCCCTTTTATGGTTGTTAGCATTTGCCTTATGTATTGAGGTGCATAAATAATTATAATTGTTATATCCTTTTCTTGGATTGATCCCTTGATCATTATGTAGTGTCCTTCTTTGTCTCTTGTAATAGTTTTTATTTTAAAGTCCATTTTGTCTGATTTGAGAATTACTACTCCAGCTTTCTTTTGATTTCCATTTGCATGGAATATCTTTTTCCATCCCCTCACTTTCAGTTTGTATGTGTCCCTAGGTCTGAAGTGGGTCTCTTGTAGACAGCATATATATGGGTCTTGTTTTTGTATCCACTCAAGCAGTCTATGTCTTTTGGTTGGAGAATTTAATCCATTTACATTGAAGGTAATTATCGATATGTGAGTTTCTGTTACCCTTTTCTTAATTGTTTTAGGTTTGTTATTGTAGGTCTTTTCCTTCTCTTGTGTTTCCTGCCTAGAGAAGTTCCTTTAGCATTTGTTGTAGAGCTGGTTGGGTGATGTTGAATTCTGTTAGCTTTTGCTTGTCTGTAAAGGTTTTAATTATTCTGTTGGCTCTGAATGAGATCCTTACTAGGTAGAGTAAACTTGGTTGTAGGTTTTTCCCTTTCATCACTTTAAATATGTTCTGCTACTCCCTTCTGGCTTGGAGAGTTTTTGCTGAAAAATCAGCCGTTAACCTTATGGGAATTCCTTGTATGTTATTTGTTGTTTTTCCCTTGCTGCTTTTAATATTTTTCTTTGTATTTAATTTTTGATAGTTTGATTCATATGTGTCTCCGTGTGTTTCTCTTTGGATTTATCCTGTATGGGACTCTCTGCGCTTCCTAGGCTTGATTGACTATTTCCTTTCCCATGTTAGGGAAGTTTTCAACTATAATCTCTTCAAGTATTTTCTCAGTCCTTTTCTTTTTCTCTTCTTCTGGGACCCCTGTAATTCGAGTGTTCATGTGTTTAATGTTGTCCCGGAGGTCTCTGAGACTGTCCTCAATTCTTTGCATTCTTTTTTTTTTATTCTGCTCCCTGGCAGTTATTTCCATCATTTTATCTTCCAGCTCACTTTTCCGTTCTTCTGCCTCAGTTATTCTGCTATTGATTCCTTCTCGAGTATTTTTAATTTTATTTACTGTGTTGTTCATCACTGTTTGTTTGCTCTTCAGTTCTTCTAGATCCTTGTTAAATGTTTCTTGTAGTTTCTCCATTCTGTTTCTGAGATTTTGGATCATCTTTACTATCATTACTCTGAATTCTTTTTCAGGTAGGTTGCCTATTTTTTCTTCATTTATTTGGTCTTGTAGGTTTTTACCTTGCTCCTTTGTCTTTAACATATTTCTTTGTCATTTCTTTCTTTTTTTTTTTTAGTGGGTGGGGCTGCATTCCTGTCTTACTTGTTGTTTGGCCTGAGACGTCCAGTACTGGAGTTTGCAGGCAGTTGGATAGAGCTGGGTCTTGGTGCTGAGATTAGGAACTCCGGGAGATGTCACTCCAATTAATTTTCCCTGGGGTTGAGGTTCTCTGTTAGTCCAGTGGTTTGGACATGGAGTTCCCACCACAGGAGCTCGGGCCCAACCTCCGGCTTGGGAACCAAGGTCCTACAAGCCAGTTGCTGGGGGTTCCTCCCATCCCCTTAGCTGTCCATGGTCCCCCTCCAGTGCCTGGTAGGTGCCCTAGTTGTGTGGAGACACGAATTCCACTTCCTCCTAGTCTGCCATCTTGACTCCACCCCTCAGTTTTTCAGTGTTTTAATTCTCTTGTATATAATGCCAATTTAGAATCCCCGACCCGAAAAGTAACTGATTACTTCTTGGGTTTTCAATCAGAGACTAGTTGAAAGTTACTTATAGTAATTTAGTTTCTGTTCCTTCGCTTCAAAATAGAAAGAATTCAAGAAAACTCAAATCCATCTGGTGATTGGCTGAGTGCAAACAAATTGTCAACTAGTATCCTGAAATGATGAGAGAAAAGACAGTGACTGAAAATAGAGACAGACTATTTTACCAATTCCTCCAATATAATAATAGATTTTCATAAAAGTAACCTTCATCTTTTAATAAAGTTTTAAGATAATTTTCATGATCTTAAATATGATGAGACAGGCAAATATCTGATATGTTATTGAAAGGTATCAAAATTTAATTAAAACATTTTTGGAATTGGAAAAGAAAAATTTTAGTAATCTGTAAGTTAACTTATCCAGAACACTTTATAATCCATATGTATCACATAAAGGTAGTGTCAGTATACTAAAAAAACACATATTAGAAAGCAGGATTAAAAAGAATAATCACACCTTGATAGGTTATTTGATGTAATTCAGTAGATAACTTGGATTTCCTGATGTAATTACTCTTGAAACCTAAAAGAAATGTTAGTATTTTAAAATCCAGACCCGGTTCAGTACTATTTTGAAACAAACAAACAAGCAAGAAAGCAAATAAAAGAGAACTGTGAATCTGCAATTCTAAACTTCAGTGCCCGTAATATAAACAGTAAGTGGTTATGTTACTAACCTATATCTTAACTTTCAAGGTGAAGAAATGTTTTTAAATTTATTTGAGAAACTCATGTTGAAAAGTAAAGTGGCCTTTTTGAAAGCCAGAGAACACTGTGTGAAGAGACACATTCCAAACTTTGGGTTTCTTTAGAGTATGCTCTTGACGAAAAGCATTTTATGATTTTTGACTTTTACTAAATTTATACATTTAGCTGTACCTGGGTAATTGATTTCAGGCTGGAATAAGCTCAGTTTCTTCCCACTATCATTTAAATGCAGTGTCATTTTTGTAATTTGTAACTATGATTAATAACTAGATAGAATATTTTTCATAATGTTGAGGAATTAAATAATTAACATCAAATAAATAAGTGTATTAAATAAGTGCCAATAAGCCCGAGTCACTTTTTCTTTTTCAGAATGGTTACAATCTTTAGATGACACTGAAATTTAGTGAAGATATGAACAAATTAATTTGCATATATTTAAAAAATCATTTTACAGTCACATATGTCTTAAAGCTGAGCCTCTTCCATTGACTTATGCATTTACCCTGTAATGAATGTGTGTATAGTAGGATACATGATAAACTCTAGGTAGGCACAAAACATGCCCTTAAAATCTATTTGAATATATTCAGTGTGTGTGTATGTTTTGATGGGGGTATATTTGAATAATCTCAGTGGTAAATAACAAATACTAGTTTTATATGAGAGCTAGCATATGTTTCAAAACTTGTTTACCCTCCTCACATATTTATAATATCTACCACCTTATCCCCCCATCTCCCTCTCATTCTCAGCAGATAATCTTTACTAGAAAACAGTTTGGCAACTTCTTATAAAGACAAACATACACTTACATTTTAACCCAGCAATCATACTCCTGGAATTTTACCATAAAAGACTGATAACTTATGTTCATACAAGAAAATGTGCCTGAATGATGATTGTAGCTTTATTTGTAATAACCAAAACCTGGGAATGGCCCTTATGTTCTTCAGTGGGTGAATGAATAAACAAATTATGGTTCCTTCATACAGTGGATGTTTTTCCTTAGCAATAAAAAGGAACAAGTTATTGATAAACAACTTGGCTGGATCTCAAGCGCATTGTGTTGAATGAAAAACAAAAAGAAAATCTCAAAGGTTACTTGTTGTACAATTCCATTTATATTAGATTCTTGGTAAGACAAAATTATAGTCATGGAGATGAGATCATGGACTGCCAGGGGTGAGGATGAGGAGTGGAGTTTGTGACTATGAAAGAGTTGCCTGATGGAGTTTCTTTGGGGTGATGGCTCAGTTTCGTTTCCTGATTTGGGGTGGTATTTACATTAATCTACACATGTGATAAAATCTGAATGAACTATATACAATTGTTGAAATCTAAGCAAACCTATAATTTAGTTAATAGTAATGAACCAATGTCAATTTCCTGGTTTTATTTTCTTTTAATTTTTATTACTTTATTTTATTTTATTTATTTTTAAATTAATTTTTACTGGAGTATAGTTGCTTTACAATGTTGAGTTAGTTTCTGCTGTATAGCAATGTGAATCAGTTATACATATACATATATCTGCTCCTTTTTTAGATTTCCTTCCATTTAAGTCACCACAGAACACTGAGTACAGTTCCCTGTGCTATACAGGAGGTTCTCGTTAGCTATCTTTTTTATACATAGTAATATTTATGTGGCAATTCCAATCTCCCAATTCATCCGACCCCCTTGCTTCCCCCCTTGGTAACTATAAGTTTGTTTTCTCCATCTGTGACTCTTTTTCTGCTTTGCAAATAAGTTCATCTGTACCATTTTTCTAGATTCCACATATAAGCAATATTATACAATATTTGTGTTTCTCTTTCTGACTTAACTTCGCTCTGTATGACAATCTCTAGGTCCATCCATGTCACTGCAAATGGCATTATTTCATTCCTTTTTATGGCTGAGTAATATTCCATTGTATATATGTGCCACATCTTCTTTACCCATTCTTCTGTCAGTGGACATTTAGGGTGCTTCAATGTCTGGCTCTTTGAAATACTGCTGCAATGAACATTGGGGTGCATGCATCCTTTCTAATTATGGTTTTCTCTGGGTATATGCCCAGGGGTGGGATTGATGTGTCATATGATAGCTCTATTTTTAATTTCCTGGTTTTAATAATCATACTTTGATTATGTAAGATGTTGTCAGTTGGGAGAAGCTGGCTGAATGATACACAAGAACTCTTTACTACTTTTTTTTGCAACTGCTATGTAAATCTACAATTATTTCAAAATATATATATTTTTAAATTAGCAGCTTTCCCATAGCGCTCTCTCAATGTCTAACTACCAGACATAACACAAGTCTTCTGACATCTGCACCCATACTGTTTTCCTTCTATCCTCTTATAATAGGGAGCACTCCTCTTTCCATTTAAGAGCAGACTCTTCAAGTGGGCTTTGCATCCCATCTCTGTACAACTTATCAGCAATCTTACCCTATTTGTTATTGTATATACATTTTTTTCTCAGCTGGATCGTTCCAGTGAATTTGTTAACTTGCTCAGAATACCTACCCTTTAATAAAAGGTATTTCCTTCATTTGTCCTCACATTCCTTTCCACGCTATCAATTTTCTCCCCATTTTCAAAGCCAAACCTCCCAAATATGTATAAATGTGTCTACACTCACAGGACCTACTTCCTGACCTACCACTTTTACTTCAGCCTACACTAATGCATATGGGAGGTTCAATGATCATGAGAGGAGGGACTCATAGAGGGTGATTATAAAGAACATTCACACCAATAAATCCAATGGACTTCTTCACATTGCTTACCGTAGATCTCATTTTATACTTCTTTATGTGACTATTTGATTAATATCTATCTTGTCACTAGACTGACACCAGAGATTATCTCTTATCATAACAGTACTCTTGTTACTTTATCATAACAGTACTCTTGTTACTTTATCATAACAGTACTTTTGTTATTTTATCATAACAATACTCTTGAACGTGGTAGATAACCAATTGTCTAAGCCTAAAATTAGCATCTATACATAATTGTGCAAAAATATTATTCTCTAGCTCAGAGAAATTTTTTACTCCAGTGAAATATATACACTGTTTAAAATATCCACTTAGCAAAGTCAAGTGTATCTCATGATGTGTGTTCAATACTGAGCTCAATATCTTTTCCCTAAAACTTACTCTTGCCCGGTGCTCCTCCATTTTAAGGAATAGCACTTCCATGCATCCAGTTACACAAGCCTGAAATGTAGGCATGATTCCTGCATCTATGAACTATAATATCCAACATGTCATCAAGTCTTACAGATTTTATTTCTTAAATATTAATTAAATGCAGCTCTCCTTTTCCTGAAATGCCAACATATTGTGTCACCTATCATTTCTCATTCAAATGGCAAGTTCCTCCTAATTAGTCTTTCCACTTCCACACACTGGTGTATGTAAATATTCTGATACATATTATATTATGTATATACCAATATCATATGTAATATAGTATATTTTGACATGTATTATATAATAACGATGTATAACTGTATATTATGTATAATAGTATATTATATACATATACATTAATATGTACAAGTGGAAAAACCTGTTCTTATTCATAAATATATTTATGTATGGATGCTTACCCAAATAAGTCCTGAGTGTAGCCACCAAACCATGACTGAGTTCCTCTGCATAAGACACTGTCTGAGATATATGAAATATCAAAAATGTCCATGACAAGTTTTCTGTCCTCAAGGTCTTCAGTCCTAAATTGTGCTATGGGTTATCTGACTCACCTTGCAGGGAATCTCTGGTCAGTTTACTTGTCACTCTCCTTTATCCATGAAAATTCTGACATTTTTTGTTATTTTGAGGGGCTGAATGTGTCTCCCCAAAATTCATATTTTGAAGTCCTAACCTCCAGTAACTTGGAATGTGACTATATTTGGATATAGAATTTTTAAAGGGGTAGTTAAGTTAAAATCAGGTCATGAGGGTGGGCCATAATCCAGTATGACTAATGTCCTTATGAAGAGATTAGGACACAGACAGGTACACACAGCAAAGACCGTGTGTGTACACAGGGAGAAAATGGACATCTCCACACCAAGGAGAGAGGCCTTAGTAGAAACCAACCCTGTCAGCACCTTGATCTTCGACTTCTACAATCCAAAACTACGAGGAAATACATTTTTTGTCATTTAAGCTACCAAGCCTGTAGTACTTTGTAGGGGAGCCCTAGTAAATGAGTACATTGGCCCTCTCTCTCAAGGTCCTTACTGTTAATATTTAAGCATGCTTTGCAACAAGGCTGCCTTAAGACTTTTAATAACAATAACTAAAGCTTGATATTGGCTTCAACATTTAAATAATAGTGTATACCACACCTTATTAATCTACGCACAAAGCCGAGGATGCCAGTGCTTTATCTTCTTTTTTCACCAGTTACATTTCCCTGAAGTCTCTCAGTTAGCAAGTGATGGAGCCTGGATTAAAATCCAGGGTGTCTGATTCTTAAGTTTATGAGTATTTAAACGATTGCCTGAATATTACACAAACGGTACAGTGAGCAGCTTAGAATTAGCTGTAATTGGCTTTCATCACAAAAAGTGGTTAACACAATAGGCTTCTTTTATTTGTTCTCATCAAGGAGTTCAGATATGCATGTGTGGGGCTGTGTGTAAGTCTGTAGCCTCTGGTGACTAGCTGAAACATTTACAATCAATCGGAATCAAGCACCTCGCAATAGTATTCTCCAAATGATGTTCATTAAGTGAAGCTTTTCTTCTCTCACAACCTACAATAATCTTGTTTTGCAGAAATAAACAAGAACAGTGGCCTGGGGATATTCAGACAAGATTCCACCACAGAAAACAGAATGTGGAAGTTGTTAGCCTTTTTTGCCTGTATGAGCTGTTATGATACCTTGTGTTTAAAATCACAGTCTGGTAAAATCAGCTTACCAGTAGCCTGGATACTGAACTCAACATCCTGATACCCTCCCACTAAGGTGCTATTAGACGCTATGCAGCAATGACTTGAAATTCACAAATACCCTATTTGTCAGTAATACATTTTTGTCTATTCAAGGTAGGGCTTGTGTATGGGATCTACTAAGGTAAAAATTATACTTCTAAGGCATTTTTATAGGAGAGTATAGTTTCTTGTTTATTAATAAAAGGCATTCTTTCCAAAGGGATATTTTTCTTTTCAGTTTCACGTTAACCTAGTTTTGAAAAAATATTTAATATTGTGAAGTTTCCTCAAAGTCTCAAAGATCATTGTGAAGATTGGTAAATCTAATTAGGGTTTTACCGTTAGATCAAATATCCAGTACGTGCTTTTTTTCATATTTAGGACTATTATAAATGTGAGTCAATAACCTCATTTTATTATGCATCAATATTTGTTCAGCAAGCTTCTTGGGATGTTACCATATCTGTAGGTTTTCTGTGAAGTAAAAGAATGAAGCAGTTCAGAAAGTCCTCAAGGAGCTTATAGTCAATTTATAGAAACCGTACACATATAAAGTAGTTATTGAGCACATGACTATATTTAGGTGTATCAAATTAGGTATTATAGCATGATATTTTCAAAATTAAAGTTAATAAATAAAGATTCAGGAGTTCATAAAATGGTACAGTAAACATTTGTCTGGCTTATAAATCATTTAATTTAAAGAAACTCTTTTAATACATCACTGTCATTTGACCTTTTTTTAAATGATAAACATAGATTTTTTTGCAGGGTTTTATAGGCCTTTGTTTGCAATGTCATTAACTATGCTTATTAGCCAGCCAAGAAAATCCTTAATATGTGGCCTTAGTATATGGAAGTCTTAAGTCATTATACGTCAGTGATTATCCCCAAAGGCTCTTCAAACAATGGTTCCAGTTTCTCACCCAAGGAAGCACTGCCTGCTTAACAAAGGAAAGCAAAAAGCTATACATAGAGTTTTATATTCCCATCCATAATTTATTATTCTTATTTAAACCATTATTATATATGGCTAGGTAAATAGAAGTATGGTGTAATGGATGGATGGATGGATAGATGGATGGATGGATGGATGGATGGATAGATAGATATATAAATTTACTAATCATGGAACTGCCCCTTCAAGAGTTTTGGAGTTTGGTTATTGCCTGGCCCCAGGCTGAGGAAGTCAGTGTCTCCCATCATGCATTTTATTAATATTCTAACCATCAGTGTGATGTAGATCTCTACTTGGTGAGCTCTTACTTCACATGTTCTGTCAGGAGAATAGTATTTTATCTAATATTTATTTATCTATCTATCTAACCTTAATTATACAGAATGAGACAGAAAAATTTCCTTTGTTTTGTAAAAAAAAAAAAAAAAAAAATTGGCCCCCATGTTGTTTCTGAAAGTTACTCTATCGTAATTCGTTAGTATAGTCACAAGAGTACAGACAAGAGCTTGCTGTGCAGCTGCTACCTAGTTCTTAGTTGCTTCAATAATCTTTATATATTATAAATTTAAATACCAAGTTTACAGTTATCCAAAAAATTTAATTATGGACCCAAATTCTTGAGTTTACAAGTTGACTTTTTAACTTAATTGTCCACTAATAAAAGTAATGAATTTTTACATTAGGGGAAATGGATCACAGTAGTCACATATATGAGTTTTTACTTCAGGGAATTTGTTGAAACTAATTACATTTTATATCAAGAGAAACATTCTCACACATACACGTACATATCTATCAGTGAGTATCACACATTTGTATATAGAAATATATGTCAGAATATTTTATGACTGTTGTGAATTTTTGTCTTGAATTTTTCAGTGAATATACTGTAGACAAAATATATTTTACAGACTGTTTTTAAAAATTTTAACCTGAACATAAATTACATAGTTGGTGACAAGAGGCTGCATTATTATATTTCTCATTACTATATTTGTTTTCAGTTCTCTTCTTTAAAAATCCTGGGTTTCTAAAGGCAACTTGTACCTTATTCCTCTTTTACACCTAGACTCTATCCTGTGAATCTTAAAAGAATGGCTGTGGATCACACATGACTGATGGCTGACTTATAATTACAGTTTACCATTGGTAACTCTCTTGAAGAGTTCTTGATCTGAGCAGACCAAAATGAATTCACCCAATGTCTGGGCATCAGATCAGAACCAAACAACACATTTATACCCACAATACCCACAATATTTCATTTGTGCTTCCTAAACTTTTCTCTTCTAAGCAAATCAATGTATGTCTTGCATGGCTTTTCATTAAAAAAAAAAAAAAAAAAAAAAACTTTTAAGAAAGAATATTATCCAGAATCACACCCTAGTAGTAATGATACCTCTGATATTGATCTATATACTTTTTTTACTTAAATTATAGCTATAATAGATTTTTTAAAAACTAAACTAGTGTTTCTAAATGTCTGATGACACTTTGGGTTGAAATTCTAGTTGAACTACTATATAAGTCATGCTTTTTGTTCTGGTTGAAAATGGAACAGTCTCAGAACTCAAGAGTTCAACATTGTAAAATATTTATTACACAGACTAAGAAGGAAGAAAATTACTTGTATTATACTTTTAATCAGATATATGTAATTTACTTTATAACAATTTAAAGATGTCTCTTGGTGAATTTCTGGTGTCTTTTGAACTGATCTATCCACTAAATGGAAATAAACTCTCAGTGGTAGTGTATAGCATTGTCTATCTAATTAAACGAAGTTTGGTATGACTAGCAAAACTAAGAGTTAGTTCAAACAAGAAACCTATCAGGTGAAACATATATCTGGAAAAAAAAAGAAGTTTAATTGATTGAAAAATCGAGTTCAAAAACTTAATATTTATCCAAATACTATAAGATAGAAAAACAAGAATTTTGCTTTGGGCATTTCAAGAGTTTAGAGTTAAATACACATACATATGCATATACATCACTTGGGATTTCTATGAGAACTTTTAACAAAATTATTGTAACTCTCAGTAAATGGCTGAACAGCAGAAAACAGATGATAGGAATGAATTTTTTGGTATCCTTTTGTTTTTGCTAAATTTTCGGCACTTTACCCTCACCTGGAAGTTCTCTTCTTGTAAATTTTAGTAGAGGTACACCAAAAGTTCTCTCCTTATATTAAATATTTTTCTAATCAATCTTCTCTCCACTATTCACAAAACAAGTTTTTTTCTTAATATACTGATTACTATCATTCTTAGGGGAGACACCTTTAAAAAGCATAGGACAGGAAGCTTTCATATCTTTCCTGCATATTAGAGTCATCTGGTGAGCTTTTATAAGTCTCAAAGCCCAGGTCATACCTTATAACAATTAAATTAGAAGATCTGGAGCGTGAGAATCAGATATCATTTTTTTTTTTTTTTTTTTTTTTAGAAATTTTCAGTGAATACCCACCTCAACCAAATTTAGGGACCACTGTTCTCGTTTTAGTCCTACCTTTATTATGTTGGTGAAGTTAGATAAATTAATATCATTAGGCCTCAGGTTCCTTATCTGTGAAATAAGCGTCAGTGTGTTCAGTGATGGTGGTGACAGGAGGTAATAGTGCATTTTCCTTTCCAGATACAACCCACTTTATACCTCTAGAACATGGATTACAAAAGCAGGTAGATCCCATCCCTAATTCCAGAATAGATCCCAGATTAGAGCTGGAATCTAAAATTCCATCTCTAAAAATATTTATATGGATCCTGCTTCTTCATTTAAAAATGTTTCTATTTACTCAGCTGTAACTGTTCATGTCTGTCCACCAATCCTCAAATTGTGCAACACTTCAGAAGAAAAGTGGGTTGGAGGTAGGCAGACAGAATCTCAAAGGGCACTTCAGGTGAGGGCAAGAGCACCAGCAAAAGCAGGAATATGGAGAGCGGTCAAGAAAATACTCCATTTTGAGTGGAAGCCCAGTTTCAGGGGCAAAGGCATTTGCAAGAAAA
This sequence comes from Balaenoptera physalus, assembly GCF_965194825.1. NCBI lineage: Eukaryota > Metazoa > Chordata > Mammalia > Artiodactyla > Balaenopteridae > Balaenoptera > Balaenoptera physalus. The sequence goes on along the minus strand of NC_138887.1, from coordinate 57,253,635 downwards.
ATGGAAGTAAAATAGTTGTATTTGACATTTATTCCTTGTGAAAGAATTTTGGTTTTGCTTTCATATTCTTTTCTAGAGGTAATAAAATTCAAAATGATGGACCTCAAACCAAGTAATTTTATCAGTAGTATAATATGAACAGGAAAATTAACAAATATGCCTCAATATTATGAAATGTTAAATGATTTTTCTGATGTGAGATGAAGTTGAATAATACCATATAAATGATACCACATGATAAATAATGAGGAAATATCAGCATAAAATAGTTATTTGTTACGAAATAATCTGAAATCCAAATGTGTAAAAACTATTTCAACTTGGCCTATGCCTTCCTTCAAAATCTGCACTTCTTTAACAGAAAATAAGAAATATGAAGAATTTATAGAGTAAATCTACTGACATTTGAGACAAAAGTGATTCTATTTAATATCGTTGCTATTTCCATTTGCCATTAATTACCATGTAACTTTAACTTTGTGAATTTTTGCAGACTTTTTTACAAGTGAAGCACTTGCTGCTTCAAAACTGATTATTTTGTAATCTGATTATTCACAGCTTGCTAATTTGTAATTGGGCTTTTACAACTAGAAAACCTCCAGATTTCAGAAAAACTAATTTATTTTTTTCTTTGGGTAATTGTAGTGTTCACACAAAACAGTGGAGTGAGATGATTTCTAGTGTGTTTTGTGCAGAGTTCTGGAACCAGTAAAATATATTATTGATTGCCTAATGAAAAGCACCATGTTCATACAAATTTACTGTGTCTGGGCAGGGATACAACTGCTACTTTTATTCTGTTTAGGGAATCACCTGCCATTTTACCAAGGTCTATCGCTACATATCAAGTGGGTCTTAAATTAGGTTGAGGTTACCTACAGGGCACTTTGTAAGGTGCCCTTATCCTTTTCCTTTCCTGCAGAGCTACCCACTGCTTCTAATTTAGCCAAAGATCATCAAAATTAATTATGACTGAGTGGTATTATAATGGAAGCAAAGTACAAGTCAAGCACCGTTGACTTTCTTGAAATTATGGAATAGAATCATATATTTTACTAAACTACTATTGAAGGCTTAAGCAAACTGACTGTATAGGCAGATTGGATTTGCTGATTTAAAAATCAGAATTTAAAGAAAACATTTAGAAAAAAGACAGTTCAAAGAGAGCTAGGCCTGCCAAGATCAAATGAAAAATGTTATAAGATAAAAATATTCTCATTTTATTAAAAATTTTGACCAGTGATCTCAAAGTACAGTCAACACTGAGTTGTCACAGTTGGGAGAAAAAAAGTATGAGATTTTTGTCATTGCCTTCCATGAATGCATAATCTACTAGCCTTTGTATGACAGTAGGTACAGTCAAGTAAGAATGTAAAATAGTATTTGTATCAGTCAGAAAAATGTAGCTAATTCTATTGTAACCAATATCACCTAAATCTCTGTGCTATTAGACAGCAAAGGTTTTTTGCTCACCTGTGCTACGTATGTAATGCAGGTTGCAGGAAGCTCTGCTCATCATAGTTAATCCAGAACCCAGGCTATGTAAGAATGAAAAGGAGTTCCAAAAGGTATCATACTGGCACTTAAATGCTCCTGCCCAGAAGTGGCGCCTATCTCTTCTTCTCCTATGTCATTGACATGTCCCTATCACAGGGGCCAGTGCTGCAAATGGGCAGAATAATTAATAGTTATTGAAGAATGTTAATGACTACTAGAGTACTTAAGGATTAAATCAAATGAGAGGTACCAACTGCTGTCTGGGAAAAAACACAATCGAAGCATTAAACCCTATTGTCATTCTTCAACCAAAAATCTGATGGACATCTACATTGTCCTAGATAGTGCCTTCACATACTTCAAATGAATAAGAAGGTACATATAGCATACAATTATAAAACAATGTGTGTTGCTTATATTATAAAAACCAGTTCATAAATACTGCTGAAAGTAAAATGATCTTATCTTATAAAACTGCACTGATGCCTTTGTGGACAATGTCATTCATTGTTCTAGCTTGTGGTGCCAAGAGCACATCTCCCTATGCTCTAGATTTTGGAGGAGACGGAATAGACCTTTACACAGCTCCATGGCTATAATGAGAGACATTTAAAGGGCAGATGTGGGAGGGAGAAAGTAAAAAATGTGGTTTCTAGAGAATAGTTAAATTTGTGAATCCTTTCCTAGAATCACATTGAAAATTAATGTCTGTCACAGTACCATAGACAGCACAAACCCTAGTGATGTTTTCAGAGAGGAGCCTGAGGTCACGTTGAAAAGCACTATAATTGCTTTACACGTGGTAGTTATATAGGTGGATTGGTTTGTATGTTTGTGTGTTGGTTTGCTTGATTTAAGTAAATAGATGTTATTTTCATCCTAGGATATAGCTTCCCTTCTTTCATCTCCCAACGTCTGGTATTCCAATCAGGGTTCCTCTCTAGCTATAATCACTACAGACAATGTATGGGTCTTTGAGTACATAAAGTAGTTACTGAAGAGTGATTTGGTTAGATCTTAAACATGCCTATTGATTTACTCTTGTGTATCCTGAGCAGTTTTTCAAATGAGCTTTTGTGGAGGAGCAGGAGGAGGTCTCTGGAGTTGTTGGGATTTGGGGAAAGATCCATTTGTGAAAGGTAAAGAAATGAAGATTTAAAATGGAGTGGGTTGGGACAATAACAATTGTGCTACTAGAAACAGTTTGTTTCTCCCTTTCCTTCTCCATTCTCTTGTACCTATGACGTGATTGCCTAGTACCTCGACAGAACACTCTAGATGGAGTAAGATTAAAAAGAACTCTGTAATGTAAGAGGGTTCCAACACCTCCTGACAGAAGGGTAAGAAGGAGGTCCTATATGATGGTGCTGTAGAAGAAATTTCTATGGGTAGCAGGCAAGGGTTGTGCACTGGGATGAATTGTAGCCCCACCAAAATTCATGTCTCTCCAGAACCTCAGAATATGACCTTATGTGGGAATGGGGTCTTTCCAGATGGAATTAGTTAAGTTAGGATGAGGTCATACTAGAAAGAGTGGGCCCTAAATCCCATATGATTGGTCTCCTTATAAGAAGAGGAGAAAATCGAGACAGACTGAGACACACAGGGGAAAAGGCCATGAAATGATGGAGGCAAAGATCGGAGTTATGATGCCACAAGCCAAGAAATTCCTGAAGTCACCAGAAGCTTGGAATATGCAAGGAAGGATCTTTCCCTAGAGCCTTCAGAGGGAGTGTGGCCCTGCTAACATCTCAGGTCAGACTTCTAGCCTCCATAACTGCAAGAGAAAAAATATCTTTTGTTTTAAACCACCCAGTTTGTCAAACTTTGTCATGGCAGTCCTAGGCAAATAATACAGGCAGATATTTCTGGTTAAGTAGTTTGTGTAAATCAGCAGCTAATTCCATTTTTTTTAAATTTTATTTTATTTTTAAATTTTTTTTGAATTACTTTCTTTTTTTTGGCCATGCTACACGGCATGTGGGATCTTAGTTCCCTGACAGGGGATCGAGCCCGCGGCCCCTGCATTGGAAGCACGGAGTCTTAACCACTGGACCACCAGGGAAGTCCTCCATTTTTTAAAAATAATCTGTCTGATTGTCTAACTTCTTTGCTAAGTTCTTATAATGGTTAGGTCCATTTATTGATTGATGTAGTACTACTGTATGTGTGTGTTGCCTGTGCATGTTTGAAAGACAATGTATAAATTTGCATAGTACATCTAATAGGTGGCTTTATGTATTATTGGATGAAGTCTGTGAATGGTACAAATGAGCATTATGAAAACAAAGATTTACTATCTTAATAGTAAAAATCAAATCGCATAAGAGAAGGAGTACTAGAGTAAGGGTGAAAAGACTTGGGTTCCCATGTTGCCACTACCATTTATATATGTGTGACTCTAGACAAACAACTACAGTTTTCCACACCTGTAACCAGATAATAAAAATTCCAGGCTTTCTATCAAATAAAAACTTTTGAGGAATAAATGAGTACATTTGAACTACTTTATTAAAGTATCATAATAATATGAAAGATATTACATTTATTAGAAGATTGTTTAAGAAAAGTCTCACATACAATGTGTAGATATCACATTTGCAAACGATATTTTCTCATATGATAGCAAATCACTGTTCAACCCAGTGCCCATCTTAATGGCTTAGAGAGGAGCTTATCAGGGGCAAAATTTATTTTAATAATTCAGGGTGTCATTTCCACAGAGTCATCTAGAACCATTTTGCAGACCTGAGAACAAGGGGATGAGTGGCATCTGGCCTGTAATTTGTAACTGATTGGCTTCACAGGCCACAACATTTGCACGTCTCTGCACACATCATAGAACTCTCTCTCAAAAGTTCTGTATCAGTAATGAGAGCTCGTCTTTCCAGTCTGTTTTTTAGGAAGAATGAAGATGGTGGTGGCGTTGTACAGGCATTGTCTAGGAGAATGAATGAGATGACAGCCCGGTCATCTGGGCAGTCTTTTGATCATACAGAGAGCAGTTTTTATTGTTCATTTTTAGACTTTTATAAAACCCCATAGACAACATGGTAAAAGGGAGAAAGGCAAGTGATATCTGCATGCTCGCAGAATTAACAAAATTTGGACATGCTGGTACTTTTCAAAAGATAATTTGTCTCCATTTCCATCATTCTGTGTGTACCACTGGCATCTTGACACCTGCAGATTTTGGCTGGGCCTGTATTGAGCAGATGCACACTCCATCACACTGGGTGTGGTTGTCAGGCACTGCGCTTCCCTTCACAAGCAGTACCCCGCCTCCCCCAGGAAAGAGCTGAATATTGCCATTTATCCTGTGTATTTCTATCAAATCATACTCTGCATGTCATTTCTGTTCATTAATATGATAATTAGAAAATTTATCCTCTCTACCTCACCCTTTTAAAATCTAGGATTCGGTATCATTTACTTCCCTTTCTCCCCCACCCCAGTTATTCCTTTTTATTGTTCACTGATGGGGAATTGTAAACTGTGACAGAGTGAGTGAGAAATAGATGAAATATCTCATTGGTTAAAATCTCAACGATGGCTATTTAATATATTTAATAACATGGAGAAAATTAAGTGCCACTTAATGTCAACTGGTTTTTACTTAAAATGTAATTCTTTATGTTGGCTTCAACTTTATAGATACTATTTGCTTCATGCATTATGGATTTTAATTATATACTTAAAACTAACAGTAGATCATTAAAATATAGAAATATTGGTATTATTAGCTAAACTTGAGTATCCACTAGGAGGAAGTGAGTACTTTATCAAGAATATATGAGATTAATGTTTTAAAATATTTAATAAAATATTATCGGTATATTGGGATTAGTACTGATAAAAGTGAAATTGTGATATGTTGAATGTCATTATGATTATATAATAACTTGGGAACTAGAAGTACAGAATAAATACCATTGTATGATTACAGCTAATTAAATTACTAAGGTCTTTGAAGAAACTAAAACAAAACAGTTTATGTGTGATTTTTCACATCAAAGATTCATGTGAATTTGTCTTCTTTCTTGAAAATGAAGCTGCTTTATAGCCAGTATGGTAAAAATAGATCTAAAAGTAGGATACAGAGAAATACAAAGCAGACTATTGTAATATACTAAAGAAACCATATAGGTGTGAGGATATGAAGACTGTCGAGAACTAATTTTACCTGGGATGGTGGGAGTGCATAAAAATGCCTCACTTTGTTTATTTCCTATATAAGTTGCAAAAATGTGGCATGATGTATGGGAGAACTGGTCAATCATGATGACTATGAATGAATTATATTTTAAACAAAAGTATAGTTTGCAGTCACTGCTTATATCCAAGAGCAGCCTTGGAGATGGCAAACCGATTGGCCGATTTTAGAATTCCTCAGAAATTCTGTTCACAGGTTTGATTCAAAATGCACCTAGCATCATTAACAGGGTCTCCTTTTTTTTTAATTTTTTTTAATTTTTTTAATTTATTTATTTATGGCTGTGCTGGGTCTTCGTTTCTGTGCGAGGGCTTTCTCTAGTTGTGGCAAGCGGGGGCCACTCTTCATCGCGGTGCGCGGGCCTCTCACTATCGCGGCCTCTCTTGCTGCGGAGCACAGGCTCCAGACGCGCAGGCTCCGTAATTGCGGCTCACGGGCCCAGCCGCTCCGCGGCATGTGGGATCCTCCCAGACCAGGGCTCGAACCCGTGTCCCCTGCATTGGCAGGCAGATTCTCAACCACTGCGCCACCAGGGAAGCCCAGGATCTCCTTTTGAATGTTGTGGATTCTGAAATTCTTTCCTAGCACAGGAATGGCACAGAAGATACACGGTGATTTAACAGTATTTGGCTGTGTCTAGGACAGGCTGAGGCAGTAAGGATGAATGATTGAAACGGCCAGCTCTCGAGTCAGATGGGCTTAAGATCACATGCCTGTTCTTCTGCTTACCATCTGGGTGACCTTAGGCAGTTTATTAACCTGTCGACACTGTATCATAAGGTTGCTGCAGAAATTAAATGCTTAGTTTAGTATTTAGTATATAGAAAATCGTCAACAAATAATGACTTTTACTATTATTGTTTTCGTTGTTACCTGACATCAATCTGCCTACAAATATTTATTAATCAGCTCATTCATTTAAGACAATGATACTGTTTATTAAGGACCAACTCTATTTTAAGTACTCTACTAGGTACTGTGCTAGTTATTAACTATGCAACGAGCAAGCAACTCTTAATTTTGCCTATACTCTTGTAAGTTCCTTACAAGTTCCAAATTCCATGGTGACTTAAATGAATCTAAGAGTAAAAGATTCATGGCCTAGATCACAGGTATTAAACAATATGGTTGGAAGCCCTGAATTTAGGAACGAAGGAACTGAGCTTCTCTTAATGAAGTTCTCTTTTGTTCCAGGGAAATAGAGAAAATCAGGGCTCTATTCTAAAATGATTACTTGAGATCCCAGGCTTTATACTTAAGAGCTTAATCAGAAAAAATATTAATATATTAAAAATATAAAATATATAGTATATGAATATTATATTTTATAAATACTACATATGTATAAACGTGTATGTGTATCTATGTACTCATACATACACACAAACATGTATTAGTCTTAACATATATTAATTCCAAATATTCTGATTTATAAATCATTTATTAAAATATTAAATCCATTAGATGGCAAATAATGAGCACACTGAAGTTTCATTTGTTAAATATTTCTACAAATATGTAGTGATTGCCTCCTATGATTTGGACATTCTTCTGATGACCTGAAAATAGAGCAGTGAACGAAACTCTCTGCTCTCATAAAGCATATATTGTAATGGTATATTCTAATGGACAATAGATCAAAAGTATTTAAATACACATCTAGGCTAACAGGTAAGTGCTTTCAGAAAAAAAGTGACAGGAAAGGAGAAAGCGAATGATGGGAGGGGTGAGGTGGGTTGCTGACTTACTTAGGAAGGCATCTATGATAAGGTGAAATTTGGCCAGATAATTGAAAGAAATGAGAAATGCAGGTAGTCATGAGGGTATCTGGGAGAAGGGCATTCCTGGTAGAGGAAAGAGCCAGTGAGTGTCTTAACAAAGGAGTCCAAGGAGAACAGTGGTGATGAGGTCAGAGTAGCTAGTGACATTCAGATTATGCAAGGCCTCGTAGGGCAATGGAAGGACTGTGGCTTTTATTCTAATTGAAACGGTGAACCCATGAAGGCTAAAGTGTTGAAATATCATAACTTGACTTACTTTTTACCATTTACATATTTTCGTTTTTATCTTTTTTTCTGTTTATTAAGATATTATTTACATGTAAAAATCATAAAATGTAAGGATACAGATTTATTAATTTTGATCATTTTAGATGAGTGTAACTACCACGACAACCATCATATAAGGTTGTTCCCCTACAAACTGAAATCAAACAAAACACGTAGGTACTGATCTACATTCTTCCCTCAAATTTATGGAATACTAATCATAGCTAGAATATATAAAGAATTTCACAACTCAACAATACAGTAACAATCACCTAGTAAAAAATAGATTAAAAATTTGAATAGTTCATCAAAGATATAGAAAATTAAAATAAGTACATAAATAGAAGCCCAGCTTCCTTAGTTACAGTGTTAGGAAAATACAAATTAAAACCACAAGAAAAAAAAATCTATACTTATTATTGGTTTGTTCTTATACATTGGTGGATAGAATTCCATTGTGCTTTCTTTTGTTTTCATCAATTCAACAGTGGATGGACATTTGGGTTTTTCTAAATTGGGGCTATTATGAATAATGTCTCTAGAAATATTCACATATAAATATTTGTATGAACATAGGTTTCATTTATCTTGAATGGATGCTTAGGAGGTAATTATTAGGTCATATGGTAAATTTCTATTTAACTCTTAAAGAAACTTCCAAAATGTTTTTTCAAAATGATCGAACTATTTTATAATCTCACAACAATGCTTGAGGGCTCCAGTTTTCCACATCTTTGCCAACACTGTTTAAACTGTTTTTAAATTATAGGTTCTATTAGTTTTCTATAGCTGCCTAACACATTACCACAAATTTTGTAGCAAATTTTATTATGATTCTCTTTTATGTGCTGAGTAGTTTTTAATCTCATTGTTTTGAAGACTCTCCTTTTGCCTTAGGCTTTCACCAGTTTAACTATGATGTGCCTACATGTAAATCTCTTTGTATCCTTTGTGGAGTTTGATAAGCTTAGTAGGTATATATATGAATGTTTTTAATCAAATTTGACATGTTTTTAGCCATTATTTCTTCAAAAAAACTTTTTTGCCTCTTTCTCTCCTCTACTTTTATTTAAGAGTGTAGAGCACTAAGCAACTAACTCTGCCAGGGGCAATTAAGGAAGATTTCAGTTAGATGGTGACTATAAACTGTATTAAGCCAAACTACAGGACACTGGATACCTAGAGATACTTATTAAGGAAGAGTGGTGAAACTTAATCTCAGAAATTTAATACTCTATTCAGAAAAGCAAGTAAATGATACATATTTTACAAATAAAATCCAAGGGAAAGAACACGTTGAATAAGTGTGGATGAGATAAATAGAAGAAATCTTCTTTGATGAGCAGATGTATAATAGGAATGCCAATAAAATATGATAAAATATCTACTAAATCTACAACATTTTGTGAATTTCAAACTTAAGTGCCAGTAAATATATATTTATTCAGGTTCACAATAAACTTAACTGATACACAGTATTTTATTAAAAAGGTTAACTTTGATGGTAGATATATAATCCAAACACTACTTGAAGAATTTCCAAATTACCCCTTCCTGTATTAGATTAGAATATATCATAATCTGAACATTCACTCACATACTCATTTTTATTTATATATAAAAGCATATTTAAAAATTTTATATAAAAAGAGCTGCCGTGTTTCCTAATATACAGATGTATTAGGTCCTGACTAAGAGGAGGATTAAAATGTTTCCAGGGCCTATGAAAAATGAGGGAGAAATTATTTTTGCATATATTACTGGTGCTTTTGTATAATTATTTAATATAACCAGATTTTTAATTTAAATTTAATTCATCAGAACATTCTTCTTGATTTTCAGTTAGCCTGACATATAATTTGACATTTGGTTATTTAGAAATTAGTTTTTTTCCCTACTATAGAACAGAGATAATAAGCCTTCCCATTCTCTCCCAATTTACATACCACACTGTCCTGTATAATTTTTTCCAAGAATAGAATATCTTCCAAATGGAAGATATTGGCTAAAGACTACAAATCCACTTTTTAAATGGAGCCATTATCAAATATAGCCTTCAACTTTAAGTCAAGTTTTATAAAATTATTATCTCCATTTAAAATCTTCCCATACTTTAAAAAATGAAATAAAAATTCTATGACCTATATGACATTTTTCTTTAATATGTAAATATGTTGATTTTAAAAATTAAAATTCTTATTGAAGTTGATGATTGTTATATAGTCCACTGTATATTTCAGAATGGTTGGACTCACCTTTGATGAATAAATCCACCAAATGTATTGTGACTAATCTCTGTTTCAAGACAATAATGTTGATAATAAATCAAGATAAATCTTAATGGGATGCGAGGGAGATGTAAGAGGAAGGAGATATGGGGATATATGTATATGTATAGCTGATTCACTTTGTTATAAAGCAGAAACTAACACACCATTGTAAAGCAATTATACTCCAATAAAGATGTTAAAAAAATTAAAAACATAAATACAAACAAATTCATACAGAAAAAAATAAAATAAAATAAAATATGTCATAAAAAATAAATAAATATAAAGATCTCTAAAAAACCAAAAAAACAAAACAAAACAAAAAGATAAATCTTAATGAAATAAATAGAGAAAGGGAGGCAGTTAGCTTCAGGTGAATGATTTGAGCTAAATGACATTTTTAGTTGACTAAACAGAAATGAAAGGTGGCTTCACACCTTCTGGAGAAAGACTGTTCAAATTTGGATTGAAAATCTACATAGCAGTTCTTGGTTCTGAGGGAGGTGGATCCTTCGAGTACTAATACCCATCAGTTCCACTGGGCAGGTTAATTTGTTTAGATGTTTATAGATAGCTAAATCATGTTCTTATTCCCAGGTCTTTTATATCTGTAAGAGAAGTTCAGAGACAGTATTGAGAAGATATTCTCAGATCCATAATTTGTCATAAAATTCTAGTACTTTGGAAGTGTTCCACATCCAGTGGTATTGAAAAATACATATAGTAGAAATCACATCTTTAATTAAATTGATAGCCCCATCATGAAAATTCTGCTACATAATTAATGGCCAAGATACATAAGATTTTGATTAAATCAAATTAGTTATTATAAACAATACCTAAATCATGAAACCTAATATTAATTAAAGTCAAATAATTTTACAGATCTTCCTTTTAAAAAATACACTAGGTTCAGTGATGAGAGCACTCTACCACCAGTACTCAATAATTTTTAATGGCAGATACTCAGATTTATTCTTTTGGCCAATCATAAATTAGAAGTCCTTCAACAATAACAGGACAAAACTGTTACTAGAGATTTATAGGAATTCAACCAGAATTATGTCATTTATTCTTTCTTTCATGCACTTAGAATTTAATATCTACCAAGTGCCAAATATTTTGGTATATGTGTGGAAATCAATTATATTTACCTCCTAAAGTTCTTTGGTTAGCCTATTCATGATCACAGGTTAGGTCAGAACTAAATCATTTATGTATTTCCTGAGGACAAAGTGATTTGTAAGATCAATATTTAAATTTTCTTCTGATTCCAGTTAATAATTTAGCTAAAGTCATCCTATATTCTGTGTACTAATGATGAGTGACTCTGAAAAGTACAATCATGTCAAACAAATGACAGTATCTCAAAGGCACAGAAGCCATGTATAGGTTACATATGGCCACAGAGGAACTGCTTTCCAGGAACAAAAGAGGCATAATAAGTTGGCTAGGATTTCCATCACATAATCTCCTTAGTTACAAGGTAACATTTAATTCAGAAAAATTCAATCAATTCAGATCAAGGAAACATTTTTGTATATCCACTCTGTACAGAGCATTTCTTCTATGTTGTGTCTTGCAAAGTCCTTAGTATCTGTTAATATCAGCATTTAATAAAAACTAACATTTTCTGAGAATAAAACTGTATTTTAGGAACTGTTCTAGGTACTTTACACTTACTATCTCTGAAACCCTATGATAATCCTGAAAAGCTGGATGTTTTCACCCCTCATTTACTGATGAAAATTAGCCTTCACTCATTAAAACTCAAATCCAGACTGACTTCAATGCTTACCCTCCCAAACCTTATACATTGGGTCACAAGAATTCTATATATTAAAAGAATAGTGACAACAGCAAAAAATCCTACAAGGTAACATAAGAACAAGTAACAAAATGAGGAGTAATAATTTCTGTGGGAGAAATCCATAAGGATTGGAATGGTCAGATGAGGCTTCAAGAAAGAATTAATGGAGAAATGTTAATAGGTTATAGATAAGTGGTTAGAAAGTCAGTAAAATCTAAGTAGACATGATAATAAGCATGGATTATTTGGGACACAGTCGAAGACAACTTTTGTAAGTTCAAAAGATGTGTATATATTTTGTGGACAAATTTGCATAACGGATTTATTCTTATAGCTAAACAGAGCCAGTGAAGGTTGTTAAGCAGACAACTGATAGAGTTTTGGAGGATTAACTGGACACTCTTATTTAAGTTGAGAAAACATGAGCCAGGCAGACCAGTTAGAAGACAATTACAACACTCTAGGCCTGTAGTTGTGTGGTGAGACTGAGTGTAAATTTTAAAAAGCGGGGGGAGAGGGCTTCCCTGGTGGCACAGTGGTTAAGAATCCACCTGCCGATGCAGGGGACATGGGTTCAAGCCCTGGTCCACGAAGATCCTACATGCCGTGGAGCAGCTAAGCCCGTACGCTACAACTACTAAGCCTGTGCTCTAGAGCCCACGAGCCCAACTGCTGATCCTGCGCTCTAGAGCCCGTGCTCTGCAACAAGAGAAGCCACCGCAATGAGAAGGCCGCACAGCAACGAAGAGTAGCCGCCGTTCACCGCAGCTAAAGAAAGTCCACGCGCAGCAACGAGGACCCAACACAGCCAAAAATAAATAAATAAGTAATTTTTTTTTAAAAATTAAAAAACAATTCAGACAACAGATCTCTAGTTAATTAGAATAATGTGAGACAATATGCGTTATATCTGAACAAATGAAAATTAAAAAAACATTTAAGAAAAAAGGGGGGGAATATATCTATAGAAGGATCAGTGTTACTTGGAGACTGGAGGTGAGGTGGGAGGTTTGTGATGTAGTTGAGAATCCATTCATTCAATGTGGCTATGAGTCCTGAAACTTTCAAAAGTATGTTCTAAACCTCCCCCCCTAATTGGCTATGACGTTCTGCCAGCTGCGCCCTAACTAGACAGGAAATGGGCCACAATTCTTCTGAAGAAGCAGCTATGAATTTGTCCCAGGTGTTTGAGGAGTGTGATGGAGTGGGAGTAGGGCTTCAGAGAACGTAATCTCAGATCCTCAGACTTAGTGGAAAGGTCCCCTGTGGTTTTGATGTGATAGGACGGTTTCTTCTGACTAGAAGTGGAGTGAAAAACGGGACATGGGCTTGTCATTACATTAGCTAAGTGCAGGCCAAATGAATGTGTATCAGGGTTGTTAAAATATTATCTAGAATTCATGTCCATTTATAGTTTCTATTGCTCAGGAGAATGGGAGTAAAAACAACTGTGACTAAATTTCCTTTGCCTTTGCTATGATGGTTATCCAGATGTGCAGTGTGATTGATGCCTGTGTTGGGAAGATATGCTATTGGGAACGTGATGCACTGCTTGTTTGGGTCAGACCTCAGGATGCAATTATATTTTCCCTTTTTTCCAATCATGACATAATAGTCTCATGTTCTTTCTCTAGTTTCAAATTGTTTGTCTCTCAGTCTCTCTCTCCATACACACACACACACACACACACACACACACACACACACACACACACACACACACACCATAGAAGTCTTAGTACTGTTGACTCTAGAAAGAGAAGGCACATGTCCTGTAGTCCATCATTCAGCATCCACACATCACACTGGAACCAGGAGGTTGATAGCAATCATTACCCATGAGATGGGCTTGGACCAGGGTTCCCCAAGTCCTGACTACGAGTTAGTCAATTACCTTGAATGCTGAGATTGGCTGTGATGACTTCAGAAAATTGCTCTTGTTCAATGAAGAATGGCCCCACCTCAAGTCATCTACACCAGGGGTCCCCGGGCTGCGGACTGGTACCGGTCCGTGGCCTCTTAGGTACCAGGCTGCACAGCAGGAGATGAGTGGTGGGCGAGTGAGTGAAGCTTCATCAGCCGCTCCCCATCGCTCCCCATCGCTTGCATTACCGCCTGAATCATCCCCCACTCACCCCCTGTCCGTGGAAAAATTGTCTTCCACGAAACGGTCCCCGGTGCCAAAAAGGTTGGGGACTGCTGATTTACACTGTTGCCTTCAAAAGTGCTTTGAAAAAAAAAAAAAAAAAGTGCTTTGAAATCATCACAGGGGATGTGGAATCTCAGGCCCTACCCCAGAACTACTGAACATAACCTGAATTTGACAAAGTCCCCAGTGATTCATGTGCCTATTGCAAACTGAGAAGCATGTCTTTTCTTAAGTTACTTTGATCATCATTTTTTCAGCTTATACTTTCAACAAATACTGATTGATATAAGTACTACCCCTAATTTAGTTTACTTCTCAGTTGCTCAGGACACTTCTTGAGGCAATGTAGACACTTAGGACAGATTTTACAACACCATTCCTTGTGGTAACTTTATACTATCAAGGAAAATGCACTAATTGTTTTTCTTCATAACCTCTTCAAATCACTATGAAGAGAACTAGGCACATATTTCATAAGATTTCTAAAAAAACTTTATTTGCAAATCTAGATTTTTAACACAGCACAGTCTCATGGCTGATGAAAGTACAAATTTATTTGACATAACTGCTGGTTTCAGTGAAGTCAGCCCAAGATATTTTTCACAAATGTGTTTCAAAGGTGAGCCATTTGATCTAAAAATATTTATGGAAAATTTATGTTCTTGTGGGGTTAGATAGATATCAATTGTGACTAAATTAAGTCTCTGTTAACTACTGGAGGAAAAATACTTAAACATTGCTCGTGACATCACATTAACAACGAATAATTCAGCTAGATTCAATGTAAAAAAGATGTGTAATTTGAAGCTTTTGCCACATGAAATAAAAATTTGTGTCAAGGAAGTCACTCTTAAAATATCAAAAATTATCTTTCCCCCATACAAAAAACTAGTGGAATTATAAGGTAAATAGGGTAAAACATTAAAATACATCAAATATTTAATTATACATATCAATTACATACATTGTTCCTATTCATCTGTTAAAACATCAAGTTGCAAGTAGAATCAGTGTTCAGAAAAATTTGTAGGTCAGAAAATGGCCAAATGTAGAGAAGATTCCAAGTCATTAAACCCCACATTTCAAAACCGGCTGCTGGTAATTTGACCAGTTTGTATTTCTTTGGCATCAGCAGCCATTCTGCTAAGGCAAAGTAAATGTCATAAAATGTTTTGTTTTCTAGCAGCCATTGGCAAATAATTGGCATCTGTTTTCTGTTGTCTAGCTGCAGTTATGTTTTCTGAAACAGAAGCTTCCATCCCTCATCTAATAACTTGTTGATTTAGGATCCCCTAGGGACCAAAAAAAAAACTTGTTTGAGGGGAAATAAAGAACCGTGAAAACATGTGGACTTCAGAAACATGGATTGATTCATAGTGCATTCCATCATAAGAGTGTTTGGACTCATCTGTCTCTAAAAATAAATAAGAACAGGAAATAAGTAACTCTCTTTTGGTAAACCTAAAGCAATGAAGTTTCTGTATGGCAAAGCTGGAAAGAGACAAAGGTCCTTTTAAAAATAATTTTCTTCTCATTCACCTTCGACTACTTTTTGACAAAAGCCAAAAGCGTTAGTTGTTAGAAATAAGGGGACAAAATCTCCAGAGTGGAGAAATTGGGCTTGCCTTGAATTTAAACACTTTTAAAAGCTCATTTAAGTGGGGGATGTGATTACTTGTAGAGCAGGAAAGGCACTTAGAAATGCAACTGTAGGAGCCTCTCTGTTTTTAATGTTTAAGAGCAGATAAAACGCCACTTTCACTGACTTCAGGCATTCTTCTGGCTGAGGACTAGGCCATTAATAGTCATTAACACTCTTTCAAATGTATTGCCAGAGTGGTAATAAAATCAACACCTAATTTTTATACTGAAGCTCTGCCAAAGTGCATTTGGTCTTATCACTACATAGAGATGTGTGATGTGCTTGCTACCTAAGACATCAACATCAAGGCTGAATAAAAACATAAATCTTTTATGATGTTGAGACATGTTACTATTTTATTGTAAATCAATATAGATCAATTATTCAAACAATTATTCACTGTTTTCTGAATGAATGGAGGACAAGCCAGTGGCAGTATAAACTGGGGTCTATTTTCCTATTCTGAGGTGACCATCAACTTGGGTTTTTGAAACAAATCATTCACTGGAAAGCTATCCTTAGAAATTTGATTCCATGCCATATTTCCACTATTTGTCATTTAGGGAAATGTCTCAAATAATCAGTTAACGTGGTGAGCATCTTTTTTTTTTTTTTTTTCATAAAACAATACCTAATCTAACCATAAGTGATGGTGGTCTGAAGTTTTATACTTTAAAGTAAATGGACAGATTTACCAGTTGATGTCCCAGCCCACCCTCCTTTATAATTATGTAATATGAATAATTGATGTTGAGTTGGTCATATAGAATATTCTTCTTGACAGAAGAGAAAAATATATTGACAGATGGAAAGAAGGAAGGGAGGAACCAAGGAAGGGAGGGAGAGAAGGAGAGAAGAAGGAAAGAAAGAAGTCTTCCTTCTTAACCAACTTCATTTAGAATTTCATATTCTTTCTTCTTCCTGACCTTTCTTCACTATTGAAACATATTTGTAGGGTGAAACTACACCTTCCCTTCCCCATGTCCCCCATCAAGCTGTGACTCATGGAGAAAAGAAACAAGTTAGCGTGGCAGATAGCGACACCTGTGTCCACACCTTCCCAACACAGACCACAGCTGCTTACTCAATAACCATCTCTGCCCTACTTAATCTTATTCTTTTCTGATCTCCTTTTCTTCCCAGCCCCACCAGTGACACTGGTCTACCTCCTTCTAGCAACAAATGTGTAGGAGACTAAATGTCGCTGTATAATCCCCAGATAAGAAGATGTATCTTATTTCTAATCTTTGTGTTTTCAAGGACTAATCATTATGACTCATAAGGGCATTATGCTTTTTCATAGAGGATCTAAGTATACAATAGAAGAGATTGAGGAGCATAAAATAAACATTTTACCCTCATCTATTACTTTTGGTAGCTACCAGCAATGGCCTCAAGAGAACTGTCTGCTCATTTTATAGGCCACTACAATTGGGAAGTTCTATATAGTCATTCCATTTTGCTTTGTCTAGAGAACTATGTGGTTATTTACGTATTCATTCAACATAATATATAATTATTCAGTTGTTCCTGAGTTCCAAGCAGCATGACAGATCCTGGTTATACTAATATTAACAGGACACAGTCTTTGTCCTGAGAATTCCACATTCTGGAGAAAAAGGAAAATATGATCATAAGCAATAGATTATAATATTTTGAAATTAAGTAGTATGATATATGGTATGAATAAAGGGCTAAGGGAGAAGTAAGACAGTGGTGAATGGCCTCTTCTGACCAAAAGACATTCAACTATTCCTCTACTGCCACTATACAGATCAATGTCTATTTTGGCAGGGAGAATGCAGACAGAGAGCAGTCACATTTAGAGTAAGAAGAAAACTGGTGAACTGGAGAGCTACAGCCAACATTCTGAGACGTGTCATTGAGCCTTATCTTCAGAGAATCTGGAAAAACTCTGAATAATGTGGTGTACTTTGAAAATATACACAAAGGCTTTGCTCCACAAAGTCAGCAATTGAGCCAAGGAAGGGTTAGAACTGAGAATCCAGGAAAGAAGAGGTAATGAATCCCCACCATCTCTTCCATACACAACTGGAGATAGATATCAAAGCTCACTCCACATCCTTACTGCATGGAGAGCCTGCCCTCATTACTATATGCTGGATGTCTTCAAGATTTTCAACTTGGAAACTGAAAGTGGTTAAATTTGAAAAGTGTTTCAGGATCTATACTAAAATGAACTAATTCATTTTTAGATCAATTGCATAAATAACCATAACATTAGTTGCTATTAATTTTAGCCAACAATTAGTTACTGTGGCTGGTCAACAATATTGGAAAACCTCATAGAAAAGATGGTGTATTTAATAGTTTTCAAAGTCAATGTCCTCCTCCCATAGATAATATTTTTATCTCTTTTATAATTACCATTTTCATGTGAAGAGTTCACATTTTTAGAAACTTCTAGCTTCTAATACTAAAATATCTTACAGCTTTACTCTAGATCTTATCAAAGGAAGATTTTTCCCCCTAATTTTCACTTGTTTTATATAGAAGTAATTCATTAAGTTCTGTTTTGATTGTCAGAGAAAAAAAGGGGTAACATTAAGAAAATACCCTAATAACAGCACTTTAAAGCCTGGTATGACATGAAAAATCATAAGAAATATGAAGGCAAAATTAATATTATTTACTATGTTATAGAATTTTTATTGTTTTCTTGTTAAATAAAATAGATTTTACCTAATGAGCCCTCCCCACAGACATTTCTCCTGACTCCTCTTACCTTTGATTTCAAGTATGTGCACTCTACTTTGGAGTTCTTCCTTTTCTTGAGCTGCCTAAGTGAACAAATTTCAAAGAAAAGAGTCCTTCAGCATAATCTTAGAGGATACCTACTTAAGTATGAAAAAGATAATACAGTAACTCTAATATATTTCCTGTAATTATTAATAAATGACTGAAAACTCGAGGATTGGCATAAAGATGCTCTTTCCCCAGTCACAATATTCTTGCATGAATATTTGGTATATTGTACATTGAAGTGTATCTTAGACAGATGTTTTTGGCAAGGGAGCACGTGCACGATTAACATGAGTTATGCATATGTCTGTTTTTCTAAGGCATTGATTTATGGGTACATTTTAAACTTTATTTTCATCAAAAACTATACTTTAATTTCATAAGCATATTCGTCTTCGAGCTTGTAATCATGTTAGAGGAGTTAGTTTCAGTTAAAACATTCATTTTCCAACTCTCATTATTCAAGGAATGGTACATTTAGAAAAGACATTTGAATTTTTAATAATTCTCTGTGAAAAATATTGTGTTAAGACTTATCTAAACATGCCAATCATATATCAGAAATTAACAACGCATTTAAATATAGTAGGACGTAGAAAGCAGCTATTTTTCTACAATGCAACTATCAAGATTATCCCAACATGTGTGCTTGGGAGGATATCTGCCTTCATTTTATAGCTGACAACAGTAAGAGCCAAGGAAGGCTACAGGATTCCCATGACTGCATAGCTAATTAACAGAGTAACAGGATTAAAACATGGCTTAACTGTATTCTTTCTACAGTTACCCACCTCTGAAAAATAATGAAGTCTATCTAAAACTACCCACTTCAAAATTTATTTGTATATTAACATACTCAGGTCCTTTGCCATTTTCATGTGAAATTATTTTATTAGTAGTCATTAGTCATTATAAGCAAAATATAAGAACTAGGTTGAGGATAATCTATATTTATAATATTTATCAAGAAAATATATAAAATAAAGCAATTAGATATATTATAGTTTTTATACAATGTCTTTTGATCTTTAAAGCTCATCTAACTTTGAAAATCCCAAATCTTTATGGATTCCTTGAAGTTGGTTTTAGTTTTTGGTACAATTCAGTTATTTTTTTCTCATAAAACCCAAGCAAATATGTTATTTAATAAATCTAAATAAAGTTGAGAGTATAATGGTAACAATGCACAGCATAGAAAAATTGATGATCTGTGTCAAATTTTGGTTCAAGAAACAAAATGAAAAATTTTATTTTATGAACAATCCCACTGTTTCCATAGAGGTTCTGAGGATTCCACATATAAGATAAAGCCAGATACGTTATCAGAAAAGTATTTTTAAATCTGCTCTTCAACAGTCATGTTTAAGAAAATTAAAAGGTAAGCCAGGAAATGGGAGAAAATATTTGTGTTACATATATCTGAAAAAAGACTTATCTAGAATATATAAAGAACTGCTATAATTGTAATTACAGTAACAGAAACAATAATAAACAACTCAATAAAAAATAACTAGAGGACTTGAAGGAAAGGTGTAGAAATGGCCAAAAAGTAGATACAAATGCTCAACAATAACAGTCAACAATACCAGGAAAATGTTAATTAAAACTACTATGTGATAACACTTCATTCACTGGAAGAGCTAAGGGACAAACAAAAAGAACAACATTATGAAGTGTTGGTGAGGATATAGAGAAACTGGAACTCTCATATGTTTCTGCTGAGGAAGTAACACGGCACAACCATTTTAAAAGAAAGGGTTGATACTTCCTTATATAGTGAAATATACACCTACCATGTGACTTAGCAATTCCACTCCTTAGTTTTAACCAAGAGAAGAGTAAGCATATGTTTACGCAAAGACTTATACACAAATGTTCACAGCAGTTTTATTCATAGTAGTCACAACTAGAGACAACCTATATGCCCACAGATAGGTAAATGGATAAACAATGGGGTGATAATCAGCAATAAAAATAAATGAACTATGGACATATGCAACCGTGTAGAGGAATCTCAAAATTACTGTGTTGCATGAAAGAGCACATGCAAAGAGTAGTACAAAAGCATCCATGCTGTATGATTTAATTTATATGAACTTCATAAACAGATTAATGAAACTGTATGATAGAAACCAGTGCAGTGGTTGCCTGAGGGCTGGGAATGAGATTGGGGCCCCTGACTAGAAAGGGGCACGAGGAATTTTCTTGGGATGGGGGAGATGTGCTATATTTCAATTTTAAGGGTATAATTATTTGTCAAAACTCATTGATCTGTGTGCTTAAAATCTTTGTATTTTATTGTGTGTAAATTAACCACAATATACCAAACAAAGAAAAAAAGGAAAGAACACAATGTAGAAAAAAAGGTAGAGCCAGGGTATAACTTTGGATATTTTTTTCAGTGTGTGTTTATTATATTTTTACAATGGCCAATGTACACCTTCAGAATTATGATTTCTGTATCTCATTTATTGATGTTCAAGTATAATAGCAAATAACATTCTTGACACCTGAAAGAGTAATTCCAATTTAATCTGAACTGTATGATTGTTGTAATTCGTATGGGCATGAGAAAGTGTTTACCTTCCACCTTGTACTTTTATTTTTTGTGTCTTCTCATTCTGTAGAAGTTATCGTAGGGAAGAAAAAATTTGTCTTCTTTCCTTCTAGGTTCTTTGGCTGGCCTAACAATTAAATGGACAAAAGACAGGTTAACAGGAGAAAACGAATGAATATAACTTCTTACGTACAGGAGACCCATAAAAATATGAGACTCAAAGGCAGTTAGGCAAGTGATGTGTATATGCCATTCTGAGCTAAGGAAAGGGGTAGAAGTCTTGGACTTCAAAGGAGAGGAAGGCAGTTCACAGGAAGATGAGGAGAGCAGATGTTTGGTAAACAAATATTTGCCCTGCTATGCAGGTAAATCTCTCAGATGAAGAAGTTACAGCTGGTAATAGCTCTCTTCCTGGTAAAGGCCCCCTTTAGAAGTTCTTTTAGGCAGTTAAGAGGGAGGCAAAAAGCTTTTCTGAGTCTGCTGGGTTTCGGTTGCCTTCAGCTCAAAATAATGTATCTGCCAAACTGGCACATTTGTGGAGGGGCATATTCTGCTCCCCTTCATTATGTAAAATCACTGGGAAAAACAAAATGCCAAATTTTTCTTTCAAATCAGTTCATTCATTCATCTCTTTATACAAAAATGATATGCACTAAGTATTTAATCATATTCCAGAGTAAGACACACGTATTCTCTTCAACTGGGTTGCATAGTTAGTGAGGCAAACAAGCAAACAGAAAATAACGGAACAAGTGATATGATTATATCAGATAAAAGATGGTATGGTGAGTGAAGTGTTTAAAGACAATGCAAGACATTCTAGGGTCACCTACCATACTATGGCGACTACTGTGAAATTTCTTCTGAGGCCTTTGGCAAACTGTTGATAGGTTTTAGTCAGAGATGAAGGTGATTTGGTGTGTGTTTAGAAAGATCTCTGCTGTCAGCTTGTTGAAAAGGAATTGACTGAATCACAACCGCAAGCTGACATTAGTCCAGGCAGCTCTCCAGGCATAGATAACAGTGGCTTGCAACTATTATAGCAGGCAGGGTAGGGAGAAATGAAGAAAGATTTGATGATTGTTGTGATATGACTTGTGTATCTCTCAAACACTTTATTTGAAAATGAGGATGCAGATATTATTATTAGGGTTTTTGGGGGTTGGGGATGACCAAGTGTTACTACTGCATAGACTTAGTTTCTAGAATCTCTCACTGATCTTGTCTTTTTTTTTTTTTTAATTTCAGTGTCAATGAAAATTTGCGTACCAAAATTGAAGGCCAGGAATTTTGTACAGGAGCAATCCAGACCCTGAAAGGTGAGTACTTTAGCTTAAGATTTTTATACCTGATGTTTCAATTTCACATTTTTATTTAATAAGAAGCTGAAAGCCTTGGTGGATGCGTCATAAGTTTTAGGGGAAAAAATTGTTAATCATTAGAAATACTGCCTCTGAGAAAAAGTAAAATAATGTTGCTTTGCTATACAAGAAACTTTTTAAGATGGTCTTCTCAATATTTCAGGAATATATCTCTTTAAATGCAGTCTTAAATCTACCTAATTTTGTGTTTTAGAAGATTTTTCCAGAGAGAGGTCCCATAATATTTTATATTTTTTGAAGATTTCTTTCAAATGTGGTGTTTCAGCTTTTCTTTTACTTCAGTATTGTCTTTTTACCTGTATTTGCAAAATTTATGAACCTGAGGATTTATATTATGTTCTTGAATAGTAACTGAGCAGGCTTCATACTTGCTCCAACTCTGGAAATACTGAGAGTTAAATGTAAACTGGATACGATGCTTTCTTGGGATTTTTTTCTTAGATAGGAAATTCAGTGTTTTGTTTTATTTATTTACTAGATTTAACCTTATACCAGTACTTTAAAATTCAACTCGAATACTTAATATTTTACAAAACATTTCCCAGATCTACATATTGAATTATTTCTTATTTTCTCTTTGATTACACATAATTCATTTGTGTCTTTGATAAAAAACTTATTCACCTATTAATTTGCTTGTTAATTCAACAAACTGCTTAAATATCTACTCTTTGTCAGGCACTGAAATGGGCACTAGATGTATAGTGCTGAGTAAAATAATGCTCCCACTTTCAGGCAGATTACACTCTAATCTGTCACATTACTGAAATCTTTCATTGTTTCAACAAATATTTATTGAATGCCTTCTATGTATGAGGCTATTGTAGGCACTTGACAACATCAGTAAAGAACATTTCAAGATATTTGCCCTTATGGGGCTTACATTCTAGCAGGAGGAGATGGTAAATAAACAATGAACATAATAAATATGTAAGTTATAATAAGTTAGATGGTGATAAGTGCTGTGGAATAAAGAAAAGATAGAAGATGTTTCGAAGACCTGAACATACCTGGGAATTGGACAGGAAGAGAGGTGATTGGGGTCAGCCTCACTGGGGTGATATTTGAACAAATACTCGAAAGACTTAAGAGACTTGGGAAGTAGTTATCTGAGGGAAGAACATTCTGGGCAGATGGAATAGCCAATGCAACGGTCCTAATGCGGAATATGTGGCATGTTAGAGTTACAGCAAAGAAATCAGTTTGCCTAGAGGAGAACAAGCAAGAGAACAGTAGAAAAAGAGCCTGCCAGCAGTGTAAAAAGTTATAGACTGCTATGTATCTGTTTCCCCTCCAGAATCTTCCAAGATGTCTTGATAACCTGTTATTTCTGTGTCTTTTGCTGTGGTTCTCAAAGATTCCATGTCTTACATTAGGTTGTGTGTCTTCCATTCCCCCCTTTATCCTCAGTACACTCTACACAGCTCCTCTCTTTAAAAGTAACTTGCTTGAGTGAACTTACAAAGTTTTCTTTGGTGTATCATGGAATATGAGGACATAAAGTCACCCTTTTAAGAGTGCATACCTTCTGGCTAAATCATAGATAATTAGTAAGAAGGAAATTAAATCCACCTGATTCATTTTTAGCAGCACTCTAAGGGCAAAATAGGTGTTGGGCCAAAATAGGTGTTGCACTTTCTTTTTTTTAAGTACCATGGTCTGGAGAAAAGCCTGTCACAGAGACCAGTGGCTTTCAACTAGTTATAAGACAAGATAGATACTTGCTTTATAAAGCCAATGGCTTTAGAACCTTGCTTTTAGTCTGAGCCAGCGACAGGAAAAAAAGATATAAAAGGTATGGTCCAGAAACCTAAGTAACTTACTTTTTGGTTGGACTTGAAAGAAATTTTTCAACTGATTAGTTGTGAGGGTAATCATTGGAGGGTTTATATGCTATTTAATAGAACATCAGTCCCCCCGTAGCTACCAGAAGGAGACCTACTAGCGAAGATGCTCATGAACCAAAACTCTTAAGTACATAACTCATTCCCTCTTATATTTAGCAAAGCAGAATAACACACTGGAGGAAATCAAACTGACCTTCACCCCAAACTCGGAGTCTCACTCCCATTGCCATCAGTTTATGCCTAAGGGTTGACTCAGGTTTGTTTTTAACTCTGACTTCCTCACAAGCTCTTGAACCCCCCGACTCCCTCCTTCCCAGCACACTGAAGCTCCCTCCCAAGTCCCTGACATTTCCAGTGAGGGTCACTGTATTTATGCAGTGCCGATAACTGAGGAATAAATTCTTACATGTTGGGTAGGATCTTCACTATTGTTTTGCAAATTAGCCAACTGAAACAAAATAGAGATAATGTGTTATTATGGTTAAGGTTAATAAGCTGCTGATTACCTCTAGAGGATACAATTGCAGACACGTTATTTAAAAGGCCTATTTTTGTTGAGCTAACTAGTAAATGAACAGAACGTTTATGTGCGTGGTGTATTAACATGAGCATGGAATTTTGAGCCTGGTAGAGCTAGTTCAATGTGTTTTTCGCTCTTCTCTCTGCTTCCTCGTCAATGTCAGCATCATCCTGAGGTCTGGTCCCTGGATTGTTGTGAACTGCCATTTATAATCCATGAGATGTCCAGCAAGTTACTTTACCTCTTTGAGCCTCGGTTAACTTAGTTGCACAGTTTGGTAATGTTCACTTGTCTATTGCTCACAGGAGAGATTGCTATTTAAAACACTTGTTCTCCATCTGGGATCATACATGATAATTTTCCCACTTTCTTGTGTGCCATTTGTAAAAGATAAATTTAACTTTTTTTTTTTTTTTTTTTTACTAAAAATAAGGTTTATTACTCTTAACCAAAATGATACTACCCCTTAGATGTAGTCAAGGCATTACTTGTAAGCTGTCTTGGACACCCTTGGAATCCAAGGCCATTCACTGATCAATTCCTCAGGAATGCAGTACTGTAGTGGATAGATTCCTGGTCTCTACCAGGTAAAGAATGCATTCTTCTAATCCCCCCCCACCCCCAAATAATGACTTTGGATATCTTATAAATCCCATTTTGTAGCTACTGAAAATCTGGCTGGACATATCCACATTCAGAATTGCCAGTGACACTCAATAACTGGCTACTTTGAATATGGCATTGACTACCACTAGGCTTTGTCAAACAAGGATTTTTTTAAAAAGTATCCAGTGAGTCAGAGGTAGATGTAACTGTTAGTTTGGGGTCCTCTTTGTATGGGAGATGATGGAAGAAATTGTCATAACAGCTACTTGAGTTCCTCCCTTTCTTTGCTCCTGAGAGCAGATTGCTTCTTTGGTATAACTGATGTTGTTGAATTCCTATCCAGAATCCATTCTACACCTCCCCCGTTTCTAATAGCACCCAGGTTTTCCTTCAGGCTTTCATCTTCCTCAGGCAACCTGTACATTTCTGGAGGTGGGCCTGAATCCTTCAACCAGTCAACATACCCCATTCTCCAGGGCAGTCACTGGCATGTGACCTGACCCAATTAGGGTGATTCTGGGGACTCTCCTATTATCATAAGCCAGAAAACTACCTTTCTATCAGCAACTAAAAGAAAGAATATAAAGCTCCAATCACTCCTGAAAGAGAGCCTAAAGCAACACAGAGAACCAACCTTAGGAAGAAACAAATATGGGGGAGCGTAGAGAAGATATTGGAACCAAAACTGAGTTCCTTATACTTTCCTGATCCTCTGGAGAAGCCCACCTTGAAATACACTGGAGTTTTGGAATTCCAGCTAGGAGTTTAAATTTTAAAATTTAAATATTTAAATTGCCTGATATATCTGGGTACTTATCCATGGTTTAGGGGGAATCAATTTGGAACAATTGTAGTGATTCATTGTAAACCTGAATATTTTCTGGATTGGGAATCACATAGTATGCTTCTCCTGGAAGTTTCCACATGAAGAGGAAGAATGAACCCCTATAAAATTTTACAGAATTTTCCAGTTCACTAAAGGGATGCTATTCACTCAATCATCATGTAATTTTGATGAACATATATGACATCAGTAATTACTGTCTTTCTTGAAATTCTTACAAAAATAAATGATGGCTTTGTGGCCCACACTTTCAAGCTGACCTGTGGCTCCTGATTCAGCTGACATGTCTTCATTCACATGGTTTTAACAACAGTGGCAACATCTGGTTTGAGGCTTGACCTGGCTCTGATATGCTCTGTCTGTAGAAAGATATAAGGATAATAAGGTTTAGACAGTAATTTTAGCATAATAATCACCAGTTTTGGAAGGCCTCCAGTGACTTCTCAATAGGTCATTTTCCTCTAACATTTGTTATTATAGCACCATGTACAACTCTTTCTTAGCATATGTTTTGTATACTTGTGGGAATAATTGGTTAATGCCTGTTTTATTAACTAATTTCTTATCCCCAAAAGGTAGAGACCATTGTCTGTAAACACTATTGGCTTCCTAATCCTAGCACATTGTATGGCATTTATTAGGCTCAATATGGATATGTATTGGATGAATGGGTGCAGGGAAAGCTTATAATAGAGTAGGAGATAGTCAAATGAGAAATAATGCCAAAAAGCAGAAGTCAAGTGATAGCCCCATACCTCAAAATATAAGTCACTTTTGTTTAGTGATCATTCCAACAACTAAGAATGTAAGGGAATAAGTTTTATTCACAATCTAAGTATAATTTGGAGGCAGTAGATACATTCTCTTAATCTATTTAAAAAATTTTAAGAGCATAATTTCATGTGGATTCTGTTTTTCTATTTCATGTGTAAATCACTTCAAATATTAGCTCCAGATGGTGCAGTCTCAAAGGTTTCATATTTACTCACAGTTCAATATTCTTTTCCAAATCAAATGTGAAAGCGGCATTTCATACAAATACTAGTCTTGAAACTGAGCAAAGGTAAGACAATCCTCAAACCTAGAGACTACTAGGGCCTTCCTAGGTTCTTTCAGGAGGCAAAAGGCTCCTAATTGTATGAATATTTTATCCATCCAGGAAGGTATTCAGGTATTCTCCCCGCCCCTTCTTTCCATCTCCTCCTCTCCCTCTCTCCCGTCTCCCCAGCAAAAGTCAAAACTAGATAATGGGTTAATTGGGAAAGGTTTTCTTACGTTAATCTTTTTTTTTTTTTTTAACCATCCCTTACCTTGACCTATACACACATTCAAAGAGAGGGAGAGGAGAAAGAAATGTGAAATGCATTTTGAAATATGACTAGCAGTAATTGAAAAATGTTTCATTTCTCTTTGAATTAAAATTTCACATTACTTCTTTTTGATGTGTTTAAAAATATTCTACTCATGATGATGACTATCTTTGTGTATGTGAGCAGTGCTCAAAAAAACAATGACTGCTCAGTGTGTTGTTGAACCCAAGTTAGTGTGCCCGATGCACAGTGAGGCCAAACAAACTGAAATGTTGGTGTTTGGAGCAGAGAAAGGTTTATTGCAAGAACTAAGGAAGGAGAATGGGCAGCTCATGCTCAAAAGACCTGAACTCCTGGATGGCTTTCAAGCAAAGGTTTTAATTTTTATTTATTTATTTTTAAAAATTTATTTACTTATTTTTGGCTGCGTTGGGTTTTCGTTGCTGCATGCGGGCTTTCTCTAGTTGCACGAGCAGGGGCTACTCTTCGTTGTGGTGTGTGGGCTTCCTATTGTGGTGGCTTCTCCTGTTACAGAGCATGGGCTCTAGGTGCGCAGGCTTCAGTAGGTGTGGCATGCAGGCTCAGTAGTTGTGGCTCACAGCCTCTAGAGCGCAGGCTCAGTAGTTGTGGCGCACGGGCTTTGTTGCCTTGTGACATGTGGGATCTTCCCAGACCAGTGCTCGAACCCATGTTCCCTGCATTGGCAGGCGGATTCTTAACCTCTGCACCACCAGGGTAGCCCCAGGCAAAGGTTTTTAAAGACAGTGTTAGGGGAGAGGGTCTCAGGATATGTGATCAGCTCATGGACCTTCTGATTGGTTGGTAGTGAGGTAACTGGGTGATGTTTCTGGAATCTCAACCTTCTGGTTCCAGCCAGTCTGAGGTCTACATGCTTGTGGTCAGCATGTAGTCACCATCCTCCACCTGGGTGGGGGTCTTGGTTTCTGTAGAACAACTCAAAGATATTCATCAGATTGTTATCTATATCCCTACAGGAGGAACTAGGAGTTCTGTGACTCTTATCGTCCTAATCATTAACTGCTTGAGCCTGCTCTTTGGAACTTGGAGGAGGCCTAGGAGATTAAAGCCTATTTTTTTCTTACTAAAAAGAAATGGGAGACACAGAGGGGGTTTTGTACTCTGGAGGGCCCTGCAGGGTTCTGCTCAGTTTCACATGTACCTAACAACACCAGAGAGAAATTTGCTCTTTGATTTGAGGCAGTAGCTACTATTTTGCAGGACCTTCTGGTGTGCAGTTCTGCTTCTTAGGCTTTTAGGAGTCCACAGATTTTTCTCAGAAAAGTTGTTGCCAATTCCTTATATCCTCATGCCATATTCTCTTCCTCCTACTGTCTGTCTCTCAATGCTGATTGTGGCTATACTGCATTATTGGAAACTGAATTTTAAAACAACTTGTGGGTCCACATTTCACCTTACCCAGTAAGTCTTACTATTATGTAAGGATTCTCAGCTCAGAATTTTAGTTTATGTGAGAAATGTTGCTATTACATTTGATTCAAGTGGTTAACCTTTTACATTTATTGATATATTGCGTAGGTTTTCTCTTTACTCCAATATATTTTTATTTCCATTTTTATACTTCCTCGTTGCTTCTTCTCTGTTCTCTCTATTTTAACTTAAATTTAAAGAAACAGAGACTCATTTTCTTCAAATAATGGAGGAACTTTATTAACACTAGATAAAAAAATCTGATTACCAAAGCATGAGAACTATAATATGGTGGGATCTTGCATTAGATGCTCATTCAGTGTTAAAGGCAATTCTCAGATTTCAGAAGTTTGTGACTCTTCATTTTAGGGTTCCAACTCCTATATAATTAAATAAAAAGGAATTTTCAGACTTACCTGTCATGTCTCTATAATAATCTCTTTATGTGCCAGTTTTCCTACTTCTGCTTCTCTTCTCATTACCTACAGGGCTAAAACTTTCCTTACTCCTGAAATAGGCATTCTGATTGACTCAGCTTACTATCCTCAATTATTTTTTGCTTCAGACCTCATCATGGATAGCTAGTTTGACTGCAGATTGACTTATTTTGTGCCAAGTACTCACCCCTCATCCAAACTGCTTGAGGAAGTCATGGTTACATGGCTAGGTTGATCTCTGAGAGAGGATTTTAGAAAGGGCTGTTTCTCCTATTTCTCTTGAAGCAAACTTTGTTATGATTGACATATCTAGTACAATGGTCCTTGACTTCTAGCATTTAAGTCCTTATATTCATGTGTACAATTGCCATATGAAATAATCCAATTAACAAATGAAAACCCACAAAGGTATATAATACTCTGATCTGTTTAAGTTATAGGTTCAGTGGCTGCAATTCAAACTATTAGTGGCTTTAAAAAGATGGGAGTTTATATCCTTCTTATTTAAACCTAATTTGCTATTGTGTCTCTTCCTTTATCTTCCTACTTCATTTTCTCTCTTCTTTTATTGTAAAGTATGCTCCTTCATCATAGCCAATGTTAAGTGAAAATTCTGTGCTGGGACTATGATATTCAGTTAGGTCTAGGGATGACAGTATTGGCAGGACATGGTCAATAAAGAAGAAAAAGCCAAATCCGTAATAATTGCATTTTACTGGTAGGGCCAGTATAATTGTTCTACTTCTATTAAATAGTAGTACCATACCAGGGATTAATGACTGATAAATACTTCTTGAAAAATATAGGGAGCGTCTTTGAAATTTTTATGTAAAATTTGAATATCCACACTTTGTTTTTAATTCTAGTAGTGTTTTCCTTTACAATTAAAATATCGTATTCTGTATATTTCTTTAATTATCAATATCAGGAATGATTTTGTATTTATTGATTCTCTTTCATGCAAAAGAAGAAAATTAGTACTCTTTTCCTTCCACCTCTCTTGCCGCTTTCTGGTTTTTGTTGACATTGTGGTCTTCTGGATTCATAATATTATAACTATGTTTTTATTATGTATCTTCTAAGATTTATTAAAAAGAGAAGAAGGATTCTGGAAATCATGAATGACAGCCTCTTCTGAATGTATTTTCTATGCTCCCATATCTGATTGTCTACTACTACTGAACTAGGTGGATCTGGTCAACATGAGATGTGTGATCATCCTAGAAACCAGTGGTGTGGGTGTGGGGCGTTTGGGACTTTAACCTTATAGAGGGAAGTCCAGAGACAGTGGACTATGAGAAGCTCCAATATTAGGATCTAAAGATATTACTAGAAGAGGTAGATGCTCAAAGATCTGAGGACCACCAAATCCAAAAAACCCTCTGTCTCTCACTCACAACACACACCTGGGATGTATTGGGTGGGCCAAAATTTTCGTTCATTTTTTTCCGTAAGATGGCTCTAGTAGCACTTAGTTGTCTTTAACTTCATTTGAAATAATTTTGTTAAATTGTATGTGACAGCTGTCATATGAGCGTGCATTTAAAAAAAGACATCAAAATTGGTGAATTTTTGTGTAGCCATTTAATATTGAAGATGGAAGAAAAACAACATTTTCGGCATATTATGCTTTATTATTTCAAGAAAGGTAAAAACGCAAGTGAAACGCAATAAAGATTTGTGCAGTGTATGGAGAAGGTACTGTAACTGATCGAATGTGTCAAAAGTGGTTTGCCAAGTTTCGTGCCGGAGATTTCTTGCCAGACAATGTTCCACGGATGGGTAGACCAGTTGAAGTTGATAGCAATCAAATCGAAACAACAGTTGAGAAACAATTAACTTTATACCACATGGGAGATAGCCAACATACTCAAAATATCCAAATCAAGTGTTGAAAATCATTTGCACCAGCTTGGTTATGTTCATCGCTTTGATGTTTGGGTGGAACGGAAGAGATCATGGGGCAAGCGAAATGAACCACCACCAACCGCATCAAAGGCCAGTCTTCATCCAAAGAAGGTGATGTTGTGTATATGGTGGGATTGGAAGGGAGTCATCTATTATGAGCTCCTTCTGGTAAACCAAATGATTCATTCCAACAAGTACTGCTCCCTATTAGACCAACTGAAAAAGGCACTCGATGAAAAGCATCCAGAATTAGTGAAGAGAAACACATAATCTTCCATGAGGCTAACGCAAGACCGCATGTTTCTTTGATGACCAGACAAAAACTGTTACAGCTTGGCTGGGAAGTTCTGATTCATCCGTCATATTCACCAGACATTGCACCTTTGGATTTCTGTTTATTTTGGTCTTTACAAAATTCTCTTAATAGAAAAAATTTCAATTCCCTGGAAGACTGTAAAAGGTACCTGGAGCAGTTCTTTGCTCAAAAAGATAAAAAGTTTTGGGAAGATGGAATTATGAAGTTGCCTGAAAAATGGCAGAAGGTAGTGGAACAAAAGGGTGAATACATTGTTCAATAAAGTTCTCAGTGAAAATGAAAAACGTGTCTTTTATTTTTACTTAAAAAACCGAAGGCACTTTTTGGCCCACCCAATATACTGGCCCTTCATAAAAATGTATAGGCTCCCTATTCTCGAGACTAGGATAGTGGAAGGAGCGTAGGGACCTGGCAGGGTTTCTCCAGCTAGGGTAGGCTAGGGATCAAGGAAAATAAGCAACAGCTAAAGGAACAGGGAACCCATCTCCTTCCATCATTTGAGAGATATCCCCATAAATCTGTTCCCAATTAGCATAACTCAGTCCCAGAAGCCAACCAAAGTGACAACATCAAAAGCAAGAAAAAATAACAACACAGATAAGGAGCTTGGTTGCCTGAGAGGAAAATCGGCCATCACAGAGAGCCAACTGGAAGACACACACGAAGACTTGGACAGACAATAAATGAACTTAAGGGCCAAGGAAAACATGATACCGTCATTCTGGACCTAAATACTTGTAGAATTTTAAAAAGTTAGTAAACAAATTAAACTAAAAGATAGCCACTGAACAGAGTGAATTGAAATTAGTGGTGCGGAGAGGTGTGGGTAGAAGAAATATCTCAAAGCCGGTAAAGATTTAGACATTGGATTTGGCAGAAATCATTAATGGAAAAGCATGGTGCTATTACAGAAATCCAAAATGACCTAGTGCCTCTGTTTCCTTACCAATAAAATGAGGATAATAATAGTATCTCATGGGATTATTATAAAGAATTAAAAGAGTTAATATTTGTAAGGTGCTTAAAGCAGTTCTTAACACAGAATAAATGCTCTGTGTTTGCTAAGTAAATAAATAAGACAGAAATAATGACTAAATCCAAACACTGGTTATTTGAAAAGCCCAATAAAATAAATAAACACTTCTTGAGAATAGTTTTAAACAAGGAGAGAGAGAGGAAAAACAAAAAATTTGGAATGTAAAAGCAAACACCTCTAATACAGAGGAACTTAAAAGAATTATGTTTGAATATTACCTGCAAACCCATGCAATTTCAAAACTATGAGAAATATCTGATTTTCCATTTAAATGCAAATTATCAATACTGACCTTACAAGAAGTTAAAAATCTGAATGGATCTATTACCACAGTACAAATCGGTGCAGGGCACCAGGATCAGATGAATTTCCAGTTAAGTTCTATTTAATTTTAAAAGACAGATAATTTGAAAATTATCACAATTATTTCAGACCAAAACTGGAAAGCCTTCAGATTTATTTTATGAAAGCAATATAACTTCAAAATCAGAACCTGACTAAAATAGAAAGAATAGAAAATAAAGACAATCACATTTTGGAGGGTTTTATAACATTTTTGTTGAATCCCAAATATCATTTCAAAATGTAATCCACATCAGAATGATGAATAAGATATGTTATATCCTTTTCTTCTTTATGAGCTTTGAAATACAGTGTATTTCACAGTTACAGGACATCTCAATGCAAAAGTGAAATGAGATCATGTATATATGACCTCTATGGAGATGTCTTAAGATTTACATTTGTAAGAGAAGAGTAACATAGCCAAGTTGTCAAAACATACCTTAAAATGTTTCAATAACTGAATCAATTATCAGGTTTAGAGTTGAATTTACACTAGTTTGAAATGAATCAAATTTTTTAAAAGTCTCATCCTGTTTAATGTTGAATAGTATCCCGTTGTATAGATGGGTCACCATTTGTGTATCCAATCACCCTTTGAAGGACACTGGTGTCCAATCCAGCATTTAATGATTATAATTATGAACATAGTTGCTATAAGCATTTGCATTTTTTGTTTTTGTGAATGTAGGTTTTCACTTCTATAGACAAAATTATCTCAGAGGACAGTCTCACTTTTGATGAAAATATTCAAAATAAAATGAATAGAATTCAGCCAAAACATCAGGGCTAATGAGTTTTCTTCCATGATTGGCAGGGGTGGTTCAAAATCAAGATGCTAGAGTTACATAAATATTAAGTAACTTGCCTAAGGTTCTCCAGTGAGTGAGAAATTAAACAATTTTAACCCTCACTTGTTGACTCAATAATAATAATAATAACAACGAATATGTTATCATGAAATAGCTAAGTTGTACTCAAACTATTCTGTAGCTGTTTTATTTCTTAGAAGTTAAAAGATTCATCTTATAATTTTTCCTTTAGATATTGTAATGTGAGAAGAAACAGGAATTGCCATATTAGAAGTGAAGGCATTTTTTGAGATTAAATGTAAAATAAAATATTTGCTTTTGCTATAGATGAGTAAGTGAAAAGAAAAAGAACAAAGAGAGACTTTTTAGATTTTTGGCTTGACTAAAACTAGGTAGGATACTCATGATCTACTCTCAGCAAAAATGATAGAGGAAGAAAATAGACAGGAAAAGGTTTCCCAAAAAGTCAAGGGCCAGGCTAAAGAGAAGCAGAAGTGGCAGTATTATGACTGTGGAAGATGAATGTAGTGGCACTTCTCATTTATTTAGTATTCAGGATTTCAACCTTAATTAGGATTCCTTTGTCACATCATTCATCAAATATACTTGAAGAAATGGAAATGAACCTCAAAGTTTCTGTCGCCTCAGGCGTGCTTTTAATACTTTTACTCATTTCAGCGTATTGTGAAATACAGTGAGTTGACTAGGAAATGTTTTAGTCAGAATAAGTAACATCCAAATGAAGACATCACACAAAAAAAAAAAAAAAAAAAAAAAAAAAAGACATCACACATTATAAGCAATTCTGGCAGGAACATCAAAAAGCAACCATTTAAATGGTTACTAACTTGCGTTTCTTTCAGCCAGTGCTAAGAACAATACCTTTTTTCTTTACCCCAAAATATTCTTCTTTGCCACCCAAAGATTTGTAACAGTCCTTTTAAAAAAATACCTTAAAAACGATTCCTGCTTATGAAATTCCACAGCGTTTGTTTTGTTAACAATGTGACTGTATTTACAAAGGAATTTGCATATTTATGATTATAACCTGCCAAGTCAGATATAGAAAATATAGGATTATTAATTCAATAAGCATGTTTAGCATGTGTAGAACTACTTTAGGCACCAAGATAATCCTTTTTCAACCTTCTCCTCTGCAAAACCTTTTCCTATATGTGATGTCCTTACCTTGTCCCTACCTGTATGTGATGCAGCCTTCTTTGGTAACTGCGCCCCAGGTAGAAAGGATTACTCTCTCCATTTAGCACCTGTAGCCCTTGGCACACACATCTTAAATGAATCATCCATGTGCATAAATGTATGATACATATATACTATATATGTCTCCATACAGAATATAAGCATTTAAAAAGCAGGGATACTATTATATACATGTGGATTTCCAAAAACTAGAACTTGTCGATATTTAATATATTAGTCATCTTTTGATTTTACAAATAAATAAATGAATAAATATGATTAATCATATAATTAATAATTATATAATTAATCATTATTAGATACAGTAATATCATACTTGTTTTACTGAGTAGTTGTGAGATCAAATGGTCTTTAAAGTCTTTTTAAAGTTGCATAAAAGGTGACATTTCGTTGTTGGTCTCATCATGGATGCTCTTGAATTTGTATCCTACTAGTGTAATTAATGCAATAGCTGTATTAGAATTAAGCACTAGGCTTAGAAAGTAGTCTGAGCCCATATTTTACTGTTCACCAGCTATAGTGTGACTTTGGCCATGTTTTTAAACTTTTCTATACTTCCTCATCTAAAAATGTGAATAATAATGTGGGGTGTTTCACAGGGCTATTTGTTAAAATTAAATGAGGTAAATAAGTAACACACCTAAAAGAGTTTTAGATACATAACAAGTCTTCAGTAACTATTAGTTGTGACTATTATTAACATAGTTTGACATTTTTATAAGGACTTTGCTGATTCTGCTGCGCAGAGCCTCCTTTTTTCTACCTATATTTTAAAATAAGAGACTGGATTCCTGATGCCTGAATTATAAAGGTTTCTCATACCATTTTAGAAAGCACTATGGACTCCCTTTGAATTCTTTACATTTTATCCCCAAATACTAATGTAATCATAAAGACAAAGAATTCCATTAATTTTCTTGAACGAGCTCTATGGGACGATATAGTACTTTGCAAAATAGAATAAGAGCTCCCTATATGTGAATATCCAGTAGGAAAAAGCTTTGTGGGCTTTTTAAACCAACTTTGGCTAAAGAAACCCTGAGAATATTCTCGCTCCTCTGAGAATATGCTCTCTGTGTCTTATACTTCAGAGCTGTCAGTCAGTATTTTTGATCATTAGCCATCTGTGATTATTTTAATTTTTGCCAGCAGGAGAAGGAACTCTTTTCCACCCAGGAGCTCTGTTATTACAATATAATTTATATGTAAAGAGCTCATTTCATCAGTGAGAGAAACTTTTCTGCAGTTTTTTTAAGGTTTGAAGGAAACTCATGGTATCTTGTTTGTTTGTTTGTTTCTTTCTTTTTTTTTCCTTTCTCCACCTCTACACCACTGTTTCTCTGTCATACTTCACATTTATCCTGGCATCTCCCCATACAGAAATTCTCTAGTACCTAGTCAATAGTTTTAAGAACAGGATTAAGTTAAACTGATTTCTGTATGTTTTAAATGAAAACCCTCATATTTATTGTAGTTGCTGTTTTAAAGTGTAAAGCTCATAGAGAAAAATATAATTTTACTTTGCACTGATGTTTAGTGTTGAAGAAGAAGCCTCTAGTTAAGATTTCCTTCTTAAAAGTTTATTAAAATGGCATGATGACATTTTAGCTTTAACTATGTAATAAGGGCAAGTTTTGAGGGAGGAAAAAAAGGAATTTAAAAATAAAAAAAGTTGGCCTTTTCTATGTAATACCATGAGTTAGGATTTAGAGTCATGGAATCACATTCATACCTCATCTGACTTCTGCTTCTCATTTCAGTTTGACCTTCAGCAAGTCAAAAACTCCCCTCAATCACTTTCCCTATAATGTGGAATAATAATGTTTAACTGAATATGGTTATTGCAAAGATTAATGAGTTATTGGTCATAAAATGTAACTCATGTATTAAAAGTCTCTGCATGAAGAGAGGACTGAATCCCCGGGTCATTATTGCAGCGTGGTTTTGTGAAGTGAAATAAATTATTGATCAACTACACAAAATTTTAGGTCTCGAACTTTATGAAGCAAGTTGCAAATCTCAGGATAGATACTACTAGAAATTAGTGCTTTTGGAGGTCCCATGCCATTTCTTGTGGAAACAGAAAGTATATTATTGCTTCCTTTCCTGGTGAAAGGGCACAGTATATTCTTGGCAGAGTTGACTTTTAAGGAAATTACTGATGATCTGAGGACACTCCTATATTTTTCTTCTTTGTTTTCCATCTGTTTTTTCCTCTCCCATTTCCTAACTCTATTTCTCTGTTCGCTGTCACTGCTTTCTTTGAGAACATGAACTGGGAGTGCTTCCTCCCATAACTGAAGCAGAGAAAGCGAACAATCTCAGTGTAGCAACATAGTACTTCCTGTCTCTGGGCACTTAGATACTTGTTTAAAAAATAATTGAAAAGTAACATCATGTCTTCGTTCTGACAATTTTTACTGAGAAGTTTGGAAAAAAGGCCAAGAATAAATGTAAGATTTTCTGGTTTTTCATTTGTTTTTCTCTAGGAATAAGGAATGCGGAGGATGATATATAAACACACACACACACACACACACACACACACACATAGGGAATGTTACTTCCTGAAACAGTGATCAGCTTGGTGAGGAAGCAGCAGCTTCTTCTGAGAAATAGCAGGGAATGTAGCCAAGTGCCCAAAGAACCCTGAGTCACTAGGTCCGGTCTCATTGAAAACTAACCTAATCTGTAACCAATTTAACATCTGAACTTAATTTGCTTGGCTCTAATCAACCCAGATCATCTTCCCGCATAGAAGCCTTGAGATTAGTCATGATATCCAGAAACGTCAAGAGTAATGACAAATAACTGACACATATATACCTTCATGCAACTTGCCTCTTAGAGGTGGTTTCTTAATTTTAAAAAGCTTCAAAATATGGCACTTTGTGATGCAGACAGAATCTGTTTCTTTATGCCAATCATTTGTTTTTTAAGAATCATGGAATGGGCTCAGCTCCTTGTAGAGATAATTTTGCCCCAGTAGCAAAACTAAAAGAGTTACTGTTTAGATTTTTTTTTTTAAGACAAACAAACTGTAGGTTACACCCCCGGAGCTGCTGAGAGAATGAGACAGTTTTGCTAACTCTAACATGACTTTTCATGACTCAGTCCAGAGCTGCTAAAATCATATGACTTGCATATATTGTGTAGCTATATAGACCAGGAAACAATGTGGTACATCTCTGTCCCTTAGCAACTTGGGTTTATGTCCTGGAAAGTAACTCCACCCACAGGAAGTGAGAATTATAAGAATAACTCAGTTATATCTGCCTTCCTAGCCAGAGGTGAGAGACAATCAGGTCAAATAACAAATAAGCTATAATTAAGCTTCGGAAAATTTTAAAAACAAAGGAGTTAATGATTTTATTTCTATGCAAATAACAAATCTTTGGGACAGATCAAATGCATTTTTTGCTTCCATATTGCTGAACTTTGATTTGATTGATTCTATATTTATCCCCCTGTGGCAGCTGGACCACTCACTTTAGAGGAAAACTTTCCTAATTCCAGTCTATCAAGGAAAATCTGCAAGTTAAAAACTCACTTTTATCAGCAGGCATTTGGAGAATGGCAGGTGACAAATAAAGCTCTTAGTGGATTATTCTAATTGCATTTTCTTTTACCTTCATAACTTAAAAAGTTGTAGGAAAAGGGAGAGGGCAACTTTCTATGGTTTTGACAGTTGTGCTTACATCTTTCTCGAATGAACACTGTGTTTGAAGTTTTCGCAGACTCTCTGTGTGAAGCTAGTTTGGGAGTGTCTATAACTTGTACAATGGATATATAGAGAAAAGGACTAAGAATAATCAGATGCATTAGATACATAAAAGTATTGACTAACATTATTGCAAACTATTTGTAAGCCTTTCTCTACTTTTGTTTATTTTCACAATTTTCCTTACACATTTATTACTTTATATTGATGACAGAAGAGTAAAACACAAAATAATAAAACATAAGAACTTAAATAAAGAATAAAAAACTAAAATGAGGTAAACTTAGGAGGTCTAAATGAAGCAACAATGGTATTAACTTGAATATTCCTTTAAAAACAAAATACATTTTATTATAAATCAAAACCCCCTAAATCTCAGTTTAAATTGTTACTCTGGGATTTTTATAATATTGATAGGAATTATAGTATAGAAAGGAATTATAATATAGAAAGGAATTGAGTTGTAATAGAGATAGGAATTATAATAAAGAAAGGAATTGCACAGATATTAATTAGTTAATGAGTATCTGAGTATTTCTGAGAACACAGTTTCAATATTGGGCAATGATAATGTTTTTATTACAATTTCAGTTTTTTTAAACATTGGAAACAAACTTGAAATTTTATCTAAATGACAAATTTTATGCAAATATGCATGTATTATATATTCAGAAATAAGCAAACACATATTTCCCATTAACTAGAAGAACTAGAAAGAGAAATGGATAATACGACTCAGATCAAAGTAAAAACAGGAATCCCAAGAAGAACATGTGCTTCTCAGTTGATTTTTCTGCCTACATCACATTGTATCATGACTTTATATATTTAACCTGTGCTCCCAACATGAGTACTTTAAATTTGCTTATAGTTTAAGCATTCATTCTTCATCAGTAACCAAATGCCTATATTTGCAGATTTTCAGAATTTATCCTTTCCTTATAATCCTCACAGAAATTTCTCCAAAATAATATTACTTTTCTCAGTTACAGAGCAAAATTGCGTCAATAGTGATAAATATGGCATGTAAGGGAAATATAAAAAAAAGCTCCCACATCTGACTGAATGAGTTAAGAATAGCTTAAAGGAGGTTGCATTTTTGATGACACTTGACAGTATATTTAAAGGTTGACAGAAAGCCTCAGGTGGAAAATGTATAGAAAGATAAGTGAATATGAGGTTATGATGTGTTCTGGGAACTACGAGTAGTTTTTTTATTATTATAGGGTTTAGTTTAAATTCTGTTTGTCTTCATTAAGTGTCTTGAGACATTGTGAAAGTGTGTAAAGAAGTTTATGGTTAGAGGTGAGACCGAAAATGTAGCAGAAACTAGATTTGAAAAAGGCCTTGTATAATTTGTAAGGGGATTAGATTTATCTATTCTCATTTCAATCCCTTCTGTCTATCATATCCGTCATGTTTAAAAACCAGCAATGTCTCATTCAAATGAC
Organism: Balaenoptera physalus; assembly: GCF_965194825.1. Lineage (NCBI taxonomy): Eukaryota > Metazoa > Chordata > Mammalia > Artiodactyla > Balaenopteridae > Balaenoptera > Balaenoptera physalus. The sequence goes on along the minus strand of NC_138887.1, from coordinate 57,213,484 downwards.
TCAAAGTCTCACTCCTTCAACAAACCTTACCTTGTTAAATAAATATGTAAGTTATTGTACTACTGTGTCTGGCTTATTTCACATAGCATAATGTCCTCTAGGTTCACCCATGTCATTGGCCAATTACAGTGTTTTCTTCTGAATAATATTACATTGTTTACATATATGCCACATTTTCTTTATCTATTTGCTTGTCAATGGACATTTATGTTGTCTCTATATTTGGCTGTTGGGAATAATGCTGCAGTGAACACGGGAGTGCAGATATCTCTTAGGGATCCAGATTTTAATTCCTTTGCATATATACCCAGAAGTGGGATTGCTAGATTATATAGTAGTTCTATTTTTAATTTTTGAGGAATCTCCATATTGTTTTCCATAATGGCTATATCAGTTTACATTTCCACCAACAGTGTTCAAGGGTTCCATTTTCTCCACATCCTTATAAATAGTTGATACTTTTTTTTTTTTTTTTAATAATAGCCATCCTAATAGGTATGGGGTGATATCATATTGCAAGTTTAAAATAATGTTCTTTTTTTCCACATTGCGGTTTTGATTTGCATTTCCTTGATGATTAAGGATGTTGAACATGTTTTCATAGACCGGTTGGCCAGTAGTTTGTCTTTGGAGAAATGTCTATTCATTTCCTCTTCTCATTTTTTAATCAGATTGGTGTTTTGCTATTGAGTTTTAGGAGTTTTATATATATTTTGGTTATTAACCCCTTATCAGATATATGGCCTGCAAATATTATTTTTCCATTCCATAGGTTATCCTTTCACTTTGTTGCTTGTTTGCTTTGCTGTGCAAAACCTTTTTAGTTTTAGTAAAATTTATGTATATTTGCTTTTGTTACCTGTGCTTTTGGTGTTATAGACGAGAAATCATTGCCAAGACTCTTTTTTTTGTCGAGGAACACTTTTCCTGTGTTTTCTTCTATGAGTTTTATGGTTTGAGTCTTTGAGTCTTTAATCTATTTTGAGTCTTTAATCTATTTTGAGTTAAAATTTTGTATATGGTGTAAGGTAAGGGTCCACTTTCATTCTTTTGTATGTGGATAACAGGTTTTCCAACACTAATCATTAAAGAGACTTTTGTTTGCCCGTTTATGTGTTTTTAGTGCCCTTGTCAAAAGTTAGTTGGCCACATATGTGTGGATTTTTTGGGGGCTCTCCATTTTGTTCGATTGGTCTACACATCTGTTTTTATGCCAATTCCATACCATTTTGATTAATATAGCTTGTGATATAGTTTGAAATCAGAAAGAATGATGCCTTGGGCTTTGTTCTTCTCTCTCAAAAGAAGATTTGGGGTCATTTGTAGTTCCATTTGGATTTTAGAATAGGTTTTTCTATTTCTAAAATGACACTGGAAGTTCAAAAGAGATATCATTGACTCTGTAGATCACTTTAGATATTATACACATTTAACAGTATTCTACCAATCTATAAGCATGGATGTCTTTCCATTTATTTATGTCTGCTTTAATTTTTGTCATTAGTGAATTACAGTTTCAGTGTAAAAGAATTTTACCTCCTTGGTTAATTTTATTTCTACATAATTTATTCATTTTGATGCTATAGTATATTATGTTGTTTTCTTAATTTCCTTTTTGCACAGTTTGTTGTTGGTGTATAGAAACTCAGCTGATTCATGTATACTGATTTGTATCCTGAAATTTTACTGAATTTGTTTATTCTAATAGATGTGTGTTTGTGTGTGTGCATGTAGTCTTTCGGGTTTTCTACATATAAGATCATGTCATCTACAAACAGAGATACTTTTACTTTTTTTCTAATTTAGATGACTTTTATTTCTTTTTCTTGCCTAATTGCTCTGGCCAAGACTTCCAGTACTATGTTGGATAGTGAGAGTGGACATCCTTGCCTTACTCCAGATCTTGGGGGAAAACCTTTCAGTTTTTCATCATTGAGTGTAATGTTAGCTGTGGGCTTTTCATATACAACCGTTGTTGTGTTGAGGTACTTTCCTTCTATACCAAATTTGTTTAGAGTTGTAATCATGAAAGGGTGATGTGTTTTGTTAAACATTTTTTCTGCATCTATTGAGATGATTATGTAATTCTTATCCTTCACTTTTTAATGCAGTGTATCATATTGATGGATTTGCATATGCTAAACTAAACTTGAATCACAGGGACAAATTTTACTTTTTCCTGGTATATTATCTTTTTAATATACTGTTGAATTTGGTTTGCCAAAAGTTTACTTATATAAATATATTGTTAAAATATATTGTTTAATAATATATATAATGAATAATCATACATAAACTTCATGTAAAGTATATCTGAATTCATCCCCAAAGTTTATAAGATCAGAAAGGGGATGGAGTAGAAAAATAAACATACCAAACATCACTGACCATGGATTAACTCAAAATACAGACTAATGACAGATAAAATACACAGAGAAAAATTAGGAAAATATTGCTAGGAAAAGAAGATAATCTTAGTCATGTCCCACAAACAGAGAACAAATTATGGTGATACAAAGGACATTATCAGCAGGGTATCAGGTTTGTGAGCAGATATAACTTTCCGTATATGGGAAAGGTGACTTGAAGGACTACCCTAGAGAACCTTAACCTTAGCCTTAACCAATCTTGCTCTCTGAGCCAGGAGGATGGATGGGTGACTTATTTTCAAAGATATGGCTGGTAAGACTAATGACCACTTAAAACTGTGGCCCAGAAAAGTAAGAGGACACACTCTGACACTTGCAAACAGGAGGCTATATCCCTAGAAGTAAGAAAAATATAAAAATGGACCAGTCTTGACTGAATCAGGAGATTTGTCTGCTATTATCTTCCTGAAAAAAGAAAATCAAATCCTCTGTGGAGTAATATAATGTTTTCCAGTGCCTCTACATATATTTTTATAGGTAGTGTCCAGTATTAAATAAAAAATTATCAGGCATGCCAGGAGCCAGGCCAAAATATCAAGAAATCAAGAGGAAAAAAGACCATAGAAACAGATCCAAATATGTTTTATATGTTCAGGTTTTCAGTCACTGACTTCAAATGAAATATGATTACAAGATGAAACTATGACAAGATATTGTAAAATATAATAAACTTTACTGAGGTTTCACCAAGGAAATGGAATATATAAAAAAAAGTTCAAATAGAAGTTTTTAAAAACACAATAGTAAGTAAAAGAATAGACAGTGCATAAAAGAGAATTAGTGATCTGAAAGTTACATCAGTATAAAATAATTATTGAAATAGAGAAAAATTATGTTAAATATATGAGAACATAAAAGGAATATAAGTAAAACATATGCCATACAATGAAGTCACTGACATATGTGTATACTATTAAAGTAACTTGTAGAGCAAGGAGAGACACAGAGATAGATAAGAAGAAGAAGGGGAGGTGGAGGGGTAGGAAGAAGGAGGAAAGAGGGGGAAGGAAGATGGAGAAAGAGTGAGAGAGAGAAAAGTGGAATAAGGAAAGACAAGTAATATTTGAAGAGATAATATCTGAGAATTAAACTCAGTAAGGATGTCAAGCAAAAGATTGAAAATCTCTATAAATCTCAAGGACAAAAAATAAAACAACAAATAAAACATCATAGATAACCTGCTATAATCAAAAACAAGGAGAAAATTTTAATAGTAGCCAGAGAGGAAAAAACATGCATCATCGTCAAATGAACAATCATAAAAGTTACAGAAAACTTCCCAACATAAATGATGAAAGTCTGTAGACAATGGAATGGCACAATCAAAATGCTTAAAGAAAATAAGAACCAAGCTACTTTTCCATACCCAGTGAAAGTGCCCTTCAAACATTAAAATAAACATGTTTTAGGCAAGCAGAAAAGAGAACACTGGTCACCGGTGGACTCACCTGAAAAAGGTGCTAGAGGAAGGTTTGCAAATGGAAGAAGAATGTTTCTAGATGGAAGCAGAGTAATGCCTGAATCCCAAGAAAATATCCATAATTTTGTGGCTAAATGTAAAAAAAAATTAACTATTAAATAAAATGATAAAACTATCTGTGTCCATCAGGAGACACATACCATGTGGTTATGACTGTGTTATTATAATAATTTAAAATATACAGTGTCATAATAACAAAAATAAAACTGGAGTATCTATAATAATTTCAGACAAAATACTATTTATGGATAAAACATTAGGGATCTGCAAATAACAATATAATTAATTTTCCAACTCTGATGTCTAAAAATTACAATCACTCATGAAATTAATAACCCTAAAATTATATATCTATACCTGTATTTTATATGAGTCACCTAAAAAGAGAATGTGACAAGTCCACAACTTTAGTAACTCAAAAAGAAGCCAATATATCAGTAAGACCAGAAATTTGTAAATAGAAATTTGAGGAACACAACTATAAGTTTTATCTAATGATGGACAAAGATGCTTGTGCCCCAATAAATAAATATACATTTATTTTTATTAATACATGGACAATTTACAAAAATTGATCACCTAATAAGTTATACAGAGTATCCAAATAATTCAAGTATTTTATATCAACTAAAATTAATAACAACAAGAACAAATTCTCTCAACACAAATTTAAAAATCAACATATAGAAGCTAGTAAAATTCAGTAAAACAAATAAAAATAAAATTTCTTGAAAATTAAAAAACTGAAGTCTTAAGTTATTCATTTGTGAATAAGTTAGTCACAAAGGTCATTACAAATTTTAGAACTAAAGTACAAAGAAATACCACATATCAAGTCTTACAGAATGATACTAAATTGGTCCTCAGAGGTAAATGCATAACATTAGATGCACAAAAGAAGACAAAACCAGATATTTTCAACTCATGTAAAGATTAAGGGAGTTGAGGGACGTTTACAAGATAAAGAATAACTTTGACAATTTTAAAGAAGGAAGGTAAGATGGAGAAACTTATTTAACCAAATATCAAAATATATTTTAAGGCAGAGTGATTAAGACATTATGATATCGACATGGGTAGAAAATGAGAATTAGAACGAAAATTAGTTATTATTCAAGTTAGAGGATCAGATAAATGCCAAAAATCGATCATCCATTCAATATGTCAGTGGTCATTTATTAAAGAAAAAAAAAGAAAAAGGGAAAGAATAAAAACTATGAAAACTAGAATAAAGAGAATTATCTTCACCAAATAATCAAAATAATTATAAACAAAATACTGATAAGAATTTTTGCACATTAGCTCCAGTGTCTACAGTAAAGTAATGAGGATTTTTCACCATTTAGACTTGCAAGAATTGGAAAGCAGCTTACAAAATGGTCTTTATGTACTATGTCAGCCTGGATTCAGTTAGTAGATAAAAGTCACATGGGAATACAATAAGAGATCACTATTATGTTGTTGAGGTAGCAAGAGCAGACACCAGTTACCACAATTAGGATTGAGGAACAAAAGAATGAAGTTTCTTTTTTTTTAATTTTAAATTTTAAATTGGCCTTAAACCTCTGTGAAAGGGTACTACCTAGCTGCTACTGTTGGTTTTTTTTTTTTTTTTTTTCTGAACTCAAAAGAGAGACCCTATGGGTGGACCAAGTTCTCTGAAAAGGGATTGGAAAGTGTTAGAAAATTGCAAATTAAAATCAACTGCTGCCACTGATAAGGATAACTGTTACTGTGGTGATGAAGCATTAATCTAGAAATAAAAGTAAAAACAGAAAATAAAATAAGAATAGTGAAGAGACACAAAAGAGTATGTCCCTTTTCCCTACACCAGTTACCCAGGCTCTGTCTAGCACTCTCTATTGGCAGAACCAAATTGGAAGTCAGGTGCCAAAGAGAAATGTGGTTTTCAGAGTTTCCCCTATATTATCACACAGCAGAATATAGTGGGTAGATTGGAAGCTGGCATACAGTAGCTTAATGATTAGAAGCTGGCATACAATAGCTTAACAACTGGACTAGTTGCCAAATATACATACAAAGTCCAAAAGTATTAACAGATTTTTTAACTAAGGTAATTAAGAACAATGATGTAAGCACAATGTACAAAAATCAATAGCATCATGATAAGTGATATGCAACTAGGATATCTAAAGACAGGATGTTCAGATTGTTTAATAAATGACCATAAGCCTAATCATAACAGTAATATATAAAAATTGTATGATACATAATGGTAATAATATACATAATACATATTATAATTATATGTAACATATAACAGTAATATATATACATATATAGAGAGAGATCTATATCTTTGTTTCTGTTACATGTTCTAATGATAGATAAAAACTATATATAATTAATTATAAACCCTTTTAAGGGATATAAAGAATTTCTAATAAAGAGCAATAATATAGATTGGAAAGCTCAATATTAATAAAACTGTGAATTTTCTATAAATTGACCTAAAAATTTAATGTTACTGTAAAAAATTCTCCATAGATTTTTTAAAGAAATTTTTAAAAGCAGGTAACAAATTTATAAGATAAAGAAAAAATTAACAATTTTAAAGAAAAACAGGATGGAAAAACTTGCTTTACCAAATATCAAAATATGTTTTAAGGAAGAGTGATTAAGATATTATGATGTTGACAGATTGATAGACAAATAGACAAATAAATAGAGCAGAATGAATCTAAAATCAGATCCATGCATATTTGGAAACTTGATATGTCAGAGGCAGTATTACAAATGAGGAGAGAAAAGATTTATTATGAAGTAAATGCTGTTAGGGAAACTGGTTATTCATATGGGGAAAAATTGAAATCGGGTCATTATGTTAGAGTGTACACAATGACTAATTTTAGGTGGAAATGAAAAATTTTAAACTTTTAGGAGAAAATGTCACATGTTTTCAATGGCACCAGATTAGGTTATTTTAAGATAACAATTTATTACCACAAATTACCATTAAAAATGATAAAAGAAAATCTAAAGAGTTTTAGAAAATATTTGCAAAAAGTAATATTGGTGAAATGGTTAGTATCTTGAATATGAAAGAACCACAGAAGAAAAAATACCTAATTATTCAATAGGTAAATGGGCAAAATGTACTAACAAATTCACAGAGAAGGAAATAAAAATTTCTAGTGAACATGTGGAAAGATATTCAATAATTCTAATCCAATGAAATATACTTTTCTTTAAAAATTACCAAATTATATAGTGTTGAGCATGTGGAGCTTTGAAAACTCTTATACCCTCATGGTAAGATGGTAAATTACTGCATCAATCTTTGAAAGTAATTTCTTAATATCAAATAAAATTCAAGATATTCTTACTCTGCACCCAGAATTTCCAATTTCAGGAATCTAAATAAAATCTTGCAAACGTGAACAAGGTGATATCTACAAAAACAATCCTTGCCATATTGTTTCTTAGCAAAAAATTGTAAACAACCTAAATAAATATGTATCAATTGGAGGATGGATAAATAAATTGCAGTAAATCAGTAAAATGAAATAGTCTGCATATATAAGCATGATTAAATATTATTTGTTGAGCAAAATAAATGAAAATTGCAGAATGACAGTGTAATATTACATACATTTACATATGCAAAAATAGTAGTTTATAAATACATGCTTATATATAAAGTATTTTTAAAATATTCACTAGATTGATAAAAACAGTTCAGAAGGATGATTACCTCACAGGGAATGGTATTATGGAAAAATAGAGGCCTCAACTTAATCTGTAAATGCATGTTTTTAGTAGATAAAGACTCTGAAACAAATATTGCATGATGTTAAGATATGTTAAATCTGGATTACAGGAATGCGGATTCAGTTATTTGTCATATATGCTTCTTCCTTTGTACATTTGAAATATTTAACTATACACCAATTCATTGTGATTTTAAAAATGCACCTGTACCCATATCTCATATTTTATACTCATATTAACTCAAAATGGATCACCTAAATGTAAAACCTAAAGGAGAAAATAGAAGAAAATGTTTATGACTTGGGGTCAAAGATTTCTTAGATATGAGACCAAAAAAATCATAAAAGAAAAAAATGGTAAAATGGACTACATAAAATTTTAAAACTGCTATCTAAAAGTTAATTACTGCCCCTAGGCAGCTGATGCGAACCTGCTCTCCTCAGCACCCGCTGGGGCTTTGGCTTCTGGAACACACAGGGCTGAGTCCATGCTGACAGCCCAGGGGCTTTGGGACAACACAGGATCAAGTCCATGCTAATGGGAGCCAAGTCTCCTCAGGACTTGCTGGTGCTTTGGCTTTGGGACATTGTGTGGTCCGGTTCACGCTGACGGGAGCCCTGTCTCCTCAGGACCTGCTGGGAGGTGGTGCAGCTGAAGGAAAAGGTAACCCACAGGACCCAAGACATGGTAGCTACTAATATACTCTTCCCACAGTACCTCTTAATACCTTGTGGGCACCTACAAGGGAAATAAGTATCACAACTTCGGTTGAACTTGGTTGGCCATGTGGCTGACAGGGTTTTGGTGCTCCGGCCGGGTGTCAGGCCTGTGCCTTTGAGGTGGGAGAGCCAAGTTCAGGACATTGGTTCACCAGAGACCTTCCGGCTCTGTGTAATATCAAACGGCGAAAGCTCTCCCAGAAATCTCCATCTCAATGCTAAGGCCCATCTCCACTCAATGACCAGCAAGCTACAGTGCTGGACACCCTATGCCAAACAACTAGCAACACACGAACACAACCCCACCCATTAGCAGTGAGGCTGCCTAAAATCATAGTAAGGTCACAGGCACCCCAAAACACACGACCGGACGTGGTCCTGCCCATCAGAAAGACAAGATCCAGCCTCATCCACCAGAACACAGGTACCAGGCCCTTCCACCAGGAAGCCTACACAAGCCACTGAACCACCCTTAGCCACTAGGGGCACACACCAAAACAATGAGAACTACAAACCTACAGCCTGTGAAAAGGAGACACAGTAAGGTAAGCAAAATGAGAAGACAGAGAAACACACAGCAGATGAAGGAACAATGTAAAAGCCCATCAGACCAAACAAATGAAGAGGAAATAGGCAGTCAACCTGAAAAAGAATTCAGAGTAATGATAGTAAAGATGATACAAAATCTTGGAAATACAATGGTGAAAATACAAGAAACATTTAACAACGACCTAGAAGAACTAAAGAGCAAACAAACAGTGATGAATGACACAATAATTGAAATAAAAAATTCTCTAGAAGGAATCAATAGAAGAATAACCAAGGCAGAAGAACGGATAACTGACCTGGAAGATAAAATAGTGGAAATAACTCCCACAGAGCAGAATAAAGAAAAAAGAATGAAAAGAATTGAGGACAGTCTCAGAGACTTCTGGGACAATGTTAAACGCAGCAACATTCGAATTATAGGGGTCCCAGAAGAAGAAGAGGAAAAGAAAGGGACTGAGAAACTATTTGAAGAGATTATAGTTGAAAACTTACCCAGTATGGGAAAGGAAATAGTCAATCAAGTCCAGGAAGCACAGAGAGTCCCATACAGGATAAATCCAAGGAGAAACATGCCAAGACACATATTAATAAAACTATCAAAAATTAATTACAAAGAAATAATATTAAAAGCAGCAAGGGAAAAACCACAAATACCATATAAGGGAACCCCCATAAGGTTAACATCTGATCTTTCAGCACAAACTCTGCAAGCCAGAAGGGAGTGGCAGGACATATTTAAAGTGATGAAAGGGAAAAACCTACAACCAAGATTACTTGACCCATCAAGGATCTCATTCAGACTCAATGGAGAAATTAAAACCTTTACAGACAAGCAAAAGCTAAGAGAATTCAGCACCACCCAACCAGCTCTACACCAAATGCTAAAGGAACTTCTGTAGGCAGGAAACACAAGAGAAGGAAAAGACCTACAATAACAAACCCAAAACAATGAAAAAAATGGTAATAGGAACATACATATCGATAATTACCTTAAATGTGAATGGATTAAATGCCCCAACCAAAACACATAGACTGGCTAAATGGATATAAAAGCAAGACCCGTATATATGCTGTCTACAAGAGACCCACTTCAGACCTAGGGACACATACAGACTGAAAGTGAGGGGATGGAAAAAGATATTCCATGCAAATGGAAATCAAAAGAAAGCTGGAGTAGCAATTCTCATATCAGACAAAATAGACTTTAAAATAAAGACAATTACAAGAGACAAAGAAGGAGGACACTACATAATGATCAAAGGATCAATCCAAGAAGAAGATATAACAATTGAAAATATTTATGCACCCAACATAGGAGCACCTCAATACATTACGCAAATGCTAACAGCCATAAAAGGGGAAATCGACAGTAATATAATCATAGTAGGGGACTTTAACACCCCACTTTCACCAAGGGTCAGATTATCCAAAATGAAAACAAATAAGGAAACACAAGCTTTAAATGATACATTAAACAAGATGGACTTAATTGATATTTATAGGACATTCCATCCCAAAACAACAGAATACACTTTCTTCTCAAGTGCTCATGGAACATTCTCCAGGATAGATCATATCTTGGGTCACAAATCAAGCCTCAGTAGATTTAAGAAAATTGAAACTGTATCGAGTATCTTTTCTGATCACAATGTTATGAGACAACATATCACAGGGAAAAAATACTGTAAAAAATACAAACACAAGGAGGCTAAACAATACACTATTAAAAAACCAAGAAATCACAGAAGAAATCAAAGAGGAAATCAAAAAATACCTACAAACAAATGATAATGAAAACACGATGATGCAAAACCTATGGGATGCAGCAAAAGCAGTTCTAAGAGGGAAGTTTATAGCAATACAATCCTACCTCAAGCAACAAGAAACATCTCAAATAAACAACCTAACCTTACACCTAAAGCAACTAGAGAAAGAAGAACAAAAATCCCCCAAAGTTAGCAGAAGGAAAGAAATCATAATAATCAGATCAGAAATAAATGAAAAAGAAATGAAACAAACAATAGCAAATATCAGTAAAACTAAAAGCTGGTTCTTTGAGAAGATGAACAAAATTTATAAACCATTAGCCAGACTCATCAAGAAAAAAAAAGGGAGAAGACAAATCAATAGAATTAGAAATGAAAAAGGAGAAGTAACAACTGACACTGCAGAAATACAAAGGATCATGAGACATTACTACAAGCAACTATATGCCAATAAAATGGACAACCTGGAAGAAATGGACAAATTCTTAGAAAAGCACAACCTTCCGAGACGGGACCAGGAAGAAATAGAAAATATAAACAGACCAGTCACAAGCACTGAAATTGAAACTGTCACTACAAATCTTCCAACAAACAAAAGCCCAGGACCAGATGGCGTCACAGTGAATTCTATCAAACATTTCGAGAAGAGTTAACACTGATCCTTCTCAAAACCTTCCAAAATATAGCAGAGGGAGGAACATTCCCAAGCTCATTCTACGAGGCCATCATCACCCTGATACTGAAACCAGACAAGATGTCAGAAAGAAAGAAAACTACAGGCCAATATCACTGATGAACACAGATGCAAAAATCCTCAACAAAATACTAGCAAACAGAATCCAACAGCAAAGTAATAGGATCATACACCATGATCAAGTGGGGTTTATCCCAGGAATGCAAGGATTCTTCAGTATACGCGAATTAATCAAGGTGATAAACCATATTAACAAATTGAAGGAGAAAAACCACGGGAGCTTCTCAATAGGTGCACAAAAAGCTTTTGACAAAATTCAACACCGATTTATGAAAAAAACCCTCCAGAAAGTAGGCATAGAGGGAACTTGCCTCAACATAATAAAGGCCATATATGACAAACCCACAGCCAACATCATTCTCGATGGTGAAAGGCTGAAACCATTTCCTCTAAGATCAGGAACAAGACAAGTTTGTCCACTCTCACCACTATTATTAAACACAGTTTTGTCAGTCTTCGCCACCGCAGTCAGAGAAGAAAAAGAAATAAAGGGAATCCACTTTTGAAAAGAAGAGGTAAAACTGTCACTGTTTGCAGTTGACATGATACTATACATAGAGAATCCTAAAGATGCTACCAGAAAACTACTAGAGCTACTCAGTGAATTTGGTAAAGTAGCAGGATACAAAATTAATGCACAGAAATCTCTTGCATTGTTATACACTAATGATGAAGAATCTGAAAGAGAAATTAAGGAAACACTCACATTTACCATTGCAACAAAAAGAATAACATACCTAGGAATAAACCTACCTAAGGAGACAAAAGATGTATATGCAGAAAAGTATAAGACACTGATGAAAGAAATTAAAGATACAAACAGATGGAGAGATATACCATGTTCTTGGATTGGAAGAATCAACATTGCGAAAATGTCTATACTTCCCAAAGCAATCTACAGATTCAGTGCAATCCCTATCAAACCACCAATGGCATTTTTCACAGAACTAGAACAAAAAATTTCACAATTTGTATGGAAACACAAAAGACCCCGAATAGCCAAAACAATCTTGAAAAAGAGAAACAGAGCTGGAGGAATCAGGCTCCCAGACTTCAGACTATACTACAAAGCTACAGTAATCAAGACAGTATGGTACTGGCACAAATACAGAAATATAGGTCCATGGAACAGGATAGAAAGCCCAGAGATAAACCCATGCACGTATGGTCACCTTATTTTTGATAAAAGAGGCAAAGATATACAATGGAGAAAAGACAGCCTCTTCAATAAGTGGTGCTGAGAAAACTGGACAGCTACATGTAAAAGAATGAAATTAGAACACACCCTAACACCATACACAAAAATAAACTCAAATTGGATTAAGGACCTAAATGTAAGGCCAGACACTATAAAACTTCTAGAGGAAAACATAGGCAGAACACTCTATGATATAAAGCACAGCAAGATCCTTTTGGACACACCTCCTAGAGAAATGGAAATAATGATAAAAATAAACAAGTGGGACCTAATGCAACTTAACAGCTTTTGCACAGCAAAGGAGAACATAAAGAAGCTGAAAAGACAACCTTCAGAATGGGAAAAAATATTTGCAAATGAGGCAACTGACAAAGGATTAATCTCCAATATTTACAAGCAACTCATGCAACTCAATATCAAAAAAACAAACAACCCAATCCAAAAGTGGGCATAAGACCTAAATACGCATTTCTCCAAAGAAAATATACAGATTGCCAACAAACACATGAAACGATGCTCAGCATCACTAATCATTAGAAAAATGCAAATCAAAACTACAATGAGGTATCACCTCACAGCAGTCAGAATGGCCATCATCAAAAAATCTACAAACAATAAATGCTGAGGGTGTGGAGAAAAGGAAACCCTCTTGCACTGTTGGTGGGAATGTAAATTGATACAGCCACTATGGAGAACAGTATGGAGGTTCCTTAAAAAACTAAAAATAGAACTGCCATATAACCCAGCAGTCCCACTACTCGGCATATACCCTGAGAAAACCATAATTCAAAAAGAGTCATGTACCACAATGTTCATTGCAGCTCTATTTACAAAAGCTATTACATGGAAGCAACCTAAGTGTCCATCAACAGGTAAATGGATAAAGAAGATGTGGCACATATATACAATGGAATATTACTCAGCCATAAAAAGAAATGAAATTGAGTTATTTGTAGTGAGGTGGATGGTCCTAGAGTCTGTCATACAGAGTGAAGTAAGTCAGAAAGAGAAAAACAAATACCATATGCTAATACATATAAATGGAATCTAAAAAAAAAAATGTTCTGAAGAAACTAGGGGCAGTACAGGAATAAAGACAGAGGCATAGAGAATGGACTTGAGGACACGGGGAGTGGGATGGTTAAGCTGGGACAAAGTGAGAGAGTGGCATGGACATATATACACTACCAAATGTAAAATAGATAGCTAGGTAGAAGCAACCACATAGCACAGGGACATCAGCTCGGTGCTTTGAGACCACCTAGAGGGGTGGGATAGGGAGGGTGGGAGGGAGACGCAAGAGGGAGGACATATGGGGATATATGTATATGTATAGCTGATGCACTTTGTTATAAAGCAGAAACTAACACACCTTTGTAAAGCAATTATACTCCAATAAAGATGTTAAAATAAATAAATAAATAAAACTTAATTACTAAGAGAATAAAAGGATGAGCCTTAGATCAAAGAGAACATTTGCAAATCACATAATGGAAAATAATTTTGTATCTAGAATATATGAAGAACTCGCAAAACTCAATATTTAGGAAACAACACGATAATTATAGGCAGTAAATATGAAGAGACTCTTCAACAAAGCAGATTTACAGATGTTAAAAACACATGAAAAGATTCTCAATATCATTAGTCATTAGATAAATACAAATAAAATAACAATGAGGTATCACTACATACCTGCTAGAGAGCAAAGGACAATTGACAATGCGAAGCGGTTGCACGGATAGAGAACAGCTGGAACTGTTATACATTGCTGGTTGGCATGTAAAATGGTACAGCCAATATGGAAAAAGGTTTGGTAGTTTCTTATAAAGTTAAACATGATTATAATACGACATAGCAATCTCATCCCTAGGTACTTATCCACGAGAAATGAAAACATTTGTTTACACAAAGACTTATACAAGTATGTTTAGAGCAGTAATATTTTAACACCAAAGCTAGAAACAATTCAAATGTCCTTGAACAGATGTATTGATAAACACATTGTGATACATACTTACAATGGAATATTACTCAACTATTAAAAGGATTAACTGAAGACATGCAACAGCACACATGAACCTCAAAATTTTTATACTAGGTGAAAGAAGCCAGGCTCAAAAGGCTACATACTTTATGATTACCTTTATATAACATTATGGAAAAGACAAAATTATGGGAACAGAAAATGGATCATTGGTTGTCAGGGTCTGAGGCAAGAGAGGGCTTCATTAAAAAGGGCAGCACAATAGTTTTTTGAAGGGTGATGGACCTGTTCTGAATCTTGATTGTAGTGGGGTATGCCGTTGTCTAAACTCCTAGAAATGAGCACCAAAAAGTGAGTGTTATTGTAGAGCTTAAGTAAAAAGTGAATAAACAAAAAACAGACATGTATTTCTGTGTGTGGGAGGGGGTGGGTGTGAGAGAGGGTGATACAGTGAGTTAGGATAAATGACAGATTCAGTGCTAATCAGTTAAAGCTACAGAGGGAGACCTGTGCAATCAAAATAAAATAGCAAGGAAAAGACCAAATGTTAGATTTTCTTCTGGAAAACTAATGGTAGAAAAGGGTTTTTCTCATCCTTAGGACTGCCGCATATAATTTGAAGGTTATAAACTGCATAATGTTTAGGGGAGACATTTGCATCATAATCTGTGAGATGGGCATCCCATGAGCTATGAGGATGACAGCAATACAGTCTTTCATAGCAGCCCTGCACAAGACTACCTTACAGGTGTAGGTAATGTACCAAATGACATGCTCCAACATGATTTTGGATATAAAGAGATGTATGGTCAAAAAGAAAAACATATAGATATTAATAACTTGATTAAATCCTGTTTGAGTTTTCCTTATTGATCATCCATTAAAGATTTTGGTTATCACTAACTAATTGTTTCCTTTGACCAGAAGCAAAGAATGTAATTTACTACCCGTATGTGTCTACATAAACATCCTAGGAGATATGCTTAATCGAATAGCGAGTCTGATATTGAATCAATTACAATAGATTGGAATTTGTTTCTGTCACTGACTTGCTATGGTATCTTGGACATGTCACTTAAACCCACTGTCAAGAAATTTGGTTGAAATACATAGTTCCTAATTTTCCTTTCCATCCTAAATAAGCTGACGTTCTTCCGTCCTAAACATGATGCCCGTTTTAAGAAGGGTGAGTAGGCAAATTTCTGTTTGAAATGACTCTATTTAGCTTTTTTTTTTAACGTCTTTAATGAAGTATAATTGCTTTACAATATTGTGTTAGTTTCTGCTGTATAACAAAGTGAATCAGCATACATATACATATATTCCCATATCCCCTCCCTCTTGCATTTCCCTCCCACCCTCCCTATCCCACTCCTCTAGGTGGTCACAAAGCACCGAGCTGATCTCCCTGTGCTATGCAGCTGCTTCCCTCTAGCTATCTATTTTACATTTGGTAGTGTATATATGTCAATGTAACTCTCTCATTTCACCCCATCTTACACTTCCCCCTCCCTGTGTCCTCAAGTCCATTCTCTACATCTGCATCTTTATTCCTGTCCTGCCTGTAGGTTCATCAGAACCTTTTTGGTTTCTTTTAGATTCCATATATATGTGTTAGCATACGATATTTGTTTTTCTCTTTCTGACTTACTTCAGTCTGTATCACAGACTCTAGGTCCATCCACCTCACTACAAATAACTCAATTTTGTTTCTTTTTATGTCTGAGTAATATTCCATTGTATATATGTGCCCCATCTTCTTTATCCATTCATCTGTCGATGGACACTTAGGTTGCTTCCATGTCGTGGTTATTGTAAATAGTGCTGCAGTAAACATTGTGGTACATGTCTGTTTTTGAATTATGGTTTTCTCAGGGTATATGCCTAGTAGTGGGATTGCTGGGTCATGTGGTAGTTCTATTTTTAGTCTTTTAAGGAACCTCCATGCTGTTCTCCATAGTGGCTGTATCAATTTACATTCCCACCCACAGTGCAAGAGGGTTTCCTTTTCTCCACACCCTCTCCAGCATTTATTGTTTCTAGATTTTTTGATGATGGCCATTCTGACCGGTGTGAGGTGATACCTCATTGTAGTTTTGATTTGCATTTCTCTAATGATTAATGATGTTGAGCATAAATCACAGCAAGATCCTTTCTGACCCACCTCCTAGAGAAATGGAAATAAAAACAAAAATAAACAAATGGGGCATAATGAAACTTAAAAGCTTTTGCACAGCAAAGGAAACCATAAACAAGATGAAAAGACAACCCTGAGAACGGGAGAAAACATTTGCAAACAATGCAACTGACAAAGGATTAATCTCCAAAATATACAAGCAGCTCATGCAGCTCAGTATCAAAAAAAATAACTCTATTTAGCTTTAAACCCGTATCTTGTCAAAGATAATTTTTTTTGTGCGGCTCTATACTCAGTGTGGCTTCTTCTGGCTCTATCTACATAGAAAAGCCCAGATAATGTGAAATTTGATTTAGTATTTTCAGTCATATTATAGGACACCTCCTGTATTCTGAGTTACCGTACTATAAAGACTGTTATTCTGTGAGTTCAGAGAGGAAAATGGTGCTGGGAATAATTGAAATCTGGTGAAAAGTATTGGGATTAGCAGAAGACTTTCAGTAGAAAAAAAGAAAATAAAAGTTATACAGTTTTCCATGTGATTCACTTGTCTTCTTTCTACACTGTTTCTGAAGTACAGGTTTCCTTGGGACTCTAGGTCCAATGTTTTTAAGCGACCACCACAAAATCCTGAACATTTTTTTGGAAGGTGTGGTGAAAGCAAAGTATGGCACTCAACCAAATGGCAGAAACTAAGCAAGCCACGGAGCAGATGAATGCTAAATGTTAATGAAGGACTGATATATGCATCCAGACACTTCTGCTTATATTAATTGATAAAGTTAATTAAGAGTAGATATAATATGATAATGAATTTCAAAAAAGAGCACTGCGCATATTTCTCTCTGTAACATTGCCCAGAATCTACTAACTTGGAAATAGTACTTTTTATTTGTGTTTTTTTTAAAACAAATACTGTTTTTGATAGACGCTTGAGCATCTTTCAGGAAAGACAGAGGCCATTTCTTCATATGGAAACCTTCTAAAGGGAATTTGGAATAATTTTCTTGCTCTGCAGGAAGATGTTCCTTAGGGAAAGCATATTTAATAGAGGAAATGTGTTGATTTCAGTAATCACAGATGTTTAGTCCAGTCTATTTATATTTGACATGACATTTTTATAACGTATAAATAAATTTCATAAAATTTGGTGCTAATGAGAGTGTGTGATGCTGATAATCCTGGCTACAGTTAGGGAAAGTGCATATGGCTGTTCTCCAGGTTTGCTCACACGTCTCTACCCACACACCTTCATATAAAATCTGTAACACCCCTGCTGGGCAATTACTTGACATCTATTGTGCAAAGACTGCTAATGTTACTAAATTATTTAGTATATATAGAAGACAAGTTTCTGTCAAGGAATAGCTTGAGATTGTAGTGCTTAAAACCTGTTACAAAGTTGTTTGCTTTTTTTGAAGGAAAAGAATGTGCCAGTGGCAAGCCTTGGTTACATACTAACATTGATCTACGTTAGATCTGCATATCCTAGGCTCTAAAAAATATTAGCTAGAGTTGCATATGTCCATTTTCAACCTTGAAATTTCTTAAGCAGCTAAGGTATACTTTTTGTAGAAATTTTGAAATGGAAACTCCAATGTTTATGAATATGTGTATAGTAACGTGTAATCACATACATTATAAACACATATACACACACAAACACATATTTTATTTTTCATTGAAATATAGTTGATGTACAATATTATGTTAGTTACACATATTTTCTTAAAGTGGTACTGGCATAGGAGAAGATAGAGAAAAACTAGTATTTATTGAGCACCCATTTAGCAAGGTTCAAGGCTATCGTTATTTCCCTAAGCTTTATCTGATCATAAGAATTACCTAAGGCAGATGTTTAAACACAAAATTGTGATCCTTACCTAAGACCTACTGAATCAGACTCTAGGAGTGGGTACCTAGAAATTTGTAATTTGGCCATTGCTGGAGGTGAGTCATTGAATCAAGGAAGTTTGAGGAAAAACTGAAAAGATTTCATTTAAACTTCTACTACTCGTATAGATATTGTATCAACTATATCAATAAACTTGGCTAATATTAGTTAATAAGAGGTGAGAGCTAGGATGTGAAATAAATCTATGTAATTCAAAAGCCCACATTTCCTACCCTCACTGCAGTTGCTTTAAAAAAACAAAAACATCCACCCCTCAAAAAGACTCCAGCTCTATTGATTTATAATTTATATACCATAAAATTCATACTTTGAAATGGTACAGTTGGTTTTATTATATTCACAGAGCTGTGCAACCATCACCATCACATTTTGGAGCATTTTCATCACCCCAGAAAGAAACCCATGCCCATGAACAATTATTCACCATTGCCTCCTCCCCTCAGCCTTGGCAATTACTCATCTGCTTTATGGATTTGCCTGATTTAAACATTTTATATAAATGAAATCACACAATATGTGGCCTTTCGTTATTGGCTTCTTAAAATTATCATAATGTTTTCAAGCTCATCCATGTTGTAGCATGTGTCAGTATTTCATTGCTTTTAAAAAGTTTTTTCTTTTATATTGGAGCATCGTTGATTATGATGAAATAATTTTCTCTCTTATGGATATATCACATTCTGCTGTTCCATGCATCAATTGATGGGAATCTGGATTATTTCCACTTTTTGGCTAATATGAATTATATTGCCATGAATATTTGTGTAGAAGTTTTTGTGTGGACAGATATTTTCAATTCTCTTGAATGTCTAGGAGTAGAAATACTGGATAACATAGCTGTATATTTGAAGAATTCCCAACAATTTTCTAAAGTGTCTGCACCATTTTACAATCCCACCAGCGATGTATGAGGGTTCTAACTTCTTCCCATATCTGTCAACACTTGATATTTTTCTTTTTTGTTTTGCTATCCTAATGAGTGCAAATGGTATTTCATCGTGGTTTTGATTTGTAACTTTTTAAACAGTTTTACTGAGGTATAATTGAGATACAGAACAAAAAACTGCACATGTTTAATGCAATTGATGAGTTTAGACATATGCATACGCCTGTGATATCATCACCATAATCAAGAAAACAAACATCCACCACCAGTAAAAGTTTCCTTGTGTCCTTTTGTGTGTGTGTGTGTGTGTTTGTGTGTGTGTGTGTGTGTGTGTGTGGTAAGAATGCTTTACATGAGATTTACCTTCTTAGCAAATTTTTTAGATTTGAGATTTATTAATGAATAATGATGCTGAGCATTGTTTCTTGTGCTTATTGCCTATTTGTATATCTGCTTTGGAGAAATATCTATTTAAATCCTCTGCCCATTTTTTTTTTTAATTTTATTTATTTATTTATTTTTTGGCTGTGTTGGGTCTTCGTTTCTGTGTGAGGGCTTTCTCCAGTTGCGGCAAGTGGGGGCCACTCTTTTTTTTTTTTTTTTAAAGTAGACTTTAGAATGAATACTTTTAAATTTTATTTATTTATTTATTTTATGGCTGTGTTGGGTCTTCGTTTCTGCACGAGGGCTCTCTCTAGTTGTGGCAAGCTGGGGCCACTCTTCATCACGGTGCGCGGGCCTCTCACTATCGCGGCCTCTCTTGTTGCGGAGCACAGGCTCCAGACGCGCAGGCTCAGTAATTGTGGCTCACGGGCCCAGCTGCTCCGCGGCATGTGGGATCTTCCCAGACCAGGGCTCGAACCCGTGTCCCCTGCATTGGCAGGCAGATTCTCAACCACTGCGCCACCAGGGAAGCCCTCTGCCTATTTTTAAATTGGGTTGTTTATATTTTATTCTTGTTTTAAGTATCCTTTATATATTCTAGATATAAGTCCCTTATCAGTTATGTGACTTGCAAATAATATTTCTCCCATTCTATAGAATATCTTTTCACTTTGTTGATAATATCCTTTGAAGAACAACAGGTTTTTTTATTTTGATAAGATCAATTTTCTATTTTGTCACTGTGCTTTTGTTGTCCTTTCTAAGAAACCATTGCCTAATTTGAGGTTATAATGATTTACTTCAATATTTTCTTCTAAGAGTTTTATAGCTTTAACTCTTATGTTAAATCCCTGATCTGTTTTGAGTTATTTTTTGTTTATGGTGTGTGGTAGGGTCCAACATCATTCTTGTTTACGTGAATATCCAGTTGTTCCAGTATCATTTATTCAAAAGACTATTCTTTCCCCCATTGAATTACCTTGGCAATCTTGTCAAAAATAATTTGACCATAAATGTTAGTTTATTTCTAGACTTTCAACTCTATTCCATTGATTTATATGTGTATTTCTGTGGTAGTAGCACTCTGTCTTGGTTACTGTAGCTTTGTAGGTTTTGAATTTGGGAAATATGAATTTTCTAACTTTGTTTTTCTTCTTCAGTACTATTTGGCTACCCCAGGTGTCTTGCATTGCTATATGAATTTATAATCATCTTGTTAATTTCTACAAAATACATGCATAGAATTTTAATGGAGATTGCCACCACAGTAATATTCAGTCATCCAATCAGTGAACCTGACTTGTCCCCACTACCCACTTCATTTCGTTTTACCTCTCTTGACTTTTTACACAGTATTGCTGTCTTTTTATCGCACCCAAGAATATTTGGTTTTCAGTTGTGTGATATGCAATTCATAATGTAACTATTACAAGGTCTCTGTAAAAGGTGTATAACACCTTTTGGACAAAGTGCCTTATAGTACAATAATAGTGTCTGTATAAGGGACAGCAGAAGCATAACACAGGAAAAAATCTGTGCATAAAGCAGAAGAGCAAAAGAATATAATTTCAAATCCACAGCAGGAGCATTTACACTTGTAAGAAATATACTTTGTTTTCTATAATTTCTAGGTTATTAAGAACAAAATATTTCTAGGTTATTAAGAACATTTGAAGTTAAAACCATCATAATTTATAATAATAAAGACATTTTAAAAAATCCACTGTTCTTATGCATAATATTTTGTCCTTTACTAATATTTATCTTTAATACCAACTACAAACCTCATTTTAAAGAGAAAAATTAGGCTGTGAGTGATGAAAGAGTGACCCAAATTATAAAATTATGCTATACAGATATAATATTTGAATGCAATTATTGTTTAAAGATTCTACTCATTTCACTCTAATAACTAATAGTGAAATGAGCCAAGATTAAGAAACAAATATATGTTTTGTTCCATTCCTCAGCCACTGACTGGCAAATCATTTTTGTATCTTTAATTTAAAAATTTTACATATGTGAAATGAGACTAATAATACTTCACAGCCTAATTATATATGCTGTAGAAATGCAGGATTGGTTTAACATTCAAAATGTGGATAATGTAACTATTCACATTAATTAAATAGAGGAGAAAATCTTATATAACTTTTTAATGTGTTAAATAAAAGCATTTTCTTAAAGCCAGTATCCTTTATGCAAAGCCTCATATTGAACTAGAAATAAACAGGAAATTTGATCTAAAAAAAAAAGCTTTTTAAAGACTATATAATTAACATAATTAATGTTGAATAATTAAAATATTTACTTTGAGATTAAGTAAAAGGCAACAATACCTGGTCTTGTTACTTATATGCAAAATTTTACTGGAGATTCTACCCACTGCAATAAGGCAAGAAAAAAGAGGCAAATGGTAAAATAATTGAAAAAGAATAAATGGGAGTTTCTTCATTTCCATATGACATTATTATGTTCATATAAAATCCAAAAAATACCATCAGGTAAAGTAGTTAAATTGAATGTATTTACCTTAATTGCTAGTTGCAAGTTCAGCATAAAAAGGTCAATGGCATTTTTATCTACTAGCAACAGAAATTTGCATTTAAAAAAGATGACATCTGAAATAATTTGCAAATATATAATATATATGATAAATAAATTATACATAAACTCATGGATAAAAATACAAAATATTGAAATAAATTAAGGAAGATCCATAAAAGAGAATATACTATGTAGGTTTGAAAATTTAGTATTATCTTCTAACATTTTTTGAACTTCAATGAATTTAAAATATATATGAAAATTAAAATCACCCAGAGCCTCTAGAGGCTTTTGAACAAAAACAAAATGAGAGTTCTTGTTCTGCCTGATACCAAGACTTTTTATATGTACAATCATTAAGACAGTATAAGAGTAAAAAAAGAAATAGATCATAGAAATAGAAAAGAATCTAAAACCAGACCCCAGATATAAGTATCTTTGATTTATAACAAAGGAAATATTGCAGATTAGTGGGTAAATGATGGTATTTTCAGTATATGTTACTGAGAAATTTGGATATTTACATGGAAAATATGAAGCATGATCTCTCCTTCATATCACAGAAAATTTAGTTCTAGTGAAACTGTTAACAACAGTGTAAAAGAAAGAACAATATACCTTCTAGAAAATGATATGAGAAAGTCTTTATAAGCTTGGAAAATCTTTTTGAAACATGAAGCTAAAAACACTAATCTCAAGGTCATGATTATAAATTTCTTTTCGTTAAAATCAAAAATTTCTGTTCACAACAGACACCATTAAAAGAATGAAAAGGCAAACAGCAAATAGAGTAAAGACGTTTCCAAAACATACACCCAGCAAAGTGTTTCTACTGAGAGGATTTACAGACCACCTACAGATTAATAAGAAAGAGAGATTAGTCAAAATTAGAAAAATAGCAAAGGACTTGATTAGGCACTTCACAAAAGAGGATATCAATATGGACAAGAAACATATGGAAAGGTCTTTGGCATCATTAGTTATCAGGGAAACCCTAAAGGCAGCAATAACAGAGACACCCGAATGATTACATTGATAGACCCGCAGTATCAGATATGGGCAAATAATCTAGCACAGACATAACTGTTCTAGCTTACTGGTGGGGTACACAGACTGGCACAACCACTCTGTAAAACTCATTTGGGCTTATCTGTTGCATTGAACATATACATTCTCTACACCCGAACAAATTTACTTCTAGGCATAAACAAAGGAAACGCATATACATTGTACCCAAAGATAAGAAGGTTTAACGCACCATTATTCACAATAATCAGACACTGGGAACAATTTTAATGCCCATTAATGGCATAATGGATAAAGAATTTGTGGTATAGGATATCCATACAAGAAATACAATGGAGCAATTCAAGTAAACAAACCATAGCTACATTAATTAACATGGCTATTTTTAAAAATTTTGAGTGAAAGAGGCCAAATACAAAATAATATATATTGTAAGATATCATGTATATAGAATGTAAAAAATAGACAGAACTAAACAATAGTGCTTAGGAGTGTATATTTACATTCGTAAACCTATAATCTACAGTAAGTTGTACAATATTTCTTGATCTTGGTGGTGATTGAAATGTGTTCTCTTTGTAAAATTTATTGAGCATACCTTTCATTGTGTGCCCTTTCATATAAAAGTATAAAGTATTTCACAATACTGTTTTATGGAAATAAAACTATACTTATCTCTGAAATAATAGGACTGAGAGAAAAATATTAAGCTGAAAACATTTTTTAAAAGTAAAATGAAACAAAATTTAAAATTACCTGTAATTGTCAGCTATAGACATTAAATAGAATCACAAAAAATATTTTATGTTTATTGAAAGGCAAAAGAAAAAGGAAAACAGCAAAAACAGCATTCAAATAGTAACTTCACATAGAAAATATAAGAAAGAAGAAAACTATTTAGCTTTTATAAAGAAATTATGTTAACTGTATTCTTCCCAACCTAATATAAATGCTGTGAAATTTTCATTGAAATGCTAAGAAATTTTAGTAAAAAGATGAGGACATTTCTCATTTCACTAATCAGATTCAGAAAGCAAAATTATATCAATTATTAGAAGTATAGATAATTGTGCTATAAGTTACCAAAATAGGACAAATATAGTTTTGACTTTCTCTGTAGCCAAATAATCCAATTTTATCTCCAATTACTGCTACCATCATAAGGAGTCAGTTATATAAATTCTGATTCATTTACTGGTCTTAGTAATTTTTCTGAGATTAGTTATCCCAAATAATGCTCTTTAAACAATAGAATGTTTCAGCAGAGTGTTTGTCATTCTCAAATTTTATCTGGTGTTCACTACCATCCAGTACTGGAATAGTTTTCAGAAAGTAGAATTATCTCTGCTATCAACTTGAATTTCCTTCTTTTAACTCTTAAAACATAAAGTTAATCTGCCATTAAATTATGTAATGTGACACCTACAAATTCTCTTTGAATCCACTATATAAATATTTAGATATGATACTGGAATTAGATGAAACATAGTCAAGCATCAATTATCATTGCTATTTTAAGTAAACATGTCATCTTGGGTGAGCAAAGGATACATAGTCACCCCAAATGAGTATTGGTGGTTTCTTCTTACTTTAGTTACGATAATGAGTCTATAAGTCATAGAGAAAAATTCCATAAAATGACCTTTTAAAAATTACAATCTATTTCTAAAAGTGATGAATCAACCCTTCTAATCATAGTTTGGGGTAAAAGATTTTGTGGGCTTTTTATCATGGTGGAATGAAGTATGTTTCCAGGATTCTACCACTTATTCCTTACTGTAGCAGACTAACAATAACCAATCTTGTTATTCAGAAAAGCTCAGGAAGAGGTCAGCAGCCTTGGGTATCAAATCGACCTCATAATCTAATTCTTCTATTTTCACTTTAATCAGAAATAGAATTAAATCTCTATCCATCTTTTGCAAAATACGCTTTTCCAAATTTCTTTTGAATATTTTTTTCTTTGCCCAGTTTTTTTCCCTCTATTTACACATAACTTTGTAATTTGGTGAGTCCCTAAGAGAAAGTGAAATTGGAATTACTGTAGAAAAAAGAAAATCTGCCCTAAAAGGCTTGTCTTCATTTGCCATCATGTGCCATAGCAGAAAATGTTTACAGTATAAACCACATACTCTCTCAAATTTTCCTTTATCTGTGTTCTCAGCAGGACAACAGCTCAACAGTGTTTATGTTTTTTTCTGGTTTTTGTTTTTGTTTTTGCTTTAGTTTTTTTCCTCTTAATAGAGTACTCCCGTACTAGGCTGGACAAATGTCATGTCCCCTGGCCCTTTCCAGCATGTAATGAAAATAGACCTATTTCCAGCTACACCTTGCTGATTGCTTCCTACCCGCTGCTCAGGATAATTTGTTCAGTGTAAATGAAGACTTCAGCAGTTATTGAAGGAAAAAGGTACAAAAAGATACTGTTGTACAGCATCTACATGAAGCAGCTTGTATTAAAACAGTTCTGATTGAGCCAATGTATCTAAAGTGTATGAGATCTTTAGTGTTTCACAATTCTAATTAGAGCAACCATCAAAACATAATCTAGACCCTCAACCGTATCTGACAAATTAAAATTCATTAGTTTGCCTGATTTAGGGCTAATGCATTTTGTGCTTTTTTCTTTCACTTTCTTTATCAGGGAAACTAGAATGCGGTCCATTGTTGTAAAAACACTGTTGAAGTTTAATGCATTTGTTTTAAAAAATCATCCCTAACACGGACTTAACTTAAAACCATAAGAGGAATCATTGTGTTGATAAATTCTTGAAAATTTCTGAAAAAGAAGCAGTGAAGTGATTCTAAAACTTTAAAGCTGTAAACAGCACAATATTATTTAGTCAGATCCCATTAGATGATCTGTATGTCATCATCAGAATCTCAGTGTGGAAGATAAGTGCTTTCTCTCTCTCCTTCTCCCACCCTTCCTTCCTCCCTTCCACCCTCCCTTCTCTTCTTTCTCTCACTCTCACTCCCACTCTCACTCTCAGAAAGTAAATAATATAATTGCTGATAGGACAAGAACAGAAAACAAGGCATGATTCCAGTCCAGAAAATGTTTTACATTTCCAGCCCATAAAACACTACATAAAACAATATTGTTTAAAGAGAACATTTATGATTTTTATTTGGCTTTAATTTAGTAATCAATATTATTTACTATATTAAAACCAATATATTTTGAAAAATCATTTTTAAAAAGTCAATGTAATCAGAAAGCTCAAAAACAAATAGTATCTAGTTTAAAAGTGAATAACCTAAAGAAAGGATTCCTACATCCTATATGGAGATATGCTATATGTGTGACCCAATAAAAAGACAAAAGTGTCCTTAACCTAAATCCCCTGACCCTCACTGTGAGCTTGAAGACAGGAGGTGTCCCCCATTATGTATACATACTAAGCTTCCTACTTAATTTTCAGCATTTTTGATTTTGTGCAGGGATGTATATATAAGTACTTTTTGCCAGTGGAGCTAAGAACTAGTAAATTTTTCTTACAATAATAATATGTCTTTTCTGATAAAATTAGACTTTGTGCATCAAGACAAGCACAATTGTGTTGTTTTGTGATGGTCTTTATTTGACTCTCTTGTAAGTCAGACATCAAATAACCTCACTCCCTTCCAGTTTCCCACTCCAGTCACTTCCCTAATTATTTAGAAGACGTAACTCAATTTTAAGATAACTAATGATTTTTTAGAAAAAAATTACCATGTTTTCTGGCATTATTTAAAATGGTATGTCTCATAACTTTATAAAAACACACAATTCACCCAATTTTAAAATTGAAAAATGAGACCTAGTCTTTATCTCGTTTTAGGGTAGCTAACTCCATGCCTGTAAATGATGTTTTTAAAGACCATTGTTTATCTGCACATTTTTTTTTCTATTTATATGCTTGTCGTTGTTCTATTGTGAGTTTGGATGCCTGCAGATTTCCACATATAACTGGTCTCACTATTCTCCATCATGCATATATCTTTAGTTTCAAACCCGTGGTCCCATCCAACTACTTCATTTTGAATTAAACTAAAGGTTAAAAGAGTAAATGAATTGACCAAGGCCACACAGGTAGTGACAATGGCAGAAAAATACAAGTGGCTTAACTCCCCCCCAGTGTATGTAACATGTTATGGATAAAGAAGGAGATCAGAGGCAGGCACACGGTTGAGGAGACAAGGAGGAAGGAAGGGGAGGTCCTGTCCGTGTTGCTGCATCACCACAGCCTTCCCATTGCCCTTGGCTGATTGATTTCAGTATGTATCCATCTCTTCTCACTCTCCATCAAAAGAATAAACGAAGTCTCGGGCTTCCCTGGTGGCGCAGTGGTTGAGAATCTGCCTGCCAATGCAGGGGACACGGGTTTGAGCCCTGGTCTGGGAGGATCCCACATGCCGCGGAGCGACTAGGCCCGTGAGCCACAATTACTGAGCCTGAGCGTCTGGAGCCTGTGCTCCGCAACAAGAGAGGCCAAGATAGTGAAAGGCCCGCGCACCGCGATGAAGAGTGGCCCCCGCTTGCCGCAACTAGAGAAAGCCCTCGCACAGAAGCGAAGACCCAACACAGCCATAAATAAATACATAAATAAAAATTAAAAAACAGGAACTGTTGTTTAAAAAAAAAAAAAAATAGAATAAACGAAGTCTAAATTTACCATAAGACGTGCATTACTATGCTGTACACCTGAAACATATAAAATTGTCAATCAACTGTATCTCAATAAAGATGTAAATAAATAAATTTACATTAAGGCAATATTAAACTATTTCTAATTTGGAGAAAAGGGGGACTTAGATTTGAAATGGCATTAAAAGAACCATTGCTTAGAAGACTAATGTTTTTACGATTCTTCCCACTTTTATTAACCTACTTGAGAAGGAAATGAAAAAGGTAGGGTTAGTTGTTCATTGGTATGAAAAAGAAAATTGGATGACAAAATACAGATTTGCCTTATCCAACAGCAAGAATCTAAGAGTCTTACTGTGCCATTCAATATGCTGGCCACTAGCCACATGTGGCTTTTAAATTTTTTTTTTTTAATTTATTTATTTTTATTTTTGGCTGTGTTGGATCTTCGTCTCCGCACGAGGGCTTTCTCCAGTTGCAGCGAGCGGAGGCCACTCCTCATTGCGATGCGCGGGCCCCCCACTGTCGTGGCCTCTCTTGTTGCGGAGCACAGGCTCAGTAGTTGTGGCTCACGGGCTCAGTTGCTCCGCAGCATGTGGGATCCTTCCAGACTAGGGCTCGAACCAGTGTCCCCTGCATTGGCAGGCAGATTCTCAACCACTGAGCCACCAGGGAAGCCCCTAAATTTTAAATAATTAAAATTCTAAAATATTTAAAGAGTTGATTTCTTAAGCACACTGGCCACATTTTAAGTGCTCAATAGCTCCATGCAGCTGGAGGATGCTATATTAGACAGAGCTGAAATAGTGGAACATTATTGCAGTGAGCCAGCTTAATTAAGGAGGGGAATGTGTACTTGTTTTTATTTAGCACTGGTAATGCAGGTTCCCAAGAGCTTTACGATTCTTTTACCTTTACATGTACTGTGAGAGGTAGCAAATCAGCAACTACTGGAAAAGCCTTGTTCTGAGCCGAACTGTTCTTGCATTGGATTTTGTGGCATGTATGTCTTCCCCTCCATATATTAATAGCCATGTTCACTTTTGATAATAGGTAACATATGAACCCAGTGTTCTTTTTCATTTTTATCTTCTTAAATTGTCAGTTGAGAACTCCTATGTATTTTTAAAACACTGACACTCATTTAGCTGAGATGTGCCTTTGCTTTGGTGGTTTTTATGTGCTACTGTTTTTTCAGCATAGGCTTGGCCAACATGAGTTTAATTACAACATTAACTCTTCTGTGAGTTCAGTCTTCAAAATATCTGAAATACAAGCTTCACTTTTATGAAACTTTCTGAAGTCATTCTGAATTAAGAAAATTCACCTTCCTTTGAAACTCTCATATCTTTCTCTCTCATTCAGTTGATGACACTGTATCTTGTTTTGTCAAAGGTATGTCAGGAAACTATTTCATCAAAGAAGGACATGTAATCTTGTTATTCTCACAAGAGTAAAATGATTGGCAAACTGGCGTAAATTATTAGAATATCTTCTATCGCAATGTATTCCTTTTCTCGTTCACCCTTCTAGTATTAAAGATGTTGTAAACTAAGCAGTGTCAACCTTCCTGTTGAAAAAGGGTATACTAAAAAATATCTTACTAGATTAAATTAAATATAAATTAAAGTATATTTATAACTTAATGTAAATATGTTTTATATATATATGTATATATAAGTATACAGCTGACCCTTGAACAACATAGGTTTAAACTACGTGGGTTCACTTAAATGTGGATTTTTTTCAATGGTAAATACCACAGAATTACACAATCTGCGGTTGGTTGAATCTTCAGATGTGGAAACACATGTAGACAGGAACGAACTATATAGAGGAACCTCATATAGGGAGAGCCGATTATAAAGATTTATAAGCGGATTTCTGACTGCCAGGAGGGTTGACATCCCTAATCCCCTCATTGTTCAAGGGTGTCTGTATATTGTTTCAGTTCCAAAAAGTCTTGACCTATATAATATGTAATAGTTAACAGCACTGTCTCCTAACTAAATATTTCTGACATTAAAAAACAACTTCATTGTTTTTCCTACTATATTCCTTTCCTATTTTTTAAAAAAATAGTTAAATTATCTCTAACACAAGTCCCTAAGTTATCTTTTCAATTAACAAAAATATTAAGAATTGTTCTTCATAGTCTCTTTCAAATTATTTGGGAAAGAAAACAATGGAGCTATTTCAGACGAAGAGTTTAGTGGAAAAACTAATAGAAGTCAATATATACACCCCTATTGTGTAGCCTTAAATTGTCTGCAAAATGGAAATTTTATATGTATGTGTACATACACACACACACACATATATACATATTACTGTCCAAGGCTTTATGAGAATCAAGTGAAATAATTCAGGTAAAATAATTGTGAAGACTGTACAGATATAAAACATTGAAAATACTGAGGGAATATTTTTGTGAATTCAGGAGGTGTTCCTACATTGGGTTAAACATAGTATCGAATTCCCAAAATTTAAAACATATGATCTTCACCCTCAAATTTAGGGACAGCGATTGAATGTTACTGGATGTGCATCAAACTTGGAAGTCAGCTAAGAACTCTGACATGGCACTGACATCCTAAACCTGCATTTCCTTTTGTATCAAGTCAACTGGATTTTATAGTCTCAACCTAGAAACAACAAATATAAATTCAACATCATTAGTTGTACTTAATTATTTTAACGGACTAGCTGAGAGAAAAATGTGACAATTCTACTCCCTTACTGGCAAAAGTGCATATATTAGTAAAGCTAAAATACCTGCTAAATTTAAATTGAAAGCCTACCTTTTTTCTGGGAATAATTATGAATCAAATATTAAATTCCCAGGTTTAATATCTTGATCTTCCAAGTGGCCATTGATGAGTCATTCTCCCTCAGTATACCTAATTTTCTGTTTTCCAAAAACAGATATAAATACTCATGCACTCTATACCTCAAAATGTGAAAGAACTTTAAAAGCTGTAAGTGTACTATTCTGTCTATGTACTCTGCACTAAAATAGATGAGAATTGATGACACACTTTTGACCTAAAATAATTATTGAATTTTGCTTAATGAACAACTAAAATTTATTATAATTTTCTAAGTAAAATGTACACTTCAAATTTTAAAATAATGCTATATTGATTTCAAATAATTAAAACTCAAATGTGCGAGTTGTTACATAAAATCATGGTCCAACTTTGTACCTAATTAAGAAAAAAATCCTCATGTATTTTTAGCTTTAGAAAAGGATGGACCCTAAACTGTTTACTCACCTAAGTAATTCTAGACTATAAGATCTGGCCATCCAAAGGAGACATAAAGAAAGTTCAGGTCTCAGGTTAGGAAACAAAGATTCCTGGGACTAATGCTAACAAATGGGGGTGAAAAGAAACTACCTATCCTTTAGGAGATTCAAAGTTAGTTGATTGAAATGTGTTCCGAGATCCTGACTGAAGATACTATCAAACAAAAGAATAGGGAAAAAATATTTCGGAAGCCTAAAGAGCAATTACTATCATTTAAAGCCAAACCATTTAAAGCTAGACTTAACTGTTGCAGCTACTAACCTAACAGGGCTGAACTTGCCCACATTTCCAAAGAGGCCTTGAATTGCTATGAAAGATTAGGAGAGGGAAATGGAGTTATTTCAGACAGCATTTGAAAATATCAACACAGTGGTGGTAAGAAAGAGCCTTGCAGAGCTTTGGTGCACTCCTCATGTGTGAAGTCAGGGGGTACAAAGCTTAAGTTTGTTAAAATTTAAGTTAGCTTTTGAAGTTATGGTTGGGTACCTCTTCTTCATGTCCTGATCCGCTTTGCTCTACAGTTTCTCATGCTGATAAGATGGGGCTATAAAAAAAATTTTTTTTGCAGCAATATAGTCAGTACTTCTCTCCTTTCTATAAAATGCACGTACACATTTCTATGAAAAGACTACATTGTTATCTAAAATAAAAAGATGGTTCTTTTTATTCTAAAGCAGGGGCTTGTCTGTAAAGAGACAGGTGGTAAATATTTAGGCTTTTTGGTGACATTTGCTCTCTATTCCTTCTCCTTATCTACTTCCTCCTCTGGCTTTTCCTCCACCTCCTCCTCCTCCTTATTCTTTTTTACTTTAAAAATGTAAAAAACATTATCTGCCAGCCTCTGTTTTAAAGCCTCGGTAAGGGTCTGTCAGGCTTATAGGCTGATTGTCTTCTGTCCACAATTGTTTTTAATACACTACTATGTAAGAATTACAATAGGTCCTGTATCCAGGGGTACAATGTACTCATTCATAAAGCCACTAGGCAGACTCTCATTTATGGGTATTTTATTTGTAATTAAGTCATACGTATGTAACAAAGATAAATATATATATAAGATGTTATGGAAAAACCCAAACGAAAATTTTGGTCAACGAGTGTATGTAAATATCAGTCCACAAATTAAGCTATACCTGAAATAAAATATTTTAGTAATTTTGTGCATAGTCTCATCTGGGATAACAGAATAGTTTAGAACAACGTGTACAGTGTCACAGAGCATGAGGAAAGGCTTTGGCTCTGTTAGGGAAAAAGAAAACACATGAGGTCAAGTGAAGAAAGTTATTTACCCATCAAAACTCCAGTCTGCCATTATTTCATAGGGAGACAGTGAGACCTGGACAGAGTGTGAATTTTGTTTCAAGTGGAACCCTCCACTTTTTTTTTTTTTTTTTTGGTTTAATGTTGTTTTTAATCAAGATTTTTCAGGACCTGAAGCTTACACAATTTTTTTCTATTGAAGTATAATTGATTTACAATATTACGTTAGTTTCAGGGGTATAACATCAATATTCAATATTTTTATAGATTATACTCCTTTTAAAGTTCTTACAAAATAGTGGCTATGTTTCCTGTGCTTTATAATATATATTTGTTGCTTATCTATTTTATACATAGTAGTTGGTATCTCTTACATACAGTATCTCTTAGAACTAGTTTGTTCTCTACATCTGTGAGTCTGTTTCTGTTTTGTTACATACATTTGTTTGCTTTATTTTATAGATTCCACATACAAGTGATACTATAGAGTGTTTGTCTTTCTCTGTCTGGCTTATTTTGCTTAGCATAATACTCTAGGTGCTATGAACAGTGGGGAGCATGTATCTTTTTGAATTAGTGTTTTTCTTTTCTTTGCATATATACCCAGGAGTGGTAATGCTGGATCATGTGGTAGCCCTATTTTTAGTTTTTGAGAACTCTCCGTACTGTTTTCCATAGTGACTGCACAATTTACATTTCCACCAACAGTGTAGAAGTGTTCCCTTTTCTCCACATCCTTGCCAACATTTGTTATTTGTGGTCTATTTCATGATAACCATTCTGACAGGTGTAAGGTGATATCTTACACCTGTCAGGTGGTTTTGATTTGCTTTCTTCTTATAGCAATGTTGAGTATCTTTTCATGTACCTGTTGTCTACCTGTATGTCTTCTTTGGAAAAATCTCTATCCATGTCTTCTGCCCAATTTTTAATCAGGTTGTTTGTTTTTTTGATGTTGAGTTGTATGAGCTATTTATATATTATTTTGATATTAACCCTTCATTGGTCATATTAATTTGCAAATATTTTCTCCATTCCTATAGGTTTTATTTTAGTTTTGTCAATGATTTCCTTTGCTATGCAAAAGCTTTTAAGTTTTAAATTTTAAATTTAATTGGGTCCCATTTGTTTATTTTTGCTTTTATTTCTTTTGCCTTAAGAGATAGATCCAAAAAATATT
Organism: Balaenoptera physalus; assembly: GCF_965194825.1. Lineage (NCBI taxonomy): Eukaryota > Metazoa > Chordata > Mammalia > Artiodactyla > Balaenopteridae > Balaenoptera > Balaenoptera physalus. Next base: position 57,179,597 of record NC_138887.1, on the reverse strand, counting down.
GCTACAAGTTCTGTCAAAGTGTGTTCTGCCTATGTCATCTTCTAAAAGTTTTATGTTTTCAGGTCTCATATTTGAGTCTTTAATCCATTTTGAGTTTATTTTTGTATATGATGTGAGGAAATGTTCTAATCTCATTGTTTTACATATAGCTGTCCAGTTTTCCCAGCACCACTTATTGAAGAGACTCTCTTTTCTCCATTGTATATTTTTGCTTCCTTTGTTATAGATTAATTGCCCATAAGTGTGTGGGTTTATTTCTGGGCTCTCTATTTTGTTCCATGGAACCCTACATTTTTTGCTCTTTGTTTTTATAATGCAAGCGTGAGAACAACCTTGTTAGTGCAAGAACACTTGTTAGGTTGTTCACTGCCAGGTTTTTGGTGTCACCTAGTTATTAGAGTTATCTGGAAAAGTAAGTTTCTTTGTAATTTGAGGAATTTGGGAACATTGCAGCATATGGGGTTATATAGTCCCCCTTCCAGTAGATGAAATTCGTTGGTTCCATTGGAAGCTAAGGTGGAGTGCCATCCTTCCATGTGGAAAAAAGGGGAGTCCCTCTCCCAGGTCCCCCTCTCAAACACTGTGCAGGAAACATGGACTGACCCCCAGGGTCACTGTCAAAAAATAATGATCTTTGTATAGCAAGAATTTTCTTTAAATCTGTTGAACTTGAAGTTCAGGCATCCTCATATGTTGGCAAAAAATTGATTTAATTTTCACTGAGGATTATTCTAAATAAAGTCTCAGGATACTCTGCAGTGCCAAAAAAGTAGGAAAGCCCTCTGGTGGTCAGTTGTTACTATTTGGTGACAGTCCAGTGAAATGTCTGTTGACACAGTCCAGTGTTTCTGCAGCAGTGTGCCCTGCCTCATTCATGGACTCTTAACCTAGGATCATCCTTCTGGGTTCATCACACCATTTGAGGTCTTGACAACTGGCCAACATTCTAAGGCAGAGTGAGATGTGCTCTCCTCTAATCATGGAACCCATTCTCTGAAAACTTTCTCTTGCTTCTTTCTCCAAGGGATATTTTCTTATTACTCCTCCTCTGCATCCCATACACACACCAGGTGACCATTTCCATGAGTTTAACCTTTTATAAAGTTAAAATGTGTCTCTTTGAGAAATAGGCCCTGCAAAAAATCCACAAGGCAAAGAAATACAAAAGGCACAACTATCTAGAGAGAGCACATCCAGTGAGAAACCATTCACGGAGACAAGTACCAGGAAAGTCTGCATTGAGAGCCCCATCCAGTGCAGAACCAACTGCCCTTTCTTCTCCAAAGAAAATACAGCAATACAGAAACTCTATGTAATAAAGGTGTATAGATAAAGAAGAATGCAATAAAAATGTTCATGGATTGCTAAAAAAGCAGTTCTCTTCCCCAGGTGTATTTAGCTTAAATTGATTACATAACTTGTATTGGGAATTTAGATCTAGAGCAAAATACACTTTTGAGTTTAATATGAACACCTTACAAACAGATGACTAAAATGCTAGTTTGCTCAGAACTGCCAGTTTACATGTGGGTGGATGAACAACATGAACACAAAAGCACACAAAATATTTTATTCACATTTCCTGACTGCAAAGCTATTTTAACTAAGAAATACACTGTACAAAATGTAATTCCTATGGAGGGTGATATCTAATTAAATACTTAGATATGGAAGAGGATGCTTCAAAACAGAGCAAAGAAAGAGGGAGGGAAGGAGGGAAACGAAGAGAGGAAGGAATAAAATAACTGAAAAACAAGTAGTTATACAGATAGACTTGTCAAACTCTTTCTGTAAATGTGAGGGATGTTTTTATGTAATTTCTGAAAGTATGTAAACATAGAAAGGAGAGTGATAAAACTAAGAAAAAGACCTGTGTTTCCAAAAAAAAGTAGATAATCAAGGAAGCAAAAACATTTAAAAAAAAACTATTATATTCATCTTTCCACACAATTTAAAACAGATTAGATATTATAATAAAATATATACAGTATATGATTTTAGGATAGGGAGACCTTTGAGTAGAAATATTGCTAGAACAAGAAAATTAATCATAAGTTAAAATAATAATCATTTGCATGTATTTGTAGTTTCTTCCTTTCCAATGTCCATACTTTTTAACAGCTAAAAATAATCAAAATGAACCCACAAGTACAAACTCTAAACCTTCTTTGCTGTTCCATTTTTTTAATGAGCTAATTTCTGTTCTTGGATGAGTTTTAGATATTCCCTCTAAAGTCAGTAGGGGTGATGAATGCCCAGCCAAAGACTTATTTGGCCTTCTGATTCTAGGGGGAAACAGATGTCCATGTTAGCCTTTAAGAAAAATGATTACATTTGTTGAAAATATTTCAAAAATTACTGAAATTATATGACTAAATATACTAGTAAAAACATGTAGACATAAAAATTATGTATAATGTATTCATTGTAGAATCAATCAGACTCTACCTATTTTCAAACAACGAGAGAGAAATAATAACAGAAAATAAAATAAGCTAAGGGTCATAGGTTAGTGACATATGTGTGAAAGCCGTATTGGAAGCCAAGAAATTGAAATCAGTTGACATTAAAATAGTAGCAGAAAATATTTTTGTACAATTAAGTATTTAGCTACAATTGACAATTACATTGATTTCTAAAATGATTTTTCTAAACATGTATTATTCTATACCACAAGTTTCTACTAAAGTAAAAATGCCATAGTTTAGTGGTTGGAGAAGCAAAAAAACATGTATTAAGATATTTGAAGGACATATCACAAGCTCTTTCATAAATTAATCTCTTCTAAAATCTAATTACCATATACTGAAACATATATTTCTTCTGTCAATTTCTCCTGTCATTGTTGGAAATAGAGAACATCTGATTACTATGCACCAATTCATACTTAAATTAATTCAAGTAAGCGTTAAGTAAAAATACTTAAATTTAAGCATTTAAATGTTCTTATATCTTTTTTCCTACATGCTAAAATATATTTTAATAATAAAGTCAGTAATGTATAATTGGATCAGATTGATCTAATTAACTCAAATTTTGTAAGTGTAGAAATTTACAAAGCAACAAATACACCGAGGATTTATCTAGTATGATGTCAAATAAATTTTTAAGTATTTATTATTAAGTTGACAAAAGATGCAAATAGAACAGTGATATAGGATAAAATATAACTTGTGAGAAAATATGTAGAAAGGTGTTTAACCTTACTACAAATCAAAAGAATTTGAATTTTAAAAAAGTTACCCTTTTATGCTTATCACATGTGTCATATCCCTTCCCCTTTGTGTCAGTCTCAACTGGCTTTTGTCCATTGGAATAAACACTTCCATGGTTTGCTGATAGGAAGTTTAAACTAATAAAATTCTTTTTAAATTCAATATAATATCATTTATCAAGAGACCCCAAAATGTTCATTACCACTAGTCCAATAATTCTTTTTCCAGTGCCTACTCTAAAGGAACTATCTTAGACAAACAAAAAATCTAAAACATACATTCTGGAAAATATTTGCCATCCCTCTCCTGGAGTCTGATATTCAGCTAGCTGTATCTATGTGTGTTGCCCCATAATGCAATGAGTAATAGGGAACATATACCTGCTACTTTTTCTGTTTCCATGAGTTTCCTCCAGTAAATGCTATTTCAGAAGACCTGGTGAATTAATTTTCAAATTATTTGAATCTTGACAGCTGGTGCAGCAAGCGGGGCATGTAGTCTATCACCAAACAAGTTCTTTTAAAGGGGAACAAAAGACAATTTCTAGAATGGTAGAAGAAGGAACTCAGCAGGAACTCCTCTCTCCCAAAGGTAACAATGAAGAGTCAGACAACCATTTCAAGATTCTGGATGTTAATCAAAGGCATAGAACACATTGAGAAACATTTATATATCTACTGAACTTCACATAGTAACAAGGAATTCTGTGGTGTGTTAGCATGGGACCATTCCCATTCTCCCACCCCATTCACCCTAGCTCTGTCAGGTGCAACAAGGTGCCTCCTACCAGATCAGGGCAAGCCATGAAAACTAGAGCATCACTGCTAGAGGGAGCTGAAATGAATTTGAAGAGCACGGAGAAACCCTACATCCCTGGGTGTAGTCAGATGCAGCAGTGATCTCAGTGGCAAACAAACAGAGAAGTCCAACATAATAGCTAGCTGACATTGAAAACCTGGGTGGAGCAAACATCAAATCAGTACACTATTCAGAAATTTAACAAAGTTCTCTGGGAAATGAGACCAACAAAGTTGGTCTTGTTAGCCTCCTAAATATCTCTAGTGGTCTGAAACGCTATATGTTACCCTCAGTAGAGAAAGTAGAGGGCCCTAGCTGTCCATACATCCCTGGCTAAATGTGACACCTTACGTATGTGCATGTGAGACATGAAAAGGATCAATGGAAAAGGAAAGTTAGAAAAGACTTGTAAATTGCTTGAATTATGATTGTGTTCCTCAGCTCACACTCAGATTCATGAAGAAAGAGTAGATACCTTAATGACTCCAGGTATTTGAACACAATGTCTGGCCAATAATAATCCGTATATTCAACACTAAGCTATGCTGACAGAGGAAAAAAATCCTGGGAATCTAGGTTTAAAATAAAAATGAGAATAAAAGATATACCATATAGAGCATTTAGATGCTGCACCCAATAGAACACAAGAGATACTGACTTTCCAAAATGAGTCCAGACAATGTCCAGTAAACCAAACAAAGAACAGCAATAACAATCTATATGAGTAATTAGAATTCAGTACTGCTGCAATCTATTATGTAAAATGTCTAGTTTTCAACAAAATATTACAAGTCCTGTTATCCATACTAAGAAAAAAAGCAAACGTTGAAATTGCCTCTGAACAGGTCCAGATGTTGGACTTAGAAAAGACTATATCATAATTTTTATAAATTGTTCAAGAACTAAAGGAAATCATTTGTAAAGAATTAAATGAAAGTATGTCAACAGTGAATCATGATTTAGAAAATCTCAAAAAAGAAATTGTAAAATAAAGTCAAATGTAAAATCTTGAATTGAAAAGTAAAATAACTGAAACATAAAATTCACTAGGGAGACTTAAATATACTTACCATGGTAGAAATAATCAACAATCTTGAAGATATTTCAACAGAAATAATCTAACCTAAAAAAGAGCCATTTAAAAAAAATCTTTCGAATGAACAGACCCACAGAGATTTATGAGGTACCACCAGCACACCTCCATATTCAAAAGAAGTCTCAGAAAGGAGGGAAAAAAGGCCCATAAAATATTTGAAGATATAATGGTTGAAAATTTGCCACATTTTATGAAAAAACATTAATCTACACATTCAAGAAACTAAATAAATAGGATAGGGAACTCAATAAGTAGAATAAACACAAAAACATCCACACGTAAATACATCATAGTCAAACTGTTGAAAGAAAAGACAGAAAAAATACTTTGAAAGCAGTAAGAAAACTGGTTGAACTTCTTGCCTAATGCAAGCCCCAATACAATAGTATCATGGAAGTTCTCATTTGCTCACAGATAGTTCTTAATATTTGCACATGGTACAATTGCAGTGATGGGACACAGTCTTTTCCCTTTCATACTTCTTTTTTCTTTCCTCTGCCTTAACACATTTGGAAGTCTGGAAGTCCAGAACACTTTCTGTTAAGTGTGTAGATACAAACATGGAGTTACTGCTGACCCCGGCTGGCTGTTACTGGTCAACCCAACCACTTAAGTTACTTTATCCAACCACGGTGACGCTGCACTTCTGTATCCAGGTGTCATGACAGTTACAACAGTGCTATTTATCGCAAGTCTGGGAAGGGTGCCAATGAATGCACTCCAACTGCACAGGACCATGGAGGGTGGGAGAGTATAGTAGGGATGGAACAACTTCAGGATCTCTGCCAAGGAGATAGTTTAGGGAATGGGCCAAATGATATGGCTATTTCTGGAAGAAGAAAGAAAGCCTTTTCCCTTGTAGAAAGGGAATATCTGAAACTATTGGAGGTGTAAGATGGGTGTACCTCATTGTCTTAATATTAGATCCCTCAGAAGGATTATCACCCAGGTTTCTCTGAATTATTTAGTGGATCTCTCAGAGACAATGGACTCGTTGGGAAATCTTTCAGGTGGCCTGAGCTGCCATTTAGTACTGGATGTCACATGAAGAAAGTTGTTAACCATCCCAGTGTGTCCTGTGGTACCACCCTGCTTGTGGTGCCTCTGGGCCTTCAGATGTACTCTGCTGGGTGACCATGCCAAGTTATCGACTCTATGACCTGTGGCTGAATAAGCCACACAGGACTTCTCTTTCTCTTTCCCCAGGCTCCCTGAACCTCCAGGGTCTCCAGTCTTTGGAAGAAGTTTGAGAGAAATGTTGCAGGTCCTGATTTTCCTTTTCTTGATCTCTGCTCTGGAGTTGTGTTGCCAGCCATGTCCAACTCCATACAATGCTTGTGTTCACCAGTGGGGAACTCAGCTGCCAGATAAAATATCCCTCTCAGACAGTTTCTCCTACCAGAAGGGACCATCTTCCCCTGTCTGCCTCAGATGAACATGAGCGCACCCTGGAGTTGGTCACCTGACTGCTTTTCACTGCTCTCCAGTGCTTCCTGCTTCATTGTTAGGGACTAGCCTCACACCCCTTAATGTACGGGCTCGTTTTCTAACATAAAGTCATATGAGACTTAGAGGCCATCCTTTGAGATTAAGCCAATGAACTAACAAGTAACAGTTAATTTGACTGAAGCCTAGTAATCAGGCCTCCCAGAGAAGAAGCTGGCCTCCTGCAGAACTCCATAATTACCAGCTTCAGCCTTATGTTTAAGGTAATTGATTCTGGTTGAATGCTGCAGTGACAGATCAATCCACAGGTCTGCCATGCCATGTAAATTACAAGTCTTGGACCCCAGTCTTCAAGTATTCCTGTAACCAAGAATGACGAGGTAGCAGAAAAGACTAGTGGCCAAACTTTCACCGTATCACAGTCCTTTGTCTGTAAGGATTGGCTCTCTATCCCCTGATAAAGCCATGGGAGGGACTCCCAGAAGTAAACATTGAGGTGGCAAAATAAGGCAGGAGTTGGGATGCAGTGGGATACAAAGACTTGTATTTATTCCTCCTTCTTTCTCCTCTCCAATGAGAGCTGAACAAGAGTGCCTGGTTTATGTCTGTTCATGCAACCTTGTCCATGTAAACCTCATCATGTTAAGTAAGAAAACAAGGTACAATATTGGACATACAATATTTATTATGACTGTCCATGTCTCCCTTGCTGTGGTGGCCCTTAGTTGCTGAGGTAACACAAATGAAAACTAAGACCTTTGTCCAACAGAATCTCAGGACAGTTTAAGTACTGTGCCTTGGAGGTTTCAAGAGTACTTCAGAGATGGATGGTTTCACAAAGCTTATACAAATCCTCATGTTGCAGTACCTTCCTAAGTGTCTTCCCAGCTGTTCCATCTTAATGGATGTCAACCACTTTCAGTCAAGTGACAAAGAGAAGAGAGTTTGGGTGGAGAAACATTGTCAGGAGAGATATCAACCTTCTTCTTTCATCCTACGAGATCTCAGATCCTATCTACTCCTGTGAGTTCTTGGTGTTTTATGATTTTTCAAACTGCACTTTAATCTCAAAACCTCAAAAACTGAAAAATTAAATTGAAGATTTTTTTATAACATAGAGTAAAAAACCTAATTTTTCACTTTCCCACCAATTGACTTACTTATTTGCGTGGAGGTTGATTGTAGTCTACTTCTGAAAGACTGTCAGCCTGAAATGGTTTTATGCAAACAGAAAAATAAACTATTATCCAAAAATATTCTAGCAGTAAATGGGGAAGGCAGCAAAATCTTAAATTTTTTTACACCCTCTGAGACGTCTGCTAAGCATAGTTAATATTTGAGCTCTATATGATTAAGAGACTATAACTCAATAATAAAATGTGCCTTTGAGTGGTTAGAATATAACTATGTAAAAATATTACAGGGAAAATACTTTGCATAGAAAGTAATTAATGAATTTAATACACAAAATTTTTGACAGTTAATTATTTGGGGTGGTCAAATTATAGGCTATCTTTCTTTATTGTATTTTTCTAAATTTTATAGAGTGAGTGTATAGTATTACTAATAAATTTTTTTGAACTTGAGAAACTTTATTTCCCAACTTCTTTATTATAGACAAATATACTATTCCCTGTAATTAGCAAATGTCTAGAAAACTTGACAAATTATAAAACCTCTGGAAGAGTCAGTTTACAAATCTCAATCTGCATATAGTGTTTTTAATGCCTTTATTATGTTTACAAAATAATATTTCAAATTTCAACTTTATAACCATTTCACTGTCATCCCAGTGCTTTTTTCCCTTTTCTTTTTTTCTTCTTGTGTTTGCTTTTAGCAGAAATCTCATATAATGATATTTTTGAAGTAGTTTCATTTAACAACTTGTACTTGCCCTGCATTTAATTCTATCATGTTTAGGGCTTCTCTGGAAGGCATATATCTATTTAAGGAAAAAGAAAAAAGATAACCCGTTTTACTACAGAGAGAGCACGAAGGAAAATGTGTATAGCTACAAACAAACAAACAAACAGAAAACCTCAAACAAACAAAACACCTGCAGCTTGTTTGGAGCATATATAGGTTCCGATTACTGAGGAATTCCCATAGTCCATTAGAAGAAATACTGCTCCAGGGCTGGTACTTACTACTAGGTTACTGGTATGATGGCTATGTCTTTATTGTTTAGAATAGCTACATTTTACTTTTTCACCAAGAGGAAAGATTTAGCACGTGCTTTGCATTTAGCTTGTCCACTGAGCCAAGTATAGTGCCTTACACAGTAGGAGCTCAATGAATGTTTAGAGTGATTGAATGGGGTCCAGAAGTAAGGACCAATGTTTTAGTGATAGAATTGAGAATCAAACAATGTGAAAATGAAGCTCAAATTCTAACTGAGAAGCCAAGTAAACACACTATTTTATGCTAAATACTATAAAAAGATGTGTATCAATTGTGCTGTGATAGAGGTATACAAGTCATATTATAGAAATACATTAAAAATAAGTTAATACCTTCTATATCACTAGAGCATGCTTCCTAGATGAGGCAATGCCAACCAAACCTAAAAGACAAACCAGAGTTAGCCTGGGGAGAAGGAAGACCCACACAAAGGGAATGACATTTACAAAGGACCCCTGCTTTCTTGCCCATAACTCCAAACTCTTTATCTTTTTACAATAAGCAAATCACATCTGTACCAAATTCCATTTCTTCAGGGCCACTGACTCTGCTACAAGATGATCATTAAGCTAGACTTAAAAATAACGACCTATACCCCTTAACCATTCCCGCAACCAAATCCTGTGAGGTCAAAAATTTTAACCCAATTTCACAGATGATGAAACTGAGATTAGAAAAGATAAGTCAGAAGACTCTTATTTTCTAGAAGTCCCCTGTTGGAATTGTCCGGAGACTATAGATATATACTTTTAAATATTGATACTAGTATAAATATTTTTCTGATATTTATTTTCAAAGTTGAATTTTCTTGAAAATTATTTAGAATTATATGCAAATGATAATCAATTTGATATATTTAGAATCACATGAAGAAAGTAAAGTTTAGTTCAAAAATCATTAAATTTAAAGATTTTAACGAAGTGTGTTATACACTGATAAAAATGAAATAAAAGAATTTTGAAATGAAATATGTATAATGAACATACTTCGGAAAAATAAAATTTCAACATGTTATGTTTGGTGCTTCTGCACAAAATAATGCATTACCACCTTAAAGCAGCTGTCCTAAGAATAACACACTTACTTACTTCCGATATTTTATTATATATATGTACATATATAGGTGTATATATATATGTAGGTATATATATTTTACATAGAGAGATATGTATGTATATATACACATATATAAACTTACTGGGAAATTATTATATATACACATGTATCCACATATTGAAATTATATTAAAAAATCAAAAGTGCATAGATCTATATAAGTGTATTTATATATGTGTGTGTTTATATATATATATATATATACAAAAGAAAGAGAAAATTGGGACTTTTATAAGTTAATTCTGCTCCAAGAGAAAAAAAATTCTAGCTTTTGTTTGTCTAACACATCATTGTCACGTGTTTCACGCCAAGATGTACAAATTGACTTTTGTAGAAATTTTCTTGTTGCCTTATGGTATCTGAAAGGAACTTTCATTATTTAATTTATTTATTGTGTTTTAACCAAATAACATGGAAGTTAATTCCAAAGACCAGTTGCCCCTTCCCCTACAATTACGGAAGAACTACATTAGTGAGGTGTTAAGTCTGGGGCTGCAGAGTAGGGTAGATGGTCACCCTTTTTCTCCCAGAAATTCTTAAATGTGTCTAAGCTTTTCATTGAGAAACTCCTGTGGTCAAGAGGAATACAGGAGCAACCCCCAAGGTCTTGGGGAAGTAAACTGATGTGTCCTGGAGATAACCATTACATGTTTTTGAGCCTGTGTACTCTGTGTTAAACCTGATGTGATTTTGGCACTTTCTGCTTCACACATACACTGTGAGAAGGATTAGCCTCTTCTATTTTAACGTATATTGTCTTGAAAAACACTCTTAAAATCACTGTGTCAAATTAACTCAGATTTTAATTCCTCCTCTTCATATTCCCTTTAGGTGTGGTGAAAATTGGGCCCGGTTTTTTTCTCAGGACATTCCTGTTGTCCCAACACAATTATTAATAACACCCTTTATTCTCCAATCTGCCTCAGTGTGGATGGTCTCCCTGCTTTCAGCCCACTGAGGAAGAAGAGTCAGGGTAAGGAATTGTAGTGACAGGAGGTCTCCTGCTTCAGTGTCACCATGATGATGTAAACACCAGGGTCTGACTGGTGGCTCCAAAAAGATAGGCAGAGATGTCAATGTAGATTTTTCTGATGTCATCAATGGAGACTCTCAGAGGCCAGGCCATGTCCTATTTCTCCTTTCTTATGGACAACCATAGTTTGAGATCATGTTCACCAAATTTTTAAAAAGACAGATGAAAGACAGGGCAAAATTGCATAGAATCCAAACAGTTATTTATTATGAATTGACACATGGCTGTCTCAGCCATGGAGAGAACTTCGACTTTATTGCTTACACATTATGCGTAAATTGAAAAGAGGGTGTAGATTTATTTACCTGGTGTCCAATTACACGGATAAGAATTTGGCATTTGATGATGGTACTTCACTAATCCACTGAGGGCATCATGTCTGTGCTAATTTTAATTTGAAATAGAATTTTAAATCAATTACCAATTAATTTACCAATAAATTTTATTTTCTGATGCTTCAAGGATACATCCCATGTTTACACTGTGGATCTGCCTATGTTTTAGTACAATGTTGTATACTCCTGGGGAGGCACATATCCCAGGTTTACAATGCTTATTTTTAAAGTATTTAAACATTGATATATATGACCACTGTGCTGTTTTAATCCTCATTCTCAGGTCAGGGTTTTTGTTTTGTTTTTTGTTTATTGTTTTTTTCCTCAATCAAAATGCACCTTAAATAGCACTGCTTTCCCCCACAAAGTCTTGTAGAAGCGGTGCTACTATTTTGGTGGAAGCCAAGACACTAATATGAAACTTGTTTCTCCCTCCAGAATATGACAATAGCTAGGAAGTGAAGGTAAAGAGATGCACATCTGGTCACCTTAGCTTTCTTAACAGTTGAACCAGTTTGTTAAAGATCTATTCCATTTTCACTGTCAGATTGAAGGACATTTCCCATATAGTTTGACCTTGACTCATAATCTGCATGTAAAAGCTGAGGGCCTCATAGCACTTGAATTGTCTTTCCTCTCTTTTCAACTTCAGTTGAACTTTCGTTGTATCTGTGCAGATTTAAGTGGGAGAACTTCTAGGCATTGTTCAAGGAAATTGCCAAAGTCAATAGACAGTTTGTGGGGGATTGGGTGTCAGCCAATTCTCTGAAAACAGAAAAATTATTTAAAAAGAGCCAATTTTTGTGTGTTTTCCTGGCATAATATAGCTCAATTGGGTGAGAATCAGAAAGAAATGAGAATAGAAGGAGGAGCTACTTCAGTGAGTAAATGTGTACAGAAATAGCACAGAAAAAATGAAGTAGCATGTGAAGCCTTAAATAGTACATCAATCACCTTTCTGAAATAATTTCTCTAATTCTAAACTCTAGAACATGGGAAAGCCTTATTTGGGTGTGGTGGGAAGGAAAAGCATTGTGGGCACATTTAGTTAAATCTCTTTCTGTTTTGTGTTATGTTGTATTATTTTCTGTAATTGATATTCTCAGCAGAGTCCTTGCTTGATATCAGAAATGGGGTTCTTAGTGCTGGTTGTGCCTAGAATGACTTCACATATTCTCCATGTCATACACATTAACAAACAAGAAAGGCCTTTATGCTATTTTCATTATTTAAGAAAAAGTGAGATTGACAAGAAAATGTTACCTAAAAAAATATAAAAAATCTTAAAAGCCACACAATAAAAATTTTCTGGGGATATGATAAGCTAACTACAGAGAAACTAAAAAGAAGATGAAATGATTTATATTAGATTCTGAATATTCTCAATATTCTCAATATTATTCTTAATAACATATATTTTAGATAGTTTTAATGAAGGATAAAAAAGGAAATTAAGCATATATTTAACCTTAGTATCACAAATTATGTTTATCTGCTTGTTTCCTCAGTGTATTTACTTGAGCCATTAGATACTGTACTTGTAAATGATATTTTTAAACTTCTCCGTTACATTTCCTAATAGACTCCAGTATACATATTTCACAAAAATGCTGTCTAAAAATAGGCAGAAAAAAAGGTTGCTACTGAATTAGGGCAGAATTTTGCTCTCTTGCGGTTAACAGTTTATTAATTATTTTATTTAAAAAATAATAATTTCTAATTTATTTAAAAATATGAGTAATTATTTGTATTTTCAAGAATTTAAAATAAGCCATAATATATTTCAGATAAAAGAAAAACAAGATGTTTAAATTAAAACATTTTAATCCTCTTGGATTCTGTAATTCTTGAAAAATACATTTGACAGATAAGAAAAAGTCTTTATTTCTTTGGGAACACAAGTAATAACCTAAGGTACCTCAAGTGACTTAAACCTCATCAAATTTCAGGACCAAATTCTTTCAAAGGAAAAAGACCTTTATCTTTCTTATTCTACCCACAACTAGCTTTTAAGTAGGTGTGACATGGAAGCTAGTGCTATGGATACAAAGAAAATAAAAAAGATGAAAATGATGGGGTATTTAACTTCTAAAGAGAAATTGAACGTAAAAACATTTTGAAACTTGAATGTTCCTATACACATGAGTCATTCTTATTAAGAATAAGTCTACTAATCTGTTGTGTAGGTAAAATCTCGTAGAGCAAATGTGCACAATTAAACACAATACAAACTAGTATGTGGAAAGTGCTGCTAGAGTTAAAAAATATCAGGGGAAATTGAAGGAAAGAATAAGATGAGCAAAGGAAAATATTGATGAAGGAAAGTTGTAAGAACAGAACATCTGAGAACATTTAATATAAGCTGGAGAAAATATAGAGTATGCGAAAGAGAGAAATGGTCTAAGTTATAAGTAAAGTAATGAGGTAATACACAGAGATATTTTGAGAGGAGTAGTTTTCAGTGAAAATAGAAAAAGTAGCCACATCAAGTTGCAGATAGATTTGGGAGGATAATCGCTACATATTCATTTGCTGTTGTGTTTGGGAATTAAAAGCGTATTAGGACTCTAAGGAGAGTAAATTCAGTAGTTGGTTAGGGTATATCAAAGTGCAAAGCATTAATGAATAGACAAATAGTGACTAAATAAACACAGAGAATGTTAATATCTTGTTTAAAATAATTGTATATTAAAAATAAAACAAGAGCCTTGACATAATAACACCCAGTTAATCGATCTGCAAATGAAATGTGTCAGTTCTGCACATTTTTCGTTTAAATCCAACAATGCTGAACAGGTTGTAATGAATTCCATATTACAAGCAGCAATGACATTGACTTCAACGTAAGTTTAAAAAAAAAAAAAAAAGACCGCAGGTTTCCCCATTCACATTACTGAATCATTTTAAGATATGGTTTAAAAAGAAACTTTATCTTAACACATGTATATTAACTCATGCTAGTTTGCATTAATTTGCATCATATTTGCAATTGGCAGTAAATTTCTCCTATTTTACTTCACAAATATTTTTAAACTAAAGCTATTATTTTTTAAAGAAAATCCTGTGGATTATTAGACAGTGATGAAATAGGGTACACTTGTACTAAATCTGAAACAAGACATGTCAAGTATTGCTAATTTAACTTTGCATAATACACCATTTTTTTTTTCTATGCAGCACCAGAAACAACACATCACAAGTCATGCCTAGCACTCATTTAAATGCGACCTCAGAGTCACACTGCATGTTACAAATATCTGGGAGCTGTGTGATTAGTTAACATCTTATGCATAACCCTTAAAATTATCACAAGTTCTCTGGAGATAATTAGCTTACTCTGTTTCTCTAATAAAATGTACTATGTTTTAGCAATGACTCTCAGAAATAGTAGCAGGAAAATGCTTTTAAATCAGATAAATTAAAAAATCACAGCAGATAAAAATGGAAGAAAAACTTATTGTAACAGAATATTTTCTTTTCCTGATATAACCGGGCTCTAAGGTAGCAGAAAAATCTGCCTTCAAAAGAAAACTGAATAATAGGAAGCATGCCACTCACTGTCGCCCATATATGCTTAACTCCCCTACAGTATCTTTTGCTCCAGAATGAGAAAGCTAAGAAATGTGTGAGAGTTTAAATTCTTCTTCTCTCTGTTGAACTCAGTAAATGTTAGACTTCTGCATGGGAAAGAGACCTCAAGGCTGAATGCTACTTTAAGTTATAAAAGGGTCTGATTCCAATCAGAATGAAGTAGGATTTCCAGAGAAAACATGCTTCACCTTCACTCATTGCTACATCTTGAGAACAAGGCAGAAATAGTGTATTCATCATAAGTGAAACAATACTTGAAAGGACGGAGAAGACAGTTGACTATTCACTTATCATTCTTCTTGCCAACATCTTACATTGTTAGCTTACGACCTCAAAATCTCATGACCCAGAAGACAGACACAACAACTATAATAAATGAAAACAAAAACAAAGCTGGAGAAGATCTTTATGTCACATATTGTGCAGGTACATGTGAGAAGTTTGTGAGGCTATGATGAGATATTTGTGCATATGTGCTTGAGTCTCATGACTCAAGAAGAAGTTGTTACTTTTTTTAACCCTCTAAAAAAAGATAGGGTTTGACATAAAACGTATGGATTGAAGTCTAAGTACCATGCTTTCTAGTTTGGTTTCTCATTTTTAAGTAACAATAATTTCATCATGGTGTCTTTTAGCATTAGAAAGGTGAATACAATTCACACTTAATGGTATAACACACTTAATAGCACAACAAACAAACGAGTAGACAAGCCTAATGTGAGGGTTCAAGTTACATCAGAATTCAAGCTACCGTACACTCTAATTGCACAACTCTCACTCAGAGGACAGAGTTCTCAGGAAACTTAATTTCTAATCAGAACCGTGCTATTTATTTATTGTTCTCCCTCATCCTTCCACAGGATTTGGGACTACCTTGTCATTAAATATACATCCAATCTTTAAAGAAAGGAAACAGCTATTAGGAAGTATTTGAGGAATAAAATAAAACAGGGTTTCCAAACTAAGACCAAGAAAAGTTTTCAACTTGCAGTAAAAAATAATTTTAACCTCTTTCAAAATAAAGGCAAAAACTGACATTTGTCATCTAAGAAAAAATGTATTCCATTTCATCATTTCCTAACCCTGAGAGATATATGACAGAATTTAAAGAATGCTGAATGCCATGGTAGAAAGTGCACCTGATAATAATTTTATAATAGTGTACGAGGTCCTCTAATAATCAGTATAAGATAAAGACAAATAATTAAAGATAAGTTTAGTTAAGATAGTTCTGTAGCTGCCCAGAGTCGTACGTTCATACGCATAGCTTTCTGGTCATGAAGTTTAATAGAAAGGGAAGTATTTGAGAATTTTCAGCAGTAATTACCATACCTCTTGGTCTAATGGTTCTTCAAAATTGGTGAAGGAATTTTGTGTCTTTGTGATATTTTTAATCATCTACATCGTATGTTAAAAATAAGGGCGGTTTAGTGTTTTATCATAGGTCTAGTTCATTTAATTTACTATGATATCTTAGTTTAACACTATTATCTCAATTATTCACATTAAAATGTCTTTGCTGTTGTTGGATTGTGGTGATAGTATATCATAACTTTGTGTTTTTTTTTTGTCTTATTTGTTTTTAAATGGGTTTTCTTGGAAAAAGAACACTGATAATCTCATGTTTGTATCCCCTAATCCCCAATAATCTTTGAAATTTCATCATTACAGAAATCCCAGATTCTAGGAAAAACTTTAATGTGTTTCTCTTGAACCTAAACATATCAACCAGGCTTGTAGCAAACAGTAATTACTCAAAGAACAGATATTTTATGTTATTTACTGAAAGACAATTTGTATCCTCTGCACTTGAGAATTTTAGGCAGTAATAAAGTTTTTTTTTAGTTGAGCAGATTGATTTGTACTTTTTAAACTAATAGTCCACCACTTTTACGAAAAGAAGAATCTTGTGTGACCTAATTTTCCTCGCTTTATTTCTGTTGAAGTGTTGTAATTAGGTCTCTGCTAAAACTCCAGAATTCAGTTGTATGGGGTATAAAAACAATCTTTGTCTTGATAAATATAAGGACTTTAAAAGAATGACTGAAAGCTGTCTTTAACATGGTTGCTATAAAATTCAATTTTGGACATAACTAAAAAAATAATAAATTCTCCATATCATAGAGGTAAATTTAAGTCATATAACTAAATGTGACAACTTGTTGAATAAGTTTGTTTAGTATATTTTATCTGTACACTAGAATTTATTTTTCTAAAAGTGCTGTTTATAGGTTTAATAAAAGCAGTGTTTAATTCTCCTTTAAAATGGTTCCCCAGTATGTTCAGTTACTTCCTAAGGCTAATTTTGGAATGTGATTAGAACCACATGAAAAGATACTTGCTTCCTAGTTGCTACAGATATGCGTGTAAATAATTGCATTAAGCTGAACAAGTACTGTTTAAACAGTTCAGAGAAAGGACTAGGATACTTCCTCTATCTGAAGATAATTCCTGACCATCATGATTCTTAGGGCAATAATGTAACAACAATTCTAAATCAATGTTCAAAGATGCAGATTAATATTGAGGTTCTACAACTGATCTTACATACAGTTCCTAGTTCAAAGATAAGATCAGTACAACAAATACAGCATGTCATCAAATTCTTGAATACCTTTTTCATTATGTGATACAGACAACAGCAAAGGAAAATGATGTTTAAAACAAAAATCTTATCCCTCATGTACGATACTTGATTAAAATTCTATAAAATTTAATTTAGATGAAGTTGGTGCTGAGTTTTGAAGAGTCAGATGAAAGATTGTTTCTGTAACTTAAAGTTAGTAAGGGCTGCTCTTTTGGAAGATGGGCCCAGCCTTTGGTTTCCATGTTGTGGACTTCTAAGGAACATGTAAGTGTTAAAGCGATTTTGAGAATACTGTATTTAAGCTTTGTGAATGCTGAGGTTACCCATAATGTCACCCACGATGGCTGCTGTCAAAATATCCTCTTTTTCCTTAATGATTTGCCCTATTTTTGAACGGTACAAAAAATTTTTCCTAGAATTCAGGAGAATGGAGAATGTTAAATATCCCAGAATCATCTTCAGTAACAAAGAGTATATTCTCTCCAAGAGAAACTTTTAAACTCCTTAATCTACTCATGATCTACACAGGAAAAAGTAAGACAAATATAATCCCTTATAACTAGAGCACTAAATAATTTCTAGTTCAAAACAAACATTTTTCAGAATAAAAGGAGTCATGATAAATAATTTCCCAGGACAGCAGACAACAAACAGTGTTTTCTCAACAAACCAGAAAGATGGGACAGTGCTTATACTCAATTTAAGATTAATGAGATGGAATTAAGCACAGAATTACTAATTATAACATAACAAATTACCCATTAATAACGATTTAGAAAAATTCATTGTTAATAAATTAACAATAATTAAATAAAATGGATAATTTTCCATGCATATGTTTCTTTTCAGGGTGATTATTCTAAGAGGTATGCTTCCTTAATAAAAACCTTTCCCCGACGCAGACATACAGAATGTACCTGAGGACACGGGGAGGGGGAAGGGTAAGCTGGGACGAAGTGAGAGAATGGCATGGACATATATGCACTACCAAATGTAAAATAGATAGCTAGTGGGAAGCAGCCACATAGCACAGGGAGATCAGCTCCGTGCTTTGTGACCATCTAGAGGGGTGGGATAGGGAGGGTAGGGGGGGAGACGCAAGAGGGAGGAGATACAGGGATGTATGTATATGTATAGCTGATTCACTTTGTTATAAAGCACAAAGTAACACACCATTGTAAAGCAATTATACTCCAATAAAGATGTTAAAGAAAAATTAGTACTACCATATCTAAAACTTTGTTAGAGTATAAACATAAATAAATAAATAAATAAGAACCTTTCCCCAAAGAAAATCTTATGTAGTGTTTTAACAAGATGATTCCAAATCCTCACACTTATGACACCTGAACTGTGTCAGTCAGAAGGTATGCTGAATAAGGTACAATAGCCCACAGATTGAGAAAATTAATAATAACAGTTGCTTTTTTGTATGAAGCTGCAAATGGGGGAGTCTAATTTACCCAACTTTTCTTTCCTCATTGTGAAATAGGTAAATATGGACAGGTAGGGTAGAATTTCAAAACATTAACTTTATTGCCCTTTATGATTCCTTATTGCTTTTCCCATTTAGGAAGCTAGACTATGAGGCATGCACTGTCAGTGAAATATTGTTGGAGGTTAAAATACTAAAAGTGCTCCTGGTTGTCAGTAGCTAGCCTAGAACCCCCAGGGGGTACTCAAAGTACTGAGAAAACGTGGTAACTAAGATACCAGCCCAGATAAAAACTAGTCAAAATGGGTGGAGGAAATACAGTCATACAGAATAAGGACTATTAAATCCGTGACCAAAGAGAGCTTGGATCGCATGCATGATATAGTAGGGATATGAGTTATAAAAACCCAAGTAGGAGTAGATCTTAATGCCAAGATGACTTGGGCTCCAATTTTCTGAGGATAGCCCCCAAATTATCAAGACTTCAGAGCAGCAAAGGTCACCTGGTATGTATTGGCAGATGGACCTGAAACAGCCACAGGTAGTTTGCCCTACTCCAAACATGACATGAGAGCAGTGAAATAATGTTTAGCCTTGGAGAATATCATGTGGGCCCTCATGATGCAGGATCAAGGGTCTGTTGATGCAGCATCACACAGGAACTTGTTTGACTCAGAGGATAAGATGTAGGTGCAAACTGAGAGAGACTTATCTAAAAGAGCCTGATGTAATTGGTACCTGTGTTTAAAGCCCAGACTGGAACAAGGACTTAGATCAGGGCCAGCAGTCACAGATGACAGACCCAGACCAGGTAGTCCTCCGCAGTGGCTTGGCACTAAGTTACTTTTCACCCACCTCGGAATACCCTTTGAGGAGATGTGGAGGACCTCTAAGTTTATTGAAATTGAATTTCAGCCCTATGGCAAAGTTGGGATTTATAATGAAAATTAGTGTCAGTTACAGAAAAAAATTCTTATAGTTTTATGGTATAAGATTCATTTCTACTGCCTAACAAATGTAAAATAAAAGCATGCATATACAGAGAATGTTGGTGGCATGCTGGCCAACTAATTGTCGTATTTTACAATTAAGTTGGATGGAAGAAAAATAACCTACTCGTACAGTAAACCAAAGCTGCCCATAATGCATCAAATAGGGGAACCAGCAATACCAGCTATCAACTGAGTCTACAGATATTAAAATTTGGTATTTTTATTTTTCAACTATAACATTTTAATTCTAAAAAGGGCTAAAAGACAACTATTCAAATTCCCACATTTATATGTAAGGAAAGCGAAGCTCAGAAATAAGGAAAATGATAACACATTAAAACTGACTTTCATAGTTTGTTATTCTAGGTAACTGACTCACTGTCTAGGTTGTTTCTTACAGCTTCTAACAATATCAGGCACTAACCGGGCTAAATTCAGCAACATTTATACCTATTGTTTGAAATGAAAAGGTAGTCTCTGGTGAGTGTTTAATGAGTAAGAAACACTACTAATTATACCCATACTAGTTGACAGAAGACGTGTATTTAATCCTCTTTCTACCATTTACTCTCTGTGTGCCTGTCTCTGACTCTTAACTCTCTTGTTAAAATGATGGAGCTCAGGAAGAGTTGGTATATGTCTCATTAGTTTCATTCTGAAAAGAATAGTAGAAGAATTCCCTAAGTGTTTTATTACATATGGGCATTCAATGTATCTCATATAGAACATTATATATAATATTTCCTTAACACTTACTTGTTAATCAACACTTTTTATTGACCAGTTATGCTGATTGATCTTTACCTTCCACCAAACATGGTTCATTGTTTGATGTATCAGGCCTATGTACTACCATTCTGTGTTAAGATATCACTATGTTGAAATATGTATGGAATGCTCTAAAAATAGAAATAGTAACACATGGAGAAAAAAATTTAATAAGTGATATTTGGGCTTTTCCCTAGTATTCCAAGTTTTTAAGTTCAAGTTTGGTATATAGCCCTATTAAAATGCTTGGCTCATGTGGTTTAGAGTACTTTGCTACACTGTACCTCATAAATGATTTTATACACATAAAAATATTCTATTCATCAATATACATATTCTTATGGAACTAAGTTTTTTGGCAATAGAATTCATGTATTTGACCTATGGTTTTGTTTAAAAATGCATATTTGTTATTTCCTTCTTATTATGGCTAATACTTTTTTTAAAGCCAGAGTCAAAAGTTCAAATACTTGGGAAATAATTTTTCTTCTCAGAACTCATACTTTAGAGAATATGACCTTAATCTCTTATTTTTTAAAACATTATTTAAAAGGATACTCATGACCAATATTTACTTTTACTTTATTCTTTTGAATTCCATTCCATGGAAAACTATATATAAAATTCTAGTGGACTTCCAATATAGATAAATATCATCAGAAAACAATGAAAATGCATAGACTTAGCTAAGCCACAAAAACAGACAAAACATTTATAGAGAAATATTCTTGTTTTAATTTCATCCTCATTTCCTCAAAGAAACTTGGGTTCACAATTAATTAGAATGACTCAAGTCAATCACTTATTTAAAGAGAAGGCCCAATTTTTACACAGTCGAGTAAAATAGAGGAGTCTTCTTTCCCCACTCCCTTAGCAAAACGAATATGGATTTCAGTTCTTCAGTCTAATGCACTCCAAGAGTTAACAATGAGTCAGTGCAGCTGGGGTAGTTTATCATTTCCTATGCAGACTTAGGAAAGACTTTTGGCAGAGATTACGCTTAGCAAAAAATGTCTGTTTTGCATTTCGGGAGTTTTTTGTTTACTTTTTAATAAGTGAGGCATAACTAAAATTTATTGTGCAAAAAAAAACCCCAGATTACTTCCCTGTTTATTCTATCCCCGACTTCAAATTCCCCCTACCCCCAAACTGAGAGAGCTTTCAATTATGACATGTCCCAAAGTCCCTGATGGAAGAGGCTGGGGTTTTGCTAATTGCTGGAGTATCAATTTGCTAATTGATCGTATCTGGAAAGGAAGGCCAAGAGTTAAAAGGACAGGGCCTCTGAGGAGAGGAAGTGATGGGAAGATGGCAACATTCTTTCCAGGTAGAAGTTTGAGGAAGACTCATTTCTTGTATGGTCAGTTTCAATGCCTAGCAAGTAATAACCCTCTTTATGACACCCCACTTTTCTCTCATTCAGTCCGTGCAATTTGTATTTAATTATTGGGAATTTTGAGTAATTTTTCATTGGTGTCGCAAGTTCTTACATAAGTTCTATCCTCATGCAAGGAGAGCACCCCATTCCCAAGATCTCTGCTTTGTTCAAAGTCTGTGCTGAAATATTTTCATGTTTCATGTCACAGTGAAGGGATCACTAGTGTGGTTCACTAAGCAGAACATGAGCTGTAAGGAAGATTGCTTTTCTCAAAAAGAGAATCATAGACCTTCCCTGAGTCCAAGGAACAGGTGTCAAGTTTCCGGGTCACATATGTAAATTATTTAATTCTCTCCCCTTAAACCTCCAACTTTCCCAATCATCAATTTTTCCCTAGTAAGTCATCAAGCTTCAAGATAGCCTTCACTTCCTTAACCTGCTATTACACATTATTTGGAAGCATTTCCATATGCTTTGCATCATTTCCATATGCTTTGCACCATATTCACAAACCCCAGGACAAATGTATCATTTTTCCATCTCTAAGTGGCCATAAGAAGAAAAATAGATTGACAGAATCTATTATGACCCGGAACAATACCAGACAGCAGGAGAAAGAGAGACACTGCCCCTTGTAGTTAAAAAAACAAATCAAATTCATTAAGAAAAATAATATGAGAAAAGTACATACTACTCATAAGTAATATATTCATATGTAAACATTATGCAAATGATTTACCAGTAAACAATGTCACTTCTATCACTGATCCTTTCATATTTCTTTCCTGTGAGTCTTGTCTGGGAAATGAATTTCAATCATTATGTCTTTGAATGTATTCCATCCTGTAATCATCTTCAATGAAGAAAGAAGTTGCCCTTTTGTCAGTTTCTGTCTTGTCCATGTGGCATGTCTCTACTAAGAGGCCTTTGCTAGAGAAAGTACAGGGTGCCCCTGTGTAATCAGAATCCCTTAGTACATTCCTAAAGCAAAGCAGAACTAACAAGAGGGAAATATCCATATATGATATTCCTAGGGAGGGATAAAAATGCATCAGCTTGTTTTCAAATACATCCTGATAAATTTGTGGTCAAGCCCATTTGAAGAAGCACCACTGATCTTTATTTTCTAGATCTACACACTCAGTCTAATGGCTTTTCATCACTCATTCTTTCACCTGCATTGAGAAAGTTGCTTAACTTTTGTCTTTTGATTTTTAACATGCATTAGTCATCTCCCACCTCCATTTTTACTCTTAACACATTTAAATAATATTCTTGTCTTCCTAACCAGGTACCTTTTGTTGTTATGTAAAGAAAATAGACTTTTGGAGGAATTAGAAAACTTTACCAAATCTGTCAACACAATTCTTAAACATTCAGATAAATATTACAGTAATACTTTGTGTTTGAGTATACATAGCTAAAATATCTGGGTAATTAATTTTTAAATTTTCACTGGGAATGAGCTGTAGAGTTGTCTAGATTAAAAATTATATATGTTAATCTTTTGCCTTCTCCAATGTTCACATAGTCAATTAAACTAACACAAATGATTTACTTCCCTCAAATCATTGAAGAAAACAGGCCCAGAGATTTTATTCACCATGTAACAATAACAACAACAACAACAACAGAAATAAACACTTGGCATTTACCTAGCATTTTCTGTTTCAGACTGTGTGCTAAGTGTTTTCCTAAACTATCCCTTTTATTTCATTTAGCAATGGCTAAATTAATTAGGTTCCATTCTTTACCCATTTTTCTGAAGAAAAAACAGATTACAGCTGTTAAATAATTTGTTGAACATTACAATAGTGATTAAAGATTTTTTTCTAAATGGACTGGAACAAAACTTCCAGTCAGTGTATTTTGTGGAATAAAAGTGAAATAATTTAATGCATATTCAAATTAAAACCTTACAGGCAAAAAACAAACATTACACAAACACACATACTCACACAATAGAAATGCGTGAATGTTTGACACAAACACATTAGAAAACAATGTAGCATTATTTTGTAAAGTTGAACAATGACACATACTATGATTGAGCAAATCCTCTGACAGGTATTTAGCTTAGAGAAATTCTTGTATTTGTGCATCAGGATATGTATAAAATGTTCATAGCAATCCTGGTCATAATAAAAAAAATGATTAAAATATCTCAAACTTTCACCAAAAAAGAATGGAAAAATAAGCGGAAGCACATTCCCACAATGAAATGATATATAGCAGTAGAAATTAATAAACTCTATCTACATGCAATCACAAAGATTAATCTTAGGTACATAATATTGATGAGAACAAGTCCAAGGGACTAATACATTATGATACCATTTTAAATATTCTCCCAAATAGTTATGTATTATTTATGTATACTATACACTAAATAAAGGGAACGATAAATACAAACTTTAAAATAGTGGTTACTTCTTAGCTGAAGGCAGAATAATGGGATTTGGGAAGACACATAGCACAGGGAGGTGCATTTTATCTCTAACTAGCTAGCCCTTGGGACAAATCTTAAATTCAGGGTGATACATTTTTTCTGATTCATAATATTGCATCTGTTCTTTTTTAAATCATGTATGATATTGGGGGCTGAAGTAGGTGTGGATAAAGATCAAAAATTCTATAAATTTATATAAAGGAAATGTCAAGAAACCTGGGATTAAAAAAAAGGGGAAGACTTACCTCAACATAAGAAAGGGTATATATGACAAACCCACAGCCAACATCATTCTCAATGGTGAAAAACTGAAATCATTTCCTCTAAGATCAGGAACAAGACAAGGATGTCCACTCTCACCTCTATTATTCAGCATAGTTTTGGAAGGTTTAGCCACAGCGATCAGAGAAGAAAAAGAAATAAAAGGAATCCAAATCGGAAAGAGGAAGTAAAGCTGTCACTGTTTGCAGATGACGTGATACTATACATAGAGACTCCTAAAGATGCTACCAGAAAACTACTAGAGCTAATCAGTGAGTTTGGTAAAGTAGCAGGATACAAAATTATTGCACAGAAATCTCTTGCATTCCTATACACCAATGATGAAAAATCTGAGAGAGAAATTAAGGAAACACTCCCATTTAAAGTTGCAACAAAGAGAATAACATACCTAGGAATAAATCTACCTAAGGAGACAAAAGACCTGTATGCATAAAACTATAAGATACTGATGAAAGAAATTAAAGATGATACAAACAGATGGAGAGATATACCATGTTCTTGGATTGGAAGAATCAACATTGTGAAAATGACTATACTACCCAAAGCAATCTACAGTGCAATCCCTATCAAACTACCAATGACATTTTTCACAAAACTAGACCAAAATATTTCACAATGTTTTTTATTTGTATGGAATTTGTATGGAAACACAAAAGACCCCGAATAGCCAAAGTTATCTTGAGAAAGAAAAACGGAGCTCGAGGAATCAGGCTCCTGGACTTCAGACTATATTACAAAGCTACAGTAATCAAACAGTACGGTACTGGCACAAAAACAGAAATATAGATCAATGGAACAGGGTAGAAAGCCCAGAGATAAACCCATGCACATATGGTCATCTTATTTTTGATAAAGGAGGCAAGAACATACAATGGAGAAAAGACAGCCTCTTCAGTAAGTGGTGCTGGGGAAACTGGACAGCTACATGTAAAAGAATGAAATTAGAACACTCCCTAACACCATACAGAAAAATAAACTCAAAATGGATTAAAGACCTAAATGTAAGTCCAGACACTATAAAACTCTTAAAGGAAAGCATAGGAAGAACACTCTTTGACATAAATCACAGCAAGATCCTTTTTTACCCACCTCCTAGAGAAATGGAAACAAAAACCAAAATAAACAAATGGGACCTAATGAAACTTAAAAGCTTTTGCACAGCAAAGGAAACCATAAACAAGACGAAAAGACAACCCTCAGAATGGGAGAAAATATTTGCAAATGAAGCAACTGACAAAAGATTAATCTCTAAAATTTACAAGCAGCTCGTGCAGCTCCATATCAAACAAACAAACAACCCAATCCCAAAATGGGCAAAAGAACTAAATGGACATTTCTCCAAAGATATACAGATTGCCAACAAACACATGAAAGGATGCTCAACATCACTAATCATTAGAGAAATGCAAATCAAAACTACAATGAGGTATCACCTCACACCAGTCAGAATGGCCATCATCAAAAAATCTATAAATGCTGGGGAGGGTGTGGAGAAAAGGGAACACTCTTGCACTGTTGGTGGGAATGTAAATTGATACAGCCACTATGGAGAACAGTATGGAGGTTCCTTAAAAAACTAAAAATAGAATTACCATACCACCCAGCGATCCCGCTACTGGGCGTATACCCTGAGAAAACCATAATTCAAAAAGAGTCATGTACCACAATGTTCATTGCAGCTCTATTTACAATAGCCAGGACATGGAAGCAATCTAAGTGTCCATTGACAGATGAATGGATAAAGAAGATGTGGCACATATATACAATGGAATATTACTCAGCCATAATAATAAACAAAATTGAGTTATTTGTAGTGAGGTGGATGGACCTAGCGTCTGTCATACAAAGTGAAGTAAGTCAGAAAGAGAAAAACAAATACTGTATGCTAACACATATATATGGAATCTAAAAATAAATAGTTCTGACGAACCTAGGGGCAGGACAGGAATAAAGACACAGACGTAGAGTATGGACCTGAGGACAAGGGGAGTGGGAAGGCCAAGATGGACGAAGTGAGAGAGTGGCATGGACATATATACACTACCAAATGTAAAATAGATAGCTAGTGGGAAGCAGCCGCATGGCACAGGAAGATCAGCTTGTTGATCTGTGTCCACCTAGAGGGGTGGGATAGGGAGGGTGGGAGGGAGATGCAAGAGGGAGGAGATATGGGGATATATGTATATGTATAGCAGATTCACTTTGTTGTGAAGCAGAAGCTAACACACCATTGTAAAGCAATTATACTCCAATAAAGATGTTAAAAAAAAAAAGAAGAAGAAGAGTAAAGAATGAGAGACTTGTTCTGCTGTGTATTAAAATATACTGGGCTGGCCAAAAAGTTCATTCAGCTTTTTCAGTAAGATGTTACGGAAAACACAAACGAACTTTTTGGGCAACCCAATATTATAAAGCTTCTGAGATTCAAAGTTTATACTATTAGCAAATAACTAACAGATAAGAGACACAGGACAAGAGTTCAGAAACAGATACATGTATACATGGGAATAAATCTAGTGATTTATGCATGGAATAAATGGTATTGAAAAACTATCTGTCTACTTAAATGAATATAAAATTAGATCCCTACCTTTCATCATATTTTTTGAAAAATCCCAAATGGATTAAACCTATAACTGTTGAAATACAAAATATAAAGCGTTGGAATAAAATAAAACAAAGTAACACTTACATAACCTCCATGTGGGGAAGTTCTAAGAAAGCTAGAAATTCAGCAGCTGTTAAGGAAGATAAAGGAATTAATCATGCAAACATTAAAAAAATACTTATATTATAAAAAGGAAAGACAGAAATACAGTGAAGAAGAGTTTAAATAAATATTTTTCATTTTAGACCTTAAAACTAATGGCAGTAAATATTTCTACTGAAACATAAAAGTAATGGCTATTCAAGCTTAAGATTTTTATTTCTATTAATACATACATATGTGTATTGATCTCATTAATTAAATGGAATTTTAATCCATAAAGTTGAGCATGTTTAGCATTGAGAGGGAGCATTTCTGAGTGTGAAAATTTTTGAAAATTAGAATATAGTTAGCTGAACTGTCAAAGACTTAATCAGGTGAGCCCTTAGAACAGTTTAAAAAAAGGCATAATGTACAAAAGATCCCAAACTGGGTGCCAAATGGTTCTTTTAAACAAAGAGCCATTATGGAGGATGGGTAACTGAAGAATGGGTCATTCTTAAATGGACAATATTATAATGAATAATCACCTGCAATGTTAGCGAAAATACAGGAAAATGGGCAGGGGGGGTGCAATCTGAGATCAGAGCTATAAGGCTGAAAATTTTCAGAATTGCTTCTTGATTTTGGAGGGGCAGCATAAAAACCAATAGTGTAGACATAGACAATGACACCATCAGTTCAAGCTGTGCTCTTACAAGGAATACTCAAATTTCTAACACCTTCTTTTTCACAAGTCAGCTGTTTAAGAATTAAGATCGAAGTCTCTTACTTACAATGATTTTGCTGCTGTAAATTAATGATCAAAGTGATTTATTATTCAGTTGTTCAACTGCTGCTTTATTTCTGTTGATCTTTGTTTTTCTGCTTAATTTCTATAAATTACTGTACAGCTTCCCATAAGGTATAATTAAGCAGAATTGCTTAAGTTTTAATTATTGTGTATTATAGATGTTGAAAGCAACATTAGCACTTGGCTTTTAAAAATGTGATCGTATATTTATAAGAGAGCATTTATAAACACATTTACATATAGTTAAGATGAAAAAGGTATTTGAATTGTAGTCATTAGCATTTCTTCAAACATATGGCAGAGCAGCGGAGGCCATGGGCCATGCCTTCATTAACTGAACACTGTTTCATCAGTGTCTCGGCTTCCTGTTGTGCCACCCTGTGGCGTTCCCTTCTGTCCCCGAGGTTTCAGTGACAAGGGACAATATGTCCCCAAGGTGAAAATCTGGAAAATATAGCAGATTAGCCCTTAGAGAAGTTCTTATGATTATTTAATCATACTTAGAGAGGAAACACACAGCACCGTTAAACCGGTTTCACCGTTTTTCTGTCAGTCTCCATTTCTCCAATGCAGTGGTTGGGTCTGCCAGCCACGCACAGTGAACACAAGCAAGGTAAAATACGACATATTTTTGCTGCCATTAGAAGGCTGACTTGTTTCAAATTTGCCGGTATAATGGTCAAAGCCATCATAGATACCTACAAGTGTCATGGGTTAATTATAATTTGTTGGATATAATGTTTTTCAGATGATAGATAAAGAAAAAACTTTCCCTAATGATGTCACTTAGAACACTTTCACTTTACTCCCTATAAAAAACTAGAAAATTAATAAAACACTTCCTGGTAACTGCCAGGGTCACATTTTATTTGTACATTTCTCTGATACATAAGGATGAGAGACAAAGGCATCTGACTCAAGGTATTAGCCATCTTTACATTACATCTGCCAAATACCTCACTTTAACATTGTAGTATATCTGATTTTAGAATATATGTGTGTGTGTATATATATGTATGTATATATAAAGATTATTAGCTTTTAATTTGAGATTAAAATTTTAATAATAAACTCCTATGACACCTGAAAAAAATATATTTTAAACATGAATATTTAGGGTCATATTTTTATATTATGCAATTGTCATTAAGTGATTAAATAGTTGGGAACATGAAATCTTAGAAAATTACCCTACTTAATGAATGACTGTGAATATTTCACTTGGGAGATTCTTGGGGGTGTTGAAATAATAGCAACAAATGGAATAACTCAGAGGTATCCCAAAGACTGGAGCTATAAAAAAAAATGGAGAAAGAAAGAAAAGAAACATTGATCCTCTACTTCTGATTATATAGGTCTTTAGGAAAGGAAATACTAGTAGCAATCTAGTCTTAAATTCAGGAAACTTTCCAAGGTTATTTAAATTAACAGTCCCATCAACAATACTGCTAATGGCATGAACAGATTCCAAATGTATGCTAGATATGTGCAGATCTACAGTGAAATAATAATCCCTTACAAGACATTGTCTCATTATGAAAGGAATTATTATCTTGTTATTTTCGCCTTCTACTTTCACCTAAACATAATATTATCAAATTTTTAAAAATTTTCCTTCACATCTATAAAATCTCTCTGTTTCTGTTATGATCATTGTATTTAATTTATTTTTCAAGGTAGTATACTGTACTGTAGAGAGAACAAAAGAGAGAGAAAGAGAAATAATAAAGCACAACCCCTTTCTTCAAGGAGGTTATACTCTTCTATAAGACACAAAACCAAACAAGAGGGGATATATGTATATGTATAGCTGATTCATTTTGCTATACAGGAGAAACTAACACAATACTGTAAAGCAACTATATTCCAATAAAAATTAATTTAAAGAAAGGACACAAAACCAAATATACAAGTCTGATGGTTACAATTAACTACTCTGCCCTCCCTTTCAGGGATGGAGTCTTTGCTTTCTTGTCTCTAACCTAGTAGTTAGAGCACAGACGCTGGAGCCAAACTGCCTTAGTTTGAACCCAACTCCACCACAAATCAGGTCTGAGACCCTTAACAAGCTATTGAAGAGTTCTGTGCCTCAGTTTCCTTACAGAAACATTATTGGCTCCTACCTCACTTGGTTGTTCGGGGCATTAAATACATAAGTTAACTTAATGTGAAGTGTCCAGCAGAGTGCCGGGAGCATAGTCAATGCTTTATTATTATTTAAAGGTTCATTCTCCCACTAAGAGAAAATCTTCCTAGATCTTTCCCTCCTCTAGCCTCCCCGCTATGCACCCCAATTTTGACTGCATCTTTTTCTTCCTTTCCAAAACCAAAGGTTTTAACAGAGGCCACTTAGTGGCTGCAGGCAGTGTGAGGGAGAGGGAATGCAGTGAAAAGTGTAATCATTGATCTTCTGTCGGCAACAACAAATTGCAGAACATAGAGCCAAGTTGGAAGGTCATTCTAGACGCCTCAGATGAGAATTTTGTAAAAGTCTACTTTGACACTGCAAACTCCACCCACTCTCCTTCATTGCCATAATTGCTGGTGTTCTGTGTGAGAGTCCAAGTTGCTAGCACTAAGATTGTTCTATCTGCATATACTGAACAAAAGTGAGGACAAATACAATATAAACAACCAATGGGCTTATGATATTGTTAACTACCAGTATTGAAAAAGTATGTTTAATGGTACTCCTAATACTTGGCAGGATATGTTTAAGTAAAATATTAATTAAATGGGCTATATATCTCTTTATGATGAAGCAGTAAGATACAGTATCAAATCATATAAATATATTTGTTTTGGGGAATTCCCTTTTGGACACTTTTATTTTTCATCATCTCATAGCGTATCACAAGTCCCCAGAAATATGCCATGCTAATATTGCCAACTGAGTTCTTCCAAGCAGAGATGACATCAGCCATCTGTCACACGGTACTAATGCTGGGGAGCAGAGCCAACTATAGAGAAAATAAATACCTTTCATATAGATTAGCCAAATATTTATGTTGAAAATGAAATGATTAAAATCTCACTATTCAAGCTAATTACCTTAAGTGAATATTTGCCTCTGAATGAACAACGTACCAGCAATACACTTGCCCTGTTCTTTCCTAAACCAAATTTCACTGTGAACATGTTAGTACATGAGGGGCTTGTGCCAGACATTGCAAGGTGTTGCACTACACCACCATAGTGATCTTTCAGCCTGCAGGTATATCCTCTGCTGCCTTGGTAGATTCAATCTATACACCGAGCCTCACTGGTTTCCAGATGGCTGTTCTCTTGCTCTGTTTTAAGTTACTCAGTCTCTTCGAGTCTGGTACTTCGGAGTTGGTCATTGCAGGGTCACACAATTGGTGTTCGCTAATTCTGATTTGATGCCAAAGCATTTATTTTTCTAGAAGTGCTTATTTAAAGATAGGCTAAGTAGCTACCTGGCTTGATTATAATAGATGATTACATTATTTTCTAAATTGGGTAACCCTATTCAAAGACACGAGAAATTTTTCCAAAATCAGTTACTGCTATTGTGGTTACACTAAGTCATTCAGTGTCAACAGGGAAGACATTGACCGAACTGCTAATTCACCTTTTACAGATTACAGATGTATGTGTGGGCAGAAAGAATTTGTTCTATATTACATCTAAGTCTATGGAGAAATTAGCTATTTCAAATAGAGTTATCGTATATTTTTCCTTCTGGGAAAGAAGTGA
Source organism: Balaenoptera physalus (assembly GCF_965194825.1). Lineage (NCBI taxonomy): Eukaryota > Metazoa > Chordata > Mammalia > Artiodactyla > Balaenopteridae > Balaenoptera > Balaenoptera physalus. Next base: position 57,147,679 of record NC_138887.1, on the reverse strand, counting down.
AATTCAGTGTTTTATAATTTGATTAAGTAGTCAAAGGTGCCTTGAGCTCTTTTCCAGGTGATTTAAAGGTCGCAGTATAGAATGCTTCTGTAAACTCAAGTATTTCCATTTAGTTTGGCTGGAAACAGCATCCTTTTCTAAAATAAATGAAACATGATGATACAAAAATATTTTGGGAAAGTCTGCAGCTTTATATAGTAACCAAAGTCAAAGGGTTATGTGACCAATGTAAAAGATCAATTACACTTAAGTCACTCTGGATCGCTTTTCTCTGTGGTTTCCAGGCGAGCCCAAAATACAATTGAATTGAACAAACACTTATTTCATCTACTGTTTCTTTCTAAATATTAACTTCTTCAGATATTTAAAGAATGTGAGTAAATGGATCACCTGCTTAGATATTTGTCCTGGGCACTGAAAATGTCAGAGGAAAATTTAAGGAAGACCTACCTAGGTATATTGTAAAAATCAACTTAACAAAACCGCATATCATTTTGCCTAGGAGGGCACTACTAATTTTCATAATAAGTGCATTAACCTATCATAAAATATATTTGAAAACTATACAGTTTTCACTTTATTACATTATTGTACATTGTCTATTTGTAACAAAGTAACATGTATTTCTGAACTAACTGAGAAAGAAAGCAATATTGCAATTGAGAAGCCAAATAATAACCATTTTTATTATTTTTGGAGAACATATCTTTTGTATACTGAACTACTGCGTTAGGCAAAACCACCATCACAGTCCTGGGAGCAAGGCCAGAGCTGGTCTCCCCACTTCTGCTCTCTTACCCCTCCCAGGGGCAGAATCTGCCTCTGGTGTGCAAATTGGCAAAGGGCCTGCTGCAAGTCAGCTGACTTCAAAGATGGAAATGCAAATTATCTGCTGAACAGACCCATTTATTCTTCAAATAACGTCCAGATACCTCCCCTGGGCAGAATGAGTAAGTAGGTGGCAAAAGGAGGGTCCCGCTATTTAAGCATGTCTACACAGAGGAAAGAGTGAAAATGGCCAATAAGCATTCTCTCCTGACATACTACTTTTCAAAATATATTAATTATTTCCTCTTTTATATATAGATGGAATAATTTCCTCTTCCTTTAATTACCCAGTATAAAACTTCATGTGCATTTTCCCTCATTCTTCTTTAGGCAAATATAAATGTGTATTGTAGCAGTTATTTTTTGCTGCATAGCAGATAACATGAAAACTTAGTAGCTTAAGTCAATAACAATGTATATGTTCATAATTCTGTGGATTAGTAGTTTGAATAGAACCTATCTGGGTTACCTCCTCTGTGTACCACATGGTTCTGGCTGACCTCTGTCATGCAGTTTTGGTCAGCTGTAATGTCAGCTTGAGCTGGATTGTCCTTGATAGCCCCACGCACATGCCTGGTTGATTCCTGAGGCTCTTAGTGTGGCTACCTTTGTTCTCCTCCATATGATTTCCCATCTTCCAGAGGTATAGCAAGCTTCTTTACATGATCATGGAAACATTCCAAGATGGTGAAAACAGACAACAGGAGAGAGAGAAAGGGAGACACAGAGAGAAGGAGAGAGCAAGAGGGAGAGGGAGAGAGAGATGGGTATATTGTTTAATATTTGAGATTGCAAACTCTGAAATCACACTGCTGAAATCTGAGTTTTAGCTCTGTTCCTTACTTGATGTATGATTTCTTAAACAAGTTATTTATCTTCTCTTATTCCATCATGAATTAAAATGAATTGACTAATAATTACACATATGAAAAAACATATGAAAGAAACTATTCATTATATTAACATTATACTTATATATTATACAAATAATAATATAATAATATATAACACAATACAAGTAGAATATAAAATTATATATTATAGCATAAATGTTATATATTATATATTATAGTTATATCATTATATAATAATAAAATTGTAAATGAAAAGCAAAGAAGAGATGTACAAGTAATCAGAAAATGTGAAACTATAAAACTGTAAAATATAGAATATAATGAGCCAAAGCAGAGTAGGTGATCATAAGAGATGTAGAAGACCAAACTGAAGAGTTGAGAAAGTGAAACCAAAATAGAGAAGTAGAAAAGAAGTAAAAAGAGAAAAGATAAGCAAAATGACCCCCAAAATGTAAAATTTATTGTTTCCTGAATAAGAAAATTTATGTTCCTGAATAAGAAAATTTACATATAGGGAGGTTATACCTTACACTTGAGAAACTCGATCAAGACAACTTGAGAAATATCTCAGTAGCATTAGGCTCCAAAAAAAAAAACAATCCCCAATGCCTCTAGGCACAAAGACTAAGTCACTAACAAAGGAAAGAAAATCAATGTGATGTCAAGCATTTCTACAGCAACACTGAATCCAAAAAAAGAGTGAAGCAGTATTTATAAGATAGGCAACTGCCATGTCAGGATTTTATGTCCAGCCAAACTGTCACCAAATGATCAAATCTATACACACACACTGATGAACATGTAAATTTCAAGGAATATTGTATGTTTGAGTATTTTCTAGGAATCTACCAGATGGTTCCTTCAGTAAGGAGATGATTGGGAATTTTTAGCAAAGGACTGATGGTAATTATTGGATAAATTTTAAAATAGATATATTAGTAAAACAAAGGTTGGATGAAGACGGAAAGTTTTTTTGTTGTTGTTGACTCCCTAATGTGAAAATGTTGAGTCAAAGCTCTAAAACAATGTCTGTACATCTTCTGCATGTATGAAAATAAAGTGTTTTTTGTAGACATATATGAATAAATAGACCAAGTTCATAGAACATAGAAGGTTTCTTATGAGATTAGTGTTATTATAAAATTATATGTTAAGACAGAATATTTTACAATTAATTATAAAATGGTCAATGATTTAATAAAATCTTAGCTAATAGAAATTTTATAATGTTGAGCTTTAGTGGGCTGATAAACACATAAGCTGCTGAATCACTTTACACCAGAAAGTAACACAACATTGTAAATCAACTATACTTCAATTTAAAAAAAAGTTTAATGTCAAAAAAAATTCGTAAGTTGCTAAAAATAAGCACAATGAGAGACTGATAGCAATTAATTTGTAAAAGCCTACAATGAAATCCTAGTCCCCATACTTCTTCAAAGGAACAAACTCTGTTAAAATGAGATAGATAGTAGGAAGAAATAGTTCAAAAGTTTTATAAATGCCATAGAGTAGAGCAATATAGAACAGCCTAATAATATAAAGTATTGCTCTTTTTTCCCTTTTTTGTGTTTTCCAATAATGCTCTACTCACATACAAAAGGATGTAAATAAAATATAAATAAAAACGTTAAAATGTATAGCAGGTAAAAATGAAACACTAACTTGTACCAGTTTTTATCTTTGGGTTATAAGATATAGTTCACTTTTCTTTTTCTTCTGTTGACTTACTCTAAGTTTACAGAATGAGCATGTTTTAATTTATAAAGAAAAAATTTATTCCTATGTTGATTACTTGAATTTTTCCAGCATCCAGTTTGTCCACAATAAAAACGTACTAAAATGAGCATTTTTCTTTTCTCTTTTTTACTTTTATTTTGTATTGGAGTATGGTTGATTAACAATGTTCTGTTAGTTTCAGCTGTACATAAAAATGATTCAGTTATACATATACACATACCTTTTTTTTTTTTTTTTTTTTGGCCATGCCACACAGCATGTGGAATCTTAGTTCCCCAACCAGGGATCAAACCTGTGCACCCTGCAGTGGAAGCACAGGGTCTTAACCACTGGACCACCACGGAAGTCCCTGTATCTATTCTTTTTCAAGTTCTTTTTCCATTAAGGTTATTACAGAATATTGAGCAGAACTCCCTGTGGTATAGAGTAGTCCTTGTTGGTTATCTGTTTTAAATATAGCAGTGTGTATATGTCAGTCCCAAACTCCCAGTCTATCCCTCCCTTCCACCTCTTCCCCACTGGTATCCATAAGTTCGTTATCTAAGTGTGTGAGTCTGTTTCTGTTTTGTAGATAAGTTCATTTGTATAATTTTTTTAAAGGAAGTTGTCCATCTCTTTTTTTTTAAATTAATTTATTTATTTATCTTTGGCTGTGTTGGTTCTTCGTTGCTGTGTGCAGGTTTTCTCTAGTTGCGGTGAACGAGGGCTACTCTTTGTTGCGGTATGCAGGCTTCTGGTGGCTTCTCTTGTTGCGGAGCACGGGCTCTAGGTGAGCGGGCTTCAATAGTTGTGACGCACGAGCTTAGTTGCTCCACGGCATGTGGGATCTTCCCGGACCAGGGCTCGAACCCATGTCCCCTGCATTGGCAGGTGAATTCTTAACCACTGCCCCACTAGGGAAGTCCCATTTGTATAACTTTTTAAAATTAGATTCTGCATATGAGTGATATCATATGATATTTTTCTTTCTCCATCTGACTTACTTGACTTAGTATGATAACCTCCAGGTCCATCCATGTTGTTACAGATGGCATTATTTCATTCTTTTTAATGGCTGAGTAATAGTCCATTGTATATATGTACCACATCTTCTTTATTCATTCATCTGTCGATGGACATTTAGGTTGCTTCCATGTCTTGGCTATTGTAAACAGCACTTCAGTGAACACTGGGGTGCATGTCCCCTTTTGAATCATGTTCTTCTCCAGATACATGCCCAGGAGTGGGATTGCTGGATCATATGGTAGCTCTATTTTTATTTTTTTAAGGAACCTCCATACTGTCCTCCATAGTGGCTGCACCAATTTACATTCCCACCAACAGTGTAGGAGGGTTCCCTTTTCTCCACACCCTCTCCAGCATTTATTGTTTGAAGATTTTTTGATGTTAGCCATTCTGACCAGTGTGAAGTGATACCTCATTGTCATTTTGATTTGCATTTCTATAATAATTAGTGATGTTAAGCATCTTTTCATGTGCTTTTTGGCCATCTGTATGTTCTTTGGAGAAATGTCTATTCAGTTCTATCCATTTTTTGATTGGGATGTTTGTTTTTTGTTTTTTCTTGATTGAGCCACATGAGCTGTTGGTAATTTTGGAGTTTAATCCCTAGCTAGTCGTGTCATTTGCAAATATTTTCTCCCATTCTGTAGGTTGCCTTTTCATTTTTTTCATGGTTTCCTTTGCTTTGCAAAAGCTTTTGAGTTTAATTAGGTCTCCTTTGTTTATTTTTGTTTTTATTTCCATTACTCTAGGAGATGGCTCAAAAAAAGCTATTGCTGCAATTTATTTCAAAGAGGGTTCTGCCTATGTTTTTCTGTAAGAGTTTTATATTATCCGGTCTTACATTTAGCTCTTTAATACAATTTGAGTTTATTTTTGTGTTCAATGTTAAAGAATCTTCTAATTTCATTGTTTTACATATAACTGTCAGGTTTCCCCACACCATTTATTGAAGAGACTGTCTTTTCTCCAACGTGTAGTCTTGCCTCCTTTGTCATAGATTAACTGACCATGTGTGTGGCTTTATTTCTGGGGTTTCTATCCTGTTCCATTGATCCATATTTCTGTTTTTGTGCCAGTACCATACTGTTTTGATGACTGTAGCTTGGTAGTATAGTCTGATGTCAAGGAGCCTGATTCCTCCAGCTCCATTTTTCTTTCTCAAGATTGCTCTGACTATTCGGCATCTTCTGTGTTTCCATACAAATTGTAAAATTTTTTGTTCTAAATCCTGTGAAAAATGCCATTGGTAATTTGATAGGGATTGCATTGAATCTGTAGATTGCCTTGGGTAGTATAGTCATTTTGACAATATTGATCCTTCCAACCCAAGGACATGGTGTATCTTTCCATCTGTTTGTGTCATCTTTGATTTCTTTCATCATCGTCCTGTAGTTTTCAGAGTACAGGTCTTTTGCCTCCTTAGGTAGGTTTATTCCTGGGTATTTTATTCTTTTTGATGTGACGGTAAGTGGGATTATTTCTTTAATTTCTCTTTCTGATCTTTCATTGTTAGTGTATAGAAATGCAACAGATTTCTGTGTATTAATTTTATTTCCTGCAACTTTACTGAATTCATTGATAAGCTCTAGTGAATTTTCAATTCATTTGGAATGAACATTCTATTCATTTTGAAATAGGCCTGTAAGACAACGTAGAATGTGGTCCAAAGGAAGTCAGGTAAGGATTTTTAAAGTAGCAAAGCAGGAAGAGACAGAGAGAGAGAGTGTGTCTCCTGGAATAAAAAAGAAAATGGTTCTGAAGAACCTAGGGGTAGGACAGGAATAAAGATGCAGACATAGATAATGGACTTGAGGACACGGGGAGGGGGAAGGGTAAGCTGGGACGAAGTGAGAGAGTGACGTGGACATATATACACTACCAAATGTAAAATAGATAGCTAGTGGGAAGCAGCCACATAGCACAGGGAGATCAGCTCGGTGCTTTGTGACCACCTAGAGGGGTGGGATAGGGAGGGTGGGAGGGAGACGCAAGAGGGAGGAGATATGGGGATATATGTATACGTATAGCTGATTCACTTTGTTATAAAGCAGAAACTAACCCACCATTGTAAGGCAATTATACTCCAATAAACATGTTAAAAAAAATTAAGCAAAACATAAACACCACCAAGAGCCTTCTTTTCTGTAATTACATACTAAACTTGGCTTCAGGAGCTAAAAGCTAAGGTAGTTAGAGATATATTGTCTTATTTAATTAATCTCAAGTAAGAATTATTAACCTTATAGGAGAAACAATCATGAACAACACATCCCACCAAGAAAATAGATATATAAAAACAAAGAACCACCATCTTACAAGTCTTGCATTGACCTGTGAAGACAGAGTGATAAGTACTGAAGTAAACCTCATGACACTTCACTACTCTTTAGGGCACTAAGATAAAGTTTTAGACATTTACTTTCCAATAACTTAAGAATACAAAGAAAAATCTTGGAAAGGCCAGATAATTTTCCTATAGTATGTCTATGTCAACATTGCTTTAAGTCAATTATTGGATTATGATCTGTTTGTCACTGATTTATATTACAAGTAACCATAAAATACACAGTTTATTCTCTCTTGGTTAAAATGATTGCTGCATGTTTTAAATGTTATACGTGGCCTAGCTTTGACTCCAGGTTGCCATTGACAACCCTAAGCTAATAACATACTTTCACTGTGACTCTGCTTCCAACTCTATAAAATAGGGATCATTTATTCCTTCATTCCACACATATTTATTGATTATTACACCTGTCAGGATAAGGTGGGTTATGCTGTGGTATTAAACTCCCTAATACTCAGTGGCTATACACCAAAGTTTACTTCCCTGTCCTGAAAATCCACTCTGGGTTTGGGCAGTTCTCCAGAACAGCTGTCCACCATGTGTACACTCAGCATTCCAGGCTGCTTCAATCTTTTGGCACCTCCATATGAACATGAGCTTCCAAGCTCTTCACACGAGGTGGAAAAAGAAGGCTGAAGATTCAAGAGTCAGCAATTACAAGCAGCCACCTAGAAGTAACATTCAGCATTTTTACTCACATTTTTTTGGCAAAGCATGTGATATGTCTACCCCTAACTTCAGAATATTAGGAAAGAACCAATATTCCCCCATCTGACAGAAGAAGAATGGATTGACTCATTAGGCTGTAAAAGTGCTCACCACCATCAGCTTTAAGGTGTCAGATGCCGTTCTCAACTCAACAGACAGAACAGTGAACAGAAAAGTCCAAATCTTTGGACCTCATAAATCTTAAATTGTAGTAATAGTGGTGGGGGCAGGGCTAAACAGATAACAAAGAGCTATATAATAAATTACAGAGTGTTGATTGTTATGGGTAAATGGAAATTAGGCTAACTCAGATAGCAAATGAAAGGATGAAGGCGGCAATAGGTGCTTAGGATTTTGAATTTTTTATGTAGTTGAAAGGCATGGAAGACTGTATCAATAAGGGGGTGTTTGAGTAGAGACCTAAAGTAAGTGAGGCAACAAACTATGCAAATATTTGGAAGAGGGAACATCAAATGTAAAGGTCATGAGGTAGAAAATGGTGTAGCTTAGAATGTCAAGAAGCAAGTATGTAGCCAATGTGGCTAGAAATGAGTGAGCGGGAGAACAAAAAATGTGAAGAGGTCAGAGTGGCAGAGGCGGAGGTCAGCTCTTGTAAATCCTTGTAGGTCTTGGCAAGTGCATAGCTCTTGCTTTGAGTAAAATCAAGAATTTGGGCAGAGAAATATTATTTGGCTGAAATTTTAAAAGGATCACTTTTGCTGCGTGGAGCACAGATTTTGGCAACAAGAGTAGAAGGTGGGATAGGAAACTGTTGTAATAATTCAGTAAGAGGTGACGGTGACTCATTCCAAGATGAATGGCAGAGGTGAGTGGTGGGCAGTGGACTATTTCTGAATGTGTTTACAAGCTGTTGACCACAGAATTTCCAGATGCATCAGGATGTTCAGGTGAGAGAGTAATGAAAAATGACGCCAAGTTTTGTGATAGGTAAGCTGAAAAAATGGAGCTGTCTTTTATTGCGTTGGAGAAGACTACAAAAGTAGATTGGAAATGAACAGTTCCTTTTTGGACACGTGCTGTTTGACATGTCGAATAGTATCTAAGTGAAGAGTTTGAGTAGGTTACTGGATTTATAAGTCTAAAGTTAACATGGAAGGTCTCTGCTAAAATAAATACATAGAATCACCTGCATTTCAGATAAATCTAAATCCATCAGACTGAATAAGATAACTTAGGAAGTGATTGAAAATTAGAGATAATGTTTGCTAAGCAAGCTCTCATATACTACAAAGTATAGCGTTATAAGAAGAAATTAGCAAGGGAGTCAAGAGAGAGAAAGAGAACATGTTCCAGTAAGGAAGAAATGGAATGAACAAACAGGGATGTCTAGAATTCAAATGAAAAAAGTGCCTCAAGAAGGAGGTTGTGGTCACCTGTGCTAAATGCTGCTGGATAATGCAAATAAAGGCAAACAGAGCCATCACCAGTAATAACAACGACCAGTTTATAAATATTCTCGTGAGGATAAATGACATGATACGCAAATCAATAAGCCTAGTATTTAGTTCGTGGGAATACAATAAATGTTTGTTAGTATTACTATTCTGAGGCTGGTGTTATTCTGTTATCAGAGTTCATTCATATGCTGTGATTAATCCTGATGACATTCAGTTGATAAGATTCGTGGAACTCAACAACCAGTGCAAGAGACAGAAGAAACAGATAGAGGGGGGGTACCCATCACAGCCTGTCATTTCCAAAGGATGCAGGTACTCCTTACCTTGAAGGAGAAGAAAGTTATTCGTGTGATTTTAGACAGAGGAAAGATAATGAGCAAAGACATCAAAGGTAATAGAACAGGACATATCATAAGATCTAAAATTGTTATAATTAAAGGAAGAGTATATAGTGATGATAGGAGAGGAAGCTAGAATGTTAGGCAGGGGCTATTTTATAAGGATTTTTATATGGTTTTCCCAAAAAGTTCTAAACTTGTCCTTAATGCAACGAGGACCACTGAAGGGTTTTAAGCCAGAAAAAATCATAACCTCTTTCAATGAGTTACTAAAAATTTACTGTAGCAAAAAATGGAGAATGGATTTACAGTATGAAAAATGGAATCTAAAAGTTAAATATGATTTATTAATATAAGGTGAAAATATTTAGTATTGAATGAAGTTAATGACAACATGATTGAAAAAGACAGGAGGGATGTGAAAAATATTTAAGAGTTAAAGTCAGTTATATTTGATAAATTGGATATAGATTGAATAAGAAAACATGAGGAATCTTAGATAATTTCCAAATTTCTGATAAATGTGTCTTGTTCAATAATAATTCTACTCACCAATATAAAAATACATCAGGAAAATCTGCAGATTTAGAAAGTGGATGAATTCTCTTTTTGATTGATTGACTTTAAAAGAGCCTGGAAAATGAACAGGACACTGTTGTGAATCTAAATTATTTCAAGTCCAAGAAAAAAGATATGAATTTGATTATGGAATTAGAAGATATCAACATAAAAATGGTAGTTGAAGCCAATTTTTTTTAAGGAACTTGCCCAGTACCCATAGAGTGAAAACAGAATAATATCAGGGATGGACCCCATTGTTAAATCCTCGCTAAGACAGGCTATCTCATGTCAACTCACATGTTACTTATTGATTAACCCAACATTATTCTAAGAAAAGTGTCAGTTTTTCTTAGGTGCTAGAAAAGTTACTTGATCAATAACTGAATATTCTAGTTAACTTAAGAATTGATGGTCACGGGAAAGGTATTAAGAGTCAAGTGCTCAGTTAATGAAATAATACTGGTATAGTGTGAAATTCAGGTTGAAAAATGAACTATCCAATACATGAATAGAGGGGTCTTATTCAAAATGATGTTTAAAAATTTGGGAATGCCTCCCAATGCAGCAATATTCATTTTGCTAAAATGTATCTCTGTAAGAACTCGGAGGGATAGTCATCTATTTTTAAAGACTTCTCTCTGGCATCGATAAGCTTATTCCATATGTCTAAAATTAGGTGTGTATTTTCTTGTTGGCTAAGGTAGGAAGATGCATATCCAATTTACTTCAAAATAATACTAAATACACAAGATATCACTGCTCTAGGAATGGCTATCTGGACTTGAAGAATAATTTGGAAATGGATGATACAAGTGTGCCTTTAGCTCTTAATGTGATTATTTTTGCATTATATTGAACAGGGTCCCTTTTGAAAATGTATATTTGTAGAAGGGTTTATTAAAATGTTGGGTAATCCAAGGGGTGGAATGTGTTGGACAGTTTTCTCTCCGCCCCCCACCCTGCCCCATAGACACACACATATGCACACATGCTCACACACTCCAAACCAATCAGAATATTAGTTTGTCCAGAGGACAGAATATGCCACAATTTAGGCCAGCTGAACAGTGTTTACCAAAATTAGGGCGGTGACACAAAGGCAAAATAAATAATTCCCTTTCAGGCTGAGGTAAGTCTTTACAGACACAGGGTTCTCACCAAGTTATTTGTTCTATAAACTCACTGTTGTGGTTCATGCTGACTAAGCTTCCAGATGTCCATTATATTTTGACCATTTCTTAGCTTGGAGTTCAACTGGTTTTTGAGGCACCAATATCCTCCTAATAGGTTTCTTTTGCTTAAGTTAGTCAGTGTTACTTTCTGTTCCTGGAAATTGAGACTTATAGCTGAAATATTGCAAGACTAAACATTCAAGTTATTTGCTGCTCTATTGTAAATTTTAAATGATGCATAATCTAATGTTAAAAATAAAACTTAAACAGAGGTACATTCCGAAAAATCACTTTCCACACTATTCCTGTCAACTCAATTTGCTTCAGGATGAAAAAGGGGGGCATACCTTACTTTTTTCAATCTCAATATATATTGCTTATTTTTACCATTTCAGAAACTAAATAGGTAATAAAGTAAGTGGGCCAGCCTTTACTATTCAATTGTACAGAAGCTATGCTTTCAACACCTGTATCCTGATATTAATTGTTATTTCTCTGTTCTCTGTGAAAATCTGCCTTATTTAGAATCAGTTGCATAGCTGAGGTTCTGATTGCTTTGGAGTATCAGCGGTTCCTTGGCTATTTACGAAAGTCTCAGAATGTTTACCTTTGGGAGCTAGGCAGATTTGGTAAAGAGAATGCATCTAAATCCAAATGATTTTCTAGAGACTTTTCTGAACTTTTCCTTTGGACAAGAATTTTTTCACCTCTTTTTGAAGCCAAATTGACCTACAAAGTAATTAAATGGTATTTAATTAGCTATCATTCACAGCAATTGGCTTTACATACTGAGAATTTTTTTTGTAGAGACACGTTATTCATTTAGTTTCCTGATGAGTCTCAGATTTATAAACTCCAAAGATATACTACATATTTCTATAGAGAAAAATAATATTTAGCTTAGTTGTCTAGAGAAACAATTTTTGCCTATGTCTTTGAGCTTAAAACTTACTTCCTGGAGTTGGTTTTTGGGGGATGAGGATGGATTTTTGTTGTTTGTAATTAGAAGCATTTTTCATAATAAAGTGATTATATTTTTATCTCCAAGTACTGTATACACTATACCTATCAGAAAACATTTTTTAAATAAAATTATCTTACACAGCTTTGGTGACAGCATCAAAAAACTAATAACATCATATCTGCAAGTGAAGACGACTTCTTCATTTACTCATTATTCAAAAAATAAAACTTGTCATAGAGCACCTTTAGGTCTGTATTTATTTGGAGAAGATAATTCATCTTAAGTGGAAAATAACACATGTATGTAGAATTCCTCTTTGCTGTGATGATCTGTTCTCAGTTTGGGCATCGTAGAGAATTTTAGCAAATCCCTGGGTAGCAAGGGCTGTACGTAGAGATTAAGTTTTGAGTCACACCATCTTTACTGATAATTCAGAATAATTTTTTGAAATTCCACCTTACATTACCTTTTACTCAAAAAAATATATTTGTCTTAACAAAAGACAAAACTACAATCTCTAAAAGGAACTTAAAATCAGTCTTTAAATGGTTCATCAAATTTGCTAACTTCTTGAAAAAAATAAATTTTACAGCAGCCAAGCCTCTGTTCAAATCAGGGTAGCTAGCTGCCACAGTAATTAAACTCTGAGATCTCAGGGGCTCAGCTTCTCTCCTGAGATGAAGTCTGATATGGGCAGCTGGTCCTCCTCCTGCTTATAGCCATGACATCTGAAACCCATGGCCTCCTCAACTGAAGAAGAGCCTGGTGCAGGAAGCACAGTAGCTCTTAGTTGACTCATCCCAGAAGTAACACACATCCCTTCTCTACTCTTCATTGGTCAGAAGTACTTATATGGCCCCCAACTAACTCTAAGGTTAGCTGGGAAATACACATGAACACATGTAACTGATTATGAGAACATCAACATTGAAAAAGTCTCTCTCCCTCTCCAACAAAGCTCTACCTTCATTGAAAAGTTGTCGTCAAAAAAGAATTTGGTACCTAACTCCACAAGTGCAATTAAACATTGGCAGTTATTGGGGCAAATAAGAGAGAGACAGAAGTATTGAATTCAATATTTTGAAAATACTGCATTCACTAGTTTTGCCTTCATCTGCCTGGAAGAGTGATCTGTCAGTTCTTAAGTCAACACATTCATCATTACATAAACACAATTTACATTACAAAGCTCACCAGAAAGCTTTTAGAATTTAACATGCTACTCAGTCAGTTCCAGGCACTCTGAAATAAAATAAGATTGGGAAACTAAAAAACAAACAAACAAAACAACACTTCAGAAAACTTGGCAAGTCTGTTTTTTGTGCGTTTTTATTTTTCCCACTCAATAGAATTGTCTTCCGTTTGGGAGAAAAATATTTACTTAGGACCACTCAATGATACTGCAACTCAGGCTGAGAACAGTGATTTGCCCAAAGCAGGAATTCCATGATATTTGGGAATGTTGATTAATTTTAAAGATACTGTATAGATACAGTACTCTCTAGTTACCTCTAGATTCTCCAACCGCTCCTTATAATGAGTGGAGAGAGATCACAAATAAGTATGTCGAAGTCTTAATTTTCTCAAGGGGAGGGAAAAGCAAGCTAATATTTACCAGGGTTTTATATGCTGAGCACAAAACACAGGTCTCCTCACATGAACATCACAAAAAGTAGTACTATTCTTATTAGTGTTTTTTACTAAATGAGGAAATTGAGACTCAGATTGAGAACCCTGTCTTGAATTATTTAGTTGATAAATGAGAGAGCCTGAATTATTACCGCAGTTTGGCTCCAAAGTATCTGTTTTTCTACTATTACCTTAATTAGAAGTCTTTAAACTTTTTCATAGCACATGCATAATAGTAAAGAGAAAATGATAGTTTGGATCAAGAATGCCCAGTTATATTTTAACTTCTAAATTTGTATGTATTTCTGCACTACATTATGTACATTATAAAATAAACACAAAAACAGAAGATTAGAATGGGTAAAGAAAAAGAAATAGAGGTTCTAATATTTTCTTCTTTTATGTCGATGGAATATTTTGTGTACTTTTCTATAAAAACAGTCTGGAAAACCGATTTTTTCTTAAACTTTTTATTTTGAAATAATTATAAATTCACAAGAAATTGCATAAAGCAGTAAAGAGAAGTTCCGTCCACCCTTCATCCAGTTTCTCCTAATAACATCTTACATAGCAAAACCAGGAAATGACACTGACACACTACAGTTGGCTAGAGACTACTCATTTTATCCCCCCAAAATACATATTTTATGAACAAAATGATCTCATCCTCCATTTGGAAAAATAATAAAATTACCCATGAAACATTAGGAATGTGCTTTTCAATTCACCAAAAGCTTTGCAGTTGACCAAGCCCTTAAAATATATAATCGACAGCCAAGTGAAAGTTAACAGGTCAGCCAGGGAGTCAGTACTTCTTATTGTCTAAGGACACATGCTCTGCTTAGTAGGAAACCAATATCGGCATTTCTTTTGTGCCTCAGTTTATTCATCTTTATAATGAAGGTAATAATAGTATTAATTCCATGGGATATTAACTATTATTAGTATTATTCTCCAAGTTAAAGATGAAGAAATGTACTCAGAGAGTTCAGTTCAATTACTCGAAGTCAAATTACTAATTATGGACAAAACTGGACTTAAATTTTGTTCTTTTCACCTGAGTGCTATTTCCACCATGTTATTCTCATACCCAGGCAGGGAGGAAGTATAGAATAGAAAATACTATAGCACAACTCTCATTTCACACAACTCTGAATATTTTAGACCTTTGATTCATAGTTTATTCCTTCTTTTTGTTAATTATCCCTACTGAACAACCACAAGATTTTGCCAAATATTCAAAGGTCAGTTTTAGTTAATTGTTAATAAATTACACTTGTAAATAGTGTCCTGGTGGTCTAAAAATCATATGTATTACAAAGTAATCAGATATTAACAATATTTTAATTTCTGGGACTAATTATATCCTCAGAAATCTGGTTTTCCGTTTAAGTAAAAGAGTCTGAATTGTAATTGTCATAAACATTTTCATTTAATTCTTTAAAAAAATGTTTAATCTCTTAGAGACTTTCTGTAAGTCTTTAGCAACAACCATGAATCACACATACAAAAAAATTCATTATTATTTATCTAAGTTGTTGCTTAAGGCTGTCAGGGTAATAGTAGACAGTTCTAAGTTAAAGACGAATTGTTTGCTCCAGATCAATATGTAAACCAGAACATTCAGCATCAATTTTTCTTGTCCAAACTTACTCAACCCCAGGTTTTAGGAAAACATCCATATTAAACAGAGACTTTTTCTGTTTAAAGCCACAGTATGAAACGACAGCCAATTTCAGTCCAGGATCATGTGTTGAATATTTTTTTCCAGTCATATGGGAAATTTTTATTTAATTTTCTAACATTTTCTCGAAGTAGTCTTCACATGTGTTTCAATAAATGTAAACATTAACTGTTGCTGTTATCCTAGTTTTATTTTAAAAGAATTATATTTACTATACCTACAAATAGTTCACACGAAGCAAGAAACCTAATATTTATATTTTACAATAAATATTATGAATATCTCTCTCAGGGCAAGAAACTGTTTAGATAATCTGCTTTTCACATAGAAAATCATGCTTCTAAATCTTAGAGACTATAGTTTTTCGTTTTAACTTTTTTCATATTAGAGACAGTTTTTACTGTAAAAGTAAAATAGTGCCTTTTAGCTATAGTTAAGAAACTTTTTTTCTGCAAAGGGGGGAAATTATGGAAGCTGTAAATAAGTAATGATTGCCAAAGATCAGAGGAATTTTACATAAGACCAAAGCAATTTAATCTGGTGCTTTGATACAAGTTTGTAAATAATTCAGCATAATGATAATAATGACATCTTGAGAATTCCCAGCAACTGAACTGCCCTTGAAGGTATTAGAAGATGATTAGAAATTGAATAGTTTTAAGTCATGAATTAATTTTTGATTTTTTTTCGATGTGGGGTGAAGTGTATTCTTTTAAATAGTTGTTAACCAATCTCTTTAGTGTAAATACAAAAAAATGTTAGTATACTGGTCCTCTGTGTAGTAGAATCCACTTAGCCAGAGGTAGAATAGCTGGCTATTTCCCTAAGAGTCAGGAATTCAAAATCAGTAGGGTTTTGTCTTGTTTTGTTTTTTTAATTTCTATTTCACACAGATTGTTTTCTTCACTTAATTTTTTCACATTTCCTTAGAAATATGCTTTCAGATGTGATTCAAAAAGGCCTGATTCTCCAACTAGAGTAAGCCAATCCCTGTCAGTGGGTCAGTTTTGCCTCTCTTCTAACTAGTTTAGTCTTAGGCAGGTTATTATTTTTCTTTTCTAGGAGCTTAGATGTTCTCATGGGGAAAATAAGGAAATTGGACTCTGTGATCTCAATAATCTCCTCCAGTTCTGAAATGCTCTGAGTATACTGCTTTCTAAATAATTCCTAAAAAGAGAAGGCCCTTCATTACCAGCCCCTTCCTGTTTGTCCAGCCAGTCAGAGAATTACTGATGATTCTGTAGACCCCAGGCTGCTTCATAAGCCCAGGCTGATTCTTGTGTAAGTGGAAAGTCCTTCGTGCTCTACTTCCCAAAGGAAACATGTGCTCATCCTTCCGCACCTTAGTCTAGCCTTGCAGAGTTTATTACTTCCTACCTTCAACCATCACTTTTACTGATATATTTCTGTATTTTCATACCAATCATTCCAGATATTAATATACTTTTCATATCAATGTCCCCAAATAAATGATGATTTCTTTAAAGGTGAGAATCATATTTTGTTTCATAATTCCACAAGCAATGGATTATACAATATGAATACTCAATAAATTCCTGGTAAATGAAGGACAATTAAACAGTTAATAAGGCAAGAGCATATTAATGAAAAGAAGACTGGGAGACATAAGATTGAGATTATGGCATCAGTTTTATTAATGATTACTTTTTAAAGTTTGTATTTTTTATTTTTTTTAATTAATTTTTTTGGGGGTATAGTTGTTTTACAATGTTGTGTTAGTTTCTACTGTACAGCAAAGTGAAGTAGAGTTCTCCTGCTATGCAGCATGTTCTTATTAGTTATCTATTTTATACATATTAGTGTACATATGTCAATCTCAGTCTCCCAATTCATACCACCCCCACCCCCACCCCACTTTCCCCCCTTGGTGTCCATATGTTTGTTCTCTACATCTGTGTCTCTATTTCTGCCTGCAAACCAGTTCATCTGTACCATTTTTCTAGATTCCACATATATGCGTTACTATTTGTTTTTCTCTTTCTGACTTACTTCACTCTGTATGACAGTCTCTAGGTTCAACCAGTCTCTAGGTCCATCTAGGTTTATTTTTGTGTATGGTGTTAGGGAGTGTTCTAATTTCATTCTTTTGCATGTAGCTATCCAGTTTTCCCAGCACCACTTATTAAAGAGACTGTCTTTTCTCCATTGTATATCCTTGCCTCCTTTGTCATAGATTAGTTGACCATAGGTGCATGGGTTTATCTCTGTGCTTTCTATCCTGTTCCATTGATCTCTATTACAGTTTTTGTGCCAGTACCATATTGTCTTTATTACTGTAGCTTTGTAGTATATTCTGAAGTCAGGGAGTCTGATTCCTCCAGCTCCGTATTTTTTTTCTCAAGATTGTTTTGGCTCTTCGGGGTCTTTTGTGTCTCTATATAAATTTTAAGATTTTTTTGTTCTAGTTCTATAAAAAATGCCATTGGTAATTTGATAGGGATTGCATTGAATCTGTAGATTGTTTTGCGTGGTATAGTCATTTTCACAATATTGATTCTTCCAGTCTAAGGATATTAATGGTTACTTTTGTGTCCTTATATAAATCACTTCAACTTTGGTCTGATATCACTAATAATGCAAACATTGCCTATCTTATTGGATTGGTTTTATGATTATGCTGTATAATAATTCAAATTAAATTACATAAGTAGATATGTTTTAAATTAGAAGTATATACATGTGTATTATATATGTGTGTGTATATATATATTTGTGTGTGTGTGTGTGTGTGTGTGTATATATATATATATATATATATATATATATATATATATATGTAAATACTTTAAAACTACAAAGAGACAAACAATTTTAAGGGATTATTATTATATGTGGTCAACCACCACAACACAGCAGTGAAAATTTCCTGCTCTTGTTCTATCAGTTACAGATTTTTTTCTTGAATCATCAAAAATGCCTTTTAAACAACTAGGTGGGAAAGCAAGATTCAAAGTTCCAGGTAACAAATGAGTCAATAGTAACTGAAATGTAACCAAATATCCTCTAGAATGTACTTTCCAGCTGGGTTAGTTAACATTGTTCTTTATTAAGAAGACATCTTCTGCACAACATGAAATTGAGCTTTTGAAACATCTGATTTTATATCACTGATGAGCCACATGCCAGTGACTTTTTAGTTTGTTCTTTTTTAACTCCATTTTACATATTTAACTCCAAAAAATAAATTCTGTATAGGAAGGTGATATTTTCTTCTTATTTTTATAAAATGCTGAAGAATAGAAAACTTGAGCATGGTTTGTTCAGTTGTCTCATACTGATTAATGGAAGATATACAACTCCACAAGAGCCCTTCTCATTAATAGCAAGCAGCACAAATGGTCAGAATGCCAATTGCCCAGGAGGTCCAGCCAGAAGACATCTGTATCTTCAGGTTCAAGACTCACTGTGCAGACTAATCATGCAATGTGTTTGCAATTAAAATATCACACTTAAATTCTGCCAGTGCGAGGTTCCCAATATTTCATATCAAACTAAAATTTAAAAGGTGAATATAGATATCATGAAATGAACCAGGTGATTTTAACACATGATTTTTTCTGAGTACTGTCTTCAAGATAATATTAATTACTTGAATAATAGAAACAACTAGGGAGTTACATAAATCTTTGTTTCCTCTTTGAAAAAATAAAATATAGGCAATTTGGAGGTAATAATTTTCCTCACCCAGATGCAGAACATTATGTGAGTTTTAAAAATGCTTCACGAATGTGCTCAGTTTATATCTATGAGCAAAGCCATTTAAAAATGCTACTTAAAAGAAAACAAAATGCTTTCTAACAAAATTTGGAAATAATACTCCTTCAAAATTCAAGAACATTCCCTCTCTATGTTTGATTTGCACCCAGTTTCTTGGGTTCATTAAATGGCTCTTCATCATCTAAATATTTTGTATCTTTTTGATCACAGTGTTTCATTTATAATAAAGATCTTCCTCTGAAATTAAAAAAAAAAATGCTACTTAAAATGAAAGTACAAAAAAAACCTTAGTAAATAACTTTCAAGTTAGCAAATATACTTATATATGTGCACAGGTATAGATATATATAGATAATAACTCTGAGTGTAGACTTAGATGTAGTTACTTAAATAAATACGGACATAGTATACAACCAGATATCCATTACTATATCAATATGTATCTTTAGAAATACTATTAAACAACTCCAAGCTCCATCTCTTGTAACGCTCTGCATATATTGTTATGCACCATGTGATTTTCCAGCAGTGCTTCCTTATCCATCCTGAGACCTCTGTTTTCACATCAACTGCACAACTCCCATATAGACAACACTCTTTCTGATACCTTTGGGAACTCATTTTTTCTCTTATTGTTAAACTAATGATGGGCTATGTATCAAGTTGCTCTTGACTCTGCCTGAAAGTCTACTCAACTTTTATTTCCTTCTCCTTGAAAATTTTACACATGGGGCAGATTTTCCTGGTGTCCCGACTTTGGTCCTAAAAATTACTGTGTGACTGTCTTACTACTTAAGAAATATCATGTATCTGAGAGAAAATCAGTTTTTTTCATTTCTATTTCACTGAAGTGTTACAAGATCTAAATTAGAACCATAAATCACTTTAAGGTATTTTTCACCATGTACCAGCATTTCTGTTGATGGTCTGAGAAAATCCCAGCTTATTTATTTATTTATTTATTTATTTTTAATTAATTAATTTATTTATTTTTAATTTATTTATATTTATTTATTTATGGCTGTGTTGGGTCTTCGTTTTCTATGCGAGGGCTTTCTCTAGTTGCGGCAAGCGGGGGCCACTCTTCATCACGGTGAGCGGGCCTCTCACTATCGCAGCCTCTCTTGTTGCGGAGCACAGGCTCCAGACGCGCATGCTCAGTAATTATGGCTCATGGGCCTAGTTGCTCCGCGGCATGTGGGATCTTCCCAGACCAGGGCTCGAACCCGTGTCCCCTGCATTGGCAGGCAGACTCTCAACCACTGCGCCACCAGGGAAGCCCAGCTTATTTATTTTTAATTTACCTGAGGAGGACATATCAATACTTATTCTCATTTAATAATCACATATTTTAACCAGCAGCACTGTCTATCCTAAATTATTTAAGGGAATAAGAGCAGATAGTTATGAAACAGCAAACAAAAGTAGTAAATAAATGGAATTATATCTTTAGCTTTGAACTCAGTGTATTTTTTCATCAGATTTGTCTTCCCAGTTAGGAATTTCTTAGGTTAAAATCAAGCCTAATTCCTCCCTTGCAGAGGAATATACATAATAAGGGACAACTAATGAAATATACTCCACATATACTTTTTTTTAAAAAAATTATTATTTTTATTGAAGTATAGTTGATTTACAACCTTATATTTGTTTCAGGTGTACACATATATTTTCAAAGACGTTCTTTCTCCCATAATGTATGTATGTGTACACATGGGGTAATATATCAGGACTGTGCGCAACTAGGCATATAAACCACTCCAATTACATAAAGTTCACAAATAAAGATCCATTAGTGTATGGTTGCAGGTCAGCTAAGGACACTGAGCATTTCTTTTCCTCCTATGATGGTTCCCTCAACTTGGAGTGAATTCCCCTTGCTTAGTCTTCCAGGTCCTCTCAATCTCCTCACTTCCATCTCTCCAGGGGAGACTTGACTTAATCTGATTGGCTGGTTTTGAAGGAGTACCAAGGAGGACCAGCCTTGCCTTTTCTTTTCTACTCTTTGCAGGGAGAGCATATATTCTCCTCTGCTCTCCCATGCCATCAGTCTTACTGAGCCATCTCTGCCCCTGTGGTGCAGAGTCCGTACAAGACTGAGTAGGTAAGTCTTTCTAGGTCTAAGGCTTAGTATTAGGAAGCCCAGGTCCCTACAGATATAACCCAAGATTTCCCAAGGTCTAACTTGCCTTGAGAAGTAATTTGGCTTATTTCTTACAGGTAGTTCAGAACTCAGATATGGAGATAAATGATGATAATTTTTGAACTCCCCAAGAATTGAAATGTGTGCTCTTATTAATTTTTTTAGGCAACTTGTTTGCATTTAGGAATAAATTTTAAAATTATTGAACCAAGAGTCTGATTTAACCAAAATACCTTTATATTTATTTAGATAACTAAAGAGCAATATATATTCTCCACAAATGTAACAGGTACAGTCAATGAAAATACTGAAGTCTTGAGGCTCTGAATTGTCATATTCTGCTTCAGTTTGTTAGTCTTCTTTCTCTTTTTTGCCAAACTTGAGTGTGAGCAAAAGACCTAAAGGTCTAAATCAGCTTGACTAAATTTTAGACAGTTTTCTTCATATCTCTAGGCTCTTGATCTCCCTTTTCTTAGAGCATTTATCTTAGAAAACTTGTAATTGCACGTTCTTTCTCTGCACCTTTGAGATGTGAATCTTCTCACAGCCTTTTACCAGTTTTACAACACGGGAATATCTTTCTCTAGGACCTGGAATCCATTTCTTTGAACATAATTATTAAAGGTGATAGCACCCCTGTCTCCCAGTCTCTGTGAGAATGTGGGAGCCTGACTTCTCTAAGTGACAATTAGCAAACACAGAGTCTAATCATTTTGACCATCCTCCCCACTTAACATCCTCCAGTACTTTTCCACTGACTCACTCCAGGGCTTAAAATCTCTCCAGCCTTTTGTTTCAGCAGAGTTGAGTTCCATCCCTCTCCCCTATTTCAACAATCTTAAATACAGTCTTCCTAGCCCATTTAACTGGTCCTGTGCAATTTTTCTTCTACAAGTGCCAAAGCGAGTATTCTGCCTTCCGAAGAGGCTGACACAGAGCACTGTAGTGGACATTTATAGATATATTTCTTGAAGGTTTGCAGAAGCAGCCCACAAAATTTGCATGGCAAAAAAACAAATTTTGCCAACAAGAAGATGTTGTGAGATAACTATAGTTCCAGTATGGGACCAGTGCACCCTCTGACCAGAGTAGGCAAATCCAGGAGCTCTGTTGAAATCATGAATCTAGGAGTTATTTGTTAAGCTGAGTTCATTTCAAGTAAGAATTGAAAGATCTCATAGGAAACTTGACTTTTCTTTTGCTTAGGAGAAAAATAGCTCTCACAATATGGGAGAAAAATTCAGTGATATACACTGAGGGATTTATACCTGAACACAGACCTCCTTCATGTAAATGGTAGAATGAATTAGTGTTCCAACTCTTCACTCCCTCCTTGGTAACAGTATTACACATTCATTCCTTTGGCTATACATGCCTTTGGATGTAATACTGTATATCCTTACATTGCCATGTAACTGTGAAGGGACCTGCCATTGTCAGTAGGGTATCTACTGACAAGGTATCTCAACCCCTTGACTATGGGCCTGGCCATACGACATCTTTGTCCAATGGGTTTAACAGATGTGAAGCTAGTGGAGGCTTGAAGTATGCTTGTGTAGTCAGGCTTGTTCTCTCTCACCTCTGCCACCACCATAAGAGGAACACCCCTCCGGTCGACAGCTGGTAGGAAGACAATGGGAAGAACCTGGAACAGAGCTACTCACTTATGCCCGTTAATCATCAGTGACAAGAACAGCTGCCCAGTTGAGATCAGCGCAGATCAGTGAAGCCCCAGCCAACACAAATATTAATGACGATTAATAAACCCTACAAATTTGGGGGTTGACTATTATGCATATGGTATAATTATAACAATGACTTTCTAGCAAAACTCACTTCAGAGATCATTGTTATAATAACTAAAAGAGCCTTCAGTTCTTTCCCAAGAGGACTATTGTTTACTCTACAGCTGACATTACCATGCTGGATCTCCATATTTTACACTGAAATGGAGACATTGTATGCTATCTACCTTTGTCAACATGATTGTATAAAATGAATGCATTAATTCATGCCATACAGCTTGAAAAGCCATAAACAATTAAAGATTTAAAGAAACATAATGAACCTAATCACAGTTTTTAGTGGCATTTGAAAATTAGAAATGAACAAAATAGGGAACATCAGATGGGGATGGAGAAATCATGTTTCCAGCGGTAATGTTGCTACAGAAATGGGACCTTAAATGACTCACCTAACCTCTCTAGACCTCTGTGAGTTCTGTCACCATTTAATAATGTAATCCTAGGGAATTACAAATGAAGGATTATTAAATATTTTCTCATGTTTTGTCCAAACATGATGAGCAAAAAATATAAATATGTATGTATACATATGTATATAATATCTGGTGCAATATTTACTCATATTTTCCTAAATACATTAAACATTAGTACACACACACACACACACACACACACACACACACATATATGAGAGAGATTGAGAGAAGGAGAGAAAGAGACAGATACACAAACACAAATATATTCATTATGAATATAATGCCACAGTGGGTGTCCGAAGGCAAGTTGGCAGAACAGACAAAAAGGGTAAAATTATAGAGTTTTCAAAACTTACATTCTTGGTTCCATCACAGATGAGGTTTGTGACCTTTGGCACATCTTAATCTCACCTTAATCTCAGTTTACTCTTTCATAAAAATGACAATAATGAGGACTGCTCAGACTATCTCATTGTCTGCCTTGAAAGTAAATGAGGCAACATTTGTTTATGTGCTTTGTAAAACAAAGGCAGTAAACTGATGCTATTGTTTTTAATAATGGGAGTACAATCTAGCTCAGATATGAAATACCATTGGCAAAGTTTTCTGTAAGTCATTCTTTATCCAAGGGCAAAAATAAATCCTGCAAGAAATAGTTTGTTAAGAGGAAGATAGTTCCCTTCTTACAGATTTCTCTAAAGAATAGTACAGTTAAACATATAATGTTGTAGTTAAGTCTTCCATCCTTGTAGCCACATTCAGTTAGGCTAAAAAGTATTCAAGCCAAAATAAATATCTGGAGACTCCACGAACAAGACTATTATGAGTTATGAGATTTTTCTCTCAATCAGAATTCTACAGATTGCACTTTAAAATCCACAACCTTGTTTTCCAGTCAGAGCTACTAGTTATAAATATTTGCAAATGCTTTGATTAGAAATAATTCTCTGTTCATGGAGAAGCTTATAATATAATCACTATCCAATTTGTAGAAGACCAGTGAATTCAAGTTACAAGCAAAAGGACTCTTTCACTGAGATGCTACAGATAAATTTGGTCTATTCGCTAATCTTACATTTTCATTTTTACTCAGAATTAAGAAATATTTAAAAGCTAAACTTTTAAAATTGATCTTTATTGACTGCCATATGAAATTTTTTCATTGCAAATTTACAGTGAACATGTGGTTATGTAAGCATCTCCTCTGGAAATGCGTTTCGACAAAATCCTACATGACTTACAAGAGATTTAGATTGTCACATAAACCTGTGATGCAATCACAGATTTCAGAGATAAACATGATTTCTTAGGTGGTTATTTTCACTGTGACATATTTTATATACATAAGTGGACAAATTCAACTTGTTTCCAGGAATCTATTAAGAATTATCCTGTGATATGTTTTAAAGTTTTAAACTAAGTTCACAATGGGTTTAATATTTGGAATGGAGGATAAAAGAGATTAATTATACCAAAATCCAAAGTCTTGAATGGATATTTTTGAGAACTCGGTGCTAACACTTGTTATGATTTGCTAATACTTTAATAAAGCTGCTTTTTATTTTCCAATAGAAAGAGCAATCAGATTCCAGCTACTTAAACATTTATTTTATCTGTATTGAGGACTTACTAGATAGTTTGAATTTGTTTTTGTTTTTAACTGCTTATTAACAGCTTGTCTAGAGAAAAGACAGGAGGTGGACTTCAAGTCAATCAAATTTGTTTGAAAATTATCTGTCTGAGATCTTCCTTGTTCACTGGTCACCCTGTTATTTTGGCTATTTTAGCTGTCTCCCTCAATATTCTTTTTGAGTTCCTTTAACATTTACCTGCTCAGCCAAAAGACATGAGCTTTAAGATAGAAAAAGACAAGTTTTTTTGTTGTTGTTTTTAGTTTTTTAATATTTTATTTATTTATTATTTTTGGCTGTGTTGGGTCTTCGTTTCTGTGCGAGGGCTTTCTCTAGTTGTGGCAAGCGGGGGCCAGTCTTCATTGCGGTGCGCGGGCCTCTCACTATCGTGGCCTCTCTTGTTGCGGAGCACAGGCTCCAGACGCGCAGGCTCAGTAGTTGTGGCTCACGGGCCTAGTTGCTCTGCGGTATGTGGGATCTTCCCAGACCAGGGCTCGAACCCATGTCCCCTGCATCAGCAGGCAGATTCTCAACCACTGTGCCACCAGGGAAGCCTGAAAAAGACAAGTTTTGATCAAAGCTTGAAAATTAGTTAGTTGCCTTATTGATACGAATATGGATCAGGGTGATTCTTCAGTACAACAGGTGTTCTTATGGTATCGTGAGACTGCTCAAAAGAAGACACACTAAAAGTTTGCCATTATTAACACAACACCTACTTCAAGTTAGCCCTCTTTGACCAGTTCAAGCTTCAAACAGATCTCTTCAAACAACTACGATATCACATCCATGAGACTCCTAAATATACATTTTTGTGAGTAATCCCCAAATTAAGTGAGAACCAAAGTAAGCTTCCCACTTTTGGGGGGATAGTAGGAATATCAATTAGACAAGAGAGAGAAAGAGACATCAAGGAAAGAAGAGGCAGATGCCAGGGTTTTTGATTGTTTGTTTTTCCTACCTGCCCCCTCTACTTCCCATACTGCCCCCGACCACTCCACAGGCCTGGAGCCAAGCTCCAGTCAGATAATAGGAGGTGTTTAGAACCATCCAGATAGTCCAAGCCAAGAAACTCTTACTTTCCCACACTTGAGGCTCTGGAAGGAGATTACCTTTTAGGCTGTCAGCCTGAGGTAAAACCTCATCTAAGAAAACCTGGTGAATGGCATGGTGACAAAGGGAGGCTTTTTCGTGTAGTTTTACTTGGATTCCCTTAGTTCTGGTAAGCATGGGTCAGATCTAGATACAGCTAAGTGTGGCTGAGGAGATGGCCCAGGGGTATTTTTTGTAAGATTTAAGGTTTCTTTTGGTGAGAGGACACAGCATTCGGATAGATGGAAGACAGAACTCTTTGTTATTTACAGCTCCAAACAAAAGAAGGCTGCTAGGCAGGGCCATCTAGGGAGTTGTATCTGGGATAGGATAACAGCAAGCCAGAGTCTTTGGGAAGAGCTTATGTATGGCAGGGGGTGTGCAGGGGGAGGTTATCTAGGTTTCACAGGCTCCCAGTAGATTGTCTAATTTGTTGGGGTATTTTTTTTTTAACATCTTTATTGGAGTATAATTCCTTTACAATGGTGTGTTAGTTGCTGCTGTATAACAAAGTGAATCAGCTATATGTATACATATATCCCCATATCTCCTCCCTCTTGTGTCTCTCTCACACCCTCCCTATCCCACCCTCCCTATCCCACCCACCCTTCTAGGTGGACACAA
Source organism: Balaenoptera physalus (assembly GCF_965194825.1). Classification (NCBI taxonomy): domain Eukaryota; kingdom Metazoa; phylum Chordata; class Mammalia; order Artiodactyla; family Balaenopteridae; genus Balaenoptera; species Balaenoptera physalus. Next base: position 57,120,982 of record NC_138887.1, on the reverse strand, counting down.
AGCACGGAGCTGATCTCCCTTTGCTACATGGCTGCTTCCCACTAGCTATCTATTTTACATTTGGTAGTGTATATATGTCCATGCCACTCTCTCCCTTCGTCCCAACTTACTCTTTCCCCTCCCCATGTCCTCAGGTCCATTCTCTACGTTTGCGTCTTTATTCCTGTCTTGCCCCTAGGATCTTCAGAACCATTTTTTTTTTTTTTTTTAGATTCCATATATATGTGTTAGCATACGCTATTTGTTTTCTCTCTTTCTGACTTACTTCAGTCTGTATGACAGTCTCTAGGACCATCCACCTCCCTACAAATAACTCAGTTTCGTTTCTTTTTATGGCTGAGTAATATTCCATTGTATATATCTGCCACATCTTCTTCATCCATTCATCTCTTGATGGACACTTAGGTTGCTTCCATGTCCTGGCTATTGTAAACAGTGCTGCAATGAACATTGTGGGACATGACTCTTTTTGAATTTTGGTTTCCTCAGGGTATATGCCCAGTAGTGGGATTGCTGGGTTGTATGGTAATTCTATTTTTAGCTTTTTAAGGAACCTCCATACTGTTCTCCATAGTGGCTGTATCAATTTACATTCCCACCAACAGTGCAAGAGTGTTCCCTTTTCTCCACACCTTCTCCAGCATTTACTGTTTGTAGATTTTTTGATGATGGCCATCCTGACTGATGTGATGTGATACCTCACTGGAGTTTTGATTTGAATTTCTCTAATGATTAGTGATGTTGAGCATCATTTCATGTGTTTGTTGGCAATCTGTATATCTTCTTTGGAGAAAAGTGAATTTAGGTCTTCTGCCCATTTTTGGATTGGGTTGTTTGTTTTTTTGCTATTGAGCTGCTTGAGCTGCTTGTATATTTCAGACATTCATCCTTTGTCAGTTGCTTCCTTTGCAAGTATTTTCGCCCATTCTGAGGGTTGTCTTTTCGTCTTGTTTATGGTTTCCTTTGCTGTTCAAAAGCAGTTAAGTTTCATTAGGTCCCACTTGTTTATTTTTATTTTTATTTCCATTTCTCTAGGAGGTGGGTCCAAAAGGATCTTGCTGTGATTTATATCATAGAGTGTTCTGCCTATATTTTCCTCGAGAAGTATTATAGTGTCTGGCCTTACATTTAGGTCTTTAATCCAATTTGAGTTTATTTTTGTGTATGGTGTTAGGGAGTGTTCTAATTTCATTCTTTTATATATAGCTGTCCAGTTTTCCCAGCACCACTTGTTGAAGAGTCTGTCTTTTCACCATTGTATATTCTTGCGTCCTTTATGAAAGGTAAGGTGACCATATGTGCGTGGGTTTATCTCTGGGTTTTCTCTCCTGTTCAATTGATCTGTGTTTCTGTTTTTGTGCCAGTACCATGCTGTCTTGATTATAGTAGCTTTGTAGTATAGTCTGAAGTCAGGGAGCCTGACTCCTCTAGCTCGGTTTTTCTTTCTCAAGATTGCTTTGGCTATTCGGGGTCTTTTATGTTTCCATACACACTGTGAAATTTTTTGTTCTAGTTCTGTTAAAAATGCCATTGAAAGTTTGATAGGGGTTGCATTGAATCTATAGATTGCTTTGGGTAGTATAGTCATTTTCACAATGTTGATTCTTGCAATCCAAGAACATGGTATATCTCTCCATCTGTTTGTATCATCTTTAATTTCTTTCATCACTGTCTGATAGTTTACTGCATACAGATCTTTTGTTTCCTTAGGTGGGTTTATTTCTAGATATTTTATTCTTTTCATTGCAGTGGTAAATGGGAGTGTTTCCTTAATTTCTCTCTCACATTTTTCATCATTAGTGTATAGGAATGCAAGAGATTTCTGTGCAATAATTTTGTATCCTGCTACTTTACCAAATTCATTGATTAGCTCTAGTACATTTCTGGTGGCATCTTTAGGATTCTCTATGTATAGTATCATGTCATCTGCAAACAGTGACAGTTTTACTTCTTCTTTTCTGATTTGGATTCCTTTTATTTCTTTTGCTTCTCTGATTGCTGTGGCTAAAACTTCCAAACCTATGTTGAATAATAGTGGTGAGAGTGGGCAACCTTGTCTTGTTCCTGATCTTAGTGGAAATGGTTTCATTTTTTCACCATTGAGAATGATGTTGGCTGTGGGTTTGTCATATATGACCTTTTATTATGTTGAGGTAAGTTCCGTCTATGCCTACTTTCTGGAGGGTATTTATCATAAATGGGTGTTGAATTGTGTTAAAAGTTTTTTCTGCATTTATTGAAATGATCGTATGGTTTTTCTCCTTCAATTTGTTAATATGATATATCACCTTGATTGATTTGCATATACTGAAGAATCCTTGCATTCCTGGGATAAACCCCACTTGATCATGGTGTATGATCCTTTTAATATGCTGTTGGATTCTGTTTGCTAGTATTTTGTTAGGGATTTTTGCATCTACATTCATCAGTGATTTTGGCCTGTAGTTTTCTTTCTTTGTGACATCTTTGTCTGGTTTTGGTATCAGGGTGATGGTGACCTCCTATAATGAGTTTGGGAGTGTTCCTCCCTCTGCTGTATTTTGGAAGCGTTTGAGAAGGATAGGTGTTAACTCTTCTCTAAATGTTTGTAGAATTCGCCTGTGAAGCCATCTGATCATGGGCTTTTGTTGTTGGAAGGTTTTTACTCTCAGTTTCAATTTCAGTGCTTGTGATTGGTCTGTTTATATTTTCTATTGCTTCCTGGTTCAGTCTTGGAAGGTTGTGCTTTTCTAAGAATTCGTCCATTTCTTCCAGGTTGTCCAGTTTATTGGTATATAGTTGCTTGTAGTAATCTCTCATGATCCTTTGTATTTCTGCAGTGTCAGTTGTTACTTCTCCTTTTTCATTTCTAATTCTATTGGTTTGAGTCTTCTCTGTTTTTTTCTTGATGAATCTGGCTAGTGGTTTATCAATTTTGTTTACCTTCTCAAAGAACCAGCTTTTAGTTTTATTGATCTTTGCTATTGTTTCCTTCATTTATTTTTCATTTATTTCTGATCTGATCTTTATGATTTCTTTCCTTCTGGTAACTTTGGGGGTGTTTTGTTCTTATTTCTCTAATTGCTTTAGGTGTAAGGTTAGGTTGTTTATTTGAGATGTTTCTTGATTCTTGAGGTAGAATTGTATTGCTATAAACTTCCCTCTTAGAACTGCTTTTGTGACATTCCATAGGTTTTGAGTCATCGTGCTTTCATTGTCATTTGTTTCTAGGTATTTTTGATTTCCTCTTTGATTTCTTCAGTGATCTCTTGGTTATTTAGTAGTTTATTGTTTAGCCTCCATGTGTTTGTATTTTTTACTGTTTTTTTCCTGTAACTGATATCTAGTCTCATAACGTTGTGGTCAGAAAAGATACTCGATACAATTTCAATTTTCTTAAATTTACCAAGGCTTGATTTGTGACCCAGGATATGATCTATCCTGGAGAAACTTCCATGAGCACTGAGAAGAAAGTGTATTCTGTTGTTTTTGGATGGAATGTCTTGTAAATATCAATTAAGTCCATTTTGTTTAATGTGTCACTTAAAGCTTGTGTTTCCTTATTTATTTTCATTTTGCATGATCTATCCATTGGTGAAAGTTGGGTGTTAAAATCCCCTACTATGATTGTTTTACTGTTGATTTCCCCTTTTATGGCTCTTAGCATTTGCCTTATGTATTGAGGTGCTCCTATGTTGGCTGCATAAATATTTACAATTGTTAAATCTTCTTGGATTGATCCTTTGATCATTATGTAGTGTCCTTCTCTGTCTCTTATAATAGACTGTATATTAAAGTCTATTTTGTCTGATATGAGAATTGCTACTTCAGCTTTCATTTGATTTCCATTTGCATGGAATATCTCTTTCCATCCCCTCATTTCAGTCTGTATGTGTCCCTAGGTCTGAAGTGGGTCTCTTGTAGACAGCATATATACGGGTTTTGTTTTTGTATCCATTCAGCCAGTCTATGTCTTTTGGTTGGAGCTTTTAATCCATTTATATTTAAGGTAATTATCGAAATGTGTGTTTCTATTACCATTTTCTTAATTGTTTTGTGTTTGTTTTTGTAGGTCTTTTCCTTCTATTGTGTTTCCTGCCTAGAGAAGTTCCTTTCGCATTTGTTGTAAAGCTGCTTTGGTGGTGCTGAATTCTCTTAGCTTTTGCTTGTCTGTAAAGGTTTTAATTTCTCCATTGAGTCTGAATGAGATCCTTGCTGGGTAGAGTAATCTTGGTTGTAGATTCTTCCCTTTCATTACTTTAAATATGTCCTTCCACACCTTTCTGGCTTGCAGAATTTCTGCTGAAAGATCAGCTCTTAACCTTATGGGGATTCTCTTGTATGTTATTTGCTGCTTTTCCCTTGCTGTTTTTAATATTTTTTCTTTGTATTTAATTTTTGAAAATTTAATTAGTATGTGTCTTGGCGTGTTTCTCCTTGGATTTATCCTGTATGGGACTCTCTGTGCTTCCTGGACTTGATTAACTATTTCCTTTCCCTTGTTAGGGGAAGTTTTCAACTACAATCTCTTCAAATACTTTCTCAGTCCCTTTGCTTTTCTGTTCTTCTTCTGGGACCCCTATAATTCGAATGTTGGTGCGTTTAATGTTGTCCCAGAGGTCTCTGAGACTGTCCTCAATTTTTTAAATTCTTTTTACTTTTTTCTGCTCTGTGGTAGTTATTTCCATTATTTTATCTTCCAGGTCACTTATCTGTTCTTCTGCCTCAGTTATTCTGCTACTGATTCCTTCTAGAGAATATTTCACTTCATTTATTGTGTTGTTTATCATTGTTTGTTTGTTCTTTAGTTCTTCTCAGTCCTTGTTAAAACTTTCTTGTATTTTCTCCATTCTATGTCCAAGATTTTGGATCATCTTTACTATCATTACCCTGAATTCTTTTTCAGGTAGACTGCCTATTTCCTCTTCATTTGTTTGGTCTGGTGGGCTTTTACTTTGCTCCTTCATCTGCTGCATATTTTTCTGTCTTTTCATTTTGCTTAACATACTGTGTTTGAGGTCTCCTTTTCACAGGCTGCAGGTTCGTAGTTCCCGTTGTTTTTGGTGTCTGCCCAGTGGGTAAAGTTGGTTCAGTGGGTTGTGTAGGCTTCCTGATGGAGGGGACTGGTGCCTGTGTTCTGGTGGATGAAGGTGTATCTTTTCTTTCTGGTGTGCAGCACAGCTTCCCCTTGTGTGTTTTGTGGTGTCTGCAAACTTATGATTTTAGGCATCCTCTCTGCTAATGAGTGGGTTGTGTTCCTGACTTGCTAGTTGTTTGGCATGGGGTGTCCAGCACTGGAGCTTGCTGGTCATTGAGTGGAGCTGTGTCTTAGCATTGAGGTGGAGATCTCTGGGAGAGCTCTTGCTGACTCATATTACATGGGGCCAAGAGGTCTCTGGTGGACCAGTGTCCTGAACTCGCCTCTCCCACCTCAGTGGCTCAGGCCTGACACCTGGCTGGAGCACGAAGACCCTGTCAGCCACATGGCTCAGAAGAAAAGGGAGAAAAGAAAAAAGAAAGAAAGAAAAAATAAAATAAAATAAAGTTATTTTTTAAAAAAGTTATTAAAACTTAAAAAATTAAAAAATAATTAATAAAAGAGAGCTACCAAACCAATAAACAAATCCACCAATGATAACAACCACTAAAAACTATGTTAAAAAAAAAAAAAGAAAAAATAGACAGAACCCTAGGACAAATGGTAAAAGCAAACCTATACAGACAAAATCACACAAAGAAGTGTACACATACACACACAAAAAGAGAAAAAGGAAAAAATATATATATAAAAAAAAAGGAAGCGAGCAACCAAATCAATAAACGAATATACCAATGATAATAAGCTCTAAATACTAAACTAACATAAACATAAAACCAGAAACAAATTAGATGCAGAAAGCAAACCCCAAGTCTACAGTTGATCCCAAAGTCCACCGTCTCAATTTGGGCATGATTCGTTGTCTATTCAGGTATTCCACAGATGCAGCGTACATCAAGTTAATTGTAGAGATTTAACCCACTGCTCCTGAGGATGCTGGGAGCGATTTCCCTTTCTCTTCTTTGTTCGCACAGCTCCTGGGGTTCAGCTTTGGATTTGGCCCCGCCTCTGCATGTAGGTCGCCTGAGGGCACCTGTTCCCTGCCCAGACAGGACGGGGTTAAAGTAGCAGCTGATTTGGGGGCTCTGGCTCACTCAGGCTGGGGGGAAGGAGGGGTATGGAATGCAGGGCGAGCCTGTGGCAGCAGAGGATGGCATGACGTTACAATAGCCTGAGGCACTCCGTATGTTCTCCCAGGGAGGTTGTCCCTGGAACACGGGACCCTGGCAGTGGAGGGCTGAACAGGCTCCTGGGAGGGGAGGTGTGGATAGTGACGTGTGCTTGCACACAGGCTTCTTGGTGGCGGCAGCAGCCGCCTTAGTGTTTCATGCCCATCTCTGGTGTCTGTGCTGATAGCCACAGCTCGCGCCCATCTCTGGAGCTCATTTAGGTGGTGCTCTGAATCCCCGCTCCTCACGCACCACAAAACAATGGTCTCTTGGCTCTTAGGCAGTTTCCAGCTTTTTCCCGGACTCCCTTCCAGCTAGCTGTGGTGTACTGGCCCCCTTCAGGCTGTGTTCATGCAGCCAACCCCAGTCCTCTCCCTGGGATCTGACCTCTGAAGCCCGAGCCTCAGCTCCCAGGCCCCACCCGCCCCGGCGGGTGAGCAGACAAGCCTCTCAGGCTGGTGAGTGCTGGTCGGCACCGTACCTCTCTTTGGGAATCTCTCCACTTTGCCCTCTGCACCCCTGTTGCTGCACTCTCCTTCGTGGCTCTGATGCTTCCCCACCCACCACCGTCCACACCTTGTCTCTGCCAGTGAAGGGTCTTCCTAATGTGTGGAAACTTTTCCTCCTTCACAGCTCCCTCCCAGAGGTGCAGGTCCCGTCCCTAGGTTTTTGCCTCTGTTTTATCTCTTTGCTTTTGCCCTACCCAGGTACGTAGGGAGTTTCTTGCCTTTTGGGAAGTCTGAGGTCTTCTGCCAGCATTCAATAGGTGTCCTGTAGGAACTGTTCCACATGTAGATGTATTTTTGATGTATTTGTGGGGAGGAAGGTGATCTCCACGTCTTACTCCTCTGCCACCTTGAAGGTCCTCCCGTGTCTAATTTATTGTTGTTGTTTTGTTTCGTTTTGACTGCGCAGCTTGCAGAATCTTAGTTTCCCAACCAGGGATTGAACCCAGGCCACAGCAGTGAAAGCGCCGAGTCCTAACCACCAGACTGCCAGTGAATTCCCTAGGTTGGCTAATTTGTGTAAGTGTTCACTCTCTAGGTTTTAGAGTTTGTTCCTGTTGTCTGGTGTCTGGTCCTGGGACAATTAGGGCACTGCATAGTGACCTGGAGAGTGAGACTCAGGTAAGGGAAATGGTTGGGCTCTGGAGTTAAACAGCTGCTCAAGACGGGGAACTGACTGGTCTCTAGCCACAGCATCAAAATTGGGTCAAGGCAGCATTAAGAAAAAGCTATATTACAGTTGGCCCCTTGATGTCTTAACATCACTTTTGAGTTTATTTAAAGTATTTGCATAGCTTAAAGAGTAGAGGAGACTTTTAGAGAGTAGGACATAAATTGCCCTCAATAGCATAGAAAACATTCTATTATGAGAATAAAAAGGAGAACAAGTATTAGGAGTCTTTGGAGGCTGGTCCCATAACCAAGTTCCCCATTTACATGCTATTAGCCAAGAAAAACATTGAAAATGTTCAGGGTCCCTAACAATATCATGGTGAAGTTGTAAAGTGTGTTAAAAGTATGAATTATATTTTTATGGCAATATCTTGGTGTATGCCTTGGATCAAGGTGGAAGATCCAGCAGTTACATTATTGGAGGTTATGAACTTATAGCTCAATAAAGTATATGTAATGGTTAGTGGTTTTTGTTTAAAACAAAGGGGAAGGGGTGATTGTGGAGGTCATGGTCACAGACACAAGGCAGGTGATCATGGTGGCAAGTGGGATGAGGCAAGTAGAAGGTACTAAAGAATGGGAGGTCCTGTCTCCAGGGATCAAGGGCTATACCAATATGAGGCAGTTGTCTTCTGGGGAAAGCAATAATCTGTATTAATTTTTAGAACAGCACAGATAGTAGTAGTAGTAATCTTTAAAGATTTCCCTTTAGGCATGGAGTATAGCGGTGTATGTTTTAGCAGAGAGCAAGGACCATACCAAGATCATGGGCTAAGCAAACAGCAAGCTCAGGAAACATAATATAATCACTAACACTACAGGAAGAAAATAAATAAATAAATGCCCCATGTCCAATTTGTCAGCACCTTAGAAGAAACAGCCCATGGGTGTTGCTGGGACAGTGGTCTTGGCATTGAGGTGAAGTCAACTCTGGTGCAAGGGAGGAAGTCATCTCCAATGGCAAGGTCTTGTGCTGGGGCTATGTTATTTGGGATGTGGGACTGAGGTATCCTTCCAAGTAAATATCCATTTGAGTTGGTGTGGGGTTATTTTTTGGCTCTGTATTATTATAGAGCTGCTTGTGGAATTTGAGAGTAACATTGGGTCTGGGAGCTTGACTTAAAAGTACCTTTTAAGTCAAGGGTGTTTATGAGTACACACCTGACAAAGGTGATACCTGCATCAGTGATACTGCCATAATTGAACAAATGTGCCAGAACCCAACTGGCATAATTATTGCCTTCATTAAGGGTGATCCAATCTAAAAGCTCCTAACAGTTCAAGGTTTTACCTCAATGAGTGATGAGGGGGCTTTGCTGGAATAGGTTTTAAATGAAACGGTCTGATTTGGATGCATGGTATTAATAGGGTAGTGGGTTTGCCAATTAAAATGTCTATGGCTGTGCTTGGAGCTCCAGCATTTGTCTGTAGGCAGGTCCTCCAGTTTAGATAGTTTTTATAGGTTCTTTGCCTCAATTGTTGGTTCACTTGGTGACAGGCAAGCAAGCAAGTTCTTTGGGCTCCTGGGCTTGCATTAGCCAAACTCCATGGCATGCAGTCCTCAGAATTTGCCATGTTTGATTGAAACAGTGGCTTATCTGGATGGTTTGAGCCTCTGTATTGCAAACCATTGAAAGCACCCAGACCTACAGTAAAAAGGCCAAGAGTCAGCAGAATGGTGTGTGGCTGCACTTGACAGACTTCGGTGCCTGATGTTGATTTTCCTCTGGCATATAGTATTATCAAGGGGGGAGTGTCTGGTTTCATCATTATGGATAAGGGTGTTGATTTCATTATTATCTTCAAATATGATTTTTATTTTCTAAGAGGAGTTTTCTATCTCCCTTCTTGGCAGGCTACACTGTCTGTAAAAATGGCCCTGGACTACTAATTTCAATTTAGTGGAGGAGATTAGAGGGAAAACCTAGATTAATTATCCACCCCTGCTAACTCAAACACTGAAGAAGGTCTTTTGGGTGGCGGAAGTTCAGGCTCAAATGGGTCCTTTGCCAGATGTGCAGGTGCCTGATCCATGGGACAATCTGTGGTTAATGGGTCCCAGGAGAGTAGATGTCATTGATTTAGCCTCTAGCCCTTACGAGATGGGGAAGAATCAAAGATCTATAAAGATATAGGAAGGCATTATTAAAAGGCCTCATATATAATGAATTTTCATATACGTGGACATGAGACATATCCTCCTTTAAATATAGGAAGGAGCCATAGGAAGGGGTTTTTGTTTTTGTTTTTTTAGTTGGTTTGTGTTGTGAGTCAGCTAAGGGGCCTTGAATTAAGAGAGACTCAGGCCTCAGGCAAGATGGACTTCCATTTAGGGGTCTCTTTGTCTTTTATAACTTAAGTAGGAGTTTGTTGAGGAGTCCATTGGGCTCCCAAACTGGCTGCTGGGGGCCTATCCTAAAGATGAAAGTTCCATTGAATGACTTTTTCCAGAGCCCAGCATTGCGTATTCTGAGAAGTGAGATATGTGCCTTGAGGACTCTCAGTGGTATCTTGAACTCCAAAAGGAATATGGAGTGTCCTGGTTAGGCCTTATGTTGTAGCCTTAGTATATGTAGAGACATTGTGACCTTGATTTCCACTTTGCGTATCCATGAGGCAAGAGATTCCCAGGGTTCTTTACCCTGAAGGAGACAACTCTCAGGCAGTGGCCCAAGAGTTTGCACAAATGTGCAGTGGGGCCATTTCTTGGCCAGGGCCTTTGGTGCTAAGATGTCTGCCTGAGGTGTCACCACTTGTGCTGGGCCTGGTGTCCCACCTTTTATCAGGGACATCCTGGTTAAAGGATGGAAAGAGCAACATTCCACTGAGCTCTCTCACTTATGGATGTCGACACCATCCGTACATCCATAGGGTCTACCGACTCCCATTACTCTCAGTTGACCCCAAGGGGCTCCCCAGGTAGCGAAGTTGTCTGGAAGAAGAGTGACTTCCTCTAACATCCTGACATCTGATGAGGGACTGAAGGTAGAGAAAGTCATACTTCCCTCCAGTAGAATCTGCTAAAGGCCCATCTTGTACCAAGGAGGCCTCAGTAGCTGAGCTTGTGGGGTATTGCTTCCATGATTCAAGGCATAATGGGACCCTCCATGAGATTGGAGGGTTAGAGGCGCAGGGTGTGTGGGAGCCTCTGTTTGCAACAGACCCTAGCGTGTGGCCAGCAACTGCTGTGGTGTGTAGTACAGGGCTGAGTAGGACTTCCTTGCATCAGAAGCCCACGACCAATTTATGGCCATTAAAGGTGGTCCAGAGACTCTAGAACGTGTAAGAGGAGGTGTGGCTAAAACCTCTGCTGTTGAAGGAGTCTCTGAGGATACTAACACGGCATCTGTTGATTTTAGTTTATATAGAGTTTAGAGGCTTTGGTTGCAGAGGGGCCCCATTTAAGGTGGGCTATTTGTAAGTAGCAGCATCTTTGAGATTAATTAATATTAGTGTATGAGGAGTATGCTGCCTCCAGGGTCCAAAAAGCACTAAAAGATGTGGGAATTGTATGTCCTTAATGAGTGTATCAAATGAATCTTTTCAGAGGAGGATGTCCTCAATGTAATGTCATACCTGTGCTCCTGGAGAAAGAGGAATGCAGTGCAGTTACTGTCTTATCTGCAAAGACTATGTGCCATGGCAGAGGTGTTGAGGTATCCCCATAGGTAGCCTAGTAAAAGTGGATTGTGTCCCTTCAGAGATGAAGGCAAACTGCAGCTGAGAGGATGTTGACATAGGCACTGAATAAAACATGTCAGTTAAATATATCATAGCAAAGCATATAGCAATTATACAATAACAAGACAGTTTCTGGTTACTGATTGGATGGAGCTAGTAATTTTAATGATATCGGGTATCAGGTATGGAGACCTTAATGGATGGGATCACAGCATTAAGGTTGCAGTAATTGACCCTGAGGCACCATCATTCTTTTCAGGCTTAAAAACAGCCAAAACTGGGCTATCAAGTGGAGATGCAGTGGGGATAATCTCCCTCTCATTAACTAGATCTTGTATAATAAGTTTAAATCCTTGAAGGCCCTTTAGACCATATCAACTATTTTAACTGGGGGTCTGTGGGTTCACATTTTGTCAAGCCAATTTGGAAATGCAAACACCAAATAATTTTAATTTAATATTCAGTGTGTCAAAGCACCCATGCCCACTCTGGGATATTTTAGGGCAATGAGTACTATGACTATGGGAATGTTAGGCAAGGCTCTAAAGTGAGGCATACCTACTTTTCCTGTTCTATATATTAAGTTATTCTCCTAAAATTGTAGGGGGTACCTTGTTTAAATTTAGCGGGAGCCTCAGGTATAACTGTAATTTGAGACCAAGTATTGATGTATTCATTACATCCATGGCCCTTTGACAATTAGTGCATTTAGTAAATGTTAATTTAGAACCTACATTGTAAAGGCACAAAAGCCAAGCAGTGTCGTTTGTATCTTTTCGTTATATAAATTCTTTTAGTAAATTTTGGATTTCCACTTGGATCAAATTATGTACCTTTGTTTCAACTTAATTTAACACATGTGTATCTGTTGTTGTTTTTATTATTATTATTTTCTCCCCTCACATCCAGATTTCTTTGTTTTATTCCTCTCTCTGCTCTCCTCTACTGTATATATTTCAGGAGAGGTTCCCTTCACCCTCATCTAATTTTTAAATTTCTTCTTCTAGAGAGTCTTAAATCAGTTTTGTCAGGGTTAGTGACCTTCCCCATGGCAGTGATCGTATGGTGTAAGGACCCTAGGCAACTTGGGTTTGAATTTGCCTTTCACTGTGCTACCAAAGTACAACGGCTATTTCCCCTATCACCTTGAGGATAGAGGCTTTGTTGCAGTAAGGCCATAAGTCGCAGAGTTATGCAGCGCGAGTATGCTGGGCCCACCACCCAGAGGATTTGGAATTAGACCCATCTGCTATAGCTCTGCCTCCACTCCCGCACCCTTTTTTTCTCATAGTTTACTGTATGTATACAGGTCTTTTGTTTCCTTAGGTAGGTTTATTTCTAGGTATTTTATTCTTTTCATTGCAATGGTAAATGGAAGTGTTTCCTTAATTTCTCTTTCAGATTTTTCGTCATTAGTGTATAGGAATGCAAGAGATTTCTGTACATTAATTTTGTATCCTGCTACTTTGCCAAATGCACTGATTAGCTCTAGTAGTTTTCTGGTAGCATCTTTAGGGTTCTCTATGTATAGTATCATGTCATCTGCAAACAGTGACAGCTTTACTTCCTCGTTTCCGATTTGGATTCCTTTTATTTCTTTTTCTTCTCTGATTGCTGTGGCTAAAACTTCCAAAACTATGTTGAATAATAGTGGTGAGAGTGGACAACCTTGTCTTGATCTTAGAGCAAATGGTTTCAGTTTTTCACCATTGAGAATGATGTTGGCTGTGGGTTTGTCATATATGGGCTTTATTATGTTGAGGTAAGTTCACTCTATGCCTACTTTCTGGAGAGTTTTTATCATAAATGGGTGTTGAATTTTGTCAAAAGCTTTTTCTGCATCTACTGAGATGATCATATGATTTTTCTCCTTCAGTTTGTTAGTATGGTGTATCACATTGATTGATTTGCATATATTGAAGAATCCTTGCATTCCTGTGATAAACCCCACTTGATCATGGTGTATGATCCTTTTAATGTGCTGCTGGATTCTGTTTGCTAGTATTTTTTGAGGATTTTTGCATCTATGTTCAACAGTGATATTGGTCTGTAGTTTTCTTTTTCTGTGACATCTTTGTCTGTTTTGGTATCAGGGTGATGGTGGCCTCCTAGAATGAATTTGGGAGTGTTCCTCCCTCTGCTATATTTTGGAAGAGTTTGAGAAGGATCAGTGTTAGCTCTTCTCTAAATGTTTGATAGAATTCACCTGTGAAGTCATCTGGTCCTGGGTTTTGGTTTGTTGGAAGATTTTTAATCCCAGTTTCAATTTAATTACTTGTGATTGGTCTCTTTATATTTTCTACTTCTTCCTGGTTCAGTCTCAGAAGGTTGTGCTATTCTAAGAATTTGTCCATTTCTTCCAGGTTGTTCTTTTTTTTGGCATATAGTTGATTGTAGTAATCTCTCATGATGCTTTGTATTTCTGCAGTGTCAGTTGTTACTTCTCCTTTTTCATTTCTAAATCTGTTGATTTGAGTCTTCTCCCTTTTTTTCTTGATGAGTCTGGCTAATGATTTATCAATTTTGTTTTTCATCTCAAAGAACCAGCTTTTAGTTTTATTGATCTTTGCTATTATTTCCTTCATTTCTTTTCATTTATTTCTGATCTGATCTTTATGATTTCTTTCCTTCTGCTAACTTTGGGGGTTTTTTGTTCTTTCTCTAAGTGCTTTAGGTGTAAGGTTAGATTGTTTATTTGAGGTGTTTCTTGTTTTTTGACGAAGGATTCTATTGCTATAAACTTCCCTCTTAGAAATGCTTTTGCTGCATCCCATAGGTTTTGGGTCATCATGTTTTCATTGTCATTTGTTTCTAGGTATTTTTGATTTCCTCTTTGATTTCTTCTGTGATCTCTTGGTTATTTAGTAGTTTATTGTTTAACCTCCATGTGTTTGTATTTTTTACAGTTTTTTCCTGTAATTGACACCTAGTCTCATAGCGTTGTGGTCAGAAAAGACACTTGATACGATTTCAATTTTCTTAAATTTACCAAGGCTTGATTTGTGACCCAAGATATGATCTATCCCGGAGAGTGTTCCATGAGCACTTGAGAAGAAATTGTAGTCTGTTGTTTTTGGATGGAATGTCCTATAAATATCAATTAAGTCTATCTTGTTTAATGTATCATTTAAAGCTTGTGTTTCCTTATTTATTTTCATTTTGGATGATCTCTCCATTGGTGAAAGTGGGGTGTTAAAGTCCTCTACTATTACTATGTTACTGTCAATTTCCCCTTTTATGGTTGTTAGCATTTGCCTTATGTATTGAGGTGCTCCTCTGTTGCATGCATAAATATTTACAGTTGTTATATCTTCTTCTTGGATTGATCTCAGACCCTTTCTTTTTCTCTTCTTCTTCTGGGACCCCTATAATTCGAATTTTGGTGCATTTAATATTGTCCTAGAGGTCTCTGAGACTCTCCTCAATTCTTTTCATTTTTTTTCTTTATTATGCTCCCTGGCAGTTATTTCCACCATTTTATCTTCCAGCTCACTTGTCCATTCTTCAGCCTCAGTTATTCTGTTTTTGATTCCTTCTAGAGTATTTTTAATTTCAGTAGTTGTGTTGTTCATCATTTTTTGTTTACTCTTTAGTTCTTCTAGGTCCTTGTTAAAATAGTTTTTATATTTTCTCCATTCTGTTTCCGAGATTTTGGATCATCTTTACTATCATTACTCTGAATTCTTTTTCAGGTAGGTTGCCTATTTCATCTTCAATTATTTGGTTTTGTAGGTTTTTACCTTGTTCCTTCATCTGTAACATATTTTTTTGTCATTTCATTTTTTTTTTTTTTGATCGGTGGTGCTATATTCCTGTCTTACTGGTTGTTTGGCCTGAGACATCCAGTACTGGAGTTTTCAGGCAGTTAGATAGAGCTGGGCCTTGGTACTGATATGAGGACCTCCAGGAGGCCTCACTCTGACTGATATTACCTGGTGTCTGAGGTTCTCTGTTAGTTCAGTGGTTTGGACTTAGAGCTCCCACCACAGGAGCTTGGGCCTGACCTCCTGCCTGGGAATCAAGATCCCGCAAGCTTCGTTGCACAGTAAAAAGAAAAAAAAAGAAAGAAAGAAAAAAAAGAAAAAGAAAAAAAGGAGCTGTACAATATTAAAGAATATAAAACAAAGTAGAAGTAGAAAGTTAAAAATTATATTAGGAAAAATAAAACTATAATTGAAACAACTGCAACAAGGTAAAATAAAACCACAACAGAAAAAAGAAAAAAAAAAAAAAAGTCGGTGTGGGGCGGGGGGGACAAGCCAAAAGGAGAGAACAATAACAAAGTATAAGGAATAAAAGAAAATTAGAAAAATAAAAGATTTATTAGGAAAAATAAAAATAGAAAAGAATCAACAATGCATCAACAAGGTAAAACAGGACCCCAGTCTAAAAGAGTAAAAAAGAAAAAAGAAAAAAAAAAAAAAGCCCTTTGCTATGGGAGCAGAGTTTTTAGCTCGTGGTGGAACTTAGGCAGGGGTGGGGTTTAGGGTGGGCCGGGACCTAGGCGGGTGGTCGGGTGATGTTTCAGTGTGGGGCGGGGCCTAGGCAGGGTGACAGTCAAGCGTGGGGCAGGGCCCCTTCTAGGACCTGCATGGAAGGGGGTAGGCAGCACGCTGAAAGGAGGACCTCTGGAGTGTGGGGTTCCGGAGTTTGGAGGTAGGGCCCTGAGTGAGGGTGTGTGGGTGGGGTTTAGGCCCAGCTTGTTGGAGGGAGTCTCCGAGTGTAGAGGTGGGGCCCTGGGTGGGGGTGTAGGGGTGGGGCTTGGGCTCTGTGGGGCAGGAGGGAGGCTCCCAGGGCAGAGGATTAGGCCTGGAAGCCCAACAGGCTTTCCCAGTGCCTAGGTGGACAGGGAAAGCACTGGCCCCGTTCCCTTTTGTTCTTTCATGCCCCTCCCCTACTGTCTCCCCCAGGGTCTCCCCCATTGCCGCTGGACCCCTAACCATGGTTGCGTCCTGCTGGATGTAGGAACTCCTCCCCTCCCCCAACCACCCCTCAGGGTTGCGATGCCCGGAGGTCCAGCCTTTACTTTTGCTCCCCCTCCCCTCCCTCCCACTCCCTCAGGACCCTCGTGTCTGGAAGGGGCCTAGGTGGGCAGAGGATCAGGCCCAGGATCTCAGCAGGTTCCCAGGGACCCAAGTGAGCAGGGGAAGCCTGGCCATGCTCCCTTTTGATCCTCTGCCCTCCCAGTGGTTCCCCAGTTTCCCCCTTCGAGTGTGGGATCCCTTCCCCTCCCCCAGCCGTCCCTCAGTGGCGCCAGTCCTGTCCCGCCTCCACTTCTCCTCCTCCCTTCACTCCCCCTACACCCCACATCCTACCCGGTCACTGGGGGTTCCTCCCGTCCCCTTAGGTGTCCGTGGTCCCCCACAGGTGCCTGGTAGGTGCCCTAGTTGTGAGGAGATGCAAATTCTGCGTCATCCTAGTACGCCATCTTGACTCCGCCCCTAGGCTGTCTTAATTAGCATTTGTGCTTAAAGAATTTTTCAGGTTGGAAATGAGAAATAATTATATTTTTTCCCCAGAACTTCCAGATTCTTTGTTTTTCTCTTATCTATAGTTTAAATCAGCCTATTATTTCTCCTTTTTGGGGGGCAAGGGGGGGCGGTACCTAGTCAAATGCAGGCAATAGCAACCAAAGTATGCCCATAGCATTCGGTTTCTCAAGTCTTCCCTTAAAGTCAATGTTAAAATGATCCATTTTCTCTCTCTGTTATTAAGAGAACCACTTTTAGCAAATGTTTTCCCCCAATCACAATAATTGTTTCCTCATCTCTAGCCACTGGCCCTGAAGTCAGTGCATGATAATTTAACTTTTATTATAATAGCATGTGTATTCATCAGCTTCAGCTGCCATAACAAAATATCACAGACTGGATGGCTTAAACAACAAAATTTCTTTTCCCACAGTCTGGAGTCTAGTAGTCCATGATCAAGGTCCTGGCAAATTCAGTTTCTTGTGCGGCCTCTCTTCCTTGTTTGTATATGGCTGCCTTTCACTGTGTCTTGCATGGCCTTTCCTCTTTGCACACAAGGAAAGAGAGGGAAATCTCTGGTGTCTCCTACTCTTTTTATAAGGACTCTTAATCCCATCACATTAAGGCCTGGTCCTCATGGACTCATTTAACCCTAATTACCTCCCAAAGGCCTCATCTACAAATAACATCACATTGAAGGTTAGTGCTTCAACATATGAATTTTGGGGGGACACAATTCAGTCAATAACAAAATCCCACTTCTAAATATCAATTTTTATATCAGTGATGTCTACAGTTTGTGTCATAATAACAACTCCCAAATCTTAGCTACCACATCAAAAATTTATTGCTCATTCATGTTACCTATTAACTACCAGTCAACTGTGGTTCTGCTACAAGGCTCTGCTCTGTATGTCAGTACCCTACTGGGGTCCACCCTAAAAGACTAATTCTTATGCCAGTGGGAAAAAACAATGGTAGTATAACATGACTACTACTCTGGAAGCTTTGGCTCAGATGCCTATACTCCAATCACATTCAATTGGGCCAAGGAAGATAAGTTAGTGTGATGTCAGGTGGGTGAGAAATATATGCACAACCTTTGTGTGTCCTTATATTGACTGATATTCTTTGTATTTTAAGTAGAGTTTAGTTCATTTATATTGATTATGATGCTTGTATATTTGGATTAATTTTGGTCATTCTAGTATATTCTATTATTCCTAATATATTTTAATGTAGTTTTCCTTTTTTGTGAATTCTTTTGAGTTGAATATTTTCCCATTTCCTTTTCTTTCATTACATTTTTCTTCTGAGTGTGTTTTTATTCTATCAGTAGCTTTGCTGAAATTGTTAACATGAATGTTTAATCTAAATTTAATATTAATCAGTATTATACACTTTGTGATATAATCCAGGGACCTTAAAATGCTTTGATTGTGCTTATCTCCCTCCCAAATATAATGCTTTTCTGTACAGGATTTTAGTTTGATCTCGATTTTTTTTATCATTAAAAATAAAGATCACTAAATATTACGGTTCTTGGTTAAAACAATCATTGTTTATTTAGGTTAGCTATCAAGTTTCAAGTTTATGATTATTTTTGCTAATATTCCTTTTTGCATCTCAGAACATTCTTTAGGTTCATTTTCAGTTTCCTGAAATACAAAATTTAGAAGGCTCTTCAGTTGATCTGTTAGTAATATATCCTTTAAATTTTGTTGTTCTGAAGAATCTTGATTTTCTGACATCATTCACAAAAAGTTATTTGACATGTTGTACAATTTTTCAATGACAGTTATTTTCCTCCTAGTTTCCAAACTCCTAATATGCATAGCTGTTGATAAAAATGTTTCTCAGTCTAATTTCCATCCCTCTGTTGGACATTTTTTGTCCTCAGATTGCTTTTAAGATCTTCTTTCTCTTAGGACTCCAGGAGTTTCATTATAATGTGTCTACGTGTGGGTTTCTTTTTAAATCTATCCTTTATTTATATATTTATATAATTTTCCCCTTCATATTAACTATTCTTTACCTCTTGTGAAACATTCTAAACATTTCTCTTATGTCTCTTTCAGATCATTAAGTCTTCAGCTACATCTAACATGCTACATAGCTATCCTTTTTTTAAAAGTTTTCATTTATTATAGTTCTCATTACTGGCAGGCTTTATTCATTATTTTTCAAATCTACCTAGCCAATTCAGTATTAAATTGATAGTTGCAGGATTCTTTGCTTGAAATGTATTAAAAATGAGACAATTAATTCATTATTCAATATTTTTTCGAGGCTAGAAAGACAGCCAAAGCATTAAAATAATCAAGGAAATAACAAGTAAAACCCTTTAAAAGTGGAGTTAATTAGTTAAAGTTGAATTAAATGATTCAGAGATATAGTTGCTAATTCTTAATCATATTTAATTCTTTGTAATGAAACTAACACATAACATCTGGTTCAAATCAGTTGTTCCATTTGTCTTTGTAAAGCGAGTATTTTTCACAAGCTCTACCTCTGAGGGTTGAGCAGAAAACAGCACATATAACAGGAGCTTTTTTATTTTCTATCTCCAAAACTTATCTTGGTTCTTACATAATGACCATTTAAACAGCTGCATAGAGATTGATGATAAATCTACAAATAAAAACATTGGGTTACTTTGAAAGGCAAAGTGTACTGTTTCTCCCACTTATGGTACTACAATAACAGGGTCATTTGTCAAATGGATTAAGATTTTAAGTTAAGAATGCCAGATATTATTTTTAGTGTTAATTATTCAGTTAGAAGTATGGTTGAAATGGAAAACAAAAGTGCTAATTTCTCTATATGAACTGGGAAGACAATCATAATTTTAAAATATATTCCAAAAGAGGAGGGAACATGAGAGTATAGGAAATTACCATTTATTAAGTACACAATGTGTCCTTACATTGTGCTATTATTCTATACATATTATCTCATTTAATAAGTATATTTTTGGTTTACTATCAACAGTCGTTTAATATCATATGCATTTCTGAGGATGCTGTACCCATTCCACAGATTGGTATATTGAGTCAGTTATGGAATTTAGGAGACTGATGCAATACCCTTGCAGATATTTCAAGCAGTTGGAAATTTTAAGGTTACAAACATAGGTTTGATGGTAGTTATTCTTGCTGTTATTTATCTATTTTCCTTGTTTTTATATAGACATGATAGTTGAAAGCTTAAAAGTTGATAAGATCCTTTTAGAAAAAGAATATATGCAGAATGGACATATGAATTGGAACACATTTGTGTAACTTTGTCCTCCTTTGTCCCAGTTACCAGATACACTTATCTATAGGTCCTTGGCCACTTACTAAAGGGAGAGTTCTTAGCCACTGCCATCAATGCCTCATTTCCTAATACCGCCTGCAGTTTTAGCCTCCCATAGTGTGAACACTGGCCTGTGGTACAGCATCACCTCAACCATCATGGATGGAACTGGAACAGGTCCAGGTGTGCAGGCTCAGCTTGACTAGACTTATGGAAGTTTCCTCCATCACTTAGGGACTCATGTGAATCACAGCACCATTGCAGTGTGGGAGCTGGCTTACCCAGCATCTCCTAGGGAGAGCACAGCAGCATACGCCAGAAATGTGGACAATTTAATGTTCTCATGGGAAAAAATTTACCAGTAAGAGATAAGAAACAGGACAGCACTCCTACATGTCTCTCGCTCTTCTCTGATGGTCTGCTCCAAGACACAGAAGTCCAATAAGGTCTTCACAGACATCTAAAATGGCTGAGTACCCAGCTATGTAACGCTGTGATCAGCTTGGTAAAACTCCCTGGTTTTACTTTCCCTCATTTAAACCTCATTTAATTTTTTCCTCTTACCCTTTTTGCTCTAGAATTGTACCCACCATTACTTTGAATGAAAGCTTTGTTTCAGATACTTTGTCCAGGGAATCCAGGAAATATTCATGTTAACGGGTTGGAGGAGGGAGTGGAGAGTGGATGGTGATTATCAAGAATGTTACGTGTAGCAGAAAGTCTTACAGGGATGGGTGGCAACAGGACATTTAATAAGTTGATTAAGAATTCTTTAGTGACATTTGAGAGGGCTATTTTAGTGTGTGTGATATCAAAAGAAGAAGTGATTCAATAATAAAGAATCTAAAGTTGCTTATATTTTTAAAAAATCTTACCTTATATTATTCAGGGAATTCATCTCTGTGCTACTGCTTTTTCTTAAATAGTAGAAAATTATATTATTTCACAAAAATGAGATTTACCAAATTTGAAAATCACTTATTGTCTTTGTATCTATATTTTATCTCCAAGGTAACTTTTATTTTGTTTAAACACACACACAAATAGAGCTTTTTTCTGATTACACTCAACCAATATGTTTATACTGTATACATAAATATATACATATATATGTGAGTAACTAGCTCCTCTACAAACTAATGTTCATGTTCTCGTCAAAAACAGAAAAATAGGGTTAAGCCACAAATTTATCTAAACAAGCAATACATTTCCTGATTCCCCCCAAAATGCTAACAGAAGTTGAATCATCCTTCAAGTATCATGTAAAATGTTCAATATTAAATGAAATCATTTTTTTAATATCATTGAAAATCATGTTGTTAGTGCCTAAGAAGAAACATGGGTATGTTCCTGTGATGCTTGCTAAGGGTAGAACTATGATGGTAAAAGCCAGTGCATGTGGCCTTGAGGGATTGACATGTGATGTATCCTCTCTTCCACATTGTGCATGTGGGTTTGCAGCTGCAACTGTTATTTGCAGAGCCTGGCACTATTTATGCCTCTGCCTCGTGTTCTCTTCAGAGCCCTTGTTCTCAGTCACCCATCACTGATTGCCAAATGCCAGGGTGAGCTATCTGCTGCTGCTGTTTTTCCTGGCCACTCACGTCCCTGCTCTGTCTTTGAAGTTGTACTTCAGTGTGTCTTTGAACAAATTCTCTCTGTAACCTCTTTTCTGTCACGACACTTCAACTCATCATGCAGCAGTTACCAGTTAATCTTGCTATCATCTGTCTCCTACACTTGTCCTGCCCACACCCCTGGGCTAACTGCATATTATTTAATATTAAAAATGGAATAACTGCACTTTTCCTTCATATAGTATTTTATGCTGCACAAAGTACTTTCAAATATATTATCATTATTTTTAGTTTGAGCCTCACAAATGTGTAATGTGAATAGGGAATGATAAGTATTTAAACATTTATTGAATATGCAACTAGACACTGTGGTAGGTAATTTCTATTTTGTATATATCACATTGAATTTAGTTTTCCCGATGTATTATCTACCCCATCCCTTACCTAGTAAGAAGCCAAGAGAATAACAAGACTTATCTAAGTTCACATAGTCTGGAGCTAGAACCCAGATATTCCATCACCAATTTCAGGGCTTCTCCATTGCTCCAGACCGCCTTCTGTGTCCTGTAGGTGATTTGCTTAAACAAGCCAGTTATAAAACTTAAATCACTGGGTTGCATAACAATTTACACGATTTTCCTGTAGTACTTATCACAATACACAATTTTTACTTTGGAGTAGACCTATGTCCTTCTTTGAGTTTAGGAGTATAGCATAGTTATCTTTTATCTATAGCAAATAGAAAGCACACAATAACTATCTGATGAGTAAATGAAAGGATGACTGTGACACAGAGAGCAACATGTAGTAACAATCTACTTACTCTAGTTGGGAAGGGAATTTAAAGTCACACTGACAATCCAATTTTATATATATTGGATTAGTATGAATCAAATAGGGACAGAGAAACCACCCAATAATTTGAAATTAGGAAAGTTTAATATAAAGAAGTATTGATGATAGCAGGCGATTGGAGTAATGAGAGATTGGCTAATAAGAAATAGGGAAAAATCTAAATAATACAGGAAGAGCTGATTATAAGAAGCAGACAGTATCCCTAGGAAGAAACCCCTCCCCACCCTGACCCAGGACCGAGATCAAGACCTTGATGCTGAGGACACAGTCATGACTCACTGGTGACAGAGAAGTCACTATGGTGCCACTCCGACAGGACTTGCTGGAAATCTGCCCATTGGAATATGCGGGGAAATCAGCTCTCTAGGGTACTGGGAAAATGTCCACAGCGGGCTGTCTCACCACAACAAAACCTTTTTAACAAGGTGACTAAGAAAACTTCTGGAATCTGGATATTGCTGGCTGCTGGGCACTGGGGAGGTTGCAGGAGCCTGAGGCTGCCGAACGCCCTCACACTGTAAGAGTCTGATGCTGGAGAAGCCCAACACTGCACAGCCTTCCTAGTGAGCACACCAGAACCAAAGAGAAAATCCTTTCCTTCTTCAGTGTCTCTCCATCGCCCACTACTGACAAAGCCTAGCATTGTGCAGCTGGCAATGGAAAAACAGTAAAAAGGCCCAAATCCATTTTCACCGAGCAGGCAAAAAGGGTGAATTGGAGCTTAGGGGCAATACATTGATAATTAGTACAGTCTTCCTGATATCATCTTAAATTATTGTTACATTTTGTTGCCTTACTAGCAGAATTAAGTGGTGGCTTTTCTTACTATTAAAAAAAAAATTTCCAATTTTTATATTAGTCCTGATACAGCTTATTCAATCAAATGATAAAAACAAAAGCTTATGTGATTTGGATTTAAGGAAACTTAGGTTCTTTTTTGACCACCATCTGCAGCATCTTTGACTTTGGCTCAATTAAATTCACTGAACCATACATCATTTGTATAATGAATAACAGTTTCTTCATATTTTTCCCCATAGCTCATGGAGAGATTGAATTAAGAAATCTTTATAAAGTCTGTACCTAATCCCTGTCACATAATATTCACTTTCCAAAGTGGTTCATAATGATATTTCTAATGTGTTTAGAAGTGTAAGATGAGAGACCAAGTATTCTAGTTAGTTTCTCAAGGACTTTTTAAATCTACTTATGCTCTTTGTTATTCAGAGAAGTCAAAATATATTTATTACCAAATTTCTGTCTTATGGAAAAAAATAGATTAACTTAGGTTGGGTTAATTTAGACTTCCTTCATTCCCTTGTTAATGAAAAAGAGTCAGAGATATCTTGGGATCATGGCTACATCAGCCAAATCTGTTAGATAACTGGCAGGGTTTAGCATATCAATAAGCCCACATGCTCAGTGACTACACCTCTGAGGTTATGTTGTTCCTTACACCTTTGTTGTAATTGAAATAAAACATGCCTGTGATACCACTGTGTTCCCTAAAGTCATATCACAACTGCATCAACATTTGGTGACTTAACGCTACTTGGGAACTCTTCCAGAAGGGAGCACATTAAAATGTTTGCAACTAATCAAAAAGGATGTGCTACTATTTGCATATAGGTTGAGTCAGATAAACCTAATTTGGAGAAATGGATTTGGAACTGAACATGTAACTTTAGAAAATTTGCTTACACATTCTGAGTTTTCTCATCTGTAAAAGAAGGAAAATAAGACTACCTCATAGTATTGATATGATATATATATGAAATAACTTACATGAGGCATTTGTAGATTGACTGTCAGACAGAGACAGTTCAGTAAATGGAATTTGTATGTGTTTTTTTCTCATCCTCGTTTTTTAAATGCTTAATCTCTCCCCCAGTGTATGTATGTGTGTATGTGTCTGTCTGTCTTTCTCTGTCTTTTTGTCTCTCTCTGTCTTCTGTCTCTGCCTTTCTGTATCTGTCTGTCTGTCTCTAAATGTATATTTGTATATAATCTATACATATAATTATATATTATATGTACAAGTATGTATATATGTGTATATATATATTATATATATTAAAATCTCATATAAACTGATCCCTGCCTACCTCTTCTTATCTCATCTCATTCAACACTCCTGATCACTCATTGTCTTCAGCCACCACACTGACCTCCTATTCATTCACATACTCAGTTCATTCTCCCTTCCAGGCATTTGCTCTTATTGATCCATCTTCTTGAATTGCTCACTCTCCGGATAATTCTATGGCTGGACCCTTTCTCATTATTTGGATCTAAACTTAGAGATGAGCTCTTCAAAAGCATCTCCCCTGACCGTGCTGCCTTACCTAGCTCTCCCTCATTTGCCAGTTACCCTATGTTCAATGACTTCTATTTCCTTCATAGAAGTTACCACTATCTGAAGTTTTTATTTACATATTTTGTCACTGTTAAATGTAATGTCTCATTCATTGTTGTATTCACAGTGTCTAGAAAATATGTGGCATAAAATAGATGATAGTTAAAAATGTCTCAAATGAGTGGAGGATTCAGACATCCTTGAAATCTTGTAGAATTTCCCTCACAGTCCTTCTTAAAGAAAAAGTCCATTTGGACAAGTCTTAGAGAATTTATGGAGGGTTATCAGTTTATGGAAAAGATGAGATACATTTACTCACTGAAAGTTTTTAGTTTAAATAGCTGGAGATGTAAACTATCAAAAGTGAAGTGGCCACTTCTCTATTAGTTGTCTATTGCTGGCCAGCAAGCCTTCCCCAAATTTAGTGATTTTAAACAACAAAAAAACGTATTATTTCTCACAAGTCTGTGGGTCAGCTGGGCTCTAGTGCACGATCTCAGGATGCACATTACCTATGAAAACAAATTAAGCTTTCATCCTCAAGGAGCCTAGCCAGATTTCTTCATATGGCAGCTGGCAGTGATTTGATAGTGAGCCTCAACATGTAACCCTCAGCCTTCAGCACATTTGCTGATACCTCATTGGCCAAACAAGTCACATGACTGACTAAGCACAGTGTCCACAAGGATATGGATATCAGGAAGTGTGACTACAGGGCAGGGGAAAATGCATCCTGTTTCACAGTAACTTCTCCTGGCCTCAGACCTAACATGGAGTACAGCTGCCATTGCTAGATAGGGTCTCATTGCATCTGGGAGCTAAATTCTTGCTTAGCCACTGCTTTTTTATTCTCAGAGTTATGTCACCATTCCAGAAAAATTTATACTATATAATCTATGTGGTTCCATTTAAGGGAATCATTAAATAAATTAGGCTCTCCTAGTTCATGAAAGAAACATATCGCTAGTGAAACTGTATCTTCAGGGAGTCAGGGACAAAAGGATAGAAGGAAGAGCAGATTCAGCGTTCTACTGCCCTTGAACAAGGACTCTGTGTCCAGTTTTCAAACATCTGAAAAACCTGTTATCCACATTTATTTTTCATATGATTATAGTAAGTACATGGACTGTACATTGAAGATATAATTTGTATTGTTGCAGTTTGGCAGGTTTCCCATGATTGGAATGAAGAGTCATCTGCACAAATGATAAATGGAATATTGAAGATCATGAAAGTAGTTCTTTCAAGTTAAGATTTCCTTTTGGTCAATTCATTAGACAAGGTTGAGTGTCTAGTAGGTGTAGCAGGCATGATGAAACAAACAAACAAAAACAACATTGGTCTCAAGACCTCACATTCTACCTTCTTGGGCATAAGTGGGAAAGTGAGTTGAGAGGTTGGGATAAAATTAAAAACGAGGACAGCTAGGCCTTGCAATGAACTGTACCAGGAAGAGGGAGTTATGGAGAGAGAGTCTTCGCACAGTGTCAAAAATCAGCATTATTGCTCTTTGGTAGCAGATTTCATGGATTCCTCAGTTTATTGAAACTGTTTCCTGGAAATTTTACATTCCCTTCATTTTTCCCAAATGCAATGATCTTTCAATTCCCATCTTCTTTTATATGTTTGTAGCATTTAATCTTCCCTTTCATATGTAGACATAGACTGTTAATTTTCCCATCCATCTTTAAAATAATTTTTTATTCCCATGTTTCTTTGAAAATGTGTGCCTCTGTTTTTTAATTCCTTTCTGAGTAATACTCTTTTGACTTCTCTTGCTCCTGGCATCTCCCAATCAAATGTACCCAAGTTTAATCCTTATTCTTTTCTCCTTTATCTTTACTCTTATTTCCTTGATATATTTGGCTTATTATTGGTACTTATTAACATTCTACAGTATATAATCATAGTTACTATAATCTCACTTGGAGCAAGCATCGTAACACCCTGGATTTGTGAACACCTAGGGCAATTTCTTGGATACCTTGTTCTTTGGAAGAAACACACTTGGGAGATTTTTTAAAGGTTTCAGATCGATTCTCACATAGCCAAATGTTCCTGTAGCCATAAGCTCTCCAAACTCTTAATTTTCCTATCTGCTCAACTAGCTTCTACTGAGCTCCAAATACCTCATCCATAATAATCACTCAGTACATGTGGTATGAATGAATGAGCTCTATTTCTCTCCATGTTGCTCTTCCACTAAAGAACTGACAATGAGTCCCTAGTACTTACTTTTATGATAGCTTTATGACTTTAAAATTACTCTAGGATATAGTCTCAATACGCTTACTTTTCTTATCTATCTCAGTATAGTCCCTCTACTAGTTTTTGTGGGCTCTCTGCATGTTATAGATCCTATTCTCATTCTGCACTAACAGTTTTGCACATATAGTTTTTGCCACGTCCACTAACCTCTTTTTTCGTTATTCCTTACAAGGATAAAAATAAGCCTAATTTTTAAAGTTTTAACATTTGCCAGGTGCTATGCTAACTAAGAGTCTTAATGCCTCAGCACCTTTAATTGTTGAAACAACTTTATGAGGGTGGTATTTTATTTTTTTACTCTGTTGACCAGGAAATTGAGGCAAGGGAGGTCTGATGACTAGTCCAAGGTTACTCAGCATGGGGGTATCAGAGCCAGTGTGAACTTAGGCAAGAGTATCTCAAAACCCTTTAGTCTTCCCACTGTGCTACCAGCCTTCAAAGATCAACCCCAAACCCACCTTCCCATTGAACTTTAATCCACAGAAGTTTGGCCTCTTTTTCATCTTCTTTCCCAGTGTCAAGGGGCTCTGTCTATCTCACAGCCTAAAAATAATCACCTACTTCCTGGGCTATTAATACAATTCCACCAGAGGTGAGTCTCGCTTGATTCCTACAAGATTTATTGTGAGCCCAAATGTAAGTCTTTAAGAATCACCTCAAATTTGTGTAAAGGTTAACAAGAAAAGAGAGAGAAAGAAACCCTGTTGTGTTTGAACATAATGTGCCTATTGACTGTCAGTACTGTTGGTTAGGATTAGTAATGCCAAAAAGGTAATATAAGGGTGAGAAGAGTCTTCTGTCACGAGGTCCCAATTGAGATGATTTTCTCATGGAGTCTCCATTGTTATTGTGACATACCATTGAAACATTCAGTATTGCGCTCCCCTGTCAATGGTCTGCAGTGAACTATAACATTAAAATGTTGTGTAAATTCTATCTTTCCTTTCCTCCTTCTTTCTATCACCTGGTTGACTGACTGAGAATTATGAAATCTGTTTTCACGTACTTTTCCCATAGAGGCTTCCTCAGGCTGGCCTCTTATTTGCTTTGGGATGCTGTTCTGGGTCTCTTCCCAGCTTCCCCCTCTTTCTGTATGTGCCCTTCACTGCTAGCTGCTCGCTTTGAGCAGAGCTCTGGTATTTCCTCTAGCAGTGCTCAGGAACTTTGCTGGAAGAGCAAGCTCCGCTCATGTGAGAATCCTATCTCCCACAGATTTTCAAAGGAGTTTAAGCCGGAAAAATTGGTTAACTTTGTAATCATTGTTACTACTTCAGGCATCTGTCTCCTAGAAGCTCCTTGAGAATAGGCAAAGATGCTTTATTTATTTACCTGGTTTCTCCATACCTACTACATAACAGATATTCAATAAATATGTGATGGTATGGAAAAATGTAGACTAAAAATTATTTGGCAATTATTTCATTAGCTCAACAGAAGATTTAAAAAGGAAAAAAAAAACTTACTTTTCTAAACCCTTGGTGGGGTTAGATTCTTTGGTCAGATGATCTTTGAGTTTCCTTGTATTGGAAGTTTTAGTGCCTGAGAAAGTGTGTTTTCTGTAGTAAATAAGTATTTTACAGTTAGCCTATAAGTATTACCAAAAGTTATAATTAAAGAATATTACCAAATACACAATTAAAATAATTTACAAAATATTCATTTAGACCAGTATAAAGTGAACAAAAACAGTTTTATCTCAAGAATAATTCTCATGTCCCTAAACTTTTCCCAAAGTGAGAGGTTAAAGAATATCATTGAAGAACCTGGGTTTTGGGAGTCAAAAGTTGGTTTAAATTCTGCCTCCTTTCCTTACTCAATATAAATTTGGCTGAGTTATAGGACCTTCCTGTGTCCCAGTTTCTGAATCAGAAATAGAGAAATAATAACATTCATCTGACAGGCTATTGTAAAGATTAAATCAGATAGTATATGTAAAAAGCATTTAGCACAATCCCTGGCAAATAATAAGGATCTATTAATTTTTATTAGAATTATATTTTCTCAGAAAATTCAAAATAAACTAGCCTTTTGTAAATCCAGACACTGGAAGTTGACTTCTGATCTCAACACCCTTTATTCTAGTACTTTTTCTTTCCATCCTGTTGTATAAGTAGTGTCTGAGGTCTACGAATTGACTCTGCTGTTGATAGTCAGGGCCTGTCCAGTATGCATTTCCAGGAAGGAAACGGTATTTAGCTTTCATTCGTCTTTACATGCAAAATGGTGGCTTGAATGCTTCCTTCAAACCAAAGTGACTTTTTGATTTTTTTAGTGTAAGTATGCATGTATGTGTGTATGTGTGTTCTGTTGTTATTGTTTAATTTCAGCTGGATAGGCAATCTTCTAAAAATATTCTATTACAATGGTAGATATGATTTGTCTCAATTAACTTTGGCACAATTATATGAGTGTTTCTCAGTACCTTTTCCTTTCCCTCTCCATGAGCATTATCAAATAAAAACTCTTCCTTTGAAGAAAAACCTTTACTTAGCCAAACAAGTGTTCTGCTCCCCCATGAACTAGGTTCTCTGGCATTGTGCAGGTATTCATCACAGGTCTGCAAACTTAATATTTTGGAAATCCTTTTAGAAGAAATAGAAGAAATGGAAGTATCATCCTTGCTTTCATTAAGGTCATGATCTACTTGAGGTGACAGCATTGATACAGAAGAGACAACTAACTCCCTGCATATGTGTAATAATTCTACTTTTAGAGTAATTATGTTCACTGATACTCTTCTTTGTCATCATTCTGGGGGATGTGTCTCTGCACCCCCAGATGCGGACTGTGGGTAGAAATACTTCTCAGATCTCACATTCCTGTTACACTTATATAAATGTATTCACATGTTTATTCAGAAAAATATTCACTAAACCTCGCTAGGGCTTGTCCCAGGAGGACCTTTGTGCCATATCACATGTCATGTTTTTTTATAACAACAGCAACCTGCACCTCTCCCAATGTCTGGGTTGGGTTTCCCACCTGTAAATTACAGCACTTGCCTCCAACACTTGATGGTAAATTCCACTCGTGTTATCTGTCTCCTTCACCAGACTTTAAAGTCATTAAGGGGAGTTTCTCTGCCTTTATGATCATTGTATTCCCAGTGCCTAGCACAGGGCTCGGGATGTAGTAAGCTTCCAGAAATGCCTGATACATTATACTAGGTGATGCCTTCGTCTTTCTAAAAGTAGATTCTGGATCAGGCACTAGATCAGAGGTAAGGCCAGCATTCATCTCAGCTGCATCTAAAGAGACTAAAAAGTTCAAAATGATGGAATCTGGCTGCATAAACCATATTTATGTCTTTGCATTCTAAGTTCACTTTACCGGTTTAAAGTTAATTCCTTGATTTTAAGCTGTGTTTTACTTTCTGGCTTTATACTCCTGCATATGTATGCCCCTGTGTGCTTCAATAACTTAAAGTGAGAGTGACACAAAACTCTTGTCTTTAGGCACTTGAAAGAAATGGTACTTTTCTTCCTTTCCTAAATCATAGTTGAGCTTTTCAAAGCTTTCACTAGAAATTTCCCTTTTTGCTTATTTGTTATTTTGGTCTTGCCAATGACTCGAGATGAAAAGCACACCTATTTTTTGTGTGACTGTGTCTGAGAAACCTGTAAACAGCCTTCACACTAGCAATTGAATCAATGTTTTATTTTCAGTTTATACCCTTATATTAATTTTGATGATCTCACAAATCGTTAAGTGATAAATAAAGAGTGAAAATATTGGGGATGTTTGGAATAATCTCTGCTTTAAAGTTTGCAAATGCTGATCTCCTTGGGCCAGGAAAAAAAAAACTCACTTCACTCAGACATTTTGCCACTGTTGTTAAGAGCTCCGCCCCCCTTCTTTTTAATCCCAGAGATGCCAGGGAGACAAACTTTTTAGGACAAAAAGAAAAACTGACTTGTTTTCTCTGGGTTTTGGCTGTGACTTTAGCCGTTGCTTTGTTTTATTGTAATTGGATACATTGGCATGAAAGTTGAAGTAGATTCCAAGGAGTATATGCTGGGCTTTTTATTGGCATATCAAACAAGGAATCATTCAGGCCATACGTTAGCAAGCAGCCAAGTAATTAATAATAACACACGTGGAAGAAAATGAATGTTTTGGTTGAGAAGGAGAATGAGAAGTCAGACAAAGGCCTGGGCTTCGTGTCCTTGCCCTCAGCAGCAGCAAAAATAATGTTATGAATAGCATTTAACTTGAATTTGCAGCAAACTGCTGCTTTGATCATAAACAATTGCCAGATGGTATACATTATCTTTCTTTTTTCTTCTTTCACAAAAGCGGCATTAATTGCAGAGCAGCCCAGGGCTCCACTCAGCTCATCAGTGTGATAACACTTCATGACCCTGATTAGCCGTCAGTCTACTCAATTAAAAAGATCATTTAGACATTCACCCAATCATTTGCCTATCGAGCCACCTGGGCCTCAACCAGGGGCTCCATTTTTAACATTCTCCTGCCCTCTCTCATCTTGCCTGGCTTTTTTACATATCTCCAAAAGACGTAATTGAATTAAATAAAGCGTCTCAGGGGCAGCTGCAACATCTGCTGTTTGTGGTATGTCAAGCCTTCAGCATTAAAAACAGTTACATATGCTCCAAATTAGCAGGTCGCCAAGATGAAACAGTCGATGATAGTGTTTTTGTGCCAGCGTGAGAAGCAGCTCACAGCTGTGTGCAATTTACAATTAAAGGCTTTATCAGAGCTCAATTGTACTAGTGAATCAAGTGGTGAGAGGTCAGTTAGTGAATTAGACCAATTAGAGCTTGTACAGTTAAATTATCTGTCTTATTACCTACTGATAAACAGCCTTGTCATATCTCTACTGGAAGGATGGAGCGGAATGAGTTTTATGAAGTGATAATACATGTTCACTATAGTGGAACTTCGTGGTTTGTGAATTTAAAATCTGTAGCAACCAAATGGCCTCATAAATCCTTTAAAACAGCAATAAAGCAGGAAACTTGGAATTGGTTAAAACACTTCAAATTAGGTTGGTTATATCTACTTGTGAATTCTTCTCCAAGGGCAAGGTTTTTAAAAAGATTTTACAGAAGAATGATATATGAATCCCCAAACTTTATTATTGAATATCTTTTTTTTTTTTAATTTTAAGAATTAACTTCAGTGAGAAAGCAAAACTGTGGCTGGAAAATTTAATGACCGTGCATTTCAAAACAGTCCATGAAAAGCAGAGAGTTTCATGGATGTAATAATTTATTTCTTTTGGAAGCACAAATTTATCAATCATCCTCATAATCAGAAAAAGTATGCATAGTTCAGAAGTTGCAAGCCTTATAAATAGAACAAGCCACACCCATTTTTATGTTTCTGTATAGTAAGTTGGGAATCAATGAATAAAAGACTGTGTTTAAATCTTCTATGGTAAAGTCATTGGTAAATTATTTTTATTATGACTTTTCACTTAAACAGTCTCGTGGCAAATAGTGGGAGGTTTTTGTTAATACAAGTATCATTGACAAGTGAGGTCACTTATATCAATCAGACTAAAAAAGCTAGACCCAGAATCCTTCTTGAATCAATGGTCAGAAAGTAGTCTGGAGAATACATCTTACATAGTACATATTTATGTCTCTTAGCATACTTTTTCCTAGAATAAAGATTTAAATTTTTAATATTGGAAAAAATTCATGAGAGACATTTTAAACAGTGTCTCTGAATTGATTCACTCTTTCCTTAACAATAACTTTTTAAAATTCTATGATTAATTTATTAATTTAACTTTATTTTTAGTAAAGGTACAGAAACAGTTATATTCCTCAAAAAATAATATAACCTTTTGCTTTATAACAGGTTTCTATTTGGGAAGAAAATTTATTAAATCCAGTATTAAGCATTATAATGAACATCTTACTATTCATCAGCTAAAAATGTATCCTTCTTTAAAGAAAAGTATTCCAAAGTTTAGTTAATAATGAAGAACCAATATCCTATTTATAAAATATGTTTATATTGAAGTGTGATCAATTCTCTCCTCTGAGAAGCCACAACCTTATAAAGATATTAATTTATCTCAAGTAAATCTATGAATATATTTCAATGTTAGTTAAAATCATCAAATTGTTTTACTGAAATGTAGTAGAGTAACTTTAAGATTTATTTAAAATGGGCACAGAGCATCAAATAAATTTCAAAAAGCAGAATTAGGAAAGGACATATTCTAACACCTCTCAGAATGAAAATAATATATACCTGGCATAGTCATAGGTACAGCAAAAGAATAAATTTTAAAAGTACAAATCAGATGCAATTTAAAGATTTTATTAGAAGAAAATGTGCTCTTTCAAATTCATGAGAAAATATAATTTTTAATATGGTATTATAACAATGATTGACAATTTTAAAAACAAAGTTAAAATATTTATACTACTAAAATATGATTTATCATACTTATATGATAAAAATACTAAAAAACTTTTAGGAGGATAAAGGCTTAAATATTAAATATTTAAAAAGAAATAATAAACTCACTAGAAGAAAATATAGAAGACTTTAAGTATCTTGGTTGTATTGGAGAGTTTCTTTCCAAGTATGACAGTAATGGTAGACAAAGCTGTCAGAAAACAGAATCAGATCTGGTGACATAAAATATACCCATGTTTCCACACAAAATTTTTTGATTATGTATAAAAACAAAGAGAATGGGAAATTATATTTAAGAAGCAGACATTTCGGGCTTCCCTGGTGGCGCAGTGGTTGAGAATCTGCCTGCCAATGCAGGAGACACGGGTTCGAGCCCTGGTCTGGGAAGATCCCACATGCCGCGGAGCAACTAGGCCCATGAGCCACAACTACTGAGCCTGCGCATCTGGAGCCTGTGCTCCGCAACAAGAGAGGCCGCGATAGTGAGAGGCCTGCGCACCGCGATGAAGAGTGGCCCCCACTTGCCACAACTAGAGAAAGCCCTCGCACAGAAACGAAGACCCAACACAGCCAAAAATTAATTAATTAATTAATTAATTAAAAAAAAAAAAGAAGCAGACATTTCAGTATAATTAACATACAGATATGCATTGTAAATCATATAAATTTACTATTGAAAAAATAAGCCAATGGAAAGAAAAAATCAATTTAAAAATAAATACATATATGAACACACAAAAATAAGTGTGTAAAATAGTCTCATTAATAATCACAGAAATATTTATTAGAACAAAGAATAGGTGTCATATTTTAGATAACATAAAGCTCACTGTCTGGTTATATCATAATTCATCTCCTGAATTGTCAGAGAAAACCTACCACGACAGGACAAATATAAAAGGAAAATTTGTAGTAGAACTGAAAAAGAATAGCTAATTTTTATTGAAAATGGTGCAAAGTACATGGCATGTATTTAAAAAATGAGATGGTAATAATTAGTCTCCATATTTTACAAATGAGAAAACTGAGGCTCTAAAAGGTTAAATGGTAGCTTGCCTAAGATTACAAGAGTAGCATGTATATATGTGTATGGGGATTTTATTTTCCATGTATATGTAAGTGTATGTGTGTATTGTTCTTGTTAGAAAATGGAGATAGTTCTCAGTTCATTATGCAAAGCAATATCTGACTGTGTTTCAAGAATGCTTCCACAGTGGTGATTTGGGGTATGCCATACGTGCTCCTTTTGCTAAAAAATAGAGACATGTGTTTGCAAAATACTCATTTTGAAATAGCAAACAACTACCTAGTTGAAAAGATCTGAGCTTCCTTCCAATGTCTTTATTACTTCCGTGAAAAACGTTGAGAAACAGACACTGTAAAGATAGAAGGTTGAATAAAGCACAATGTAGTGAACTACTCAAGAAGCAAACCAGTGTTCATGGGATGATTCTTTTGTGCTTATTGTCCCATTTGTTATAAATTTTTAAAAGTCACTGTTCTGAACCATTTTGATAATTTGACTTCAACCAGTAAATTATTTGAAATTAGATTTTTTTTAATCATTAGTTTTGCCTCCAAACTCTTCTCTGGCTTGGATAAATTCATTTGCTTCTTGGGAGGTACAAGATCAAAGATTCATATTGCACATAAAAAATTAATTCTTAGTCCATTATTATTTTCAGCCTGTGTTAATAATGTATTAGATGGGCTTATTGCATAGATATGGATGTATAGATGGGCATGCTTTGGGTTAGGCTGGTCAGATGTACTTCTGAGATCACTCTTATTCCAAACCAAATCTAATGCTTATTGGTTTAACATTTTAAGAAATATGACTCAGTTCATAAAAGAGGTTTATTGAAAGTGTACTTATCAAAACATTCTCCTTGTAGAGACTATATTTCTAATATTGATCAAGCCATCTTCCCGTGGTGTACAGATGATTAATTCACTCTTAAATCTTATGAGATGAGTAAGCCACAAAACAACTTTTCTAAAAAACTATAAAAGTACAAATACAGTTGCATAAAAAATACATAAAACCCTCATATACATCTTCCTATTATTATGCCTGTTTTTATAATACATAAAATAAATATATTTAAGATAGAAAATGTTGCACCCAAGTAATTATAACCAAGGATACATTTAGTATATCTATGATACACAAAAGTACTTCCAATTTTTTCAAGGAAATATAAATTTTTAATTCCAAGGAATAAAGCCATAGTTGAAAAATAAGTAAAATAAAAGTACAAGGAAACCTCTAAGCTCTTTAATAATAAACTTCTTACCCCTAAAATTTATTTTAAATAAATCACATGTAAAGAAGTATTTTACTTCTTCTACTGAGTTATTTTGTAGTTTGATCAACCTGAAACACATGATAGTAAAATTATATTTCAAATTTAAGTGCTTCTGAAAGTCACTTTTTAGAATTTTATAATGTAAACACTATTAGAACAAGTTTAAACCATTTGTGATAATAACTCTCTAATCCATATCTACGCTTCTGAGTGTTGTGGAGAAAGTCATATATCTATGAGGATTAGTCCATCTCCATACTTGTTATCTCCAGGAGCCCTCCACATTAACACAGCAGCCCCAAGCCCTCTCTATTCCCTACTGTACCTGTCTTCTTCCTTCCATACACACGGGCTATTTTAAACATATTACCCTCTCCTAAAATACTCAAGGCCCCTAAAACTATACTGCTCTCACAGTTTGGTCAATAAGTTTTTGTCTCTCACCTCCAGAAATTTACTCATGGTTTGTTTCTTACCATAGAGCACACTCTCTCTTATATGACCTTCAACTTCAAACTAATTTAATTTAGAAAGTCTTTAATTCATTTATTCATTCAACAACTAATTCCTGAGCACCTATTATATGCTAGGTATTGTAGTTTTTGGTCATACAGTGGTGATCAAAGTATCCACAACCTCTGCCCTCAATGAGCTTTATCATCTGCTTAAAGAATATAGCATTGTCCATATTTGCCAATATTGAGTTTTCTGGAAATACTATCTCATAAAACTTGAGCTGACTGTGGACTTCTTTGGTGGGGAACTCAACTTGCTAGTAACCAACAGAATAGTAGTAGGCAGTTATGCCTTTGACTCTTGGTCCCTCCCTGTTGTCTCCTATTTTACCAACCATGACTATGTGTTCTTTCTACTGTCTTTGCTCTAACTTAAGAATCTCTTCTTCTGTGCAACTATGTCTATGACAACAGTTGGCTAGGGTATGGTATTATAAGTGGATGAGTACAAGATTTCCAAAGTAGAGGCTTTTCTGATTCTCCCATTAATCACAACTACTGTGTAATGGCCTTTTTGAACGGACCTGAGATTGCCAGTCAAGACCTCATCTTCCACTAAACTCTGCTTAGAAATTTACACTCCAGCAGCTTGGAGGCTTTTAATTCCCTGACATCACACATTTGACACAACGAGGTATCTAATTATGCCATCCCCACATCCTACAAAAACCTTTTTCTTCTTTGTTAACTTATGCCTCAAGACTAATATTGTGTTCGGGGATATTAAGTTCAACTCCAGCTTTGTATATTTTCTCATGGCCATTCTTTAAGGATGTCTTTCGTGAGTCCTCCATTACAGAGCTGTTGTTCCTTGGAGGAGCCAAAGATTTTGTTTTAATACTTAAAGTACTGTAGTTAAATGACCCCTTTAGAAAGACTCCCCCAGGGCAAGAACATGGCATTATTTACCCCTGTATCCAAGGCCTAGAACAGTGGACACCCAATAGATACATGGTGAACTGAAATTACCATACATAACTAAAGCCAGCTTCACTGAGTTTTAATCACATAATAATGGGGTCAGTTTCTCTAATACATATACTGTATAGTTCTGTATTACATGGAGAGTTTATACTTCAAAAAGTAAATTTGGTGTGCCAGAATTTGAAATTATTCCCTTGATCAGATAATGTGTTAACTTTGTATAATCTAAAAGTAGTGGGGGGGGGACCTTCAAGATGGTGGAGGAATAAGACGTGCAGATCACCTTCCTCCCCACAGATACATCAAAAATACATCTACATGTGGAACAACTCCTACAGAATACCTGCTGAACACTGGCAGAAGACCTCCGACTTCCCAAAAGGCAAGAAACTCCCCACATACCTGGGTAGGGCAAAAGAAAAAAGAAACAACAGAGACAAAAGAATAGGTATGGGACCTGCACCTCTGGGAGGGAGCTGTGAAGGAGGAAAAGTTTGCACACACTAGGAAGGCCCTTCACTGGTGGAGACGGGGGGTGGGTGAGGGGGAAGCTTCAGAGCCATGAAGGAGAGTGCAGCAACAGGGGTGCAGAGGGCAAAGCAGAGAGATTCCAGCACAGAGGATAGGTGCCAACCAGCACTCACCAG
The DNA here is from genome assembly GCF_965194825.1 of Balaenoptera physalus. NCBI lineage: Eukaryota > Metazoa > Chordata > Mammalia > Artiodactyla > Balaenopteridae > Balaenoptera > Balaenoptera physalus. The sequence goes on along the minus strand of NC_138887.1, from coordinate 57,083,259 downwards.
CCAGAGACGTTTGTCTGCTCACCCGCCAGGGCGGATGGGGGCTGGGAGCTGAGGCTCGAGCTTCGGAGGTCAGATCCCAGGGAGAGGACTGGGGTTGACTGCGTGAACACAGCCTGAAGGGGGCTAGTGCGCCACGGATAGCCGGGAGAGAGTCCAGGAAAAAGTCTGCGCCTGCCTAAGAGGCAAGAGACCATTGCTTCAGGGTGTGCGAGGAGAGGGGATTCAGAGCACTGCCTGAACGAGCTCCAGAGACGGACACGAGCCACGGCTATTAGCGTGGACACCAGGAATGGGCATGAAATGCTAACGCTGCTGCTGCAGCCACCAAGAAACCTGTGTGCAAGCACAGGTCACTATCCACACCTCCCCTCCTGGGAGTCTGTGCAGCCTGCCACTGCCAGGGTCCCGTGATCCAGAGACAACTGCCTCGGGAGAATACACAGTGCGCCTCAGGCTGTTCCAACATCACTTTGGCCTCTGCTGCCGCAGGCTTGCCCTGCATTCCATACTGCTCCCTCCCCATCCTGGCCTGAGTGAGCCAGAGCCCCCTAATCAGCTGCTACTTTAACCCTATTCTGTCTGGGCGGGGCAGACGTCCTCAGGTGACCTACATGCAGAGGCAGGGCCAAATCCAAAGCTGAACCTCAGGAGGTGTGCGAACAAAGAAGAGAAAGGGAAATTTCTCCCAGTAGCCACAGGAGCAGCGGATTAAATCTCCACAGTCAACTGTGTATGCTGCATCTGTGGAATACCTGAATAGACAACGAATCATACCCAAATTGAGGCAGCGGACTTGGGCACAGCTGTAGACTTGGGGTTTGCCTTCTGCATCTAATTTGTTTCTGGTTTTATGTTTATGTTAGTTTAGTATTTAGAGCTTATTATCATTGGTAGATTTGTTTATTGATTTGGTTGCTGTCCTCCTTTTCTTTTTATATATATATATTTCTCCTTTTTCTCTTTTTGTGTGTATGTGTATCTTACTTTGTGCGATTTTGTCTGTATAGCTTTGCTTTTACCATTTGTCCTAGGGTTCTGTCCTTTTTTTTTTTTTAAGTATAGTTTTCAGCACTTGTTATCATTGGTGGATTTGCTTATTGGTTTCATTGCTCTCTTCTTTCTTTCTTTCTTTCTTTTTAATACTTTTTTATTTTTTATTTTTAATAATTTTTTTATTTTAATAACTTTATTTTATTTTATTTTATCTTTTCTTTCTTTCTTTTCTATTCTCCCTTTTCTTCTGAGCCATGTGGCTGACAGAGTCTGGGTGCTCTGGCCAGGTGTCAGGCCTGAGCCTCTTAGGTGGGAGAGCCGAGTTCAGGACATTGGACCACCAGAGTCCTCCCAGTCCCATGTAATCTCAAACGGTGAAAGCTCTCCCAGAGATCTCCGTCTCAATGCTAAGACCCAGCTCCACTCAGTGCTGGACACTCCATGCCAAACAACTAGGAAGACAGGAACACACCTCACCCATTAGCAGAGAGGCTGCCTAATATCATAATAAGTTCACAGACACACCAAAACACATCACGGGACGTGGTTCTGCCCACCAGAAAGACAAGATCCAGCCTCATGCACCAGAGCATAGGCACCAGTCCCCTCCACCAGGAAGCCTACACAACTCACTGAACCAACCTTACCCACTGGGGGCAGACACCAAAAACAACAGGAACTACGAACCTGCAGCCTGTGAAAAGGAGACCCCAAATGCAGTAAGTTAAGGAAAATGAGAAGACAGAGAAATACACAGCAGATGAAGGAGCAAAGTAAAAACCCACCTGACCAAACAAAAGAAGAGGAAATAGGCAGTCTACCTGAAAACTAATTCAGGGTAATGATAGTAAAGATGATCCAAAATCTTGGAAACAGATTGGAGAAAATACAAGAAACCTTTAACAAGGACGTAGAAGAACTAAAGAGCAAACAAACAATGATGAACAGTACAATAAGTGAAATAAAAAATTCTCTAGAAGGAATCAATAGCAGAATAACTGAAGCAGAATAATGGATACGTGACCTGGAAGGTAAAAGAGTGGAAATAACTACCACAAAGCAGAATAAAGAAAAAAGAATGAAAAAAATTGAGACAGTCTCAGAGACGTCTGGGACAACATTAAATGCACCAATATTCGAATTATAGGGGTCCCAGAAGAAGAGAAAAAGAAAGGGACTGAGAACATATTTGAAGAGATTATAGTTGAAAACTTCCCTAATATGGGAAAAGAAATAGTCAATTAAGTCCAGGAAGCACAGAGAGTCCCATACAGGATAAATCCAAGGAGAAACATGCCAAAACATATATTAATCAAACTATCAAAAATTAAATACAAAGAAAAAATATTAAAAGCAGCAAGGGAAAAGCAACATATAATGTACAAGGGAATCCCCATAACGTTAACAGCTGATCTTTCAGCAGAAACTCTGCAAGCCAGAAAGGTGTGGAAGGACATATTTAAAGTAATGAAAAGGAAAAACCTACAACCAAGATTACTCTACCCAGCAAAGATCTCATTCAGATTCGATGGAGAAGTTAAAACCTTTACAGACAAGCAAAAGCTAAGAGAATGCAGCACCACCAAACGAACTTTACAACAAATGCTAAAGGAACTTCTCTAGGCAGGAAACACAAGAGAAGGAAAAGACCTACATAACAAACCCAAAACAATTAAGAAAATCGTAACAGGAACATACATATGGATAATTACCTTAAATGTAAATGGATTAAATGCTTTAACCAAAAGACATAGACTGGCTGAATGGATACAAAAACAAGACCCATATATATGCTGCATACAAGAGACACACTTCAGACGTAGGGCTGCATACAGACTGAAAGTGAGGGGGTGGAAATAGATATTCCATGCAAATGGAAATCAAAAGAAAGCTGGAGTAGCAATTCTCATATCAGATAAAATAAACTTTAAAATAAAGACTATTGCAAGAGAGCAAGAGACAAAGAAGGACACTACATAATGATCAAGGGATCAATCCAAGAAGAGGATATAACAATTGTAAATATTTATGCACCCAACAGAGGAGCACCTCAATATATAAGGCAAATGCTAACAGCCATAAAAGGGGAAATCGACAGTAACACAGTCACAGTAGGAGACATTAACACCCCACTTTCACCAATGCACAGATCATCCAAAATGAAAATAAATAAGGAAACACAAGCTTTAAATTATGCATTAAACAAGATGGACTTAATTGATATTTATGGGACATTCCATCCAAAACAACACAATACACTTTCTTCACAAGTGCTCATGTAATATTTTCCAGGATAGATCATATCTTGGGTCACAAATCAAGCCTTGTGAAATTTAAGAAAATTGAAATCGTATCAAGTATCTTTTCCGATCACAATGCTTTGAGACTAGATATCAGTTACAGGAAAAAAAATCTGTAAAAAATACAAACACATGGAAGCTAAACAATATGCTACTAAATAACCAAGAGATCACAGAAGAAATCAAAGAGGAAATCAAAAAATTCCTAGAGACAAATGACAATGAAAACATGATGACCCAAAACCTATGGGATGCAGCAAAAGCAGTACCAAGAGGGAGGTTTATGGCAATACAATCCTACCTCAAGAAACAGAAACAACTCAAATAAACAACCTAACCTTACACCTAAAGCAATTAGAGAAATAAGAACAAAAAAAACCCCAAAGTTAGCAGAAGGAAAGCAATCATAAAGATCAAATCAGAAATAAGGGAAAAAGAAATGAAGGAAACGATAGCAAAGATCAATAAAACTAAAAGCTGGTTCTTTGAGAAGATAAACAAAATTGATAAACCATTAGCCAGACTCATCAAGAAAAAAAGGGAGAAGACTCAAATCAATGGAATTAGAAATGAAAAAGGAGACCTAACATGTGACACTGCAGAAATAAAAAGGATCATGAGAGATTACTACAAGCAACAATATGCCAATAAAATGGACAACCTGGAAGAAATGGACAAATTCTTAGAAAAGCACAACCTTCCAAGACTGAACCAGGAAGAAATAGAAAATATAAACAGACCAATCACAAGCAATGAAATTGAAACTGTGATTAAAAATCATCCAACAAACAAAAGCCCAGGACCAGATGTCTTCACAGGCGAATTCTATCAAACATTTAGAAAAGAGCTATCACCTATCCTTCTCAAATTCTTCCAAAATATAGCAGAGGTAGGAACACTCCCAAACTCACTTTCTCCATTGTATATCCTTGCCTCCTTTGTCATAGATTAGTTGACCATAGGTGTGTGGGTTTATCTCTGGGCTTTCTATCCTGTTCCTTTGATCTATATTTCTATTTTTGTGCCAGTACCATATGTCTTGATTACTGTAGCTTTGCAGTATAGTCTGAAGTCTGGGAGCCTGATTCTTCCAGCTCCATTTTTTTTCCCTCAAGACTGCTTTGGCTATTTGGAATCTCTTGTGTCTCCATACAAATTTTTAGATTTTTTGTTCTAGTTCTCTAAAAACTGCCATTGGTAATTTGATAGGGATTGCATTGAATCTGTAGATTGCTTTGAGTAGTATAGTCATTTTCACAATATTGATTCTTCTAATGCAAGAACATTGTATATCTCTCCATCTGTTTATATCATCTTTAATTTCTTTCATCAGTGTCTTATAGTTTTCTGCATACAGGTCTTTTGTCTCCTTAGGTAAGTTTATTCCTTGGTATTTTATTCTTTTTGTTTCAATGGTAAATGGGAGTGTTTCCTAAATTTCTCTTTCAGATTTTTCATCATTAGTGTATAGGAATGCAAGAGATTTTTGTGCATTAATTTTGTATCCTGCAACTTTACCAAATTCATTGATTAGCTCTAGTAGTTTTCTGGTGGCATCTTTAGGATTCTCTATGTATAGTATCATGTCATCTGCAAACAATGACTGTTTTACTCCTTCTTTTCCAATTTGTATTCCTTTTATTTCTTTTTATTCTCTGATTGCCGTGGCTAGGACTTCCAAAACTATATTGAATAATAGTGGTGAGAGTGGACATCCTTGTCTCATTCCTGATCTTAGAGGAAATGCTTTCAGTTTTTCACCATTGAGAATGATGTTTGCTGTGGGTTTCTTGTATATGGCCTTTATTATGTTGAGGTAGGTTCCCTCTATGCCCACTTTCCGGAGAGTTTTTATCATAAATGGGTGTTGAATTTTGTCAAAAGCTTTTTCTGCATTTATTGAGATGATCATATCGTTTTTATTCTTCAGTTTATTAATATGGTGTATCACTTTGATTGATTTGTGTATATTGAAGAATCCTTGCATCCCTGGGATAAATCCCACTTGATCGTGGTGTATGATTCTTTTAATGTGTTGTTGGATTCTGTTTGCTAGTATTTTGTTGAGGATTTTTGCATCTATATTCATCAGTGATATTGGTCTATAATTTTCTTTTTTTGTAGTATCTTTGTCTGGTTTTGGTATCAGGGTGATGGTGGCCTCATAGAATGGTTTTGGGAGTGTTCCTTCCTCTGCAATTTTTTGGGACAGTTTGAGAAGGGTGGGTGTTAGCTATTCTCTAAATGTTTGATAGAATTCATCTGTGAAGCCATCTGGCCCTGGACTTTTGTTTGTTATAAGATTTTTAATCACAGTTAAAATTTCATTACTTGGGATTGGGCTGTTCATATTTTCTATTTCTTCCTGGTTCAGTCTTGGAAGCTTATACCTTTATAAGAATTTGTCCATTTCTTCCAGGTTGTCCATTTTATTGGCATAGAGTTGCTTGTAGTAGTCTCTTAGGATGCTTTGTATTTCTGCGGTGTCTGTTGTAACTTCTCCTTTTTCATTTCTAATTTTAATGATTTGAGTCCTCTCCCTCTTTTTCTTCATGAGTCTGGCTAATGGTTTATCAATTTTGTTTATCTTCTCAAAGAACCTGCTTTTAGTTTTATTGATCTTTGCTATTGTTTTCTTTCTTTCTATTTCATTTATTTCTGCTCTGATCTTAATGATTTCTTTCTTTCTACTAACTTTGGGTTTTGTTTGTTCTTCTTTCTCTAGTTCTTTTAGATGTTAGGTTACATTGTTTATTTGAGATGTTTGTTGTTTCTTGAGGTAGAATTGTGTTGCTATAAACTTCCCTCTTAGAACTGCTTTTGCTGCATCCCATAGGTTTTGGGTCGTCGTGTTTTCATTGTCATTCATCTCTAGGTATTTTTTGATTTCTTCAGCGACCTCTTGTTTATTTGGTAATGTATTGTTTAGCCTCCATGTGTTTGTGTTTTTTACGGTTTTTTCCCTGTAATTCATTTCTAATCTCATAGCATTGTGGTCAGAAAAGATGCTTGATATGATTTCAATTTTCTTAAATTTACTGAGGCTTGATTTGTGACCCAAGATGTGATCAATCCTGGAGAATGTTCCATGTGCACTTGAGAAGAAAGTGTAATCTGCTGTCTGGGGATGGAATGTCCTATAAATATCAACTAAATCTATCTGGTCTGTTGTGTCATTTAAAGCTTGTGTTTCCTTATTAATTGTCTGTTTGGATGATGTGTCCATTGGTGTAAGTGAGGTGTTAAAGTCCCCCACTATTATTGTGTTTCTGTCGATTTCCTCTTTTAATAGCTGTTAGCAGTTGCCTTATGTATTGAGGTGCTTCTATATTGGGTGCCTATAGATTTATAATTGTTATATCTTCTTCTTGGATTGATCCTTTGATCATTATGCAGTGTCCTTCCTTGTCTCTTGTAACATTCTTTATTTTAAAATCTATTTTATCTGATATGAGTATTGCTACTCCAGCTTTCTTTTGATTTCCATGTGCATGGAATATCTTTTCCCATCCCCTCACTTTCAGTCTGTATGTGTCCCTAGGTCTGAATTGCATCTCTTGTAGACAGCATATATATGGGTCTTGTTTTTGTTTCCATTCAGCAAGCCTGTGTCTTTTGGTTGGAGCATTTAATCCATTCATGTTTAAGGTAATTATCTATATGTATGTTCCTATTACCATTTTCTTAATTATTTTAGGTTTGTTTTTGTAGGTCCTTTTCTTCTCTTGTGTTTCCCACTTAGAGAAGTTCCTTTAGCATTTGTTGGAGAGCTGGTTTTGTGGTGCTGAATTCCCTTAGCTTTTGCTTGTCTGTAAAGCTTTTGATTTCTCCATCGAGTCTGAATGAGATCCTTGCCAGGTAGAGTAATCTTGGTTGTACGTTCTTCCTTCATCACTTTAAATATGTCATGCCACTCCCTTCTGGCTTGTAGAGTTTCTGCTGAGAAATCAGCTGTTAACCTTATGGGAGTTCCCTTGTATGTTATTTGTTGTTTTTCCCTTGCTGCTTTCAATAATTTTTCTTTGTCTTTAATTTTTGCCAGTTTGATTACTGTGTGTCTCAGTGTGTTTCTCTTTGGGTTTATCCTGTATGGAACTCTCTGCCCTTTCTGGACTTCGGTGGCTCTTTCCTTTCCCATGTTAGGGAAGTTTTAGACTGTCATCTCTTCATATATTTTCTCAGGTCCTTTCTATGTCTTCTCCTTCTGGGACCCCTATAATGCGAATGTTGTTGCGTTTAATGTTATCCCAGAGGTCTCTTAGGCTGTCTTCATTTCCTTTCATTCTTTTTTCTTTATTCTGTTCCGCAGCAGTGAATTCCACCATTCTGTCTTCCAGGTCACTTATCCGTTCTTCTGCCTCAGTTATTCTGCTATTGATTCCTTCTAGTGTATTTTTCATTTCAGTTGTTGTTTTGTTCACCTGTGTTTGTTTGTTCTTTAATTTTTCCAGGTCTTTGTTAAACATTTCTTGCATCTTCTCGATCTTTGCCTCCATTCTTTTTCCCAGGTCCTGGATCATCTTCACTATCATTATTCTGATTTCTTTTTCTGGAAGATTGCCTATCTCCACTTCATTTAGCTGTTTTTCTGGGGTTTTATCTTGTTCCTTCATCTGGTACATAGCCCTCTGCCTTTTCATCTTGTCTGTCTTTCTGTGAATATGGTTTTTTTCCACAGTTTGCAGGATTGTAGTTCTCCTTGCTTCTGCTGTCTGCCCTCTGGTGGATGAGGCTGTCTAAGAGGCTTGTGCAAGTTTCCTGATGCGAGGGACTGGTGGTGGGTAGAGCTGGGTGTTGCTCTCAACATATACATTTTTAAAAAATCAGTCTTGAGACAATGGCAAGTGCTGTGAAGGGAACACTGTTTAAGTGGATAAAGAAAAGCTATTGAAGAGGATGGTCAAAGCAGCTCCCTTTAAGCAGATGACATTTGAGCAGAGACGTGAATAGCAGCCAATAATTAGAATATCTTGGAAAACAAAACCCGGCAGAGAAAAATAGCAAATGGAAAGTCCCTGAGGAAGGAATGGGTTTGGTCTGCCAAAGGAACAGGGAGGAGGCCACTGTGGCTACATAGTGGGTGTGAAGGGCAGGATTAGTAATGAGGTCAGAGGGAGGGACAAAGATCATGTAGGAAGTTGTAAGCAATGGGAAAAAAATTTGGAATTAATGAAGTAAATTAAAAAACAGTTCGCGAATTTTAACTGAGGTCGTGCTGTGATGTGGTTTGTGCTTTAACTGATAACTTCGGTTGATTTACAGAAAAGGGCTCTAGCAGTACAGGAGTTGAAAGAGGGATTTCAGGGAGGAGCCTATTCCAGTAGCTGGACAGTGATGAGAGGCCTCAGAATAGGGCGACAGTGACTTAGGTGCTGAGAAGTAACGTTTCCAATTATATATGACCACATGACTTTCTGATAACGTGAGGTGTTGAAAATAAGGACTAAAAGTATACGCTTCTGTATACCTTTTCAGGTATGGCCTGAGAAACTGGATCAGTAATAATGATGGAAGAGGCTAAAGGAGAAAAAGATCTGGGGATGGGGGAAAGCAGGTTTGAGATTTCTGCTTTGAACATGTGAAATGTTCATAACATTGCCTTGAGCTAAAAGTTCATAAGATGTCATCAGAAAGAAACTTCATTTTCCCACAACCACCTCCAACAAACATCTACCTGTTCAAACACACTCCACGGTTTCCTTTTACCCACTATAAAGCATGAGGGAAAACCATCCCCCCCCCCAAAATAAAACAAAATAATGAGAACAAAAGGCAGATTAAAAGATACGACATATGGAGAGTGGGTAAATGGGAACTTTGTACTTTCTGCTTAGTTTTGCTGTGAAAGTAAAACTGCTCTAAAAAATAAAATCTATTAAGTACATGTCTTTAAAAAAAAGTAGTGAGAAGTTTTTAAAACTTTGCTCGTCATTCTCAGATTTAAAAACGAATCCTCTGAGTACTTCGTACTTCACACACACACACACACACATGCGCACCAGGATAATAATCAAAACACTAAACTTCCTTCAAACTTATAACTTCTTTTCTCCCCCAGATCAACCCAGCAATGGGAGAATGAATGTGTGGTTGCATTCTCTCTCGTCATCATTCACTCCACTCCACCCTGGACTGGTTGTGTTTTCTGACATATTCAAGATTACAGAGAAACTGTTATAGCCTCCATCAACTCTCTTAAACATAATTTTCTCCAACCAACAAGCCAGCAAACCTCCTGACCTCTTTCACTTCACCTGATGTAAATCCTTTACAAAAGCAAGTTATTAGGAGACATAAAGCTGTTTTTTGGATACTTGTTTTGTCATCACATTGTTATTTATCACCTTGCTTGGCAGTGAGAGAGTAATTGGTACCTATTTTCTTGGCAGTTCAACAAAACCAAAACTGAGTCTCGTTTTAACATCTTGTTACACCTTAGTAGACCTTCACATCTGATATATGAACAGATAGAAGAGAGAAGTAAAAGTGAGTTTTCTCTCATCATAACTACTCTCGCAGTTTTCCCAGTGCCTGTCTTCATCAAGTCTCACAGCACAAACAGCTGGGAGACAAGAGATTAAGTGTCAGGACGTATGAGTGCTATTCTGGTTTCACCACTTCCTAGTACCATGACTTTGGACAGATTGTTTGACATTTCTGATCCAGTTTCCTTGTTGGTACTCTGGGCCAATAAGCCCTGCCTTCCTCAAAACCTTGTTCAGATCAAACAAGATTAAATGTGTGAAAGCACTTTATAACTATGAATTATTAATCAAATATAATCATGCTAAGTTCTTTGGTTTCTTTCACTCAAACAGAAACTCGGTATAAGAAGTAGCTTTACTCTTCTCTTTGCCTGTAAGTATGATTATATTTCATACTTTTCACCTAGATTCATGGCTGGCAACTAGATTTTTATGGAATTCTCAAATCATGACCCTCACTATCACTTTCTTATAAGATCATTGAAATGGGATCCGTAATCATTCAAACAATTTAAATAAGATATTTCAGCAAAGGAATTACTGTATTTAATATGTTACCATATCTAATTACTTGATCTACTACAAATGAGAAAGGTACTTTGTTTCCCCCAAAGGGGCACAGTGAATGTTCAATTGATTGTTACTATCTGCAAATGTTCAAATTCCATGATTTAATTACCTGATGATGTTAAGTTTGATAGATAACTTAGAAAATGAATAACCGCAAGATGAAACATACAATTGCACATATCTTAAGTCTAGTTGTATAAAGTTTCCTACTAGAAATTTTGATGATCATGTTTATTTTAGGTTAATATGCACGGTTTTATTCACAGACCCCCCTGAGGAGTCTGTGAATCATAGTTTAAAACCACTGACCAAGAGTTTTCTATTGCATCTCTTCCTCTATTTTTAAAATCTGGTTCATGTATATTTGGCCTTATTTTGTCACTTTCTCCTTTCTAGATTTCTTGAGACCATCTATAGATAGTTTGACATTTCATTTGACTGTCTTGTCGGAGAGAATTTCCATATGCTAGAAGTTTACACAGTGCTTCTAAAGAATCTGCTTAAATGTAGTTCAAAATAGTGTGCTTAAATGCAAGACCCCATGATACCAACCACTGAATTCATACATTCAGAGTTCTTTACAAAGTTAACAAGCTACATTTTATAAATTCAATATTCATGCTCTTCTAACTACTTATACATATCATTGGTTTCAAAGGAAATAACATATAAAACCACAACTGATGTTCTTATGTAAAATTTTACTTAGGAGTATTTTTTTCTCTAACTCGAAGCCTCCTTTCTCTCATAAATCCTTTTTTTAAAAATAAATTTATTTATTTATTTATTTTTGGTTGCTTTGGTTCTTCGTTGCTGTGCGTGGCTTTCTCTAGTTGCAGCAAGCGGGCGCTACTCTTCATTGTGGTGCGTGGTCTTCTCATTGCGGTGGCTTCTCTTGTTGCAGAGCATGGGCTGTAGGCACGCGGGCTTCAATAGTTGTGGCACATGACTTTTCCATCCACACTGATCACTAGAGAGACTGAATTTATTGATTAAATGCTGCTTAATTTTCTGTGGTTAATGTTGACTCTACATTGTCTTAGTATCTGGAAAAGTCTTGCTCTACTTTTTAAAAGTATTTTCAAGTTTGTAGAATAATAGGAAATAAAAGTAGGATTAGTTCATGTTGTCTTTACAAGCAGTGATTTAAATGAATGGCAAAGTTATATACCTTTTTTGCTGTTTCATTTTTATAGCACAAATACCAATGAATACATTTTTTCCTAACAATGTAAAATACATATAAAAATAAAATGATTTTTCCTTTGAATATTCCTGTCCTCACCCAAGAGGCAACCATACTCAGTATTTTGTCAAGTGTATACTTGTATAGACCATATTTTTTTCAAAAATAGAATGCTTTGTGATCTTTTTTCTTTTAACACTACGCATAAAAAAATTCATAACATTATATATACAGATCACTGTATCCTTCTTACTGATACTTAGATTTCTATGGCATATGCATATAAAAATGCATTTTACTACTCTCGTATAGATGGCTGTTTAAATTGATTCAATTTTTTTCATTAAAAATAATTTTGTACCAACCACCTAAACTATTTGGGGTTATTTTTACGTATTAGTTTAAGAGACATCTTTACAAGCAGAATTAATTGATCAAAGGAATTAACATTTAAACGTTAGAAAATTCAACCAAAAAGTTTTCTAAAAATATTTCACCACTTTTTAGTTTCCTGCTATATGAAGAACTCTCATTTCCCTGAATTTTTGCTAATACTGGGAGTATAATTTTCTTAATCTTTTAGACAATCTCCTATGTGAAAAATAACTAATTGCTTTTAATTTGCATTTCTTTAATTGCTACTGAGGTTGAGTATAATTTAGATGTTTCTCAGAATTTTTTCCTTAATCTTCCTTTATATCCTTTGCCTATTTTTCCTATATAGTTGTCTTTTTAAAATTGTTTTTAAGAGCTCTTTAAGTATTTTGTTTATTAATTCTTTATTGTTTTATCCCAACATTTCAACTGAATTTTATATTTTTAATGATTTTTTTAAAGATTTTGTTTGTTTCTGTGTTTATAAAGGTTTGTTTTGTCTTATAAAGATACACTTGTCAATTTCCTTCTAAATTGAAATATCTCCCTCACAGCAAAAGAAAGAGAAAATTCTCATATTTTCTTTGAATATTTTTAAAGGCTATTTTAAAATAGTTTAAACCTATTTAAGAAATGTGTAGTAAATCTTTGTACATGACATGAGGTTGTCTATTCATGTAGCTGTCAAATTACTTTAGGTCACTTATTGACTAATCCATTCAATTCACTCTCAATTACAAAGCTAAATTTATCAAAAACTAAATTACACTGTACAAATAGAAGTTAGTTTCCATACACTTATTGATCTTTGACCTAACATTTTTACCTGTATCTAAAGTACACATTTTAATTGCTATTTCTATGTAATATGTTTGATATCTGATAGGATAAATTGTGATTCTCTTATAAATCTATATTTTTACATTACTGTACATTTTCTCCCTCTATTAGAGGGAGAAATTTAGAATTAGCTTTTAAATTTCTTATAAAATCCTCATTTTAATGCAGATCTTGTATGTTTCTTACTAGGCTGATTGTCGTTGGTATATTAAAAAGCTGTTGCTTTTAAATTTTATTTTGTATGTAGCCAGGTTGTTGAATCATCTCAATAGTTTAAAATTTTTTAGAGTTGATTGCCCCAGGAGACAACTGTATTGTCTGCAAAGTGATAAAAATTGTGCCCTTTCTAGTATTTTCCGTGTTTCATTAACCTTGGCAAGAACCTCCTGTATGATGTGATATAGTAACAGCAGTCTTAATTGTATATTATATTTAATAGGAATGGTTTTGATATTTTATCACGTAGTGTGATGTGTGATATCTAATCTATGTGCTGTTAGATATTCTTTATCCAGGAAGGAATTTTCTAAAACTTTCTAGCTTCTTAAGGCCTTATATTTTATTTCATTGATGAATTAATAATTATTTCTTTAACTATTAAAATCACCATATTATTTTCCTCCTTAAACATTTTTAATTTAATTATACTATCATGTATCCTTATTTGTGCTATAATTAAATTACATGAATGATACTGGTGTTATTCTAATAATGCAAGCCATACTACTATTTCTGTAAACCACTGATTTTCATTTGGTAATATTTTATTTAGGATAATGCCTTTATATTTAGATGCAAGATTAGAAAGAAACTAATGTATACCTAGTCTTTTTTTTTTTATGGGTGTTATGCTAAGAGGATAAATGTGGAAGTGTGACATATTTTTCTATGTTCTAGATATTTATATATAAAAAATTTTTAATTTCTTGACATGTTTCTATAAAGAGTATGTAACATTGTTTCTTTTTCTTTAGGTTCTTTTAAAATTTATTCAACTAATCCATTAACGTATTTATTATATTTTAGTTGTTTTTTCTCTTCCTAACACAGTTTAGATAATTAGTATTTTGCAACATAATCCATATCATTTAGATTCTTAAATATATGCACATAAAATTATATGTTGAATTTTCTGATAATAATTTAAACATCTTCTCTATTTATAGTTATGTCTTCCTACTTTTTATTTCTGCTCTGTGCTTCTTGTTTAAATTGTAAGAATATATTAATTTTGTCATCTTATAAACATATGCTTTAATTTATTTTTTAACTTTCCCTGGATTAATTTTATTATTTTTTATCAACGATTATATGCTTTATTTATTTTGTACCTTATTCCTGGTACAAAATATACTTTGAATAGAAATTTTACTCTGAGTACAGGTCTGTTTGCATCTCACAATTTTCAAATTATAATATACTCTTATACTTTTCTAAATTACTTATGATTTTGATTTTAATATTATCCTAAATCTGAGTTTTATAAATGTGTTTCAGTTTTTTCAAGTAGACAGTTTTAGTTATTTTTCTTTTTAATTTTTAAAAATAATTTTTATTAACCTGAATATGGTCAAATAAAGTGATATGTTATTTTCCAAATCTTTAAATCTATTGGAAAGCTTTTATCATAATGCACAGTGTTAGTGACTCTTCTCTTTACATTTGATGAAGTGTATTGTTAGTATGTTAAACACAAAATTCTCTTTTTCATTCTCTCTCTCTTTCTCTCTCTCTCTCTCCTCTCTCCCTCCTCTTCTATTTCTCTCTCTGTAAACATACACACCTAAACCCACGAGCCCCCAACATATAACCACCACAAGCTAAGGTGTATATATCAAGCTTATCAATTGTGATATTCAAATTATCAGTACCTTTTTTTTCTTTTAGCCTTTTATTTATTTATTTATTTATTTTATATTTTTTTTTTTTTGCTGGGGAATAGCATTTTTTTTTATAACAGTAGGTCATTGTTGGTTATCTGTTTGAAATATAGCAGTGTGTACATGTCAATCCCAAACTCCCAATCTGGCCTTTTTTAATCTGTCCATTGCTGACAGAAGTAGAGGTTCCTTAAAAAACTAAAAATAGAACTACCATATGACCCAGCAATCCCACTACTGGGCATATACCCTGAGAAAACCATAATTCAAAAAGGGACATGTACCACAATGTTCACTGCAGAACTATTTACAATAGCCCCCCCAGGACATGGAAGCAACCTAAGTGTCCATCAATAGATGAATGGATAAAGAAGATGTGACACATGTATACAATGGAATATTACTGAGGCATAAAAAGAAACAAAATTGAGTTATTTGTAGTGAGATGGATGGACCTAGAGTCTGTCATACAGAGTGAAGTAAGTCATAAAGAGAAAAACAAATACCGTATGCTAACACATATATATGGAATCTAAAAAAAAAAATGGTTCTAATGAACCTAGGGGCAAGACAGAAATCAAGACACAGATGTAGAGAATGGACTTGAGGACACAAGGTGGGGGAGGGGAAGCTGGGATGAAGTGAGAGAGTAACATTGACATATATACACTATCAAATGTAAAATAGATAGCTAGTGGGAAGCAGCTGCATAGCACATGGAGATCAGCTCGGTGCTTTGTGACCTCATAGAGGGGTGGGATAGGGAGGCTGGGAGGGAGGCACAAGAGGGAGGGGATATGGGGATATATGTATGCATATAGCTGATTCAGTTTGTTACAGAGCAGAAACTAACACAATATTGTAAAGCAATTATACTCCAGTAAAGATGTAAAACAATAAAAAAGGAATGTCATTGTTTTTGTCTTTTTAAAATTAATTTATATCAGATTTTTATATAGTTCAAAATGTTATTGGGTACATTAAAGATTCTTGTCCATTTATATTCTTATTGAAGTACTTTTATGAAAATAAAGTACACATGAAATTTCTTTTTGCAATTTTTACAATATGTTTAAATTTAAATATGTTGTTCTTTTTAGAAGTATATGATATTTTAGTCAGAATAATCATGTCTTTTCTTAATTCTTGAGAATTCTCAACCATTTTTCCATTGCAAAATTGCATCTCTATTTATCCTACTGTTTTCTTCTGACACTCCTATTAAAATGCATCAGAACATTTTATCTCTCATGCCTAAAACAGTTTTTCATATATTTCATGTCACTTGTATTTCTGTTCTGTGTTTTATGTATTTCCTCGGATTTTTTTCTAGTTTACATGGTTTTTCTTCAACTCTACAGAGTACTCTATCTAATCAGTGTTTTGAAATAACAATGACTATACTTTTCTTTTCTAGCATTCTAGTTTGCTCTTTTTCAAATTTACCTGTTCTTTTTTTATGCTGCTTATTATTTATCATGATTTCTAGTCTCTTTAATATACCTTTAAGACTTTTAAGAAAAAACATTTACTAATGTCTTTCTGAACTCTGTTTCTCCAGGATGTATACTACTTTTTGTTGGATTTTCAGAGTTTTTCTCATGGTGATAGAATTTATGACACAGTAATTTACTGTTGTGAACTCCTCCTCAGAAGAGATTATGAATATCTCTGTATGAAGAAAGTATGCTTTGGTGCTGAAGGAAACATCTGGGTTTCAATAGTCTTAAACTGGTGTTTAGTTTAATATCTTAGATTGGAATCCTCTCCTCCTGTTAGTAAAGTACATTTTTACCCCACACCCATGCCTCACACTGTCTAGCTTGAAAGCAACATTTCTCCTCATGCAAAGCTGCAGACACATGCCGTTTTTCTTGGTCACTGAGAAGAATAGTTCTAATGTGCATCATACAATAGAAAGGGCAGCTCCTGGAGTCTCCTTAAGCGTCAGCTCCTGGAATCTCCTGGTCCATTACATTCCCCTCCAGGCCTAAAATTCACAGAGGCTTCCAAAGTATCAGCTCAAGCTTGCCATTTTGGCTTTCATTATTGTCCTCAATTCTTTAACATGAAAGTTGCTTGTTTTTGTAAACTCACATAGCTATTTCTAAATTACTATATATTCTGTAATTTTCCTATGGAAGTGGGGGGGGCATTCAAGATATGCTCATGTGAGTTAGCTAAGTCCTCTGTATTGCCAAATATTTTTTAAAAAGAGAATCCAGTAATCCTCAGAGTTGTACAATAATAAACTTGGACTATTACAAGATAAACTCACAAATTTAAGAATTAATTACTTTTCAAAAAATCTAATTTTATTCATGAGAGTTATTACTTTGTATTTTATTGTGTACTTGTTTTTTATGTGTTATTAAGTAACTCACATTGAATCAAAACTCACTGCAAACCTCCCTTCCATTTAATCTGGGAAATACAGAGACATATGTTTTCTATTTCTATGACACATTTGGCCTCACTTTTATTCTCTTATAAGATTCAGTTTTTACAAAAGAAAGGTAGATAGATAGATATTGCAAATAGAAGAAAGTTATATTCTATTTCCACAAGGTTGGAAACATAAAAACCATATGAACTATAACAACTTTGGCTATAGCTCTCTTATTTAGAAGCAGAAAATGTCTTTAGCCCAATTTCAGAGTTTTGAAACCTAATGTGTACTGCAGCTGTAGAATATTGAAAGCTTACCATTCACAACTATACTAACAAATTTTAGGATATATCTTTGGCTGTAGCACCTTGTCATTAGCTGAGTCTGAGGGAAAGAGCAGAATGTCAGTAAGAGAAACAACTCCTCTGCTTGATATTTGACTATATAAAGCATTTACTTTGATTAGAATGATTTATGTGTGAAACTGAGAAAAGTTAGATGCTAATTAAAGGATGGAAATAAACACATTCAACTTAAATAACTTGTGGTTCTATTCACTAGAAAAATCCCAGAATATTAATCTCTTATTTATCAAGTGTATATGTAAAAATGAAGGTTGTTATGCTTTATATCCAAAATTTTAATAGAAACCCCTTTCTCCATAATATTTTCTGGTTCTCTATATCAACTTAACGTCTGCTTTTTATGTACTCATTGAGTAACTTATTGATTACTCTGTTACTGCATTCTCTGTAGAGAATTTTCTCTGTGTATCCGTCTTCCCCTCTAGACGTCCTTGACAATAATGAGTATACTTTGTTCACCTTTCCCTCTTTTGTAGTGTCTTCCAATTGTATGAACACAATGAAAGCTCTTAATTGAATTAAAATACAATCTAATGTGATTTCATAATGTAACCTCATATTGTTTGAGGAGTTGCAAAAACACATTGAGCCATTTTCTAAATTCTTGCCCAATACCCAGAGTTGAAGTAGAAGTCAGTGAGTA
Source organism: Balaenoptera physalus (assembly GCF_965194825.1). NCBI lineage: Eukaryota > Metazoa > Chordata > Mammalia > Artiodactyla > Balaenopteridae > Balaenoptera > Balaenoptera physalus. The sequence goes on along the minus strand of NC_138887.1, from coordinate 57,065,233 downwards.
ATATCTGGTTTTTACATCCTTGGAAACACATGTATTTCAAAGCAAGAGAAAATGCAAAGCTCTTGACAAAAATGATATATTGAAAATAATCAACATACATTGACAATCCATGTATTCTCCCAGGAATCTACAGTGCTATAGAGAGAATACATTACTTCTTTACCAGTATCATCATGCAAGAAATTTACATTTTAATAAACCAAAGAAAATATACTAAAGTGGCCTTTTCTTCACAGATAAAATGTTCTTAAACTCACACACATATACTCACATACACACATAGCTTCTTTATGCAAATTTACGTCTCTTTTTGGCCATTGCAGTTCTAAAGGGTAGAGTGACAGAATCAGGATGAATAAAAGGGAAGTCCCTAGTAATGTGTATTCTGTGGGAAATACACTAGGTACATGATGATGCTTTATTTCATTGGAAAACAAAACATATTAAAAGCATGTGAAAGAGTTAGAAATAATTAGAATGCCCACTCTCAGTATTCCAACACCCAGTTTGATCCTTACTAGATGAATGAGTTAAGTACTATTAAAAATTATATATAAACCATTTATTTAGAAGCCATATAAAACCCAAAATATCTAGTAATTTTCTAGGTTCCTTAGGATTAGCAGAGTCTTGAGTGTTACTCATTTCTCCTGCAGATCCTTACAAAGATGTCGAGCACTCAAATATATTCTGCAAAGACTCTTCCCAGTTGGCATTTTATACCTCAAGTAAACTTTAATATGATTTGGCGATTCAAACTAAAGTTAAAGTACTCACTTAATATAACGATCTAATACATATTTCTACAGAAGAGAGAAGAAATAATTTTAAAATAAAGTTTTAAAAATGTAGCATCAGGAAAATTATTTTAAGTCTAAAAATGTTCTTCCAAAGTTGTAATAAAGTATATGAAACCATTTCATATACTGAACCTCATTTTGAAGCTTATTTACCTCTTAGGAGATAACCAGAAATAGCGATTTTAATGTGACAGTTATTTATTCTAAGATAAATGTATATCCCAGCTACATTTCTAATAATAGAATATCTAAACAAAATAGTATGTCTAAAACTATCCTCAAATATCACATGTAGCCATCTTCTAACAGAAACTTCAAAGTGAACAGAATAGTGAAAAATCTAATAAATCAAGCGTATAATTTTGGTGCTTATCTCATCCTTATATTTATCAGTTTTTGCCATGGTTCTACAAGTAATTTTAAGAAATGTGTTGAAATATTCTTCCTTGACAGTGAATTTGTCTATTCCATTTTGTAATTCTTTCAATTTTTCTTTATATGTACTTGAGGCTATTTTTATTCGATACTTCAAAGTTTAGCATTGTTATCATCTTAGTATATCAGACCCTTTATATGTAGTGACCCTTTCTGTATATAGTTTTTAAGTTAAAATCTATTTTGTCTCACACTAATATCGTTAACACAGTTTTTTTTTTTAACATTGGTATTTACCTGGGACACCTTGTTAATCCTTTTTCACAGATGTTCATAATCCTTTTTCATCGATTAGTGAATCTAATATGAATATTCAGTCTACTTAAAATCATTCATTTTTCTGAACTGTTTCAAAGAAAATTGCCAACAACATATTTTGTCACTGAATTCTTTAATTTAGATTTGTAAAAAAATTTTCTTCCACAACAAAAAAATGAAACAAAGCAAAACATTCAAAACATTATCACACCTGTGATGGGTTAATTTTTTGTCAATTTGGATACGCTATGGTGCCCAGTTGTTTGGCCAACACTAGTCTAGGTGTGTGAAGACATCTTTTAGATATGACTCACATTTATATGTGCCTTTAAGTAAAGCAGATTATCCTCCATAGTGTGAATCGACCTTATCAAGTCAATTGAAGGCCTAAGAGCAAAGAGTGAGATTTCCTTAATAAGAAGGAATTCTGCCTCCGAGACTATAACATAGAAACTTACCTGACTTCCAGCCTGTTGGCCCACCCTGCAGATTTCAGACTGAAAACTGTAATATCAACTCTTACAAAAATGTCCAGCATGTCAACCTTCCCTGTGATCTAGATGTTACATAAAACATCTTAACAAGTCAAACAGTTTTGGCAGAAATTTATCATAGCTAATGTCTAAAACTTTGAATTACATCACGTCAGGAGACATATATGTGTCCCAGCATTAGGTACCTAACTAGTTAGAGTAGTGACAGACTAACCTCTTTACGTAAAGTTACATTTTTCCTCTTGTAATCCAAAAATAATCCATGTGGTGTTATGGTGTTGATTTGGCACTATAGGTGTGTCCTATTCCCTTTCATACTTCTGACACTTTTAGCATAGTTATTAGCTTGATGTTCTTCTGTAAACTAGAACTTCTCTCATTAGCTAGGGTTATTTACTTATCCTGAAATATAATTTTAGTAAATTTACATTAATTATAATTAATGGGATATTTAAACAGCTCTGTCATCATATTTTTTTTTCTATTTCACTGATTTCTATGACTTTTTATTGCCTCTTCCAAGTTAGTTTTTCATTTTAGCTGCCCCATATGCATATATTATTTTGGCTTATACCCTATTTCTATTATTTTAATTATTAGTTAACCTTGGATTTTATCAACTGTACTTAACTCAAGAAAGTCTGAAGTTATTGTCCTAAACCCCTTTCCAAACAATTCCAATGCCTTAGAACATTTTAATAACATCATCCTGCCTCCCATTTACATGCTATCTTTGTCTAATTTTTTTTTCTGTCTTCTGTTGTTGTAAAACAATGTATTAGAAACCATTATTATTTTATGCAGTTATTGTATGTTTAGATTTACAGACCTATTTATGCCTTCACTCACCATTTCATCTTGAATTTCAGATCTTTTTCCTAAAATCATTTTATTTGTACCTAAAGAATATCCTTTAGAAATCCCTTAAATCTGTCATTGTTGGTAAGCTCTTACTTAGTGTTGTGTTTGCCTGAACATTTATTTGTTTTATCCTCTTTTTTGAAAATTAGTTTTGCTGGACATGCAATTCTAAGTTGACAGTGATTTTCTCATAATCAAACTCATTCCATTTTTCTACTACTAGCTACTCTTTAAAAGTCTGTTGTTTATTTAAACATAGTTCCTTTGAAATTGATCTGTCTTTTAGCTCTAAACTGGCTAAAATCTTCTCTTTACATTAACATTTTATAGTTTTACTGAATTTTGTCTAGGGTGAATTTTATCTTTTTATTCTACCTTGTCTCCAATATCTACAGATTCTTATCTTTCACAAATTCTAGGAGATTGTCTGCTGTTTGCTCTTCAGATTTGTCTCTTCTTTATTTTCTCCATTCTCTGCTTTTGGTACCCTGGTTAGATATACAATGGAACTTCATATCTCTTTAAAGTCTACTACTTTCCTTCTATGTGTTTCTCTGTACTACTTTCTGGACCACTTCAGCTCTACCTTCCTGATAACTTATTCTCTCTTCAGCTATGTATAATCTGCAATTCAAGCCATTTATTGACACCTCTTCCCCCAAGGTAATGTATTTCATTTCCACTATTTCCATTTGGTTATTTTTTTCAAATTTGTCTTATACTTTTCATCATATCATTTACTTCTATTTGTGATTTTTTTCTTTAAGCATTTCATATATAATTATTTTATATTCTGTATCTGACATTTCAAATCTGCATTTTGGGGGAGTGAGGGTTTAATATTGTTTGGTTTTGCTTAGTCTCACTAATGTTGATTTTTTCCTTGATTGTTTGGTGATTTTTTTCATCAGTGGGAGTCTTGAGAGTTCACCTTAGAGAAACCTTCTTATGGAATTTATTTACATTTCCTTCTGCAAGGAACCATAAAGCATCTTGGCCTCTCTCAGGTTCACAACTTAATCTTGAAATTTCTGGTTTAGCCCTGCTCCTCCTCCTCTACAATAATCAGGTTACAGATTGGTATTGGACAGGCCTTCAAGAGAAATTGACATTGACAGAAGGTCCTGCTCTCATTGCTTTATTTTCAGTGCATAACTTTCTCTGTGTCTTATTTTATGTGAGGAGAGAGAGGAGGCTCTTTTAAAATAATCTTGCCATCTATAAGCAACCCAGCAACACAATGTAAACTAAATTATATGTAGACACTAGTTATTTTGGTAAGGAACAAGATGTTATAATATCAGTCTACCACATTGCTAGTAGCCAAAACTAAATTAACATTTTGGTTAAAAATTATTTGAATATTGCAATCTCAAAATAAGAAACTTTGGTATAAATTATTTATTTCCCCTAATATCTAAATGTGGTACAAATTATATTACCCTATTAAAATTTATATGTTTCCTGATATTTTATTAACTTTTTAACACTCTCTTCTCTCCTATGGAATTATCAGTGGAAAATATTTGCGGACAATTTAACAGTTGTGAAAATTTGAAAAACCATGCATAGTAAAGGCAAGTGATCTTTAAATACCCAAACCTACATAGGCTCCTAAAAATTTCACTCCTAATTACTTCTTTTTCACTAGCAGCTCAATCTATGCTCATAAGCACTGCTTTTTAGAAAAAATGCCACTGATTATAGAAACAAATGCAATGAGCTCTTACTATGGAAACTCCTAAGGACATAAACCTTCTGTATCTCTCATTGTTTCACTGTTGAAATTGAGATGTAGTAAAAAGTTCTTTTTACTTACAGAAAGCAATTAAGATATTTTTTGGATCATTAGTTATTTTTAGTTCTGCCAAATTAGTAAAGAATTAGTTCTTTGGCTATGAAAGAATTAGAGGCCCGTGAAAGGAAGTGAGTGTGTCCCCACCATCCATAGAATTAATTATATGGGATAAAAAGAGAAGCAGTGTCAGAGTTTGGGCTCTGTCATATTAATAGTCTGGAAATAAGAGTTAAGCAATACTGATTTCCTCTTAGTTAATTTTTGCACAGTGAAATTTCCGAGGGCAAAATCCTCTGGCCTTCACTTTTATTTCATTGCTACTTGACATGGCTGAAGTATCTGAAATCTTCAGTGTTCTTGTCAAAGAAAATCTTGAATCATGCACATTTGAACAGATTTATTTAAAGGAAGGTATTTTTACCTCTTGCTAGAGTTATATTCCCAATTCAGTAACTGATGTTCAACAGATGACTAATGAAGGTCTTACAGCAGAAATTAGCCTCTACACTATCTTCTGGATTCTGTTGCCCCAGTGAGACTCTCTCAATCTGCCTTATCCATTCAACTGGCTCCCCAGAGAAAGCCGGAACAGGTGCTAGGGATCTTGTCATTAATTCAGATCAGCAATGTCAGTTAATTAAGTGGAAGTTCTTTAACACAGCCTCTAAAGGCAAAGACGGCTAAGGGTCCAGAATGTTAAAATAAAATACAGGCTTCTCTCCATCTCTCAAGTCAAATTTCTTTCTACTAATTATATTCCTTACATTTTTAAAGTCTTAACTCTTAAAAAATATAAATGTGGCCAATATAATGGGAAAAAAGTTAAGATACCGCTTAATCTACTTATATGTAGAAGGTCATCAAAACAGTGCTTTTCAAAATAAATTCCACACGTCATCCGTTCCACAGGATGTGAATAGATGAATTTTGGATGGAAAAATAGTTGTAAAGCAAAATAACATCAGACATAGTGGTTTATTAAAGATCTCTTTGTTGCAGAACTTTACCAAGCTGAAAATATACCATATAATGTGTATAACTTTGAATCATTGAGGTGGTTACATTATATAGTGCATCACATATGTATGACATAAACATATACATACATATATATGCATATAACCATAGTATTATTTATTTAAATACAATCTTTCTATTTTTTTTAATTTTTGAGAATTTTCAGCAACAACACTTTATAGAACTTAAGAAAACCCTGGATTGTTCTATTTTTGTCCAATACATATATTTTAACTCTTTATTTTTAAAAAGTGTCCCCTGATTACTCTTCCGTGAATGCCACATAAAAGTTGAAGGAATTTCAACGTCTACTTTTCCCTTGGTGCTAAAGTAAACTTCCTGATATGTGTGCTTGTCAAGGCTGAACTGTCCACTTTATTTTCTAATCTATTTCTCAAGTTTTTATCTAAAGCAAAAATACTAAGGCAAAAATAATAAAAGGAAAAATTTCCTCTAGCATTTAATTGAATACTATGAGATTCCTTTGAAGAGTAACCTGGGGACCTATGTGAAAAATAGAAAGAGGCATCCCTTCCTCAAGACACTACCTCCAGCTGCTGAAATATGGTGATATATTAGAATATGAAAATTACTGCTATCTTCTGGAAAATTATCCTATGAAATAAATCATACAGTGTGAGTGAGGCCCCTAGGGTTGTGCAGTGCACAACCTGTACACCTCTACTCAGTGGCTCTCAAGGAAAATTAAAAGCATTTAAAAGGGTGCACAATATTCTCCCAAAGGCCATGCATAAACCTATAGTTTCCTCAGCTGTAGCACAAAGAAAAAGCTACCTGATTTTTCAAATTCGTCATTTTTAGCTTTTATAGTTATCATTAACAACCAGTCTTTTCCATCTTTGGGCCTAATATTACTCACCCATTAAAAATACAAATCTTTTTACCTGTTGATTGGTGCTGTGTGATTTTCTTCACAAATGCCCACTCTCTATAGAGTCTAGTAAAAGGAGGCTAAAATGTTATTAATTGCTTTCCTGAATGACTTGCTTTTGTTTTAGGCCTGAGGCTCATGCTAATTTACATTCCCATGGTCAATTTACCTATGCAAAATTATACTTTATAAAATTTTTTAAAAAATAGTTGGATTTTCAAGATTTTTGATCATATCATACAGATAAGAATTGTTGTGGAATGACTTTGCATTTCATGCAAGAACAGGACTCAATGTAATCAGCTGGAATTTATCTAATCTAATTAACACAGATTGAGAAAGTGTTCACTGTCAATACATTTAGACCATGTGCTGCTGGTCTGGTCTAAATTACGGATGCAAAATACTGCTTTCTGCCAGAATCGTATGGTATAGCTCTTTTTTGAGGGGTAGGAGAAAGAAATTCCCACAGTAATATTATTTGTATGTTTTAACCTGAGTTGTGCAGCCCCAGAATGTTACCGTTTGCTGCTCTGAGTTGCCTCATATCTGTGCTTCCCCTTCCAATCTATTATTTGCAAGATTCTTATCTAATTTTTTGTTTACATTTCTTTCTTTCCCCATGGAACTCTGAACTTTTGAAAGTAGGAACTCTCTTATTTTTCTTAGGACCTCCTTAGAGAGGACATAAATGCATATTGAATGGATCACTGATAGGACAACAGTTCAAGGTGAGAGCACATCTTTAAAAGCAGAGTTCTAGATATTTTTTAAGAATCCAGAGAAAACGTCCCTAATGTTAACTGACCTACCCCATTCTGTACCTTTAAGTCCTTTTAAGTTGTTTTAAGTTTCTTATCGATAAAATATTTATACATTACCTTCATGAGGCCTCTGAAGTGAAATTAATAAAAAAAACTATTAATATAAATACTATTTTTGACAAACAGGAACATACAAAGTAATACATTTTGTTTTGTTATATTTGCTTCACAAAAGCCACTGACGGAATTTTTTGAGAAATTCATGTGGAGTAATATCTGCTCAGTAATTTGAAATAAATCTGGAGAAATGCTTTATGATTGTGTTAGGTGAAATGATTTTGTTCTGTTTAAAATTATTCAGCAGTTGAAAAAATCAGTAACATTTACCCAGATGCCATACCGTCATCTGATCTCTTCACAAAATTTTGAAAATCAGGTTTTCATGTTGCAACACAAATACCTATTTGAAACAGACTTGATTAAAAATAACTAAGTCCTTCACCTTCTCCTTATCATTTGTATGGAATCTCTTTGATGATTTACATTTCAGACAGATATTGATTTCTATCCTCTGCCTTTGCCCTATAAAGTCTACTCTATTTTCAGTCAAGTGTGATCTCATTAGGTCAGCACAAGGATGAGACAAATAAACCAAAATGACATGTTTAAGAAAGCAAAACAAGAGCATCTTCAAAGCACCCCCAATCTTCTGTATCGTATCTTTTGTGGTACAAATAATGAAACTGCAAAATCCAGGCTCATGTACGGCTTACTTGTTTTTACGTTTCTAGGAATTCTACATAATTTAATATGTTATGCTTTCTTTAGGCCCACTAAAATTTTTGTTTGTTCTTAAGTGTCATTTTTGAAGGGAGTATTCTGAGGACCAGTAATAATTTCCTAACATTCCAGAAAAAATAATACAGATTGTGGGGAGTAAGAGAAATTCGTTCCTAAAATTTCTTTTAAAATATTTTTAATGTGACCATGCTACATTATGCATGCTAAGATTTGATGTGTTGATCAAGTGAGAGCCAAAGCCATGGGCTCAGCACCCAGGTGTCATGGTCAAGCAATCTACTTAGCAACAAACTTACAGCTCCTTTGTTACTGAAAAGTATGCAGTCTCTTTGAAGGAAGGAAGTGTACTGAAATAGTTATATGTGTTTTTGTGGAGTGCCTACATGAAGGTCATAACACTGCCTTAGGAAGAAGGAAAACATTAGATAAGTAACACAGAATAGGTTGACTAAGAGAAATCTGTAAGAAAAGAAACAGACCTCAGTCTTTCACAGCAAACTCATAGACCTATCAGATTACAAATGCAAGCTTTTTATTTTATTTCAGTAAGTGCTACTTAAATCAAGGTGTCAGTGGTAGGCAGAAGAATGGGCCCCAAGAAATATCTCATTCTGAACCCTAGAACCTGTGACTGAGTATGCTACCTTACAGGGCAAAGGGGAACTAAGGTTACAGGTGGAACTAAGGTTGTTAATCAATTGACCTTGAGATGGAGAGAGAGAGAGCGAGAGCATATCCTGGGTTACTCAGGTGGGATTACTGTAATCACAAAGGTCTCTCTAAATGCAGGGGGAAGACGGAAGAGAGAGAACCACAGAAATGGCCGCGAGTCTTGCTAGCTTTGAAGATAAAGAAATAAGGTCATAAGCCAAGGAATGCAGGCATCCTCTACAAAGAGGAAAAAGCAAGAAAACAGATTCTCCCCAAGAACCTCCAGAAAGGAATGCAGGCCTGGAATCACATGGATTTTAGCACGGTGAAACTCATTTTAGACTTCTGATCTTCAGAATGGTAAGATAATAAGTTTGTGTTGTTCTAAAATGCTAAGTTTGTGGCCGTTTGTTACAGCAGCAATAGGAAGCTAATATAATGTCTAATAGCAAAGTATCAGAACAGACATAGAGTAGGCCAGTCAAGGATAAATGAAATGTGCTATTATTCAATGAATCACCTTTCTCTTTTTCCTTAGTTTGATTAGATAGATCATTGGTTCTGTAAGGACTTGCTTATGTGATGCCAATATCTGGATCATACAAATAACTAAGAAGCTAACTCAATTGTCCTTTATCTCTTGGGTAAAAGGTCTCTAGAGTCAATACTTTCCCTCAGATACACCAGTACATTTTAAATTTCATTACTTGGTGAATAACAGGTGGCTAAGAGAGGCTTAAAACTGTTACTCATTAATATGGCTGAGTACGATGCTACTTTTGAAGAGAAAATAATTTATAGATGGATGATTGGTAAACATTATCTGCAAGAGTGTTTTGGAAGTATTATAATATAAAGGCTTTCATTTGTCATAACACGGTTATGTCTTGTATCTTCAGAACTGAGTAACTGGGACATATGTATAGTGTGGAATTAGAAAGCTGCAGAGAATTAAAGTCAGGGGTGTTAGTTTAGTTCCTAAACTAACAAAAAAGAAAAGGAAAAAATCCTTTAATTTCAGTGGTTTGAGGACCTAACTGCTGACTCAATTGGAGCATGAAAAAAACAGCAGCAAAAGAGCAAAAGCAAGAGAGCAGAGGTATGCTCCCTCCTGAGCATGCACCCTCCTTTTGTACTTCCGGTTGTGTTTTTCCAGAATGAAATCTGCACACACACACACACACACACACCCGCACCATGGATTTTACCCTCCATTGTTTTCAGGTCTTTTTTTGGGAGTGAGGCTTTTGCTGTTTACCCTCTCTAAAAGTTCAGTGCCCCGCTGTGACTTTCCATATCCCCTTTCCCAGCTTTAGTTGTTCTTTTTAGCACTTAGTACTATCCAACGTAGTATTTGTCTCTTATTGTTTTTTTGTGCCTACTCGACATGTTCACTATTTGCTCTGCTCACCAGGGGCAGTAATACTGAATTCAGAGTCACACAACACAGCAGACTTTACCCAGCACCATGCCTATTTAGACTTTAGGAAAATAACTTACAGGCTAGGCAAACCACCATGTTCAGTAACAACAGAGAAAAGCTCTCTTGACTCTCAGGCTGTTTCCAAATGCCCTGTCATTCCCCACTTAGCATGTAAAGGGCCATGAGAGATGATATGGAATGGAGATGAACCACCTCAGCTCAGGGAAGCCATTGGCTCAGAGCCCTTTTCAGCTTTTGTTCCTTGCTAATGTCCTCTCAGGGGGGACCTGTTAGTTCCCATTCTCTGGGGAAGTTATATGCATCAGAGATGATTAAATAAACCTGATCTTTACAGGGAGTTACAAATTGGGTGTCAGTGCATCGCATTTAACTTGGACCCTGTGTACGTGTAAAGATTCCTTGAATTAATGCTGCAAGGGAGGTTACACCAAAGATCATGTTCTGAAAATGGAAGAAAGACCACAGAATCAGCTTCCAACATGTACTGTCTCATTGACTAAGGGGCTAATAACCTCAAACTCCGTGGGCATTGGGCATTGGCAGTTCATCATTACCAGAAATATAGCAAGGATGTTTGAGACAACTTATTACACTGTATTTAAATAAAAGAATATACAGAAAGACCTATAAGTGACTCATTGGACCTTTCATAGGAATCCATCCCAATTTACCTAATAAAGGAGAGTCATTTTTAGGTATATTTGTGTTAGTTCCATGTTGTAATCTTTAAGGAAAATATTTTTACCAATTTTTTTTTTGGTTTTTGTTTTTTTTACCTCTAGGAAATATTTATAGTAAAATTTTGCCCATAGAAATTAAATTATCCTCAGGGTTACAAAACTTTCCAAAATTTCACATACTTATTTCATGTATCTTACAGTGTTTCCAGCTATTAGTTGTAATGGATTTTCCCCTGCTTTTAGAAATACTATTCTCAACTTAAGCATCATTTTGAAAAGAAAATTCTAAATGTTCTTTACTCTCTTTCCTCCTTCTGGGCACACAGGAAGACTTCATTTTCCATTCTCTCTAGCAGTAATTGTGCTGGTGTGTAACTGAGTTTTGGGAATGTGAGGGGAAATGATGTGTTACAACAAGTTGAAAACAATTAATAGCAGTGTGTTCCTACCACAGCTCTTTTCTGTGCATGTGATTGAAAGTGAAGGATCTTGTGATGACAGGGTTGCAAATTGGGTATCCTCGGTTCCTGGACCCTGATTGGAGGAGAGCTGTGCAAGCATCTCTCTGGTTGTGTAAAGGCACTGACGTTATGGTGTTTGTATGTTTTGGCAGCTTGTGTTAATTACTCTGAACAGAGTAGCACAGGGGCCAGTTGATTGAGAGGTTTCAGAGAGAGAGAAGACATTAGTCATTGGATATTCAAAGAAACATTTAAAGGATTGCAACATTATTAATCATACTTAGTATAACTATGGCATCATTAAGGGCATTGAAAGAAGTTTTTAAAAATCAGCTTTGTTAAGAAAATAAACACTTATTGCATGCCTACATACATACCTACAGTATAACTATATTAATTAATTGTTATTTTTGTACTTATTATATAATATATATTACATAACTAACAGAAACCTATGTAAGTAAATATGAATTAATTACTTCATAAAATCTTTAGAACCACAGCGTTTCATAGAGAATATAAAATTAAATCATAATTAATACCTTAGCCAAGATCACAGATAATTGGAGGGCTAGACCTATGATACTAACTTGAGTCTCTATAGTTTACAAAATCCTAATTTTCTCTAATGAGCTATTCTATTTCTAGCCACAAATATGTGTACACACACGCAAATGAAGGGGACATCAATTACTACTCTTGACTATGAATTCAGTGTATCAAGGATCACTATTTCTCATCGGATGTATTATGTTTATATGTTGAAATAACTTTTGGAGGGGATGTTAATAGCCTGAGAATATATGAATGCTAGGAGATTTTCCTGTTGACTATTGCTATTATTTTATCATTACATACTCATACAGTTGTGGAAAAAACAGTTGATACTAGTATTTTATGTAGCAGGAAACAAATTTTCTGACCCGGTTGGGAGTGTGGGATAGATTGCATCAAGTTGTTGAAAAGACATTTTCATCAGGGCTGTGAACTGTCTCACAATGGAGTAAGATGGTAAGATTGAATAGATACCGATGGATACCAATGACAATGCCTTCATATTCTATGTCGTTTGGATTTGTGTTTTGTAGGGTAGGGTCTGCAAACTGTGGTCTGTGGCTTGGCCTCCTGTTCTGTAATTAAATTTTTATTAAAAAACACAGACACCTTATTCATGTATGTATTGCCTAAGCCACTGTTGTGTGACAGCGTGAAAGCTGAACACTAGTGGCAGAGCATGAGTGACAGAACAGTAGTGACAGAGCGCTGGTGACAGAGCCCCTATGGCTCACAAGCCTCAAACCTTTACTCTCTGGCCCTTTAAGAAAGTTTGTCAACCTTGCTGTAGGTAAGAGGAATTTCCATCAAGTTTTTAGCAGAGTGATGGTAAAATAACAACTATGTTTCAAAAAGCAGACTTGGGGAATTATGAGAGCAGTGGAGGGAGACAGAGAAAAGAATTTAACATGCTAGCACAAGAGTCCAGGGGAAAGGTGATGGAAGGCCTGGCCTTGGTATGGAAAAGAAAATATAAAAAAGAAAACAGCTTGATAGAATCAGGGGTGGGATGATCTGGTCTGTCAGCTTCTCCCCTGATGGACATAATTAGGTTCTCCTGAGTGGGAGCACACCAGAGGGAGGTGCTGGTAGGAGAAGCCCAGCTAATCACCAGCTGTTCCTTCACCATCGCCTTTCAGCTTCCTGCTCTGGGCTGCATGGTCACATTCTCCTTGCCATGCTTCAGGCCTCATGACTATAGGCTCTAGGACGCTGCTCTTTTTTCAGTTAGCTCTTCCTCCGTAGGACAGCCTATTCCTCCAAATGTTCCTTTGGGGACAGAATTTTCCAGCGTCGTTTTGTGAGTGTGTGTGTGTGTGTGTGTGTGTGTCTCTCTCTTTTTCTCTCTGTGTCTGTCTGTCTGTCTCCTTTGCATTCTGTTGCACTCTGTTTGTCTCTCCTAATATCTCTCTGGTAGGCCCAGAATTGGAAATAATACTGACATAGGCTAAATTCACTTTGTTTATATAAATGTTGTTTTCTCCAATATTACAGATTTGACAAAAAGCACATCCTTTTAGAATAGGCCATTAAAATTGCCGTGATCTCTCCCACTTCATCAATGTTTTTCTATCTATTGGTACATTCTCATCAGCATAGAAACGTGCTGTCAACTAATGCAATTTATCCAATCTTAGACCTACAGACAAAAATCTGGTTCCATCTCTCTCTGTCTGCTGTTCCAATTCTCTGTTCTGTTTTACAACAAAATTCCTCAAAATAGTTGATGATGCACCCTGATTCCATTATATTTCCTCCCGTTCTCTCCTGAATCCAATTCAGTCAGATTTAGCTTATGTAGAAAGAGCCCCTGCCAGGGCACCAGTGACCTCCACATGGCCCAGCCATGCTGTGGTCCCAGCCTCATGTGACTCAGCCTATCAGCGGCTGAGAGCGTGCTCTTTCTCCTTCCTTTCTGAAATACATTCTTCTTTCTGAAAACTCTGTGGTTCTACTCTAACCCATTCTGACTCTTTACTAATTCCTTACAGCTCTCTGATTCTAAAACACGGGAATGTCACCCAGGTTCTTATTTTTCTTCCTCAGTCCAACTCTAGATGATCACAACCAGTCTTTTGCCTTTAAATGTTATCTCTATGCTAAGGACTTTGACATTTTTATGTCTAGCCAGACAGTGGTGCTGAAGTCCATACTCGTAAATCCAACTACTTACTTGACATCACTTCCTGCATGCGGTTTTGTGCTGTGGCAACTCAGCTAAGCTAGTCCTATGCCTCTCAGAATTCCCTTACCCATATGATTCTGGGTTAGGATTGGCCCCAAGAGAAACTGTGAGATTTGAAAGGTAGAAATGAATCAGTAGTCTCTGCACATGAAAAGTCAGTGTATGTTGCCAGGGCTGCTGCAGCCGCCTCCCCTACCTCCACCAGTCACCATCTAAGTCCTGGGCCAGGCAGCTGTGCATGGCCATGGGGGAAGTGTGCCACCTCCTTTTGCAGGTGACCCAGGTTGAAAGTACTGGGAGACAAACTCGGGTTCCGGTATGTTCTCACGGGTTCCTGTGTGTCTAAGGGATTTCAGTCTGTCCTTGCTCTCCTCTGCCTCATATCTAGATTTTCTTCCCAACTGCTAGCACTGAAGACCAATGGAGACTTTAGATCCGCCGCCAGACACAAAGGCAGTGTCCTTGAATAGATTCCTTACCAGCGTCACGATTTTGTAAGGTCAAGTATTTCAAGTTAAGTCCCTATAATAAGCCCCTTGCGTCTACATCATGCATAGCAGTTTTCCTTCCTTGCTTGAACCCTAAAGGATATATACTCTGCTTTATTTTTTTCTTTTAAGAGCCGGCACCACTTGACGTGGTAAATGCTCAATTGTCTATTTTCTGACTACAACCAGTAGAAGATAAGCTCCATGGTGGTAGAGAGTTTGTTTTATTTGTGGTAATATCTATAGCATGTATGATTGTGCCCGGCCCGTAGTAAGAATTCGATACATACCTGTTTAATGAAATAAATGAATGGATAAATAATAATTGTATATTTGGCAAGTGATTTTTTTTGGTTAATCAGAATATCAGAATACCAAGAGTAACAATGATCAGGGATAAGTAAAATGCGTGAAATATGGTTTTGAAATATTAACATTATGAAAAGAAGCCAATCCAGAAGTGAAAGAGGAAAGGGATTTCTTTTCTCTACTAACAGGTTAAATAGTGAAGAGTCCAAACCTGTCCATTACCAGGCGCTTGTCATGACAACTGGGCAGGTTATTTTCTGAATGTGCAACCTACACAGTTTTGTCAACTCCTAAAGACTAATCAACACTGGTTCACAGTCTGTGACTAAAATCTCTAGAAAGGAAAAGAGCCATCAATTATGCAGTTATGTTTCACTTCAGGAATGTTCTATAGGTGCAAACAGACATTTGGCAAAAGAGTTGAACAAGAAATAGGACAAGCCATTACAAGCATATAATTTTTTTTCTTTTCTGTAAAACTATGGGTTCTGCCTGAAATTTGTTTTGTGAGATAAATCTTCTTCTCCAAGAGGCAATAGTGTTATTAATTAAACAAAGGAAGAGGCAACCGAGGTGGGATCCTGCTAAGCCAAAGTTGTTCAATGAATCTGAGCTCTCATACAGAAAACTTCCCCAGTGGTTATCTAAGCTGTCACCATTTTAGTGCATCTGAGGAAATGTGCTCCAAGATTTGTGTTAGTGTTGGCAAAGAAACGAACTAATTTTAATTCTCAACTCCTAAATCTCACATCAATCCAAAAACTTTGCAGCTAAACTTATCTAAGTTTGCTGCCCAGCCAGCAATTACATTAAAAATATTAAATGAAAAGATAGCAGCCTACCCTGGTGTAAATAGTGAAAGTAAAATTTAGAAAAAAATTTATTTTGACTTTTAAAAATGTTCAGGTCTGTTAAAAGTTCTGATTCCTAGAAGGTCATCAAAGGACTCATAGAAGATTTGTTTTCTCCAGTTGCCTAGCTGGCTACAAAACTAGATTACTTCCTGCCACTTCTGCCAAAATAAATATTATTAAAATGCTATATTCCCCAGCTGCCAGTCAGAACCAAATGTACATAAAAAGATGGTGTTTATTTGTACATGTACACCTTTCCCACCACAGAACTCACTTAAATGTTGCAATGCTGGAGATAGTTTTAGCAAAGCTTTTTAGAGCTGGCTTTCTCACATCTTCCTTCTCACTCATAATAGGTAAAACATTATTGACTTAAAATGAAAACCCTCAGCAATTTATTAGAAATGAATTTTTCTTCTGCCCATGACTAAATATTCAAGTTTTTTAAAAATCACTGTGATATTAAAGGTAAGATTAATTTCTGATTTCGGAAATGATGAGAGACTTAAAAATCTCAATTTTCTTAGAGAGGATTGCCTCAAAGAAGAGGATGCATGCTGGGAACAGGAAAAGATCCAACTGATTTTCTGCTGAAAAGAGGGGTATGATTCAAGCAGATTTTGAGTGAGGGAGAAAAGATCCCGTGCACTGCAATTTGGTGCTGGAAAGAAGCCCCAATTCACATATCATTAGCTTAAGTGATTTTTTTTTTCTCAATGCCTAGGTTTTAAAGGTATGTTTTAAATTCTAACTGTAAAAGAGTTTTAAAAACTTTTGATGGGGTTGCCTTGTGACCCAAGATGTTACTGTTGTTTTAAATGAACAAAAACAAATCTATCTGTTTTTATTGCTATCTTTTGGATTATGCCAGAACTTGAATTTGCCGATAGAGGGCAATAGTCAAACTAAGATAGACTGCATTTATCATTTTTGCAACTTCTAATGAGGTAAAAGGACACATAGAATCCTCATCTGCTTTTATGGATATTGCTGTGTAATTGCAGTGTAATTATGGCACACACAGCTTTAGAAATTATCTTTCAAGAAAACAGCTGGTTCTCTTTAACAAACCAGGATGAAATCTTGTCAATTAAAAAAAAAAATCCAAAGAAAATTTTCCACAAATACATGCCGATAATAAACAAGCAACAAAAAATGAAATAACATAAAAATTTCAAATGGATAAATCAGAGCTGCTGATATGAAAAATAAGACAAACGTACAAACATAAGAAAATTATAAAGGTAGGAGGTACTTCTGATGTATTGTTTTATATTACAGTGTAAACAGACTTCTTGGAAAGATTTCAAATATTTGTTTTTCATTTTTCTCTTTTAATTTATTTGTGTAATTATGTAAATGCATGGGTATATCTACTCTAAATATGAGATGCACACACACAAATGCAGATCTAGAGGTTTATAAGAGTTTTTATAACCAGTGCTCCAGAAAAATTACAAAACAACATTGGGCATTTGATACTGTAAATTAGCAAGTTTATTAAACTTTTAGACATGCCAACAATCCAATATCTGAGTGCCTTCTGTAAAAACTCTATTATATATAAACATTAGAAGATACTAAATAGGTCATTAAGAGAATGATTACTCATTCACTTTGACATGATTTATTTCAGTCTTACCTTAAAAATCATTTAGAGTTACATAGAGATGATTGGATTTATAAAAAAAATAAAAGTTACAAAGTCAGAAACATAAATAAAATTAAAATTTTCTCTTTCTCAACTTGATGAGATATTTTCAGGGGCTCTGTTATATTTAGACTCTCATGTAAGCATGAAAAATAAGAATTGGTACTTTCTGTACTCACAGAGTGGCATATCATGACAGTATCATAGCTTTGCCGGTAAGTATCCCTTATGAATCTTACATTTAGGAACTATTTTAATTAACAACAAACACTAACTGAGCGTATATTATTTACAGAATTGGACCCTGTGTGGTTAAAAATTTAAAAACTAAATATAATATATGATATTAAAACACAAATACAGAGATATATACATGTGTATTGTATATGTATATGATATGTATTTGTGTGAATATTTATGAAACATAAGAGAAATAATAATATTTAAGTTTGTGTTTTTAATTGTGCAGAGTAAGTTGAATATCTAGCAATAATATTCATAGTCGGTAGTTCCCAAAGTGTAGTAGTACCTGGACTGTTACAGTCAGTATCCCCAGAGCACTTGTTAGTTCCCAGTCTGACCCCGTCTCAAACCTGCTGAACCACAAATGCTGGGATTGGGCTTCAGCGATCTGTGGGGTTTTTTTTTTTCTTTTTTTTTTTTTTTTATAATTAAGTTATTGGAAAGAACTTTGAATAAATCATGCAGTTTACTCTCCCGCATCATGCTCTGCCTATTTGACACTGGAAGCTTCCTCTTTTTTTTAATGGGCGAAGGCATGTGGCTTTCTTAATGTGTGATCCCTAAGACAACCAGCTGAAGTTAATTCAGCTAATACATAGAAGTCGGTTTCTTATCATGGGAACAGGTTTTTTTTTAAATTAATTAATTAATTAATTAATTCATGGCTGCGTTGGGTCTTCGTTTCTGTGCGAGGGCTTCCTCTAGTTGCGGCAAGTGGGGGCCACTCTTCATCGCGGTGCGCGGGCCTCTCACTATCGCGGCCTCTCTTGTTGTGGAGCACAGGCTCCAGTCGCACAGGCTCAGTAATTGTGGTTCACGGGCCTAGCTGCTCCGCGGCATGCGGGATCCTCCCAGACCAGGGCTCGAACCCGTGTCCCCTGCATTGGCAGGCAGACTCTCAACCACTGCGCCACCAGGGAAACCCAGCGATCTGTGTTTAAACAAAGTTCTAGGTGATTCTGATGCACGTTGAAGTCTGAGAACCACTTTTCTTGGTAAATGTAAGTTATTTTCATGATTATTATAATTTGGACAGTATGAAACCTAGAAGATCTTCTCCTGTCTCTAGACTCGTTTTCAAACAAGTTCTGCGCTAAAGTGTATATAACCTAGGTATAGTTAACGTGTTTTATCAAATAGATTGGTTCTTGCCTGTTATTGACTGAACCTTTTAAAAATTAGTCATGTAATTGAATCTTTATAGAAACTTTTTCTTCAATTAGCTCTGGAATTCCAGCTTTAGGAGTTCCTAAACATCATCTAACGTAAATAGAAAATTGGAAAACTAGGAACCAAAAGGATTAAAAATATTTGCCAAATATCAAAAGGTCAACTTGGCAATGAACTTGGTGTCACATCCAAATCTTCTAACTTCTATATTAAACTTTAATCAGACTGGATTGTAGGTTATGGTTTTCAACTAATTTCCTGTATCAGTGATAGGATAGTTGTCAAATAACTCATGAAAGACATTTGAGCAACTCAACACTTTAGCAACGGCACAGCCTCATAAGTATTTCCCAACAGTAGGAAAGGAAATATGCTTAACTATCAGCTATGCACCCTCCTCTTGCTTGTGTGGTGGGTGATCTCTTCTAAGAGATATTGTTGGGCCTTTCCAGGAGATAGTTCTGTCATTACAGCCAGCCAGGAGAATGTGAAATTTAAGTTACACTTGCAGATTTTCTCAGTTATTACCATATTCTTCTAAATCAGCTGTAATTGTATTGTTTTCCTCTGTCTGCTGGTCTACATCTCTTCTGTAAACTTGTTGAATTCAAGAGTTAGTCTTTCTGTTTTGTTTTGGGGGGTATGTGTACTTCCTGTTCTGAGAGTTGACCACAGCACCTGGCACGTGATAGGTGTCCAACACTGGTGTCAAATAAATAAAATGACTGAGTGGAAACTCAATAATAGATACTCAGTTTTGCAGCTTTAACTCTAATGAAAATATAATCCTTTAGTGATAATGTAATAAAAGAAAGATATAATCTGTGCCTATTATTATAACTCATTTATAATAAAGTTTTCCCAATGCTTCTGACTGCATCTACTGTTCAGAAAAGTTCATTGCAGTTGTCAGTGAAATCAGTGTAGCTCTGGGCCACATAGGTTTATAGGAATTCAGGACCATGATGCAACTAATAGGTATAGTAGTTTAGCTCCTACTTCAACCCCTCAATTTCCAGCCATTGATTTCTAGGTGTCTTTAGTGTGCGTTCATGACCTAGTCCTCCAGGATACTATGTAATGTCAAATATTCTTCTCTTTTGCTCTGATTTTCAACCTACGGGATCCTGTATATTCACAATAAGTGTGCAAAGGCCACAGAATCAGATCCCTGAAACCACAAAGGAATATGGCCCACTTTGTCTTCAGAGGAGGCAGCTGAAAGCAGCTCCATCTCAATCTGTTCATTGTCCTATTGAATTTGCATCAGACCCTGAAAAGCAATATACCCTCTGCTCCCATGGGCAGCATGGTTGGCTGTTTGATATTCTTCATCTTGACCATTGCTCCCCCAATTTTTCCATTAACACTTCCCTGCAAGCAGAGGCAAGTAACATACCTAAGATTTCTTTAGACTTTTGTTCTACCTTTAAAATCTATGCAAATGTTTATTCTAACCCATAATGAAACAGTGTTTTACTATGAAACTAATGCTTTACATCAGGTGGAAACTTTTATTCCAGGAAAGTGTATTACACGCCTTCTGTACTTTTTTCCATTACCATCAAGGACACACTTCAATAGTCTTGTGAGTACTCGTGGCCAGTTTGAGAAATTTAGCCTGGCTTGAATTTTAGTGGAAGAGCTCATTAATTTTCTTCTCACTGTTTATTGGGAACTACTGCATTAGAAGACAGTTATACATCAATGGAAGTTAAGTATGGGAAAATCTGACTAATAAACACATTTGTAATGTTCAAAATTACTCCTCCCCACCAATGATGAATGTTTATCCTTGGAAATAGCACTTGCTCTTTAATTAAGAGGCTAATTCCTTTGGGAGAGACCTTCAGACAGGCTTAATATGGACCCTCAGTATATATTGAGATTTGTTTGAATTTCAAAGTTGAATTACACTCTTCAACAGGAATTCCTAAAATACCAAGATCACATTTGGAAGCTACCAACATTTCAGTCAAAGACACATCTAGACTTTGATTCTGAGTGTAGTACTCCATGAGTTTGGTCAGGCATTATACTTCTTGAATTTAAGTCTGTTCAGATAACAGACTTCTGATCATAAAGCAATAATCATCACAACATTCTTGTTTGGTTAACCTTAAAATTTTAATAGGACATATAATAGTTACCATTCCTTAAGACTGACAGAAATATATTTCCAATGAATGCATAACTAATTCCTTCTTAAAAGGTAATGTACATTTATTACATAAAATCTTTTCACACTTGAGTAACGAGTAACATGAGGATACATTCAAACAAATGTACTATAATAAACCATAAAAAAACATATCAACATTAGTGAAATTTAATATATCAAATTATTATTAATGTAATAGTCTATACTATTCAGAAACTGCAAGGAATTGTTTAAATGACAGGATTTTATCCATATTAGATGGGCAAAAGGGCATGTTATCTATTATGAATCGTTGCCTAATACTGGAAAGTTTATGAGAGATTTCTGAGAAACAGGTAGCCGTTGCAATAACCTTACATATCCTTTCTGAGAATGCAAGTTAACAGAAATATTAAGTAGATAAATATTTAATTCTTGTCTAGGGGATAAGATAAATTAACTAGAATGATAGCCATATGAAAATGCACTTGGAATGATGCATAACAGTAGTTAATATCACATGAGGGAATATAGGCAAATGGTTTAATTGAACCAAAAAAATAAAATTGCATCAAAGTTCACAGTTCTGGAATGTCTAAACCAAAGTCAACTTTTATTGATATTTAAAGCAGTGAAACCACTTTCATCGATCTATTTTGTGCGGTAGGTGATGCACTATGAGAGAAACATCTATAATGTGCTGTGCAAAGAGTTATAAGTATTGTTGGCAATAAATTAAAAGTAATGTTGATGTTCCAAACAAGTTTTGATGGATAGTTAAATTTTGAAGTGGATGAATTTAGGTAGTTTCTGAACTTATTTCACTGTGGATATCATATTAAGAGCAGAACTTGCACTCCTAAAAACTGACTCTATTATTCTGTTAAAAAGTTCCTTCTGATGTAGGTATTAGAAGTAATATTTGCCGGTACTTTGTGGACCAACCTTTAAGTTCCGTCAGTGTTAAAAAACGGAATTATTTATTTTGAAGTATTAAACAAATACTGAACATAGTCTTGGATTCAATTTAAAAGGAAAGTTACAAGGTGCATGCACAAAAGAAATACTTATATAATATTAGACGTAAATGCACACATTATACCTAAGCACATACATGTATGAATAAACACTAAAAATGTTGCTAATTGTTTTTCATCCTTTTTTTTAAATTAGGAAAAGTAGCACTAAGCTATAATACTAGTTTTACAATGGGGAGAAATAAGGCATAGCCAGATTGTTTCTGTCAATTCATTTTATTCAAACTTCTATATAGTTAAAAATTGATTTAATTTTGATTCAATTCAGAAAACAAAATCACAAAATAAATTTTCCTTTCACCTTGAATTACAACTTCAAAAGCCTTACACTAAGAAACATGAGAATCCCCAAAAGGGAAGAAAAAATGCTAGAAAACTTGATTGACTATTGTTAGCATTACTATTATTACTTCACTGAGGGTAATCCTACTTAAAATGGCAAAATGTAAAGATTTAGATTTTGGAGGACTGAGGTTTAGCATTTACCACAGCAACTTTAATCACTGTTTTAGCATGCTCTGTTTTAT
This sequence comes from Balaenoptera physalus, assembly GCF_965194825.1. NCBI lineage: Eukaryota > Metazoa > Chordata > Mammalia > Artiodactyla > Balaenopteridae > Balaenoptera > Balaenoptera physalus. The sequence continues at coordinate 57,042,718 of NC_138887.1, read as the reverse complement.
CACCTGTAGAGATTTGGTTTTTTCCTAAGACTCTGTTTCCAGTTTCCTGATTCAAGTGCTTTTGTGAAAGAATTTACTGTTTGCTTTCACTACTCTTCCTTCTTGAAGGTAGTTTCCTAAAGAAAGAAACCAGCTTTAATCCAGCACTTAATTCAGGTTCTCATCTCCTATCTCTTCTTCCTGCCATTTCTACAGCTTGTGTTAGTTTGGTCCAGGAGTTTCTTAAGTACCTCATATCAAACTCCTGCCTCTGTCATCTCCGCAGGGTTCATCTCCTCAAGACACCCATTCAAAAGGAATCACAAATCAAGTTCCAATTCCCTTGATTAAAAATATAAGCACTTACTGAAGTGTCTTGAACAGGAGGTCAGAAAATTATTTTGTGTAACCCAAAGCAAATTTGCTAAAAGAAACAAAGAAAAAGGAGGAGGGAGAAGGAAAAAAACCCTGCAGATATCTGTATTAATTTTCACCTTTTTTATGTATTTCAATATTCCTTTGCACTAAGCTTGGCCCTATAGGTACCTTTTCTCAATTGTTCTGTTGTCAGACCTTCCGGGCTCTTCCACCTCTCCTTCCTTCTTTTCTCTACTAATCTTTTCCTACCACTTACATTTTGTACAATTCACATGTAATCTAAGGTCCCACTGCCATTTGAGAATGACTTTGGGGGCAGAGAAGATGTGTAGTTTAAGGGAAAGCAGCATACGGAAATGAAAAGACGGTGGGTGTCAGAGAACATAGGGCTATTGCATCTTATAAAGGCAGTGGGTTTACAGAATGCCTCTATACCTCTAGGATTTTCTTACAGAAAATCTCTATATAAGCACCTCTCTCCATCATTTCTTCAGGCTTCAACTCTGCAGATGGCCCAACTGGTGAAACATGCCATGTTGAATAACGTTTGCAATGTTGCTTCTCCCGGGTAGCGCATTTGAATTCTGACTTTTTCCCCCTGAAGACAATGAATGAATCTAATGGTTAGTACTTCAGTAGTTGAAGTGGGCCCATTGGAGGGGAAATTAGACTTTTTCCATCACTTCAAATTAGATTTTTATATGATTTCCTCTCATTCCAACCACAAGCATTCACAGTCACTGAGACGGTTGTGCCTACTGTATTTCAAGCACTGTCTCATGTGTTTACATAATTGTCACATTTAAACCTGAATTTGTGAAACTGCAGATATCACCAATCTTACTGTTTTGTCTTGCACTTTCAGATTTTCATCTGCCAGGAGATCACATTTGCCCCCCACTTCTACCTACATTTGCCCTCAACTTTTTTCCCCTGCAAATATCTCAGATTTGATTAGTGCTTTATAAAGTCAGTGATTTGTCTTCTCATTCAAAGTGGCATAACCATGGGATCTACTAAAAGCTCTTCTGTGGTAATTGATTTATCACTCTTATCATTTAATTCAATGCACACAGCTGAAATTTTGGTTTAATAGCTAAGTACACTCAGGAGGATTTCCCAGATTAATGTAGGACTGTGGCAATTTCTTAAAGTTCTGAACTTATAAAACTGACAAAATGTAAGTGCAGTCATTACATGGTGTGAGTTTTCTGGTGGAAATGTATTAATGAAAGATGATATTCTATTAGGTCAGCTTTATTATACTTTGTAAATATCTACAAATGAAATAAAAACAGAAATGAATCACAAGAAATAACCTAGTTCTTAAGGTAGTAAAGAAATTTTTTGATTTTAGGAATATATAAGGAAGATCTAGTGTCAAAAAAATGCCATCAAGAGTGAACAGGCATTTCAGCATAGACACAGTGAAACGTTCTCATCTAAGTATTTTAAAAACAGAAAATTCCTTTCATCTCTCTGTTCCTTGAACTGCGTATGACCATAATACAGGGTAAAAACAATACTGGTAATTCAATCTTTAATAACAGATTATTGCATAGCTCTTTATGGGATTTTTCCTTTTTTTTTGGATTTGATATTATGGAATATGAACATTACCACCCATGTTTTAAAAAAATTGAACATCTCTCTTCCATTGTACAAGGGATTAGAAAAATTGTATGTCCTAGTTTGATAGAGCTACCTATTCACACTGTGTATTAAATATAATTATTTTAAAACATACTCTAATTAGACCGATTATTTTTAAACTAATTATAAATTTGTTTGTAATGGTTTTCCATGTTGTATGTGTGACAGCTTATTATCTAGAGGGACTTTGGGGTGGACAGTATTATAGTATAGATAGCTCTACTACTGGCCTAAAAAGCAGGGTAAAAATGGAGAAATTTATACTCTTTTACTCTCCTGGTTCTGTTTTAGTACTTGTCAGTTATGTAACTGTTCTCTTCATTATTAGCATCTGGGTCACAGAAGAAAATCTGTGTACTGAGTGAGTTAATAGGTAAAAGTACAAAAACACAGCTTTGAAGCTTTACTCATAATATGTCACATATGATTGTTAAAGATCAAACTGGTTAGCTTTTCATATTTACAAAAATAATTTCTCAAAAAGGAATGTTCACTAACAAAAATGATTCTTTCAATAAGGGTTTCTTGTTTTAGACAATTTCTTGAAAGTTTAACCTTACTGATCACAAGGTGAACAGTTTATAAATTTAAAAAAATCAAAGTATTCCTTCAGATACATTTTAGTTACCAAACAAAGGAAACATCTTTTTTTATATTCTTAAATACCTGGATATATTGGAAGAATGCAAAATGATTTTAATATGCTTCTATTTAAATACAAAGAACCAATTCATAATTTTGTTTTTGTGTCGCTAAAATATGGGTTGAAAGGTTAAGACGCATATAAGGGAATTTAACACATTTCCTTCATTTTTATAGCAGCATTGATTATAAGATGTGATAATTTAGTAGCAGTGGTTTAGAGAAAAATTACAATAAATGAACATATTATTGATGTATCTAGATTTCAGAAATGTTAAATTATAAACATACATTATCCATAAATATAGACATATATGTACATGCATGTGTGCATATATGTATGTGTATATATACATGTGTGAATACATACACATATATGTATATATGTATATATAGAGATACACTTTCTTCTACAGGAAGAGGAATATAATCAATGGTGTGTTGATGTGTGTGTGTGTGTGCATGTGAGACCACCAACACTAAGAAAAGGAGCCCTGATTTGTAGCATTTTTCCAGTTTCCATGGTGTAAATACTAGTACCACAGATCACTTCTAGCTACTGCTACTATTATGCACAAATGGGAAGAGCAAGAGATGTATATATACGTATACGTGTGTGTGTATTAAATCTCCTAGAATCAATTGCTTGTTATTCTAGATTTGCGCCAAGTTAAGGAAGGAGGAGAAACACGGCTTAGTGTGAGAGTTCTGTGGGTGTGGTCTACACAGTTTCAAAAGTAAAGCACATAGACTGGAACTTAAGCACACTTGCTCTTTGAAAGAACACTGCTTAACATAATGATTAACATTAATTGCACGTTTTTATCTAGAAAAATAAATTTAATATACAGTATTAATGAAAAATTCTCAAATTGGCAGCTTTCTTTCTTTATCAGTGTGATCTTTGAATGTTCTTGTAAGTCATAGAAGTTTGTCTGCGTCTGCATGACCTCAAATGAGTTTTGTTTGTTTGTTTTTTAAATGGGCTTTTGATGTTTGTTCTGTAGCCTTGGATGTCTTTACTGGCCTAGCTACATTTTTCAGTTGTTGTTCCCAAAGATTCAGAGTCACATGTCTTTCTGAGCCTGAAACATCCCACAGTTGCTCTTCTTAGTGGAAGGAACTGGATGAAATCAGTGGACTGGTTGTTGGATGGCTTCCCAACAGTTAGAGTTAAAGTAATATTCCCAACTAAGTGAGGCTGACGACTCTACCAAGATCTTTCCATTCAGGAGCAGAATTTCTCCTGCTTGCCACAGCTGCTATCATATCTTCTGTGACTAGCCAACTCAAAAAATTCCCTTCTGATTCACAGACTACTTATACTTTACATCACCATTTTTTTTTAACATCTTTATTGGAGTATAATTGCTTTCCAATGGTGTGTTAGTTTCTGCTTTATAACAAAGTGAATCAGTTATACATATACATATATCCCCATATCTCCTCCCTCTTGCGTCTCCCTCCCACCCTCCCTATCCCACCCCTCTAGGCGGTCACAAAGCACCGAGCTGATCTCCCTGTGCCGTGGGGCTGCTTCCCACTAGCTAGCTATTTTACATTTGGTAGTACATCACCATTTTTTGAAAGTCTGAAGATTTTGCCTTCTGGATGTGCAGACCTAACAGAAGTTTTGAAAGGTTAGCTTTTTCAAGATTTTTGTACAAGTTGAATCTGAATAAACAAACACAACCCCCGCTTGCAAAAACAGAAAACAATGAAATATTAAAATATGGCAGCCATTTATTTAACAGTGAGTATGGTTTCCTCAAAAAATTAGAAAAGGTATGTCGTTACACAGAATTCATGTTCAGTGGATACTATTCCAATGTTTTCTATGGGATAATAGTAATCTAGCTTCTGAAACTTTAAATCTCCTTGAAGATATTTAAAGCTGAAAAGAGACAAAGCAAACAATCAGAAATCTAAACGCAAAAAATAATTTACAATGTGCCCCTATCTATAGAAGCTAATGGCTTCTATTACTTAAGAGCCAAGCAGAACGGATTAAGAAAATTAAAAGAATCTAAAGAAGGACTTGGCCATCTAGTGGGTGGGATGGGGGGGGGTTGGGAGGGAGGTCCAAGAGGGAGGGGATATATGTATACATATAGCTGATTCACTTCATTGTACAGCAGAAACTAGCACAACATTGTAAAGCAATTATACTCCAATTAAAAAAAAAAAGAATACAGTACTATAAACATGAAAAGAAAAAAAAAAAAGAATGACTTGGCCATCTAGTTAAAAGTCTTTTAAAGAATGATTTGGCCATCTGGTATAATTTCTTCAGATGTTATACTAATTTTATTTTATTTTATTTCAAGATTTTTTTTGATGTGGACCATTTTTTAAAGTCTTTATTGAATTTATTACAATATTGTTTCTGTTTTACATTCTGGTTTTTTGGCCACGAGGCCTGTGGGATCTTAGCTCCACGACCAGGGGTCAAACCCACACCCCCTGCATTGGAAGGCGAAGTCTTAACCACTTGACTGCCAGGGAGGTCCCTAATTTTACTAATTTTAATTCAAGCCCAAAACATTAAATTGCACCTGATAAACTGTATAAATAAAAATTGTCTTTTAGATGATGGAAAATTCTTAATCATGTCAAGTTAAGTGTTTAGGTATCTCAGATTGGGAGCTATGGCTTTATTACCTATATAATCCATTTGTGGATCTGGCTAAGCTACTAGTTCCAATAATATCCTTCATCAGCAAAGTTCTTGGGGTTAATTTTACTTTGTGAAAACCTATTTCCTTCTCCTTGTTTTAAATTGTTGCCTTTCAGTGTTGGTGGATACACTTTCTTCTATAGGGAGAGTGAAATAATCAGTGGTGTTTTGGGGGGTGTGTGTGTGTGTGTAACAACCAACTCTGTAAGAAAGGGAAGCCCTGATTTTTTTTAGCATTTTTACAGGTTCCATGGCGTAAATACTTGTACCACAGATAATTTCAATTTACTGCTACTATTGTGCATAACTGACTAGAGATGTCTACATTTGCTCTTGGGAGCTAGTACTTGCTAGCCTCCAGCACACCACTGGATCTAAATGATTGTTCTTTCCACATTATGAAAATATCAATACAATAAAACTGAACTTGAGAATCTAAGAACTTTTATAAGTTAAAGATTTCCCAATTTTATAATCAAAATGTCTTAATACCTCATGCCTTTTTATTTTCATAGCACTTTTTAATAACTGAAATTAATTTTACTTACTGATGATTGTCTGCCAGCAACACTAAACTGAGGAACTCCCAAGAAAATAAGGATCGAATCTGTCTGGTAGACATTGTGTTCCCAGAAACTACAAAAATACCTAGCACAAAATGGGCCCTCCATTAACATTGTTAAATAAGTGTCAACCTTTTAAAGTTAAGATGTTATATATTTCATTCCAAGTTAAATTAATTTTCAGTTAACAAGCCAGTAAGAATTTTACTTTATTAAAAAAATTGGTAATATAGATCTGGGTGAATATATAACTTGTTACTAATCTTTAATCCCCTCTTTTTATGTACATATCCCCTTTGTAAAGAATAGCTTTATATTGAATAAAAGAAAAAAACTTCTTTTATAAGCCACATATACCAATTTGTAAACATATTTTGGTACCTACCTGAATAATATTTTAACAATAATTAAACTCCTGCAGAAATCAAGCTGGACCATGTGACCTTGAAACACAGGAATATAGAAGGGAAAATAAAGATTGAAAATCATTTTTGTTGCCACTTCAGCATAAAATTAATTTGGGCTTATTTTTAGATTTCATCACATTTCCACTATAATAACCATAACCATAATAATTATGGTTAATTATTATAATAATTATAATAACCATAATAAATTATGATATTTATTCCTTTTTTATAATTCATTTGAAATATTTAATTTAGCACTTACCATGTGTTAGTAACTGTTTAATGTGTTGGTTCCACAGTGAAAAACACAGCATAGCAATCTTAGAGTAAATATATTTTAATACGAGAGAATGTAAAGAAGAAAATCACAAAACAGTGATATGGGCCCTGAGGAAAATAAATGGGCTATAGTGAAAATCCCATATATTTTAGATTGGATGGTCAGGGAAGTTTTTCTAAAGAGTGATATTCCAGATGAGAAGCAAAGAATATGAAGGAGTGGGAAGGCAAGTGGAGCTGCAGCTACGAATTTGGCTTGTTCAGGGAGCAGGATGAACCCAGTGTAGCTGGAGTCATGTAAGAGGGAAGGATGATGGAAATTGACACCAAAGAGTAGGCCTGGTGATTTCATTGAGACTCCTGTGGGCCATGTGTAGGAGCTTCAATTTTACTGTAAATGTGTTGGGGAAACGTAGGAGATTTGTAAAGAGAGGAGTGGTAAGATCTGAACTAGAACATTTCAAGATTTCTCTATGATGTGGAGAATAGATTGTAAGGAAACATGTAGAAGCTGATATGTTACTTAGGAAGCTCTTGCAGATGAGGGAGGATAAAGCTGTTGTCAGAAATAATCTTGAAAACAGAGTTGCTAGAATTTGGTAATGGGTTATTATGAGATATGAAGGAAGAGAAGTCAAAAAAAAAATCTAAGTTTGGCCTAAATAACTAGAAGAATTATAGTGTTGTTTACTGAACTGGGGAGACTAGAGGGGGAGTGGGTTATGTCACATAGGTATTTATTGTATGAATCTGAAACTCAAGGTGGAACTCAGGGCTAAAGATATATTCAGCAGACTCACTGAGATGTGGATGGTATTTACATCCTTGAAGCTGGATGAGCTCACTGGTGAGTGAATGTAACTAGAGAAGAGGAGAATCCTAAGAACTGAGCACAGGACACTCTACCCTTCGGTGACCCAAGTTACTAGGACGATCTAGCAAGAAGATGGAGAAGTTGAAGCTAATGAAGCTGGAGAAAATCGAGAGTATGCTTTTTCTAAAAAGCAAGCATAAAAAAAGGTTTCAAAGAGGGAACAACCAACTGCATCAGTTAGGTTGTGTAAGAGAAGGAACACAGACTGAGTTTCATAATTTGACTGGAGCAATTTCATTAGAGTTGTAGAGGAGAAAACCTAATTGAGATTGAACTAAAGGGAAAGGGAAGGGAAGTAAGTGGATAGAGGCAGTACGTAAAACGCTTCTAAGGAGCTTTGCTACAGAGGGGAGTAGATAAATGGGCCAGACCTGGAGAGGATTCAGATATATGGGTTCAGGAAAGTTTTTTGTTATTGTTGTTTTGTTTTTAGTAAAAAGATATATTGAAGCATATTTATATTTTGATGGAAATGATCTTAGTAGGACATGAAAAAATAAAGAAAATGCATAAGGGAAATACTTGAGTAGTCAAGAGGATATTTAGTGTAGTACACAGTGGCCAGATGTAAAAGCAAAAAACATACATTCATTGTAACAAGAGGAATGGAAACTTGAACTGGAGGTAGAAAGAATAAGGTATGTCTCTCCTGGTTGCTACTGTTTTATCACTAAAATAAAGAGTGAAGCTATCATTTGACAATGGGCAGAATTGAGGCAGAAGGTTAGAGGAAGAAAGTGGAAAATAGTCAACTCAAGGATTTAAGAGTAATGATAAAAGAATTGCTACGGACATTTAAGGACAGCTTAAGATTTGCTTTCATGAATAAAAATGAGACCAGACAGCATAAGGATGCATGTGTGTGTATGTGTGTGCACACGTGTGCGCATGTGTGTATTTTGCCATTTTAAGTGCTCAGGTGAAATCAAGAATTTTGAAACACTAATAGAGATGAATCCTTTCTAAATAGTCATGGTGTGTTAAATGATTTGTTAAATATTTTGACTAGTACTTCTGGATACAGGCAAGCTATAGGTAAAGAACATGTTAAACCTAGGTTTGGACTTTATTAGGAAGAGATGGCTGAGGTAGAAATTCACAAATCTTTTAGACGTGAATAAAAGGACATGATTTTAGTAATGGACAATAAAATTTAAGTCCAAGAAAATAAGTGAGGAGATGAAGAAATAACAAATAGTGAGAAAAAAAACTGTGGGTGAATAGGTGAAGTCCCCTATGGTGTCAGTCAATTTTTAGAATGGGATCAGTGTAGGTTGTTTGCAATATGGTCACAAAAATTATTTTCAGCTATGTGTGTATATTCCTTTGCAGTGGCTTTCCACTATACCCATGGAAAGTGGGATCTGTTTTCTCACCTCTTGAATCTGGGCTGTCCTTGTGGGAAGTTTTGACCAGTAGAATGCAGTGGAAATTATATTGTGTGACTTCTGAGTTGAGGTTCAAGATATCTCATGGCTTCTGCATTTGCCCCCTTGAAACACTGCTGTCCCATGTAGAAAAGTCAGGGATGAGAGATCACATATAGAAAGAAACCAGCTGACAGCCATCATTAACTACTAAGACAGTTGCCAGCACACAGAATTATGAACTAATAAATTGCTATTTGAAACTATTACATCTTTGAATGCTTTTGTCACATAGCAATAAGCAACTCATACAGGGGCATTATTAGAGTATTTAAACTAGAAAACTAAAAGATAATAAGTTGTGTTAATTACTGCTCAAATTTAGTGATAGCCCATCTGAATACTCTGTTACATAAAGACTAAATATTGGGACTTCCCTGATGGCACAGTGGTTAAGAATCTGCCTGCCAATGCAGGGCACACGGGTTCGGGCCCTGGTCCGGAAAGATCCCACATGCCGCGGAGCAACTAAACCCATGTGCCACAACTACTGAGCCTGCGCTCTAGAGCCCGTGAGCCACAACTACTGAGCCCACGTGCCTAGAGCCCGTGCTCTGCAACAAGAGAAGCCACCGCAATGAGAAGCATGCGCACCGCAACCAAGAGTGGCCCCCGCTCACCACAACTAGAGAAAGCCTGCGTGCAGCAACGAAGACCCAAACACAGCCAAAAATAAATAAATAAATAACTTTTTAAAAAAAGACTAAATATTAACTTTCAATTTAACTTGTATAACATAAAAGGAAGAGATAGGAAAGAGAATATAGCTAATATAGCTAATATATAGAATTTAAACACAGATTAAAGACTGAAGCTTGATATTTTTGTAAACACTCAGAGGACTCAGAAGAAATCATTGCGTACTGTGGTCCTTGTATTCCTCAATACCATCGAACCTTCCAGAGCAGGAGCCATTCAATCCTCCCAAAGCTCCTGCAGCAGTTGGCACTTGTCCAAAGCTGATCACTATTAATTGTTGGTTTAGCTGTGCCATGGGTTACCAGCATCCCACTTCCCACTGATGAGGAGCTCAACCCACTTTCAAGTCCAAGCATATGACCAAACCTATCCCCAAATTCCATCCTTGAGTGGCTATTTTGGAGGGCCATTCCTCATACCAGTTTCTGTGTCATACACGTCCGGGAAGGAGACAGAAACCACACCAGGTATTTGAATAGAGAAAATTTAAGTAATTGTTCACTAGCTGAAAGGATAAAAAGAAATCTCTAAAGTATAAATGGAGCAACTACAGGAAGCAGCTAACACCCCCAGAGTTGAAAGAACACAAGAAAGATACTGAATTCCTTTAAATTTAGAGGAAAGAGCCCTAACAAGCTAATACTCAGACCTCTGAGGAGTAGGTCCCGCTCAGCTGGTGTTGGTATTTCCAAGCTTGGGGGGTCTCATAAGCCTGGAATCTGACCTCTAAAAATAGGGCACCAAGTTAATCAGTGCTTGTCTCTCTGGGAGTGAGACACAATAAAGCTGGTTATTCAAGCTTTAGAGAAACTGCAAACCAGATTCAGCCGCTGGTATAGGAAGAAATTGTTCCTGCTTGGGTAAATAAACATTGCTCCATGACACAGGAATCACAAGCAGATAGGAAGCCCACAGGATGTGACAAAAAACAAAAAGGAACAAGCAAGTCTTTCTTTCTCCTTCAGGCTTACAATCTTTCTCCAGAGCAACTTTTTGGAAGAACCAATCATTGAACCAGCTGGTAGAGAAGAAATGTGTTTCACAGATTTCCAGTTTAAGTATCGCAAAATAGTACAGAAGGGGAAGTTTACAGCCAGTAACTTAATTTGAACAAAGCCCAGAGAAAAATAAGAAAGAAAGAAATTAAGGTGTTGAAGAGAAAAGTAAAGAGTCCAGGTCCAATATTAGCAAGTGTTTAGTGGTATAACCCCTTCATTTTAGGTTGGTACCACATAGTGCTGCGGCCTAAGATGCGGAAATAGAAACAGCAACAAAAAATAGATTGATTATTATGGGGACTGCAGCCCAGGTTAGAAGCATCTCAATCTATAGAATTAAGTTGATTCCAGATTGTTATATCCCAAAGGCACCGATAAGAGACAAATATAAAATGTATGTGTAATATCATCATAGACATTGTCATTTCTACAAACAATTTTTAATATATTTTTCACACAGTAAAGATTAACCAGGATATGACTAAGATCTGGTAAGGCTATAAAAAGATTATAACTCAATAATGAAAAGGCAAACCACACATTTTTTAAAATCATATATGTATTGCCAATAAGAAGTCGTAAGAGTGTCCAACATAAACCACAATTGGATATTGCAGTGTATGCAAAAGAAAAAGTTAAAAATAATGACTGAAGACAGCAAATGTTGGTGATGATATGAAGCAACCGGAATTCCTATACATTCTGGTAGGAAAGTAAAATAGTGCAACCTCTTCAGAAAATCTCTGGCAGTTTCTTACAAAACCAAAGCATACATTTCGAAGTCTAGATATTACCCAATAAAAATGATAACATATGTCTACAGAAACTTGCAGACAAATGATTACAGCAGTTCTATTCGTAACTTCCAAAAAACTGAAACAGCCCAAGATCTGTCAATAGGATAATGGAAAAGCCATCATATATTCATTTAATTGAATACTACTAAGTAATATAGGAATAAACTACTGATACATGTAAAAACATGAATGAAATTCAAAAACATTACCTGAGTGAATGAAGCCTTCTGACACAAAATGCTGCATACGGTATTGTTCTATTAAAATGAAGTTCGCTAAAAGCCACAACAAATATTTGGTGGAATAAACCAGAACATATTTTTATCTCAGAAATGGGGACAGAGATTGACTTGGAAAAACTATGAGGGAACTTTTTGGGGTAAGAGTAATGTTGCATACTTTGATAGGGGGTTGAGTTACACAAAACATCCTTTCCCAAAAAATCTTCAAGTGTACAAATCTATTTTATCATGTCATTTTTATACCCAAAATAAACATATATATAAATATTAAATTCTAGTTTTCATATGTATATCAAAAGTACTATGTAGAAGAGTTATGATATACTTAATATAGTTTGAAATAAATCCTAAAATAGATTGATAGATGTAAGCAGAATGTAGTGGGTAGATATGTGATAGTTGATCAAGCAAATAAATTAAAATATTAATAGTACAATATAGGTGGCGTGTATATGAGTATTCAAGGTAACAATCTTTGAACCTTGCTCTGTGTTGAAAATTTACATAGTAAAAATGTTGTCTAAAAAATTTGTACAGAGGAGAAAAGTAAACAAGAACATCAACTAGCACAACAAACAAGTGATAAACACTGGCTTACAGGTTTCAAGACTGTGAAAGATCGTAAAGTGAAAGATCTTAAAGAGCTATGCTTAAAACATGCAAGGAAATAAAAATGAAAACTAATAATTTTATCAGAGAACTGGAGGGTTTTGTTTTATTTTTCTTTTTAACATCTTTATTGGAGTATAATTGCTTTACAATGGTGTGTTAGCTTCTGGAGGGTTTTTTTAACTAGCATATTTGAAAGAAAACCAAATAGACATCCTAGACTGAATAAAAAACTCAGAAGATGGATTCAATGGCAGATTTGACTCAGCTGAAGGGGAAATAAGTGAATGGTAAGATATATCATAAGAAAATTCTCTCTGAATTAAGTACAGAGGTAACTGTATGGGGAAAAAAAATTCTAGGGAAAGAGAAGATCTAACCTATCACAAACTAAGAGGAGAAATTTGAGCAAAAACAATGTTTGAAAAAAACAAATAAATGGATGATAATTTTCCAAAATTGATGAAAGACATTAAGTTACACCTTCAAAGAAATCTTCTTCAAACCCCAGGGAAGATATGTGCAAAGAGAACTGCACTTAGGCACGTGTTACTGAAACTACTGAAAATGAAATACCAAGAGGATATGTTAAAATTAGAGGAAAACAACAAGGCAAATTGCCTTTAAAAGATACTTGACTCCCTTGAAAGGCAAGGAAATGATATCTTTGATAAAGGTTAAAAAAAACGCATGCCAATGAGTGAATTAAAATAGCCATTTAAAAGACAGCATTAGCACACTGAAAGAAAAATATAAATTTTTAGAAGGGAAATACATAACATATTCAGATATATAAGTTGACGAATGACTGGTAAAATGTGTACCATGTAAAAGTAAACAAGAGAAGTGAAGTAGCTATACTAATATAAAACAGAGTGGACTTTAAGGCAAAACCATTTCTTGAGATGAAAAAGTGTTCCATAGTGATAAAACTTTCAATGAAACCTGGGTGATAAAATGAATTACTCTTAAAATATATAAAGCAAAACTTAACATCAGAGAGCTAAGTCTATAATCACACTTGGGGATTTTCCAACATTTCTCTCAGTTAAAGTATATACAAAGTCAACAAGGCTATGAGAAATTTGAGCACCACTGAAAATCTGGACCAAATGGAGATACACAGAAAACTACACTCCACATCTAGAGAAAGCATATTTTTCCTAGTAGACATAGAACATTTATCAAAATTGATCCTATACGAGGCTAGTAAAGGAAACAAATTTCATATGATTTAAATTATATAGAATATGTTCTTTGACCCCAGACAAATTAAACTAGAAATCAGTAACGAAAAGAGCATTAGAAAATCAAAAGTAAACAATACACTGTTCAGTAATCTAAATCTAAATGAGTACTCAATATCATTAATCATAGAGAAAATGCAAATTATATTTCTAATGACATACCACCACACCACATTAAAATTTCTATAATTAAGGACTGACAATATCTGATGAGGATATGCTTTGCAGCATGTGAATCAGAATGGGGTGGGTGTAAATGAGTACAACTGTGATTAACAGGCCAATTGTTTGGCAGTATCCACTAATGCAGAATATACACATAGTTTTCACCCAACAATTCTATTTCTGGGTATATAAGACTGCATAAGTGCACCAAAAGACATATACAAGAATGTACATTGTGGCACAGCTCATAATAGCCAAAAAATTTAAACAACCCAAAATTATGATATATTCATACAATCACATAATATACATATACAATGAAACTGAACAAACTACAGCTCTATACACAATGTAAATGAATCTTACAAACTTAAGGTTGAGCAAAACATGTCAGACATAAAGGAGTACATACAATATGATTCCATTTGTGAAAATCTCAAAAACAGTAAAAATTTGACTGAAGTGATAGAAGTCAAAATAAGGATTTCCATATAGGTGAAATGGGGGAGTTTGTTGGGGGAAGTAGGGTATGGGACCAGTATGGAGGAGAGAGAACGTCCAGAGTACAGGATATTTCCTATTTTCAGATCTAGAGACTGATACATGGCTTTGTTTACTGTATGAAATTTCATCTATGTGACAGTTTTTTAGGCATCTATATTTATGTTATAATTTATTTTCCTTTTTAAAAAAGTAAGGTTGGAGAGAAAGGAGTGGCATATGTAGACCTACCATGGATGTATACAGCTTGATATAAAATTAGTTTTTCAAATTTACCATGTAGGAAATTCATCTCCCTTCAACCAGTCCTTCACCTGTAGTACATAGGCTATAATGCCTTATATCTACATCTGTAGTACATCTAACAGTTGCCAGACAACATTGGCGTATTCAAGAGTGCTTAAGTGACCAGTATTCCAAGAAAGCTAGGAGGTCAGGATAAAGAGATGGCATAGTCTGAGACATCTTGACTTTGAGGCTAGTGCTGAGAACCATAAGTTTCAGAAACAGATGGCAGCTCCATTCGGGTAATAATTCTCACCTGTCCTGTGAGCAGTGACCAGATTGGACTTAGGCCATAGAATAAACCTGTGATTCCCCATCACACCATCCTTACTTCCATAGCACCTAAGTTCTTGACCATAATAGTCTTTCAATAAGTGTTTGTTCATTTGAGTTGTGTATTTAAAAGAAATAACAGTTCTGACTAGAATTTTCAGGTCCTTCATGGTTGTCTTTTCAGACAATCAGGTGAAGTAAAGAAAGTTTAGATGAACAGACCCTTTTCTTTCTAGGTGGTAAAGAGTCTAACAAAATATTTAATTGATTGGATGATGTGGTACTTCTGTATTGTAAATGTGCACACATGAAAACATTATAAGTATTATTTTACCTGTTTAAAAAATGTTATTTTCTATACTCTTAAAGACAATTAATTTTCATTTAAAATTATTTGTTAAGTCTTTTGAAATTATGTAGTTTCATTCTGGTGGTCTCCTGGCTGATATTCAAAGACTTTCCTGCCATTCTGGTCTTACCAGCCCCGAATGCCCGCTGCTTCAAACGCATGATTTCCGTGATAGTCAAAATTGTCTATGCTGTGTTACCCAGCAGTTCTCTGTTTCCCAGGCAGTATCTGCTGCTTTGAAGGCCTTCCCACTTGCTTCCCTTTTAGCTACCTATCTCCCCATGTGCCTCTACAATCTCCTCATCCTTGCAGTGCTAGGTTAAATTCTGCCTGCCCCAGGAAGCTCCCTCATTCCTCAATCTTCTCTTCTACCTCACCTTCTACAATCATAATTGATATCTTATTTCCACGTGTTTCTCTAGGAACTTAATTGGTACATTATTATTAAATATTTTTCATAGCTTCTCTTTTATTAAAGTTACTTATGCAAGTTGTTTTCTGCATTTCTAAATCATGAACTCCTAAGATTTACATTAATTAACTTTCTATCTCCCCCTGCTCCAGAGTGCTTCTCAGGTGTACTTTAGCATAAAATTTGACTAAACTTTTTTGGCTTAACTCAGTTGAACTTCTTACAGTCCCAAACTTGTACATATTTTTGATTCTCAGGAAGCTATAATGCCTTATATCTACATCTGTCATTAAACATCTCTATTCGATTTTTTTCCCCATTTCTTTACTTGACAATGTTACAGTTGGCCAGGAGCCCAGTTACTGAGAGATCTTCTTTACAAACATATGGCTGTATCTGAATGATTGTGCTGGACTTGCGTGCGCTCATTTAAGTCTAATGAGGTCCGCAGAGGTGACTGTATGACTCATGACATGAGGTCATTTTTCCAATTAGCATTCTGACAAATGCATTAGAAGGAGAACCCTTTCAATAGATTTCCACAGCTGCTGAGGGGATCAGGTGTCAGAAGATTTTCAGCTTTGTTCTGCTGTTCTGTTCAAATAACTTATTTTTACCCAGACTGCCTCTTGATGCAGCTGGTGGTGATCATATATCATCTGAGTCTGAGCCCAGTTTAAAAATGGTCCTTGTTACAGTACTATGACTATAGAAATTTTTAAGAAGGATCAGCTATAACTTTTGACTGAGTCATTCACCTTTTTAAAAAAGTGAGATTATTTCCATATAGTATAATACAAAATAATTTTAAGAACTACCCCATTTCTGAGACAGTGTAAAATACATACTTGCAAGCATAATAAAAAGGGGTCAAGACACTTCTGTTATCCTGTAACAACACCTAATTCCACTTTGACCTTTCACCACCTTTGTATTTAAAGTCAGAACATATGTTCTCCTTCAGATAAAAGTGTTTCAAAATCAATAGCCCTTCTCCAAGCCAATCAAACATCACAGACTTATAGGAATTCTTCTGTGAGTGAAGCCCTGGGGTGCTGCAAAGAAGTGAAGGAGAATACCACTGAGGGAATGGTCTCAATTCTTCAGTGTTTACGCTTAAGGATGTATATTGGTACCTTGGAGAAACTTGAATTACATACTTAAAAAGAGATAAATTCCTCTTTTGTATATTCTTTTCTTAACTATATAAGTTTTAGATGTACAGCATTGTAATTTGACATCTGTATACACCACAAAGTGATCCCCACCACAAGTTTTGTTACCGTCCAACACCATACAGCTGACCCCTTCACCAATTCTGCCCACCCTCCCACCCCTCTGGTAACCACTAATCTGTTCTCTGTATCTATGAAGTTGTTTTCATTTTATTTTGTTTGTTCATTTGTTTGAGTTTTGTTTTTTTAGACTCCACATATGAGTGAAATAATATGGTATTTCTCTTTCTCCCTCTGACTTACTTCACTTAGCATAATACCATCAAGTTCCATTCATGTTGTTACAAATGGCAGGATTTCATTTTTTATGGCTGGATAGCTCTGTGTGTGTGTGTGTGTGTGTGTGTGTGTGTGTGTACGTGTACACAGACATTTATATATCTCACATCTTCTTTATCCATTCGTCTGTTGACAAATACTTAGGTTGTTTCCATATCTTGGCTATTGTAAATAATGCTGCAGTGAACATAGGGGTGCATATGTCTTTTTGGATTGTGTTTCTGTGTTCTTTGGATAAATATCCAGAAGTGGAATAGCAGAGTCATATGGTAGTCTTATTCTTAAATTTTTGAGGACTCTCCATACTATTTTTTATAGTGGCTGCAGCAATTTACAGTCCCACAGCAGTGTATAAGGGTTCCTTCTTCTCTACATCCTCTCCAACATTTGTTATTTCTTGTCTTTTTAGTAGTAGCCATTCTAACAGGTGTGAGGTGATATCTATTGTGGTTTTGATTTGCATTTCCCTAATAATTAGTGATATTTAAGATCTTTTCATGTGCCTATTGGCTATCTGCATGTATTCTTTGGAAAAATGTCTATTCAGATTCTTTATCTACTTTTTAACTGGATTGTTTGTTTTTTGTTGTTGAGTTGTATAAGTTCTTTATATATTTTGGATATTCACCCTTTATTGGATATATGATTTGCAAATATTTTCTTCTATAAGATAATTTCTTAATGTAAAATTTCCTAACAATTAAGGACTTCTAAATTATCTGCAGCACTTTGAATATTATCCCTCAAGAAATTCCAAAAAATGAAAAATAATATTAATAAGTTTATTGGCATAAAAGATAAGCATAAATGCAAAAGATGGGGAATTAACCAACTTTTAGAAAGATGTGATCCTCAGAAACAAGCAGAATTTTATTTCCTTGAATCTCAGTCAATAAGAAAATGGTTTCCGGGGCACTTCTACAGAAGAATGCCCACATTAAATTTAATTCCACCACTGGTCATATCCTATAGGCATTTGTTTTCAGACATTTCAGGTTTTTGTTTGTTTTGTCACTAAAATCACATTTCAGGATATTTGATGATGATCTAGTGGTGAGAAAGAGTTGCCTGCATTATGTTCCCTTTTCTTAGGATTTGCCAAAATGCTATAAGCATTTATTGTTCTACTTATTCAAATACTACAGTGCCCATATGTAGAAAAGGGAAATAAAATTAATCAATAGATTCTTTATGCACTAATATGTGTTCTCCAGAATCAAATATGGGATTTAAATTTAGAACTACTGCTTCCTATTAAAGATGTTAAAATGCACTTGACCCTTGAACAGCACAGGTTTGAGCTGCATGGGTCCACTAATAGGCAGATTTTTTCAATAAGTATATATTGTAGCACTGCAGTATCTAAGGCTGGTTAAATCTGCAGATGCAAAACTGCAGATACAGAGAGCTGACTTTAAAGTTATATGCAAATTTTCTACTGTGCAGATTGTCAGCCCTCCTATTCCTTGCGTTGTTCAAGGGTCAGCTGTACTATCTACTACGATCTTGCCTCCCCTAGAATAAAACAACTTAATCAATTTTTTTTAAATCTGTTTAAGAATAATTTAAGGATTATCATTCATCTGGTCCTATTATAAAGAAGATGATTAGTAATTCCACTGAGAACAGAAAAGAGGAAATATAATAAATATGTAGTTAAAAGAGTTTTCATTAAGGAAAGAATAGAGCATACTTTGAGCTCTATTTTTCAAAAGAGTATTCAGCTCAAACTTCATTCTAGAAACAAAAGTATGGTTGTCACATTGCAATTCACATCTAAGACACATGGTTATTTCTTATCATAAGGCATCATTAATGAGCCAAGGGTTTTCTTGCCTTTTATGTAATCCAGACTGTATTCAGGTACAATGAAATACTCTACCTTTGAAGCTGTACTTGAAAGTATTGAAACATTTTCTGATAACAAAATCAGTACATCAAGATTGACAGACTATAACCCACAGACCATATCCAACCCATGCCTCTTTGTAAATAAAACTTTATTGGAACACAGACACACCCATTCCTTTAGGTACTGTATATGACTGCTTTCTTCAAACAAGGGCAAAACTGACTAGTTGCAACAGAGATCAAATGGCCCATGAATCTGAAAATATTTACTATCTGGCTCTTTACAGAAAAAGTTTGCTAATGCTTGAAATACATCTTTGATTTGTCTAATTGCTGTGTTGTGAATAGAATTATCTTATTAAACTTAGTTAGACCTAATTATTAAAGGACTATGGCCACAATATCAAAAGTTACCATTCTGCCTGTGTAGGCACACACAAATAGCCAATTCATTCATACCATTTAAGACAAGTTGGAAAATATATCAAAAGGAAAGTTAAAAATAACATCTTGTTCACCATGGTTCTTATGAGAAAATTTGTAAATATCTTTCAATACTAAAGATAATAATGGAATATAAATTTGGAAATCTTTGAAATATTATGTAGGTTCCTTGAGGTTATTCAATTTTAGACATGTATGCATACATTTCATTACTTTTATGTGGTATTTACTCTTCTATAATGCTAGGTGTAAAACAAATTTTTACACCTATGAAAAATATGGTGGTTTGAAAAAATCACTGATAAGTTGAACATTTTCGCAGAAAGAATGTTTTCAATGGTAGGGTAAACACTTGGATAAGGACTCACTGCCTAGAGAGAGATCACACTGAAGTAATAAACATCCATGTCTGTCTGTCACCCAAAATAGACCTGTAGGAGCTCTCCCTTGACTAGATTTTAAAAGAAAAATTTACAGAACTTGCTTTTTCCTAAAGATGTAGAGAGCACAATATAACTTCAGGCCTCTAAGCCTGAATCAATCATCTGGTATCCTCTTTAGAGTAAACCTACTAGTAACTTTAGACATTGTTTGAAATAGGAGCTGGAAGGTCCCTGAGAAATTATTTCACAGGAGCCCAATCTTTGCAAGAAAGGGGAAAAAATGTAAGCTTTCTTCCCAAAGTGTAGTCCTAGAAGTTGGTAAAAATGTAATTGGGTTATTGAAGTAGCAAAAAGGAGAACTCAATTTAGCCCATTTAAACACATGCACGCGCACACACACACACCTATTTTTAATTCTGCCTAGAAGTGAGGTCTCATTACCCAGGGAAAATGAAGCTACTTCAGCTTATGTCTTATCACTGGCTCCCCTTCTCCCTGAAGCTGTCCCAGCAGAGGCAGAGAAGTGGCTTTAAATCTGAGTTTACTGGAGAGGGAAACCTGGGCAGTGCGGCTAAACTAGACGGATTTTAAGATGATCTACACTTGCCGGTTTATCTTATAAGTGATTCTCAGTAACATAGAACAGAAAAGCATGTTCAAAATGAGCAAGACAAGTTAATGAAATGTAAATTTAAAGACTTATAGTGTTCATTTTGTGTACTAATGTGTAGACACAAGACAAAATAAGGATAGAAAATGATTCTGGAGTAAATTTTTTGTATAAACCAGTTCCATTTAAAAAATAGGAATTGAATATTGCAGTGTTATAAATTAATTGGATCGTAAGATTTTTGTTTCTTTTCACTAACACATGCACACAAAGAAGAATAACGTTCTCTCCGTAGAATGTAGTAACTTTTAGATCTCTTTTTGATAAGAACCTTGACATTAAAAGAAAAGCTACTCTGGCTCCAGAAACTAGAACAATAAATGTGCTTCAGTTAGCCACAAAGCAGTTTACTCTCATATTTCATACAGAAGAAAATGATACCTCCATTAAATATAACAGCAAAAAATTAAGAAGAAAATAATAAAACAGTTGATTAGAGCAGCAAACATCTACTATGTTCTGGAAGGTCCTAAGTGAAGGCTGGATGCTTTCCTCTGGCTCAGCATGTGGTGTAGACGCTTCCTTTTTATCACCTCAGTCCTGTCCACAACATTACATTAGGCCAGGCAGTAAGACTAGAATTATTGAGTGGTTTTATGTTTGGAATTCTGGTTGTTTCACTAAATGCTTTTTAACGAATACTTTAATGCACTTCTTAATCTATAGTTTCTCTATTTCGTGCTTTTCCCCACCTAGAGATTAATATTTAAGTAAGAAACAGTACAATTCTTTTAACTGCCAGGTTTTATTTTTAATTCCCTTAGTTAAATATTAATTTTTAAAATAATTATCCTTAGATTACTGTTAAAGCAATATTCTTATAGTCAACATTCCTATGAAAAGGATGACTTATTGGAGGAAGTGATGAAATTTACTAGTACATTAGAGCAGGTATGAATTTTGAAATGGGTTTTACTTATGTCAGGAATACAATGCAAATGCAAATATTCCCCTGTGTAAACTAACAGCAGATGAAAGGAAATGAACATAAACTACTGATTCGACTGATTGCAATCAGTGCTAGTAAGGATGTAGAAATAGATGGTTTAGAAATTTTCAAGAAAGTTAAATGATACTAATCCACTGTCTTGAGTTATTTAATATGTCTTCAGTAGATTCACATGCTGATGGACCTTTATTTATATCCTATAATTGATGTCCTGTTTAAAATACATAGTTTATTACTTCTAATATTGAAAAAAGTTAGTAGAACAATTGCAAAGTAATTTTTCAAACTTCTCATTTGTGTTTTAATTTTTGTGTATTCCGCTTTATTTCTGCAACCCCTCCTCTCACTTATCAAAGGTTGAAGTTGGCTTCTGAAAATTAGTAGAATAGCACACCTTGAACACATTTAGTTAATAGACTATTGTGTTCTTTAAAAAATTCTTCGTAGTTGCATGACATGTTTTACAATTACAGTATTAATAAGAAAAGGTAATACATTTTGGCTTGTATAATTACTATTGATTTGCTTTCACTTTTCAAATATACTTTCAAAGTAGGGCAGTGCTCTGGTGCTACTTCTTATCAGGTTTACAGTCATTTTTGCAAAGTGATTTTGATCTTAGTCATGACTATTCAAATAAAATGGATTGATAATCAATAGAAGAAAATTCTGTATGAATTATTTTGATCTATATATTGGTTTAAGTATTTGTCCTAATAGCACACTCTCAAAGAGCATATCTGAAGCCCATGTTTCATTTTTTAAAACTGTACATTAGGAAAGTAAGATAGAGTTTGTGATATATTTATGAGGTGCATAACTTTATACTGACTTGTAAATATGGCTTGTGTCTGGCTTCAGAATTCCTTGCTTAATCATAATTAGATGCATTCTTAATGATGTACATATCCCAGATATTAACACATACACTAAAAAATAATGAAAAGAGGTTTTTTTTTTTAATGTAATGAGCATTGGCAGATGGGTTTTGGGACGTGTGACCGAATGAGACCAGAAGAATTCTTAAACAATGGGAGATAACAAAAGAGGATAGGAAAATAATATTCTTTCCCCCAATGAAATTTGACTGTAATTATTTAATGGATTTAAGCAATTGACAGTGTAGGATTTGTATAAATTCCCCTCCTTCTGGGACCATTCATTAAAAGGAATTACAGCCTTATTTTTTTGTATGACATGGTTTACTTTTCTTAAGCGTGTTCCAAATCACATTATTGCTACTGCTTAGATTACAGTAAAAAGTTTACCTTGCTTTGACCAAATATAGACAGTGGGATACATTTCTGAAATATTTCTGGGAGTGCTTTCCCCCTTGCACTTTGTCCCTAAAAATACAGTTTTGATCTCTCTAAAGGGTCCTACAAAAGGGCATCTAGTACAGAGGTCTGGGTGGGCTGAAATCCAGTCCATATACCCAGTCCAGGCCGTGTGGGGCTCCACTGACTCAAAGGAAGGGAAACTTTTTCTCTACTAATAATCACTGTCCAATTACCAAGCATTGTATCCAGAGGACAAATCTACTGTATGGTTTCTATTGCATCTACCCAGAGATGGTGCCTTTTTCCGAATTGCTCAAGTGTGACATAGAGATCATGGTTATCACAGATGACTCAAGTGACTAAGCAGTGTGCAATGCCAAAGGGAAAGATGGAAGGCACACGGGAACCCAGGGAGAAGTAAGAAGTTAAATGATTTGATTTTGGATTCAAAAATAATCTTTGAAATTCAAGAAAGATACTGTAGCTTTGAGAGCAAACACTTTGATTTTATGAGCCTAGTCTTTTTGAGTTTCAAAAGGCTAAGACCTGAAAGATCCAAAAAGAGATAGAAAATATATTAGATGGAAAACTGAACTAACCGAGAAAAGAGGTAAATGTTCCCATGTTGAAAGAGAAAGGGCTACTTGAAGGGAAGAATAAAACTTAGACGCTAGTAGGGCCTTGATAAGTTACTTCTAACTTGCCCTCCCCTCCAGGCTCTAGTTTTCAGACTGGATGAAAAATGGAATCCTAGGATATTTGGGAGTCCTAAAAAGAATGAAAACATGTGCCTTGACTTCCAGAGCAAGCATAGGGATATGACAAGCCTTGCAGAGTTCCGAGGACACCCAGATGCAATACAGCAGCTATAGAATTGACATGGTGATAATGTACCTCTTCACAGGTGAGTTTAAATAGACTCCCTGCCTTCCTGCATCTACCAACAAACAGCTTTATAGAATATTCAAAATATTTTCTGTGGCTCTGAGGCGGGCATCAAAGGGGAAAAGAGGGAGAGCTGGTGGACATGAAGAGGTGTGAAAGACTATGAAAGAGGTTATAATCTCTGAGGGCTTAATGACAAGACACCAAACAGGTAATGCAAATAGCTTGACCAATTCTAGTTGGGTTAGAGCTCGAGTATAAAAACAACTCAGCAGATGCTTCCCGCACTAGTGCCTGGATTCTATTTTAGCCAAGAAGAATTGAGATGGGTATAGAGAAACCCATTCGACTGTGAAATTCTAAATCAATTACAAATTCCTCTATTTAGGCTTGGGATAGTCTTAAATTTTATTATGGATTTAAATGAAGATAGTTGCATTTTATATACATCCAAGTTTATGGACTATGAAAACCCATACTCTACAAAAGGATATAAAAAACATGGCAGAAGAGAGACCTATAGAGTATTACTTTTAAAGTCACCATGTTGTTTTTAAACAACCATTAAAATATGATTTTATTTTTCAAGGTTCCATTTACCTATAATATTGGGGGGGCTCAGATTTTGTCACAGTTTATTCATTCATGATTGCAACTTGAGGGACTTTATCAATTAGCCGGGCATATCTTCACATATAAGGTGAGAAAGATGAATTGAAACAGATGAAGTGACTTGCTCAATTTGTGGGCTAGCAGGGCCAGAATTTAAGTCTCTAGATTAAGACCTAGTAATGCCCTTTCCAATTTTTTTTCACTTTCCATGTTAAGTGTCAAAACTCATCTTAAATTTCTAACAAATAGCCCTACCTTAATACAACTAGCAAGTAAAGACATTGGCAAAAATAAATCATTTGTCAGAAAACGAGAGCCATTGCTTTGGTTTACTAACATCAAAGAAACAGAAAGGGATTAACAACACATACTGGTTTATATATGGATATAATTATATGAATATTTATCTATATATTATAGGTATGTGAATAACAAATGCATTTTGGCAAACTCACAAATATTTATATCTTTCAGTCAATGTTAGTAATATTTTTCAAGGTTAAGTGTTGGTTAAAAAAGCAAATGATCCTAATCTTTAATGAATCACACTATCACAGCACAGATAAAGATAAAGGAACCAAATTCTTGTATAGCACTGTCCCAATGTGCAAAATGAAACATGGCCTTAGGAATCATCACTGCATATTTTAGAAAATATAATCTTTTTTTCTTGAATGTATTTGGATAGTAAAATCATTTAATTATAATGTGTGAATGTGTATATACAGACTTCAGTGAGAACACAGAATCTCTCAGAAATTTCACCTAGAGTGAGATTGTCGATAAAATACAAGGCATTTTTATGCTGGGTGTGAAAAAGCTGACTAAAATATTTACGTATTAATATCCCATTGCAAAGATCACTGTTAGCTCATTGGCCTTAAATTATTCACTAGGTTCAATGGTTATTATTTTTGGCTGCTGCAGTCAGACCTTATAAATACATTTCTAAGGTCACACACACTACCTTTCATCTAAATCTTTCTCCTTCATCTCTCTTTTAAAACTGAGCATTAAATGAAATTACCTGACATTCAACCTTAGCGAGTCAAACACTTTTATAGACCACAAATGAAGCTACAAGGATATATTTTTTAATATTATTCCAAGGGTGATCTAGAAGTCAGGAAATTGGGGATTTTAGTATCAACTTTAATAAATATTATTTTTTAAATGGCAATCGCAACAGTACTTCTTTTGTTTGAGAACAAAAATTATAATATCAAAACACAGTTTCCAAATAGATTTTTTTTAGATTACTCGGGGTTCATAAACTTAGATAGATCCTTTATCTTTCTGGTTAACACCTTTGCACAACAGATATTTTAAAGAATTCTGTCCATGTTTCTAGTTGGCTATTGACTGAGCTTCGGTGTACAGCTCTCTGGAATATGGGACTCCCACATCACTGTGAAGCTGGAAAGACCTTTTTATTTTGCCCCACTCAAATTTTACTTTGCTTTGAATTCAAACACAGTAAAGGATACATTCTCTCACCGTCGGGGTGCAAGGACCTGCCGAGCATATCCTGATTCAGATCAAAAAGTCAATGTAGAATTTAGAAACAAGTGTCCCTTTGGCCTAAGAACAAGTTTGGGAGCCCAGGAGATGAAACTAAACTCTTGACCTGTGGTTGATCTTGGAAAAATCAGTTCCCGTTTATGTTTCAGTCAGGTTACCTGTAACGTCAAGTAACCTCGCATTACCAACCACAAGGGAATTTGGTCAATGAACTGTATTTCATCCTAGATAATGTGCAGTACACTTTTCAACTCTTGCTGATTTGGGCATTCTCTCTGAGTCAAATGCTGTATCATTTTTCTCTGCTTCTTCATGCCTCTAAATGTTTATGCCTGATTATGATGCACTTTTTTTTCCTGTTCAACCCTCCAATTCTTATTTAATCATTAATTCATTAGACAAGTATTTATGACTGCTCACTAGGTAGTAGGCATTATATTAACAATGCTTCTAAAGTCCTTTCCAGGCCCAGAACAAGGCCCTCAAACTTGTAGAAATGTTTGCTTCTCTGGTTCAATCCCATTTCTATTTTGAATGTAAAGTTCTGCTTTAGTGCCTCCATCCAGGCCTCACACTGACCTCCTGTCCTCTTATTTTCAACTACCCATGGCCACCCTCTCAAACTTCTTCCTTGGCTCATGAATCTCATTGCTGTTTTCTCTTTGGTTCTCTAAAGAGCCGTAAGACTCTGGCTACCAAATGAGCAGGCTGCATTTTAAGGCATAACTTTAGAAGAATGAACACTTGGTGGATGAGAAGAATTTATGCTAAAAGAGAAATTACTAACATGTATTTTGGAAAGCTGGCAGTAGACACAACATCTATACAAGTGACAGTGGTAGGGTGTCTAGAAGGCAAAGTAGTATTTTAATTGATGTATATATAAAAGGTTACAACTGACCATCAGTGTTTGGTTCCCACTGGGAGAAAAGATGTGTTACTCAATGAAAAAGCAGTATAAGGGGAGACAAGACCGAATGGAATCTAGAAATCTAAAAATAGGAAGAAAGAAGAGGGAGAACATGGGAGTAAATTCAACAAATAGTTATGGAGCACCTACTTTATGCTAAGCCCTAAACTGTGTCCTGGAGATACAGAATGAATAGCCAGGGAATTTAACTTCAACTTGAGTGTCAGAGAATGCTTAACCTTAAAGTTAAAAATTCTAGGTTAACACTTAGACACTTTAAAAGGATTGCAATGAATGGATTGATTTTCTCTATCAATAGATTTTCATGTATTTGTCCATATCTTGGATAAAATATCTCTCAATAATATCTAACTGCATTCACTCTGATATTATGATCATCAAACAACCACATAATTCATAATTATCCTCCAAGATACCATAAGTTGTGAAGCAGATACCTTGGACCACAACACAATTATTAGTAGAATTATATATTTTTATAGTTAATAAATTAACATGCTGACTTACGCATCATAACTTTTTGTTAGTTAGGCGAGAACCAGAAATCTGTGCTGCAGAGACAGTATTCTATGCAGATCCCGAGGAGAACTGTCTGGGCAGCCAGCAGGTCTCACTTTCACTCTCTGCATTCTCTAATTTCACTATTGAATACTCTGGTGCCATAGAGACTGAGCACTCCTTTGACAGGTAACATATCTTGCAGGTAAAGAGAGTAGACTCTCATACCAGACCACTTGAGTTCTCATTCTTATTGTACCATCTAAATGCTCTATCCCTAGGAAAATTAGTTGACCTTTCATTGCTTCGGTTACCTCATCTGGGAAGGGGGATAAAACATTACTTAGGTCTTTGGGCTATTGAGAGGATTAAATGATGTAATATATGAGTTATTTTAGAACATTCCTGTTTATAACATTCAATTATTGTTGGATTAATTAATGCAAATACGTGTTTTTAAGTCTCTGTCCCAGTTTTCATATAACCAATTTTTATTTATCCTTTAATGCCTCAGCTTATTTTGTGAGATATATAACAAAGAGTGAATATTATACATTTATAGAGGTGAGCTCCTTAACATTGGTCTAGGCAATAGTTTTTGACACAAAAAGGAAAGACAACAGAAGCAAAAATAAACAAGTAGAACTACACCAAACTAAAAAGCTCTGTTCACCAAAGGAAACCATCAACAAAACGAAAAGGTAACCTATAGAATGGAAGAAAATATTTGCAACCTATATATCTGATAAGTGGTTAATATCCAAAATGTACAAGGAACTCATACAACTCAATAACAAACAAAAACAACTGGTTTAAAAAAACAGGCAAAGGACCTGAATAGACATTGTTCCATAGAAGGCAGGCATTCAAATGGCCAACAGGTACATGAAAAGATGCTCAGCATCATAATCATTAGTGAAATGTAAATCAAAACCACAATAAGATATCACCTCACATCTGTTGAAATGGCCATCATTAAAAAGACAAGAGATAACAAAGGCTGGTAAGGATGTGGAGTAAAGAGAATCCTTATAAACTCTTAATGGAAATGTAAATTGATACAGACTGTGGAAAACAGTATAGAGGTTTCTCAAAAAATTAAAAATAGAATTATCATATGATCCAGCCATCCCATTTCTGGGTGTATATCTAAAGGAAATGAAATCATTATCTCAAAGAGATATCTATACACCCATGTTCATTGCAGCATTATTCACAATAGCCAAGGTATGGAAGTAACCTAAGTGAAAAGATTTTCATCTTTGTCTAATCTGCACTTTAACCCATCCTTTCAGTTACTACAAAAATTATACTTTCTTTCCTACAAATTTGAATTCATTCATCTTCAAACCTACACGGTCATCTTATAAAGTGCCATTTTGCTTGTTCATTTTTGTGATTCTATCTTCTAGCTCTTTAGAGGTTTTCTTTAGACATTATTTTCTAAATTTTTTAATTTCATCACAAGAGATCTTTGGGGGTATAACTATTACTTCCCTCATTGTATATTTGATTATCGTTTTTAATAGATTATTTTTAGAGCAGTTTTAGGTTCACAGCAAAATTGAGAGGAAGGGACAGATTTCCTTATACCCCCTGCTCCCACACATGCATAGCCTCTTCCATCATAAATCCCCCTCCAAAGTGGTACAGGTGTTACGATTGAGTACATTGACACATAGTACTCAAAGTCCATGGCTTACATTAGGGTTCACTCTTTATACATTCTATGGGTTTGAACAAATGTATAATGACATGTATCACCGTTATAGTGTCACACAGAGTAGTTTCACTGTTTTAAAAATCTTCTGTGCTCCTCCTATCCATCCCTCCCTACTTCTAACCCCTGACAACCATTCATGTTTTTGTGTGATATTTTAGTGTGAACTCTTTTTTTTTTTTTAATAAATTTATTTATTTATTTATTTATTTATTTTTGGCTGTGTTGGGTCTTCGTTTCTGTGCGAGGGCTTTCTCTAGTTGCGGCAAGCGGGGCCCACTCTTCATCGCGGTGCGCGGGCCTCTCACTATCGCGGCCTCTCTTGTGGCAGAGCACAGGCTCCAGACGCGCAGGCTCAGTAGTTGTGGCTCACGGGCCTAGCTGCTCCGCGGCATGTGGGATCTTCCCAGACCAGGGCTCGAACCCGTGTCCCCTGCATTGGCAGGCGGACTCTCAACCACTGCGCCACCAGGGAAGTCCAGTGTGAACTCTTATTTATTTATTTTAATCATTGGGAATTTTCAAGACCTAAACTGGGGATCCTTTCCTACAGACAGAATTTGTGTTTACCTCTGTCGGGAACAAAAAGGATGCTGCCAACGTGGGAACCCTCTGGTTCTCTTCAAGGGCACTGGTTTGTGGGCATCTCACTTCATCTCTTCCTTATTGCAATTGCATCAAGACTGACTCTCCATATTGCAGGGCTAATATGGGCTCTTTTCATCAGCTGCCCTGCTTTTCACATCTGCTCAAAGCTCTGTGTTATAGTTTCAATTCAGAATTTTGTTTAGTTGAGTTATCCTTAGAAATTTCCCTTAATTCTTTCAAGCCCAGCAGTTGGTTAAAAGTATGGTTTTCCAAGACTATGGTACTTTTTGGTTTAAAGTTCTATCCTAAGCATTTACTCAAATCCACTAAATTTTTCTTCAGCAGTGTCTAACCTACTTAACCCATCCATTGTGATTCTAACTTCAGTTATTATGTATTTCATTTGGGAGTGTTATAAATGGATCTCTTTAAAAACCTGATGGTTCACTTTTTTTTTTTTTTTAATTTATTTATTTATTTTTTTTTTTTTTATTTTTGGCTGTGTTGGGTCTTCGTTTCTGTGCGAGGGCTTTCTCTAGTTGTGGCAACTGGGGGTCATTCTTCATCATGGTGCGCGGGCCTCTCACTATCGCGGCCTCTCTTGTTGCGGAGCACAGGCTCCAGACGCGCAGGCTCAGTAGTTGTGGCTCACGGGCCTAGCTGCTCCGTGGCATGTGGGATCTTCCCAGACCAGGGCCCGAACCTGTGTCTCCTGCATTAGCAGGCAGATTCTCAACCACTGTGCCACCAGGGAAGCCCAATGGTTCACTTTTGATAATCACTTGTCTTCCCTAATAGTTTCAATGCTTTCTTTTATTTCTTTACTCATATGTAAAAAGATATTTACATTACATTCTGTATTTGATGTTGCAATTGTCTGTATACTTTGTGGGTTTGAACATGAAGTTTGAAGAGTTTGCTAATTCTCACTTATGTGGCTTGAGACCATATGCTTTGTGATTTTTTTAAAAATTGTGAACTCATGTTTCTGGGAGTTTTAACTGTAGGTAAACTTTGCCTCTTGATTTTGAATTATGTTTCTCCAGGGAGAATTTATCCTGAGTTCTTTTGGAAAATAGGGCCACTCTCAACCCAGGACTACTTTAAATTAAGGTTTTCACTAGATAATTATTGGGGCTCACAGGTAGGCAGAATTCTAGATCTGAATACGCTGAGTAGAAACTTGTGGTTAGAATTTTCTAGGGAGGCTGTTTTTGTTTTGTTTTGTTCTATTATGTTCTAACGTCTGCCAAAACCATTCTTCCCACTCTCTCTTTCTGTGGGAAAAGTTTTCCTAGAAATCCACCAAAGACAGGGACTGCTTATTTCTCTAGAATCATGTGTTCTTGTATCTGGCTTCAAAGGTTCAGATACATTTTAAAATATTTTCCTCTTAGTATTATATCCATGTTTTTAGTTTGCCATAAGTAAAACTCTTCTCTGCTACGTCTTTAGGAAAAACTTCCCTAAGCTCAAAACCAGGTAAGATTTCCCTGTTCACTCCACACTTTTCTTTAATGGTATATAGCACAATTTAGGCATAATTGTCTTCCCTTAGAGATTAAGCTCACTGAGTGCATGTAGGACTTTCATTGTGGTTTTACTTATCTGATGAGTAAAATTATCTTTATTCTCCAACACTCATTTCACATGTCATCATTTCCATGAATTCTTTTTTGAACCTCTCCAAACTCCTTTGAACCTCTGGGAATAATACATTTCAATAATTTTCCCCATGCAGACTCAATTCTTGGAGATACTGCCTCAGCAGAGCCCCCAAAGAAACAGTCCAAGTGATCACGCGACCTATTCTTTCATCACATTTGAATGTATCATTCAATAGTGGACACATAACACTAGGCGATCAAACTCTGTTTCTGAGGAAAAATTTGGATGCAGAGATAGTCTTAAAATTGTGAGGAAGATAGTTGTAAAGATTTAGGAATGAGCTATCAGGTTTTTAAATGAAATTAACTTCTCTTTCTTCTCCATTTGCCTGACTAGTTATATTATTTTAAAAAGAAGTAAAAAAAACAAAAACAAAACAAAAAAGCAGTTGAGTGAGAGTCTAGTGATTAAGAGTATTGACCAAGAATAAGAACTTTGATCTAGTCTTACACTTACACCTTACACTTGTTTAGACTTTAGACAGATTGTTTAACCTCTTGCCTTTGATTTACTCATTTGTATAATGGGGATAATGAATAGAAACTTCATCCATAGGATTGTGAGGATTAAATAAGCTAATACATAAAATACTTGGACATCAGCTCACATATAAGCATTCAATAAATATAAGGTATATTGTTTTTTTTAGACCTAAGTGTCTAGAAGAGGATGTGGCTTGTAATTCATGGCTCATAGATACAAATTAGTTTCTCTGTCTTTTCTATGAGCTACTTATCATTTTGGTCATTGTACAATAATTTATATTTCTGTGCTTTTTTAAAGTACCAATTTTTGATTTCCTACACATAAGTTTACTTTCTCTTGTCATTGAAAACTTCCCTGTCAAAAGCAAGTGAAAGACTTAACCAGACTGAGCAAAATAACTGATCTCATGAGTTCTGCATAGTTAACATTCTGTTCTTATAATTTCTAATATTGTCTATAAGAATAGTATAGACAACAAGAGTAATAATGTTAAAAATATTATGACTGTGTAACAGATTTATGTAAGATAAGTGAGTATACTTCATTTTAGATTATAAAGTTGAATATTTCTCTGAGAATTACATATGGCTTTGTCCACATTAGCAAAGTGATTGGAATTTTTCTCCCTGGTAGACCAGAGAACCATGGAACAGAAATGGACAAAGTGGAAATAATGCATTTGGCACTAATTTAAACTAATTAAACATATAGTTTTCTAACTGGAGTAGAGTTTCCTACAATTAGATTATGTTATAGTTTATGTAAACAACTTTGTGGATCTACACATCTAGGACTCAAAATTTTATAGGTCAATGAAAAGGTACCATAAAATGGAAATAGATCAATCTTAGGCAAGCTTCCTGTTGATAGATTTTGCTATACCTCTTAGATACAATAAAATTGTGAAATTTTTTTTTAAGTATTTATTTATTTATGGCTGTGTTGGGTCTTCGTTTCTGTGCGAGGGCTTTCTCTAGTTGCGGCAAGTGGGGGCCACTCTTCATCGCGGTGCGCGGGCCTCTCACTATCGCCGCCTCTCTTGTGGCAGAGCACAGGCTCCAGACGCGCAGGCTCAGTAATTGCGGCTCACGGGCCTAGTTGCTCCGTGGCATGTGGGATCTTCCCAGGTCAGGGCTCGAACCCGTGTCCCCTGCATTGGCAGGCAGATTCTCAACCACTGCGCCACCAGGGAAGCCCCAAATTGTGAAATTTTATTGTACTACTTTAATATGTTTTTTAGTATATATGTATTTTTCAACACCAGTAAATTAGTTTAGCATTCTTTCTGCCAAACTCCAGCTGAATTTCAGCAAGGCAGCAAAACACTGGGTGAGTATTGTACCTTTCATTAAGAAGGACTAAAGAGTACAGTGAGGGCTTCCCTGGTGGCACAGTGGTTAAGAATCCATCTGCCAAAGCAGGGGACATGGGTTCGAGCCTTGGTCCGGAAAGATCCCACATGCTGCGGAGCAACTAATCCCGTGCACCACAACTACTGAGCCTGCCCTCTAGAACCCGTGAGCCACAACTACAGAGCCCGTGTGCCACAACTACTGAAGCCCGCGTGCCTAGAGCCCATGTTCCGCAACAAGAGAAGCCACTGCAATGAGAAGCCCATGCACCACAACGAAGAGTAGCCCCCACTCGCTGCAACTAGAGAAAGCCCACGCACAGCAACGAAGACCCAACGCAGCCAAAAATAAAATAAATTAATTTTTTTAAAAAAGTACAGTGAACTAACATAAATGCTTCAGGAACATTTTCTATCACTAGCCTCAGCTAACCTCTTCTGAGGCAGCATGGCTAATCTCTCCCTTAATCAGTCCAAATTTGGGTTCTTTGGAATACATAAAATTCCATGGTAACTGCTATGAAAAGAAAATTAATATCACCACAGAAATAATGTCATACAAAATTATGCAGCTCCTAGCATGTTTTAGTTCCTCAATATATACTAAACAAAGACAGAGGGTTTTTTTTGAGAAATTGAAAATAAAAATACCTAGCCAATGTTAAATTTCTACTGTAAAATTTTAGTAGATCTTTACTCACTTGCAAAGAATATGCCATCAAATCCTTTGAATCTAAATATTGTTGAATTGTCAGTTAATACAAGAAACTAGAATCTGAAACCCACGTTTATATTATTCAGATATTCTGAGTAAGATTTTTTTTCCTAGACTAAAGATAGGATTTCTACTAAGCAAAAACTTATTTTCTAGTTAGATTTGGAAGGTACAGTTTTTGAATATGAATTGAAAAGCACAATTTGGAGAATTCTGTGACTCAGCTCTAAGACACTTTGTTGCACAGCAGCCATGGAGTGTCATTTAAATGTGTAAGTGGCATGATAAACCTCCCACTCTTCTAAGAATAGAGCTATCACTGGACCCTGTTATCTCACAACCCCAAGGTACAATATGATAATGATACCACTTAACATCAGTGCCAAAGTAAGAAAAAAAGGGGAAAAGCTGCAAGCATTTTAACTAGAAAGAAAATCAAATTAAAATATTAATTTACTGATTAATATAACATTAGCTGACCTATTTTCTCCAGCTTGTTAAATAACAAAGACTTGTGAAGCTAAATTACTGCCTAAAAGATAAATGTTTTAAGAATTCCCAGGGAGATGTTTAGCTCCTTTTTAAACATCATTAAAGATATGCCTTGCATATATCAGGCAGCTTTATGCTTTCTGTGCTGAAACATCCTGTTTACATTTATTAATGCAGTCTAAAGAACTGGGATTTGCTTCGGCGTCCCCCCCCCTTGTTTCAAAACTAAGACCAACATATGTCAGTTTTCTTGCCCTTAGTGACTCACTGTAGAATTTACAAGAATGCAAATTCTTCCAAGAAAGTGAATCAGGTCACACTTGGAAATTTATTTTCTTAAACTGTTCATAAATTGAAATAATATTGATTTTAAAAATAGAAACCAGCAAGCTGCTGTCCACGTGCTTACAGCCCCAGGACCTCAGAAATTCAAGCTGGCCTTCAAAGAAATGTATTGAAAAGAAAGAGGGCTGGCTTTTCTTCTGAGAGAGCTGAGTTCCTAGTACAATTCTGTTCCTAATACGACACACTACTAAACCACATTTTCTTTGTAAAGTTCAAGGTTTTCAGGTTTTCAAGTTTTTTCTAAGTCTTTCTCGAATTCCAAAAATGTTAGCAGTCTGATCGACTGAGAAATAAAATAAAACTCACTTAGATTCAGTGCATTCTGATGCACCATCTGAAGAAACCTGAATGGTTTTCTTAAGCTAATCCTATATGAAATGTAAATGGTGATTGTGGGGTGTAGTCAATAAAGTATAGATGCTAAAGGCTTGCTAAGAAGATGAAGTAGGGTTACCCAAGTGATAGATTGTTGAGGCTAATGGAAAGACAAGGTCTAAAGGATATTCTTAGCCCTTCAGAATATTTTGTTGATTAATTACTCATTAACATAATTTGGGAGATAATGCTGACTTTTTGCTTAACAATTGTATTGCACCTATATCCTTTATCAAAAAGAATAATACGATTTTTAAAAAAATTTTTTTAAGTACATTTTTTAAAATTAATTAATTTATTAATTTTTGGCTGTGTTGGGTCTTCGCTTCTGTGCGAGGGCTTTTTCTAGTTGTGGCAAGTGGGGGCCACTCTTCATCGCGGTGCACGGGCCTCTCACTATCGCGGCCTCTCTTGTTGCGGAGCACAGGCTCCAGACGCGCAGGCTCAGTAGTTGTGGCTCACGGGCCTAGTTGCTCCGCGGCATGTGGGATCCTCCCAGACCAGGGCTCGAACCCGTGTCCCCTGCATTGGCAGGCGGACTCTCAACCACTGCGTCACTAGGGAAGCCCCTAGTACGATTTTTTAAATTCAGTTTTCAGTGTTAGGGACTCTTCCAAATGTGTCCTCAAGGGTTAACGAAGGCTAAGAATCCCTCTCTAAGTTTTAGTGACTGCGTTAAACCTATGAAATCTACAGAGTTGTAAGTTTCCTCCCTTTTTTCATTTGCTCTACTTCTATAACATATGTTTTGAAGACAACATTTTTCTTTTTCTCAACTTCCATAACAGTTTGTTGCTTTTTTGGTAAACATTCCATCCAATTTCAGAGCCTTTGTTCTTTTGGTTCAATGTATAGAACCCTGAAGTCTCTCTGAGATGCGAGGTTTTATATCAACCGTTAGGCTGCTTGCAATTGGAACTTCCCTTTCTTTCTTTCTTCTGTGCTCATGTTCCCTCTCTCTCTCTCACACACACACACACACACACACACACACACACACACACACATCTTTTGATAATTGGTTGGAATAGGTACCTGTTATGTATATTATATGCTCCGTTCAACTATTGTCCAAAAAATATCAACAACAGGGACAGGGGTAGAGTGATATGCTAGTAAATGTTTAACAACTTTCTCTGGATAGGAAAATAAAGCCCTGATATTTAATGTTTGCTGGTTTCCCTGGTGTAAATACTCTTACCGTGGCTGATTTCCAACAACTGAAGTGACTTCACTGAATGTGGGTTTGGCACAAGAAGTGCATAATTGGCTCTTGTGAATTGGTAGAGCTGGATGACTGTTCTTTGGCTTAGGCCTCTTCTCAAGGTTGTCCATGCAGCTGCCACCCTTAAGAAACATGTTAATAACTCCCTCCACCTCGCATCCCCTAACCAGGAACGGGCTCGCTTACTGCTTAATAGAAAGGCATAGATTCCCCAAGCTCAGTGTCCCTGAGCTGTGACAGATACCCACTGTGC
Organism: Balaenoptera physalus; assembly: GCF_965194825.1. Classification (NCBI taxonomy): domain Eukaryota; kingdom Metazoa; phylum Chordata; class Mammalia; order Artiodactyla; family Balaenopteridae; genus Balaenoptera; species Balaenoptera physalus. The sequence continues at coordinate 57,006,503 of NC_138887.1, read as the reverse complement.
ATGTAGCATTTATCTGGGCCAAATCATGTTACATCATGTCTCTTTTCATAAGGAAAAGAGAGATAAATGCAAAAATGCTCATGTTCATGCTGACTTCTGTGCCATGAGTAATAAAATCTTTATCTCTTAGAAGTCTCCTGTCTTTTGCCAGCATACATGAAACTGTTCAAATCTAGCTTACTATCTAGATAAGTAGGGTAAAATCCGATTTCATACCTGATGGATATCCTATATGTTAAAACTGATGGAAACACATATATGTGAAAGTCTTTATGATTTTGCAAGAAATAGGAATTTGTTTCATTGATCAGAACTGTTAGTGTGAAATAATTTTACGAGTACAAAAAATTGTTGTTGAGAAACTTCATATTCTCCTATACAGGTAAATTTTTCACTTTGAAACATTCATTGACCATCTATGTACTGAATTCCACTGGGCTTTTTTTTTTTTTTTTTTTAATACCTGCTTTTACCTGCCTTATATTGCCATGATGTGTTTTTATAAAATTTAGCATCTTCCAACACTGATGCAGAGAATATTCAATTGGAGTCACAGTTTTAAGTCAAAATAGAAAGCTTTGACGATCAAAAAGTTTAAGTACTTACTCTGTTAATATATGTGAATACATTTCTACGGGGTTGAGGGCTTCTACCTATGATCTCCAGAGCCGTATTTGCAACGCTAATGATTTGTTGGCAATATTCAGTTATTGTAGATACTGTTCCAGTTATAACAAATTCTGAGTCAAACTTCCTTGACTAAAATATACATATTCAAATGCAATAGAAAGGAGGATTAGATTAAATCAGTGCCAGAAGAGTGACCGTGCTTCCACTGCACTCCCAGGCTTTATCTGACCTGGTGCACCAGAGCATACCATTTTCTCCTTTGCTTCCCTGCCTCTTCCTTTCCTTCAGATTTTCTTCCTCAACAAATTATTATAGATCAGATTTAAGGTTTGAGGTTTGGTTATTCTTCTTCTTTTTAATCACTACATACCCTTGAGTAAATAAATAAATCTTTGTTAAATTTTCAAAAGGTGTTACTATTCTGAGGGCATTTCTAAAGACATTAAAATAAACTAGCATTTCTTTAATAGAGTATTAAATGTCAAGATCTTGATAAAACAGTGCAACATAGATACTTAATAAGCAATAGAAAATGTGCACATATTAAGTCCTAACTGCTGCTCAATTCATATTAACAAAAATTATTGTTAATCAAGTAATGTTAGTTAATGATACTGTGAAAAACCTTCATTTATCTCATATTACCAGATGTAAATAGAACTAATTTTATGAAAATAATACAATTTAAAATGTATTAATTGTAGAATATTAGCATTTTATCTAGTTTGCTTGGTATTGTCTAGTATCGTGATCAGAAGTAGTAATGTCATTTTAAGTGACACTACACCAAATAAGAAACGTAAAACGAAAAAAAATAATTGAGTGTGAATTAAAGATAAACAGTGATCTATTTTAAACTTTTTGATGAGTTCACAGAAAGTAAATTCTTCGTTTTGTTTCTTGGCTGACAACATCCTTCTCACCCACACTCAAAACCTACTTGAGTTTCATCCCAGTGCTATGAAAACATCTTGTGGTATTCTAATAGGGCCATGCCCTGTACCCATTAGAGATAGTGTATAGAGAAATGATGCCAAAAATGTGCCAAATAAAACTCTAATATTTATTTCAGTTGTTGTTCGTAATGCATATGAAAAATGCTAGCTCTTAGTGTCCTTTTTATCAGGGTCTTTGTCCTAATACTCACTCACTCTAAGGCTAATTCACTCCTTTTTTTTTTTTTTTTTTTTTTTTTTTTAACTCTGTCCAGTTCTATTTGAATCACCCTCCCACATGTCTTAATGGCAGTTAGCCTGATGATATCAAGTGCCATCAGATTCCATACACAAGCTGGGATCTACTATGGAGGGATTTTTTGTACCAGGATTTTAGGAATAAACTATAGCATGTGCCAGAAATTAATCTTGAGGAAATTATTCAAAAAGAGGAGTAATTCAGAAAACTGTCTTTCCATCATTTGAATATTTTCTTTGGCATTTTCACGCTACTTCTTTTACTCTGCAGAACAATCCTGCAAGTTTGATATTGTTAATCCCATTTGAGACCTTAGGCTCAAGTTCACACAGTTCCAAAGTGATAGAGTGAGACCTTACTAATACTTTTTCCATATCTTTTTTTTCCATTATATTTTAACAAGATTTTTTAAATAGGTTGTTAAATTTGATACTTCTCAGACATGGTGAATCACACTACATTGGAGAACAACATTTAAGGCAAGGTACAATCTGAGAGAAGTTCATCACTAAGCGAAAGCACCTACATTTTATATTTTTGCTTGCTTTTTTATCTTGTGGATAATAATAACATTTATCCATTTCTGTTTCATCTTAGAGCTGTTGTTTTATGTGTGCATTCTTAACTAAAATTCCAGATGTATGATCTAAATTTAATGTATAAATGTAATGTAACAAGTGTAATTACATTACAATTTGTAATGTAACAAGTAGAAATCTTGTATTTTCATTAACATTTTTCTATTTAAGGATCTGATCTGTATATGCAGCTTTATGTTGCCTTTCTGGAAGAATATATGAAAGATGTAAGTCCAAGCTCATTTTAGCAGCTAAACAGCTCTGTTCTCTTTCAGTTCTTTAGTTTTAAAACAGTCTTCAGTTTCAAAAGTGGAAAAACTTTCAACATGTAGTTTTAGCAAATAGAATGTGCACTTCTTATATAAGCACTTTATTCGAGATTATATGCTTCTATAGCAAATCTATTTTAACTTTTCTAAACCAATTGCGCAAAGTCAAACATTAAGAAGCTGGAGAGTCAGGTCTACTTACTGCATGTGGGTTTGTGAAGTTCATGGTTTCTCACCAAACTTTGGATCTAAAAATAAAACAGAATCCATACGGATTTTTCACATTTATAAAAAGGACTGAAACTGGAGGGTAGGATAATAGATGTGACACATTTTCATGGTAACTTCCTTACAAAACCAAAACAAAACCTTACAAAAGGGTAAATTTTGCAGACATCAAGACATATCAAGTAATAATACACAGAAAATGTCTTACAAGAACTAGGAAATATTCAGACAAATTTTTCTGTCATCAATAAAGTCATTTTTCATCAAGTTTTGTATGGAAATCAAATATAATTAATGCAGCTGCTTAGCAACAGAAAAGAGCGAGTTTGTGAAAAGAACAATGAGCAAAGGTGTTCACAACTCCCTTCTGCGATGCAAGCTAGGACGCCCCCTTCGTCCGGCTGCTTTTTTCTGTGAGCGCTCCTCCCCCTCCTCTTTCCCTTCCTCCTCCTCCTCCTCCACCTCCTCTTTCTTCACTCCCCCTTCTTTAATGCCTGTAGCTTTTTGTAAATATAACTTAGTTTTACAATAATAAAGTACTGTTTTGTAAAGTTCTGCTCATCACTTACCTATTTTGTCTCTATTAACATAATAACTTAAAGATATCATTTTCTTATTAGACGTTTTCTCATTAGCGTAAGATGCTAAAAATACTTATGAAACATTTTAAAACCATCTCAGGGACTAAATTTATGACATGTGACAAGAAGCAGTTGTATATCTATTTTAAATGTTATGTTGTGGATATTGTAACATGGCACCACAAAAAAATTCCCCTTTCATAATCAATGTGGTTAAAAAGACAAACTGTTAAATTCTTGGAATAATATTTTATATTCTTTATTATTCTATTAATCACTTTTCTATTAATAATTTATATTGTTATTATTATTTTTATAAATTTATTTATTTTATTTATTTATTTTTGGCTGTGTTGGGTCTTCGTTGCTGGGTGTGGGCTTTCTCTAGTTGCGGCGAGCGGGGGCTACTCTCCGTTGCGGTGCACGGGCCTCTCATTGCGGTGGCTCCTCTTGTTGCGGAGCACGGGCTCTAGGCACGCGGGCTTCAGTAGCTGTGGCCCGTGGGCTCTAGAGCGCAGGCTCAGTAGTTGTGGCGCACGGGCTTAGTTGCTCCGCGGCATGTGGGATCTTCCTGGACCAGGGCTCGAACCCGTGTCCCCTGCATTGGCAGGCAGATTCTCAACCACTGTGCCACCAGGGAAGCCCTATACTTTATATTATTAATTGTATAATATTGTCTGTTATTACTCCCTTATCCCCTTCTCTTTTCTCCTGTCCTATGCTTCCCCCCACCTTCAGAAGTTCTAAACGTTTATTAGGTATTTATTACTTGCCAATTATTTTATTAGGTAATTTATGTATGTTCCCACATATATTCCTTAAAATCATCTGATGAAGTTGACTTTATAATCTTCATTTTTAAGCTGAGAAGTGTGAGGCTGTAAGAGATTGAGCCATTAATATGGAGCTAGATGTCTCTTCACTCCACCACATTGAAGAATTAAAAAATGGAGATGTGCAAAGGAAATAAAAGCTTTCAAAACGACATCATTAGTATGACAGGCTATCAGAGACTTAAGTTCAAGGAACACATTTCTCTTGCATGTACCCCCAACGGAGTGTTCGTATTCCTGTTGAATGTGGCCATGGCTAAGGGGAGAGGCAGGTGGGGAAAAGTACTCAGCATTTTGTGCCAACATGCCAGAGAGGTATCTGAAATATGACTTAAAAAGGCAATAAAAAGACAGGGATAGAGATGAGAAGCGTATCCCCCTAGTACATCACCAAAGGAATTCCAAAATAATGTGTTCTGTTTAGTACTGATAAATATGTCAAAATTTTCAAATAGACTTTTTTTTTTAATCTTTTAGACTTCCTAAAGGTTAGTAGGACTGAAACTAAAAAGATAAGGAAGGCAAGGAAAGGTGGTGCCTAGCTGTTTATGTAATATAATACATGTCAATGATAAAACTAATATTTAGGTATCATAGTAATCATGCAAAAACAAAGGCCCATAATCTATACTTTTTGATAGGTTTTCATTTTACAAGAGTCTTAGCCTGGAAATCAAATAAGTTATTCCCAGGTATACAGCAACCAACTCACAGGCGTGGCTAACTAGATCAAAGCAGTTGATATGTGTTTCTGTCAAACTGTAATGTTTGTCACAAGTAGAACTCTATAACTCCAGGTAACATCTAGAAATTATCTGAATCATAGCATAGCTCCTGAACTGATTATTAATTGCCATAATTTAACCTGAATTAAAATCTGATTTTAAAAATATTATGAGACCCTGACTTAGTTAGATCCCTAAGTAACTCTTATTAATGGACCAAGTTTATGTGACTTTTTAAAATTTTGTGTTTCTTTTTAGGGAACTAACATGTCATTAAGCACAGGATTCAATGAATAATAAAGTGAGCACATCCATGTAATCACTACTCAGTAAGAGTAAAGCGCATTGATGAACACACCAGAACTCTACTTTAGGCCCCCTCCCAGTTACTCTGTTCTTTCCAAACCAAAAGTAAACACTCAGTTTTTAACATGATTAATTTTGCCAGTTTTTGAACTATATATAAAATGGAATCATGTTATAAACATTTGTGTCTAGCTCATTTCCTCAATATTATATTTCTAGAATTCATCCATTTTTTTAGTGTAGCTCTATAGTATTTCATTACTGCATAGTATTCTGTTATATAAATATATCACCATTTATTTACCTATGCTATAAATTGGACACTGGTTATTTAGTGTTTGGGGCTACTATAATACTGTTTCTATAAATACTCTCATACGTTACTTTCAGTGTCATGCCTACACATTTATGTTGAGTGAAATTGCTTTGATACTGTATCAATCTTGTCAACAAGGCAGAATTTCCTATAAAAGTATTTTAAGTATATTTTGATGGTAAATTGGTGATTCTTGATTATCACAAGTGATTCTTACATGTGGCAGGTCAAAGGTGGCATAAAGGATTGTCTTGAAGCTTGACTCATATAGCACTTTAAATGGAATTTAAAGAAAAAATTAAAATTGTCCCTTTCTCTGGTTACCAGGGGGAAAGGGTGGGGGGGGTGTGGGGAGAGGATGGATTGGGAGTTTGGGATTGACATATACACACTACTATATTTAGAATAGATAATTCACAGGGACCTACTGTAAAGCACAGGGAACTTGGCTCAATATTCTCTGATAGCCTGGCTGGGATGGGAATTTGAGAAAGAATGGATACTTGTATGGGTATGACTGAGTCACTTTGCTGTGCACCTGTAACAAACATATTATTGCTAATTAACTATACTCCAATATAAAATAAAAATTTAAAAAACTTGTCCCTCTCCCAGAATCAAGTAAGACTGTTGGAAATTGGGGGGAAAGGGAGTGGGAGAGGTCCGTGCTATAGAGTACTTCCCGTCAGCCAGGTAGACTAACACAGATTCTGGAGATTTTGATACTGGATGTCACATGGACTCTGAAATTCTTTGCTTGTTTTTTTAAAACAGGTTTATTGAGATATAATCAATATATAATAAATTGCACATATTTAGTGTACAATTTGACATTTGACATGTACACACCCATGAAACTATCACTACAATCAAGATAATGAATATATCCATCACCGTCAAAGGAGTACTTGTGCCCATGTGTAATCCATCTATTCTGGCTCTTCCCAAACCCCCCTCTTTCTCCCTCCCCCGACCTTTCCCTGGGGATCCACTAATTTGCATTCTGTCACTAAAGAGAAGTTTGAATTTTCCAGAAATTTGTACAAATAAAATCACACAGTATGCATTCTCTTTTGGCAGGCTTTCTTTCAACGTGTTTATTTTAATATGTACTTATAAATCAAGAGTTCATTCCTTTTTATCTCTCAGTAGTATTTCATTGTACAGATATAACACAGTTTTTATTTGTTCATCTGTTGATGAGCATTTACATGTATTGAGATTATCTTTTTTCTTTATTGATGTTGTGAATCATATTAATTTTTGAACATTAAGCAAAATTTGCATTCCTGTCATAAAACTCACTTGGCCATGATGTATTATCCATCTTATATAATGGTGGATTTATTTGTTAGAATTTTGTGTAGAATTATTGCATATATGTTCAGAAGTTATTCAGCCGTGTTTTTCTTTTCTTATAGTGTTTTTGGTATGAGGGTAAGCTAGTTTCATGGGATGAGTGAGGAAATATTTCCTTCTGTCTAGTTTTCTAAAAGATTTTATACAGATTTAGTATTATTCTTTAAATGTTTGGTAGAATTTGTCAATTAAACCATTTAGGTGGTGAGTTCTCTTTGTGGGAAGGTTTTTAACCACAAATTTAATCTCTAATAGTTTTAAGGAAACTCAGGTTACCTATTTTATCTTGAATAAGCTATAGTCACTTGTGTCTTTCAAGCAATTTGCCCATTTCATCTAAGTAGAATTTATCGGCATAAAGTTTTTCATAATATTTTCTTATCCTTTCCACAACTATAGAATCTATAGTGATATTATAACCTTTCTCATTTTTGATATTGGTTAAGTTGCATCATCTTTTCCATTTTTTTTTTTCTTAGTAGTTGAGTAGAGGTGTATGAATTTTATTGATCTCCCCAAAGGACCAAACTTTGGTTTGATTGTTTCCCTCTATTGCTTTTCTGCTTTCTATTTCATTAATGTTTGTTCTTATATTTATTAATTTCTCTGCTCTCTTTACTTTGGTTTTGATTTGTTCTCTTTCTAGTTTTTCAAACTAGAGGCTGAGGTTATTGATTTGCGAGCTTCCTTTTCTAATATTGGCATTAAGTGCTTTGTTTTCCTATAAGTACTGGTTTAGCTACATTTCACAAATTTTGATGTGTTGTGATTTCATTTTCATTTATTTACAAATGCTAATTTTACTTCTTATTTTCACCTTTAACTTATAGGTTATTTAAAAATGTTTTTAGTTTCCAATACTTGTGACTTTCCAGATATCATTCTGTTTAGATTTCTGACTCCACTATGACTAGAGAACATACTTTGGATGACTTGATTATTTGAAATATGAGACTTGTTTTATGGCTTAGAATACAGTTTATCTTGGTAAATTATCCATGTGCTCTTGACAGAAGTGGGTGTTCTGCTGTTGGGTAGACTGTTCTATAAATATCCATTAGGTCAAGTTGGTTGATGGTGTTGTTCAAAACTTACGTATCCTTACTGATTTTTTTTTTTGCTTTTATCATTTATGAGAGAATGATATTAATTCTCCAACTATAATTGTGAATTTGTCTATTTTTCTTGCAGTTCTATCAGTATTTGTTTGATGTATTTTGAAGCACTTTTGCTAGATGCATAAATGCTTAGGATTTTTTTTTTTTTTTTTGCTCCTTTGATTAATTGACCCCTTTATCATTATGAAATGACCCTTTGTTTCTGGTAATAATCTTTGCTCTAAATTTGACTTTGTCCAATATTATAGTCATTCTAGCTTTCTTTCTACTAGTGTTAGCTTGGTATTTGTTTTTTCATCCTTTTACTTTTGGCCTCTTTCTGAGTGTGTGTGTGTTCTACTAGTGTGTATGTGTATATATATATATATATATATATATATATATATATATATATATATATATATATATATGCACTAGTAGAATATAAAGTATATATATACACTTTCTAGGCAGCCTATGGTTGGATATTGCTTTTCCATCCAATCTAGAATATAAAGTATATATATACACTTTCTAGGCAGCCTATGGTTGGATATTGCTTTTCCATCCAATCTGACAATCTTCACCTTTTAATTTGGGGAATTTAGACCATTTACATTTAATTTGATTATTGATATGTTTACTGTTAAATCTGTAATCTTGATATGTGTTTTATTTGTTGTTTGTCCTCTTTTTTCCTCTTTTTCTGATTTGTTTGGGGCTTATTGGTTTTTCTAATGATTCCTTTTTTTCTCTTACATTTGCTTATTGACTATAGATGTTTGTTATTTTATTAGTTATTTTAAGATTTATAGTACATATCTTTAACTAATCACAGTCTGCTTTCAAGTGATTCCAAACCATTTCATGTCTGGTATAAGCACCTTAAAGCTATGTCCTTCCTCTTCTCCCCTCCCAATATATACAAGTTATAAACTCCACATTGTGATTATTTTTGTTTAAACAGTAAACTATCTACTAATAAGATTTAAATATTTTAATATTATATATTTTCCAATGTAATTACCATTTTGATGCTCTTTATTCCTTTTATTGATCCACATGTTCATTTTCTTTGTGCTTGAAGGACTTTCTTTGATATTTCTTAGGATACATTTCTACTGGTTATGAATTCTTTCAGCTTCTGTATATCTGAAGAATTCTTTCTTTTATCATTGTTTTTAAAGCTATTATTGCTGGATAACAAACTGTACATTCACGGGGTGTTTTTTTTTTTTTATAAACCACTTTATTGAGATAATATATCACAGAATTCTCCCATTTAAAGTACACAATTCAATGGTTTTTAGTATATTCACAGACTTGTACAACCAACACCAGAACCAATTTTAGAACATTTTCATCAGCACAAGAGATAATCCCACCCCCGCATAACCAGTCATTCCTCATTCCTGTCACCCCAGTCCCTGGTCACCACTGCTCTGCTTTCTGTCTCCATGGATTTACCTCTTTGGGTCATTTCATAGAAATGGAATCATTCAATATGTGGCCTGTCATGTCTGGCTTCTTTCAGTGAGACCATGCTTTCAAGGTTCAGCCATGCTGTAGTGTGTGTCAGTATTTCATTCCTTTTTTTTTTTTTTTAGTATTAGTTGTTTATTTGTTTGTTTGTTTGTTTGTACTGCAGGTTCTTATCACAGGGTTTTGATGTGTTTGTTTTTAGGGCTTTTACAACTGTTCTTTTGTTGTTTTAATGAGAAGTTAGTTTTTTTCCTATGTAATGTTTCTTGTTTCTCTCTGTGGTTTTATGATTTTTCTCTTTAATGTTTGTTTGGTGAAATTTGCTTATGATTTGTTTTGGAGTACTTCTTTTCATGTTTCTTGTGGTTAGGGTTCACTGAGCTTTTTGTATCTGTGTGTTTACAGATTTTATCAAATTCAGAAAGTTCTTGGCCATCACCACTTCAAATAGTTTCTGTCTTCCAGGGACTCCAATTACACGTATATTAAGCCACTCAAAACTGTCCCACAGCTCACTAATGAGCTTACTGTGTTTCCATTGTGTGTCATTTTAGATAGTTTCTATCATAATTTCTTGTAATATTTTTTTTTGCGAGATTCCCTCCATCGCTACTTTTTTTTTTAATTTATTTTTATTTATTTATTTATTTATTTATTGGCCGTGTTGGGTCTTCGTTTCTGTGTGAGGGCTTTCTCTAGTTGTGGCAAGTGGGGGCCACTCTTCACCGCGGTGCACGGGCCTCTCACTATCGCGGCCTCTCTTGTTGCGGAGCACAGGCTCCAGACACGCAGGCTCATTAGTTGTGGCACACAGGCTTAGTTGCTCCGCAGCATGTGGGATCCTCCCAGACCAGGGCTCGAACCCGTGTCCTCTGCATTGGCAGGCAGACTCTCAACCACTGCACCACCAGGGAAGCCCCATAATATTTTTTTATTTGAAAGACTGTTGATTATTTATTGGATATCAGCCATGGTGAATTTTACCTTGCTGATTGCTGGATAGTTTTAAATTTCTCTAAATATTCTTCAACTAGTTACTTGAAAACAGTTGATCCTTTACTGGCTTGGTTTTAAGGTTCTTTTAAGTTAGCACAAGAGAATTAATTGATGGCTATTTATTACCCAACACTGAAGGAACCTTTGGGAACCTACCAAATGCTCCATGAATTATGACTCTTGAAGTCTTGTTCTTCTATATATTCAGTGAAGGCAGAATGCCTTATGGGATGGTTGGTGAGATTAAGATATTAAAAATGAAGATTCTTTTACAAATTGGAAAATGTCTTACATAAATATGATATTTTCAGTCTTTGCCAGGTAGATGCTATTGTTTTGTTTTGTTTTGTCTTTTAGTTTTACTTTACTCTGTGTTCCACTTTTCCCAAGTGAACAATTTGTGTATACCAAGTCTTTGAAGCAAGGCCCTTAAAAATAAACATTTGGATAGACTTTTAAAACTATACCTAACTCAAAAAATTTTCCAAACATCTTTTTTTAAAGTTTTTTTTTCATTTTTATTTTATATTGGAGCAGAGTTGATTAACAATGTTGTGTTAGTTAAGGGGAACATCAAAGTGATTCAGTTATACATATACATGTATCTAGTCTTTTTCAAATTCTTTTCCCATTTAGGTTGTTACATGATATTGAGCAGAGTTCCCTGTGCTATACAGGAGATCCTTGTTAATGGAGAGGCTGACTTTAAAAAAAGAAAAAAAAACAAAATCCTTGGACAAAAATGAAAAAAAAAAAACAGAGAAAAATTTTTTATAAAGTCCCTATGGTAATTTACAAAAAAATAAGTTGATGGCATCACATATAATTACTATATAAATTATAGAAATATGTTTCCATATTATGTATATAATACATCCCATGTGTTGGGGTATTTAGGTTCATTATGCCAATGATACCCAATAATGTTTATACATGGCAGAGGAACTCTGCATTTTGTGGTGACCAAGACAGTTATGCTCCAGGAGTCTTAATTCTGGTTCTAGAATATAATCACACAACCACAAAAGCACATGCTTATTTGAGGTATAGTCCCACTTGTGTTAGGAATACTTCACAATTAATTGTAGCCAGACAAAACTGCTGTGTAAATACCAGAAGCAAAGCTGCAGGTACAGCACTCCTTTAGACTGTCTATCAGAAATGTTAAATGTCATAGTGCATAATTGATCAATGCTAATAGCCCTCAGTACAGATCTGAGGGAATTAACCTATACAGGCAAACTACTTATCACATCACAATATATAAAAATGTACTTTTAATTAATAAATGGACGATCTATAGCCTTCATGGATGCAGCTGATCAATCCTTTTTTATCTTCTGCCTACAGTTTGGGTCCTTTTAATGGGTTTTAATGGGTTTTTCTGTACAATTGCACAGCCGAGTTTATGCACTTACTTCCTGGAACAGTTTCTATACTTTGTGGCATAATCTCACAGCCTCTTTGGTATTTTTCCACAGCGATATCAGCATGAAAATCATCATGCTTCTTGGTATTTTAAAATGGCATTCATGACTCTTGAACTGACCTCACTGGCACTAACCTGTCTGAAAGTCATAAAATTAGTATAATGCAGTTCCCATCAATATACTAAGTCTATAAAAGCCTGAGTTAATAGTTTACATGTGGAAAGATTTTTTAAAGTACAGTGGTGCACTAACTCATGAAAAGTCCAGCAAGAAAATAGAATAGGAAAACAGTTTTATGCAAATTTTACCAAAGCATCTATGATATTACTTAACTTATTAAGGCAACTACTGAATTCAATTGTCTATTTATATTTGGCATCAAATCAGATTTAGTAAATTTGATGATACTGACTGATTGTCTCTTCCACATTTACAAACAGGATATGTATTTTCCAGGAGTTTGATTTTAAATTACAAATAGTTACATTATAAAATAAACAATTTTGAAATCATTGATGGTTTCAGCACTTTACAACTTGGACAATCACAAATATTCCTATCTGCAAATAAAAAATAAGTTAAAATAAACAAGAGAACACTCACTATGAGTTTTTTTATATTCCTAACATTCTTTGAAACATGTGGTTTGACTCAGGATTTATACACTTTTGAAAAAATATTTTAAACATTTCCTTTTTTGTATATTGTAAGTTTTAATAAAAGACTGAATAATGAAATGGCAAGACTCTTCCACCCATAAGTAATTTTATTATAATCATTTAGTTTCATAAGGAGATTATTCATTCTCTTGATGCCCTGTCATGTCCTTATTTATGCCTTAATACTCCAGTTTTTAAATCCAAATACCAAGGAAGACAGAACATCTTACAATGAGCTCCATATTCCAGATTAATGCACCTGAGCAACATTTTTCCTTATTTAATATCCCTTACTCATTTCCTCTCCTGTTATAGGGATAGCACAGCTGTTTATCTGGCAATTATCTTTGAATCTATTAGTGAAAATGTCTAAATTAATCATAAAAAGACAAGTGCATCACAGAGTGCCTGTGCTATGAATACAGGACCTCCTTGTATTCTTTCTGTCATTTTCATTTCACTGGTTCCATATAGCAGAGTTGGTTTCTTGATACTGTAAACTGTAAATATGCTTCAAGTACAGAAACCCACATAGGTTTATTAGGATCTACTACTTACTTCTAGTAAGCCTATCGTTTACCCCAACAATTCAAGTACTCTTAATTTTATCTACATAATACTTCTAAACAATCAACAAGAAGTTGCATATCTGGGAACTGTGGGCAATATACATAATCAACTTAGGTAACATATCCAGAAGTTTGACAGATTGAATATGCAGGTCAGCGATAAGAAAATGAGTTTCATTCAATTTAATCAACACTTGATTGTTGCCTCTTGGTGCTATGGGCAATATGAAGATGAGGGAGGAAGATCAAGAGTGGAAACAGATGATAAGAGGATGAAATAAAAAGTAGAATATGAAGTATCCTAGAATAGAGGTGTATGTAAGTTTATGTCACTAATCCATCCATTCAGTTAAGGAATGTTAGAATTTACAAGATGAAATTTACACTGCATAACTTGTGCAAATATAGGTAAGACATGGCTTTTAAAAATAAATAGTTTCAGGGAATTTAGAGCCTACTAGGGGTGACAAATATAAAGGTATAAATTGTATATACAAGTATAAGTGATATAGTTGTTTCAAGATCAAAGTGCTATAGTAATGCAAAGTGAGGAACCCTTCTTAATTCCAGGCCAAGCTCCATAGACAGGGGACATCAAATCCTGTAGTGCAATTGATAAGATCATATGTGGATTAATATTAAAGAAAAAAAAAACGTAACTCAAGAATTAACCCCCAGGAAGAAAAACCCCCAGCAAAATAAGCTCTTCAGGTGTGTTTAGTCGCATCTCACTAACAAAAATAAAGATTGAGTGGCCTTCAGGGTTGAAAACTCTTCTCTAGGCTCAACCCTTGCCTGATGTGAGCTGAGAAATGGTTACCATCTGTTGTGTGTATTCAGGATTTTAATGTTACAGAGAAAGTGGAAAAAATCCAACTATTCATAATTTTGCACACAGTATCATGATTTACTCTCTTTGCTTCTCATATTCCGTTCGTAATTGCTTTGTTTCTATGCATGCCTGACTTATAAATGTAATTGTGCCTGTATTGTTAGTGGGTAAGAGCAGTTTATTATAACACATGAATAGAGAAATGGTTTTACTGCCACACCAAGGGGCAGTGCATGCCAGGAGCCCTATGCTGAGATGGAGTCTGAGGACATGCATTGTAACCAATTAGCAATGAGTGAAAGAAGAGAGTAGCAGTACAGGGGCCCCATGATTACTGGCTCTAGCTGTAGAACTATGAGTGAAGACTCAAGAGTGAGGCAGACTTGGATTTCAGTATGGACTGTGTCATTTACTAGTTGTATCTCTTTAGTTAACCTCATTAAACCACAGTTTCCTTTACTGTAAAATGGAACTATTAGCACCTACTTCATGTATGCTTATAGTAATCATTATATGACATAACGTAGGTAAAACATTTACCAAAGTGCCTACCACATATAACCATTCCATCAATATTAACTTACGTGATTGAATGAGGAACTGTTTGTAAAATGTTAGCATATTATAGAGCAAGATGATTAATAGCCTTAGTATTAATCTAGTGTTAAGCAGAAACTCTAAAACACAAAACATTCTTTTTCCAAAGAAAGACTTTGACATACAAGTCACTGGTATGATAGTAATTCACTCACTCACTCACACATTCATACTACAAATGCTTGCGCACCTACTATATTTTTATTCTAATCTTTATGGGTGAAATCATGTGACCAAACTTTTGCCCTTGTGGTGCTTCTATTCCTATTCTTGTTTGTTGTTGTTGTTGTTGTTTTGTTGTGTTTTTTTTTTTTTTTTGCTTCTATTCTTACAGACACAGTAGTAATCCCACAATGTAAACCAACCTACATATAATCCAATGCCGTTCCAATGCAGGAAAGAGTAAGTAGCTGTTGTATGTATTACCCTCCGATTGTCTCTGATCAATCCTGCTTCACCAGAGATACTTTCAAAACAGGAATAAGTGTCTTCAACCTTCTGAAATTCACCCCCACAGTAATCAATCAGTTGGTTCTTTGCTCAGAGGAAGAGTGAAACTTTTAATCTCTCCAATCTTCCAGGGGAACCTAGGGAACCACAGTGAACTGTTTCTGCAGTTAAAGCAGAGATCAGAAAGATTTGCTGCAGGAGGTGTTGCGGAAGTTCACAACTGGAATCTAAACTAGTTCCTCCACATGTATGTGCTCCTCTTTTTAGTGCATAATTCTGAAGGCTGCTAGAATTAGGATGTTCTAATGGCTTCAGTGTGTATTCATCCATGTGAAGAGGGAGATGGGAGCTTGATTTTTTCTTCCCTCTAGGTGCACCTGATTCAGATAACCAATAGATGCATGGTTTTCTAGGAAGTGGGCTAATGAATTAGAACTTTATTTTAAATTTAACGTTACACTGAATCCCTAAAGCCAGCTGTATATCCTGGTCTTGAATACATGGAGGGCTAGATGCTTCTAAACCTTCACTGTAAATACATAATTTTTAAAAATTATGCTCACTTAATGGAAGATACACTAGTTTCAAGTTTTACAATTTTAGTCCTAGAAAAATAGCTGTTTTGATCTTCTCTAATTTGAAAAGGACCATTTCAGAAATAATCCCTACAGATGCTGCTTCCCCACAACTGATTATAACTAAGTATTGATATTGACTTTGTAAACTCTATTTATTAAGGAGTACTATTTGAATTCTATCAAGAGAAAAATAATAGATTTTAAAATTTATTATGCACTGTTTGTAAAAGAATAAATTCAATTACTCAGAAGAAAATCGGGTACAAAGCAGAAAAGATTCATTTGAGTATGTTTCTAATAAAATTACAAATGCTTATATTATTAACTTCAAAGTGTGGATTAAGGCAACTGGATGAACCCTGACTTGTAAATCAATATCAGTTAAAAATAATCATGATCAGACAACTAAACCAAAGTCTGTATTGCTGAAAAGAGGGTTTGCCCTAGTGACAGATCATTGCTACAACCTCTCACGCCATTGGGTGATGTTTACCATATGTCCCATGATTGATAGTCGGATTTAATGAATTCTTACAAGCAATTAAATAATCAAGGTTCCTGCTGTTACATGGCATAGCTTGATAGAACAGTGACAAATGAGAGAATATCTACAACCTAATCAAAGGGACATATTTCCTTGGGAACAAAATAATATTATCCACCAGTGCAATCAAAGGACAAAAGAACATAGAAAGGACACAAACAGAGTAAGATAAATTATGTCCTCTTTTCATTATTCTGACTGCACAGTTTTCCATTTATTGAACCCTATTAAATTAGAAGGAAAATTGGGCTTGTTAAATACGTTTCACTTATATATTGTTGGATGGTGTGTATGTATAAGTGTGTGTATATGTTTATACATTTATATGTACACACATCTCCTTAATCTTTCAAAAGATGCTATTGTTAAAAATCACTAACTAGCAGTAAAAGTATTATTCTTCAGCTCTCCTAAGAAAAATATTTCAAGAATAAAGACCAACAGGCTTGCCAAAAAGTGCAATCCTGCCTTAGGTGGTTTTCCTCAGGTCTTCAATGTTAAATGTTATTCTAGTGGCCCCCCTTGATGTTCAACCTAGATAAATGTAATACAATTTTGTTTTGGTCAGTTTATGAATAGGTGTAAAGTTACAGTAAAAGGATTCATTACCTTTGAGGATTCTCCATCTTAGTATTATTTCTCTATAGTAATTTCCTATACATTTCAAATAAAATGTCTCTGATGTAAATAGTATTTCATGATATAACTTCTTTTATTTCCCATATTTTTAGGAAAGTAGAAGGTTCCTATTCTATTAAATGCTGATGAACTATGAATTTTTAAGTCCATTCATGATTACTAAATGATCTATAGCTTATACTCCCCATGCTTGCACTTTTAAAATTTAGGTAAATAAGTAAAATAATAAGAATAATAAAAAATGTTTATTATTAACTCTATGCTACTATGGAATATTTGCTTATTTATCTAAAAAAAAAAACCCATCACATGTATCCCCTTCCATTTTTGGCAGATTGAGACACAGCTTTGTAAAGGGGTCAAGTAAAGCCTTAATCTGACAAGAGGCAGAGTTAGAATTTGAATCCTTGCATCTTCTGTGTAGCTCTGTGGTAAAGACAAATGCTCTGGAATCAGATATGCCTGAAGTTGAATCTGGCCTTGTCACTTACTGGCTGTTTGACTTTGGGAAATTTATTTATACTCTCTGAAACTCAGTTTCTTCAGCCAAAAAATATGAGATAACTCATAGAACATATGTAGCAAATTACTTCATCAATAAATAATATTATGTATTAACTTATTCAAGCATGTATTGGCTATTTAACATGGGTCAAGATCTATTCAAGGCAGTTCTAGCCCTCAAGAAATTCACAACTTAAATAAGGGGATGCATAAGTAAACAACAGATTAGAATACAGATTGCCTATCTGTATTCTTTGATGAGAGTAGGCACAGTACAATCTGGGCAAACAAAATAAAAAATACAAGAAGCATGACTAGTCTGGGTTGGAAATAGGACTGTTAAGATGAGACCCCCTAGAAAAGCTGAATATTGAAAGAATCTGTAAACATGAGTCAGATAAAGAGTGAACTTAATGTTAGTTCATGCAAAAGGAATCAAAAAGACCTGAAGGTAAGTCAGAGTGTAGTAGATTCAGGGAAGTGAACATGACTTAGCTTGGCCTGGCACAGTACTCAGGGCAACTCTCTGGAAGCAGTGAATGCTTAAACTGAAGAAGAAAGTGAAAAGCAAATCATGTAAAGACATGCCAAGATGTTTGCTCTTTGTTCTGAAGACTATGGGGAACAATTGAAAAATGTTAAGCAGTAGAATAAGGAGGAAGCCTAAAAGGGAGTTATCAATTAGAAGTGTGTGGCAGTAATCCCAGCTAGAGATGACGATGAGCCACATAAGCATAGTAGTAATGAGGATGGAGAGGGCTAGACAGATTCAGGAAATTTAAAAAACAAACCAGCAGACAAAACACTATCCCCGGGCTTCCCAGGTGGCGCAGTGGTTGAGAATCTGCCTGCCGATGCAGGGTACACGGGTTCAAGCCCTGGTCTGGGAAGATCCCACATGCTGCGGAGCAACTAGGCCCGTGAGCCACAACTACTGAGCCTGCACGTCTGGAGCCTGTGCTCCGCAACAAGAGAGGCCACGATAGTGAGAAGCCCGCGCACCGCGATGAAGAGTGGTCCCCACTCGCCGCAACTAGAGAAAGCCCTCGCACAGAAACGAAGACCCAACACAGCCAAAAATAAATAAATAAAATAAATTTTAAAAAAAAAAAAAAAAAAAACACTATCCCCACTACATGAAGATTAAATGGGGAAGGTGAAGATGGATGGTATGTTAAGAAATACAGGAGAAATGGTAGAATTCTGGGATGGGAGATTTGTTCAAACTTGAAAATGTTGAAATTCCTACGAAACATCCAGGTAGGAATGGAGAGTATGCCATGAGATAACATGGGTCTGCAGCTCAGTAACAAGACCTGGGCATGAGATACATTTTGGAGCATTAAGCATATAGTTGTCAGTTGAAGGTATAAGTAGAAGAAATCAGAGAAAGTAGAAGTGAAAAGAGAAGATGACCAAGTATAGAAATCCAAACAATGTTATGTTTACGTGGTATGTAAAGGAAAATTCAAGCACATAAAAGATCCGCATTAAAGCTTGATAAGGAGTCCTCAAGAGATAAGAGCAGAGTCAAGAGAGATTGGTTTCCTAGAGGTCAGGGCAACCACGAATTTAAAAAACAGACAATGTTCGACCCCATCATAAAATGGCAGAGGGAACAAGGAAGATAACGTTCTACAATGAGTATTTATATCATCTGTTATGAATCACTTTAGATTCTTTTGGCCTCAAAACTGTATCTTGGACATTTGGCCATTTTTATCTGTCCCAGCCTAGGGCTAATCTGTTTCTCCATGACGTCTGAGCACCTTTCTTGTGGGTACAGACCTTGGAGCTTCCTAGTGACAGTGAGGCATGGAACACCAAGTCCTGTGGAGCTCACATGTACACAATCAGGAAGTGCAGGGGAACTTAGTGCTTTGTGGGGCTCAACTTTCACCAGTGAGAGAAAAGAGCTAGTGAATATATTCTTATCTCTTCCTCTTTATGATGGACTGCCGTAAAAAGCAGTCACTTAAAAGACCTCTCAGGAGACAGTCTCAAGAGATTGAGCAATTTGTCCTTGATACCCAAGTGCTGGCCAGGTTGAAAACACATCCTCTTCTTGGCTCTCCCTCCTTCTCTGACACACTCTTTTTTTCTCTTATCCCTACTCCCAGGACTGCATTCCGTAATGGAGGAGTAGCACTTAATGCTTTGCTTAAGGCTCTGCTTTCTGGGGAAACCAGGCTAAGACAAGTATATACGCCTGTTGTAGTCAGAAAAAAAATCTATTCTAAGTGTAGGTATTTCATGTGATTTAATACCACAAAATGGAAATAATTTCTTTTTCTCTTCTTCTTAACCTAGCATCTGGGATCCTATAGCTAAAAACAGAAATTAATGACTAGGTTGCCTTGAAACAAACAATACAAACTGCAATTAGAAAAACATAATAATTAAAAAATATTAGGGTAAATTGAAAGTAAGAAAAAAATATTTAGCCAAAAGAGAACTAATGCCACATTTCAAGGAAATTCAGCATAAATATTCAGTTGTTTGAATATGATAAAGGAGAAAGATGGAAATGAATTAGGGGATCATTTGGGAATATTAAGCCTAAGGTTTCCTCAAGAATTAAAGGCAGATAGCTTAGTCCAATTGACTTATTGTCTAGCTGTGTACTGATAGTTCTCAAAACGTGTTAGCCAGATGAACAGCATCAGCACCACTGAGAACCTGGTAGAACCTGATGGAAAAATTCCCAGAACCCACCCCAAAACTACTGAATAACAAATTCTGCAGGTAGAGCCCAGAGATCTGCCCTCTAGGGCTCCTGATGGATATTAAAGACTGAGAACCTATAAACAAGCAGGATCTATTTCATTTGGCGCAAAGAGTAGCTAAATTAAACAGTGATAGGCCACCTCCTCCATGAAGCATTTTTGATTTCCTCAAATGGAAATAACATTTCCTGCCTCTGAATTCCCAGAGCCTTTATATATACATCTTTTCTTTGCATTTTTAAAACAAGGACAACTTTGGGGGAACAATTTGATAAAATATTCATGACATGTTCAAGTAGTCATTGTGAATCCTAACCTATCAGTTCCCAAAAGGAACCTCGGCAAATAAAGACATCCTTCATAATGGTCACCTGGCAAAGACTAGAATAACAGGCAAGATCACAGAATGCTGTTTTAGAAAATAAGGCAATCTAATTTCTGTAAGGAAAAATATGTCTAAGTAATATTGGAAAATTATACAATGGGACACACGGAGACTAAAGGGTAGATTTAACTTACTCTGACGTTTAAAATGCCTTAGACAAGGTTCTACATAAAAGGCTATTGATCAGACTGAGTCAATAAGGGATAGAGGGGATGTTTGGTTATAGGTAGGAAACAAACATTAAAACCATCAACCCTCCATTAGGTATATGTGGGTTTCCTTGTCTGTTGGTCATGTATATGAAAGTATCAACTCTGGACTACTTATTCTAGTTTTAATTGATGGATCTCCAAGGAATTAAAGTAGATATCAATATTCACTAAACCAAAGTCTTTAAATCTTTTAAGCACGGGAACAACTTTTCCTCTACCTTGATATTTTTCTTAAAATGAAAATTACCCATAATTGCTCTACATAAAAATTAAAGCAGAATTGTTTTTGCCTCTGCCTTTAATTACCAGCAAGGATCTCTTCTCTTTCAGTAATTTTAGGGTTAGCAGGATGAGAAAACACACCATGCAGCCACTAACTTTAATTCTGGGCAGCCTCTGAGTAGAATTTGAGCAGCCTTTCTTTGAATAATTTTATGAGTATATTAAAACTTGAACATTATCATTTTGCAAATATCTTAGTATTATCCTTGCATAATTCAAATAACATGTTATAAAATAAAGCAGACGCAACATTCTCTGGTTTGTGTTGGATAAATAGCCGTTAATACTGTGCTGTGGTTAGTCACACAATGTAGTGGTATAAAACCGGTTTTCAAATTACATATAATATTTTTCCATACAATTTATTGAAATATTTCACCATATCAGACCTTACACTACCAGAGCTAACAGAGAGTAGAGTCGGTCCTCTGCATCCGTGGGTTCCACGTTTGCAGATTCAGGCAACCAGGAATCGAATTTTGATTCAACCTGCGATGCAGATCCCCCCATACGGAGAGCCGACTGTACTACTCCATTTTATATAAAGGACTTGAACATCCATGGACTTTAATATCTGCTTGGGCTCCTGGAACGAATCCCCCGTGAATAAAAAGGGACGTTGGTATACTAGTTCATTCTTGTGAATTGCATGCCCTCTTAAATGACTCAGAAGCTGTTTCAGTTTTCCAGAGCATAAAAATACTGTTGAGAGACAAGGTATGTGGTTCTTATACAGAGAAATAAGACATACACAAAACTAGGAGTTCTTGATAATGCATCTCAAAAGAAGAAATTAACTGAACTATGAAATACCTGAATGTAGAATATGAAGAATTTTAATAGGGAGAGGAACAGACTAAATTGTATATTCTTCCAAATACCTATTCCATGTACATTTAGAGAAAAAATAGTTAATGTATAATAATAAGAGCAGTGCAAAGAGATCAACAGCTAGCACTAAAATATTATTGTCTTTATACAAGCTAAACGAAAGGTAAAAATACTAAAGTTCAGTACCACTAAAATCTTTGAATCTCTCAGAATCAATAAGTTCACAAAAATTACACACCTCATTAAATTCTACACAGATTGCAAAGCTAGCTATAATGTGAAAACAAGCAGACAGTCTGTCTCAATATTATTACAGGAAGGGTTGGTTAAATTAATAGCTCCTCATTGATTAAAAAATCTTGCATTTTACATGTTCTTAAGTTGGTTCCCACCATTACCTTTCAATAACAGAATGAGTCTTTGGAGAAATGTGGTTATATTGAACTACTGAAATACAAAGGTAGGCAAAAGAAGATGTTTACAATATTCTATCATTGTTTCCTGTTATAAAATGCTCTCTATGTGAAAAGCATATCTGCATGCTTCCATATAGTCTTAGTGATTTTTTTATGCTTAAAATTTCCTGCTAAGAATATAATTAGTAATGATAACTAAGCACAAAATATTATTACTCCATCATAATATTCCTAGGTAAGACGTCATTTTGTCCAGGTAATATAGTATCTGACATTGCAAGTGATAATGCCACTGGGACTTTGTCCACTTGTAATCACTATACATTAGAAAATCATTTCTTACCACCTTACAAATCAACTGCGTTTTTCAAATATTGATTCAGCTCCTTTCCACTTTTGCTCATTTAACAAAACGTATTAGTTACATGACTTACTTAGAAAGTTTTTATTACAAATGTTAAAGTCTTATTCAGCTTACATGTTGACTTGTGTCCAGTAGAAACCCAAACTCTTTTTTTAATGCACATAAGCCTTTATTCTTAATGCAATCTGCTTCTTCCCTTGAAGGCTTCAATAGATAATTTACCTTGGGTATTGTCAAGAGTATAGAAACACATATATTTATTATGTACAGCTAAGTTCATTTATGTTTCTGAAGGTCTCTTCAATCAAAACTTAGTTGATGACATTGTTATTAGTACCTTTGGTCTCATTATTTAATCCCTTTCACTCATCTCTTCAGTTATATATGTGGCCATCTCAAAATCCATTTGTTGGCTCTGAAGCAACATTAAATTATGCTTTCATTTACTAGCCCTATGTAATTTTTAAGTATCTTTTAATATGTATCATAAATTATAATACATAATTAATATAACATTATTCATATATAATTATATTTTTTATATTTGTGTGTATACATATATTTAAACTCTTAGTAAGAGTAACTGAAAACACAAACACTTAAGTTGAGACACGTTTCAAATAAAATAATCTATTCCTTAGTCAGTAAGGAAATTTAGTTGTGAAAGATATATATGTATACATATATATGTGTATGTATATATATTTATGCATAAAGCTATGCAGTGCCATGCTACATGATATCCCACTATAAATCTGAGAGATTTAAATGCAGCAAAGTCAGTAAACAGAAAATATTTTGGTGTTTTTGAGGTTAGCTTGCTTATTCTTACATATAATTATGCTGTACATTTTAAAATGTATTTTATAAACTATTTTTAAGCACTTTAGAATTTTAGAAACTTTAGATTTTCAAAATATTTACCTGCACAGTGTCTGCACACTTATCCATAATCAATTATGATGACATTAAGTTTTCACATTTGGTGATTTTGGAAAAAAATCAACATCACTCCCTCTTTTTTTCTTAGCTAAAGGGAAAAAGATGCTTTATATAACAGGATGACCTATAACCTATGACATCAGTGCTTTACTGAGGTTGTTTATCATCTAATGTGCTGTTGTTTTGTTTCATGCTTTGAATAACGTTCACTCAAATTTATATAAGATTTGAGGATTTCTTAAGAATAGTCGTATAGCAATCCAATAACATTTGGGTTTAATGACAATTATCACTGCTAACTGGTTAGAGCATATGTCAAATCCTTAATAACAACTAAAGACCATCGAGTTCATGGTGACCATGCCTTTTCATAATATAAATAGCTCTATGCATACTTGACATTGTTGTTATGGCAAATAAATGAAAATCTGGCAAGGTCACAGTGAGGTGAGGATGATTGTTCCATCATGAAATTCAAGCCTATTTTGTGTTTGCTTACTTGGATATACCTGAACCTAAACTTTAAGATTGTGATCCCAGTGGTATGCTATTAAGTGATGACATTTTTTTACCTCTTAGTGGAAATTCAAAACACTCCTGAAATCTCAAAATATTTGAATCATTAACGAGATTAATTTGGCAGACAATATTTATAAACTTAGGTCACTTAATAAAGATATAGTTAGACACTTTTGTTTGTTGTTTTAATAGAAATAGGAGAATAAAAAGTGAACCAAAGGTAAAAAGGCACAATTCTTAGGAATTATTTAATTTTTCAGCTTCCACTGAGGTCATCACTTTAATCACTAAAAATACCTACAAAAGATAAGAATCTAAGGGCTAAATAGAAAAAAAAATCACCAATGCCAAATACATACATTTGTGTATAGTTTTTTCTCTTCAAAACACTACATATAGGTTACGTTAGAAAGCTTTAGTAAATAGATTTAATTGGCAAATTAATTAGCAAAAACATACAAGATAAAATTATCTAATTGTCACCATTTGGGACAAATTTCTATTTCTTTGTAGTAAATAATCCTTTTTTGTGCTCTAGTGTTCAAGACAACTTCTGTGTATTGCTGTACAAGAAATAATTCCGTTAATTTGTAATGAAAATGACAAGTAAGAAAATAGTAAATGAGAAAAATGCTTGTCAAAGATTCTGCTATGTATGCCATTACTGAGGCATCACAAATATTACTTTGGCATATTATTTGTGTTGGAATAATTTTTTAAAACTGTCACACATTCAATATTTGCTATGTTCAGACACCGGCTAAACACTTAAATACCATCAGTGTTAACCCCAACAAAACATATAACATGATATTCTGGTACCCAGTCTATATGGAGAGGGGGCATGGAGACCCAGAGACTATATAACATTCCCCCACATCACACAGCTAGTAAGTATAGGATCTGGGATTTGAATGCTGTTTTTACTCCAGATCAGTTTTTTAACCACTGCTCTGTAGAGAGGAGATTTTAAAAGGATGGTATAAGGTCTAGTTGGGACTTCCTAATGCCCTGTAAACTTTTGTTTACCAGACCTTTATTTAGTTCTTACAGCTCAATGACACATAATTCCATAGCCCTCTACTCTTCACTTACTCAGAAGTGTTATCGACTACTAACACACTAAAATAAACTAATACTATGATTTACTAATATGATACATATTCATAAACGGACATTAGTGCTCTACTGGAGTTAACCGAGAAGTCCATTTCCACCTGATGAGGTAGGCACAGGCCCACAAGTAGGATTGCCAGATTTAGTGAACAAAAAATGCTCCCGTCATTTTGTGAGGCAACCTTAAACAACACTACAACGTTCCTCAGTGCATATAGATGGAATCCCTGCAATTTTCAGGAAAAATGCATTGTTACTTTTGCACCCTTTTTTATGTTATGAATTGGTTGCCATTTCCCATGATTGCCTTTCTTGCTTTTCAAAAAAATCTTTATTGAAGTATAATTGAAAAAGACTGAACTGCACGTATTTAAAGCATGCAGTTTGCTATGTTTTGATGTATGTATACACCCATGTACACATCAACACAATCAAGTCAACAAACATCACTCTCAAAAATCTCCTCACGCCCGTCAGTAATGCCTCTCTCCTGTCCCACTGCCCCAGCCCCAGTACACGGGAAATGACTGATCTGCTTTTCACTAGAGATTATCTTATGTTTTCTAAAATTGTATAGCAATGAAATCAAATAGTACATACCTTTTTTTTGTCTGACTCCTTTCATAATTTTTATTTCAAGTGTCAATAGTTGATTTGTTTTTATTGATTTGCTTTTTTTAATTGATATTTTTTCCCCATGGTAAGCTGTATTTTCCTTTTTTAAAACGTTTGGTGTGAGACATTTTGAATTTTATCTTGTTGAGTGCTTTCTAATTTTGTTTTCCTCTAAATATCCTTGAACTTTTTTGTGTGATGGGGTTCTTATGAAGAAATACTTTGTTCTGGTTTTACTTTTTCTTTCTTTCTTTTTTTTTTAAGGATGAACACAAACAGCATTTAGCTTAAGGTTAATTTTCCCCTATTGCTGATACATGATCTTGCTGAGTACTGTACCCAGTACCCCCTAAATTAAAAAAATTTTTGGTTGGTTTGGCTGGTGGCAAAGGGTACTATTCCTAGTCCTACGTGAGCAATGCAGATTGCCCCTTCTAATCCTTTTTGATTGCTTTACTTTCTAGATTAGCGTAGTTTCCTCTAAGGCATGTACTGATCAGCTTTCAGCTGAGTACTCAAGAGGACCCTCTACAAGTCTTCTGAGCTTTACTTCTGTGCAACACTTTCCTCTCTGGTATTCTGTCCCATAAACTGTAGTTATATCAGCCTGCTGGAGTCTGAGCTCTGTCTCCACAGCTCAGGGAAACTCCTGGGCTCCTCCTTGGTTCCCCCTGCTTTTTCTGTGACCTGAAAACTTCCCCAAGCAGTAGTTTGAGCAGTCGTGGGAATCACCATATTTGTTGCCCATCTTGCAGGAATCATTGTCCTTCATTGCCTGAAGTCTAATAATTTGGAAACCATTATTACATATATTTAGTTCAGTTTTTAGTAGTTTGGAGTTGTTTGGTTTTTTGGCAGGAAAGAGGTGATTGCGCCCTACCTGAATATTGGAGTGGAAAGCCTGGTGAGAAACTATAGACTAAAATGGAGGGCTAGGGGCACTAACGCAGGGATTGATTGGAGGGGAGCTTTGTGTGGTGATTTTCTCATATATACAGTATTAATGTAGGAGTGTGATGGGGAGAAAAGAAATGAGTAAATGCTGAGGTACATTTTTTGATGAGGCAAGGGGAAAAATGAAGATGACGGATCAGTAAACTTTCACTATAAATATCCAAATAGTAGATATTTGGGGCTTTGTAGGCCATAAAATCTCTGTTGTATCACAAGTACTCAACTCTGCTGTTGTAGCATGAAAGCAGCCGTAATACACAATGAATGAGCAGGGCTGTGTTCCAACCCATGTTTAATTACAGATATTGACATTTCAATTTCACATAATTTTCTATATCATAAAGTATTGTTCTCCTTTTGATTTTTAAAAGTATTTTGAAATGTAAAAGCAATTGTTAATTTATACATTGCACAAAAATAGGCAGGGGGAACTCCAGTTCCAGACAAGATGCAGTAAATACACTTCTCCCTATTCCACCTTTAGTTAAGGAGAGCTAAAAGCCCTGGACATCATACATAAAACAAACAAACATAAGAAAAGTCTGAAAATTGGAGAGAAGGCAGAAGACTGGCTAGGGAACTTGGGACCCAGGGAATGACATAGTAGTTCTCTAGATTTTCTTTTTGACCGTATATAATCTGAACTGGGTGTTCAAGAGGCTGGCAATTCAGAAACACTAACAGAGAAAAACAAAAAAGGAGACCCAATAAAGCCTGATCTTTCTAGCCGAAGAACCAGGAAAGAGGCAGCTTAGCAAGATAGAATACTTTTTGACAAATACTGCCCTACTCTGGGCAACACCATAGAAAAAACTAGCCCCCAACCCCATATCTGCCAGCAAAGGAGAAATGGAAATCCTAGACTTCTAACCTTCCTCAAACGTGGTGACGGACCTTTTGTTTTTGCCCGAAAAAAATGGTGTCAGAGAAGGCCAAGTGGAAAGATAGATCTTTTATCTCTGTCCGGCAGTAATGAGATCCCCCTTGCCAGTGGAGCCATGTGAGAAGTAGTAATGAAATGCCTCATTCCCCACATGGTATCAACAGAGGACAAGTGGGAAACCTGAATTTCCACTCCTATCTAGCAGTAATGAGGTGGCGCCTCCCTTCTTTCATTGGTGTAGTGTCAGAAGCACCGTAAACAGAAGACCCAAATTCTCCCAACAAGATAACCAAAATGCCCCCATGATACAATCAAAAATCAGTTATCACACCAAGAATCGGGAAAATTATAACTTGAGTAAGAAAAGACAATAATATATACCAATGTCATGATGACATAGATTTTTGGAATTATCTGACAAAGATTTTAACACAGCCATCATAAAAATACATTAACGAGCAATCAAACATCCACAAAACAACTGAGGAATGGAAAGTTTCAGCAAAGAAATTGGAGATGTAAAGAAGAGCTAAACAGAAATTTTAGCATTGAAAAACACACACACACACACACACACAAAACAAGAAACACAGTGGATGACCTAAATAGCAGAATAAAGAGAATAGAGGAAAGGATTGGTAAACTTACAGAAAGGACAATAGAAATTACCCAACATGAACAATTAAGGTAAAATAGTATGGGATGTCATTCACTTTTCCTACCCCCTTTCCTTTGAATAGTTCCTTCACTGAACTTATTCTTTGAAAATAAATAGGAAGATTAGCTCCCTGTAGGCAAATTTTCCTGAAGGTCTCGGTAAAACAATTTTCTCCCATTTCCATATGTCCACATACATAAACACAAAGCACACCAAGTCCCATCCCACCCTAACAGCCTCAATCAAAGAAACAAAAGATATAGCTACTTTCATGAAAGGAGTGGGGAATGGGGAAATGATTAAGGAAAAATATATCAAGACCAAAACAAAAGGTCATACAGCAATAAATTATTATGTCATGAAAAGGGATACGTGTTTGAGGAGCAACTTGTAGGCAACATGGAGGGAGCAAAAGAGTGCTAAGAAACAAGAAGTAAGAAAAAAGAAGACCACAAATAGGAGAGGGTTTAGGCAAATTGTAAAATTGACTCTCTTTGTTATTAGTATTCTAAATTGTTTAAGTCTTAGATTTTGGCATCCCTCCCTGGTTCCTGGCTTCCCTCCAACACCTCCAACACATTCTTTCGGGAAAGAATGAATAACAATGAAATGCCCTCTTTCCCAACACCCAAGAAACATACATTGATAAGCCTTGAGCAAAAGAATAGCATGCCAAAAATGATGCTGAACTAGATTCATGACATCTGTTTTCTAGTCAAACACAGACACTAACTAGTTATATCACTTAACCAAGTCTCTTCTTCCCTCTAGGGTTGAAATCCCTTAAGGATTTGGACATTTCTTACAACCTGAAACTTTTATAAATCTATGCATCTATTAGTGTGGTCTTTCAGACATCAAGTTTCTGGTTGGGGGACAACAATAATTTTGGAATGAGATTCCATGGTTCCCTTGACATCACATCCATATTGTGACTAGTCCATTTTACAGTAAGGCTGAGCACAGATTTAGGTGTTAACAGTAATAGAACTGATAACATCATAGTGTGAAGAAGAAAATACACAGGGCAAAAATTTAGCTCTGATTTCTCCTATTGATGGGAATTAGTCAAAGCCTACCCAGTGCTGAAGACTTGGAATTCATTTTTCAAAAGAAAGTAGAAGAGATTATTACCATCAATATATGAATAAGAAAGAATGAGAATAATAACTATGATGTGTTAAGCATATATTGTGAGGCTTTATGCTAACTGCTTTACGTGAATTATCACATTAAATTTTGAGAGAACTCTATGGGACATTTCAAGTAATTTATCCATTTTTGGATGAGGAAACTGCAACTTAGAAAAGTTAAATATGTTGCCAAAGAATATGCATCTGGTGAAGAGTAAAGTCATAGCAGAAACTCAGGTCAGCTGATTCCAGAATCTGTGCTCTTAACAACAATAGCTTATTTCTTACGTAATAAAGTGTTCTCACTAGAATTTTGGCATTATCACAGTGAATAGAAAGAGAGCCATGGAATGGAAAAAGAGATATCTTCTCAGCCTTTTTAGGCAAGTAGAGCACCAAACTACTTGGAATCAGAGATATGTTTGCTCAGGAGCTGATGTGTTTATCAGGGTAGTCAGCAGCCCCACCTTTGCCACACCTTTTCTACCACTGATTCCACTTGAACTACAACTCCTATGGCATAGAACAAAACCATTTATTGTATGACTAGAACCACTATTATATAACATTGCTTTAAATTCAAGAGCCCCCAATATGTCTAACACATTGAATTACCTATCCTTTTTTTTTTTTTTAATAGGGTTGCTTTTTTATTTATTTATTTATTTATTTATTGGCTGTATTGGGTCTTCGTTTCTGTGCGAGGGCTTTCTCTAGTTGCGGCAAGTGGGGGCCACTCTTCATCGCGGTGCGCGGGCCTCTCACTATCGCGGCCTCTCTTGTTGCGGAGCACAGGCTCCAGACGTGCAGGCTCAGTAGTTGTGGCTCACGGGCGTAGTTGCTCCGTGGCATGTGGGATCTTCCCAGACCAGGGCTCGAACCCATGTCCCCTGCATTGGCAGGCAGATTCTCAACCACTGCGCCACCAGGGAAGCCCCCTATCCTTTTTTTATGAATGGCAGGAGGGCTGCTTTCCAGAGAGGAGATTATGATGGATAATGAAGAACAAAAAGTGGACAGAGAGAGAGAGAAGGCTGTACTTCACAGTAGGAGAACTAGAATGAGAATTGGGGAACCCAGGTGTGCCCAAAATAAACTCAATATTGTTTGTAATTTAGCTCAGGGACAATCCAGTAAAGAGCAATTCCATTGTAAGAATCAAATTCAAAGGCAAAGTCAGTAAGAACTACATGTGCATTTTTTGGAACCATGATTATAAAGACCTTGGGAATAGATGTGTTGAATAGTTATTCAGACATGAGCAACAAAAAAATACTCTGTGAGCTTTTAGATATGCAGCCACTTGGTCATTTATTTCAAAAGAACTTGCCAGAGAAAATTGTGATATTCTCTGGCTATTTTTTGCAGTTATACCAGTCAGCAGGCCAAGGATAAAGACCACTTAAGTATTATTTGGAAATGAAGTGACTATCTAAAAGGATAGAGTTGTATGTTAAAGAGATACTAAGCCATTTGGAGTCAACTAAGTTAGCTCTAGGGCCAAGAATAAATGAATATAAATGTGAAACAGTATTCTGGTAGATATAGTACTTTCACAGAGTATTGTATCTGAGAGTATGGAAAGGCCACTGAGGAGATAGTGAGCTGTCAAATCCCTGTGATAAATGTATATCTAAGTAGTATTTAAGTTGCTTGATACTTGAATACATCAAGTGAAAGATACCATCTTAGGGTCAAAAAAAAAAAGCATGTGGAGTCTAATTGCTCAACACAAAGGAGAATGAAAAGAGAAAGAAAACAGTCAAAGCAGCAGGCTTAATCAAAATAGGGTCTTCAGTTTTGCAGAGAGATGAAGACAGAGTTCAGAAAAAATGAATGGATTTGCCTATTCAAGTTAGAAAAATAAATTAGAGAAGGTGAAAGAGGGGGAAAAAAGAATACAGAAATCTATGACTTCGGTACATGAAAAGTGGCATGTACAATGGAAAAAAACAAGGCAATAAAACACCATTGATTATTAAAAATTTCCTTGCAGGAAAAGCAATAAAATTTTAAAGAGGTTTTAGTAAATATTCGCTTAAGATTAATTTTCAATTACTGAAATCACATCTTTGTAATCTGAGAAAACTTTTTCTTTGACTCACCATGCAATGGGACATGGTTACCCATCTTATGTCTGCTAAATACTGATACCATGAGATTTCCCATTATATAGATAATGTTCCCCGGTTAAATAGGTGTGAAAATAATGCATTCTGCAGACTCACTTTGGAGATCTAACCTAAAAAGAATTAATTATAAAGGAATTTTAAAATCTGGCTTAATCCAGGGTTTCCCAAATGTACTTGGTCAAAGTTTCCATTGTGAAACATCTACTAAATCTCGAGAATCATTAGGATATTTCAATAATGCTAGGTTGGAAAAGTTCATTAAAAATTCTAATTGATCTATTCTTTTGAGGAAGCAGTTTTTAAAAAGTCAAAACCTTACTCCCAGGTAATGAGGGATAACAGGTTTCCTGCCATAAACATCTAGAAAGCTATAAAAAGTTTTCAACATTTCAGAGTGTACAAAGGGCAGCAATAGTATATGATCGCTAAGAAAAGGTAAACAAATGATGCAAGCCATATGCTCACCCCGGCTTTATGCATGGTGGCAATTTCTAAGCTCCTGCTTAGAGATTGGAACCCAATCAGAGAAGAACACTCTTGAGTAGTTCAGGAGACATACTGTAATTTGGACAGGGTTGGCTAGATTTTGGGACTAGAATTTTAAGAGCGGAATACCAAAGAGAGCACAACTAAACAGAGAAAAGTTCTAGAAACCTTTATGGGGTCTCATTAAATTTTTAATCAAATACCAAAATGAACATGCATAGGGTAAAATTCCACGATGCTAATTGATCAAAGAATTTCTGTGGAAAGAACAATTACTGATGAGTCTTAGGCAACCAATTCCCAGAGTTACTTATGTGTCATTTAAATTTTCATCATCCAGCATCAAGAGACTTAGCTGAATACGAGGAACAATTAACACGTGCATATATGTGGGTTAGTATACATACGAATACATATCTCCCTCATCTGTCAGCTGAAAGGACCTAGAAGCAATGACACCTAGTAGGAAGAAGCACACCTAGTGCCCAGATCTTAATTTCTATTGCTATTCTCCAATTTAAAAAAATAGAACTTACTAGAAAAGTAACTGATTCTAGGATTAGGATAGGAAATATACACCATAATCCAGAAAATAAGAAAGTGCTAAAAAATAAAAAATCAGAACCACAATTATGGGGATGTATCAAAGGGATACAGGAGCCAACTGAAAGAGCTATGAGTGGTCAAAAGTGGAACCATTTATCAACAAAATATATAAAGTAGCATTAGATTATAGCCCAAAGTATGAAATATCTGTAAGTCCGTACTGATATAAATTATTGGATAAATAGTAAATGTAGAATAAGCATATGGGTGAGGCAAATTTTCCAGCAGAAGAATTTCATATAATCACCTTCAAGGAGGTGAAGCATAATTTCCCACTGCTGAAGTTTGGGCTGCACATTGTGTTTTCCTTCTAAAGAGCACAGTATGGAGAGGAAGGAAAAAAAGTAGCTTTACAGTGGAGACACCTGAAAATCACATCTCAAGTGTGGCAATCAAGGTTAGCATCAACAGAAGTAAGTTATATGGATGCTATGAACTCTTGATATGATGCAATAAGAATGACACTTTATCTCTGGGGACTTTTCCCAAAAACATATTACCTCTTTCTAATTATGATAAAAATATTAGACACATCCCGTTTAAAGCACATTGTGACAAAAGTACCGTACTAATATATTAATAACAGGGTAACTAGATTTGAGTTATATGGGAACTCTGTTCTATCATTACAATACTTTTGTAAATCTAAAACTGTTCTAAAATTAAAAGTTTATTTAAAAGTATGACAATGTCTTGTTGGGTTTATAAATACAAAGAAATAAAATGTATGACAGCAAGAGCACTAAGTATAGGAAGAAGGAAAAGGAAGTATGCTATAGTAATGTCCCTGTATTAAAAGTGAAGTTGTATATCATTTAAAAAAATAACTCATCCAACAGACAAAGACAAACATGAAAAGTAAAAAAAGACCATATGGTTCCAAAAGTAAATAATAGCAAGATGGTAGTTTTAACCCAGGTATATCAATAATTACATTAAGTTAAAAGGATCTAAATGATTTAATAAAAGATAAAGATTTTCTTCTTAAAAATTTTTTCCAGGTTTATTGAGATATAACTGACATAACATTGTATAAGTACAAGTTCTATAACATAGTGATTTGATATCTGTATATACAGTGAATTGACTACCACAGTAAGTTTAGCTAACATCCATCACCTCACACAGTTACAAAAATTTTTAATCTTATGATGAGAATTTTTCAGATCTACTCTCATAGCAACCTTCAAATATCCAAAACACGTATTGTTAGCTATAGTGTTGTTCATTACAAGCTTAGAACTTATTTATTATATTATGTACCTTTTAACCACCTTCACCGAATCTCCCCTGGCCCCCCATCACCCCCACTGCCTCTGGTGGCCACAAATTTGATCTCTGTTTCTGAGTTTGGTTTGTTTAGATTTCACATGTAAATGAGATCATGCCGTATTTGTGTTTCTCTGCCTAACTTAGCATAGCATAATGCCCTTAAGGTCCATCCTTGTCCTCGCAAATGGCAGGATTTCCTTATTTTTTTATGGCTACCAAGTTATTTGTGTGTGTCTGTGTGTGTGACATTTTCTTTCTTTATGCATCCAACGATGGACATTTAGGTTGTTTCCATGTCTTGGCTGTTGTAAATAATGCCAGAATGAAAATGAAAGTGCAGATACCTCTTTGGTGTATTGATTTTGTTTCCTTCAGATATATACTCACAAGTGGAATTTCTGGATCATATGGTAGTTCCATTTTTAATTTTTTGAGAAACCTCCATACATCGTATTTCCATAGAGGCTGTACCAATATACATACCCACTAACGGTGCCCAAGGGTTCCCTTTTCTCCACAACCTCACCAGCATTTGTTATTTCTTATCTTTTTAGTGATAGCAATTCTAAAAGTTGTGAGGCGATATCTCATTGTGCTTTTGATTTGCTTTTCCCTGATGATTAGTGATGTTGAACATCTTTACATATATCTGTTGCCCATTTGAATGTTTTCTTTGGAAAAATGTCTATTCAGTTCCTCTAAACATTTTTAATTGGATTGTGTGGTTTTCTGATATTGAATTACATGAGTTTGTTTTATATTTTGGATATTAACCCCTTATCTGATATGTGGTTTGCAAATAATTTCTCCTATTTCACTGCTTGTCTTTTCATTTTGTTGACTTTATTCCTGTAAAGAAGCTTTTTAGTTTGACCCAATCCACATTTTTATTTTTGATTTTGTTGCTTTTGCTTTTGGTGTCATATCGAAGACTCATTTCTAAGACCCATGTCAAGGAACATTTTCCCTACATTTTCTTCTAGGAGTTGTAAGTCTTTAATCCATTTCAGGTTAATTTTTGTGAGTGGTGTAAGACAGGGCTGTCCAGTTTTCCCAACACCATTTACTGAAAATACTGTCCTTTCCACATTATATGTTCTTTGCTTCTTTGTCATAAATTAATTGTCCATATATGTGTGGTTTTATTTCTGGGCTCTCCATTCTGTTCCATTGATCTATGTGTCTGTTTTTCTGCCAATAACTTGTTGTTTTGATTACTATAGCTTTGTGGTATAACTTGAAATCAGGTAGTGTTCTTTTATTTCAGGATTGCTTTGGCTATCCTTCTATTTCAGGATTTTATTTCTGGATTCCTTTTATTTCTGGATTCCTGGTTTTATTTCAGGATTCCTTTGTGGTTCCATACAAATTTTAGAATTATTTGTTCTATTTCTGTGGAAAATGTCATTGGCATTTTGAGAGGGATTGCATTGCATCTGTGGATTGTTTTAGGTAATATGTACTTTTTAACAATGTTAGTTTTTATAATCAATAAGCATGAAACATCTTTCTGTTTCTTTGTGTCTTCTTAAATTTCTTTCAACAGTGTCTTATAATTTTTAGTATACAGGCTATTTACCTCCTTCATTAAATGTATCCCTAGGTAGTTTACTCACTTTGTTGCAATTGAAAATGGGATGGTTTTCTTAATTTCTCTTTCTGCTTTTATTGTTAGTGTACAGAAATGCAACAGATTTTTGTATATCAATATTTTACCCTGAAACTTTACTGTATTCACTTATTATTTCTAAGAGTTTTGAGTAAAGTCTTTAGGATTTTCTATGTGTAATATCATGTCATACACAAATCGTGACAGTTTTATTTTTTCCTTTCCAATTTGGATGCCTTTTATGTTTTTCTTGCCTAATTGCTCTGGCTAGGACTTCCAATACTATGTTGAATAAGAGTGGTGCGAGTGGGCATCCTTGTCTTGCTCCTGATCTTAGAGGGATAACTTTCTTTTTTTCACTGTTGAGTATAATGTTAGCTGTGGGTTTGTCATATATGGCCATTATTATATTCCTTCTTTATACATTTTATTGAAAGTTTTTTATCATAAATGTGTATTGAATCTTGTCAAATGCTTTTTCTGCATCTTTTGAGATGATTATATGATTTTTATCTTTTATCTTATTAAGGTGGTGTTTTATGTTGATTTTCAGATGATGAACCATACTTGCATCCCTGGATTAATCCCACTTGATCATGATTTATGGTCCTTATAATGTATTGTTATATTTGGTCTGCTAAAATTTTTTTGCAGAGTTTTGTATCTATATTCATCAGAGATATTGGCCTGTAATTTCTTTTTTGTGTGTTTTCATTGTCTGGTTTTGATATCATGGTAATGTTGGCCTTGTAAAATGAGTTAGGAAGGATTCTTTCCTCTTCAGTTTTTAGAAGGGTCTGAGAAGGGTAGGTACTAGATCTTTGAATGTTTGGTAGAATTCACCTGTGAAGTTTTCTAGTCCTGAACTTCAGTTTTTGGAATATTTTTGATTACTGTTTTTAATTTTCCTTACTAGTGATCAGTCTGTTCAGATTTTCTATTTCTTCACAATTCAGTCTTGAAAGGTTGTATTATTCTAAGAATTTCCCATTTCTTCTAGATTGTCCAATTTATTGGTGTATAGCTGTTCATAGCATTCTCTTATAATTCCTTGTAAGAAATTACATTGTAATTTCTCTTATTTCCTTTCCGATTTTACCTGAGCCTTCTCTATTTTTTTTCTTAGTGAGTCTAACTAAAGGTTTGTCCATTTTATTTTTTCAAAGAATGAGCTCTTAGTTTCATTGATCTTTTTCTTTTTTTTTTCAGTCTCTATTTCATTTATTTCAACTCTGATTGTTTTTTCTTTCTTTCCCTCTACTGACTTTGGGCTTCGTTTGTTCTTCTTTTTCTAGTTCCTTGAGGTGTGAGATTAGATTGTTTATCTGAGATTTTTCTTGTTTTTTGAGGTGGGCCTGTACTGCTACAAACTTCCCTCTTAGTACTGCTTTGCTGCATCCCATAGATTTTGGTATGTCATATTTCATTTTTGTTTTTCTTCAGGTATTTTGGATTTCTCGTTTGATTTCTTTGTTGACCCAGTAGTTATTCAGTGACATATCTTTTAGTCTTCAGATATTTCTGATTTTTCCAGCTTTCTTCTTGTAGCTGATTTCTATTTTCGTACCATTATCAGAAAAGATGCTTGATATGATTTCAATTTCCTTAAATTTATTGAGACTTATTTTATACCCCAACATATGGTCTATCCTTAAAAATGTTCCATGCGCATTTGAGAAGAATGTGGATTCTGTGTTCGGATGGAATGTACTATTTAAGTCTATTAAGTTCATTTGGTCTAATGTTTCATTTAAGGCCAGTGTTTCCTTGTTGACTTTCTGTCTGGATGACCTATTCATTGATTTAAGTGGGGGTTAAAGTCCCCTACTATTACTGTATTGCTGTCAATTTCTCCCTTTAGATCTATTAATAATTGTTTTATATGTTTTGGTACTCCTAAGGTAGGTACATATATATTAATAAATATTATGTCTTCCTGATGGATTTTCCCCATTATCATTACATATTGTCTATCTTTGCTCCTTACCTTTATTGGCTTGAAGTCTCTTTTGTCTGATATGACTATAGCTACACCCGATTTCTTTTGGCTTCTGTTTGCTTGGAGTATCATCTTCCATCTCTTCACTTTTAGCCTATGTTTCTCTTTGGAGCTGAGTCTCCTGGAGGCAGCATATAAGTAGGTCTTATCTTTTAATCCATTCAGCCACTCTGTCCTTTGATTGGTGAATCCACTCCATTTATATTTAGGATGATTATGGATAAATGAAGACTTAGTACTGCCATTGTGGTTGCTCTATATCTCTTTTGTTTCTTTTTCCTTGTGTTTCTGTCTGCCATTTTCGTTTATTGGTTTTCTCTGATGTTTTTCTTAATTTACTCTGTTACGTTTTTAGTCTCTGCTCTAGATTTATGTTTTGTGTATAAAACATCTCACAGATAAAATTATCCTTTTTCTGCAGATAGCATCTTATCTTCATTTGCTTATATGGGTTCTATCTTATTCCTCTTCCCCTTTTATGTTTTTGTTGTCTCAAATTATCCCTATTTATGTTGTGAGTCTGTTACCAAATTAAAATATCAATAGCTATAGTTATTTTTACTGCTTTTTTTCCTCTTTAACCTTTATGCTATAACTAAGTGTTTAACAACCTATTCTGATATAGACTTGCAATTTTCTGATTCTTTTTGTCTATTTATCATCTTAAAGTTTTGTTTGTTTTTGCCTTTTCATTTCAGGTAGAAGAGCTTCTTTTAGTATTTCTTGTAAGGGAGATCTAGTGTTGACGAACTCCCTCAGCTTTTGTTTGTCTGGGAAAGCCTTTATTTCTCCTTCATATCTGCAAGATAACATTGCCAAATAGCGTGTTCTTGGCTGACATTTTTTATCTTTCAATATTTTGAGTATGTCATTTTACTCTCTCCTAACCTGTAGAGTTTCTCCTGAGAAACCTGCTGATAGCCTAATGGGAGTTCCTTTGCAGGTTACTGTCTTTTTTTCCTCGGCCTGCCTTTAAACCAAAATTTTTTTAATAAAATTATTTATTTTTATTTATTTATTTTTGGCTGCGTTGGGTGTTCTTTGCTGAGCATGGGCTTTCTCTAGCTGTGGTGAGCAGGGGCTACTCTTTGCTTGGGCGCTCGGGTTTCTCATTGCAGTGGCTTCTCTTGTTGCGGAGCACAGGCTCTAAGCAAGCAGGCTTCAACAGTTGTGGCGCATGGGCTTAGTTGCTCCGCGGCATGTGGGATCTTCCTGGACCAGGGCTCGAACCCATGTCCCCTGCATTGGCAGGCGAATTCTTAACCACTGCCCCACTAGGGAATTCCCATTTGTATAACTTTTTAAAATTAGATTCTGCATATGAGTGATATCATATATTTTTCTTTCTCCATCTGACTTACTTGACTTAGTATGATAATCTCCAGGTCCATCCATGTTGTTACAGATGGCATTATTTCATTCTTTTTAATGGCTGAGTAATATTCCATTGTATATATGTACCACATCTTCTTTATTCATTTGTCTGTCAATGGACAATTAGGTTGCTTCCATGTCTTGGCTGTTGTAAACAGCACTTCAGTGAACACTGGGGTGCATGTATCCTTTTGAATCATGTTTTTCTCCAGATATATGCCCAGGAGCGGGATTGCTGAATCACATGGTAGCTCTATTTTTATTTTTTTAAGGAACCTCCATACTGTCCTCCATAGTGGCTGCACCAATTTACATTCCCACCAACAGTGTAGGAGGGTTCCCTTTTCTCCACACCCTCTCCAGCATTTATTGTTTGAAGATTTTTTGATGTTGGCCATTCTGACCAGTGTGAAGTGATACCTCATTGTCGTTTTGATTTGCATTTCTCTAATAATTAGTGATGTTAAGCATCTTTTCATGTACTTTTTGGCCATCTGTATGTCTTCTTTGGAGAAATGTCTATTCAGTTCTATCCATATTTTGATTG
This sequence comes from Balaenoptera physalus, assembly GCF_965194825.1. Lineage (NCBI taxonomy): Eukaryota > Metazoa > Chordata > Mammalia > Artiodactyla > Balaenopteridae > Balaenoptera > Balaenoptera physalus. Next base: position 56,967,046 of record NC_138887.1, on the reverse strand, counting down.
GGTTGTTTGAGCACGGGCTCTAGGTGCATGGGCTTCAGTAGTTGTGGCTCATGGGCTTAGTTGCTCCGCAGCATGTGGGATCTTCCCGGACCAGGGCTCAAACCCGTGTCCCCTACATTGGCAGGAGGATTCTTAACCACTGCGCCACCAGGGAAGCCCCTAAAATTTTTTTGACACTTTTAGTATAATGTATCTTGGAGAAGGTTTTTTATGTTGAGATAATTAGCTGTTCTCTTAGCTTTGTTGAATTGTATATCCAATTCCTTCCCCTGGGAAGTTCTCAGCTATCATTTCTTTAAATAAACTCTGCTCCCTTTTCCTTCTCTTCTCCTTCTGGGATACCCACTGTCCCTATACTGCCTTTCCTAATGGAGTTGAAGAGTTCTCATACATTCATTTTTAAAAAATTTTTAGTTCTCTCTCTTTTATCTGAATCATTTCTAGATTTATATCTTAGAGCTCACTTATTCTCTCTTCCGTTTGGTCTGCTCTATTTCCAGTGTTTTCCAGTGTATTCTTCATCTCATTTATTGAGTTCTTCAGCTCCAGAATTTGTTTGTATTTTTTTAGAGTTTTAATCTCTTTGGTAAAGTATTCTTTCTGCTCATTAATTTTATTCTTGAGCACATTGAACTGCCTTTCTGAGTTTTCTTATAGGTTACTGAGTTTCTTCATGACAGCTATTTTGAATTCTCTATCAGTTAGATCATAATCTTCCATGACTTTAAGTTTGGTTTCTGGAGAATTGCCATTTTCTTTTTGTGACACCATGTTATCATTGTTTTTCATGGTTCTTGGTGTGTCGTTCCTCTACTGGCTCATTTGAAGTAGTGAACGTCTTTCTTATTTAGGTAAAGCTTTTTTTTTTTTTTTTTTATACTTTCTTCTGACAATATAACAAGTTAGTAATTAGAGGCCTTTCTTTTGTTTTGCAGTAGGTGATGCTAGCTCTCATTGTCCCTGCTTGAACCTCTGGGGTCACTGGTGATTTGCTGTTGCCAGTGTTGCTGGCATCATTGTCAGGAGCACCAAGATGGCAGCACCTTCCAGTGTTGCCTGAATCACAGGCACAACCACCACGATAGGGGGTGCAGGGTGGAGCTAAGGTCACAGGCATTTCTGTTGCATCCAGGGTTATTAGATTTGCAGGTGTCACCACAGACCGGGATGGCCAGAGTTGTGGGTCCTGCTGCTACTGCTGCCTTGTTTCCTGAGGCTGCAGGCACCACTGTGGTTAAGAGACCAGAGTTGTGTGCACTTCCTCCCCTGCTGCTACTAGGTTATCTGGGGGTACAGGCTCAGGTACCACAGACAGGAGGCCAGGATCATGGGCACCACCTCTGCTGTCCCCCAGTTTGGCCTCCTTTATGTATTCCAATACACCCACCTTCTGATGTACAGGTGTGGATTTCTGCAGCATCCTGGTGTGTTTGACAGAGGAACTTTTCTTGAGTTATGGCTGTTTTACTAGTAGTTGATTGAAAGGGGGAGGTAGAGGAAGCATCTCACACTGCCTTGATGCTGATGTCAGTCTCTTTGCATACTGATTTTTTTTTTATTGTGCAATTTTACAGAATTTGTTGATTAAATCTAACAGCTTTTTGGTGGAGTCTTTGGGATCTTCTATACATAAAAGTATAACAGCTGTAAATAGAGAAAATTTTACTTCTTCTTTCCAATACTGATGCCTTTTATTTTACTTTCTCACCTGATTGCTCTGGCTAGGATTTTCAGTACTACGTTGAACAAGAGTGGCAAGAGTGGATGCCCTTGTCCAGCTCTTTTCTTTGAGGGAAATCTTTCAGTATTTTACAGTTTAGTATGATGTCAGCTGTGGGCTTGTCATAGATGGTCCTTGTTTATGTTGAGGCACATTCCTAAACACCCAATCTGTTCAGAGTTTTTATCATAAATGTTTTATCATGATGTTAAATTTTATCAAATGCTTTTTCTGCATCTGTTGAGATGATCATGTGATTTTTGTCTTTCATTCTATTACTGTGATGTGTTTATTGATTTGCATATGTTGAACCATTCTCATGTCCCAGGGATGCTTTTAATGTACACAATATTATATATAAAAAACCCTAAACACTCCACTCCAAAACTCTTAGAAATAATAAATGAATACAGTAAAATTTCAGGGTACAAAATCAATATACAAAAATCTCTTTCATTTCTCTACACTAACAACAAACTAGCAGAAAGAGAAATTAAGGAAACCATCCCATTTTCAATTGCAACAAGATGAATAAAGTATCTAGGAATAAACTTAATGAATGTTATCATTTCAGTGTACTGGAGAATTCAGTTTGCTACTATTTTCTTGAGAGTTTTTGCATCTATATGCATCAGGGATATTGGCCTGTAGTTTTCCTGTAGTATCCTTATCTGTCTTTGGTATCAGTGTAATGTTGGCCTCATAAAATAAGTTTGGGAGTGATCCCTCCTCTTCAGTTTTTGAAAGAGTTTGAGAAGTATTTGTGTTAATTCTCTAAACACTTGGCAGAATTCACCAGTGAAAACTTCCAATCCTGAGCTCTTTTTCATTGGGAAGATTCTGATTACTGATTCAATCTCCTTACTCATTACTGCTCTGCATAGATTTTCTGTTTCTCTCTGATTCATCCTTGGTATGTTATATGTTGCTAGGAATTTGTTTCTTCTAGATTGTCCAGTTTGTTGGCATATAGTTGTTTATAGTAGTCTCTTTTGATCCTTTGTATTTCTGTGGTATCAGTTGTAATGTCTCCTCTTTCATTTACAATTTTACTGATTTTAGTCTTCTTTCTTTTTTTGGTTAGTCTGGCTAAAGGTCTGTCAATTTTGTTTATCTTTTCAGAAAACCAAGTCTTAGTTTTGTGAATCTTTTCTATTGTTTTCCTATTCTCTAATCTATTTCTGCTCTAATCTTTATTATGTTATTTCTTCTGTTAACTTTGGGCTTAGTTTCTTTTTCTTTTTCTAGTTCCTTTAAGTGTAAAGTTAGTTTATTTAAGATCTTTCCTTTTTTTTAATTGAAGTATATTTGATTTACAATGTATTAGTTTCAGGTATACAGCATACTGATTCAATATTTTATAGATTTTAGATTTATAGTCATTGTAAAATATGGGCTCCATTCCCTGTGCTGTGCATTGCATCCTTGTATCTTATTTTATACCTAGTAGTTTGTACCTCTTAATCCCCTTCCCATATCTTGCCACTCTCCCCACCCTTCTCCCCACTGGTAACCACTAGTTTGTTCTCTGTATCTATGAGTCTGTTTCTTTTTTGTTAGTTTATCACTTATTTTTTTATGTCTGTTAGGTTAATTTGTTCTATATTGTTCAAATTTGATGTTTCCTTATTGTCTGGATGATATATCCATGGTTAAGAGTGAATTAAGTCTTCAATTATTATTGCATTGGTATATATTTTCTCTTTTGGTTTTATTTGTATTTGCTTTACCTATTTAGTTGCTCCAATGTTGGGTGCATTTACAGTTGTTATATCTTCTTTATGGGTTGAGCCCTCTATCATTATATAGTGACTTTTTTGTCTTTTTTGAGCAATTTTAGTTTAAAGACTATTTTGTATGATATAAGTGTAGCTACTACTGCTTCCTTTTCATAGAATAATCTTTTTCCATCCCTTCATTCTCAGTCCATGTGTGTCTTTAAAGCTAAAGTGATTATCTTGTAGGCAGCACGTCATTGGATCATGGTGTTTTTTTTTTTTTAAATCCATTCAGCCATTCTGTGTCTTTTGATTGGAGAATTTAATCAATGTACATTTAAAGTAATTACTGATAATTAAGGATCTACTATTGTCATTTTAATTGTTTCTGATTATTTTGTAGGTTCATTGTTCCTTGCTTCTCATCTTGCTGCCTTCCTCTGTGATTTTATGACCTTTTGTATTTGCAGGCTTTGACTTCTTTATTATAATTTTTTAATTACCACAGGTTTTTCCTTTGTGGTTACCAAAGGCTTACATAAAATATGTTATATTTATAGCACCCTATTTTACTTCAATAGCATTAAGTTCTATAGCATTTTTAAACTTTACACTTTTATTTCTCTCCCTTCATATTTTAGGTTATTGATATCACAAATTACATATTTTTTATACTGTATATCCAACAATGAATTTTTGTGGTTATGGTTATTTTTAATTCATTTGTTCTTTATCTTTTAACCTAGAATTGTAGATAAGTTATACAGCACCAGTACAATATTAGAGAATCTAACTTTGACTTTGACATATTTACCATTACCAGTGAGTTTTACACCAACCTTCAGATGCTTTTACAGTATTAACTACCATCTTTTTGTTTCCACTTGAAGAAATCTCTTTAGCATTTCTTGTAAGGCAGGTCTCGTGATGATAACTTTCTCAGCTTTTGTTTGTTTGAGAAAGTCTTTATCTCTCCTTCATTTCTGAAAAGCAGTTTTGTCAGGTATAGTATTCTTGGTTGACAGTTTTTTTTCTTTCAATATTTTGAATATATCATCATATTGTCTCCTGACCTGAAAAGTTTTTTTGAGAAATCAACAAATAATAAATGGCCTGTAAAAATAAAAATAAAAAAAAATAAAAAAAAAAAAAAAAGCAGAGTGAAAGCAGCAACAAAAGAGAGCTCCTTGCCAGCCAAAATGACGTTGTACTGAGTAATGTTCTAGGACAGCTCCATGAAGTTGTAAGAACAACACTACCCTCTACAGACAGAAAAGCATGCATCAGTGGAGAGTCTCAACTTTGTGTAGTCTTTAGGGTGTTGATGTTACACTTGGTTTGTCAACATCAGATGATGGATTGGTATAGCCTTGAGATTGGATCATGTCAACTAGGGACCACAGATCATCAAACCAATGGGAAAATGGGGAGGTGGGACACAAATTTTTTTTTCTGATAATAACACGGTAGCACTCATCCCAAATACTGGAAAGAAGAAACTGAGCACGTTTGGTCACTGGAGGCAGCAGAAAGGGGAAATTTTAGCCTCTCCTCTCTCCACCCCCACAAGGAAAATACAGTTCTCTGTATTTACTTTCTTCATCATCATAAGCTAGAAAATTCAGATTCCTTTTTGATTCTGCTTTTCTGATTAATCCCCATATCCAAACAGTTACTAGATACTAAGCTTTCTACAAAATGTCCTATCTTTATTACTCTTGTCTTTGTTCAGGTCTTTATAATCTCTAACCTATATGAATATATTCCTTTATGCAGTCACCCAGTAGTTTTTGATCACCTATCTCGTTTGGACCCATGGTAGTCATGAGAGAAGCACTATGATGAAAAAAGATAGACGTGGTCTGTTCCCCATGATGATTGTGCACTGTGGTTAATAGTGTCAAATGTTTAGGCAATGATGAGTACAGTGGTGAGAAAGAACAGAGACTTACAGCAGTCCCTAGAAGAGTCATCTATTCTAAATTTAGGATATCAGGCTTCTTAGAAGAACTGGTTCTAAACTAAAATCAGAAGGATACAGCATGAGTAAATTAGTCAGATAGAATGAAAATACCTGGATGTAAAAAATTGTGAAAAAGAGCAGCAAACTGAAAATTATTTTTTAGTATATGTCAGAATAAAACGCTTAAAAATGAAATACAAAAATTAAATCGTATTTTTTTCTTCTAGGCTTGTGTGTGTGCACACAATACATATCACATATATGTGTGTATGTATATCTCCACATACATATATATGATCAAATATATGTGTATATATGACTATATATAATTATAGTTATCTACTTCTTTAGAAACATATATATTTAGATGACTACTTACTGCATTTTACATAGCCGAAACATTCCTTTATATCTAGAAAGAATTTTGGAGGAAAATGAGGGCAAATTACCCACTTGCAGGGACAATTCAGAAGCATATGGAAAGTCAACAAGGTAACTATGGCAGAGTTCTTCCTGTGTTTGCTGACGAGTAACAGGGCAGCACCATATGCTTCCATGTATATTACCCCAGGAGGGCAGTGCCTTATGTTCACACATATGTCACCCTCATTTGGCCTTCTGTATAAGGCAGTGTCCCAAGGGGTATGCTGAAAGGGGAAAGAGAAAGCAGCCACAACGTGAGTATGAGGATGTGGTGTGTTTCCTCTGCTGACAGATTTTGTTAGACCATCATTCAGTTGGCAAGCACCCAGAACAGCTGCTTTACCCTGGAGCAAAGGTCTTAGTGATATTACAAAATCTCCCCAATGAGTGAGACAGTGGAGTGAAGGTGATGCACCCTTTGGGAGTGGACTTTTCCTCCCTAGTGTGACATGCAGAAAAGGCAATAACTACCATCTAAAACTTAACACACAGAATTTTGATCTCACTCTCTTTCCTTTGCCAGTAAGTTTTTATAAAATGGATGAACATCTATTTGCACATAAGTGAAATCCTTCATATTTAAAAGGGGCAGAATAAGAGAATGAGGAATTTAAAGAACTCTGTTGTTGACACTTTGTTTTATTATAATTTAGTAATTAAATATCTGTGTTGTTTAACTATCAAAATTGACGTCTGACTTCTTAGGTATATATATCAAGTCTGTATTATGTTATAGTTTGGGCCAGATTTATGTTCTGTCTTACCAGAAAGTGGCAAAAATGAGGGAAAGCATTTCACAAACTCCTAAGTGACTCATAATGATTCATAGGCTCTGTAGAGCCTGCTGAAAAGTTACATGGTTTTATTTATCTTGTATACAGGCATCAGGAATAGATGGAGAGCTTATTGTAAAGCCAATCTCAAAATGCCTTGGCCTCTTAGCTATATTTCCTTTATAGAATTTATAGATATATTAATTTATCTATATTTAATACTATATTTGGCTTTCTAAAATTGTCATTCAAATATATTTAAATAATTAAAGAAATACTATTGAAGTTTATATTTACCAGTCGATACACATGGAGAAGATGTTAAAAGGTTCATAAATCCAGTTCGTACTATTACAATTAATGAAATATAATTAGGATCATTTTTGCAATGCTTTCTTCTACATTTCTGCTTCCATCAAAACAATATAAGGTTAAACCAGTAATAAAGTTAATAGCTCTGTTCAGTAATCGAATTCAAGTTTTGTGTCACAAGAGAAAAGTTTGAATCTCAAAGTAGAAGACTTTCCTCTGTTATTTTTAGGGAAACATAATTTGAGATCTACATTTGGAGGAATCTTTCATTGTTGGAAAGCTCTGAAGTAGCTATCTGGGTTTTACCAGAAAAAAAATAGATATTATTATCCCTTATTTTAAATATGTAAGTTAAAACTCTCAGGAAGGTTTTATAACTATTCTGTATAGCTAGTAAGCAGGCAGTACCAAGCTATAAACCCAGGTCCATTTCACAACAAAAGAGATTTATTTTCCCACCACACTCTGTTTTGTGTTATGTAAATGGATCAATGCTTCTTCATTTGTTTTCTCACGTAGACAGAGGGACAGTTGTGAGATGCATCTAAGACTCCTTAAAAAGTCCTGAGATATTGAGCTCAGTCATCCATCCACCTTAATAATAAATTCTTGTGTTTCTTCCTCCTTCCTATTTCACTCCCACCGTTCTTCACTACTATTATTTGTGATTACTTCTCACAGTACCTTCAAGGAAGCTGTAGTCTCTGGCTCTCCTGTCTTAGATACCTTCTCTTTCCTTTTTTACTCCTTTTTTTCTTTCTGGAGCTTCTCAAATGATTTCCTTCCAAATCAACTACTTGTACATGAATCTTTTTCTCAGAGTCTTTCTGGAGAAAGCTTAAAGTAAGTACTTTTTAAAAACTCCCTTTCTTTCATTTTTCTCCTTCTCTTCCAATCCCATTTTCTTTTTTAAATAAATTTATTTATTTATTTATTGTTGGCTGTGTTGGGTCTTCGTTGCTGCATGCAGGCTTTCTCTAGTTGCGGTGAGCGAGGGTTACTCTTCCATGCGGTGCGCGGGCTTCTCATTGCGGTGGCTTCTCTTGTTGCGGAGCACGGGCTCTAGGTAAGTGGGCTTCAGTAGTTGTGTCTCGTGGGCTGTAGAGCGCAGGCTCAGTAGTTGTGGCACACAGGCTTGGTTGCTCCACGGCACGTGGGATCTTCCCGGACCAGGGCCCGAACCATGTCCCCTGCATTGGCAGGCGGATTCTTAACCACTGCACCACCAGGGAAGTACCCCCAATCCCATTTCTTATTGGAAGCCTTTCCCTTCTTAATAGGCACTCAGTGTCCTCATGGTCTCTCTATATTTGCTTTCTATTAAAACGTGCCCTCACAAAAGGATATATTAATCTGATTTACTCTGGAGAGGAAATTATCAGTACTAATAAGACTTAGGGTCTTATGCCTCTTTGCAGCACTTGAACTTTAGCATAGGGGCCAGATTGTACCCAATGTTCTAAAACTCTGATCATAGAATTTGTTATCTTTAATACTGGGGATAGAAGCTTTTAAAAGTTTGGTGATGAGGGACTTCCCTGGCGGTCCAGTGGTTAAGACTCCATGCTTCCACTGCAGGGGGCGTCGATCCCTGGTTGGGGAACTGGGATCCCGCATGCCCTGCAGCGTGGCCAAAAAACAAAAACAAACAAAAAAAGTTGATGTGAGTAGGAGCTTGTCTAAAATCATAGCTAATAAATACTCATCTATCTTCCTTCTTACAAAATTCTATGAAGTAACTGAAAATTATATTCATATAGCTTTCCTCAACATACATATTCCTACAGTTTCATTTTTTTTACATTCAAAAACAATTTATGAACTCAAAACATTATAAAATATATTTTTTCTTAAGCCCCAAAGCCATCTTTTCTCAGCCTACATGGTAATTTTGTTCTGAATGGTTATAGTTTTCACTAGGTAAAGTTAGTTTTTTCATGATACCTGACCAACTGTCTATCATAGCATTCTTTTTGAAAAGAATAATAAAAGTACCGCAAAAAGAAAAGCAACTCATTCAGGTGGACAAAAAAACAGACTCACTGGCATACTCAATATGATTAAATAGCAATAAAAAAGATCGTTGCAATACACATGAAGAAGCTCAGATGGCCAATCCGATGCCACAATTTGCATGGTGTGTCACAACTCAAACTCTGAGTGGTAAACATGGCATCAGTTTAGCTATTGGCAAGAGTATGAGAACATGGGAGAAGCTGTTAGATCACACAGCCTGTGATGTTTCCCCACTGCAGTCTGACTCGCTCAGATATCACTGTGCCAGAGTAAACAGGAAATCACTCCAGACAAATATCATCAGAGCATCCTGTTCCTAAAATGCCTAGCAGAGTTTAGTACATAGAAACAATACTTTGATAGGCTCCATCCATTGTAAGTCAAAAGGCTTTGACAGTCCCTCACTAATCTCTGTCTGGTCTCTCAATAAAGCAAATGGAAATCAATTTTCTAAGTTAGAATTTGGTCTCAGAGTTCAAGGAAATATGACACAGATGCTTAGAAAACAAGTTCAAAAGAGGAAAAGAGGATTTAAAATACCTTGAAGATCAACAGGTTCAATGCTTAAAGTAATCTGCTGTGGCAAATGTAAGTTTTTATAAAATTAAACCCACATATGGCAAATTTCAGAACATCTCCTGTATCCTTGCTCTGACTCTGACAAAGAAAAGAGACTTAAGAGAGCCAACGATATTTTCTCACTAATTGTTACAGATTTTATTCTTAAAATGAAGTGTAGAAAGTGATGTAAAAGAGTTGAATTCATCAACTTTAATTTGAGAATTCCTTAGTTTAAAAGAAAACTCCACCCAAAAAAGTTAAAAACTTATGTCAACACAAAAACCTGCCTTCTAGGTGAATGCATAAATAAACTGAGATGCATCCAGACAATGGAATGCTATTCAGTGCTAAAAACAAATGAGCTATCAAGCCATGAAAAGATATGCAGGCAACTTAAATACATAGTACTAAGTGAAAGAAGCCAATCTAAAAAGGTTAAACTGTGATTCCAACAACATGATATGGAAATGACAAAACTGTGGAGACTTAAAAAGATCAGCGGTTGCCAGAGTGGAGGGAAGAGATGCAGAGAATGAACACAGAGGATTTTTAGGGCAGTGAAAGTTCTTTGTACAGTGTTAGAATGATGGATATATGTCATTGTACATTGTCCAAACCCACAGCATATGTAACACCAAGAGTGAACACTAAGGTAAACTGTTGACTTTGGTTGATGATGATGGGTCAATGAAGGGTCAACCTACTGAAAATGTACCAGTCTGCTGATTGATTTGGTAATGGAGATGCTATGCATATGAGCGGGCAGGAAATATACTGGAAATCTTTCCCCCCCCCCCCCCCTCAGTTTTGTTGTAAACCTCAATCTGCTCTAATAAAATCTTCTAAAAATATTGAAAACTATTTGAATATTCAAAATATGCGAGGTGGATCAAAAAAGGTCTTGCTGCAATTTATGTCAAAGAGTGTTCTGCCTATGTTTTCCTCTAAGAGTTTTATAGTGTCTGGCCTTATATTTAGGTCTTTAATCCATTTTGAGTTTGTGTATGGTGTTAGGAAGTGTTCTAATTTCATACTTGTACATGTAGCTGTCCAGTTTTCCCACCACCACTTACTGAAGAGACTGTCTTTTCTCCATTGTGTATGCTTGCCTCCTTTGTTGTAGATTAATTGACCATAGATGTGTGGGTTTATTTTGGGGCTTTCTATCCTGTTGCATTGATCTATATTTCTCTTTTTGTGCCAGTACCACACTGTTTTGGTCACTGTAGCTTTGTAGTATAGTCTGAAGTCAGGGAGCCTGATTCCTCCAGCTCAGTTTTTCTTTCTCAAGATTGCTTTGGCTATTCGGGGTCTTTTGTGTTTCCCTACAAATTGTAAAATTTTTTGTTCTAATTCTGTGAAAATGCCCTTGGTAATTTGATAGGGATTGCATTGAATCTGTAGATTGCTTTGGGTAGTATAGTCATTTTCACAATGTTGATTCTTCCAATCCAAGAACACGGCATATCTCTCCATGTGTGTGTCATCTTTGATTTCTTTCATCAGTATCAGTTTGATAAATTAATTACACTATCATCCACATAATGCAATGTAAATTTTGGCATTATCATTAAAATGATAATGAAGATGTACATTTGCTGGCCTAAAAATATGTTCTCTTAATAGTATAAAGGAAAAACTTATACAAAAACCATGCAGTACACAGTCTCATTTTTGTTTAAAATATGTGCGTGTGTGTCTAGGGAAAAAATATATATATGGTATTTCTATATAGTACGGTTATAGGTTTTTTCAAATTTTTCAATATATACTTTTTGTGTTATCTGGATTTTTTATAATGCCATATTTATATTAGAAAAGGTTATGTTTTTCTAGAATGACTGTAATTGGAAAAATAAACCTACTTTGATTTTTCATTTAATTTTTAAAATTAGTCATTCATGAGAGGGAAAAGAAAGAAAATGCCAGTTTTTGAACATTTGGAATAAATACTTTTTATTTATAAATTTTCTCTTTTTTTCTGATTCTTGAGATAAAAATCAACTAATCAATACACAGTCACTGGGCTGCTATGAGTGGCTGTCTTGAGTGCCTGGATTCATTTACAACCATTTCCGAGGTCTGTAAAGAGCCTGATCTTTTGGCTATCTCAACGAATGTCCTAGAGAAGGATGCTGATAAGTACAGTTTGGGTTATATATCCTCCTCTGGACCCATCAGTTGTAGCCAGGGGGAATTGTACCATGAAAAAAACAAGACTGCTAAGAATTGAACACTTTAGGGAGAGGCAGGATGTTTTCAGAGTAAATGGTAGCAATTCACTTGTTGCCCAGGACAGTTATTAACTGCTTTTTTCTTGGCCCTGTATTTGTTACAATGGGGGATAAAGAATAGAACATAGTCTCTGTTTTACAGAAGCTTGTAATCCTGTTAGGGGGAGAATAACTTTAATATTATTAGAATTTTCACCTAAATAATCAGATTTTTATAAAGAGCTCTAAAAACAAACTTATGCAATAATTACCTGGTATTTTATCATGTGTAACAACTTCATTAGAATATTGAAATAGCAGATCTTACCATTTCCCTTATCAATAGTATTCAAGAAAATGTAGAAGGTTTTCCAAGTATAACTTTCTGCTTTTACTGGGATCTGCATAAAGAATTAGCTGTCTGATGAAATGAAATGGTTCTGATATTTGAAACTATAAAACTGCAAATATGTAAAGAGGGATTTAGTTTATGGCCTTCATATAAAATATGCTAAAGACTGAAGTAGTATGACCGCTTATTAATCAATTTCTTAGTCAGTGAAATAAATATTTAACAACAGTATACATCCTTTAATGTTTTCTTTGGTTTTGAGTTGGTAATCATTAGCCTTGACTACACATGTAATAAAAACTCCTATATAACGTTACTTTGCAAATAATTTCAACTCTACTACAGCTTGTGATATCTGTCCTGTCAAAGGAAGAAAGGTGTCTGAAAGTGACTTCTAAAATTTCTGTCCTAAAGCTCAGTCATCATCTTATAGGATGGAAGTGTCTGACATAGTTTAGGACTAGGCTAATCTAGGTTTTCCATACAGAACTGATTGTCTTTTACCACAATGAACTGTACATCAGTATCAATACAAAAAGAAAGGCATCACCCTTCTCTCATAGTAGACTGGGAATATCTTGCCAGTTGGGTCTTTTTTTCTCTGTTAACCCCTGTGTCTGGCACACTAGCTGCTCAATATAGGTTAAAGACATGATTGTTGAATTTTTGATAAAGTGGTGAGCATACACTCAATGAATGACAATAATTTCTATTGGTGATTTTGTGAAATACCACCTTTAGTTACGCATTGATTCCATATTTACTTATCTCCTTCCTTAGGATAAAAACATGAAGGAGGTGATAGCACATACTAGACAAAAAAATAAAAGCTATCATATTTACTTACTGCCTTTGCTTAGTAAAATTATAGCTCTGCAGATGAGAAATTAATACTGGGGAAAAAATTAAAGAGAAACTAAGAAGGCATTGATTACTGGTGTCCAGAGATGTTTAGATGCATGCAAAGAACATGGCTGGTGAATTGGATTCACAATATGTATTTTACTTTATAATAATCTCCAGAAGTTTTAAGTTTTAATGTTTAATGTTTAAAATATAAAAAATATATTTTTAAAAATATATTTTATTTTAAAAAATAAAAAATAAATACTAGATTAATTTGTGTTGATATATTCAAAATTGGTGAGGTAATTTAGGAATGAGTAGGCTGTTTCATTGGTTACCTATGGTATCATAATACTACTTTGTATATTCTAAGATTTTCTTCCATGAAGTTGAGACTCTTTTTTTAAAAACCAAAATTTCCCAGGCATAGTAAATAAGAACCATAAACCTATGTTCAGCTTGCTAATAATGAATTGTTCAATTTCAAATTGAATCACATTCAACTTAGTTCCAGCTTTTTTCCTCAATATCAGTGGATTGATATTGGATCAACTAATGGATTGATTATCTGTGCCAATTAAATATCAAAATTTGATTGTGATCTTAATTGTAATAAACCAATGGTTTTTTGAAGCATAGCAGGTACATATTCTACTGCCATTTAAAGGATACTATGTTGTCACTTTCCTGAAGCATCAAGAAATGAACTATTTCATTGAATCATACAAATGTGTCTGTTCCCCAAAGAGGTAGCAATTATTTAAGATTAGTAGAGTTGAGAAAATAGGCAAATGAATTTTTAAGGACCTGAGATTCTAATAATGACCTAGTGATAATCTAATGAAATTCTATTTATGAAATATGTTGAGGATGGTAAGGAGACTTTCCAGGTGCAATTTCCAGCTGGAAACAGGAAGAGCAAAGGAAACAGTCTTTTCTTGTAACTGCATCTGTTGCTAAATCCTCTGTTTCCCTTTTACAAATGGCCCCAAATCCCTTCCTCAAAATTCTTTGTTCATATTTTAATCCAGGCCATGATAATCTTTTAGTTTAAATGTTTAAATAGATTATCAGCAAAGTGAATCTTTGCTGTCAACCTGTCAAAGCAATTTTTGTGTCACTGTCAAAAGCCTGAAATAATGTATGATGAGAGTATACATCACACTTAGATACCCTCCTCTTTTTTAAGGCAAAGTTCAGGTCCATGGAATTTAGTGAGAGTAGTGATACCAACTGCCATCATTTTAACCTGTACTTTTACCGCCCCTGGTAGTACTGGTGATAAAATCCAATATGATTAACATAGCCTGGGGCTAAGAACCAGACTCTGGCATGAGGCCCTCTGGGTTAGAAGCTTGGCTCCTTCACTTATTAGCTATGCAAACTTGGACACATTTCCTAGGCTCTCAATTACTCAGTTTCTTTATAGGGATTAGATTATATACTTTGTAAAGTTTCATTAGATTTAATAAATTAATCTACCTAAAGCACTTAAAACAGTACCAGTTATAGAGTTAAGTGTTACGTAACTAAATGTTCAATAAAATAATTAGGATGTTATTTCTTCCCTAAAGTGTTAATATTTCTTAATATAATTTCTATAAAATAGCTGTAAAGTTCATTGATCATGTGACTCTTAAATCATTTTTAGTCTTACAACTTGAAGTTTACATATGAGCATTTCATCTGTGTTTCTAGATATTTCTGAATTTGCAAAAAATTGTTTTTGAAATTATAATTATGGCTCTGACAAACCCCAACAATAGTGTACTTTCTTGGATTTTTACTAAATTCAGTCATCACCTGAATTTGAATATCAGTATTCCTCACAATTTATTTGGGTAATTCTTTACTTACTATTTCAGTTATCTATTACTGAGTAATTATATCTGAGTAACAAACCTCAAAACAACCATTTCGTATGTCTCATGTTTAGATCTGGGCAGTTCTTCTGCTCGTCTCTTCTGGAATCATTCATAAAGCTGTAGGCATTTGACAGCTCAACTATGGTGGGTAGATCCCAGACGACCTCACTGGCATGTCTGGTGCTGCACATGGGATTTCTAAAATGGCTGGAAGCTCCCAGCTTTTCTTTTCCTCTTTCTCTCTCTGTCTCTCTCTGTTTTACTTGCACCCTCCAGTTCTTCTTTTCCATGTGGCCACTCATGTTCAAAGAACTTGACATCCAAGGTAGTCTCAGTCACTTCTGCAACACTCTCTCCATTAAAACAAGTCACAAGTCCAGCCCTAATTCAAGAGCAGAGGAAATAGGCTCTAGCTTCTGATAAGAATGGTAAAGTCATTTTGCAAAGGGGCATGGTAGGAATTATTACAGCTATTTTAAAAAATCTACCAATCTGCCTTTTGGGCACAGCAACTTGCTTCTTTCCCACTTGCAAAATACACTTTTTCCTTCCAACACACTGTCTCCAGTCACTTTGTATTCAATTATGACTCCAGGCTGGACATTCTAGTCTCACGTTCTCAATCGGGTCTGAATGTGTATGAGAATCCTCAGGTACAGTTGCTCACTGTGGTTGCTCTTGATCTAGAGACCTGTGGGGTTAAAAGACAAGTGAGCTGACTCTCACGCACCCAACATACAATGAGAGACAAAGAGAGTACGATCTCAGTAACGCTCCATTCTAAAGAGGAAGGAATAAGGAACACATAGCAACCAGAGGTCCATAGCAATTCCGACATCCAGACAGGCACATGCTTTCAGGTTTCCATATTTAAAGGCCACATTTTCTTTCTTGTGACCCAGGAAATCTTTTCCAGCCACTAGGACACTCCACTTGTAGGTCCTTGTGCCTGCAGATCTCTTTGTCAAGATCTTCATGTGAGTGGCTACTATCCTTCCAATCTTGGGACAAAAGTCAGCTCTGCTTAGAGGTTGATATTGACAACCCTACTTACAGTTGTATCTCTCCCTCTCATATTTCCTTCACAGAATTTACAACATTCTGTAATTATCTTCAATATTGATGTATTTGCCAAAATACCATATAAATTATAGTTTACACTTAACTATATATTAAATACTAAATTCCATCAATAATAAAAACTCATAAGAGCACAAACTCTGTTTCTTTCCTATTTACTAAATTATTCCCAGAGTTTAACACAGAACCTAGTACTTCAGAGATGATGAATAAATATCTAGTAAATGAGCAAATGAGATCTTACCACCCTACAAGACAGATGTTTCACTGTTGTAATGATGAGGAAACTGAGTGAGGTCTGCACAAGTTAAATAACTTGCCAAAGATCACACACATCTGGTCGAGGGCAGAAGCCAGCTTCCTGGCAGCAACAGGTTATTCCTACAATTTCCCAGTCTTTATAAATGGATAAGAAGTGCATGTCCTTATGAAGGCTGACATTGTTTCAGAATCTTCCCTTCTTGCATCACTTCACCATTTCATGTAACATCAGGTCATACTATATCAGACAGCTCAAGAAGAATGCCAGGGACTTTCACCTTGTTCTCCCTTTCTGTCTATAACCTTTTTAGACACTATATTGTTTAATAAGTGAGAAAATGGGAACTGGCAGATGAACCCACCCCACAGTGAAGGAAGAGACAGTGAGCACATGTCGTCTGCCTACTTTCCAGTGGATCGGAGTCAGCCTATGGCCCCATCTTGGAAAGAGTGTATGTTTCTTTATTCTTTCTCCTTATCCTTAGATAATGCTCACTCATCTCACATCTCAATTTTGATTTCTAACCCTACAGTGTGTGAGAAATTTCAAATTTGAAAACCAAATTTTTATATTAGTCTTTCCTTAGAGATGCATCACTGTTTAAAAAAGAAGCCAGTACCGAAACACCATCAGTACAACTGCAAAGAGATTTTAGAAACTTTAGAAACTAAAATCCCATCTTTCACGGATGAGCTGAAGTTTCAAAGGCAATAATAATCTCACCTGAACACATACAGACACACACACATTCCTGTGGATGCAAAAGGGGAGTGCAGATCTATTCAAATCTATTGTCATCATTAGTAAGTAAAATGATCCCGGTACTATTTTTGGTAATTCTTATTGTTTACTTAGCTTTGCAACAAATCTGTCAGATAGTTACCTGCATTCCTGTTTTAGAGGTGAGGACCCTGTGTCTCAAGGGCTAATAAATGTTAGTGATTCAAGTATTTTCTAAAGTTTTATCACACCATCCTAGGAAGACTTGCTTTCATCCTATGATATGAAAACTAATGAGATAATACAATTTAAGGCAATAAAGGAAGATCAGAGTGCTGGTGTGCACCAGCTCTAGTTAATGAAGAAGATCAAAGCTTTGTTCTTTGCAATATGTTTGGTTTTTTTCTTCTTTTTCTGAAGAAGGGAGTGACAAAGTCCACTCTCCTACAGGCATTTTTAGGGTAATTACTCATTAGATAATAAAATTATTTAATTAATGCTTACTGTAAATACCTACCTAATTTTTATTAGATCCACTAAACACTAAACATATAAATTAACAAAAATAACAATATATTTTTCCCATTCAATCCAAGTAGGCATTTCCACCATTAACATAAACTGTGTAGTACCAGTTAGAATACTTTTAGCAGCAATTCACAGAACGATCAACACAAATTGCCTTTTTAAATGAAGGGAAATTCCCTATCACATACCAGAATGTCCAGAGGTTAGTGTGGTGATGAAGCCATAGGTATTGTATAAGCAGCTACTTTAAAATTTTATTAAAAACAACCAACAAATTATTTTGCTTTGACCTCCACTGAAATGTTATAATTTAGTTTGAATAATTTCTATGTGCCGTGACCATATATTTAGGAAGGACATATATTCTTAGTGGCATCACTGAGTATTTGTGTCATATTGGGTAATATTCATAAGCTTTCTGCCTATTAATTTCCTTATCTGCAAATACTAATGGTACACACCTTATAGATCCTTGTGAGTAACTGATAAGAAAATTCATGAAGAGTGTTTACCACAGATCCTGGCAAGCGGTAAGCAGTATATAAATGTGAGATACTATTATAATTGCTTCCAATTTGATTTTTTAAAGCAACTCTATTGAGGTATATTTTACACAAATAAAATTCAACCATTTCAAGTGTGTGATTCACTGTTTTTAGTAAGTTTACTGAGTGGGTGCAACCATCATCACAACCCACTCATTTTTAATACTCTTATCTAAAAACTTCTGATTCACCTTAAAAATCTATAAAATGGAAAAATAGGATGGCTGCCACTATTAAATGAGGTTTAGTATAGAGATATGTGTATGCATATGTATATACAGTTAGCTCGATAGAAAATGTACATAAATATTACCTAGAACTTAGAAGAATTAGGCAAAATTTCATCTTTCTCCACTGTATCTAAATTGAATTTGTGAAATAATACTTTCTTCAATAATTTAAGAATTTCTTTATTCCATGAAATTATAAATATACTTTTCACTAAGATATGTTCAAAATTGTGTGTGTGTGTGTGTTTGTATGCATGCGTGTATGGCAGCAACAACCAACATTTCTTTCCAAAATGAATGAATATATTTCATACAGGAGAAGCCAGAGTTTAGGTTGTGTCCCTTGCAGAAGATCCTGAATATATGTTTGTTACTCCATCCTGTTCCCCCCTCTTCACATTCTATTAGTCAAAAAACATAAAGAATTTTGAGAAGTAGGCATGGAAAAAACAGAGGAAGTTTAGGTGTTAAGTTTAATATACATAACTTAGGATATATGTAGTCATCAATTATATATTATATATTAGTATTATTCTATACATTGTTTTATATGTAATATATAATAATTATTTGGAAAATGAAGCAAATGAGGTTGGAAAAGTATTCAGGACCCAAAATTTACAAAAAAACTTTAAAAAATATAGCTGTTTACTTAGTTTTCCAAGGTTAATAATTCTCACTATTTTATGAGACATAGTTGCTTTTTTATACTATTATTACTGCTTTATTGGTACAAGAATATTGAAAAAAGAACATTCAGTGCCTTGTTTCCAAGAAATAATACAAAATATAAGTCCTGAAAAATACAAAATACAATAGTAAAAAATACAATAGTAAAACACCACCCCCTCCTCCACCAGACCCCATTACAGTTCAATTTCACTGCCTGTTTAAAGCTTTCTTTGCATTTTCTTTTGCTCTAAGTTTCTTCTGCTGCTGTGGTCAAAGTCACTAGTTATATTTAAGAGTATCTTGCTCAGGCAGGGATTCTAATTATAACTTTGAGTATGTTAAGTAAATACCAACTACATATTAAGGGCCAAATTCTGGCCTTGAATTTAAACAAAGAATTTATACTTTCTTCAATTAAACCTGAACATTTAACACATTTATTACAAAAAGTCCTTAATGTTGAGGTTTGTACACACACATAATGATAAAGCTGTCTAGAGAAATGAAACATTCTGTTAAGTATGATTTAAACTGGGCATTAGGTGTGACCAAAAAATAGTCCATGAGCATCTCTCTATTTTACATTGAGCCTCTCAATACTAAAATTCCAAGGCTAATGGGATTGACTTATAGAGACCTAAATATCATAGGTGTCAAAACTTTTGGTTTTGGAATATTTTTCCCTTTTTTTCATGTCTTGGGATTCCTCTAGAAAGGGTGAAAGATTAATCTCATAGACAGAAAGGATAGGAAGCTTTTACCAAGAGAAGCTGGCCTTGTCACTGGGGATACTAGCAAACCATGTGGGGCTTAGGAGGGAACATCAGTAACAAAAAATATCTTGAAACTCTAGCAAATAAGGTTTAAATATCTACCCATTGGTAATAATCTTCTAGTAGGATATTTATATAAGATGACACAGTTTTTGGTTTTTGTTTTAACATCTTTATTGGAGTATAATTGCTTTACAATAGTGTGTTAGTTTCTGCTTTATAACAAAGTGAATCAGTTATACATATACATATATCCCCATATCTCTTCCCTCTTGCGTCTCCCTCCCTCCCACCCTCCCTATCCCACCCCTCTACGAGGTCACAAAGCACCGAGCTGATCTCCCTGTGCTATGCGGCTGCTTCCCGCTAGCTATCTATTTTACATTTGGTAGTGTATATATGTCCATGCCACTCTCTCACTTTGTCCCAGCTTACCCTTCCCCCTTCCTGTGTCCTCAAGTCCGTTCCCTAGTAGGTCTGCGTCTTTATTCCTGTCTTGCTCCTAGGTTCTTCAGGACACTTTTTTTTTTTTTTTTAGATTCCATATATATGTGTTAGCATACGGTATTTGTTTTTCTCTTTCTGACTTACTTCACTCTGTATGACAGACTCTAGGTCCATCCACCTCACTACAAATAATTCAATTTCGTTTCTTTTTATGGCTGAGTAATATTCCATTGTATATATAAGCCACATCTTCTTTATCCATTCATCTGTTGATGGACACTTAGGTTGCTTCCATGTCCTGGCTATTGTAAATAGAGCTGCAGTGAACATTGTGGGACATGACTCTTTTTGAATTATGGTTTTCTCAGGGTATATGCCCAGTAGTGGGATTGCTGGGTCGTATGGTAGTTCTATTTTTAGTTTTGTAAGGAACCTCCATACTGTTCTCCATAGTGGCTGTATCAATTTACATTCCCAGCAACAGTGCAAGAGGGTTCCCTTTCCACAGTTTTAGTTTTCATACCCAGAAGTTTCAAATAGAATGAGAGATTCTCTTTTCACAGAGCTTAGACTTTAAGATGAGAATGAGGCCCAAGAGAAGTGAAAACTTGTGTTCACACACACAAAAACACTGTACACTAATGCTCATAGCCACACTATTCATAATAGTCAAAAGTTAGGGGAAAAAATGTTTATGAAACGATAAATGGATAAACCAAATGTGGCATACCCATAAAATGAAATACTATTAGGCTCTAAAAAAAATGAAGTACTGACCCATGCTACAGCATGGATGAACCTTGAAAACATGCTATGTGAAAGAAGCCAGTCACAAAAGACTACATATCATATTATTCCATTTATATGAAAGTTCAAATTGGGAAATATATAGAAACATAAAGTAGATTAGCAGATGCTTAGGACTGGTGGATGAAGTAGAAGATAATGTGTGATAACTAATGGGTGTAGGGTTTTTTTTCAAGGTAATGAAAATACTCTGAAATTGGCCATGGTGACAATTGCATGTATGTGTGTATATACAAAAAATCATTGAATTGTATACTTCAAAGAGGTGAATTGCACATGATGTGAAATATATCCCAACAAAGCTTTTACAAAATAAAGAGAAATAAAAAAAGAGAAAGTTACCAAATAACAGTCTAATCTAAGTCTGATTTATAAGAATATCCCAGGACAATAAATGTAGCTCTAGAGTGTGTGTGTGTGTGTGTGTGTGTGTTTAGTTGTTATTTATGTTTTCCAGAAGTCTAATATGTTGAATTATTTTAATATAGAGTCTCCATGTTAGAGTCTTCTATTTTTAGACTAGAATCCACTGGAAAAAGAATGACTTTAGATGTTGAATTGCATAGAAATGACCTAAAATGCTTTTCATACATAAATATTTGTCAACATGTGCTTCATTCTATGTAGTAAATTATCAGAATTTAATGCTCTGATCAGTTACACCATACCAGGCTATTTAAAGCTTGAAGCCCAGCAGGGATTTTTTTTTTTAATTTAGTATAATTTTAAACATTACAAAAATAGCTCTCTTCCAGCTCCCCTGCTGTGTCTTAGATTGTTGCCAAGGCTTTTTGTAATACCTTATCACTAGAGTAACATCCTTCTATAAATACTGCATCCTTGATTCTAATGTCACCCCAAATAGCAGTGTGGTATAAAAGGATACAGAGAAAAGAAACTGAATTAATTTTATTTTTCTTTATTTTCTAATCATTACAACTTCCATATCACCATGCCTTCCCACTTATCTGCATACCTTCTAAATGTGGAAGTCTCCCATGGGTTTTAGGTTATTTTTTTTTCAAGGCCAAAAGACTTTTTCTTAGAAAATTAATCTCAGTTGGATATCTGATGTGTCAACTAAAAAAAAATGCCATTGAACTTTGTGGAGCACTTAAAACCCTACTAACCAAGTCTCAGATGCTTGCAGATTTCTCATTTCAATGACCCATTCCACAAAGCAATTTCTTCACTGTACAAGTTTTAAAAACATAAACCAAGAATGTTTTGGATATAGTCTGAATCTTTACATGAATTCCATAGAGAATGGGACTGACATAGTTTGCCTTCCTTTTATTTTTTTACTCTGAAATTTTAATCCTTTATGTATTATGACAAAAATGTAGTCCACATGTGACTAATTGTCAATCATGCTTTATTCATCAAACTGTATTCTAAAAGTGCTACTTGAGGCTCTAACTCAAATAACTTTTGAAATCGACTTTGGAAATTGTTTTTTAATACGCTATTAAAATATTGCTCTTGAAAAACAGAAAGTCATTATTCTGAGCCCAGAGTAACAAAAAGACTCACTCAAGTTCAACTTGAAATATTAAACCCAAAATGTTAATAATTCCTACATTTAATAAAACCAATTTGAGTTCCCATTCTAACAGTCTGCCTCTTTGGAACATTCCTAAACAAACGCACATGGTGGCCATGTTTTTTCTTTCTTTAATTAATTTATTTATTGGCTTCATTGGGTTTTAGTTGCAGCATGCCAGACCTTCATCGAGGCACGTGGGATCTTTCGTTGTGGCGTGCGGGTTTTTCTCTTCTCTAGTTGTGGTGTGCGGGTTCCAGAGCGCCTGGGCTCTGTAGTTTGCGGCACGCAAGCTTCTCTAGTTGAGGCGTGCGGGGTCAGTAGTTGTGGCGCGTGGGCTTAGTTGCCCCGCGGCATGTGGGGTCTTAGTTCCCTGATCAGGGATCGAACTCACATCCCC
This sequence comes from Balaenoptera physalus, assembly GCF_965194825.1. Classification (NCBI taxonomy): domain Eukaryota; kingdom Metazoa; phylum Chordata; class Mammalia; order Artiodactyla; family Balaenopteridae; genus Balaenoptera; species Balaenoptera physalus. The sequence continues at coordinate 56,944,277 of NC_138887.1, read as the reverse complement.
TGCATTGGAAGGCAGATTCTTTACCACTGGACCACCAGTGAAGTCCCGAGATGGGCATGTTAACTGCCAACTTTTGTATGACAAGAAGAAAGTGTTTCATGGAAACTATAGACTGAGTTTTAATCCTTGGGTAATAACATACTGATTATGTCAGCTTGATTAGGCAGCTATGTAGGACAAAAGTATTCTTCTCAAGATCTCATGGAGCCCCTAAGAACTCTTTTTGTGGAAGCCTGTAACAATTCATTAGCCAAGGTAACCCAAAAACTGCAGCCAGATAATTCATTCTTAGATGACACCATCATTCATTCATAACATTGTACTGAATCCTAGGAGCAACTGTATGCTTATTAGAAGCCCCATCACCACCATCCTCCTACACTTCCTGAAGAATAGTGATTTTTAAAGTACAGGAAACGAAGGCACAGTAGGCAGGGCAAAGTTAGGGGAGAGAAAGGAGAGTGCTGAAAATAACTTTGAGATTTAAAAAAAACACTTCAACTGTAGGCATAAAAAGAATCTAGACCTGCGAATTGTAGATACATTACACACTGGAGAATTTTTGAGAATTAATAACTTGCTTACAAATAGTAAGGAAGGATGTTTCTTGGTTATAGATATAACTGTCATCTCTGAAGGGTCTAATCTAGTTCATAAAAGCAGCAAACCCAGTTTCCTATACTTGCTTGTACCACACTCCCACTTTCTTGCCCAAGAGACAATTCCACGTACATCCTTAAGGATCTTAAGTCCCATCACACTCAAGTAGTTTTTTGGCTTATTTTTTCCCCTGACTTTTGGGCCCTTATTGTTTTTACAACTCATCTTCCACCATTTACTAACTTTAGCGACCTGGAACTCTCATCTCTGAACGTTTCTTGGTTTCTCTGCATAGCTGCACTCCAGGGAGCCCTCAGTGCAGAAGCACCTTGGTAACCCCACTGCATATGCAAGAGTGGATGTGATTTCTAAAATGCCTTCACCTTTCTATATTAGTATCAGTATCTCCAGGCTAAACCTCATTTCCAATACCTACCTTCAGCTCTTACTTTTGGATTTTTTTTTTTTTTTTTTTTTTTTTTACTTTTGGAATATTGAAATGAACATCCAAAGTATGGGGAAACATATATACAATGGAATATTACTCAGCCATAAAAAGATACGAAATTGAGTTATTTGTAGTGAGGTGGATGGACCTAGAGTCTGTCATACAGAGTGAAGTAAGTCAGAAAGAGAAAAACAAATACCGTATGCTAACACATATATATATATGGAATCTAAAAAAAAGGTCATGAAGAACCTAGGGGCAAGACGGGAATAAAGCCACAGACCTACTAGAGAATGGACTTGAGGACACGGGGAGGGGGACGAGTAAGCTGGGACAAAGTGAGAGAGTGGTAGTGTATATATGGACATATATACACTACCAAATGTAAAATAGCTAGCTAGTGGGAAGCAGCCGCATAGCACAGGGAGATCAGCTCGGTGCTTTGTGACCAGCTAGAAGGGTGGGATAGGGAGGGTGGGAGGGAGGGAGACGCAAGAGGGAAGAGATATGGGGATATATGTATATGTATAACTGATTCACTTTGTCATAAAACAGAAACTAACACACCATTGTAAAGCAATTATACTCCAATAAAAATGTTAAAAAAAAAAAGTATGGGGAAAAGAATAATGCTATTGAAATGAGGTTTCTGTTTCTTTACGTTCTTTGTGAAGAGGGACACTTGAGAAAAATATTTTGTGCTTAAGGAAACCATACCTCTCAGAGTTATTTTTTTATAGATGTGAAAGTGCTTGAAACTGCAAAATACGTTACAGAAATACATTTTGGATATGACTGTTCTTGTCTTCATGATATATGCAATTAGTGTCTTAGCTCAGGTTCCCCTCAAAAACTGAGCCTGAGACAAAATTCACATGCTGATATTTTATTGGGAAGTTGTAATCTCAGGGACACAAGGATGAAAAGGGCAATGAGGTAAAGCAAAAACAAAATGAAGTCTTACGGAGCTGACCAAAGTCTCCAGAGTGGGTTGCTGCATCACACTGATGTCTGTGGTGAAGCGGTATGGAAAGGCTGTTTCTCAGAATGTTCTGTTAGGGAAGAGAGTTGGGAGCATTTATTCCAGGCACGTTTCCATACTGGTCTTTCATTGGTCAAAATCATCACAGGGCTGTTAACTACCCCCACCCTTCACCACTGTGTTACCTGGCCCCTTTGGGCTATGGAGACAACATCCCCTGAAAGCAGAGGTGCCATCTTCTTTCCTGTGAGTCATAAAGATGCTGAGTGAGCCAGCATGTGGCCCTGAGCCAGTAACATTACTAACCTACCTGAAGCCTGCAGTTTGATGCAACAGAAAAGCACTGAGCCTAGAGGCAAGATGCTATGAGGTCATGACCTAGGTGCCTAGAACAGCTGCTGTGGCAGGCCCAACAGACTGATGGGGTAGAAAACTGCAATATATGGTGTCCTCCTTGAAGACAGAGATGTCCCTCAATGAACTTCTCTAACAAAGACCCGTACCTCCTCTTAAGAATTGTAAGAAGCTGGCTTGTCCCAGGTAACCTTCCTAGAAGGCCAAAAGTAGAATTAACAGAAAGAGATGGCCATGACAAATGTAGAAGGTGTTTGGGGAAGGACTTTAGGAATAAAATATGAGGAAAAATATTTCTAGAAGTTATTTTAAAGACTTTCAAATAAGAAAAAAATTCTATTGACCATCCTATAAAACTGCCGCTTGATGACTTGCTACCCTCCACTGTCATCTGGCATTCCTAATCCTCATTTTCGTAGCTTCTCTGTTTGCCCTGACACTTATTACTTGTTATTGTATTATCAGATTGACTTTGTATCATGTGTGTTGTTTATTGCCTGCCTACCCCAGTATACTATAAAGTTCACAAAGGCATGGAATTCTGTTTTGTCCACTCAATAATCCAGGAAACTTAACTAGTCCCTTTAACAAAGCAAACATTCAATAAGTAATCATTAATAAGTTAATTAATGTGGAGAAGGAAAAAAAATGTTCTATTAAAATCAGACATTTTCTGCTGAAAATAGAAGAAAACCCTACCTAGAATGCTTAAAGAAAATAGGTATTAATTTGCTCATATAGCTGAAAAATCCAAAATAGGCCTGGTTTCATGTATAGCTTAAGGAGGACTTGCAAAGCTGTCACCAGGCTCTGTTTCTATTAGAGTCTTGATTCTCCCTTTCCTCGATCTTTCATGGTCTAATGCCTGTAATAGCCCCTCACAACTTCCCAGATCCAACTCCACCATGAAAGATCAAATGCTTTTTTTGGTAATACTCACAAGTCCTAGGATTAGCTATGATTCGGGCTTACTCTAGCCTTGACCTTGCCTCTAGCTTTGATCTCTTGGGGCCAGGACAGTGTAGTCAGGTCGACGGGCAGAGGGCTTGGACACATGCCCCACATGCCAGGGAGAGGCAGCATCGCCAGAAATGCATGGGTTAAGAGTGGTGCAGTGTGTATTTGAAGTGTTTTAAATAAAATCATGATGAAGAACGTTAACAGTATAGGAAATGCCTCCCTAGTTAAAACAGGCTACCGTGTATTTCAGAGACTGAGGAGAAATACCACGGATAACACTGTACAAACAGCAAGGCCTCAACCAGCCCAACCTCCCGTATCCTGGAAGCCTCACATTTAATAAGTAGTGTTATCTCATATATGTGTCTACAACAGTATTACGCAAAAGTATGACTATCAAAATGCAAAAGAAGTTGTAGAAGAACATAGGATTAGCAATTATAAATGAAAAATAAAAAATTCTATTCAGCCCAGTATTCTGAGTATAAATATTTACTCCCAAATATGCTGACTAACACTTATTGACATCAAGCTCTAAGGCCATCTGATAATTTGTCAATCTAGTGTTTATAAAAAAGAACTCCCAATTTAATTTTAAAATGTATGATAAATTCTTAATAAAAATATATAAATGATACATTTAATCCATTTACTATATTTACCTTTTCCTAATAAAAACTTTAAAACATTTTTGAACAAAGCAAGATTAAACAAATAGCATAGATAATGCTTAATTTCCTGATATGACTCACTATTCCTTCTGTTTTACCCCTTCTGAACATTGTAAGTGTGCACGCAAAGTTAGAATTTCACCCTATGGTATTCTATTTTAAGACAACATAACCAGGAACAGATTGCATCTAAATATAGAGAACAGTTCTATTATATTATCTTTAGTTTAGCTTTAAAACAATCAAATCAGAATTATGAATCAATTAATTTACCTGAAAGTAACGTCACATGTCAGCTAAAGAATTTTTCCTATATAATTATCACATTATAATCAGTCAAACGAGTATTAATTATTTTGGTATTATCTCCCACAGTGAATACTTAAATATAAACCTGTGTTTAAACTCACTGCCCTTGTTAAAGGGTGGTTCTCTGTATATCTCATTCAGCACGTGAGCCCTGGAATGGACCCACAGATTATCTCACTGGAAATTATTCATTTGACATATAGATACGTTGTACTCACCTCTAACAGAACTAGAGCTAGAAGCCAATTCTTATAATCCAATGCTATTTCCAACAAACAATATTTCCTTCTATTCTTACATTCTATCACTATATAAATAAGTGTAAAACCTGTAGAATATGTTCAACACTATCCTTTTTATTGAAGTATAGTGAATTTACAATGTTGTGTTTCAGTTGTACAGCAAAGTGATTCAATTACATATATATATATATCTCTGAAAAAGATTCTTTTCCATTATAGATTATTACAAGATATTGAGTATAGTTCCCTGTGTTATACAGTGGGTCCTTTTGTTTACCTATTTTATATATAATAGTTTGTATATGTTAATCCCAAACTCCTAATTTCTCTCTCCCCTCCACTCCCTGCTATACCCTTTGGTAACCATGTTTGTTTTCTATGTCTGTGAGTTTATTTGTTTTGTAAGTAAGTTCATTTGTATCATTTTTTTAGATTCCACATATAAGCGATATCATATGATATTTGTCTTTCTTTGTCTGACTTACTTCACTTATTAATATGATAATCTCTAGGTCCATCCATGCTGCTGCAAATGGCATTATTTCACTCTTTAAATTTGGTTAGGAGTTTAAAAACAAGAGGACCTACTTGACTGATATATAATCAAATGTAACTCAGAGTTTTCCAGGCCTTTCCAGACCAGGTATCCTAAAAGAGATGATGCTTCCAAGTGCCTAACAGAAGAATTCCACTTACTCTAAGATCTTAGTCAGCTATTTTTAGGGTTCCCTGGGGTGTCACATAAAGGTCACTGGGTGTTCCTATACCCACAGGGTGTGAGTATCACAGCATGAAGACCACTGTGCTATATGACCACCTCCCCAACACACACACACAAACATACACTACATACTCCCCTACCTTGCTTTACTCTTAGCAGACTTAGAACTTTTGCTTGAATAAATATTGGAAGTTCCTTTTATTATGCATATGTTAATGTTACTCACACCTGACGCATGTAGTATATTGTGATGATACCTTTCTTGGATGAATTTACTTAAGAACAAAACTTTTAAAGTACTTTCTATTGAAGAATAATAGATACACAGCAAAGTACACACATTATAAGTGCTTATCTCAGTGAATTTTTACCAAGCAAACACATCTGAAAACACAGAACCTATATCAAGAAATATAGTATTACCAGCACCCAAGAAGACTCCTCATGTCCCCGCCCAGTCATCACCACCCCAGAAATGGTAATCAGTATCTTGACTTTTAACACCATTAATTAATTTTCCTATGTTTTTTACTTTATACAAATAAATTTATATAATAGGCACTCTTTTGTCTCTGGCTTTTTTTCTCTAAATATTACCTCTCTGAGTCCTGTTTGATGTAAATATACTATGTATTCCATCACAGACATCTACCACAATTTATTCATTCTACTGTTGATGAACATGTTGTTTTCAGCTTTTGGCTATAGCAAGTAATGCTGTTCTGTTGGTTATATGCCTAGGATCAAAACCAAGGTAAGATGGTTGGTGTATGCTTGGCTTTACAAATACTATCAAACAGTTTTTAAGTGGCTGCACCAATTTAAACTCCATTTAGCAATGTATGAGAGTCTTAATTTCTCCATACCTTCACCAACTACTGTTGGTGTCTTCCTGGCTTCTTTTTTTAAATTTTTAAATACTTTTTATTGGAGTATAGTTGATTTACAATGTTGTGTTAGTTTCAGGTGTAAAGCAAAGTGAATCAGTTATACATATAAATATATCCTTTTTTTTTTTAAGATACTTTTCCCATATAACTGGCTTCTTAATTTTATACATTCTGGTACATTTATATCTATATCTAATTGTGGTGTTTTTTTTAACTGAAGTACAGTGGATGCATAATATTATATAAGTGACAGGTGTATACGAAATAGTGCTTCACAATTTTTAAAGGTTATATTCTATTTATAGTTATTATAGAATATTGGCTGTATTCACCGTGTTGTACAATATATCCTTGCAGCTTATTTTATACATAATAGTTTGTACCTCTTAGTCCCCTACCCCTATATTGCCCCTCCCCCTTCCCTCTCCCCACTGGTATCCACTAGTTTGATCTCTATTATCTGTGAGTCTGCTTCTTGTTTGTTACATTCACTAGTTTGTTGTATTTTTAGATTCCACATACAAGTGATATCATACAGTATTTGTCTTTCTCTGACTTGTTTCACTTAGCGTAATACCCTCCAAGTCCATCCATGTTGTTACAAATGGCAAAATTTCATTCTTTTTTTTATGACTGAATGGTATTCCATTGTGTGTGTGTGTGTGTGTGTGTGTGTGTGTGCATACACACACACATCTTCTTTATCCACTCATCTGTTGATGGACACTTAAGTGGCTTCTGTATCTTGGCAATTATAATGAATGCTACTGTGAACATTCAGGAGTATGTACATTCTTGAAGTAGTGGGGTTTTTTTGTTTTGTTTTGTTTTTCCAGATATATACCCCGAAGTGGAATTGCTGGGTCCTATGGTAGTTCTATTTTTAGTTTTTTGAGAAAACTCAAAAAACTAAAAATAGAAAACTACTGTTTTCCACAGTGGCTGCACAAATTTACATTCCCACTAAGACTATACTAGGGTTCCCTTTTTTCCACATCTTTGCCAACATCCGTTATTTGTGTTCTTTTTGATGATAGCCCTTATGACAGGGCTGAGGTGAAATCTCATTGTGGTTTTGATTTACATTTCCCTGATGATTAACAATGTTGAACATCTTTTCATGTGCCTGTTGGCCATCTGAATGTCCTCTTTAGAAAAAATGTCTATCCAGGTCTTCTGCCCATTTTTAAATCGCATTTTTTTGTTTTCTGGATTTTGAGTTGTATGAGCTGTTTATATATTTTGGATATTAATCCCTTATCAGTCTTAGCATTTGCAAACATTTTCTCCCATTCAGTTGGTTGTCTTTTCATTTCGTCAGTGGTTTCCTTTGTTGTGCAGAAGTTTTTAAGTTTAATTAAGTCCCATTTATTTTTGCTTTTATTTCCTTTGCTTTAGGAGACAGATCCAAAAAATATTGCTAAGAGTGTTCTGCTTATGCTTCTCCTAGGAGTTTTATGGCTACCGGTCTTATGTTAAGGTCTTTAGTCCACTTGGGGTTTATTTTTGTGTATGGTATTAGAGAATGTTCTTATTCTTTTGCATGCAGCTGTCCAGTTTTCCCAGCACTGCTTATTGGAGAGACTAATTTTCTCCATTGTATATCCTTGCCTCCTTTGTCATAGATTAACTGACCATAAGTACCTGGATTTATTTCTGTGCTCTCCATTCTGTTCATTTGATCTATGTGTCTGTTTGTGTTCCAATATCATACTGTTTTGATGACTATTGCTTTGTAGTATAGTATGAAGTCAAGGAGCACGATTCCTCCAGCTCTACTCTTTCTCAAGATTGTTTTGGCTATTTGAGGTCTTTTGTGTTTCCACACACATTTTAAAATTATTTGTTCTAGTTCTGTGAAAAATGCCATTGGTATTTTGATAGGGATTGCATTGAATCTGTAGATTGTCTTGGGTATTACGGTCAATTAATTCTTCCAGTCCAAGAACATGGTATATCTTCCTATCTGTTTGTACTGTCTTCAATTTCTTTCACCAGTGTCTTACAGTTTTCTGAGTACAGGTCTTTTACCTCCTTAGGTAGATTTTTTTCCTATGTGTTTTATTCTTTTTGATGCGATGGTAAATGAGATTGTTTCCTTAATTTCTCTTTCGGATAGTTTATTAGTGTATAGAAATGCAACAGATTTCTGCATATTAATTTTGTGTCCTGCAACTTTACCAAATTCGTTGATGAGCTCGAATAGTTTTCTGGTGGCATCTTTAGGATTTCCTATGTATAGTATCATGTCATCTGCAAACAGTGACAGTTACCAGTAATAAAATTGAATCGGTAATTTAAAAACTCCCAACAAACAAAAGTCCAGGACCAGATGGCTTCACAAGTGAATTCTACCAAACATTTAGAGAAGATTTAACACCTATCCTTCTTAAGCTATTCCCAAAAATTGCAGAGGAACACTTCTGAATTCATTCTATGAGGCCAGCATCACCCTGACAGCAAAACCAGGCAAAGATATCACAATAAAAGAAAATTACAGAAAATCAGTATCACTGATGAACACAGATGCAAAAATCCTCAACAAAATATTAGCAAACTGAATCCAACAATACATTAAAAGGATCACACGGTATGGGGATTTATCCCAGGGATGCAAGGATTTTTCAATATCTGCAAATCTGTCAATGTGATACACCACATTAACAACTGAAGAATAAAAACCATATGATTATCTCAACAGATGCAGAAAAAGCTTCTGACAAATTCAACATACATTTATGATTTAAAAAAACTGTCTGGAAGGTGGACATAGAGAGACTATACCTCAACATAATAAAGGCCATACATGACAAACCCATAGCTAACATCATACTCAACAGTAAAAAGCTGAAAGCATTTCCTCTAAGGTCAGGAATAAGACAGGGATGCCCACTCTTGCCACATTTATTCAACACAGTATTGGAAGTCCTAGTCACAGCAATCAGACAAGAAAACGAAAGAAAAGGAATCTAAAATGGAAAGGAAGATGTAATTGTGGTGGTTTTGCTTTGTTTTCATGGAGCACAACATTTTACTTATTTCAAACAATGGAATACAACACATCAAGGCAAATGTTTGTATGTCCTACAAAAATCAAGAACCTGAAACTACACACTAATGCTGAAATCAAGTGTTCTAAATATGGTGCCTATATAAGTTATTCAAACAGCAGAAAAAGGCCATAAACCAAGGTTATCCTTGATATTTATTATTCATACCCCCAAATTAGATCTTTTCTTACAACAGTTATTACTGTGAATTTAGAAAAATATAATATGTAAACCAACCTGGAAAATTTATAAAATTTCCTTAGAAAGCACTGCAGTTAATTCAAGAAGCAGCAGTTCTGCCTATTGAATCAACAATAGAGAAATTTTAAAAAACCAAAAACTTATTATTTTTCAGATAAGTATACTGCAATTGTGATTTTAATGTGCATTGCCATGATGACAAAGTTGAACACCTTTTCATGTTTATTTGTGATTTGGTTATCGCCTTTTATGGAATGCCAGTTCAAGTACTTTGGATTTGAACAGGCAAAATCTAATGAATTTTCTATCTTTCTTTGTTGATTTAGAAAAGTTCTTTATATTTTCTATGTATGAGTTGTTAAACTATATGTATAGCAAATACCCCCCTCACTCTGAAGCACGTTGTTTTGCTCTTTCAGTAGTGTCTTGATAAACAAAAGTTCATATTTTAATTCAGTCCAATTTGTCAGTTTTTTTCTTTATGGTTCTTGCTATTGGTTTCTGATTTGAAAAGATGTTTCCATATTCAAAGTTCAGATATCTTCTGTTTTCTTCTAAACAGTTTATTGTTTTACCTTTTAACTTTACATTTCCATGTAAAATTGATTTTTCTTCATGGTATGAGATAGTAATTAGGAATTCTTCTTTGTCTATGCCTATCTAATTAATATAGCAGTATTTATTAAACAGACCAGTTTTTCTCTCACTCTTTTCTCAATCAAGAGATGATTTAAGTATGGCTCTACTTCTGTTTCATTGGTTTATCTGTGTAGTCTGCTGTCCTGCATTTTCTTCATCATTATAGCTCCATAATAAGTTTTGATAGCTGACATTATATATCCTCCACCTTTCTTTTTCTTCTTCATGATTTTATTTATGCTTTTCATCTCTTTACAATTTTAAATCACCTTGTTAACTTCAAAAAGCAAGCCTTCTAAAATTTTTATCAGGATCGTATTGAAGCTAAGGATTGGTTTACATATTGACATCTTTTCAGTACTGAGCTGGCAATCCATGAAAATGGTATATTCTGACATTTATTTGTATAATCTTTAATTTTGCTCAGTATGTTTTATAGAGTTCTTGTGAATCTTCTAAATTTTTGAAGGTTTTAATATTTTTGTTGTTACTTGTATTTTTTATTTTCCACCTGTTCGTAGCTGGGATATAAATATAAACATGATTTACACTGATCTTCTAAATTAGCTTTAGTTTTAATAGTTTGTGCATAGGTTCTTTTGTACTTTCTATTTATACAATCACATTCATCTGTGAATAATGATGATTGCATTTGTTCCTTCTCATCTCTTACGCTTTTTCATTGTTTTTCATTCCTAGTGCTAGCAATGACACCAGTACAGTGCTGAATAAAAGTGGCAAGAAAGGGCATCCATTTATTGCTCCCAGCATCAGGGGGAATTTTTTCAAAATTTTACTGTTAAGTGTGGTGTTTTCTACAGGATTTTGTAGCTACATTTTCAGCTTAAAAGTATTTCCTTCTTTTCTAGTTTGCTCAGAAATTTTATCTTTAATGACAGTTGAAATTTATCAAGTGATTTTCTGTTTATATTGCTGTATGATTTTTCTACTTTGTTCTGTAAGTGTAGTGAATTACACTGATTTATTTTCAGATGTTAAACCAACCTTACATTCCTGAAATAGACTCACTCGATTGTGATGTACTACCCTTTTTATGTATTACTGGATTCGAACAGTTATTTTGGCGGAGGGCGTCATGAGAGAAATTGTCAAGCTCTGCATTTTTCATAATAAGCTAATTTAACATAAAATGCATATTTTTAAAACTTTTATTGATTCTGTAAGAAAGCCCTACCAGTCAACTGGTTTGCTTCTGCGATAAAAATTCTGTCTTAAAAGAACACAAAGGACTTTTAGCAATCCCAAAGTTACTTTTGCAAGCATAAAAAGATTGTAAAGATGAAAACTCTTATCAGTTTTAAAAAATTATCTCTTCTCACTAAGATTATAAGTTATTTTAACTCTTGGACACATCTATTTTCGTTTGCAGTTGGTAAAACTAAGTATATTGAGGCATAATATAAGGTAGAATTCTTGTAAGATTTTTTTGCAAGGAATTTGGTATAAAAAAATTTTTAAGTTAAATTATGAACAGGAAGAGCTCCAAAAGCTAAAACCTTATAGGAAAGATTGATATTTAGTTTTTCACTAGAAATTGTTTTAAATGTTTCTGTGATAAAAAACAAAAAAATACCAGAATAAGTGTCAAATTACACACTGGAATATTTCCAGTGTATGTGACAGAGAAAAGGAAAATATCACTCCTAAGGGATAAAACAGCTTTACAAATACATTCTAAAAATTAATCACATAAGTACAAAAATGAACAGCTGAAATAAATTTGTTAAGACACAAAATAAGAAATTACATAGCTTATATATGTAGAAAATATATTTTTAACAATCAAAGAAATATAAACCAAGGAAAAGGAACACCATTTTCAGCTATCAGATTGAAAAAATTATGTGTCAAACTGTTGACAAGTAGAAAATAGAAGTGAACATGTTCACATTCTTCTGATAGAGATACAAAGTGTAAGAATATTTTTTTGGACCAATTGTGGAAATTTCCCTAGAAAACCCTAAATTTTTATGCATATACCTCTATGCAGTAATTTCAGTTAAAAAACTGATGAGAAAAAACCTCATTGAAACTTATAAAAGATGTTATAAAACCATTAACATAACATAGCAAAAGTATAGGTATTAAAGTAAAAAAATACAAATGCTGTATTATTGTGTTAAAAAATAAGATGCTATTTTTGTTTTCTATTGCTATGTAACAAATAGCACAAACTCAGCAGCTTAAAACAACGTCCATTTATTAGCTCACAGTTCTGTAGGTCACAAGTCTGGTATGGCAAGACTAGATTCTCTGCTCAAAGTTATCACAGGACGGCTATCAAAGTATTCGATGGAGGCTTTGGGGAAATAACTTCCAAGGCTCATTTTTGTAGATAACAGTTCCTTGTGACAGGAGTACTGAGTCCCTTGTTTCCTTGTTGTCTGTCAGCTGAGGAGTAGGAGACACTCCTGGCTCCCAGAAGGCACCTCCTCCAACTTCTAGACAACAATGGTGTGTCAACTTATTCTCATGCTTTGAATCTCTGACTTCCCCCACCTCTGATCTCTATATTCAGATTTTAAACCCAAAGGATTATGATAAACTCCCTATCTTAACTTCAACTGATTTGGAACCTTAATTACATCTGCAAATTCCCTTCACAGCAGTAGACAGACTAGTGTTTGATTTAACAACTGAGAAGTATGTCTATCACTGGCAGAAATCTTGAGGGCTATCCTAGAATTCTGCCTACCACAGATCCAAAATAGAATATATTATGACCTTACTTATATGTAAATGAAGGAATATATATAAATTTCCACATATGTGCATACTTTTAATAAAGACAGTTTTAACACTGTTAACAGTATTATATATACACATAATTTACATATTTTAACATACGTATAAAATATACCATAATATGTACACATATGATATTTTAAAATGTGGTTTTAATGTTCACCTTCTAACTACCAGTTTGGGAATTTTAACATAATGGACAGTATTATAATTTTTTTAAGAAGTAAACATACTTTTGCACCCTGTCCAAAAGTTTATATTTCTAGAAATGAGAGAATGTTTTGTTAACATATCTACCTATCAAATGGTGTTACCAGTGTTATGCTTCCAAAACAGAGACCATATTGACAGTATCAGAACAAGCTTATATGGAGGCATAAAAATACACTTACAAATTTTGCAGTTTGAGCAGTTAAAATTCCATTTTGATGCATGCTCAATTGAGAATTAAAAGTTCAAATATTGATTTGCATAGGAAATTAGCAATTAAGTACCCATATAATTAACTTGCACCTGCCAATTGATGCACCAATTAAGTCTGCAGATACCGTAAAAGAAAATTCTTGAAAATAAAGTTTCTGACATTTTTTGACAATAATCTGTTGTAGACATTTGAAAGTATACAATTCTACAGAAAAGTGTATGTGGTGGCCATGAGAATGTTACCAACTACTGGGAGTGTATATAAGTGACCAAAAGCCCAGCTGCTGTGGTCTGAAACTCATCAGCACGTCGGCACAGAGGTCAGGTTTCCCATGGGCAGCTCACTGCCAATGACTAAATGCAATAGGGACACAAAGGCAGATCTGTGCTTGGGAGACCCAGGACTTCAACTGATGGCTTTGGCTCAAGGACTATGCAGAGGCACCTACACTTGGCAGAATTGTGTCCCCTCTAAAACAAAATATGTTGAAGTCCTAACCTCCAGCACCTGTGACTATGACCTTCTTTAGAAATAGGGTCTTTGCAGATGTACTCAATTTAAAATGAGGTCATAGCAGATTAGAGTGAGCCCTAAATGCAGTGACTGGTGTCCTTATAAGGAGAGAGATGTTCAGACACACACACACAGGAAAGATGGCCATGTGACAGAAATTACAGACAGATTAGAGTGATGCAGCTACAAACCAAAGAATGCCAAGGACTGCCAGCAACCCCCAGAAGCTAGGAAGAGGCAAGGAAGGATTCCCCCCTGCAGCCTTCAGAGAGACCAGGACCCTGCTGACACCTTCATTTTGAACTTCAAGCCTACAGAACTGTAAGAGAATAAATTTCTGTTTAACTGGGTGTTCACACCCAGTTTGTGGTAATTTGTTATAGCTAACCTAGGAAACTAGTACACCCTTTAACCTTCCTTTCTTCTCTATGTGACTCAGAATCAAATTTATATAGCAGCTCGACAACACTCCCAGCCTCACTCAGCCCCTGCCCCACTTTCTCTTACACAGGTTATTTCCCCTTACACCATCCTTATGTGTTTAATCTCACGGCATCCGTTTCTCAGAGATCCTAGACAAACACAGTCAGTGCACTACACAGAAAATGAAGCAAACAGTATTCAAATGTGTATTAAATAACATTTAATAACATGAATGTAGAACTACCTAATTGGATTTAAAAATTTTATTTGCATTTTCCTAATTCATACTGAGGTTAGGGACATCTACCTATGCTGGTGGGCCAGGAGTATGTGTATTAGTTGTATACAGAAGCGAGGAGCTTAAATCACGGTGGGGACTACCTGGAATGAGGAGTGGAGACACACCTACTAATAGGAAACACTGCAGAACAGATAAAGAAAGAGAAATATCCTGAATTCTTCCTCTCTCTGCATCCTCAGTCTTCTGTCAGTGCCTGCAATTGGCCAATCTACCCAGAGCCTGATATAAAGGAGCAACTTACATAGCTTGCAAGAATAGATCTGGTACAGAAAGGAAATAATCAGCAACTAGACCCTTTACCCATTTTTGTATGGAGTTACTGGTATTTTTTTTCCCTAACAATTTGCATGAAATTCGTACATGTTTTGCCAATGTTATATTACAAAGTTGCAAATGTCCTAGTCTCCATGATTTTTTTTTTTTAGTTTTATTGAGATACAATTGATGTCTAGCACTGTATAAGTTTAAGTTGTACAGCACAATGACTTGCCTTACACATATGATGAAATAATTATCACAATAAGATTAGTTAACATCCATTACCTTATAAACTTAAAAAAAAAAAAAATGGGATTTTGTTTTTTGTTTTTTTGCTTGTGATGAGAACTTTTAGGTTCTTCTCTCTTAGCAACTTTCAAATATACCATACGACAGTGTTACCTGTAGTCATCACAGTGATCATGTTATACTTTATATCCCCAGTAATTATATATCTTATTATTGGAAGTTTGTGCCTTTTGACCACCTTCATCCAGTTTCTCCAACCTCTACCTCTCGTAACCACAAATCCGATGGCTTCTTAGGAGTTCGGGTTGTTTGTTTATTTTAGATTTCATACATAAGTGAGGTCATACAGTACTTGTGTTTCTCTAACTTACTTAACTTAGCATTCTGCCCTCAAGGTCTATTCATGTCATTACAAATGGCAGCATTTCCTTCTTTTTATGGCTGAATAATATTTCATTATATTCATTATTTCATTATATATGATATATATGTACACATATACACATATATATAAATCCTGCAATTAACAATGAACACAGGGACACATATGTCTCTTCCACATAGCGGTTTTATTTCTTTTGGATATATATTCAGAAGTGGAACTCCTGGATCATATAGTAGTTCTATTTTCAATTTTTTGAGAAACCTCCACACTATTTTCCATAGTGGCTTTACTATTTCACAATCCCACCAACAGTGCACAAAGGACCTCTTTTCTCCACATCCTCTCCAGATTTTATGTCTTATCTTTTTGATGATAGCCATTCTAACAGGCATACGGTGATATCTTGTTGTTTTGATTTGCATCTCCCTAATGATTAGTGAGGTTGAGTACCTTTTAATATAACTGTTGGCCATCTGTACATCTTCTTTGGAAAAATGTCTATTCAGGTCCTTTGCCAAATTTCTTACTGGATTGTTTGGTTTTTTTTTACTATTGAGTTGTATGAGTTCTTTATATGTTTTAGGTATCAGTCCCTTATCAGATACATGATTTGCAAATAGTTTACCATTCCATAGGTCATCACTTTGATCATTTCTTTTGTTGTGCAGAAGACCTTTTAGTTTGATTGTAGTCCCACTTGTTAATTTTTTATTTTGTTGCTTGTGCTTTAGATGCCATATCCAAAACATCATTGCCAAGGCCTACGTCAAAGAGCTTTTTCCCCCATGTCTTCTTCTAGAACTTTTATGATTTCAGGTCTTACATATAAGTCTTTTTTTTAAATCAGAATTTTCTTTTTAATCTGTTATGATTGCTTATAAGGTTTTGAATGAAAAAAATGTTTCAGCACTAAACTAGATAAATAAACAAACAAATAATGAGTTTGAAAATTACAACTATAAAGCAGAATGAGATTAACAAGACCATGGTGGAGTTCTCCATTAAGGAGAAGTTACCCTTTTAGTGTTCATGGGACTTGAGGATATAAAAGTCAGGCCAGAACATGCCCCTCGTTTTCCAAGATGGGAAAGAGTACTGTAGATCAACGTCCAAATAACTTACTCTACAGATTAACAGACAAGATAAGATATACTGACTTGTTAAACACATTTGGCTAGGGGGCTGATCTCTGCTATGCTGTGCTCTATTGCATTTGAATCATATGCTTACTGAGAGTTAATTGCACTTTTCCCAGGACCTATTACATCACTGCAATTGTCATCATAATTATGTAAGTTAAATATTGCATAAACAAATGAGTGAGTATATAGCATCTTTTCTATTAATGCTTTTTACATATAAGTCTTTAATTCATTTTGAGTTAGCTTTTGTGAGTGGTCTAAGATAGGGGTCTAGCTTCATTCTTTTACATGTGAATATCCAATTTTCCCACCACCATTTATTAAAGAGCCTATCTTATCTCCATTGACTTATCTTGGCTCCCTGTCAAATATTAGTTGACCATATATGCATGCATTTATTTCTGAGCTCTTGATTCTATTCCATTAGTTTGTGTGTCTGTTTTTATGCCAGTATCCTACTGGGTTTATTCCTTCAGTTTTATTGAGATATAATTGACATACAGCACTGTATAAGTTCTAAGGTATACAGCATATTGATTTGATTTACATACATCAAGAAGTGATTATCACAATAAGTTTAGTTAACATCCATCATCTCATGTACTTACAAAAAAAATATGTTTTTGCTTGTGATGAGAACTTCTCAGATTTTCCCTCTAAGCAATTTTCAAATATATCATACAGCAATGTTAATTATATTTATGATGTTTTACATTATATCTCTAGTACTTGTTTATCTTATAACTGAAAGTTTGTACCTGTTGACCACTTTCATACAATTCCCCCCTCCCCTCACACCCCCAGCCTCCGGTAATCACAAATCTGATCTCTTTTTCTGTGAGTCTGTTAGCTTTTACACTATAATTGACCTATAATACTGTTAGTTCCCATTACACAATATAGTGATTCGATATTTCTATACATTTCAAACTGATCACCATGAGAAGTCCAGTTAAGATATGTCACCATACAAAGATATCAGATGGTTATTGACTATATTCCCCAAACTGCACATTTCATACCTGTAACATTTATTTTCCACTGGAAATCTGGACCTCTTAATCTCCCTCACCTATTTCCTTCCTCCCTGCATCCCCCACCTATTTGTTCTCTGTATCTATAACTTTATATTTTGTTTTTGTTTTTTTTTAATTTTACAATTTTTTAAAAAATTTTATTTATTTATTTACGGCTGTGTTGGGTCTTCGTTTCTGTGTGGCAAGCGGGGGCCACTCTTCATCGCGGTGCGCGGGCCTCTCACTATCGCGGCCTCTCTTGTTGCGGAGCACAGGCTCCAGATGCGCAGGCTGAGTAATTGTGGCTCACGGGCCTAGTTGCTCCGTGGCATGTGGGATCTTCCCAGACCAGGGCTCGAACCCGTGTCCCCTGCATTAGCAGGCAGATTCTCAACCACTGTGCCACCAGGGAAGCCCTTGTGTTATGTTTATTCATGTATTTTGTTTTCTTCGATTCCGTATATAAGTGAAATCATACTGTATTTGTCTTTTTCTGACTTATTTCACTTAATACCATCTGGTCCATCCATGCTGTGGCAAATGGCAAGATTTCATTTTTTATGGCTGAGTAATATTCTATTGAATATATGTATCACATCTTCTTTATGCATTTATTCACCAATGGGCACTTAAGTTGTTTCTATATCTTGGTTATTGCAAATAATGCTGAAATGAACATAGTATACATATATCTTTTCTAATTAGTGTTTTTATTTTCTTCAGAAAAATACTCAGGAATGGTATTGCTGTATCATTCGGTAGCTCTGTCTTTATTTTTTAGGAATCTCAATGCTATTTTCCATATTGGCTGCACAGATTTACATTCCCACCAACAATGCACAAGGTTCTCATCTCTCCACATTCTTGCCAACGCTTGTTACTTGTGGTCTTTTTGATACTAGTCATTCTGACCAGTGTGATATCTTATTATGGTTTTGATTTGCACATCCCTGGTAAGTGATGTTGAGCGTCTTTTCATGTGTCTGTTGGCCATCTGTATGTCTTCTTTGGAAAATGTCTACTCAGATCCTCTGCCCATTTTTCAATAGGCTTGTTTGTTTTTCTGATGTTGAGCTGTATGAATTCTTTGTATATTTTGTATATTAACCTCTTATCAGATATATCTTTTGCCAATATCTCCTCCCAATCAGTAGGTGGCCTTTTCATTTTGTTGATAGTTTCCTTTGCTTTGTAAAAATGTTTTAGTTTGATTTACTCCCATTTGTTTATTTTAGCTTTTGTTTCCCTTGCCCAAGGAGACATACATACCCCCGAAAATATTATGAAGACCAGTGTCAAAGAATGTACTGCCTATGTATTCTTCTACAAGTTTTATGGTTTCAGTTCTTACATTTAAGTCTTCAGTCCATTTTTGAATTTATTTTTGTGCATGGTGTGAGAGAGTAGTCCAGTTTGATTGTTTTGCCTGTATCTCTCCAGTTTTCCCAACACCATTTGTTGAAGAGGCTGTTTTTTTCCCCTTGTATATTCTTGCCTCCTTTGTCAACAATTAATTGACCATAGATGTGTGGTTTTATTTCTGGGCTCTCCATTTGCTGTTCATTGATCTATATGTCTGTTTTTGTGCCAGTATCACACTGTTTTGATTACTTTAGCTTTGTAGTATTGTCTGAAGTCTGGAAGGCTTAGGCCTCCAGCTTTGTTCTTTTCCCTCAGGATTGCTTTGGCAATTCTGGGTCTTTTGTTGTTCAATAAAAGTTTTAGGATTATTTCTTCTAGTTCTATGAAAAATACCATGGGTAATTTGATAGGGATTGCATTAAATTTGTAGATTGCTTTGGGTAATGTGGCCATTTTAATTATATTAAGTCCTCTAATCCAAGAGCATGGGATATCTTTCCAAATCAATTTCTCTTTCTGATAGTTCCTTTTTAGTGTACAGAAGTGGAACAGATTTCTGTATATTAATTTTGTATCCTGCAACTTTGCTGAATTCATTGATGAGCTCTAGTAGGTTTCTGGTGGTAGCTTTAGGACTTTCTGTGTACAGTATCACAGCATCTGCAAACAGTGACAGTTTTACTTCTTCCTTTACAATTTAGAATCCTGTTATTTCTTTTTCTTCTCTGATTGCTATGACTAGGCTTCCAGTACCATGTTGAATAAAAGTGGTGAGACGGGGCACCCTGATTGGGCACCAAAACCAGACAAAGATATCACCAAAAAAAGAAAAAAGAAAAGGAAATTACAGGCCAACATCACTGGTGACCATAGATGCAAAAATCCTCAACAGAATATTAGCAAACCAAATTCAACAATACATTAAAAGGATCATATACCATGATCAAGTGGATTTATCCCAGGGATGCAAGGATTTTTCAATATCTGCAGATCAGTCAATGTGATACACCACATTAACAAAGTGAAGAATAAAAATCATATGACAATCTCAAGAGATGCAGAAAAAACTTTTGACAAAATTCAACTCCCATTTATGATAAAAACTCTCCAGAAAGGGTCTCAACATCATAAAGGCCATATATGACAAACCCACAGCTAACATCATTCTCAACACTGAAAAGCTAAAAACATTTCCTCTAATATCGGGAACAGGTACCATACTATTTGATTGCTATAGCTTTATACAACAGCTTGAAATCAGGAAGTGTGATTCCTCCAGCTTTGTTGTTCTTTCTCAAGGTTGATTTGGCTATTCAGGTTCTTTTGTGATTACACATACATTTTAGGATTGTTTTTTCATGTTTCTGTTAAAAAATGCAATTGGAATCTTGATATGGATTGCAGTGAGTCTGTAAATGGCTTTAGGTAGGATGGATATTTTAAGAATCTTAATTATTCCAATCCACGAACATGGGATAACTTTTCATCTCTGATTGTCTTTCATATAAACATTTTCATGAAATCCAAATTTCTACTTTACCTGACGATTTCCAGAGTTCATGTTTTACTTAAGAATGTTGTCCTGACATAAACAAGTTTTAAAATATTCTCCTCCGTTTACATATAGTTACTTCAATAGTTGATAGGTTTTGGTCCACTTGGATTTTAGTACCCACATGCATATTAGTAACCACATCCTACATACACACAAAGTTATTTTAAAGTTTAAAATAATTTAAACTTATTTCTTAAGAAGGATGGCTATGGCAGAGACAGTAGAGTTGTTAACTATTTCCTGTGCTCTCCTACACTTTCCATTCCCCACAAATTGAGTGTTGGCCAATGGACGATGATAGGAAGTGACCTGTATCATTTCTGGTCCCTGTGAGTTAGGACTAGGTACAATTCCTCTGTGCAGTTTTTTTTTTTTTTTCCCCCTATACAGGAACTTGTAAGTCATATGCTGGGAGAGTATCATCACAAGTTGGTGGAAGCCTGAATCCCAGAGGCAACAAGTCGAATTGAACTTCTGTCAAATCACATTGTACTTTATATAAATGAGAAATAATCTTTTGCTTTATTAGGTCATCTTAGGTCAGGTTCTTGAGAATCAGAGCCTATAAAGGGGATTCTTTTACAAGTGATTATTGAGTGAGTACTCTTGTGTAGAGCCTGTAAGGAAGTGAAGGAAGAGAAGTACCAGAGAAGAAGGTAAAACAAAGCGCAGTTACTTGACATCTAACTTCAGCCTAATCCATTAATGGCACCAAAGGGTTATACCACCCAAGTGCCCTCCATCTTCAGTTGAGAGCTGTTAGAAGTCGATACTAACAACAGCTGGGGTGAGTGCACCGTTAGTAAAGCAGAGCTATGCTATGTCTCTACAGAGTTTATTACAATCTCTAAAATACTGGGGTTGATTTTCTACCACATTGTAGCCTATCCTCTCCCATGCTGGGCAATAAAATTGCTAGCTGTCCTCAAGGCATTAATCTGACTTGAAATAGCACCATCAGTATATAGGAAATCTCACCTGTAAGTAACTGCTTCTCTGGGCTACCGATTTTTTGGTTATTGATCTTTTGCTTCTTTATTTGTCAAAATACATTGTTTTAATTACTGTATGTGTAGAATAAGTTTTTATATCTAGTGAGGTTTTATAAAATCACTAATCTTTCTCAAAAATTTATTGGGGATTAGTAGGCATTTTAACTTTTAAATAAATTTACTCAGACTGTGAAGTTGTATCAAAAATACCCATTGACATTGTATTGAATTTGTAAGTTAATCTGTACAGAAATCACATTCTTACTGTACTGAGTATCCCTATCCAGGAATGTATTCTATTTATTTAGGTCTTCCTTGTAACTTAGAGTTGTGTTATTACTTCCATATGGATCTATCAATTTCTGTTAACTTTCCCTTATTTTCTAGTGCTTATTACTATTCTTTATGGGACTAGTTGCCCAATTCTATTTTTAATTGGTTTTTTGCTAGGTAAAGGTAGCTCTCCAACTTGTACAGTGACACATCATAATCATGTGAAGTCCACAGTTTAAGGTAGGGTTAACTCTTGGTGTTATACAGTGTATGGCTTTGGACAAATGTATAAATGACATGTTCCACTAGTCTAGTATCATACAGAGGACTTTCAACTGCCCTAAAATTCCTCTGTCCTCCACCTATTCAATCCCTGGAAAGTACTGATCTTTTTACTCTCTCCATAGTTAAGCTCTTTCCAGAATATCACATACTTGGAATCATACAGTATGTAGCCTTTTCACATTGGCTTCTTTCACTTAGTAATATGCATTTACACTTCCTCCATGTTGTTTCATGACTTATTTGATAGCTTATTTCTATTTAATATAGAATATTTCATCGTCTGGATGTACCACAGTTTATGTATCCATTCACCTACTACTGAAGGATATCTTGGTTGCTTCCAAGTCTTGGCAGTGATGAATAAAGCCACTAGAGACATCCATGTGCTTTGTGTAGACATAAGTTTTCCGTTCCTTTGTGTCAACACCATGAAGCATAACTGCCAGATCATATGGTAAAAGTATGTTTAGTTCTGTAAGAAACTACTAAACTGTCTTCCAAAGTGGCTATACCATTTTGCATTCCCGCTAGCAATGAAGGAGAGTTTCAGTTACTCCACATTCTTGCCAGCATTCAGTGTTGTCAGTATCCTGAATTTTGGCCATTCTAATTGAAGTGAAGGGATATCTCATTGTTGCTTTACAGAGCATCTTTTCATATGCTTGTCATCTATATATCTTCTTGGGTAAGGTGTCCATTAAGGTCTTTGGCTCATTTTCTAATTTTTTTTTTATTGTTGAGTTTTAAGAGTTGTATGTGTATTTTGGGTAACAGTCCTTTATCAGATGTACCTTTTGCAAATATTATCTCCCAGTCTGTCATTTTTCTTATTCATTTGACAGTGTCTTTTTTAGAACAGGAGTTTTTAATTTTAATGAAGTCCAGCTTATCAATTATTTCTCTCATGGATTGTGTCCTTGGTGTTGTATCTAAAAAGTCATTGCGAAACATAGTTATTTAGATGTTCTCCTATGTTATCGCTTCTAGGAGTTTTGTAGTTTTACATTGTACATTTAGGCCTGTGATCCCTTTTGAGTTAATTTTTGTGAAGGGTGTAAGGTCCGTGTCTAGATTCTTTTTTTTGCATGTGATGTCCAGTTTGTTCCAGCATCTTTTTGTTTAAAAGACTATCTTTGCTCTGCTGTATTGCCTCTTCCCCTTTGTCATAGATTTGTTGACTATATTTATGTGGGTCTATTTCAGGGCTCTGTACTGTTCCATTGATCTACTTGTCTCTTCTTTCACCAATACCACACTGTCTTGAATACTATAGTTTTATAGTAAGTCTTGAAGCTGGGTAGTGTCTGCCTTCCACCTTTGTTCTCCTTCAGTTTTCTGTTGCCAATACTGGGTCATTTGTCTTTCCATACAAACTTTAGAATCAGTTTGTCAATATACACAAAATAAATTACTGGTATTTTGATTGGGATTTCCTCAGATCTATACATCCAGTTGCGAAGTACTGACATGTTGACAACTGATTGCATCTTCCTATTTATGAATATGGAATATCTCTCCATTTATGTTGTTTGGCTTTGATTTCTTTCATCAGAGTTTTGTAATTTTCCTCATACAGATCTTGTACACATTTTGTTAGACTTATATCTAAGTATTACATTTTGGGCGTGCTAATGAAAATGGTGTTTTTAATTTCAAATTTCACTTATTCATTGCTGGTATACAGAAAATGATTGACTTTTTAAAAATTTTATTTTATTTTATTTATTTATTTATGGCTGTGTTGGGTCTTCGTTTCTGTGCGAGGGCTTTCTCTAATTGCGGCAAGTGGGGGCCACTCTTCATCGCGGTGCGCGGGCCTCTCACTGTCGCGGCCTCTCTTGTTGCGTAGCACAGGCTCCAGACGCGCAGGCTCAGTAGTTGTGGCTCACGGGCCTAGTTGCTCCGCGGCACGTGGGATCTTCCCAGACCAGGGCTCGAACCCGTGTCCCCTGCATTGGCAGGCAGATTCTCAACCACTGCGCCACCAGGGAAGCCCGAAAATGATTGACTTTTGCATATTAGTCTTCTATCCTGCAACCTTGCTATAATTGCTTATTAGTTCCGGGGTTTTGTCACTGTTGTTGATTCTTTTGGGTTTTCTACATAAATGATCATGTCATCTGTGAACAAAGACAGTTTTGCTTTTTTATTACCAATCTGTATACCTTTTATTCCCTTTACTTATCTTATTGTATTACCTAGGGCTTCCAGTATAATGTTCAAAAGAAGAGAGGGGGACATCCTTCTCTTGTACCTGATCTGAGTGGTAAAGCTTTGAGTTTCTCACCATTAAATATATTGTTAGCTATAAGTTTTTTGTAGGTATCTGTTATCAAGTTAAGGATGTTCCCCTCTATTCCTACCTGACTGAGAGGTTCTTTCATTTGTTTAGTTTTGTTATCATAATGCCTGATGGATTCTGTAAATTCTTTTTCTGCATCTACTCATATGATCGTGTGGTTTTCTTTCTGGTCTGTTGATGTGATGGATTACATTAAGTGATTTTCAAATGTTAAACCCCAGCCTTGCGTGCCTGGGATAAATTCTATTTGGTACGTGGTATATAATTCTTTTTGTATATTGTTGGATTCAATTAGCTAATATTTTGTTGAGGATTTTTGCATCTATGTTAATGAGAGATATTGGTCTGTAATTTTTTGTTTAATTGTCTTAGCCTGGTTTTGGTATTAGTGTAATGCTGGGCTCATAGAATGAGTTTTGAAGTATTCCCTCTGCTTCTAGCCTCTAAAAGAGAATTGGTATAATATCTTACTTAAATATTTAATAGAATTCACCAGTGAATATATCTGGGCCTGGTGCTCTCTGTTGTGGAAGGTTATTAATTATTGATTCAAAGACTTGACTTGAATAGATATAGGCCTATTCAGATTGCCTATTTCATCTTGTACAAAGTTTGGCAGATTATTTTTTCAAGGAACTGGTCCATTTCTGTCAATTTTGTGGCATAGAGTTGTCCATAATATTCCTTTATTATCCACTTATTGTCTTTGGGATCTGTAGTGATGTCCTCTCTTTCATTTCTGTATGAGTAATTTGTGTCCTCTCTCTTTTTTTCACACTTAGCCTGGGTAGAGGCTTATAAATTTTACTGCCCTTTTCAAAGAACAAGGTTTTGCTTTTGTTCACTTTCTCTACGGATTTCTTGGTTTCAATTTTATCCCTCTTTAAATCTTATTTCTTTTCTTCTGCTTATTTTGGATTTAATTTGCTCTTTGCTAGTCTCCAAAGTTGGCTACTTTAGATTATTGATTTTTAGATCTTTTTCTTTTCTAGTAAATATATGCACTTAATGCTACAAATTTCACCTCTAATCACTGCTTTCACATCACTCCACACATTTCTAAAAATTGTATTTTCATTTAGTTCAAAATATTTTTTAGTTTTTCTTGAGACTTTGCTTTTGACCCCTGTGTTGTGTAGAAAGTGTTATTTAATCTCCGCATACTTTGGAATTTTCCAGTTATCTCTGTTACTGATTTCTAGTTTAATTCCATTGTGGTCTCAAAGCAGACATCATACAATTTCTACTATTTTAAATTTGTTAAAATGTTTTGTGGCCCAGAATGTAGTCTATCTTGGTGAATGTTCTATGTGAACCTGAGAAGAGTGTATATTCTGTTGTCAGATGAAATAGTCTATAGATGTAGATTATATCCAGGTGATTGTTATTGTTGTTGAGTTCAGCTATGTCCATACTGATTTTCTGCCTGCTGCATCTGTCCATTTCTGATAGAGATGTGTTGAAGCCTCTAACTAGGTAGTGAAAACATCTATTTCTCCTTGCAGTTCTCTCATTTTTTTTTTTCTGTATTTTGATGTTCTCTTGTTAGGCATATACATGTTGAGGATTATTATGTCTTCTTGGAGAACTGACCCTTTTATCATTATGTGATGCTCTTGTTTATCCATAATAACTTTCTTTGCTTTCAAGTCTGCCCTGTCTGTAATTAATATAGCTACTCCTGCTTTCTTTTGATAAGGTGTCCACATGGTATTTTTTATCAATTTACTTTTTTTTATTCAGAACATACTTTTTGAATGACTTCTTTTTAGGTGGCATAGGAGACACAATGGTGAATATGACTGACATAACTATTGTTTTCATGAGGCTAAGGACATAGTAGGAGAAAGCACTGATTTCAGGATTTGTATTGGCTTTTGAAGGAGCCCTGCAGTCAAGATAGCAAAATTTAGGAAAAATCTAGAATGAGAGAGACCTACGCCCAGTTACATTTTGTGAATGATATACACAAAACATCAGAGAGGAGATCTGAGACTGTTGTGATATTTTAACTTCATATGGAAACTGGACTAGACCCCAAGATGAGAATGTAAGAGTTTGCATAAAGGAAATTCATACGGATTAGTGATACTAATAAAACTAAAATCTATGGAAGACACTATTGCTCAGAGAAAGAATTTACACATTATATAATTTTTTGGCATGTTTTCTAGCCAAATATAGAAAAGTGCTTATGCACATTTTTGTGAATTATTTTCTTTTCAACTCATCTGCCTTGTCCCTTAGGTATATGGTCCCTTGCATTTTCCAGATGAATGCTGGCAGTGTCTTATGATAGCTAGAATATAGGACAAGAAATTATTTATAATGTAGTACATTTCAACAGCAGCAAGAACAGCAAATTTTCCTTTCTTTTAAATTTGAAAACTTTAGGTTTTAGTACCTTTGTAAATTGTTGGAATCAATAATTTATTCTGCTTACATATGTTGATGGGCCAAGGGAGGAATTTCCTCCTATAAGAAGAGAAATATGACTTTGATCATTGTTTACACAGCAGTAGTAAAAGATCGTCATGTGATAGAGGGCATACTTTAGTTTTCCCATTTTCTATTTCAATAACATTTTCAGAATCACTGAAAAGATAGTTCTTTAATTTTAGTTTCTCTTTTTTCTTAATTGAGGTATAATTGACATAACATATCTTAGTTTCAGGTGTACAACATAATGATTTGATATTTGTATATATTGCAAAATGATCACCACAGTAAGTCCAGTTAATATCCATCACCATGCTTAGTTACAATTTTTTTTCCTTAGGATGAGAACTTTCAAAATTAACTCTCTTAGGTACTTTCAATTATGCAATACAGTATTATTAATTGTAGTCACCATGCTGTACATTAAACCCCTATAACTTACATTATAACTAGAAATTTGTACCTTTTGACCTTCTTCCCCCATTTCTCCCATCCACCACCTCTGTTCTCTAAATCTGAGCTCTAAGTTTGGGGTTTTGTTTGTTTCTTTGTTACGTTTCACATATAAATGAGATCACAGGGTATGTCTTTTTCCTGTCTGACTGACTTCACTTAGCTTAATGCCCTCAAGGTCCATCTCTGTTATTGCAAATGGCAAGATTCCATTCTTTTTTTATGGCTGAATAATACTGCGCCGTATATATACCACAGCTTTTTAACCCATTTATCTATCAGTGGACATTTAGGTTGTTTCCATGTCTTGACTGACTATTGTAAGTAACACTGCAATGAATATGGGATGTATATATCTTTTCAGATTAGTGTTTTTGTTTTCTTGGGATAAATACCCAGAAGTGGAATTGCTGGATTATATGGTAATTCTGTTAATTTTCTGAGACACCTCCAAGCTGTTTTCCATAAGGGCTGCAACAGTTCCTTTTTTTTTTTTTTTTTTTTGTAATAACAGCCCTTCCAGAAGGTATGAGGGGATATCTCATTGTGGTCTGATTTGCACATTATGTACTGGGTTAATGGAACTGCTATACATACGCCTTTAGTAATGTAATGGTAAGGTGTGAGGGGAGGGAAATCATAGCCCTGTGATTTTTGAGAAGTCTCTTAGTGAACCTATACCTCTGGACTGTGAACTTCACAAGAATTTCTCAGTTGTTTTTCTCCTCCCCATCTCAATGGGATAGGATAGCTAGAGTAGGCTGGAGTTGGCTGCCTCCCTTCTCTCAGGTGGAAGGCTCAAGCTCTGGGTAACTAGTTTCTCTGGAGGGCAGGCCTTGTTAAGAACAGAGTGCTCTGGCATATTCCAAATGGTTCTTTTTTCCATCCACCTGCTGGAAGCACGCAGGTCTTATCTCCGATGTTTATTATGAGGAGCCGCCTATGGCTGGGTCCCCCTGGAGTTTTTAACTCTCGTGCTTGTCTACGTCGAGCCTCAAGCAATTTGTCACAGTTCAGGTTTTCCTACACTTGCACTGGTTCCCAGGGAGGTTTCCACTTGTTAGTATCTGTTCTGTAAGCCTCAACTACAGTATTACCTGAGTCTTCCATCTTGGGGGCAGCAGTCTGCCCTGTGTCCTCCCCTCTCTTGTGGATCCAAAAAGAGTTGATTCTTTCAGTCTGTTGACCTTTTTCCTTACTGTTAGGATGAAGTGTAGACGTCCAAGCTCCTTACATGTGGAACTAGAAAACTGCAAGTTGTAATGCTTGTTTAGCAATTTACAATGGGCAAAGCTCCAATGCAATGAACTTCATGTTGGCTTGCCGGCCCACCTCCACAGTCTATCATCAATCACTTCCTACTTAAAAAAATCTCTTCAGTGCCCTCAAGGTAAAGTCCACTCCCTTTTAGAGGCTTTTTTATGCCATCATAAACTTATCACAGATGATCTTACAGCTTTATCTCCTACCATAAGCCTCCCTTCTACATACATTATAATCCAAGTTCTGTGAAGGAACTGTGCATTTTAATACCTCCGGTTTTCTCATTGGCTGCTTTGTATGCCTAGAATTCTCTTTCCATTCCTCACTGTTAAAGATCTTCCCATCTTTAAAGACCCAGTTAGAATATTTTCTCTTCAGAGCACTTTTCCCATAGCCCTTTGTAAATGTCTGCACCGAGAGAGACTTTGAAATGCATTATCATCCTTTATGCGTCTATCTGTTCCACTAGGCTATGATCGTCCTATGGTGAGTCACTGTGTTTTCTCATCTTTTGGCTCACCATTCTGACACGCTTAATGAATACCTGAGTAGATGATGCTTACTCTTATGATCTGGATTTTGAAGTATAAGACGGAAGTGCGATTTGGCTCCTCAATCCATTACCACACCGTGAAGTCAAAGAACAGAGGCTACCTGAGTGTGTGCCCATTACCTGCCTAGGAGAAGCCTTCTATAACACTGGTAACTTGGATGTTCCTGACGTGGGAAGTACAACAGAAGGACAGATAATGATTGATTGATAGGCATCAGATATGACTTCCTAAATGGTTCAGGCATCCTTTGGTCGGGAGGGAAGCAAATGTTCTTTATTAATTTTATTTTTGGCTGCGTTGGGTCTTCGTTGCTGGGCGCGGGCTTTCTCTAGTGGCGGGGAGCGTGGCTACTCTTTGTTGTGGTGCGCAGGCTTCTCATTACAGTGGCTTCTCTTGTTGCGGAGCACGGGCTTCAGTAGTTGGGGCACACAGGCTTAGCTGCGCCGCGGCATGTGGGATCTTCCCGGACCAGGGCTCGAACCGTGTCCCCTGCACTGGCGGGCAGATTCTCAACTGCTGCGCCACCAGGGAAGCCCACAAATGTTCTTTAGAAACAGAAGTTCCTAGTGAATTACTGGAGCTAGCCACGATTACCAATATTTTTTGAATAAAAGAAACTACTTAGAAGAATACTGGTTCTCAAGTATTCTTACAATCCCCTTATTCTTGGCGAAGGAGAGAGTGTAACAGGCCATTTGCTTTTACTCATTTGCCTTCCAAATTGTGACTGACTGACAGAACTCCGATGGAGAGCTTTCTCTGCCTACCCTGGGCTGAGTTAAGTGATCTCACGTCACTATGTAATCATGGTATTCCATTCACATTGCTGTAACTGTACTTACTACTTTGTATTTTGCCTATTGTTCACACACTGTGGATTTCTCAAAAGAGGTTGCGTTTCAGTCATCCTTTATTCCTACTTCCTAACACAGTTCCAGGCAAATTATCAGCATTCACTAATATGTGTTAGATGAAAGCATCAACCAATTAACCAATATTATAAAATTTAAGATCACAGACCAAGGATTATACAACCTACCTCGGTGCTTAAACAGTCATGAAAAATTTACTGTACTCCTTTCTTCTTATGTCTAGGATAAAATACAAACATTAAAAAATTTAGAATCCTCAGTGTAAAAGTTAAACTTTCTACCCTCAGCCTTACACAAGCCTATTGTTTATCATTGGCTAGAGTGCTTAAACAGGGTTAAGATATTCTGCTGTTGGGAAACTAAATATTAGAGAATACATGGAGGAAAACAACAAATGCTGTATGAGCCACACTCTTTCCTCAAAAGCTGACACAAAGTCACCAACTCGGAAATATTTTTTACAGCTTGCTACATCTTTGAATATTTGATGCACAGTTTAGTTTCTGTTTGTTTGCTTAGAGTGTTTGTTGTTTATACTGTGGCCAGGTTGCCGAGCTCTGAGGAAACGTGGATGCAGCCCAGTGGTCGTGTGAAGAAGCCTTATCCATCAATCAGCCGCACCCCCGTGAAGAGCACAGCAGCGACGGACGGGTGAGTCTGAGGCCTGCCGGAGCCTCCACGCCCAGACTGGGGCTCCTCTTGGGAGCAGCAGCTAGCTCATGACCCTCAGACCCCGTTCTGGTTCCAAAGGCCCGATGCAGTTGGCCTGTCACAGTGCACAAAGCCAGCGGGTGCTGGTCCAGTTGCAGTTTATGCAAAACTGAGGCAGTGAGCAGCCTCAGCGGCCCCACCTGGTGGTCCTGATCCGCATGAGGGGAGAATCTGAGTCAGCGGTCTCCAGGTTTAATATAAAGACATTCTTGTGGCCCCGAGATAAAAAAGAAAGAGAGTCTAAAATTATTTGGGCAGAACAAGTATCCTAGAACAGATATACAGTTTCTATGAATAAGACGATCTGTTTTTAAATCTTGAGTATCCTATCCTTGAAAGAAGAAAATGGCCATGGATTTGATACCGTTGCTTTCAGGCAGACCCCATAAAATAATAAAAGAAGTTTGTTCTTGTATGATCCTCTTGAAAGATAGATAAGATAGATATTTTAAAAGTAAGGATCTAGAATCCAAAGATGTGAGTGAAATACTGTGAGGGCTATGAAAACAAGATGCATTACTCTAAACTTCTTGGTAGCTATGACCAGAATATACAGAGTAAGGAACTACTCTACTATCTATCTATCTTTCAAACTTTCAAAGCTAAGAGGAACAAAAACCTCTTCCAGGACATTTCTGAGCCAGCTGATGAGTTTGGCAGGACACTTAGGTACACCTGTTCTCTGTAGTTCTTTTCCCCTCGGGCTCTTACCTAGCAAAAAATAAAATTTTCTCTTTACGGGTTAGTGCACTGTGATATATTTTGTCATCCTCCCTCTAGACCTAGTTAAATGTCATGCTTTGCATACAGGGAATACGCAACTTTGCTGCCTTTATAAAGAAAAGGGTATAAAAGGTTCAGGTTTAAAAGTATTTGAACTGGATGGACTGAAGCCCCAGATCTAAAACTACTGAGCAGTTACTTTCAGGTGGTTGGAATAAAAGCACATATATTGTTAGCAAGTTTAAAATGATCGGAATGTTTATTTTTATAGACTTACTTACAAGGACAGTTAAATGGATTAATACTTGTAAAAAGTCATGCACCTAATTAACAGCAGTAGATTCTTGTTATTGTGGACATTCTAGAGGAAGCCTGTGCTAGTCACTTGGAACTCAGAGCAGAAATACAATTCCCGCAGGAGAGTTCTCTAGAAATGGAGATGAGAAGGACAGGGCCAAGTTCTTTCCCTGCATACCTGAGAGGTACTTGGTTCGCATTTCTGTAGGGCCCAGTAGTAGTCACTTGTGACTCTGATTTACTCTGACATCAATTTGGAAGCTGCCACTCTCAGCTTTCAAGTGGATGTGAAGTAGAGAGATGAATGGTTCTTTTAGTCATGAACAACTTTAAAGATACCTTTACACAGGATAAACTTATCAGGAGTAGCAAGCGATAAATGAGGATTATAAAAATTTAGGAATCTTTTACTTACCCTAATTGATGGCTCTCACAAGAGGGCTCGTAACTTTTTTCTTAGTTGCCTCTTTACTTCAGTGCCTGAAGTCTTAAAATGGCAGAGAGTTTGGAGGGGGTTTTTGTAAAGTTAATTAATTGTGCCGTGAATTAGTTTAAGGAGTCTGCTGAGTGATGGACCCAGTGAAGGGGGTCGATACCATTTAATGTTCACTAGGGGCTAATGATCATAAAATGGTGCCAAAAGACCAGCATTAAGGCCGTGCAAGAGCCTGTCAGGAACAGCTCTCAAGATCAGTTGCTCGTGGCAATTAATTAAAACAATTGAAAATGACCTGGTATTACATTATACATGCTGCAACACTGCTCCCAGTATGAACAAACTTTCTTTCCATTAGTGATTTTTCAATCATCTCATACCAAGCACTGCCATTTATTTTTCTTAGTTACCTTACTATGGCTGTACTTCTAACAGGATATGATTAATATTTATCCTATTATCTCATACAACATTTCATGCTTAAAGCACTTTGCAATCTTAACTAATTAATCTTTATGTTCTGCCTAAAAGGAGAGTAAAAGGTTTCCCTTTTAGAGTTAGGGAAACTGAGTTGGGAGTGGTTAAGAATTGGCCATCAGGAAAACGATCTGATAAATTCCACAGTCTGGGTTTAGGGCTTTTTTCCCCTAGGAAGTAAAATTAATGGAACTTTGGTCCTGAAGATCATACTTTGAAATCTAGATGACCCTCCCTCCACCCCCATAAAAAAGGTAACTGGAATGATTTTTTAATGGAATTTACTCTTTAGGCCCCAAGAAGGATTTCTTAAAAATATATCATAAATGAGGAAAGAGAATAGAAAAAAGTTTAGTGGGGTTTTTTTTTTTTAGTGGTTAAATCTATTTAGAGAAACCAGTAAACTGAATTTTACTCAATGCACATATCATTTTTTGAAAAATTTGCACAGTTTGTTTTAGAGCAGTAATTATAATATAAAGATTACCTGATTGATAGATACCAGACAAATGTCAGGTACTTTACAAACATGATCAATCTATAGCAGTAGTGTGGCAAATGTGGTATTTACCCACATTTACTGATAAAGCAACTGAAACTTAGAGAGTTTAAGTGACTTGCTAATGACAAGAAAGTGAGTAAAAGACAATTCTAGAATTCAAACCCTAATCTGTCTGTCCCCAGAGTCCTTAGTTTTTACACTACAAAAATGCTAGTTCTCAAGTATAATAGAAAATCTCCCATTAACAAAATCTGTACTTGACTCAACAATGATCTGCTCTTTCTAATACACTGGAACTCGAGACAGTCCTGAAGGCCACACTACACATCTTAAATGTGCCTTCTTTAGATTCACCATTTCTACCCTGTAACAGAGATCCTATCCACACCCAACCCTGACCCAGTCAGAACGCACACCTCCCACCTCCCTACATTCCTTCCCCAGAATCCTGAACTCATTTCGGAGCCCTTGCTCCTGCGAATCTGATTTCATCACTGCCAAGGGAGGCCCACCCTAACCTGAATAGGTTTGTTACCTTCTGTCCCATACTCACCATTACTTTCATGAGTAAAGCTGTCCAAATTTTAAACAGTGGACTTAAAATTTTAAACTAACCTTATAATGAACTGAAGATGATATACAGATCCAATTATGATGTCACTGCCCTCCTTCCCCTCCTCCTCCATCTCTTCTTCATCTCATCATTCCAGGCTTTTAATGCATGACACAATAATAGGAAATGTTATTTTATATATTCAGAAGGATTCGATTAATTCAATTTTGTCTGGGTGACTGGTATTTATTCTAAAATGATTACTCTCTTGTATCCCCATTGGAAGTTTTAAATAATGCGAGGCACACTGGGGAAAGGCCCTGCTGCTAGTATGAGGATTTGTCATGGGGAGGCCATGTGTTGACAACACATATGCTTTACAGGGTAGACAGCTGACCCAGATGAAAGTGGAGAACAAAATCCATGGTTAAGCTTACTGGTAAATGTCATGCTTGTCTTAATCAGCTCGGGCTGCCCTAACAAAATACCATATTCAGGAAGTATATGGTACTCACAGTTCTTACTTCTCACAGTTCTGGACGCCGAGAAGTCCAAGATCATGGTGCTGGCCAGTACTGTTCCCAGATGAGGTCCGTCTTCCTGGCTTGCAGGCAGCCATCTTCTCACTGTGTCCTCACAGGGTGGAAAGAGAGAGGAATCAAGTTTTCTCAGGTCTCTTCTTTTTTTTTTTTTTTTCAGGTCTCTTCTAATAGGGCACTGATCCCATCATAGCACACTAGCCCCACCCTCATGACCTCCTCTAAACCTAATTACCTACGAAAGGCCCAGTAGGGGAGGAAAATATTTTTCCCTATATCCTTCTGAGTTCTTAGATGAGGCCCTTGTAAGAAAAGACAGATTAACAAGAGAAAAACAGAAGTTTATTAACATGGGAGATAAATGAATTACTCCCCAAGGTGGCCTAGAATTCAGAATTAAATATCATCAATAATAGGAAAAGGGGAGGGAGGATGTAGCCCTCTCAGGGGAGTGTAGTGTCAATGGTTTCTAGGAAAGATGACTAGGCCCTTGTAAGAATGGATGGGAGGTGTGATAGTTTGTGTGTGGTGTCAACACTCAGCCTTCCCTGGTTGATGGCCAGGGAGGGAATTTATGAGGACAATTTCGTTCCTTTTGGAAGATCTGTCTGTAGGCAGGTAAGGGGAGTTTAGAAAAAGCCTCTCTTTGCATTTGCTGTTTTTCCAGGGCCTACAGCTGGAAATAATCAATATGCCAAAGTTGCATATATTTTGGGGTATAATGTTCTGCTGCCCTTGAGCCCCATCTCTAAATATCATCACATCGGGGGCTAGAGCTCCAAAACATGAATTGTCGAAGGACACAAACATTTAGTCTATAATAATTCTTACTATCTATCTGAGACAATAAACACCACATTGAAACCTAAAACTACAAACAGTGATTCTAGTAATTAAGAGCCCCCAAGAGACAGCTGAAGTCAGGAACTACTGCAGAAATCCTGAAGAGCAACATACTTTCGATCCTCCTGACACTTAACACATTTTTTTACACTCTTAAGGCGAATTCAAGAAAAATTAAAAGATTTAAATACATGTTTTAGTTTGGGGTCCTCGGGGTAGTGATCCAAATTTTTGAGTCACAGCTTATATACTTTCTGTGGGAAAATATATGTACATTCTCATATCTGTGCTCATGTTAAGAAAAATAATGAGTCTGATGTGAATGGCAGATATGCAACTATGTTTTGGGTTTGCTCTTTTCACCTTCTAGGCTGCGGTAACAGGTAAGTGCCACAACATTCTAAAAGCTATGATAAATACCCCAGAGTTTTACACAGGTGAGTCCTGAAAAATATCAGGGCACTACTACTGGAGTATTAGAGTAACCGTGTCAAAATGATTTTTCCTACTTTCTGGATATGTACTATAAGAGGTGATTTTGAAGAGAGTGCTCAAAACCATTTTTTGATCTAGTTCATGTTTTAGACAGTAGTAAATGATGTATATGTAGAAATGCATGGCATAAAACACCTATTATTGAACCTAACATACTATATTATACCTGATATTAGTGAGGATGGGAGTTGGACATTGCTTACCTGGAACACTGTCAACTGTCATGAGAAGAAAAGTACATGTGCCATCGTTATCATCTATCAAGTCATGGTTTGGGCCTTGTGACACCATCAAAAATCATGCCAGCTAAAGAAGAAGAAGAAAAGTCCCAAGAAATTTACTTATTTCTTTCCCCAGATCTGCCAGCTTGTGTGTTATAGCAAATTATTCCCATATATTTCCTATCAATATTCCTTCATTCAAATTTCTTTTGTAATTCATATTAAGCTACTAGTGTCTATAGATAGGTTTATATTTGATTTCCTACAATCTACTAAAATAGTAGTTTTCTACTATTAGAGATGTTGCTTATTCTAAAGTGCTGCTTGCTTGGAGAGAGAACCAAATAACTTAAAATTTTATCATAGAACGACCTGTAAATTACAGAGAACAAACTAGCAGAACTCATCTTCTGAGTGAATTTGGAGCTGGCTATTTGTTCCTTCAGCAATACCTAGTAATGCACAGACAGCTCTGTATTAGATTATTTGTCAATGTTATTTTATGAAGAAATTTAATAAAGTTTACTACTCTGCAATCCACTGAGCACTTCCTAACTTAATTGTCATATTCTGCATTTCCTGAGATTTACAATTAAAATTGTGACGAGCCAGACATACAAACTACCCCTTGTGTGACAAGACAGGTTATTTGTATTTTACCAAAATTATATGAGATATTTCATTTATTTTATAAAAGTTCTATTAAAAATTGATTTACCCATCTATAAGTACCTACATGAGATATATTTTAAGTCTGAATAGTTTTTCAGCCCAATTTTCTCTTAATGCCCACCACCACACAAAAGATAGTTCAATTTACTATTTATGCCCATGCCAGATCCAGTTAATAAAAAATAATGGCTCTGACATTTTATATTTTCCAAGGATGATCAAATAAGAAATGGTCTCCAGACCAGAATAAACATTTATTTTGATTAAGAAATGTTTAGTCTTCCTTATGTTGTCACTAGTCACCAATATTACTTCCTAAATTTCTAAAACTACATCAGGCAAGGTCTTAACTTATAATAGTTTATGCCATTGTTTTGTTAAACCTAATTTTAATTGCTAGAAAGACCAATAATAGTATCGAGAGACCACATTTCCAGTATTATTGCTATTTTGTGTGCTAAGTATGTGGTTTGTAAACAGAAACAGTGTATAACTAAAAAAATCAAAGATTTATTTTTACTATATAACTAACTTTGAAGATACATTTATCTTTAAATACTCACTCATGATAATTTCACACTGGCTTTAAGAAAAATAAATTCCTTACTGAATATGGATCCAAAAATCCGTGTTTCTTTGTGCTCATCCTCTTGTTTGTTCTTTCTTTCCAACATCCCGGGTGACTGCAGTAGGAATGAAGAATGTGGAATGATTAATGACTTTGTAAATGATTTCACGAGGCATTAAATTGAAAATCAACTTTAAGAACCATTTGTTTAGTCATTTCACTATACTTTCAACAAACACTTATTGAGTTTCAGGTATTGGGCTTGATGACAGGCTGATGAAGAAAATGATAGCGCTGATAACAACTAAGAAATTTGAGAAGGGGAGACCATTTGCAACTAATGTTGGTAACACGAAGTTTTATTTAAGTCTTTTTGACCAGTTTTAGACTTGCTTGGAGAAGTTTTAGACCTGTCTAAATATCTCTAGGCTTGACATCTGAATGATTTTTGCTTATATGACTTATTTTCTGACTTGTAAAATTCACCACTTTGAGAGTAAGCATCCTAAACATAAAACAGAATTAATACCACATGCCTTATAGAGTACTGATTGATATGGGGTAAAACAAGTATATACGTATATAGATGAAGGTGCTTTGTCAACCACTGAGTTAGTTACACAAATGAAATACATTGCTATTAAGACACTTAACTGGAAATATCCAGAGGCCACTCATGGACATGAAACTTGAAGATATGGCACTGTACATTTATAAATTTCAGTTGTAAAACAAAAAGTATTTTAATAGAAATCTTAGGAGCAATTGACCTCTCCTAGCTAAAAAGTGGGGAAAAGGGGCAGAAGCCAAAGACAGAATCTTAAAATATATGAACAACACTTACTTACGAGGTAGTAGAAAGAAAAAGAAAAATAGCACAGTGCAGTAGTAGAAGCCAGAGATATCAAACCTAACTGAGGTCAGGTTCACGATGGAAAACCACACACCTCCCTGATGGATCTGGAGGTGCTTCTTTATATTCAAGAGGTGGTTTTCAGCAGAATAATCATGAAGAAAGATTAAGAACTTCAGATGGAATAAGATGTGTTGTTTTTCAAAAGTCTCTCTCCTTTATCTCTAAATCCAATCAACTGGTTTCTATCTGAACAATTACCTACCTCTTTAATCTACTCCCTCTTTTCCTCTCAATTGCCATGAGCACTTGAGAGGAGTGATACCTTAATGAATGCTTCCTGGTTTCTGATGCCTCAGACTTAGAAAACAGTATCCCTGGAAAAAGACAAAGACAAAGGGGCAGTATGGAACTCGAAGACAAGAAGACTTTACTTCTAGGTCTGTATTAGTCTGCTCTGGCTGCCGTAAAAAAACGAAAACAAACAAACAAAAAAACCACACAGGTTGGGTATCTTAAACAACAGAAATGTATTTTCTCACAGTTTTGGAGGGTAGAGTCCAAGATCACGGTGCCATCAGTGTTGGTTGCTGGTGAGACCTATCTTCCTACCTTGTAGACAGCCTCCTTCCTGTTGTTTCCTCAGAAAGAGAAAGATCTCTGGTGTCTGTTTCTCATAAGGACACCAGTCCTGTTGGATTAGGGCCCCTCTTACAACCTCGTTTTAACCCTAATTACCTGTCTTAAGGACACATGGGAGTTCGGGGTTCAACATATGAATTTTCAGGGGGAACACAATCCAGTCAATAACAAGACCTGAGTATATCAAGGGTATATGGTGACTACTGATTAAGGAAAGTTGCTCTCATCTAACATTTAGGATGTTGGTTGTAAGATACTGAATTAAAACTATTTCTCTGTGAAGGAAGCAATTCAAAACAAGATAAATACTTCTCTCCTACTAAAATGTCTAACTAGCATTTCTCCCATATTTTCTGTCTTTGACTTTCCAACCTGTCCTCTACATAGATATGAGTTACCTTCCTAAACTTTAAGTCAGACCTTTCTACTCCTCTGCTTGAAAAATCTTCAATGACTCCCCACTGCTTAATGCATACAATTTAACATTTTAATTACTCATTCAGTTCTCAATAACCTGGCTCCAACTTGTATTTTGTGTCATCAATCACTCAACTCTTCAGCCACAGAGGACTACTCATTGCTACTTGGACTTTTCATGGTTTTTGATAACATTATGCATACGCTAACACTGTTTCTTCAGCCTGGAATGTCTTCTCCCTCAAGGCGCACTTCTTTTTTTCTTTTTTTCTTTTTTTGGTATCTTTTAAAAATACCAGGCTTTATTTTTTAGAGCAGTTTTAGGTCTACAGAAAGACTGAGCAGAAATTATACAGAGCTCTCATTTAGCTCCTCTCCTCCTGCACAGTTTCCCCTATTATTATCTTTCATTATTTTTTTTTAAAGTTTTTAAATAGGCTTTTCTTTTTTTTTAACATCTTTAGTGGAGTATAATTGCTTTACAATGTTGTGTTAGTTTCTGCTATGTAACAAAGTGAATCAGCTATATGTATACATATATCCCCATATCCCCTCCTTCTTGAAAGGCCCACTTCTACATTCCAGGGCTTCAGTGAAGCCTTCCTTGATCTCAGTAAGAGGAAATCACCCCCAAAACTCTTTGAGCATAAGTTAATTGCTTACAAAAATAAACTCAAAATGACTTAAAGACTTAAACATACGACATAACACCATAAAACTCCTAGAAGAGAGCATAGGCAAAACATTCTCTGACATAAATCATACCAATGTTTTTTTAGGTAAGACTGACAAGGCAATGGAAATAAAAACAAAAATAAACAAATGGGACCTAATCAAACTTACAAGCTTTGGCACAGCAAAGGAAAGGAAGGAAGAAAGGAAAGAAGAAAAGAGAACCTATGGAATGGGGGAAAATATCTGCAAACGATGTGACCGACAAGGGCTTGATCTCCAAAACATACAGACACCTCATACAACTCAACAAAAGTAAACAACCCAGTCAAAAAATGAGCAAAAGACCTTAACAGACATTTCTCCAAAGAAGACATACATATGGCCAGTAGGCACATGAAAAGATGCTGAACATCACTAATTCTTAGAGAAATGCAAATCAAAACTGCAATGAGGCACCACCTCACTGTGGTCAGAATGGCCATCATCAAAAAGTCTACAAACAATAAATGCTGGAGAGGGTGTGGAGAAAAGGGAAGCCTCCTACACTGTTGGTGGGAATGTAAAATTGGTACAACCATTATGGAGAACAGTATGGCAGAAAACTAAAACTAAAAGTAAAAACTAGTTTTACAAAAATTAAAAATAGAGTTACTAAAAATATGATCCAGCAATCCCACTCCTAGACATAGAGCCAGAGGAAGCTATAATTCAAAAATATACATGCACCTCTATGTTCATAGCAGCACTATTCACAACAGCCAAAACATGGAAACAACCTAAATGTCCATCAACAGATGAATGGATAAAGAAGGTGTGGTACACACAAATGAACTTATTTACCAAACAGAAATCACAGATGTAGAAAACAAACCTATGGTTACCACGGGGGAGAAGGGGGACGGGATAAATTGAGAGATTGGGATTGACATATACACACTACTATACATAAAACAGATAACTAATAAGGATACACTGCATCACACAGGGAACTCTAGCCAGTACTCTGTAATGACCTATACAGGAAAATAATCTTAGAAAGAATGAATATATGTATATGTATAACAGATTCACTTTACTGTACACCTGAAACTAACACAACATTGTAAATTAACTATACTCCAAAAAACATTTTTTTAAAATATATTAACTAATTTTTAAAAAGATGTAGTACATATATACAATGAAATATTACTCAGCCATAAAAAAAGAACGAAATAATGCCATTTGCAGTAACATGGATGCCACTAGACATTATCATACTAAGTGAAGTCAGTCAGAAAGAGAAAGACAAATACCATATGATATCACTTATATGCGGAATCTAAAATATGACACAAATGAGCCTATCTATGAAACAGAAACAGACTCACAGACGTAGAGATCAGACTTGTGGTTGCCAAGGGGGAGGGGGGGAGGGAGAGGGATGAACTGGGAGTTCAGGGTTGGTAGATGCAAACTATTACATTTAGAATGGATAAACAACAAGGTCCTGCTGTATAGCACAGGGAACTATATCCAAAATCCTGGGATAAACCATAATGGAAAAGAAAATAATAAAAGAATGTGTATATGTGTATAAATAACTGAGTCACTCTGCTGCACAGCAGAGATTGACACAACATTGTCAATCAACTCTCCTTCAATTAACAAAATAAATTAAAAAAATAAGTTAATTGCTTACATGTCTGTCTTTCCCAAAATACTATGTGCTTCTTAGGGCAGAGAATGTTTTATTTATATTTTAACCAGCATACCTTAAAAACAAAAACAAACCAAAAAACCTGTCATATAGTAAGTGCTGAATAACTGCTCAGTGATTGACGAAATTGGAGAGGCTATGTAGAATAGTTATTAGAAGTGTCTGATAGGTAAAGAAAGGTATAAAATATAGAAAAAAGTTTCAGTTTTTTTCTCTAAGAGAAGAAACT
Organism: Balaenoptera physalus; assembly: GCF_965194825.1. Lineage (NCBI taxonomy): Eukaryota > Metazoa > Chordata > Mammalia > Artiodactyla > Balaenopteridae > Balaenoptera > Balaenoptera physalus. Next base: position 56,902,831 of record NC_138887.1, on the reverse strand, counting down.
GTCTGTATTTTATAAAAAGAAGCTATGAACATGCTGCCAGGGATCATCTATACGGAGTGGCCTCAAAAATGAGAGACAAGCAGACTCTAATTCACTAGGCATTCCAAACTACAGCTTGAGTCCAAAAGATACATATATCCATTTTCCTGTTAGAGCAGCAAGAATAACAACAAAAGAGGTAGATATAAGAGGAAAACACTTCAAATATGCCCTAAGTTCCTTGACCTCGTAAAGTAAAAGTTGCCGTACCTCTCTTTATAACCCATGGAATTGTACAAAGTGTTCCACGGACCCACAGTCTATTGGGGGGAAAAAAACATGTTCTGAGTTCACACTGAATAGCTTTTCATAAGAAATTATACAGCAGCACAATTAAAATGAAATACTAATTGCAACAAGAAAAGATGGTGACTGCAGAATATAACTCAGTCTTAATAGATTTTCTAATGCCTCTCTTTATACCAAAGGGGAGTAGCCCTTTAGCCAATAAAGTAAATTTTCTGATCTCCAAATGGGTACTTTATCCTCATTCAGGCTGATACTGCAGCGACATCATGAATTTCTCAGACAGCTTTGTGAATCAGCAGAGTATTTCAGAGGAAAGCATTGACTGCTAAAAGCAAAGTCGTTATTTTTTAAACAGCCTTTAAACTAGCAGATGAAACATTTCATTTTGGGTCAAGGATGCATTTGCTCCAGCCACCTAGAGGAGCAGAGAAGGCTGAACCAGTTGGGAAGGAACAGAGTAATGTTACTGTGTCAGCCAAACCTCAAAGTATACCGTTTTGCAGGTCAAACATTTTTGACTTCTTCTTTTTAGTATCCAGGTCTATAATTCTTATTTCCAAAGAGCTTAAACATTAATATTCCATGAAATATCATCCTATATTTCTAAAGTATCTTTAGAAAGCCATTAACTAATTTGCTCATAATGAACTTTGAGGTCTAGAAAAAAACTGGTTTTCTTTCTCTTTAAATAACCTCAAGAAAGGAAATTCAGACAAGAAAAATGTACGCTTCCTAATACATCCATTCAGCAAATGTTCTGAGTGCTTCCATATGCTGGGCATTGTGTTAGGTGCTGGGAATACTAAAGCAGTATGACACAGTCCCTTTCCTCAATCATATGACAATACACAGTGTTTAGAGGTCAAATTAATTAGACTCAAGATATCCCCACCCTTCTCTTTTCTTTGTTCTGGTAAATTGATGAGTGTTTTTGAAGCTTTCATAGGGTAAAATTGTGATTTAAGTCGACTCACAGTCTTAAATAGCTTCATATAGATTTAGTTTCATCAAATCTTTGGATATGTTTTACTTTGCACTTTTTATTGACGTAAATATATCTTATTTGGGGAGTCCTAGCTTCAAGCAAGTTCTTTAAAATGTTGTATTGCATAAAGAATAGGGTTGAGAGTAAAGCATAGAATATTTATAAAAATATGTAATGCTGAAATTATATGTTGAAGAAAAACCTTTCCTTACACAGAACAACCTGTATATTACTGGCAAGGACACTGATTGCCACTGTTATGTGTATCCTTCAGAATTATGTGCGTGCATTCTTGTGTCTATTGACTCTGATAGGTTTATGTGTGTGTATCTAGTATGGACAGTTTAACCCCGAGATTTCCTGTGGCCACTGATAAGTCTCAGTCTTCAAATCATTCCATGCTTTTACTGTTGCCTACTGCCAATCTTTTAAACTAATATAAAATTGAGAGAGTTTACACTGCAGACCGTTTATTCTTAAAACAGGTTTCTCAGTTTAATTTTATTCATAATTTTCATATCTATGCATCACCTGTACCATTATTTGTATATGTCATTTTCAGCTCACGTTTTAAATAAAAGAAGCCCCATTTCGAACAACCATAGTTTTAAATCAGTTTGGTATTATACATGTGTGTGTGTCATATATATATATATGTGTGTGTGTATTATATATACATATGTATGTGCACACATATACACACATATACTCTATTAAACAATAACATTAATATACAACCATAAATATGTGACATTTAAGCCAAGGATCAACAAACTTTTTCTGTGAACAGCCAGGTAACGATTTAGTTTTTGCAGGGCATACAGTCTCTGTACATCTCAACTCTGCTATTCCAGTGCAACAGCAGCCACAGACAGCAATGTAAACCAGTGGGCATGGTTGTGTTCAAATAAAACCATAGTTACAAAAACAGACAGCAGACCAGATATGACCCATGGCCTGAAGTCTTTTAGACTCCTAATCTAGACATATCCTACGTCATCAATGATAGGCATATCATTCTATTTGAAACAATGCTTTAATATAATTCTTTGGAGTTATGAGGCTAATGTGTATCTGACCTTTTACTATTACTTGAGCGGCCATTCTTAGCCCCATAAGTATGGTGGGTTTTGGTCAAGTTTTGCACAACAGTGAGGAGGCTGAAAGAACCCATGCTGGTATTTCTGGTTAGGAAGGGACAAAGCATGGTTTGCTGATTGGCATTTTGAAACTCTCCTAAGTGTTCCTGCTGGTAGATTAAGAAAAAGTGGTGTGTTGATACAGAAAACAAATTTATGGTTAAGAAAGGGGAAAGGGGGATAAATTAGGAGTCTGGGATTAACAGATACACACTACTATATATAAAATAGATAAACAACAAAGACCTAGCTGGCCTACATTTCTTTAATTGTACCAAAATGTTTTTATAAATATTTTATCATAAATTACGTGAACGTCTGATATTTCTTTACAATGAGTTTTAATACTATGCATATATTTTGAGTTTTATGTATAACTGTCCACCCATTTGCACTTCCATCAGTGGTTCTATATTTAGAATTCTGAATGATGCATATCCCTTGCCTGAAAACGTGTGACTGTTGTTAATTAAGATCAGTAATATCTGGAACACAGCATCAGCATCATGTGACATAAGATAGTCCTTTTTGTCCCCCCTATTCGGCAAAGAATTAGACATCCATCCACAAACAAAAATGTCTGTGTGGGAGTTGTGAGATCTAACACCACATGCCAAGGGACCCAGAAAGAGTCTTGCCCTCTTGTGCATCTGGTAATAGGCAGACAGACCTTGGTACACACTGTAGAAAAAGCAGAGCAACACACCTGTCCAATCCCCTCTGACCTGGACAGAAAATTAGACCAGAGAGAAACAGAAGTCCAGCTTCCTAAAGGGGAATTCAAGTACACTGTTGGAGGCAAAAAGAAAAGCCCACAAATTTGGACATAGCGAAGATCGTAAGAATTTTACCAGCAGCCCTCCCTCCCCTGCCCTCACCAAAGCAACACTGCATGCAGCTGTCTATGTGGGAGTGACAACCTCTCCCATAGGGGAAAAGGATAGCCATAAATGAGTGCCCTGGTACTACAGTGGTGCCAGATGCAGCTGGAGAAACCCACCTCTCTTCAGAAGAACTAAGGCACTGAGGTGGGACACCCATGATTGGGGGGAGGGAGGAAAGCTAGAAAGAGGCAGATAAGAGTATCAAAGGGCATTACAGGGACACAGTTCCTGCTGACTACACTAAGCAGGAACTACACCCATGAGCCTCTGGCAGAACCACATACCAAGGGATCTCCCTAGTGGGACTACAAACACCCCAATGCCCCAAGTGCTAAACCCACACCTCTCCCCACTCTGTGGCCAGCTCCTGGTGTGCTCCAGCACTTTCAAGTGCCGCTGTGAAAACAAACTCTGATAGACAGGGAGTTAGCTCAGGAAACAGGCCAGGGTCTGTGCACTAATGACAAACTACAAGCTTGAGCTATGTTACCACCTTCTGGGAAACAAAAAAGAGACGTTTCCAGTAGCCAGACTGGGAAGTTGTAAGAACCAGAGAGAACATGCAAGCTTAAAAATTCTGCCACAAAATGTATGGAGCAGGTGTATCCATACAAGTACCAGCTATAAACAAGACAAATGAAGACTATCTCCCACCAGAAGACAAGTAAAGATTTGAGGACTCTACTGCTTCAAATGTGAAAACAGCAATGCAAAGCTCCAAGAACATGAAAAATTAAGGAAACATGTCATCACTAGAAGATAACAATCCTCCCCTCCAGTAACCAAATTCAAAAGCATGCAAATGGCGACTTAGCTGATAAAAAATAGCTTTTTTGAGAAAACATGCTGCAGGAAAACATAGAAAGCCAACAAAATCAGGAAAACAATTCATGAACAAAATGAGAAATTTAACAGAGACAGAAATCATGAAAAAGAACCAAACAAGTTCTAGAGCTGAAGAATTCATTAAACAAAATGAGAAATGCGATAGAGAGCATCTACAGTAGAACAGAACAAACAGAAGATAGGATCAATGCTCAGAGGACAGGAACTTTGAAATAACCCAGTAGGAGGAGAAAAAAGAAAAAAAAGAGGGACTTCCCTGGTGGCACAGTGGTTAAGAATCTGCCTGCCGAGATAGCCTCATCCACCAGAGGGCAGACAGTAGAAGCAAAAAGAACGACAATCCTGCAGCCTGTGGAACAAAAACCACCTTCACAGAAAGATAGACAAGATGAAAAGGCAGAGGGCTATGTACCAGATGAAGGAGCAAGATAAAACCCCAGAAAAACAACTAAATGAAGTGGAGATAGGCAACCTTCCAGAAAAAGAATTCACAATGATGAGAGTGAAGATGATCCAGGACCTCGGAAAAGAATGGAGGCAAAGATCGAGAAGATGCAAGAAATGTTTAACAAAGACCTAGAAGAATTAAAGAACAAACAAACAGAGATGAACAATACAATAACTGAAATGAAAACTACACTAGAAGGAATCAATAGCAGAATAACTGAGGCAGAAGAACGGATAAGTGACCTGGAAGACAGAATGGTGGAATTTACTGCTGTGGAACACAATAAAGAAAAAAGAATGAAAAGAAATGAAGACAGCCAAAGAGACCTCTGGGACAACATTAAATGCAACAACATTTGCATTATAGGGGTCCCAGAAGGAGAAGAGAAAGAGAAGGGACCCGAGAAAATATTTGAAGAGATTATAGTCGAAAACTTCCATAACATGGGAAAGGAAATAGCCACCCAAGTCCAGGGATCACAGAGAGTCCCATACAGAATAAACCCAAGGAGAAACACGCCGAGACACATAGTAATCAAATTGGCAAAACTTAAAGACAAAGAAAAATTATTGAAAGCAGCAAGGGAAAAATGACAAATAACATACAAGGGAACTCCCATTAGGTTAACAGCTGATTTCTCAGCAGAAACCCTACAAGCCAGAAGAGAGGGGCATGATATACTTAAAGTGATGAAACGGAAGAACCTACAACCAAGATTACTCTACCTGGCAAGGATCTCATTCAGAAATGATGGAGAAATCAAAAGCTTTACAGACAAGCCAAAGCTAAGAGAATTCAGCACCACCAAACCAGCTCTACAACAAATGCTAAAGGAACTTCTCTAAGTGGGAAACACAAGATAAGAAAAGGACCTACAAAAACAAACCCAAAACAATTAAGAAAATGGTCATAGGAACATACATATCGATAATTACCTTAAACGTGAATGGATTAAATGCTCCAACCAAAAGACACAGGCTTGCTGAATGGATACAACAACAAGACCCATATATATGCTATCTACAAGAGACCCACTTCCGACCTAGGGACACATACAGACTGAAAGGGAGGGGATGGAAAAAGATATTCCATGCAAAAGGAAATCAAAAGAAAGTTGGAGTAGCAATACTCATATCAGATAAAATAGACTTTAAAATAAAGAATGCTACAAGAGACAAGGAAGGACACTACATAATGATCAAGGGATCAATCCAAGAAGAAGACATAACAATTATAAATATATATGCACCCAACATAGGAACACCTAAATACATAAGGCAACTGCTAACAGCTATAAAAGAGGAAATTGACAGTAACACAATAATAGTGGGGGACTTTAACACCTCACTTATACCAATGGACAGATCATCCAAAATGAAAATAAATAAGGAAACAGAAGCTTTAAATGACACAATAGACCAGATAGATTTAATTGATATTTATAGGACATTCCATCCAGAAACAGCAGAATACACGTTCTTCTCAAGTGCGCAAGGAACATTCTCCAGGATAGATCACATCTTGGGTCACAAATCAAGCCTCAGTAAATTTAAGAAAATTGAAATCATACCAAGCATCTTTTCTGACCACAACGCTGTAAGATTAGAAATGAATTACAGGGAAGAAAACATAAAAAACACAAACACACGGAGGCTAAACAATACGTTACTAAATAACCAAGAGATCACTGAAGAAATGAAAGAGGAAATCAAAAAATACCTAGAGACAAATGACAATGAAAACATGATGATCCAAAACCTATGGGATGCAGCAAAAGCAGTTCTAAAAGGAAAGTTTATAGCTATACAAGCCTACCTCAAGAAACAAGAAAAATCTCAAGTAAACAATCTAACCTTACACCTAAAGGAACTAGAGAAAGAATAACAAACAAAACACAAAGTTAGCAGAAGGAAAGAAATCATAAAGATCAGAGCAGAAATAAATGAAATAGAAACAAAGAAAACAATAGCAAAGGTCAATAAAACTAAAAGCTGGTTCTTTGAGAAGATACACAAAGTTGATAAACCTTTAGCCAGACTCATCAAGAAAAAGAGGGTGAGGACTCAAATCCATAAAATTAGAAATGAAAAAGGAGAAGTTACAACAGACACTGCAGAAATACAAAGCATCCTAAGAGACTACTACAAGCAACTCTATGCCAATAAAATGGACAACCTGGAAGAAATGGACAAATTCTTAGAAAGGTATAACCTTCCAAGACTGAACGAGGAAGAAACAGAAAATATGAACAGACCAATCACAAGTAATGAAATTGAAACTGTGATTAAAAATCTTCCAACAAACAAAAGTCCAGGACCAGATGGCTTCACAGGTGAATTCTACCAAACATTTAGAGAAGAGCTAACACCCATCCTTCTCAAACTCTCCCAAAAAATTGCAGAGGAAGGAACACTCCCAAAACCATTCTACGAGGCCACCATCACCCTGATACCAAAACCAGACAAAGATACTACAAAAAAAAGAAAATTATAGACCAATATCACTGATGAATATAGATGCAAAAATCCTCAACAAAATACTAGCAAACAGAATCCAGCAACACATTAAAAGGATCATACACCATGATCAGGTTGGATTTATCCCAGGGATGCAAGGATTCTTCAATATACGCAAATCAATCAAGGTGATACACCATATTAACAAACTGAAGAAGAAAAACCATATGATCATCTCAATAGATGCAGAAAAAGCTTTTGACAAAATTCAACACCCATTTATGATAAAAACTCTCCAGAAAGTGGGCAAAGAGGGAACCTACCTCAACATCATAAAGGCCATATACGACAAACCCACAGCAAACATCATTCTCAATGGTGAAAAACTGAAAGCATTTCCTCTAAGATCAGGAACAAGACAAGGATGTCCACTCTTGCCACTATTATTCAACATAGTGTTGGAAGTCCTAGCCACAGCAATCAGAGAAGAAAAAGAAATAAAAGGAATACAAATTGGAAAAGAAGAAGTAAAACTGTCACTGTTTGCAGATGACATGATACTATACATAGAGAATCCTAAAGATGCCATCAGAAAACTACTAGAGCTAATCAATGAATTTGGTAAAGTAGCAGGATACAAAATCAATGCACAGAAATCTCTTGCATTCCTATACACTAATGATGAAAAATCTGAAAGAGAAATTAAGGAAACACTCCCATTTACCTTTGCAACAGAAAGAATAAAATACCTAGGAATAAACCTACCTAGGGAGACAAAAGACCTGTATGCAGAAAACCATAGACACTGATGAAAGAAATTAAAGATGATACCAACAGATGGAGAGATATACCATGTCCTTGGATTGGAAGAATCAATATTGTGAAAATGACTATACTACCCAAAGCAGTCTATAGATTCAATGCAATCCCTATCAAATTACCAATGGCATTTTTTACAGAACTAGGACAAAAAATCTTAAGATTTGCTTGGAGGTACAAAAGACCCCGTATAGGCAAAGCAGTCTTGAGGGAAAAAAACAGAGCTGGAGGAATCAGACTCCCTGACTTCAGACTATACTACAAAGCTACAAGTAATCAAGACGGTATGGTACTGGCACAAAAGCAGAAACACAGATCAATGGAACAAGATAGAAAGCCCAGAGATAAACCCACGCACCTATGGTCAACTAATCTATGACAGAGGAGGCAAGAATATATAATAGAAAAGACATCCTCTTCAATATGTGGTGCTGGGAAAACTGGACAGCTACATGTAAAAGAATGAAATTAGAACACTCTCTAACACCATACACAAAAATAAACTCAAAATGGATTAGAGACCTAAATGTAAGACCGGACACTATAAAACTCTTAGAGGAAAACATAGGAAGAACACTCTGACATTAATCACAGCAAGATCTTTTTTGATCCACTTCCTAGAGTAATGGAAATAAAAACAAAAATAAACAAATGTGACCTAATGAAACTTCAAAGCTTTTGCACAGCAAAGGAAAACATAAACAAGACGAAAAGACAACCCTCAGAATGGGAGAAAATATTTGCAAACGAATCAACGGACAAAGGATCAATCTCCAAAATATATAAACAGCTCATGCAGCTCAATAGTAAAAAAACAAACAACCCAATCCAAAAATGGGCAGAAGACCTAAACAGACATTTCTCCAAAGAAGACATACAGATGGCCAGGAAGTACATGAAAAGCTGCTCAACATCACTAATTATTAGAGAAATGCAAATCAAAACTATAATGAGGTATCACCTCACATGAGTTAGAATGGGCATCATCACAAAATCTACAAACAACAAATGCTGGAGAGGGTGTGGAGAAAAGGGAACCCTCTTGCACTGTTGGTGGGAATATAAATTGATACAGCCACTATGGAGAACAGCATGGAGGTTCCTTAAAAAACTAAACACAGAATTACCATATGACCCAGCAGTCCCACTACTGGGCATATACCCAGAGAAAACCATAATTCAAAAAGACACATGCACCCCAATGTTCATTGCAGCACTATTTACAATAGCCAGGTCATGGAAGCAACCTAAATACCCATCGACAGACGAATGGATAAAGAAGATGTGCTTGATATATACAATGGAATACTACTCAGCCATAAAAAGGAACAAAATTGGGTCATTTGTTGAGATGTGGATGGATCTAAAGACTGTCATACAGAGTGAAGTAAGTCAGAAAGGGAAAAACAAATATCGTATATTAACGCATATATGTGGAACCTAGAAAAATGGTACAGATGAACCGGTTTGCAGGGCAGAAATTGAGACCCAGATGTAGAGGACAAACGTATGGACACCAAAGCGGGAAAGCAGCGGGGGGGGGGGGTGGTGGTGGTGGTGTGATGAATTGGGCGATTGGGATTGACATGTATACACTGATGTGTATAAAACTGATGACTGATAAGAGCCTGCTGTATAAAAATAAATAAATAAATGAATGAATAAATAAATAAAACAAAACAAAACAAAATAATCCGCCTGCCAATGCAGAGGACACAGGTTCGACCCCTGGTCTGGGAAGATTCCCACATGCCACAGAGCAACTAAGCCTGTGTGCCACAACTACTGAGCCTGCACTCTAGAGCCCGTGAGCCACAACTACTGAGCCTGCGTGCCACAACTACTGAGGCTCGCGTGCCTAGAGCCCATGCTCTGTAACAAAAGAAGCCACCGCAATGAAAGGCCACTCACAGCAATGAGGAGTAGCCCCTGCTTGCTGCAACTAGAGAAAGCCTGCGTGCAGCAATGAAGACCCAACACAGTCAAAAATTTAAAAATAAAATAAAATGTTCAAAAAAGAAAAGAATGAAAAGGAGGTAAGACAGCCTACATGATCCACAGGACACTATCAAGTGTACAGATATTAGAATAATTGAATTTCCAGAAAGAGAAGAGAGGGAGAAAGGAGCAGAAAGTTTATTTAAAGAAATAATAGCTGAGAACATCCCCAATGTGGGGAGAGTTCGACATCCAAGTTTACAAAGCTAGTAGAAAGCTAGTAGATCACCCATTATCTAAATGTAGAAAGACCTTCTAAAACACATTATAATGACACTGTCATCATCAAAGATAAAATTAACTTAGAATCATCAAAGATCTAGTAATCGAAGATAAAGAATTCTAAAGTACCCAGGGATAAGAACATTATAACCTACAAAGTAACTCCCATTAGGCTATCATTGGATATCTCAACCCTGTAAGACCAGGACAGTGGGATGACATTCTTGAAGTGATTAAAGAAAAAAAACTGCCAGCCAAGAATATTCTATCAGGCAAAGATATATGTCAGATATGAAGGAGAAATAAAGAACTTTTCCAGACAAATAACAGTTGAAGGAGTTCATCACTGCCAGATCTGCCTTGCAAGAAGGGCTCAAAGGAGTTCTTCAAGATAAAATTAAAAACCACTCATCAGTGAAATGAAAACATGGAAAAATATCCAACACTCTGGAAAGTAAATATATAGTAGTCACATTTACGAAACTAATTCTGTAATATGATGATAGGTTAACCACTTAACTATAGCATAAAAGTCAATGAAAAAGAGTATTAAAAACAATTATAGATACTATTATTTTTTAACAAGTATACAGTATGAAAAGAGGTAAATAATGATATCAAAAATACAAAAGGTGGGAAGTAAAATGGTGAACGTTTTGTAGATGATCAAAGTTGCTGTCAGCTTAAAATGGACTGTTTTACCTATGACGTATCTTACGTAAGCCTCACGGTAACTGTGAAGCAAAAACCTAGAGTAAATGCACAAAAAATAAAGAAAGGGAGAAAAGAGCATGCCAGCAGGGAAAAGCACCAATTTACAAATGTAGGCAGAAACAGAGAGAAAAACAATTGAAATACAAAATAAACAGAAAACAATCATTATTAAGTCCTTACATAGAAATAATAACACTAAATGTAAATAGATGAATTCAAAAGGCACAGATGGATTTAAAAAAACAAGACCCACTTATCTGCTGTCTACAAGAGGCTCACTTCAGCTTTAAGGACACTCAGAGAGAAGTGATGGAAAAAGATATTTCATGCAAGTGCAAACAGAAAGAAACAGGGGGGTAGCTATACTTATTGGACAAAATAGACAATAACCCACAAATAGGTCAACAGAAAATGATAAAAGAGTCAATTATCAAGAGGATATAACAATCATGAATATATATGGATCAACACTGGAGTATATAAATATATTAAGTAAATGCAAACAGATTTGAAGGGAGAAATAGACACCAATAATTAAAAAGGACTTCAATACCCCACTTCCAGCAATGGATAAATCATCCAGACAGAAAATCAACAAGGAAACATTGGACATGTACCAGGCATTAGACTAAATGGACCTAACGTACATTTATAGAACATTCCATCCAAAATAAGGTGAATACACAGTCTTCTGAATTACACACAGAACATTCTCCAGGACAGACCATATGATAGTACAAAAAACAGGTCTTATCAAATTTAAGAACAATGAAATCATACCAAGGAGTTTTTCTAACCACATGGTATGAAACTAGATATGAACAACAAGAGGAAAGCTGGAAAAATCTACAAATATGTAGAAATTAAACAACACGCTCCTAAACAACCAATGGGTCAAAGAAGAAATCAAAAGAGAGATCAAAAAAAAAATCTCAAAACTAATGAAAATGAAAGCACGGCACACCAAAACTTATGCAGTGCTGCAAAATCAGTTCTTAGAGGGAAGTTTATAGTGATAAATGCAAATATTAAGAAAATATTAAGCAAAGAAGCAACCTAAAACTAGAACTCGGGAATCAGAAAAAGATCAAACTAAGCCCAAAGTGAGGAGAGGAAAGGAAATAACAAAGATCAGAGTAGAAAAAATAATAAAATAAAATAAACAAGAAAAACAATAGGAAGAACACTTACAGCTAGTTTTTCAAACAGATGAACAAAATTTACAATACTCTAGCAAGACTAACCAAGAAGAAAAGACTCAAATATATAAAGTCAAAACTGAAAGTCAAAACTACAACTGATACTGTAGAAATACAAATGATCATAAGAGACTACCATAACAACTATATGCCAATAAATTGGATAACATAGAAGAAATAGATAAATTCCTAGAGACATTCAACCTACCAAATCTGAATCTGGAAGAAAATCTAAACAGACCGGTAACAACTAAGGAGACTGAATCAGTAATCAAAACCACCCAACACAGAAAACCCAAGGACCAGACGGTTCCACTGGTGAATTCTACAAAAAAATTTAAAGACTTACACCAATACTTCTCAAAACCTTCCAAAAAATTGAAGAGGGAACCCTCCTAAATTCATTTTACAAGGCCACCATTACCCTGATATCAAAGTCATATAAGGATACTACAATAAAACTACAGACCAATATCCCTGATGAATACACATATAAAAAATCTCAACTATCAGTAAACCAAATTCAACAAAATACTAACAGGATTATACACAATAACCAAGTAGGATTTATTCTTGGAATGCAAGGATGGTTCAACATATACAAATCAATAAATGTGAAACACCACATTGATAGAATGATAAAAATCATATAATCTGATTTTTGGTCACCATGATGGCAACATAGGTCGTTGCTCACTTCACTCCCCCTCACAAGAAGAACAACTAAAAAGTATTCATGAACGAAACATGACTGAAGGAATTCTAGAATATGGGAGTGAGGCTGAGCAGTGCCCTCCCCCAGGCTGGTGCAGTACCACATAGAGGGGTCTCTTCTGAGTGTATGATTCCTCCAATGAGAAAAGAAAGCCTAGGGGTGATATCCAGCTCCCCCACCTTCTCAGGAGCCAGCACTCTTGTCTTGCCCCATGAGGACTGCAGGGGTATTTGCAGGACTCAACCACTAGGAATCTGACAGTGATGAAGAAGAGAGGAGGAGTCTGCAACAACAAGCACTCATCTCTTGGCAGACTGAGCTCCTACCTGCAGAGCCCAAGCAGTAACCCTAACCAGCAACTTTTCTCATCTGCAGAACTAAGTCAGTGGCACATTGTGACCAGGAAACTATAGGCTAGCACACTACTGAGTGTAACCCCAGCCCTGACTAGAAGGGCTGCAAGAACACCTGGAAGCTATGTAGCCCAACAACACTTGAGCACAGAGTCCAACAGGCAAAGTTGGTTACCCCCAGAGAAAAGCCAGTTCTGAGTGTGAAGGGTACCCTGCTATACCCAGGCAGGGAAGTTAATGCATAGCCCTACTCACTGCCTAAAATAGCTCCTCTCCCTGGGAGGTGCTTGGAGCTGGCCCATCCTGCCCAGGCAGGAAAGCTGAGTCACAGCCCCACCCACTGCTGAGTGAAGCTCCCAGCCATGCCCTACTATAAAGATTGGCCAAAATACCTAGAAAACTGCATAGTCCACCAGTGCTTGAAGAGAGAGTCCAGCAAGCAGAGCAGATAATCTGCAGGGTAAAGCCAGTGGCCCTATTCAGCCAGGGAACTTGGGGCATGGGTCAGGTTGAGTCAAGACCACAAACAAAGAGCTTTACTGGTCTTGGAGATGGTTCTCCCACTGCACCATAGCAGGGTAACTAATTCACAGCCTCCCTCATTGCTGAAGAGTCTTTAACCTGTCCAACCAAGGAACCTAACCAGAACACACAGGAAGCTGCATAGTACATTCAACAGCCCTGCTTACATTGGCGCTTGAACAGAGAGTACAGCCCGTGGTTTTCTACATCTGCGGAGCAAAACTGGTGACTTCACCTGGTCAGGGGAGTCAGTGCACACTCTTACCTGAGTTGGGTCTCCAGACAACAAACTGTGCAGGCCCCAGGCTCCTTCCCTCTGCCTTGCCAGGCACAGAAGCTAATTCATAGCCCCATTTACCACTGAGTATAGTACCGAGTCCCAACTGTCTAGAAAGCCTGACAGGAGAACCCAGGCAACCATGGAGCTTATCGTACAGCCTTGCTTGGGCAGGGAACTGGGTAGGCAGTCCTATCCAACTGTTATCAGCCATTGGCAGCCTCCCCAACATCAGAGTTCAGGTAGCAGCAACCTTGCCGCTAAATACACCCTGGTAGCAAGCTCCATTTTCTAAATGACATTACCAACAGATATGCCTAGTTACTTAAACTGAGCTGACTGGTAAAGAACTGTCTCTGGGGCTTCCCTGGTGGCGCAGTGGTTGGGAATCTGCCTGCCAATGCAAGGGACACGGGTTCAAGCCCTGGCCCGGGAAGATCCCACATGCCGCAGAGCAACTAAGCTTGTGCGCCACAACTACTGAGCCTGTGCTCCAGAGCCCGCAAGCCACAACTACTGAGCCCACATGCCACAACTGCTGAAGCCTGTGCACCTAGAGCCTGTGCTCCGCAACAAGAGAAGCCACCGCAATGAGAAGCCTGCACACCACAACAAAGAGTAGCCCCCGCTTGCCGCAACTAGAGAAAGCCTGCACACAGCACCAAAGACCCAACACAGCCAAAAATAAATAAGTAAATAAATAAATTTATAAAAAAAAAAAAAAAAGAACTGTCTCTGTATCAAGCAATTCAAATTTTTCTTATATGTGTAATGTCATGACTTTTCTCTCCTTCTTAGGAGCACCTCCAGCACCACTAGTGGCATTTTGTATGGGTTCCATGTTGTTATTTAAGGTTTGTGGTATTGCACTAAATACAATGAAAAGTATGCAGGAACTGTGAGAGAATACTCTTTGCTACTATATGCAACCTACTCGAGAGATGAACTCCTCAGACGGAGATGACTAGTGTCACGTGGTGCTTTAAGCGGATACTTGCAACACTTGAGTTTGCCACAAGAGCAGCAGGAGATGGCTATGAAATTATTACAGTAGTACAGTACATACTACAGTTAATTCTAAGCAGTTATGATTTAATACTGCATCTTTACATTTGATTACATTTCTCTCAGCTGAAGATGGTGCCGAGTGTGGTCTGTGTTTGTGTGTAAATTTTAATAAATTTTAACTTTTTATAATAGGTTTGGGTATATTTTATGGTATTAAATGATAAAATAAACTAGTAACTACAAAAAAAAAAAAAAAAAAAAAGAACTGTCTCTGCCAAAGCAAACCCATAAAGTCTGGAAGAGGAGACCACTTACTTGAATATGCAGATAAAAACATAAGGAATAAAGGATCATGAAAAATAAGGTACATGACCAAATGGTATACCACCAAAGGAAAGTAATAAGGCTCCAATAACTGACCCTAAAGAAATGGAGGTCTATGAACTGTCAGACAAAGAACTGATAATAATCTTCTTAAAGAAGTTTAGTGAACTACAAGAACACACAGACAAACAAAATTAGGAAAACAATGAATTTTAAAAAAAGAGAGAGAGAAGGTCAACAAAGAAATAGAAACCATCAAAAAAAAAAAAACCCAAAAACAGAATAACACACACACACATACAAACCACAAACACACACAAAAAGATGTCCTAGAGCTGAAAAGTACAGTGACTAAAGAATTCAATAGAGAGCTTCAAAAGCAAACTAGACCATGCAGAAGAAAGAATCAATGACCTAAAAGAGAGGACATTTGAAATTATCCAGTCAGAGTAGCAAAAAGGAAAAAGAATGAAAAAGAGTGAATAAAGTCCATGGAACTGATGGGACACGATCAAAAAAAAAAAAAATCAAAAAGAAACAATATCCACAATATGTATGGGAATTTCAGAAAGAGTAGAGAAAGAAATGTACAGAAAATATATTTAAATAACACTGGCTGAAAACATCCTAAAGTTTCTTGGGAAAGAATTGGACATCCAAATCTATGAGGCCCAAAGGACCCCAAAGAGTTGAACCTGAATAGGATCACACCAGACACACTGTAATCAATGTGTCAAAAGTCAAAGACAAAGAATTCTGAAACCCACAAGCCACAAGAGAGAAGTTACATAGAAGGGAACCCCCATATGGCTGGGCAAATTTCTCAACAGAGACTTTTCAGGCTAGGAGAGAATGGATGATATATTCAAAATACTGAAAGAAAAAACTGTCAATCAAGCATTCTACACCCAGCAAAGCTGTCCTTCAGAAGGGAAGGACAGATAAAGACTTTCCCAAACAAAAGCTTTCCCAAACTAGACCCGCCTTACAAGAAATGCTAAAGGGACTTCTCTGAGTAGAAGTAAAAGGACACTAATTGATATCATAAGATTCTAAGAAAGTAGCATAAAACTTACTGGTAATGGTAAATATATAGCCACAGTTAGATTCTGTAATGTGATAATGGTGATGCATAACCCACTTACAACTCTAGTTAAAAAAACAAATGTAGGAAAAAAAAACACTATACTACAGTAATCTGTTATTAGTTACCCAATATAAAAATATGTACATTGCAACATCAGTAACCAAAAATGTGAGGGGGAGGAGAAGTAAAAGTGTAAGTTTAGGAATTCTATCCAAGTTATCAGTTTAAAATAAATTGTTATAATTTTATAATATTTAATGTAAGACTCATGGTATCCACAAGAGAAAAACCTACAGTGATTACACCAAAGAACATGATAAAGAAGGCCCAGGGAGATGGAGAGAGGTGAGGGAACGGCCAGTCAGAACACACAACATATTTATCTATTAAGTTCTATGTCTTATATGGGTGCACTTTGTGGTATCCTAAAACAATTACAACAGTTACGTCAAAGATCACTGATCACAGGTCACCGTAACAAATGTTAATAAAAATGAAAACATTTAAAATATTGGAAAAATTACCAAGACACACAAAGTGAGCAAATGCTTTTGGAAAAATGGCACCTATAGACTTGATGCAGGGTTGCCACAAACCTTCAAGTTGTATAATACACAATATCTGCAAAGTACAAAAAAGCAAAGCACGATAAAATGAGGTATGCCTGTATATATATTGAAAGGAATATTATTCAGCCAAAAAAAGGAAATAGTGCCACTTGTGACAACGTGGCTAGTCCTTGAGGGTATTATGCTAAGTGAAATAAGACAGAGAAAGAAAAATACTGTTATGATCTCACTTATAAGAAATCTAAAAAAAAAAACCAAAACAAAATTCATAGAAAAAGAGATCAGAATTGTGGTTGCCAGAGGTTGGAGTTGGGGCTAGGGGAAATTAGATAAATGTGGTTACAAGGCACAAACATCCAGTTATAATATAAATAAGTACTCAAGATATAATGTACAACATGATGACTATAGTTGACAATGCTGTATGCTATGTTTAAAAGTTAAGAGAATATAGGCTTCCCTGGTGGTGCAGTGGTTAAGAATCCTCCTGCCAATGCAGGGGACACGGGTTCGAGCCCTGGTCCAGGAAGATCCCACATGCTGTGGAGCAACTAAGCCCGTGCGCCACAACTACTGAGCCTGCGCTCTAGAGCCCACGAGCCACAACTACTGAAGCCCGTGTGCCACAACTACTGAAGCCCACGCACCTAGAGCCTGTGCTCTGCAACAAGAGAAGCCACCACAATAAGAAGCCTGCACACCGCAACAAAGAGTAGCCCCCGCTCACTGCAACTGGAGAAAGCCCGTGTGCAGCAGCGAAGACCCAATGCAGCCAAAAATTAAATAAATGAATAAATAAATAAATTTATTAAAAAAATTTTTTTAAAAAGTTAAGAGAATAAATCCTAAGTGTTCTCATCACAAGAAAATATCTAGATACATATTTTGATATATATTTACCAGTTATAATACTGGTAAATGTATTACAATCAACTCTCTGGGGA
The DNA here is from genome assembly GCF_965194825.1 of Balaenoptera physalus. Taxonomy (NCBI): domain Eukaryota; kingdom Metazoa; phylum Chordata; class Mammalia; order Artiodactyla; family Balaenopteridae; genus Balaenoptera; species Balaenoptera physalus. The sequence continues at coordinate 56,885,034 of NC_138887.1, read as the reverse complement.
AACAGGAAACCCTTATTTGCAGTATTTCCTTTTTTCCATGGTGTAAACACTCTCATCATGGCCTACATTTTGTACAAAATGTTGGAAAGAGATGCTCACAGTTGGGTCCAACAGGAGCCATACCTAGCACATCATTGCTACTCACTAAACCACCAGCCAGGCTCAAAACTGAAGTTTAAAAACTTACAAGGTTTTTAAGGAATAAAAAAAGCTTGAGATCAACTGTTGCATTAGAAAGAATATTAGATGTTGAATCAGTTATATAATATTTCTCATAGAGCTTGTCTTAACATAAAAGAAAATATATTTACTCTAGAAGGCAATTTATATTCTCTCAAATCAAGTATCACAGTAGCTCTCAATATACTTATTTTCCCCCTTTCATTTCTTGTAGGTTCATCTTATTTATAACTTCAAAAGTTCTTCACATTAAATATATTCTAATTTCCATTTAACCTGCTTTTATTTTGATGTTGTAAGTTGATTAAAAACATTTAGAATCTAATGCTATGAAATGTGATTAGCAATGTCATATTTCTTAAGCTTATTTTGTCAACACTTTGCATACTGAATTTTGATCAAGTTATAGATATTATCTTATTTACAAATGTGGGTCTATGGTAATTGTCATAAAAATATAGCTCTAGTTTAAATTAATAATTGATCTAGCAATTGGAGAAACAGCAGATCACTTCATTTGATTATATCCTTCCAAAAGAGCAGATGTGAGGAAATTTTTAAAATGCTGCTTCATACTTCAGGCAATTATAAGATACTTTAAACTTCACCTATTGATTTGCTACTAAAGGCTGATGGACTGGGGGAGGGTACCTTTAGTGTGAATCCTCTAAATAAAATGCTTACCTGTATTCTTTGAGAAATCCACCTATGGAAATAGACTATTCTATTCCTGCAATTCGTTTTTTTTTTTTATAAGCAAGAGATTTGTTGTCACTAGGTCATTGCAGATTAAGATTGGTTGCCGGTGTCAAACACTTTCCATGTTTGCAAAAGAAAGAAAAAAATGTAAATCATTAGAGAGTAATTATTATAAAAATTATCTTCTAAATTAGTCTGTTCCAAAAGACACTCCAAGGCACTGCCAGTAAAAATGCAATCTTAGAATTAAGATCTCAAGTGTGTGGGTATAAAAACATTTGTTAAGAACTGACAAAGATTTAGGTACCTCATTGAAACTTTCTTCTAGACAACAAGGCTTCTAACTCTCAGTCCAACGTAGAGAGGGGCCTTTTTCAAAGAAATTTCCATCTCTTCTGTCTAATAGAATGGACTCTTTTTATACTCAGGAAGTCCACAAAGTCCCTAAGGGATTATACCAGCTTGTACTAAAAGGAACAGTGATCATTCCAAATTAAAACAGGCCTTTGAGACCCCAACTTCCTGCAAGTAGGACACAGCCTGAGAAAGCTAGTCAGCTACACGTGGGATAGCTCTTAGGGACAGGGATGACCCACCTGGGGGAGACGGGAGCCCAGAAGGTAAAGGCAAGAGGCTGGAGAATCAATCCAAGAAAGCCAGAAGGAGCCCTAATCAAGGAACTGGCATGTGCTCAGCTAAATTTTACGATTTCTATGGACCAGTGACTGCTCTTTGCCTCCCTGTTTTTTGAATGGAATGTCCATTCTAAGGTCCTTGTCTCAGCATTGCATATGGAGTTTGTGGGAGTCAGGTAACTTGTCTCCCAGTTCATATCTAGAGGAGCCTGAAGAGCCTCATCTACACTGGAACTTGATTTAGATAAAAAGGTGCTGGACTTTGAGCCTAATGCCGTAATGGGATGAGATCTGGGGGATCCTGGGGAGTGGTTAGGGTATTTTCCATGTCTGATGAATTTATGTATAATAATGTGTAGCTGGACTAAAGATGGCCAAACACTTTTTATTATTCTTCCCATCAATACATGGAGTTTATTTCCTTCCCACTTGAATCTGGGTTGGCCCTGTGACAGCTTAATAGAATGTAATGGAAGTGACAGTGTGCCAATCACAGATATACTTTTTATTTTATATTGGCACATAGTTTATTAACAGTGTTGTGATAGTTTCAGGTTACAGCAAAGTGATTCAGTTATACATATACATATCTCTATTCTTTTTCAAATTCTTTTCCCATTTAGGTTGTTACATAATATTGAGCAGAGTTCCCTGTGTTATACAGTAGGTACCTGTTGGTTATCCGCAGATATACTTTTTAAAGAGAACTTATAGCATCTATTTCCTCCCTCTAGGATTTCTCACTCTTGGAACACTTCTTCCTGGAACTCAGCCACCATGCTGTGCAGAGACCAAGCCACATGTACGGGAAGCCTGTTGATGTTCAATTGACAGTCTCAGAACAACTTCTAGCCACTATCCAGCATCAAATGCCAGGCATGTAAACCATCTTGGCTCTCCAGGACAATTGAGCCCATATACGATGCAGCCAAAGCTGACATTATTGTACTAAGTGAGAAGGCCATGCAGCTTAGCCCAGTCAACACCAAGACTAGCGAGAAATAATAAAGTTGTTGTTGTTTTAAGCCACTAAATTTTGGAGTGGTTTGTTATACAACAATAGGCAATTGAAATAGGGGTCTCTGCTGTGTGAGAGGTAATGAAGCCATTAAGAGTGGATGAGACTTAATAGGCAAATATGTGACATGAAAGAAAAGAGGCTTAGAATAGAATCCTGAGAACTGCAAAACTGCTGGACATTGGAACAGAAGACAGCAACAAAGTCTGTGCAATATGTTCATAAAGGTAGAAGGGAACAGAGGAGACTGTCCGTGACCTGTAAGCCAGTGGAAGAGGTCAGTGCTAATGAGAGATCAAATAAGATACAGCTGATAATTGCTTGTTACATTTAATGACAAGGAAGTCAAAGGTAGCCTTAGCAAAAATAGATTTGCAAACTGACAGGGAAGAAGCCAGATTATTAGAGGTAGAGCTAGGTGAAGAATGAACAGTAAATGAGTAGAGAGACAATACATGGAAAGATTTAAATTATCTTTAAATGCTGATAAGAAGAAAAAGAGTATAAACGTCACGGTAAGAGAAAATTATAGGTGAATAATATTTTACTCTTTCCAGAAAGGATCCTCAAACCACAGAACATCCATTTAGGCACTATCTATGTCCCTTGTCCAAACATACAGTAACCTCAAAAGAACATTTACTACAAAGCAGACTTTGTAATAACTAGCTAGTATCACGGACCCAAAGGAAATTATTCACTAACATATCAAAATGACCTGTTAAAAATCATGTAATGAAATCTACGGTGGAGATTTTTAACCTTAAGATCTTATAGCTCAAAAGACTATCTTTTTTAACTTTAGGCAAATTCATTCTTCTAAGATGAACAGTAAAATTTATCTTTTGAGTAGACCATTCCTTTTGGGGGGAAGAATGACTGGAGTAATATTCAAAACTGTGAAAAATGTCTACTTACTGGTATGAAAGAGAATATACAAAATTTTTTGCTTGATGGGCTTCTGAGGAAGATCATGGGTACATAAGATTGTGGGTAAAGTTAGATGATGCTCTTCCCAAATGCATATCTGTGAACTTACACACATGCAGAAGTTTCTCCCGTTTAAAGAAAAATGGCACTGAAAGAGGATACCAGAAAGGTAAGATTCTAGACTAGAGACTTGGGATCAACACTAGAATGGAATTTCCTGAGAACAGCATGTGACTTGATTCAAGAAGCAATCTGGATCCAGATACCCTACTAGGGGGGAGGGATCTTGGGGAAAGTAGTTTGAGGGTATGAAGTAAAAGATAACGTTATACTAAAGACCAGAAAGTTGTTCTTCAGGATGAAGGCAGTTTTCCTGGAGAAATCCTCACTGAAAAACATTTACCCTCCCTTGCTCCTTGAGATTCCTTGTAGTCTGAGGAAATCAGTGTGCTTGAACTTGGGAAGTTGGGTGAGTCAGGCCACTGACCCAGTTTTTTGTTTTCTACGTCCCTCCCCTATTCTGACGGCCTAATTTACTCTTCTTCCCTTGGTCACAATTTTCTTTGCCAACCCATTTTCTCCTTAAATAAGCCTTACAGGAAATTAACCAAACAGGGAATTTTCATCCTGTTCTCTTCCTTATTCCAGAACATGGAATTTTCTGTTTTCAGGAAACCATGAAGCATGGGATAAAATTCTAAGACCAGTTAACAAGACCATATAAGATTGTTTCTAAGATAATCTTATGAGGCAAAAGCACACACCAGAGCAGAATCTTTCATAATGCGTAAGTAACACTTGCTCAATTCCACCTGCTGCAGTTGAAGAAAAGTAAGCAAAGGGAACATGGACAAAGTAATTCTTTCAAACAATCAAATGTCCTTTCTGATTTCTAGCCCCCCAAATTAGGAAGTTTCCATAAGCTCAAGGAGTCTCCAAAATATGCCTCTGTGCTGGCTCAACTCCTGCCAACTACCACCCTTTCCAAGCATCCTCAATATTTTGACAATAATCGTAGGTGCTTTCAAAATTATAATACCGCATGCATCAAAAAATTATGTGCCATAATGCAATACTTGAACACTTTTCACTAAGTGCCAAAAGATTTTAGTTTTGTGTCCTAATTGTTAACATGGATCAAACACAACAGATTTAAAAAAAACACAGCTGCAGTACCAAAAATGCCATCTGGTTTACTTAGCACCATATCACCAATAATGAGTGAAAATTTTAAAATATTAACCACCTTCAAATTAAAATTTAGCCAACCACATGAAAAGAGGTTCAACATCACTAATTATTAGAGAAATGCAAATCAAAACTATAATCAGGTATCACCTCACACCAGGCAGAATGGCCATCATCAAAAAATCTACAAACAATAAATGCTGGAGAGGGTGTGGAGAAAAGGGAACCCTCCTACACTGTTGGTGGGAATGTAAACTGGTACTACCATTATGGACAACAGCATGGAGGTTCCTTAAAAAACTAAATACAGAACTACCATATGATCCAGCAATCCCACTCCTGGGCATATATCCGGAGAAAACCATAATTCAGAAAGATACATGCACCCCAATGTTCACTGCAGCACTATTTACAGTAACCAAGACATGGAAGCAACCTAAATGTCTACTGACCGAGGAGTAGATAAAGAAGATGTGGTACATATATACAATGGAATATTACTCAGTCATAAAAAAGAACAAAATAATGCCATTTGCAGCAACATGGATGGACCTAGAGATTGTCATACGGAGTGAAGTAAGTCAGACAGAGAAAGACAAATACCATAAGATAACGCTTATATGTGGAATCTTAAAAAATGGTACAAATGAACTTAATCACAAAACAGAAATAGAGTCACAGATGTAGAAAACAAACCTATGGTTACCAGGGGACAAAGGGGGAGAGGGATAAATTGGGAGACTGGTATTGACAACATGTACTACTATATATAAAATAGATAACTAATAAGGAAGGACCTACTGTATACCACAGGGAACTCTACCCAATACTCTGTAATGACCTATATGGGAAAAGAATCTAAAACAGAGTGGACGCATGTATATATATAACTGATTCACTTCGCTGTACACCTGAAACTAACATAACATTGTAAATCAACTATACTCCAATAAAAAAAATTTTTTTTTTAAAATGAAGCCAGCCAACTTCCCAATTGTAGAAGGTATATAATTAGAGCAAAATGGTTCTCACCTGGCAGGGATTTTGCCTCCCATGGGACAGCTGGCAATGTCTGAACACATTTTTGCTTGGCACAACTAGGGGGAGGGGTGCTACTGGCATCTACTGGGTAGAGACCCAGGGATGCTGCTAATATCTTCCAAGACACAGGCCAGTCTCCCATAACAAAGAATTATCAAAACATCAATGCTGCCAGATTTGAGAAATCCTGAATTAGAGTTATCATAAAGTCCAATTTCATCTTCTTTATTTATGAAGCCCCCTGTGGTTTGTGACAATAAAATCATAACATAGGCCTGTAGGAAGAAATATAGGTTCCAATCCATTACGGTTTTCAGGGAATGTAGAAGGAAATTACTATTGCTACATATAGGAAAACAATACCAGTTCATTAAGAATTTAAGGGGAAAGAGTATCCAACAGACTGGAATCTTTGTACAACTTTATCTATTAGGTAAATTTGAATCTCAGCAATGCTTTGAAATATAAATAAGCTCTCTAGTATTCTGAATTTCCAATGAACTTTCTAGAAGGTTCTAAGCATTTATTTTTCTCATGCAAATGCCATATAAGGTACTAAGGTACTTAGAAGCAAAGTGACCTTAGATTTCTATAAATGAGTCTAATATTACAATGGGTGTTTAAAGTTATGAAGAAAATTAACAAGTTTAAAGTAAAAGGCATACTAATTAAGTTAATTCAGTTAAACATTATCAGTCGGTACCCATTTCCATTAATTTTATTTTCCCCACCATTCAGACTTAAATGCTAGCTTTCAGAAGCAGCAAAAATGAAGGATACAGGAATTCTTCACATCGATTCTGTGGCAATGATCTCAAAAGGCCCAGTGGGAACAAGCAAATTTAAGGAGGTAAAGGAAGCAAACTGACTCTCTGGGAACTTTATTAGGTAAGAGGCAGACAAGCTTGAAAAATGGCCCTGTGCTGAAGAGAAGAAAAATCTTCCCTGGCAACATTTTCTTTTCCTTTCCAAACATTTTATTTAAAACGAATGCCATAATTAAAATTTTGGGAACAATGTCTGTGACCTATATGTTTTATCATATGCAGACACCTATGTTAGGAATCCAAATGATAGGCTAAGGGTTAGTCTATACTGAGCTTTAGCAAGAGTGTAACCAGATTACAAAATTTCAATTATCTTTATATTTTTGAATTTTAACAACTCTACAGTGGATGAAGTCATTGTTTTGAAATACATTAAAATCTTCATTAACAGAGGTACATTTCTTCTGGTCAAAGCCCTATTCTTTCAATGTTATATTAAAGTAAAAACACTCAAAAATGTTTAACACATTGTTCTCCTAACAGCCATTAAAGTTGTAACTTGAATTAATTTATTCAGTCATTGCTAGTAACAGATTTCTAATTTACAGAGAGAGGGTAATGATTTTTAAACTAGGATGATGAATTGACCCAAAAGTTCCTTTCCTAAGGGGAATCCTTAGAATACTATATTCTTAAGTGGCCACATGGAAAAATAGGGTTCCTTAGAGGTTTGGAATATACTAGTTATGTTAATTCTTCTTTGATTTAAAGAAGCCTTTGAGAAGTACATATTAGAAGAGTAAAACCTTTGAGAAACCTAGTTAACTGTTTCTAGTAAGTTACAAATGTTTTGTTCAGTTACCCAGTGTGGTCTGTAACACCAATTAACATACTTTGGCATTAATGTCCTGAGTAAAATTTAGGAAATAGATGTCTAGGACATGAATAGTTGTGTTGGATGTATTAGCTATCCATTGCTGTGTAACAAACTTTATTTTATCTTTTATCCTAGTTTCCATGGGTCAGGGGTCAAGGAACAGCTTAGCTGGGTTTATTGTTCAGGGTCTCATAAGGCTGAAAACAAGACTGGACTAGGGCTTGGGTCATATCTGAAGCTCAAGAGCCTCTTTCAAGCTGAAGTGGTAGTTGACATAATTCGTTTCCTTGTGGCTATCGGACTCACAGTGGCTTGCTTCTTCAGGGCAAGTAGGAGAGGGAGAATCTGTGCTGCTTCAAGTCTCTGACCTCTAGTCCCTGCTTTAAAGCATTCACCTGATTAGATCAGGCCCATCCAGAATCATCTCCCTTTTGATGAAACTAAATCAACTGATTAGGATCCTTAACTGCATCTACAAAATCACTTCACTTTTGCCACAACACATAATCTAATCAAGGAGTGAAGTCCCTTATATTAACAGGTCCCACCTACACTCAAGGGCAGGGTGATACAAACACTTGGATACCAGAAGATGGGAATCACGGGCCCATCTGGGGATCCAGTCTACGACATTGGGAAATTTTAAGAAAAGCAATAAACATAGTAGAGAGCCAAAGGAGAGGACAAAAGATCATAACAAGATCTTAGACCCACAATTAGCCTTGTTCCCAAAGGCATACCCATGGCCAGTGTTCCAATAGAAATAATTACCATGTCACAGACTGCATTCTTCAGACTGCTTCACTTAAAAGACAAAGTAGGACTTCCCTGGTGGCGCAGTGGTTGAGAATCTGCCTGCCAATGCAGGGGACACGGGTTCGAGCCCTGGTCTGGGAAGATCCCACATGCCGCGGAGCAACTGGGCCCGTGAGCCACAACTACTGAGCCTGCGCGTCTGGAGCCTGTGCTCTGCAACAAGAGAGGCCGCGATAGTGAGAGGCCCGCGCACCGCGATGAAGAGTGGCCCCCACTTGCCACAACTAGAGAAAGCCCTCGCACAGAAATGAAGACCCAACACAGCCAAAAATAAAATTAATTAATAAAAAAAAAAAAATTAAAAAAAGACAAAGTAGTTAGTTCTACTAAGACCAGTAGCAAAGGAGACCATATATCTATTCAGGTACCTATTGCTGAAAGTTTTAAGCCAGGTCTAAAATAAATGTACAAGGAAATAGCAAATATTTTCTGGCACCTTTTCAAATTTCCTAAGATATTGTCCTTCTGGCATTTTCTTCTAATAAACACTTAGGCCCGTTAAATCACAACACAAAGGAGGAAAAATATATTGTGTCAAATCTGGCTGGTAATGAAAAGAATTATCATGCTTTTCTGAAGAAACAGAAAGATAGATCAACCGGTAGATAAGCCATAATGAAAGCCCAATAGAATTTGTCAGAATTAATTTCTAGTGACTAGAATTTAGATTTCTAAGGTCATATTTTGTCAGTTTATCTTCACTGAAAGACTGTAAATTCTTTTCTGATTATAATCACTTAAATATTTTTACTATCTTGATATTAAATAAGCCTTTTTAAACATTTGCCTAAACTTTACACTATATTCAAACTTAAAAGAAAGGAAACAAGTGAAAAAGTGAGGAGATAAAATATTTTATCATTAACTTTCTTAAATAAACATTTTTAATTCAGAAACACAAACCATAGAAAATAACACAGAGTGAAGTCTGTCTCTGTTGTTGTATTAAATCATACATAATATGCTTTATAAGTGAAAGTAGGGTCTCATTCCTGTATTTACAATCATGGTTTTTAGCCTATTGATTTAAAAAATATTTTGCTTCTCTCTTCAACAGGAAGTATGAGATCACTGATAAAGCTTAAGCCCATATGTCTTGATAGAGCACTGTTCTCTGTACCAGTTATACTCTGTACTTATTGCATATTTTAAATTATTTATATTTCAGAGGAAAAAGGGTTAGCTAGGTGATTTACGTACTAGTGGTAAAATCCCAGTCCAAAAAACTAGCTATACAGAAGACAACTGAAGCTTATTTCTCAATATTTATAGCTATTTTTGAGAATTACATTATTATTCTAATTCTGCAACTAACAGTGAAAAGCAAGAAAAGTTCCTTTTGGAGAAACAGAACAACAGATCCAAGTTTCCAATCCCACTAGACTAGGACATAAATCAGGTAGAAAGATATAATTTCATACAGAGCTGATTCTCTATTAGAAAGGGGATGTGGGCTCTGGGAGGCATGCACTTAATTCTGACTTGTGCACACCACATTTTTGTCCACAGAATTGTACAAATCGCCCTGTGAAAAAGGTTAATCAAATGTGTAGCGTGAACAAAAAAAAAAAAAAAATGTGTAGTGTGACTTAGGAGAAAATGCCTGGGATGGCTGACCAATTCGATTCATAGCTGCTGGTGGAGATCCATAACGTCTCAATTCTTAATTATCTAGTCTTTTCTGCATTAAAAAAAATGGCCAATAAAATGTCAGCCAAGAAACACACTGTTCATTCCTTTCACGTTTATTTTAAACCTATTGCACTTAGGCTAGAGTTAAATCAATTTTCCATGAATATCTACCCCGGTAGATTGCACCTCAAGCCAGTTCAGCTCCCCAGAGAATTTTTAAAAAAGCGATTTATCAAGTAACAAGTATCACCTCAGGAAAAAGAAACAGGGTTTTTAATTGCTTTGTGGTTCCATAATTGAAGGCAGGCACCTTCTTGAGGCACTTGCTGCCAGGAGGAGTGAGACTCCAGTTGGCCCTGCCTAATTAATCCTGTGATACAAACCTTCTGGCTTCAATTTTCACATTTCTGTCTCTTTTTAGAGGTGATAATAAAACTAAAAATTTATGTTGGTTACTGTATGACTATAACTGTGCCAGCGGAACACAAATAAAACCATATGGGCTAAGGAGACCTTGTCTCCCCATTTTTGGTTTCTCCATGGTGTGAGGCACAGGGGCAAGCTCTGTGCTAACAAGACAAGGTAGGGGAAATTCAGGAGCTGGGCAGAAGGGCAGGTCAACTCCTTCTTGTGAGTTTGCTCTGTTAGGATGACTCATTGAAGCATATGCCTTTTTTATTGACAAAAAAAAATTTTTCTCAAAATAGAATTGTATGCTCTGAAAGCTCAACGGCTCAGTGACTACAAATCACAAAACTTCACAAAGCTTTTAATGAAAGACAAATTGGACAGCTTAGCCTTTAAAAAAGCTGTCAGGGCAACAAGCACACGGTCTTTTATCTTAATAGCTTACATATTAAAACTGGTATAAAACAGTGTCTGTGGGAACAGCAATGTCCTCAGTTGAGCTGTGATGCGTAATGCATCCCTCATCACAAATTGGCTCCATTTTTGACACAGGTCAAAATTATTTTGCTTTCATGGAGAACTTGATTTGTAATGTGACATTAGTGTTAAATGTCCTGTGGAATGATACTTATAGAAAGAGGAGGGGGTCATTAAAGATGCCCCGTCAATAATACATAGTTAGTCCCAGGACAGAATCTGTAAACACAAAAGCATACGGATTTGTCCTTACATTAATTGTGAGACACGCCATGTGTGTAATTTAAAACATAATACGAAAATACTAAAGCCATTCTATTATTGACATTTTGAGTGATTTTTTCCTACATACTATTTATTCTTCCATCTTGAAATACTAACAACATGGTTATTTTCAAAGAGTGGAGTAAAAACCCGGAAAGTACATTGTATCATGCTGTTCATATATACGTCATACTTCTTTTTTAAAGGGAGAGAGAAATTTCCAAAAGTTATGGAACTTCAATTATGTTTGTATGCTTAAGATGTTCACAGGTTATATCATTGTCTTTAACTGTATTCCTTTTAAATCTATGTTTATATACTTTGAATAGAATTTCCACTCTTTCTGCTGAATTTTTAAAAATATGGGAGCCATCTGGTGGTCAACAATTATATTTTTTTCTTAAAAATAAAAACAATTTTGTGTCTTGCAAAATAAAGTGTCATTCTATTTTCAAATTTAGTAAGCTTTTTTTTTAGTAGAAGCGTTTTAACAAAGGCACTAATTCTTCTCTCCCACACACCTAGTTAAATGGATTCTGAACGTGAAACTAATTTTTCAAATACTCCCTTTTCACTGGACATGCCATCTATTTTTTATAAATATCATATGATTATTATTTCCATATATTTCATGCATTTACACATAAGTGCTTTAAATTATGCAAGGGGCTGAGGAAAATACAAATATATTGTTAAAAGCTTTATAATATTTGGGTTTTCATACTTTTTAAAATAACACAAGTGATTGTTACAGAATATTCTTCATAAAGGACTACTTAGGGACATAGGTTCAGGATTCCATAAATATGTACAGATGTGGAATAGAATTTTAAAAGGAAAGATTAAAATATAAAAACTATAAAGGTTCAAATTCTAGCTAGTGATATGGAAAACATCAAAACAGAGCTGACGTTAATAGCATTTGTTGAAATTCTACATGCCTTGTCCATACCGATTTAAGATAATCTGTTCATCTTTGAAAGTGGTATACTGAATATATATACAAGTATATACACACATACTGTATAAATATATATGTACACACATATATTATAAAATGAGGCCTGATGTGAACATGTTAATACATAATTCCACTCTGATCTCTAACTTATGACTAACTAGGGTTCTTTTTGTTATCATTAGACTTGGTTAGCTCTTTTGTTACTATTAACAGGCATTGAGTATTTACTATATGGCAAATTCTTGACTAAAAGCTTTTATAAATGATCTCATTGAATCCATGTAAAACACTACCTCATAGGTACTATATTCTCCCACTTAATGAGACATATGAGGCTCAGAGAAGTAATTTCAGTAAGAGTGAGTGGCTTTGACTTAACCTCAATTCTAATTCAAAATACTTATTTTTATCTATCATTCAAAACCAAAATGACAGCTAGACACCCTAATTACTTGCAGTTTTACCGTTTTCAATAACATAACTACGTCCTCAATCAGCTTTAACTAGTAGGAAAGGCACCTACCCTTAATCTAAATCTGTTCCTTATCTACCAAGTAACGTGGAAAGTAACTTGGTACCAAGGAATTAAAGAACGCCTGTGTAATGGCCACCTATTGTTTTAGTCCATCAGGCACTCTTTCTTCTTCCTGGTCTAGAATAAACTCCTCCCCTTTCATTCAGGCTCAGCTCTCTCTCTGCTCCATCTTAGGGAGTTTAGGGGAGGGTGCCAATCCTACAACTCTGGGAACTGGACGTGTAACCCAGGCCTGGCCACAGTGACACATTCAGGAGAGAGCAGGGGACCCAGCCAGGACAAGCAGAGACATTCCCTGGGATATTTTTACCTTTGGATTGGGAATAAGGATGGTGAGAACTCCTTCCTCTTTCAAATCCCGAAATTGAGACGACATAGGCACAAAGCTATATATACTCACCCTTGCACCCCTTGCCAACCCCCTCCACACACACACACACACACACACACACACACGCTTCTGTACTTGAAGGCATAGAAGAGAATGAGGTAAACACACATGGAAATACAAAGAAAAGTAGAAAGCCTAGAGTAGATACAGCCTGCTTATCTATCCCTAAGATCCCCAAAGCAGTGTCATTCTTACAGGAGTTCCTTTAGTGTCTGAGCTACCTCAGAATCCTTCCAAGAAACCTGTACTGGTTGTTGAGTTTAGTTTTTGCTGCTGCTGTTTTGGCTTGAGCTAGTGTGAGTTGGGTTTTTGTCGCTTGAACACAAGAAGCCATTAGAATTGTACAACAATGACAAAATATTAAGTTCCCTATGGGAAAAAAACAGGGATAACCACTGTTTAGCCAATAGTGTCTCCTGAGTGTGTTTTAAAATAAACAATTTCCCTAGGAAAAGAGCCAATGTGCCTGCATATGGCAGGGAAGTGTGACACACAGCACCAGACTGGTTGCAGCAAACACAGGAATGAGCCAATTTCCAAAAGCTCAACAGTTTTAATCCCCACCAGCATGCAATTTTCGTTTTTATCTCACCCATATATATGCAAAACCGGACTCAAGATGTGCCAACCTAAGGAAGCACACAAACACATACACACCTTCCTGATTTCAACATGATGACATGCAGGCCCAGGAAGTAATTCCTCTTTGAACTCCATCTTCTTAGTCTACTGATAAATGGCAGACATATTGGAAAAAAATACTGTAAATTTGGAGGAAGTCAGAACTTAGCTATTGTGACTAGAGACACAGAATGAAGTAAGCCAAATAACATATGCTTTCAAGTTGTCCCAGCTTTGCACTTACCAGTTATGTAAATTGGTTAGTCTCCCTGAATGCCCATTTCCTTTTCAATACAAGATGGGAATACCACAGTCAATTTCAAGAATGGAGATAATCTCTGAAAAGAACCTAAAATAGATGCTCAATATATGGCAGGTGTTGCTGTGGTTATAGCTTTTCATTACTATTAGTATTATTAAGTCTGTATATACTTTTGTTAACTAAAGCACTGGAAAAAAGAAAAAAGCTTAATTCCTTATTTACTAATTTTGCTTTTTCTGAATATTCACAATAAGCTTCTTCTAAAGGCACTAGTAATCAAAACTAATAGCTGAAAAATGTAATGCTGAAGTATAACAGTATTGTCAATTGCAAACATTAAATATTCTATTGCGATTTATTTTTTAGTGAATCTTATTGTTTAGGCTTATCGTGTTTTTCCAAATACTCCACTTACGTGCCTTTTGTTGTCTAAAATATGGTGGGAGAAATGTTAGTCTCACAACCCAGCCCCATGACACTCATTCATAAGATATACAGTGTATTATATAATCTCTACTCAATCATTGTTAGGTATATATTTGGACAAAATTATTAAATGAAAATATATAATCTGAGAAGGATTTATTTTAAACAGAGTGAAGCCAAGTTTGCAAGTGACGCCCATTATATATGATAAAATAGCTCAGTGGTTCCCAAATCTTTTTGTTCATTGCAATTACTGGGAAACTTGAAAAAGTACTGAGTTTCACTCCCCATCCACCTGCTAGATTTATCATTTAATTGTCTGGGGTGTGGCCTTAGCTTTGAAACAGTTAAAAGACCACATGGTGATTGTATAATACGCAGCAAGTTTAGGAAACACTGGATTAGCTTCCCTACTACTCTCATCATTGCTTAAGTAGTTTCTGTTTCATTTATTTTTCTCTAGGTCCGAGCATTCATTAGAGAAACTTGCATTGAAAAAAAAAATCATTTATTTAAATTAATGTTTCATTCTCCAATAGTCAAAATACTCTGGTAGGGACTAAAGGGTAAGAAAAAAAGTACAAGAGGGCTTCCCTGGTGGCACAGTGGTTAAGAATCCGCCTGCCAATGCATGGGACACGACGTCGACGTCGAGCCCTGGTCCGGGAAGATCCCACATGCCGCAGAGCAACTAAGCCCGTGCGCACAACAACTGAGCCTGTGCTCTACAGCCTGCATGCCACAACTACTGAGCCTGCGTGCCACAACTACTGAGCCTGCACTCTAGCGCCCGCGAGCCACAGCTACTGAAGCCTGTGCGCCTAGAGCCCGTGCTCCACAACGAGAAGCCACCGCAATGAGAAGCCCGCTCGCCACAACTAGAGAAAGCCGGCACGCAGCAACAAAGACCCAACACAGCCAAAAATAAACAAATAAATAAAAACTTGTTTAAAAAAAAAAAGTACAAGACACAAATTCTGCCATAAAATGTTTACAATACAGTTCACATAATAGAACAAAGACACATACAAATATTAAAAGTCTAAATGTCTCTTCAGGAATGATAATCATGAAAGGAATCAATCCCTTAAAGACAGTGAAAATATTTTTTTAAAGGCAAGTGACTCCAGCCATCATAGAGGAATTCCCAGACAATTTTCCTTATACACACCAAAACTGTCTTTGGCAAATGTTATTAAAACTGAGACTGATATCTAGAAACTGCTTTGACTGATGTTCACCCATCTTGGAGGTGACCAGACAGCTACATACATGCAGCCTTTGATTCCTAACAATACTCTCTCGATTCTTTCAATCTGCTAGCCGGTCCCGCGTATGGACACATCAAATGCTTATGCTGAGACTCTGGTGGCCAAGAGGCATTATGATTCCATAGTATCCATATTCTTCATTATCACACAAAGAATGGAGGGAAAAGTCCACATGTACGCGCAGATTTCTTTACTGCTTTCTAAAAATCCCATCTACCACCACAGCTTAGCATTACTAGAAGATTTCCAAGTTTTATGTCCTGAGAATGCCATCTCTCCATCAGGCCTATGATGAGGATTAAAGGTGATAATGTAAAGAGAGAGCACTTAGCACTGCGCCTGAGACATAATAGCCACTCAATAAATGTTTGTTTTCAAAACAAAGATAATGTCCAATTCCGCTAATAATTGTGTTAATTTAAAAAGTGTTCATAAAGTATTCCTTGAAGTCATTTATAAGAGAAACACTATCTCATTTCAATGAAATTAATGCCAACTACTCCCAAATTTACTGATTTTCTTTTTGAACGTGGGATGGGTTTCCCTTCACTGGAGTTCACTCTTTCAAAAATGAGTACGTGTAGACTCCTGGCCTGAGGATATCCAAACCTATTCTTGCCAAAACAGGTTGTGAAATGGATGCATAAATAATTGGAGGTAGAATAACTGTTTACTTTTCTGCCCTTTATTAGGCCTTCACTCTTTTCCCAGCCAAGATGGAGGAAACCAGAGTCACAGAACATCTGAACTCTGTCCAAACTTCAGTTGTATTTTAAAATTTCAGGTTAGGATGAATAATATATTAACGCTATACAACTTTATTGTGTTCACTTTAAAATTTATATTAAGTAGATTGCTACATTATGGTAATGTACTAAATTACCTAAAGCAAAGTAATACAATGATTAACTGACTATAAACATTGGTTTTATGGTCAGATTATAAAGTATTACAATGATTAACATTATGCATTTTCATAACACTAGAAAACTGCAGGATGAAGTATCCGTGGATTGCCTCAGTGCCATTAGGAATAATAAAACAGTGGTATAACTCAGTCTCAAGTTACATCTTGAGAGTAAACTTGGTTTTAAATCTCCTCTTTAAGTGGCTGAGAAATTCATTAATTTAAAATGCCCAAGGCTTGCCAAACACAAGGTAGAGAATGCAAGTATTCATGCAAATGTATGATATTAAGGAAAATAGGGATTAACGAACAGTTTTTTAAAGACTTTTTCTCTATTACTTTGCTATAGAACAACCAGAACACATCAATTTTATTATGTGTTCTTTCAATGATAAAATAAAATTGATATACTCAAGATTTATCTCACCTTCTTTCAAAAATAGATTTGAATTGGGTTACAACCTTAAAAAATACACTCTCAGATTTAGAGAAGCCTAGTTCATCAGTTCTACCACATAATGTAACAAACTGATTCTTTGTGGAGAACAGACAATGCAGAGAAATAAAGACCTGCAGGAGAAGTTATGGATTTTATTGTTATTTGAAGGTAAAGGGTTGGAATGCAGGTAGGCACCAGCATAAAAGATTTGCGCATCGGGACAGCAGTCTATAGAAAAATCATAGTGATGGACTAATACTGGAGAATGCTGCAGCAGAACTGTCTGGGCTTGAGTTTTATGTTGCCACAAAACTGCTAGATAATCTTGGGCAAATTACCTTAATTTCATTATCTGTAAAATGGGCATACCTCTCAGTTGTTGAATGAATTAAATATAAAGTATAAAGTGACTGGCACCTAACAGACAATAAATCAGTTATTTTTATTAACATTATTATTAAAATTATTACCAGCTGATTATGACCTGTTGATTATTATTAGATTCTAGTGAATAGTTTCAACAGGAAAAAGAGTAAAGCAAAACTGGAAAGGCCAGTTTAGGAATACTTGGCTTGATGAAACTGATATTGAGCTTGGGAAATTGTATTAAGCCCTAAAATACATATGCTGATCATTTTATATTACACAATGCTATTTGCCTACTCCTGGGAGAGGAAGTACAAGAGTTTGAGTCTTTTCTGAAACTGAACTTCTACTACAGATACAGCTTCTTCAGTGGTTAATCGCAATGCAATTACACGTTTTTGTACACTTTTCCCTACAATACGAGCAGTTTTCAAACAGGGGGTCATATTTTCTATGATCCTGGCTCCCAAAACAGTTATAGGCTTTTAATAGATGCTTAATAAAGATGGGTTGAACTAACAAGAAATTTAATGAATGCCTAAGGAAAAATAGAAAACTTTCAAATTGATGAAACTCATTGATGGTGTATATTTAACTAATGTTTTAACATCCACTGGCATCCATATATCTATTAAGCTGCTTGTTTGAAAACCTCTCTCCTGCTTTATCCATTATCTAACATATTAAAAGCACATATTAACTGAGCAGGTCTATCACAGTTTTTCCATGCTGTGTTTCTCAGAATGCAGAACACAGGCGTAAACTGAGTAATATTAGACTTTTCAACAAGGCCACTAATAACATAATGTTGTAGAAAATAATAAAAGTCAAACTCACTGGTTCTTATTGCCTGCAAGAATGTCAATGTAATGCTCCTGGGTTGGGTGGGTTGTGTGACAGGCAAAATGACACAAAGCCATTCTGTATCCATACAAAGAGGAATTTAATATTCCATGATAATAATGGACCTATATGGGCAAAGAGTTCAGTGTTTTTCTTTCTTTTTAAAAAAATTTTTTTTAGTTCCATGCCTCTCTATATGGTATCCAAATCCTTCTTGAACTTAATTTTGTTCCATTTTTCTTATCCTTAAAAAATACGGAGAACAGGGCTTCCTTGGTGGCGCAGTGGTTAAGAATCCACCTGCCAATGCAGGGGACACGGGTTCGAGCCCTGGTCCGGGAAGATCCCACATGCCGCGGAACAACAAAGCCCGTGCGCCACAACTACTGAGCCTGCGCTCTAGAGCCCGCGAGCCACAACTACTGAAGCCCGTGTGCCACAACTACTGAAGCCCACGTGCCTAGAGCCTGTGCTCTGCAACAAGAGAAGCCACCACAATGAGAAGCCTGCGCCCCACAACGAATAGTAGCCCCCGCTCACTGCAACTAGAGAGAGCCCACGTGCAGCGGCGATAACCCAATGCAGCCAAAAAAATTAAATAAATGAATAAATTAATTAAAAAAAAATACGGAGAACAAATTTTTGATATCATTATCAATATATAAACTATTCCTAAAACAAAACTGTGGTTTCTTGCCTATTTTTCTTCATTGGTCTGCATGAGATAAGTACAGAAATTTTAATCGCCCACACACTTTCAATGAGTAATGTATATCGGTTTTGTGACCCTCTTTCTTCTCTCTCTGTTATGTTTGCTCTGATCATATTTATGGAAATTCAATTTTGTGTCTTGTTGAATCTAATAAAAAACTGAGGCTTGAATTGTGTATGTACTGTTTTAAGTTTATTTTCTAAGTAATTCATCTTTATTGCATTTCATAGAAGTGTCGTTCTGTGATAGATTGGGAAAAAGAAACTAGTCCTCTACCACAGATAGTTTGAGAAGCACTGTCCTAGAATATTATGGCCTTTTCCCCTACACAATTTAAAAAGAAAGAAAAAAAAAAAAGAACAAAAATAAGTACTTTTAACTTGTTAAATAATTTGTAGTACTTTTTTGTTTAATCTTCTCCAGGTGCTGCATTCCATTTTTTATTTATGTGGATGCGCTTTAACAAACCACAGAGTTGTCAAAATTGAGTTTAACAACAACAAAAATCTGATCATATTACTTCCTTCCTTAAAATGCTTCAGTGGCTTCTCCTTAACAAATATCTTTAATGCTTCTGAAGGCTTAAAAGATGCTCCAAGATCTGCTTCTGATTACTTTTTAGCTTCATCTGCTCTCCAGCCCCCATTCTCTTCCCCTCCCCTGCAGACCAAAGACATAGGCTCTCGTCGTCAGGCCTTTGAATGTAAGTTTACCCTCTCTCTGTAACCCTTCTCTCTCTCAAGATACCCCCCACCCCACCACACACACACACACACACACACACACACACACACACATACACACGTGCATAGGTGCATACGCCTATGCACACTCGCCGATATTGTTCATACTTACTGTTTCTTCAGATGTCAGACTACAGGGAACTTTCTCCTGAGTCCTTGGCCTCTTACTGATACTGTTAGGTCTTTCCATTTTCCTTCCATAAAATTTACTACATATGTAAAATGTATTTAATAGCTATATTTTTCATTGGATCATGGCTCTGTAAGGGCAGGGAACTGATTTCTGTCTAGGCTTTTGCATTCCCAGAACCTAGCTCAGTATCTGACACATTGTGTGTTCTCAATATTTATTAAATGAATAATGCATAAAAATGATACAAGAGCTGATGATTTTAAATTACATATTCTCATAAATTCTTCGTTTGCTTCATATCTTTCTGCAATAACCCCCATAGCATTTCGAAGACACTATAATGTTAACTTATAGAAAGAATGCTATAATCTTTGTCTTTTTAAAAATCTTACTATTATATAGGGACTTCCCTGGTGGTCCAGTGGTTAGGACTTCGCCTTCCAATGCAGGGGGCGCAGGTTCAATCCCTGGTCAGGGAGCTAAGGTCCCACATGCCTCACGGCCAAAAAACCAAAACATAAAAACAGAAACAATACTGTAACAAATTCAGTAAAGACTTTAAAAATGTCCACATCAAAAAAAAAAAATCTTAAAAAAATATATATATAAATATCTTACTGTTATGTAGATCTTCCCTCTACAGTATTTGCTGTACAAAGAAATTTGTTGTCAAAAAATTCAGCTTGTCATCTGGCAGTTTATTTTTCCAACTTGTCAAGGGTATTTAAAGCTATAATCCTTTCCTTACTGTGATACAAAAACTTACTAAGGCAAACATTAACCTAGGAATAGGGGTGGGATAAAATCTCAGGAATTCAGTGTAGTTGATCTTGATTTGAAATTAGATTCTTTATAACTCCATTACTTCTGATTAATTTACACTAACTTCATCTGTAGCTCAATCTTCAATGTTCGCTTTTTCGTGCTTTGGTCTTTTAAAATAACCTATTTTCTTTACTTATGAATTAATTATTAATTTAAAAAGATTTGCTTCTTGTCCACCTACCAGGAGCCAGACACCATGATAAGGACTTTTACAAAGACTTCATAGTCACTGACGCCTCTGAGACTGTTGTTATTTCTGAGAAATTGAATCCTAGAAAAATAAAGTGATCTGTATGAAATCAAGTAGCTAAACTCTCAGAGAGTCAAAATCCATACCCAAGCTGACTGACTCCACACCTAGTACTATTTCAAATACTCTTCTGACCGTCATCACTGATATTTTCTAAAAATGTATATGGTTTCTGCAGCAGCTCTTAAGATTATAAAAATCTAAAATAATTGCCCTTGAAAGATGCAACCTAAAACACTTTCAGTACATTCGCTGAGCCAGTTGGAAACCATATAAAAGCAAAACATAAAGGAAAATGGTTGGCACACAGGGTGATTTTTGGTTCACAATAAGAAATAATGAGTAACCGAGTCCCATGTCATCATGGCTGGCTTGATGGCAAAGGGGCAATCATTCACCCTGTTCATAAGCCACTTGAGTTGGCTTGATGGCAACGGCAATGGGCGAAAGCATGTCTGTACAATTAAAATTCAAATTTATGGGCTTCCCTGGTGGCGCAGTGGTTGAGAATCTTCCTGCCAATGCAGGGGACACGGGTTCGAGCCCTGGTCTGGGAAGATCCCACATGCCGCGGAGCAACTAGGCCCGTGAGCCACAACTACTGAGCCTGCACGTCTGGAGCTTGTGCTCCGCAACAAGAGAGGCCGCGATAGTGAGAGGCCCCGCGCACCGCGATGAAGAGTGGCCCCCGCTTGCCGCAACTAGAGAAAGCCCTTGCACAGAAACGAAGACCCAACACAGACAAAAATAAAATAAATAAATAAATAAATAATAAAAATAAAGGAATTCCTTTAAAAAAAAAAGTCCAAATTTATTTGAATAATTTTCAAAGCAGGAAAATCTAGAAATCTGAGTATTCCTCCCAAGTATAAGAGCATATCAGATATGAAACAAAGATGGATTAACTTGGTTTATGTTCCTTTCCTAACTGAGAATAATTGGCTTTATACCAGATTCATTAACTCTATTCACTGTTCTACTCAAGAATAAAGGCAGAGAAAGACACCTGTAGGGAATGTGCTTTCCTGTGAAATGCATTTCCAAAGACTCAGTCTTCTCCACAGATCATCACATTACTCACATTCCATGATCAAAGAATGTTGGTTGAGTTGCTTAGAACTTACTGCAAATGTGACCAAGCTAACTATCCAATCACTCAGCCATAGAGTGAGTTTTCTCTTACACACCACATAATGTGGCCAGCTGTGTCACCAAAGTTTGCTATTGATCACAAGTGGGATCAGATATGAGTCTAATTGGCCGCAAACATAAGTTAAAATATATGACCTTCGGTTATGTGCCATTACACATGAAAGCAAATCTGATAACACATCTATAGAAACCCTAATAATTTAAGTCATCAGTTATGAGATAGTCTTTTAAACATGTACCTGTTGATTTCCTTATATATGTTTATATAAATAAATCACATTAGCCTTCATACCAAATGAAAACAATAATTTTAAAACAAAACACCCTTCAAACTAGCAAGTAGATGCTTAGTTTGGAATATGAGTTTTTTTGCTCTCACTGTATAGGTTTGCCTCCCTAAGAATAAAGAATCCTCTTATAAGAAAACCCCATGTATAAACAGGCAACCAGAAATTTAAACCGAGCCATGCTGTAATAAGGAAGACTGGCTGCTAGAAAATGTACAAATGTCCTTCAGAATAGCATTCACTTGAAATGGGTTTTGATTGTTGCTTTGATCATAGGGTTAGAAGCAATGAAGGAGGAGATCTTATCCACTACATAAGCTGAGGGTGGAAACCTGTATTAAGCAATCTGAGAAGCCTGAGTACAGAATATTAAGTCTCTAGAAATGCCTTACACATACAACTGAAATGGCAGAAAACAGAAATCTTCGGCCTTGCATAAATATATTTCCACTTTTCAATTTATAAGAGAAATTACTGTAGGGAAGGATATTTCATGGGGATTGATGACCACGTGAAGGTAATGATTCCTGTCCTTCGGTTAGGCCATCAACTCCCTTCAGAGATGAAACCTAATCAATCTGTCATTATTGAGCTGATGTTTATAGGTACTTTAAAACAAAAACAAAAAAAACTGTCTCAGGCTTCCCTGGTGGCGCAGTGGTTAAGAACCCGCCTGCCAATGAAAGGGACGTGGGTTCGAGCCCTGGCCTGGGAAGATCCCACATGCCGCGGAGCAACTAAGCCCGTGCGCCACAACTACTGAGCCTGAGCTCTAGAGCTCGCAAGCCACAACTACTGAGCCCACGTGCCACAACTACTGAAGCCTGCATGCCTAGAGCCCGTGCTCCACAACAAGAGAAGCCACGACAATGAGAAGCCTGCGCACCGCAACGAAGAGTAGCCCCTGCTCACCACAACTAAAGAAAGCCCGTGCGCAGCAATGAAGACCCAACACAGCCAAAAATAAATAAATTAATTAATTAATTAATTAAAAAAAGAAAAAAAAAACTGTCTCATTTCATGCCAATAACTCCTGAAGATAAAGGAACACAGCCCTCTTTAGCAGGACCATCCTGATTGACTTGTCCCAAAAATCTGCAGAGAAATGTAACAGTCTGACTATAAAGCTAAAATATTTGCCTATAGCCACATTCACAGTACATTCAATGAACATTATTTTGGGAGACAATTAAGAGCAGGCACTGTCATAGGGGCTGGAAATACAACTGTGACTAGGGCATAGAGAGTTCTACCCTCAAGGGATTTTTAGCCCATTGGGTAAGAAAGTCAAGTGATAAAGGAATTTCAAAAGACTGCAAACTCTACTACAGCTGGTGTCTGGTGGTGGAAGCATATAATGCAGTTCTCCATGAAAGGTGACTGGAAAAGTTTATCCATAAGAAATGACCCTGAAATAGCAAATAATCGGGCTAAAATGTGGATCTCCCAAGCAGAGGTTATAAGACAAGCAAATGCCTGGAGACGATTAAATAAAAAACAGCACACTCAAGCCACTGTAAGTTGTCACTGTTTGGCCCAATAATTCAGGGCCTGGGTGATGAGAGATGAGGCTAGAGAACTAAGGGGAGACAAAAGCTTAATGGTCCCTCCTGAACCACATTAGTAGGGCTTACCCTGAACGAAATGGCAAAGTCATTTGAGTTTAGAGTGAAGAGTGGACGTGGTCAGGTTAACTCTGGCCAGAGGGAAGGGTGGATCAGGGTGGAACTCAGCCTCAGCACTGCTGGCTGGAAAACAAGTTTTGCAATGCAGTCAAGAGATGACAGTAGCAGGAGAGAAAGAGAGACAATGATATTATCAAAAAATAATGATGTAGGAGGTGACATTCCCTAAGAGAAGGTGAAAAGGAAAAATTCAAAGGGGTAGATAAGACTTTCCCTTTGGGACCAGTGAAGTTTTAGGGGACATCCAAGTAGAAATGTCTGTTAGACATGTGGATGCAAAGGTCTCATCCTGAGGAGCAAAAGCTGGGATAGAAATAAAGACTTAGTAAGTATCTGAACACACATGCTGATTAAAGCATTCAAAGGGGATCAGATAGCCTAAGGGGCACAGTGAGAAGAGAAGAGACCAGAAGAGAGATGAACTGAGAAGTCAGCTAAGTATTTGAAACCATATGAGTGATGAGAAGTGACAGAAGGTACACGAAGGCACAATGATGCAGATGCGATGAGAAAACATTAAAGAGTGTGTTGTCATAAAGGCTCTAGCGGAATTTGCGTATTTTTATTCTTGGCATCCATTCCCTCTTTTTATGGGAAACCTATCTTAACTTTGATTTGGGTAAACTCTTCATTCCATTCTCAGCCATGTTCTTCAGATGAAATAGACATCACCCCTAGGATCCAGGAGTTGCATACGTGAAATAAGCAAAACCAGTCAGCTTATTCCCTTCCTGTCTACAATGATTGGTTCAAGGAGAGGGCAGGGCACAAACCTCAAATCAAGTCAATCCAAGTCAATATGATTCAATGATAGCATTCTGAGTTACTTGGGAAATAGCTTCTTCTGTTGAATGGGTGTTGTGATTCTGTGAGGTTGAATCATATAACTTTTCTCCATAGAGTCTGAGAAGGGAGGCAACCCAAAGGTAGGCAAGGAAGATGGATCCTACTAACATCACAGGAGCTCTTAACCAGAGGTAGGTTATAGTTTGAAGTCCATTTTTTCCATCTTCCTACCAAGAGTCTCTGTCCCAAACAGTCCCGTGTTTCCTAACTTTCCTATACTCAAGTCTATCCCAAACAGTCCCGTGTTTCCTAACTTTCCTATACTCAAGTCTATCCCAAACAGTCCCGTGTTTCCTAACTTTCTTATACTCAATCTACCTCGAAACTGCTGCCATATTAACTTTATTTTTGTTATTTTAAGCACTTTCTCCTGACTATAAAAGAAATTCAAAACCATGGGAAAATTGAATATTGGAGGAAATTACAATGAAGAGCATAAAAATTTGCACTAATCTCACTACTCAAGGATACCGTTTAATTTAGGGATTGTATATGATATAATGAAAGAAAAACTTCTATCAAAAAAAGAGAAACAGACCATAAGGAAACGTGTTAAAGTATCAACTTAGGCTACTTTGAATGTCAAGAATAAAGATGAATTTCTTTTTCTCCCTATGAGAGTTAGCATGGCATCTCTACCTATTATCTTAACATGAAGGAATTTCAGAGATGTTTTTCCTTCTTCCCAATTTACCAGAGATTCAGCTCTCCCTACCATGGGCTGGAAGGATCCAGAAGTGAGACAGTCAGCATCTATAATTCTCCCTTTCTCCCTGAAGGGGTAAAAATTCTGTGGTTGAAGTTACGAAGACTTCAGAAGAGGTTAGTGTCATAAAAATAAAACAAGTACACTATATATAAAGTAAATATGCAACTGAACAATTCCATGCCATTATCAGGCGTGTGGGATGTGGAAATATGCGACAAAGGTTAGGTATAATTCCAGACCACGTGTTTTAAAATGTTGTTTTAAACTAGTAAGCATGTATATATTTGACCACGTGTTTTAAAATGTTGTTTTAAACTAGTAAGTGTGTATATATTTGTTGACGCTTGAATGGTAACATACAGAACTACCCATGTAATCTTGACAAAATTATCCTGGGACAGGAGTCTGCATCTCTGGGTTTAACCAGGAATTTAGCACCAACCAACATGGGCAAGTAATTTTGTCCACTTTTGTAAAGTCACAAGTTTATTTTTCCTGTTGTCAAAATCAGGCAAGAATTTTTTTACAAAGCTTAAAATGAGCTCATTCTGTTTCAGGTGCTCAATATTTCCAGTAAGGGGGGATTTGTTTTCTTTTTTTTTTTTTTTTTTTTTAACAAATCATGTTCTATAAAAATAATTTAAAAATTCATACAAAATTACATTAAAAAAAAAAAAGCCCCAGTCTCTTTTCGAGTAAGAAGTTGAACTGCTAAGCAGTGGCATCTTAATTTACATACAACTCTCCATGTAGTTGTCTGGAACTTAATAATGAAATAACATTTGAGCAATAAATAATATATCAAATGCTTTCTCTTCTGATGGGCCACACCTTAATATAGATTCAATGTGTGCTACCCCTGAAAGTCCAAGTGAGATTTAAGATGACTCCTAGATATTTTAATTCCATGATATAAATTAACGGCCTCAGCAAATATTCTAATGTTACGTTTCTCCTTACAAGAGTTCTTTCAGCAGTTGATGAGTCCTAACCAGAGCTGTTATTAAACTCACGCTCTGGAGAAACATAATTTTAACCTGTCAAGTGGTTCAGACACTTTCCAAGGTAGAACAAGGATTAATTTTATTTAAGGCAATAAAATTTACTGCATAAACCAAAACTTTGTAGAAATTATACGAGATTCGCCCCCTAACTCTCGATTCAGAAATGCCCTTAGCATAAAGGGTCTGTATAACCGTCCTTTTCTGTCTACTCCAGTCCCTACCCACAATCTAGGGATGGGCTTTCTACTAACTAGATGTCTTAATATTTTCCCTCCTTAATGTGTAACGTGTATGCTTGCCTCAACAAACAAAAGAAAGCATTTGTTTTGCATTTTTATGAACAGATGACTAACAACTGTTAACTATTACTCAGCATGTATATTGTGAATTTCAAAACTCCCCAATAAAGAATTCACATTATGTCTTATGCTGCTGTGGATTAGCTCATTTCCAAAAAACGTGCCTCCTCTGCTTTAGATCTTGTGGGCTGAAGTATTGCCTGTGCAGTGGTGGGTTTTTTTTTTCTTGGGGGGGGGCGAGTGGTGAGGGGGGAAGGGGAGGCTATGAGGGATCCTAGGAAGATGGCTGAGATTTCTTACTTTTAGGGCTTCCTACCTCTTTAAAGCCTCTGGGTATTTTGGTCACATCAGGATTCAAATCATGGTGGGAGGTGGGGGAACAGAGAGGGAAGCGGGATGTATGTGAGTTCCTTTTACCCTATCAGAGTTATCCCGTAACTCTCTCCGGAATTTGACTCCTGTTTGAACTTAGGGAGCAATTAAAATGCAGTCATGCCCAACTCTCAGCCCTAGCCAAATGCTTTACACTTTTCTATTAAAGGAATGTTTGTCTCTGAAGCCAAGATTCCAGTCTCTGTTTGTCCCTAGGCTGGAAAGAGTCTTCATTTACCCAGCTGTTTAGATTAAGCAGAGATAGGAGACTGGAGGCCTGACCTCTCACTCACCCTACACAGGAGCCTCTAAAGCACCTCTGTGAAACTTGGGGGCTACATGAAGCACAGAGTGAAAACCACTAGTGTAGAATGGTCTTTCAGAGTCCTTCCAGGTCCCAAATCCTTGGATTCTATATAACCCAAGACAATCAGTTTCTTTGGGTAACATATATCCTTCCTTATTTAGGATTTTAATACGGTCCCTCATATTCAAATACATAAGTAGTTACATTAGGGACCATATTTCCAGTACTTCCACCATGATTTAGGGACACAGCTGTGGAGCAGATAGTGACACTGCATCTCTAATCTATCAAAAATGCCGATTCTAGTTATCTCCCAAGGGGTGGAGTAAAATACTATGATAATAAATAAATATAGGTCAATAGCAAAAAAGGAAGCTTAAAGGCATTTTGTCTGTTGAATATGACAGAAAATTTACATGTTCTTTTAGATTAAGATCAAGATGTCCCCCACTGATACACTGCGGTGCCCTGATACCAAGGTCTAGGACTGAATACTTAACTTTAATCCTGTAACTAGACCCAACATTATTTGTCTGGAGCTGATACTGCCCTCTGGCTGCCAATGTGAATTAAATCCTTACAGAAATAGATCTACAGTTCTTCATGAAGAAGCACCTTCATTTGAGGAACTGCAATTTTTTGACAGTATTCTCTGAGAGTCCCTCATCTGGGTCACGAAGTCAATACTCTCTTCATACTCTCCTAACAGTACTGCCGTTCTAAAGGGCTTCGTCTCAGTTCTCTGTTTCAAGCATTTGATATTCCCAAGGAGAGGGAAGTTTTTCAAAAAATCACATTCTGCAAAAATAAAAATAAACAAACTTCATAGAAAATTACAATGAGACAAATCCTCTAACCAGCGTCTCTGGCTTTCACATGTTTTTGCATAATGAAAGGGCTAATATAACATAACAGATCCTAAACTGTTTTCACAAGGAGTGGAAAAAAGATGTGTAAAAGTATGCTCTGTCTTGCTTCCTTCTGTTCACAATGTATCTAAATAAAACAAATGGTGTTCTTGCTCTTTCTGTCTGTTTCCCAATCTGTTTGGATCGTAGCCACCATTCCGAAGCCAACCATAATATCTGACACTTCCTGACATCATGAAAGCCACCATCTGTCTATCACCAAAAACCCTGTACTTTTTAAAGACTACTTGGCTTGAGCCTTAATGAAGCTTCACGTTGAATGCACAGATAAGTTTAGAAGGGATACAGGGAATAACTGACACAAGGAATCTGTATAAAATCACGTTTTCATTAGATTCCATCGGAAAACACAAAATGAAATATTAAGGTCCCTTTGCAGGCAGAAAAGGGTTGGTTTAGTTTCAATTGTGTTTCATTTCCGATTTGCCTGTGAAAGTTTAGACAGGGTTGGACACCAAGAATAAACCTCAACTAAAACCTAAGCTTTAAATCCAATATTTTCAGTCTTGTAAAATTAAACAGTTAGACATGACTTTGCAGTGTGTATATTTGAGCTATGGAAAAAAGAAGAAGAAAATCCATCAATTACTTTTCCAAGGCTTGAGGAAATCATACCATTTAAAACTGAATCAACTTCTTCTTTAACACCTGAGCGATTATCCAGGAAACAAAAGAAGGCTCTGTATGTCTTCACTTGTAAATGTCACAGGTGAACACAAACAACCGAGTGCTGGAAATGTCAAGTCACTCTTTGTTTTATTAAACTATTGTACCTCTATGTGTGCAACAAGGGACTATATTAACAAGGGAGACTGAGAAAGAATATTTTCCTAGGTGATATTTTCTTGCAGAAAAAGTAAAGTTTTCCAGGAAGAAGACAGAATAACAAGTTTCATATACAAATTTCATTACTGCACTCCATTGAGGAGTTGATTTTCCACTAATTCCTTTTCTCCTCTCTTCACCCCAATATTATGCCCATGGTTCCTTTAACAATCTCATAAATTCAAGTTGTGTGAAGTCATAGAATTTCCTCTAGCAATCAAAAAAAAGTATATATTATAAAATACACACACAGACTATATTTATATATACGTACAAACGTGTATGGTCTACATATAAATATATATAGAGAGAAAGACAAAAAGGGAAAGATATTACATATTTTTATAGTCTCGAGAAGCTCAGTTTAAGTTTGAATCTTAAACTAGGGGAAAGCTACTTATGAAGGTGTATTTTAAGAATCCTTGTGGGAGTTGAAGTTGCATTTCTCCGGAAAATATCTTGGTAAAATAAGATTTATTAAGTGCTTATTCTATGCCAGCTATAAGGTCAAGCACTTCATACTTGTTATTGTGTTTGACTCTATGTTGGGCACTGTTATTATCCCATTTTGTTGAAGAGGAAATTGAGCTTTAGAGAAAGTAACTAACACTCCCAAGAGCCCCACAACTAGTAAATGCTGGATCCTAGATTCAGATCAAGATCTTCTGATTCAAAGTCTATGCTCTCTCCGGCCATGATCCTACATTATCTCTTGGTTAGACTGTATACCCTGATAGATTCTAGCTATGACATTATAAAACTTGGAACAGCAGTGGGGGGAGGGTAGAAAAAAATGGACGTCAAACTATTTTCATCAATATGAGTGACAGCCTTCAAAATCAGCACCATGAAAGTCTAAACACTTATTCCTGCAAGGATACTAATGCTCTGGAAGGGCTAATGACTCCACACCAGTGCATCCGCCTTAAAAGAAAGGATCTTAGTGCATTTTGCCCCACCTTGTATATACAGAAAGAGCCCTGAGTTCATTAAAAAGCAGTCTCGTTTCTACTCTTTGCCTGTCCAACTCTTCATCAATGTCTTCAAATGGAGAGTGAAGAATGAATTATCCACTTGGAATAATAGGGAGGCAGAATGAGTCACTTGAGTAGCCAGTCTGTCCTAATACTTGACCCTTACTCTGCTTGAACAGAGACTGAAAACCAACAGATGCTCAGGGAGCTACATTCAACACGTCATCCCAGGTCCTTCCTAAATTGTCATGGAAATAGCTATAAATTTTTTTTTCTGAACAAACTCAGCATAAAGCACATATCTTCATATTACCGACTCTTCTACGTTTTGCTCATCAACATACCTATTGAAAAAAAACTTGAGAAGTAAAAATATAAAGCCTTGAGTTGAAACATGCACAAAACCAGCAGTTAGTCCTTTGACTGTGTGTGTCCTGAATAGTACGGTTGTGCAGGGACTCTCAATAGACATTTAATTTTACCCTTCAGTTTAGTAACATTTAATTCCTTCTCATCTGTAACGTACAAACACATGTTTATTTCACATCACACTTCCCTCTACCAGGGAAATCAGGTTCATGTTTCTCAACCTGGAGATGGGACATTGTAGTTTCTAGAATAGAAACAATACAGGAGAAAAAAATGAAAGCAGACTGTTTAAATAAAAAAGTGAATAAATTATTCAGACCAGCTGTTTGGATTTGGAAAGAACTTTTCCGTGTTGATTAAAACCTCTTAATTTGTTTTGCGCTACTGTGAAAGAGCAGGGTGTAAATAGACCCATGCCTACCACCACTGAGCTTGCTTTTATTCTTAACTCTTATTATAAATATAATTGTGATAAAATGACTTTTTCTTACCAATGAGTCTCTAAGCATGACTATCTTTTCCATGGAACTGTATTAAAAATCTCTTGTTTACCTCCAATAACTCAATAACCTTTTAACACTACAAAATAAAAACATTATTGAATGTAGTTATGATGGTGGTGATTTTTATGGAATATGATCTGATAATTATAGAATATTATTTGGAATTTCTTTTATACCTTAGTTCTTCGGAATTTAATATAGGAACCAGCATACAAAGTTAAAAAATGCTAAAGGATTTAACTCAAATGTGGTCAAAAATTGAAAATCTCAAATATGTCCATGAACATATATAAAGTATCTGAAGTTGATTTTTTGAAAATGGTCTATTAAGTAGATTGAATATCAATGATTTTCAATACAGGTATATGCAACAGGTGCTCGTGTTTTCAATATATAGCCGGTATTCTTAAAAAGATAAAGGATTTTTTTCCTAGTGCTATAACTCAAAATGCTGCATCTTGCAAAATGTATACCAAAACTGTAAGTGTCTACAATGTTTTATATTATTTGATTTAATCTTAAACAGTGAAGCACACGGAGGAACTTCCTCTCCAAATTTTATGTCTCCCAGGTTTTTTTCTTCCTCTAATACTGTTTCATTTTACAAAACAACTGCAATGTGGACATCTGCAAGGAGACACCCTCGTTTGCAAGAAACTGCATTTACAAAAACAAAACACCAGGAAATGTAAGAGGGAAAAGAGCTGCCACCCAGAGTCCTGTAGGTATGCAACAACAGGATGTCTTCTCTTTGGGAGCCAAATTATCCTATGGCCCCCTGGGAGCTGCAGGGCTCTCTAGGATTTTCATCATCTGCCTTTAACTTAAGCCATTTCTGGACTTTTTCACTTCAGGCAATCAACACTATCCTGTCAAGTTCATGGGGTACGGATTTCCATCTCAAAATTGGTCACAACAGTCCTCTCGGATGCTCCATTCTTTAACACATCACCTTATGGAATACGTGGTAGAACTGATACAATTAACATGAATCACAAATATAGGCATCCATGAAAGACAGCAGCTACAACGAACGAGGATTTTTAATACAGAAGACGAGTTAATATTTGCTCTAAGTTTCAACGACATTTTTTCCACATGTAAATTTCCCAATATCAAACATAAGGATATTTATACCTAAAATTATATAATTATATATTAGTGATAGAATTGCCTGTCGTGGCCCACCAATGAAACTATTTTCTAGGAGAAAACACCCTAAGCTAAACTCATTTTTTTTTTTTTTAAATTCTGGAAAATACCTTTAGAAATGTATACATATGCCAGACACCTAGGACTTCTGGAACCTGGCAAACCACATTTTTTTTTAGGATCAATGCCATGTTAACAGATGGGTGATAGTGTAGGCATGCCAGGGAATCAAAATGTGCAACACATTCCACTACGAGGGGGCAGAATCTCATCCAGAAATACCCGTCTGTGCCACTGGCTAAAGGAATATTCCGTTTCAACCGCACCTCAGAGCCAGATCAGTTAAAACAGTTTGTAACTTCTAAAGTCACAAAACAGTTTTTTGTTGTGTGTGTGTTTTGGGGGGTTTTTCGTTTTCTGTTTTTTTTGTTTTGGCTTTTGAGTGTAAGAATTCACATTCCACTGGGAAAAGTAGGACGGGAGCCACTGTAATGAAATTTTAAGCAGCAAAAATGCTATTATGGCCTATTTCATTTTTCAACTGAATGGCTCACCTAAACAGGAAAACCATTTTGTGGAAGCCAGCATATATGTTTGTTAAATAGAATCCCAGAGATCTTTCTGACTTAATTATTTTGAAGTATTTTTTTCCCTCCCTGAAACCTACAGAAACCCATCTTAATTTGGGAATGAACAGTTTCACCAGAACTGCCCTGCTGGGCAGAGTTGTATCAACAGCCATAATTGAACATGGTGCACAGAACTCATCCCTAGTTCAAGGATGTTCACCAACTGTAGTATTAAGGAGGCTCTTCACAGATTCTCTGGCTTTGACTAGAGTAAAGGAGAGATGTTCCCTGAAAGAATGGAAATTTTGAGCCTTTGTACTTTAGGTTCCTTATCTCTCTTGAGTTTATGACTTCATAACCCCTACCAAAGAATTCGTTCATTGATATCAGTAAATCATTCATGTGTAATGAGTTTTAATTCTCATCATGCTGCTGAAACTAAATGTTTTGGTCTTGGGTCATAATGGAAGAGTGGAACCAATATCCATTGCAGACAGACTTTTTTTTTAATTAGGCCTGAAAACAATTTTATCTTAAAATTTGCATTTTCTTGTATCTATATCTGCTTCCCCTACTAGTCAAGATATGCCAGCTACTAATATATTAAATTTGACTAGGTATGAAAAGTAACTATTTTCAATAAATTAAGAGGTCATTAATTAATATATTTCCTAATCATTACTATTAAGATAAATACAAATTTTTATTTTCATTTAAGCATTTATAGTAAAATGTAAATTAAAGTCTTTTAGATACATGGGATCATAGACTATCAAGGAGCATTGTAATCTATATCAATTATCGCAAGTCACAGAACCTTAAATGTGACTTTTTGCATTTGCGATTTTTTTTATTAAACTTCTACAGGATTTTTTATTGCTATTGTTCTGAGTAATAATGTTCCTCATTAAAAATACAGTAACAGAGTTTAGGTAGAACACTCATCAGATACAATAAGTAATATAGTGCCCTAACTAATGAAACAATTATTAGCCAATATACTTGGTACATGTTATAATACTACATTTGTAAGTTCAAGAGAAAATGAAATCTCATATTTAGAGATTCTCTGATTTTTAAATTAAGAGCAAATCAATGATTGTTGGTGAAACTCCTGAAACTAATACCCCCCCATCAACCTAATTAGTAATTGTACATACTACAGAACTTTGAGAAGTGACATATTAAGTTGTATGAAGTATATAAAGGTATAACTCTACTTTTAAATATAAACAACCCAACTAAAGTTTTTCACAACATTAAGCATAAAAATCACCTGGAGATTAACAGTTGTAAAACAGGACATAATTTTTTCATCATTTCCCAAACTGGTAAACTACTGTGGAGAAAAAAAGGAAAAAAAAAGTGCAGCTCTCTCAAATACAAAGTTATCTTCCATTGGCCAAGAGAATTATGTAAATGTTACTTGCTTCCATTTGCTCTTCTCATCTGCAAATGAGAGTATGTCAAATGTGCCAAGTTGACTAGCCATTCTATTAAAATAAAGACTACCTTAGCCAAAGAAGAAATTGGACAGATTCTCAGCTTTGTCTGCAAACATGAAGAGGAAAAAATACACTAATGGAAGCAGCATGATTCTTCATTATGGACCCCTCCAGGTCTTGAAAATCATCCAAGGAGCTATCTCATCAAAAGTTGAACATCTTCCAAGGATCCCTTCACACACACCCTTTTTAAATGGTGAGTTCCTATCAAAGATTTTCTCCATTCAAAGAGTTGAGAGGGGCTTCTGCAATGATTCCCATTTTCTGAATCTTGTCCAAGATCTATCCAAGGAGTAATAAAGGATTCAGTATACCTCATTCAATTTTTAAGGATGGAATACCTCTAAGGGAGAAGAAACCTATCGCCATGATTTCCAAGGACATGTCTTGCTTATCATTTGATGGTGGAAATTGTCCAGTTGATTCTGTCTTTGCTTCTAAATATATATCTTCCTTCAGCCCAAGGGATGAAAGTATTCCAAGGTCTCTTTTAGTCAAGAATCTTCTCACACTTACACATATATTACACATATCCCCTTTTTTACTACTGAAATATTTTCAACTAGGAGCCGTAAAGTTGGGGAAAAGGTTTTAATTGAAAAGTAATTGCCAATCATATCATTTTCATTTTGAAATAACACTTATGTTTCACATACTCTAAAGCATTTTATTTATTTATTTATTTTTATCCAAAGGAGAATTTTCTTTATTCTTCATTTACCAATAGCTTTTTTTTTTTAACATCTTTATTGGAGTATAATTGCTTTACAATGGTGTGTTAGTTTCTGCTTTGTAACAAAGTGAATCAGCTAATACATATACATATATCCCCATATCTCCTCCCTCTTGTGTCTCCCTCCCACCCTCTCTATCCCACCCTTCTAGGTGCTCACAAAGCACCGAGCTGATCTCCCTGTGTAAAGCATTTTAAAATACAGGATAAAAAATTATATAAGCATTTATCTATATATAGCAGAACTTTAGCAACAACCCATTATAATCTTTATATTTTATGTTTGTTTCTAACAGTTTTTACATATTTCTTCCTAATACTAAACAAAATTAAGCAAATAATATACAGGTTTCCCCAGATATTTAAAAGCAGAGCGTTCCCATGAAAGCTGAAAGGGTTTAAAGCGAAGCAGCAATTATCTTAGGACACATCTTGCTAATGGATGCACAAAATAAATTAAGATAAAGCACAGATGCTCACAGACCCAGTTCAAAGCTATGGTGGCTTGATGCTGAGATGCCGAGTGCAGTTCCTGGGGAAGGAGCTTGGCGGTGCCACTCTCCCTGCTCAGGAAGCACACTGCCTCTGTAAGAGCTTGCTTCAAAACAAATGCTGACCACTATTTTCCCTTTTTGCTTCTTTTCGTAAAAGTGAAAACCCTCTTCAGATTTCTTTCAGTTAGTGAAAACAGGTACTAATGTAGGTATTTTGTAAAAGCAAAGTGGCATAAAGCAAACTTCAAAAAGTGGGGGGTACCTGTACCCCCAAAGTAAGAAGCTGAACGTGGGATGGAACCTCTGGATGCAAGAAGTGGAAATTTACAAGTGTCCTGAGAGTGTGGAGCTAGAAGTCAGACTTCAAACGGACCCCAAAGTGTGACTGTTAAGAATGCCAGAATGCGGAGGCTCTAGAAGAGAGTAAAGCCATGGCTGTTGCCTCAAGGTCACTTCCAGAACCACAGTGTGCTTTTTGATTTGACTGCCCTTTGCTGGCAGCAATATGCACTTTGGGTTCTTAATCGACAGTGGCACTTTGCATTTGCACAAGTTACTTTTGGCTCCACCTCTTCCTACGTGAATGTATACAGGTAACAAATTTTGAAGAGGGCTTTCAGAGTATTCAGCTGTGTACAGGTAAAATTAGTCAATTTTGTATGAGGTGACAGTTGGAAGCTGAGAGTATTCGTAACTGAAACAAATCCAGTACCCAACACTAAAGAATAAGTTACATCCTTAAAACACTTGCTAAAACTGTTTTTTTACTGAGATATAAATGAATGTATAGTATACTAGTTTCAGGTATACAATAATGATTTTATATATATATATATATATATATATATATATATATATATATATATATATATATATATATATATATATCAAAATGATCACCACAATAACCACGTTGTGGTTAACACTCATTACCACACATAGTTACTTTTTTTTTCTTGAAATGAGAACTTTTAGGATGTACTCTCTCAGCAAGTTTCCAATATACAATACAGTATTGTTAACTATAGTCACCATGCTGTACATTACATCTTCAGCACTTATTTTATAATTGGAAGTCTCTCCCTTCTGACTACCTTCATCTATTTTGACTACTTCCCCAAATCAAATTTTTCAAAATTGTCTGATATAAACTCTTTTTTCATTAAAATCGGGGAAGTCGTGGTCAAATGTACTGTTTCCTTTAACATGGCTTAATTCACATCCCTGGTGGGTAAATTCAGTTATTTAGAGCTGCTCTTTTACTTTCAATGATTATTCAGAGTAAAGCTATAGAAATTTAGAAAACTGTGACAAAAAGAAAAAGAATGAGTCAGAATCTCATTGTCCTAGGATAATCGTTTTGATGTGTCTACTTTCATTAACATATTTTTTATTATTGTAATCAGACTGTGCAAATAGTGTTCTTGACATTTTTTCTACTTAATATCAAAAGCATTTTATATTTAGCTCATTTTTTACAATGAAATTTTTTAATGACTGCATTATATGCCATTAAGTGAATATGCCACTGGAAATTTAATAATCATTTTCTCATATTTTTAAACATTTAGCTTGTTTCCAGTTATTCACTCTTAATTTTTATTTGTAAATTATTTTTGTAATGATTTGTAAAATTTTTTTGCCTTGTTCACTTTTTAAATAAACATTTTCTTCGGGAATAATTTTAGATTTATAGAAAAGTTACAAAGATAGTACAGAGAGTGCCCATATACTCATCACAGCCTTCCATTTCTCGTAATGTTATCACACTACACTGTCACGGTTTATTCATCAAAACTAAGAATACAATATTGGGACACTGCTGTTAACTAAATCCTAGACTTCATTAAGATTTCACCAATTTCTCCAAATAATGTTTTAATGATGCTGTACATTGATATGGAAAAATAAACAAGTAGACTATGGTTATATAAGGCTATGAGAAGACCAAAAATGGTCTGTCAGGTTCTCCTATTAGTTTTTGAGTTGTTTAACATGAAATCAGTTATCACCATTAATTTTTAAGGCCAGCAGATTTCTGCTCTAAAATCTAATAACAGTAAAAAGAAACAGACAATATTAATTAAACATTAAAAGTACAAACAGATATGTTCCTGTTCAAATTAGAATATCTAAAATGTTACTGAGGAGAATATATTCTAGCAATGCGTATATACATTTTCATGTATGTTTGTGCAGATAGCCAACCTTTCTTGAACTCCAAATATGTGCTCAACCCTCTTCCAAGTGCTGCAAAAGGAAAATGATATATCCCTAAAAGAGTTGACTCTCCCTTCAGAAGCTTAAAAATCCAACAGTCAAGTAAACAACAGTCAATTCATAAAATGGATGTGTAAACATCGTGGCAGTGGAGAGCACAGAAACAACCGCAGAAGTTTTCCTGACACATAATTCTAAGAGAAAATGAAAAGAAAAAATACAGACTAACAAAGTTGTAGGCAAAGTGTCTTGCGGGGGGGAAAAAAAAAAAGATTTTTACAGAATTTCTGGCACTCTCTTTGCAGTTACAACAATAGTTACTAATGATCACCAGTGTGACTGAGGCCTTATTATGTACCAAGAACTGCTGGGCAAGTCATTCATTCTCCAAACAAATGGAAGCACATAACCCCACAAAAGCAGCTAACTCAGACTCCCCAGTTTCATGAATTATAGGTCTCAATATAAACCTCTGGATCAGAATGAAACATTGTTTCTGGTGGGCCTCAGAAACATGTGTTGGACAAAACAGTATAATAATAACTAACATTTACTGAGCACTGCTCTAGGCACACTTTTATACACTGTACATGGATTTACACACATAACCCTGACAACAACTCTTTGAAGCAAGATCTAGGGTTAGCTCCACTTGAAGTTGAAGAAACTGAGTCCCAGAAGGTCGCAGAGCATGTGAAAGAATGTTAAAGTAGGAAGCAGAGAAGTGTGTATTCAAACTCAGGCTGCCCCACAAGAGAGGAGAAACTGGGAGGCAGGGGGTTCTAGTGGGGAAGCCGGAAAGAGAAAGCGTTCCAAGTGGTAATCTTTCCTTTTGGTTTTTTAATTTTTTGGCTGCGCTGGGTCTTCACTGTGGCGCGCAGTCTTCTCTAGTTGTTGCACATGGGCTTAGTTGCCCTGTAGCAGCATGTGGGTTCTTAGTTCCCCGACCAGGGATCAAACCCACGTCCCCTGCATTGGAAGGCAGATTCGTAACCACTGGGCCACACACACACACACACACACACACACACACACACACACACACACACTTTGGGGCACGTTTCACCATGCAATTTTTCAGTGCCTGATACAGTGCTAGACCCTGCTATGGATCCACAAGGCAGGGAGTTAAAAGCATGATCTTATCACTGGCCCAGGATCAGCATAATTCTCCCCGACCCAGAGCAATTTTTAGGTTGGCAAATTCTTTCATGATCTAGAAACAAGAGAAACTTTAATACAAGGCTCTGTTATCAAGGCACTCAGTTCCTGCTCCTCCTCTTCTTCCTCCCCTTTGCCCTCATTATGCTAATTTCTTATGATTTTAAATTATGTTTAATATATTTCCTACTAAGTATGATTAAGAAGTTGAATACAAGATATTTTTATAACATCTGATGTTCAAATTTGGCCCAAATTTTACTCCCTGGCTCCATACTGTTCAGAAAGTAGAACACATCATTCTTTATGCCATGTAATTATCATCGTCATTATTAAAGCTCACTGAGGGCTTCCCTGGTGGCGCAGTGGTTGGGAGTCTGCCTGCTAATGCAAGGGACGCAGGTTCGAGCCCTGGTCTGGGAAGATCCCACGTGCCGCGGAGCAGCTGGGCCCGTGAGCCACAACTACTGAGCCTGCGCGTCTGGAGCCTGTGCTCCGCAACAGGAGAGGCCGTGATAGTGAGAGGCCTGCGCACCGCAATGAAGAGTGGCCCCCGCTTGCCACAACTAGAGGAAGCCCTCGCACAGAAACGAAGACCCAACACAGTCAAATAAATAACTAAATAAATAAACAATAATTAAAAAAAAAAAAAAAGCTCACTGAGAAGGTAACATATGTTTTACAGATACTAATATAATCCTCACAACAACCCTTTAGGTAACTGCTATTATTCCATTCTACACATTGGGCCATAAACTGAGGCACTGAAGCAAAATAAATTGCCCAAGATCACATATCTATTATGAATCTGCTGTGGTACCAGGATTCATCACAGACCTTGTGACTCCAGAGTTAAACACATGGAGTTGAACACATCATTACGATTTTACTCAATGTATAACAGAAACAAGTTCCCTTACTAACAGAGTGATCATTGAAACAATTTACAGAAATATAATATACAAACAAAAAATTATGCACACATTCAGACACAGTGAGAGAGAACAACTTCTAAAAATAGGGGATGTTGAAACTAGTTTTGATTCAGAACCAATTTTATATTTTTTCAATTACCCCACTGTCTGTGATCATCTAGTATCCCTGTAAAACAACTACCACAGGTACCACTGTGAAAGATGTTATTCAAATGCTTGAGTGGGTACATAATGTTCTCAGTGTTTACTTAAGTATTTGATTCCATAATTACAATCTCCCCTGTTAATATTTCACCTTTAGTGTTCTTTATAGGGGCACATTTATTGCTTGAGTACTTCTAATGTTAGTTAGGAAAAATATATATTGCATGTAACTCAAAGTGGCTTCCAACGTGCATATTGCTTCAGAAGCATCAAATGCCCGTATATGCTGGTGGGAAACACACCTGGGATTTATTGACAATTCATTATGTTCAGGTAACTGCAGTCCTATATGTGGTCTTTTTGTTGCTGATATATACTTTAAAGCTAAAATAAAATCTGTTTACTATTAACGACATGGTTAAATGAATGAATGAATATGATTTGTTGTATTTTCTAATAGAATCAACCAAGCCATTACAGATTAAAAAAAAGCAAAGACAATAATTGTTTCTAATGTTTGTAATCAGGTAATAAAATACACCACTGTTACTGAAATAAAGTACAAAGATAACACATTTTTATCTCTAATATCTCTGTTGGCTACTCCATGACCAAATTAAAATGTCTGAATAGTTCCTATCTACATAAGAGGTGTTTGCTCTTGGCTTTTTCTTTTTCTTTGCTGTGTTTTGTTTCTAAACTTCCTAGTAATCTAGAGACAGGCAATACACAGGCGGCAGTAAAAGATTTCATAGTGAAAGATAATTGCCAGAGTTGAACTACCTAGAATACAGGAGTTGGGTTGATTCCCATACTGGGTCTCTGGGGTCAGGAGTTCCACAGAATAGATTATCTAAAATAAAAGTCTCTAGAGCATTCTTGCCAGTGATAGTTTAACAACATGGCTTTGATAAGCCTTTGAAAGCCTTTTTTTTTTTTGACTTTGAAAATACACAGTTCTAACAAATTGGGCAAGTTATCTAATTTGTTAAATCCTCAGACTTTTAAAATTTTTTTAGTTTTTTCATGTATACAATGGTAGTAAAATTGAAGGGCAGGTATAAGAATTAAATGAGATCATACATGTTAAACACCTAGCACATATCTTAGAAATTGGGGGTGGGGGTGGGGGGTGGTACTGTAGTGAAAACCTCAAGCCTTGGCTTTCAGTGTTTGAGCCCAAATTCTTGCTCTGGTCTTAACTAGCTGTGTGACTTGAGGACTATATAGCACTTACAATGCTCAGTTGACACTCAACGGCATCATGACTTCTCCACATTCTACTCATGATCAACAATTTTATTCCACTTTTACTACTCTCCCCAACTCTTCCCTTGCTCTCCCTTTCCAGAAAAGTAACAAAAATATACAGGCTGATA
Source organism: Balaenoptera physalus (assembly GCF_965194825.1). Lineage (NCBI taxonomy): Eukaryota > Metazoa > Chordata > Mammalia > Artiodactyla > Balaenopteridae > Balaenoptera > Balaenoptera physalus. The sequence goes on along the minus strand of NC_138887.1, from coordinate 56,843,864 downwards.
CCTTCGATATTGCCTTATTCCCCTTGAAACGGCCCAACCCTGGCAGTTGTGCCTTATCAACAGAAGTTGTACAACTTTTATGTCTTCCAATTAGTTCTCCTCTAAATAGCCAGATGTTTTATTTGGCGTCACCACTGGACAGATCAACTGAAAACAGTAAATTCAATCCAAATTCATGGCCTAGGGAACATCACGTGACTTTCAATTAGGAAACTAGTGCTAACTTATAAAGAAATGGCTAACTACTGAATACTGTTTGACAATCCATTTTTAAAAACAAATCCTTCCAAATCTATCCATTTCAGCTTCAGATTTTATTGTCAGAGACAATATTCTTACAGATAACCTCAAAAAGAAAAAACTAGCTCTGGTATCTATTTACTCAGAGAAGTGAAATGGTGCATGTAACATCTCTGTTACACAGAACCCAACAGTGACTGACGTTAGCCCTTAAATTCATCTGTCGTTCACTTTGACTGCAAAGTGACCTATGCTAATTTATGTTAGTTTATATCAGATAACACCCTTCAGTTTTCAACTAACACCGAAAAATGAACACATTCTGGTTAAACAAGGAAAACCCAAATTTTCCAAACACCAAAGCAAGAGTTAGTCCACAAATGTCCAGCGTTACATAAGTTTACAGAGAGCAAGACACCAAATGGCAACCCCTAGATTTCTCCATTACTTGGGCTCCCTTCCCTCATACTTAGTGGAAAAAGTATAAGCTTTGATTCAGTTCATATAAGCACAAATCCCAGCTCTATTACTTAATACTTGCTTAGTCTTTGGCAAAATAGTAAATCTCTTTGTACCTCAGATTATTCATCTAACAAAATGGAAACGGCAATCATAGTAACCTCCTAAGATAATTGTTAAGAGAGGATTAAATACGATAATACATGTAACACTCTTTAAAGAATGATTGGGATACAGTAAGTGCTCAAGAGATTTTAGTTATTAATATCCTCAATAATAATAGTACTTTAAAAACTTCATGCATTCTACTCACCACAGAAACATCCCTAGCTGATAAGAATAAGAGTAATTTATTAAACCACTGGTGTATATCAACAACTTAATTATTAGTATCACCTAACCAAGAGCCAGGTTTTATGTCTGTATCCTAAAATTGCAACAGAGGTCAAGAATTAAACGTGTGGCTCAGAAAGATCCCTCTGGTGATATCTGAACACCAAACTGAAATAAATCCAGATATGGGATTATGCCCAGAGTCAGAAGTAAGGGTATTGAAGACCTACATACAGGCAGTAGCAGCTATTATATGAAGAATCGGAGAGCCATGAGATGTATGAAGAAGGTGGAACCTACACAAAAAGATCAGTGATGTAACATGGGTGGTACCAAATAAATTAAACCCTATCAAGTTTTTTCTTTTTAAGCTTCCTAGAGCAGGGACCCATTTATGTTTCTCTAGTATATATCTCATACAACAAGTATTATTAAGCCAAAATTCATCTCAACTTCAACTTTTTTTAAAATAATTATGTCTCATCGTAGAAGATAAGAAGAATGCATATAGCTGGTAAAATATGATTAGCTTCATTAATATGTCAGACTAAACGATCCATATGTTAATCAATATATTTATGTTAATTGCTAATTTTCATGTCTCGCAACAAAGGTGCAAATTGTGGCATCATCTGACCTTCAAAGAACACATGATACCAGGGGATTTTTTTTTTCTTACTAAGTTGTGCAACTGCTAAAATTAATTGCACCCCAGGGCTATTATATTATGCATGAATTGTCACCCAAATGAATGACAATGTTTGAGAGGGAGTGAAAGAATAGGGATTTACATGTGTTCTCAGTGAACGCTGCCAGCTACATGACAACTGACATGATACCCAATTACAACATCACTAATTAAGGCTATCAAACAAGTCCGTGCATTTTTACCCATCACTACAATTTTCCATCTCGTCCTTTGAATTTTCTTTCAGTAAATGGGGAGAAAACTTTTTCAGAGTAGTTTTTTCTGGCTTTCTGAAACTAGGATTTATCCATTCTGATATGTCATAAAATATGGTAATTTTGCTGTGCCCAATTCTAACATGTAACAAAAGAGCAACAATATGGGTTGATGTTATTTTTCTTATCTCAGCACTCAAAAACAGCTAATAAAGTCAGGTCTAGGGTTCTCCTCTTAAGACTGAGCAATGCCAGTGAAATCTTAAGAGTTTCATTTCATGGGGAATGCAGGACATGTCATAGAGAAGAGAGCCTTAAAGATATACAATTCATTATTTTCTTTATTGGAAAGGAATTTCAGCCAGTTAAAAGTATAGCTTATATCACTTCTTGTAACACTTCCTTATTCACAAATAAGATGAACGTGATGGCTCAAATTTCTCCATATATGAAGTGGAGCCACCTTTCATTCCACAAGGTAATCAATAAACGTCTTGATCCTTTCAATGAAATTCTTAGAAATGCATGTATATGTAGACATATACAATATTGTACTCATTTTATTATGTATTATTTATTTAATATGTATTAATTGTATTACTTTATTATGTATTATTTAATACATATACTAAAAATATATGCAGATATATGCATACTGTTTTGTATATATTTAGTGTTTATATGTATGCGTGTCTGTCTGTTCAAGGTTTAACCAAAGGGACATAAAAATTTGTTTAATATTACCTTGCACAATAAAAGTTAGCAACTCTCATACTTAACACACGAAGGTGCACACATACTCACACACAGCACCTATTTAACATATTTAGGGAGTGATGTCAGCACCATGGGAGCGTAAGACATCCCTCCTTTTTGTCCCCACTTTTTAGCAACTAGTTTGGCATCCATTCATGAACAAGAGAAGCTCTGCATGAGTTGTGGGAGCCAGTATCATACACCAACGAAATCAGGAGGAGTCCCAATCACCTATGCAATGAGTAATAGGCAGACAGACACTGATATTGCTATGGAACCAGCAGGAGCTTGCAAACTGATCACAGCCCCTCTCAACCTCGGCCAGGAAAACCAGGAGAGTGCTGACTTGAGTAGACACCCACAGATGAGAGCGACTATGTAGAAGTCCAGCCTTCCTGAGGAGAGATTCCAGCATCCCACTTGAGGAAAAAGAAAAGAATACAAGTTTGGATGCACTGGAGAGGATTAGAGAAACTTGGCCACCACACTACTTCCCCTGATGCCTCAGCACAGCCCTGGACTGAACAAGCTGGTGGGGACCACACCTGAAGGAAAAAGAGACCAGTGAATGAGTACCTGGCTACCCACGTTGTGCAGGAAACTGGGCTGAAGAAGCCCATTTCTACCTGCAGCACCCAGAGTACTGATGCAGGACCTCCAGGACTGGGGGCAGGGAGATCAAACAGGAGGCAGATACAAATATCAAAGGGCATTAGAAGCATATAGTGCCTGCTGACTGCTTTCATGACTCCAGCAAAAATTTCACCCATGAGTCACTAGGAGAACCTCACTCAAGGATCCCCTCACCTGCCATACAGTTACCACCAATGCTCCAAGTGCCGAACTCACACCTCCCCACACTCTGCAGCTGGCTCCTGGTGTTCAATTCAGAGCGCAGCTGCAAGAGCAAGGTCCAGTAAACAAGGAGTCCCTTCAAAAAAAAAAAAAAAAAAAGGCTGGGAATTATGGGCAAGGGATAAACTATAGCCTTTAGCTGTAGCACCACATTCTAGTGAAAAAAAAAGAGGTTTCCAACAGAAAGACTGGTAAGTTGTAAGAAGCAGAAAAGACAGAAGATTAAGAATTCTGACACAAAAAGGAGTAAAAAGTGTAGAGCAGGTGCATCCACACAAGGTTGGAGAGAGTGCTAGATTTAAGCAGAACCAAAGAAGATTATCTCCCACCAGAAATCAACAAGTAAAGATCTGAGGAGGTGTCTGCTGCTTCATATGTGTAAACAGCAATGCAAAGCTTCAAGGAACATGAAGAATCAAGGAAACATGTCACCAGCAAAAGATAATAATAATCCTCCATAACGGAATTCAAAAGCATGCAATTTTGCAATATAGCTAATAAAAAATTCAAAATAGCTCTTTTGAAGAAACTCAATGAACTCTAAGAAAACACAGAAACACAGTTCAATGAAATCAGGAAAATTTATGAAAAAAATGAGAAATTTAACAAAGAGATAAAAATCTTAAAAAAGAACCAACAGGAATTCTGAATCTGAAGAATTCAGTAAACAAAATGAAAAATGCAGTAGAGTACAGCTACAACAGAAGAGATCAAACGGAAGACAGAATCAATGACCAGAGAATAAACAAGTACTTTGAAAAAACCCAGAGGTGAACAAAAAAAAGAATGAAAAAGAGTGAAGCCTATGTGATTAGGGGACATCATCAAGTGTGCAAACATTAGATTAATTGGGATTTGAAAAAGAGAAGGGGGGAGAAGGCAGAAAGTTTAAAAAACGATAGCTGAGAATGCACCAAACCTGGGGAGAGACTAGGACATCTGTGTTCACAAAGCGAATTGATCACCCTATTATCTTAATGAAAAAGACCTTCTCCAAGACACTTTAAAATGAAATTATCAAAAATCAGAGGCAAATAAATAATCCTAAAAGCAGCAAAAGAAAAAAATGTGGTAACCTACAAAGGAACTTTCATTAGTTTATGAGCAAATTTCTCAGCAGAAACTCTATAGGCCAGGAAGGAGTAGAATGACATATTCAAAGTGTTGGAAAAAATTGCCAGCCAAGAAAAATACTCTATCTGGCAAAGTTATCCTTCAGTTATAAAGGAGAAAGAAAAACTTTCCTAGACAAACAGAAGGTGAGTGAGTTTATCACCACTAAACCTGCCTTGCAAGAAAACCTGGAAGGAGTTCCTCAAGCAGAAATGAAAAGGTGCTAATTAGTATCATGAAAACATACAAAAAAAAAAAAACACAAACTGTAAAAGTAAATATACAGTCAGATTTAGAAAACTCTAATTCTGTAATATAAGTATGAATTAACCAGGTAACTATTGGTTGGTGGAAAAGAGTATTATAAAAATAACTATAGCCACAATAATTTGTTAATGAATACACAATATAAAGAGGTAAACTCTGACAACAAATACATTAAAGGGATAAAGTAAAAGGGTAGAGCTTTTGTATACAATCAAAGTTAAGTTGCTATCAGCATAAAATGGCCTGCTTTACCTATAAGATGTTTTATGTAAGCCTTTTGTAACCACAAAGCAAAAACCTATAGCGGATTCCCAAAAGATAAAACAGGGGCATTAGAGCATATCACCATGAAAAATCACCCACTTACAAAGGTAGGAAGAAAGAGAGGATAAAAGAAACAGTGATAATGCAAAACAGCCAGAAAGCAATTATACAGCATTAGTAATTCTTTATATATCAATAATTACTCTCAATATAAATGGATTGAATTCACCAATCAAAAGACACAGAATGGCTACATAGACAAAAAAACAAAACCCAAATATATGCTGCCTACAAGAGACTCACTTCAGCTTTAAGGGCACATATAGGCTCAAAGCGAAGGGATGGAAAAGATAATCCATGCAAGTGTAAATCATAAAAGCAGGGCTAGCTATACTTAGACAAAATAAACTTTAAGCCCCAAATAGTAAAGAGACAAAGAAGGTTATTATACAATGATTAAGGGGTGAATTCATCAAGAAGATACAGCAATCATAAATATACATGTACCCAACATCAAAGCACTTGAATATATTAAGCAAATACTAACCAATCTCAAGGGAGAAATAGACCATAATCCAATAATAGTGGGGGACCTCAATATCTCACTTTCAACAACTGACAGATAATCCAGACCCCAAATCCATGAGAAAACTTAAATTACACATTAGACCAGATGTACTTAACAGAAATTTACAGAAAATTATATCTAAGAGCAGCAGAAGACACATTCTTCTCAAGTATACATGAAACATTCTCCAGAAAAGATCATATGTTAAGCAACAGAACAAGTATTGAAGGACACAGCAAACATCGGAATGGAAACAAATAAAATTGAGACCATAAAAACAGGAAGACAAAAAAATTAAGAGCTGGATTTTTGAAAAGATACACATAATTGACAAACCTTTAGCTAGACTACCTAAGGAAAAAAGAAACAGAATAAAATAAATCAGAAATGAAAGAGAAGGCATTATAACTCATACTACAGAAATACAAAGGGTCATAAGAGACTACTATGAATAATCATATGCCAATGAATTAAACAAACTAGGAGATATCCATAAACGCCTAGAAACATATAAACTACCAAGACTGTATCATTAAGATATAGGAAATCAGAACAAACCAATGGGTGACGAGATTTAATCAGCAATACAAACCTACCAATACAGCAAAGCCCAGTTCCAAATGGGCTTTTCACTAGTGAATTCCACCAAACTTTTAAGGAATAATGAATGCCAATCCTTCTCAAACTCTTTCAAAAAACTGAAGAGGAGGAAATACTCCCAAACTCATTTTACAAGGCCAATATTACACTGATAACAAAGCAAGATAATGAATACTACGAGAAAATGACAGACTAATATCCCTGATGAATAAAGATGCAAAATCTCAACAAAATGCTAACAAACCAAATTCAGCAGCACATTAAAAGGATCATATACCATAATCAAGTGAAATTTATCTCTGCGATGTAAGGGTGGTTAACATATGCAAATCAATAAATGTGATACACCACATTAACAGAATGAAAGATAAAAATCATATGATCATCTCAATAGATGCAGAAAAATAATGTGACAAAATACAACATCCTTTCATGATAAAAACCCTCAACAAATTGGGTATAGAAGGAATATAATTCATTATAATAAAGGCAATATACAACAAACCCACAGCTAATATCATACTCAATATCAATAGTGAAATGTCAAAAAACTGTCCTCTAAGATCAGGGAGAAGACAAGGGTGCCCACTCTGAGCACTCTTATTCAACATAGTACTGGAAGTCCTAACTAGAGCAATCAGGCAAGCAAAGGAAATAAAATGCATCCAAGTTGTAAACAAAGAAGTAAAATTGTCATTATCTGTAAATGACATGATCTTACATAGAGAAAACCCTAAAGACTTAACCAAAAAACTGTTGGAACTCATCAACGAATTCAGTTAAGTCACAGAAATTAAATTCAACATACAAAAGTTGGTTGTGTTTCTATACACTGACAATGAAATATCTGAAAAAGAAAAAAGGACTATCCCATTCCTAACAGAATCAAAATCAGTAAGATACTTAAGAATAAACTTAACAAAGGAAGTGAGAGAGATATTACAATGCAAACTACACCTCTTTGATGAAATAAATTAAGGAAGATACAAATGGAAAGATGTCTCATGTTCATGGATTAGAAGGATTAATATTATTTAAATGGCCATATCACCTAAAGCCATCTACAGATTCAATGTAGTCCCTCCCTATCAAGATTCCAATGGTATTTTTCACAGAAATAGAAAACAAAATCGTAACACTTGTATAGAACCACAAAAGACCTTACAGAGCCAAAACAATCGTAAGAACAAAGCCAGAGGCATCACACTTCCCAATTTCAAACTATACTCCAAAGCTACAGTAATTAAAACAGTTTAGTATTAGCATAAAAACAGACACACAGACCAATGAAACAGAGAGTCCAGAAATAAATGCCTGCATTATACGATCAACTAGTTTTTGACAAGGGAACCAAGAATACACAATAAGGAAGGTCTCTTCAATAAATAGTTTTAGGAAAACTGTATAACCACATGCAGAAAAGTAAAATTGGACCCCTATCTTACACCACTCACAAAAATTAACTCAAAATGGACTTAAATATAAGATCTGCTACTATAAAACTCCTAGAAGAAAACATAGGAAAAAAGCTCTTTGATACAGCACTAATTTTTTAGGTATGATTCCAAAAGCACAAGCAACGAAAGCAAAATCAACAAATGGGACTACATGAAACTAAAAGCTTCTGCACAGCAAAACAAATAATCATGAAAAAATAACATAAAATAAAAAAAGAAGAAAAGGCAACCTATGAAATGGAAGAAAATATTTGCAAACCCTATATCAGATAAGTAGTTAATATCTAAAATTTAGAAAGAACTCATTCAACTCAATTACCAAAACCCCCAAACAATCCAATTAAAAAATAGACAAAGGATCTGAATTGACATATTCCAAAGACATACAAATGGCTAACAGGTACATGAAAAGATGCTCAACATCACTAATCATCAGGGAAATTCAAATCAAAACACAATGAGTTATCACCTCACACCTGTTAGAATGGCTAGCATCAAGAAGACAAGAGATAACAAGTGTTGGTAAAAGTGTGGAGAAAAGGGAACTTTGGACAGTCTTGGTGGAAATCTAAATTAGTTCAGCCACTATGGGAAACAGTATGGAGGTTTCTCAAGAAATTAAAAATAGAACCACCATATGATCTAGCAGTCCCACTCCTGGATCTATATCCAAAGGAAATGAAGACAGGATATTGAAAAGATATCTGCATATCCTTGTTTACAGCAGCATTATTCACAATAGCCAAAATATGGAAACAACCCAAGTGTCCATCAACTGATGAATGGACAAAAAGATGGGATTATACATATAATTCAACCATGAGAAAGAACAACCTACCATTTGCAACAACATGGATGGACCTTGAGGGCTTTATGCTAAGGGAGATAACTTAGAAAAAGACAAATACCGTAGTGCTATCACTTATATGTGGAATTTTAAAACGTCAAACTCATAGAAACAGGGTAGAATGGTGGTTACTAATGGCTGGGGAATGGAAGAATTGGGAGGTGTTGTTTAAGGTTACAAACTTGCAATTACTAGATAAATAAGTTCTGGAGATCTAATGCACAGTACAGTGAGTACAGTCAACAATACTGTATTACAAATTTCATAGTTATTAAGAGACTAGATCTTAACTATTCTCATCACAAAAAATGGATGATAGTTATGTGACGTGGTAGATGTGTTAGCTAACACTACAGTGGTAATCATATCGCAACAGATAAATGTACCAAATCAACACATTGTACACAATGTACTCCTTAAACTTACACAATACTATATGTCAATTATATCTCAAAAATAACTATATTGCTATATATAGTATTTTTCTGAATTTCATTGGAAAATGATAATCATATTTACCTCTAGGATTAGGTCTCATGTTCAAAGCGGATTTGTACTTTGTTTCTCTAATTTAAAAATGGCTTTCATTTTTCTTGCATTAATTCCATACATCTTAAACTAGAGCCCAGTGATTATTCAAAACAATGTAATTGGTATCTTTTAGTGGACTGCTAGGTCATTTCTTGCCCAAACTCCTTAAAATATGATGAGAGGAGGAGGAAAGTGGGTATGGAAAAGAGCAGAAATTCAAAGGTATAGAAAGGAGATGGACCGCTAGGGAAGCCCTGAACACCTGCATTACAACAGAGGATGGATTAACAGTTGTCTACCAATGACTTGCAAGCAATGCTGCTGTTAACGGTTGGATTCTTGCCTTGTTCTCCAAATAGACGACCCTGTTTTTGATTTTGGCACCCCCGCTCATGACAGAAATCAGCCACATTGCTTCAACCAGACTAACTGCCTACCTGACCCACAAAATCGTGAGAAATAACAAATGTCTATTATAAGTCACTGAGTTTGGAGGTGGCTGGATAAGCAGCAGGTGATAACTGACACACCGCATTAATCCACTGCGATTATGAGTTGATTCAACAACTAGGTTTTCCTTTCCTGACAAATATGACCAGTAACACAACTGACTCAGCAGTGTCACACCCCATGGCTGAGAATTACCGGCCTAAGTGACAGGCAATTAAATACTATAACTGAAAGTACTGTTGGTAGATTTTAATTTCAGTGGTTTAAAAACTGTTCTGGGGACGTCCTGGTTTTCAGGAAAAGCTTCAAAGTCTGTCTTGAAAGAAAGGCCAGTATTTCGCTCTGGTTCTAGGGGACCACATGTGTTAAATATAGGGCTTTCGTTTCAGAAAAGTTTTCATTTCATAAAAAGGCCCACCTGAAAATAAACTTTCCTAAAAATGTGAAAGTCACTAAAATTGTCCAACTGCATTAGAATTATTAAGCCAACACCCAGAGAAGTAAGGTGGTTTGTTCAAGTTCATGAACTTGAAAGTAGGGCTGAGAGAGAAGGAATCCAAACTCCTTTCTCTACCCACCTGACCCAGGGTTTTGTCTCCTGCAACATCCTGAGACTTTTAGTTTGGAGAATGAGGCCTCTGCAGCCCCAGAGGGCCAAGAAATGTCTTAGCATCTGTGCTTTGATTTTTTTTTTTTATATTCAAATATTTACTAAACAACAGTCACTGTCACCTACATGCAGTTCCTACCTTAGGCATGTTTCCCTCTGAAGGAGGAAGCCAACCTACAGTTATAAAATAGCAGGTCTGGGGCAGCATTTTTACAAAGCTCTAAGTCTCATTAGCTACTGTGTATTTAAAACTCGATTCTCTCTCCCTCTTTTTTTTTTATAAAAAAAATATTCAATCCTTTAGATCTTATGTTATGTATATACACAGCTTTTAATATTGAGTGTTTGCTTTTGGGTAATCCAATAGAAAGATTAGGAACTTTAGCCCCAATATAAGCTATCATTATATTGGATTGCCCACACACTAACGTACAGTTTGAGTATTGTAAATGAGTCCCATTCATTTTGCAAACCAAGAACAAGTCAACAGTGTTTGCTTACAAGGTCAGGATTAATGAGCGCACTGTATTTTTCTCTTTCTTCCACTCCGCAGCAAGCAGTGAGCTCTCAGAATATGTGCAAGGAAATAACTCTTTAGTGTATAGTAAAATCACATATATAAATAAAAAATCCTTCTTCTTGCATAAGGACACTTCTGTCTCAGGGTAAATCCCAAATGTGGTTTAACCAACGTACATCTTTATCAAGCAGTCTTTACTAAAAGTTACCATGCCTGTTTCCCTAAGCAGGATAAATGAATATGCTTATGAATAGCAACTATTTACAAACAAGTTATCACATTTATCAAGTCAAAAGAAGCATAATAAAAAGCTTGCCAGAAACCATCATAGATAGAACTGGGCCAGCTTTTTAAGCGTCATACAATAAGTCCCTTAGCTACATCAGAATTGTTAATAAAGAGCTCGCAATATTTTAGACACATTTTGGTCAGTATGCTCCTCTTTGGTGCCAGTGGGGACCTCATACATTTCACACTTCATGAAACTGATGTAAAATTACAGCACAACTAAAAATAATCACATTCCTGTCTTGGAGGAAGAAACGGTTAAAAAAAAAAAAAAAAAAAAGGGTTATTGTTTTGATTCAGGTTCAAATACCATTGTGGGACCCATGTGCCGGGCACTTTCACTACATTCGATCACTTAATCCTCTGAGTAGCCTGACAAGGCAAACATTAATATCACCTCCTTTCCACAGAAAAGAAAACTGAGAGTCAAAAATATATATGAAAAAATAGTAACTTTGTAATAGAGAAGATACTTGTAAATACTATCTATGACCTCCCCACCCCCAAAAGATATCTACATCCTAACCATTAGAACCTGTAAATATGTAATATTACATGGCAAAGGGGAATTAAGGTTGCTAATCAATTGACCTTAAAATAGATAGATTATCCTAGATCAACCAATGGGCCTGATGTAATCACAAGGGTTCATTAAAAGAGGAAGGGAAAGTATTGATAGAAGAAGATGTTAGCCCAAGGGAGAGTTGAAGATGCTGATATGATGGCTCTGAAGATGGAGGAAGACAAACCAAGGAGTGCAGCAGCCTCTAGAAACTAGAAAAGGAGCAAGGAGGCAGACTCTTTTCTAAAGCCTCCAGAGAGAAAGGCAGCCCTGCCAAGAGCTTGATTTTAGCCCAATGATACCCATGTTGTACTTCTAACCTATACAGAACTGTCAGAAAATAAGCTCGTGTTGTTTTAAGGTTTTAAGACACTAAGTTTGTGCTAATTTGTTACAGCAGAAATAGGAAACTAATACACCACCATAACCAAGTGCCAAGTTTCACATCACCAGTGATGTCATGCTATGTCATGTGCCCCTGATACAACATGATGAGGAGGACATGTCATCACTGTGATATCCTTCCCCCAAACTCATCACCCCAGTCAAATCATGAAAAGACATCAAATAAACCCAAGTGGAGGGATGTTCTAGAAAATACTTCAAGTGTACTCTTCAAACTGTTCAAGGTCGTGAAAAACTAGGAGAGACTGAGAAGCTGCAACAGACCTGAGGAGCGTAAGAAGACAAGATGACTAAATGCGATGTTGCATCCTTGACTGGATGTTGGAGCAGAGAAAGGACATTTGTGGAAAAGGCAGTGAAATGTGAATAGAGTCTCTCGTTTAGTTAATAGTATTGTGGCAAAGTTAATTTCTCAGTTTTGACAATTTACCATGGTTAGGTTACCATTAGGAAAAGCAGGGTAAAAAGGAGGTGGGAACTCTGTACCTTGTAACATTCTGTAAGTCAAAAATTACCCCAAACTAAAGTCGATTAGAAATACAGTTATATTTTATACATGTATGTATTATAGATATTTATATATTATTTATGATATATTATATATAGACCATATAGTACATATAATGTGTATAATATACACCAAAGACACATGCCTTACAGAATCAACTTCAGAATCCATATCTTCTAAGTTCTGTTTCCTCATTCCCTCCCCAAGTATCCTGTTCTGTCTTCAGTCTCAAAATCCACTCAGAGTGAATTTGCCTGACCTATCTATACCATTAATTTAGTTAAAGTCAAAATTATCTGGAATAAAGCACAAGGTTCAATTACTTGCTTAAAATTAGGAACTGAATGGTTAAAAAAAAGTCTTAGAATTTTGTGGATCAAGGAACGTCTCTACAACTAACTTTTTCTCAGTTTCTCACTTCTTTCCTGCTTAGTCACAACTATTTTTGTGGGATTTTATTTTGAATCGGGAATAATCTATCTAGTGTAGTTTCTGGTATTGATGTTGGCTGAGAACGCTAGGTGTCCTGAAGCAAGTGCTAATGATAAAGACATCTTATCCCATCACTGGGATTAAGTGGGGAATGATAGCCATAAAAATAGTGAGCACTCCCTGAGCTTACTAGGATCCAGCCTTTAAATGTTTTTATCTCATTTAATCCACAAAACCTCATGATGTGGGGCTATCTTTACTCATTTCCAGATGCGGAAACTGAGAGACAGATCAATTAAGCAACTTGCTACATGCCCAATAAGTGGTGGAGGCGGATTTCAAACGTCACCAGTCTGATTCCAGGATTTGGTATCCGACAATAACTACACAACTTTGGGGGTGAAGAGTAGGGTTTAGTACATCCTTATTTTATATGATGATATTAAGAGCTAACATTTCTAACACTTATGAAAACATCACCTCATTTAAACCTCACAACCAAGCCTACGAGGGTGGTTATGTACTATCACTGTCACAGAGCAGGTTCTTTGGGCAGTAAACTCAGAGTGAGATTAGAATGCAGGCAGTTTACGGGCAAGTGTACCTCAGGGCTGTAGCGGAAGGGAAGGAAATGAGGTTGGGCACAGGAGGAGCGGGGCTGTGACACAGCCACGACACAGTTCTCAGCCATTCCTCCAGGGAGCTCTGGAGCTGAGATGGCCCTGCAGAGCTGTACAAACTGGGGCAAAGGGGCCAGGTGTTTACATCCCCTCCGCGACCAGTCACTGGATGTGGGCTGCCCTTGGGAAGTGTTGAGGCCTCGGGTGAGAGCAGATGGCAAGTTCCAGAACGGTGCTCGGCTATGAGTCATCAGCGCCGACACCCCTAGCAGCTAGAAAACAAGCACTTGAGTCCTGGGGTACAGGTGGAGTGCTAGGTGGTGTGCCAGATAGTTACAGATGAAAAGACTGAGGAATAGACAATAAATTAGTTACCTCAAGTCAAATAAATAGAAAACAACATACGTGAGGCAGGACCCCAGCTCTGTTGGACTCCTGCACAAGCCCTAACCAGTGTGCTATGCTGCCTCAAGGTACACAAGAACAACTGGGAACCAAAGAAAAGGTTAGCTGGAGTGTGGTAGCAACAAACACTTCCAGGTCAATACAACTCTAAGGGAGGCTACCTAATTCAGTCCAGGAACTCAGAGGCCAAGGTCAAATGCTCCCGGAGAAGTGACTGAATAAGGCAAGAATGAATTCAGTGTACATTTTTATTTTAGTTACAATGATTGTTAGCTATCTTTCTAAAAGGATGAAACCAAATTTCTTTCTTAAAAAGAACAAAAAATTAAAATACTTTTTTAAAGTTTACATGCAAAAAACATGAAAGATTAAAAATGGAACTTCAGATGCATATAGTAGTATAAGAATGCAACTCCCATACCAGCAATCTCCAACTTTCTGGGAAATTAGGCTTTCTTCAACTAGAACTCACATATGTGTAACTAACTCTGCTCATAGAGGGCAAGGGAATAGAATTCTGTGTACAAACGCATTTGTGAAAATTGATATGGTGATACACTTTAATATATTTACTCCAGCTCAAATAATTTAATAGTTCACTGTCATGGACAACCCTCAGAAATGTTTCACGTTTTCAGCTAATTGAACAGCAGCTGAATCAACTGTTCGATTAAACTTTTTTCAAAAGTACAGACCTTGTCTTATAATGCCTTTGCAAGGCTCTAATTTCCAATGTATCAAAGAGAGAATCTTATTCTTTCCATTCCGCACTTAACAAATGTGAGAAAATTGAGAAGATCTGAAGAGAAGTAACTCCAAACACACATGGGAGGGTAGCCGGAAGAATCAGAAGGAGCAAACTGAGAGGATGAAGGAGGAGGTGGAGAAGGAAGAGGCAGAGATGGAGGAGCTTATTTAAGGTTTGACTGTACAAATAGTAAATAATCACGAGGTCATTAGAAATGGAAAAGATTTTAGAAACTCTGTGTTCAATGCTCGGATTCATTTATCTCCACAAAACTGCCAATAAGTCTCACTCTTCCCATAATTCTACTTTCATCTTGCCTTTAAACATAAAGACGAGAAACTGTCAAATGCCTTTCCTTTCCAAAATCAAGCTATAATACGTCTATAAGAGCATTCCTCCAGATTTTCCCATCCAATAAACATTGCCTAAAAAGGAAATGACTCTGGTCTGGCATTAGTTCCTAAAAAATGTATTCTATGATCACTGCATTCTTTTCTAAGGATTCACGAAATAACTGTTTATTAATCCATTTGAGCACTTGACCAGGGGTGGTGTCACGCTCACACATCAAATCTATACTTCAGAATCATCCTGCTCTTTGATGTTTGCAAGATTTCCGCCTTTGGCCCCAGGTTGTCAGTGGTTTCCAGTGGTAAACAGTCCCAATGATATACAATCATAAAAGCTATTTTTGAATGAATTTTTCACTATATTGTAATATGAGAATTATTCTCTCTAGTTGAAAAAGACATTTGCAAAAGAGCAAAACTTCCATGCACAGAAGTGTTCAAGCAAACATTGGATGACTCCATGTCAGAGAGTTACGTGCTGCTACTTTCTTTCTGTCATCTATGGCTTCTACAGTCCTTCCAATGTGTTGGTACATCTACCACACAAATGTAATGCATTCATTCAACAAATGGTTACTGCGAAAAACGATTTGATTGTCATGTACTAAATACTGAGCTAAACAGTGAGGGGACAAAGAAAAATTAGGCAAAATCTGAGCCTATAAAGTTTACATCCTTCTTAGTATCACCAAAACTCATTTAATTGGAAGACATTAAATAAAAATGTTTTCTGAAAAAATTATTTTTAAATTAAATCAGTAATTTAGAACCAAACAATGATATTCAGTATCACCATTAACACCAAGGACCATACAGATTCTACTACAGGACTTCTCAGCACCCTGAATATGCTAATACGCATTGTGAATTTGTAGGAGCAGAAGAGAATATATAGTGTTTGCCAAAGTATGACCAGGGGTCCCTGTTTTCCCCTTGACACCTCTTAAGGGAGCAGGGTTTAGCAGAAAGAAACATCCTTTCCAACCAGGGTGGGAAATAATGGCCCCGAGAACTGTGTCTTTAGCACTGCACTGCCTGTTCCCATTCCGCGTCATCACAAAGCAATTCAAAGGCAATTTCAAGACGACTAATGAATAAGTGCGTGACTGAGCAATGCAGACCATATGCGTGAGGGAACTGACATTATATAAAGATCTTGTAGGAGAAACAGAAATTTATTTTTTATTCTAAGTGAGTAGTTTCAGAATGTATTGTATACATATGTACATTGAGTCCCAAATTAAAAGAGTGCCTATGTACAAAATGAATGGAGAATTTCTGCATCTACATGGCCTAATTTTTCCATCATTCAGATGTTTTTTTTTTCTTTAGGAAATCCTTTTGAACTCTTGGGATATACAGTAAAAAAAAATTGTACATTTGTTAACCTTACCCCCCCCACACCCAAAAAAAAAAATCGCTATCTCTGGTTGTGGTATCCAAAAAAATCTATTTTTAAAAAATTCTAGTGATTCTTATGTGTGCCAAAACTGGAGAGGCACTGAACTAGAGTCCAATCTCTTCCTGCTCTTGTTCCCTAATTTGAAGAAGCATCTCCTTACAGTGCAACATTTTTAATCTCCAGGGCAATGGGATCAAGGGTCACTATAGGTTAACAGGAATCCACAGGGGAATAAGAAGCACTGTTGTGTCAAGGGTGGCAACCTTATTAAAATCCAAACCTTTCAATGGGGAAAACACAAGAAAAAAATAAAAATGGCTAGTTTGGGATTAATTTCCATCTCACTGCAAATTGGAAAAGCTAAGAAATCAGAGGAAGGCAAATAATAAGCTTGAAGACAATGAGATAATATATTTCTAAGCATTTATAATACATATTTATTTCTTATGAAGTTAAAATAAGTATCTAGAAGAGAAAGAAGATTCTGGGAAAAATGACTGCCTAAGCTTACATTCCTGGCCTCCCTGTCTTCCCCTCAGCTTCCAGTCAAAGAGGCTTAACCAATAAATTAACCTTGATGATAAAAACTCCAGAAAAAAGCACAGTTAGGTATGTCATTGTTGGTAATGCCTGTGACATAATCAACAGACCAACAGAGCTTAAGGTTAAGGCTCTTGAACTAGGGTTTGGTATGAGACACTGGTAGACTCTGGATTTGGGTAGGGAAGGGGGTTTCTGCTCTTCACTTTCTTCTGAAGGTGGCCTGTTTAGCTAGTAAAAGAAATCTAGAGGAAAATACACTCAAACTGAACCATCTGTGGTCCATTAGTCAAGAGATGCCATTTCTCTTCTGCTTGGTCCTCAAGAGGCCCAAACTGAGAAGCCCTTCTCCTTATTCCCCAGTAGAATACTCACAGTTTTTCCTGCCTGATCCTCGCACAGGTTCTCCAGGATTGCCACAGACCGAGGTCCCAAAATCTGTCTGTGCTGTACTGAAGTTACTTATACCTACGGGCACGCAAAGAAAAATTAACACACCATCAATGTAGGCACCATAAAGACATCCACTGGGAGAAAATATTTATATTCCATGCATAACAAATGTTCTACAAATATTTACATAAATAAATTCCATATATTTATCCCATAAATAACAAAGGTCTAGTATCTAAAATACTTACAAAGCATTACAAATCATAAAGGAAAAGTTAAATGACCCAACAGAAAACACGGTCAAAGAATATGAAAACGCCCTACAGAAACACTCATCCCGGAAAAACTCTTGCACATATATAAAAGAAGTCATGTACAGACATATGGATTTCAAAATTACAGAAAAATGGGAACAACCCATTTTTAAATTATTGTTTATTCGTATTCATGGTTATTCGCATAGCTGAATACAAAACTAAAATGAATTAAATAGAAAGAGATTTGCTTCCAAATGAAACAAATGTTTCATTTGTAAAACTAAAAGAAAAAAAAAAAAGCCAAAACTTATGATTTCAGTCATGTGTTCACAGATGATTATACTATTTTTTCTATTGTTCTAAATGCTGAAAATATGTTTTTTAATGCAAGAAGGATATAAAAAGATCTTAGCTTAGATGAGTAACAACTCAAGTTTTCAATTTAGAAGAAAATCACCAAATCCCTGTTATGATAAATAAAAGAGACACATATAGATAAAACTGATGAAATAACTAAGAATAAAGACAAAATTTTACAAGCTTTCAGACAAAGAATAGATGAAAACAAAAGAGAGTCAGACTAGAAACAGATTTCTAACCTTCAACTCTAGGCGGCAAAATCTATACATTTATAATCTGTTGTCAGGAAAGAACTGTGATTTCAAAATCCTATTCGTAGCAAAGATATAATTTTTATATGAAAACAAAAGAACTTCCGGTTTCTTGTTCCACAAATAAGGAGCCTGTAAGATGCCATTCCATCCCAGCAAGTAAAAAGCTGAACACTTAAAAAACCAACAGCTCTTCTTAGGCCCACAGAAGAGAGGAGGGCACAGGGCCAACCACTGGCCCCAAGACTGGAGAGAGAGACAGGGGGATACAGGGAGTCCAGGTCCACTGGGCAGAGACTCACCAGTGGAAACCACGCCAGGAACCAATGCTGGGAAGGAAAACTTGAACTCTGATGAATTGCTGGCAGTTCAGTGTGGACAACTCTGAGAGTTAAAAATTCCAGGGGAACTCAGTTATAAGGGGCCCCACAATATTGTGAGATTTACCTCCAGGAGCTTGACAAGCCTCCCACAGTAACCAGAGGAGAAAACTCCCCTCATGCATTGGGCAGGGGGAAGGGAAATGGAACCACTTTTAAATATGTCAGAACACGTTGTTCTTAACAAGGCCTGCACTCAGGAGAAACTAGTTAACCAGAGCCCGAGTTGCTGGCATTTAATCAGAGCCTAACTGACCTGGGAGAAGGGAATATCCAACACCAGCTCCCTTTAGCCTTCGGGTGGGGAGAAAGGAAATACCCAACTCTACCTACTCTAGCCATCCTGTCCCACCTAAGGAGAGAAAAAAACACTGAGAAGCACTGGTGAAGTTCACAGCTGAAAGGTACAGGCTCACTAAGAGTGACACCTGATCACAGGATTAGAGGACACTTCCCCTCTCCCCACACCCCACCGCCACATTACTAACAGCCTACTTAACAGCAGTCCCTTTTACCCAATACATCAGCTGCAGCTATCATGAAAGCAAAAGAAAGACATTTTCTGACATGCAGCAAATAATGCATATACCTTCTATAATCATCCATATAATCTTTGAGGAAAATACTAGACATGCTCCTACCAAACGAGAATTTAATGAGGACACCGTCAACAAAATAAAGGAAAACAAAATTCAATGAGTGGCAAGAGGGCTTCCCTGGTGGCGCAGTGGCTGAGAATCTGCCTGCCAATGCAGGGGACACGGGTTCGAGCCCTGGTCTGGGAAGATCCCACATACCGCGGAGCAACTAGGCCCGTGAGCCACAGCTACTGAGCCTGCACGTCTGGAGCTTGTGCTCCGCAACAAGAGAGGCGGCAATAGTGAGAGGCCCGCACACCGCGATGAAGAGTGGCCCCCACTCGCAGCAACTAGAGAAAACCCTCGCACAGAAACGAAGACCCAACACAGCCAAAAATAAATAAATAAATAAATAAATAAATAAAATGAGTGGCAAGAAATGATTTTAAAATATATATGTAAATATGTATGTAAATACTCAAACTTATGTGACTAGGTATTATGATTAAAGTATTAAGCAATGATTTTAAAAACAAAGATATGACTATAGTTCATAAATAAAAATTCTAAACTGCTTAAATCCAGCAGTTGGAGAAGTAAATGCATTCCAAACATTTTCTGCGGTAGAGATTTTGGGAAACCAGTTATGTGAAATGTTCTGTGCAGGTTTAGACATTATTTAATTTACTCTGATGTAGATATATCTTTACATAGATGGTTACAACAGGAATAAGCAGTAATAGGATAAGAAATGCAGTAGTACTGTATTTCCAATTTAAAGTAGGGAGTAAAAGAGGAACAGAAAGACATTTAATCAAGTCAGCATAGAAAAAACAAGTTGGAAATTGGGGGAAAGGAAACAAATGTACTCAATAATTAATATAAAGTATGGTGAAAATATTAATATTTAATTACAATAAATATGAAGGATTGAAATTATTTATTCAAAGGCGAATACTATCAGACTGAATGAAATAAGGAACTCCAGTGACATGCCATTTACAAATGATACACATAAAACAAAATCTCAAAGACAAAAACAAAGGAATGACAAAATCACAGAATTACAAACAAAAGTAAAGTAGCATGGCTATACTAACATCGGATAGCGGGCAATTCAAGGTCAAAGGCAGGAAAAAAGACTAATCAAACTTAATGGGTACTGCACACTTGCTATTTAGATTAAACCACAAAAAACTGTCATTTTTAGGGCACAAGTAGTCAAATATTGGCAATTTCAAGTGTCAACATATAACTATTAAAAGTCTTTAAAAAGTAATCAAACACATCTCTTTATTATAATTCTAGTAAAGCAAAGATTATTCAACATTGGGAAATGTTTAAAATCGTCAAGAAAAAAAAAAAGGAAACTCATAAGATTATACTGACAAATGCCAAAACATATTTGCTAAAGTTCTTCAACCATTGCTAACAAAGTTTCTAAGAAAAACAGGACTAGGAAAAAAAAAAACCACTAAGGTACAAAAAATACTTTAAAAATTAACATCAAATATTTATTAAACAATGAAATGATACAGTCCAAATAAAATCAGAAATACATGAGGATGACCACTATCACCATACTTATTCAACTTGCTTTTAATAATAAAGGGAAAACAGTTTATTTAAATAGTATATGAAATTGAAAGAAACCAATATTTTTATTGTCTGATTATATGATTGGTTTTAGAAAAGAAAATCCAAAAAATTCTTCTGATAAATTTTATATTTAATAAGAGAGATTTGCACTGTAGCTGAATACATTTGCAAACTCAACTGTATTTCTTTAGAATTTCACTGGGCAGTTAAAAATAGGAATAAAGAGGAAAATCACAATAATAACTGTTGACTACCAATTCACCGAAGGGACCATCAAAATAATCTTTTTATCAAGCACAGCCAAATTAATCGTTCTGTATTAAGGGAGAACACCACCTCCACAGACTCTTAGTAGAATCTTGGCAGGAGATATTTTTAAAGTTTGGGGGATTGGATTTAAGGTGGATCTTCCCACGCAGTGGGGAGGTCTTGATAGGGATGAAACAAAATTCATGATATAAGAGTTTAGGATTGATGGACATAGGGAAATGATAATTTTTAAGCAAGTCTTAAAGAGTAAAAAAGCCCAACTGACCAAACTAATTTTTCTGAGAAGGAAGCTGTTTATCCTGATGAGAGCAAGTTGAAAATGTTTTCTTTGAAAAAATGAAATGTCTGAAAATTCCTGAAACAAACATATAATTATGTCCCACTGTTATAATCCTGAACAAAAATTTCTTGGAATAATAATGTTCTGTTAATGCACATAATCAAATAGTAAAGTCACCTAGATGTAGAGTTTTATACTTAATCATATTAATCTGTGACTATTAATGGTTTTGTATCTCATGACCAAAACTGTAAAATGCTAAGGATAAATTTAATAAGATTAGGTTCAAAACATATAGAAACTTATAAAATAAGATACAATGGAGACCTGGTTGGGAACACTTAAAATAATTAAACTGTGTTATTTTCTAATTATTACATAAATTTAATGCACTTCCAATCAAATTTTTAGAGAACTTGGTGGGGAGAAAGGATCCTAAAAATTGGTTTTAAGTTTCTTATAAACAGGTATTTTGTAAAAACTGCTTTAGAAGTTTTGGGAGAAAAATGAAAACTCTAGAAAAACTGTAGAGTGTGGTAAAGTTTATTATTCCTCTTTATTCAAAACTGTATGTAATTGACCCAAAAGCAAATAGCTAGATAAGTAAACAAACTAGAGAGTCTAGAAATAGATTTAAGTGTATTAGGGAGGTTAATATAAGTGTGGCATTTTAATTGAATAAGAAAAAGATCTTTAATTTGCTGTACAGTTCTTGCACAGTAGCGATCCCCACAGTAGCTATTTTAATCTAGATGAAATAAAGTTCTAAGTGTTCAAGAAAAGTTAATTTAAAAGTAAAGAAAATTTTGGAAAATATTCCTGTAACCTTTAGGTGATAAACTCTTACCAGAAAAGAAACTCAAAACCAGAAAAGAAAAAGTTATGTATTTGACTGCTTTTTAAAAAAAATTATATTTAAAAAGACAATTATTAAAGTCAAAAGACAAGAGAGGCTGGAAGAAAACTGTTCTGCAATACATATAAAAACAAAAAAATAATTAATATTCATAATAAGATGAGGAAAAGCCAAACCACCCAAAAGAAAATAAACACAGGATATGGCAGGCATTTCACAAAAGAAGAACGGCAAATAGCCAATAAACATGAAAGGATGCTTACTGTAACCAGTCGTCAGGAAAATGCAGTCAGATACCATTTTGCACACATCAAATTTGCAGAGACAGAAAGAAAATGCTCAATAGGCTACATGTGGAAATAGGCCCTCATATTCTGTGGCTAAGACTATAAATTTCCACAACTTTCTGAAAGTCTACCAAGTTAAAAAGATGCACTTTGAACCAGCAAATCTCCTTTTGAGTATTTATCACACAGATAGAATGTACCAGTTTATAAGTGATTTTTAGGTGTATTTTAGTAATATCATACACTTACAACAAATTACTTATTTCATTTTCCTTACCAGTTTAAAATAATAGAGACACAAAGAGGACAGTCATCAAATAATGAACAGTTGATCACATTCTGGTACAGTCATCCTATAGAACATCAGAAAGCTATCATAGGAGAGGAAAAATTCTCCTCTGAGTGTCTGGCTGGCCCTGAGGATTAAACTGATTTAAGACAGATTAACAGAAAAGAAAGCATACCAATTTTATTAAATTTTTACATGTTCGTAGGAGTCTTCGCAAGAGAGTGAAGACCCAGAGCAGGAAGCTTTTATACATTTTAGACAAAGATACAATAAAATTGTGAAAAACTGACAAGCCAAAGGGGTTTGGGCTATGGGTAGCAAATGGTGAAGAAGTAGGTAGAAAGATAAGACTTTTACAGAACAACTATATCATCCAAGAGAATGAGTGCCCCAGAAGCCCCCAATGCCAAAGTAAACCCTCAGCCTACCAGAGGAAAAAACTTGCCAGAAATATGATAGAATAGTGAAAAAAATAAGTCAATACATGTCATGATTTTAGTATTTCCTGTAATACAGTTTTCACCAAGATAGGAATTAAAAATAAAGGTAATATACATTTACAAAGCTATTCATAACCAACTTATCTGGTGATTATCTACAAGCATTTTTTTCACCTTGTCAAATGTCATTCTTTCCCTAAATGACATAATATCTAAACTATGAAAGTACTACGATAAATGAGCAGACGTTTGACAAAAAATAGCCCATGGATGTTCCTTTTTCAATCTTAAATTCCATGTATTCAAAGTCCGTTACCTTCTCACTAAAGTGTCTCCACTCTAACCACTCCAATTCTGTGAATCTTCTTAACCAAAAACCTGGAAAATCATCTCTAGAGTTCTTCACTTTATTTACATGATAGCTGTTTCTAAGCCCCATTACTTTTTCATTTGAAAAATTTCTTGCATTTATCTCTTCCATTTCACTCTGATAGTCATCACTCTTATCAAAGTATTTATCACCTTACACCTCAATTATAGTTTATACCCAATCTCATGATTCTCTGTTTTGGCACCTCGTCTCCTCAAGTTCCTTTTCAAACCACACATCTACTGTCCTTTTCAAATGCCTACGCTCACCTCTTAATATAACAAATCCCAACAACTCATTCTGCCTGGCTCTTAAGTCGTACGGTACACACTCACTCTCCCCTCTTAGGCTTGGTCTTTTGGAATAGCAACCTTCCACTTCCATCCAGAATAAGATCAAGAGCACAACATGGGCAGGGAGACTGTGGGTGCCCCAACCATGCCAGCAATTTAGTCATCTTTTAAAATAATAGATTTTGACTTCCATTTAGAGCAGAGCCAAGTACAGTTTGAGAGAAGGCAGGACAAAGACTCTCTACTATTGTCACAAGCAGCTTAGCTGTATCAAATTGACAATACCACCCCCCATAAACAAGCCCTGATGCTTGCCAAATCCGTCCTCCACAGAGCGAAATTTAACAATCACCCATATTAACTCCCGTCCTTATCAAAGTATTCTTTCCAGAATACAGAATATTCATTCTCTCCCAGAGAAATGATAGGAAACATAATTTTCGCCACCATGTTGTATTTCAGTAATGTTTTTCCTCCTCAGTGTTTTTTCAGTTCCGCTTAGAGATAGGTACCAGGATGACTGTCTACAGCTTAATCTACCTTCATGCACGATTCTCTTTCACTGCATACTTCTGCTCTTTCACACATGGAATGCTTCCCTCTTTCCTGTCCACCTATGAAAATGCAATTGACTCACAAGGGCTGACTCCAATTTCACTCCTGCCTAAAGCCTTTTCTGATTAATCAGAATATATTTTTCCCCCTTTGGCAATTGTTGTTCTGTTACTGTCTCACCTATGTTCATTTTGTCTCCTGGTGGAGACTGCAAGTTACCAGTGATCAAGCACCCTATGTTTTCTTTCTTTCTTTTGTGTCTCTCTAATCACGTAGTACGTACTCAGTGATCAATAGGGATGTGTTAATCAATTAAAAACTGTAAGCCATAATAGCTTATTTGACAGATCAATGTAAAAACAAATTTATGAACAAAACTAAACTTAATTACTAAATAACATTTTACCTTCAATAATCTGTTACAATATCACAAGAAGTCCTCCCCAAACAATGTATAAATCAAGACACAATAGACTGTTCATTATTTATCAATATATTTGACAATATCAAAGTAAAGTGGAATATTATATACGGGAATCACATTTTCTGCCCCAGAGATATTAATTCAAACAGTCTAAAATTCAAAATTTTTCAAGACGACGACTCTTCCTTTGTACCTGAAGACACCCAACAAACAATCATTGTGTTTCAGTTAAAATAAAATAATACAGTATGGGGAAATGCAGGAGTCTGAGAAATGCCCCATAAAAGAGGAAACAAGGGAAAGTTTCCATTAAGATCCTCTACTGGAAATGTTTCTTATATTTTAGATATTCCTAGGAGTGCCGGAAGAGAGGAATTAGACATCAATGATGTTCATGAACACGACGACCTAGGGAATTCATAACAGAGCACACTGACTTGCATGTTACATAACAGTTCTGAAAATCCTTCCAGATCTATTCATGTATTTGAGAACAGATGTTTCTTCTTCATGATTTTTTTTTCTTTTCAACATTGAAAAACTGACTTTGAAGTTTGGGATCAATTTACAGATTTCCCATAATGTTAAGTCATTTTCTATAATGTTCTATTTGGAGTAAAATTCATGTTTATTTTTATAGCAATGGAAAAATCTCCCTTTGGAATATAAAATGGGACAGTCAGTATGATTAGGAAGTCAGTTAAACAATATATTTTGTTTGGAGACAATCTGTTTTGTTTTGAATTCTTAGAGAAAAAAGAAAAAAGTCAAATAGTAAAAATATCTGTTAAAATAGCACTAATTTAAAATTAATTCAGGTCCTTATTCAAAAAATTGTTTTAAATGTTTCATCAATTTCCCACAACTCTTCTAATTTAGCTATGCTTGAGTTAATTTTTAGAATCATGTTTCATGAGTGGGCCTCAAAACTTCAGGTTTAATGGTTCAAAAATGGTGAATGTTGAATCTACTAGTTTATAAAAATAATGAAATCAAAATATTTTAGAACAGATACTAATACAAAAAAGCAGGAAATGAATGTAGAAAAGTAATGCAAATGAAATTTTAGCACAAAGTGGAACAAAGCCCACGTCGAATTACAAAACATGGATAGGGCAGGTCCACAGTTTGGCTCCCAGTGAAGAGTTTATGTATTTACCAACACAAGTCAGCATTTTATGAAAGATTTTCCTAATAAATAGATATAACAACGCAAGCAACACGATCTGTATTAAACAAGTTTTGTTTCTTTTCTACAGCAGAGCTCCTCCTTCCTTCCCGAGCACTGTGTTAAGTAAAACTTAAGTTAGAAATCTTTTGTAGTTTGTTTTTAGATATAAAATGTTATGATTATATATTTACTGTATTTTGCTCCCAGTAAGTGAAATCAGTTTTGTTGATTACTCCTCCTTGTGCATGAGACAAATACCTATTATACCCATCAACCACTTAGGATTTTTTTTAAGATTTTGTTCATTTAATGACCACTGAATCACATTTTAGTTAAGAACTGTCCAAAGTTGAAGCTCAATCAAATGGAGCTTTTAGATTACTTTTAATAATAAATGTCATTAATTTTCCTTAATATTTTTATTTAGTTTTTTCTTTTAACAATATATATTTAATTTTGCAAAAGTAGTTCTAAAGGATACCAGGAAGGTGGAAATTTATGTCAGTCCTAACCACCTTTTAATAATGAAAATCCAGGAATTCGTGAGACTTTTTTTTGCGAAATTAAGCAACAGCTTCTACCTTTGGCTGCTAATTGATCACAACATGAGCGAGGGCAGAGTAAAGATCAATTATCACACAGTGGTACCCGTAACATAAGGAAAACTGCAATTAGGAGCCTTTAAAAAAACCAGATTCAGTCGGTGTATTTCTTCTCTCTTTTCAATGACTGAGAATGAAATCTTCCTTCTCAGACCACGTAAAATTAGTCTTAAAAAGTGACTCAAGTGAGGTGAGGCACTGTTTGAGTTTAACACATTTGCTTCAGAATCTAAAATTTGCTTCATTTTATTGCTAACTTCTCTGGTCCTTTGGAAACTTTACTTCCCTTTTCAACCATATAATCAAACCCATAACCAACCTTGAAGACAGATTTAAGAGAATATATTTCTCATATAATTTTTACAAACATTTTCTCATACAAATTTTTCTCACTATGTACCAGATTGTGACTCTGATAACTATTCCCTTGATCAAAGCGCAGTAATTCCATCTAGTCAGTAATTATACAGTTAAAAAAAAAAAACTTCACCAGGGGAAATATAAATGGTGACACAGGAACTCTAATTTACCCCCATCCAACCACCCACCCACAAAATATGTAATACTCCTCTCACAGTTCTTATTACTTCAGAAAAAGTACTTACTGAAAGGAACTTGTTTATATTAACCAAAGGCTAATTTAGTGTTCTCACCTTTACATATAGAGAAACACATAGAAAATTAAATATAATTATATTCAAAGAATATGATTTAAGGGAAACACAAAGTTTTATTTTCAAATGCTAAGTGTCAAATCTATTATAACCAGTATTACAGAAACAGTAATCTTGAGCAGCAATTATTTAGTATTTTTATGAAAAGTTTAATAGGAAGATATGCTCACATGATTTTTTTTAATTTGAAAGAGTAACAACTAAAATGGGAAAATTGGAAACAAAAAAATTTAGAAAAACCCAGGCAAGATACACTTTTCATAAAAATAAACATATTTCTGGTGATATAAACTGTAGCCATGTAAAATGTCCAATATACATCCAGATCTGGAAAACATGTTTGGGTTATGGATTGACAATGTGAATGAGCAAATGCCTTGAGTTTAGCTAAGACACAGGAATTGGGCATATATAAAGATATAGTTAGGCAAGAAGTAGTCAGCCAAAACAGGAGAAAACTACATGATTCAGTATGTCCATGCAGGTACACAGGTCAAAAGATCAAAGAGTAAACCTGTGACTTCTGATTCTATTTCCCTTCTTGGAGTGGGCATTCCCTTGCCTAAAAGGAATTGGCCAGAAGCCTATAGTTCAACCCTGTCCCTCAATGAGGCAGGATAGTGATACTTAGATTCATTTACATTCAACAATTATTTATTGAATGTCTATCAACTATATTTCTGGTACTCTGAGGGGCTGCTGTGTATACAATGGAGGGCAAAACATACATGATCCCTGCCCTAAAGAGCTTATGATATAGTGACAAAGACAAACAATAATAATCAAAGACACACGTACACAAATAAAGGCTTGAATAGTGTAGTAAAGAAAAAATATAGAGTTCTGTCTTATGTCGGTTTCCTAGAAACAGAGCCTGAGATCAGGATTCTTGTTCAAGTGACTTATTGACGGAGTGTTCCCAGGAAGACTGGAGTAAGGGAAGCAGGATAAACAGGGAAGAAATTTAAGCAAGAATGTGGACTCAGCTGGAGACTAGTTTGGGCTTGACCCCAGAGGGATCTCTGGAGCATGAACCGCACCACCAAGCTGGTCTCACATTGAGGCAAAGAGGCACACTTTTTGTAGTCGTCAGTCATTGGGTGATGGCTATCAAGTAGAGTAGGGGTGGCGGGAGGGGTACACTTCTTTTGTGAAGATACCCAAGTTGAGATCAGAAGGTTGTACAGTGTTTGCCTCAGAAAATAGAAGGACCTAGAATATGCAAGGTAGTGAAAGAGGTCAGCAATAACAGGGTATCACAAGATGATACCTGGAGAGAGGCAGACAGGAGGTAGATTATCAAGAATCATATAGAACATGTGAAAAATGCTATTTTTTATTCTAAGAGCAATGGACAACTTCCAAAGATTACAAGCAGATGAGGTACTTAATCAGGTACGTGTTTTTGAAAGATTTTTGGAGAAAAAGAATCAAGTGCAGACCTTGGAATATCAGTCAGGTGATAATTTTTTGTAGGGATCTAGAAGAAAATAATGATGGTTTGAACTACAACAGTGATAGAGCACATGGATACGTATAATTGGATTAAAGAGTTAATTACCATGTTAAACTGACAGGACGTGTTTATGAATAGGTACCACAAAGAATGCAATGAGGTATAACAATACCATACCAGTTCTCTATCTTGTGTTATTTTCTTTAGCTATGCTATACTACCCAGGGACTAGCACAGATAAAGAGGTCAGTAAAGTTCAACCAGATTTGATTATTGCCTGGATGTAATGAAAAGGCAAAGGGATAAGAGAGGTTAGGTCATGGGTGAGAGAGTTACCAAAACAGTGGATCACAGAATTCAAACAGGACCAAGAGATAACGAAGAAACAATGGGGTTACAAGTATGGAGAGATGAGGCATGAACGAGCTGGAGATATGGACTGGGTAGCATAGAGATTTGTGCTGCCTACTATGTACAGTTAGTTCAATTGTTCTAATTGCGAAATTATCCAAATTAAATAAATTAAATTTAATAGCAATAAGCCCCTGGAAGAATGCATAAAGGAAATTAAAGAAAATTTTACCAAGAGAAAAAATTCTGTTCATATATTACCAATGTAGAGATGATTCAACAATGTAATTCAATGGTACTCGAAGCAAATCCGTCACTGATTAGATGGATTTCGAAGCAGTGTGGACTAGCTTGGTACTAGTTAGACAGTACATTCATCATGGTACTTATTAAGACTGTACAGTGAATTCTTCATTGCAGCACTAAAGCAGATTAAGAGAAATTTGGAAAACCAGTGGAACCATACAAAAAGCAAAGTAAAAATAATCTTAAGATGGGCCAGGGGATAAATTCTGAGGTCACAATGATCTCACTGTTTGATCTGCTTGGATAATTTCTTCAGTTCTTTATTTTTGAATCTATACACACAATCTTTGTGAGTTTTGTGTAGATTTTGGAGTCCTTGAATTCCACTACTGTCAAGTAAATGGAAACAGGAGTGAAATCAGAAAGGGAAATCTGCAGTGTGTTCTCTGGAATGGTTTGGAACTGCCTGACAGGCTGCCCCAGTTGGCAGTGAGGATCTTGGATCCATGAAAAACACAGCTGTGTAGACCAGGCTGTAGATCAAAGGTTAGAATGCCTATTTTTATTTTAATGTTGTGAAAAATTCCCTGGTCCAAGAACCACACAGATTCTGACATAAAGGCTGCAAAGAGAGAAGTCAAAGGCCTTCAGTTCTGAAGTCCCTTGGAAGGATCATATATTAGTGAATAGGTGGAAATGAAAATGCTCAGATTAAAATAAAATCACGTAAAATTTCAGCATGAATTTTGGAAGTCTAAAAATACCCTTATTGCAAGCAGAATGCATTTTAAAAGCTTCTATACTAAACTTTTACTTCTGAAATTAAACAACACGCTGTTTACAGCAACAGTGAGCTGTTGTTCTGAGATTCTTAAAGGTGATTATAAATGAGTCAAGATGACATTTGGGGCTCCAGAAGCAGTGCTCATCTCATTATCAGAAACTTTTTTGGCTGAGCTGGGACTGCCTCTCTCTTAATTCTAGTAGAAAAATATGGTAAGGCTCTGATCTGTGCTATTTAAAAAATTGTTTAAGGTAGCAGGACTGAATTAACCATTCCATGTCCCTTTTCCCTAATATGGCATCACATCTCCTTCCCACACTGCCTCAAAGAGTCCAGTATTTGCCTCAAAATATATATATTTCTTGAAGCCAAGAAAATCGGCAAAACTGTTCCTGATAACCAAACACCTATTTATCTATATCTGAAACAGGGTCCACGGGATCGTTATCTCCTGCAACTGGATAAGCCCCCACTGCCCAATACCCTTCCAAGAGCTGTTGAGCTTTTGGTTTTTGGTTTTTTTTAACATCTTTATTGGAGTATAATTGCTTTACAATGTTGTGTTAGTTTCTGCTGTATAACAAAGTGAATCAGCTATACATATACATATATTCCCATATCTCCTCCCCCCTGCATCTCCCTCCCTCTGACCCTTCCTGTCCCACCCCTCTAGGTGGTCACAAAGCACCAAGCTGATCTCCCTGTGCTATGTGGCTGCTTCCCACTAGCTATCTGTTTTACATTAGGTAGTGTATGTAAGTCCATGCCACTCTCTCACTTCGTCCCAGCTTACCCTTCCCCCTCCTCATGTCCTCAAGTCCATTCTCTACGTCTGTGTCTTTATTCCTGTCCTGCCCCTAGGTTCTTCATGACCTTTTTTTTTTTTTTTGGTATTAAACTGTGATAGCAGAGATGCCCCAGTCAATACTGAAAGGAAGAACCTCCAACAACTGAATAAAAGAGAACTTCCTACTCCACAAGTAGTTCCCCAAGATTTGAGAGAGAGGGCCAGCAGTTCATAAAATCTACCTGAGTAGCTTTCTGTCTCATTTATTTTTATAGGTTCCTCACTTTCAGCAGGATTTTTTTTTCCCCACAGTGTTTTACATTCCTAGTAAATGCCAGTTCTCAAAAATACCTGGTAAAAAATAAAGAAGTGCAGGAAGATCAATGAAATCTTTTAAATAGTGTCTAAAAATGGTCCTGGGTTGGTTTTTTTTTTTTTTTCCTCTTTTGTAATCTATGGGATATTTGGGGAAGTCATTATAGCATTTGGACAGCATCTGTGACCTTAACGGGGGTGGACCTTTAATGCATTACAGACATATGTCTTAGCAACTTTAGTATATGCCATGCCTATAAACCGATGGGTGTATTATAAAAGCAATTGGCTTTTAATCTGAATACATTACTATCAGAGCAACGTATACTTAAAAGAGTTCTATCTATAGTTAAAAGAGTTCTATCTATAGTTAATTATTTAGCTCAGAGATTTAAAGCCACGTGGTAAATGGGTTTCTCATTTTCTTAACAGAAGGTTAGATAAATCTTTTAAATGCTATCACAAGTTGGCAGCCAGGAGATCTCTGGTTGGCCTCTATTCTTTCAATTTGTTAGACGCTACCTGCTATCAGTTTCAACATCCAGGTTTGCCAGCTGCCCTCGTGTGTTCTGGGTAGCATCACGCAATGAAGCTGTTATGTACAATTACACAACCGTTCCCAACCACTTAAATCTAACATTACCCTAGAACAGCAAAGGCAAATAGGTCCAAACCTATTCCATTCCACGAGTATACTAATGTGTCAAATGATTTTAATAAAGGTTTTATGTCAAATCTCTTAGGGGATTGTGAAGAAAATAAAACTTCACCCTGCCTAAAATCAGAATTGTCTGCCTCTCTCTCACGGTGGGAATATGAATATTCTGCTGAAAACTAGGGTGGCTGTTGCTTTCTGTTGCTCTCTGCTACTCCTGTTTTCCAGGCCTGGGAACAGATGGTGCGCCACCTGACTCGGAATAGTCTAATGTAAGATTCATTGTGCTTCACGGGAAATCAAAGATCAAGCAACATTACAGAAGGTGACGCAGCACCTCGGCAACCAGGAACCCAGTATGATACAGTGGAGTGGCGAAGGAGGAGGGGAGGAGAGCAAGAAATTCAAAGCAAAAACTGGAAAAGACAAAGAGAGAGAGAGTATAAAATCAGTCAACGTACTTGGAAAATAAAACCTTCAGTCCTTGAAGGCTAGCATTTGAAAATACTATCAAACTCCATCCCAAATATTTAGCCCAAAACAGTAATAACTCTCTCTCCAAAGGACTTTAGCTATCTCATCATTGTCAACACTAAGAGATTATTCTATCATATCCTTCAAGATATGTCTTAAATTCAAATCACCTTTAAGGCACAACAGTAGAGGTTGATAGTGACAAGTGGAAATTAGTAACTTTACCAAAACTATGGAGAAGGGGCCTAGGACAGAATAACTTGGATTACGTGAGCTAAGGTGTCCTCAGAGCTGTTTTAAAAGAATAGCAAGTGCAGTCCCAGCAATCCCACTACTGGGCATATACCCAGAGAAAACCATAATTCAAAAAGACACATGCCCCCCAGTGTTCATTGCAGCACTGTTTACAATAGCCAGGTCATGGAAGCAACCTAAATGCCCATCGACAGACGAATGGATAAAGAAGATGTGGTACATATATACAACGGAATATTACTCAGCCATAAACAGGAACAAAAGTAAGTCATTTGTAGAGACGTGGATGGATCTAGAGACTGTCATACAGAGTGAAGAAAGTCAGAAAGAGAAAAACAAATATTATATATTAACGCATGTATGTGTAATCTAGAAAAATTGTACAGATGAACCGGTTTGCAGGGCAGAGATAGAGACACAGATGTAGAGAACAAATGTATGGACACCAAGGGGGGAAGGTGGCGGGGGGTGGTGGTGGTGGTGGTGGGATGAATTGGGACACTGGGATTGACATGTATACACTAATATGTATAAAATAGATAACTAGTGAGAACCTGCTGTATAAAAAAATAAATAAAATAAAATTCAAATTAAAAAAAGAATAGCAAGGGCAGTAGTGCAAGCATCTGCAAGCCCTCCTCCACTCAACCTAGAAAAGCAGTTAAGAAACTATGGCCTGTGCACCAAATTTGGCCCACTCCCTGTGTTTTTAAATAAAGTTTTATTGGAATACAGCCACATCCATTCATTTGTTTATTGTCTATGGCTGCTTGCACATGACATTAGCAGAAATTGGTAGTTATGACAGAGAACATATGGCCCACAAAGCCTGAAATATTTACTGTCTGACCCTATACAGAGAAAGTTTGCCGAGCTCTGGCCTAGAACCTATTTCCCGCTAATAATCTACACATGAACATGAACTTTCACCCAATCCAAGAAGTCCATGAAAACCGCTATAATAAGAGCATCCTATATATTTGACTCACTCTCTTTCTCTTTTAGAAAGAAACCATTTCTCATGGATGTAAATGAGGCAATGCCTCCATCACTAGGAGGCAATGTTGTTTCTCTGGCTCCCCCACACAGTACCACCCACCACCACCAGGAGTTCAAATCAGCATTAGCAGAAAAGATATTAAGATGGCCTCTCCATGCCTGAATGTCAGTCTCTGACTTCCTTATAAAAAGAACCCTTGTGCTGGGCTTCCCTGGTGGCACAGTGGTTAAGAATCCGCCTGCCAATGCAGGGGACACGGGTTCGAGCCCTGGTCCGGGAAGATCCCACATGCCACAGAGCAACTAAGCCTGTGCGCCACAACTACTGAGCCTGCGCTGTAGAGCCCGCGAGCCACAACTACTGAGCCCTGTGCTACAATTACTGAAGCCCACACGCCTAGAGTCCACGCTCCGCAACAAGAGAAGCCACTGCAATGAGAAGCCCACGCACCGCAACGAAGAGTAGCCCCCACTCACCACAACTAGACAAAGCCCGCGTGCAGCAACGAAGACCCAATGCAGCCAAAAATAAATAAAATAAATTTATTAAAAAAAAAAAAAACAAAAAAAAAAACAAAGAACCCCTGTGTATAATGCCTTTGGGCAACTGTATGCTAATTTGTAGCTTTCTTACCCTTATGCTGCTAAATCTTGTTGAATCATTTGTTCCTGTCAGGCTGTCACAACACAAAAAAGTTTCAGGCCCTAGACAAATGCCACGTGAGGATGTATTCCTAACTTCGTTATCCCTGTTACTGGTTGTAACACAGACTCACCCACAGAGACAGAGTGGCATTAAAGTGCAGTCAAGACATTTACAAATAAATTACTGCCTGAGAAAACCATAATAAGTGGAACAGCATTTCATCCACAAAGAGCACACCTGAAAATCCGTTATCAAAGTCAATTTGCTATTTCCACCCTACATTAGCCTAACACAATGCATACGAGGCACAGTCGGTGGTGCTCCAGCACAGGCTCTCCGAAAAATAAGCCTTTAAGGATTTCAAAACATCTGAGAAACTGCATTACTGGTCAAGATAATGGCATTTTTGTAACAAATGAAAAGTAGCAGCTGAAATGCACAAGGGCATGAGATTAGGCATGAACAATCTGGTTCCAACACAATCCCACCATCTGCCACTTCACGCATCATTCTGAAGCAGGTCAGCGCTTTACCTCTTTTATGTTTCAAATCAGTATCAGCCAGAGGGAACAACCAGGAGACACAGGGACACCTTTTCTTACCGTCCTTCTCCAGTATTACATTGATAATGAGAACACCACCTTTTGTGCCGACAACCAATCTTCCTCCACCCCAACCCAAAGACACTTTTCTCTCAGAAGAGTGGGACCATAATGGACAGATGGGTGACTAGTTGGAAATACTGAGGACAATTTCATCCTACAGAAAAAACTTTTACACAGTAGGACAAAGAAAAAGTTAAAAAAAATTAATTGACTCATTTGTAGTACATGTATATTCCTCTGCCAGTCAGCATTCACTCGTGTTAAGAACATCAAAGATCATAGAAGAAACGGCGAACCTCCTTGCTTTTCTCTTTGAGCCGTTACAGTAGATCCAAAAAAAGAAACTAAATCTAAAAAATCTATGTCACTGTACTGCCTCCATGGAATTAGGGCTGGTAATAAAGGGGTTTAGTTGCCAATGAGAATCACCCTGCCATGGATGGCAGTTTCAATAATATGCTCCACGACTTACATACATACATTACATGTAGTCTTTTGTGTTTCAAATATTTCATCGTAAAAACAGGGAAAAGGCAAATTTTTAAAAATATACTTTGAAAGGCAATGATTTGACTCTTTTAACTCACTAACCTAGCTAAAATGGCAGGAACAAATCTGAGACAATTTTTTCAGCATTACTGCTCTTGCTCAAGTGGCCATAGTAACTATAAAGATTTTTGCTTTTCTTCTTGGAAGAATGATAGTCTATAAACTTTTCAGTCTATATGACCCAAGACCTTCAAGAGTATAATTCAAAGAGCAAACTTCTAAATAAGGTAAATCATAACTCAAATGCCCCATCAATATTGTCTTCTATAGTAAGAGAAGAAACTGCTGAACCTATCAATGCAATTGGGGATAAATCGAAAGAGTTACCAGTGTCTCCATGACTTTATGTCACTATCTCAATTTATACATTATAATTTCATCTCAAGATTGAGCATACTAAAAATGCTATTAACTTGCCTAGCAAAACTAAGTAAAAACAATTTAAATTATAGCTTTCAGCAAGAATTTTATCTTTGATTCTCCAAATTTAAACAAACATATATATGTAATTTGTAATTTTATATGAATATTTTCTATTTACTCAAGTAACAGCATATGAAGCCAACATCTGATGCTATGAAGAGGAAATAATTTCACAAAGTTTGGGAAAACAATTATTCCAAGAGGAGAAAAGAGCTCAGTCTCACTTTCATAGTCCCACACGGAATAAATCAATGCAAGAATATTAATTTTACATTGAACTGAAAGTTAGTATTAGTAGTTCTAATATTATGTTGACATGTTTTCAGATGGTCCACCACTTAGATCAACAAAACAAAGTGGAATAATTCCTTCAACAAACATTTACTGAATACTTGCTCTACCCTGTAGGGAACAGGAGATAGTTTGCAATGAAAGACTTCTTGAAGAAAATGACACCTAAGTGATTTCTTAGGAATTAGCTAGGTCAAGGATGGAAAAGGAGAGAGTCTTCTCAATAGTGACAGCAAAGACACAGGGCAGAGGAACCAAATGGTGTCAGACAAATATGCAAGCAGTTTGGCTTTGCTGAAGCAAAAAGTGTAAGACAATGCATAGCCAGAGGTCTGGCTGGAAATTAGGCAAGGACTAGATGAGAGAGCTTTTGCCCTGAATTATGAAGCTTGCGAGGTATCTTCTCAAGCATAAGAAGAAATTTAAAGGCTTTAAGCAGAGAGTGTTATATTGTTTAAACCTGCATTTCTGAAGGATCATTCTAGCAGCTGGATTGAAGATGGATTTGACTGGTACAAGAATGGATTTGACTGGTACAAGAATGGAGAAAGGAGGTCAATTAAGAAACTAATCAAGAGAAAGCAGCCAGATGAAAGATAATGAGGACTTGAACCAAGGGGATGACCAAAGGGATGGATTAGAAAAGATGGATTGGGATTTAAAAATCAGCAGTAAACGCACATATATGGAATCTTAAAAAACAGTACTGATGAACCTAGTGGCAGGGCAGGAATAAAGACGCAGACATAGAGAATGGACTTGAGGTCACAGGGAGGGAAGGGGAAGCTGGGACGAAATGAAGCAGTAGCAGTGACATACATACACTACCAAATGTAAAACAGATAGCTAGTGGGAAGCAGCAGCATAGCACAGGGAGGTCATCTCGATGCTTTGTGATGACCTAGAGGGATGGGATAGGGAGGATGGGAGGGAGGCTCCAGAGGGAGGGAATATGGGAATATATGTAAACTTATAGCTGATTCACTTTGTTATACAGCAGAAACTAACACAACACTGTAAAGCAATTATACACCAATAAAGATATAAAAATAAATAAATAAATAAAAATCAGCACTAATCAGGGAATTCCCTAGCGGTCCAGTGGTTAGAACTCTGCACTTTCACTGCCAAGGGATCCCTGGTCTGGGAACTAAGATCCCACAAGCTGTGTGGTGTGGTCAAAAAAAAAAAAAAAAAAATCAGCAGTAATCTATAATTAATTATATATGGATGGTGGATAAGGGGGAGGAGTAAATTACTTACAAATTTCTAAGCAAGTTTCCTGGCCATGATTCCATTCATGGAGCTAGAAAGTATGGGATGAGGAGAGCAATTTGGTAGGGAAAGACAAATTTGCTTTTTGACATATTACAGGTAAGTTTCCTATGCGTCACTGGACGGTACCCAGTAGGCTGTGGGAGATATAAGTCTAGGGAGAGGTTTAAACCATAGAGTTTGGAAGATGAAACTATGAGTAGATGAGACACTCCAATGAGCATGAGAAACTGATGTGGAAGAGGAGATGAATAAGAAGACAAAGCAGCAGCAGCAGTATCAATCAGGACAGTGCCTGATCACAAAAGCCCGAGGAAGAGGTAACAGAAGGCTCAACAGCAACAGATAACGGCAGATAAAGTAAAAAAATAAACAGTAGGAAAGGCCTCAGTTACGAATTAGGAACAATTAGAAGCCATATTTGAGTGGATCCAGGACTAAATAGGAGGTGAATGTGCAGTATTATTATGATCAGGCAAAATTATTGGGCAGATTCTCAAATACCAGTAAAAAGAAAACAAAACCATCATTTCTAGTTACTTTTGTCAGAGACCAGGTACTATGTTATAATTTTTCCAAACCTCTGAATCTGTGCTTAATGCACATTTGATTATAAGAAAATGAATTTTGAAAAACAGAGAGATACCAACTTTAGGAGTCAGATCACACTGCTACTTAAGAGAAATGACACCTAGGAATAATGGCAGTGAAAAGGAACAATAAACAAGGTAAAACTGGAGCTTGGAGGGTGGCTAATGCCCACATTATACTCTCACAGAGGACCAATTTCTATCCATCCTTCACTTTAGCAGGAAGTGCTTTGTGTTTATACACTAAATGAAGGCCAGCACACTGCCTGCTTGGGGGACGTGTAACATTCTGAATGAAAACGGTAGTAGTTATCAAGACACATTACATTCTAAGCAAATGTGTCCTCTAAAATGTGACCGTAAGTTATGCATCACCATATTTTCTCCCCAATTCTATTTTTTATTGAACAGTAATACAGGAAAATAGTTTAAAATCTGATTTGTAGGCAAAAACTGCTTCCTTAGAAAAGAGCCAATTTCACAAAACCACTGATGAAGTTCAGACGATTCAATCATCAACCTCAACTTTAAAGTGAAACTCGTACTTTTCCCCTATTTTGGCCAGAATGTATTACTGCTGCGAAGCAATTTGCACTTCGCAACTTTAAAGAGAGCAGAAAGGACTAGACTTGCCAGAAGGCACTTGGGCAATTGTCACAGGCAAATTGTTTATTCTACCTAGAGGTTTATTATTATTTTCATAGTATTCTGCAAAGATCAAGCAAAAGTGCTAACAGACTCTGGTGCCTTTTTTTAAGGTGGAGTTTAAAGTATTATAAAGCAATAAACCGTCAAGTTGCTTGACAGGTTATACACATAGGTTGTTCATATAACTATATTAGCAGGGAATATACCTTATTTCCATTAATTCCAGAACTGCATGGCCTAACCAAAAGAACAATCTGAAGGAATTTTTAAAATTTTTTTCCAAATTTTTAGCATAGCTCTGCAAGTGATTCAGGGCTAGAATGCAGTAAATCCACAGCATCTGAAACAGGAATCAATATTAGCACCAGAAATCAGGATTCTGTCCATTTCCAACTTCAAATACAATTGACAAGAATAGTAAAAGTTCAATAATGAAAGCAGCAGTCTCAGAACTTAGGAGGGAGGCAGAAAAGACAGAAGCTTCCTCTGTGATGACACATAATGGGAAGAAGTCAAGTTCAGATCATGTTTCTTACTATAAAGTAAAACTGGTCAAGCTGGGAACCAAAGAAGCATCTATATTAGGTTCCTGGGGCCTCTGAAACAAAATGGCACAAACTGGGTTGCTTAAGCCACCCAGAAATTTATTCTCTCACAGTTCTGGAGCCTAGAAGTCCAAGATCAAAGTGTTGGCAGGGTTGGCTCCTTCTGAGGAGCTGGGAGGGAGAATCTATTCCATGCCTCTCTGCTAGCTTCAGGTGGTTTGCTGCCAGTCTTTGGTGACCCTTGGCTTGTAGACACATCACCTCAACATCTGCCTTCACGTTCACATGGCATTCTCCCTGTGTGCATGTGTCTAAATTTCTCCTATTTATAAGGACTCCAATCATATCGGATTAGATGCCCACTCTACTCCAGTATGACCTCATCCTAACTAATTACGTCCCATGACCCTGTTTGTAAATAAGATGACTTTCTGAGGTACTGCAGGTTAGGATTTCAACATATTAATTTGATGGTGAGCACAGGGACACAATTCAACTCATAACTACATCCTAGATGTCTCTATCTTTCCACACACTGTAGTCCCAAAGTCCAGTTTCATCCATCTTCAATCTTCTCTTGTGTTTACCCCTTTCTCTCCAGCTCCATTGTTGCCCTTGCAGCATTATATTTTATCATCGTTGAACTGATTCCACAAAGGCAGCGCCCATGACCACTTTGATCCTCAGGATATGCCCAGTGACTAGTCTCATGCCGGCTTGCTCTTAATATAGTATCTGTTTAAAGAGTTTCAAGTGAAAGACTCCTCATTGATTATTAAAATCTATTTCTAATTAGACTTCCTGTTTTTAAACCTCATCTCCACTGCACAACATTTCTTTTGCTGCTAACAGAAAAATCTTTGAAATATTTATACCATGCTCAAAAACTTTCAGTGGCTTACCAGGACTTACAAGATAAAACTCTCAACTCCTTAGCTGGCACATAAAGAACTTCATCCTTGCTTCAGCTCGCTCCTTCAGTCTCATCTCAACTTCCTCTCCTATCCCTTATCCAATAAAAGCAGTAACTGGAGTTCCTTGAAAAATCTCATGCTCTCCCATGCCTCCATGTCTTTGTACATATTCACTTTGCCTTTTCGTTATGTGTCTCATCCCATTGACTCAAACACATTCTCCTGTGTGACGTCTTCACCAACCCCTCTAGTTCACCTTTTACGTACATCTATGTTAGAAAAGATTGTATAGTGTCCATTTAAACACTTGTTTTTGCGGCTCACTTTCCACAAGACTCTGAACTCCCTCTGCTTCTTGAGGACCAAATGCAAAACATTTTTTCATCTTTGTATTCTCAGCACATAATATGAGGCATGGGCAGGCACTGCATAAACATGTGTGGAGCAAACAAATGCATGGGAGAAAAACTATATGGTCCAACGTACATTTACAGAGCCTACTGGGGACACTTTTCGTGGGAAATCTGACTTGAAAGTGTTTGTCGCTCTTCCAGATCAGGAGCCATTGTCAACAGAACACACACTTCAATAATAACCTCAATGTCACCATTCCACCTGTCAAATCTAGGCAAGCGAGCAAGGACAGAGAAGCTTAGAAGCTCCCTTTCTTAAGCCATGTTAATTCAGCAGGCAGTTACTGACTCATAGCTCAGACAATAAAATCAAACCAAATCTAAAATTAAGAATGCAGGAAAAAGGTTTTGTGTGTGTGTGTGTGTGTGTGTCTGTCTGTCTGTCTGTCTGTGAAATAGCTTTCCTACATAGCGTGATCATGGCCCATAGAGACTGTTCTGTTTAGTATCAATCTTCAGATGCAGAGGTTTGCGTTTATTAAGTGCTTCCTTCCATATGAAGGCAGCAGCGACATTAGCAAAAACTCTCCAAGGAGCTGTTTGATGCTTGAAGGTATGTAACTATGAGGCACAGGCATTGCTACCTTGGACATTTTCTCTTCTATTTCTAGCTTCTGTCATTCAGGCATCACTTAATTATGGGAGCTGGCAGATTATTTTCCATGCCTCTGGGTATGCACGGTGCACGGTATATACAAGATGATACTGCAGGCACTGAAAATGAAAAGATGGCTTCTCTCCTCAAGAAGGTCGCAACCTCCTGAGGGAGGCACCTCTTCAAGTAAGTCATTATGACAAAATGTGTGTCAAAAAGTTTTGCGGAAGGTACACCGGGATCCTAGAAGAAGTCAATAACACTGTCTCCCTTGTCCTTAAAAAAAAAAAGAAAGTAAATCAGAGTTCCAAGAGCCTTCCTCACTTCTGCACTGTATCACTGGCAACATCTCCCAGTGCTGAAGATGGGGGATGGGCAGGGGAAACGGGTGTGCTTCTGTCTGAGCTGGGTCAAGGTGAAGTACTAGGGGGAAATCGGAGGGCAGAAGGAATTTAGAAGCCCAGTTACCTCTGTCCTTCTCTCACCGTCTGGGGCAGCATCTTCAGTGTGGCTAAGTGTCCTCCATAGCCCCACACAGGCCCAGCAGTCCTGCCACGCTTCCTGAATTCCACGTGCCTTGATCCTCCACTTCAGGGACGGCAGGAGCCTCCTGCCGGTACTGATCTCTGTGTTTTCTACCATCCTCTGGCTTCCTAGCTCTTTCATCAACTGTGTAACCCGTTCTGTATATTTAATTCCCTCTGTTTGGGATGTCCACTTTTCTGTTGGACTTTGATACACATAAAATAAAACAAACCAAACTAAGAATGGAAAATGGGAACTTCTCTCTCCAAATCTGGGATCTTCTAGGTGAAAAGAATTGAGCAGTTAGATATATGACTAATAATTATCTCAGTTCTTATTTCACTCTTTTATACGTTAAGATCAGCTTTGGAGTCCAAATTACTAATACATTTTTGAAAAATCAGTGCCAGAAATTCTGAGATTTTTTTTTTTTTAATATGGGATGGAACAAGTTAGTCAAATAATTAAGATTCAAAGGCTATGTGCAAAACCTAGCACAGTTCCACAGCAGAAAATAAACAATATTCTAATCTTCATAAATAGAAAATGTTAGTAATTTTCCTTTTAATTTCAAATTTTGCTATAATTTTGATATTAATGACAATAATCTAATTACCCTAAGGAGAGGAACTAAATTTTCTTTATTACCCTGATTGAATAACAATAATACAGATAATATGAAATAAAAATTCAATGTTAATATAATGATAAATGACTAAAAATATTAATGCCAATAATAATGACATAAAGCAAATACCTATGAGTTGCTTTTAGATGTTTATCTAACTACCTTTAAACATTTGGCAAAGACATCAACTCTTTGGGCTTCAGTTTTTTCCTGGGGAAACTGAAGAGTGTGGATTAGAATAGTTTTTCCCAACCATTGGTTCACAGGTCTAAAAGTACCCAAAATTCAAGATAATATTGATCTCTACTGAAAATTCCATTCTTTAAATAAAAAATAAAGTCATTGGGGGCTTCCCTGGTGGCGCAGTGGTTGAGAGTCTGCCTGCCAATGCAGGGGACTCGGGTTCGAGCCCTGGTCTGGGAGGATCCCACATGCCACGGAGCAACTGGGCCCGTGAGCCACAATTGCTGAGCCTGCGCGTCTGGAGCCTGTGCTCCGCAACAAGAGAGGCCGCGATGGTGAGAGGCCCGCGCACCGCGATGAAGAGTGGTCCCCACTTGCCGCAACTAGAGAAAGCCCTCGCACAGAAACGGAGACTCAACAGTCATAAATAAATAAATAAATAAATAAAAGAACGTGAATTTCTTTAAAAAATAAATAAATAAATAAAGTCATTGTTTAAGAAATGTTTCCTTTATAAAGGAACACTTTCAGACCCTCCATGCGTCCTCAAGTGGGCATTTTCGGTGTTTGGAGGAGGTTAGGTGAGCTGGCTCATGACTCAGTCTTAATTTCTGACTCAGCTGATAATCTCAGCTAGTACATTAGTTTTAAACAGCACATTGCTTTTTTTTTAAAATTCTCAGTCAAATATTGTTTAATTTATATCCATAATTAACCATTCATTAAAGGCAGGAAGCACAAGGCCCACTGATGTTGAAATGCAATAAGGAAACTAGGAGCATAATGATATAATTCTGCAAATTTTGTTCAATTTTCCCTTCATCAGATCAAAATTCTTGTGTATGTTTAGTACTTCAAAAATCAATTTGAAAAGCATAAGCTAATATAATGAGTATTAAATATGGCTTAGCATCATGGGAAATAAAAAATCACACTGCATACAATATGTTCTTTGCAGACTTTTCAAATAACAGCTTAAATCTCATTTCTTATCTATTCAGTTAGAAACAAAATGTAAAAATTATAAAAATAAATCAGTTAATTTTTAAAGTAAATGGCAAGAACTCTACGTATCTGGTCACAATGGTACTTTTTTCTCATAACATGCATTAA
Source organism: Balaenoptera physalus (assembly GCF_965194825.1). Classification (NCBI taxonomy): domain Eukaryota; kingdom Metazoa; phylum Chordata; class Mammalia; order Artiodactyla; family Balaenopteridae; genus Balaenoptera; species Balaenoptera physalus. The sequence continues at coordinate 56,800,237 of NC_138887.1, read as the reverse complement.
AAATATTTTATAGATATTTATTCACAAAACCAAATATGATGTACCCTTAGGTTGTTAAATTTACTTTTCATTAAATTATGACCTTTAAATGAAATTAAAATAAAAAGCTTTTATTTTTAATGGACACAGTTGCAGTTTATATTTTTATGTATTATTTCTCTTCTTAAAAATAGCATTAAAATATTTTATATTTTTGGATAATGTATTAATCCAAAGCTATATATATATATATTTATTTACTTAAAATATATTTATTATATGCCACTCAAAAGTTATTTTAAAAATGAAAGCCCTATAGACTATGTGGAATTACACATCCCACTGAAGAATTTTTTCAAGTGAAAAGGATTTTGAAAATGCTTATTTTGGCTAAACTCAGATCTTTCTAGCTAAGTCTTCATGAATCCAGTGGTTTTGATGATCCAAAGGAGATTATCTTCAAGGGAATCCTAATGTTATTTAAGTCTATAAATGCTAAACTTAAAGATAAAACTGAAAGGAAGGAAAAGAATTATCTGTAAAAGAACCATCCATTAAAAATCTCTTTCAGATGCAAACTATTAGATAGAGAATGGACAAACTACGAGGTCCTACTGTATAGCACCGGGAACTACATTCAATATTCTGTAGTAAACCATAATGGAAAAGAAAGAAATAATTTTTTTTTAAAATCTCTTTCACTTTCTTCTCCCTCTCTCATCGTGTCCTCTTTCTGGGCTGTGGGATCCAGTTTTACACAGCCTGACACAAAATCAGGCCTTATGAAAACATTCATGTCATCTGAAATTTTTTTTATAGAAACCTACTTTTTTTTTCACATTTGGAAGTTAAGGATTTCTGTTTGAGACATTTGAGAATCTGGTGCCTGGTATTCAGGGTGTCCATGTGCTCTCTTCTGCTTTCATTTCTAACTTTGCAAAACACAGAGACCAAAAGAAACTGAGTCCTAATCCTTAGTCATAATGGGCCTGAAGTAGGTAGAGGATGGCCTGTACACAGATGTGAAGTGTTCTCGATTTGAATGTTTATGTGGAATCCATGAGGTGCACGAAGAGTTAAAAGGAGAGAATTCTCACAGGCAGTATGCTCATTCTTTGGATTCCAGCCATTGTGTTTAAATTATAGAAGAAATACCTATGAATGTATACTTGACAAATTTTCTGGTTTCCAACACCCTTCACCTACTCTTCCCGGAAAACATTCAAATGAAAGTATATAATACTGGGCCTCTAGTGCTGAGAGCCTTTATGCCATGAGACCACAATTTAAATCATGACTCAGATGTAAAACTGTCACTCTTGGGGTTAAGTAAAGACTTGCTCTCGCCTTCTTGGGGAACAGCGAAGAAAAGCAGCTCAGTTATCAGAAATATTGCCCATGTAGTAGAGACAGTAGTTTGGTTTAACAGCAGGTGTTTTGCACTTGGTAATTACTGCCAGCATCTAATCTGATGCCTATCTTTTTTACTGAATAGAAATTAGAGTAATAATTCAAGAAACTGCTGGGAATAGAGTTAAGGTAGTTTTATGGACTGAATGTTTGTGTCCCCCCAAATTTATATATTGAAGCCCTACTATCCGGTGTGATGGTATTTAGAGATGGGATCATTGGGAAGTAATTAGGTTGAGATGAGGTCATTATGGGGGTGCCCCATGATGGGCTCCGTGGCCTTATAAGAGGAGGAAGATACCAGGGCTCTCTCTTTCAGCCATGTAAGGACCCAAGAAGGCATGCAGCAGAAGTCAGAAAGAGGGCTCTCACCAGAACCTGACCATGCTGGAACCCTGATCTTGGACTTCCCAGCCTCCAGAACTATGAGAAATAAATATCTGTTCTTTAAGTCACCTACTCTATGGTATTTTGTTACAGCAGCCCAAGCTAAGACTGGCAGCATAGAGATGAATTACTTTTTTTTACAATGTGCCTCTTCATAGAACATATTAACACTCTTCTGATGAGTCTTATTAGTAAAATTTCAAGATGTATAAAAACACTGACACTATACAAGGAGATAGGGTTTTCTTGTTATATACATACCAAATTTACAAGGGCATGTATTCCATTAATGATGAAGTAAGATCAAAGTATTTGGATGAAATAAAATGCATTTAACGCTAAAAATGTGTTGAACAACTTCTAAAACTTGCAGGTTCCAGAGTCATCGTGAGCATATATAATACCACTCTATTGATGTACAAAGTTTATTGCATTTGTCATACCCTTTATTTGTCATGAAGAGAATATTTTTGTAGTGACTCTTTGATTAGTTCAAGATTAGTTTCATAATACCAAGTTATCCAAATATAGCTATAATTGGAGATAATAGATGAGTCAAATCCTACAATAGAGCCAACATTTTTGCAGAGATATAATTCTTTGGATACCTGAAATCCCTACATTCTTTCCATCTTTATACTTTAGCTTTACCTAACATTTAATGTATATCTACTGTAAACTAGGCAAAGCCATAGATTGATGTTTACATAAACATTACTTAATCTTCATAACACTCTTATAGCATAGAAACCATAACTTTTTTTTCAGAAACTTTAATATTCAGAATGTTTAAAAGCCACTCAAATTTCTAGCCCTATACTGTCCTTATTGCTGGCAATTTCATAGAAATGAGCATGTTTTATTAGCAAGAGTTCCCTCTGATTTTCCAGAGATGACTCTAATCAATTTGCTTCGTATTAATATCCTTTTTCTTGAACTAACTGCTCTGAAAGAGGATGGCACACTCTCCCTGGACAAGCCTTGGTCTTTTGCTTATCCTTAGGCTGGAAGTTACGAGTGGGGATTGCCAGTCTACATAAATCACATGTACTAAGGAGAGGAAACGGATTTTTCCCACAGAGATTCTGAACAGTAGACCAAAATTGAAATATATTTTTATAATGTTCTGTTCCTTGATTGTCAGCATCTATACATGCAACTCTCCCCAAATAAACATTCAAAACTGCCTGGCCTTATATGATACCACTATCCCATATACAACCCAAAAAGGTCTCACTCCATCCCACCAGGAGACAACTCAAAACTGTCCAATTATTACATCCTGATATCCAATAAACAAACCATGATACATGATTAATTTAGCCATCCTCAACATAATCAATATACCATGGTGGAGGGTAAACAGGATATCTTTGATAATGTCTAGAAAGAGGACACAGGAAAATCATAATTAAAATCCAAGCACAGCCTTTGTCCTGAGAATAAGAAGAGCCCTTACTCTCTCCCCTGACTATGAGTAAGTTGCTCAGTCAATTAACTGGATTTCTCAGAACTCTTTTCTCTGATAAAATCTCCCTTGGCCTTTGTTTTTCTTGACGAAATATGAGTTGTACAATGGAGGAAGATTTTCTTTCTGGGGGTTGGAGCCCTTCAAGCAGCCCAGATCCTGTTAAGATGGGTCATGAATTTTGCTTTAAATGCAGAGCAACAATGTGCTTTGTTTGTTTGTCAGTTTGGGAATTTCTCTCACAGTATAATTTCTCAACTCTTTAACTGTTTATATTCCAATTCCTTATAGGTGCTATTTATTTGGGCTTATCAATGACTGTCTTTAATTTGCTTACATTATTTTTTCAACTAAGGATGACAGAGATATAAAAATTTTAAGAGTTAAAATCGCCAAGTCTCAAATCCCTGCATGTAAGAATTTACAGAGAAAACAGGGGAAAATTTAGAAGTAATCACAGTCAGGATAGAGATCACAAGTGATAATATGATAAAAGTGACAATGCACTATTTTTGTTTTTCTTTTCATTTCAAGCCTTTGATTACAAGTCACTTATTAAACAAAATACTTGATATGGCAATTAGTTGTAGTGTTTTTTAAACCCCAAAATGAACCAAGCCATACTTCAGATCTATAATTAGGGGGTGAGAGACCATGTAGTGATCAGAATAGCAGAGAAAAGTCAGGGAACAAGTAAGATATTTTTAGTAAATTATCTAAGCCCTCTGACTCTCCGTATTCTCAGGATGATAAATATTGTGGTAATCTTTAGGACTTTCAAAATATAGTCTGACTTTCCTCTAAAGACACATTAAGATTGTAATTCCCTGCCTCTTTTAAGTTAGGTGTGGCCACATTTAGCGAATGAAATGTGTCACGACTGAATGGACGATGGAAGAGTCAATGGAGAGTGACCTCACCGAGATGGTGGAGTAGGAGACCCCAGCCTCCATTCCGCGTAAAAGATCAACAATTAGACAGCTATCCATGAACAAAAACAGCTCTAGGAGAGCTCGGGAGTCCACCTAAGAAATTTCAGCAACCCAGTAAGACAAAAATCCTCTAAATAATCACACAAAAAGGGAAGGAAGAGTAGCTTCATTTTGCCTGCATTATCCCATCCTCCCAGCTGGCACTGCTCAGCACTAAGAGGGAACTCCCAGCTAGAAAGAGTTTCCCTGAATTGGAAAAGTAGAGTGAGGTGAGTGACTTGTTTCCCCAGTCTTTCAAAACAGAACCCACTTCAGTTTCATTCCACCTAGAGACTGGCAAAGCTGAGACATACACAGAAAGCGAGGAATCAGGATGAATGGCAGGGACTACCAGTATCAGCTACAGGCGTGACCACAGTTCCCAATGATCTGCTCTGCAGAAGACCTCAGCCACTATTGCCGTTGAAGAAACCAATGGCCAGAATGGCTGCCATGGACTCACTGCAGATTTCACTAGATTTCACCCTACAGGTTATTGCATTTGCAGATGTCAGTCACCTGAGTCCCTCCCCACCCCCTCCATCCACTACCAAAGGCCTAGGACCCCCAGCAGCTCTTTGGCTGCACCAGTGTAAGACACCAGTCTAGACCCGCATGGCTGAAGTCAACCACCATATCAGCTTGAGGTCAGCCCCTCCAGTTATGCACCTGCATGACCCCAGCCTAACGTGAAACACCGGCCTCCACTGCCACACTTGCCCCTGTGGCAAGACTGCAGCAATGGGAGTGTGCAACAGGAGTGTGCACTGACAGCCAAGGCACCCACAGCTGCTAGTGCACAGGCAGTCCAGCCCAGCCCTTGCTGCTGACCCTGGCCCCTCACCACCAAGTGAGCATCTGTATTTGGCCCCTGTCACTACACAGACAGCTATAGCTGGCCTCCACAGCCAAGTATGTCACACCGCTCTCCCAGGTACCCCTGCTGCCTGCCCTGGTCCCTAGCTGCTGGACTTGAGGGGCACTGCTGAGGACACCAACAGCCCTTGCAGGAACTCAAGTGGACCCCCAGAGAACTCACCAAGAACCACACAGTTGTTGACCTCTATGGCCTGAGCTATGGACACACCACACACTCTTGAACTTGACACCCTGCACCACTGTGGCCACAGCATGCTCCAGCATGCCCCCACCAACAGACGAAGGTAGTTAGTTCATAAAGTCTAGAAGAGATGACTGCTTCTTCAAATGTGCAGACACCTATGCAAGGCTACTGGGATTGTGAAGAATCAGAGAAACAGGACACCGCCAAAGAAACACAAGAAACTTCCAGTCACTGACCCTAAAGAAATGGAAATACATGAATTTCCTGACAAAGAATTCAAAATAATTGTTCTAAAGATGCTCAGAGAGCTACAAGAAAGCCCAGACAAACATTTATGAAGTCAGAAAAAACAATATAAAACAAAATGAGAAGTTCAAAGAGATAGAAAATGTAAAAAAGAACCAAATGGAAATATTGAGCTGAAAAATATGACTGAACCGAAGAATTCAATAGAGCTTCAACAGCAAAATGGCCAAAGTTAGCAGAAAGGAGTACATAACAAAGATTTGACCAGAAATAAATGAAAAATAATAGAAAAAATCAAAACACTAAGAGTTGATTTTTTGAAAAGATAAACAAAATTGACAAACCTTTAGCTAGACTACTACAGAAAAAAGGAGAAAAGATTTAAATAAAATTATAAATGAAAGAGGAGACAAAACACCTGAAACCACAGAAATGCAAAGAATCATAAGAGACTTCTGTGAATAATTATATACCAACAAATTGGATAACCTAGAAGAAATGGATAAATTATTTTAAAATACACAAACTACCAACACTGAATCATGAGGAAATAGAAAATCTGAACAGACCAGTTACCAGTAAGGAGACTGAATCCGTAATCAAAAAGCTCCCAACAAAGAAAATCCCAGGATCAGATGACTTCAGAGGTGAATTCTACCAAAATTTTAAAAAGAATTAACACCAATTCTTCTCAGACTTTTCCAAATATTTGAAGAGGAGGAAACACTCCCAAACTCATTTTACAATACCAGCATTACCCTGACACCAAAGCCAGATAAGAACACTACAAGAAAAGAAAACTACAGGCTAATATTCCTCATGAAAGTATATGTAAAATTTCTCAACAAAATACTAAAAAATGAAATTCAACAACACATTAAAAGGATTATACACAATGGTCAAGTGGGATTCATCAATGAAATGCAAGGATGGTTCAATAAATGAAAATCAGTCAATGTGATACTTCACACTAAAAGAAAGACAAAAATCATACTATCATCTCAATAGATGCAGAGAAATCATAGGACAGAAGTCAACATCCATTTATAATAAAAAAGTCTTCAACAGGTTAAGTGAAATAAGTCAGACAAAGACTAATACAACATGATTTCACTTATATGTGCAATCTAACAAAGTTGAACTCAAAGAAACAGAATGGATTAATGGTTACCAGGAGCTGGAGTGTTGGGGAAATGGGAAGAGGCTGGTCAAAGGGCATAAACCATCAGTCGTAAGATGAGTAAGTTCCAGTTATCTAATGCACAGCATGGTGACTATAGTTAACAATACCATATTGTATACTTGAAAGTTGCTATGAAAGAACACTTTAAATGTTCTCACCATGACAAGAACAACAAAAAAAGTGTTCTCTGTCCCTGTTTTGGTGATGTCAACGCTCTTGTAAAGCTCCTCCAGCAGTATGGGTCCCTGAATTGGTGCAAAGCATCCCTACTGACCCATGTCAAATATGCTGTGGAAACAAGAAACATCTTCTGTTGGGTTAAGCCACTGTGTTCCAGAAGTTGTTTGCTACAAGGATCAAATAACACAACATGTTTAGTTTTCATAGTGCATAACACATAATAGACGCACATAAATATGTGTTTCCTTTACTCTGGTCACAAATATTTAATCTTGTTCAAATGCTGTCTCAGTTTTTCCCCATGTATAAAGTTGAAATAATTAATTTCAGTTCAATAATAATTCAATTCAGATGTGTACCATGAAGCCCAATTAGCTGATTATTTCCATCAATTCAACTATTTTCATATTTATTCCTCTCCATTCTAACTGTTTCAGGGCCAGATACTGTCACTGAAAAAATGTTCTCTTCTGTGTGTTTTAGAAAAAGTGTCCTTTTTGAGTTAGTAAAAATTACTGATTATTTTTAAAGAAATAAATCACTAAATTTGAATTGGCATCTTCTCAGTAACAAGAAGGTGGCTCCAAAGTCCCTGAAAGATGGCATATTCATCAACAAAATTAACTTCTAGAATGAGCCTGTTGAAGACAACAGTGGGAAAGGGATATGTAATGTCTAAGAACAAGAAATCATCCAGAGAGAACAGATTTCTTAAAAAATAAGAATGAAAAAAGGTAAAAGTATAATATACAAAGAAGTCTCATCCTTAGAAGGATAATTGATGTCTTTTCTATTTAAAGGTAGCCTACATTCATGAAGGGTTTAGCTTGTACTTCTAAACCCTATTTTTTTTCCTGGCCTTTGTTTGTCTTCATTGTTTCAGTGTATATCCTGGACTTATAAACATTCTGCAATGAGCTTTTAAAACTCCATTTCTGGCCTATAAATAGAGAGTTCTCTTCTATACCTGAAACTGTTGCCATTGTGAGAGAGTGTGGCAAGGCAGAGCCCAGCATAGAAAAAGATAGAACAATCACCTGAAAGCTGGTCAGAGACCATGGTTCCCAAAGAGCCACTATGGTGTACAGTCAGATAGGAGACACTACCATGGTTTTCCCAACAGCAGAATGTGATTTGTAATACATTTTCAAGTTAATCTGTTTATCTCTTGTAAGGTTTTTCACATATTAGGCCATGAAACATCAGCTGTATGATCGTATTGCCTCTCTTAAGCTTCTATTCCGCTCTAGTTGCTCTGGCTTTTCTCACTGAAATTCCCTGTTTACAGGGACACAAAGAGCTGTTTTAAATTGGAAGCCAACACTTGGGTGCCAGACAGCATGCTGGTGCCACATCGCATTCATTCCATAGTGAAACTGCAAACCAAGACCTTTCTGTGCTAAATGCCACCGTATCTCCTCTCCTCCTTCATTGGAGAAGACTCCCTCCATGATGCCAGCTGCTTTTCTGGCACCAGACATGAAAACTCAGGCTGAATTATCCTCACTCAAACCATCGCTGGTGTCACTGTGCCAGACGCACCATTCAGACCTCTTTCACCACACTATGTTGGAAGGCACATCTCCTCTGGGGCTGTTTTAGATTTTTTCTAGTTTTCCCTGGATCTTGTACCCTTGTACCATTTTTGTGGGCACTGTGTCAGATAAACGAGCTGATTGTTGTTACTCACGAATGAATTTCACAGCTCTTCATGCAGAGGCTTGCTGCCTTTTCTTCATGACATTCCCTGTAATAAGAATGATATACTTCAAAGAATCACAAAGAAATAGGAATTAATAGTTTCTATTCAAAGTGAGACAAAAGTCATTGTGTGGTAGGGAATCTGCCTCTTTACCAAAGCGTAGCTCTGTGAGTGATTTTCAAACAGCCCTTGGTGTAAATTACTGGTGTACAGGTGTCACTTGTATTGTGTATTTTATAACCGTTTTTCCAGAAGTAGAAGTACTTCATAATGTCCACTTTTTTTTACATTTCAGCTTCACTGACATATAATTGACAAATAATAATAATGTTCACTTCTTTTTCCAGCTTAAAAATGTAATCCCCTTCACCGTTCTACAATGTTAAGCTAATGGCAGAGAGCAAGGATCACCTCCCTTCGCCAAAGCTGAGCCACAGGAAAGGGTATTTGGGCACAGGTTCAAGGACTGCAAAGCAATCTGTGCTCATCTGAGTCTAAAAAAGGGGGGGAAAGGACCATACTGTGTTTGGAAACCTGTCCTCACCTCACAAAGAACTCTATACAATAAGAAACAGAAAATAAAAGTCAAACTGACTTAAGCAAAAAAGAGAATCTATTAGTGTATATATGTGGATGATGCAGAAGTAGATAGGGTTTCAGATCTGGGGTTGACTCAGCAGCTCAAGGATATCATTAAGACACCTCCTCTTCCCCATTTCTGCATCAACTTCCTAGCATCAGGTTCGTTCTGAGCTGGTCTCAAATGCTGCCACAGTTTTAAGATCCATATCCACAAACCACACCATCCAGAAAGACAGTTGCTGCAGGCTGCAGCCAGCTCGCCTAGAAAGGTAAGGAGCTCTCTCCCCAGTGGCTTAATGTCCACCCATGTTTCCTGGGCGAGGCTCACCCATTCCTAAACCAACTTAATTGGTTGGCTAGCATGGAATAGCATGGAAAGCTAGGCTTAAGGCGGAGCTCTCCGAAACAATCAGCATAGCAGGAGGGAGGAGATTTTCACGATGGGGTCAATCAGGGCACACCCGCAGGTGGGATGGGGTCAGGGTGCCTTCCACCCACCCCCCACTCTTTGCTCCTACACAGGGGGATGATGAGAGGGGAATATGAGACAATCCCAAGATCCATATTCCTCGCAATTACTAAAGGCTTTATCTTGCTCCCAAAAAGCTTTGCCCAGGGCTTCTTTAGGGGAATTTGCTTGAACTAAACAGTATGCATACTCCCCGACCATTATCACTGAGCTCTCTCAGAGCTGAGGAAGCTAAGCTTCTGTTCCACATTCAGGGTACTTTTTGAAATGAAATCACAAATGGCCCTAAAATATTTTACAGCCTTTAAAGTACAAGAGCTCCCGAACAAGTTGACAAGCACAAAATTCCCTGCTTGAGGAACTATCTTGAGCAACTGATTTGATGAAAATTCAGACAGAAAATAAAAGACAGTATCACCTCTAGGACAGAAGAGTAAACTATGATCCTCTCTTTTTAAAAACAAGTTGTTACCCAAGGAATATATAAGATAAATATATATACATATATACACATGTGTGTGTATATGTACATATATGTGTATATATACATATATATGTACTCACACATATATACACATATATACTTGTACTCACATGTATGAGATATGATATATGTAGATATGAATATAATATGTATATGCATATGTGTGAGTCCATATGTATCTGTGTATATAGATAGATATACATGTACACACATACACTTTGATGACCAGATAAATTTTGTCTTCATTTATAAAGAAACAAAAGGGAAATCTTACAAGTCTCCTTTAACCATGTGATTCTCAACAGATTCTTGTCTCAGTGTAAGAGTATCCATCAGGGATTATAAACTGAATGTGGTCCACAGATACATCCTGTTGGAAGCCTAGACAGGTCATCCTCTCTCCACTTTGACCAAAGGCCACCACTTCCTGTCTTAGACCAGGTCCAATTCATAACTTATTGTTAGTCCAGCCTCCAAAGACATTAGAGCACCCTTACCAGAGATGTGGTCAAGATGGGATCACAGCCTGTCTTAACATAGGTATAAAAGTTAAATTAATAACCAGGCAACTCCTTGGTAAGCAAGAAAACAGAAACACGATGGCACATTCAGGCCAAGTTGAGGACATTCAAAACTACCAGAGGTTTTGCTGGGCTTTTTAAAGTTTTCTTATAACAACATACTTATTTTTTTCTTTTACAGATAGGATCAAACAAAATCGAGTATGTAACAGCTTTAGCCATGCTAAGGCAGCCACCCAAGAATTTAGTCATGAAATTTGTTGTTAGTTGTTTCTAGACTCCTTAGTCACAGATTACGGCTTTAGTCCAGCTATTTCTATAGCTGACTGATCTCAGTTGTTTCATGACGATTGTGTCTAATTTCATTCTCAGAGGGAAACCTTAATCCTAAGAGCTCAGGTTACCTAGCATTACCTCCCAGGTACTAACTACAATCTTCATTATGGGTGTTAAAGTCAAGATTTAAAAATACTGGTCCAGCATCACAACGTGATATTAAATTGATACTGATGAATTCTTTTCGCTCTTTTAAACATTTTCCTAGTTTTCTCTCTCTGTAGGGTTGTTTTCTCTTTAGTTGAAGTATGATAACACATTTTTAAAGCATAGAATTTCCATACATCACACTCTGACAATCTTGGCATTAAACAATCAGTGTTGGGTACATACAGCATTTGAACCTGGCAGGTCATCCCTCACTTGCTAGGTTACATAAAGGGGGTTGATAAATTGCAAAAACTGACACACCTTTGCAAGTTAAGTGATGGTATAAAATTTTGTGGACCAAAAAGGATGGAGCTACATTTCTTTAGGACACTGTCTTCTTCGACATTTTCTTCCCAGCACCTAGAACAATGCCTGGCACATATAAAGGGTTTGATATATATTTTTGAATGAACTAATTAACCATAAAAGTTAGAAAACAAGTCCAAAGAAAACATATTCTCCTGCTAAGTTATTTAGACTACAGGGAGATTTCTTACAGAGAATCTCACCCAATGAAGTAACAACTGATTCCTCCATTTGAACAACTATTACTTCCAAATTCTATTTATGATCAATATAACTTGTCAAAATTCACAGGTAAAAATATTTGTTTTCTATGATTTGTTTTAAATAAAATCAGATACTTTTCTTTAAGGAGGACACATTGTTAGGAAAAGTTTTTTTGTAAACTCAGCTAGTAAAATAATACTTTACTTCCTAAAGAGACCCTTCTTAAGAGAAGAGGGACGGACCAGCAACAAAAGTAAAACATTTCTCAAAGTAGATATGGATGTTGAGATGTTACAAGGGTTACTTGAGCAGTTATTTTGATTTCTTTAGCTTTGGCATATATGCCAGGAGAGTACACTTTACTTATTTTAAGTAAAATTAAAATTAAATTAAAACCAAGGTTAATACTATTAGCTATAACCTGTTTAGATTATTTAGAAGTTTGGATCATAGACATGCTTCAATTCAAAATAATTATTAAAAGCACTAAATCTTTTTCTGGGTGGTGAAAGTTAGGTGAACAATAATTAGATTAGAGCAACAGGAAAACAAGAGGACAGACCATCACCAATACCACCTGTAACTTTCCTCGGTCTAAGCAATTCAGAATACAACTTTATTTTACTTATAATTCCAGCTTGAGTCAAAGCATCTTCTACCCCAAGCTTCAATGCTCTTCAATATCTAATTTCACAGTTTTCTTAACACGTATCTCATGTTATTTATTATAGTCAGGGCCATCCCAACACCTTTGTCTATCCTTGCTACCTTTTAAATGATTTATCTGGCAAACCATCAATCACAAATCATGAAGCATATTTTAGTCCAAGTAAGATCAGTTAAGAAAGAAAACAAGGCTTGTGTGCCCTAATTGGAAACATTACTCACATCAATAAGTGATAAATGCTTGTTCTGGGAAAGATTTTTCCCTCAGATCTGTCTGTAATGTATAATATGGACAAGATTAAAATCTCCAATCACCTTCTAACTTGAGGCCATAAAGATATTGATAAAAACCACCCAAAGTTTTGTGAAAAGTTTCAAAAACTCAAATTAACGTGCAGAAGATTGCTTTTATTAGCAAAAAAGCAACAATACGTACTTTATTTATGACTTACTCTCTGGTTAAAACCAGAGCTGACAAACAACTTAAAAAAAATAAAATGCCCAATCAACATATACAAATGTATTGCTGTGTTACAAAAGCCTTAATAAATCTGCTAACTTGGCTTTACTCTGAATGACATGTGCTGGAAGTTTTCAATCATCTCTTATTTGATACTTAAACTATTCAAAGAACTTGTACTGATAATATTATAAAATATATAATTCAGGATTTATTAACATTATATATAGTATTTTCTATGTCTTATGGAGCATACCTTAAATATATCCTAGTAAACATATTCTCAAAATAGGAAAGGTCCTAATGTTTCTTTCATAAAATTTTAATTTAAAGGACACAGAGCAGCTCGGGCGGCGGGAGGAGCGGCAGCGGCCAGGCAGCCCAGTTTCGCGAAGGCTCTCGGCGCGCCGCGGCCCGCAGGCACCCGGCACGCGCCCGCCCCGCCGCCACGATGCCCAAGAGGAAGGTCAGCTCCGCCGAGGGGGCGGCGAAGTAGGAGCCCAGGAGGAGATCGGCGAGGTTGTCAGCTAAACCCGCTCCTGCAAAAGTGGAAACGAAGCCAAAAAAGGCGGCAGGAAAGGATAAATCTTCCGACAAAAAAGTGCAAACAAAAGGGAAAAGGGGAGCAAAGGGAAAACAGGCTGAAGTGCCTAACCAAGAGACTAAAGAAGACTTACCTGCAGAAAATGGAGAAACTAAAAATGAGGAGAGCCCAGCTTCTGATGAAGCAGGAGAGAAAGCCAAGTCTGATTAATATCACACACCTGGTCCTATCAGTGGTCCCTGTTTCCCTTCTTGTACAATCCAGAGGAATATTTTTATCAACTATTTTGTAAATGCAAGTTTTTTAGTAGCTCTAGAAACATTTTTAAAAAGGAAGGAATCCCACCTCATCCCATTTTTTAAGTGTAAATGCTTTTTTTTAAGAGGTGAAATCATTTGCTGGTTGTTTATTTTTTGGTACAACCAGAAAATAGTGGGATATTGAATATAGGAGGCTTTGATTGTCTTGGGTGTCAGCTTAACATTCCACAGATGGAGGGTAGCTTTTATATCCTATAATACAAAGCATACTAAATGGCAGTTTGGAGTCAGTTGTGCATTTAATGTCTTAAACACTTTAAATTATTTCTCTTCCCACGTTGTTTTTGGTAGAATTGTTTCCTAAAGCAAACCACTCACCCCTTGATCTTGGCTCTCCTGGGCAGAATTTTGTGCACTCTGTAACAACTTTGGTCGTGGTAGTCCAGTTCTTCTAGTAACTGTTAATGTGCTGTGAACGATTGACAATTTGAGTATGTAGTGTATATGATATTAAATTGTGAATTAGTGGGACTTACGATGTAACAGCATATCAATATTTGAAGATATTGGTACTTGATATCCTGCGAAGGAAAATTTGCCCCCAAATTTTAAGCTGGAAAGTCACTGGAATAACTGTTCAGAAAGGAATCACAACTACATGATTTTTTAGGTTTTTGGTACGTATGTTGAGAATTGTGTACAAATTGAAATGTCTGTGTACTGATCCTCAAAACCACCAATAAAATCTCAATTATGAAAGAAAAAAAAAAAAAGACACAGATGTGCTCACTTACTCCATGAGGTCAATTTCACTACCACCACCACTTTACCCAGGTGAAGTTCATTTTCACGTTACAGGTCATTTATTATAACTGCAGCGCTGTCACAGGGATGGTTCACACAAATAATTTAACTTAGGTAAACACCATTTTCCAGTAATGATAGGACAAAACAAACTTTAGGAGCATTTATGAACAGAGTGACATCTTATTCTCAGTACACATTTGCCGAACGATCTCTGTTGTTTGCAAATGAATTAACGATGGCTTGAAAAATCATTACAGCCATCTGCTTTGATGGTAAGGAAGAACTGCCGTGATCATTTTATTATAGGAGCAGAGACTAGGTACTATTGTAGCGTATTTTTAGCATCATTTACCTTAAATTTCCCATGCTATCTCAAAAGTTACCAGGAGTATCCATCCTCTCACTGAGGCTCCTTGTAAATCCATTTACTGAGAAACCTCTTTGCATAGGTAACTGTGCAGTTTTTTAGAGATGTTGAACATGGGAAATATCTATTTTTTCCTCCAGTAAAACTGATCATTATGGCTTTTTCAGTATGTTTTAATCCCTCAAGTAAAAAACTGATGAAATTTAAATCAGCTTAACAAATTAGTTCCTCTGATTGTTTTTGAATATAAATGTGCGTTTGTTCAATATATTTCCCTGTTTAAACAATTTATGTGAATGTTATTTTCAATGCTACCAGAATTTGAATAGCAATCTTTCTCACTTGCTTAAAAAGTATCTATCTTTACTTTCCTATCAATCTTTGATTCGGGAACATGTCTGTAATGTAACTTTCAGTATTTGCTTGTATTTGGAAGGTATAAAAAGGGAGGAAGAGGGGAAAGAAAGTTCACTAGTGTTTATCTTTGACGGAAAATTCCCAATAATCACAGAGCTTAAATAATATTTGATACGTAATATTAAGATGCATGCTTTACCATAAAAATATCATTTTTCTTCTCTTACGGATGGTGGTGGTACAGAGATGACTGTAAAGGAGGACTTGTTCGTTTTTAAGTGCATTGAATTTAGTTGAATTTCAAGAGCTAAGTATATGTTGAACATATATGGAAGAATGGATGGATGGATGGATATATGGATGGATGGATGGATAGAAAGATACATTTAAATGTATTCTATCTAAAGCTAAGTTAAAAGCTAAGAGAGAAAACAAAATCTGCCTATGTACTAAAAAGCAGTCCTCTTTAAACTCAGAAGAGCATCTTTTCTTATCTGGGTTTGCAGCTCACAAGGGAACAAACATATAGTTTTAAGCCATCAGATTAGCTGATTCAAAGTTCTGAATCTGTGGAGTGAGAAATATGCTAAATATATCTTCACTAAAACTGCATACAGAATTGTCTTTACCAATAGGATATAAAAAGGGATAAGCAGGTAGATTTCACACAAGTTTCTCATAATTCTAAATAAAAGTAGCCAAATAGCAGTTACACTTTAGACAGTGAATATAAATGCATATATACTTTACAACTTAGGTTTGTGTATTCAAAATGAAATTTCACAATCTGGTAACTGAGTTTGTTTTTATATTATTGAGAAAAACAGCATTACACTCTAGTGGAGGTTTAAGTCAGTGAAGCCAAGGGCTGGCCATAGGCTGCTAGTAAATACTGGCCACTTCCTCTGGCTGGGCAAGCAATCTGACAGAGAACAAGACAGAGGACCCCTGTCTTTTTGCCACTTAATCTTGAAACTAACACCCCATCACTTCTGTGATATTCTTTAGAAGCAAGTCACTAGGTTCCTGTCCACACTCAAAGGAAGGGAATTACAGAAGGGAGTAAAGATCAGGAAATGGGGATCACCGCCTACTACAGCTCCTTAAACCATGTCAGCCCCTTCTCCATTGCTTTATTCCAGGGTATTGCTCTGCTCTGAATTTCAATAATTTATTTTAAATTCAAACCTGATGACAATTAGCTTACCCATAGGTAAGCCATACTTTCCTTCTTCCCATAGATCTTAGAAAAAAGATCTGTTCTTGCACCGACCCTACAGGGTTACTGAAAATGTTAACCATGATAATGAATACCTAACACCTTCCAGAGCACCTATCATATATAGTAGCCCTTATTGGGCCATCTTTATCACCAACATTGTTGCTCGGTGTTAGTTCCTAAACCTCTACTCTGGATCCCATTTCTGCAAGTTCTTACACCATTAAACACTCTCCTGCCTACTTCAACACCAGTAACAGACAATTTCAAGTCACTACCATTTTATTTATTTATTTATTTGTTTACATTGCAAATATTCCTTCCCATATCCTTCATCTTTAGCAGCAACTGCCTTATCTATCTTCAAAGTCAAGTTTCTTAAAGAATAACAGGAACTGCTGAATGTACTTTCTGACTGCGCTGCAGTCTAGTTCCCCAGGCCCACTATGATTCTCTGCTAAAGACTGACAGGGATCTTCCAACTGCCTAAACCAATGACTCTCAAAATGTGGTACCTCGATCAACAGCATCAGTGCCAACTGGGATCTTGTTGGAAATGCACATTTTGGGGCCCTTCCACAGACCTACTAAAAATCTGGGGCTGAGACCCAATAATCTCTGTTTTAACAAGCCCATTAGGCCATTCTGATGCCTGCTAACGTTTGAGAACCATTGGCTTAGACTACCATAAAAGAACCACTGGCCTAAACTAATGGACTCTCTTCAGTTTTTATCTAACTTTCTTTCTGCAGCATTTAAAATAGACTCCTTTAAAGAAGATGTGGTACATATATACAATGGAATATTACTCAGCCATAAAAAAGAACGAAATAGGGGCTTCCCTGGTGGCGCAGTGGTTGAGAATCTGCCTGCCAATGCAGGGGACGCGGGTTCGAGCCCTGGTCTGGGAAGATCCCACATGCCGCGGAGCAACTAGGCCCATGAGCCACAACTACTGAGCCTGCGCGTCTGGAGCCTGTGCTCCACAACAAGAGAGGCCGTGACAGTGAGAGGCCCGCTCACCGTGATGAAGAGTGGCCCCCGCTTGCCACAACTAGAGAAAGCCCTCGCACAGAAATGAAGACCCAACACAGCCAAAAATAAATAAATAAATAAATAAATAAATAAATGAGGAAAAAAAAGAACGAAATAATATCATTTGCAGTGACATGGATGAACCTAGAGATTGTCATACTGAGTGAAGTAAGTCAGACACAGAAAGACAAATATCATATGATATCGCTTATATGTGGAATCTTAAAAAATGGTACAAATGAACCTATTCACAAAACAGAAAGAGAGTCACAGATGTAGAAAACAAACTTACGGTCAGCAAGGGGGAAAGGGGGGAGGGATAAATTGGGAGACTGGGATTGACATATACACACTACTATATATAAAATAGATAACTAATAAGAACCTACTGTATAGCACAAGGAACTCTACTCAGTACTCTGTAATGACCTATATGGGAACAGAAACTAAAAAAGTGGATATATGTGTAACTGATACACTTTGCTGTACAGCAGAAACATAACATTGTAAATCAACTATACTCCAGTAAAAATTAATTTTCAAAAATAAATTAAATTAAAAAAATAAAAGACTTTGAAAGTCTCATCACAAACATTCATTCATTCTCCTCTCCACACATTGTCTTCTCTTTCGCAGAAACATTCTCTTCTCCTAAACATTTTCTCTTTCTTCCTCTGATAATTCATTCTTAGTGTTCTTTTTGCACTTGCCTCGCCCCACCTGTCCCTAGCAGGATGGACTGCTCCTCAGTCTTCCTCTTGTATCATGATACATGTTTTCCCTAGTTAACTGTGTCCATCCCATTAATTTATACATGGAGCTGCTAACACATATCAAACTCATATCCCCTGCCCAGACAAATCCCTCGGGTACAGACTTGTATTTCCAACGTCCTAATCAAGGTCGTTAAATGTATGTCCTCCGTAAGTTCCAAATCAACATGTCCAAGACTGAAATTACCGTTTCCCCTCCCCCAGTCTCCAAATCTGTTCCTCCTATATTCTTTATCATAATAAAATGTAACATGATTTTCAGAGTCATTACATTGAGAAAACTGGCGTTCAACCCACGGAGCACCCTCTCCCCGTACTTTCATAGAGTCAATCAGGACTTCCTTCAGATTATGTCTCCTCTTTCATGAGACTCCCTCTCGGGATCTTTACTGCCATTCCTGGAACTGGCGGGTTTCTTATTTTATCCTTTAAAAAAGTTTCTCTTCTTTTATAAACATATTTTTATGAAATATAACTATATTTTCCAACACAAACAAACAGAAAAAAACAGTGAGATCAGTGCTGTTGTTTTAAATGTTTATGAATCTCTTTCATGTCTGGCTTACTAAAATATAACTGGATTCTCGTATCTGCTCCTGCATTCAACCTGATATAATATGTTGTACTGACTGAAGTAAATGAAGAAAACCCCGCTTCATATTATTATATAATCGAACAGATGGAGAAGTATTTTAATAACTTTTGCATGTAATTGTGAATATTCCTCTTTGATGTCATAGTAAACTCACCAAGTAGCAGTTTCTTAAAGAACAGTTGCAGTGTGGTATCTGTGGTATCTGAAATCATATCAATAAACTTTCTGTAATGTGTTACATTAAAATCCATTGGTTTATCATGCATTTTGAATGTATCTGTTATCACGTAACATCATGCATTGGCTGTTCGGAAAATCGTAATTTATTGAATTATGCAGATCTTCCAACTATTGACCCCGTTTATCACATAATATTCAAAAAATCACATTCATTAATATCACCATTAATCTCATCAGAAAAATCTCTAGTACTAGAATGTAATGGATATGTTTCCCAGAATTCTAATTATCTCTTGAACACTTAAATTTTTTCACTGACATCAAACATTGTCAGCTGTCTTCCTTGAAGTGATAAGCTCACTTTTTTCATTTTCAAAAAAACGTGTCTACCATCCAAGTCTGAATGGCCACAGTTTTGTCTATGCACCATTCTTTCAAGTGCTCCTGAAAAAGATGGCTAGTTCAGCTTGCACCTGAAACAATCACCCAAGGGCTTTTGAAATAACTGTCCTACCTTAATATTTAGTAGACGTTCTTTGAGTACTTCTCATCTTTTCATACAAAATATTAAATAGACATGAACTCAAACCCTGAGATTGAATAAGATTAATATTTCCATGGCTTGCCCCCCTCGGTGAATGAATGGTGGTAAGGAACGCAATGACTGCTAGTACCATTTGGTGCACCATTTGTGCTAAGATACCAGAAGTTTTGTCCACCATTGCTTTTGTACCATGAATGCAACTGTCAACACAATGAAAATAAGTAAATAACTTCCTACTACTATTATTACAGGATTTTAACCTTGCAAACTCCTTAAAAAGATCTCAGGGACCACCCCAATCACCCTAAGGACACCCCAGACAATGCTTTGAGAACAGCTAATCTAAGCATTCTGCCTCCAGGGCCATGCCCCTAATTTTACACTCACTATCCGCCTCATCTGGAGAGTTATTACAGTAGAGGTCCCAGTTAAATGGTCTCTGAGGTCACAATGCTGAGATTTGAATCTGACTGTGCTATTAGCTGTGTAATTCTAAACTATAAATGTTACCTATAATTATTATTCCAGATAAAGAAATTACAGCTGAGGAAGTTGATAAACTAGGATTTAAATCCAGGTTTGCCAGCTGCTGCCTACATTTAAAATCTTACATCCTTTACGTGCCCTTCAGGACTCCCCATAATCAGGTTCTTGTCTCTAGTCCCCCTCTCTGCCTTCCTCTGGTCTCACTCTACTCCCAGACAGCCAAACCCCAGGAGCCCCAGCACTAAACTGCTTGCAGTCTTGACATTTACAAACATATCGGAAGATGTATTTCACATGTATTGACCTATGAATACTCTCTTGGTGGTCTTTCCATCTCTATTACTAATCCCAGTACTGAGGGCCTACATACTTTTATAAGAACATTAGTGCATTTTACTCCACTTAAATGTTTACATAACTGGTTTCCCTTTCTTGTGGGCAGGCATCTTCGTACAGTGGAATGGGTGAAATAATAATTGTTTTTATAACTTTCAAAGACTTCAAAACACAATGTAGGTTTAATTTAGAAGATATAAAAGAAGGGGATTTATTGCAAAGCACTCTCATAAATATGTTGGCTTTCAAAGGAAATTATGAGAAATTTTCTTGCAAAGGGCTGGAAATTTCCTCTTATCTAGAGATCAGTAAGTAAGTAGTCTTAAATGAAATCTGGCTTAATTACGGTATCTAAAGCTGGCAAAGAGTAAACTAAATTATCATGTATAAAGGAAAAATGTGCTGATGTAGAAGGGGTGGGGAGGTGGAGGGAGGCCTTAATTGAAGGACTAAACTTGTCAAGAACCCATGATGGATATCCTGGAACTGTAAGGGATATACTGTAACATGCGAACAGCGTTTTCTTTGGTTGGTAGAATATGCATCCATGATTTTATCCTCATATTTTTCTTTTTTCCCAAATTTTCTACATTGGAAAGATGACAAATTTATAATTTGAAAAAAATGTTATTTTGAAAACTATGTGAGGAAAAAACAATACAGAGTTGCCCAATCACAGTAGATAAAAGTGCAGTTCAGAAAAAAGAAAATAAAGGTCCAGAAAGGTTACCTGTTTAATCACAGAGCAGCAAAAACTATTTTGTGGAACACCAAAGACAGGAAGGGACATTCAATGACATTTAACATTAACTCTTACCAATCTTCACACACACACACACGCACACACACGCACACACACACGTTTTCAAGCACCCCCAATAATATTCCTTGAGATATTTGATCAAGGCTTGTATGTCACAACCACATCTGGTCTCTGTTAATATTTACTGCAAAATGATCCATGAAGTTGAGGGTAGAAAAAGTTAAAACATATTTATACCTGGATTTTCCCATTAATAACGAGAAAGGGTTACTACTGCATCTATTGTATAGGGTTGCTGAAAAGGGCATACGACTTAATTCACAAAAAGCACCTAAAATAGTTCGGAAGTTCCTTGACCAATAAATGGTAGCACTTATTGTTATGACTATTATTGCTGTTGTTGTCATTGGTTTTTTAATTTGATACAAGCCGAGTTTTACCTGTATTTACAGAATGGGACAACAGTGATAACCACAGAAATACACATATCTTGGATGTTCATATTCAAAAATGTTCACTGATGGGTTTCACAATCAAAATTTTGGAGATCACTGACATACAGAAAAAAAGACCCAACTAAATCTCACCTCAACCCAGAGTTTGCCTAAATTCAGCCAAGGTGACCTGCTGTTTCTATATCCATGTAAATGGAATTTCTCCTGCCTGGAATTCTCCTCCACCTCCTCTTATCCGCTTAGTAAATTCTTCAATCCTCAAGTTAACCAACTGTGAACCGTCCCATTCCTATTCTCCTTTACTTCCCGCTTCGTTTTTCTCCTTGCAATTTTTCTCTTGCTATATACATGTCTGTTTTATGACTCCTATCTTGTACTGTAATTGATTATGAATTTGTTTTTCCTACTTGATTATCAACCCCCTGAGGATAAAAGTCGTCTTAGCGAACTTCATCTCTCTGGTGACTAACACAAAGCTGGCAGTCAACAACTACCTGTGAAATAAACATTGAATGATCTCCCTCTCTATGTTGATGTAGGGATGGGTCAATTTCTTTCCCTATTGAGTGGTACAGGAGAAACAAAACACACAAGAAAAATCTAGAAAGGGTAAATATTTATATATATTTAATGTGTATTTATATTATACTTTATGTATTATATAGAAAATAGTTATATACGTATATTATATATTTACTTACTCTTTAGATTTTTTCGTATTTTGTTTTGTGATATATACGTGCATCTCTCACAGATCGCTTTTTCTTGGATTGTTAAAATCTGGTCAGAGGTTGATTCTGCGATATACATCTCCTTGGAGGTGAAGAACTCAGTTTTCCTTCACTTCTGTCTGCCTTTGACGTTTGATCAATACGCTCAAACTGCTAACCTGGAGAAGGTTCCTAGAAGAGCACCCTGTGGGAGAAGGGACTCACTGTCGAGCCATAAGAAAACCTCAGTTTGTATGTTCGCTCTGCCACTTGGGAACAGGATAACTTTGCGCAAGGTACGTAAGCTGTTCTGTCTGTCCATCATTTTATCAGTAAGTTTAAATTGTAAAGTTTAATTCATGGATTGCTTTTTTTGTTTTTAATAGAATGTAAACTCCTAGACACTATCTGGCATAGGTGGGTTTCCACATACATGGTAGATATCACTACTGACACCCATGTAACACAATCACTCTCTCCTTCTAAAATGGGGCTGGTACTTTAAAATTATTTTTTAATGTTAGATGATTGCCTCATTTCTTTAATATAGTAAGCTCTTTGATGACAGACTCAATCTCTTCCTCTTCTTTACCATCTCTTCAATGCTAAGCCTGGGGCAGAGTGCTTGCTGAAATCGGTATTTGTTTCTTGAATTGAACTGAACTGGTGGTAAGATTTCCCTCCAGTTTTGGTTATTTTCAGTGTGTGCTAATGAAATAGATGATCCAAATACACGGTTCATGTGCCCTTGTTCAGTCTGCCAGGCTCTGCTCACCAGCCAATTTTCAGCTGCAAGCCCACATTTTTTTTTATTCTGGGAAGTTATAAAAATAACAATTCTGCCATCACTTTTAATTCACAAAGTGACTCCTGCTTTCTAATTCCTTTCATTTCTCCTTTATAGGCCTGCCAAAAGCCTTGGCCTTTGCTGGCCTTACATATTTAATCAGAGTTACCAATGCTGATGATTTTTACAGGGAATTAAGTTTGATTTGTTTTGAAACATTTATTTATTCCATATGGCATTTAAAGCGACTGAATTACTTTTGGTTTTGAAATGAGGTTGTGTGAACTAGATTCGAATTTTCTTAAAAAAAAGAAAAAATAAAAAACACAACCAAAAGCCCGGGAGTAATTTTGTTTAAAAAAATCCTGTGTAAAAGGAATTAACATACAACTGAGAGATCAGATCAGATCAGATCAGATCTGGCAAAATCACAAGATAATTGGCTGAAGCTAAGTCTTTAACATCAATTTCCTCAATCTCAGGCCAAGACTTGGTTCCACACTGTAGTAGACCCTGGGTTTTTTCCTCCCTACACGCACCAGGCCAGTGCCATGCTGCAGTACTCTGGTTTGGCTAGCATTGGCAGCGACACCCTGTCTCAGCTCAGGAAATGAGCAGAGAGGGCTAAGTGGCCTCATCCGTTCCATGAAACACCGTCACTCTTGCACAGGTTCAGGGTAGTCAGGGGTCCAGGCCTAAGCCTCAGCATCGGGCACAGTGATTGGTGGTTGGGTCAGAGGTAGGGATGTGACCTAATTCTGTCCAATTAGTAAAGCCTACTCCTTTTTTTCAATAGTTGAGTAAAGATAAATTACTCCAGATCCTGTGGTTAGAGATATACATCCCAACACTTCTGCAGCCATTTTCCTATCATGACTAAACAAACAAACAAGAAACCACCTGAGAAAATTAGAGAAATACAGTCATCAAAAAAGAAATACTGTGCATCAAACATTGCCTAAGTCCTAACTTGGATGTGAACCAAAATATACAAAATATTGCCTTTATAGTTTAAGTCAATATGAGTTGTAGCTTTTTTGCATTCAACCACAAAAGAAAATCCTGATATATAAGCAAAGATGCAGAAAAGCAAGTGTATAATTAGTAAATCCTTGTGCTCGGGTTCTTCTGCTGGGGCAAGTAGAACATGGTATGTATTATTTCACACATTCCCTTACTGAAGTAAGATTGCCCTTCAGCCCTTAACCATGCTCAGGAGGAAAAGATTGTGCTGGGAAGACCACTGCTTCCAATGTATGTTACAAAGTTAGTGCTAATGTGCATTTTAAACCAGCTAAGTGCACCACTGCCGTTTCCCTTCTCTGGTGGTTAGAGGTGTGAGTCATGCTTCCTGTTAAGCCCAGGGATGGTGCCTCTGTTTGAGGTTTTATTATTTGGTAACAAAATGGAAAGCACAGGGGGAGCTGTGTCAGTGAGCTGAAAGCAATCAACATTTACTAGGCTTACACACATGAGAAACGCAAATATGTTTCATTTGCAGGGATATGGGTTGGTGGCTTGACTCAAACAGCTCATATCCCCAGGAAAAAGGAAGTTTAACCACTGGCTTATTCCCTGACTAAATCTTGAGGCATTTAGAACCACAAATTAGAAAATTAAAACCAAAATGTGTTCTGCCTTTCTAAAATCAAAGAGCTAAGCTCTTACTTTAAAGGCTGGTAAATCCCACCACCTTGGCCCATTTCACTTGATTCTTACCCACTGGTTTCCTTTTATGGCCTCCTGCCAGCTCTCTAAGGCAGAGCTATGGAATCCTGACTCTCAGCTATGGAACCAGAGACTGGGTTGCAGTTGGGCTTGAGAGGGCACCAGAAGCTTCCAGTGATAGTTAACTGCTGAATTTCTTGGGATAACCTTGGACTGTCTGGAAAAAAATATTAATCTGAAAACTCACAGCCTTCACAGTTGGTGTAAAAAGTGTGAATTATAAAGTTAAAGGTAGTTTTATTCCCGTAGAGATGATAGCACCAAAAAAGGTAGAGAAGAGGTGCTATCTATGTCATTCAGTATACAAGGTTCTCAGCAAACAGGAGTTGATAGTGAAGATACATTCACTTTAGGAAAGCAAGAAAAATAACAGTTCTTTGAATTCATCTTATATAGGCCTAATTTCATTCCACACACCAGGACAGTCGGGAATTTTTAAGAAAATTGCAACAATCTCTGAGAATTGTTAAGTTGAAATTCTTGATATGAAAAAATAATCCAGAGAACAAAGGTTGTTAATGATTCATTTAAAAAATGAACCATTTGCGAGAGCACAGAAATAAACACATGCAGGTACGGTCAGCTTATGCCTGATAAAGGAGCCAAGAAAACTCACTGGAGAAAAGACAGTCTTTCAATAAACGGCGCTGGGAAAAGTGGATATTCATTTGTAAAAGAATGAAACTAGACCCCTATCTTATACCACTCACGAAACTAACTTGAAATGAATTAAAGACCTAAATGTAAGACCTGAAACCATAAAACTTCTAGAAGAAAACATAGAAAAAAAGCTCTTTGACACAGATATTGGCAATGATTTTTTGGATATGACCTAAAGCACAAGCAACAAAATCAAAAATAAACAAGTGGGACTACATCAAACTAAAAACCTTCTGCACAGCAAAAGAAACAATCAACAAAATGAAAAGACAGTCTACGGAATGGGAAAAAATATTTGCAAACCATATATCCGATAAGGGGTTAATATACAAAAGAACTCATATAACTCAATAGCAAAAAAGCAAACAACCCAATTAAAAAATCGGTAAAGGACCTGAATAGACATTTTTCCAAAGAAGATATACAGATGGCCAACAGGTACACGAAAAGGTGTTCAACCTCACTAATTGTAAGGAAATGCAAATCAAAACCACAATGAGATATCACTTCATACCTGTTAGAATGGCTATCATCAAACAGACAAGAGATAACATGTTGGTAAGGATGTGGAGAAAAGGGAACGTTTGCGCACTGTTGGTAGGATTATAAATTTGTACAGCCACTATGGAATACAGTTTGGAGGTTCCTTAAAAAATTAAAAATACAACTAAGATATAATCCCGGCAATCCCACTCCTGGGTATATATCCAAAGAATTAAAATCAGTATATGGAAGAGATATGTGCACCCCCATGTTCATAGCACCATTATTTACAATAGCCAAGATATGGAAACAACCTAAGTGTACAGTGACATATGAATGGATAAAGAAGATGTGGTACATATATACAATGGAATATTATTCAGCCATAAAAAAGGAAATCCTGCCATTTGCAACAACATGGAAGGAGCTTGAGGGCATTACATTAAATAAGTCAGACAGAGAAAGATAAATATTGTATGATCTCACCTATAAGTGGCATCTAAAAAAAACAAAACCTTACAGTAAAAGAAATCAGATTTGTGATTACCAGGACTGGGTGCGGGGGAAGAGGGGAAGCTGAATGCAGGTCGTCAAAAGGTATAAACTTCCAGTTATAAGATAAATAAGTACTAAGAATGTAATGTACAACACGATGACTATAGTTAACACTGATGTGTAGTAAGTGTGAAAACTGTGAAGAAAGTAAATCCTAAAGAGTTCTTACTTCACGGAAAAAAAACATTTTTTTCTTTTTTTTTTTTTTATATCTATATGAGATGATGGATGTTAACTAAACTTATTGTGGAAATCATTTCACAATATATGTAAGTCAAATCATCATGCTGTACACTTTAAATTTATATAGTGCTGTATGCCAATTATATCTCAATCAAACTGGGAAAAAATGAATGATATGGAAAAATGGGATGGAGAAGTACATAACTAACTTTGAGAACCTACAACATATAAGTCACTTGACAAACTCCAGTATATTTAATGCTCACAATTTAAAAAAGAAAAATCAAAGTTTCTACTAATAAGAATTCCAGAGATGAAGCCATGTTAATCTGTGCTTCTACAATGATCCTGAGGTAAGCTAATAAATGTTGGGAAGAGTTGAAAGCAATACGTATTAATATCTTTCATTAATTCATTCCATAACTATTTAATGAATACTAATATAATTGCAAAATATATAGAGCTATGGGGCTACAAAAGTGAATAAAATAAAATGGAAATTTCTGTCTTCAAAAAGGTCATCACCTAGCAGAAGAAAGGCATGGAGCTGTGTGCTCCTCTTTAGTATTTGGGATGCAAACTGTATCCCAGGTGTCAAGTTTGGAATCTGATTCTATTCCATTTAAAACTGGTAAATTAGCCTATTTATGCTTCATAGACACCGGCAGAAGACAAGAGACTCCTGGTTTAGAAACCAAGGACTTTATTAATCATACATGACACAGCAAGCAGCATGAGCGTCGACATGATTGTGTCGATTCCTACTGCCCCACACCCAAGTCCCGGGGGCCGGGGGGGATGCAGAGGGCTCAGATAGATATCTGCACACTCAGTAGATCGTGTTATAGCAGAGGAACAGTGAACTAGAGAATCTATTACTTTCATAGTAAGCAATAAGCAAGCCTGCTGCTCATCAAAGAGGGAGGCTTTACCTAATCTGTTAAAGCTGCTCTCTGTGAACACAACCCTGAGAAACAGCAGTCAGGGTCTTGCATTCTTGGTATACCAACAAGACATGCAGGAGTGCAAGGACTCTCACAACACCAGGCAAGATCCAGAGTTCAACACCATAAATGCCATGTGTTGGTCAAAGCAGGAAATCCAATCTCTCTCCCTTCAACAAAAGCTACTTTCTGCATTCTAAACGTGAAAGGTTGCAACACAGAAAATCATTGGGAGGATTGGGAGCTAAGGTCAGGGAAACTGCTGTCCTCAATCTCAACCTAAAGCACCGAAGTAGATGGTTCTCAACAACTCTGCAGGAAGCTGATAAAATTCTCAAGAATCTCCCAAATGCTTCCACTCAATATCTCAACTGCTACAGACTGAATTGTGTCCCCTCCCAAATTCACATATTGAAGACTTAACAAACCCAATGTGATGGTATTTGGAGGCGGGGCCTTTGGGAGGTAATTAGGTCTAGATGAAGCTGTGAAGGTGGGGCTCTCGTGATGGGATTAGTGCCCTGATACGAAGAGGAAGGGAGACAGAGCTTACTGTCTACCATGCTCTACAACTCAGACCCACCCCACCCCCCAACACCCACTCCCACTCCACCACCACTGCCACGTGAGGACGCTGTGAAAAGGCTGCTGTCTGCAAGACAGAAGAAATCTTTCACCAGAACCTGATCGTGCTGACTTCTGATCTTGGACTTCCCAGTCTCTAGAACTGTGAGAAATAAATTTCTATTGGTTAAGCCATGTCATCTATGGTATTTTGTTCTAGTAGTCCAAGAATTCTAAGACATCAACCTAGAGCAGCAAGGTGAATCGTGTCTGTCCACAGGTGTGGCTGCTTTTGCCTAAGAAAAACAATAGCTACTCCTATTCACATTTCAAATTGCATGCAAGGGATTCATGTGGAGAAACTCTAACCCAGGGACACGCAGTGAAGTAAATTCTGTGAAATATAGTTCCAGCCTCTTCTCTGTGATAAAGAGAGTAGTAATGATGCTGAGTGTATTAGAAATAATCAACCAAACTGGATTATTAAACTAACAAGCCAATTATGTAAGTGCCACATGGATATTATGAACTAAGTAATGAGTTTGACAGTGATATAGGAGATAAATGTAGTCCTGAACCACCCCAGAGTTGGGGTAAGCTATGACCACCTAGAGCAGAGGACACAATTCAAACTATGATTGACACCACTCACTAGGTTCTTCTCAGAGAAGGACAGCTTCCTGGGAAAAACTGGAGACTTTGCTGCAACCACAAAGATGGGAGAATCTTCCAGAGGACTCCCAGAAATATCAAGGGGCCAAGAGAGGATGAAGATTTCCAGAAATTGTGGGTCCTCTGTTATCAGGTGGTAGCAAGCATCAAAATAGTCTTTCAAAAATAAAACAATCAAGTTATATTTAATAATAGACTTAATGAACTGTATTTCCCAAAGAATAAAATAAAATGGAGTAAGGATATTCCTGTGGATGATGGGGAATTACATTGAAACAATGGTTTGGATGGATTCAGAGAGGCCACTGAAGGCTACGAAAGATGAACTTTGGTCTGTAGGCAGGTAGGGAACAAGTGAAGATTTCTGAACAGAGGAATGATATGAACAAGGTAGTGTGCAAAATGGGTTGAAGAGTAGACAAACCTGAGGCAGAAAATAAGATAAAAATTAGGCCGTTGTATTATTTAAACTGATGATAATCAAATGTCACTATGTATCACTACAGTGATAGCCCTGAGGGATTCCTGGTCAACATTGTGAAGAAAGAATCAAAATAACCTAGTGACTTGGAAAGAATCTTTTCTTTAAAACCTGAGAATGTCCTTCACCTAATCTTAGAGACCTGTATTCACTGAAACCAGTCCAGTGCCTTTTATAGCCACCTCATTGATCTTCAATTTTAAATCCTCTCAACCATGATCTTGGCTTCATTTTTAAGAGGATTCATCTTTAAACACAAGTTGGAAACAGAATAGGCATTTAGCGCTTCTGTCTTCTCACTCATGTTATCTCTGCCTGAATCCTGAGCCTATTCTTGATCTTCTCTAGATCTGAATAGGATTGATAAATTCTTTTGCATCTCCCCTAATATTTTTTTTCTCAAATTACATTTGTTCATCTATTCGTTCTTTAGAGAGTGGCTACTATATGCCAGATACTGTACCAGATGTCAGATATATAAATATTAGTAAGGTGTAGCCATGCCCTCAAGGGGCTCACGTTCTACAGCTAGGCACACAAGTATGCTGCATAACATAATACACAATATTTTTAAAGTGTACCATTGGCACAAAGGAGAGATTAGTGACATGGGCTAAGGGATAGGCAGTTTGCAAAGGCTTCTTAACACAGGAAGTTTTTCTTAAACCGTACCTTAAGGATTGGTCAGGTAGACAAGATCAAAGGAAGGGAAATCCAAGCAGCTACAAGGCAAAGAGAAAAAAAGGACCATGGCTTTGGATGTAAAGCATTTATCTGCACATCTGATACTTCACACGCTTCTTGCATACACCACTCTAATTTTCAGAAGTAGGTTGACCATTTTCAAATTAACTGCAGTAAAAAAAAAACCTACATGTTTTTGAATGAATCTATATTTTTATGAATTGTTTAAAACACCTACATATTAGGATGTGTCTATTACTTGGAACCACATGGAAACACAGTAAATTTGTTTGAGTCTGTTGCAGAGGACGGGCACCCTGATGCTGTATTCCATTACTGGGAAAAGTGAGAGTTCAGCTGAGATGCGAGAGGCAACAATAATAGACTATTTCAATAGAGAGCAATTTTAGCTATTTTTTATCAGGCAATTTATGGTTGTAGATCTAAACTACAGCTCTAGTGTATTTTCTTCTTTGGATGCCATTTACAGAATGCTACATTTGGATGTCATTTTAACTTTGAGAAGTTTACATTAAATCCAATCTGCACTTACTTAGCTTTGGTCTTTAGTTGTTTGTGATTACCTCTTCCCAGGTCACCATCACCAAGCCACCAAGTTTAAACCACCTTGTTAATCACGAACTCACTTATCTGTATAGATTTACTCTGGTTTTACACATCCCTGCTTTCATTCTTCATGGATGTCCTGTTAAAATCAGATGTCATCAGACATCTCACTTTTCAACTTTTTTTTTTTTTTTTTTTTTTTGCTCTCTTCCTCCTTAGAAAGTTGTTTTATTTGGAGTCTCTTGTCCCTCTTCATTGTATTATATTTTGGATTCTCTATTCATGGCATCGTAACATCTTTTTCCTGCGAGTTTCTCCATCTGTATCACAGTATTAGTTTGTTAGGGCTGCCATAAGAAAGTGCCACAAACTGGGTGGCTTAAAACAAAAGAAATTTATTGTCTCACACTTGTGAAGGCCAGAAGTCCAAGATCAAGGTGCTGGCAGGATCGAGTTTCATGTTTTCTCTGAAACCTATAGGGGAATACTTCCTTGCCTTTTCTAGCTTCTCTTGGTTTGCTAGTAATCTTTGGCGCTCCCTGGCTTGCAGCTGTATAAATAAAATCTCTGCCTTCTTTGTCACATAGGGTTCTCCTGGTGTGTCTCTCTCTTTCCACAGCTGTCTTCTTATAAGGACACCAGGCATATCAGATCAGGGGCCCACCCAACTCCAGTATGACCTAACTTAATAAATTACATCTGCCACAACCCTAAATCCAAATAAAGTCACATGCTATAGTTAAGACTTCAACACATCTGTTTTTAAGAGACACAATTCAAACTCATAACAATTACTGATATTGAGAAACAATCACAGTGACGCTCACCAGTAGGGGCTTTGGAATGAAAAAGCTCTGGTTTCAAAACCTTGCCCTACCACTAACTGTGACCTGAGTCAATTTATTTAATCTTCCTAAAAAGACTTAGTTTTCATGTATAAAGTAGGATTAATGGCAATACCTTGGTAGTTTTTGAGGATTAGATAAAATATCAATACATTAAGGTGATTAGCTCAGTACCTGGCTAGGAATAATGACAATGCCTTGGAAGTTTTTGAGGATTAGATAAAATATCAATACATTAAGGTGATTAGCTCAGTACCTGGCTTACAACAAATGCATATAAGTAAATGGCACATAGTAAATATTAGCAATTGATATTATCTTAAAGTATATCAACTATTTCTAAATATATTCAGTTATCCCTATTGTGAATACTATAAAGGGTAAAATAGTAAGGAAGGGCAAAGGAGTCACCAGCTTTAGCCTAAACTGTGTCATCTGTTGGAGTTCAGATATTCTGATAATACCTGTAAAAAGGATGAAGAGGAACTAGAAAGAGAACTATTTGCATGGGGAACTGGGAAGTCTCCAGGGCGTGAACTCATTCCAAGGAAAAAGAGAGCTTTCAAGGACCAACTTGATTACCTACAAGATGTTTGTTTTCAGAAGGGAAAAGTGATTCTCATGTCAGGCTGTCACTGGCCCACCACCATGGATTTCCATCTGGGTCCTAACGGAGAGACAGGACTCCAAGTTTAAAACAAAAGGACAATTTCAGTGAAAACTTTAAAACTGTGGAGCACAATGTGTATTTTTTTGGCATGCCTCTAACAAATTTTAAAGCAAAATGGTGCCACCCTATTCTAAACTGTTACAAATAGCTGTGAAACTTTGGAACTTTGAGGACCTTTGTAATGCCCGGTGGTCACAAATGTATATAGTAAAGGGTCAGCATGGATGACAGAAACTGTAATAATCCCTGGAAGACACCAATAGGGAAGCAATACAATAGCACAGATGGAGTGAAAATCAGGAGCAGTGGTGCTTGTAATGCTTAACATATTTAGTCGGTCCTAGCAACCACCCTAGTAGAGAAGGATTATTATTATACCCATTTTATACACGAGGAAAACTCAAAGTTGAAGAGTGGCAACATCTAGTCCAGGACTACAAGGTTAGTAGTCAGAAGAAAAAGTATTTTAACCCAAGCAGTCAAATTTCCAGAGCTGAGAATCCTCTAAAACATAAGTTAAGTTTGGAGGTTCCTCAAAAAACTAAAAATAGAATTGCCTTATGATCCCGCAATCCCACTCCTGGGCATATATCCAGAGAAAACTCTAATTCGAAAAGAAACATACACCCCAATGTTCACAGCAGCACTATTTACAATAGCCAAGACATGGAAACAACCTAAATGCCCATCGACAGATGAATGGATAAAGAAGATGTGGTACATATATACAATGGAATATTACTCAGTCATAAAAAAGAACAAAATAATGCCATTTGCAGCAACATGGATGGACCCAGAGATTGTCATACGGAGTGAAGTAAGTCAGACAGAGAAAGACAAATACCATATGATATCACTTATATGGGGAATCTAAAATATGACACAAATGAAATTTTATGAAACAGAAACAGACTCACAGACATAGAGAACAGACTTGTGGTTGCCAAGGGGGTGGTGGGAGAGGGTTGGATTATGAGTTTGGAACTAGCAGATGCAAACTATTATATATGGAATGGATAAACAACAAGGTCCTACTGTATAGCACAGGGAACTATAGTCAATATTCTGTGATAAACCATAATGGCAAAGAATATTAAACAAGAATGTATATATAGTATAACTGAATTGCTTTGCTGTACAGCAGAAATTAACAACACTGTAAATCAACTATATTTCAATTAAAAAAATACGTAGGCCAAAAAATGCATTTTAAGCATCCTTTAGTGCAGAGGTCAGAGATCTTTTTCTGTAAAAGGTGAAATAGTATTTTCAGCCTTGGGGGCTTAATGATCTCTGTTGCAACTATTTAACTTGGCCATTGTACTGAAAAAGCAACCGTAGACAATATGTATACAATGGCCATGGCTATGTCCCAATAAACGCTTATTTCCAAATACAGAAGTCAGCCAGATTTGGCCCACAGGCCACAGTTTGCTGACCCCTGCCTCCTTTTAACTGCTGTGGCAAATGATTTGTTCAGTCATGAGAACACGCATATAGAAACAGCATTTAAGCCTACATCACCTCTTCTCCTCCTTTACCCTTAACCCCTTTAAAACTGTTAGATGTGAGTAATCAGCACTGATTAGTTTCACTTAGTGAGAATAGTCCCCTTCGGTAACAGAGCTAGAAACAGACCCTTGATGTGAATTTTCCATAATAAATCATTAATCTTTGCACCTCTCTTGCTGCACCTGTTCATCGCCTAGATGCTGCTTACTTAGATTTTTACACTCCTCTTTTTCTACACCTGTACGAGCCCATCTCCTCTTTTCCTTTTATTTCTCAGCTAGCTTTTACTTATGTTTCTGAAATTTCACTTGGTTTCTGAAGAACTTTTATTATTTCCTTCAAATCTCTGACTTTTTTCCACTTGCTAGCTGGGATTGCAACACATTTACTTACAGCATTTGCGTCTCTGGACACCATGTAAATTCTATGAGCACTTCAAATGATGAGAGGATTAGCAGTGGGTGGGCAACCTCCCTCTTAAAATTCAAGGTTATTCAAAGGTTTAACTATGTTAATACAGCCTAAAAACACTGAGAAAGAGATACAGGATGAAACAAAAAGCATCTAAAGCGAAGGTAAACTTACCACATTCCTTAAGGAGAGGGTTTATTACAGCTGAAACGAACAGAACTACCAATACATCCACCACTTCCTTTCTAAGAAAAAAACCAAAATCGAGAAACTTGGAGAAATTAACCAATCTGGTTATGTAGTTTACTGCAAAGCTGACTCAAATTCAAGACCAGCCACAGGTGTTTCTACCCATGTAAGACCTGAACGGGTGGAAAGAGAAAGAACATTTCTAAAATGTTTTGCCTTCTATAAATCTAACCTATTGCATCATTATTCCTGGTTCTAATCCCTCAGGCAAAATGACAGGGGCTTCTTCCCTCATCTACAAATATAAGGGCCAGAGTTGCTTACATCTTTAAAGAAAGTTCAGTTTTAAATAATCTCAAGTCAAGCAACCTTCTCTTCTTCCTTGCTGACTTCCACCTGCAAAAAATTTCGGGGCCAGCTAAATCTGTCAGTCTTTCTACCTATGATGTGACATGAGTTTTCCTAAAGCACAATTCTGAAAGTGCTGCTGGGCTGCCCGCTCCAGAAATACTGGAGGCTTCTCACTGTCTCCTCAGACGACAAGTATTTCCTGATCTTCAAATTTTGCTATTTTTTCCCCCTGTGTCTACTACCAAAACAAACCAAAAAAATCTCTCTCTCATTATTCTGGTCAAAACCCTTGTGTTAGTTTGCCAGGGCTGCCGTAACAAAGTGCCACAGACTGGGGGACCTAAACGATGGTAAAATATTGTCTCACAGTGTTCTGGAGGCTAAAAGTCCGAAATCAAGCTTAGCAAATTTCTAGGAGTCTATTTGAAAGGGCTGGTTTCCTTCTGAGGGCAGGGAGGGAGAATCTGTTCGAGTCTCTCCCATAGCTCCTGGTGGTTCGCTGACAACCTTTAGCCTTCCTTGGCAACATAAATCCAACCTTCACATGGCGTTCTCCCTGTGTCTCTGTGTCCAAATTTTCCCTTTTTATAAGGACACAAATCAGATTAGGACCCACCTTAATGACCTCATCTGAACTCGGCTACTTCTGCAAAAACCCTGTTTCCAAGTAACATCACGTTGTGAAGTACTGGGAGTTAGGACTTAAAGACATGAATTTGGGGGTAGGGGGCAAAGTTAAACTCCTAACCACCCGATTTGTGTTTCCAGGCCTATGCAAAAGCAATCTCTCTCATTAAACATTCCCCTGACTCCAGGCTCAGGGAGTATTTTCCCCTGCTGAGTCCCTCAGTGACAATTCCCTCTCCCTACTTCATGACAAGATTCTTGAAATCAGGGATTGTATTTTTCTTAGTTTGCTATTTTATCCCCGAAGTCTATCATGCTGTGTAACATGTAGTAGACCTCCCCAAAATGCTTACTGAATTGAAAAGGTTTCTCCCCTTAAGGGGGGGGCAGGGATTTTTCTGCGGTTGGGAGCCAGGCAAGGGCTCACCAGCTTCCAGTCACATTTACACCATCGTACTGAGAGACAGCATAATACTGTGGTTAAGAGGTTGGACGAGGCTCAAATACCGCTTTTGTCACTTACGTATGTATGTAACCTGATGTTTCGTAATTTCTCACAAATTTCTCTCAAATGGCATTTATAAAGCATGACCTATAGCCCATACCTTGAAGAATCTGACTGAAAGTTGATTAAGATAACACGTGCAACGTTCTCAACAATGGTAGCTAATAATACTATGGTACAGGATGGCTTCAAGCTTAAAAGTGCTAACACGATTCTGCAAGACTTGTTAGAAGTTCTGTGGGTTTTTCTCCCAAAACACTTAAGAAGTTTTATTGAAAACAATAAAATACAGAAACACCATATTCTCATTTTAAAGTAAAACAGCATCTTCCACAACTTTCCTAGTACTCCACCATTCTTATCACTATTAAAAAACAAAACCAAATTCCAGATCCAAAATAATTAATGAACCTGCTGATAAACATTTTTCTCATGGGTCTAGCCTCCACTCCACTTATTTTGTAAATTTTACATTTGCACCTTTTCAAGAATGAGTAGCAATTTTTATTTGATTAATATCTGTGAGAACTGGACTTAACTTTCTGCATGTTAATTAAAAAACAAAACAAGGGCTTCCCTGGTGGTGCAGTGGTTAAGAATCCTTCTGCCAATACAGGGGACACGGGTTCGAGCCCTGGTCCGGGAAGATCCCACGTGCTGCGGAGGAACTAAGTGCATGCGCCACAACTACTGAAGCCCACGTGCCTAGAGCCCGTGCTCCGCAACAAGAGAAGCCACCCAATGAGAAGCCCGGGCACCGCAACGAAGAGTAGCCCCCGCTTGCAGCAACTAGAGAAAGCCCGCGCACAGCACCAAAGACCCAGTGCAGCCAAAAATAAATAAATAAATTTATTAAAACAAAACAAAACCACACACACCCTAATCAAACTCAGAGAAAATACACATTTGTTCATTAAAGCTCACCTGCTTTAATTTTTTCTCTTCACACATTAGCATAGTAAGCCAATGTTTGATCCATGCTGCAAAAGCTGTACAAAATGACAAGACCTGTTAATTCCCTCGGGAAACCTTAAGGCAAAAGCAAAAGCCTCACTCTACCAAAGAAAAACAAAGCAGAGGCATGGGGACTATGAAGATGGCTCAGATGCGTAGGCACCACAAGGATGAAGACAATTTTTTTTTTTTTTTGGCTGCGTTGGGTCTTTGTTGCTGCATGGGGGCTTTTCTCTAGTTGCGGCGAGCGGGGGCTACTCTCCGTTGCTGTGCGCGGGCTTCCCATTGGGTGGCTTCTCTTGTTGCAGAGCACGGACTCTAGTCATGCGGGCTCAGTAGTTGTGGCTCGTGGGCTCTAGAGCGCAGGCTCAGTAGTTGTGGCGCACAGGCTTAGTTGCTCCGCGGCATGTGGGATCTTCCCAGACCAGGGCTCGAACCCCTGTCCCCTGCATTGGCAGGCGGATTCTTAACCACTGCGCCACCAGGGAAGCCCCGGATGAAGACAATTTTTGTACAAACATATGCAAGATAAAGTTTAAAAAGGAGCATCGAACATCCGGTTTCCTGCAGAAATAATGATCATGTCAGATAAAATGACTCCTGAAACAAGTTCTGCTTGGATCTTAATTAACAGAATCTTGTTAGTTCTCTCCTACATATACCCGTGGTATCAGAGCCTTGTTTCAGAGCCCTTCTTTCCTCCTGTTCACTGTACAGACCTGGATCCCAGGCCTGCCCAACAATCCCTATAGAAGACAGTGTTAGTGTGTTTGGGTCTTTCTTCGAAAAGCGGTCACCTCTCCTGCACCTGAACACTGGGACTAACTCCAAATTCCAGGCAGTCACTTCATATTTTTGAACTGTAGCAGAACAAACTTTTTAGCATGGAGATTTCTTTAAGGCTACAAACTTTACAAGTTGGTCCCATTAACAATGACCTAGAGGCAGGAGTTCTTTAAACGGCATGAATCAAACACTTAAGATTTGCTAGAAGTTTTTAAAGAATTTAGCGTAGCTAAAGATCACAGAGAGGCCTCCATACACACATAGAAAAACCTTCTGAGCCAGATTCATGGAGAGGTTAAAAAAAAAAAAAAAAGGGATACCTTGCATGACATTAAGGAAACAGTAGTCACTACTGCTCAAGGAGAAGAGACAGCGACTGTACAGAAGTAAGCTCCAGAGCCTACCTTTGACTTTTTAGTCCTGCCACACAATTATCCAGAGGAGATGTTTTCAAATATCAAGGGCAATACACATAGAGTTACCATCATCACTCACTCTTCAAAGCAGTGACCTTTACTTTGGGCTAGTTTCTTTGGCAAGGAAGTTTGGCATGAAACTACTAAAGTAACATTAAACAGCAAAACTCTATTCTTGCAACTCAGCTCTCTTAATGGCAATGGAACAAAACACCTAACTTCGGGCTCCGAGGTAAAACTTCTTACAATAACCCACCTGAGATTCCCAGGCAGCATATTTATCAAAACAAGTTAAAGTCACCTTCTGAGTAATTGCTGTGGAGGTGTTTCAGCACAGCAGACAGGCACATTTTCCGTGGGTTGAGCGATTGTTCACTCAGTTCTAGTAACAAGTGCATCTTGATTCTGGGGCCTTGAAACATGACAGCTTGTAGAAAGACTATTAAAATCGCTTTGCTAACAAAGAAAAATCAATTGTTCTCCACAAGGAGGTGCCCTCAGGCACAATCAATATACAATAGCACGAGGCTGGGCTGTAAAGCCTGGGAACAAACAGATTGAAGCTTTTGATTAGGTAAAAGTAAAAAGAGTAGCCGTTTTTCATCTCTCTGATGGACTAAGAGAGATAAACATGTATTTTGCTGCAAGTTGCATTTGGTTTTCCTTCATGCTAAAGGACAACATGCTAAAGGACAGTTTTTTTCTTTCGAGTGTAATCCTTTCTAAAGTATCATTTTACCTGTGTTCAGTTCAAAGTATGTGGGAGAGAGCCAGAGTTGATAAGGGACCTACTTATGAGACTAGTTGAAGAATCAAAATGGAGAGACACATGGGAGCCGTGACACCATCAACTGTTAAGTGCTCTGGTTGAAAAGTATACAGTATTTGTGATTTCTCTGCTAAATGTAAGAGATATATGAGTGGAGATGTGGGTGAGGTCGGTACTTTTTGTGCATTTTTCTACCAACAAATCAATAATCATCTGTCATTTACAGACATATGTTTCAAGAGTAGAAAAGTGGCATTTTCATGGCATTTACAACCTCCATGTATTTTCATAAAGCTTTACCTGTGTGCCAATAATCTTTGAAGCAGGTACAAAATTCAAAATAAAACTCAATTCAGGCTGTTCAGATGTGTAAAAGGCACACTCTCAGTAACAAAACTTTATGCTGAGAACATGAAATGCTTTTTTACTCAAAGGAATGTTATAGTTGAATAGTGCAGACAAAACCCATTGAACAACTGTCAGTAACTTTTCAGACTTAGCTAGAATGTGTATACATTAACAAATTTGAAATTCAATGTCAAAAAATATTAAATGGTCTTGATTTTATACAATCAGCAACATACATAATTCAGTTTTTCATGGAAAATTAACTATATGAATTGACTGAGCGTAAAACAAAAAGATATTTTGTAATTTACATGGTATTGGGAAGTACACATAAATTAGGAGGTAATTTTTGTTCCACGTAGATCAGCTAGTAAGTATCGTTCAGTAAAACTTCCAGCCTCATGAGTTTGAGTTTAACCAGATTAATCTTGTCCCTGTATGGATGTTTTGGCCATGGAGAAGTCAGGTAGATTGCCCAACAGAACGCAATGTGGTTCGCAGTCTATGTATCCAAAATAAAGATCTGGAAGTTTGACAGTTAGTGTTAGGAACTGCGGCCAAAATTCTAAGACAGAAGAGTGCTGTAGAGTCAAAAACCAGGAAAGGTCTATGAGATTGTTTGCTCTAACAGCCGCCTACATACTACTGCCAACTTTTCAACTGAAATGAATTAGACATAGCTGTAAGTTATCCCCGATCTGCATCTCCAGAAAAGGGCTACGTTCATCTCTGATCAGACACCGTCATTGTCAATATGTTTTACTCAGTGAATTCTAAAGGGAGTTTATCAGGCAGATGAAACTGATAAAAGAGGGAAGCATAAAAGTGAAGAAAAGGTATTTGAAAGAGCAATGTATTTGGAAATCCATAAGCAAACTTAAATAGTTATTGACAGTATAAAAGAAATACAATGTTTTAAGTTTAAAACATATACTGTTCTAAGGTCATTATATTGTCTGGAAAATAGTAAAGGTATTCATTTATATTTGACTTTAATCAGTCAAAAAAGTGTGTTGTAATCTCTAGGGCGGATGTTAATACGTCAAGGAATGTTGTAACAGTAAAAATAGTACAAGAATGTATAACTAACAAGCTAATGGGTATGGAATTTAACAATTAAATACAAACAAAAGAAGACTTAGAGAAAACAAGGTACATAGGACAGATAGAAGAAATAGAAAACAAATAGGATGGTAGATTTAAACACCAATATATAAGTAAAAACATTAAATGTAAATGAACTAAAATTACAAGATGAAGATTTAAATACTTGAAAACAACTAAACTCAAATAAATGCTGCTTGTAAGAGATACTTTAAATTTTAAAATTCAGAAAAGTTAAAAATAAAAGAATGATAAAAGAATTATAGAGTAACATAAAAGGAAGTTTTTAAAACTACACTAGTATTAAACAAAGCAGACTCTAAGGAAAGATACATTATTACAGATCAAAGATACATTTCACAATGATAAAAGGGTAAAACCACTATAAAACTAGAATTCTAAATATGTACACACATATTAGCATAGCCTCAAAATAGTGAAAAATTTCACAGTTCTATAAGAAGAAACAGTCAATTTCACACTTATATTGAAAGACTTTAAAACAACTCTCTCAGTGACTGATAGGACAAGCAGATAAATCAGTAAGGATAAAAGACTTGAACAACGTAATTAACCAATTTGACATAATTGACAAATACAGAATATCCAAACCAACAACTACATACTGTAAACTAGTTTAAGCTAAAACTAAAGGGAATCTGTTGATTTATTATAATTTATTATAACTAGGAAGTCCGTGCTTGGATCTTCAGGTTTCAGGCATCACTGAACCAGGGACTGAAAATACATTATGGATGTTTCTGCATTTTTTTTCCTAGCTCAGTTCTGCTTAATTTTACATGTTTGATCTCATTATTTCCTGCTGCAAATAAGCTGTCTTTTTGGGGCCTAGTAACATTGACCCAAGCAATTCTAAATCTTTATTATTCTAGCATTGAAATTCCAAAGGCAAGAGACAGTCATCCATAGTACTACTTGCTCAAAAAATATGGAGAGTACACTGATTGACCTGGATTTGGTCTCATGCTAATCCCTGAATTAAACACTGAGGGCTGGAAGATGGGTTAAGTATCTAGTTCTGTAGCAGCCCCATTAAAATTCCATGGAGCAGAAGAGGAGTTTGCCAATTAAACATGTTTCATGTGACTGGATAAGAAGTTCTAAACTTCCATCTTCCAGTACTGTGACCCCAAAGACAGTCTTTGATGCTGGATCATAATAGAAAAGTTATAAGAAAAGTTATGATTGGTCCATTTTGAGTTACAAATTCATCCTTGAATAACTAAAGCCATCCTTTAATAACTTCAGGGAATAGAAAGTATTCTTATTTTCTCCTCTTTCAACTTTTTATTTGGAAATAACTTCAAATTTCCATAAAGGTTACAGTAACATTATAATTAACTCCTTTATTTCCTTCACCCAAATTTACTAACTTTTAACATTTGGTCACATTTTAAAATTTATCACAATGTTCATAATGTGTGTGTGCACGCTTATGTTTCTAAGCCATCTCAAAGTATGTTACAAACTTCATGGCCTTCACCCTTCTCAGCACTCATGTTCTAAGTACAAGGACATTCTTTTATACATTATAGCATAATTATCAAAATCAGGAAATGTAATGTCAATAAAATTCTATTACATAATATATAGCCCATATTCAAATTTGATCAATCATCTCAATGTATTTAACCACTTTCCAATGTTGGATATTTAGGTTCCTCTTTTCTATCCAAACTAATTTTGATCCTATACTTTCTGAACCCCTGTATACCATGGTAGATTATCTACCTTCTGTGTCTCCTTTGTCTTGTTGCCTTCTGCTATTTTCTTCTCTCGTTCCTTCTCTGTGTTGCGTCTTTTGAGATCCATACATACAGCTGGTGTTTCCTTCTGTCTCCTGCTATATATAGCTACACCACTGTGTTTATCCCCTTTTGATGTCAACAGCTATGCCTAGGTCTGCATGTACTTTGGGATTCTATGGTTCTATGGCCATATTATTCACTACAAGAAAAAAATTTTTTTCTTCAGAAAGAAAAAGGAGACGATGTTCCTAGGTCTTTACCAATGTTCCTCCTAAGCCCAGAGTATATTTACATCTCCCTGTAGCTAATCAATTACTCTAATATTCAATAAACTACCCTGAACTTCCAGTCACTTATCTTAACTGAAAAAATTTCATTGATTTGTTTTTGCATGGTTACTTTTTATTCAGGAATATGGCTTTATTTTCTCAAAAATGACCTTGACACAGATTTCCTGCTGGTTGATTAAAACTTCAGCAAAAGTTAAAATAATGCTACAACAGCATATCCTGTGATCCAGTGCTTTCACTCCTAAGAAATTTACAACAACAACAACAAAACTCTAAGATAAAAATACGAAGATAAATCTATCTAAAATTTATAACTATACAAAAACCCCCTAGAAGCAACTAAGTGTCCAAATTTGAAAACTGGTTAAATAAATCATAGAACACCTATACATAACTTTAAAAGGTCACAATGTACAGTTATACTCAAGAACACAGAAAGTCATCCAGGTCAATAAATCAGGTTATAAACTGATTATTCTAGAATTATTCCCAGGTTTAGTAGCAAATGTTGAGATTAGATAGAATTCTTACTCTGGAGACAAAAGGAAAACAGAGCCAGAAGCAAAAACTAAAAATGTTCTTGAGGGAAACTGTAGACAAAATACCTGAAACCCAAAAGAGTTTTCTGGGCCAAAATCAGTCTTAATACAGTGTCTTCCATATATACTAATACCCACCAGTAACACTGTACATTTATAAGAAGAGCTCCCTCAAGACCACTTGACTGTCAGATTCAGAGCATCCCCATATTCAGCCTCTGTGCCTGTCACGGAAGGACTCAATCCAGTACCTTACAGAGCTCAGCGGGAGAGCCAGACTCTCTCAGCAGTGTGTACAGTTTGTATTCCTCTTCTCTAACCCATCACTCTCTTAAGCATGTTAGCCCTCTGGCCTAAGTATAGTGGCGAAACAAAAAATATCAATATAACACAACCATTCCTTTCCCTTCCTCCAACCCGTAGGCAAGGTTGGGATATTTCTTATGCCAGAACCAAAATGACTGGGTTCTCCTGAAGCAGGAAACAGTGGACACATTATAGGCTCTGCAAGTCAGGTCTGACACACCCAGTCAACACAGTCCGGGATAATTTCGCACGTGATCTTTATGGCTTTTATCTTCTGCTTCTAGAGGACAGACACAGAGGACAGTGCCCTACTGTGTCACATGCAGGGGTAAAGATCGGCTCTAGACTTCCCAGCTCATTAATATCCCTGGTCATGTTCATGTCTGTGCACATAAGATATTTGGAATTCCATTGCCCCACTGTCCCTGCTGTGTTTATCAAATTAGCAATAGGACACAATTATTCAATGTTTGCTTACTATTTTATTAAAATACATGTCACACAAGGTCAAATTTAAACAACTTATTATTTCAATTAGTTATGAGACACTAATACAAAATACACATAGAATAAGCAAGGAGATACAGTTGGAGGGTGAGTTGTAGAAGACTTTCCAGAGTAAATGCTTACAGGGTGAGGTGTGGGACCAGTGCAGGGAAACAAAGGGCCTGTGAGAGGATAATTGTTGGGTTCGGTTTGGGACACAATACATTTGTGAGTCTTGTGGAATACCCAGATGTCCAGCAGGAAATCTGAAATTGGGATTTGGAGCTGGGGTTAAGAATTAGATTTTTAGAATACGTCAAAATAAGTGGTGATAGGAACCACAGGCTTCAAAGAGATAATCCAGGGAGAATCCATAAAGTGAGACTAGAAAAAGGCCAAGGACGGCCAGCAGAGCAAGAAGAACACACACAGGGGACTGACAAGAGTGACTAAAAAGGCAGGACAGAGCAATATCGGGAAGTCTCTTAAAGACAGAAAAAGCGGCCAAGTGTTACTAAAAGGTTTTATTTGTCTCTAAGTCCCCCACAGATCAACCTAGAACTCAAATTTCTCTTAAGTATTTTCATGATAACCCACCCTCTCCGTGCACAGGAGAAACTGCCCCTTCTGATCAGAAGCATCTAGTGCTCGATAAGAAGGTTCCTTCCGGTTTTCCTTGGTGCAGTCTAGCTATGTGTGTTGACTCTGGCTGTACTCAACTTTCAGGTCCTGTTAAGATCCTTCCTGACGCACTGGCTCCTGCTCACCTTGATGACGGGCCTTGGCCAGATACTCCTTTTGCTTTGCTCCATTCCTTGTCCAGCCCCCATCCACTCCTGTTCATGCTGCGATGCTACCAGACCAGAGTCTACCTCTTACCTGGTTTCTATTGGCATCAAAAGTTTTCAGCTACCCTGTTTCTCAGTGCCAATTATTCTAATAGGCCTAAGTGATGGATGCCTGAACTATATAGGGCTATTTTTGCTCTTTTAACTTTCTGATTTCAATCTTTCACTCTTTAGGACCTATAAAAGGAAGCATCGGTTACAGAAGCCAGGTTGATTCACTAGCCTAAATACATATACG
This sequence comes from Balaenoptera physalus, assembly GCF_965194825.1. NCBI lineage: Eukaryota > Metazoa > Chordata > Mammalia > Artiodactyla > Balaenopteridae > Balaenoptera > Balaenoptera physalus. The sequence goes on along the minus strand of NC_138887.1, from coordinate 56,755,768 downwards.
TGTGTGTGTGTGTGTATGTGTGTGTGTGTGTGTGTGTATATATATATATATATACATATATATATATACATATATATATATATATTCAACTACATTCAAAGACACTCTACTCAATAATGCTTTAAAGGCCATCTTCCTCAAGCTGGAAGCCCCAAAACCTCAACCCTGGAATTCCTTTTTTTTATTAGGATGAGTTGATGGATCATGATAGGTAGAGAATAAAGACATACATGCAAACTCCAATCTTCAGGCTCACACAGTATTCTGCAATGAATGCCAAAACTGAATAATTGTTCAAACAGACCTGTTCCTGTAGTCTCTTCTATAATTTATAAATGAGCCACAATGCTACTACTGAGCTGCAATTTGGGGCAGAATTTCAAAGACCCTCCAACCAACTTGTTTCAGGTGCGGGTATTATGCCGGCCTCCTTAGAATCATTGGCAATGTATTTAAAAGCAGTCTCTCCACACCAGGGTACCACTGTTCTTATCCAGACCAAGCCTGCGCTCAGAACCTTCCCACACACCCTTTCTTTCTTGGTTTATTCCTTTCCATCGTTTAGAATGTCAGATTTTAAGCTTCTTGAGAACAGATGTGAAGATGATAGCTTTGTATTCTCCACAATTTCCTTGTGCTTTTAACATGGAAAGCAGACACTACTGTTGGGTAGGGGAAAGGGAGGAGCATAAACCCAGGGTCCTTCCCTTAGGCTCTTCCCAGAGGAAGTCACAATTTCTAGAAAATGAGGCTCCAGGGTCTAATTATGATCCTCATCCATCTCTTGCCGTAACTAATTGCATTCTAATTGATGAGCTTGTCTCCACTCCAGAGCCCCCAATATACCCTTCACACATCTACAAAAGAACATTTTTTTAAACAAAAATATCACTCTTCATACTTATGCTTAATAGACTTTGATGGCTCACCTTGGCCAAAAGCTGAGTTTCTAAAACTTGCTTTATATTAAGAATCAGTTGAGCCATTTTATTTTATGAATTAAATTACATACAGTAAAATTGAATTTTTTCTACTGGTTTGCAATCCTATGAATTTTATGCAATTCTATGCCTGCATGTTGCGGTAGGCAGAATAGTGGATCCCCATATTTACAGGCCGCATGAACCCATTATCTTTTTTTTTTCTGGTTTTAGTTTTTTGTTTTTGTTTTTTTTTTTCAATTTTTATTGGAGTATAGTTGCTTTACAATATTGTGTTAGTTTCTACTGTACAGCATAGTGAATCAGCTGTACATAAACATATATCCCCTCTTTTTCGGATTTCCTTCCCATTTAGGTCACCACAGAGCACTGAGTTCCCTGTGCTGTACAGTAGGTTCTCATTAGTTATCTACTTTATACATAGTATCAGTAGTGTACATGTCAATCCCAATCTCCCAATTCATCCGACCCCCCCTTCACCCCTGGTATCTACACGTTTGTTCTCTATGTCTGTGTCTCTATTTCTGTTTGAACCCCTTATCTTTCCACAGAAGAATTTCAAGCTCTAGTTTCAGCCTCTCCCAATAACCTCAACCCCAGGCACACTTCCTCATATCCTGTATCCCACATAAGTGAGGTTGGGGGATCACTTATAGTAGAATCACATGGGATTAGGATTCCTGGGCCCTATCCCAGGCCTACTGAATCTGAAACTCAGGAATCTTTATTTTAAAACAAAACCCCAAGTGATTCCAATGTGAAAGAACCCAGCTGGGTGGGTTGTTGATCTACTGGAGAGCAGATCAAAGCATGGAGTGGTGGTGGGGATGATATTCGTAAGGGTTGTGCGTGCATCAGAATCACCTTGGAAGTTTTATCAGAACGAGCATGTCTCCTGCTTTTTTCTGTTGTGTCATGGGGAGTTGGGGGATGGGGATGCATAGCTTAAGAAAGGTTCCCAGAAGATTCTGACAATCCCAGATTTTCTCTCTCTCTCTCCTCAGTTGCCAGTCTCTATTATCTACCTGAAATTATCCACCAAATTTATGTGCTTGGGCCCTACATCATTTCATCTATAGAGATGTCTCCATATCCACATTCAAGCAAGATGTACTGCTCGCATAACTGTACTCAGATACTTATTAGATATTTGTAATACGAAATTTCACACATTGAATTACAGACAGTGATCACTGTGTCTTTCTTGCCTCTGACACTGACCTCCTCAAGAGAAGCTGTGTCTTCTTTATTTTTGTCATTTTCAGAGCTTATTCAATAAATATATGTTGAAGTAATTAAGAATTACTTGTTTTATAAACACAACAATACACATATCACAGTAACAGGAGTAAGGGAGTCAGTGAGACAAGTTCTGGTGTGGTAATTTTGACCCTCTCATCTCTAGAAAACTCTGCATGGCCAGATGCAAAGCAGTTCTGTTCCATGTTTCCCTAAAATTTTTACTATGAATATCGGTGTAGCAACCATCACCTTGTTTAAAGGTGTCATTTCCACTATGGGAAATTTTATGATGAATTCCAACGTTATTTTCCTTGAAATTCAAAAAGAATATTAAGAGCCAAAGACAGTTTGTTTACTCATATTAAATGCCCCTCCCAGCAGAAAAGTTGTATATCCGCATTCTCTGGAACTCAAGCATGGGCAAGTGACACTCTTCGGCCAATGAGTATGAACAGAAGTGCTAGTGTAACTTCAGAGCAGAAGCTGGTTACCATGTTATTTTTCCCTATGCCATATCAACCATCAATGTTCTGCCTTAAAACTGCACCATCAAAACCAAGTCTGAGACAGGACTGCAGCTGACCTATGGTGGATATGTAGACAGAAAAATAAACTTTGTTTTTGTAAGCCACTTAGCACAAGCTAATATATCCTGACTGATACAAGGTTCTTGTGACACCAACCCTTGAATTCCCCAAGCAGGTATGACAATAAACCTAAATATGGAAACCTTAATTAATGAGCTTGCTATGGTGAGTGTGCTTAAAACTTTTTTGAACTTTTCTGGGGTAGAGGGTGACATTAGGGGAACTTAGAAATGTGTGTGTGTAAGGGTTTGACTGTTATCGTTGCTGGAGGACCTACTGGCATGTAGTGTCTGGGGGTTGCAGATGCCATACATCCTATAATGCACAGGAGTCTTGCTCAAGAATTGTCTGGCCCAAATGCCCACTGTTCTGGTTGAGAAACAGGGTAGCACACAAACCACTTAAAAACATGCAGGTTAATCATACCAAAAGAGAGAGAGAGGGAGAGAGAGAGAAAGAAAGGGGGGGGGAGAGAGAAAGAGAGAGAGAGGGAGGGAGAGAGGGAGGGAGGAAAAAGAAAAGAAAGAAGGAAGGAAAGAAAGAGAAAGAGGGAAGGAGGGAGGGAGGGTGGAAGGGAGGAAAGAAAGAAAGAATTAAAGAAAGAAAGGAAGGAAGGAAGGAAGAAAGAGAGGGGGAGGGAGGGAGAAAGAAAGGAAGGAAAGGAGGGAGGGAGGGAGGAAGGAAAGAAGGGAGAAAGGGAGATAGGGAGAAGAAGGGAGGGAAGGAAGGAGGGGAGGGAGGGAGGAAGGAAGGAGGGGAGGGAGGAAGGAAGGGAGGGAGGAAGGAAGGGACATGCAGATCCAATAGTTATGGTCATAATGGATACATGAAAAATGTGTATTGGAATTTGAATTTTTATTCAAATAAGTTATTGAATCTCTCAGTTTGTCAAGAAAATTCTTAAGTTCTTGGCAAACCCTTGTTCAGAAAGCCATTGCATTTCTCTACAGTAATCAAAACAGCATGCTATTGGCACAAAAACAGACATATGGATCAATGTAAAAGAATAGAGAGCCCAGAAATACACCCACACACCTACGGTCAATTAAACTTCAACAAAAGAGACAAGAATATACAATGTAGAGAAAACACTGTCTTCAGCAAGTGGTGTTGAGAAAGTTGGACAGCCGCATGTAAATCAATAAAGTTAGAACACTCCCTCTCACCATACACAAAAATTAACTCAAAATGGCTTAAAGACTTATAAGACATGACACCATAATAAGATATGACACCATATAACTCCTAGAAGACAACATAGGCAAAACATACTCTGACATAAATCATACCAATGTTTTCTTAGGTCAGTCTCCCAAGGCAATAGAAATAAAAAAAAACTTTTTTAGCATCTTTATTGGAATATAATTGCTTTACAATGTTGTGTTTCTGCTGTTCTGTGAAGTGAATCAGCTACACGTATACATATATCCCCATATCCCTTCCCTCTTGCGTCTCCCTCCCACCCTCCCTATCCCACCCTTCTAGGTGGTCACAAAGCACAGAGCTGATCTCCCTGTGCTATGCAGCTGCTTCCCACTATTTTACATTTGGTAGTGTATATATGTCCATGCCACTCTGTCACTTTGTCCCAGCTTACCCTTCCCCCTCCCTGTGTCCTCAAGTCCATTCTCTACGTCTGCATCTTTATTCCTGTCCTGCCCCTAGGTTCTTCAGAACCATTTATTTTTTTAGATTCCATATATATGTATTAGCATATGGTATTTATTTTTCTCTTTCTGACTTACTTCACTCTGTATGACAGACTCTAGGTCCATCCACCTCACTACAAATAACTCAATTTCGTTTCTTTTTATGGCTGAGTAATATTCCATTGTATATATGTGCCACATCTTCTTTATCCATTCATCTGTCGATGGACACTTAGGTTGCTTCCATGTCCTGGTTATTGTAAATAGAGCTGCAATGAACACTGTGGTACATGACTCTTTTCGAATTATGGTTTTCTCAGGGTATATGCCCAGTAGTGGGATTGCTGGGTCGTATGGTAGTTCTATTTTTAGTTTTGTAAGGAACCTCCATACTGTTCTCCATAGTGGCTATATCAATTTACATTCCCACCAACAGTGCAAGAGGGTTCCCTTTTCTCCACACCCTCTTCAGCATTTATTGTTTGTAGATTTTTTGGTGATGGCCATTCTGACCCGTGTGAGGTGATACCTCATTGTAGTTTCGATTTGCAAGAAACAAAAATTAAAATAAACAAATGGGACCTAACCAAACTTACAAGCTTTTGCACAGCAAAGGAAACCATACACAAAACGAAAAGACAAACTACAAAATGGGAAAAATATTTGCAAATGATGAGACTGACAAGGACTTAATTTCCAAAATGTACAAACAACTCATACAACTCAACAACAAAAAAACAAACAACCCAATCGAAAAATGGGCAGATCTAAACAGACATTTCTCCAAAGAAATACAAATGGACAATAGGCACATGAAAAAATGGTCAACATCACTAATTATTAGAGAAATGCAAATCAAAACTACCTCACACCAGTCAGAATGGCCATCATTAAAAAGTCTACAAACAATAAAAGCTGGAGAGAGTGTGGAGAAAAGGGAACCCTCTTGCACTGTTGGTGGGAATGTAAATTGATACAGTCACTATGGAGAATAGTATGGAGGTTCCTTAGAAAACTAAAAATAGAGCTACCATGTGACCCAGCAATCCCACTCTTGTGCATATATCCAGACAAAACTCTAATCCAAAAAGATACATGAACCCCTGTGTTCATAGCAGCACTATTCACAATAGCCAAGACATGGAAACAACCTAAATGTCAGTCGGCAGATGAATGGATAAAGAAGATGTGGTACATATATACAATGGAATACTACTCAGCTATAAAAAAAAGAAGGAAATAATGCCATTTGTAGCAACATGGGTGCAACTAGAGATTATTACACTAAGTGAAGTAAGTCAGAAGGACAAATACCATATGATATCACTTATATGTGGAATCTAAAATATAACACAAATGAACCTATCTGTGAAACAGAAACAGAATCAAGGACATAAAGAACAGGCTTGTGATTGTCAAGGGGGAGGGGGTTTGGGAAGGGATGGAGTGGGAGGTTGGGATCAGCAGATGTAAACTATTATATAGTGAATGGATAAATAACAAGGTCCTACTATATAGCACAGAAAACAATATTCAGTATCCTATGATAAACCGTAATGGAAAAGAATATGAAAAAAAGAATGTATGTATATTTATATATGTATAACTGAATCACTCTGCTATACAGCAGAAGTTAACACAACATTGTAAATCAACTATACTTCAACAAAACAAGTTGATAACCAAAAAGAAAGCCATTGAATTTCTAACTTTTTGGCATATTCAAGTCAATTATTTAATCAAAGGGTGAAATTTGAAGACTTTCTCAGATATATAGTGTCTCCCCTTCTCAAGATTTTAATTTTTTATTAATGTGGTTATAAATTTATTCTGTTTTTTCAACTGTTTTCTTGCTCTTTAGAAAATACTGATTCTCTTTCGCTACTCACCTTAACAGATATTATACATCTGCAGATTAACTGTGTAATTCCTTTTCCTTTTACCAATACTACACACATTTTGGTCTTTCACTGTGAGACTATCCTGCCACTTCATAATCATTTTTTGTTGCTATGCTCTGATTTCCCTCTGTACCTTTTTGTTATTCTGGAAAAGGATGTTTCCAAAGGGAATAAACTCAGTCTTCCAGAAGGGACTTTAGCATTATATTAGAAACTGATGAATCTTTTTCAAACTCATCTAATAGATCAAACATTCTGCTACATCTCTTGGGTGATATCTGACATTGTAAACTCACATGCAAGTTACTGTTTCCTGTCGCCTCCAGCATTTCTGCTGAATGTTTTTCTCCTTTCCAAGCGACTCTTGCGCTATGCATTTGACTTACACATCTCTCAGCTGTGCCAGGACACCAGCTGTAATTTTACTGGTCTCACTGCTTTTAGCAGCACCTCCCAATTTAGCTATCAACTGCGAATTTCATTGGAATGCTTCTACTCCTTCCTATTTACTTAATTAGGTATCCTTTTAACTTGCACCTTGAGGGCGGTATCTAACGTGAAGTCCACACACGGTGGCAAGATTTAAGTCTCCTGAACGCTAAAAAGTCGGGCAACCGAGAGAGCTTGTATTATCTTCTTCATTGATCTTTTAGCATAAGGCCAGGCAGACTTATACTAAAGTACAGTATGACTTACCCTACGTGAGAATATGGATGATGTAAAAAACTGGCTCATCTTGAGACACAGAAAAGGGATCAAATAATAGCATCACGACAAAACCTTGGAGCATTAAGTGAATTAAATGATCCAGTGATATAAATAACTATTTTTAAAGGCATCAAAAACGTTTGAGGCTAAGTCTATTTTCTCCTTCCCCCAAATCTGGACTGACTGTACATACGACCTGAAATCCTGGGGTGCATTCTGAATCCTTTATTCCATTTCTTTTTATCAAGGCTGACAAAGCTGTATGAATGTTAATATGGACTGAATAAATCCTGTGATCGCTGTAGTACCTATAATGATGTGTTCCCAGGCTGCCATATCATGGTAGATTATGACTTCTTTCTCTTTGCAATCCTTCATTTAATTTCTATTCCTTACCTCAGTGTTAATATTCCTGACTCTTTGAATTCATTTCAGAGTTCATGAGACGCTGTATCAAATGTTTTGCTAAAATCCAAATGTATTACATCTCCCACTTTGCATTCATCCACTAATCTTGTAATTCAATAAAAAAAGCAATCAGGTTTGTTTGGCATGATTTGTTCTGTGTAAACCCAGGCTGCTTATTGCTCAATGGTGCTTAAATTATAAGTAGTGCTCAACGCAGATTTCCTCATCTAACTTCTCATTTTAGCCTAGAAAAGTTTATAGTGTTTTTGTTCATAGATTTTTCTCCTAGCACATAGCAAGTTTCTAGGTCTTAAAAACCAGAGAACAGAAACAACATACTAATATTTTTAGGGTACCACTTTTTCTTCTTTTGCTTTCGTATTACTTATTTTTCCCATTTATCATCCCTACAGTTTCGGTTTTTTTTTCTTTTTTTTGCCTGCACCTTGCAGCATGTGGGATCTTAAGTTCCCGACCAGGGACCGAACCTGCACCTCCTGCATTGGAAGCACAGAGTCTTAACCACTGGATCGCCAGGGAAGTCCCCCTACAATTTCTTATTAGATTTTCATTTTATTATGTGAGTAATCCCTTTACTTCTATTCTCCTATAACATTTTTTTAAGGAAAAGTGTTCACTGGTAGAGGGACAAGAGGACGATGAAAATAAAATTTATTGAACATCTTCACTGAAAATAAAGGGCAATGCCTTGGTTATATTTATGCAATATTTTTATCCACATTAGTCATGTAATATAAAAAAGATACAGTTGTAATTTCTCTCTTAAGCTTAAAGCTCACATGTAATGGATAATAATTTCATTTTAATGGATTCTTTCACTTTCGCTTGACCATAACTTGCTACGGGTTGAATTGTGTTCTCCCCCAAAAAGAAACGTGAAGTCCTAACTGCAACAGGTCTGAAAGTGACCTTACTTGTAGATGAGGTTGCTACCGAGCCAGGTTCGTCTTACCTGTCAAGTCAAAGCGCTGATACACCGAGGTTTGCAGAGAAGAGAGGGTTTACTCGCAAGGCAGTCCAGCGAGGAGCAGGAGAACGAATCCCAAAGCCGCCTTCCGCCTTCCCTGAAGGCAAGGGGCTCAGGGTGCCGATGGGATAACAAATAAGAAAGCAGGGCGGTTTGAGGCCTGGGGAGCATGGGGAAAGGTGATTGGAGGAAGGTGTGTGGTTCTGCGCAGGCGTAACTAAGCTACCGGCCTCTGCCAGTTCAGGTCACCGAGAGGACGCTAGCGCATGCCCAGTTGGAGGGTTGGCGGTCCTAACCAGTCTTCGATTCAGATTGATTTAGAGGCAGCTGACACCAAGTTCCTAGAAAACAACTCAGGCAAACAACTTATCGTTTAGGCTACCTGCGGCCTGGAGGGCATGCACATCTTAAAATGGCCTTGATTAGTAAAGGCAGGTGAAATGGATTTAACCATGGTTTCAGGGTCTTTACAGAGGTAAGTTAAAGTGAGGTCATTAGGGTGAGCCCTAACCCAATATGACCAGTATCCTGAAAAGGAGAAAGTGAACACAGAGGCAGATGCAGGGGAAAGACGATATGAAGAGAAATGGGAAAAAGAAGAACAGCTAGAAGCCAAGGAGAGGGACCTGCAACAGATTGAGCCCCATAGAAGATACCAACCCTGCCAAAACCTTGATTTTGGAGGTCTAGCCTCAGAACTTGAGATAATACATTTCTGCTGTTCAAACCACCCTGTTGGTGCTACTTTGTTAGGGCAGCCCCAGTGAACTAATATAGTACCTATCCTTTATGCATATTGGTTTGTTCTCATCGTTATTCCTCTTAGATTATACTCTTCTAGAACTTGGTAAATACGTCCATAGTTCTCTAAGCGTGGGTTAGATTCACGTGGGTTAGTCTTATGTAGTTTGAGGGTGGGGATCGCTTTTATAAATCTACTACATCTTCCACAGAGTCTACTTATGGGGTGGGGTAACTTAATTTGGATGCAGTAAGCACACAATCAACTGATTTTATAGCAATGTTTAAGACCAATTTGTAGAAGATTCACAATTGGGGATTTTTGAGGGATGAAATCAATGGATTTCCCAACATGGAACAAATTGAAATGAATAATCCAAAATCTGTCCTAATATGAGTGGATTAATACTCACTCAATGAATAAATTAGTGAGCAATGTATTTCTCCTTTGAGATCTAAATTATCCAAATATTTATTTTCATATTTCTCCTTGTTTTGGAAAACTGCCTCAGGATTTCTACATGATCACAAATTTTTATGAAAATAACTAAACAGTAAATTCTAGGGAAGAATTCTTTTTTCGGTTGATTGTTTCATAACTTTTTAAAAAGATTTATTTATTTTTGGCTGCATCGGGTCTTAGTTGCGGTGCACGGGCTCTTCATTGTGGTGCGTGGGCTTCTCTCTAGTTGTGGCCCGAGGATTTTCTCTTCTCTAGTTGTGGTGCGCAGGCTCCAGGGCACGTGGGCTCTGTAGTTTGCAGCACGTGGGCTCTCGTTGAGGTGTGTGAGTTGTGGTGCATGAGCTTAGTTGCCCCGCAGCATGTGGGATCTAAGTTTTCTGACCAGAGATCGAACCTGGTCCCCTGCATTGTAAGGTGGCTTCTTTACCACCGGACCACCAGGGAAGTCCTTCATAATTTTCGTGATGGTGAGTTTCAAAGGTTGGCATGTGAAATAATTAAAATGGCAATTTTATGGGTTATTTGTTACACCTGCAAAGCAAGCTCTTCATGAAACAAACAAAAATCAACAAACAAATTTGGAATGTTATCACATTTGGGCCTGGTATTATATATCTGAGGAAAAAATAAATAACAGACGCTTATCTCTTCAGATGCTGTGCTTTCAATAATAAACCAAAATTTACTCTATAAGTGAATGATTATAAACAAGTCACCTTGTGATTAAGCACCATATTTCAGGGGACAGATTTTGAAAGGGATATATGAGATTTGAAAAGTCACAGAAAAATATTCAATTTCTGTTTTAATTTAGCAAGTTCTTAGTGTTTGGTGAGGGGGTGGTGGCGTGATGCCCAATGTATCTTGTTAACCTGATTTCACATTAATTCAGTACTTTTATTAAATCTCACATGTTTCTGTTTGGGAATTTTTTCCTAAAAAAAAAGTTACCTGAAATTATCACTGTATTAAAGAGCATAGCTTCAGTATGTTTGTGTCTTTATGATATGTTAATCAAATCTGTCCATTCAAACTAAAGAAACAAGAGTGCAAAAGATCAGTTCTCTGTTTGATGTAGTTTGTTTTAAGGTTCTGGGCTGTTTTTATTTGTTAACACAGATGTAAATAACTGAGTTATTGTCAAAACATCCAGTAAGCTCCTTATCTAAATGAACTTTTTTTCCCTGCAATCATTGGGACTTTGTAGAAATAGTGTTTGTACATAAAGTTCTTTTTTTTTCTTTAATAACGCTATTAAACTACAGTATGAAATCAAGGCCAACCTATTAATAAAGGACCTACAAGTAATGTGAATTATTAGAAAGCATAAGGTTGCATTTTTTACATTTCTAATTCTAATATATAACAAAGTATCTCCTATAGTATTTTTTTAAAATACTTTAAGAATAAAATAATCTAAATGGATTGGAAATACTAGTGGTGATGGTTGCACAACACTGAGAATGTAATTAATGCCACTGAAGCGGACACTTAAAAATGGTTAAAATGGCAAGTTTTATGTTACATATATTTTACTACAACTTTTTAAATAAAAAAAATTTAAAGAATTTAATATTTTAAAATATCAAGTAAAATATTTCTCAAGTATTAAAAGTAGGAGAGCATTTTGCAGTTTAAGATGTAATGTCGGGACTTCCCTGGTGGTCCAGTGGTAAAGAATCCGCCTTCCAATGCAGGGGGACGCAGGTTCGATCCCTGGTCGGGGAACTAAGATCCCACATGCCGTGGGCCAACTAAGCCCATGCCACAACTACTGAGCTCACGCCTCAGCGAGAGAGCCCACATGCTGCAGACTACAGAGCCCACATGCCCTGGAGCCAGCACACCACAGCTAGAGAGAAGCCTGCACGCCACAACAAAAGATCCCACGTGCCGCAGCTAAGACCCGACACAGCCAAAAAAATAAATAATAAATAAAAATTTTTAAAAATGTAATGCCACATGCATTATCTTATTTTCTCCCCATCTTTTTGTACCATATTTGTCTTCTGTCAATTAAATTTTCTATAGGACAAACAGTTTTACTGGCTGTTCAGAAAATTTAAACGTACATAAGATGTCATAGTCCCCTCTAAAACAATGTGATAGTTTTTAAAAATTAAGATTTCTTTGGAAAATAGTTGCTGTGATTTCAGTTCTACTTTCTACGTTAAAAATTCATTTGTTGCTTCTTCTGAGTCACGTGACTTCAAATCTACCATGCTTTAAAAGTTTTCTGGGCAATCTATTACTTTCAGAAGTCATGTCTAATAGCGCAAGTCATGGGGGCAGTGTTTACAACATTCTGAAGAAGTTGATCTGTCTCTCTGGGGATCATTAAGCTGTATCCTTCTCCAGTGGAAAAACCAAAGTGGTACTTCAATCATTTTGATTTCTAAATGCTTAAAGACTCAAAAAAAAATTCATGTCATGATATTGCTATTGTTTAAGTAGTACTTGATTTCTTTTTCAGATTTTTCTATAAAGACTAATCAAAGATGTTTAAAGAAATACATTTTAAATAAGACTGTGTTTCAGCAACATGTGAGTCACTGTTACATACTTTTTTTTTTTTTAGTAGCTAAGTTTTATTTTCTGCAGTAATAAACATTGAAGCATCCCACTTCTCAAGCTGCAGGGAAACAAAACAAGTGAACCAAGAGATACCAAGGGCCAGTAGAGGCAAAAAATTAAACCCAAATAACAAAGTGGCAATTACTCTAAGTTTGAATTCCCTCTGCCTTGCCTAGTAGGGGACACAAGGTTAGGCCTCAGCCCCCTTTTTCTCCGCCTAGCCTTTGGGGAGGCGAGGGCCCAAAGCGCCGAATATTCCGAATCACCAGGGAAAGCTGATCCAGGAAGGAGTTGATGGAAATCAGGAAGAGGACAAGGTCTTCAGCAGTCCATCTAATAGCCAGGGCACTGCCATTCACTGTATATTCCTTATGAATCACGCCTTGGTGGCATTAGGCATCTGGGATCAGAGATCTGCGGGGCATGTCTGCCCCCACCCCCGGGGCGGGCGGGTCGGAAAGGCACTGAGTGTGAACACCAGCAGTCCACTTCCAGGCCCTACAGCCGCGGGTGCTGCATCTCCACCACATCCTAGGGCACGTGGTGCCTGCTCACCCTTGGGACCAGCAGCAGCTGCTTCCATCACTGCTCCTCTGCCAGGCCCACGCCGGCCTTCTGGGCCCCGGTGACCACCCTCGCCTCCAGGGCTACCTGAACTACTCTGGCGATCAGGAGTTCCAGAGGTTCGCTGGCCAACGCCGCCCCCTGCCCCTACAGGGCTGTCCCCTGGGGCGTGCACGGCCGCCGCGTCCCTCTCAGAGCAGAGGAGAGACTTACATACATTTTTAAGTTACTTAAAATTTAAATCAAGAAAGCAGCTAGGTCCAGGTTAAAAAAAAAAAAAAAAAAAAAACAGCGTTTATGAATTTGCCTGTGATCACATGACATTTTGAACACAATGACATTCTGGTTTTGTCTTTAGCCTCAGCTTCTCCGCAAAGCCAATCAGTGATGGAAGCAGTAACATCTGTCAAGCATGCACGCTGGCTGGCACATGGGAGTCACTGAAATAATTTAGATAGTTCCTTTCCCCAGATTTCTTCCTGATATAGTTGCTGAACAGATTAAGTGAAACAATGTATTTAAAGAGATTAGAACACAGTACTAGAAAAATAGTTATCAGGTGTCCTGGGACCTAAATTACCAGAAAAAGAATAACACGTGGGAAGTGACAGGAGGGCAAAACACTACTCAAGTACACTGGTCATAAATTAAGTGATTAAAATGATTCAAAGCAAGTCAACAACTTAGATGATATTTATCAGTTTTACATGTGCCACCTCCCAGAGTGATCACAATAGTGCAATATTTTCAGTTTCTGGGCTTTTATTTTAAATTTTGAGCATATTTATTTGCTATAATCACATAAACTTCATGGAATGTTTTCTCAAACCATAAGTATAATTTTAATACATCCAAGTGAATTAAAAATTTCTTCTCCATAGAAACATAATTTTAGGATGGAACTAAGTAAGAATATTGGAGTCTATATGCAAAAAGAAAAAGAAAAAAAACAACCCTATCTTACATATGAGTTTATAAACCACAGCTATTCTATGTATACTTTTAATGGAACATTCGAAAACCGTCAATATTTTTCAGTAAAGGCATCCACTACTCTGATCAAACTCTCCTCTTAAACTGTATTTTTCCATAAAAATTTTTTTTAATAAATAAATCTTTCTAAAGGAGTCTCATATATTAAAAAAAAGAAAAAAGAAAAAAAGCTAAGTCCTAAAAGTATGTACTAGTTGAGTTCTGAGTAAATTGAGCCAAATTCTTCAGTATCATGTGCAACACTGATATCTTATGGAAACTTGGCTTTTACGTAATTCTTATCACAATTGCTCAATATGTTCGTTTGCCTTCTTTAACTTCCTTCTATTATTTTTACCCATCTTTATTTTTTTCTTACAATTCTATTTTTCCCCTTCCTCATATCAAACTGCAACTGGAAAATAGCTCACTCATTTATTTTCAAATTTCAGTTTTTCTCTTTTAAGATACCAAGTAAGAAACATTCAAATGGTCTTCCCCTCTGTAATGTTTTGTCATTATAGGCTCTGAAAATGCTGCCTGATAGAACATTCATTTTAGAAGCACCTATGATCTGGCCAAATGCTAAAACATCTGGTAATAGATTTCTTTCCTTGTCACATAAACATAAGTTGACTCATATTTTAAAATTGCTCCTTTGAGTAACAAACATATTCTATATATCATTCTTTCTTAAACAGTAATAACTTGTAGATGTTAAGGTTGTATAGTAACAACTCATACTAGCACCAAAAGAAATTTATATTAAAAAAAATAATCTGACTTGGATAACATAATTAACTATGCTATAACTCTGTAATTATCACACTATTTCTTTCTCTCATTACATAATTTTTACATGTGGGGGAATTAAATAATCTAAAAGCTCTATGTGATTATCAGATGCTTTAGTGGAGTAGGTGAACTTTAACACAGAATGCTTTCATTACCTTTTATGCAGAGTAAAGTGAGACCATCTCAATGGTAAACAAAAATGTTCTTCAGTAATTTCTCACCCTAGATCCATCAATAGAACATTTTTGTCCATACGTAAGTCAATCGGTATTTTTAATACACAGTGTCTTCATGTGTGTGGTAAGCTGAATAACAGCCACCCCTTTTCCTCCATTCCCCTTACCTGTGTCCTGATCCCTGTGAATGATAACTTACCTGGCAAAAGGGACGTCAAAGATGTGATTAAGTTAAAGATCTTGAGATGGGGAGATTATCCTGGGTTATCTGGGTAGACCCTAAATGTAATCACAGATATCCTTATAAGAGATAGGCCGAGGAAGATTTGACTACAGTAGAGGAAAAAGAGATGTGACCACAGAAGCAGAGATTGGAGTGAGGAAGCCAGGAGCCAGGAGACAGAAATGACAATAGCTTCTAAAAGTAGAAGGATAGGATTCTTCCCTCCAGAAGGAACCAGCCCTACAGACACCTTGATTTTAGCCCCTTTAGACTCATTTTGGACTTCTGATCTCTAGAACTAAAAGAGGATAAATCTGTGTTGCTTTAAGTTATTAAATGTGTGGTAATTTGTTATAGCATCTACAGGAAACTGATAAAAATCTATAAAAAGGAGTCTCAATTAAGTGACCCCCAAGAACTTTCTATAATTTGAGAAAACTGCTCTGCACTGTCAGCTGTGTGAATTTTTATTTTTAAGCATTTTTATAGGCATAACTTAAAGAAAATCATCTTTCATTAGTTATTGGAGAGGTGACATTCTTTGTTGTAATTAGTCTGTTGGGTATTAGCATCAAAAGGCAGCAAACATGAGGGGAGATAATTCTTTTAGTTTCCTTTACCAAGTTGAAGGAAGATGTTATGTTGTTGATTTCTATGTTTGAATAGCCAATTCAATTAGAAATTCAAAACACAAGAATCTTGCAGAAATCAGCTGCCAGATTTATTAATCTATCTGAAAATAAAAATACAACCAAACAAAAAGTAGAATAAGAACAGAACCCCCCCAAAAAAAATTTAGATACATTTCCCAAGAGTTTATAATGCAATGTCTTGAACCCTTCTGTATGAGAAATATACTTAATGTTGGCCAATTACTTACTTCATTCAGTGAGTTACTACCGTAAACAGCAAAATATATAATTTGTCCTTAAATATTATATAATCAATACCAATTCTTCCTTGATTCCTTAAAATAACTCATAGCCCAATTCTTTCTCACTGTCAAACTAGAACTAGAATTTTTAAAAGAATAAAAGAGAAAGAGAGAAAAAAAAGAATACTCAATATAATTTTCATTTAGATCATATTTTAAGGACCCACTTTCAAATTTCTCCAAATGTGTCAATTCTCTTTCCAGTAAAACTTTAGCTGAATATTTTAAAATCTGTTTTTATTCTAAGTGCTGTCAATGGCCACATGAGCAAAGTGGGGGAAAAAAGTTCTGATTTTTAAGGCATATTTATTAGCCCATAATGGGCCTAATGCTATATAATATAAATGTAGAACAAGCATTGAAATCACAGGTTACATAGATATGTTGAAATTAGAATTTTTTTTTTTTTTGTAGGATTAAATGTGAGTAGTATTGATTATGGTATGTGGGTTTCCCAATAACTGTTCAATTTAAAGACATGAGCTGTGATCCACGTCATGCTGGAAAATGGGTAGACAGGAGATCATCTTTCAACAATTTTTCCTGTGTTCATCATGAAAAGCTTTTATAAGTCGATTTTGGCTTTGTGTTTAGGAGTTGTTTAAAATTTTGCTATTGACTCTTTAAAAATTTTTGTTCCTCTGGGATACTGATGGATTGAACAAAAATTCGTGTTTCTTTCTTGAATCATTTTAGCAAGCTCTTCAGAGATACTGTAACACCATTTACTTATGGTTTCGTTATACCCTGCTTTCAGTATTTTCTCCAAATGCAAAACAAAACCAAAACAAAAACCTTTGAAACTTTAAATCTTTAAATCTTCTTTCAAACAATCCAATCACATTTACTCGAGTGTCCAAAACAAGATGATGGATAGTACCAGTGCCAGCACTATGTCATACAGCAACTTCCTCATATTCTTTGACAGTTTGTAAATAATTTTCCATTTCACCAAAAGTTACAGAAGTTTCCACAGTTTCCCTTAGCAAGCTGAAGCTTACTCTTCATTTTGTCAATGTGCATAAAAGCTGCTTATAGCATAGCATGGCATAAGCTATTTTTTAAGCAATAAATGGTTTGAGTCATCTATTTTGTCCTGAAATACTATCTGTAGTTAACTGCATTGCTTATAAATGGTCATAGTAAATTCAGCATGAAAGAGAATATTACAGAAAAGACAGCAGCAGAAGCATTAGCATTATCTAATATTTATATATGTTTCAACATAACACAGCAGTAAAAGGTTTAAATGCATATCAATGGGTACCATGTCTAAAAATTACTATAGTACCTATTTAGTGTATTGGATATTTTTCTTAAGGAGTGCTTGCTGTATCTAGAACAGCATATTATGTGATTTAGTACAGTTAATTTTTATTGATTAAATAATGTTTTTATGTACTGAAGGAAGCAAAAGGAGACAAGATATTTTTTGCTTCATTGTGATCCCAGATTTAACATTTAAATGAAGATCTCAAAGGACCATGAAAACTATCATTATTTAACTGAAATGAGCTTCAAAATACTTTAACAACAGTATGATTTGTACCTAAAGAGCAAGGTGGCACCAGATACGTATACTGCTACTGGCCTGTGACTCAGTTTGGAGCCAGAGTCCAAAATTGTGCCCCTCATTTACAGTCATGGTGATTACTCAACTTCAGAGAGAATTACCCATTTTATGGTTATCCTCTATGAGTCATATATAAAGCAAAACAAAACAAAAAGCAGCAAATGCAATCTCTAGATACCTTTTTACAAGAGGTGCAAAAACAGTCATTTCTAACAATTAAACTGCCTTTTACAGTAGTTTTTTTTTGTACACCTTGCAGAGACTCAGAAATGATAGGGGAAAATGCCCAAGGCAAATAGTCTCCAAGTGGATATTTACACAATGTGAATTAACTGTGTACTATAGACACCCAGAGGAAATGAACATTTTCTAGGTTGTTATGAAATCAAATCAACATGATATAGCTTCATCATACTTAAAACCTGTAGGACCCCATCCCAAGCCTAAGTAAAAAGTAATCCCCCAATCCCCCCTCCCATTCACCCATTACCTTCCTGTTACACAGAATAAATGTTTAGATTACTCCCACCCACCCTCAAATAAAGTGCACAGTCCATGGCAGACCATAGAATAATGCAACAGGAAAAGCCCCTTTTTGTGTATTATTATTTAAAAATAAAATACAAACAACAAAAATCAGACAAAGATTTAAGAGAATGCGGAGATTCTCTGCATCTTGCAAAAGAGGAGAAGCGCGAGAAGGCCCTTGACTGTCACTTGTGTTAATACACGTAGCCTTCGTTATAGGGGTGAGGGTTGCAGCAGCCCCCTTCTGGCATATAGGCCATGCTCTCGTCAAAGTGGGACAGAGGCACCGTGTCCTCTTCGTTGATATGACGCTCCATGTCTGTCTTCAGCAGTGGGCGCTGATTATCTGGAAAGGCCATGGAGAAGAGGGCTTCTGGATCACATACAAATTTGTAGACGTATCTCTCTCCAGCCACCTAAGGGAAACATGGAAGAGAAATCCCATCCTTATGTGCAGTGCCGGATGGTAATTAGACTCAGTGTGGTGAGCATTTCGCAAGAGATACAAATATCCAATCGTTGTGTTGTACACCTGAAACTAATGTGAGGTTGTTACGTCAACTACATCTCAGCTTAAAAAAAAACCAACAACTCATCTTCACCATCCCAGACTGGAAGGGAAGAGAAAGAAATAAACAAAAACATGATTTAATACTCCAGAAAGGATGAATAACAAAAGAAGAAGCAATTAAGTATTAACAGATAGAAAAATAATCCTCACTTTGTGGGATAAACTACGGTTAAATCGAGGGAAATGCAAAATGTTGATCTTGAGTAATAATTACATTCATTCCAGATATATTCTAGAAAGCTTAGCAGTTTGCTAGTTTTCATGTAAGTGTAAACTTACATTGCTATTTGGGGAAAAAAAAAAATCAATGATTTCATGCAGGCATCTTCACATTACAATTTTTTCCCCTCTGTTTGAAAAGGTAATATCTATAGTACTTATAAAATAACCAGGCCTTTAAAGTGTAGTGCCTCCCTCCTAACATTATATTTCTGAAACTGTAGAAAAACTAAACTTCCAAACCTTAGAAGAAAAATGTATTGTGTTCCTAATAAGACTAGACTAGTGATTCACTGATTCGCAGGGTGAACTGTTCTTTTTTTTATTTATTTATTTTTCTTTTGCACTGTATATTCTCACCTGAAAAAAAAGAAACATAGCCTCATTTAAATGAAAGATGGATCAAGAGGGCAGCATTATCCTGGGTACATCACTTTTAAAAATGAAAGCAAGATGCCTTAGACAGAAGTTAAGGATGTATATAAAGTGTCAAATTGAAGTAAGAGGTGTAAAAAAGTGAAAGGCATTTAAAATACACAATGCATAGGGAGGAAATGAAAAAAAGAAATGTGACAGCTGCCTGAAATAAAGGAGAAGTGGCCTAATTTGTAGGAAATAACATGTCCCAAACTTAAATTTTGAAGAGTAATGCTTCTCTAGGAAATTATAAACAATTGAGTGGAACAAATACGGCCCTGCCGCTGCTGCCATTAATAGACAATGCTGAGCTTCTCAAAAACCCAGGGGGGTTGGGCGGGGCGGGAGTGGATGAATACAGTTCTTTGTATTAAGTTTGGCAGTAACTTTTTGTGTCTATGTAGAGTTCAGTAATTTTAGAAAGGTGAAAATTACTCAACTCCTCTGCTACTTGCTGTGTGACGTGGGGATATGGTGAGTTCATAGTTTATAAACTATCTGTGCATGTTTGGGAAGAAAAAAAAAAAATTACCAAAGAGCACTGCTGTTCTGGACTCAGATTTAGAATGTTTTTTTGCCCTGGATTTTTTTTACCCTGTAAGAGGAATCAATTTAGAGAATTCAAATACTCTGAATATCCTTAGGCTTGAAAATAGCCAAGACTTAAGTTTTTATGAATTTGGACATGTTTCTTAAACTGCCCCCAGTTCCCCTTTTTTTTGTGAAATGGAGTCAGGAATGGCTTCTTGGAAAGCCTGTTGCAAGACTAAGATGGAAGTCTCTAGCACAGGGCATGGCAAACAGAGGAGTCTGGCATAAATTTATTCACTTTAGTCCTTTATAAAAAGGAAATTAAGTTCCTAAAGGTGAAATGGTGAAACTGCCATAAAAGTAAAAATAGACCATATCAGAAACAAAGCTTAACTATACTAAATCCTCGTTTCCCTTTTTTCTTTGCTCAAAGCACTTTGAGAATAAAAATAAAATAAATGGCCTGCATACCTCAGAGCATTTAATAACCTGCTTTGTTTTGTCTGCAGCCGCTGAGAAGGAGGCATTTGCTTTAGGATACTGGAAGATTTTTTGTACAACCTGTTGCTATTGGTTATAATTAGAAATGATTCGATAAATCACTGTGGGGAATTAAAATGTATAATACGCAATCAAGATTATAAAACCTCTTAAAGACTCTGCCTTGACTCACTGTTTTATTTTCCTTACAGTAAACATATTTAGGGCTACTACTATAATTATTGGACTATGTTAAATGCCACAAAGTTTAGAACAAGGGCTGATAACCAACCAAGGGACAGAACGTCTTCTGTTATTCAGTTACAATATGGAAAATGCTATACATTCAGTATACACAAATTGCAATGCTTAGATAGATAAAACATGAATTTTGAAAGACTAGCTATTTAAATTATGTGTTAACTTTTAAAATTTCAGAAGCAATACAGGGATATTGGAAGAAAATTTTAAATTACAGATTAAGCCAAAAGAAATAATAATCTGATTATATCAACCAGAAATAACCAATGCTTAAATGTTTGTATATACTTTTCCCATCATTTCTAAATTTTGAAATTCATACATGTACTGTCTATAAGGTATAATGATCACTACTTCATTTCTTATTTCTTTCATGACTACTAAAATAATCAGGGTTTCTTTGATGTTTAGATCCACTTGGGTTTTATTTTATTCTCTAATCTTTCCATTTAATTTTCTTTTACATACACCACATACACACAGAGTTTTAAGTTCATGAACAACCGTGGTCAGATAAACATTTTCCCCATACATTAAAATATATAATTCTACATCAGAGTTTTTTTTTTTTTTTTAAAGAACTGCATAATTTTCCTCTGAATGACTATACTAGAACTTACTTAACCATTATGTTAACAGGTAAAGATAAGAAGGCAGGACATTCTAAAAAGAGTGAAGCAATGAGAGAGTCACAGGTGTGTCAGAGAGTAGCAAGTAGACCGGCTCAACACGTGGAAGGAAGAATAAGTATGTATGTGTGTAAAAATTGTCAAAAGTCTTGATTGTTGTGCTAGTTATAAGTAGACTTCAACTTTTGCATTTTTCACCTCTAAACGACCTGTTTTTCCTTATATCATATGCAATACCCCAAAAGGCCTGTGAAGTACAACATTTTGCTCTCCTATATTAGCTGACAAATAAATAGTTGCTAATAGTTTCCTTTGGCAATTACAGCCTAATAGAAAAAACGTGAGGAGCCATAACATTTTTCTTTGTTTTTTCAACATCTATGCTGTCATTTGATTATTTGATAGCATCTTGCCTTATTAATTTATTAAAGTAAGAGGTAAGTAAATAGGATATGTGATAACTGGATAAATAAACAGGAACATGGAAGTGATGGTATCAGTAATAAGCGTAAGTTTGAACACCTTTGAGAATATTTAAGACCAGACATGTCATCCTGCAGATACCCCCTCAAACACTGTGTCTAAAACCTGAGGTATGATTAGACATTTTATGATACTTTTTAGATCTCTGTGACTGCTCCATTTAGTAAGGGACTTAACTGGTCAAGACACACAAGCTAAATATGCCTTGGCTTCGGGGTGTGAGATGCATTCACAGCTACCATTTGTTGAAGACTTTTGTGCCAGGTACAATGCAAGTGTCTCAAGTACATTATTTCATTTAATAATCACAGCAGCTACACGAGGTAAGAATACCACTGCTTAGTAGCAGAAGAATCTGTTCAAAAAAGGTGACCTAATGAGAAGATAGCATGCAAACCAAAATCATGACTGCATTTTGTGTAACACTGCCCAGGGGACCTGCAGAGCACCTATTGTGCCATCCCACTTGATGTGCCCAATTAGGAAGATGGTGATGAAAATGAAAAGAATGGGATGTATCTGAAAGGGGTTGGCTGCAAATGGGAGTGGTGGATGAGAGAAAGGGAGGAATTAAAAAAGACTCCAGGGTTGAGATGGAGAAGATAGAGCAGATAGGAACTGGTTTTACATTCTGAAGGTGAGATTCAGGGAAATAGGAAGCAATTAAGAATCTAATTCAGCCTTATCTTTTAAGGATCTTCGAAGTTCTAACTTCCAGGCTGGCCAACTCCAGAGCACAGATTCCCTTTGGTCTAGAAAACTCAGTGATGCCGTTTCCCTGTCTTCTAGTAAGTTTCATGGGCCAACTGGTCTAGTTTTTCTTGGCAGAACCATGGTGACATAAAACTATGCCACAATCTGTAATATTCGTCTGTGTCCCCCCAAATGAACCAAGGACGCATAATAAAACTATAATGTAATATTCACGATGAATAAATCCTAAACGTTGTTCACAGTCAAGACTATTAGACTGAATATGCATGCAAGGCTGAAGGATGTAACAATAACAAATACCCAAATGTTTTATCTTTATTTATTCATTTATTCATTACCTTCTTCAAAAATTTTATATTTTGTTCTAGGTGTAATTCATTTGTTTTATCTCACACCTTTTAAAAAAGCTACCTGGAAATATTAAGAGACACTCATTTGAAATAAAATAAATTTAACTTCATTATACCAATGAAATAAGATCAAATACTTATTTTTAACCCATGGTTTAAGATGTTAAGCTGTCAAGTAATGAAATCAGCCAAGAAAAAATGTTTTTCAGAATGAGAACAAGCAATGTTCTGAATGTTTTAAGAATCAGAACAAGAGGGAAAAGGTAACAATTCAGTTACTATTCAAAATTATATACTTGTGGAGAATGTAGCAAAATATCAACAACTTCTGGGGATATATGCTTGCCATATTAGTACCAAAACAACATTTTTTCTACCAAACACAGGAAAGTGGGGACTTCCAGAAAGTCTACTACTTTGTGTATGATATTATTACACATTTGTCTATAATGCCCATGAATTTATAAACAGAAAGGCTTGTAATAGCAAAACCAACAGCTAAGCATACGTTAAAGTGGGCGAAAACCTTGCTTCAGCAGTGTAATGATACGTGGCTTTAAAGTATGACATGCAGATAAATGTGCAACATTTCAGTGAATTTTAATGCTGTATTAGCTGCTCACCTTTTGCATGATTCCTTTCTCATAATAATAGCGGAGTGAACGGCTAAGTTTATCATAGTTCATAGCTGGCCTGTTTTTCTGAATGCCCCAACGCCGGGCCACCTGCCACCAAAACAGAATTACATTGTAGTGTTAAGTATTAACGTATCAACATATCTCATAAAAATTAGTTAATTCATTAATTACTTCCAAACACTCTAAAACACATCCAAATCAAAAACATAAGTAAAGACACAAAAGCTATCATGATCTGCATATCCTGTGTCCTGGTTTGCTTTTTAAACCAGGCCTTCAGTGATCATTCTGAAGCATCACAATAGAATTCTTTGTCACTACTGTTTTAGATACAAAATTAAATGGAAATAAGGGCATGTATTTACAATGGTAATGGACAGGCTGCAATTCACCAAAATGAGGCATGCTTCGCATTCTGAGGTACCCTGTCTGTTTTTTCCTTCTTATTTTTTCTTTTCAGATAAAAACTATAGATCAAGAGCAGCTTCGCGATCTCTTTGTAAAGGTGTTTTTGAGGTTATGATAAGCCAAAGGAAAACAGATATCCTGCATGACACTGAATAAAAGAGTGAACAAGTGGCACAGTGTGTACAGCAGAGGAAACAGTATACAAGTTAGTAAGCTGAACTGCAAATAATTTTTATTGCCTAAAGCAGCATCAGAATAAAATTGTAGCCAATACTACACTGGGGAATTAAGCATTCATTTAAAGAACAGTAATCAGAGGCTAAAAATAAGAAGGTCACCATGTATATGAGTCCACAGACGAAAATCTCTAAAGCAGAATATCCACTTTTGTTGTTTAGTGAACAATCTCCGAGCTTTTTATAATGTGGCTTTGGAGGAGCAACTTTTCTGGCAAAGAGGGAGAATTCTTCAACAGAGCTTCAGCAAAACTTCCTTCCTCAACATATCTGTATCCCCTACCTCACCACTACCCTGGCTAGCTGTAGCATTATCCAGAACAGGGTGGCCTGCTTCTGTGACCCCAGCTGAAGTCACCTTCGCATTAGTTTCCACTTTTGCTTCATCTGAGCAGAAATTGCAGCTGCCATGCATACCTAGGTAACCCTGAGAGAGCATTTTTAAATAGGGTTAGAGTTTTCCTTCATGTTCACAGAATTCCAAGTTGTTGCTACGTGTAATATACTAAAACAGAATGCTTTGCAAAGAGATCATTCTGTCTCTCTCTACTTCATTAGCAATAACCTTTCTCCAGGGTTTTATTTTTTTCTTCTCTTTTAAAAACACTGATCCTTGCTATTTTCTCTCTCACTAATTTCTACTTCCTGAATGAAGATACAATGTAATTTAGTCACATATATCAGTATAATTTTTTAAGAGCAGAGAGATGTAACCTCACAGCGACATGACTATATATCAAAACAGAGAGTCACTGTGACAGGTACATCTTAATGTTCCAAAGATAAACTTCATTTTAATGTAAATGTTCTAAGCAATAGCAAAATGGACGGATGGCAATAAGAAGTGAAAGCAATAATTTCTAAATAAAATGTCTTTTAAAAAGCTAACAATGGACATCAGTGAACCTTTAATAGACATGACAACTGAACAGCCTGTGAACCTGGAGGGGATGTGAAAATAAATTATTAGTATCTCCTTAAATTGAACAACAATTTCTGAACACTTATGCATTTGTAAATGATACTTTTCTAGAGGCTCACCAGGAGGCACCTAGAAAGTAAAATACCTGCAACAAACTTCAAGACAACACAGTGGAAGCCTTTGGGAGAGAAAGATGTTTTTTTAATACCATAAGCAGAGTTTGACTTTTAGGATGCCAGTTAATTCTCAGCACCATGGGTATCAGTAGACATTTTAAAACAATCAAATTTATTCTTAGAGCTGTTTCAATATCACATTCATTACAAAGTTGAGGGAAATGGGACATACTCATATGCCTGGGATATGCAGACAAGTTGTGCAAGATGAAGGAATAAGATACAGAAATCTGTTGTACAACACTGTTCCTATAGTTAATGATACTGGATTGAATGCGTAAAAATTTGATAAGAAGATAGATCCCATGTTGTGTTCCTATCATGATAAAAATTTTTTAAAAGATTGAAACTTAAAATTAACAGGTAACATAAATAATTTCCAGGATAGGTTAGACCATCCAACAACTAAAAAAGTCCATTCAGCCCTCACATATGACCCATCAATCACCGCTATATCCAGCGCCACTGAAGGCCAAGGTACCAAATGTAAAACAGATAGCTAGTGGGAAGCAGCTGCATAGCACAGGGAGATCAGCTCGGTGCTTTGTGACCACCTAGAGGGGTGGGATGGGGGTGGTGGTGGGAGGGAGACGCAAGAGGAAGGGGATATGGGGATATATGTATATGTATAGCTGATTCACTTTGTTATACAGCAGAAACTAACGCACTATTGTAAAGCAATTATACTCCAATAAAGATGTTAAAAAAAAAAGCCAAGGTACCATCTTCAACATGGAGTAGGTACGATGGTGGCAATACTTCCAGTAACTTCCTTTTAACACTCTTTCAAAAGAAAACTTCGGCTGTTAATGAGGAGAGTGAAAAGATCTCTATAGCACTCTAGCATTTACCCTTATTACCAAATGAATTAAACAGGAAAACGCAATCGTTCAATTATTATTCAATTTATTTTTTAAAATCACGCTTGAATATGCAACAGTAAAGCTAGAAACCACAATCAGGGCCTGGCTATCAGACTTCTCGATAACTCTTCCAGCTCAACAAGCTTGAATATTATCAGAAGACTTCTACTCTGCATCCTACAGATGCTTCGCTATGTCAATAACTGTTCCCTGGAACAATTCCCCAGAACCCATGATTAATTAAAAAATAACATCTCGTTATCTCAAATATCTCAAAAAGAGAGATGTTAAAGATTATGTGCTTGCTAAAGTTATCCAAACACACTGAGCAGATAATCAGCGCAAGACTGCAGTCTCACTCAGTATCATTTTAAACTGCAAGAGGAAATATAAAAAGTGGAACTCATGAGTAATTCCAACAAGGAAGGCTTCAGAGCCACCTTTCATGAGCTGTGCTGTCACAGACCCTCAATTAACTGCTGTGTAGTTGAAAGAAGAGGGTGACCATGGGCCACAGAGACTAAAGAAATTTCACAAACATTTTCCAAAGAAGAAATTTAAACATAAACAGCACAGTCATTGCCTGATGGAAGCAATTGTAGCAGTGAGCAATGCAGCAATCAGAAATGGAATATTTCATTTTGAACAAAGGGCCTTAGGAGACATTGAGACACACAATTGCCAGGGAGTTAGGCTGACTCTGAATTCCCCGGTCCTTTTTTACTTTCTGAGTCTGATACAGAAAAGGTGTCTAAATGTTGGTTTGTTGTATGGAACAGAAGTAATTGTATTCCTTCCCGGCATTTAAAAAAAAAAAATCACAGAAATTCATAATTTGATGTAACTTAATGGTCCCCTGGTCAAGTCTCCTATTCTACTTGTTCAAACATGATCAGCTTAAAAATCAACAATTGCTACATAAAGAACTTAATCACATGCCTAAGTATTTTTACACTTCTGAGTGGATCAATAATCACTGACATAATTCAGTCATTTCCCCTATCTTAACAGATAGATGGCAAAAATAAAAATTCTGTTTCTGCTCGCTTTATTTTAATCACAGATGGACGGAAGTAATTGATATAAATCCCTGTTGAATGTCCTCAGTTCTAGCATGAACCAACTCTTGCAGAGATTATTAACATCTTTCATGAGGTGAAGAGCACACATTCCCATCACGTTAAAGGGCTTTCAAATTACTTTACGTTAAGTGTTTCTAGTCTCAATTTTTAGTGCTTCACATTTTTGCGGTTCTTTCACTTACATCATTTAAGTACACCTACATAAAAAATGAATTTCTTTTGACAGCCAAATTAAGTTTTAGATGCAGTACAAAATTCAAACACCCAAACATTTAGCCTATACTCAATAATGGATACTTTGAATTTCTGATTTAACTTGAGCCCTCGAATGCTACCAGCGTATTGATGTAACCCGGAGTACACTTAATTGTGCTAACCATCTCCTCTGATTTCATACTTTATTTAATACATATTCGAATCGGATAATCTCTTAAATCTTAATAAGTAATGTCACCTTATCTTCTGGATATCAAATTAGGACACGTTATCTGATTATGATTAAATACATGGTCTCATAGAGCAGAAAATGCAAGATGTATAGGTCCATTAGCCTAATCTAGCTTGTAGATGTCTAGTCTACGTGAAACTAATCACTTTGAGTTAAAAAATAGCTGGATATCTCTCTGAATTTTTCGACTTTTCTGAGGTGTTCAGATCCTATAGCCAATATGATCAGTCATAGGCATGTTAGCTAAAAGTCTTCCATTGGTTTCTCAGCTAACGTAAACTGAAGTCAATTTTAACAGTAGCAGAGAAAGCATCTTTAATAAGACACAAACATTTCATATAAAAGTCACCTTTCTTTTGAGGTCCAAAATGCTATTCAGTAGGTTATGTTGTAATAATAATAGTAGGCTTGGGACCTCCCCGGTGGTCCAGTGCTAAGGAATCTGCCTGCCAATGAAGGGGACGCGGGTTTGATCCCTGGTTGGGGAACTAAGATCCCACATGCCGTGGGGCAACTAAGCCCGTGTGCCACAACTACTGAGCTCACGCACCTCAACGAGAGAGAGAAAACCTGCATGCCACAACTAGAGAGAAGCCCGAGCACGGCAACGAAGAGACCGCCCCGTAATGAAAAGATCCTGCATGCCTCAACAAAGATCCCATGGGCCGCAACCAAAAAAAAATAGTAGGCTTAAGCCTAAAGTTAGCCCTGGGAAGAATAAAAGTTGAACTGAGAGGTTTTTCAGGAAAACACTCCATTGGTATGTGCATGGGGGAGCGTTGGAGGAAGTAAGACAGCTGAACAGAATGAAAGGTGTTCCATTTACCTGTATTATCTCTATCCGGTCTTCTTAGGTATTATGGTGACATTTTAAACTTTATTCCTACCTTCCAAAGGAGCGTACACAGCCCAGCTGATTCAAAACAGATGTCACCAATAATCAAAGGAAAACAATGGTCGTACAGGTCTGTGTCTCCTAAGAAACACTTAAGGAGTGAGAATTTCCCACTGTGGCCCTTGTGTGCCTTTATCGCCCACAGCTGTGTCTCCCCTACACCCTCTTACACATGACTTTGTTCTCTAAATGTTCCTCTCTAACCCTCTTGACAAAAATCAAGATTGTCCAAATAATAACTGCTAATTCTCAAGAACAATTCCTCCATACCCAAAACTAGTTGAACTTTGATAGACATCTCCTCTCTTCCTCAAAGACCATCAAACATGCCCAACTTAGATGCACCTTTAGAGACTTTCCAAGCCCTGCTCTCTTGAATAAAGGATTATGCTAATAATCTGGTTGATCTCCTTCAATTCCTGTAGGATGGTATTCAACTGGAAAAAGCCTGCAACATATTCATGTCTTATTTTAAATATATCCCTGCTTATTTTTTTTTTTTTGGCCCACCTTTTAATTCAAAATGTTTCCCTATAGTTTTAAAATTAAAAAATACTTTTTTGGCATATTAATCAAGTATATGTTTCTTTATATTAGAACATATCTGATCTTCCTAACTAGAATCTACTAAACTCACCTCTTCAGGCTCAATCAATTTAAATTCCATGCCTCTCCCAGTCCAGGCAATGAAATGGGAATTTGAAGGGTCGTCCAGAAGAGCTACCAAAAACTGCCAGAGCTGAAGTGATCCCCGCCGCTGGTACGTGGGTCCTTCCCGATACATTCCTGGCTCTTGTTTTATATCTCCTAAATTAAAAACATTTTAAGTTTCTATGATTAGCAATGATATTTACATAAAATTTATATTAAACCAATCACTAAAATGGTTACACCACAACCAATTTAAGGGTTTCTATGAAATATACTGTTACCATTAAATAGGGATTTAAAATAGGTAAAAGCGTGAATATAACCCAGGAATCTACAAATTTACACACAACTGTATATATAAAGGTTACTATAAATGCACAAAGGGCAGAATAAATCCATGGATGTCATTTACTTATAAAAATGCTGTACAACTTTTTTTTCTTTAGATACTATTTTAAAAACTATAGTATCCGATCATACTTCTTTCCTTCATTGTTAATGACATTACTTACTGCTCTAAGTAACAATGCAGAGGGAGTAATCAATTTTAAGCTCTGTGCATTTTATTTGCACAAGTTAAATTTTGCAATTTGTAAATACCTCATTGACCTGCACATGACAAACTAGTGAAAATTTTAATGCAAATACTTTAAAGCAAAGTTAACAGCATCTTAGACTCTGTGAGTTACGTAAAAACTAGGACAATGTCATGGGTAATTCAGGGCATACTGGATTACTGGTATACCATCTTTCTTCCACACCTTCACTGGCACTCTGCTTTCTCAACTGGCAGCAAATGAAAATTCTCTCATTTTTCCTTTTCTCTTGTTTGTATTGCACTTATTTGAGTTTAGCTTGCTATTCTTTTTCTAAAAGTCCAATTTTATAATGTATATACACACACAAAAAAGAATACACCAGAGTTTTCTGTTATCTATATTTTTAAACAAGAAAGGTTTGTTTGTGCTACATTTATTTGTTATTCATACAAAGTGTAAAAAACTCTATTAAATAGATTACAGTAGCAAAGGTGTTAGTTTCCAATTCTTTGGAATATCTGGCCAGATATTTTGATTTTACCAAAAAACAAACAAACCAAAAAAAAAACCACAACTCAGTTTCATGACTACTGATTATTTACTTCTATCTCCAGCAAACTGTCTCAAAAATATGTGGAATTAGTCACATTGGGGATTGAATGTCTAGGGCTCTACAAGCATATCACTTAATATTAATGCATGAATTTCTCTCCTTCACTAAAGAAACAATTCAGACGGAATATATTCGAGCCGATCTTCTGACATTAAGTGTGAATTACAAACCAGACCAAATCACAAGCTTTTTAAAAATTTCCTTTGGTCAAGAGACAGAAATACACCTCTTAAAATAATTACAGAAAGAACACTTTAAAAACCTAAACCAAAATAAAATTATTCACTCAACAGCTGCTAAAAATCGTTATGTTGTTTTGGTCTAAGCTATAAAATATAGAAGTGTCTCTTCATACTGATTTCAGTGACAGGTTTATTTATCTCAGTTTTTCCTTCTGAGATTTAGAAATTTTCATGGGGGTAACTGAGCAATTATGCAGATAGAGTGAAACACTGTCAGATTTTCTAACCTTTAGATTGCTTCTGCCTATAAATGTGACTGATCATACTGGCCTTGTACAATGAAAAAATAACCCTTTGTTCTTCTTTCTTCTTGTTCTCTATTCCTTATAAAATGTAAGCCCAATACTATCTTCCCAAAAATATTTTCTTAGTATAAAATTGAGGAGTATTTAAAAGCCAAAGGGAAAAAATAACCAAGACAGTCAGCTTCCTCAAACATGTAAGTGACTTCAACTTTGCCCCGTTAGATTATATCATAATCCTGTCTACAGTTTTGAGCTATTTTCCTTCCTTACATGCCCATACTAATTATCGAGATTTCTTAAAATGTTAAGCTCACTAAGAATGAAAGAAACTGATGAAGGTCATGCCAAAAAGTAGACTTTATGCTTTATCTCAAGAGAAAAAGCTGGATTTTAAGGATTTTGATGCTCTGCGAATGATGCTGAATAAAATAACATAGATCACACCTCTGAAACTCAAAGGTTAAAACTAACATCTATTATAGAGTAAGGCTGAAAAAGTGATCTGTATTGGAGTTTAACCCTGTGACCTTGGCATGAATTTAGCAATTTAAAGGGAGGCTAAGGAAACAGATCTTCCCAAGACTTATACCACCCCTTCTGAAAAGTCTACCTGTAGCGAAAGCCTGGGGAACACAGTAGACTTCAAGCAACTAATTAGAGACTGAGGAGCAATCTGCACATACACTTTGCTGTTTAAATAATGACAATTAAAAACTCCTGAGAGCTACCAGGTCATTACAGCCATGATCCCCAAAGTTTGTGCAATCAGCTAATCAGAGGGCCCCTGCTCGTTTCCTGTTAAACAATCAAAGCAGGAAATATGGAGACCACTCTGAAGAACCACTAAGTCAATCAACTGTTCACTTTTTACCCAAGCCTCTGTGTAGATGCTGACTGCTGCCACGTTTGTTAAGAAAAGAAGATTCTAACTTGACACCCCTTTCTAACGTGTTGGGGGGGGGGGTGATATTTTCATTTTCATTGCCACAGCAAGTGATATTAAAAGGGTGATGCTTTCCTAACTCCATCTGAAGCAAAGTAATGTCACATTAGTAATGAACATCTTCCCAGGGAAAAAACAAAAAAGGACGACTCACAGTCACTAACTAAATGGGCAGCTGTATTGTTCCTGTGTTCCATAATGCATCTTTTCATGAACAATAAAAGGCAAGAGCCTGCATTAGTCATCCATGCATCCACAGTAGCATGCCTTCTCCTCTGCTTTGTTAATTACAGGATCAGCTTTCAATAAATCTCGAGCAACAAGCTGCATGTTCTCAGCCGGGCAATGGAAAGGGCCCTCATTCTACATAAAGCTCAGCAAGAATGATACTCTGTCTAACTCTAAAAATGGGATCTCTCATAGGACAAAAGAAAAAAGCTTCTTAATGGGCAAAGGAAAGGGAATTTATAAGAGGCAAAGTTTAGCGAGACTTGAGTGCATCGTAAGTGATGGGCATAAAAATCGTTAAGTAGCGATGTTGACTGCTTTCAGGAGAGGCGAAGGTGATCTCTCCACGCCCTCTTACAGAAATCAAAACTTGATACACAATGAAAAACCTACCATCGAATTTCTCTGGGACAACACAGGTGTCATCATAAAACTGCCTGGGGCCCTTTTCAAACATGCAGCCTGTGGGGGGTAAATGAAATACGTTTATTCATGACAGAAATAACACTCACAAATAAATCAAAATATAACCATTAATGCAAAAATGGAGGTAGAAAAGGACTCTTCTACTTTTCCACTCCGTGACCTTGGACACATTACTTAACCTCTGTGCCTCAGTCTCCTCATCTATAAAATGGGAATGATAATAAAGCATCTACCTTATAGGGTTGTTGTGAGGATTAAATGATTTAATATATGCAACTTTAGAACACTGCCTAGCACATGGTAATACATGAGAGTTAGCAATTTATATTATTACTAACAGAATCATAGAGCTTACGTAAACACTGGCAAACCTGGGATGTATAATGAATCATTTCCTTTTCCATTTTCTTCCAAATTTTGTTATTCAACCAGATGAGAGGGAATCAGAGTGAATTACTGCCATGTACCTTGCATTATGACCCTGATGAACTGAAACAGGTACAGTTTACCCCCTTACTTCTTTGGAGAAATATTTAGCCAGGTTAACCTTCTCAAGTTTTCATCTTCAATAGCCAAGGCAGTAAAAAAAAAACTTTCCTTTTTTGCTGTAACATAACTAAGTCCATAGGAAAAATGCAAAATAAATTGACAGTTTTTCACAATCATTTTCTCCCCCAAATATCCTTGACTGTGGGACCTTCATTTAATTGCTGTTATCTTTCATCACCAGGAAAAAATTTCCCATAGTTTAGTCACAGTTCTTTTTCTCGAAAGTATTGGTCTCTGTGGTAGGTACATAATACTAAAAATAGCAAAAATAATTACATTGCATTTGTGCAAAATTTTTGGTCTCCTATTTTCTGGATTTACCATCCCATAATACTATCCTTTAAACATGGGGATTTACTTCTATTAATGTTATTTAAACAAAACAACCAATATTGGACTCAACCTAGAAGGATGGATGTAAGTCATTCACTGAAGATACACAGTGTTGACATCAAGGACCATGCACATAATTCCGGAAATACTTTAAAGGGGAGTCTACCGAGATAAAATCATTTTCATTCATTACTTTGCAGGTATCATGCCCATTAGAACAAAACTTTCCCCCCACGGTTACCATAATACATCCACAACAGAAACTCCTTTTCTAAGTCTCTTATGTGAAAGTCCATTCTTAACAATTACTTGTCCCAAAATGTAAAATCTAGGATATTTAAAGGTGAATGTATTTAAATCAACGGTGCTTTATTTCAAAACAATGACTTAGGTCTCTAAAGCAAAACTGAAAATTCATCAAAGATACATTTCAGTAGAAAGCAGTAAGGTAAGGTGATCTTATAAAAGCACGTTCTCTTTCAAAAGGATGTAGCTCTTGGCAAAAAAGAACAGAGAAGTCCACTTTTCAGCTGTTTATATGCACATGACTCATGCTAACAACCAAATATAAGAGATCATGACGTGAAAAATCTTCCTTTTACTTTAAAAAGAAAAGTTTTAAAATAATGGTTTAGTGGACATAAGTGATTTTTCCCATGTAATATAATGATAATCTGACAGCATCCTTAGGATGTCCAATTCTGTTGACAGGTATTTACAAGAATTTCAATAGTGGAAAACTTAACTTCTGTTCTGCTGGGATGAGCCAGGAAGCCTTCTTGCCTCATATAAATGGAGTGGCAGCTAGGCACTTCTGCAAGAGGAAACAACATCGGTCAAAGATGTCTGGAGCTGAAAATGTGCTGTTATCAGTGGACAGAGTGCAGAAAGGAAAGTAACAGAAACTGACACGAGTCTCTTGAGGGGAACTTGTCAACACATAGTTAACATTTCAGGCAGGGCCCACACAAGAAACGTAAGGATGAGAAGCATATCATGGTGAATACTGTTTCTCCTGAACAGGCAGGTGAATTCAAAGTTTTACCCACACCAACCTTACTAAAGTAAAGGTGGCTCTACCAGCAACCCTGCATAAATGTGACTGTGTCCTCAAACAGTGTCATGAGTTAAAAAATATTTCAGGACATGTATGGAATAACTTTGTATACTCAATGTCCTCCAAAGCAAAGATCAATAAAAGACTCATTCATAGTTTATTTCATGAACACTGGCTAGAAATTATTATGAGAAGACGAAATTGTTATATCTCTTAAAATTACTCCAGCCTATTAAGGTGACTGCTATTTTTTCTTCAGATAGAAACATGACTGGCTTTTCATTTTGTTAAGCCCACAGGTCAGATTCAAAACCACTGAGGCTATAAAAGAGAAAGCCAACAACTTCATAGCAAACACCATTGTTACCTTAAGAGTGAGGCCTTGCCTGTGTGACCAAGTTAACTCATCCCTGAGGAAATAAACTTGGTTAATGGTTAAACTTGAGTCATAGTGATGGCTGTGTATCTAATGTGTTTAGTAGCTTTAGATATGGAGAAAAGGAAAGATATATAGATTAAGAGACAAAAGATTAAAATTCAAGTCCTTCATTTACTACTAATAAAGCTACATGACTTTAGATAAGCCATTTTGTGTCTAAGTTTATATAAAACAAAGGGTTGGGTGAGATGTTATCTGAGTCTATTATCGTCCCTAGTTATTTAACTCTGAATATAGAAGTTCACTCCCATAATCAGAGGTCTATTCATGGTGAAGACAGTGAAGTTTCAACCTCAAGACCCTCTACTTGCAAGAGCCCTACTGAAATCCTATGCCTAATTTTGTATATGCCATTTCATTTTCTTTTTCTTTCAGAGGGTTCCCCAAATTTTATAAGTTTTAGGTACCAAAAACCTGGGCCCAACCCTACATACAACATATATAGGTTCCACAGGAATATATACACATGTGACTAAGTTGATGCTATCTTCTGTATGTATTACTTAAGTTTTTAAAACAACGTGTACAAAAATAAATGTATAAAATATATATGACAAGTGTGCTATTTAATATAAGAATATATCTTCCTTTCCACCACTTGTAGTAAGCACTTAACTTCTGAACAAGTAATAACATTTAAATGAATGGGAATCCAAAGGCCCTTATCTCTCTTTAACTATCCATCTATAGACTTTCATGCTGTAATAGATAATGAGCACTATTTAGCCCAGATGTCATTCTTTCTTGGTCTGGAATGTTCCATGTTTGAAGTCTACCTGATGTTCTAAAATTTTTTCTAGTGATAAATATCAACCAAAATATGAGATATTATTTCATAGAAAAAAGCTTATCTTATGTGGTTTTAGTCAAAAATAGCTTAATGGCGATCCCTAATAGCAGTTATATTGAAAAGTATGTAGCAATCAATAGCTTACAAGCCGAAAATAGTGTAAAACTCACTTTCAAAAACTTTATTACACTGCGCCTTCTTTATATAAAGTATTATGTAGTATATAATTCTGACCCTACAGGGTTAAACCTTGCTTTCTGATATCAGTGCTTACAATAGGGTTGCAGTGGAGTTGATCTTCTGGGTTACCAAATGATTAGCAATGCATTTTATCCCAACTCTTTAACCAATGGTACTTCAAGTTAATTTTTAATGTTATTTTGATTTATTACC
This sequence comes from Balaenoptera physalus, assembly GCF_965194825.1. Taxonomy (NCBI): domain Eukaryota; kingdom Metazoa; phylum Chordata; class Mammalia; order Artiodactyla; family Balaenopteridae; genus Balaenoptera; species Balaenoptera physalus. The sequence goes on along the minus strand of NC_138887.1, from coordinate 56,720,030 downwards.
AAGGCTTAAGTTCCCTCATGCAGCTGGGCCTGGAAGGGAGAGTGTTAATGACTCTGCCATCAGCTCCCCAGCTGCTTAGAGGCAAGCATTTTGTTGTACCAATGTTGACACCCTGCCACAAAATACTTTTACTGACTGCTGCCCAGCTGGAGTGTGGCTGTAAAAACAGCTGGCTGGCTCTGGAGGCAGCTAGGAAATGTATAGGTTAAACTCTATTATATATTAAGTGTGACTAAATGTAGTTTCCTCCCCAAAGGGGGAGAAAAAGCGGAAGAAAGAAAATGCAAGCGTTTCTGAGAAACCCACTATTCAAAGTTGAAGGGTCGGCTTATAAAAGTGCCCTAACATCATACGAAATAATCATAATCCTGGAAAACTAGACATTTGACATCAAAGATAGGATTCGATGGATAATTTCACTAATACTCATCTATTGAACTAGCTGATTTATTGGTTTTTGTTGTACTTACTCTGTAATGTTCTTCATAAATTCTACTTATTATTCTATGATATTTAAAGTATCCTGATTTAAAATTCATCATAAATTCATAACATAAAATATGGCTAATGCCGGAACCTCCATTACATTTCCAAAGGCTCAACTTGTGGTCTAAGTTCTAAACAAAAAAGCACTGAACAGCAATTTAGAAAAAAATGCATACATGAGAATATATTTGTGATTATGCCAGTTCTTAATACTATTTATTACACCCAGAGTAAATAAAATTAACATCTAGCTCTTGAAATTGAGACACTTGGCCAGCACTGTTTAAGTCCAGTCTATCTTTAAAATCGGTGTCCTCTATATGGTCCAGAGAAGCCTGAAAAAAATATGGCTAGGAGAAGTTTATTCCCCTAAAGTAACTAAAGTCATGTTATCCTAAAGCGATATCAGTTAATTTATGACCATCAGAGTGGGTCAGACTCTAATCAAATTGTAGAAACATTTCCAAAGTGATTATTCAATCAAATGACTAACATGGTTAATTAGGAGCCATAAACATTGCTCTGAAGTTCATCAAAGTAATGACTTGCCCAGAAAAATTACTGCTAATTAAATTGCCTGCTGCTTTCATTTCTACCTTATCTAATAAAAAATCCAACCAATGAAGTTTGGCATTACATTTTAACTTTTGCTAAATGCTCAACTCAGATCCAAACTAGCTAAGTGGCGACTTCAAAGGGAAATGTTTTGTAGCAGGGAACGGAGGCATTTCATACGTATTCGTTTATGTTTATCCATGAAATAAAACTTACATAATTCAGTGACAATAATAAGCTGCAGTTTATCCTATTCACAAACGTTAAGATGACAGCATATTTACACTGTCTTAATATGCATCCATAATTATAAGCTTAGGATCATTAGTACAGCAGTGATTACAAACATTCACCTTGTCATCTAAGAGGCCTGGTTTTGAATCTCAGTTCTGATATTTTATGGGAGTATAACATTTTGTTAGTTATTTAACACCTCTTAACTCTCAACTCTCTTAAAATGGAAATAACAGTGATTTCCTTCAAAGGGTTTTTGGAAGACCGTATGGAGTAAGCCACGGGCAACATTCTGCCCACTTTCTGCTAACACTAAGGATTCAATATAAGCTACTTATTATTAACAGAATCTATTTTTAAGTGAACCTCACAAGTATTTAAACTGTGTTAGTCACCGTACTTAAAACTAGAAATAATTACATATCAAAATTATTTTTGTAACTTAATTTGCTATTCTTAAATCATGTATCTATTGAGATGGTTGACATTGCTTATTCGTGTACTTATTCAGTAGTATTCTTCATAAATCTATTAACCTATGATATTTCAAATAAATTGATTTTAAATTCATTATAAATTTATGATTTATAAGGTTTAAGTGAGAAGCTCCATTATATTTTCAAAATATTTGGAGGTACCTCTTTTGAGCTTCTTTTTACAGTATTACTCCCTGATATTTGATGCTAAATGGCTTTAGTCTAAAAAGTTTTAAATTCAATCTGTAAATTGAATTATGTATATTTAATTTAGGGTAAAGGATTTTTTTTATTATTTGGAAACTTATGGATCAAAGAGCTCTTAAGCATGACCTTAGGACGGGGCCAAATCAGCTTGCAGAAACTAAACTGCCTATAATTTGTCACAGATGAGTTCATGGTGATGAAAGCTGATCTAATATGCTGCAAAAATTCAAAGCAGCAAAACACTGTTGTCATTTTAATGCGCTAGCCATAGTCACTGTGGCGGAAGTTAAGAAGAAGTAAACTAACACACTAAACTACCTGATTTGATTAGTCTTCACCTTTAGTAACGCAGTTAAAATTTCCTTTAAATTAAGATAAGCAAGTATGAAACTAAAAAGCTGTTTCTTGACTTGCATTTTAAAACTGTATTGGGAAACATAATACTGATTTGGGAAGCTTTACCAAAGGCCTGCCCACAAAGTGCAGTTTTGAATTTGCTAGGCACCTTTCTGATTTGCGTATGCGTTACCCCATAGTACAGGATGAAGTTTTTTCTTCAAGGCATGGTCTGCCTAAAGTTTCTAGGAGCTGTAACAGGCCGGATCAGAGAGAAACTATTTGCCACAGTTGTATGAGACATCCCTATAATCTGCTGAAATTGTTTGTTATCAAATAGTGTACAAAGCTGAAAACACTTCAGATTGTAAACTCTAAATAAGAGGGAAAAAGCACCTTGCTTTCATTTGATGCTTCTAGTTAAATTCCTGGAGAAACAATCAGTGTGATAACTTAATTAAGCATTCAAATCTCTGAGAGTAAATGAGAAATCCCAGTAAAATAGAAATAAGTTCGATGTTGTATTTTAATGTGATTTTGCTTTCATGTGAGTGTGCACTGCAGAGATGGATTGATTACACACTTAACTAACTCCTTGAGGAGGTGATGTAACAAGATCAAGTCTACCTAAACTTGTTTATGGTATAATGATGATGCTGGAAATTAAAACTCCAGGGCCAAAATGTGTGTGTCAACATACATCTGAAATTAACAGGTACTTGGTGAGAAATGTGTTTGTGTGTGTGTGTGTGTGTATTTCAATGTAAACACAGGAGTTTAAACAAGTTTTCAAAGACATTTATTTATCATCTAAACAAATATTGAGCTGTACCAAGAACTAAAGGAATCAATCTCATTCAAGAAAGAAGAGCATTATGACAGATCTTGCCTAAGTTTTGTCTTTCTTAAACTTAAGTTTTTTGTTTCTTCTCATTTCCTGGCAAACTCAGTTTAATGTTTAAAATCCAAAGGTTTTCCAGAGTGCATAAATAAATGAGCTTCATAAAGATGCATTTAAATGCACAGGTCTTCACATACATACTAGTGTAGCATCCTTGTACTCTGCATTTCCACTTGCCACGTGAAGAGATTTCGTGTAGCTAATCAAGAAAATATATTTTTATAAAGTGTTCTAAAAAGGATGCTAACCTGAGGATTTATTTTTACACCCAAATCTATTTATAGAACAAACCTGAAAGTAATTAACTCTAAAAAATAAGGCCCGGTATTAATATGTCTGAATTCAAGTGTGACGGCTTTAAGTCAAGTTTTATAAGATCTACCCGTTGTCAGTCACAAAAGCTCTATGCGAATATAACAACTTAGTCACTGAAACTCATGTGAAGAAGGCAGAGAGGTTGGAGGTGGCTGAAATCTTAAGAGAGTGATGCATTTGGTATTACTTCATTCACACATAGATGGGAGCTCTGTCATTAGGATTTTTAGTGAACTGTGAATATAAGTAATGTAAAATCTGCAGAGATATTTCTTTTGCCACAGATCAGATGTACTGAATCTACTGTTGACAGACTTTGAGGACAGAAAGAGAACTATGTCAGTCTTTGTATGCCTAGAATAGTGCTTGCAAAACCTTAAAAAAGAAAAAAAAAAGTAACACAGTTATCTGCATTCAGATGCTTTTAAAACTTAAAGGCTACATAACCTAAAATAACAGCATAGAATTTTACCTAAGAAACCACAAACTTCTCTTGTAAGCATCTGGGCTTTTTTGCTTTTTTTTTTTTTTGCAGGGGACAGTATCCTACACAAATAACCACCACATTCAAAGAGGATTAGCTTATTATGATCTAGCTGGCTCACAGTTTTACAAGTTTTACAAGCCTGTGAAGGTTTCCGTAAGCTAGAGTTGAAAATAAAGTTGAAATGATAGGAAACACAATTGCACAAAATAAGCACAATTTTAACTTTGACTACTTATTAGATATTATTGCACTCTGACAATTAACGGAAGTTTAAAAAAATATATGAGAAAAGATGCCATTAGTTGCCAAAACAGGCCACAAAAAAAATTCTGAAGTGGGGGAATTTTTCATGATGAGCTTCAAAACTGAATTGTTCCCTTTCTGGAACCTACACAATTTGAAACAAATACATCACGAATTGCTTTGTCCTCTCACTCATTTCTCCTTGGATCACCTCAGTATTCAGATGATTTAGTCTACTTGCTTTGAACATGAATAACACTAGCAGTAAGTTCAGTATGATTGTTTCACTACGTCAGAAACAGCATAATTGTACACTATCTTGTTGGCCATGCACAATATGATTGTTTTAACATAAGAATATCTCTCTTGTTTTGTCTTATCCTTTAGCACCAAAGTGCATTTATAAATATTAGAAATAATAGTGGCACCTCATTCAAGAACTAGCAACAGTCTGAGGAAATCTCTAGAAGTTAAGATAAAATCATATCAACAGAAATCCTTATTCTAATTGCCTGGACCCCTAACACTATATTAGCAATTTTACAAACATAGTCATATTTAATCCTTACAAAAACACAAAAGGTATAGGAATTATTTTCCCCTTTCCATGAATGAGGAAACTGAGGACAAAAGAGGTAACAAAACATGCTCAAAATGACATTAGTAGTAAAGAGGTAACAGGTCCAGGATTCAGTATAATGTTTCCAGTGTCATACCAAGTGGGTGGTTTTATTTTTTAATGCTAAGAATAACAAAAACATGTGGATGAAAACAGTGAACTGTGAGGGCCCACACACTGAAAAGAAGGGTTAGCAGAATGGAATGTTCAAAGATACTTTTCTAAACTTAAGAGAATAGTAAATAAATCATAATGACTTACGCGTGTCATTCTTTCAGTTTTGCCTTGTTTTGTTTTTCACGTGTTTTTGAGTAGCTATCTTTGTAAAATTTTCAAGAGTGTATTAGAAGCAATTAAATAGAAAATTTACACACATGTACACACATGATAAAAACAATAATCTATTTAATCTGAAAAAAATTCCTTGAAAAGATTTCAATTAAGTTATGCCTATGTTAGGTAAAAATATTTTATGAAATAAAAAGTCTCCCTTTTCTCTAAACTATTAAATAGTTGTCACTTAAGTATAGAGATCCTTTAAGTGTAAAATATTCTATAACAATATTCTAAACCTAAACATATATACTCAGATATATACTTGTAAAAAATAAATATTTATCTTCCCTCTCTTGTTCACATTTATGAAACACACACACAGAGGGAGAAATCCAAATGCGCATCCTTAAACTGTCTCATTTAATTGCAAATCTTAGTTGCACATATGAAAACACTTGTATGCTCATCTCACCCACTCACAATAAGCAGTTCTGGGCCTAAGCATCCTGGTTGTTTTCTTTAAAAAGAAACTAAAAATCCCACACTAAAAAAGTACACCCCCCTCCCTGTTCTAATTCCCTTTTTTCATGCTCGTTCAACTCACAAGCAGATTATCCCTCCCTTCCCCCTTTCCTGCCTGTAAAATCCAAGTTAGACAAACACTGCGTGGCTGAAATGACATATTTGAATGGAATTCAGACCCACCAGTTCCTGTTTATGTTTCTGATTTGAGAATGTTGTCTTCTCATTCACTATACATTAGGAACACTGCAAGGCCATAAATAGTGTCAGGTTACATGCAGGCAGGACCAATGAGCATTAATCATTACTTCCAGTCAACCGGCAAAAGCAGCAGCTGATGGAACACTATACCCTTCAGCTCTGTATAAATGGACATTCCAGAGAGTAAGAGTGTGTGTGTGAGTGTGTGTGTGTGTGTGTGTGTGTGTGTGTGTGTGTTTCCTTTCAGTCTCCATTTTATGAATGAAACTCCAGGCTCTACAGAGTCCATTCATGTAAGAGAAATGCTTACAGGGCTCTGCCCCTAGGGATCAATCAGTCATGGGTAAAACTGATATGATTGGTTTAAGACAGCCTTCAGCCTTCCATTACTGACTTAAAATACAGTCCCTGTCCGTTTGACCTGTGTTAATGCATAAAGAGTACATCCAGACCATAGTCTCAATTCTCAAATCAAATCACTAGCCAATGCCACTTACTGTAACTGTAGATTTAGAGCATACTGAAGTATTTCTTAGAAAAACCGATATAGTGGACCAAAGTACTGTTTGGGGAGATTTGCTATTTTAGCCCAGAACTGAATGAGGAAAACTCATATGAGATCTGCTAAGCAATAAAAAGCAAAGTCAAATTGTGAGCTCTATTATAATAACAAAATCAATTAGGAAGGCATCACCGTCACTTTTCACAATTTAAGCACCTAAAAATCAGAGATTAAGTGATCTACTAGCCCACAAATCACACACTGAGAAAAAGAAAATTATATTTGGATGCTAGAGAAACAGGTAAGATGTTAATTTTTTCTGAAGGATCAATAGCTCATTCCTTTAAATTCCCAAGTGATTCTCCACTTGAAATTCTTGGAGCAATGGTTTCAAAGTAAGGAGGGAAAAAAATCAGCTGCCATGTTTTTAGGAGAAAATGTGGCCATAAGCAAATGACGCTTAGTAATGGAGTAGGGCCAAGGCTTTGCCTTTGGGAGTGTTAAATATCAGGTACAAAAAGCCAAAGTTCATGGAACCATAATCATCGCTGTGCTGGAAATTACTAAAGATGGTAATGCTTAAAAATATCTAGAGTTTTTAGGAGGGAAGAAAACTATTTTTTGAGCAATTATAGGAATGATTTGTAAAGAGTCAGTTCAATACCAAACACTGTTAAAACATATAATGGGTTTTATCAGCCATCTGTAACTTGGTCCCTGACTCCAGAGGGAAGAAAATACTTTTCTCTTCCAGTGACCTGAAGCCATATTGGGAAATGGTTGCAGTCAACAATCCCTGAATATATCTCTAACTGATTTCTCATAGGATCTTTGCTATGCCTATAGAAGAAGGAATGAGGAGAAACATGAAAAATTCATGGTCTTCGGTTTTAAATGTGTGCAAGATTTTCTACTATGGTGTTATAATTTAATATTTATTTTCCAATTTCTAATATCTGGCTAATAAAATGACAGAGAATAAATCAAGTTACCACCATATTTAACTTTAAACTAAAATTAAACTAAAATTAAAATACTTGACACAGCCAGGAGGGGAGATGATAAGGAATCCTATTATCTATCATCCAGAGAAAACATGGAACAGAGAAAGACCACTGAAGAGTCAACGTACATTCAATTATTAATTCTTAAATAACATTCTCTTTTTTTGGCTTTAAAAAATTTCAGTATTCTTTTAAGAATTAGTTTTTAAGGTGGTTCAAAGATACGTAAGTAAAAGTGATGAAGTAAAGCTTAATATTTCTAAATGTTTTTATTTCATATTTTTAAAAATTAAAGTTACAATTATCAATCATGGGGCCTTCCATTTCAGAAATGAAGAAGCTAGTTTATAGCAAGCCTGGAAGTTCAAAATAAATATCAGTAGCCTTTACTTCTATTCTCTCTGTTCCATCCAACTTTAATGAGCATTTTTCAACAGTTTCCTTTTGTCATCACTGCATTCCTTGTACTTCTTGAACAATATTTTTGGTTGTTTACTTATGTATAACTCAATTGTTCAGAAAACATGTAAGAACATTTATTATAAAATATATATGAGGTTAGTTTCCCTAAAATATATATCTCCTCTTAAAAAGTAAATAATAAGAAATCATTAAAAAATAATATATCCTGATGACAGAATTGATGAGATATTACTACAGTAGTAGTAGTAACAATCATAATAGTAACAGTTTAGAAATAAACTACTGAGTACATTTTGCCTTCTGAATTTTGGTGTCTTTTGGTTTTTGTTTTTTGGTTTTTTGTAATTTTGTGCAAGTTGAGCCAGTTGATTGAGGCCCTGACAAATCATCTCCAAACACATAAAGCACTATTTACTCATATTTCTATGTGGCTGCAGAAAACAATTATGTTTTTCTTGCTCTATTATCTACTGATTTCATCCTATAACTTTAACCTTAAAACCATATTCTAAATTCTGCAAGGGGAATCCCAAGCAATGCTCACTAAGAGCAGCATTAGGAATTACTTCGCTATTTTCTCTGCTATTTAAGATGAGTACCCATCAACACAGCAAAATACAGAATAACATTTACAACATAAAAATCTTCTCTCGCCATTTCAGAAACGCAAAACTATTTAACTCTTATGACTACAGTGCCAGCTTGGACCTATGTGAGTACCAGATATATTTGTCAGCTCTCACAGATGAAAGTTAAATGTATTCCTAATTTTAACATATTCAACATGAGCTAAGTATTGTGCATTTATTTTATCATTTCTCTGCCTACATATAATTTTTCTGCATGCTAAGTACAGATAATTACTCTCTAAATTTGAAGGTTTGTCTATTGGCCTTCATCCAAGTCCTAAGGTGATGAAGTATATGGAGAACTTGGGAAGGGTTGCTAGGATTTAAAAATGAAAGATAGAAAAAGCCCGTCTTATTTTTCCAAATGTAAGCTTTCCTTATATGTTCTTTTGTTTGTTTTGTTTTCTAATTTTTTGGCCATGCCACACAGTATGTGGGATCTTAGTTCCCCAACCAGGGATCGAACCCTCGCCCTCTGCAGTGGAAGCATGGAGTTCCAACCACTGGACCGCCAGGGAAGTCCCGAATCTGTTTTAGATACCACAGTCCTTCATAAGCTTTCTGCTGAAAAACAGATTCAGCTGACAAAAGTTTGAAAATGACTCTTACAGTTAAATTTTAAGCCATCAAGCTATCAAGTGTTTTAACAAAGAGTGAAGTCCAATAAGAAAGAAGGCTCAGACAAACTCCAAGTTTATATAATCAATCAAAGAATTTTAGAGCTGGCTAGGCCATCAATTTGCTACTTTTCCTTCTAATTATTGTTCAGCCTTTTCCAGAAGAACTATTAGGAAAAGTTACTTCTCTGACAATCTCAATTTTTGATAATGTTTATGGTGTATTTTTAAAAAGGAAATAAAACGCATTTTAATCTGAAATATCATTTGAAGTATTATATTTTCCTATCTTACAGCAGTGAGCACCTAACAGTTAGAATAAAATCTGGGGACTGTCTAATGTGAAACAAATACCCCCACATTAGGAGAAGCACACCTTAAATTTTAATGCAAATACTTTCTTTGCCCTGGGTCACATAGAGCTTTTAAAAAACATAGGCAAATACTCATTCTAAAAATTAGAGAAAAGGATAAATAATATATTGTTAGATATATTGTACTTTATTTTGGACAATTATATAGAAAGATAGGCTGTGGACTGTGCACTAAACTAAGAATAAGAAAACCTTGGTTCTGGTTTTGGCTGTTTCACACAACACCTGTGTAACTGATGTTAAGTTAACTTGAATGAGCCTCGGACATTTTATCTGTACAATAGGGCATAAAGAAGGAATGTGAATTAGGTGATACCCCAGAGCTTTCATGAGTTTAAGGATTTATGATTCTATGAAACAGCTATTTGCGTCAATTTCCCAATTGAAAATAATGCTAACATTTACTACCACATAAATGCGACATGCCTCCAAACTGAAAGAAGGCCTCATCAGTACCAGGACTCATGGCCCTGAAAAACACAATTAAAAAACAGAAACTTTTTCTTCAGAAAACATGATGTCAGCTTTCTCCCTTACCCTCTACAACTACTTCCTCCTCTCCCGAAGCTCCAAGCACACGCTTTCCCCCTTTTTCTTATTTCAGAAACCTTATTCTGTCTCTTAAAGTTCTCTTTCCCCTCTTCCTTCCCAGCTCCTAGCTTAAATTGCTCCACCACAGGGCTGGGAGGTATCTTTTAAACTAATTAAAGTAACAGAATAGGCGCTGAGTGTTAAAAACACCTTATTAATGTATCACCCCCTCCAATCAACTCCTAGGTTAAGATTTTTAAGACACTCCAAAAATGCAAAGGAACATAATAGCATTAAATGATGGGACTGCAAGGACAGTGCAGGGATGAACCTGAAACCCACCAAGTAGCACATTCATTCTCTTCCCTCTCTAAGGCAGTCCTGGAAACAAACGAATAGAAAGTCAGGTTTGCAATGAATGCAACTATGTCATCCTTAACTTAGCATCCTTTTCACTTATAGGACTGATGTGATTAATTTGGACACTTTTTTTCTTCAACTCTAAATTGGTTGATACTTTAAAATATAATACGTACTCTGTCTGATTAGGAAAGCAGTACGTAAGCACTATTGAAAGACAAAGCACTTTACAGACAAAATAAATATTGCCTATAATAGCACCACGCATATATGACCACATTATTTCTGTCCTGAGTCTTATTTTGCATGAGTCGGGCTTTACACGTATAATTTTTTTTATTCAATAGTCTGATTTCACTAAATATTTTTTAAAAACCCGACTTCTAATGGCTGCATAATATTTGTTATTGATAGCCATAACTTACATTACCATTCAATTACTCTGTAATATTCCTCCCCCCACTAAACATTCATCCTGCGTCTCCCCTTCCTTAAGATAATTTTCTGAGAGTGAAAATACCTACTAATCAAAGCACGTGAACATTATGTGCTGATATTTTCTTGAGTCAAACTTTAGTTTCATGTGCTCACCACCTTCCTAAAAATACTACCCAAAGCTATGCAAAACCAAAACCAAAACAAAAGACGAATCAACGAACACATACAACTCTAATAAAATATGTTGTTGTGAGTATCTAAAACATTTACCTCATTGGGCATTTTGAATCTGCAAAACCTCACATGCGAGCATGAAAATGGGAAAATAGCCACGATTTTATGAAAATGGAGCACTGCATCCATATGAAGCGCACAATGCTTATTCAACGCTTTTTACGTAGTCACTTGGCCATGGGGCAAAAGAGAGGAATCAGGTTGGATTCAAGAAAAAACAACCAACCAACAAAAAACCTGTGTCCTGCTTTATGCAGCACCATTAGGCTAGAGAAAGAGGAGGAAAACAACAATAATAGATGCAATCGGACTGTTGAGAACTTAGTATCATATAATCATGATCACACTGTACTGGTTCACCAAATTGGCCCTAAATATCAATTTTTTTTATCTCCTCAGTGTCTTCTGATCCAAGATGGGTCCCTTTTCCTGAATAAAAATGTCTACTCTACTAACATAATATTTTGCAATTTTTTAGCTTAAATACTCAGCAGTTGAAATTGCATTCCTGTAATTATAATTATAACTAATAGACCTTCCATTTCCCATATCGTAATTAATGTCAGGCTTTATTAGAGCATAATCATGCTACCTTTTCACTTACAAAGCTTCTTTTATTTTCACAACATTTATGTTATATTGAATTAAGCAAGAACGAGCTCTAGAGGCCTTCTTAAAGGACAGCCTTTGGATCACAGATGCTGAGCAAATGGACTATGAAATGTTTTTTGCATTGTCTTTAAATCACATAAAGTACTTTCTAATGTGCTACTTGTTCAACTTCAATAAGTGAACAAAGAACTTAATGATTCAGTGATAAATACATTAGATTTCCTAAAAAGGTTATTTAATATTCTGTCAGCAAGGATGAAAGAACTAATGACAACAAAACAAAACATCTGGAGATCGTACTTGTTGACGGCAATGTAGGACGTATACAGATGCATCAACTTAATTGCAGCAATTTGGTGGCCAGTAAAACATATTTTGAAATACACAGGTTAATTTTTCATCTGCCCTGGTTACACAGTAACTACAGTTCTTTAGACCACATCCATCCAGAAGATACAACTTTACTATTTAACTATCCAAGCGAAACTGAAGTGTATCTTATTGGCAATATTGAAATTAGAATTCAAAGGTGTTGTCCAACTTTAGCAATTTGAAATATAATTTACAGGGGAGAAAGTAACATAAATTAACAGCTTCTCAAATATTAAACAAAACAAAACAAAAAAATTAAACAAATATTCCACAAGTCATTTGCAAGGTTTATGGCAACTTACAAAACAGATGTCCTATGTACCTTTAAAATAGGATACTGGACTGTTATAGACTGAATGATCGTGTCCCCCATAATTCATTGTGAAGCCCTAATGCCAAAAGTGATGGTATTTGGAGGGGGGCGGGGGCTTTGAGAGGTAATTAGAATAAGACTAGGTCATGAGGGTAGGGCCCCCATGGTGGAATTAGTGTCCTTATAACAGAAGAGGAAGAGAGACCAGAGCCCTCTCTCTGCTGCATGGGGACACAGTGAGTAAGTAGCTATCTGCAAAGCCAGGAAGAGAGGCCTCACCAGGAAATGAATCTTCTGGCACCTTGATCTTGAACTTCCCAGCCTGCAGAACTGTGAAAGTTAAATGTCTGTTACTTCAGCTTTCCCACTGATGGTATTTTATTATAGCAGATTGAGCTAAGGAATGGACTATCCTTCTTTAGGTTAGAAGTGACTGAATCTGTGCTTTTGAGGGTCAGACCGTGGCTGACTCTGAAATTCATATTATATATGGTCCACAAATAATGCAATTGAACCTCACAGCCCCAGTTCCTATTTTTTTTGCCCTCAATGGATTATTTAAATCTTTTTCTTGTTTGGCTCGCATCTTCTTAAGAAAAGTTACACGTCTTCAACATCATGTTATATATAATTGTATATACAATATAAATATAAGGAAAATATATATATATACGTGTGTATATGTATATATATATATATATGTATGGAAAACCACAGAATCAAGAAAATGATTTCAATGATAATCTTTCTGAGATTATACATATAAAAGCATTTCTAAAAAACACCAAGAAATTTCTAAAAATGCTATGCCCTACAAGTCCTTTTGAACCAATTATTTGGGCTATTTTAACTGATTTCCATGTAAAGTTTCTTGAAATCACGATGAATTCAAAAAACTGTGCAGCAAATTAAAATTTGGTTTGGAGAGTAAGGATAACATCAGTTAACAGGACTAGAAACTTGGAGAGAAAAATGAATCGTATCTATAATAAAGCCCATTGTAGTGCAAGGTTCTTAATTATGCCCGTAAAATCATGGACAAACATAAAAGGTTCTAAAGTGTAAACACTATGGTACATTCTAGGACCGCCTCCAAATTACAGGGCCTGGGACAAGCACTCAAGTACAGTCCCTCACACCATATGTTTAAATTTGTAAACTATAAACCAGCCAAACAAACCGATAAATAAATATGTTCTCTCCTCCTATTCCTTGAACCTATAACAAAATAACAACTTGGAAGGCCAGGCCAAACCTAGAATTTGGGAAAATCTCTAGGATGAATGCTGAACGAGGATGATTATGGAGCCAGTTTTCAGTCTTCAGACCCCAAGCCCACCCCACCCCCTTCCTGCCTCTCTTCCTATCCCTCAACCCCACATTGTTCCACACCATGGGGGCCTCACACACCAAACATATGGGCACAACCAAGCTTCATCCGCATCCTCCCACAAACAGCTGTCCCTTGGCCACCTCCTTGGACCTAGAGGTACACACAGGAACAGTGTGATCTGCCTTCAGAAGACTAGGCCTGGGATAAACTTGCTCAGGCCCTGGACGTGGACTCAAGGCTGGCTGGGCAGGGAATTCATGGGTCCTGGGTAGCTGGGGTACCTTCCAGAAGTAGAGGTATAGCCTCTCAGTGGGCAATTCCCCTTAGTCCTTTTCAACTTCTTGCCCAATGAGGAAGGGTGGCCAGAGGGAGACTCTCAGTGGTAGGGCTTCTTCTTGCTGAGCTTTAAGACCAGTTTATAATAAAACAGGTAACTTTACGCAAGTTGGAAACTTAAGACTAGGAGACAATTTTCTTTCGTCAAGTAGAACCGATAGAAAAACTCAGCAGAGTTATGCCTAGAGAAGCAAGAGTTCCTTCATAAAGAACATCCATAACTTTGCATCCAGATGAAAGGAGGTCACATTGTTTTCAAATATTTTTAAGTCCACAACCATCTATTGACCATGCTTACAATAACATTAGTAATATTTTGCCTGGTGCCCTTCTTAGAAGCATTAGCTTTTATTTCATACATTTTCCCCAAATTCCTGAGATTTCTGAAAGGCAGGTGTCCTGATTTTGAGATTATAACAAGAGAAATGAGCACAGAATAGTTAAGTAATTTTTCTGAGTTCTTAAGGTCAAATATTGGCAAAGTTGGTGGTAACATTAACAATAGACATAAGTGCTTTTTACTTTCGGGAAACCCCAATTCTCCATCTTGATGTACTACTTAGTGAGATCTTTCAGGCTCAGTGAGACTAGAGCTAAGTTTATTATTGCTATTTTTGCTATTCCTCTCCCAATATGGAAGAATCCTTACTTCTGGACCCTTGGAATCTTGCCACAAGAATAAAGAAACAAACAAACAGTTATAAGCAATAAGTTACTCAGTACAGAAGAATATTGCTTTCTGTAAATATTGCTATTAAACAGTGCAGCAGGAGCAAATGGAAAGAAAGCCCAGAATCAAGAAAAGAATGATCATGTTACTCTCTTGGGCTGAGAGTGTGAGTAATTTTACAAATTGTACTCTTCTTTGGACAGGTTTCATTTCTAGACACTATTTCACCCATTGGCTCATACCAAAATGATTTGACAGTCCAACCCTTCACATAGAGAGAAAGATTCAAAGAAGGAATAAATCAGAAAGATTCCACCAAAAAATGGTCAGGAGCCACCCAATCTGTGGCCAACACTAATGAAACTGACAAGCAAGTGAAAAGATATCTTAAACATAACTCAAAGCACAGGCCTACCTGAATCATATGCAAAATCTCTGGGCTCCTGTTTGATCATCAGAGGAGGGGGGAAGCTTTGGCTGGCCGCACCACCAACCATGGTATTGTGTTCATACACTGGGTCGTGGTACTCCTGCTTAAAGCCTTGAGGTGGGAAGGGAATGTTTGGCTCAGACATCTGCCGTTGGTACATGGGACGTCCTTCCCTTGGCATTGTCGGCAAAGGAGGAAAGGAATTACAGGGTTCAGAAAGTTGGCGGCGAAATCTGGGAAATAAGAGAGCATGTTTCAAATAAAATAGTAACAAGGAATACCCTTTAAAAATACTGGCACGATTTTTAACTGCTTAGTTAATGAACATGACACCAGCTGACCCGAAGTGTAAATCTTTAACAAAGACTAGATATCTCCTTCCTGGGTCAGTAGCACTGTGCTTTCTAATCATAATACACCTTGTGTTCCCCTTCTAATTAGTTCCATTCAGCACCATTTCAGTACACGACAGAAAGTTAAAGATGTGCTTCGAGGAAGGCTAGGAGAGCACTGTAGTGTTTGCAAGAAATACACACTCTAACAGTTAAAATGCCCAACTAGAAATCAACTGGATCATTTACCAGATTTCCTTATTAAGAGGGTCTCAAATTAATTATAGACAAGAAAAACAAAACAAAACAAAACAGGGGAACCAGAAAGAATCTGATTTCAAACTGCAGCCTCCAACTTTTAATTCTGTTATCAAACTAACCAACCAACAAACAAACAAAATCAACCAAATAAAAACTTCCTTATTGGTTTTCCTTCCCTTACCATCAGTTATCAAGGGAGCAAGAAGGGAATGACTTTCTTCTCAAATGTGCAGGACTCTTACCTCTTCAACAATGTCCTAAATAACACTGTATTCTAGTGAGAAATTAAACTGGGAAATATTATAGAGACCGAAATCCAAGCTAGTTTTAAAAGACTACTTCTTTACTGTCAAACAGCAACACAGAACTCACTGGCTTCCAAGAGCTTCAAACAAAATATCAGGTTGATAAAAATAAGCATAAAATATTACAGCAGACCTCCAATGATGGAAGGAACACGCATGCATCACATCGCTTTGGGACTGGTCGTGCTGTTAGGTCATAAGGAAGTTCTGAGGCCTTGGCAGAAGGCTGAGAGTGAGTCTCTACGCTCCTTCCTTCTTGGTTATCCTGTGTACTGATTGGCTAATTACTTCCTCGTTCAGTTCTGTGTTTCTCATCCTAATACCATTGACCCACCGCAAAGATGTGGATTAATTAAAGATTTAACAGCTCTAAAAATGCCCAGGAGTGCTTAAAAATAACCTACCCAACATCTCTATGAGCAAATGTAAGCCTATTAACTCCCCTGCACCCGCCCCCAAAAGCATTCCTCAGACTTTAATTTGGAAAGTTAACATTTAATTTTGGTAACGTTAAATGAAAACAAGGTAAAAGCGAAAGAATGGCAAGGCAATTGCTTTAGCATTTCTAAGAACGCTCCACCCTGTGATTTAACTCTAGCCTCTCCGGCTGCCATGGAAAGCACTGAAATTCCACCTACACCTGCAGAAAATAAACTTAGAAACTCAGATCTAGCAAAATGGGCTGACTGGCACTGCATTCACTTCCCTTCTCTTGCTTATTTCATTAGCCGAAAAAAGAAACAAATTATCATTAAGAACTGTCAAGGAATGAATCCGAAAATTGTAAGTTGAAGTTAAAAAAAGAAACCAGCTCGCTTGGGAAGCCTTCAAAGGAAGATAATAATACTTCTACTAAAAGCTTTGTTGAAAAATCAAGCCATTTGTTTTCACAAGTCAACATGATTCCAGTTGGTACTCACTGAGGACCACGAATATATCAAACACACGTGCTTCATAAGAAACTACAAGTTTGTGGTATCATTCTTATGACCAATTGTAAAGAGAAAGCGACTCCGGAAGCTTTCTGGAGAGAGTTCATGGGTAAGGAGAGCGTGCTGATGAACTCCTGGGTAAAGAAAAACAGTGTCTTGGAAACATTGAGAAAAAGAGACAGGGCTCCTGCACAGTGGGTTCAGGAAAAAGTGCCAAAGGGCTGGCCCAAAGAGCAGAACGAGGCTGAGGAAAGGAAGCGGGGTGCAGCCCATGACGCATTCCCAGAGTGAGGTGGGGCGCCTCGGCTGGATGGGGCTATTTGGGGGAAAGGATCTGTTCCCAGAGCAAATTTGCCAATTATAACTGAGGGACTGTCATTTGTTGGCTAGAGCTCTCCAAGAAATCCTCCTCAGAAGCATTCGGCTTCAGATTTTCCCGGGATCGGCCAGCTGGTGCTGTCCTCAACACTCAGTGGGGGGCAGTGGGAAAAGACCCTGAGCTTCCCTCTCCTGGTTCCGGGCCGGCTGTTCTCAGTCTCAAATATTTGACTTCAAGTAGAGGAACTAAAATGGATTTGGCTACAGCATTTCAAGCTAGGTCACCTAAAAACAGCCACACTGCTTGTTCAGCAGTCACCTTCCATAGGAAAGAACTATTCTGCACAGAGCACCCGACTATGCAATCTCTAATTCTGGCCCTCATCTGAGGTGTGAGACGAGCGATCGAGAACTCTGGGAAGTCACCAGAAGTAGACAAGACAAAACTTGCTTTTCTTTGACGTCCTCTTTTTCCCTTTCAGCCCTGCACAATGTGCATCTGTTGAATGGCCCACCCGGCAATAAGATGTCTTTCATCTGTATTTACAAAACTGTTTACACAGATGCACATACCATTACACTCGGACAAAGTCTCAAGTCCACAGGGTGAGAAGGGAAAGATAATGGGAAGCATTTCATAACTAAAGCACAAGAGGACTCAGGGATGGAAACCAAGGTAGGAAAGTTATTACTTGGTCTCACACTGGAAAGAATGCTTTCATCTTACCTTCATATCAAAAGAGTTACTGAACTTGAGACTGAGTCCCATTAAATAACCTATAAAAAGCAGATGTGAGTATTCCCTTATTTTCAGAAAGTTGCCAGTGGCACATCTTCTGGTTTCCTCTGCTGATCTGGGAGATTCCTCTGGCTGAGCTATTTTTATAATGGTGTGTC
The DNA here is from genome assembly GCF_965194825.1 of Balaenoptera physalus. Lineage (NCBI taxonomy): Eukaryota > Metazoa > Chordata > Mammalia > Artiodactyla > Balaenopteridae > Balaenoptera > Balaenoptera physalus. The sequence continues at coordinate 56,701,949 of NC_138887.1, read as the reverse complement.
AGAGCCAGTTTGCACGGGCTTATTCTTAAATTTTCAGGAATTCTGGGAGCCAACTCTTAAACACAGCCATTGTTAAGAATTAAATTATGTAAATTTATAATTATTAAAAAATTATATTTAAAACAAAGGCAGAAAACACTCAAAACTCATCACTTCCTAATTCTTTTACTACATTTTACTACTAATTATACTAATTATGCTCTAGAGGTTATGTCTATTGTATCTGTTTGGTAGAAATACTGTTTCATGGCATGTTACTACACATCTCTTTGCAATTCCACATTCAGGGTTATCACAGTGATAGCCTGGAGTCTGCCATGGGGGCAATATTTACATCCAGACTCATCAAATGCTATAGGTCAAGGTCTTTGGGTTTTCTCTCATAGAGAGAATGCTATAGATCAAGGTCTTTGGGTTTTCTCTCATAGAGAGAATGCTATAGATCAAGGTCTTTGGGTTTTCTCTCATAGAGAGAATGCTATAGATCAAGGTCCTTGGGTTTTCTCCCAGAGAGCCCGTTGTTAACCATTTACCAGCACACCACTCACTCTATATAAGTACAAGGTAGAAGGGGAAGAAAGGATGCTATACATAATTGACTTGTGTTTTAAGTTGTATTATTAAGGCCTCTAAAGGTCCTCCAATATTTTATTTCAATACGAATTTTTTTCATCTCTAGGAGTCGAGAATTACCCACCGTAACATTCTCTCTAGCTCTATGTTGTGTCTTGCCTTGTTCCTTTCTAAGTAATACTAGTTCAGTCTCTACCTCTTTATATTCTCAGCGTTCAGGGTCATGCCTCTACTGACATTAAATATTCATCACTTGGAAAGGAGGAAAGATAGTTCTATCAAATAAGTTTTCTTCTGCAAAACTATGTACAGCTAAACCACTCATCTAAGGTAAAGAACCTAATTCTGTAAGCCACCTACTAAAATTAGTCTCCTAACTTTATAGAAAAAGTACACACATATGCTCATAAAAATGGGATGATCTGATTTAAAGTTTAAGTGAAGCAATTTAATTCAAGCAAAGCGAAAGGGAAATGTTCAAATGTCAGTATATAGATTAATTTTCCATTTTAGCAACCAATTTAAATGTTTATAAAGGAATGTTTATAAATGACCTTCTCCACAAATTATTTATAGCTAAAGATAGAGCAAGCTCTTCCTAAAAATATTTTGCACAGATGTGCAAAATTAATACACTCCCCTTGAATTTACTATAGGTCTTAGAAATTGGTAGTAATAGGAATTTCTTCCAAGAATGCTAAAAACAGTTGTTTTTTTGGTTTGTTTTTTGCTTTTTTAAATGGTACTTGCATTTACCAGAGGGTAAGGGTGGGAGAAGGGATAAACTGGGAGACTGGGATTAACACATACACACTACTACATATAAAATAGATAACTGATAAGGACCTACTGTATAACACAGGGAACTCTACCCAGTACTCTGTAATGGCCTATATGGGAAAAGAATCTAAAAAAACAGTGGATATATGTATATGTATAACTTAACCACTTTGCTGTACAGCAGAAACTAACACAACATTGTAAATCAACTATACTCCAACCAAAATTTTTTTTTAAATGGTACTTGCAGTTACCTGTGGTCCATGGGGTAGCTGCTGTCTTGAATGGGCTGCGACGGAGGGAGGTGAGCTGGGAAGGCGCGGTCAGGTTTCGAAGTGTGAGCTGAGTTGGGAGACGCATGGTGCAGGGGGGACACTGGGGTGCTGGATGGTGTTGGGGGGTTGGAGGGCCTCATTCCCACTTGTGGCTTCTGATCATAGGCACTACCCAAGGAATGAAAGAAAAGAGAACATGTGCTTCTTGGGAGCAATTAAAACTTTTTTTTCCCCCAACCCAAGGGAAGAAAAAATATTTTTGGCTGAAGTCTTAAGGAAGTTGGAATTTCGTATTTTTTGGTTTCCATAGCTCTAGAACATGTAATCTTTGAAACTGTCACACACTTAAAAAGAAAATAGGATAATGAATGTATAACTCGGCAACAGCATAAATATAAAACATCTATTTTTAATACACATACAAACAACACAGTATAAGGAACATCTCTGTCAATGAAAGCAGTAGCATATTATTTCCATCTATTCTTTTTTTTAATTATTATTATTTTTTATACAGCAGGTTCTTATTAGTCATCAGTTTTATACACATCAGTGTATACATATCAATCCCAATCGCCCAATTCAGCATCCATCTATTCTTGATATGTCTCCTTAAGCAAGTTTCATAGATCTTTTCTAGATCATTAAATATTTCTGATATTATAATCCTTCTATATATATATTTTTTAAGTATTTGCTTATTTATTTATGGCTGCGTTGGGTCTTCGTTTCTGTGCGAGGGCTTTCTCTAGTTGTGGCAAGCGGGGGCCACTCTTCATCGCGGTGCGCGGGCCTCTCACTATCGTGGCCTCTCTTGTTGCGGAGCACAGGCTCCAGACGCGCAGGCTCAGTAGTTGTGGCTCACGGGCCCAGTTGCTCCGCGGCATGTGGGATCTTCCCAGACCAGGGCTCGAACCCGTGTCCCCTGCATTAGCAGGCAGATTCTCAACCACTGCGCCACCAGGGAAGCCCAGTCCTTCTATATTACATAAGATTTTAGAATAAGAACTAACATCAGTTTAACGAGATGCGGATCATACCTGGCTCGCCTTTATTTGTGGTAGAACTCTAAGAAGGCCATGCTTCTGCCTTACTGTCATTTTTTTAATGTAAAATAAATGACGCCTGGCATTAATTTCCTCACATAGGATAATAAAGGTTTATGAGGCAAATTAATAAAGATTTATGTCTCTGATATCTTTAAACTTTCTTGGAGTATAAGAATAGGTACAGGGGGCTTCCCTGGTGGTGCAGTGGTTGAGAATCTGCCTGCCAATGGAGGGGACACGGGTTCGAGCCCTGGTCTGGGAAGATCCCACATGCCGCGGAGCAACTGGGCCCGTGAGCCACAACTACTGAGCCTGCGCGTCTGGAGCCTGTGCTCCGCAACAAGAGAGGCCACGATAGTGAGAGGCCCGCGCACCGCGATGAAGAGTGGCCCCCGCTTGCCGCAACTAGAGAAAGCCCTCGCGCAGAAACGAAGACCCAACACAGCCAAAAATAAATAAATAAATTAATTAATTAATTAAAAAAAAAAAGAATAGGTGCAAAATAATGTTCTTAAGAGTAAAATCCTGTTATCATCGTCTAACTTCTGAACACAATTACAAAATAATAAAATGAGTAAGCTTGTTTTTATATACATTATGAATTTAAGTTGCTTTCTTTAGCGTAGCTCTCAGGAATATGATTTAACTAATTTTTGTAATCTAAAAAATACTTTATTGAAAACAAATTTTACTTAAATTTCTGAACAAAAAAAGATGTTCTAGATTTAAATACTGTATTTCATTTTAAAATAAAAAGCATTCATTAATATGTATTTTTCTTTAAAAAAGAAACTTTAAAAAAAAACTGACTTAACGGAATAATTTACCCTGTTGCACCATCTATACAACAGAACAACATCCAAGTGCAAAAATACTTTATAGAAGTGAAGGAGTATGTGCTGCATAAGTCTTGCTTGCTTTAAAGCAAAGTCAGTGGAACTCATCGTATGTTTGGTTCTACCTATTTCCCTTACCAATATTTCTGAATGTGAACCCACTTCTTTTATAAACTGGTTCACCTGTCTCATTCCCACATAAAAAGAACAAAATGATACATCTCCTGTCCTAGAATATTACTTTTTTCCCTTATGAAATGCTGTATTGAGTTACACTGTTTGTATAGAAATGGAAATAACAAAACTTAATCCATATATCACCGTGGGAATTATTGGTCCCCACGAAGAACCTCAAAATATTCAGGTAATTCTTCTACCGTTAATTTATGAAAGTCAGATGTGTCTTTCTTCTTCATACGTCCATAAAGCAGCAGTTATTTCATAGTCACACTTCCGATCAATGCTAAAATGCAATGGCAATTCTATACCTATTTGGTTTATTAATTAAAAATTCCTCCACGTGTTAAATAATTACTCTGAGAATACACAGTACTCTTAAGGAGAAAATGCAAAAATTAAAAACACGATAAAAATAAAACTCAGATTGATCAATATTGTTTTATCTGAACTCAGTATGTTTTAATAGTTGGCTTCTACAAGAGATCTGTTTTATAAAGGCTTTGCAGTTCAATTGAACTGCCTCACCATTTCAGGCTCTGGTGAACCTCCTAGAAAAGCAGATATAAAAGACAAGTTTGCAAGAACAAATAGTGATAGAATATCCAAGCACTGGTCAGGTACTGTGAGACTGCACAAATTGAAGTTTCTCAAATCTTAAATATCTTGGACAACAAACTAGTGAATGTAACAAAAAGGAAGCAGACTCACAGATATAAAGAACAAACAAGTGGTTACCAGTGGGGAGAGTGAAGTTGAGAGGGGCAACATAGGGGTAGGAGATTAAGAGGTACAAACTACTAGGCATAAAACATGCTACAAGGACATACTGTACAACACAGGGAATATAGCCAATATTTTATAATAACTATAAATGGAGTATAACCTTTAAATGTTGTGAATCACTATCTTGTACACCTCTATCTTATATAATATTGTACATCAACTATACTTCAATTTAAAAAAAAAGGAAAAAAAATTATTCCACAAAAAGAAAAGAGAATATATGTAAAAAAAATCTGAGGAAATAGAAGACTCCTTTGGATTATAATGTATTATGAACTTGAATCAACATAATTTATAAGACCACAAATATTTGCAATCATTTTTATAAGTTTCTAAACTAACTCCTTTAAAGGACTACGTACGTCTCTACTATAATTGAGAGTAATAACATACAATATACAGAGCCAACTTTTTCCGTACGCAATTAGAGACCGATATGAAAAGCAATAGAATGCAATTTACTATGAAGGGTTTTTAATGAACATACATGTTATCAAATTTTCCAACAAATGAGCAATGCACTTCTACTGCTCCACCCTTTATTATCATCCGAAGGAACAACTGGCTTTTTAATAGATAATAGCCTCTGCTAAGCCTTATAAAGTTCTAACTTTACTGCAATTGTCCATGAATGCATCTTATAGATCATCTGCAAAACCTGTCAGATAACTAATGTACTGCTTAGACCTGCCAAATGGTTCATTTTTTCCTACACACTCTATCTAAAGTGCATAATGCTTTCTTTCTAATGAGAACTTTCAGTAGCTATTCATGCATGCAAAGTAAGAACCTCTCTCTCTCTTTTTTTTTTTTTTTTTAAGTGAAGAGAGACACAGGAAGCACCTTTCTCTTTTACCTGTTTATTTATTTATTTATTTGGGCACACCGCACAGCATGTAGGATCTTAGTTCTCCTACCAGGGATTGAACCAGTGCCCCCTGCAGTGGAAGTACGGATTCTTAATCACTGGATGGCCAGGGAAGTCCCCAGACCCTCTTTTCAATCCCATAGTGCATCACTACAGTAGAAAAGCAACTCATGATTTGGATAAAAATGACTGCTTTAAAGTGATTCTGGGGGCTTCCCTGATGGCGTGGTGGTTAAGAATCCGCCTGCCAATGTAGGGGACATGGATTCGAGCTCTGGTCCGGGAAGATCCCACATGCCGCAGAGCAACTAAGCCCGTGTGCCACAACTACTGAACCTGCGCTCTAGAGTCCGTGAGCCACAACTACTGAGCCCGCATGCCACAACTACTGAAGCCTGCGCGCCTACAGCCCGTGCTCCGCAACAAGAGAAGCCACTGCAATGAGAAGCCTGCACAACCCAACGAAGAGTAGCCCCCACTCGCAGCAACTAGAGAAAGCCCGCACACAGCAACAAAGACCCAAAAAAAAAAAAAAAGATAGGTCTCTGACTTGACCTTTAATTAAAATGATTCTGAAAGTATGTAATCAGACAGTAAATGGTCCTTCCGAGTTCTGCTAAACACATAACCTAATTAGCTTGCTATATGCTGAAGATGTCACTCATAATATATGACTTGAGATTTTATATTATGCTGGAATTGTGTTTCAATAAGAACCATCAGGCCTTCTCTATACACCTGATTGCTTTACCTGACATTGTACAGGCACTTTTCTCCATAGCTGAATTTAAAGGGCTGTTCTTGACTGCAGGCAGAGCCAAGTTCTGAACATGGACTGTGGGGTTCTTTCTTGATTTTCAGTGGGAGGCCGTGAAAAGCCACTAGAAAACAAAACACAAATACCCACAAAAATGAAATACAGTTAGGAATTAAGTACACTAATCTGTTCTACTCCTCTTGGTTAAAATGTCACTAACATTTCATATTAACTTTCATACATAAGAAGAATCACATTGGATGAATTTCATGCAAGAAAGGATTCTGGAGAATCTCCATATACTCATTGTTTGCTTTTATTGCATAACGAAATGCATGCTTCAACTCTCTCTCATTACTTAAAGTCAAATGAACTACTTGTAATCGGCTTAGCTGATATTGACAATACTAGAAGCTCAGTTTTCAGAAAGTAAGCTTGAAAACGTTTCAGAAAGGTTTCCAATGACTAAAGCAGAAAAAATACAACTGATTATCCAAGAATTAACTGAAGACAGGAACATAATTTTAAGTATTATTGAAAGGAAAATATCTCAAATGCACCAATAGTAATGGTTTAATGGAATAACAACTGGACTATGGGAAAGAAAATCCAGATGCATGCAGTTCTCAGGGTAACTAATGATACTTTGGACAAAAGGACAAAAAACTCGACCTCTTTTTAGGCCAGCGCTCATATATAAAAATACAGATAAAACTATTTGCCTAACTACTTACCAGAAGTGTGAAGATACATTGTGAGAAATACGTTAAAGTTATTTTTCATATATAATCTACCATAAAACAATTATTCTATATGAAATGATGTTTCCTCCTTTTTCATATGACTTAGTGTCATATGTCATTACTGTTCAATATAAAGACAATATCATAAAATATGAAGAAATATGTATATTTGGGGTGGAATCATAGCTTTCAAACCAATAAATAAGTAAGATTATATATTTTTATTCTTCTATATGAAACTGAAAAAATGCATATTAGAGATCCTCAGAATAACTGAAGTTTTAGTATAAATGGAAAATGAATAGAAAGATAAGGGGGAAATAGACATGAGAATGAATTTTATTTTCATACAATTTGCACAGGTATGAATTATCAAGGATAAACACAAGGACACACTGTGAATAGCTACTCCAAGTCCTATAAAACCAGAGATTAAAACAAAATATTAAGTGTATATACTATAAAGGAAGATACTACAAGAGAAACTTTGTGGCTTATGATGCCATTCAATCTTGATTATGATATTGCAGCATTATGAACTTGTACTAACTTGAATGTCATATATAATTTTAGTATAAGAAATTGATATCAAGAGCTACCAAGCTCCAGGAAAATGAATGCTATTTGTTTATATAAGCACATAATTTTGACAAAAATGTTCACTGGTACTCAAGAGACATCTGTAACACTGTAGAAAACAGAAGTAAACAAATTTCACCTAAATTAGTTGCCTAAGGAACAGTTAATAAATAATAATACAATTATTTCGCTGAGTGGTCTATTTCAAAGTATTTTTTTCTAATTGAATGTGTGTTTAATATACCTACTCAAAGTAGAGAGTTAGAGGAATAGAAACAAAGGGGAAATTACATGTCTCTTCATATGCAAAGGGTACATATGTTCATTAACTTTACCAAGTCAGAAAGTTATAATTTATAAAACGTTAAGATAGAAGAGGCTTAAGAACCTCAAGAATCAATTGTAACATGAGGACTTGTTTGGATTTTGACTTGAACAAACCAACTGAAAGAGACACCTTTCCAACAAATAAGATATATTTCAATGTGGACTAGGTATTAGATGTTTAAGAAATTATTGTTAATTTTGTTGGATGTGATAATGAAATGGCAGTTGTACCAAAAAGAAAGGTTTAAAGCTAAAGCTTCATAAAATATTTACAGATAAAAAATAAGCTCTGGGATTTTCTTTAAAATACTCTAGAAAAAAATGTATGAGGGAAGAATCAAATAGAAAAATGTTGATAAATGTTAAAAGCTGACTGATGGATAGGTGGGAGTTCATTACATTATTTTCTTTACTTTTACCTGAATTTGCAAGATGAAATGTTTTTAAAATGTGGGGGAAAAAAATCACAAAAGATTTAAAGTAGTATTCTACAAGAAAATTCTCTCCCTCTGTGTGTGTGTGTGTGTGTGCTACTTCTTAGAATGACAAATACTGCATCATGCAATCTTGTAATATCTTAACCATGCATTTGTTGCTTTCTTAACAAATAGTTTTCCACTGTTTATTACTTACTTGAACATATACAACAAAATGTGTATACCCTAGTTCAGCACTTTAAGTAGTAGGTTTTATATTTTCCTAAGAAAAAGCAGTAGCAACATCAAAGGAACTCACTTTGCCATTCAACTAAGCAACAAAGCATTATACCTGAGAGATGAGATCTAAATTATATGAATGAAAATGGATAAGAACTTAAAAGCTAATAAATTGCCAGTATGATGCAAAGTTTATCATATTTATCAAAATATCAAACATACCAGAGACTGCCATATTCAACATTACTATATTTTAAAAGTCTTTGGGACCATAGAGTAGGAAAAGATTAGTAAACAGGATGCAAAAGGCATTAACCATAAAAGAAAATAATCTACGGATTAGGCTTCATTGAAATTAAGAACTTCTCTTCATCAAGACACTAAGCTACAGACACCAAGAGGATACTTGCTATAGAAAGATCTGACAAAGAAATCATATTCAACATAATAAGAATTGCTACAAATAAGAGAAAACAAGAGACCCAATTAAAAACGGGCAAAAGACTCAAACAGGCAGTTCATAAAAGAAGATACCCAAATGACAAAACAAACAAATGAGCAACAAAGCAAGCATATATGAAAAAGTATTCAGCATCTTTACTCATCAGGAAACTGCAAATAAAATCACATGAGGTTTTCACTATACACCCACTAGAATGGCTAAACTGAAAAAGACTGGCATTACCAAGATATGAAGAAGACCTAAAGCAATAAGAACTGCTTATATATGCTGCTAAGAATATAAGCTGACAAAAACACTTTGGAAAACTTTTTGAAGTATCTACCAAGTCTCCATATAAATCTCCCCTATGATCCAGTAACTATACTCAGAGGTAGATATCAAAGAGAAAGGATTGAATATGTTTACCAAAGTACATGTTCATAGCAGCTTTATTCATAATACCAAAAACTGGAAATATTCCTACGTTCATTAGCAGAAAAATGGATAAGTAAATTGTGGCTTATTCATACAATGGAATACTCCACAAGAATTAACAAGGAACACATTGATGACACACGCAGAAACGTGGATGGTCTCACAGATGGTAAGTTGAGTAAAAGAAGACAAACACAAAACAGTATACAAAGAGTACACAGTATATGAATTTCAAGTACAGACCAAACTAATGGATAGTGAACGAATCTCCTTCTGTTGGTGGATGGGAGTGTTAATGACTGAGAAAGGGCACTAGTAACCTACTACAGAGCTGTAATTATTTTATATCTTGCTCTTGGCGGTGTATATATGAGTATATACCTATGTAAAATTCATCAAGTTATACACTTAAGATTTTTGCATTGTAATGAATGTGTATCTCCATAAAAAGATTTAAAAGTATGAGAAGCATCAAGCAATGCTATACAAATTAAGATGTTTGAAAATGTCTGGTGGCCTCCTCTTCCAGCACAGACATCTGATAATGTGCTTCAACTTCACATAATAAATAATTCCAGATGACTCACGGGAGGAATGACAAGTCTGGGGTACCATTGGGAATGGTTGCTAGCAGGACAGTAGCCTCCTATCAAAATGTCCATTAATATCAACCTAGAAGCAAAAGGCATGACCCATCCTTGTAGATACACCATCTGGAGCTCTAGTGCTTTCAGACTGGCCCCATGAGTTTCCCGAAGTGACTTTAGAAGAAAGAACATAAGGATTCCCAAAGTGCTATCAGAGGCAAGTAGATCCCTAAACAGGGGACCCCCAAATTTGGCCAATCATCAGATTACCGAGGGAAATTTTGAAAAAAACCCCAAAAAACAGGCATTCCCATACTCCATATGTTACAGGTTCAGTTGTGTCCCCTCCAAATTTTATCTTGAAGTCCTAACCCCACCTCAGAATGTGACCTTATTTGGAAAATTAGTTAAGATGGGGTCATTAGGGTGGGATCTAATCTAGTATTACTGGTGTCCTCGTACAAAAGGGGAGTTAGGACACTGAGACACACAGAACGCCATGTGAAGATTAAGGCAGAGATTAGAGTGATGCTTCTACAAGCCAACAATCGCCAAAAATCACCTGCAAACCATCACAATCTAGGGGAGAGTCATAGAATAGATTCTCTCTCACAGCCCTCAGAACCCTGCCAACACTTTCATCTCAGACTTCTAGCCTCCAGCTGTGAGACAATAAATTTCCATTTTTTAAGCCACCCAGTTTGTGGTACCTCGTTATGGCAGCCCTAGCAAACTCATACCCTGTTCCCAGAAACTGATTCACTAAAGCTGGTATATAGATCAGGATTCTGTATCTTATAAAATTTTCTAGGTGATTCTCATAACCGGGCAAATTTCAAATCCACTATGATGCTTGGCAACACCTGGATCCAGTGTGTGCTGCACTGAAACAGGTCCAGTACTTGAAAAGACGTTTTCAAAAAAACTAACAATGACTTCCTTTTTCTTAGATACCAACACTCAAGGATTCTCACAGGTTCTCCAAGAAGTTTAGGGCTCCCCTACTCTCTCCGTGTGTGGGCCTCTTAATCACTGTGTGCCCTTAGAATCATGACTTTTTTTTTCTAATCGTAAGCCAAATGCTAGGATTTTTTTTTTAATTGCTGTGTTGAGGGGAAAAAAGAAGCCAACCTAAGATTGTCAATCTTTTGCACAAGAACCAGAGCTACTTTATTTTCCTCATTTTCACTTTTCTGCTTCCTCGAGATTTTAGACCACAAAAATGACTTCTCTTATTTATTATTCGTCAGTAAGGGTAGTACAGAGACTCCCACCAGAGAGGGCTGAGCTGAGACCGTGTTGGGTATTTCATCACAGGGCTGAGAGCCTGAGCGTCTGTGAACAGGCAGTTTTCCAGCTCACTGGCACAGTCACAAGTGGAAGCAGCACATTCATTTTGTGCAATTTGCTTTACCTTCCCACATGGAGTTGGTGCATGTAAAAGGCTGTTAAGTACTAAATTATTCCTTATCAAATCACCATCATCTGGAGTCATGATCAACACTAATTAAATTACTTTCGCTGAACATGGCTCCAGCCTGCTGCCGAGGCTGCTTAGGTACATTTCATCTCGCTTACTGTACCGTCCTGGCTGGCTCTGGAACCAGGGCTACAGGCATCGGCATTGTTTGTAGTTTTAATTAAAGTGAATCTTTCCTTCTTCAAGTGTATCAAATCAAGTGAGTTAACTCCTTCATTTCATTTACAAAGAAGTGATGGTTCCCAGTGATATTATAATATATCCTTATCCCTGACTTCAGACAGTTCACATCATTTATCTATGAAATCTGCCGTCTTCCTCAAACACGTTGTTACCATGCAAACTTTTATGACCTGCAACTCCTCTGGACAATCAGATTTTTAGGAGGAGAAGCCAAGAGAACTCTCAAGAGATGCATCTTGCATTTTTTCTTTGATGGAGGCTTGACCTTTAAAACCACATCTTAAGGCTGACTCACAATGACTGAGTTCCTCTAATGGTTAAATGTAAGCGCTCCAAAGTACCAGGACATTAAAAAATGCACTTCCAAAATAAACTTAACCACTTCTTAATTCACACAGTTTACTTGGGGTTATGGTATTCATCGTAAAGTATCTGTTAGATTAGTGACTGTTTTCATTTTAGAACTATGAGGCATCATCTTGGCTTCCATTTTTTTCTGCCCACATTTTTGACCAGAGGCCCACTCTTGTCATCATTCCCCTGGAGCACAGCAATGCCCTTGGCTTTACAAATGCAACAATGCTGGTATACAACCAAGTCTCTGGCTCAGGGTAGACATATAAGTCATATGTGAACACCTACAATATTAGAGACGGAGAATAATCAATTTAAAAATTTGCTCATAGGAGAATAATTTCCTAAACAATCATGACCCTGGAGTATTTTTTGGTACCACTAAATTGAAAACAGACCATGTTATGACTTACTGGTTCATGTTAGTCCAGAGAATAAACAATGAAACTTATGAACTGAGTTTCTGTTTATATTTCTATAGTGAACATGATATAAATTTAAGAAAGATAATATGCTAAACTGTAGGTGTTAACATACTGAACTCTGGTTGAGTTTGGAATTAGTGCTAGAAAACACCAGCTATAATGCTTTTTTTAAAAAAAGACTCACATTTACATAGTATTATAAAGTTTTCAAAGAATCTTCACCAACTCTCGATTCTCCTCATTCAAGATAAGGACATTAGCATTCCAATTTTGCAAAAAAATTTTTTAAAGGCATGTAGAAGCTAAGCTTCATGTCCAACTAAAGACCTAGGACTAACTTATAACAGGCTAGGAGTTAAAGCCATGGGCTTTGGGCAGCAACTCTTGAACCCTTGAGCATACAATTCAAATGTATTTTTGAATAAGCACACTTAAGATCTCCTTCATGCATGAGCACCACTACAACATTATATCAGATGTTTCTTTATCCGTTTACTTCTTCATTAATTCATTCATTTACTACAGCGCAGACATTATGCCAGTTGCTAAGGGGCAGGGAATGTGGAGCTATAGAAGAAGCTGAACAGTAAGGCACAGTCCTAACCATCAAGAGCTCACAGAAGTCCAATTAGAGCTTTATTTCATTGTTTTTTTAAGAAAAGTTCTAATAAATATATTAGCCAGTCTTCTTTCAGTTTGATCAATTCATGTGTATGCTATGCATATTTCTGTATACATGGCCTTAATAATATATTCTTGCACTTGTATCTAAATGAAAACAGAGCATTCATGCTTGCTTTTAGGCATTCTGCCTTCTTTCAATTTATTGCTGGGGCCAAAGGCATTTAAAAATTCACACCACTCATATTCCACTGAAGGAAAAACATTGCTATCCAACATCTAAAGCTTCCCCTTGATTCTGATAACCAAAATGTCACAAGCGATGGGTCCCCTTCTCTATGTGGACCGTGAACGTAAAAAACAGTGATAAGTTGTCTTAGCTCTGACCTTTCACTCTGCTTTCTTCCCAAGTCTTATCCTAAGAGTGAAATAGAGCAGTAATTTCTGTGCGTACAAAACAATTACCCTGCAAAGAGAAGCACATCACATTTTTAACCACTTCTTCTGTAAACAAAACTATGTCTTTGAATCACATCTGTAGTTTTTGAATCAATATTAGCTGGGAATTTACAGCCTTGATGAGAGTCTCCTGGGTTTGATGTTGCGATTTCTAGTCTGCTCAAAAAGTCTGTTTTAGCATAGTCTACTGTACAGTATTCTAGAACAAGGGTTAGCAAATTGCAGCCCATGGGTCAAATCCAGCTTCCCACCTGTTTGGAAAATAAAGTTTTATTGGAACACCGTTCTACCCATTCATTTAGGTAGAGTCTAGGACTACTTTGAGTAACAATGGGATATTTGTGACAGAAACACTTTGACCCACAAAGCCTAAAATATTTACTATATGACCCTTCACAGAAAAAAATGTCTGCTGATCCCTAGTCTAGATTATGGTCTGCAATGAGAAAGGAGAAAGATCTGGCACAGTGACCCCTGCTAGTGATAGGGAACAGCTAAACTAGTTAACAACGGATATTTAATTTTGCTTCACTAACCCTGTGTTTACTCTGACTGCCAGGATCAAGCGTACAGCCCTGTGTAGCCAATTTAAAGGGATATACACAAAAAAGATGGTGAAAAAAATGACATGATATTGAGGCTCTAAAACACTAGAAATTTATGTGTTTTGAGGTATTTCAAGGCATTTACTTAGACCATGGTTATGTATAATGCAGAGAGTTTTTTACACTTGTCTACAAAATATAGCTGAGGAAGTCAAAACAAATCATTCTGTGGACACAAAACTGTTTGTAAAATAATTTCACTTGGCTATAGCAGCAAATTAAAAAAAACTCTGTAAAAAGGGGAAAAAGTAAATGGTATACATAAATTAGGTTATTTAAGACCAGATACAAGTATGGCATGAAAAATGCATGTAGCCTTTTATACAAATATATATAGTTGGGAATACACTCACTAGATGAAAAGCATTCACTTTAAGTTAACATCACTTCAATTTCAGGTGATAAATGGGTGGCAATGACCTCAATTAGTACCAGGTTAAATTCCAGAAGCAAAGGGGAAGGCTTGTGTACAAATAAAGACAATAGTGTCACATGCTCCGTAAATCCATCTTCCAAGTCTTACAGAAAATCGGCAGGCACTTCTGCTGTATCTGAGCCTCTCAAAGATTCTTTTCCAGTACATTTACTTCTTCCAAGCCCTCCCCACCCCCACTGTGTACACATACCACTCACACATACACACACCGACATCCATTACTAAAGGGCCTAATCTCAGCTATCAGCAGAGTGCCTTTATGGGGCCATTAAACCATTTCTCTTGTTTACAGTGCCCGAAGAAAGATGTGAATTATGTCTGTGACAAAACAAGCGATAACATTTCTAAACTGCTATCAAAATGCAAACTGAAACACATTTAAGGACAGAGACCCTGATTCCACTTTCCATGATTTTCCATTATTTGCAGCATCTGGAAATAGATTCACCTATAATATTTCCGAGACAAAAATTTAGACCACTGCACAGCAAGTTGATATATATTTTTTCTGAAAGAATATTCTATGAGTAGAGCAGTTATCAAAAAAGATGATACAATGTTTTTTAAAGGAATATTATCAGTGGGGATAGATCCCATACCTAGCTGGTCCTTTGATGTTATTTTGGCAACACATAGAATGCTGCTCCGCAGTAATCACAAAGGTAAAGTAAGGGAGACTCTCACCTCTTGTTATCAATCTCAGAATTTTTAAATTGAAAACATTAGATATGATCAAGTTTTAGGGATTGAGCCGGTGTCTGTACTCAGAAACCTCTGTGCTAAAGGAATCATAAGTGGATGCGCTATGGGTAAAAATATAAACAAGAGGAGCTACTTTAATTGGAGGAAGGCAAACAGTCATCAAACTGCCCCTGCATTGCTCCCAGAAGTAAATGCTCAGCACATGCAAGGAACTTCCTGGGCAGTTTGGAAACCAGAAATGAATCTCAGAGAAGCCACACTTTTCTCAGAAGGGCATATCAAACTTTTTTTCCTAATACCAAACTCCTCCTGTCAGTAACAGGGACTGCACGCTCCATTGCAGGGATTCCTGAATGGTCCTGCCAGGGGTGTACATACCAGAACAAAAGAGGGGATGGAGCTTGAAAAAGTCCCGGAGGTCATCCTGCACCTCACAGCCCCATCCAGAATCTGGTGTGGTGTCTATAGACGTGGAAACCAGTGCTGAGGACAGAGCCAAAATCAGAAGCCAGGAATCCTCACAGTCTACAGAGTAAAAAGCCTCACGCAAGACGGTTATTTCTTAAAAGTACACTTCATAATTCAACTTCCTCTACATCGCAGACTACCATTATGCCATCTTAATAGACAGAATAGAATGGACAAGTATTCTGGATTTGGAACCCTCCCTCTTCAAAAACCAGTGGTGATAGCGAGATGCAACCAACTCTCATTCATCTGAAGGTCACTTATCTAGCAGTCCTGATGGTCTAAACCAGAGGTTGCCAACGTTTCTGTTTGATTCACATAGTGGCTTCAAATAATTTCAATTAGTTGTGATCATTTAAAAAGCAGCTGAAAAATCTTTTTCTGGTTTAAAAATACAAAATTCTGGCTTCTCTAGAAAAAAACCACAATATCCAGCAACACTGAATCCACTTTCCAGCCTGAAAAATAGGACAGCAGTTGACTGAGCCCTATATCAGCTTCCCCTTTGGCCACAACCCGTGTTTTCCTATTTGTCACAGTTCCCACCATCGCTACCACTCCACACCCCATTATCTCTGGCACTAAATTCACTTCCCTCATTTCTATGCTTGGCATGAGAGTTTTCTACACCTCATCAAACACATAGCTAAGAAATCATTAGTCAGTGTGTTTCCACATGTGGATGTGGATGTGCATGTGTCCAGACACACACACACACACACACACACACACACACACACACATTACCTCTAATCAGCAAAAATAACTATTACAAAACTCATAACACGCTCTGGCTTAGGTACTCAAGTACTCGTTCTCAGGCAATAGGGCAGAGCAGTGAAGGTAATAAGTACTTAAATCTGCCTGGCTTCAAATTTTGCCACTGTTACTTACCAGTTGTAAGACTGGGCAAGCCTCTGTGTACTTCACTTTCCTCTTCTATAAAATGGGCATGATAATAGCACCTGCCTCGTGGAGTTGCTGTTAAGATTAAATGGGACGCTACGTGTAAAGTATGTAAGTGCTCAATAATATTAGCTATTGGCATTGTTATGATTCAAACCCAGAATACTTAGACATGACAGCTAAAAGAGAACACGTAGATCACCCAGAAACATAACAGCAGTGGCTAAGAGTGTGGAGATGAAATTTGGCTTTGCTACTTACTAGCTTAAGGACTTCTGGTCAACTAGGTAGCTGCTACAGGATTCAGTTTCTCCCTGTGTAATATGGGGCTTATCACAGACCTTCCTCATGGGGTTTGTGTGAGAATTAAATGAGGTAATGCACAGGAGAACTTTGAATAGTACCTGGCATGTGGTAAGAACTCAGGAAACGTTAGTTATTACCATTATTACTCCAAGCACTTCCTTTCACAGAAGATAAACTGAAACTCAAGAAAGTAAAGTGACCAATGATAGGAACGGGACTTCAACCATTAGAGTGTTACCATACTAAGTTTTCTATTTCATCCTGTTTCAATTTCACATGGAAACTTCACACATACTACACATACTACTTCACAGTAGTATGTCAAGTCAACTACTCACTCAAGAACAAAAAATGTACACACGGAGAAGAATCTATAAGGAAGGTACCTTGACACAAGGAAAAAGCAAACAGTGTGGCCTGGCAGAATGAGCATTGGATAAGGAGTCAAGTAATCTGTACCTAGTTCCTACCCCACTGCTAACTAGCTGCGTGACCTCAGGCATAGTGTGCAACCTCTCTGGGCTTCTGTTCCTCATCTGCAAAACGAAAGCATCAGATTAAGCAATCTTGTAGTTCTAAAATGGAACTCTGGGTGTAAGTACCTGCTTACTGATGTCAAAGAAAAATGTAAAAATCTGATGCAAGAATTCAGAGGGCATAACATTCTGAGGCCACACAGCTCTAAGCACCTCAATAATCCCTGAGGGCATTACTGCATTTTAGCAAATGGTGGTCACTGAAATTCATAATGAGACTTAATCACCAAGAAAAGGCAAAATTGGGTGTAATCTACTATATTCAAGAAAGGAGGGTGCAAAATGCACATTAGAAAGGTGTACATATGGTTAACATTTTAAAACACTTGATGCTTTAAAAGGCATTTCATGGACCACCTTCTTTCCAGCTGATGATGAAAAGTAATGTTATTACGTTGACAAAATAAAAAGCAGAATCAAAAGACAAAAAGTTATATTCCTAGTTTAAAAGCATCACAAGCACCACTAATTTAAAAATAGAGAGACCTCGGACAGTGTTGATTCATTCCTCTAAATTTTAAAGCCTAATCCTACTATAACAGTACTTCAGCAGTAGTGGTGCTAAATGATCCTCACCTTCACAATTTAACTGCCAGGAGAAAGTGTCCTGGTGGAAAACTGGTTCTTCCATCTGGAAAAGGGTAAGAACAGGGAAAAGAAGACCTAATGTAAAAACAATCCAAATCTAATCAGTTTTGCATTCTGCACTGGCTTCAAATCAGATCTTCCTTCCCCTACTGGTCCAGTAGATGGAAAGCAGCACGACACTATTTTTTTGGAAAGAGATTCTGTACAGCGAGCCCAAACAGAGAGTACTTCATATCCAGCTGGCAGGAATCAAACCTGAACAAGCTGCAGCTATTTGAGAAACAGATCTAATAAACTGAAATGAAGTTCTGAATCAAGATGCCCACCCAAACCCACACCCCTCAAAAACTGCCCTACTTCATCAATTGCCTACTTACGACCTTTTATAAATACAGAAGATACCTCTTCTGCAGAAATTGTTCCATTGTGTTTTGATATGGATACTCGTTAAGACCTATACAGTTACAAAAATTAATATTACTTCTCTACCTTGTAATTCTGTAATTTCTTTCAAATAATGGACAATACTGTCTTGGAAAAGGCTGACCAGTATCTATTATTATTCCTAGCTGACTTGGAAGATGCCAACAATACCTGGTGTTTCTCAGTCTAGCATGAAGAAGTTCTGAAGAAGGCCATGACAGATGGGCCCTGCAGAATACCCAGACACCAAGAGTGCTCTGTCCTCGATACTGTGTGACCATGAAGACAGGTCCTTCCCATAGGAAGGACATGTAAAAGGTGGGCTTCTTCTATCCTGCACCCCCCTGCCTCGTCCAGCTCTCCAGAACAAACCTCAGAGTACCACCCTCTGCAAACTATCTGTATAGATCTCTAACAAGTGGTTCAGAAAAAAGGTGGTAAATATATTCTTTGAAATCTATTGATAAAAAAAAAAACAAAGTAGACAACAGACAGTAGAGAAGAACCAAGGCAGATAGTAGCATCTAAGGATATTTTTACTTAGAAGTAGCAAACGATAAATGTAATCTTTAATTTTCCTTTTTTATTAAATCACAAATATGAAGCTCCAACCTAAAATTCTACATTAATTACTCTATAGACCATAGTAACATAAAAAACAAAATTAAGATGATATTTCATTGCCAAAGAAGACTGCCAATTACTAACATGCCTGTCATCACTTTGGAATAATAATTAGTAAAAAGACCAGCAGTTTTCTATGATTTGTAAGTCTTACTCACTAAGAACAAGTAGTCAAATAAATAAGTTTTTATGAAATAAAGTATAACCACTTTCTCCAGTATTATTTTCAAAGCAATGAAATAAGTAATTAGTGATGCAAAGACTTGCTTAAATGAATTTGGTGGTCTTCAGAACTAGAGCAGTATAATTCTAAATTTAGAATTCAGCTCACATGTAATGGCTTGAACTAGAAAAGTCTTTAAATAAGCCCAGAGGTAAGAGAAATGGTACATGGGCGACAGAGTGAATACCACCACCAAGACAACTGAAATTCCAAACGTATATGTCACACTCCCAAGTCTAACAAACTTCTATTATAGCACCATTTCTTCAATGTTTGGGCTTAACTTCTCTTAATATTCACCTCTTGAAAAGAATCTTTCAATTCTGATTTGGTGACCCGGTACTGCTTGAAAGATTCTATTTTCTTTCAAAATAGTGAATCCTCACTTTCGATTCATAATTTCAACATACCTTTCCTCCAGGCTGTATGTGAAAGAGGCTGTAATTTGCCAGGTCTTAAATTGACCACTTTAGTACCAAAATGATACACCGGATAAGTAGGATACAACACTCAAATGGCTGAAGTACACCTGCAGTATTCTGATGTCACTCTCCTGAAGACATGATTGAGAACAATTCAGACATTATTAGCCACTTGGCTCCTTGTTCAAAAAGACACCATCGGTAGACAAAGTTGAAAATATGTTGTGAATACCAGAGCTAGAAAAGTTTACCCCAAAAAGAAAGGCAGCTGGCTAGAGCCAAAAAAAGTACCTTTCAGTAAATGCCAATAAAACTTTACAGGCTGCCAAAATAACAAAGAGTAATTACAAAGGAAACTTTGTAATTTTCCTGACAATAAACACCTTCTTAAAAAAGAAATTATCTGTCACTTGGCCTCAATTGTTACAGCTGTTAATACTAATGAGGATAAATCCCACAAACACATCTTACTTAAACCAACTACTAATTTGGTACAAAATTTTTAGAATTTCTTCCCCACGATAAATTTAGGGATTTTCTTTAAATATGCCCTGTAATATTTAATTCAATGTACACTAGAGCATTTTCCATGAGAAATTACCATTCTTAAAGAAAAGCTTTTATCCAAACTATCTTGCCCATCTTGAAAAATGGTTATTTAACTGTACCAGATTAAGAACTCTCTCCAAGAAAAGGGAGATTCATGAAATACAAAAGTAAATACTATGACTTGGGAGCCACATTTTTAACCCCAAAATAGCCTTTATGAAGAAAAAAATGTTTCATTATTATGTAGAAACGTTTAGAAAAGTGCAGGTTATTTTTCATACAGCAGATAATATTGCTGACCAAACTTCCTTATGAAAAACCATAAGATTTTCTTAAAAAATGAGACTCATAGCTAAGTAGAGTGTTTGCTTCCTAAACTGTGACAATACCATCAGCACCTCCAGACGCCAATCAAGCCCTTTTGTCATTTCTTAACAATAAATATTAACTTAAAAAATCTATAGCACGAGTGATATCAGTATAACTATAAAAAGTCTCTACTGACACAGGCCCAGCCTTCATAAATAAAATAAGCAAACAAGCCAAAGGATGATAAAGAAAACCAACCAAGAGAGCTTTGGATAGGCTTAACCATGGCCATGAAATAAACAGTCAAGAGATACCACATAAGCTACAGTATATAAGGAGCTGATTTTACTTTGCAAATGTTTCAGAAAGCAAATGTAAACAATCAGTGTATACACAGATCGCATTTCCACAGCTAAAGGATATCATCCCAAGAAAACTGTTATTGGGATGAAGAGTTTCAGAATTACACTAGCATTGTGTTAAGTGGTTTCTGTGATTTCTTAACATACTTATTTTTAATAGATTGCCTCCAGGGCTTCCCTGGTGGCGCAGTGGTTAAGAATCCGCCTGCCAGTGCAGGGGACATGGGCTTGAGCCCCGGTCTGGGAAGATCCCACATGCCGTGGAGCAACTAAACCCGTGCGCCACAACTACTGAGCCTGTGCTCTAGGGCCCACAAGCCACAACTATTGAGCCCACGTGCCACAACTATTGAGCCCACGTGCCACAACTACTGAAGCCCGCGCGCCTAGAGCCCTTGTTCCGCAACAAGAGAAGCCACCGCAATGAGAAGCCCGCTCGCTGCAACTAGAGAAAGCCCGCGCACAGCAACGAAGACCGAACGCAGCCAAAAATAAATAAATAAATAAATTTATTTAAAAATAGATTGCTTCCTTTGAATATAAGTTTTTTTAAAAAATGTATTATAGATTAAATTAATTTTTTTCTACAGGAAGACAACTCTAATTTTTAATTGGCATAACAGTTGAGAGTTATGAATCACAAATGAACCAAGTCAGTTTATGGTATTACATAGAGTTTAAGAGACTACTCTTGTCCACTTTCCCAACCTTCACAATGAACAGTTGTTGAGAAAGACTTTAACCATGGATATACAACTTTTTTAATATGATTTTTATACCCTGCAGCCCAATTTATCTCAAGACATATTTATATAAATTTACAATTATATGTGACTTAGTTGCTATGATCTAGGGATATATAATCATGAGAATAGCTGAAAATATGAAATCAAGTATTATACAACTATTCACTAATTACACACACTGATAACCTTAGAAATTTCCTTAATTTTCACCCTATTCACAGTATTGCAGAAGGGCTTCTTAAATGTGTAGAAAATTATCCGAAAATTTTTATTACACTTCATAGAGTTGTTGATGTAACTTCGCAGCTGCTAGTTCAAAGGAAGTCTGTTCCTTTTTTCCCCTACTCTAGAGCCTTCCTACTGCATGATCTCACAAGTGCATCCTTGAGGTTACATTACAGGGGAAAACGCCATGTAATAAGATCATTCTGCTTGGTCCTTCAGGAACCAGCCCTGTCTGATAGGAACCAAGACTTCTCACCAGTTACTAAATTTGGCTCCAGAGCAATAGTGTCATGGCAACTTTCCAATGTACATTTTTTACTTTGACTTGCTAATTGCAAATAAGGGGAAATTAGATTACCACATTAAACATAAAATGTAGAGAATAAGTAGGTAGCAGTATTGTACAGGTGTTTTTGGAAATAGAAAATCACAGCACGGAGGCAATAATATTTGTATATTACAAATCTTTTTACTTCTACTTTGGACAAAGCGTTTTGTGGTAACATCAAGATACATATCAAATCATACTAATCTTTGCACAATGCAAGTCTTTATGTTATTCATAATATATAGATGCACTAACTGGGAAATAAATTCTGCACTAGATTATATTTTCACATAAATTTCACTTAAATAAATATTAGTTACTAATAATCCTTGTGGATTTTAAAAATTAAAGATGTAAGGTATATATAAATGGATCTCCATGCTCAAATGAGGTGGTATATCCAAACAATCAATGTATTCTCATGTTTAGCTGCTTTCTTTTAAAACTGTCAAAACTATATTTACTGCTGTGTCAACCTAAAGCACCTATTTAAAATTTGCCTCTTGAGATGCTTAGATGTTAACAGCAAGCCCATGTGAATAAACGGATATTATAATGCCTACTGTAGATCACAAATTATACAGGAGTAATCATTTTTCTACAACTTAGTGATCAAAGAGGATGACAGACAATGAAAACAAACAGCGTTTTTTCAAGCCGCTTAATGTTTTACCGACGTAACACAATGTAGGAAACTCATGAGTAGAGTGGACTTTTTTATATTTCTTTTTTATGTTGTATTCTGAAATATAATCTCATTCTTTAGAACACAGAGCTCTACCAATGCATCTGCTATAACTGCAGGTGTAAAGTCAGTATTAAGTGTGTCAAATACTGTAGCCAGCCAGCTGATACGTTCGGCAGCTTATATTAGCACTTAAACCACACAAAGGAGATTTATACAGCCCTCCTTTGTAATTGACATTTCCAAGAAACTAGAAAAATATGAAAATGAAAGAGGACTCGGCTCTCCTTCCGTGTGTGCAAATGGAAAAGATGAACTTTGGAGAAACACATGGATACCACCCGCAAAACAAGTGTATGATCACAAACAAAACAGGCCTGGTTTGCATTCTCCACCTCGCTCCTTTGAAGTTAACAGAAGCTTTGTAAATTGAGGGTGTGCATAGGGATAAATATTAAGTCAGATAAAGCTTGATTCCCCTCTCCCTTTATAATTGCATGCATATAAATTCTTAGCCACTGCACATTTCTTCAATTTACCACATTAGATTCCATTGACATAATTGTAACATTTCTGATACAGGTGCATTACTTAGTATGTATCTCTTTTAAATATGGTTAACTACAGTGTGCTTATATGCTGAAATATATGTACAAAAAATATATATATTATGCGCCTTTGTTTTTTTCTCTCCGCTTTCTCTTCCTCAATAACATGACATCTGATTTCATGTTTAGACATTTCCAGGCTGGCCTGTTTGTCCTCAGGAATAAATCCCAAATGTACCTGATTGACTTTTGCTGACTCACAAATGTTGACTGTGACCTATCAAACTTCATCTTCCCACTATCCAAGGCCCACCTGATCTCCAAATTCTGCTGCCTTTCTCCCCAAAGGACAGAAAATGCTCAGGCCTTCTTCAGAGAAATTAACACCTGGCCTTCATCTCACCTAACGGGCCCTCCCATCATGACTGGGGAAATCACACAAGTCATGAAGAGTCAGTTGAGGTGGCGGATGCACAGAAGTATTGCAAATTAGGCGCTAAGAAGGATTAAGTGCCTAACTTCTTGGGCACTAAGTACTAGTCACCTTGAGCAAATTGTTTTCCCCCACCAACCTTAGTTTTGGCACAAAACTCTATCTGGAACAGCATAGGATAGTGGTTATGGGTGTAAACTCTAGAGTCAGACCTGCAACTTGGTCGCTGTGTGATCAGAAACAATCCACTCAACCACTCTGTGCCTCAATCTTTCCACCTGAAAAAAAGGAACTAATCGTTTGCAGTACACAAGGTTGTTGTCAAGATTGGATGATTCATGAAGATATATATAAAATGCTTAGAAAAGTACCCAGCACACAGGGAGCACTAAGCAAGTATTCACTACTACTGCCCATGAAGGGTGGATAATCTCTAGGTTCATTTCATTTCATGGATCCTTTCATTCCATGAATCTGGGTTTCTAGTTCCAGGTCATGTTTCATGTGCTTCATGAAGCCATTCTCAACTACTCCAATTTACATTAATCTCTTAAAAAAGCTACAGAACTTATGTAACATTTATTTAATTTGTTAGTCATGCAGGACTTTTATTATTAATTTTATAATAGTAATGGTGTCAATAATTATGAATGCCCTGATTAGTTGCATGCTTGTTCCCTTATTCCACGTCTATAGCATCCTTACCATTGAGAGCCTTTTTGTAAGCTGAGGAAATGGAAGTATTGGGAGATTAAGTGACTTACAAAGATCACTGAACTTGAAAGTAGTAGATCAAGGCATGAGCCTAACTAGTAGGACCCCAGAACCTGTACTCTTAGCTGCTATGTTAACTCCTCTCTCTACTGTATCTTAACTATCCCAGGCATATTTCACCTTCTTCTTCCAAACTTCCCACTATGTTATTTGAATTCAAGGATCATGGTTTTGGTTTTTAACATATTTTTATGCACAAGAACTGTATTCCATGTAAATAAAGACTTAAATATTTGTCTATCTTTATCTTGGCACTACATCTATGCAAATAATTCACACAATTTCTAAAATGGAATGACTCTTAACCATGGTTTAAAAATGGCTGGGTCTCAGAATTCTAAATTGTTGATATACTTTTTTTCCTCCACTAGAAATAAACTGAGGGAAAAAGATATTCCACGCAAATGGAAATCAAAAGAAAGCTGGAGTAGCAATACCCACATCAGATAAAATAGACTTTAAAATAAAGAATGTTACAAGAGACAAGGAAGGACACTACATAATGATCAAGGGATCAATCTAAGAAGATATCACAATTATAAATAGATGTGCACCCAATATAGGAGCACCTCAATACGTAAGGTAACTGCTAACAGCTATAAAAGAGGAAATCGACAGTAACACAATAATAGTCAGGGACTTTAACACCTCACTTACACCAATGGACAGATCATCCAGACAGAAAATTAATAAGGAAACACAAGCTTTAAATGACACAATAGACCAGATAGATTTAATTGATATTTATAGGACATTCCATCCAAAACCAGCAGATTACACTTTCTTCTCAAGTGTTCATGGAACATTCTCCAGGATAGATCACATCTTGGATCACAAATCAAGTTTCAGTAAATTTAAGAAAATTGAAATCATATCAAGCATCTTTTCTGACCACAACACTGTGAGATTAGAATTACACAGGGAAAAAAACGTAAAAAACACACAAACACATGGAGGCTAAACAATACGTTACTAAATAACCAAGAGATCACTGAAGAAATCAAAGAGGAAATCAAAAAATACCTAGAGACAAATGACAATGAAAACACAACGATCCAAAACCTATGGGATGCAGCAAAAGCAGTTCTAAGAGGGAACTTTATAGCAATACAAGCCTACCTCAAGAAACAAGAAAAATCTCAAATAAACAATCTAACCTTACACCTAAAGGAACTAGAGAAAGAAGAACAAACAAAACTCAAAGTTAGCAGAAGGAAAGAAATCATAAAGATCAGAGCAGAAATAAATGAAATAAAAACAAAGAAAACAATAGCAAAGATCAATAAAACTAAAAGCTGGTTCTTTGAGAAGATAAATAAAATTGATAAACCATTAGCCAGACTCATCAAGAAAAAGAGGGAGAGGACTCAAATCAATAAAGTTAGAAATGAAAAAGAAGTTACAACAGACACCTCAGAAATACAAAGCATCCTAAGAGACTACTACAAGCAACTCTATGCCAATAAAATGGACAACCTGGAAGAAATGGACAAATCCTTAGAAAGGTATAACCTGCCAAGACTGAACCAGGAAGAAATAGAAAATATGAACAGACCAATCACAAGTAATGAAATTCAAACTATGATTAAAAATCTTCCAACAAACAAAAGTCCAGGAACAGATGGCTTCACAGGTGAATTCTATCAAACATTTAGAGAAGAGCTAACACCCATCCTTCTCAAACTCTTCCAAAAAATTGCAGAGGAAGGAACACTCCCAAACTCATTCTATGAGGCCACCATCACCCTGATACCAAAATCAGACAAAGATACTACAAAAAAAGAAAATTACAGACCAATACCACTGATGAATATAGATGCAAAAATCCTCAACAAAATACTAGAAAACAGAATCCAACAGAACATTAAAAGGATCATACACCATGATCAAGTGGGATTTATCCCGGGGATGCAAGGATTCTTCAATATATGCAAATCAATCAATGTGATACACCATATTAACAAACGGAAGAAGAAAAACCATATGATCATCTCAATAGATGCAGAAAAAGCTTTTGACAAAATTCAACACTGATTTATAATAAAAACTCTCCAGAAAGTGGGCATAGAGGGAACCTACCTCAACATAATAAAGGCCATATATGACAAACCCACAGCAAACGTCATTCTCAATAGTGAAAAACTGAAAGCATTTCCTCTAAGAACAGGAACAAGACAAGGATGTCCACTCTCACCACTATTATTCAATATAGTTTTGGAAGTCCTAGCCACGGCAGTCAGAGAAGAAAAAGAAATAAAAGGAATACAAACTGGAAAAGAAGAAGTAAAACTGTCACTGTTTGCAATGACACGATACTATACATAGAAAATCCTAAAGATGCCACCAGAAAACTACTAGAGCTAATCAATGAATTTGGTAAAGTTGCAGGATACAAAATTAACTCACAGAAATCTCTTGCATTCCTATACACTAATGATGAAAAATCTGAAAGAGAAATTAAGGAAACACTCCCAATTACTACTGCAACAGAAAGAATAAAATACATAGGAATAAACCTGCCTAGGGAGGCAAAAGATCTGTATGCAGAAAACTATAAGACACTGATGAAAGAAATTAAAGATGATAAAAACAGATGGAGAGATATACCATGTTCTTGGATTGGAAGAATCAATATCGTGAAAATGACTATGCTACCCAAAGCAATCTACAGATTCAATGCAATCCCTATCAAATTACCAATGGCATTTTTTTACAGAACTAGAACAAAACATTCTTAAAATTTGTATGGAAACACAGAAGACCCCGAATAGCCAAAGCAGGCTTCAGGGAAAAAAACGGAGCTACAGGAATCAGACTCCCTGACTTCAGACTATACTACAAAGCTACAGTAATTAAGACAGTATAGTACTGGCACAAAAACAGAAATATAGATCAATGGAACAGGATAGAAAGCCCAGAGATAAACCCACGCACCTATGGTCAACTAATCTATGACAAAGGAGGCAAGGATATAAAATGGAGAAAAGACAGTCTCTTCAATAAGTGGTGCTGGGAAAACTGGACAGCTACATGTAAAAGAATGAAATTAGAACACTCCCTAACACCGTACACAAAAATAAACTCAAGATGGATTAAAGACCTAAATGTAAGACCAGGCACTATAAAACTCTTAGAGGAAAACAGAGGAAGAACACTCTCTGACATAAATCACAGCAAAATCTTTTTTGACTCACCTCCTAGAGTAATGGAAATAAAAACAAAAATAAACAAATGGGACCTAATGAAACTTAAAAGCTTTTGCACAGCAAAGGAAACTACAAACAAGATGAAAAGACAACCCTCAGAATGGGAAAAAATATTTGCAAACGAATCAATGGACAAAGGATTAATCTCCAAAATATATAAACAGCTCATGCAGCTCAATATTAAAAAAACAAACAACCCAATCCAAAAATGGGCAGAAGACCTAAATAGACATTTCTCCAAAGAAGACATACAGATGGCCAAGAAGCACATGAAAAGCTGCTCAACATCACTAATTATTAGAGAAATGCAAATCAAAACTACAATGAGGTATCACCTCACACCAGGTAAAATGGGCATCATCAGAAAATCTACAAACAACAAATGCTGGAGAAGGTGTGGAGAAAAGGGAACCCTCTTGCACTGTTGGTGGGAATGTAAATTGATACAGCCACTATGGAGAACAGTATGGAGGTTCCTTAAAAAACTAAAAATAGAATTACCATATGACCCAGCAATCCCACTACTGGGCATATACCCAGAGAAAACCATAATTCAAAAAGACACATGCACCCCAATGTTCATTGCAGCACTATTTACAATAGCCAGGTCATGGAAGCAACCTAAATGCCCATTGACAGACGAATGGATAAAGAAGATGCGGTACATATATACAATGGAATATTACTCAACCATGAAAAGGAACAAAATTGGGTCATTTGTAGAGACGTGGATGAATCTAGAGACTGTCATACAGAGTGAAGTAAGTCAGAAAGAGAAAAACAACTATGGTATATTAATGCATATATGTGGAACCTAGAAAAATGGTACAGATGAACTGGTTTGCAGGGCAGAAATTGAGACCCAGATGTAGAGAACAAACGTATGGACACCAAAGGGGGAAGCAGCGGGGGATGGTGGTGGTGGTGTGATGAACTGAGAGATTGGGATTGACATATATACACTAATCTGTATTAAATGGATAACTAATAAGAACCTGCTGTATAAAAAAATAAATAAAATTCAAAAATTCAAAAAAAACAATAAATAAACTGAGTTCCTCATGGGAATGAAATAGAGAATTAAGAAATGTAAAGTACTTTAAAATACACTATTGTGCCATGAACTGTATTTTGTCACTGAGATTCTTCTGTCATTGTGTGATTTTGGAGAGGGTTGGGTTCTTTTTACATGCATTGTTTTCCCCCGTTCTCCAGGGAGCTTGTAGTACTTAAAACTGTGCTGAATAATAGATAGTATAATCACTGTAAATTAAATGTGCCTCTGCCAAAAAAAATAAAATAAAATAAATAAAAATGGTTGGGTCTGTCAAACCACCTTTTTTTTTTTTTTTCCAATTGTGAGTCACGAATACAGTGTTTATCTTTCCTACAGGAAAAACTTCAAGCACTGGGCAGAGACAACCTACCACACCAACTAGAGAAAGAGCAGGATCTTCCACAATTTTGTAATGTATACGCTGCTACAGCTGTAGTGTTTCTTCCTTATGGGTTGGTAATGGAGCATAATGGAAAGGAGGGTGAGGTCTACTCTTTAAAGAACAATCTATTCATTATCTCTATCTAGAGTAGGTATATTACCAACAGGTGGTTAGGTAGCAGGAATGACAACACAAACCAAACTTCTTCACCGCTAGGTCAATCAAATGCAGTCATTTTCCATTGTTTTTAACTGTATTATTAGCATTACTATTCTGAAACTGTCACTGTAGCTTATGAAATCCTCTGGCCTCAAAAGAGTATAGACATCGATAATGTCTTACTTCTATAGAGTTACTGAGTTATCAAATACTAACCTGCATGCCAAAATCCTGACATAAAATATCTCATTTAATCATTACACCAATCCATTTACTTCCTCCTCTTACTTACAAGGGTTAAAGAAGTTAAGTAATTAGCCCAAGATCACAAATATGGTAAATTGTGGAACTTAAGATTTGAACCTAAAGCCAACGTGTTGCCTTGTGAGATTATAGCTACTTTAAGATCTTTATTTACTTCAGTGCTGAACAAGCATCCAACGTTAGTAATTCCAGTTCTGTTTTAGGTACAGCTAGAATCAACTTTTCTTAAATTTAGCATGCAGAGTCCAATTCTTAGGTCGAACACAACTGGTCTGGTAGAAGCCCAGCCACTGCCTAACTAATTCATTCATCCTATTTGATAAGGATGATCTTCGGTCATTCACAACTTAAGCAACCAATTACTTTTAAATGGGCTTCCAGAGGCCACATCTAAAGCTGAATACCCTTTCATTGCACGTAGTGTTACAGCAAAGGTCCTGGGGATTAATTTTTATTATTTAAATAAGACAGGATCATAAAATTAGCACCCTTCTAATATAGTTCTCATCTTGATTATTGCTATTTAACTGGTGAAATTTTTTCTTCAGGCTGAGTGAACACTATAATTATTATCGCTTTGCATTGTAAAGGTTGCGTCTTAATTGAAAAGTCAACACTTTTTTTCCCTTTCAATGAATACATCAACTTCAAAATCAACAAAAAACATTGAAGATGCAGGCAATTTTGCTAGACCCACAAATCAGGGTGTCCTTGATCAACCAGAATGCATAACCCATAATCTTAAACGTAAGATGTTAACTGATCCTATAACCAGGTCTGTTTTTCAAGTACCGAATGTTTCCAGGTCTGTTTATGAATCCTTAGAGTCAAAATGACAGTAGGTCTGAACAAACAACACTTCTGAGTGTCTTCTGACAGTATCACTGTGGATATGCACTGAACTGCTTAGTGTGACCAACAGTAAAAGGTCAAATTGTTCTTATACTATTTTACAATATGTGTAGATAAGCCTGTAAGTTGGGAGGTATAGATAATTTCTGAATATGGCAAAAGCAAACAAATAAACAAACAAAAACAACACAGAAAAGTAAGTTGATCAAAATAAATGCATTTGTGAAATATAATATGAATTATATATTTTGTGTATTTCACATATATTTGTGTATATATAGAATCAAAGCTTATATGGTGTTTTCTATGTGCCAGACATATACAGTTGTTGCCTAGGCATCCTCAGGGTATTAGTTCTAGGATCTGTTCCCACCCATGGATACCAAAATCCCAATGCTCAACTCCTTATTTAAAATGGCATAGTGGTTTATTACTCACTGCTTATTACTTACATATTTTATATAAACATACACAAGTGACCCTAAGGGATGGGAACATTATTATTCAGGTTTTAAACAGGAGGAAACTGAGGCACAATGATCTTAAGTTGCTTATACAAAGCCACACACCTAGTAAATAGAGATTTCAGCTCAAGCATCCTAGGTCCAATGCCTTGCTCTTATGTAGTACACTGCCCTTGGTCCCCTGAAAGGATCGCATGTTTATATTACATGGCTTTAGCATTAATACTATGAAACAGCATGAATAGACATTAAAAAGTTGTACCAGACAAAATGTCAAATATAATGTTCAATTAATTTCTGCACAATATTAGGAAATATTTCTGGCCAAATTATACAATGCCCAAAGAGAAATAGTGTTCCAAACCAAAATTTAAAAATTCTCTTTTGAGAGCTTCATTATTTTGTTAATCAAACATTCAGGATTCCTGAAGCTGAAGCCTTATGTATACACAGGACTTAACCATACCTCTACAATTCAAAGTATGAGCATGATTTTCATAGAGTAATAGGGAACTTAAAGGGCTGTCTACTCCACCCGTGCTTTCCATATATGCTATTTTGTACACTGTTATAAATTAGAAGAAATCTATAAACAGTAAGAAACTTTTGGATGTTTTCCATTTTTCCTTTAATTTATTATATTATACAAACATAAATTTATATATGTACACATGCAAATGGAAAAAATACTTATGTTTTTTATTCACTTGTCTAGTCTTAGCATTTCAAGGAATGACGGGTTAACACATTCTGCTCAGATGCGTATAAGAGAAAATGCTACAAGATGAGTCTTGGTTCTGACATTCACTATCTATGAGACTTTGGAAATCTCACTAAACCTGTATGACGTTGTCTGCTCTGCCTACATCCCAGGACCACTGCGAGGTACAAATGAGACGTGGGTGTGAAAATGATCTATGAATTCTAAATTGCTAAACAAATAGAGGTTAGTATTATCACAAATATTGTTTTTAAATTTCATTCTATAGCACCTAGCATAATGCCTGGCACTATGAATATTTGTTGGCAAAACTTAACTTTTCATTATGGGAAAAAAAAAGCAATGGTAGGAACTCAACCAAAAGAGCAAGCTTCGATTTACCAAAATAAAGAAGCGAAATCTTAAGATTCTTAAACTATTATCTATTTAACTACATAATTAATATGAAAATAAGAGTATTCTTTTTCTGATTTCACAATCACAGCATTTGAACCTTTTTCTACTATGTGTGCAATTATTGAAAATTCACTTTAGGGGTTTAGAAGACATCTTAATACCAGTCTTAACAAAAATAGGTTTTATATATTTAGAGAGATAGGGAGAGACTTACTGATCAAAATTTGAAAAAAAAAATTTAAGAAAAGTGAGAACAATATTTTAAATAAAATACAGTTAAAGACATTTTTATATGTGGATCTGCTTCTGTGTACATCACACACACATAAACTCATATGACTACCTCTCAATATACATACGAGGATTGGGCTATACATTCCATAAGCACATTCTTCAAACCTTCAGAAACTGCCATTTAAAGGCTAAGGGCCTAAATTTCCACTTTGATCAATGAAACAGTTTTATCACAAGATGGGATGACTGAAGTTTATTGATTAGCTGATAACCTTCTAATGCACCAGCCTTTAATCTGCAATAAAACAGTGAATGAACGTAGAGCTTTCAGAAAGGAAAATAAGGTTCGATTACCCTAGAAGAAAACAAGAATGTGGAGAGACTGAGGAAGGCAAAAACATTCAGAAAAAAGGGAGCAATGACATCCAGTTACTTGGCTTTCCCTGCAGCCCTGTCAGTTGAGACAACTGAGTCACCTGACATTCTAGCCCCAGTGCCATGGACTAGAGAATCAAATCAAATCAACATAATAAGGCTGTTGTGTCCATGAGGATGCAGGAAAACAACCTCAAACAGCATTAAGAGCTCACTTCACAGCATGACCTCCATTTCAAAGGAAAAGCTAACACTATTGAAGGGTCTGCTTCAATATTATCCATACATCTTGATAGGAAAGAGCCACTTTTAACCGAGTCCAGTTGCCTTGAGAGTATTTGACACAACTTTTCCAGCAGCTCTATAGCTGCAAAACAATCTAAGAAGAGCATATTATGGTTTAAGATTAAATGTCAGTGTTGAAAAGTTCAGAGGGAAAAGTGGACAGAGCAGGGTATATATTTCTTTCTGATCAAAATGTACCCAGAATTTTATAGCAGTTTATAGATTTTGATCATACTTAATGTGAAAAACCTAAATAATAGTAAACTAAGAATTATGTACAGACACACTAAAATTGGTAAAGCAGATAAACAAAAGCCTACCATAAAGATGTCTTGAATTAAATTCATTCCTCTATCTGAAAAATACACATTTGTGCTAATAAGGTTGCAGAGTTTAAAAGTACCTTCTTTAATGAGAAAATGGTTGAGAAAATGGTTGAGAAAAATATTTTTTATTCCAGGGTTACAAACCGAAAATTTGATACAGAAAAGGTCACATATAAGTGAAAGCGTCTAGGTTCATATAATTTTTATTTGCTGTTCTACCTACACACAAGTGAGAGCATATACTCTTTTTAAAATCAGAGACAGCCCAATAATATTTCTGGATTTCAGTTTTTCATCTTTAAAATAAGACTGTTGATATCACTAATCTATAATGTCTCTTTAAGCTGCAGCTTCGGGTTTTTCATGAATATTTACTACTAGTTTGGCAATTCCATGAACACTACTACTGTCATAATTATCCAAACCATTCTTCTCCCTCCACCTCCTGTGAGGAAAATATGCGAGGTCTGAAACATTTCTGAAGTCAAAACCTGCACATAAACATTAAAATATATAGTGTTGTCATAAACCTCTCAAATGCTGGAAAAGTAAGATAAAATATTTGAGGAAGAGGAAAAAAAGCACTGTAGCCTAGATAAGAATAGGCAATAGTCCCCGAATACCAAGTCCTCCCATCTTGCTTTCCTGTAGGTAATTAGCTCATATCAGTTCACAGAATATCTTTCTTGGGACAAACACCTGGCTCTCTTGGTCTCTGTAAATTTATCACACCTTGATAAGAAGAATTTTCAAACAATTTTGATGTCCCATATGAAGAACATTCTTTTTTAGCAATGTAGGTTTTTTCCCAAGGGTAATAACAGTTTTGAAATCTTTACAAGTGGGCTAAGGAAGGGCTCGCAGGGAAGGAAGATTTGCACAGAGAAAGCAAGTAGGAGTTGGGGTCTGACCTCTGTCATATCAGTCATCACATGCTTTACCTACTGAATTATTTTACATCCTAGGTTTCCCTCTGTATAAAATTGGAATACCAAGCTACTTCAGAGTATTCGTGCTAAATAGAGATTACTGAGAAATGTGAGATATGAGTCTTAAATAATACTTATCAGAGAGCCCTAATCTGATAACTGAGACTTAGCTCTAATGTTACACAAATGCAAACAGCTTTCCATTATCCTTCAAATAAAAATGAAACATGGAAAATGAAAGAAGATATCTGCGTTAGATTTCAAACAACTTAAGCCACCTGTGCATGAATATGTTTTTAAAAAGAGTCTAAGCACCCAAGAAGCTATTCATTCAATTCAATACTCATTCAATCCCCACAACATGTGAATCATACAAGGATGAGTAGGATATGATCCATCCTCTACAAGCCAATTGAAATAGTGTTTAAATTGAGGTGCACACAAAGCATTTATGGGCACACAGAAGTCATTAATCCTAAGATAATTAAGGAATAAATGACATATGAACTGAATTTTAAAGAACGAGTATGATCTCAAAATGTAGAGGTTAATACACTGTATATAGTAATATACAACATATAGTATTGGAAACGTATAGAAAAAATGTGTATTTTTCAGATAGAGGAATGAATTTAATTCAAGAAAGTTCGTTCGGCTTTTTCCGTACGATGTTACACGAACTTCCTGGCCAACCCAATATTAACATGAGAGTACATAATTTTTAAAAAGCTGTAAAATATTCTTCTTAGTCAACCATCACAGGAATTTAGGCTTAGGCTAAAGAGGTATGAACACAGAGAGTCATCCACTGGGAAATCCAGTGGCTACACCTTTAAGCAGAGTGCTTTCTGTGGAAATAAACATAAAATTTGAAAAAAACACCTAAGTACATTTTCTTCAGAACATAATAGATCAGAGTCTGAACAGACAATGACTATGAATACACACTGACCCCGATACAATTTCACATCCCTCAACAAGGGATGAATAAGACTTTATCAGTTACATGCAATAAGAACAAAAGCTTCATGAGAGCAGAGGTATTTTTCTGGT
This sequence comes from Balaenoptera physalus, assembly GCF_965194825.1. Classification (NCBI taxonomy): domain Eukaryota; kingdom Metazoa; phylum Chordata; class Mammalia; order Artiodactyla; family Balaenopteridae; genus Balaenoptera; species Balaenoptera physalus. Next base: position 56,666,656 of record NC_138887.1, on the reverse strand, counting down.
TTGCCCACCACTGTATCAGCAATGCCTAGAACAAAGCATGGCATATAATAGGCTCAAAACACATTTGCTGAATGAATAAACTTTTAGTGTCTTATAAAACTTACTTAGCATCCTTAATATACAACCGTATAGACATATGTATCAGTAAATAAGTTAAATTAAAATCTCATAAGTAAAATAAAAATGTTTATACTACTAAGATTTATTATTCATATTTTAAATAATAAAAGTGAAGATAATGGATATGGCTCACATTTGTAAGCATACATAGCACTCCAATTTTGCAAACAGAAATATGAATATAATATTTCCCTATAAAACACAAAGGAACAATCACAATTCAAACCTCTTCCATGGGATCTAAAAATCGCTCTTAAAAGCACTGTAAACTCAACAACTAGGAGTGATTATGAAACAAACCTGAACGGTTTAACAATGTAGCATCCATGGCAAAATGAACTCTGCTAACCTTAGATTTAAATAAGATTTAAAGATGGCATACAAAATCATTAGCACACAAAAGTAGTTTTTCTTAAATTTTAATCAGACATTATATAAGTAGAATTTTTAATCTAGCCACTCCTGATAAATTGTCGATAAATACGTTTTTGAGTTAACAAAAGCCTCAGCTAATGCCAAAGCAAAGTAGTGCTTGTTGGGGCACAATTCATTAGATTTAAAAATCAACCACATCAAACCAACCATTTTTACTTAGTGAGACACAGCACAAACTCTCATTGGGAGAAAATTCATTAACAGACAGAAGCAAATAAGCACTATGCATATTAAGTAGACGTTTAATGTTATAAAAGGGAAAAAATGGAAAAAAAGAATGATATAAATAAAACCCCATAAGAACACTAAACATACAATTATAACATAAAGATTCTCATGTACTAGTTTAGCTCAGATTATCGCTTCATCTGTCCTTTATATCTGATTTCATGAATTTACATAAATTTGGTGGCCCCAAAATGTACTCATTTTCATGACTGCTTTGGCTTTATTTGCAAATACTAATAAATGTTGTTTTTGCTTTTTTTATTCATCAATATATATATGTATCTGTGTATATATTAAAAATACTAGAACAAAGAACATAACTTTGGTTCTGCAAATACTTTTCCACCTTCATCCCTTACCTAAATTTTCCAGTAAATACTGATTGGCTTTCAGACTAATAAATCCAGTTACTGCATAATGATATACTTATTTAATATTGAGTAACGTTCAACCAAAGAAGGCACAGATCACTTTTCATTATTTCATTTTTGTTAATAATTATATTAACAAAAATAATTTGTACTAATTATAGGCAGGCTAAGTGGAAAGCATTTGTTGACGTACTCCCTTTGAGCATGTTTCTGAAGTTAATTTCTAGGATAATTTGTTATACTAAAGGCAAAATCAAAGAACGATAAATAAAATAGGAAACAAAAAGCTAAAATCTTGGGTTGAGATACATAATTTTAGCTTTCAGCTATAAGGAAACAACAAACTCCAATTTTTTTGGGAAGGTGGGGTTGTTTTCCTTTGTCTTTTGGTTTTCACTTTGGCACTGAGTCTGAACTATCTACCTTATAAAGAATAAACCGGTAGAACCAAAATTTGTGAAAGGGATCTATCTCCTAGAGCAGATCTTAATAAAACTGATCCAACTGTTTACTTATAAGTACATAGTAATTTATTGTCATTTCTATTTATACATTTCCCCATTAATTATGTTTTTTCTAAAGTCCACTTTCAAATTCAAGCAAGCATTTACCATATTTAGATGTTACCCTTCCTTTTTTCCCTTGAGCGTGGAAAAAGAGTCACAATCACAACGTGGCCTGGGTCTGAGAGATTTTTTCTTTGTCATTTTACGGATAAGTAAATACAGATTAAGAAAACAGGCCCAAGGTGTATAATTTAGATTTTCTTTCTTCTCTAAAACTTCGTGGATTCCTGGGAGGTTATCTAAAATGAAAATTATTGCAAGATGCAGCTTATTTTTCACTGGGTTTCTATTTTGGTTTGAAAACTACGTTCCTTGTGAAACAATCAAGCACCAAATTAAATTTTTTTTGCTGAAAATGTGGCTGCTGGACTCAAAACTGGCATAGATAGGGCAGATGTGCACTACCAATGGAAGAGTAGACTATCTAATAATAAGAATCCCTAATGAATGTACATGGAAAAGGATGGGGCCCCCAATGCTTGGTTCTCTCTAACCAGATTGGGAAAATTCACAATTTACTAGGTAGCCTTCTAAAGTAGAATTGATTCAAGGATGACAGGGATCTACAATCAGCCATGACTTTCTTATAGCTAAAGGTAAGAGAAAATAAGTAGAAAATAGTCTTTGCAACTGGAAAACACAAATAACTCAAGTAAAAATGATAAAAATGAAGAAACCACTTCAACAGTATCATTTTTATATAGATTTAATTCCCTAGTATATTTCAATAAGATGGCAATATATTACTTAATAACATCTTCAGAAACTGTATCTATTACATAATGAATTGTGTATGAATAGCCAAGTCCATCTTACAACTTAATTGCAAAAAATTGATGCTGCTATCTTTATTCTACAAATAAGTAAATAACAGGATAGTAAAATGTCTAACGTTGTGTTCCTTGGAAGGCCTGCATCAGAATCACCTAACAGCTCGTTAGAAATTACAGGGCCCAATTCCAGACCTAAATGGTCAAACTCTCACAGATAGGGACCATAAAGCTGCATTTGAATAAGCTTCCCAAATAATTCATATTCAGACTCAAGTGTGAATAAGATTACTGGATTCATGTAAAATTACATAGCTGGTGACTTTCAGGAAAATAATTTAAACTTACCCAAAATGATTATCTATCTGAACAGGACAACAAAAAAAACCTAAAACTGATAAATCAATAAGTTGCAGTACAATTACATTATTTAGTACAACTACAAAGGAAAAAAAAATGGTTGCCTCTAGAGAAGAGAACTGTGAAAAATGGGGAATGATCTTACTTGTGTTTTCCTACTCTATCAATATATTGCTTTGATAAAATATTTAAACTGTAAAAAAAAAAAAAGAAAAAGAAAAAACAAAGCAACAAACAGACCAAAAACAACCAAAACCACAACAAAAACCATACACAAAGGAATCAACCTTCAAGGGCTGGCAATGGCTGAGATCCTAGACATACGTATGATCCCAGGTGAGAAAGGCAGAAGACACTTCATCCCTGAAATGGATAGTTTAAGTCTGATGACAGTGACATGCTTAAATTTACCTCCAAAAATGTTTAAAAAGAAGACAAAACACAGTAACAAACTCATTTCCTCAAATCTCAGAAACGGAATTCCTCTGTGAATGTGTGCTCACCTTCTGGTAAAAGCAGTTAGAGAAATAAAAGACAAAATCTTCCTGACCAGTCACATCCAAAACATGAATCAGGTAAGAAAAGTTTCAAAATTAGTAACAAAAAGTAAATTTTATAAAGTACTCACTGTCTGTGTAGAAAGGAACAGAATGCAGGAAGGTAGCTTAGTAGAAAGAAAGAAAATTAAGAAACACAAACCCTAAGTGGAACTTTCCAACCCAGGACAAACACACGTTAATATAAAAGGAATTATTCAGTCAGGGTCTGCATAGACCTAACTTCAGCTTTTTTCAGAAGCAGATTTGTAACATGAATCTGTTAAGGTATTTTTTTTTTTCTCCACTTCACTGCAAAAAGCACCCCAAGTGCTATTCTTTTTAAAAAAAATTCCTAAGAAGATGAAGTGCAGCTATGACTTTGATTTACATAGACAACGTACCACCCGTGTAATAATGGCTTTAAACAGTTCGAGTCCGCACACACTGGTTTGTCTTGATTATTTTCAGAATGGGTCACTAGTATTGTGTTACAAACTTCAGTTAAAGTAGAGAAATTTGCAAACTTTTTATATTTACTTTCAAAAATATATCAGAGAAGAGTCAAGGTTATTATTCCTTTAATGACATCATTCTAATTGATTTGCCTTCCAGTGTTCTTTCTCGGGTGTGAAAGAAACGTGTAGAGTTACAAGGATCTATCCTACTGGGAATTTTGCATAACCCTGGCTAAACCCCTGGGAATGTTCTGGGAGAATGTAAAATGTAAATGTGAATATCATCTATCATGTGAATCACTGTAGAGGAAACATGGAAAGGAACTAATGTAATCAAATGGAAACGAACAAGTTAGAAAAACAGTAACACACAACTTTGTAAATGAAGAAAATGAGGGATGGTAGATTTTAAAAGACTAGTGGTATAACTAAATTTAAAGTATATGATTTAAAATATAAGATTATTGATGTATTGAATTTAAAACACATGATTTACAAAAACTCAGTCTATATACAAATTTGTATCTACTTTAGAAAAATAAGGCTCATCTATTATTCTAAATACTCTTTTAATTCTCTTTTCTGAAGAGATATAATTCTACTTCCTCTGGACTAAAGCGTATCCTAAAGTTATTCTATTTTTTTCCACAGTGTCTGAATTCTGAAAAGATTCATTTCTAAGAAACAGTTTGTTTGAGCCACATAATTGTTTTCCTAGCCTCCATTCAATTCCTAGGATGTGCTTGTATGATGTTTTTGTTTGTTTTCATTTGTTTTTAATGTCTATACATGCTTCAAACGTCAGCATCCTTCAAAGGTTACCAAACTATAGCATGACATCATTAAGATTCCAGGTTTCCAACATAAAATCTTTATAAATAAAAATAAGAAATGCTCAGGAAAATTTTTAGGAAATACCCCAGTGTTATGGTTTAATTTCATTTTTCAGATTTTTTGAATGCTCTGTTCACTACTCTTCTACGTATGTTTATACACGTTACAGTCGAATGTATGTTCTGTAATACAGTGCTGGGCAGAAACTTGCCATTCATTCTCCTAACCTACATTTACCAAAGGGCTAAAGCAATAAAAGCAAAAACAGAAGCATTTTATTTGATTGAGGTATGTAAGGAAATCTGATTATTCCCATTGGAAAAAAATAGCCCCATAGAAGTTATAGACGGGCCACACAGAGGGGATGGAGTTTCTTTCTATTCCTAGAGATAGGATCCCTATGCCCCACTAAGCTTTTCCAGACAGACAAGTAACAAACATTTGTAAAGGGCATTTAGGAGACAAGATAGCCTTTCAATTCCAATATTTGATAACCTTCTCCATCCAGAAATGCTCTTTAGACTCTAATCCATATGCCCTATTCCTCTTTTTAAATTATTTCCCTCTTGTTCCATCCTCAGTGAAGATTGAAATTAGCTGGTCACCATCATCTGAACAATAGTCCTTTAAGTCAGTGAAACTTAAAATAAATCACACCTCCACTTTCTTCTTATTAGACTATTTCAGATTTATTTTTACGTGTGTTCATAGGTTTCCCTTTATAATTAGGTGTTTTATTCACAAGTCCCAGAGCCATATTTGTTAAACTGTAAATATTACCTAATTGAAGTAAAATAAAATTTCAGCATTCTTAAAGTGCTTGGCTAAACATTCATGGTTTTAGGATGTTTTTCCAGAAGGACACTATATATAATGCTTTAAGGCATGATCAGACGTTTCTACCTTAAGAAGGGAATTAGGACTTCAAAAATACTTAGGGGAAAATCAGCACTAAGAAGCTGATCACGGTTATGACAACAACTTTACTTATTGTGCTTCTGAAACATGCCAGGCATACTGACTATGACATGCTCCTAATCCTCAAGAAGTTCACAGCCTTACTGACATGTATCTAAAATATTATAATAAACAGAAGATACAAGATGCTATAGAGTCTAACTCTGCAGGGTAAGGATGCAAAGAAAGGTCAAGAAAGACCTCAGTGTGGTGAACTCGCTGCTGAGTCTGGAGTTGGAGGTACACCAGACTGCAAAGCAAAATTTAAAAAAATTTTAAAGCAAAATGAACACGTGCAAAGGTAAAGAGGCATAAGAGAGCTCACTCTGTTTGGCGAACTGAAAAATTAGAAAGGCTCAAGTTTAGAGAACGGAGAGACACAGGGTGCTGGGATAGCAAGAGTTAAAACTGAAAAGACAGCCAAGGCCCAGGCTATAGAACACTGTCCTTACAGCTAAAGAATTAGGACTTTGTCCTGAAAGAAGTTTAAAGAGAAAATTAACAAGGTCACACGGCTGTGTGTTAGTATCATTGCAGAGAGCAGACTGGAAGGAGGGAAACCTGAAGGCAAGAACACCAACAGCAAGGCTGATTCACAAGTTCCGTGGAGGCAGAACGTGGGTGTGAACTAAGGCAGTGAAATATTAGAAATGGAGTCGAAGCCATGAAATTAAGATACTTTTGAGACGTAGAATTAACAACTTGGTAGGCAAAGGGAGGTTAATGGTAAAGAACTGGGACGGACTGAAGATAAATTAAAGGTTTTCAGCTTGGATTGGTGATGCCATCAACTTAGAAAGTCAACAGAAGTTGAAGAGAGATGCTGGGCAGAAAAAAAGTAAAGATTTCACCATTGGCCTCGCTGAGAGTGAACTGTCAGTGGAGCATCACATTGAAAACGGGGGGGGGGGGGGCTTCCCTGGTGGCGCAGTGGTTGAGAATCTGCCTGCCAATGCAGGGAACACGGGTTCGAGCCCTGGTCTGGGAAGATCCCACATGCCGCGGAGCAACTAGACCCGTGAGCCACAACTACTGAGCCTGCGCATCTGGAGCCTGTGCTCCGCAACAAGAGAGGCCGCGATAGTGAGAGGCCCATGCACCGTGATGAAGAGTGGCCCCCGCTCGCCGCAACTAGAGAAAGCCCTTGCACAGAAACGAAGACCCAACACAGCCATAAATAAATTAATTAATTAATTAATTAATTTTTAAAAAAAAGCTTCTTTCCTTCTGCCCCATTAAAAAAAAAAAAGAAAACTGGGGGTGCTATGTACATGGTATTTTATGCTGATGCTCAGCTGAGGGCGGGGGGGCGAGTCCCGAGGGGCTGCGTTTTTCTAATTTGCACAAGGACCCCAGTGGTGGATCAGGGGCACCAGATGTTCAGTAGACAGGGACAGACTGGAGACCCGCACGAGAGAAAACGACGTAGGAGACATAGCTCGACAGATGCATGCTGACCACAGTAGCCGATAGCCACATGTGTTCACATAAATTTAAAGTCATAAAAATGAAATAAATTAAAAATTAATTTCTTCCGTCCCATTAGCCACAGTTCAAGTGCTCAATGAGGAATGTGGTTAGTGGCTCCTATGCTGAACGGTACAGACATAGATTATTCCCATCATCGCAGAAAGTTCTGTGGGACTGTGCTGGCATGGCACAAGAAAAAGAAGAGGAAAGGTCTGGGGACAGAACCCTGGGAAAGAGAGGGAAAGTAGATGAGTGACTTGAGAAGCGGAGTAATCAAAGGAATAAAAAAAGAAAGAAAAAATCACAGGCTGTGAACCTACAGAAGTGAGTTCAAGGAGACGAATTCATCAAGAATACGAAAAACCAAAAAGAGGGCAAATAAGAAAAGGAGTAAAAAAATACCTTTAGGCATTTGGTAGAGTATTAAAATCATTACCAATTTCTTCAGATATAAAATGACTCCATGAGACTAACTCTCCCACTCAGATGACAGGTTTAGTTTTTAGAAGGAACTCCAGTGCCTCACAGGAAGGGACATGTGGAAATGTGACCATTCTCTTCCCACACTTTACCGAAGAAAGGGAGACCTTGCCCAGCTGTCATCCTTAGCCATCATCCTTCCGGGAATTTCTAAGAGTCTCTAATTAAGGTCTAAACCTTAGCTGAACAGGTTTCTTGAAATCCTATGTCTAATAAATATATCAAACAGTACAGAAAATTCTCTTCTCAGATCAAAAATCAAGCTGATACAACAGCAGTTACCAGGTGCTGGGGGCAGGGTAAGTGGGGAGTTATTTTTTAGTAAGTATAGACTTTCAGTAGGGATGATAAGAAAGTTCTGGAAATGGATGGTGTTGATGTTTGCACAACAATGTGACTGCCATCGAACTGCACACTTAAAAATGATTCAAATTTTCTGTAATATATATTTTACCACAAATGAAAAAAACTTTTTAATGACGCCGAACTAAAATATGTAACACGGGAGAGAATCTGGAAGAAACCTCTTACAACCCTTGACACCTGGGAAATGTAAGATACCAAACATAAAATTTGAAAACATTGCACACGAACATCTGTTACTCAAAGTAACGTAGGTATTTGTGTTAGATTTATGATATTAGGTGTGAAAATATGGGTTTGATAAGTTGTAAGGTATTAAGCATCTGTTGTTGCTGTTGCTACCGCCTCCTGTGAAACCCTCAATAGCCTGGAAAAATGAAACAAGTTAGAGCTTTAATTGGTGCTAAAAGAACAAAAATGTATTAGGTCAGTTTGATAATCAGGATGGCATTTATACCCTTTTCTTTACTATTCACACCTCAGGTCAATAGCTGCAGTTTGCTGATAGAGGCAAACCATAAATATGGGAAGTAAACCCCGAAGCAACCATGTTGATACAGGCAAAATGCTCATTCTGCGATTAGAGGAGGGGAGAACCCCTGAATCACTCCTCTCGCATGCTATGACAGGCCCTGGAGCAAGGCTCCGGGAAAGAAACACAGAAGGGATCCTAAGAGAAGCCAATGGCTACTTGCATTTGTGTGACTGCAACCAGGAAGCAGATAATGAGGCTAAAAATTAAATCCAAGCAGGTGAAAGTTCATGAGTGTAAAATAATACAATAAGCCAGAGGATGTGTGGTCTAAGATTTTTATGTTATACAATAAATCTCATAAGGATTTGAACTACTGACCGTCTCCCATCAGCACACACACTTTTTCCTGCTGAACATACTGAAAAGCTGGAAGTAAACACTTGCACGTTCATGGATCACACCCTGTTTCTTCTGCAAGGATATCAACGAAATAGAGAACAGAACCCTCTTTCAATCCAATCAGTTTTCCTAAGCTCTGCTCAGATCCTACACGGTTGCTACTGATGTCACAACCTGACAAATACAATCACCTCATGACTGTAAGCTAAAAAGGCACGGACACAATGCAAGAAAAGACACTGGAAGTGGAGACCAACCAAAGAGAAAGGATAAAAGCAGGAAACAAAGACAAGTTCAAGAGATGAGTCATACTATACTTACAACTTTCAGCCTGATAGTCTGGCACAAACTGCTCGTCATTGTCAGGTACCTGAGCTGAAGAAAAAAAGAAATGAAAACAAAATTAAGAGAGAAACTGCCAAGGCATAAAGAATGTCAAGTAAGATCTCTCATGGAAGAGCTTTTTAGACTGAGACCAAACCTATGATTATTTGCCAATGAGCTCCTATTTAAAATGGCATTGACAGCAATATTTGGGAGGAGAAATAGAAGCCACCATCAATGTCAAGCAGAAAACACATATGTCAGAAATAAAATGGTGGCAGTTGTAATCCCTGTGAATTTCACCTGCCACATGGAAATAAAAGAAACATGCAAAATAAAAGAAGCTATAGGAATTCCATTAGATGCAGTGGGGTTTTTTTTTGGTTTTTGTTTTTTGTTTTTGCAAGAATGGAGTAAGAAGTATTTCAATTCACCTACTGCCGGTGCTTAAGCGGCCCATTTAAATTAACCACACAATTCTTTCAAATGATGTGTAATTACTACACATATCCCTCTGCTTTTTAGAAACATCTGCTTTTGATATGTTCGGTCTACTGCCAGTTAGACTACCATAATTAAAAACGTTTGCCCTAAATTTGGCCAAAATATGTGACAAAGTTTTTTACATGAAAAGATTATCATTGATTTTGGTCGTATATAATAAAATGTTATATCTCAATGATTATGGTCACAATAATAAAAATAATACATAATAAAAACAAACTCCATCTTTTCATGCAAAATATTTTCCAGCTGACTATTTAGCACTAACAAAAGAATATCACTATTTCATCAGTCCCAATGTCAAATGACTACCCTATTTTTAGGAGAGGAAAAAAATTCTGAAGAGCAAGTACTTAATGTATTCGGCAATCGAAACACAAGTATATTTTTCACTTCTAGAATATTTTCATCACAGTTAATTTAGACGTCAAAATAACCTATTCCAAATTGACATATTACAAAAATGAGCTTTCATCTGCACACACAAATATGCACACTTACACACATACAAACTACATAAAAGCTGGGTTTATAATGAGTTATCATCCTAATTAACTTTAGCTATAACCTGATTAGCTAGTATTACTTTACTAGTACTATCTAATAGTGAAACTTTTTATCCAATCAAGTCATACTAAAACAGATGTCAATTAATTTTTTTAAAAGTGCCTATTCTGTATGGGGAATTCTTATTAACATAATCAGTCTTTGTTGAAAAAGTTTTGTGTTGGTAATTGAGTTAGGAAAAAAAAATTCATATAAAAAGAAATTCTACATTTTAAAAATTCTATATAAAAAAGGGACACAACATACATAGAATTAAAATGTCTGTTGTATCAGCTTATTTAATAGGATTTAAAAAAACAAATATTTGGTTGAATAAAATTTATGTTATATTATTAAGAGCGGAACAAATGATAATCTTGCCTATTACCAAGACATATGCAGTTTGACATTCAATTATTTTCTAACAACTTTCTTCTGTACACCAATACTTAAGTTTACTGAAGACAAATTCCATCCTCTGCCACTTAAGGAAACCAAACAAATTAAGCACTTTTTTCCAAATTAGAACTGATACCTATTTGATCAGCCTGTACTGGAGGAAGAGGTGCTTTTTTCTTCCGATTCCACTAATACCTGATACCAAGGTTAACTAAAGGCCAACAAACTTCAAATCATTGTTCTATGTTATGCTGTGTAAACTGCGTAACATTATTTAACCTCTTTGAACTCCATTTTACTCATCAGTTTAATAGTGATAATATAGGTTTTTCATGAGGATTAAATGGAATAGTCTAAACACAACGCCAGACACAATATCAGATACTCAAGAAACGTTACCTATATTCTTCTTTCCAAACCTCCACCACCCATCCCTTTTTTTCAATTCACACACGAAGTACTACTCAAATCATTACAATGCAAGTTTATTATCATTACTTCTAATGAATTATATTGGAGACGGATCAAAATCGCAGCTAAAATTTGTACATTAGCATTCTCTTAGCTCTAAACATTTTTTTGACAGTACAGTAAACCCGATTTTTCTCAAAGACTCACAAATTATAAGTGGAGGAGTATCCATTAAAATAAGTCTTTTCACCAAAAAAATTATAAAAATGTTTTTAATATCTATTTAATAAATAACAGCGGGCAGACAGAATCAAATCTTACAGATTTTTCCCACCATATCCACAGGTTTTGGTTTTCCTTTGAAATTAACAGCTAAACCCAGATAACTACTGAGATGCAAAATTATCAACCACAGCAATTACTATGCTTTTAAAAAGCCAACATTTACAAGAATCTAATAAAAACGTAATATCCCTTTACAGGAATAGTTAAAAATAGCGGGTGAGTAACAAAAATGTATTTGTAACAGAATATGCTGGTATGACTGTCCCAAAGGCCAGACTTTTTTTTTCTTACTATCATAAGACAAAGTTGCAATTCAGTGATATATATCACTGCAAGAAAGGCGTAAAAATCGATGATGGATAAGCAGTGTATGTTGGGAGATGGGAGTTGGGGAGGCAAAACTTCAGGAGGAGAAGAAACCAGAAGTTATACCTCACAAATACAGAAAATAGCTACATACCAACAATTTTGTAAAAAAGAATAAGAACTGCTATTTCTGTTCTAACTCCTTAACATACTGAATAAATACTTCACACTTATGCCTGAACATATTCCAGAATTTTAACAAAAAACATATGACTCACATTTTCACAGAAGCTAATCTTAAGAAACTGAATAGACCAAATGAAGCAGCATGCTACTTAAATAGACAAAAGCTGAAGTCTACCTCTAACTTCAAGTTAGAGTCAAAGGAAAGCAGCTAACGAAAAACACAAGTTGGATCTGGGCAAGGAAAATATGACAAAGTATTGCCACACTCGTATCGTACATTTCCTTTTTTTTCCTCCATTCACGGGGAATTCTGTGAAGTAGCAAACTACAGCTTCCTGAAAATTTGCGGCAAGCCACACCAACTCCAAAGTGGAAAATTAACAATAGAGGCCAACCTAAAAATAAATTAGTTTTTTCACTGCTATCTATAATAAACTCTGCTTGGAATAATCACCTTTGGGGAATGAAAATGTTTCCCCACACTCTGTAATTAAAGAGGAAGGGGAAGGAGTACGAAAGGAGAAGAGAAAGTATATACCAAAAGACCAATAAAAGGCTTTCAAGAAGATGAAGCATGTGGATTTTACTGGTAATAGCTGGAGCGCTTCTATCAGTTCATCACACATTAATAGACAAGTTGCCATCAAGTCTCAGGACTTCGCCTTTAAAAGGGAAGTATTTGCACTCTCAGCTATTTACCTAGATTATTATCCAAAGTTGTTTCTCCTCTCTCTCTCTCTCTCTCTCTCTCTCTCTCTCGTTCTACTACATCGCAATACATATTATGAGAAAGAAACCCATGAAAATATTAATCACAATCTTGATGTCACAGAATCATTAACCCTTATTTTGAATGTTAATATACTTTCTTAAGTAACATTTCTTGGGCGGGGCTGGGGTGGGGAGTGGACAATTTTTAAACAAGAGTTTGTCTGTCTTCTGTGCTTATTTTAAACCTTCAAATAAAGTAATAATCATTACTTAAGGAAAGGTGAGTGTTGAAATATTTTCTAAGTTTGGCTGCAAACAAGTAAAAACCCCCTTTTTCTTACAAACCAGGCGCCTGTCAGGTTTTCTTTTAAAGCTAGGGGAAAAGTGGAAAAATTACAACTGAAACAAATGTCAAGTTGAAAAGGGGTTAATATTTAATTAAAACCAGTTCTATCCACTGTAACAATGACCTGGAGCCAAACAAGGCGGAAGATGTATGAGTCATTCTTTCTGCCCGTGAATGAGACAGCTGATCTCCTCAGCAATTCCTCCAGACGAGCAGGCAGAGCTGGAGTTCCGCCTCCATTCACAAAAACACAGTCCAGCATGAGCCATGGGGCCCAACCGCAATCTTTTCATGTCACACCCTTCCAGAGAGCTAAAGCAAGTCAACTTGAACTTGCAGTATAAACATACCAGTTTTATTGCTCTGTCTCAAATACAGCTCAAATCCATTAAGGTACACGTTTAAATAAATGACAAAGTTAAATCCATATATGTATTTACATATGTTTAACCCATCCTGCTTTATAGGGTAATTTGTCACAGAAACTTGAATGTATAAAACTAAGAAGGAAAAAAGAAAAGAGGTAAAGATAGACGGATGGATGGATGGATGGATGGACGGATGGATGGAAGGAAGGAAGGAAAGAAGGAAGGGGGAAAAAAAGCCAAACCATTAAAGAAATACCTTATTTTTCTTGCTTATTATTCAAATGCTCTTTTTATCTTAAGATTATAATAGTTTATTGCTGAACTTAGTAGCATTTCACTCTCACAGGGTTAACAAACAAGTTTCTCTAAAGAAATTTAAATTTTCTTTTAAATAAAAGTAAAACAACAAGAAAATCAACCTTCACACAGTCGTATTTTGTTTAATCCTAAAATGAAGCTTCAGGCCATGGAAGAAAATAATCATGAGGCCACTAAGCCTGGTTTTATACCACATCGCTTTTAACATTAAAATGATTGTACCAATGTATAAGCATTAATTAATGCAGAAGTATAAATACATTTAAACAGATGAAAAAAGGGGGCATTTTCCCCATGACAAAAACATCTTTAATATTGATAAAAGGCATTCTTTCTGTATGCTCTAAAAGAAAGAAAACAGTTAAGTTTTAGTTGTCTTTAGTCTCAAATCAACTTCAATTTCCTAACTCTAACCTATAGAGAGGCTTGAAAACTTAAGTGTAGCTCAGAGCTGTTGTTATTACCCATATATTTTCTCTAATGCTACTGAGGTCTGACTTCTATTACTATTATCATTATTATTATTATTATTTTAATTACAATGTTGTGCACAGATCAAAGGAAATAAAGTTATATTATGAAATTCAAGAAATTATACATTTTCTGTAACTGAATTAGAAAAGCTCAGCAATATTTCATTAACATGTATTAGGACCCTCTGGAAAACCGATATCTAGGTTACACCAAATCCGAATTCTATTTTTAACAAATTTTTCTATTTTGCAAATAGACCCTAGATGAAAATGCATTTATATCCTTCCAATAAATGTTGAGAAATAGAATACATCTACTCTACCTGCTATCCTTTAATCAAGTCCAAACAAGAAGTCTTTGTTTCATAGTTTAGAGTATTTCCTGGTACAAGAAAAAGATAGATAGTAGCTCCCCCCTCCCCCCATACAATGACTCTTGCTCAAGTCTAAGAAATAGTATGAACTTCTGTAATTTAATGCCTAATTCTCAATTCCTTTTTTATTTAAACCACACAAAATAATGTAGTTTTTAAAGCCTTTTCTCCTTACTGCCTCACATTTAAAAAAAAAAATCATGAGTACATACCCAATTTATGTTCCGTTTCAAAAAGAAACAGTCTAGTTTTTAAAAAATAAAAATGAGTACATTATGACTACTGTGTACTATGGGTGGCATTATGTATACTGAGTAACAAGAGCACATATTATTTGAGGAAATTCATAATAAATGATTTTGATTATAAATTTAGTGTCAGCCACTAAAGTGAACTGAGGAGATAGAATGACATCTCTACTTTTCAGCAAACCTGACTATTAATAGAAGGTCACATATAACAAAAGGAAAAAAGCTTATCGGCATGAGGGCATGAGGTAAGAATAATCTTTAGTGCAGAAAGGTTATTCTTGGAGGCACAACTTTGACTCAAGTGTCCTGGCAGCATGAAACTTGACTTACAACACAACTGAAAAACATTCTACCCTGATGGCAGCGAACCACTGTCGACAATTTTCCTTAATATTGCTGATGAAAAGAAACCTCAAGGACATCTAGACCAACATCAAAAATAACACTCAAAAGTTGCTATGTATTTATATTAGATACATATGAAATGTATTATTTTTCTTTAAGTTGTGTTAAAGGTAAACTTTAACAAGCAACTTTAAAAGAATGTGATCCTCTTTTAACTCAATTTTACATCCTTCTATTTCTGTCCCCCCCCCACACACAAAAGGTTCCATTTTAACTATGAATTTCTAGGACGCCCTTCCTTAAAGCACCACTTAAAAAAACAGGACGTTACCAGGATGTTGATAGAATTGATATTTGAACTCATTATTTCATGGGATCAAATAATTGGAATTGCCTTTCTGTCAGTGGCAATCTAATTCAAAAGTCAAAGAATCAATAAAGAGTTGTACACAGTAAAATGACAATATACAGTGGCTATGGCAAAATTTAAAATAAGCACATTCTTCACTTTTTTAACTGCTACTGTGGTCACTGAAAACATTACATTTTCAATTTTTTTCAGAATATGATGTGATTATTTTAAATCGTGGCGTATATGTTAAAAAACCTTAAAATTGCAGTGTTAGTACTTCAAAAGTGATACTAATATAAAGTTATATTCTTCAAAAACATATTTTTGATCCCTGTTTAGAAATTTGGTGGAAGAATGGAAGCATATTTTTTGGAGAGGACTTTAGTGAATTGAAAATACTGGTTCCAACCCCACCCTCAAATAAGTCCTGCCTTATCTATCCAAATTTTTCCTTGGACATAAAACACATTTCATAATCCATAATAATTTACCTATGAGCAATCCATGTTACACTTCGGGTCTACCTTATAAAAATTTTTACAGGAAAAAAATAAATTAAACCTGAAACAATATATTATTTCCCAAGTATTTAGGGACTTTGATAATTTTTTAAAAATTCATATGACACATTACGACTACCTCGACTCTCCTGCCTAGTAACATTTTTAGACCTGTTTAACTTCCCAGTGGGATTCTTATGGGAGAAACTTGGTTAATTGCCAATGGTCTTTTTAAAAAGGGTCAAGATGGCTTAAAATTCCATGGTCCCTTTCTTGGCGATAAAGAATTATGAAAAGAAATATGTAAACCGTTTATAGTCTGCCAGTTTGGCAATGTTTTAATTTCTGGATGACCAGAAGAACATAAATGAACAGATCTAGCTACAAATAAACTAGTATAATTTTGAGATCTCTTCTTAGCTAATATTGTTCAAGATGTGGGATAAGTTAAAATGCTAATGCAAATAGCATAATTATATAAAATTGCTAAAAATAAATGTGCAGTCCATTAACAGACAATTTTAAAAACTCACCTCTCTTCTTACTCTTAGATTTTTAAAAATAAAATTAATGTTATGCTTATATTATGATAGGATAAATTAATGTAAAGTATTCTGGAAAAATGTTTAAATTATCCTAAAATGCAATCTTACTCATGGTTTGTAAATAGGAGCCCACCTGGGTATTCAATAAAACACTCCGAGGATTAATTCCTGAACTTACTTAAGCTTATAAATTCTTTTCTAAGTAAAAGTCCATGTTCTTTCAAATACATCAATCATTTTCTAGGTTTATTTTATATAAAGCTAAATCTTCAGATCTGATTTACAGGTTAAGTTAATTATCATGGGTAAGAATATTCAGTGCAGAGTTTTAAAATAAACTTGGATGAATTACCAAATCACTTATCTGAGGGACAAAGAAACAAAACAAGTCAAAAGTAAAACACTGCACTGAAACTGATTATAAAATGGTAAGAGTCTGTCACAGATTCCACATTTTTAAATTCCAGGAACAGAGTTGCTGTGCACATTCAAAATCTGCCAGCAAGTGCACTGACTTGGAATCAATGAGACTTCAACATCTTAAGAACCAACAAACCTTCCAGAACAATTAAAATAGATATCTGAAGGTATTCTGGATAAGCGAATAAATTCCCTCATAAACATAATGTTCTCACAACATTTAACTTTGCAAAAGTGACAGATAAAATTCATGCAAGATCCTCTGTGCAGATTTTTCTTGAGAAAGTTACATTGAATATATGGCTTATGTTGCAATAATAAGTAATCTACTGCAATAAGTTTCATTTACAGTGACAAGCAAAATGACCTTTAAATGTAACTAAAACTTTCATTAATACTTACCTTTCATTAACATACAAATACAATCACCCTTGCAAAGGGATACTGGAAAAGCTATTTAACTTAAAAGCTTTATAAAGATTGCAGAAGCCCTTTGGAAGAACTAGAATATCAGCAAAACAAAGAAACTTATTTTACATGCTAACAGCAACTTGATCAACTGCAAGCAAGACCACTAGAAAAAACACAGCAGTCTGCCTCAAAGTAGCAACAGCAATGCTTGGGTTCCATTTAAAGAGACCCTCTCTCTTCTTTGAACCATCTTAAAAATCTGTTCCAAAAATTGCATGTTTCCCATGTAATGCAAAGACAGAAATAACACAACTATACTCAATACCTAAATATCTATAATTTTCTCTTTGTATTTCCCACAAAACACATCGTAGGATAAAATTATTATTTCACATTTAGTATAACAAATCCAAAAGAAAAATTTCAAATTATAGACGCCAACAAAAGTCCCTCAACATTAGACATTTCTCAAGTTGTATAAAGCTGTACTGAAGCAATATCTCCTTGTTCCTATAAAATAAAGTTTCACAATAAAAGATACAATAGACTGCAACACAAAATTTTATCAAAAAGCAATCAAAAATAAAAGTAATGTCTTTAAATATCTCCTTGCTATATTAAATAAATCTTAATAAAAGTGTTATAATAGCAAAGGTCAATTTCAACAAACATCACATCATAGTAACAAACAGAAAACATTTTTAAAATCCTCCAATCCCAAGATTTATTTTAAAGCCATGGATTTCCTTAGCATTGGATACACACCTAACGTTCTGTGTTGTGAACAAGGTGGAAAGAAGACACTTGCACTTAAATCTTGAAGCATCCCGTCCTGATGAACCCAGAGAAACTAATTTCTGCCATCAGAAAAGTCCTCCACCAGAACACCAAATAATGATATGCGCTGTTCTAAAGGAAACAGCAAGCCGAGTTCTGGCTCTAGGAGGTCTCTCGAGGTACAATAATATAAACCTGATCAATTGCAATTAAAATCTGAACAGAGGCTTAGAACTTGAAGTCTTGGTGCATTAGTTCTTGCCAAAAGCAGATGTGATTGTGAGCTGGAAGCAATTTCTCCTGGTAATTTGTGATGACACTGGGTAGTGCAGTCCCAGATTCCCCGAAGACAAACTCATCAGAGGCTCTAATGTATGCATGACACATGAGGTGGCTCTTTTAGAGCTCAATTAATTGGGCTGAACATTAAGACAGCAAGTTCAGGACTTTTTTTTTTTTCCCCTTCTAGAGTTGCTTTTCCCCTCCTTTGAAAGCAATTTTTTGCCTTACCTTCTGCAAGCCATGTTTCCTGTAATTGACTTAGATCTTGAAAGAGTTCTAAAAAAACAAGTCAAAGACATAAACAAAAAGATTGGCAAACCTTTAGCCTACATTAAATGGAAATGTTTGTCATGAAATTAGTACTATAGATCAATTTAATTTGAGGAGGGACGTCAATATAAAAAGAAATCAGGATTTATAACTTAATTATATCAATAATCCTGCCCATTTTGATGCCTATTAAGCAATACTTCTCAATATCTTTTTTTTCCCCCTTTTTAACAGTTAGCTTAATAAATAAGCTTAGGGACCTCAAACAACACGCATACACTAGAACTCAAAAAGGCTGAGGTAAAAGGCATGTCCATCCACAGAAACCTTTCTTAAATATATTCAACGATTGCTAAAACAGTAGTAGGGGAAAAATCAGAACGACTGAAAAACGTTTTATTTCTATCTTCCGAATCTTATATAAAATATGTAGCAGTACATTGTATAATTCTCAAAGTTCTATATGTTTTGAAGTTCAATGCCTCAAAACTAAAAGGGACAACTTTTAAATACAAGATTTTAGAAGAAAATTTCTACAGTAATAGGTTTACAAAAGTCAGAGAGATAATTCTCTGGTACCTGTTTATTATCAAGTCCAAAACTGTGTATTCTGTCATAGTGGGGAGGGAGAGGCATGTGTAACTTATTTATACTTATATGAAGATTTGAGGATGTTTCAGAATTCAATATACCTAATCTAAATGGCAAACTGAACTTTGGTAATTAAATCTAAGTATGGTAAGTTTATTATGAATGCCTGCATAGGGCTGGAATAATTTATAATATATTGACCTCCTACCAACAGTTCATAAAAAGAATCTGTAATCCAATTTCCCAAATAGGTATTATAATTACTAATTAGGCCTTGATTATGATTCATTGAACATTTTAAGGCCTCACCATGTGGTCATCAAAATCATCAATGAAAAGTTTGATAACAGTATATGGTTTTAGTGTAAGGGGATGGGAAATCAAACAATCACTTATATTGCTCAACTTCTAATAGAGGAGAAAAGAGAAGTTAAGCAGTGTGCACAGCTGCCTAATTTGCCCCACTGTGTTGGATATTTCAAAATTGTTACCTTAGTGTATGGGATTACTTGTATGCCATATGGACAAAGGTATTTAAACACAAAAGAATGATTAAAAGGATGTCACTGTTAAGTTTTTATTTCCTTCTTGCATTAGTCTGTGACAGAGCCATAAAATATCCCTCAATGCAAACTGTCACATCATGTTAATTGCTCCAAATAAGTCTTGGTTAAACGCAGTAATTTGAAAGTGTATTATTCTTAAGGTAAGACTGAAGTGCTTCTCTTCTTTATGAGGGTGGGAAGTATAGGTTAAGAGGGGGGATTCAGCCCAAAATCAAACCTCACCTTCTGAATCATGAGCCAGATCTCTGTTAATGAATTTTCTTTTCCTGACATTTGTTGGTTTCTCGTTACAATTTCTCCCACGCTGATTCTACAAAGGGAAAGATAAAATCCTTTAAAAGAATGTAAACCTCACATGTCACACACACATAGAAATACACATGCATACAAAAGTCTACTGGATCTTCTCCCTAAATAGCAAAATAAAAGTCCATCGTATCAATTCCAATAATCATTTTCTGTGTTCATTTGACAGTGAAAGCTTATGCTGAGAACTCAACAGCCAGGGAGAGTTGCTTCCCTGTGCCGATGGTAATACACTATTTATCAGTCATATATTCATGGTATCTCAACATCAAAACAACATTAAGCAATTACACTTAAAGTCGTTTTAGGCTGGATCAAAGCTAGATTAAAACACAGTGAATTTTATTCTCTCTGATACCCCCCTAAAAAAAGAACAAAAACAGAGTGGTGAAATGAAAAATATAAAAGAGACAATGAAAAAAAAAAAAACCCCATATAAACAAAAAGTGTCAGCATTTGTCTCAACTTCATTCTTTTCAATGTGGCAGACAAACCCAGCCAAAAACTTTGAGAGCAGCAGCTGCTGCTGCCCTCCATCTCCTCTTCCACTCATCTTGAGCACTTTAATCAGAAAAAGGAGTCTTAAAAACAAAACTATGCCTTATCCAAATCACTGAAAGGTAAGCTCATTTTGAAGACTGGGCTTCTAGAAGCAGAGTCGCCCTACAGTGGCAACAAAGCAGATAAAGTATCTGCAATCCCAGCCCCCTTGCCCCCTCCCTTCTCATTCTCTCCCTCCTCCCCACCCCACCCCCTCCGTCGGAGTCAAGTTTATAAACAGCAACTTTCGAACTGATCACTCACATTGGTGACCATGTAAGGCACTTGCTGGTCATAAAATCCATCCATTCTGCTGCTCTTCGCAAATCTCGGCTCAGTGTTTTATATTTTGAGCATTTAGCTGGAGATTTCCTCGGGATCTGGACTTCTATCAACCTAGAGGGGAACAAGATGGCTTTTAGGCTAAAAAAAAAAAAAAAAAAAAAAAAATCATGAATGAAGCTCTTGAATTTGCATAGCTAATTACCCTCCGACAGTCCCATTCACAGAAATAACCCTCCCTACACCGCCTCCTTCACCTGGATCCAAAGAGAGCCAAGAGAGTTCACAATTTACATATTTTCGGCAGTAGCAAAAATCCGAACCAGAGGCGATGTATTTATTTACACTCTCGATGTTTCCCTGCGCGGTCGGTGTACCCCGGGCAGCTCTGATTCGCAAACGTGTGCAAAACTAGCAATGGCGATCAACGAGACTTGCTTTGCACCTAACGGGACTAAAGAGACGGAGACACCTCTTTCATAAGGATAGTTTTTGCAACCCACAACCATGCAATTATCTGGAGAGACATAAAAAGTTGTTGGATAGACCCACCTGAAGGCCACGCTAGGCGAACGGCTGCAAAAAATTCCCTCCAATTTTAATAAAAACATTAATTATTGCCCAGCACTTCCCCCTTGGAAGCCGAAAGCGCCTCTGACAGAGCTCAATTCGGTGGTTTTTCCTCTACTTCTCCTCCAGGGGCCTCCAATCCAAACTGATGGATCGCTGCCTCCCATTGGCTCCGCGTCTCTTTCACAAGATCGGATTTCGGGCTGTCAATCAGGAGGCTTGCTGCCCCTGCTCGTGAATCTCCCGCGCCCCTCTGCCCGTACCCGTGCTCCGCCGGCTGGCGCGGTGACCACTGCCTGGAAACGCCACAGAGCAAATCGACTGCCGTCCTAACCAGCTGCTTATTGTTAAGGCGCTCGGGGACACCGAAGCCATGTGTTTCGAGTCGCCAGTTCTCCTTACTGGTGTGTTTGGTCCACTAATTGGGCTGATTTCCTAAAGCACATTCGTTCGGGTCAGATATATACTCCGAAGCGCGATCCACCAAGACCGTGCCTCCTTAGTCTCCCACCACCCCTCCCTCAAGATCTCCAGCCCCTCTACTTTGAACCTGATAAGGAGCCCACCTCACACTATAGCCTCGTTCCCACTAAGTTTTTGGCCCAGGTTCTCTTCCCATTTTTCAACACCCACCATAACCATTATGGCGCATCAAAAACATTATTTTTTTAACGTCATCCTCAAGTAAATCTTTCATGGGACAGTAAAATCTATGGGGAAAGCACCTGGGAGAAGCAGAGGAATTGCTTCACGAGTGGTTGCGTTGGAAGGGAGAACTACAGAGCGATCTAGGTGAGGGAAAGTATTTAAATAAAATTTGTCTCACGTGTGCACTGGGACAAGGTGTTTCCAGTCCCTGGTGGAGGTGGGGAGGAGCAGGGATAGGTTGGGGTGGCTCGGATATCCTAGCGACCCGCACGTTTCCTGAGCTTTTGTTATGTATACACGGAGGCGGAGGGTGTCACTTACTGTACTTGACGCTTTCACTTCCTCTCCAGCTTTTAAACAGCCAGAGCCGGGAGTTGGGGGAGAGAGGCGAGGGGCGTCGGGTTTCAAGGACAATGACTAGGACGTTAAAAAGTGAGGGCTGCAATTCTGAAACCACTTGCCCTGACCCTCCTACGGGGCTTAGAGCTGAAAAGAGTCACTTAAGAAGCCTCGGCCCAACCGGGGATGAGAGGCCTCGGGGATGGGACCAGGGACTCAGTGGTGTTGAAATTCATTTGTGATCCTGGTGGCGACCAGAGCTAGAGACCAAAGGATGTTTCCGGCAGCTGTTCAGCTCTTTGGGAAACGTGCTGCAGTTCTTAATTTCTAATTGAAAGTTTCCTTCCTTAAATGGAACGTTATGGAGCCGTGTTAAACCGGAGTGTGAGCGCACAAGGCTCAATTCCGGACCCATGGAGGTCATGGGTCAAAAAAATTTTTAATATTAAAAAAAAAAAACTTATTACTGGGGAAACACCCAATAACTGTGGACAGCAAGGACACACACGGTGCGTTCCCTGAAAGTAATAAATCAGAGTCAGCCTGTCCTAAGGCGCGCACCTACAAGCATTTTGAGCGGGAACTGCACATTTACACGAGCCGGGGAGGGGTTCGGGCACAGCCTGGCCTCGAGGCTGGCATCGTGAGGCTCTAGGGTACCTTCTGAGGGTGCAGTCAGGCGGCAAGGGTGTCCCGCCGCCCAGCACTCCCGGGATAACCCAGCCCCCGTAACCTGAGCAACAGTTTCCAAAGACCTTCTCTGCTGCCGGAGCCTGACGGGTAACGATGGTAACCGGGAGGGGGCGGAGCTTCAGACTCAGCCCCCGCGAGGTTCTCTCGGCAGCCAATAATTTACCGCCTGTTCCCAGCCCACTGTTGTTTATTGCTGACCCCGCAGCGCTCCGCTAGGGGATTGGCCGCTTTAGGAAAAGAGGCGGAGCCTCTCCCGCCCCTGCAGCCACCTTTCGGCTCCATTCACAAAATTCCGGCCTTTCTTGGTCACGTGGTTGGGGGCGTGGCGGGGCAGGGGAAATGACACAACAAAGGCCCAAGTTTTCCAAACCACAAAACTTTTTCTGCCTCGCTATCTCCTCTCTGTTCCGTCAACGAACAAATACTAGAAGATGAGGAAGAGGCTTGGGTCTGGGAGCAACAAAGAGAGGGGGAAAAAAATAAGTCCGAAATTAAAGGAAGACTCACAGGGAGATAATTACGGGGTACATACACTGCATATGAGAAAAGCTGCGAAAGAGGACAGGAAGAGAATAAAGGAGTGGGGAGAAAGCCTTAAGGACAAGCTAGGAACTTAGGCTTGCTGCTTCAAGTCATTGCTTTTAGACTGTCAAAGAGTAAATGGATTTCAGTTTTCTCACAACACTCTGTAATTTTCATTCCTACCTTAGATTTATCCCATAGTTTGTTAACTTTTTAAAGCTTCTTTCAGGCACACTGCAGGTTTTCACTGGCTGACAGTTTTAGTTTCCATTTGCCAAGACTTCACTCTTTCACAGGCCCCCAAAAGCACTACCCCTACTTCCCACCTACGCTGGACTGACCAACAGAAGCTGAGCCTTAATCCTCGGATTTGACTACGTATTGCAGGGGCTCCATATTTTCCCTTTGGATTCTTTAAACGAACTCAGCTTTTCTAACTATTTGATCTTAACAGTAATTGAATATGATGATATGTGACTAAGCAGACAAGCCAGTCTCGCTACAGCTCAGTTTTGTTGAAACAGCACACAGTTTTGAGATTAATGTTTCCCTCTAGCAAGTGGACTGTGGGACCATGCTCCCTCCTCCCTCCCACTTTCTCTTCTGCCCTTTCTCTTTCTGTCCTTTTTGTGCCGTGATACTTAGTGAGACACTCGCTTTTAGTTTGGCTGCTGTTTATCTTCTCTGCTTGGCGCCGGGAAAAACCAGTAGACCTAGTGGCTGAAAGCATTGGAAGGGCTAAAAATTCGTTTTTCAGAAGTTGTTACCATTGTGGAAAATGTCTACAGAGGCAGCTGCTCTATCCACAGAGAGGAACGTCAAAAGTTGCACAGAGTTTCCACTACTTTTGAAAGTGAGTCTTTAAAAATCAGCTTAGTAAACGCTAGTCCTTCTTGAATGGAAAATTTCATTTTGGCAGGATTTCAGGCATAGAATGGCAGAGCAGAGGCCAAGAGGCTTTGACATTTATTTACTTGTATTTTGAAATTCCATTTGGGTTTTGAAATTAGAGCTCTTGAGAGAAAGCCCACCTTCCCCCCTCCGCCCCCCATAAAAATCCATTTCTGAGTTTGGAAAGTTTTTAGATTGCATAAAAAGCTATTTAAATCTTTATAGTTCCTTTGCTGTTATTTAATAAAATAAAATTCATTAGTGGCTTTTCTGCAGTTAATTTATTATAGCATTATACTGAAAATGCCTGATGTTAAAGCACATTTCTAAAAGCAGCAGAAAGAAACTAAAATGGTACTGATAGTTTGAAATGGTTAATATGATTAAAATTAAATGAAATTTGTTCAAATTGGGTTGATTATTAAGTAAAATAGTAACCTGTATAATTTTTTTAATTCTTTATAAGCAAACTGTTAATGGCCTAGTTTGCACAGAGCTACATCAAATAGATAAGGAAAAGACAGACCATTAAATAGACAAGTGGGCATAGGAATGAACAGGTGAATATAATTTTAAAGGAAAACTTAGAAACCTGCCAGAATAGTGAAAGATAATGAGTGGCTATAGTGGGCTCCCTGTGGGAAGAGAAGCAGGGATTTGAGAGGAGGGTAGACCCTAGGAAGAAGGTAAGGGTATCAAGAAAATTGACACTGTGTACAAGGTGTTAGCTCCCACTCTAACCCTGCCATTCTCAGCAGGGGAATACCTCCAATATTCCCTTGTAGAGGAAATGTGATTTAAAAAATTGTTAACTGCATTGGAAGTCAGGACATTATTCATTTAAAAAATTAAAAACATCTTTATCCCATCAAGTTGGAAAAAAATTCTAATGTCCAGGGATGTTAGTGTTGGGATAAGGGCACTCACATGCATTGCTGGTTGGAATGTGACTTTCTGCAACCTTTATAAAGCAAGTATCTACTAGACCCTAAAATGTCTAAAGTAAGTATGAAGTCAGTATCTACTAGACCCTAAAATGTACAGTATCTATTAGACCTTAATTAGACCCAATAATCCTGATTTGGGAAATCTATTCTATAAAAATAAAAGCAATGTGCATAAGGACATTTACTGAAGTATTATGTATAGAGGGGGAAATTTAGAAGCAACTTCAATACCCACCAATAAGGACATGGTTTTTAACATAGTATGATCATTTCATACTTTGGAATTCAATTATGGTGCTTAAATAGCTGTTAAAAAGTATGCTGTGTTCTTGGTTCTCAAACTTGAGATTACTTAAGAAACTCCTTGTTAAAAATTCAGATTCCTGGGTGGACCCATAGAGTTTCCGATTCAGTAGACCTGAACTTGGGCCCAGCAAGCACATCACATGAAAATTCTGTTGCAGAGGATTTTGTTGTAGTTGGCCTCTGAATCTTTCTGGGGAAACCCTGGGTTGGACCTCTACCAGAAATCCAAAGGGAGACCTGCAATGTTTACTAGTTTGGACATGTTTTGCTTGACCCACATAATGCTGACATGCTTGGACATTTCATCATCAACACGTAAAATTTCGATTTCCACTACTGCTTGACAAATCAGAGAATATGATAACACTGAGACCAAATTCCCAAATAGCAACCATCAGCT
Source organism: Balaenoptera physalus (assembly GCF_965194825.1). NCBI lineage: Eukaryota > Metazoa > Chordata > Mammalia > Artiodactyla > Balaenopteridae > Balaenoptera > Balaenoptera physalus. Next base: position 56,640,529 of record NC_138887.1, on the reverse strand, counting down.
GGAGCTTGTGAAGCTCTTGTGAAGGAGCATGGGTTTCAGTTTTGCCATGGTCCACACTCTTCCTTAATCCCTGTTTTTCTTATTTATGTTATGTTATTTATGTTACCCACCTGACCCCTGTAAGCATTTGCATGTGTCAATCCCGAATTACATGTGACATAGCATGTTAATAAAAGCAAGGGAAAGAATATAGAGTATCATATATTCTGTTTTTGTTCAAAAGAAAAAATAGTGTGCATGTAGGTGCCTGTATACACATATAGGAGACATATGTGTATATATACCTATACACCAGTGTTTCTCAACATTTTTTCATTACTGCCCCCCAAAGAGCCTTTGTGGACATTTTTTATTTCTAATTGTCCCCCTCCCATTAAATTTTAATACTACAGATATACTGTATACCTGTTTATATCCTGTAATCCTTTGGAAGGTCACAAATTAGTGTAATATCTAACATCTATCCCTCCAAGAACCAATTTTCAACACTTGGGGGCAATATCATCCCCACTGAGAATGTATAATATATACCTTTATTTTTCTCTTTCTATAGGTACTGTATTTAGCTAAAAATATTGATTTTTATCATTCCAAAAGAATACACATCCATCTCTTATTATTAGTTACAGGTACCTCTAGTAGGTCTGATTGGAGGTGTGAGGTAAAAGATAATCATAGGGGGCTTCCCTGGTGGCGCAGTGGTTAAGAATCTGCCTGCCAGTGCAAGGGACACGGGTTCGAGCCCTGGCCCGGGAAGATCCCACATGCCACGGAGCAACTAAGCCCGTGTGCCACAACTACTGAGCCTGTGCTCTAGAGCCCGCAAGCCACAACTACTGAGCCCACGTGCCACAACTACTGAAGCCTGCGTGCCTACAGCCCGTGCTCCACAGCAAGAGAAGCCACCGCAATGAAGAGTAGCCGCCGCTCGCCGCAACTAGACAAAAGCCCACGCGCAGCAACGAAGACCCAACGCAGCCAAAAAAAAAAAAAAAAAAACCAAACAAATAAAGAAATTTACAAAAAAAGATAATCATATTTTTTTAGCACGTGGAATGGTTTGTTGCAACATGCATGTATCATAGTCATTTTTTAATCCATTTAAGAGGTGAACACATGTGTTAACTCTTTTAATCCATTTAAGGGGTGAACACATGTGTTAACTCTAACACAGTTTAGAGTTAATTTTGTAAGAACCATAGAAATTTTCATTTATAGAATAACAATATATCTAGATAGTCATGGATCTTAACTTTGAGTGATTTGTAAATTTTAGAATAAATAATGAACAAGGAACAAAACAAATCTTTTACCTTTCTTTGGAAAGAGGACTACTTGCATTTGAAGGCATGGCATTGGTAACATTAAACAGTAAGACATCAGTGGAGTTCACCAATCTCTACCCTTGTAGTTGTTTTCTGGACCACTGTGAGAGATGCAGGTTTGGTGGAGGTGCTTTCCTCATGTAAAAGACAGGTTAGTAACAAAGGGAAAAAATGATTCTAAAAGTCCACTTTAGAAATGGAATTTTATTCTCCTGGAACACAACTTGATTTAGAACAATCTAAATCACTAACAATAAAGTTAATCTTTTATGTGTATTACACATTGCGAGGACTATTTCCAGGCTGGCTTCCCAAAGTACCTCCTCTGGGTGGTCCTCCTGGAAATAGTTTGTTTTCCTCAGTTCTGAATCCCAAGGTAGCTTTAGAAGAATTTCTTCTTGTGGCTTCTCAGAGCTGGCATTTTTTCATAGCTCTAAATTCTGTGTAAATGTGAATAACTGTCCTTCATTCAATACTTAGGACCTGATTACAAGTATCTTAGCCACTGGCATATAGAAGGTGTTTAATGCTTGTTGTAGGATGAATGAATCAGTGAATGGATAGCCTACTACTGAACTGCCTCACTCTACAAATATAAACACATTTCAAATATTAACTAAGCAATGTTGTAGGCAATGACTGTTCTGAAAACAAATACAAATTTGCTGGACAACTGAAAAGGGCCGATTTACCTGAGTACAAATGGCTTTTTGATAAAAGTTTGCTCTTAAATTATTATCGAAAGAAAATTAAAAGCTGCATTGAGCTAAATATATTTCTCCTATGTATAGGTTTCTTTCATTTTTTTTGACACAGAAAAACATTCTTTGTGATTTCTAAGGATCTGATATTTGTGACCGACAGCAAAGTATCTGAAGTATATAATTCAGAATCATAACTTGTACCAATGTAACCTTTCTTTCTTTTTTAAATGTATTACATGAAGGGTTTGTAATAGATGCCCTTGAGATCCCTTATGAAAGAAGTCCCCTGATCTTATTTTTAGTCAATGGCTGTGTTAAAGGCACTCAGAAGAAAAAAAACAGTGGTGTAGTGGAAAGAGGATCTGGTATCAGACGGTCATGGATTTGAATGCCGGTCCAACACAGGCTAAATTATGTCATGTCTCTGAGTCTCAGTTTCCACATCTATATAATGGATATAAAACCTCTTTTCCAAAATTGCTGTGAGGAAGAAATGAGCTAATGTATTTAAATTGCCTCGCAGAGTTGGTACTCATAGAAGTTGCCTTTCTTGTCCTGTGTGTTAGAGCTTTTCTCTGACATAAGACAAAAGATTTCTCCTCTCTGGGTCAGTCCTCCTTGGCCTGATGTCACAGGTATATCCCTGTGACCTTCCAGATGACTTTTAGAACTGTCCTTAATACCTAAGAACCGTCAGCCTGACTTCCTGCCCATGTTTAAAATAATTTTCTAGCTTCCCATCAATGTGGAGGTCAATTCCTGGTCTCCAATACTTATCCTGCTCAGGCAGGGGACTGACACATCAGATTCCTCTCCCTGGTCTCTAGTGATCAGCCAACGTGACGCCTGACACCACATGCCAATTATCTTGCAGTTAAGGTCTCCTTGCTGAGTTCAAAAACTCTAGCATAGTAGTTGAAGGAGAGAGAACATGTTGCTTGACGGCAGTGCACAGCAGAGGAATTAGTCTCAAGAAAGTAAAACAGAAAAGTTGTCCAAACAGAGCAGTTTCTGCAAAGGGGGCAAAAGAACAGCCTCGTATCCATCACTTCCTTAATACCTAGAAAGTCTTCCCTGAATGAGGGTCACCAATGATCCTTAAGTCAGTTTCTTGGTATTTGAAGAACAATGTGTCTTTGAACTTTGTAATAGTGATTTCACTTCTTTGTGATCTTCCTGAATTCTCTTTTATATTTAAAATGTTCCTTTTGTCCTGAATTTCTTCTCAAGTTTAAAAATAGCCCTTTGACTACAGGCATTTCATGTGAGCACATCAAAGAAAGCTACAAATCTTCTTTGGATCTGTATGACACACTCTAAATACAACTCAGGTTTTTATTCTTGGTTCACTTTTATATTCTAAATTGAAATTACTCCCTGTTTCTCTTGTGTCAAATAATATCAATGCTCATAAGTTTATCAAATATATCTTGGAGCAACATGGTCCATCCAGAAAAATAAGTTATTTATGATGAGAGTCTTACCTTTGTTAGGAAAGATTTGTATCTGACACTCTTGACATCATTTGAGTCCATAAAGGAAGGCATTATCAGAAAGGCATTCAGGAAGCAGGTATGTATATGGATGAGACCTAAAAATAATTTTGCATTCAGAGTTAAAACAAAGATATTCTTTCCTATACATATACATATTCTCACACCCACTCCTACTGAAATATCAGAATTCTTAAAATAATAAGTGTTATCAGTTAAAACAGAGGAAAAGGCCATGACATTCATTATCAATAGCTCTTGCTATTTGACTCATTCGTGACGTGATGCGAGATATCCGTTCTTGGTTTCTAGATAATTCAGTCTTAGAGCTCAAAGGGGCATCAGTAGCTCATCAAGTTTGTCATCAATGCCATCACTACTCTTCTTATTTTCCAACACATAGAGCCATACTTATTTAGAGCTTATCGATTCTTACTTAAGCCTTCCATATCTGATCACTGATCAAGAACACTCTAGATCACTGTCTCTCAAATTATCTGCAGTGAAAGACCAGCATTAGTGATCCAACACTGAGTTACAAACTATCTCCAAATTTAACGGCTTAAGTTAATCCACATTTATTATCTCACTATTTCTGTGAATCAGGAATCTAAGAGAAACCTAGCTGGATGTTTCTGGCTCAGGGTCTCTCCCGAGGCTGTAGTCAAGCTGCGATCTGGAGCTAGGAAATCTGCTGCCAAGCTCACCCATGTGGTGGCTGGTGGTCTCAGTTCCTTGGGACTATTGGCCACATAGCTCAGTTTTTCACCATGTGTGTTTCTCCATAGGGCTGCAGATGACAAGGCTTTCAAGTACCAATAATCCACGAGAGACAGCTCAAGATGGAAATCAGTCTTTTACCACCTAATCTCGGAAGTGACCAACCATCAGTTCTGCCATAGACTATTGGTCATACAGACTAATACAATGTGAGAGGGAGACGGCACAAAGGTGTGACTATTAGGAAGCTGAGATCACTGGTGGCAATCTTAGAGGCTGACTATAAGAACTCTTTTCTTTTCAAATGTCCAATCTATCACAGATTGAACACAGATTTACTTGCCATTCTAATTTATGCAAAATGGCTTCCACAATTAGACCCAAGGCTCCAAGAGAACAGGGACTTCGTCTTACTCATGGCTGTATTCCTATCACCTCAGTCATCTCTGAGGGATGACTGTTAAAAGACTTATTAAACACATCCTCTTGTTAAAGATGCGTGTATGGACTGAATGTTTACGTCCCCCCTCCCCAAATTCTTATGTTGAAGCTCTAACCCCCAATCTGATGGTATTGGGAGGTAATTAGGGTTAGATTAGTTCATGAGGGTAGGGCCCTCACGATGGGTTTAGTGGCCTCATAAGAAGAAGAAGAAGGAAAAGAGGAACTCTCATTCTCTCTCTCTCTCTCTCAAATCCCTTCCCTCCCTCCCCCTTCCTCCTTCCCTCCTTCTCTCCCCCTCCCTCCCTCCCTCCCTCTCCACTCACAGCTTCTTGAGCACATAGTGAAAAGCCAAGCCAGGAAGAGAGCTCTCACCAGAACATGACCACGCTGGCACCCAGATCCTGGATTTCCAATCTTCGCAACTGTGAGAAAATAAATTTCCATTGTTAAGCCAGTCTGTGGTATTTTGTTGTGGCAGCCCGAGAAAACCAAGAGCCAAAGGAAATCAAGAACTTGAAATTACAACACCATTTAGGGATTTAACGCTTCAGGATCGGGATATGCTTAGTAATAGCTAAACTAAATCCCTTATGCTGAAGTGGAAACTTATTTCTTCTTATTAAATTCTCTGTTCAGCAAATGGAGAAGTACAGCTGCTACCGGCAGGTCTCAGCACTCATCATCACAGCATAGCAGGCACTGTGTTATATGAGGAAGACACAAACAACATGGCACCCCCAATAGATGAAAAGCATAAGCTAGAAGGAGCGATATCCCAGCCAAGCAGGCTTTTAGAGGGGCCCTCCGTGACTCACCCCGTGTTTCCCCGTAACTCACTGTTTCTCCGGCATATTAATCTGCTTTATTCATCATAGGATTTAGCTTGTTTAAAATATTCCCACTTGTTTACATATATGCCCTGGTTTTTGTTCCGTGACTCTTTCTTCCCCACTACAAGATGTAAGCTCCAGGAAAGTTGGGTGAATCCTGGTGGTCTTGTTGATTATTTTATTTACAAGCCTGCCTGGAATTGTACTTAGCTCAAAGCATTCACCAAATACACACTGAATGAATACAGTTAACTAGAGGTACATTCAAGACAAGATGGGATCTATTACGCTTTTCAAAAATCCTGTCTCAAACTGTCCGTGACAAGGCCTAAAATTCTATTTTGTTCGTTTACGCTTTCACCTAAGTTCTGGCCTTTCAGTATTTTGATCATTGTTTTTTCCCTTCACTGCCTCCTCTTCTTCCAGCTTTTTAAGCTGTGGAGCCACAGTACAAGCACAATATTCCTGTGTCTGTTCAGTGATTCTACTTCATCTTTGGATCACCTAATTTAGTTTGGAATGAAGTGACATCAATGGGAGTTTTGCATGAATAAGGGCTGAAGATGAATCTGTTCAAATTAAATGGAAATTAAAGAGATGTTTTCAAGGGCATTTGTTCTAAAAATTGATCTGCTTTATAATTAGTCTCATGTAAAATTATTTTTCAGTAGTCATGGAAATTGCCAGGTAGCCCACTAACGCAAGATGAGTAAATTTACCATTACCTAGGAACTTATAAAACTGGGATGGGAAAGGATTTTTTTTAATCAGAATTTTTTTTGGTTAATATTTAACTGTTTATTTGTGAAAAAAAACATTGAGTTCTGCTCTGTGCTAAGCTATGCACTGGGCATATTATATACTGCATGATTTCTCTCACTAGATCTTCAGAACAATAGTGCAACAGTGGTACTGGTGTCCCATTTTACAGTCTAGGAAACCGATAAAAAAAAAAAGTAAAAGGAATCACCCGAAGTCACAGAACCATCAAGTGGAGGAACAGAGCTGCAAACTTCAGCTCATATGACTCCCAGGCACCTCAAGACCATGAATAATTGGCTGCTGAATAATTGCTCAAGTCTAGTTTGAAGCACTTTCTAATGTGTAGTCGGGACAAATGTGACTACACAATAAACAGAACAGAGTTTCCCAAAGTTTTTCTTGAGGGAAGGACTTGATCTTGAAATACTAATAGATATCTGGAGAGGAAAAAGTTGCCAGGGTAGGTTTGAAAGTTTGAGAAATGCTGAGGGGAACACAATTAAATCAATTTAAGACAAAACGAAAGAACGCAAATAACCCTTTGGCACTTATCAGAACCTTCAACGCACTAATGCTCTGGGTGAATTAAATCTCCATGGTGGTGTTTTAGAGCCTCCTAGAGATGGGGAAGGTAGGGACCTGGATTGAGACAGTACAATAAAATTTCCAGAAGTAGTTGATCATCTAACATTTTTCCCTCTTAGAACATTTTTAGGACTAAAGCCCTATGGGTTACAGTTTGTAAAATACTTGCTTAAATTATTAGAGCAAAAAAAAAGCATCAATTCTGAAGGAGTTTACAATGAGGGCTGCTAATTATACTGATTCAATATTACCACGTGAACACAAAAGATGCCCTTTTCGAATGCTCCTACACTGTTGGTGGGAATGTAAATTGGTACAGCCACTATGGAGAACAGTATGGAGGTTCCTTAAAAAACTAAAAATAGAGCTACCATATGATCCAGCAATCCTACTCCTGGGCATACATCCGGAGAAAAACATGGTTCAAAAGGATACATGCACCCCAATGTTCACTGCATTGTTTACAATCGCCAAGACATGGAAGCAACCTAAATGTCCATCAACAGAAGAATGGATAAAGAAGATGTGGTACATATATACAAGGGAATATTACTCAGCCACTAAAAAGAATGAAAATAATGACATTTGCAGCAACATGGATGGACCTGGAGGTCATCATACTAAGTGAAGTAAGTCAGACAGACAAAGACAAATATCACTGATATCACTTACATGCAGAATCTAAAATTAAAAAAATGATACAAATGAACTTATTTACGAAAGAGAAACAGGCTCACACACTTAGAGAATGAACTTGTTTGACTTGAGTCCTAGGCTTTGTGAAATTGACCTCAGCTACCTTTTATCGTGTCTACTTTTCCTTGTGATTGTCAGTATGGGTTTAAAAGTAATAAGTGATATTTGCATGAAAAGGATGATTCTTATTTCTTAATTTGTTTTGGCTGGGAAAAGATAATGGCATGCCATTGCCTGGGAAATATGAAGGATGCTAAATAATAGGCAGATAATTATTGGGGAAAGTTATTTCTACAACAAAACTTAAGAGTGTTTGTCTGTGAACTTTATTTTTTAATGAGAGGCAGCATAGCACAATGGTTAAGAACATGGCTAGATTTGACTTCTGTGAACCCTGAATATCTTTGCTTTCATGGGCTCCTTCCTCCATTAAAAATTAATAGTAAAACTATATAATTATATTGTTATATTTTAAGACTGTCTTGGCATAAGAAATCTGAAATTATATATTCAGTGTTATGATACTAGTTACATTATACACTCGATATTATACTTATTATCTACTTGTTATTATTAAATTCATTTTTTGCTTCTGATTTTAAAAGAAACTTAAATTGAAACATTTTTTATGGTCCTTTAAAATATGGTAGGCCCTTGGCTCTATGTCTATGTGCCTAATGAGAAGTCAGCCCTGCTTAAGAATGTAGGTTCTGAAGCCAGACTGCCATGTTGCAAATCCTAGCTTTTCTACTTAGCAGCTGTGTGACCTTGGGCAAGTTATTTTACTTTTCTGTGCCTTTATTTGTTCTTCTGCAAAATGGGGATAATTAAATACCTCCATCACAGAGTTGATAAAAGGAATTATCTCTTGTCAAGCGCTTAGATCAATGCTTGGCACATTCAGTTTCTAGTAGATTATACCAATTTATTTTATCAAATTAAAAATAGCTGATATTGGAGTTGAAGCTCTTCTGAATAGAAACAGGCTTCTCCTTGCCCAGGAAGACAAATAATAATAAAGAAATGTGTTGCATTCAGCTGAGAGAAGCTGGGAGAGGAGGTGGACATTGAGAAGGATGAATTCCTGGGGCTACGTTGCCTGATTCCAAACTTGCTTCAACCATTAAATAGCTGTGTGATCCTGGGCAGGTTGCTTAATCTCTCTAAGCCCTGTTTCTACATTTTTGAAATGCGGATAAAGATAGCATCCAGTTTATAAGGTTTTTGTTAATTGAAATGACCAGTTTATGATACACTTATAATAACAGCTACATACTATCAACAATTATTTTTATTTCTTAACTTCCTACCAGCTGTTTTGCACTTTAGTTCTCCTTTATTACTACCACCTTTCCTTGGAATCCAGAGTGTTGGCCTCAACTCTATGGAGTGACAGCTGTAGCTGTAGTTGGGGAGCCCAGAGTAGCCTCCTTGATCCAAAGTGTGTAAGGAACTATGAAACTAAGGAAATCCTACAGTATAAGTACACATTTTTTATCATTAAAAAATTCTTTCTCTCCATTTTCTCACCGATCTCCACAAGCACAAATAGTTTCTTGATTTGTATTATCAATTTAGCCATTACTAAAATACAAAAGTGGTGGAGTGTGGGGAATGAGGATGTAAGAGGGAAATATTAAGTGTAACTTCCAATGACATTTGCTGTATACATCATTGGTTCTAAAGAAAATCTCTGATATATGATCATTACCAAGAATGGCTGAAATGACGTTTAAATGCAAGCTAATCAATCTTTTCAGGGCAAAATTATATTTGGGGACAAAAATACATGTGATGGCTTATGTAAGTGTGGGACCCTTGTCAAGTATGAGTCCCCTCTTGTCTAAGGACAGAACTACTTGGATGCTTCATAAGTCTCTTCTATTCCCTTCTATTCTCCCACACCTTAAAGAATGAAATGGCGTAGGATGCGTATGTATATTTGGTATTCATAACCTCATTCTAATGGTTGGCTTATGTTCAACAAAAGTCTTTAATTCAATGAAATGGCATATCTTTAATGGAAGAATAACAAAGAAGGGCAATTTGCATTTCCTGTTTGGTGAAGTGAATGCAATATATAGAATTTAGGAAGTGACTGCTAATATTGTCAGGAGGTAGTTATATACTATTACAAAAGATTTCTTTTCCAAATAATATCATACATACAGACATAATTTTTAAGTCTTAAAAAAAAAAGAGTTGTGAAGTTTACTTATTTTTTTTTTAATTTTTTGACGTGGACCATTTTTAAAGTCCTTATTGAATTTGTGACAATATTGCTTCTGTTTCATGTTTTGTTTTTTTTGACCCCAGGGCATGTGGGATCTTAGCTCCCCAACCAGGGATCGAACCTTCACCCCTGCATTGGAAGGCGAAGTCTTAACCACTGGACTGCCAGGGCAGTCCCCATGAGGTGAGAATTTTAAATCAGAGATTGAAAATATGGATACTTTAGGGTAAGTCTATGTGTGCATAGATAAATATATAAATATAAAGACATTTTTTAAATATGGGGAGAAAGAAAAATATTTGTGACATTTGTCTATTCATACAAGTTTCTACAATTTGACTGCTTAACTTATTTTCTGTGGGTTAAAGAAACCAAAGATATGATTTCTTTGCTGTTTAGATGTAAAAATTTTATAGACACTTCACAAGACAGACTGCATTCCCCCTACCCCACCCCCGTATTATCTATTTTGTGTTAGTTATTCGTATAATTTTCCTTTAGGGAATGGGCAAAAACTCATCTTATTGGCTAAATATTCTTGTACTTCAGTAAGTACAAAGTATAGCCAGAAAGTTTTACTGCGAGACTTAATCTAACTTTATTTCTTTTCATCCAATGGAAGATAAATGGCTTACGATTCTTTTTTTTTTTTTTTTAACGGAAGTACTGTTGCTGTACAACATTTTTGTGGATTTTCCATTGAAAATTTCAGCAGTTCTGTTGATGTCACATGCTAACTGAAGTCCACATTGATTGCTCTTGATTTCTCGGAGTCTTATGTTTTGGTCCTGACACATGAAAGGGGCTCCAGAATGTCTTAATGGGAGGATTTGAGACAACAACCAGACAATAATCTTTCCTGGCTGAGAGGAAGGGCAGTGGAACATGCAGCTGCATTTGCCTCACAAGCTTACTGTTCTTACATAGATTTTATTTAAGGTGTCTTGGGACACTGATCTTCTACTCAGATAGAAAGACAAGAAAAAAAAGGCCATAGTCAATATCAGAGCTATGTTAATTTAAATGTCTTTATTAGTTATATATTTTTCAAAAAAATGACTCGCTGGGTAGCTATTAAGGTACTAGAACTGATAAATGTGTACAGGGTCCTTTTGCAATAAAACTGCCTATGACTTGAAAAAAAATTCTTTATGTTCTAGATTTAACATCACCTCCTCCATAACTTTTGGAACTCAATTATGCCTCTGCTTCAGTTTTCCCAACTATAAAATGGAATTACTACCTTTCTCTGCTTTCTTTCCTGCCCTCAAATCCTGTGGACTCCTCTGAGTATTGAGTTCAAATGAATGCCCTTGTTTTAGTCTCGTTAAAGTATTGCAAACAATTCCCATTGATAAAGGCTAATGTACAAAAAATATGTATGCATATTGTGATTGTGTCATTATTGAGCTGATTTCCAGCAAACGTTCTAGACCTTTCAATTCAAAAGAATGCTGGCGCTTTGATATTTTGGCTCTTTGGTTAGCAGTGGGCACATGCCTAACAGATGCTTCTAGAAAAGGGCATTTCTTGAAGAAAATCGTAAATAAGGCAAATATACATTCCTTATATTTAGTGAATTGAATACAATATATAGACTAAAGGATGATGTTTATTTCAAAGACACCGCCATCACCTAAAAGACTTTCAGATTTCATTTTTTGTTGCTGGTATCAATGCTAGCAGCATATTCTCATTGAATAATTTTAACATAAGGGAGTCTTTGAGTATGGATTTTCTTTGAAACAACTAAAACCTTTTGGAGGGCATCTTGTGAATAAAATGAAGTGGGTAATGTTGCTTTGGTTCAAACACTGATGTGAGTTTAACGTACTAGTATCGAGACTCACTCTGTTGTGTAACTCAGATGGACTCAGAAGACAATAAGAAAAGGGAATTCCAAAAGTGTTAGCTGATGAGAGAATCACTGTAGTGACTCCTTTAACTTTCAACATTAATACATGAATGGCAGTTAAGATGGCAGTTCGTAGGATATTTGGCTAAAGGCCAGGGAAACAAGGTATTTGGAAAAAATTACCATTATAATAGAAAATTCGAGTTGGCTGAAGCTTTGGAGCCTCTCATCACAATCTTTTTCACTTACAGAGGATACTTTTGAGAATCACAAGAGTTAAGCAATTTAACCAAGTCCACAGATGTAAAATCAGAAACTGGGCCTAGAGTTAGGATACTTGACACACAGTAGAGTTTTTTTCGCACCACTGCATCATGAATGGTGACAAGTTCACTGGGCTGTCTCTCAAAATAACAAAGCTTTGTAGAGGCAAATCTCTTGACTGTGTAGTGATGTACACAGATAAGGGCTAAAGAATGCTGTATTTTTTTTATGTTAGGTCTCACCCCTTGAGTTTATAAAAACAAATTTGAGAGCTTTAAATTTTTCTGTGCATTGAAGGGTCCTAGAGAGTTTTTACCTACGAGGATGCATTCTAACAAACAGAACACTACTTTCATTCTATTGGAACATATATGTTTATTTGACATATATAGTTTGAACTTTGCCTTTTGATGTTTGTAGCAGAGGAAAAAAATTCTAATTTAATTATTCAGAGTTATGTTTATAGTTAATCTTCAAAGGAATTTTTATTGCTCAATACTTGCAGCCATTATAATTTTCAGTTTCTAAGTACATGAGCAAGAAATGTCACATTATCTTTCTTGTCGTTAAATCAAATTGCATCTGACTCCAAGCCTCTCCTTGTTTGGCTGGTAAGAGATCCAAATTCAGTCATTTTGGCAACATCCATCTGCCTCTCTAGGACCGCACAGAAATCCACGTATTTAACAGGAAGACTGGAACATGGAAGAAGGCCTCAGTTCTTTAGTCAAATATAACTTTAGTGATATGCTCAATAACCAAGCCCAGTTTTTTTCCTAAAAAATAAATTATATTTTAATTTAATTTAATTTATTTTTTTAAAATCTCTCCAATTGTGTATTTTATGGAAGCATTAGTTGTTAAGCTGGTTCTTTATTTTTTTAAAATTTATTTTATTTATTTATTTATTTTTGGCTGTGTTGGGTCTTTGTTTCTGTGCGAGGGCTTTCTCTAGTTGCGGCAAGCGGGGGCCACTCTTCATCGCGGTGCGCCGGCCTCTCACTATCGCGGCCTCTCTTGTTGCGGAGCACAGGCTCCAGACGCGCAGGCTCAGTAGTTGTGGCTCATGGGCCTAGTTGCTCCGCGGCATGTGGGATCATCCCAGACCAGGGCTCGAACCCGTGTTCCCTGCATTGGCAGGCAGATTCTCAACCACTGCGCCACCAGGGAAGCCCTAATTTTATTTTTTAGTCAACTTATTTAAACTAAAAACAAACAAACAGTTCTTTCATTTATCCCACCCCGATCCCCAGCTCTGGCAACCACTACTCTGTTTTTGGACCTATAAACTTAGTTTTAGGTTTATTCTTTTTTATGCACTCACACACACACATATATAGTATGTGTCTTTCTCTATCTGACTTATTTCACTTAGCATAAGGTCTTTGAGTTCCATCCATTTTGTTGCAAATAGCATGATTTCATTGTATTTTATGGCTGAGTAATATTCTACTGTGTGTGTGTGTGTGTGTGTGTGTATACACACACCACCTCTTCTTTACTCATTCATCCATTGATGGACACTTAAGTTGCTTCTATATCTGAGCTATTGTAAATAATGCTTCAATGAACATGAGGCTACATGTATCTTTCTGAAGTAGTGTTTTTGTGTTCTTTAAATAAATGACCAGCAGTAGAATTGCTGGATCATATAGTAGTCATATTTTTAATTTTTGAGATAGTGTTTTCCATAGTAGCTGCACCAATTTACATTTCCACCAGCAATACACAATGGTTCCCTTCTTCTCACATCCTCGCCAACACTTGTTACTTCTAGTCTTTTTTATAATATCCATTCTAACAAGTACGAAGTTGTATCTCATTGTGGTTTTGATTTGCATTTCCTTGATGATTAATGACGTTGAGCATCTTTTCATGTACCTGTTGGCTATCTGTATGTCTTCTATGGAAAAAAGTCTGTTCATTTTTTCTGCTATTTTTTAACTTGTTTTTGTTTTTGTTTGCTTGAGTTGTATGAGTTCTTTATATATTTTGCACACTAGTCCCTTATCAGATACATGATTTGCAAATATTTTCTCTCAGTAGGTTGCCTTTTCATTTTGTTGATAGTTTCCTTTGCTGTGCAGAGCTTTTTAGTTTGATGTAGTCCCACTTGTTTATTTTTGCTTTTGTTGCTTTTGCTGCTTTTGCTTTTGGTGTCAGATTCAAAAATCATCAACAAGACCTATGTCAAGGAGTTTATTGCCTATGTTTCCTACTAGGAGTTTTATGGTTTCAGGTCTTACATTCTGTAAGTCTTTAATCCATTTTGAGTTAGCTTTTGTATATAGTATAAGATAGTATTCCAGTTTCATTCTTTTGCTTGTGGCTGTCCAATTTTCCCAATACCACACATTGAAAAGACTCTCCTTTGCCCATCGTTTATTCTTGGCTCCTTGTCATAAATTAATTGACCATATATGTATGGGTTTATTCTGTTCCATTGATCTATGTGTCTGCTTTTATGCCAATACCATACTGTTTTAATTACTATACCTTTGTAATACTTTGAAATCAGGTAGCATGATGCCTCCAGCCTTGCTCTTTTTTTTCAGGATTGCTTTGGCTATTTGGGGTCTTTTATGATTCCACACAAATTTTAAGATTTTTTTGTTCTAGTTCTGTGAAAAATGGCATTGGAATTTTGACAGGGATGGCATTGAATCTGTATATTGCTTTGGGTAGTATGGGCATTTTAATAATATTAATTCTTCCAATCCATGAGCATGGAATATCTTTCCATTTATTTGGTCTTCTTTAATTTTTTTTCACTAATGTCTTATAATTTTTAATATACAGGTCTTTCACCTCTTTAATTAAATTTATTCCTAGGTATTTTGTTCTTTTTGATGCAGTTATAAATGGCACTGTTTTCTTAATTTCCTTGATTGTTCATTATTAATGTATAGAAAAACAACAGATTTGTGTACTGATTTTATAACTACAACTTTACTAAATTTTTTATTAGTTCTAACAGGTTTTTAATGGAGTCTCTCAAGTTTTTTAATATATAACATCAGGTCACCTGCAGATAGTGACACTTTTCCTTCTTTCTTTCCATGGGTGAGTTATTTTTTCCTGCCTAATTGTTCTGGCTAGGACTTCTAAAACTATGTTGAATAAAAGTGGCAAGAGTGCACATCTTTGTGTTATTCCTGATCTCAGAGGAATAGCTTTCAGCTTGTAACCACTGAGTATGATGTTAGCTGTGGGCTTGTCATACATGGCCTTTATTATGTTGAGGTATGTTTTCTCTCTACTCACTTTGTTGAGAGCTTTGATCACAAATGGATATTGAACCTTGTCAAATGCTTTTTATGCACCTACTGAGATGATCCTATGACTTTTATTCTTCAATTTGTCAATGTGGTGTATCACATTGACTGATTTGTGGATGTTGGATTATTCTTGCATCCCTGGAATAAATCTCACTTGACTGCGGTGGTGTATGATCCTTTTAACGTATTTTTGAATTCACTTTGCTAATATTTTGTTGAGGATTTTTGCATCTGTGTTCCTCAGGGGTATTGGTCTGTAATTTTTTTTCTTGTGATGTGTTTGGTTTTGGTATCAGGGTCACACTGGCCTTGTAAAACGAGTTTGGAAGAGCTCCTTCCACTTCAATTTTTCTTGGAATAGTTCTGAAGGATTGGTATTAATTCTTTGAATGTTTAGTAAAATTTACCAGTGAAGCAGTCTGGTCCTGGATTTTTGTTTGTTGGGAGGTTTTTGATTACTGATTCAATCTTCTTACTAATAATCAACATCTGTTCAGATTTTCTATTTTATCATGATTCAGTGTTGGTAGGTTGTAAGTTTCTAGGAATTTATCCATTTCTTTAGGTTGTCCAATTTGTAAGTGATTATTCATGGTAGTCTCTTATGATCCTTTGTATTTCTGTGGTATCAGTTATAATATCTCCTCTTTCATTTTTGATTTTTTTAATTTGAGTCTTTTTATTGGTGAGTCTAGCTAAAGGTTTGTCAATTTTGTTTATCTTTTCAAAGAACCAGCTCTTAGTTTCATTGATCTTTTCTATTTTCTTTTTAGTCTCTAAATTCATTTATTTCTGCTCTGACCTTTTATTTCCTTCCTTCCACTAACTTTGGGTTTTCTTCTTCTTTTTCTAGTTCCTTGAGTTGTAACATTAGGTTGTTTATTTGAGACCTTTCTGGTTTCTTGAGGTAGGCATTTATCTTTATGAACTTCCCTCCTGGAACTGCTTTTGCTGCATGCCATAAATGTTGGTATGTTACTTTTCTATTTCCATTTGTCTCAGGGTATTCTTTGATTTCTTCTTTGACCCATTGGTTGTTCAGTAGCATGTTGCTTAATCTCCACCTACTTATGAATTTTCCAATTTTCCTTGTGTAATTAATTTCTAGTTTCATAACACTGTGGTCAGAAATGATGCTTAATATTATCTCAATCCTCTTAAATTTACTAAGACTTGTTTTATGGCCTAACATATGATCTATCTTGGAAAATTTTCCATGTGCACTTGAGAAGAACATATACAATTGACCCTTGAACAACACAGTGGTTAGGGGTGCTGACCCCTTGGTGCAGCCAAAACTTCCTGTACAACTTTTGACTTTCCAAAAACTTAACTAATAACCTACTGTTGATCAGAAGCTTTACTGATAACATAAACAAATGACTGACCTGTATTTTGTATATCTACACTTTTATTCATTCATAACATACCTTTTCCTGATTTTTTTGGTATTTCTAGGCTATGCAGTTCACCTGTGAGTTTTTCAAATTGTTTCAAATCTCCAAAAGATTTTCCAATATCTTTATTAAAAAGAATCTATATATAAGTGGATCCAAGCAGTTCAACTCATGTTGTGTAAGGATCAACTGTATTCTCTTGGTTTTGTATGGAATGTTCTGTAAGTACCTGTTAGGTCTATATCATTTAAGGCTGATGTTTCTTTATTGATTTTCTGTCTGGATGATCTATCCATTGATGTAAGTGGGATATTACAGTCCCCTACTTTTACTGTATTGCTGTCTATTTCTTTCTTTAGGTCTGTTAATATTTGCTCTATATATTTAGTTGCTACTATGTTGGGTGAATAAATATTTACAAATGTTATATCTTCTTGGTGGATTGACTCCTTTATCATTATGTAATGCTCTTCTTTGTCTCTTATTATAGTATTTGTTTTAAAATGTAGTTTGTCTGATTAAATATGGCTATGCCAGCTTTCTTTTGGTTTCCAGTTGTATGGAATAACTTTTTTCCATCTCTTCACTTTCAGTCTGTGTGTTTCCTTACATCTAAAGTGAGTCACTTGTAGGCAGCATATAGATGGGTTTTGCTTTTGTTTTTGTTTTAAAACCATTCAGCCACTCTGTGGCTTTTGATTGAAGAATTTCATCTATTTACATTTGAAATAATTATTGATCAATTTATGCTTACTGCCATTTTGTTAATTGTTTCTGGCTGTTTTTGAAGTTCCTCTCTGTTCCTTTCTTCTTCTCTTGCTTTCTTCTTTTATGATTTAGTGACCAAGTCCACTTCTTCTTGAAGGTAGGTAGTGCCAGTGAAAGGAATCTTTGTTAAGTCCTTCAAGAGCAACCTCCCTAGAAGTCCCGTGTACTCAACCAACTTCCCCCAGGTTCTTCCGTACTCTTGGGGTTTCTGCAAGGCCTGAGGCCTGGATCCCTATAAATCAAGGGTTCGGTAGTCTTCCATCCCCTTCCTTTGATGCTTCCTCTATCCTGCATCTTCCTCCATTCCTCTCTCTCTCTCTCTGTCTGTCTCTCCAATCTCTAGTATAACCCCTCAATACACTGAAAACAAAAGCTGGGGAGTGAGTGTATCTTCAGGTAACAAAAGGAACACAAATTCTGGTCACTTACTGGAATGAGGATGGGAATGTAATAGAGATGTCAAAGTAAAAATAATTCTTGTTCTTTCTGATCCTTCCATAGCAGTGAAAATGAAACACAAATTAATATTTCAATAAATTATCCTATCACACGTTCTGCCATGAACGTACATTGTATTTTGATCATTATAAACACTGGTATATAAAAATAATGGCTAAGCACAATTCTTTACTACTCCAGTATCCTATCATCAGAAGGGACTCTGAAGCTGATACAGTATCAATTCCCCATTTTATAGGAAATGAAACTAAGATCCAGAGTGAGACATCTTCATTCTTACCATCGTATACTTTGGTAAAGTTAGTATTAACTCCTGGTCCAGTGACTTTGTATTAGAGAAATTCAAACACTTTTCCTTATCAATAGGAATAAATGACTCCAATGAAAACCAAAGAATTTCTTAAAGCACCAACACTGCCAAACTTGACAATAGTTTCAGAGTAATTTGCACATAGCTCTTCCCTGATACAGACTTAAACTCTAGTTAAAACCAATCAATAGGGCTTCCCTGGTGGCGCAGTGCTTGAGAATCTGCCTGCCAGTGCAGGGCACACGGGTTCGAGCCCTGGTCTGGGAGGATCCCACATGCTGCGGAGCAGCTGGGCCCGTGAGCCACGATTGCTGAGCCTGCGCGTCTGGAGCCTGTGCTCCGCAACAAGAGAGGCCGCGATAATGAGAGGTCCACGCACCGCGATGAAGAGTGGCCCCCACTTGCCGCAACTAGAGAAAGCCCTCGCACAGAAACGAAGACCCAACACAGCCATAAATTAATAAATAAATAAACCCAAAAGTTAAAAAAAAAAAAACAAACCAATCAATAAAACATTGAATAAATGCATAGAAATAGACAATTAATTTTCATTACAAATTACTTCAAATTAGAACATTCTTCCTGCCTCTCCACCTCACCTTATAGAGACAGCAGAAAATCAACATGGATAGGCATGAATAAATGAATTTTTTGTGTTTGTTTCCTCTTTTTTTTTTAAAGAGAAAGCATCTTTTAATTGAAACAAATATTCATACAGTATAGGTCACAAAAATCCAGGTCTTTCAAAAAATACAGATAGGAATAGAAAATAACCACTTTTACATGGTCATCTAGTCAATCCCTTTACTGCAGCTGAATTATGAACACATTTATAGGTAGCACCGGTGGTTGTGTTTCCTCTTTAATGATGTAATGATAGTTTGGAGGCCCCACTTTCTTATGGAATCTCCCTTACCTTTTCTCTAACCATGGCAGCTGGGGGCAAATAACATACTTGATGGGTTACCCTCTTCAGAATTCTTTAAAAAAAAGAGAGAGAGAGAGAGAACAGCAATTATTAAACTGTGAGGGAAAAAAAGTCAGAATTGTTAGGCCCCTTTTGACATGAAATTTCTAATAAAACTGGGCAAAGGATTTTTGGGTTGGATAGCCAACCCAAACAAATATAAAATAACTGAGAGTTAGAGAAATTTCAGTATTGAATCTTTAAGTTACAGTAACACCATTTAAACAACTTTATATTTTCAGTTTTCAGACCCCAGGTCTTCAGTGTGAGTGTTGTACAATCATTACTAGTTGCATATTAATTTCCAAGGGGAAAAAAAACAGTTAACTAATCCCTAAATTCTCATTATTTTGAGCTTTCTAAAACTGTTCCACCTTGTATATAAGGGACTTAAAAGGAATTTAAGGGTTTGACCATCTCAGTATTATTAATGAAGAAAATAGCTAAATGCATAGTGATAGATCTTATAAAGTATCATGGCAAAGTAGTAGGAATTTTGAAATAAAATTGTATGATATATAGTATTTTGCTTCTCATATAATATTTTGATTAGACTATAGGCAATCACTAGCAATCACTCAGGGAGGCAAAGTTTTGGTAAAATTAATAAATGCTGGATATTTTGTTTAATGATGTCATTTTCACATGGAAGTCGATTTAAATGTGTAAAATATTCTGGAGTGTATCTATATAAACATGATTCATGAGGTTTCCCTTTTAAGGAAGGGTTGACTGAAACTGATTTTGGGTAACGTGTGTCAGAATTAACCTGAGTAATTGTTAAAAGTTCAGATCTTAAGCAATTTTCTCATGAATTTTATTACTGCAGATTAAAAATTGTACCTTTTCATTCTTCTGTTTGGTGCAAACAGAAAACAAAATCCAAATCCCTCAATATTTTAAAACATAGTTTTACTCATTTAAATTGCTAGCATTTAAATGAAGTCATTGTAATTTCTCACACTAGTGGAAATATGAGTAATCAAGAATAATCAATGTAGGCCAGTCATATAAACATTTTTTCAAGTATGAAGACAAAACTGAATATATATATATTTTTCAGTTTCATAATGGAGATACAGAAACTAAATTTCTATATTGGTTAATTTTCATTGATTTTCTTACAAGTTACCCTTGTTACAAGGAATATCTAGAATTGTATCTTTAGAAGTAAACCATTTTGACATATATACATATTTCAGATATTAAATATAAATGTAAACATAATAAAAATTACTTCCTTTGGCCAATGGAATGTGGGCAGAAATGATAGTTTGACAAATCAGAAAAAAAGCAAAACAGCATGCCCTAGGTAGCTGCTGCCCCTTTTGCTTCCCATCAGAAAGAAGACACATGAAGAAAACCTGAACCCAACCGTCAGTCTGTAGCTAAGCCCAGCTGAATTGTAGCCTAATGCAGAATTCAGTGTAGTTCAGCTGAAGACGAGTGGACATCAGTCTCCTAAACATGAGGATCAATGCTTCTTGTTGTATGCCAGTAGAACTCTGATGATTATACAGCATTGTTGAAACAATAGAATAAGCTTATACAGGACACTTATAGAAATGTGAAAAATAAATACACTAATGTATAAATGTACATATATACAAATGAAATAAGTGTATAAATCATCTGAACAGAGAATTAGTCCAATATACTTCTGGATCCAGTGTCATCTTTAACAGTATGATTTGGGCAAGTCATTGTGTTACTCATATTTCTCAACTGTAGTGCTAGTGTTGGATGGGGTAGTTTTTAAGGTCCATATACAGTCGATAAAGCAAGAACACCCTTGCATTCCAAGAGTAATTAGAAGTTCCAAAGATAAATATTTCATAAGTTGAGAGTCTCTAGAAAACTATTATTGCAAATTACATGTTACGATCATTAATTCATTCAGTGGTTCCTTTGAAACAACCATCCTGAGTCCAGTATTTATGCCAAGCACAACAAGGGACGAAGAGAAAGAGATGATGTGTTTTTTTGTCTGTAAGAAGTGAAAAACTTAATAGGTGACATAATACAAAAAAGAAAAATCTAAGTGTTTTAAGAGTATTACAAACTAAGGGTTTTAAGAAGGTAATCTCTTGCAGCTGAAGAGATTAGGAAAAGCTCTTGGGAGGAAGCGCCATTCACACTGGATCTTGGTGGACATGATTTCAACGGGAAGAAATTTTAAGTCATTTGTTGACTGAAGGAAGGGCACTGAAACAGGGCAGAACTATTTATTTGAAATGCTGAGGTTTTTTTTTTCTTTCTCTTTTCTTTCAGTAGAGTATACTGTGTCAGGGACAGGGTAGATATATGGCTGAAAAGAGAGATAGGGGCTATATTTTGAGGATTTTGATTTCTATGTTCAGAAGCTTAGACTTTATCATGTAGAGGATGATTAACAACTAAAAATTTTGAAGTGTGCATAGTGAGTGCTAGAAAGTTCCAACGGGTTATATGCAGGAAGAAAAGAGATGAGGAAGACTCAAGGGGAGTTGGAAGCAGTTTTCAATGGGTCTGAGCTAAGGTGAGGGAGGGAGGGAACAGGCATTTTAATTTAATTTAATTTTTTCCTCCGGTTTTACTGAGATATAATTGACTACAGCTCTGTGTAAGTTTAAGGTGTAGGCAGACTTTTCATTTTGTTCACTGTGCAAAAGCTTTTTAGTTTGATGTCCCATTTGTTTGTTTAGTTTATTTAATCCCATTTGTTTATTTTTGCTTTTTTTTCTTGTCTGAGGAGATAAATCCAAAAACATATTACTGTTACTGATGTCAGAGAAGTTACTACGTATGTTTTCTTCTAGAATTTTTATGGTTTCAGGTCTTATATTTAAGTCTTTAATCTATTTTGAATTTATTTTTGTGCATGGTGTGAGAAAGTAGTCCTGTTTGATTCTTTTGCACAGCTGTCCAGTTTTCCTAGCACCATTTATTGAAGAGGCTGTCTTTTCCCCATTATATATTCTTGCCACTTTTGTCCTAGATTAATTGCCCATATAAGCATGGGTTCATTCTGGCCTCTTTACTCTGTTTCATTGATATATATATCTGTTTTTGTCCTAGTACAGTACTGGTTTGATTATTGTAGCTTTGTAGTATAGTTTGAAATCAGGGTGCTTGATACCTCCAGCTTTGTTGTTCTTTATCAAGATCATTTTGGCTATTCAGGGAAGGGGGCATTTTAAATACAAACCCCAGCAATATGCATTTATTTTCTTTCAGGAAGAAAGCATATTGATAAGATAAAATGGAGTTACTAAAGAGTGACTTTAAACTACTGCCAGATGATAAGAAAACAGCATTTTTAAAAAGGAAATTCAAGTATTAAAGTAATGTTTCTCAAACTTTAATAGAAGAAGTAAAACTATCGCTGTTTGCAGATGACATGATACTATACATAGAAAATATGACACTATCAGTAAACTACTAGAGCTCATCAGTGAATTGAGTAAAGTTGCAGGATAAAAAATTAATACACAGAAATCTGTTGCATTTCTATACACTAACAACAAAAGATCAGAAAGTGAAATTAAGGAAACAATCTCATTTACTGTCACCTCAAAAAGAATAAAATACCAAGGAATAAACCTACCTAAGGAGGCAAAAGATTTGTACCATGAAAAGTCTAAGATGCTAATGAGAAAAACTGAAGACCACACAAACAGATGGAAAGATATACCATGTTTTGGATTGAAAGAATCAATACTGTTAAAATAACTAAAATGCCCAAGGCAATCTACCAATTCAATGCAATTCCTATCAAATTACCAATGACATTTTTCACAGAACTAGAACAAAGAAATTTTTAATTTGTATGGAAACACAAAAGACCCCAAATAGCCAAAGCAATCCTGAGAAAAAAAAGGAGTTGGAGGAATCAGGCTCCCTGGCTTCAGACTATACTACAAAGCTACAGTAATGAAAACAGTATGGTACTGGCACAAAAACAGAAATATAGATCAATGGAACAGGATAGAAATCCCAGAAATAAACCCATGCACCTATGGTCAATTAATCTATGAAAAAGGTGGCAAGAATATACAATGGAGAAAAGACAGTCTCTTCAATAGTGGTGCTGGGAAAACTAGACAGCTACATGTAAAAGAACGAAATTAAAACATTCTCTAACACCATACACAAAAATAAACTCAAAATGTATTAAATCCCTAAATGTAAGGCCAGACACTATAAAACTCTTAGAAGAAAACATAGGCAGAACACTCTGCAATAAATTGCACCAATATCTTTTTGGATCTACCTCCTAGAGTAATAAAAAAACAACAAAAATACACAAATGGAACCTAATTAAACTTAAACTCTTTTGCACAGCAAAGGAAACCATAAACAAAACAAAAAGACAACCTACTGACTGGAAGAAAATACTTGCAAATGAAGCAACCTACAAGAGATTATTCTCCCAAATATACAAATAGCTCATGCAGCTCTATATCAAAAAAACAAACAAACAACATAATCAAAAAATGAGCAGAAGATCTAAATAGACATTTCTCCAAAGAAGACATACAGATGGCCAAAAAGCACATGAAAAGGTGCTCCACATCACTAATTATTGGAGAAATGCCAATCAAAACTATAATGAGTTATCACCTCACACCAGTAAGAAGAGCCATCATCGAAGTCTACAAAGAATAAATGCTAGAAAGGGTTTGGAGAAAAGGGAAGCCTCCTACACTGTTGGTGGGAATGTAAATTGGTAAAATCATTATGGAGAACAGTAGGGAGGTTCCTTACAAAACTAAAAATAGAAATACCATATGATCCAGCAATCTCACTCCTGGACATATATTCAGAGAAAAGCATCATTCAAAAAGATACATGCACCCCGATGTTCACTGCAGCACTATTTACAACAGCCAAGACATGGAAGCAACCTAAATGTGCATCGACAGAGGATTGGATAAAGAAGATGTGGTACATATATACGATGGAATATTACTCAACCATACAAAAAGAACAAAATAATGCCATTTGCAGCAACATGGACGGACCTAGAGATTATCATACTAAGTGAAATAAGTCCGAGAAAGACAAATATCATATATCACTCATATGTGGAATCTAATTTTAAAAATAATACAAATGAGCTTATTTACAAAACTGAGACAGACTCACAGATTTTGAAAACAAACTTTTGGTTACCAAAGGGGAAACATGGCGGGGAGGGATAAATTATGAGTTTGGGATTAACATATACACACTACTATATATAAAATATATAACCAACAAGGACCTACTATATAGCACAGAAAACACTACTCAATATTCTATAATAACCTATATGGGAAAAGAATTTGAAAAAGAATGAATATATGTATATGTATAAATGAATCACTCTGCCATACACCTGAAACTAACACAACATTGTAAATCAACTATACGCCAATAAAACTTAAGTAAAAGAAAATATACATAAACATCAATGTTCATAGCAGCACTATTTACAATAACCAAGACATGGAAGCAACCTAAATGTCCATCGACAGAGGAATGGATAAAGAAGATGTGGTGCATATACACAATAGGATACTACTCATAAAAAGTAATGAAATAATGTCATTTGTAGCAACATGGGTGGACCTAGAGATTATCATACTAAGTGAAGTAAGCCAGACAGAGAAAGACACATATAATATGCTATCGCTTGTATGTGCAATCCAAAAAAAAAAAAAGATACAAATCAATTTATTTACAAACAGATATAGATTCACAGACATAGAAAACAAACTTATGGTTACCAAAGGGGAAATGAGGGGAGGGAGGGATAAATTAGGAGGCTGGGATTAACATATGCACATTGCTATACATAAAAGAGATAACCAACAAGGACCTACTGTATAGCACAGGGAACTATACTCAATATTTTGTAATAACCTGTAAGGGAAAAGAATCTGAAAAAGAACAGATGTGTGTGTGTGTGTGTGTGTGTGTGTGTGTG
Source organism: Balaenoptera physalus (assembly GCF_965194825.1). NCBI lineage: Eukaryota > Metazoa > Chordata > Mammalia > Artiodactyla > Balaenopteridae > Balaenoptera > Balaenoptera physalus. The sequence goes on along the minus strand of NC_138887.1, from coordinate 56,615,489 downwards.
TGTATACATATATATATATACACACACATTATACATATATATATGTATAATTGAATCACTAGGCTGTACCCCTGAAACTAACATAACATTGTAACTCAACTATACTTCAATTTTAAAAATCGAAAAAAAACTGATTAAAATTGGAAAAAAAAGTTTTAATATGCATAAGAATCACCTGGGGGTTCTTGTGAAAAATGCAGATTTCCGGGTCTCAGCCCTAGAGATCTTGAAACAGTTGGTGCTGAGAGAGACCCAGCATTTGTAGTTTAATAAGTACCTCAAGAGATAACAATGCAGGTGGTTTGCAAATCATTCTTTGACACTGTTTGGAATATATAACAGTAACAATAAAAGGAAACACTTATTGCCCACTTGGCTAAATGCATGTATACAGTATCTCATTTTACCCTTTTAGGAAGCCTAAAATGTAGCTATTAATATTATTTCTCCAAGTCACAGAAAACCAAGAATTAGAGGGGTTTTACAGCACTTTAAAAGTCATAGAGTTAATAAGTGATGAATTCAGAATAAAAGTCAAAGACTGTCCAACTTCAGAACTCACATTGGATAAGTTCATGTTATTAAAGACTGTAGCTTTTGTCTCTCTTCTTATACTTTCTCTTTTCGAAACTTTCAACTGATTGGGACGAGTGCCACATTTAACAGGATTTTCTGATTAAATTTACTCCAGTAAAAAATTTCATTCCTAAGTAGAGAAAGACCAGCTGGAACATAATCAGTCATCATAGTGGGATGCCCTAGATATGAAGATGCCCATCCTACCAAGAATAATACATATGTGCATAGCAGTAATTCTAAAATAAATATAGGAAATTTCTGCAGCATGTGTTATTGTAACTATTTAAGCAAACACATAAGAACTTTAAAGTAGGACGTTATCATTGCCTAGAACATTTTTCTCTCATTTTTCTTTCCATCTTAAAACTGACAGCTCAAAATAAATCCATCATCTAGAAGTCGAAGCATTAATTGTTGAAAGGAATGGTCCACAATAAAACATGCTAAAAGTCAGATTTAACTTTATTCTTCTTAACTATCTCTTGACCTAAGCTACTATTTTTTTTTTTTTTAAGACTGAAGGGCCAGTCATTTATCTACATTTCTTATGATAATGGAAGCAGTAGTAGCTTATGGTGCTTGAAGTAAAGGAAATGAGTTAAATATGTTATGTGCCACGATTTGAAGTCCAATCAACCCAGAACAGACTTTACAAACACACTGAGAAAAAGGCCTAAAGTGGGAATCATTAATAGATTCTTTCCTCCAAAAATTTAAGGAGAAATGAACTCAAAAATTTTCCAGAGTTGGAGCAGCAATTGATATGTTATCAGTTGTAATTTTCCAGTTTCAAACCCAACAACTGTTCATTGTTATTTGTTCTTGAAGATGGTGACTGAGAAAAAGGTGATGGTAGTATGTTGTCACTTTAAACTGATAACAGAATTTTTATTTGCTTTTCTTATCAATGATATTCTTTCCGGTAGTTCCCTTGCTCCGCAAGTGAAGAAGATAGTGTTAGAAAAATTTCCTTTTAATTTCAGACTTACTAATCAAGGTCCATTTACAAAGTTTTCATTGTTTTTTCTAGGCCATGTAGAGGGAGCTTCTTTTATTTTTTTCTAATAAATCTTTATTGGAGTATAATTGCTTGACAATATCGTGTTAGTTTCTGTTGCACAACAAAGCAAAGCAGCCATATGCATACACATGTCCCCATATCCCCTCCCCCTTGAGCCTCCCTCACATCCTCCCTATCCCACCCCTTGAGGTCATCACAAAGCACTGGGCGGATCTCCCTGTGCTATGCTGCTGCTTCCCACGAGCCAACTATTTTACATTCGGTGGTATATATACCTCGATGCTATGCTCACTTCGTCCCAGCTTCGCCCTCCCACCTCATGTCATCAAGTCCATTCTCTATGTCTACCTCTCTATTCCTGCCCTGCAACTACGTTCATCAGTACCATTTTTTTTTTTTAAGATTCCTTTTTTTTTTCACATCTTTATTGGACTATAATTGCTTTACAATGGTGCGTTAGTTTCTGCTTTATAACAAAGCGAATCAGCTATACATATACATATATCCCCATATCCCCTAACTCTTGCATCTCCCTCCCACCCTCTCTATCCCACCCTTCTAGGTGGTCACAAAGCACCAAGCTGATCTCCCTGTGCTATGTGGCTACTTCCCACTAGCTATCTATTTTACATTTGGTAGTGTATATATGTCCATGACACTCTCTCACTTCGTCCCAGCTTACCCTTCCCCCTCCCTGTGTCCTCAAGTCCATTCTCTACATCTGCATCTTTATTCCTGTCCCGCCCCTAGGTTCTTCAGAATCATTTTATTTTTTAGATTCCGTGTATATGTGTTAGCATACGGTATTTGTTTTTCTCTTTCTGACTTCACTCTGTATGACAGACTCTAGGTCCATCCACCTCACTACAAATAGCTCAATTTCGTTTCTTTTTATGGCTGAGTAATATTCCATTGTATATATGTGTCACATCTTCTTTATTCATTCATCTGTTGATGGACACTTAGGTTGCTTCCATGTCCTGGCTATTGTAAGTAGAGCTGCAATGAACATTGTGGTACATGACTCTTTTTGAATTATGGTTTTCTCAGGGTATATGCCCAGTAGTGGGATTGCTGGGTCATATGGTAGTTCTATTTTTAGTTTTTTAAGGAACCTCCATCCTGTTCTCCATAGTGGCTGTATCAATTTACATTCCCACCAACAGTACAAAAGGGTTCCCTTTTCTCCACACCCTCTCTAGCATTTATTGTTTGTAGATTTTTTGATGATGGCCATTCTGACTGGTGTGAGGTGATACCTCATAGTAGTTTTGATTTGCATTTCTCTAATTAGTGATGTTGAGAATCCTTTCGTTTGCTGGCAATCTGTATATCTTCTTTGGAGAAATGTCTATTTAGGTCTTCTGCCCATTTTTGGATTGGTTTGTTTTTTTGATATTGAGCTGCTTGTAAATTTTGGAGATTAATCCTTTGTCAGTTGCCTCATTTGCAAATATTTTCTCCCATTCTGAGGGTTGTCTTTTTGTCTTGTTTATGATTTCCTTTGCTGTGCAAAAGCTTTTAAGTTTCATTAGGTCCCATTTGTTTATTTTTGTTTTTATTTACATTTCTCTAGGAGGTGGGTCAAAAAGGATCTTGCTGTGATTTATGTCATAGAGTGTTCTGCCTATGTTTTCCTCTAAGAGTTTTATAGTGTCGGCCTTACATTTAGGTCTTTAATTCATTTTGAGTTTATTTTTGTGCATGGTGTTAGGGAGTGTTCTAATTTCATTCTTTTACATGTAGCTGTCCAGTTTTCCCAGCACGACTTATTGAAGAGGCTGTCTTTTCTCCATTATATGTTCTTGCCTTCTGTGTCGTAAATTAGGTGCCTATATGTGCATGGGTTTGTCTCTGGGCATTCTATCCTGTACCATTGATCTATATTTCTGTTTTTGTGCCAATACCATACTCTCTTTATTACTGTAGCTTTGTGGTATAGTTTGAAGTCGGGGAGCCTGATTCCTCCAGCTCCGTTTTTCTTTCTCAAGATTGCTTTGGCTGTTCAGGGTCTTTTGTGTTTCCATATGAATTGTAAGATTTTTTGTTCTAATTCTGTGAAGAATGCCATTGGTAGTTTGATAGGGATTGCACTGAATCTGTAGATGCTTTCGGCAGTATAGTCATTTTCACAATACTGATTCTTCCAATCCAAGAACATGGTATATTTCTCCATCTGTTTATGTCATGTTTGATTTCTTTCATCAGTGTTTTATAGTTTTCTGAGTACAAGTCTTTCACCTCCTTAGGCAGGTTTATTCCTAGGTATTTTATACTTCTTGTTGCAACAGTAAATGGGAGTGTTTCCTTAATTTCTCTTTCAGGTTTTTCATCATTAGTGTATAGAAATGCAAGAGATTTCTGTGCATTAATTTTGTATCTGGCAACCTTACCAAATTCATTGATTAGTTCTAGTAGTTTTCTGGTGGCATCTTTAGGATTCTCTATGTATAGTATCATGTCATCTGCAAACAGTGACAGCTTTACATCTTCTTTTCCAGTTTGTATTCCTTTTATTTCTTTTTCTCCCCTGATTGTCATGGCTTGGACTTCCAAAACTATGTTGAGTAAGAGTGGCTAGAGTGGACATCCTTGTCTTTTTCCTGATCCTAGTGAAAATGCTTTCAGTTTTTCACCATTGAGTATTATGCTTGCTGTGGGTTTGTGATATATGGCCTTTATTATGTTGAGGTAGGTTCCCTCTATGCCCATTTTCTGGAGAGTTTTTACCATAAATGGGTGTTGAATTTTTTCAAAAGCTTTTTCTGCATCTATTGAGATGATCATATGGTTTTTATTCCTTAATTTGTTAATGTGGTGTATCACATTGATTGATTTGCGTATACTGAAGAATCCTTGCATCCCTGGGATAAATCCCACTTGATGATGGTGGATGATCCTTTTAATGTGCTGTTGGATTCTGTTTGCTAGTAATTTGTTGAGGATTTTTGCATCTATGTTCATCAGTGATATTGGTCTATAATTTTCTTTTTTTTGTGTGATATCATTTTCTGGTTTTGGTATTTGGGTGATGGTGGCTTTGTAGAATGAATTTGGGAGTTTTTCCCCATCTGCAGTTTTTTGAAAGATTTTGAGAAGGATTGGTGTTAGCTCTTCTCTAAATGTTTGATAGAATTCACCTGTGAAGTCACCTGGTCCTGGACTTTTGTTTGTTGGAAGATTTTTAATTACAGTTTCAATTTCATTCTTTGTGATAGGTCTGTTTATGTTTTCTAATTCTTCCTGGTTCAGCCTTGGAAAATTGTACCTTTCCAAGAATTTGTCCATTTCTTCCTGGTTGTCCATTTTATTGGCATATGGTTGTTTGCAGTAGTCTCTTATTATCCTTTGTATTTCTGTGGTGTTAGTTGTGATTTCTCCTTTTTCATTTCTAATTTTATTGATTTGTGTCCTCTCCCTTTTTTTCTTGATGAGTCCAGCTAAGGGTTTATCAACTTTGTTTATCTTCTCAAAGAACCAGCTTTTAGTTTTATTGATCTTTGCTATTGTTTTCTTCATTTCTACTTCATTTGTTTCTGCTCTGATCTTTATGATTTCTTTCCTTCTACTGACTTTGGGTTTTCTTTGTTCTTATTTCTCTAGTTGTTTTAAGTGTAGTGTAGATTGTTTGAGATTTTTCTTGTTTCTTGAGGTGAGACTGAATTGCTATAAACTTCCCTCTTAGAACTGCTTTTGCTGTGTCCCATAGGTTTTGGGTTGTTGTGTTTTCATTGTCATTTGTTTCTGTGTATTTTTTTATTTCTTCTTTGATTTCTTCAGTGATCTCTTGGTTATTTAGTAGCTCACTGTTTAGCCTCCGTGTATTTGTTTTTTTTACAGTTTTTTTCTGTAACTGATTTCCAATCTCATAGCATTGTCATCAGAAAAATGCTTGATACGATTTCAATTTTCTTAAATTTTCTGAGGCTTGATTTGTGACCCAAGATGTGATCTATCCTGGAGACTGTTCCATGTGCACTTGAGAAGAAAGTGTATTCTGCCACTTTTGGGTGGAATGTTCTATAAATATCAATTACATCTATCTGGTCTATTGTGTCATTTAAGCTTGTGTTTCCTTATTTATTTTCTGTTTGGATGATCTGTCCTTTGGTGTAAGTGAGGTGTTAAAAGTCCCCTACTATTATTGTGTTACTTTCAATTTCTCCTTTCATGTTTGTTAGCATTTGCCTATGTATTGAGATGCTCCTATATTGGGTGCATAAACATGTATAATTGTTATATCTTCTTCTTGGATTGATCCCTTGATCATTATGTAGTGTCCCTCCTTATCTCTTGTAACAGTCTTTATTTTAAAGTCTATTTTATCTGATACAACTATTGCTACTTTAGCTTTCTTCTGATTTCCATTTGCGTGGAATATGTTTTACCATCCCTTCACTTTCAGTCCGTATGTGTCCCTAGGTCTGAAGTGGGTCTCTTGTAGACAGCATATATACAGGTCTTGTTTTTGTATCCATTCAGCCAGTCTGTGTCTTTTGGTTGGGGCATTTAATCCATTTACATTCAAGGTTATTATCGATATATATGTTCCTATTACCATTTTCTTAATTGTTTTGGGTTTGTTTTTGTGGGTCTTTTTCTTCTCTAGTGTTCCCTGCTTAGAGAAGTTTCTTTAGCATTTGTTGTAAAGCTGGTTTGCTGGTGCTGTATTCTCTTAGCTTTTGTTTGTCTGAAAAGCTTTTGACTTCTCCATCAAATCTGAATGAGATCCTTGCTGGGTAGAGTAATCTTGGTTGTAGGTTTTTCTCTTTCATCACTTTAAGTATATCCTGCCACTTCCTTCTGGCCTGAAGAGTTTGCACTGAAAAATTAGCTGTTAACCTTATGGGGATTCCTTTGTATGTTATTTTTTGTTTTTCCCTTGCTGCTTTTAATATTTTTTCTTTGCATTTAAATTTTGTTAGTTTGATTAATATGTGTCTTGGTGTGTTTTTCCTAGGGTCTATCCTGTATGGGACTCTCTGTGCTTCCTGGACTTGGGTGACTATTTCTTTCCCCATGTTAGGGAAGTTTTCCACTATAATCTCTTCAAATATTTTCTCAGACCCTTTCTTTTTCTCTTCCTCTTCTGGGACCCCTGTAATTGAAATGTTGATGTGTTTAGTGTTGTCCCAGAGGTCTCTGAGATTTTCTTCAATTCTTTTCATTCTTTTTTCTTTATTCTGCTCCTCAGCAGTTATTTCCACCATTTTGTCTTCCAGCTCACTTATTCGTTTGTCTGTCTCCGTTATTGTTATTGATTCCTTCTAGTGTACTTTTCATTCCAGTTCCTGTGTTGTTCATCTCTCTTTGTTTGTTCTTTAGTTCTTCTAGATCTTTGTTAAACATTTCTTGTATTTTCTCAATCCATGCTTCCATTCTATTTCCGAGATTCTGGATCATCTTTACTATCTTTACTCTGAGTTCTTTTTCAAGTAGATTGCCTATTTCCTCTTCATTTATTTGGTCTTGTAGGTTTTTACCTTGCTCCTTCATCTGTGATATATTTTTTTATCGTCTCTCTCTTTTATTTTTTATGAGTGGGATTGTGTTCCTGTTTTACTGGTTGTTTGGCCTGAGGCTTCCAACACTGAAGTCTGTAGGCTATTTTGTAGAGCTGGGTCTTGGTGCTGAGATGAGGAGCTCTGTGAGACCTCACTCCGATGAATATTCCCTGGGGTCTGAGGTTCTCTGTTAGCTCAGTGGTTCGGAATTGGAATTCCCACTGCAGGACCAACGCCCGAACCCAGGCTCATGAATCAAGATCCCGCCAGCCACGAGGGGCAGCAAGAAAAAAAAGAGAGAATAACAAAGTAAAAAATAAAATTAGACTAGGAAACTAACAGATATGTTAGAAAGAATGTAAAAATAAAAATATAGACAAATCAACAACCAGAAGGTACATCAGTACCACAATAGTAAAAAAGAGGAGGAGGGAAAAGGAAAAAAAAAAGGCAGGGGTGGGGCAGGAAAGGCCTTGGCTGTGGCGAACAGGGCTAAGCAACAGCGAGGTTTGTGTGGTTTGCGGAGCCAGTGCTCAGGACCCACAGGGCTGGAAAAGGCCCTGAGGGCTGTGGGGGGTGGGGCTTAGGCTCAAGAAACAGAAGGGGCCCAGGTGTGCCCCCCACCCCTGGTCTCAGAGGGCAGGGGACCTTACCTGGGAGCCCAGCAGGCTTCCTGGGCTCAAGTGGGTGGGGTAAATACCCTCCTCTCCTCTCCTGCTCCTCTAGTCTGGGGTCTGAGAAGTCCCCTCCTGCCTGCCTCTCCTGATCTCCCGGGCCACCCTCCTATGTCCCCAGGACCAATGCGGGTGTGGGGGAGAAGGGGGAGCCTTGGAGGGCAGGGGACCGGCCTGGGAGCTCAGCAGGCTCCCTGGGCCCCAGTGGGCAGGGCAATCGCCCTCCACTCCTCTCCTGCTCCTCCTGGATGGCCCCTCCCTCCTGCCACTCCTGATCTCCCTGGCCTCCCTCCTATGCCCCCAGGAACCACACTGCCTGGATGGGGCTTTGGAGGTGGGGGAACCGACTTGGGAGCTCAGCAAGCTCCCCCGCCCGAGTGGGCCAGGCAATCACCCTCTGCTCCTCTCCTGCTCTTCCTGGAAAGTCCCTCCCACCTGCCTCTCCTGATCTCCCCAAGTTCAGGGGCACCGATCTTGTCTGGCCTCCACTTCTCCTCCCCCCCTCGGTCCCCCTATGTCCTACCAGTTCATTCTGGGGTTCCTCCCGTCTCCTCGGGGGTCAGAGTTCCCCACCAGCAGCCGGCAGGCACCCTAGTTGTGGGGAGACGCTAACTCCGCATTTTCCCACACCGACATCTTGACTCCTTGGGAGCTTTTATTTAAAGTTTATTCAGAACCAGCTATGTCCCAGACACTGTGCTAAACTATATGCAGAGCCCTGGTGGGTACTGATTTCTCTGCTCTCCTTTCCATTTGTATCCAGCTTGCTGTGTATCTTCTTTTATCCTCCAGGAACTTATTAACCCTTCAAGCATAAGGGAAAAATTAAAGTCTACTCAGTACCATGAACAGAAATTTTGATATATGATAAAGTATGTATATTTGAAAAATCTATCAAATGAGAGTGGCTGAATTTCTTTAATTCCTTTAAAAGAATCATTCATCAGAGGTGCTAGACATTTGGGGCTGACAGAAAATGTATCAGATAGTCCTTCAAGATCCCATTTTACATATGTCCTCTGGTTTATACTTCAGCATAAACTTTTTGATTACTTGATAATGTGGAGAGAGCCTGGCAATAGTTCTAGAAATGGAAGACTGACAACAGGGTGCCACAGTTATTTACTTAGGATATGATTTTATTTATTGTGAAACCAAAGAGAATCAACTGAAACTGTTTAAAACCAATGTATAAATATGAAAAGCAGACACAAAATGAATACATCTAAATCAATATTCTTACATTTATCAAAAAACTACATCAATGATAAAAAGAATATCCCACTCCTAACAAAAAAATACAAAGTAATAAACCTAAAAAATGGACAGAACTTACATGAAAAATCTCTAGAAAATTATTATCTTTTTATGTAACATTTGCATAAATGAAGAGATAGATAGCAGATGTGAATACTCAATATTGCAAAGATGTTGATCCATTCCAAGTGAATGCTATAAATTTAGCACAATTCCACTCAATATCCCCATTAGATTTTTCTTATAAAAATAAATAAGTGCATTTTCTTTTTGATGGAATGACTTTCTATCTCCAACTTTTGTTTCATTTTCTGGCAGCAACTTATATTCTTTAAGTGAATTATCAGCCTGCAATACTCGTTTTATTTTTTTCAGTTTAGAAAAATCTCTCTCAGCCTCACGTATTCCGCAAGCTACCATTTGTTTCCCCTTTCTCTTTACAGCAGTACTCCACCAAAGATTTGTCTATATTTTTAAAGTTTCCCTCTATCTAGTCTTTCTTCAATTCACCCTAACTCTCCACCAGAATGCTTTTATCAAGGTCACCAAGCAACATGACATCCAACATCCATATTACTAAAACTAATTGTCCTTTCCCAGTCCTTATTGTATTTGACCTGTCAGCCTCCTTAAACACAGCGAGTTCAAGCATGTTTTTCTCTTAACCTCCAGGATACCACACTCTCCTAGTCTTCCTATTTCCTTACAGTCTTCTTCCTCTCAGGCTCCTTCTTATGGATCCTCCTCAGCTCCCTGATCTCTAAATTTTGGGGTGACTCCCAGTTTGGTCCTTAGATCTTTTTTCTGTTGATATATAAGTTCTAGGTGGTCTTATCCAAACTCAAGTCTTTAAATACCACCTACAGGTATTCTGAACATTCCCAAATTCATGTTTGCGATTGAGCCCTTTCCCTTGATTATCTGACTCATACATTCAATTGATGACTTGAAGCTTCACTTGGACGTGCATTAGGCATAGTCAATGGACAGTCGTCAAACTCAGCTCCTATATCCATCACCTCCAAACCTGCTTCTCTCACAGCATTTCCCCATCTCTGTAGATGGCAGATCCATCTTGCCAGATACTTTGGAGACGTTCTTGACATTTTTCTTTCCGTCTCACACCCTCCATCTATTCCATCAGCAAAGTCTTTTGTCTTTTACTTTAAATGTATCAGATTCTGATCACTTCTTAACACATCCACTGCTGTCACCCTAGATTAAGCCTGCATCTTCTCACTTGAACTAGAGCAAGCAAAAGCCTCTTACAACTTTGCCATGGACTGCATGTTTGTGCCCCCTCAATTCATATGTTGAAACCTAGTGCCCAATATAATGATATTAGGAGGTGGCGTCTTTGAGAGGTGCTTAGGACACGAGAGTGGAGCCCTTAAGAAAGGTATTAGTGCGCTTATAAAAGAGGCCCTGGGGGCTTCCCTGGTGGCGCAGTCGTTGAGAATCTGCCTGCCAATGCAGGGGACACGGGTTGGAGCCCTGGTCTGGGAAGATCCCACATGCCATGGAGCAACTAAGCCCGTGTGCCACAACTACTGAGCCTGCGTGTCTGGAGCCTGTGCTCCGCAACAAGGGAGGCCGCGATAGTGAGAGGCCCGCGCACTGCGATGAAGAGTGGCCCCCGCTTGCCACAACTAGAGAAAGCCCTCGCACAGAAACGAAGACCCAACACAGCCATAAATAAATAAATAAATAAATAAATAAATTTATTAAAAAAAAAAAAAGAGGCCCTGCCCAACTCTGTAGATCCTTCTAGCATGTGAAGATACAACAAGAACTCAGCAGTCTACAACCTGGAAGAAGAGGGTTCTCACCAGAACCCACTATGCTGGTACCCTCATTTACACTTAAAGCCTCCAGAATTGTGAGCAATATATTTCTGCTGTTTATAGGCCACCTAATTTATGATGTTTTGTCATAGCAGCCTGAAAGTACTAAGATACTCTTCTTCTTGCTTATGTCCTTATTCCCCTAAAATTATTGCCAGCAGAGCAGCAAGCAGAATCCTTTCAAAATGTAAGTCATCACAGCTCCGCCCAAAATTTTGCAAGAGCTTTTCATCTCACCCAGAGAGATAAAAAGTCACCACAATGGCCTATAGGATCTTAAATGATATATTAGTCATCTATGGCTATATAACAACTTACCCCAAAACTTAGAGGCTTAAGACAAGAAATGCTTATAAATCACAATTTTTGTAGGTCAGGAATCTGGGGGCAACTTAGTTGGTTCCTCCGGCTCAGGGTCTCTTAGAAAGCTGTAATCAAGGTGTCAGCCAGGGCTGTTGTCTCATAGAAAGGGTCCACTGTGGAAGACCCACTTCTAGTCTCACTCAGGTGGTTGTTGGAAGGTTTCAGTTCCTTGCTGACTGTTGGATGGAGGTCTCCCCTAGTTTTGTCACAGGCCTCTCCTTAGGTCAGTTCACAACATGGCAGCTGGCTTCCATCAGATCAAGCAAGCAAGAAAGTAAGAGAAGTCAAGCAAATTTAGAACCAGAGTCTTTTTACACTTAACCTTGAAAGTGATATCCCAGGATTACTGTTTTATTTTCTTTACCAGAAACAAGTCACTAGGTCCAGCTCACACTAAATCATTGGTAGTCAAACACGAGCATGAATGCCAGGAGGTGGGCACCATTGGGAGCCAACTTAAAAGTGGCCCATGACTTAAAGGGGCCCATGACTTAGAGGGGCAAATGACTGCCCCTTTTCCATTACACATTGTGGCTTTTTCTCTTGCCATTTTCATCTCGGTCGCTCTGCTTTAATTACATTGGCTCCATGGATATCCCATGTGTGAGCTATACCCACTCAGGCCATTTGAGCTAGACAGGTTGAAGAGATTTTTGATTTTTAAACGTTGTATCCAAATCCTAAGAAGTTGTCTGGAGGAACAAGGATGGTAGTTATCTCATCTCAGCTTCATAGGAATCCACTGTTGTCCTGAAATCAGGAGCATGTTTAGTATCTTGCTGCTGAGAGTAGGCTATGTGACGTATTATCATGAATTCACAGCATCGTGCATGATGGAAAGTATCTCAGAAATCATATGAAGCTGGCCTTGTGAACTGCAGGATTCTCTTGACCAGTTATGATTTTATCAGCAGGTAGGAAGTGAATCTCAATTATCCCAGAGCTTGTTCATTAGTTAAGATAAGAATGTCATGGTGGCTGCAATGTTCAGAATGATCAGAATGATCAACAGCAACAAACAAACAAACAAAAAACCAAGAGGAGAACAAAACTATTATGAAAGTTTACCAGGTTGAGCTTCACAGGACTTGAAGCGAAGGCTACAGACAACCTAGAAAGCCTGTGAATGAACTGAAAAGTGAATATGATAGGATAGGGGTAAAATATACCATTATTATAGAAGCAAGGCCAGAGATGTGTACCTAAATTGTGACTGTGAAATAGTACACATCATTAATCTGTTCTGATGGAACAGTGAGAGGAAGCGAGAAAGTCTAAAGGACAATAGTATTATAAGAACTCCATTTTGATACAATATCTTGCCTTTGTTCCACCAGCTCTTTCATTAGTAACTCCTTATAAAGGTTGGCTACATTAGCAGATACTCCTTCAGACAAAGATCAGGCTTTGTGGGTTTCCATGGAACTTTACTGATGATTAATAAGTATTAAATAATTAATTTCAACTCAGCAAACAATGACAGGATCTTCAACAATAGTACATTTTCCCATTACATTATCTACAGATAAACAAATAAAAAGAAAACAATAGTATGATTATTTAGAGTATATCTTTTTCACTAAGTTGCCATCTCCTACAAAACATTTATAGCGTATTTATTATGAACTCATATTTTCTATTTAAATATCAGGTAAAATTTGAGTATTATAATTACCAGTGTAAGTATCAAACACTAAGAAAGAATACTTAAATAGAAGTAATTTTACCATAGTATTAAAAGTTCTAGACCTTTTAAAATTCTTACTCTGTAAAAAGTTCACTGTAAGTTAGATTACTAAGGCAAACATTCCCAGTCGCTCTATAGCACATAAATAGTAAGGTTTTTAATATTATATGGTAATGGAAAGGGGTCATGGTTTAGATTAAATGTTTCTAATGCTAGCTAATCATATTCAGAGTTCTCTTTACCTAACATTGTTTACCTGACATTTAAAAATGGGAAGAAATGCATCTAAATCTATACTACACGTTTGAAATTGATAGTTTATATTTGGTATAAAAGGGATAAAATTTATAGTCCTGAGTGACAATTTTATGTAACAAGGCATGAGAATGTAAAATTCCATTCAAATTCCCCTCTTATCACTATTCATGAAAACAGCATTTCTCAGCTGGGAAAGCTAACAGCGATATTACATGGTGACATTATTTCAGAAGAGTTGTCTACGATGCAGAATATCTAATTTTTTCACACATGAGTAAGGACTATGTAAAATTTAGCATTTAAGTTGCATTCTGTACACAATATTTTAAAGGGCAAGGGTAAGTACTTTTTGAAATAATATAATAACCTAAATTAATTTCAAAACAAAACTTAATATTCATGTACTTCTTTTCTTTCAAGTCTTTCCAAACAGCTTTTCCAAAAAGAATAGTATATCTTGATATACTAAAAATACAAACACTATTATTGCTGCTTTAGTAAAAAGGGAACTGGAGCATGGAATTGCATAAATGATTTTTCGAAGGGAACCCAAATAAAGTATAGGGGTAGAAGAATCATAATATAGCCACAGTATTCCTCATTTTAGTGCTTGATGCTTTTCTTTTAAATATTAAAACCAGTGAAACAGCCTAATAACATCATGTACAAGCAAGGAAGATGTTAACTGCCCTGTTTTCACAACCTTATGGAATCACAGCTGATGCAAAACCATGCAGTTTAATCCCCTGTATTTATGGACAAGGAAATTTAAATTTAGAGGCATTGTGACCTGCTCAAGACCACAGAGTATGTAAATAGCACATACAAGAATCAAACTCAGGTGTCCTTTATCCCTTGTATAGTCCTGTGTCCACTATGATTAAAATGAAAGAATTTATTCGGGTTGCCAGATATCAATACTTTGATCCTTTATGTAATTAGATTAATGGTATACAGAGTTTTGCTTTTGACTTTAGTATGTTTCAAATATAGTCTGCACATGAGGCATTATACTGCACCTGCCTTTTATATTTAAGAGGTAACATAAATTTAATAATCATTTTTACCTAATTCAGAAATAACAAGAAAATATTTGCTACTCTTCACAGCTGATTTTCCACTTATTTATTTTTTAACAAAATAGCCACCAACTCTTATATTCCTGCAACTTAGCCATCTAAAGCAGGTGTCAGCAATCTTCTTCTGTAAAGAGCCAGGCAGTAAATGTTTTTGTAACTACACAATTCTGGTGTAACCCCCAGGGTTTGTAGCATGAAAGCAGCCACAGACAATAGGCGACTGAACGGAAGTAGCCATGTTTCAATAAAACTTTATTCACAAAAACAGATCATTGGCCCATGGGCTGTAGTTTGTCGACCCTATCTAAAGCATGGTGATTGCAGAATGAAGGACCAAGATGGTGACATGCTATGGCATTTCAGTTCAGGAGTATTTCAAGTTCTGTAATAAGAGCACCATCAAAGTCTGAGAGTTCTGGTTTTCATAAGTGATAGCTAGAGACCTGCTGAGTTGGCATAACTTTAAAAAAATAAAATATCTTAACCTTTCTCAGATTTCTTTTTTTTAATAGTTATCTTAGTGTTATTACTGGCATCCTATTTTTAGGAGAGAATTAGACAATATACAGAGTTTAAACTTTTTTTTTTTTTTGGCCATTTTGTGCGGCTTGTGGGATCTTAGTTCCCCGACCAGGGATGGAACCTGCACCCTTGGCAGTGAAAGCGTGGAGTCCCAACCACTGGACCACCAGAGAATTCCCTACAGAGTTTAGATAACACATTATATTCTTTCTTAATTTGAACCTTTCCAAACCTTTGACCCTCACACCCATTTGTCTCATCACTCATTTTTGTCTCTTCAGAATCCCAGTGAAACGCCAATAAAAGAATTGAAAACAAACTAGTGAATGTAACAAAAAAGAAGCAGACTCACGGATATAGAGAACAAACTAGTGGTTACCAGTGAGGAGAGGGAAGGGGGGAGGGGCAATATAGGAGGAGGGAATGAAGAGGTGCAAACTATTAGGTACAAAATAAGCTACAAAGACACATTACACAGCACAGGGGCTATAGTCAAAGTTTTATAATAACTATAAATGGAGTATAACCTGTAAAAATCGTGATTCACTCTACTGTACACCTGAAACTTAAATAATATTGCACAGCAACTATACTTCAGTGTTATATAAAGAATTTAAAAAGGTATAAATTCACAAGGTTACAGAGGACCAGAGGAGTAAAATGATGGGCCAAAATTCTAAGCCCATTTTTGGAAGAAGGGAACCAGAGGGAGTGGTGTTGAGTCAGATTAGTGGAGGAAGCTCAGGGTAAAGTACCTGCAGGGGAGGCCCTTCCGGGGGGAGAGCTGATCCCAGCTTCAGGGTGCAAAGTACCGGGAGACTCAGCACTTGAAGGCAAGTATCAGGGCAAGTTGACAAGGAAGTTAAGATGTGAGGCATGGAAGCAAAGATTGGATTAGAGTTTGCATATAAAAAGTGTAGTTGCCTTTTTCCCACTCCCAGGGTCCAACTGTCTCACAACCTTACATCCCTTCAATGCCTCCATAATTAGTAGGTACTGGACATTTACTTGGAAGTAACTGAGCCAGAGAAGCTCAGGGCTCAGGGACATCCAGTCTGATGGGGAGCTGGAGAGGAATGGGACAGAAAGCAAGGAGATCAAGCTCCGGTCAGCACAGTGAATTCGAGACCGTCTAGGCTTCCTTGTACCTTGTTCCCAGAACACCAGCCATAAAGCCCAAGGAGACTTCTCCTGAGAAACTAATAGTCCTGGAGAAGAAAAGAGAAAACAAAAAAGCCTCACTAAAGGACTTCCCTGGTGGCGCAGTGGTTGACAGTCTGCCTGACAATGCAGGGGGCCCGGGTTCGAGCCCTGGTCCGGCAGGATCCCACATGCCGTGGAGCAACTAAGCCCATGCGCCACAACTACTGAGCCTGCGTTCTAGAGCCCGTGCGCCACAACTACTGAGCCTGTGCTCTAGAGCTCACGAGCCATAACTACTGAAGCCCGCACACCTAGAACCCGTGCTCCACAGCGAGAGAAGGCCCCGCAACAAGAAGCCCGCACACCGCAACAAAGAGTAGCCCCCGCTCGCCACAACTAGAGAGAGCCCATGTGCAGCAACGAAGACCCAATGCAGCCACAAATAAATTAATTAATTAAAAAAAAAACCCCACTATGTCTTAACATATGAGGGTCTCAGTTATTCACCCTAAATTCTCAAACCTCAGACTAAGGGCAAGTGGATTATGACATACTGGAATGATACGGTGAGAATAAAACATCAAACAATGAAAAATCTGGGTCCTAGAGCTCAGGATAAAGATCATTAAAATTGGAAAAGAAGAATATAATTATTCAATACTAATTAAACACAATGCATCAAGTGGTAAGACAAGCATTTGAAACATGTACATACTGATTTATTCTCAATGACAGTCTTGTGGAATGATTCTCGTTATCTTCAATTAATCAATTACTAAACTGAGACCAAAAAATACAGGCGAGTTGCTACTGTTATAAAAGTAATTTTTACAGGTTGTATATTGTTCCCAACTCCTTTCCAGTAGAAGGATTATATATGTCTGCTCCTCGCTGTATCGTTTGCAATGCCTCCCTGAGGAAGGAATATACTTTTGCAGGTCATGAGCATCATACTTGTTTATATGACTTACTCTAGACATATACGTAAGCTATATTCAATTAGAAACTTCAAGAACAATCACATGAATTTGTTATTGTTCTTTTCCTTTTTCCAGAAGATAGGATTTTCTCCTTCAGCCTGGCTCCAGGATAAATAAAGCATGTGAAACAGAGTAGAATACATATGACATAAAATATAAGCAAGGAAGTAAAATTTTGTGTTGTAAACAAACAAAGTTCTCAAACCTCACTTCCCTGTCTCTCCTTTCCAATCTCTCCTCCCCACCCCAGCTCCTCTCAGCTTTTCAGCATTTTATTATTATATGTGGTTTGTCAGCTAAAGATCACCAGTTACTGCAAGAAAGTCTGACACAAAAGAAAAAGACACCAAATAAAACAAAAAAGAAAACTCCAGAATAGGAACCTAGAGGAAACAGACCTAACACAGGAAATAGAAGGATACTTACATTTAATAGCGTCAGAGGTATAAGAATATTTATTACATCTCCAAAATGGGAACGGAATGCTATTATAAAGGAGCAATGATAGACTAAAAGGAAATCTCTTAAAATTAAAAGTATGACAGTGACTATAAATCAAAGGTAGAAAGATAAAAAGAGAAAATCTCATAAATTAGAACAATGAAGAAGTGAAAAATAAAGAAAAAATAAAATCAAAGGATTGATCCCAAGTGACGAACATCCAACAAAGAGAGTTTTCTGGAAAGACACAAAAGAGAAGGGAGTTAAATTACCAAAGAAGCAACAAAAGAAAAATTTTGAGAAATTATAAATACTTAAAAAAAAATTCATAAAGTGTTGAGCATATTTTAATATTTTCTAGTCTATAGTACTTTTATATATAAAGAATGGTTATAATAGAGATCAGAAAATGTGATACTATAAAATTTAGAGCAGTTTTGAAACACTGACAAATGAAATGAATTACGTATAATGTAGGAGAGGCTAACTTTGATCTATTCTGCTTTAGTCAGATAGGAAATGGGAATACTGTATTCTGTATCATACTTTCAAGGGATAGATATTCCAAGGATGGAGTAATGGAATGAGTAATGGGCAATTTACTGTATCAGTTATTTATTGGTAGGTAGATTTGAAACCAAATCTTTGTGGTTTCAAACAACAATCATTTCGTTTGTTCATGATTCTGGAAATCAGCAATCTGAGCTGGGCTCAGCCAGGCAGATCTTCTGCTGGTCTTGTCGGGGGTCATTCATGCAACTATAGTCATCTGGTCACTAAACTAGGACTGGAGACCTCCTTTATGTGTCTAACAATTTGTGATGGCTAACAGCTGAGCCACTCTCATCCTCTGGGAGACCATCCCAGGCGTCTTCACACGGATGTCTCAGATTCCAAGAAAGTGAGACTAGAGGCAACAAGACCTCTTTAGGTTTATATTCAAGCCTCTCATAACTTCACTTCTACCGTATTTTATTGGTCAAAGCAAGCTGCAAGGCCAACCCGGATTCAAAGCGGTGGAGCAACTCTTATCTCTCACTTCTTCTGACAAGCTACAAAGGCACGCGCATACAGGGATGGGAAGAAGCTGTAACCATTATTTTGCAATCTGCTATATTTACTCCAAACCATGTCACGTGAAGAATGCTTGAAAAAATTAGGCATGACAGTATAGGAGCAGTACAGTACAGGAGCTATGGTCATTATTTTTGACATTTGAAGTGTTGTAATGTGGAGGGGACATTACTCTTATTTTTTATGGACGCTACAGATCAAATGAAATACGTATACAGAAGTTTCAGAGAGTCAATTTCCATCAAATACAAGAAAGAACTCTTTAAAACTTGTGAAATGCTCTATCAACAGGAAGGAGTCAGGTGTATGTGGGAGCACTGCTTCTTTGGGATGTGGCAGAAGGGATTTGTTATAGGATGACAGCTATATGGCTTTTAGTGTCTCTTCCAACAGTAGACTCTTACCTGTCTTTACAATTTTTAGAGAGTATAATAGTCAGGACTAAATATTGTATTTGGGAGTAGACTGTGAATAAATGACTCACTTCAGTAACCTACGTTTATAAACAGAGAGAAGAGCCAAAGAGAGGCAGAACAGAACATTGGGTGATACTGAAACTCTAGGGAGAGGAAAAAGAAGCAGTGCCAAACAAAGGAGTAGCAGAGGAAGCTGAAAAAAAAGATCAGCATCACTGATTTAACAAAGTATGTTACCTCAGCATTTATCTTCACATGTAAAATTTTGTGCTGTATTCAGAATATCTATTTCACCTCATTCCTCTATGATACATAAATCTTTTTCACCTGAAATTCCTATTTGTGAAGTTATTACTCGGTTTCAGAGTTACTCAGAATCAAATGGCTCCCTCCCCTCAGAGTTTTCCATTTATAATAGCATCCTAACTAGCATATCTTTCCTGGGAGGATAAATTACCACAGCTGTGGGTTGAAAAATCTATGGTTACCTTCCAAGCAACTGCATTTTTAACTGAGTTTATATTTGGCCTCTTCTGAGAGAAACACAACTAAACAACCAGGAGAAGGTTGCATTACCTAATCCAGTTGTACATTCGTTGCAGGATAAAAACAAACTCTAGCCCCAATAAGCAAGGTAGACAATTTCCTGGAGACTCTTGTGTTTCCTACTTCTCTATTTAGCTCTTACCTCGGACTGACTCTAGTATGATAATGGTGATACAGAGGCACCTACATTCTTATGAATCCCTCCCTACTCATATAGCAGCAAGACCTTTATGAATTTAGTAGCTGAAAGACCACAGAAAGAATAAAAGCAAAGCTGTCGATAAAAGATTAATTATGAGAAAGTTTTCAAATAGAATCATGAAGCCTGCAGGTATATTGGAGCAACGTAAAAGAGAGGAACTTAGTATACGCAGTAGATATTATGCTCAAAGTAAGAATGGGGTTCCTTCCAGACTTCGAGTTAGCACTGGATGTCATTTGATGTGGGTGTGTCCCTTTACTGAGGCGGCTTAAGGAATGAGGAGGGAACTGCTGGGCTGGAAGAATCCATGGATTCGTCCTGTGCTTTCCTCCAGCCTCGCTGGAGAGCAGACCATGATCAAGCAATGTGAATGTATACTTTCCTGTCTGGGTTTTCCTATCTGGAAATCCCCTGGCTGGCACAATTGGCACTCATTTCCTTGTGGTATTTCTAGCAATGCAGATGTGTGTCCTACTACACCCATCATTAATTTTTTTCTACATCGTCTAAACTGGACTATGTCTGAGAAATTCATATTCTTCCTTCCAAATTCTTCTGGATTTAACTATGGCAATCTTTTACGACTAGGTAACCCACATAGTGCCCTTTTACCCAGCTTTCTAAATGAATCTCAAATTTGGACGTTTATATTTATATAAATTTTACTTAAATATGTGTTGTATATAAGAAAAAATTTATATGTATTATATATAAACATTGATTTAGAGACATAAATATATGCCCATATATATTTTCATATATATGCATAATTATTTCCAATTTCTCTTTCTATATCTTATGAGGTTTTAAAAAATCAAAATAAGGTTTTTAGGATACTTTAAGTAGAGTTTCCTTCCTGGCAGATGTTAGCTTTGGCATTTGTCCTCAGTTACCAACAACAAAAATGCCCAGCATTTTATTTATATTCCCAAAGCAGAAAAAAAAAAATACTGGGATTAAAGTAATATGCTCACATTTCAATAACTTCAGGTCCTAATGTATTTCTTTTTCCAATAGTTAAGCAATCCTTGCTTAGAACACTTATTGCATATTCCTCAGAATCAGCAAGAACACCCCTCACTTACTTGAGAAATCACTAATTATTATCTTTGTTGATCCATGTTTTTATGTATTATTACTGATTCATATTCACATCACATTTGCGGGAAATAGGTCACGTAAGAGGAGAAAATTCCCTACACTTTTCCTTTAACCCCAAGTCTCAAAGGCCATTCCTGTTAACTATTTTATGTCCACCAGAATTCCCAGCTCCCACCACTCTGTTCTTTTGTTCCTGTCATTAACTGGCATCGTGCCATATGTTTTGATTTTGATAATTATATATCACTGACGTTGTTCCAGATCAACATACATAACTTTCTCATTAATCTTAATAGCTTACAGAATATTCCTCTATTTTATTTATTGATTTCTTCATTGACAGACATGTAGGATTTTTTTTTTTTACCCTGTTACAATCAATGGTGCAATGAACATAAACACAGAGGCACAAACTTACACTTTTTTTTTTTTTTACTATAGAGCATAATTTTTTAAGTGGAATTATTGAGTAAACAAATTTACCTGCTAAAAAAGACTATCAAAATTTGTACTCTCATCAACACTTTTTGAGAGTATCTTTTCTTCAGTAATCCATGCCAAAATATTTTTAAATTTTTTAACTATGATGGGTAAAAAATGTTAAATTGGTACTTTCTTAATTTTTAATGGGAATAATGATTGCTACATAACCTTTGCCCATTTTTGAGTTGGGCCATCTTTTTTTGCATTGATTTTGTATCTAATGATTTGGCAAATTTTATATCTCTATATTTATGTCTCAACAGTAGATCTGTTATATTTGTTGCAAATGTTTTCCACCTGCCTATTATTTTTCCATTCATTTTTCTATTTTTCTCACATCTTTATTGGAATATAATTGCTTTACAATGGTGTGTTAGTTTCTGCTTTATAACAAAGTGAATCAGCTATACATATACATATATCCCCATATCCCCTCACTCTTGCGTCTCCCTCCCACCCTCCCTATCCCACCCCTCTAGTGGACAGAAAGCACCCAGCTGATCTCCCTGTGCTATGCGGCTGCTTCCCACTAGCTATCTATTTTACATTTGGTAATGTATATATGTCATTGCCACTCTCTCACTTTGTCCCAGCTTACCCTTCCACCTCCCCGTGTCCTCAAGTCCATTCTCTACATCTGCGTCTTTATTCCTGTCCTGCCCCTAGGTTCTTCAGAACAATTTTTTTGATTTTTAGATTCCATATACATATGTTAGCATATGGCATTTGTTTTTCTCTTTCTGACTTACTTCACTCTGTATGACAGACTCCAGGCCCATCCACCTCACTACAAATAACTCAATTTCGTTTCTTTTTAATGGCTGAGTAATATCCCATTGTATATTTGTGCCAAATTTCTTTATCCGTTCATCTGTCGATGGACACTTAGGTTGCTTCCATGTCCTGGCTATTGTAAATAGAGCTGCAATGAGCATTGTGGTACATGACTCTTTTTGAATTACGGTTTTCTCAGGGTATATGCCCAGTAGTGGAATTGTTGGGTCGTATGGTCATTTTACTCATGAAAGAACTCTGTGTGCTGTTTCCTAATCACATCCTCTTACCTGTTCCCACTCGACAGAGATAATAATAGTCTAGAAATTTCTTTTCTCATTTCTTGCTCTTTTTCATAAAATATAATTTTAGCACATATGTATGTATTCCTAGACAACATGGTGCTGAATTTTGTTTTTGAACTCTAAAAACATGGAATTGTACTGTTTATATTCTTCTGTATCTTGCTTTTTTCACTCAATGATATATTTCCAAAATTGAGTTCACGTTGATATTTGTAGCTGAAGTTCATTTCTTTTCAGGTATTACTCTTATGTTCAAAAAACTGGCTAAACCCTATTTTTAATTATAATAGATGATCCATGTACTTTGTTGTGTTTTCTATGTGGGCGATCATAACACCATTAACTAATGACTGTTTTATTTCTTCCACCCCAACTACTATCTCATTTGTTTTTCTTCTTTAACTGATCTTACCCAGCCCTCTCTACTAGGTCGTGTTTTGACAAACCAGCTCCCTCCTACTGAGTCCCGCTTTCCCCCTACCCTCTACTCTGAAATCCTTGATTTGTAGTATTTGCCAGTTTCAGTAATGCAAATAACCATAACCATTTTCAAGCTACCAATAGTATCTTGGAGATGGGAAGAGGGAGAAGGCGTACCTAAAGGACTCTTTTGGAGCCTGTACAAGCAGGGTCCACGAGCCCATCATATTGTAGGCACTTTAGTCTGGCCCCTAACTTCTTTTTATCATTGAATCAGATGATTGCTGTAAGTTTTTTTGTTCTTGTGGGTTTTTTTTTTAATAGATACCTTTGATCGGTTAGACAGTTCTTTTCTATTTCAAGTTTGCTAAGAGTTCTCATCATAGTTTTTTAATATTCCAGCAGGTTTTCTGCACCTAGGGAGATGATTTTTTTCCCTTCCTCATTGATCTGTTAATATGTAAATGAAATTTAGAAATTTTCTTGTGCTGATACCCTTTATTCCCTTGATAACCTAACTTGGTGATTATCTATTATCTTCTTTACATAATGTTAGATGTAGTTTGCTAGTATTTTCTTTGGGATGTTGTATCTGTGTACAAGTGGTAGTTTAACTTTATACATACCATTTGGCAATATAATACCCTTAGTTAGTCTTAATGTAGTTTGGGAAGCCTTTCTTCTTTATCTGGGTGAGTCTATACATGTTCTCAATTATCTGTTCCAGAAATATTTGGTAGAATTTTCCTAAAAAGCTGGTTGAGACTGGTGCCTTCTTTGTGAGAAGATTTTTAATTAATAATTAAATTTAATTAATGAATATAGGAAATTTCAGGGTTTTTCTCCATAGGTTTTAATCACTTTTGCTAAGATTTTTTTCTACGAATTTTCCATTTTTTGTATACTTTTAATATTAATGAAGTATTTCATAGTGTTTACTGCTGTTTATCCTTTATTTTATCTCTAAATTATGTCCCATTTCTAAATTGTCTTTTTCTTTTTTTCTTTATTAGTCTTATTAGAAGATTGTACATTACATAGTTTTCTTCAAAGAACAAATTTTGTTGTTCTTCGTTGAGCCTCTATTGTAAATTTGTTTTTATTTTATTAAGTTCTGCTATATCTTTATTATTTTGTCTATGTTCTTTAGTTTTTATCTGCTTTTTAATAAATTTATTCATGGTGTATTTTAACATACCCAAGGTAATAAAAGTGGTATCATATATTTTCTTCCAGTACTTTTATCATTTCTTTGTTGTTGCTACTTACGTATTAAATCCAGTTGGGATTTACTTTTGTTATGGGGTGTGTTATTTTTCTCCCAAACTGACAGTTAATTGTCCCATCAAGGTTTAGTAAATGCCTTCAAAGTTTGATATCCTCCTTTGAAAATCATATATTAAATTCCCCTCTCTGTCTGGATTCTTCATTCCATGCTACCTAGCTAGTTATTTATTTGTCTTGTGGTAATATGCTGTTTTAATGATAATAGCTTTATAGATTATTTTAACATTTAATAATAAAGTCCCCTCTAATTATTTTTGTCATTTTCTTACAATTTTCTTAGCTATTTTCGCACACTTATGTTTCTTGATGAACTTTATTCCTTTTAGGATTTGGTAATATGTACATGTGTTACAAAATTTACAAAAGGAAATACAGAGAAAAGCCTCTTTGTACACCTCTCTGCCAGCTCCTTTAACTTCTTATTGGAGACAATTTCTCTTATTAGAGACATTCTATGCAATAAAAAAAAAACCACATAAATATATTTTCCTTTTATTCTCATAAAATAATAGCATTTGTGATGTACTTTGCCTTTATTCACTTACTATCTTGGCCATTTTCTCAACATCAGACATAAGGGTTTATGTCTGATGAACTTCAGAAACAATTTGGCAAATTTTCAACCAAGTCTATATGTTCTCTCAAACATATGACCAAATACCATTTTCAAATGCTATTTCTAGCAACTTAAATCAAAGAAAGTAATATTTTATCATGTCATATGAGGTCAATTTTTCAATTCAATCAAATAACAAATTATATCAATTTGTGGATAATATTCTTTAAAAGATGAAATATACCAGCTTTCCTGTTATCACATTGTACTGAGGCAGGAAATGCTAACTTAAACATAAACTTTTATATATATATATACACATATACATACATATGTATACATATACATATTTTTCATAAATTTGGGCAAAGTACTTATTCTCTCTATGCTTCAATTTCCTCATCTTTTACAGCAAGTATGAATAACTGAGACCTCTTTCAGCTCTAAAAGTCTACTATTTTATTATATTCTCAAAGTAATTACTTCCTGTTAGCTCAAACACAGCAATGTATTGGAAGGATAATGTCATACATCATTGCCTTTTCTGGAAGAGGTGAATCGTTGATATTTTAAAAGCTTTGTGATCATAGCAGCATCAGTGGCCTCAGCAGTAGCCAGCCATGGGCTGCTTAGCAAAGTATTGCCATTGATATGATTCAGCCTTCTAAACTTCCCTTTTCCCTGTCTCTGGGTTCAAAATTGCATGTTCTTAGGATGGAGTATCTGGACTAGCTTGACTTGACTTGAGTCTCCAGCCACCTCTGGAACAAGAGGCCAAAAGGAGCAAGAATTGGAGCATTTCACGTGAATTGAAGCTTTTCTGAAAAAAGGACAACACTGTTATGACTTTGGTAGCTGTATCAAGAGGTGTTTATTCATCCAGTATGAACGGTACTCTGAGTATAATTCTGTATACTAGGCATATTATAGTTTTTGTAATACATTAGGGAAAGAGTACTGAACACCATTATTAAGTACATATTTTGATTTCACAAGGGCAATTCAATTGTAAACACTAAATTTGCACTGCTTTATTTCTGTATACATAAAAATTCTTGAATTTTCTTTTCAGTTTACTTCCGTCTTGTTTGGGTGTGGGATTACTGCCAAAATGTAAGGTTGATTCCTTAAAAATATTTTAGAGTCTAATAGAAAATGAAGTAGTATTGATTTCACTAAGAAGTCAAAGATTCCTTATTATCTTACCTAGTTTCTAAGATAATACATTCATGTTTGTTATTATATAGCTATTTATTTAATGGATATGGCAGTAGACTGAAAATCAAGGCATGTTACTTTATTTATCTACGCACGAGGACTAATAATTTTGACCTATGGAAAAAAGAGACTGTGAGGGTTAAGTAATGTACTTAGAGGAATTTGGGAATAAAAGAAGTTGAAAAGGTGACATTGTAAAGGTTTATTCATGGTCTAGCTTTTCCTCAATAGCTTTACCAGACAATTGCTAGTTTGTGAGCTCTCTAAGGGCTGGAATCAAATCCTTATCACTTATTATTCCTAGAAATTATGGCAAATGATCAATGTCTCTATATTTGATAGAAGGAAAGTGGTACTAGGGGAAAATACAAATGGAATTACAATACAAAATATACTTAAAATGAGACTAATAAAGCCATAATTGTAAAGGTAAACTGGCATAGAAGCTCGACAGGAATGCACACACAGAGGAAACAGAATCAGGGAAAATGGATGTTATAGCCCAGCTGGGCCAGACAACAGGCACACACAGGAGGATGTGGCCAGCCCTCAAACTCTACTACCCTAGGTAACTGTTGATCATCTTCTTGTCCTTGTGCCAGCCTGTCAGTCTCCTCTGATTCTTTGAAACCATACAGATTCTAAAGCCATCCAAGGAATATTTCTCTTTTATGGCTTTGAATCTTTAAATCATATTCGGTTGATATTTGACATACTTGTTGACAGCCTAAATGGATTTTTTAATAGTGTAGCTTAGATAAATCTCTCTTCTATTGTAGGGGAGCCAAAAATGTTTTTATGGCTAACTCTAGCTTAAGAAGCAGCCAGAGCTTTAAAAAATTCAACCATTTAATTTTTAATATGGATTGGTTCCTTTTGGTAATTAAAAACAAACATTTTGTAAAACTGCCAACATATTAATCAAAACAATATAGGGTTATGTACATCAGGCACTTAAATATGTTTTAAACCTTTCTGAGGTGGAACCATGAAATAAAATTAAAATAGATGGAAACAAGGCCCTTTATTGCTTATTCCCAGTATAGACCAAAGGTCATATATAAAGTTCAGTTATGGCCATAATAAACTTTAGTAGATTCTAAAGTTTGCTTGGGGTAATACATATCTAAACGTTGTGTCACTGTATTAACATGTAGGACCAGGAAATAAAAGAACTATATAGCACCTTGGTTATGCAAGCCTCAGAGTTTCTGCCACTAGTCAAGGCTGATCAACGATGATCCAAATATCTTACATTTTTCTTATTAGCAGCAGTGCGAATATGCTGCTCTTGGGTGAGGATAACAATGTAGCTACAACTTTTTTTGGAAACGTAAAGCTAGAAACTCTCTATTTTAGCCAGAGACCAAATTTAAAAAGCCCCAAAAGAGATGTTTCTTTCTTTTTTTTTCTGCCTAGAAAGCTAAGTAATTAGTATGCTCCCAGACATAAGGATTATCAAGTATAATTATTTCAAGGGCTTGAAATGGTTGTGCTTTGTGTAGTTCTATGCAGTGTGCTGGCATTTCACTCACTTCTATTATTTCTGTACTGCCGGGGGTGTTCTAGAATTTTTTTTTGGCATCTAACTGTTATTACATCAGTAAAAAAGAAATCAAATACTAGTTATCTTACATTGGTTTGTAATAAAAGTCAACATGTTAACACTTTTATCTTAATATTAACACCATGTGTCTTACTCTTTGGCTAATATCTTACTAACTTTCCAACATCAAATCCTGATATATATGTATGTGTATAATATTCCATTATGCCATCCTTGCAGTTCTCTTGGTTTAATCAGATTCTTAGATTATTGGAATATTAAGAATGATCACACAGCATATGGAACCACAGAAGATCCTGAATAGCCAAAGCAATCATGATAAAGAAAAGCTGGAGGCACCACAATTTCTGATTTCAAACTATATTACAAAGTTATAGTAATCAAAATAAGATGGTTTCGCCATAAAAACAGACATGTAGATCAATGCAACAGAATAGACAGCCCAGAAATAAATATGTGTGATTAATTTTCAACAAAGGAGCGAAGAATATACAATGGAGAAAGGATAGTCTTTTTGATAAATGGTGCTGGGAAAACTGGATATCCACATGCAAAATAATGAAACTGACCCCCATCTTACACCATATAGAAAAGTCAACTCAAAATGTTTGATTAAAGATTTGAACATAAGATCTAAAACCTTAGAAGTCCTAGAAGTAAACATAGAGGTTAAGCTCTTTGACACTGGTCTTAGCAATGATTTTTGTGGATTTGATGCCAAAACCAAAGGCAACAAAAGTAAAAATAAACAAATGGGACTACATAAAACTAAAAATCTTCTGCCCAGCAAGGGAAACCATCAACGAAAAGACAACTTATCGAATGGGAGAAAATATTTGCAAACCACATGTCTGATAAGAGGTTAATACGCAAAATATACAAGGAGCGCATGCAACTTGATAGCAAAAAACCCAAATAATCCAATTTAAAAATGGGCAGAGAATCTGAATAGACCTTTTTTTCAAGGAAGACATACAAATGGCCAACAGGTACATGAGAAAACAACATCACTAATTATCAGGGAAATTCAAATCAAAACCACAATGAGATATCACTTTACACCTTCAAAAGGCTACACCTTCAAAAAGACAAGAGATAACAAATACTGGTGAAGATGTGGAGAAAAGGCAATCCTGGTACACTGTTGGTGGGAATGTAAACTGGTACAGTCACTGTGGGAAATAGTATGGAGGTTCCTCAAAAAATTAAAAACAGAACTACCACATGACCCAGTAGGTCCACTTCTTGGAGAACCTAGGGGCAGGACAGGAATAAAGATGCAGACATAGAGAATGGACTTGAGGACACAGGGAGGGGGAGGGGTAAGCTGGGACAAAGTGAGAGCTTTTACCATATATATATGGTGAAATCACAATCTCAAAGAGATAATCTGTAGTCCCATATTCATTGCAATATTATTCACAAAGGTATGGAAACAACCTAAGTTTCTGTCGATGGATGAACTAATAATGAAAAAGTGATGTATTTATGAACATGAATATGGATATTATTGGCCTGCCATTTGTGGATGAAACTGGAGGGCATTATGCTAAGTGAAATAAGCCAGACGGAAAAAGACAAATACTGCATGTTTTCACTATACGTGGCATCAGAAAAATTAAAAAATAAAAATAGAGACAGAGATTAGACTGGTGGTTGCCAGGAGCTGGGGGTGAGGGAAATAAGGAGAGGCTGTTAAAAAGTACAAACTTTTAGTTATAAGATGAATTGGGGCGGATGATCTAATGTATAGCATGGTGACTATAGTTGACAACACTGTATTGTGTAATTAAAATTTGCTAAGAGTTGAACTTCAGAGTTCTCAAAAAACAAACAAAAAACACATAAATATGTGAGTTAGTGGATGTATTAATTAACTCGGTGGGACTCGCTTCACAAAGTACACTATCATTTCATTGGTCAATTATACCTCGATAAAGCTGCAGAAAAAAAAGAATGATCAGACAGATTTGTCAATTCCACCCTTTCAAAAGGTTGAGCTGAGAAGGTCATAAAGTTCTTAATTCTGAACTTAATTCTGAGAAGGTCATAAAGTTCTTAATTCTGAACTTACTTTTTCCTCAGTAAATAAAGCTAGTTTAATAGTAAGTGATCATCAATTAAAGGAACTCAGTGTAGTTAGTTCAACACACTGAATTCAAGAGAACATTCCCTCTGCTCAAAGACAATGCAGCATCATTAATTTTCAGAGAACTGATAAGTTCCAAGTGCTAATAGTTTGGCCTATATAATATTTACAAGTTTTAAGCACTTTGAAATAATGTGAAGATGCAGATGGAGTTTGGAATGAAACTTGAACTACCATATAGATCTGTCTGCTTCCTCCTGATTGTTAGTTTTTCCATGTACTTTTGCAGAACTATGAAGGTGAAGATCACTAGACTCTCATTTTCTTTATGTTGATGGAGCCACTGAAAGCCCCAAATCACCACAATGTCAGGAAATGTGAACTGTGGTCGCTTTCCACAACCTATTATGAAATAAAACTGCTTAGTCTTCTTACCTTATGTGAGGTCTCAGATATTGATCTGGAGCATACATCATCAACAAGCAAACAAATGAATGTGGCCCTCTTCCCCCCTTTAGTCTCCATAATAATCAGCCTGATATTATAGCCAGCTACAAACTTCTTTCTGCCCCCCAAAAGATTAGCATAGGCGCGCTACGAAAAAAGTGTTTTTTATTATTATATATCATTAATGTGCAGTTTATTTTTGCAATGAGACTCTAAAATTACCTTTTTTTATAAGAAGATTTCCTATAGCTCTGTGTTTGGGAAATACAAGTATAAACAGTAAGAAATGCTCCACCTGAAATACAATATACTGAACTTTGGCCGTTGGAATGTAAGGTCATTTTATAGATGCCACCATTTCAGTTCATTCACCGAACTGAAATGGTCTTTATTCACTGACCAAAAGATAAGATATATTTTGCCAGTTAATACAGCTCTCCAAGTAAAAACGTGTAGGTTGAGATAAGCTTCCATTTAAAATAATTTTTTGCCACAGTATCATTAAATATGTTCTTTAAACTTTTCATGTTTTCTTAAGAAATAACTTTATCAACTTTCCCCTGAAATAATCAGCCTCATTTGCAGCTGTGAACTAAGATTATTTATTAAGAGACAATTTGAAAATTCTTAAGAGTTTCTCTAAGGCCCCCAAAAGTCTGTAATGCAAAATACTATAGGATTTAAATGTGTTCTTTGTTTTAGTATCACTCTCCGCCATTACAAAAAGTAACACAAATGCAAGCCAAAATCCAAAACTAAAAACCCAAAACAAATTCTGTCATTACAATATAGTTGTGGAACATGGAGAATTTGGAACCCGGTAAACTCAGGTTTGAATCTCAGCTTTCCTGTATTACCTTGAACAAAATATTAGCTTTTCTAAATTTTCAATTTATATGTAAAATTCTGGGCAATAATAGTGTCAATCTTGTGAGATTCTTGGAAAGATTCCATGATATAGTCTGTTTAGCAGAGCAGCTGCCTCACAGGAGACAGTGGTTTTCAGGCAAATGCTTGTTGGCTCTTATCAGACTTTATCTATTGTTATGAGCTGATTTATGTTCCCCCGAAAGTCCTATGTTGAAGTCCTAATGCTCAGTAACTCAGAATGTGACTGTATTTGGAAATAGGGCCTTTAAGGAGGCGATTAAAGTAAAATGAGGTCATATGGGTGGGCCCTAATCCAATATGAATAATGTTCCCTCAAAAGAAGAGATTTTGACACAGATGTGTGAGCACACAGAGTAGACAGAAGTCATCTACTCACCAGCCAAGGAAAGAGGCCGCAGAAGCAATCGACCATGATGGCACCTTGATATTGGACATCTGGCTTATATATCTATGAGGAATTAAATGTCTGTTATTAAAGCCTGTGCTGTTTTGTTATGGCAGTCCTATATATCTCCCCAAATTTCTCCTCTTGTTTCAGACTTACTGTGTTGGACAAAAGGGTTGAGCTTATGACTAGGCTAGGCTGTGACCCTAGCACCTTATAACAGCCATAGTCATCAGGTACCCAGAGAGAAGTAAAGGTGAGAGGCAGAGAGAGAGAGTTCCAGAGCTGCCCTTTGATTCAGCAACTCTCTTTAATTTTGTGAGCTTCCCTCCAAAATTTTTTTCTTTTTAAGTAGGGTTGCAGTTACTTTTAGCTAAAAGAATACTGACTATTCTTTTGACTGTTGTTATAAAATTGAACATATGGGTCCATGAGGAAAAAAGCATTCTTACATCAACAGAATTGACATGTTATGGGTTAAATTGTATATTCTTAGTCCAAAAAATAAGATATGTTGAAGTTCTAACTCCCAGTACCTCAGAATGTGACTTTATTTGCAAATAGAGATTTTGCAGATATAATGAGTTAAGATTAGGTCATACTGTAGTAGGATAGGCCCCTAATCCAATATAACTGGTGTTTTTGTAAAAAGATCACCATATGAAGAAGCAGAGACACACAGGGAGAATGGTTTTTAAAGGCAGGCATCACTTCACATTTTTTAATAATACCAATGGCCTTCAATACAGTAGGTTTTCAAAAACTACTTGTTGAAGTTATTTTCGTATGAGGGTTCAGTTCCATGAGCAGTATGTCTTGTTTCAAACCTTGGATCACTACACTACTGGGTATCAGAAGAGTGTCTACCTCTTAAATTGTTGATTCTGAAGTTAGTCTTTACTTTTTCTGCTATTACGTTATGTTATTTCTCTTTCTTATCTTTTTTCATGTTATATTTTCAGTTTCGACATGCTATAATATTAATTGTATGAAATATCCAAATGAATGAGCACATTTCAGGTCTGTACTGCAACAGGTTTTTCTATCTGGGAATATTGTAGTACTGACAAAAATTACAAACATTTCCATAATTCTCTCAGATTCATAGCAGATAAGTTATATATAATTAAGTAATGGAATAGTCTCTTATGGAATCCTTTTGGCTAATCATTATAACTTTGTTCTTTATGGACAAAAGAAAATCATAATATACTAGGTTTTGATATCATATAGATGACAAGTAATGATCACTTATCAGAGAAGAAAGAATATACATAATTTCACTGAAATGTTTATCATTTGGGAAAATATTTTAGAAAATCTTTTACATAATGGGAACATAAAAGTCCCTGGACTGAATTTCCGAAAACCAGATTGAGGTTTAACTGCATAGTAATTGTGATTTAGAACCAAATGACTTAAATTCTTAGCATCTCAGCTTCCTTTCTTATATATTATCTTCAAAGCATCTCATCAAGGTAAATAAATGGGAAGCCTCATTTTTCTCTTCTTTTAACAAGGTCTTATTCATACTTGTGTGTGAAGGTTCAGCCCTTTCTTTAAAATAAAAAATTCATGGCACAACTAGTCCTAAGATGAACAGTTAAGCAGACATGCAACTAGTATGCAGTAGGGAATCTAGGCTATGGTTTCCTCAGCTAAACATTATGTCCTAGTCATGCCATGTAGATTGAAAAACTGAGACATTTTTGCTTCCTTTCGAACTGGCCACTCAACTAGCATTCAGAGTTTTGCATTTGAGTCAAACAGATGCTAAAGGGTTGGGAAGAAAGAAAAGGAAGGAATCAAATCTACATCCACTGCAAAAGGAATCTAAAAGACTAAATGACTTGTTGGAAGATATTCTAAATTGCAGCTATTACAAGAACGAGATTTTAAAATGAAATTCTACATCAGGGGTTCATAACCTCACATCCACTAACCCCTGGATCCATAAACAAATTTCAAGGGCTGTGTGAACTTGTATGAGGAAAAATTACACCTTTATTTTCATTATCCTCCAACTGAAATTTACATTTCCTTCAATTATAAATGCAGGCAACCAAAGTAGCACTACATATAATTTAATCATCAATAGAAATCAGAGATATTTAAAATCACATTACAGTTGTTGGTGATATCACCAGCTATTGTTTATGCTCACACTGTTTTGACAGTGATTTTACATATTGCTAAGTCTTGTTATTTAATGTGTTAATAGAATCACACCATAAAAAAAATTAAATAGCTGCATTTTAATATAATTGGCTTTTTTTTTTATAATCCTATATGCTTTGTTTTATGCATTTCAAAACATCATTCTTAGAACTTAGTCAATAAGTGAATACCAAAAAGGTCCATGGCACAAAAAAAGGCTAAGAATCTCTGATAGGTTGATATTCTGTATTAAATTTGTATAATCTGCTAAGATTTGTGTTTTAAACCAATTTCAAGGACAAAATAAAAAGAATTGGGGGAAATTTTCCTTAAAATTACCAAAATGGTATAATAATGTCAATATTAAAAAAGCAATATTGAAAAGAATATAAATTAAACTTATAAGTTTATATGTATTATTAAATGGTGGGAGGGTAAATATCTTCCAATAAAGCATACTAATACAATCCTAAAATGCTGACCCTGTGCCAGAAAAGGAAAGCTTTCTTATCTCTCACACACAATTTCTGTAGTATGAATATGTGTCTGCCAGAGAAAAGACAACACTCACTTTCCATTACTTTGACATTGCCTTTGAAGAGACATGTGTGAAAATTCTCTCACAGAGCTTTTGATATATTTAACATCAACTTCCGTATTGTTTGCACATTTTTGTTGAGAAATTTTCTAGACACTATTGTCCTTGTGACGGAAATATACCAAAAAAAACAGGTGTCTTTTTGTAAACCTAAAAGAAAAAAAACCTTTAAATGTAACATTGGATTTGGATCCCCAAGAATAAGATTTCCATCAATCTTTACTCTTAAGAGCATCTCAACTTCTAGAAAGAGATAACTGAAATTTTTCCATTTTCTTTTTTAATTTCTGAGGAATTATTGAGGTGTTGTTTTTTTCCTTGAGTTTTGCTTCTTTAAGTGGACATAAAATGTCTTTTATGTTATCATAGCATTTGAAAAAACTCTATAGGCAGTGAGAAATCACCAGATTGGTTCCGAAGATGAAAAGGAAGCATACTGACAAACAAAAATAAACCCCAACATCAATAACAAATTGATTGTGAGGTCAAGGCATTACAAACCTAATTCAAAAAAATACTGGGCTTGAAAATAGGGTAAATAAATATTATTTATTTTAGGAAAACCATACTCTGTTACATAGTCATTTGCGTATTAGTCACGATTTGTACATGAACATGACCCTAATATCCTCTAATTTCTTTTTCTCTGTATCTATCTTTCTTGAACTTGTGGGGTGAAGTGAAGGAGTGAGGAAGAATGACAATGAGATATTTTACTCTTGCTTGAAAAGTTAATGGTACAGTGCATACCAGCTCTTCTAACCATAATCTAACCATAATACACCAAAATAGATATTATGACAACCTTTAATCTCTCCACTGGGATTGTTTTCAAGGTGTGTTTTATGAGAGGTTAAACCAGAAATATTCCTTTTTTAAAAAATGGGGTAAATTAATTCAGAAATTATGAAACTAGAGCCACAGGTATTCAACAACCATCTAGTTTATATTTATTTTTCCACTTTGGAAAACAACATATGAGCCACAAACTGACAATAAAATATAGAGAGTTGAACAACATGCGGTACCTTCTACGTACCATGAAAAAGATGTCACTTTTTGAAGTGTTACTAGTTAACTCCTTTTCACCATGTCTCTTATTACCAAATAGAAAGGAGTCTTGAAATTGAAGGCTACCCAGTATTCCAGAAAAAACTGACTCATAACTTAAATCTTTCAGAAGTTTTATAGTTGGTCCTTCTATCTATAGAGAGAAGCAGGTTTAAACAGTAAAGTTACAAGAAAGAACGACTAAATTGATCAATTTTTTAGACCTTGAGTGAACAAAAGGTTAAAATCTCCCTCCGTTTTTATGATCAGAAAGCCTTTTCTCTCTCTCACCTAGGGAAATTTAACTCGTTCATTAACTTGTTGTTATTCTCTGAGGATGCATCGTAAATTCCAACACAAATAAGGCGAGAACTGTAACTTTTGCTTTTCTTACTTTCTCTAAAACATCTCACAATAATATTGATCCTTGATGTTTGTATGAATCGATTCTTAACAAATGTAAGCTCTCCCTCATACATTATTTTGTTCAATTCTTACTGAAACTCAGGAGTAGATACAGCAGTGTTCTGGAGCCAGCCTGTCTCAGCTCCTGAGAACCAACTGCTAAATTTTCAGAAATAAGTTTAATAAAATTAAATATTAAGCTATATAGCTTATAATCACATAAATTATACTTGAAACAAAGGTACTAAATACTCAAGACTCATCATTTCCTAATTACTTTACCACAAATTCTATCAATCAGGGATTTTTTTCCTCTACTAAGTAGCTATTATTAGCCTAACTTTATTAATGGGAAAACTGAATCTTGCAGAGTGGAGAAAGTAAGTGACTTACTTAACACAATAGGGACTGGAGTGGGGCCTCTAACCCCTATCATTTCACTCTCGTTTTAATTTTTTTGTGTCAGTTCCATAAGCCAAAAATATTGAGCACTAATGAATAAGTGAAAAGCATTATAACTGGAAATTTACAGGGAAATCCCAACACCACCTCCATCCTTACTCTCAGATGATGACTTTGCTCTCCACTCCATCAAGAACATAGAAAGTCTCAGGAGAGAACTTAATGAAGCTCCCTCAGCCACGTGTGATCTATCTCCTTGCGTCTGCCCCTCATCTTAGGTGAGTTATTTGCATCATTTGATAGTGAGGACTGCTCTTCTCTGAAACACTTCCTTCTCTGGGATTCCAGGATATCACTGTGGGCTAGTTTTTCTCCTTACCTTTCTGACTGCAGTGTCTCACTTGCTTTCCTTCTCATCTCACTGACCTCCAAGGGTTGGGCTGTGACTAGGGAAGCTCACCATGTCTTATGGCTTTATAGTCTGTCCATCTGTCTATTTATACACCTTTCTGACTATCTATCAGATTTATATATCCCCAGTCCAGAAAGCTCCCCAGAACTCCAGATCCCTATCTCTCACTGACCTATTTGACATTTCCACTCAGATTTGACGTCTTAAATTTAACATACCTTAAGCTTAAGACTGAGTTCCTGATATACCTGCCTGCTACCTAGTGCTGTATCAGCTCTTCCTACAGTCTTCCCATTTCAGGACCCAAATCTTGATTCTTTTTTTTCCTCACCCCCCCAAATCCACCTAAGAGCCAATTCTTTCAGTAGTATTTTCAAAATATACGTAGAATTTGGTTGCTTCCCAACACCCCCGTTGCCACCACCCTGGTCTAAAGTGACCGTTCAGCTCTCATCTCGACTATAGCAAAGGCCTCTTAACTCACCTTTCTCTCTTCCCTTAGGTACCTATTGTCTGTCACAGTAACCAAAGCGACGCTCTTAAAACTTGTCAGAACATGCCACTTCTCTACTCAGAACTTCCAATAACCCACCTCACCTGGAATAAAAGCCAAA
Source organism: Balaenoptera physalus (assembly GCF_965194825.1). Taxonomy (NCBI): domain Eukaryota; kingdom Metazoa; phylum Chordata; class Mammalia; order Artiodactyla; family Balaenopteridae; genus Balaenoptera; species Balaenoptera physalus. Next base: position 56,578,738 of record NC_138887.1, on the reverse strand, counting down.
ATCTGTGCTGGGATGGAAAAGGCTCATCGTGATCTGTGGCTCTACGTCTCACTCCCTCCTGGTCTCACCTCCTCATGCCCAAGGCTCTCTGACCTCATCTCCTAACATTCTTCCCCATGTTTATTCTGCTAGTCTTTGAAACACCTGGCACTAGGCCTCTGTGTTTGTTTTCCCCTCTGTCTGCCTAGGATTTTCCAAGTGTGCTCAGAGTAATGCTCTTATTTACTTAAAGTCTTTACTCAAAAGTAATGGTCTCCCTGTGGCCTATTCTGGCCACTTTCGAATTCAACACCCCGCCTTCCCTACTTCAGTGTTTCATATCCCCTTCCTTTGTCTTATTTTCTGTTTTTCTTAGCATTATCACTATCTTATAAAGTATGTTTAACTTATTCATCTTCTTTACGGAATATCACTTTCTGTAACATAATCTTCAGGAGATCAGGAATTTATTTTTGTCTTTTTTTGTTCAACACCTTATCCTAAAACTTAAAACAGTGCCTAATGTTACTCAACAAATGTTTGTTGAATAAAAGATTAAATGACAAGACAAAAAATACGGAAATTAGAGCCGCGAACTATCCAGTTATGCTTATATTGATATAAAGAAGGGAAGTTCAGCCAAGCTTCTCCAAGTTACGAGGTAGTGATTGTGGGTATATATACCAGGAAGTCAGGAATTCTGAGGTTTATTACCAGGTAATTCCAAGTCAGTTCAGGGGACATGGGCTGTAAGAATTTGTGCATCCTCACTTAAGCACTGAACCATTAACTTGATTCAGCAACTCTGGGCAGGTCTCACCATTTTTTCTCCCATCCTGCTAACCTACTTTCAGACAATGTATTCTTTTCTGCATTGTAGAGTTTTATTCTCTCATGCCTTTGGCTTGAACATAGCCCATGCCCACGCCCACTCCACTTCTGGTCTTATATATCAGGAACTTTCAGCTTCACTGCTGTTTACTTTTCTCTCTTACATGTAAATCATAAGAGATATAATCCTCTAGTGAATATTTTTACAATTTAGGTAACTGGTCAGTCTAAGAATTGGCTGTCTTTGTTTCAGACACACTCTTAGAATATCATCTGGTACAATGGCAGTCAGTGTCTTATTTTACAAAATGGTTTCCTAGGGACGAACCCTTTTTTAAAAAAAAATGTTTCACATGTCAATTTTAATTGGAGACAAAATAATATTCCATTGACTCTCTCGACAGATCTCTATTTCAGGATTAATGGCTACTATCAGTAATTTGGATTTAACATTTTCCTCACATCTTTCAGAAAATAATGTCAGAAATACCGCTATCTCATCTCATGCATTAAGTATAATAATTTTAGGTTAATTCATGCAGTTGAAAATATTTACCAGTATTTATGCAAGAAAATGGAATATACAGAAAACCAAGACTGAGTCTTAAGGACTAATTCTTTAGCAGAGGCTATCAACAAGGAATGGTTGGCATCAAGACCGATGTATTCAGTAAAATGTAATGGCATAAGAAACATTATTATCATGTTAAAAATAGAACAATTATCACAATGCATGCTAGAGTGGTCAGTCATTCAACACATATTTATGAAGCAATTTTTATCTCCATACACTGTTCTAGGCACTATGCCATAGTGGTAAACAAAATCCATAAGGTCCTTGCTTGTATGATACTTAATGCTGGAGGACAAGATGGACATAAACAAGTAAATAAAAGAATTTCTGACAGCAATGACTGCATTGAAGAGAAGTAAAGTGCTGGTTGTTATTCTACATTGGGAAAGAAAGTCTCTCAGGGATAGGTATTAAGCTAAGATGTAAATGACAAAATGATACCAGTCATGTGAATACTGGGGAGGGGGCAATATTGCAGGTCAGTGTAATAAACTTGGTAAATTTGAGGAAATTTAATGATAGTGTGACTAGAGCATAATGGTTGAGATGTAGAGCCCAGACATTTTAAATTGAGGATTCTGGATTATACTCTAGGTGGGATAGGAAACCACAGAAAGTTCTTAAGAAGAGCAGCAGCATGATTTTATTTACTAAGATCAGTTTGGTTGCATATGTTGTAGGCAGACACAAGTGGAAGATGGGCTACAAATCAGTAGACTATCGCAATTAGCAATCATCCAGGTGAGAAATGGAGGCCTAGACAAGGAAGGTGTCCGTGGAGATGGCAAAAAGCGGGGAGACTTAGCATAGTTTTAGGGATTAAGTTGATGGACCGTGCTGATGAATTGTATTTACTAAATTAGAATGACTGGGGAGTAAGAAGTTTGGTTGCACCTAAATATTATTTATTGTCTCACAATCAACTCTACACTTTTAAATTGTTCTGTTTTGCAATGACTGAAAACATGGAACCAACAGTACTCCAACTCACTTTTCAGCAGGTACTGATTTCAGGTTTGCCAGTGAGGGATTCTTGTGTGTGGTTTGGAGGGTGGACAAGGAGGAGGCATCGTTAATTTTTGGTGGGAGCTGTAAGCAGCTGCATGGCCGCTGGAAACAGCAGGTACAGAACTTTCCCAGTGACTTTCAGCTTCCTGGGCAGCTAAGATTGGTAACAGTAGTTTCCTGCTTACTTTAATTTCATCCCTCCTTGGGGCTTCCCCAGGCTTGCTAATGTTTGTGTAGTTCTCTAGTTGCCTGAATTAAGTCATTTCCTGTATGAAATGCTTAGAGTGGTTAATATTTTCCTGAACAAACTCTGACTAATATAGGGAGAACAATCAAGAGTTCTACTTTCTGGATTTCAAGAGAAAAAGATCAGAGCTGGAGATATAGATTTTGGAGTCACTGGTGTTTAGATAATGAACATGGGACAGGACAAGCTTCCTTAGTAGATAAAAGAAATAGGGCAGGAAAGCATCCTGTGGGTTCACATCTGCTGGCATCAAATAAAACAGAAGTCAGAAAAGAATACCGAGCAGGAGAGGTCAGTCAATCAAAAGGATACTCAGATGGGCATGGCATTATAAATGCCAAGGGAAGAAGATGTTTCAACGAGGAGGGAGGTTACTGAAGCCTAGAATGGTCAGGGAAGGTTTAGTAGGAAAGGAAGGGCCTTGAAAGGTAAATCTATTTTGAATTAGAAGGAACAATTTTTAGCTACTTACTGAAGACAGCTAGAAGAGTTTGAGCATGGGAACAGAAATGCTGGTGTATACAGGGTCTTTGTGGATGGAGTAGGGTGTAAGAAACATGAGAGCCAGTAGAGCTGGTGAAAGTTATAGGTGGGGCAGGCTGTTGAAAAAAATAAGGTGAAATAAGCAAGAGGCTTTTCAATAGAAGACATTTAGTAGGTCTTGATGACATTGGTCATTGACATAAAATAGCTTGTTGGCAGTTTTAAGTTGGACTGATTAAGAGTAGGATAATATTGACAAAGAGGGAAGTTAGGAGAAGGAACTGATTCTGCCTTATCTGTAAAAGTGGCAATTTTTTTTAAACAGAGAATAATTGTCATTCAACAGAATCAGAGTTAAAATTCATTGAATAAAAATTTTACTTGGAAATAAATTGTTTTTCTCTTTTGCTCTCTTATTATAGAAGTTCCAAACTTACCGCAAAGTAGAAAGACTAATCTGATAAATCTCTGTGTTTTTAAAATCCACTTCAACAAGAATCAACACATGCCCTATCTTGTTTCATTAAACTTCCACTTCAGCCCCCAGATTATACTGATTATACTCCCAGTCATGGTATCATTTAACCTATAAATATTTTATGATGTAACTCTAGAACTTGAAAAAAATCATAACCACGCACAACTAAAATATTAACAAAAATCCCTTAATGTCAGTCCGATGTTTAGAGTTCAGATTTCCCCGATTTTCTCATATTTCTTTGTTGGTTTGTTTGAATTAGTATCCAAATCATGTGGACAATTCTCTTTGGAAAAAACATGATGTGGTGTTAATACCCACAGAAGAATATACATATAACATATAGGAAAGATACAAAGCAGATAATACAACACTCTGAACCCCAAATCCCAACTCAAGAACTAGAATTTATCAACACTGATGAAACTACCTGTTTTCCTCTCCCCTGTTTGAACCCTGTGTCACTGTGTCAAAAAGTAGCACTATGTTCGATTTTATATTTATCATTTCCTTGCTTTACACCTCTTTAAAAAAATAGTTTTACCACATATATATGTGTTCTTAAACAATATGTTGTTTAGTTTTACTCGTTTTTAAGCTGTAAGAAAATATTGCATACTGTAGTTTTCTTTTCATGCAACATAATATTTCTAAGTTTCGTCCGTATTGTTTTGCGTAGCTGCAATTAATTCATTTTCACTGCTGTGTAATCCTTCATAGAATGACTATCATGGTTTATTTATCCACTCTCCTGTTTATGAACATTTTGTTTCTGTCTAGTTTTTTTCCTATTATTAACTGTGTCTCCTATTACACATGTAGAAGAGTGTCTATAATATTAACCAAAGAATGACATTGCTAGATCATAGGTTATCATCACATTCAACTGTGCAAAATAATGCCAAATTGTTTATCAGAGTGATAATACCAATTAATACTCCCACTAACAGTTTATTAGAATTCCCATTGTAGCACATCTTTACCAAAGCAAGAACTTTTAGAGTTCTTAAATTTTGCCTGTGTAGTTAGTAAAACCAACATCATCTTGATTTTAATATGTGCTTTCCTGAGTACTAGTGCGGTTGAAAACTTTTCGTGTTATTTACTGTGAAACTTCTCTGTGAAGTATCAATAGTAGATCATCTATTTTTGTCCCTTTTCATGGGTTGACTTTTTAAAATTATTAATGTAAAGCTTTAATCTGGTTATCTATAATCCTTTACTATTAGCATGATTTGAAACACTTTCTGCGAGGTTGTGGATTCTATTTTCACTTTCTTTGTGGTATTTCTTGATGAACAGACATTCTTACTTCAGAATCATTTTAGTGTTAGTGATTTTGGAGTCGTTAGTAAGAAATTTTTCTTACCTCAAGCTTATAAAAATTATTTTCTGTTTTCTTATAAAATTGTAGTTTTACTTTTCACATTTACATTTTTATTTTAGCCAACTTTTGTTTGGATAATTCTGGAATAAATCAATATTACTTTCTTTTAAAGTATTTCATATAAAACTTTACTGATTATAAAATAAGTACCGTGGGCTAGACTCCCTGGGAAAGACTCTGAGTTTTTTTGACAAGAGGTTAATTTGGGGAAGAACATCTGTGAGGGGTGAGAGTAGCTGGAGTGGGCAAAGGGAGAGGCTGAACGGTGAGGAAATCACAACAGAGGTCTCGGTGACTCCAAGGAGGCACTCTGGAAGCCAGGCCATGCAGACTAGTCCCAGTTGGGTTAAGGACCAGGGCTTTGTTCTGCCACATCAACCAGCCATCAGTGCAGCGGCTAGAGGGGCTATAACTTTAAAAAGGCAGCCTCCTTACACCAAAAGCAGTTCCCAGAGAGTGACTGAGGTCTGGGCCTTCAGGGGGCGAAAACCCTTGGCAGCTGTGGGAATGATCACCCTGAGGGGCATATGAGCAGCACGCAAGAACGTAAAAACGTTAATGAGTTTACAAAATAGGATAGAAGATTATGTTCCCTGCTTTATCTCCAGTAAAAACACGGTGTCAGAAACAGAGAGGACATCCAATAAATGTTGAGGGAATGAATGTAACGTGAAGTAGACACAATGGGAAAATATTTCTATTCCCCCTAAGCTGTTTTTTATATATTTGATGTATTAAATAATTGAGTATTATTAAATACTATTATTAAATATTAAATAATGCCACACTGAATAGACTTTGTTGAAGTCTACACTCCGATCATCTTAATTGGGAATTGTTGTGTTCAGTCGGACCCTTTGGTTGCACACAATGGAAGCTCAACTTGAAATAGATGATTGCCTGCCCTCCATCCCAACTTATTCACCTACCTAATCTGCCTCTTACCATGTGCCTTCCACTGAACTGACCTTTTACTTTATCATTCAATTAAATAGCTATAAGATTTTGGTTGGAGTCTTTTTCCTTTCTAATGAAATATGATAATGATCATTAAGATAATTATTATTATCTTAAATGATTATTGATAATTATCATTAAGATAATTTTGGAATATTTCATTTTCAGTAGTTCCATCAGGCCATGAATGTTGGTTTGCTTAAATACATGCCTCTCAATTAATGTATATGGAACTCAATACTTGCCTGAGATGTTTCCTCTTCTTTATATGTGAAATTGATGTAGCTGGGGGAATTTTTGCCATGTCATTTTTTAGTTATTCAGGTAGCAGTCTACCTTCTATCACCTTACAGTCTATACTGAGAAGTCATGGTAAAGGTTCTTCTACAGTTGCTAACGAAATTCTGTATTAGAATTTGAGATAAGTTGGACAAATATGGCTAGATAGAACTTTATTTTTATTTTCCAAAGGAAAAAAAGGGACTTACTGAACTAGTGAGCCTTATGCATTATGTTACAGAGGAAGATACTTCTCTCTTAAGAGAATTAGCTGCTTTAAACGCGTGATAAATTTTTCAGTAATCTGAATTATATCTTCATTATAAAGCATCTAATTTTAGTCTTAGACAGGTATTGTTCAATTTAGCTTGCTTCTTTGCCATCCTCATTTTAAATTATTTTCTACCTACTAGAGAAAAATGTCTACATTATTTGCTTAAGCTTGTTGTGTGTTCAGAAATGATTATATGTATCTTTTTAAAACAGTCAAGAATTCAAGTTTTATAGTAGTTGAATAGGCTTTCTCCAATTTCTTTGAACTCAGAGTTTTTTTTTAATGCCATTCTTTTTTGTGTGTGGGAGGATATGGTAGAAAAGAAGTGATATACTTAGAAGAGTAATTACCAGAGGGTTTTTTTTTTTTTGAGAATATTTTTATCCAAGACAATCAGAATTTTTTGATCAAGTGAGCATAAGGGGATGAGGACAGGTAGGTGTGATTTTCCAGGTGTCTGACTTCCCTCCATGAGACTGATGGCCAATACTCCCTACTTTCGAAAATTACCTTCTATCCTCATACGTATGGTTACGGGGAGAGTGGGTGAGCAGTTTGAGATAGTCTCTCTCTGTCCCCCTTGTCATAGTTTATCCATCCAAAAATGGGCATCTGACTTAAGTCTGGTTCTCCAGAACCCTGTCTCGGGATTTTCAGCACTGTCATCCAGAATACTGTTTGTCTCTTTCTAATGACAACTGTAACATGTAAAGTGTGAGCTCTATTTTGGCTGATCTGAAGAAAAGTGAAGAATAAAGCTAACAGAAGGAGAGCAGAGTTGAGAGATGCTGAGAATATCCTGTGACATTTGCATCCCTGTATCTAGTGGTTCCTCTCACCCAGGCACGTTCTTGTTCTTGAGTTCATGAGACATAGTAGCTTATATTAATGATCTTTTTTGTTAGTTATGAGAGACGAAATATTGTTGATGTCACATGCAACCAAAAGACTCCGGCCCAGTATAATTACTGTTTCCCCAGCAGGCTCTAGATAGTAGCCAACAGGTTTCATTTTGAATTCCAACTATGGTCCCTATTGGAACTAGCTGCCTGGGATATTGGGTTGAGAGGGAATTTGAGGTATATATACTTGATTGACTGAGAGAGAGAGAGGAGAGAGAGAGAGAGAAGGGGGCATGATCATGTAGAACAGGGCTTCTCGACCTCACACAACTGACATTTAGAGGTGAAAATTTTCTGTTGTCGGCTGTGGGCTGCTGTTCTATGCATTGTAGGATGTTTAGGAGAATCTTTGGCCTCTACTCTCCACCCAGTTGTGACAACTAAAAATGTCTCCAAACACTGTTATATATCCCCTAGGAAGCAAAACTGCCCTTGGTTGAGAACCACTGGTATAGAGATATTTGCAAGGGATGGCACAGTAGCAATAAGTAAACCAAATGTTTTCTAAACCAATTTAGATCACATAAAGTGTGCATCCAATTTATCAAAGGGAAATTAATAATGGGTATTTATTTATTTGTAAATTAGCTGCCCTTTCAGTTAAAAAGATAATCACATGTTTACATATAAGCTAAAGAAATCCACAGAAAGAAAAGAACATAAGCAAAACCAAATTTTACACTTCTGTTGCTTTTACTTGGGCAGCTTGACATTTGTCCTCCTTGACACTGCTGTCACTCCTGCGGGCAGCAACCACAGCCTGAAACTGCTCTGACACTCTTTTAAAAACGATAGAAGTCGAGAGTAGTGAGGGCCCTCATGTAGAGAAAAGCTATAGAGGATGAAACCAACACAGAGGAAAGCTGACCTGAGAAATGGGTAACACCATTTGAGTCTGGAATCCAGCAGGAACTGAAGTCAGTATTTTTCACCTACTTGAGATAACAAATCTCCCTCTCTGTCTTAGACTGATTTTAGTTGTTTCCTTCTTTCACAACTCTAAAGATCCTCAGCAATGCAGAAAGGTACATCAAAGAAAGATCAGGATATAATTCTTTCATTATAAATTAACTTTCTTAGATTTATTTTGATGTTTGCATACCACAAAGAGAAGTTATAAAAGCACTGAAGATGGTGTAGTGAAAATGTTTTATGAGGTAGGAAAATGAATTTTATGAATATGATTTGTAAAATATCTGGAGGAAATAAAATATAAAAGTGCTTAGATATGGTTGACTGCTTTCTAGGAAAATTTTGCCATGTATATAATATATATACACCAAATTTAATAGCGATATCATCAATCATTATGTCTCTCAGTATGTGGCTCCTCCCCTTGCAATCGATGGGGAATTATTTCTCTATGACTCCTGCTGAAGCCTTTTCTGGGAGCCATGGTTTATACCATGTGACGCAATCCCCAGGTACAGAACCAATTAGACTAGGAATGGTCTCGAGGACAGTTGATCTGTATGCTTAATGATGTCTGGAGCAAAACAATGAACTTTGCTAAACAGATTCCCTCTTTTAAGGACTTGGACACTAGGTCCTGGTAGAATACACCTGTTAGAAATGTAAGTTGAAGCAGAAATGTCTCACACAGAAGGCAGTTAGAGAGACTATGATGAACACATACAAGTTACAATGATAAAGAAGGAACCCAAGAAAGAAGAGAGAAGGGTAGATTTAAGAGAGAGATCTTGAGACAAGACTTACAGTCAGGAGAAACAGAAAAAAAAGGAACGGGTCCCTAATTGCAGACTTGATTGCTTATGATTTTCTAGTGTCAGTTATAGGTTCATTCCATTCACAATTGTGCCACTTATCACTTGAGTGCCTCTCAGCTCCAAATTCACCCTTCAGTACCTGCTCTGCAATAATGGATTTGACATCAAGCATTTCTCCCTTACAGGAACACATATTAAACTGTCAGTAGAGGACACAGGAGAGGCATGGGGGGAGGAAGAAGGCTGCTGACTCTGGGGTGCTGCCCTTTATTTTGTATTTTATTTTTGGCTCCTGCTCTATGTTCTGTCAGTGGTGGATGTGTAGGGATATCCTCTGATACTGTCCCAGTTGTACCCCCAGAACTTGCAGTCCCTCAGTGACCATGCAGCCATGGCTCTCTGGTGACCATCTAGGTGGCCTTCTCTCCTGGAACACATCATGTACTTAATGTTCCCTGCTCTGCGTGCTTGCCCACTGGCCTGTGCATTGGACAGTTTTCCCCACAGCCCTGCCTATGAACACCAAGCACTTCAGGATTCACGGCAGCCCTCATGCACTCTGGGCACCTACTCCAGCATCAGCTTGTCTGCACACCTGGAAAAGCTGCTTCCCAGGGCCCTGTCTACGCAGACACCACAGGCTCTAATTCTCCAGTGAAAACTCCGCCCCTACTCCCTCTGTATACCCTCACTTAGGAATCTTGGCTAGCTGCGACCTTATATCTTTCTGGCCCAGCCGCCGTGGTGGACTATCTCTGACCTAAGTAACCTCACAAACTTTCCAGGAGGCTGCAACCACAACTTCTCCAACAAGATTCAACGCCTACCTTGGAATCCCCTTGTCCAACCTTGTCCTTCACTGCATACTTTTCCTCTGACTTTAATTAACCCATAGAGTTCTCTGGATATCCTTGTAGTTTCTCCCTTATCTAAATTTAATCATTCATTATACTAAAATTTGTACACACTCAAACTGCTGTGACTTTTTTCTCCTTATTGGACTCAGATGGATTCACCTTCTTTATAGTAAATTCCATTTCTCTCGGGCTAACTTCAATCAATTTCTATATCTTGTGATCACAAGAGCTGGATTCAAACGGCCAGGACACACCACTTAATTCACTCTGAGATTCAGATGCTTCTGCCCTTTTCTTTGACTCCCACGGAATTTCATGAAACTGACCTCAAGGCCTAGATCTGACTGTACATGCCAAGGTATAGAACACTTAGATCAGTTTTGATGAACACAAGGTTTGACATATTTGTCAATAGTACCAGGAAGAGTTTTGCATACTATAATATTTAACAACCTCAGGAGAAGGGCAAACCAATATAATTAAGGTTAAGGGTATGTGGAATAACTGACTGAGAGAAGTTTAGTGTGTCCTTATTTCTGTTTTAACTCTGTTCAGGTTCGTGAATCAATGAGCTAAAGCAAAGACATACAGAAAGAGTAAATATTCAAACAGGATTTGCTCAAGTTTCCCCAGATGAATTGTTAGTCATGCAGGTTAATGTATCCTTTGAGAAAGCAAGTAATTTTCCTGATATACCCATATGCTCTGGGGCTGCAGGTCAATTCTTTCATTTAAGGAAAAAAAATGACAAAATACCTTCAATAATTATCAATGATTGATCTCATTAAGATGTATGCCCAACAAATTTCTGCAAAATTAGATTCATAGACGTTGGTCCACTTTGGCACAGAAAACTTTAAAAGATGGAGATTTGGAACAAAGCTCCTATATAACATATCAACTCTTTCTATTTTTAAATATGCTTAGTCATTAATTACATCAACTAACAAGCTAAAAATTTGCTATACAATTTGTTTTCTTTTAAATTAGCACTGATATAAAAATATTCAATCGTTTTAGGAAAAATGGATATAACACAATATTTTGGGGATTTTTATATAATATTTTTAAGTGACGTAGTCTATACTAACAAGGGAGAATTAAAAGTAGTCTGACAATCAATAATTATGTAATAATACTGGAAAGAGCAAAGTACAGTGATTTTCAGTATAGCTGACTCTTTAATTACAGGTAAAACATCTTACAGAATATGAAAAGATGAAGAGCATGTCTGCTTAGAAAAATCTGATTAAACATTATAGTGTGCGATCAATATGATATTTGCAGCACATCAAAAATTAGTACTGAAATATTAACTACCTCAAAGAAAATTATGGCTAGGTCATGCCATATTAGAGAGTGACATTGAAAGAACTCATGAAAAATGTCTTCCTGCATAATTTACTTTTTCATAGTAAAATGTAAGGAAAAAGTTTTAAAAATGCCTTAAGAAATATTCTTGAAATAACATTTAACTGAGATAAACACTTCTACTATCTCAAGATAAAAAGAATAAAGGCATGAGTATTTTTGGTGAGAAGTGGAGTACCAATTTGGATTATCAGAGAAATTATTTCTCCTGAATTAAGCACACAGATATTATTTAACTATATATTTTAAGAACATACAGAATAATACATTTCTAATGCAAGTATTCTTGCTCTGAAGAACACGCAGTATTTTGTGGGGTTATTTCTTAACTTAAACATACTACTTACAAGTAGAATTACATACTTTGGGTATAAATCAAAGGTGTTCAGAAATTTTAAGTGTTCAACAAAATTTAAATTAAAAAGATTGAAAGAAAACTCCCCGAAAAGTAAGAACTACAGATTGTTAGTGAAAAATACTTGAATGCAAAAAGAAAAAAAAAGATATTAGGGGAAAATATTAAATGTCTAACTCAGGCTCTAGATAAAAATAAACTTGTGGAAAGAACAAGATGAAAATATATACAGAAAAGTGAAACCCTTATACCTTGTTTTTTTATAATTGAATTTCTGGAGAATATAGTTCAAGAGCTAATAGATGACTTTTGGAAAAAGAACTCAATTATTCCTTAGAGATACTGAGCCAAAATTGAAATAGTCAACATATGAGTCCAAATGTTGTCCATTCCTGCTCTTTTGAAAACTCTAAAAGCTTTTTATTTCCACAGGACTCTGGAAGGGTAACATCACATGTTGGTTAAGTGTACAGTTCCACTCAGCTCCACACCTTATTACCTGGCTGAACTTGGATAATTTTCTTAGCTCTCTGTACCTTACCTGCCACTTGTAAAATGGGAAAATAATACCTGTCTTGTAAGGTGATGTGAGTATCAAATAAGTGCATATAAAGTGGTTAGAACAGTGTATAACTCATAGTAGCCACTCAATATTATTAGAATACAGTCTGATTTATTTGTTTTTTGTTTTTTATCCTGCTCCACGCAGCGTGTGGGATCTTAATTCCCCAACCAGGGATCAAACCCATGCCCCCTGCGTTAGAAGCACAGAGTGTTAACCACTGGACTGCCAGGGAAGTCCCTACAGTCTGATTTATTTAGTACCCTTTCAACAGCATTGATTTTTATACACACATGACACACTGATAATTAAAGATCATAATTATCAATTCAATCAGCCTATTCATTCCTTCCAGAATAGTCTTTATTTAATTTTTCATCATTCTATTTCACTGTTCAAGAACTAATAATGCTTCCTTACTGCATAGGACATCAGAGCTAAGTTCTATTTGGATTCTAAAACTTCTGTAATTGAAGCCCATTTTACTTATTTGAGCTCCTTTCCTTTTTACCACACATTACATCGCTTCTGTTGCACTTGAGATTACCCATTCTTTCCTACAAGTGACATGGATTTGTTGATTTGTTCCATTGGCCTAAATCAGCTTTCTCTTTTCCATTCTTTCAGAAACAGTTCCAAAGCATTTCACTGAGTCTTTGTGCTTGGAATTCCCTTCCTCCTCATTCTTTAATCAGGAATATTTGAATACCTAATCTTTGCAAGGCCCTGCTAGGTATAGCAGGGAGTTAGCCAGCATGGTCCAATGATCTTTAGTGACGATCTGTATAGGAGACGCACAATGAAATAAGCAACCAGACCATAAACTATCTGCCTAGATTGTTCTTGCCCAAGCTCTTCACAAGACCTGCTCTTTCTTATCTTTCAGGCCTTAGTTCCAATGGTACCTTCCCTAAGATGGCGCTTTTTTTTTTTTGACCATCCTGTCTAAAAACAGCACCTGTCCTACCTACAGTCAGTATCTGTCTCATTATCTGTTGAATAATTTTTATAGCATTTACATTATCTTAAAATGTCATTTCCACAGATGGATTTACTTGTCAAGAAGAGAGTTGCACTGTCCCCCAGCTCAAACCCCCAATTATCCATTAACAATAGTGATGTCGTTGCTTGGCACTGATATTCCTCAGCTCCAGTGTGGGTCCTGATGGCCACAAACTCAACAGAATAATTTCTCCACCCTTGCCAGAGTAAATGGTTCAGGAAAGGTCACTAACCCAGACCTAAGCTATTCAGTGCAAGACATCCTTCTGGCCACAACAGTATAGCTCAGAGTCAAATGTTTGGAAGGGGAAGGGAAGAAAAGAGTTCTCTTTTGCTCTGGACGGTATGGTATACACATAAGAAGTCTGGAATTGCTGCAGCCATTTGGCTGCAAATAGGGCAGTTTTATTTTTTCCTTTCCAAACTGTGTGCCTTCTATTTTCTTTTCTTATCCTACCTCGGTAACTATATCTTCCAGTAATATGTTGAATATGAGTGATGAGAGTGGATATTCTTTCCTTCTTCCTGATCTTAAGGGAAAATGATCCAGTCCTTCACCATTAAGTACTGTAATGTTGGCTATAAGTTATTGTATAGACGCTTGTTAGCAATTCAGGGGACTATCTTTTATTCCCAGTTTGCTGAAATTTTTTTCCTGAATCGGTGTTGGATTTTGTTAAATTCTTCTTCTGGGCCAATTGATATGATCCATATGATTTCCTTTTCAAACTATTGATATTAATCTCAGCTGGCCTCGGCCTGCAGCGGCTTGAAGCATGGTTTCAGTTCCCAGATAGTGACTGAGGTCGGGTCGCAGCGGTGAGAGAACCGAATCCTAGTCACTAGACCAGTGGTCTGTGACAAGACCCTGGCCCTGTGGCTTTGCATAAAAGAATTCCCACAAAGACAGAAAGTAGTGAAATAAGTAAAGTACTTATTATGGGAAAAAGAAGTACACTACGTGTGGATAGACACATGGGCAGGCTCATAGAGAGAGCCGCACACTCGTAGCAGTTTCAATCACTTATATGGGGTATTTCTTCTGGGTTTCCTTTGGCCAATCATTCTGATTTGCCTGGTTCAAAGTCCGTTTTTGGTATAGCTCAGGATTTTCCCATGTGTGTGCGCACATCTCTTAGCCAAGATGGATTCTAAGGAAGAGGCCTATGGGTAGGTTTAGTCACTTGGCATCATTCCCCTTTTGACCTACAAGGAGCCTTTCTGCGCATGTGTAGTCAGGGAGGTCTCCTGACTTTGACAATGAGGAATATGTGGTCTCTTATCTCCTATCTGGGCAGGGCTCAGCCTCCTCTCTCTATTGTCCTGTTATTCCCATCTTGGAGTATTGGTCCACAGGGAATGAACTCAAACCGTTTGCCCCGGGTCCCGTCTGCCTCCTGCCTCAGTATGATGGATTATACTGATTGATAGTCAAATATTTAACTAGCCTTGTATATTCAGAATAGTTACCACATGGTCATGGAAAAAGTTCTTTTAATACTTGGTTGGGTAAGTTTCACTAATGTTGGTATTGAGGATTTTTATGTAGAAAGTCTTGAGAGACACTGGTCTGTCATTTTTTAGTACTGTCTGACTTTGGTGTCAGAATAATTCTCTCATTCACAAAATAGGTTGGGAAGTGTCCCTTCCTCTTCTATTTCTGACACAGATAGTGTAAAATTTGTAAAATTGGTGTTAATTTTTCTTGAAGTGTTGGTAGAATTTTCCAGTGAAACCAGATGGTGCTGGTGATTTCCACTTTCCACTTTGGGAGATTCTAAAATATGGATTCAATTTCTTTAATAGTTATGGGACTAGTCAGATGATCTATTTCACCTCAGTTCAGTTTAGGTAGTTTGCCCTTTTCCGGGAATTGGTACATTTCTTCTAAGTTGTCAAATTCATGAGCATAAAGTTGTTTGTCCTATTTCCTTAATATTCTTTTAATGGCTATAGGATCTAAGGTGACATTCCCTATTTCATTCTGGACATTAGTGATTTGTGTCCTTTTGTTTTTATTGTTGTCAGTCTTGCTAGAGGTTTGTCAATTTCATAGATTTCTTTTGAAGACCAACTTTTGTTTAATTGATTTTCTCTATTGTTCCCTTGTTTTTAATTTATTGATTTCTGCTCTTTTCTTTATTTCCCTCCTTCTACTTTCTTTGGGTTCCTTTTGCTCTTTCCTTTTTTCTAGATTCTCCATGTGGGAACCTAGAAAATTGATCTGAGACCTTTCCTAATTTCTAAAGTAAGCGTTTAGTGCTATATATATTTTTCTCACATGGTTGTTGCTGCATCCCACATATTTTGCTATATTTTAATTTTCCTTCAGTTCTATGTATTTAAAAAAACTTTCCTTCGAGCCTTCCTCTTTCATTCATGAATTTTTTAAAGAAGTTTGTTGTTTAATTTCCACGTGCTTAGAGATTTTCCTGTTGTCTTTCTGTTATTGATTTCTAGCTAAACTTACAGTCAGGCAACATACTCTGTATGATATCAACTCTTTTAAATTTGTTAAGGTTTTTTTTTTATGGCCCATCTTGATGAATTTCCCATGGGTATTTGAAAAAAATGTGCATTGTGCTCGTTTGGAATGTTCTACATGCATGAACTGAATCTTCTTCGTTGATTGCGCTGTTCAGTTCTTCTATATCCTTGCCGATTTTCTGCCTAGTAGTTCTATTAGTGGCTAAGAGGAGGGTCCTCAAGTCCCCAGCTATAATTGTGGGTCGATGTCTCCTTTCAGCTTAATTAGCTTTTTGCCTCATGTATTCTGAGACTCGGTTTTTTGGTGCATATACATTTAGGATCATACATCATCCTGGTAGACTGATTTTTTAAAAAATCATTAGATCTCATCCTTCTTTGACTTTAGTAATTTTCTTTGTTCTGATGTCCATATTACTGGATATTTACATATCCACTTCTTTTTGTTTGTTTGGTAAATGTTTGCACAGTATATCTTCCTCTATGCTTTTAGTTTCAACCTAGCTATGTCACTGAACTTGAGATGAGATTCTATAAATAATAAACAGGCTATTTATTTTGAATTTTATTTTATTTTATTATTTTTATACAGCAGGTTCTTATTAGTTATCTATTTTATACATATTAGTGTATACATGCCAATCCCAATCTCCCAGTTCATCGCCCAACCGCCCCCCCCGCTGCTTTCCCCCCTTGGTGTCCATACGTTTGTTCTCTACATCTGTGCCTCTATTTCTGCCCTGCAAACGGGTTCATCTGTACCATTTTTCTAGATTCCACATGTATGCGTTAATATATGATATTTGTTTTTCTCTTTGACTTACTTCACTCTGTATGACAGTCTTTAGGCCCATCCACGTCGCTACAAATGATCCAGTTTCGTTCTCTTTTATGGCTGAGTACTGTTCCATTGTATATATGTGCCACATCTTCTTTATCCATTCGTCTGTTGATGGGCATTTAGGTTGCTTCCATGGCCTGGCTATTGTAAATAGTGCTTCAATGAACATTGGGGTGCATGTGTCCTTTTGAATTATGGTTTTCTCTAGGTACATGCCCAGTAGTGGGACTGCTGGGTCTTATGGTAATTCTAATTTTAGGTTTTTAAGGAACCTCCATACTGTTCTCCATAGTGGCTGTATCAGTTTACATTCCCACCAACAGTGCAAGAGGGTTCCCTTTTCTCCACACCCTCTCCAGCATTTCTTTTTGTAGATTTTCTGATGGTGCCTATTCTAACCGGTGTAAGGTGATAACTCATTGCAGTTTTGATTTGCATTTCTCTAATAATTAGTGATACTGAGCAGCTTTTTTTTTTTTCATGTTCAGATAATTTTATTCGGTTTTGACATTGTAATAACCAGGATTTTAAAAAACATTAGTAAAATACACATATAGAGAAGTGCACATATCTTTGTTTTGTTTATAATAGATTTTACTTTTTAGAACAGTTTTATGTTCACAGCAATATTGAGCAGAAAGTACAGAGATTTCCTATATTCTCCCTGTCCCACATATTCATAGCCACTGCCACTCCCCTGTCCCAGTGAACATCCTCCAGAGTGGTATGTTTGTTTCAATTGGTGAATCTACATTCACACATCATTATCACCCAAAGTCCATAGCTTACCTTAGGGTTCACTCTTGGTGTTGTACATTCGATGGATTTGAAGCAATGTATAATAACATGTATCCATCATTATAGGAACATACAACGTATTTCATTGCCCTGAAGATTCTCTCTACTCCACCTATTCATCCTTCCCTCCCACTATAACCCCTGGCAACTACTGATATACTTACTGACCCCAAAGTTTTGCCTTTTCCAGAATGTCACAGAGTTAGACTCATATAGTAAGTAGCCTTTTCAGATTGGCTTTTTTCACTTAGTAATATGCATATAAGTTTCCTCCATGTCTTTTCATGGCTTCACAGCTCTATTTTTTTTTAGCATTGCATAATATTCCATTTTCTGGATGTACCACAGTTTATTTATTCATTCGCCTACTGAAGAACATCTTGTTAGCTTCCAAGTTTTGACAATTATGGATAAAGCTGCTATAAATAACTTTGTACAGGTTTTTGTGCAGACATAAGTTTTCAACTCCTTTGGGTAAATACTGAGGGCTAGTCCTGAAGTGTATTAAGTTTTGTCAGAGATTGGTAAACTGTCTTCCAAAGAGGCTGTACCATTTGCATTCCCACCAGCAATGAATAAGCGTTTCCATTGCTCCACTTCCACGCCAGCATTTGGTGTTGTCAGTGTTCTGGATTTTAGCCATTCTGATAGATGTGAAGTGGTATCTCATTGCTGTTTCAATTTGCACTTTCCTGATGACATATGATGTACAGTTTGCTCCAACCCTAACTGGATGAAGCAAAATGAGAATTGCTCAAACAACTGAAAAATCCAAGGGTAAATCTGACTTTAGGCACAGTTGGACCCAAGGGCTCAAACAAAGCCATCCAAATCTAGCTCCTCTCTCTGCATCTCTGCATAGATATTGATCTCATAAAGGCTCTCCCACAGTGGTCTCAAGATAGCTCCATGGAGGTCCCAGGACTGCAACTTTCCTCATTCACGTCCAGTAGCAAAGAGTGAGAATTCTTGTCCCAGCATTCCCCCCTAACCAAGAATTCACTGTGTCTCCTCTTCTCCAATCTGATCTCATGACTTTCTCTGAACAAATCACTGTAACCAGGAAATGTGATATACTAATTGGCTCAGACCCAAGTACATGCTTAATCCGAGATGGACATTGAAACAATACTACCTCGTGGGCTGCTAGTGTTGGAGGGTCTCCTGCAGAGGCAGGGGGTGGATGTGTCTCACCATGAGGACAAGGACCTGAGCAGCTTTTCATGTGTCTCTTGGTCATCTGTATGTCTTCTTTGGAAAAATGTCTATTTAGGTCTTCTGCCCATTTTTGGATTGGGTTGTTTTTTTTTTAATATTGAGCTGCATGAGCTGTTTATATATTTTGGAGATTAATCCTTTGTCTGTTGATTCGTTTGCAAATATTTTCTCCCATTCTGAGGGTTGTCTTTTTGTCTTGTTTATAGTTTCCTTTGCCGTGCAAAAGCTTTTAAGTTTCATTAGGCCCCATTTGTTTATTTTTGTTTTTATTTCCATTACTCTAGGAGGTGGGTCAAAAAAGATCTTGCTGTGATTTATGCCAGAGAGTGTTCTTCCTATGCTTTCCTCTAAGAGTTTTATAGTGTCCGGTCCTACATTTAGGTCTTTAATCCATTTTGAGTTTATTTTTGTGTATGGTGTTAGGGAGTGTTCTGATTTCATTCTTTTACATGTAGCTGTCCAGTTTTCCCAGCACCACTTATTGAAGAGGCTGTTTTTCTCCACTGTATATCCTTGCCTCGCTTGTCATAGATTAGCTGACCATAGGTGTGTGGGTTAATCTCTGGGCTTTCTATCCTCTTCCATTGATCTATGTTGCTGTTTTTGTGCCAGTACCATATTGTCTTGATTACTGTAGCTTTGTAGTATAGTCTGAAGTCAGGGAGTCTGATTCCTCCAGCTCCGTTTTTATCCCTCAAGACTGCTTTGGATATTCGGGGTCTTTTGTATCTCCATACAGATTTTAAGATTTTTTGTTTTAGTTCTGTAAAAAAATGCCATTGGTAATTTGATAGGGATTGCATTGAATCTGTAGATTGCTTTGGGTAGTATAGTCATTTTCACAATATTGATTCTTCCAATCCAAGAACATGGTATATCTCTCCATCTGTTTGTGTCATCTTTGATTTCTTTCATCAGTGTCTTATAGTTTTCTGAGTACAGGTCTTTCACCTCCTTAGGTAGGTTTACTCCTAGGTATTTTATTCTTTTTGTTGCAATGGTGAATGGGATTGTTTCTTTAATTTCTCTTTCTGATCTTTCATTGTTAGTGGATAGGAATGCAAGAGATTTCTGTGCATTAATTTTGTATCCTGCAACTTTACCAAATTCATTGATTAGCTCTAGTAGTTTTCTGGTGGCATCTTTAGGATTTTCTATGTATAGTATCATGTCATCTGCAAACTGACAGTTTTACTTCTTCTTTTCTGATTTGGATTCCTTTTATTTCTTTTTCTTCTCTGATTGCTGTGGCTAAAACTTCCAAAACTATGTTGAATAAAAGTGGAGAGAGTGGGCAACCTTATATTCTTCCTGATCTTAGTGGAAATGGTTTCAGTTTTTCACCATTGAGAATGATGTTGGCTGTGGGTTTGTCATATATGGCCTTTATTATGTTGAGGTAAGTTCCCTCTATGCCTACTTTCTGGAGAGCTTTTATCATAAATCGGTGTTGAATTTGGTCAAAAGCTTATTCTGCATCTATTGAGATGATCATATGGTTTTTATTCTTCAGTTTGTTAATATGGTGTATCACTCACATTGATTGATTTGTGAATACTGAAGAATCCTTGTATCCCTGGGATAAATCCCACTTGGTCATGGTGCATGAACCTTTTAATGTGTTGTTGGATTCTGTTTGCTAGTATTTTGTTGAGGATTTCTGCATCTATATTCATCAGTGATATTGGTCTGTAATTTTCTTTTTTTGTAGTATCTTTGTCTGATTTTGGTATCAGGGTGATGGTGGCCTCGTAGAATGAGTTTGGGAGTGCTCCTTCCTCTGCAATTTTTTGGAAGAGTTTGAGAAGGATCGGCATTAGCTCTTCTCTAAATGTTTGATAGAATTCACCTGTGAAGCCATCTGGTCCTGCACTTTTGTTTGTTAGGAGAGTTTTGTTTTTTCTTTTAAACATCTTTACTGGAGCATAACTGCTCTACAATGGTGCACTAGCCTCCACTTTACAACAAAGTGAATCAGCCATACATACACATACATCCCCACATCTCCTCCATCACGCGCCCCTCCATCCCCCTGCCATCCCACCCCTCCAGGCAGTTACAAAGCACCAAGCTGATCTTGTTGGGAGATTTTTAATCACAGTTTCAACTTCAGTGCTTGTGATTGGTCTGTTCATATTTTCTATTTCTTCCTGGTTCAGTCTTGGAAGGTTATACCTTTCTGAGAATTTGTCCATTTCTTCCAGGTTGTCCATTTTATTGGCATAGAATTGCTTGTAGCAGTCTCTTATGATGCTCTGT
The DNA here is from genome assembly GCF_965194825.1 of Balaenoptera physalus. NCBI lineage: Eukaryota > Metazoa > Chordata > Mammalia > Artiodactyla > Balaenopteridae > Balaenoptera > Balaenoptera physalus. The sequence goes on along the minus strand of NC_138887.1, from coordinate 56,557,862 downwards.
ATTTCTGCGGTGTCCATTGTAACTTCTATTTTCTAATTTTATTGATTTGAGTCCTCTCCCTCATTTTCTTGATGAGTCTGGCTAAAGGTTTATCAATTTTGTTTATCTTCTCAAAGAACTAGCTTTTAGTTTTATTGATCTTTGCTATTGTTTTCTTTGTTTCTATTTCATTTATTTCTGCTCTGACCTTTATGATTTCTTTCCTTCTACTAACTTCGGGTTTTGTTTGTTCTTCTTTCTCTAGTTCTTTTAGGTGCAAGGTTAGATTGTTTATTAGAGATTTTTCTTGTTTCTTGAGGTAGGCTTGTATTGCTATAAACTTCCATTTGAGAACTGCTTTTGCTGCATCCCATAGGTTTTGGATCATCGTGTTTTCACTGTTATTTGTCTCTAGGTATTTTTTGATTCCTCCTTGATTTCTTCAGTGATCTCTTGGTTATTTAGTAATGTAATGTTTAGCCTCCATGTGTTTGTGTTTTTTACACTTTTTTCCCTGTAATTTATTTCTAATCTCATAGCATTGTGGTCAGAAAAGATTCTTGATATAATTTCAATTTTCTTAAATTTACCGAGGCTTGATCTGTGACCCAAGATGTGATCTATCCTGGAGAATGTTCTGTATGCTCTTGAGAAGAAAGTCTAATCTGGTTAAACAGGCTATTTTAAAAATCTTTTCTGGACTTCCCTAGTGGTGCGGTGGTTAAGAATCTGCCTGCCAATGCAAGGGACACGGGTTCAACCCCTGGTCCAGGAAGATCCCACATGCTGTGAAGCAACTAAGCCCGTGTGCCACAACTACTGAACCTGCGCTCTAGAGCCCATGAGCCACAACTACTGAGCCCATGTGCCAAAACTACTGAAGTCCATGCTCCACAACAAGAGAAGCCACCACAATGAGAAGCCTGCACACTGCAACAAAAAGCAGCCCCTCCTCGCTACAACTAGAGAAAGCCCGCGCATAGCAATGAAGATCCAGTGTAGCCAAATAAATTAATTAATTAAATAAAATTATTAAATAAATAAATAAAAATAAAAATCTTTTCTACCAAACTATCGTTTGATTGACATTTAGGATAATTATATGTTAGGGCTTAAGTCTTTCATTCTGTTGTTTGTTTTCTGATTTTCATTCCTCTATTTCTCTTTTTCTTCCTTTCTATGGATTACTTGAACAATTTTTAGTGTTTCACCTTATTTATACGTTTTTAAAATTGTTCTTTTGGTATAGCTTTCATGGTGGTTGTTCTGGGTATTATAATATATACATGTTATTTAACACAGTCTACTAGTATAAATATTTTACCACTTATCGTGAAGTGTGGGATCTTCACTTCCTCTTAGGTCCCTTTACTTTCCTTACTTTAAATATCACTGCCTAGAGTACTGGTGATATCACAGTTTTTGCTTCAATAATCAAATATAACTTATAAAATTCATGAGGAAAGGCTAATCTATTTTATGTACCCATATTTTTGCTCTTTCTATTGTTCTTTCTTCAATCCTAACCCTTCAAGATGTTCTCTTTTATCACTTCATTTCTGTTTGAAGGACTTTCTTTAGACAACCTTAAAGTAGATATGCTGGTGAAAATTTTCTTTAGTTTTCTTTCTCCTGAGAAAATCTTTATTTCCCTTTCCTTCCTGAAGGATAATTTTGCTAGATATATAATTCATAGTTAACAGTTATTTTCTCTCAGCACTTGAAAAATATTGTGTCACTTACTTCTGGCCTTCAGGGATATAGATCAGAAACCATTTGAACTGATGTTGCCTTGAATATAACATGTTGTCTCTCTCTGGTTGTTTTTACAAATAAATTATAATTTACCTTGGTGTGGATTTCTTTGGGTTTATCCTGTTTGAGATTCATCTGATTTCTTAGATCTGTAGGTTTGTGTCTTTTACCAAGTTTGGAAAGTTTTCAGTCATTATTTCACTGAATACTCTTTTAGTCTATCTCTTCTCGTTCTTGGACTCCAATGATATTAATATTGGATATTTGTTATTGTCACACAGGTCCCTGAAGCTCTGATCAATTTTTTTCAGTCTGTTTTTCTGCCTGTTATTAAGATTGGGTATATTCTATTAATTGTCCTTATGTTCGCTGATTTTACCCTCTGTCACCTCCAGTCTAGTATTGAACTGATGCAGCAAGATTTTTATTTCTGTTACTGAAATTTTCAGTTCTATATTTTCCATTTTCTTCTGCTGGTTCTTTTTTTTTATAACTTCCTTTCTCTCCTGAGTTTTCTATTTTCATTTGTTTCAAGAGAATTTATAATTGATCTTGAAGTATTTTTATGAACTGCTTTAAACTGAATGCTGGCAATTCCAACATCTGATTTATCTCAGTGATAACATAAGTTGATTGTCTTTTTTCCATTCTAGTTTTTATTTTCCTAGTTCATACTATGATTAGTGATTTTTGCTTATACTGTATAAGTTTTGCTTGTACCCTATAAGTTTTTCCATTGTGTTAGGAGGCTCTGGTTCCAATCAGATCTTTAAATCTTCTATTTTAGCAATCATTCACTCTGTTTAGCATGCAGATTTCAGCCTAGTTTTGTTCCATTGACAGTTTAATTTTGTGGTGTTTTTTTGTTTTGTTTTGTTTTGTTTTTTTTGCCTTCATGGTTTTATTTTGGTCTTCTTGGTTTATCTTATGCTACTGGGGCTCTCACTACTTCTTGCTGGTATTGCCTGGGTGAATGGATGGGATAGGGATTTAACCAAAGCAGTCTCCTTTGTGTCGCTCAGTACGAAAGTCTCAGGCCCACAGGTTCCTGCTTGTGACATTCCACCACTATGGAAATGAAATCCCTAATGGATGCTTGTCCCCCACCCAACTATAATTATACTGTAATAAAGGGACTCCTACTAGGAAAGCACTATAAGTGACTTTTGGTGTGAGAACTGTAGGAAAATGTAAAAGCAGCCATCACAGATCTTGTTTCCCAGCTTCCTCATAAGGGGCTTTAACATAATAAAAGGAGACAGCTATTCAGGGCATAATTACATGGGAGTCTCAAGATGGTTAATTATAAATGGTATGTAAAAGGAGAAAATTGACAGTGTGTTCACTGAAAGCTTGGTGGAATTTTATAGGAAATTTAGGAACTGACAACTCTCTAACCTCGAACTTTCTAGGATATAAAAACCTCAAGGCATATATGCTCAGTCTGAGCTTAGACCAATAACTAAGAAAAGTTCTGATGCAGCTCCAGTATTGGTTGTGAAAATGTCCTCTTTTAACATTAACTTTGTAACATAAGAAGAAAATTGACATGAACGTCAGGGTCCCTTGACCCAGTCTCCAATAAGTTACCCCAATATTGGGTGCAATGGTTTGAAGCCTGAATAGAAATCTTTAAGCCTATTAGATAAAGGAGTACAGTGTACAGTACTGCCTAGACCTGCTAGTAAGCCTCTTCCAGGTGTAGAATTAATGTATGGGGATATGGAGATGTTACAGTAGTTGGGAAAAATAAATGTCTGGTTAAATTTTGGAATGTATGATAAAAAAAATGTATGTCCTGGCGGCATCTGCATTACTTGAGTGGATAATTGGTATAGACATAATATCTGAATGAAAATTCCTCCTAACCAGGTACACATGAAAAGATATCTGCCTTTGTCAAATGCTAATTAGACAAGCAAAATGGAATCAGAATTACCCAAGCCAACTCAAATCAGAAAACATCAGATTCAGGTGTATTAGTGCTCAAAAACTCATTGTATAATAGCCTGGTGTGGACAATGAGGCAAGCCAATGGAATTAAGACACCAACAATAAATTATAAGAGACTCAATAACTCAGTATTCTCAATATCCTCACTTTGTGAGATGATATACACTAGTCAACTGATGAATATTTGAACTCTCCCTTATATTGTCACAATCTAATGAGGTCGGACCAAGTCTAATGCAACTGGCAAAATTATAATACACTATACTGATGATATTATAATTATTTCTGAAATTGAGGATCAAATGCAAAGCAACCTTACTATGGTCATGAATCACATGATAATCAGGGATTACTGATTAACCCCACAAAAATCCAGAACCCCACATAGGCTGTGAGGCTCTTAAGGATTACTTGGATGGGAGCAACCTATGGCTTATCACAGATCACTAAAAATAAATCGTTTTCACTGCCTGTCTCTCAGTATGAACCATGCCTATTGGAATTTCTTGACTTTTGGAGAATTCATACTCCTTGCTTTGGGATACTGTTGGCTAAAATCCTTAAAACCGTTGAAAGACAGTCCATATTTAACTGGGAGCTTGAGCAAAAACAAGTGTTCTTAGAACAGCAGAAGGTTGTAAATCAAGCTATTTCTTGATGACTACATAGCCCTAATGTTGAGATGACATTAACAAGTGTTGGCCACCTACACTCATGCCAACTGGAGCCTCTCACAAAAGTCTATACCTACTATTACTACTTAATGGCAACCTATCTAGTCTTCTGGACTAGAAAATTATCAGATGAGGTTCTCTGGCGTACTCCCTTTGAAAGACAGTTACTGACTTGTTATTGAGCACCTTTGCAGACAGCCAAAATAAGTAAATGCTTGAGATTGTATTAAGACCTGAAGTACCTATAACCATAGGTGATAGCAGGAAAGCATTCCAACAGAGGGCAACACCTAAAGAAGCTCCCTCATAAGATGGAATGCAAATGGTATGTACAAGAACATGCTTTTTTTTTCTGCAAGAAATCGTCACTGCATTCATAAGCAAGTAGTCTCATTTCTCCTATAACCTACTGTAGAGCTGCCTGAGGACTTACTGATAGCTACTGCTTAATGGGCATGCTTTTGACCGGGTGCCTAAAGATACCAGGCAATTGGTCTGGTTTAGAGAGTGCAATTCCAGAAGCATGACTGGGTCATGACTCAGTGTAAAAATCAGCTACCCTGCAAACAGCAAACAGTAAAATCTTCATGTAAGAGCTGAATTACAGGCTCTGTTCCTTGCAATGATAAAAGAACTGGAAAAAAAAAATAAAAGCCCTACTATTTGGGTATACTGACTCTTGGGCTTGTAATTTGTTCTGCAAAATGGACAAAATGGGTCATGAAAAGGACCTTTATAAGGGATACTACCCTTTGAAAATCTCTATGGAAATTCTGAGATAAAATCAAAGTAAGGTATGCTGAGACTTAACCAAAACAACCCTATGCCAGGATCTGAAGATAATCACAGTCAAGAAGTTGATACTCTAGTTTGATCTCTTGAAGTGGCAGCTTAGGTCCATGACAGGAACAGACGTAAGGGAACTCAAGTCATGCAACCATGTGCCAAATGGTGATATGTACTGGTAGCCCCCACCAAAGTCAAATGTTTAACAACCAGAAAAGGCAAAGTCTAAAGTTTACCCTTGCCAGCACATAGTGGGCTAGTAGATTACTTTCGCTTTTTACTTATGGCTGAGGGTAGGGAAGTGTACTTAAATGGACACTGACAGGACTTGATTCATGTTCCAGGTTTGGATTTCCATACCCAGTAAACTGAAGCCAATGCTGTTAATACTATTAAAAGACTGGGGCAAAAAGGAGTCAATGCTAATACTATAAAAAGACTAGGACAAAAAAATACTGTACCAGTTTGGCCTTCCCAGTTACATTTCATCAGATCAAGGCATTCACTTCTCTATCCACCTAATGCAACAGTGGGTATAGAAACATCACTCTCAATGAACATTTCATATTCTTTATATAATAACTGACATGGTCAATTAAAATATCTGTTTAAAATGATTGATGGTGACAAAAGATTAAAGGGCTAGTCTACAAACTTCTGGCCTTATATTTTGCAATTTAATATCAAGAGGTCTAATTACTGGTCTTCATTAGCTAAATTGTTATGCATTTGTGGTGAAATTGGGGAAAAGGGAATGAGGGAGGATACAGGAGCTTATATTCAAGAATTATATTTAAGCACAAGTTTTTTCAATGCCAGTCTTAGTAGTTCCTAGACTAGAGCTACTGTCCCAGAGCGTGAAATGCCCAAAATGAGAAATTATATCTATTAATCTGAACCTATCTAAAAAAATTCCAAAGGGATGGGTGGGATGGATTATTTCTTCTCCATACCTTGCCAAGATGGGGCTGATGGCTGTAAATGTTTTGTTGCCTAGTGAATGTGATAGTCTCATTCCGAGTATTTGTTCAATCTGACCCTCCGTAGGCAGAAATGGAATAAAGGAGATGTTTCATCTAGCTACCAGCAATATGAAGGGTCAGTGCCTGAACCTATCTCAGCAGAAAAGGTTTAGATGAAAATTAATGATAAATGAAAGAAAAAAGAGATTGTAAACTGAGGGAGAAGGAGTCAGTGAACGCATATAACAAAAGGGAAATGCTAATATAATTTTGGTGCCTTGAGAGAAACTTGGAGAAAAATAGCAGCTCCCTTAGATTTGACTCATATGCACTTGGAGGGAAGCACTCTGTTGAAACTTCCTCCTCAAGTAAAGAACTAAGTAGTGAGCTGATGACAGCCATTCTAACCAACACACATTCAGGAGTTGTCTGTGTGCTCAAAATGGATAAAATGATAGGAGATCTGACTATGATCATATGAAATAATATTAATATGGTTATGTATCTTGATTCTCATTTTCCGGGATGTGTCTATTACCAAAGAGACATGAAAGGAGGAAACTTACAGGGAATATTTACTCAGTGCAATCTGGAGAACACAAACTCATAATAATCTGAATAAACACTGTGTGGCCATTAATTGTGAGGGTAAAAGTTTAAAAAGGTGTTGAGATTTGCTCATGTAAGATTATCTGCTGCATGTCCCAACTGTCATAATATTATATATAAAAATAGGAAATTGCCCTGTTTTTGTGGGTAGAAATTAATACTGTAAAATTTAATAAAACTTAAGATAAAACTGATATTAATGCAACTAAACAACAACAAAAACATGTAACCCAATTTTAAGATTAACAAAGGACCAGAACAGACACTTCTCCAAAGAAGATATACAAATGACCATCAAATATATGCAAAGACACTAAAATCTAATCATTAGAGAAATGCAAATCAAATCCACAATGAGATATCACTTCACACCCATTAGGATGATCACTATAAAACAACAACAACAACAAGTGTTCATGAAGATGTGGAGAAATTGGAATGTTGGTGCACAGTTGGTGGGAATGCAAAATGTTGCAGCCACTATGAAAAATAGTATGGAGGTGCCTCAAAGCATTAAAGATAGAACTACCACATGATCCTGCAATTCCTCTTCTAGGTATACACATATATACAGAAGAGTTGAAAGCAGAATATCAAAGAGATATCTGTACACTCATGTTCATTGCAGCATTATTCATGATAGCCAAGAACTGGAAGAAGCCCAAATATCCATGGACAGATGAATGAATAAAGAAAATGTGGTATATACATACAATGCAATATTATTCAGCCTTGAAAAAGAAAGAAATACTGTCACATGCTACAATATCACTGAAATTTGAAGACGTTATTCTGAGTTAAATGAGCCAGTAACAAAAGGACTATTACCATATGATTCCACTATATGAGATACCTAGAGTAGTCAAAATCATGAAAACAGAAAGTGGAATGGTGGTTTCTGGGGGATGGGCAATGAGGGGGAAATCGGTATAGAGTTTTAGTTTTGCCAGCTGAAAAAGTTCTAGAGATCTATAACAATTAAATACAGTTAACACTACTGAACTGTACACTTAAAAATGGTTAAGAGGGTGAATTTTATATTTTTTTTTTGCTACAATTAAAAATTTTTTAAAACCACTGATATTGATGTCAAATGCATGGGTAGATTAAAAGAAAACCTCCCCAGGTCTTTACACCTATGGAGGAGAATTGCCCTGAAGAAGATTCAGATTTGACTACTGATATATTTTTTTAGACTTATTATAGTTGTTAATCACTCAGTAAAACCATAAAGTACAGATAGCTGAAGATCAGAGATGCAAAAGAATTGTCAAGTTAGTACAAAAATACAAGTAATTTTGTGCTAATGTTATGGGATGATTCAGCTGTCTGTTTAAATCCATACCAACTATTACAAAAGTACAAAATGTAATCTGTAGGACATCTTAATTGTGTATTTAATTATGCAGTGTTGTCAGACAAGGGAACAGTTAATGACTAATGGAATCACTATCACTCCTGAATCTATTATTTCACCATAATACATGCACATTTGACCCAAATTGTACACTTTGTTTCCTACTACTAGTAGGTTTTGTGAAATGACATATACACAGGAATAATTGTCATTTGTGGCCTGTCTTCCTATACCAAACAGATTTCTACTTTTTAGTTCTATTCTTTCTCTAAAGAACAGTACATGCTGATAGATTTTTTTAAAATTTGTCAGATTTTAAGGAATATAGGGGAAAGGTCAATTCCTTTATTCATACTAAATGATTAAAACTGGTATGACAGGTATTTTAAAATCTGATACTTCTTCCATTTATTATATAATTTTTATGACATCAACTGTGGAGTTACAGTATTCAATTATTATTGACTTTTCTACAGTTACACTGAGGACTTGTCTGTTCAGTTTATCTTAATGGTTTTGAGACCTTTATCCCAAGTTGGAATAGTTAGTACCATATTGGATAATAAATATTAACTATAACATATTTTTAAAAATATTTTTTGGTAAGATGCTTATTGAGCACACTGGGGATTTTCAGAACAGTTTTGAGAAAAAAAAGAACTGTTGAGTAAAAAGTGATGTAAATATTTCTACCAGCTATCTTACCACATATATAATTGTTTGGCTATTTTTAAGGAAATAACACACACGTACATATAGATTTCCAGAAGTGAAGCTATAGATAGTTGTCTATAGTCATTAACAACTCTTTTCCTCAAAAATGGCACATTTTATAAATGTCTCTGCAAATTCCCTGTTAATTTAAATGATGTTATAAATTGGTGCTTTCCTGTATTTCTATTTTTGTGTACTTTCTTCAGTTCTCTACTTGGTCCATTTGAATAACCATAAAACTTAAAGTTAGGAGAAACTGTCAAAATTCTATCATGGGTTAGCTGTGAATTAGCCTCTGGCAAAGCCCTTCATCTCTAGGTTTCCTTTTTGTTTGTTTGTTTGTTTTTAGACTCCAGAGTGAGACATTGATAATGTCAATGACTTCAATTTTTTTTTTTTTTTTTAAGGTCCTGGAAAGTTCTTTCAAATCAAATCTTATAAAGAAACAATATGCAAAAACAGATGAAAGTCAAGCTTCTCTGATCATGATAAGGCCTAGAGGAACCCTGCTTACTTCTATTATCCACATTTCCCCACCCTTGTTTCCATTAAATCCCCACCGAAAGAGACTCTTTGAAATTACCGGAAATCCACTTACCTCAATTTGAAAAACCTACGGATTCAACTATTTTCAATTTCATTTATTGACTTAAAATCCCAAGTACAAAACCTAATTTACATGTAAATGATTCACCTAAAACCTGTCTAATATTTTAGCAAATTTCTAATTATTTAAAGGAATTAAATAAGATGTCATTTCTAATTTGTCCCTACAAGGTTTCAGGACAAAGTAACATAAAAATACAGCAAAGTGATATTTTATATTTCTGTAGTAAGGGGGTCAGAGTTTGAGATACAGTAGCCTAGAGCCTCATAAATTAAAGTAGATCCCATTTTTTTGTGAGACAGCCAAGAGAAAGTATGAGATTCCTAAATCTCATACTCAAATCGTATTTAGTTCAAGTCAAAACAAGACTAGATACACAAAAGAAATATGTTGTCTTATTGAAATTCAGAACTCAGTTTAAGAACCCCAGTTTTATCAAAGCATTTAAATTTTAAATAATTGTTGAAAGGACATTGTTACTTATTTTGTGTCAATGGTAATTCAGCAATATAGAGGAAAAAAGCACTTAGCCCAAGAAAGGTAAAATAAATGCAAAGGTGAAATAAGGTACAGGGATGCTTTGGGCAACCGTGCCATGAGTATTCTGATGCTCAGTTTTCATTTCCTTCATTAGACCCAGATGGTGCAGTTTCTCAACATACCTAGTAAAAAGGCAACAACAAGATGTTTACAAACTATCAGGCTTCCAGCGATGAAAATGTGACTGTTAATTGCAAAGTTCTAGTTCCAGATGTTCAGATAGCTGAGTGCTTTTCAAACAGCAGAAAAAGATTCACAAAATAACTCCAAGAAAGTAAAGTAAGGCAAGAGATTAAAAAAAAAAAAACAAAAAACACTACTGAAGTTTGAGAAATATGAACCCACCATAAAGGAGTGGATATTCAAAAAATCTTGGTGATGGGAACATCTGGAAGATATGTAGAAGATGCACTAGGAAATAGAACAACCAGTTCAGGCTCACTTCATGAAAGATAAAGCTCATCATAATTTATTTAACTTGAATAGTAAGAAACATAATATACTTCTTTTACTAGGCCATCAGTTGTGAACACCAAGAATTCAACAAGAAGAAAACTAGTATATTGGTTACTTGTTTTAATAAGTAAAATGATTCTCAGCAAAAGGAATATGATTCTTATCTTCTTTTTTTAAAGTGTTCCTATAGTTCATCACTCTTTCAAGAAAAAAATTCTTCCAATGCAGAACATTGCTATATCTTTATTTAAGGACAGCTGCAAATTTCTGTGGATATATATGTCCTATAAAATCAGATTCTACATATGTATCAAAATTTTTCAGCAAAGACCATTGAAAAGCTTAATTTCTTCTGGATTAGATTTGTGAACATGCTAAGAAGTCAAATACGGGTGGTTTTTGGAGCAGTGTAACAGGATAATTTTCATAAACTGATTTCTAAACACTGCTGATCACATATCAATATTAGTGAAACATTTTAATGTATGTACACCCTGTATATGTGTATTAATTTTGGTAATAAAGAATAAACCTGTACTTTTATTCTAGCATTCAAACTACATTATAAAATATATGTAAAATATATATTATATATAATTTATATCTATATTTTAAAGGATTAAGTGGTTTCTGTGTTGGATGTAATATATCATGGTACATATAACAACTAAACTTAAAAAGGATATCATAAAGAAAACTAATTTTGAGAACATCAGAGTACTCTGGATTAGCAAAGACTAAGTGAAATAAAATTCCAGAAATGAAAGGGTTCTCTGAGAGAGCTCCAGACCTCTAGCTGTTTCCTTTCCTGGGAGTATTTGCCAAATATTAGTATGAGCTGAGGTTAGCTTGGTTTAGGGAGAGGGTCCCTACTGGGGGGAAAGGGAAACCAGCAGAGCTTTAAACAACTGTACATTTTTAAATTATGGATTGATATTTGAGGAATCTCAAACGCATGACTGGCTTTCATCCTGGGATATTTGCTGACTTCTATGGTGGTGTGGGAAGCTGGGGACTGAGAAACATTTTAAAGGCAGAGTGAAATATTCTGTAGCTTTGTGGTGCTTAAGAGAAAGTTCTCCTAGAGGGACTGCTTCAAATTCACAGCCATCTCTGTCTCTAGATATATGTCATATTTTGAACCTCCACAGGGTAGAAGTTTAAAAAGCTTTTCTCAAAACCTAATAATGGTGGAAATTAATCCCTCCCAGTGTTTCAGGACCAAGGAAGCAGAGATCTGCCCGGCTCTCAATCGAAAACCCAGATGAAGGTCTGACTGAAGGTCAAACTCATCCAGACCCAGCCTTTCTTTTTCTTTCAACGCTAAATAATTTACTCCACTCATTTCTTGCTTGCATGGTTTCTGAAGAGATGTATGATGTAATTCTTAACCTCTGCCTGCATAGGTCAAGATTTTCTGTTTGTCTTTGGTTTCTGCAGCTTGAACATGATGGCCCTAGGTGTAGATTTTTTGGTGTTTATCTTGTTTGATATTCTTTAAGCTTCTTAGATCTGTGGTTTGGTGTCTGTGATTGAGTTTGAAAAATTTTTAGCTCATATTACTTCAAGTATTTTTTCTGATTTTTCTTCTCTCTTTTCCTTCTGTTATTCTTATTATGTGCATATTACACCTTTGTAATTGTCCCAGTTTTTGGATCTTCTTTTTTTTGTTGTTGTTGTTCTTTTTGCCTCTTTGCTTTTCAGTTAGACAAATTTTATTGACATATCTTCAAGCTCACTGATTCACTCCTCTGCTGTGTTCGGTCTACTAAACAGGCCATCAAATGCATTCTTCATTTCTGTTACAGTGATTTTGATTTCTAGCATTCCATTTTGATTCTTCCTTAGTGTGTCTATTTCTCTGCTTATATCACCCATCTGTTTTGGCATATTGTCAATTATTTTTTCCATTAGAGCATTTAATGTATTAATCCTGTTTTAAATTCCCAGCCTGATAATTCCAAAATCTCTGCTATGTCTGCAACTGGTTCTAATGCTTGCTTTGTCCCTCTAGACTGTGTTTTCTCTAGCTTTAAGCATGCCTTGCAATTTTTTTGTTTAAAGCCAGACAAGATGTATCAGGTAACAGGAACTGAGATAAATAGGCCTTTACTCTGAGGTTTTATGTTTATCTTCTAGTGTTCTTGTTATTACCTTTGGGCTTCCATAGAAACACCATCTTAAAGTCGGTGTCTTTCACCTCTCTTAGTTGTAATCTACTGTTATTGTCTTAGGGTCTGTTGATGTGTTGGTAGGCATTGGGGAGATGAAGTATTCTATAATATTTTGCTTAAATCTCGGGTGTTTTAAAGAGGCCTTAATTTCTGGTATATGACTTTCAGAAGAGTTTCTTAACCATTTTTTTCCTTCCTTTATGTAGACAGGAAGGCTAGCATGGCTGGAGTTGTCTAATAGCTCTCGCCCTAGGCTAGATAAGGCTTTGCCAAGGTAGTTTGCCTTGAGGATCCACCTTCAATATGGAGACCTGAAGGCTCTAGTCATATTTTGAAATGGTTACTTTCCTCCTTTTGCCATTCTGGAGCACAAGGGGACTTTTCTCTGATCTTTACCATCAGAATCTGGTGAGGATCCTGAAGGTAAAACTCATAAAAAAATGTGGGCAATCCCCCTAAGACTGTACCCTTTTAAAATACATTAACTTTTTCATATTTAATAATGATTATACAGTGAAATTGTCCATTATAGAACTGAAACCAACATGTTTAGAATAAAATATAAAAATCCTCTCTTGGTCCCCACCAATTGCCATCTTCTCCTCAAAATTAACCATGTATCAGAGTTTGATGTGCCTTAGATTTCAAAGAAGGCAATCATATGTTTTGCAGTTTCATCTCTTACTTTCTAACATTTATACTCCTTGTATTACACACATCTTACGTGAGGCTTTAGATCCTCTTTCACTCACCTATCTCTAGTCTTGCCAAGGCTCCCACTGTTCACCCCAGCCACAGACTTCAGTACTTCCTTCTTAATAATGAAGGTATGAAACCCTATTGACTCTCAAGTATTTAAAAACAAAAAGTTTGGGTGTGTTAGCTCCCTATGGGAGACCAAAGGGTCATAGAAGTCATTGGCTAAATCTTTAGCTTAATTTTCCTCCCAGACGAGACTTTTTAAAGCTAGTTCTATGAGACAGAGCAACTAATTGTGCTTGACACCAAGTGATGGTCAGCTCAGGAATTGTACTGGTTGTTTTTTATTTCCTAACTCACTCCTGCTTCCCTATGATTTTTTTCTTACTCTATTACATTGGCCAGGACCTCCAAAAACATGTTAAAGAAAGATGATGATTATATAGATTTCATGTCTGTGAATTTTTCTTTTTTCATTTTCATTTGACTTCCTGCTTGTGATGAGAAGCCTGAGGTTGATTTCTTATTTTCCTTTTTTCTTCTTTTTTGAAGGAATCACACACTATTAATTTTTAAAAGATTTTAGAACTCCTCTTTTTTACACATGATTGGTTTGGTCTAGGACCTGGGAGCTTCTTAAGTGGCCTTAGATCTTTGTATCACCTCCTACAGAGGGCTACCAGTGCCTTCCCAGGACCTGTTGTGTGGCTACAATAAATAGTTAAGATCTCTGTTCCCTTCCATGAAATGGGATGGTTATAGTAGTTAAGTGATTTGAATAAGGAACTACATCAGAGGTGCTTTATCCTTACCTGGAACTGATCTAGATGAGATTCTGGATTCTGGAGCTTATATACTTTTTTGGGATGAGAATTTGAGGGATCTTGGGAGGGGATGAGAATATTTTGCCTGTGGAAGTGTTGTGAATTTTGGATGTCAGAGGGTGAACTGTAATAAATAGCCTCTAAGATATTCTATGCTTTTTATTCTGAACTTCCATGTAGTATGTATCTATATATGTTTTTTTCCTTATATTTCAATTTTGTCTTTGATATTTCCTATCCATTTTAAGACTTGAGTCTTTTCTTCATCTTGGGAAAATGTTTTTTAGCTGTTCTCTCTCTCATTTTCTTTCCTTCTTTTCAAATTTCTTCCTTTGCATTCTGTTCCTTCTAACCCTCTGGGGATGAGATGCTGTATTTTCTGAAAACATTATGTCTTTCGACTTGATACCTAAACTTTTTTTGGTTTCACTCTGTAGTCCAGAAATTTGATTTTATCTTGTATAGTACTATTTATTCTTCATCTATTTATGATTTTACTCTAGTAAATTTTTATTTTGGCAATGACATTTTAACTTTTTCTTGTTCATACATTGAATCTTTCCTACAATCCCATTTTCTCTTTTTTATTTTTCTAGGTACAGTAACTTCCAAACACTCTGAAAATATTATAATTCTTAAATTCTTTTACTTCTTGTATTATATTCCTTTCTGTGGGCTTAACTGTTCTATTCATTCACTTTGGTCTTTCTCTTTTCTGTTGTCAATTTTCCATGACAGATAAATCTTAATCATCTATTTTTGCTTAAGAAATAAATGGAATATATTGACTTTCATAAATGAAATGTCTAGGAATCAGCAAGATCTCTCTCTTCCATTTCTAATCTCCATTTCTTATGGGTTCTTTTTTATTTTCAGGCAACAGTCTCCCAGTAGAGAGATGGCTACAACAACTCCAGGTTAATAATACCACCTTCAGTCCCAAAACACTAGCTTTACTTTTGAAAACTTCAGCAAATGCCCCAGAAAATAATTTGTTTAGCCTGATTTAGATCATATATCTTAAGTCCATTTTTGAAGAATTACCAAGGAAATACATGTTAGTTATAACACATTTCAGTCTAAACATAATATTCTTTTTAAAAATAGACCTCTTGCTCTTATTTCAAACTATAATATATATATATATTTTCAAAGCTTTGGGTTATATGAAGTCAATTACTTTTTCTAATGACATTTGAAAGGCAAATTCTTCACTTTAAAATTGCTCTTTCCCATGTAACTAAAGGCTTCAAAATTCTGCCTTCTGATACACAATACTATGAAATCATAAGGAAGATTTTCATTCTATTAGAATAAATACCAATAGATTGGACAGCTGTCTTGGTAGAACACAAATGAAAGGGTGAGGCCCTGTGAAAATGTAAAATGTTACTTTTTTTTTTTACATCTTCGAAATTTGGGAGTTCATTTCTGAACATATATGGAATATTAGCACAAATATAGAATGTAAAATCTAAGAAGCAATTATTTTTACTGTGATTGTTTCATAAGCTCAAATTTATTATAGTGTTTAGCTTGAGTCCTGTAAATTTTAAAAGACTGCATATAAGCTCAAATTTATTATAGTGTTTTGTTTGAGTCCTGTAAATTTTAAAAGATTGCATATAACTTATGTCCTCAAGGAAAGGTTATTCTGCACAATCTCTTCCATGTACTACCAAATCTATAAATTATCCAAAACACCAATAGTTATAGATTAAATTGTACTGACATGAAGAGGAGGACTTGCCTGTTGGAAAGAGAAATATCTTAAATACAAAGAGATGACTACCAACCAGTAAGAAGTAGAATAAAGAACCATAAAGACCAGCAGGAACCTGGGACAACTGCATTGAAGACATGTAATCTAGAGATAAAAAAGCCTATTTCAGAAAAGGATCAAAGCCCTAAGAACAGAGAGAAAAACCGCAAAAGGAAAATTTGGGGAGGTGATCATGGAAATAAGCTCTCTCCTGGGTTTTGGCACCAAATGCTCAGAAATTAAAGTTTTACAAAAAGTGGAAAAAAAAAAAAAAAGAAATAAGCTCTCTCCTATTGGAATGAACTTGCTGAAATTTTGTTGCCTCATTCCAAAAATACTTTGAATACATCACAGAAGGGTTTCTTCAGAGACTCAATCTATCTAACAGCTAAAAGTTCTTTAGTTGAAAGAGGGAGAAAAAAGGAGTTTGTTATGTAATGTGCCATGCTTGATTTGAAAAACTTTACAGGTCTTGAAATATCTACTGTGTATATATATAGGTTCAGAAAGGGGGAGACGTTCAAGATGGTGGAGGAGTAAGACGTGGAGATCACCTTCCTCCCCACAAATACATCAGAAATACATCTACATGGGGAACAACTCCTACAGAACACCTATTGAACACTGACAGAAAACCTCAGACTTCCCAAAAGGCAAGAAACTCCCCACGTGCCTGGGTAGGGCAAAAGAAAAAAGAAAAAACAGAGACAAAAGAACAGGGACGGGACCTACACCACTGGGAGGGAGCTGCGAAGGAGGAAAAGTTTCCACACACTACGAAGCCCCTTCACTGGCAGAGACAGGGAGTGGCAGGGGGGAAGCTTCAGAGCCACGGAGGAGAATGCAGCAACAGGGGTGCGGAGGGCAAAGCAGAGAGATTCCCGCACAGAGGCTCGGCGCCGACCAGCACTCAGCAGCCCGAGAGGCTTGTCTGCTCACCCGCAGGGGCGGGCGGGGGCTGGGAGCTGAGGCTCGGGCTTCGGTCGGATCGCAGGGAGAGGACTGGGGTTGGCGGGATGAACACAGCCTGAAGGGGGCTAGTGCACCACAGCTAGCGGGGAGGGAGTCTGGGGAAAAGTCTGGACCTGCCTAAGAGGCAAGAGACCATTGTTTTGGGGTGTGCAAGGAGAGGGGATTAAGAGCGCCACTTAAAGGAGCTCCAGAGACGGGCGCGAGCCGCGGCGATCAGCGTGGACCCCAGAGACAGGCGTGAGACGTGAGACGCTAAGGCTGCTGCTGCCGCCACCAAGCAGCCTGTGTGCGAGCACAGGTCACTCTCCACACCACCCCTCCCGGGAGCCTGTGCAGCCCGCCACTGCCAGGGTCCCGTGATCCAGGGACAACTTTCCTAGGAGAACACACAGC
The DNA here is from genome assembly GCF_965194825.1 of Balaenoptera physalus. NCBI lineage: Eukaryota > Metazoa > Chordata > Mammalia > Artiodactyla > Balaenopteridae > Balaenoptera > Balaenoptera physalus. Next base: position 56,540,646 of record NC_138887.1, on the reverse strand, counting down.
ACGCCTCAGGCTGGTGCAACGTCATGCTGGCCTCTGCCGCCACAGGCTCGCCCTGCATCCGTACCCCTCCCTCCCCCGGCCTGAGTGACCCAGAGCCCCCTAATCAGCTGCTACTTTAAACCCGTCCTGTCTGGGTGGGGAAGGTACGCTCTCAGGTGACCTACATGCAGAGGTGGGGCCAAATCAAAAGCTGAACCCCAGGAGCTGTGTGAACAAAGAAGAGAAAGGGAAATCTCTCCCAGCAGCCTCAGGAGCAGCGGATTAAATCTCCACAGTCAACTTGATGTACCCTGCATCTGTGGAATACCTGAATAGACAACGAATCATACCAAAATTGAGGCAGTGGACTTTGGGAGCAACTGTAGACTTGTGGTTTGTTGTATGCGACTGACTGGTTTCTGGTTTTATGTTTATCTTAGTTTAGTATTTAGAGTTTATTAGCATTGGCAGATTTGTTTATTGATTTGGTTGCTCTCTTCCTTTTCTTTTTTATATACAGATATATATATATATTTTTTTCCTTTTTCTCTTTTTGTGAGTGTGTATGTGTATGCTTCTTTGTGTGATTTTGTCTGTATAGCTTTGCTTTTACCATTTGTCCTAGGGTTCTGTCTGTCCGTTTTTCTTTTTTTTTTTTTAATATAGTTTTTAGTGCTTGTTATCATTGGTGGATTTGTTTTTGGTTTGGTTGTTCCCTTCTTTCTTTTTTTCTCTCTTTTCTTCTGAGCCGTGTGGCTGACAGGGTCTTGGTGCTCCAGCCAGGTGTCAGGCCTGTGCCTCTGAGGTGGGAGAGCCGAGTTCAGGACATTGGTCCACCAGAGACCTCCCAGCTCCACATAATAACAAATGGCAAAAGCTCTCCTGGAGATCTCCATCTCAACGCTAAGATGCAGCTCCACTCAACAGCCAGCAAGCTACAGTGCTGGATGCCCTATGCTAAACAACTAGCGAGACAGGAACACAACCCCATCCATTAGCAGAGAGGTTGCCTAAAATCATAATAAGGTCACAGACACCCCAAAACACACTACCAGACGTGCTCCTGCCCAACAGAAAGACAAGATCCAGCCTCATCCACCAGAACACAGGCACTAGTCCCCTCCACGAGGAAGCCTACACAACCCACTGAACCAACCTTAGCCACTGGGGACAGACACCAAAAACAACGAACTTGCCACCTGCAAAAAGGAGACCCCAAACACAGTAAGTTAAGCAAAATGAGAAGACAGAGAAACACACAGCAGATGAAGGAGCAAGGTAAATACCCACCAGACCAAACAAATGAAGAGGAAATAGGCATTCTACCTAAAAAAGAATTCAGAGTAATGATAGTAAAGATGATCCAAAATCTTGGAAATAGAATGGAGAAAATACAAGAAACGTTTAACAAGGACCTAGAAGAACTAAAGAACAAACAAACAATGATGAACAACACAATAAATGAAATTAAAAATTCTCTAGAAGGAATCAACAGCAGAATAACTGAGGGAGAAGAACAGATAAGTGACCTAGAAGATAAAATAGTGGAAATAACTACCACAGAGCAGAATAAAGAAAAAAGAACGAAAAGAATTGAGGACAGTCTTAGAGACCTCTGGGACAACATTAAATGCACCAACATTCAAATTATAGGGGTCCCAGAAGAAGAGAAAAAGAAAGGGACTGAGAAAATATTTGAAGAGATTATAGTTGAAAACTTCCCTAACATGGGAAAGGAAACAGTGAGTCAAGTCCAAGAAGTGCAGAGAGTCCCATACAGGATAAATCCAAGGAGAAACATGCCAAGACATATATTAATCAAACTATCAAAAGTTAAATACAAAGAAAAAGTATTAAAAGCAGCAAGGGAAAAACAACAAATAACATACAAGGGAATCCCCATAAGGTTAACAGCTGATCTTTCAGCAGAAACTCTTCAAGCCAGTAGGGACTGGCAGGACATATTTAAAGTGATGAAAGGGAAAAACCTACAACCAAGATTATTCTACCCAACAAGGATCTCATTCAGATTCGACAGAGAAATTAAAACCTTTACAGACAAGCAAAAGCTGAGAGAATTCAGCACCACCAAACTAGCTTTACAACTAATGCTAAAGGAACTTCTCTAGGCAGGAAACACAAGAGAAGGAAAAGACTTAAAAAAAAAAAGCCAAAATTAAGAAAATGGTAACAGGAACATACATATCGATAATTACCTTAAATGTAAATGGATTAAGTGCTCCAACCAAAAGACACAGACTGGCTGAATGGACACAAAAAAAAGACCCATATATATGCTGTCCACAAGAGACCCAGTTCAGACCCAGGGACACATAAATACTGAAAGTGAGGGGATGGAAAAAGATATTCCATGCAAATGGAATTCAAAAGAAAGCTAGAGTAGCAATTCTCATATCAGAAAAAATAGACTTTAAAATAAAGAATGTTACAAGAGACAAGGAAGGACACTACATAATGATCAAGGGATCCATCCAAAAAGAAGATATAACAATTGTAAATATTTATGCACCCAGCGTAGGAACACCTCAATACATAAGGCAAAGGCTAACAACCATAAAAGGGGAAATCAACAGTAACACAATCATAGTAGGGGACTTTAACACCCCACTTTCGCCAATGGACAGATCGTCCAAAATGAAAATAAATAAGGAAACACAAGCTTTAAATGATACATTAAAAAAGATGGACTTAATTGTTATTTATAGGACATTCCATTCAAAAAGAACAGAATAAACTTTCTTCTCAAGTGCTCATGGAACATTCTCCAGGATAGCCCATATCGTGGGTCACAAATCAAGCCTTGGTAAATTTAAGAGAATTGAAATAGTATCAAGTATCGTTTCCAACCACAATGCTATGAGACTAGATATCAATTATAGGGAAAAATCTGTAAAAAAATACAAACACATGGTGGCTAAATAATACACTACTTAATAACCAAGAGATCACTGAGGAAATCAAAAAATACCTAGGATCCAATGACAATGAAAACACGATGACTCAAAACCTATGGAATGCAGCAAAAGCAGTTCTAAGAGTGAAGTTTATAGCAATACAATCCTACCTCATAAAACAACAAACATCTCAAATAAACAACCTAACCTTACACCAAAAGCAATTAGAGAAAAAAGAACAAAAAAACCCCCCAAAGTTAGCAAAAGGAAAGAAATCATAAAGATGAGATCAGAAGTAAATGAAAAAGAAATGAAGGAAACGACAGCAAAGATCCATAAAACTAAAAGCTGGTTCTTTGAGAAGATAAACAAAATTGATAAACCATTAGCCAGACTCATCAAGAAAAAAAGGGAGAAGACTCAAATCAACAGAATTAGAAGTGAAAAAGGAGAAGTAACCACTGACACTGCAGAAATACAAAGGATCATGAGAGATTACTACAAGCAACTCTATGCCAATAAAATGGACAACCTGGAAGAAATGGACAAATTCTTAGAAAAGCACAACCTTCCAAGACTGAACTAGGAAGAAATAGAACATATAAACAGACCAATCATAAGCACTGAAATTGAGACTGTGATTAAAAATCTTCCAACAGGGCTTCCCTGGTGGCGCAGTGGTTGAGAATCTGCCTGCCAATGCAGGGGACACGGGTTTGAGCCCTGGTCTGGGAGGATCCCACATGCCGCAGAGCGGCTGGGCCCGTGAGCCACAACTACTGAGCCTGAGCGTCTGGAGCCTCTGCTCCGCAACAAGAGAGGCCGCGATAGTGAGAGGCCCGCGCACCGCGATGAAGAGTGGCCCCCGCTCGCCGCAGCTGGAGAAAGCCCTCGCACAGAAACGAAGACCCAACACAGCCAAAAATAAACATAATAAATAAATAATAAATAAATAATAAATAAATAAATTTAAAAAAAAATCTTCCAACAGAAGCCCAGGACCAGATGGCTTCACAGGTGAATTCTATGAAACATTAAGAGAAGAGCTAACACCTATCCTTCTCAAACTCTTGCAAAATATAACAGAGGGAAGAACACTCCCAAACTCATTCTACAAGGCCACCATAACCCTAATACCAAAACCAGACAAAGATGTCACAAAGAAAGAAAACTACAGGCCAATATCACTGATGAACATAGATGCAAAAATCCTCAACAAAATAGTAGCAAACAGAATCCAACAGCACATTAAAAGGATCATACACCATGATCAAGTGTGGTTTATCCCAGGAATGCAAGGATTCTTCAATATACACAAATCAATCAATGAGATAAACCATATTAACAAATTGAAGGAGAAAAACCGTATGATAATCTCAATAGATGCAGAAAAAGCTTTTGACCAAATTCAATACCCATTTATGATAAAAACCCTCCAGAAAGTAGGCATAGAGGGAACTTACCTAAACATAATAAATGCCATATATGACAAACTCACAGCCAACATCGTTCTCAATGGTGAAAAACTGAAACCATCTCCACTAAGATCAGGAACAAGACAAAGTTGCCCACTCTCACCACTATTATTCAACATAGTTTTGGAAGTTTTAGCCACAGCAATCAGAGAAGAAAAAGAAATAAAAGGAATCCAAATTGGAAAAGAAGAAGTAAAGCTGTCACTATTTGCAGATGACATGATACTATACATAGAGAATCCTAAAGATGCTACCAGAAAACTACAAGAGCTAATCATTGAATTTGGTTAAGTAGCAGGATACAAAATTAATGCACAGAAATCTCTTGCATTCCTATACACTAATGATGAAAAATCTGAAAGAGAAATTAAGGAAACACTCCCATTTACCATTGCAACAAAAAAGAATAACATACCTAGGAATAAACTTACCTAAGGAGACAAAAGACCTGTATGCAGAAAACTATAAGACACTGATGAAAGAAATTAAAGATGATACAAACAGATGGAGAGATATACCATGTTCTTGGATTGGAAGAATCAACACTGTGAAAATGACTCTACTACCCAAAGCAATCTACAGAGTTAATGCAATCCCTATCAAACTACCACTGGCATTTTTCACAGAACTAGAACAAAAAAATTTCACAATTTGTATGGAAACACAAAAGACCCTGAATAGCCAAAGCAATCTTGAGAAAGAAAACCAGAGCTGGAGGAATCAGGCTCCTGGAATTTAGACTATACTACAAAGCTACAGTAATCAAGACAGTATGGTACTGGCACAAAAACAGAAATATAGAACAATGGAACAGGATAGAAAGTCCAGAGATAAACCCACACACATATGGTCACCTAATTTTTGATAAAGGAGGCAAAAATATACAATGGATAATAGACAGTCTCTTCAATAAGTGGTGCTGGGAAAACTGGACAGCTACATGTAAAAGAATGAAATTAGAATACTCCCTAACACCATACACAAAAATAAACTCAAAATGGATTAAAGACCTAAATGTAAGGCCAGACACTATAAAACTCTTAGAGGAAAACATAGGCAGGACTTTGAGTCTGTCATACAGAGGGAAGTAAGTCAGAAAGAGAAAAATAAATACTGTATGCTAACACATGTATATGGAATTTAAAAGAAAAAAAATGGTTTTGTAGAACTTAGGGGCAGGACAGGAATAAAGATGCAGATGTAGAGAATGGACTTGAGGACATGGGGAGGGGGAAGGGTAAGCTGCGATGAAGTGAGAGAGTGGCATGGACTTATATATACTACCAAAAGTAAAATAGATAGCTAGTGGGAAGCAGCCGCATAGCACAGGAAGATCAGCTCAGTCCTTTGTGACCAACTAGAGGGATGGGATAGGGAGGGTGGGAGGGAGACCCAAGAGGGAGGAGCTATGGTCATATATGTATATGTATAGCTGATTCACTTTGTTATAAAGCAGAAAGTAATACACCATTGTAAAGCAATTTTACTCCAAAAAAGATGTTAAAAAAAAAAAAAGAAAGAAAGAAAGGTGCACAGGGACACACTTTACGTAATCGAACTTAATGCTAATTCAGTTTCCACTTGTGAAATGGGGAAAACGCTGCACTCTGAGGTACAGGCTAGAAGATGGACGTAGTAAGAGGAAAAGATATCTTGACATGATACATTTAACACACTGCTTTAGATTCCTGAGTCACTGTACACGTCTGTTTTATATAGCAATATTTACTTTTGCTAATTGTGAGAGTGACTCACAGCCCAAGGCTGACGGACAGAAATGAACTTCAGCTAGTGAGTGAGATGACCACTGAGCACCCACATTCACTGTAGATTTGAGTTCTTGTCTAACATTTATAGTTTATAAAATCCTAACGAAGTGCTATAAAACTGTGTTTTATTGTGAAAAATGACTCTGGAAAGAAATCCAGCTGCTAGTGGCAGATATTCATTAAAAGTATTAACGTTTTTATCCATAAATTAACATTTTGGATAAATTCAAAGTGGACTGTCACCTTATATGTTGGCTTGGAAATCTGAAGTTTTCAAGCCCACCATAAGTTCTACATGAAAAGAAGAATAAGTGATTTGTGAATCTAATTCAGCAAATGTTCTAAATAGTCCAAAATTTGTTCTTATTGTGAAAGATAAAACTTTAGTAAAATCTGAAAAAGCAATTAACTCCTAGTAAGAAACATGTAACTTCAGAAGGAAACCTGCTTTTGGAGACACGCATTTTAATAGCTGTATAAACAAACAGTAGTCCCATATAATACGTGCATGAAAAGTCCAAAGATATCATTGGCATTTTTCAGTTATATGCCATTGCATTTGAAAGAATATATGCTTAGAGCTGTGTTCTCAAATTTGAGAAAGTCTCAGAAAGCACTTTACCAGACTATGAAGGCTCTACTGTATTTCACTCATAATTATCAGGAAGAATTCATGGTGTAGTGGAAATAAAACATGATCCAAGAAATGTGGATTCTAGCCTTGATATTGGTACCAGATAGATGTGCCATTTTGTTCAGGGCACTTGTTCTTTCCTGGGTTTGGATCCTTTCTCTCTTAACTGTAGGGGTGAAGGGTGGAGTAGTAAACTCAAGTGGGTCCCTTCTAACTCTAGGCTGCCATGCTTTCTCTGATGTTCTTTGTCTAAACACTAAGTACCAAGGTCCCCAAGTATCTGCAGATGATTATAAGTCATTTCAGCTGCTCCTCACTTTACATGCTGGCAGCACTACAACTAAAAAAAGCCTTTCTGTCACGAGATGAGTAAGCAATTGGGATCCATCTACTCTGCGAGCAGCCTGGCTCCTGTTCCCTGCCACACGCCCTCAGAGTGGGATGTGCCTGCCAAGCCAAACACGATGAAACTGTGGATTTGAACATTAGCCTAAAACACAGGAAAAGTTAAATGCTATGACAACTGTCTATGATTCCATCTACGCTTTAACTATGTATTCAATGATAGTATTCTGTCATTTAAATCCATTTTTATATTCAAATATTTCTATAGTGTTCCCCCCTGCCGCCTCAGCATTTTCTCCTTGAGAATAATGTTTGTGGCATTTCATCTGTGAAGAAATATAAGGAGGGGGAAGTAATGGGTTTCATCATACAAATCACTGAGGCTCTGTACTCATCTGTGACTTTTGTGACAGGGAGTTAAAGAGGAGCAAGGCATCTGGAGCTGGTGTGAACCCCATATGGCTTCACCTAAAATTGCAAGAGAGATGCTAAGGTCAAGTTAATTACACATTTAATTTTAAAGGGCAGAGATTTTTACCATGTTCCTTGATAGCTAAGATGTGTCATCACTGAAATAGGCTGGGGCTTGTAGTCAGGCTTCAGGTTCTGTCCACACGGGACCCCCTCTGAGCCTTGCTTGCCTCCCCTGAGCAGACTCCACCACTCTCTACGCCCAGTCTCCATGGTGAACACGCACCTTAGCACCCATCACTTCTTGTCGCAATCTATCTCCTTAGATGTTTGCAAATACGATGGAGCAGTCCTAGAGCAAAGACTTGTCCATTTTTTCTACTTTAGCAACTAGGAGCCACCTGGCACCTAGGAGGCTGTTACTAAATGCTTGTTGGCTTGACCTATGAGTAACGTTCCCCAGATACTAGTTACATCCTCTGGAATTTCTTTGCTACAAGTTCTGCAACAGATGATGGCAGAACTTGGCCCAAGAAATTAATGGCCCAAATTTAAGAGGAAGTGAGGTTGCTTTTTTGAAAATGATAGAGAAAAATTTTATTCTAGCTAATATCTATTGTAGCTAATATTCAGGTAGAGTTTAATTCGTGCCAAGCTATGTCCTAAATTCTTTACGTATATTAACTAATTTAGTCCTTACTCAACCACAGGTGAAAGATGTCATTATTATTCCCAATTACAGATGAAGAAACTGAGGCACAGAGAGGCTAAGTAACTTCAGCAAAGTCATACAGACGTTGGCAGAGCTGGGAATCAAAGCCACACACACAGACCTTTTACAATGTTCCTCTTCTTAAACATTTATGCTATGGTTCTCTGGAGCTATATTCCATTGTCAGTCAGGTGGAACGGTAATTTTTTTATACAAGTTATTTATTTATTTATTTATTTTTGGCTGCGTTGGGTCTTCGTTGCTGAACACGGGCTTCCTCTAGTTGCAGCAAGTGGGGTCTACTCTTCGTTGCGGTGCGCAGGCTTCTCATTGCGGTGGCTTCTCTTGTTGTGGAGCACGGGCTCTAGGCACAGAGACTTCAGTAGTTGTGGCTCACGGGCTTAGTTGCTCCGTGGCATGTGGGATCTTCCCTGGTCAGGGATCGAACCCGTGTCCCCTGCATTGGCAGGCAGATTCTTAATCACTGTGCCACCAGGGAAGTCCCAGAACCATAATTTTTGAATTAATAAAGCTGATTTAGTTCATTAGAATTGGAATACATCATTCAGAGGAATTCTTAATCAGCTATACTGGTTAAAAATATTCCCTTTGGTGTTGTCTTTATTATTTAAAAAGAAATAACTCTATAGGATAAATGTAAAGGATTGTCCCATTTAGAAAGAGGATTGATTTTGCAAAAAATCTTTTGCCATCGACTTTGGCTTGCAAATCTGAGAAAGTGTAGTTACTTAGCTCTCCCACATAGTTCTAATGTAGCTTAAAGTTTGTTAAACCAATGAGCAAACTCAAGAAAGCTTTACATATTCTCATATGGCTGGCCACTTGTGATTTTTTACTTTTCGCATTGCCTTACTGACCTTCCAAAATCATATTGGCTGCCTGATGATCCTTGTCAAAATGAGAATAGAAGTATGATAATGTAGACTTCTGTGGTCCAAAAACTGAAAATAATCTAGACAGTCTTAAAAAGCTAGTATCTGGGACTCCCTGCAGCCCACACAAGCAGATTGCTGCCTTGCGTTTCAGCAGTGGAATAAATATATTATGAATCTAAGGTTGCCTTAAGAAATAGAAAAGAAGGGGGAAAAAAGGTTAAAAAGTAGACACATACTTGGCATCAAGCCCTGTATTGTAAAAACAAATTTTGAATCTGCTGGGTCCGTAAGTCATTATAGTACTGAGCAAATAATAAATATGCATTTGTAGGGGAAAAAATAGTAGTGTTAATAAAGCTGTCAGACTTGAGAGAGGCATTTCCTAAATTGTCAAAGCATTTCCTGCTGCTTCAAATTCAGCTTCTTTTTGGTAACTGATTATTGTAAAAGAGTATCTGAGGATCTGACAGGATCTATAGCAGTTTTAAGTTAAATTCCTTTTCCCACGTAAGTTACATTTTCATTAATTTCTGTGGGTTTTTTTTTTTTTGCCTTTGAAAAAATAGTCACTTAAGGTATATTTACTATACGTATAATAATTTATTAGGAAATGGAAAGTTGAATTACTAATCCAGAAAGTTTCACACAAAATTCCCATAGATATTGTATTTCATGCAGAAACTGTGCTGCATAATGATCATGTGTGATGGATTATTTTACTTTACAAATTATTTCTCCACTATTGATGAGTATTTGGAGTTTACTCTAAAAAATTGAACTAGCACCTGTACTGAAAATGGCATTTGCAGAGGGCGATGTATTTTTAAATTGCTATACTTAAATATATTATCTGATAATAGTGTTATTTAAATTACTATATCTGATACAATCTTTTAAAAATAGATTAGGCATACATTGATGAAATTAAGATATATTTGAGTATAGCAGAATGATTTTCAGAAAACCTGAAAATCCAGTAGAGTCTCATTCCAGAAAATTTTGGGCAACTACAGAAGTAGGAACTATATGTGTCCCATGTCACACAAATCAATTAACACTTTTGAACCTTCTTGCTTATTTACCTGTTGGCATTTTTTTACCTTATTGATTTATCTCTCCCTCTTGTTGTATGACTCTTATAATACAGGTCCTTAGTTGTTTTTCTCTTATTTCTCTGGCTGTTTCTTCTGAGTCTTCTTTGCTTTCCCCTTCTACTCAACCTGCAAATGTTGATGTTCTTCTATATCCACAGCACAGACATGTCTCCTGAACTTTTTTGCAGATATTTAATGAAACATCTCCATCTCCATTTGAATAATTAATTTGTCCTTTTCCTCTTTCAGAAACAAAAACGGACCATGATACCTATGCTCCTGGGGCCATGTTTCCTATATTTGATGATTACACCAATAGTCATTCCATTGTTTAAACCAGAAATGAGGGAGTCATCCTTTTTTATTTCTTTTATCTCTTCTACTCAATCACCAATAACTGTATTTTACGTTTTCAATATTCTCGCATTTGTCTTATTTCTTTTCTCTGCATTCTCCCCTTATGCCAGGAGCAGCTTCCTTAAAGAAGAATCCAGAATAATACTAAGAATATCGCTTATAATACTTAACAGTCCTATAATTGCATCATACTTTCTATCTCTGCTCATCCCGGTCACGACCAGATGTGGGAGCTTTCCAGGTATTACCATTCTCCTTTCCTCTCCATGCTTGGTATCCATTCATCTGACCCAAGCACCCACACAGTCTTCTTCACAAAAACCCCACAACTACCAGTTCACCCACTGTGATTACAAAGCTCCCTAGTACCTTTAACCTCCTCTTGGAATTTTCTTCTCTTCTCCTTGCCTCATGTAAACGCCAGATATCTACTGGAGTAACTTCTTCCTATTCTTCACTTGAGGTTGTTTCCTTTCTCCTCTTTCCAATATTCCTTGCAATCCATTACTTCAACTTCATTTTTTTCAGATTTATTCCTCTGGATAAATTACTTCATCCTTCTCATTCACACTGTCATCTAACAGTCTTCCTTTCACCCAGCTCATTCATTGAACACTAGAATTTAGCTAATAATTTTCCTCCCTACTCATGTCACTTTTCTTTCCAACTTCAATATGTACAAATCCTCTCCCCTGGTCTTTCAGTTTTCTGCCATTCTCTTTTCCAATGACTTTTCCATCAATTTTAGTGCTGCCATTACCTCTTATGATAATATGAATAAACCTTGTTATCACTAGAAACTTTTAAAATAGACTTAAAGTAATCCACCGTGAGATCAACAACTTCATTTTTATAGCTTTTCTATCAAATATTTCTATGGCTACAAATATCTGACCTCATTGAGACCTCCGATATGTTAACTCCATCACTTTTTTCAATATCCATCTGCTTCCTAGATCAGCCTGGTTTCTATGGTCCATAAATAACATCTCGCTTTTGCAAATATTCTCAATTGGTTGTGCGGCTTTCCCTCTATTTTTCTCAACTAGTAGGTCTGGATGAGCCCTAACAGCTCTCTTTTCTGTATGTGAACTGAACTGCAGAATAGCTATTGAGGAAATCACCCACCTGAGCCAAGGAGATTTTGCTGCACAGTTTTGACATTCACATTTACAAATTTAACATGGTTAATTTAAGACGTTTTGATTTGCACTCAGTGTGGCCCCACAAGCATATTACGTCACAAATAGACTTATTGCCCCACTACCTGAAATTATTTTATACCGCTATCTTGGGGCAAAAATTGGTTAACTCCTCTCCAAATCGTTTTGGTTTTCTCCAGGACTCACAAGCTCCCCTTGCCTCCTTTGCAGCTGGAAGTAGTCATGTTCCTGAGTTCTGGGCAATGGAATGTAGGCAGAAGATATATCCATCACTTTGGGACCTGGCCCATAAATATCTTCTACATACAATCCTTCTCTTTCTGCGGGCTGAATGCAAGAGCACAGTGAGGACCTAGAAGATGGTGAAGTCACAAGTTGGAAAGAACCTGGGTCATGAGTGACTACGAAAAAGATAACTTGTCTATCAGGAATATTCACATTGGTTTTGCGTACACAATAAATAGGTGGGTTTTTTTTGTTGTTTTCAGCTGCTGAGAAGTTGGGATTTGTTTTGTTATAATAACTAGTATTTTTATTCTAATAGAATATTATTTCTTCCTAGTGTATTGTCAGGTAATATACAATTCATTAAGAAAAACTGAAACCACCAGAAGCAAATTCTCTCCATTTTTCCATCCCTAAACAACCTGCTTACATTAGTACCCATTTTTTCCTTCTTCTCTTTTGTTACAGTGGAATGATTAGCCCTCCTTGTTTCCAAGGACAATCGCTCTGCTGACGTTCTGGGTTCCATCCTTTATAACCTCTTCAAGGAACATGGCCCGTCACTTAATTATCTCCATCTCACCCACAGCATCTATTTCTAGCTACATAGGATCTTTCCCATCAGCATAGAAACATGCTCTAATCCTCTAATAAAAACCCTGCCTTAAGTCCACATTTCCTTTCAATTATAGCATTTTCTCTGACTTAACCAAACCTTTTCAAATACTTTCTTACATTTACTCATTTTACCACTTTCCTTACATGCATGTTTTATAATTTTTTGACAGTAAAGTGGGGTGAGGGGATTCAGGACACAGTAGAAAAAAAAACACAAAGAAGAAAATAATCATTCACATGTCTACCACCCTTAACGCTGATAACATTATGAAATTTATTATTTTACTTTTTAAAATAACTTTGTTTTTCAAAGTGATAAATACAAGTTATAAAGTTTAAGTTTTGCAGAGAAATTATAAAGATGAAAGATTTGGAAAAAATCTCCAAATACATCTCCAAATATACCTGAAATAATCTTCATTTATAAAAAGCAAATGCATATATCATTCAATACATGTAAAAATGAATGATTGATATCTTTTATAGAAATGGAATCATATTGTACATATTATTTTAAATAAGATACTTCATTTGAATTTTGCTATTAATATTTTATATTCTGCAAACCTATGACTTACTTCTTTTATAAAAATAATTATTCTCAATGTTGTTTACAATTGGATTTCTCTGGGTTTTTTTTTTTTTTTGGTCTAATGTTTACCACTAATTATTTTATGCTTTTGTCTTCATTTTCATCCTTCTCTTAATTTTCTGAATTTCTTTGTCAAACATTGTTTCCCTCCAAGAAGGGTGTTTAGCTTGTGTATTCCCTGATATTTTTCACAGCGGAGAATACATCCCTGTTGCCTTTATACTTGACTGATACTTTGGGCATAATATTGTTGGGTCACCCTTTTCTAAGACTGTTGTGGAAACTACTTCATTGTCTTCTGGCTTTGCAGTTTGCTGAGGAGAATTTTGATGTGAGCCTGATTTTCTCCTGTTGTAGATGAGTTGATTTTTAAGTCTAGATGCTCTAAAAAGACTTCTTTAAAATATCACTTAAATAGCTGACTTATAATATACGTTGGTCTTGAGATTTCTATATCAAATCCTTGAAGAGGGTTCTCTTTCAATTATCAGATTTAATTATTTCTTTATCTCAGGAACTCCTCTTGTATTAAATTTAAAAATAATCTTCTGTTCTAATGTTGAGTTTTTCAACATTAAGAGAAAAATCATACTTAATGTCAGCTTATCTTGCTCTATCATCCGTGTCCAATTGTTTCATTCTGTTTCTTTAAGCTTTTTTTTAAAATCTGTGATTATTTCAAACACTTCCTCTATGTCAGCAATTTTATTTTTAGTTTTGTCATTTTTGTTCTTTGTTTCTAATTAATTTATTAGTTCTATTATGATGCTTTAATCCTCATTCCCCCTTACATTTGCAATTCTTTTCAAACTATTTTTTATCTTGTCATTTCCTCTTGGAGCTTTTTTATAGAAACCACATTTCTTAATTTGTTCTACAAGGTGAAGCAGTTAGGAAGAATTTCATTTTGTTCTTCAAGTAATGATTTCCTATTGGATGAGCTCTTTTTCTTTCTTCCCATGCTTTCTTTCTTAAGTTGTTTGCCATAGTGTATTTGCTTAGATGCCATGACAGTTAATTTTTTCTTTCTTATTCCTGGTTGTGCCTATCTAGACACTACATTTGCTTGCCTAATTGTGAAAGTAACTTAGCTATTTTCCTGCAGTATTGAGGCCAGCACTGCTTTATTTTCTCCCTGAGATATGGTGTGAAGGCTGAATAATTGTCTCTATCCAATTTCTGTGGGACAGGGAACAGTCAAGAGGGTAGAGATGGTGGTGTTACTTCTAACAGAATCTCTGCTTTTTCCTTTATGAATTTTTTATGTACACTACCAAGGTTTCCTCTTGTTAGTTATAGGCAAGGGTAAACTGACGTTTAGTGAGCTTATACAAATTTTAGGGCCCTTGTTAAGGAACATAAGGCAAAATTATGAAAATAAAATTAGGTTCAAGGCCTTAAAAGAGACTCACGTAAGTGAGGGAAACCTGAAGCTTAAGCTTTAATACCCTATAGTAAATCTGCCTTAACTAGATGCTGCCTTAATTCCGTACCCATGTGATTCAAGATTATTTTTCTTATGCAATGTATAGTCCTGAAGCCTTTCTCTCTATCAGAGTCATCTTCTGTTTTCTTTCCCCACTTTACGTAACTCTACAGCACTTTCCAGATGCTGTTTCCTTTGTTTCATGATCACAAGAAGAAAAAGAGAGTGTACCACGTTTGGTGGCTTCACTCAAGATTTTACCATATTGCTCGGGATTGTCTGTGCAAATGTCAGCATGTCTAAGTCAGGGTTCTCCAGAGAAACAGAACCAGTAAGATACATATATTGATAATATACATATGAGGAGATATATTTTAGGAATTAGCTCACGTCATCATGGAAAATGAGAAGTCCTAAGATCTGCTGTCTGTAAGCTGGAGAAAAAGGAAAGCCAGTGGTATAATTCAGTCTGAGTACAGAGGCCTGAGAAATGGGGAGGCCACTGGTATACACAGAGTCTGAAGACCCAAGAACCAGGAGCTCCCATGTCTAAAGGCAGGAGAAGATGGACTTCCCTGCTGGAGAAGAGAAAGACAATTTGCCCCTCCTTTGACTTTTTGTTCTATTCGGCCCTCAGTGGATTGGATGAGGTCCACCCACATTGGTGAAAGCCATCTTCTCTACTCAATCTACTGATTCAAATACTAACCTGTTCCAGAAACACCCTCACAGACACACCCAGAAATAATGTTTTACCAGTCCGCTGGGTACCCCTTAGCCCAGTCAAGTTGAAACATAAAATTAACCATCACAGGGAGGGACAGGATCTGTACCTTGCTCTCTCTTTCTACTCTGGTATAGAGTCCTATACTTTTTCCTTTTCCCAGTTTACTAATTTAGGTTATTATTGCTTGTTTGACTACTATTTATAAATTTTATCATGGGTTTTACTCTAGGAGACAAGAGATAGATTTTGTGAGGAATTTCTTAGGGTAAAATTCTCCATTCACTCCTAATCCTTCCAAACTGCTCCCATCACTCCTCTGCTTGCATCGGGGGTACAGTAATCTCCTTGTGGAAAAAACAAGCAATTCTTTGAATGTGTCTGTCTTGATCTCCCAACATAATTTACTAAGACTGTCCACTGGCTTTTTAAAAGAATATATTCCCCTCTGGGCTTGCCTGAAACAAACTGCTCTTAATTCACTGGCAGGGATTTTGCTGTCTTTTGGCTGGATGCTTCCTTGTCTTCTGAAGGGAAGTTGCCTTCAGGCTACAGTCTTGAGCCACCTTCATTTCCTCTGCACTCGTTCATTCCTGGCTACGTACCTATTACCGGGGCTAAGATTTCCAAACTGTTATCTGCAGCATGAACTTCTACTTGGAGCTCCAGAAAATGAATGTCTGTCTGTGCTTAGATAGTTCACAACTATCTGCAACTTAAGTAAACAAAACAGAAGTTTACTTTTGTCTCAGATCTCTACCTTGCATTCCATGTGATTGTGCATTTTAGTAAACATGAAAAATAAATCATAATCTTGCTCATCTATTTACTGTTGAAAAATAAAACAGATGTACAAAAGATATATAGGTACATAATATATGTACAATTTAATGACTATTAACAAAGTAAATACATACGTACATGCTACTGACCCTAAGAAATAGATTAATATTAGGAACTTTGATGTCCTTTGCATGACCCTCTCAGATGCATCTCCTACCCAACTCCCCCATGTAATCACAATCCTGACCGCTCTCGATTTTTCTTATGGTTATTGCATGTATGTAGGTGTCTGAATATAACTATATATGTACATGTTTATATACATATACTCATATATATATATATATACACCTTATTTTAGAAAAATTAACCAATGAAAATTCAATAGTGAGTTCTGAAGCTAACACCTATATGAAAATATGATATATAACAAAGATGGTATTAAGAGATCATTGGGACAAAACTATGGAATAAATGGCACTGGGACAATTATGCGTATGGAAAAAGCTAAATTGGATTTCTGTATCACTCTGCTCATACAAAAATCACTGTTTATTTAAAACAAACACATAAATACAACAAGGCTTGGGAAACAGGGGTGGCACCCATTAGAACAGGAAGATCAAAAAAAGATGCCATCCTCTTACACATGATGGGCCATTCTCTCCACTGTTCAGCTATGATCAAGATAAGTCATAAAAATAAAAGTAAGGAATGGGTAACTTTAAGAAGGAAATATGGTTATTAAAAGGAAGGGAAAACGTTCAACCGGTATTACAGCAAAATTTTAAACCTAACAATTGATTTAAATGAGAAAGAGATAACCAAAAATTAAGACCAGAGACTAAAATTTGGAAAACTATAAGACTAAGAATTTGTAAGTTAGAATAAAATAATACTCAAAATGAGGAAAATTTTAAAAGTCAGGGAGATTTTTTTTTAAGTGGTAAAGTTGAGCTACATCTGATAGCCAAAAGATAAAAGATAAAATTGACAAATTCTTAACAATTTGAAAAAAACAGAGTTGAGAGTTAACAGAAGAGAAGAAAAAAAAGTAAAAAAGCCTTAGAAGGAGACAGGCATTGTGTATTATGGAAAGATTTTTTTTAAATATTTATTTATTTAATTTATTTATTTGGCTGCGTCGGGTCTTAGTTGAGGCACTCGGGATCTTTGTTGCGGCCTGTGGGATCTTTTAGTTGCGGCATGCATGTGGAATCTAGTTCCCTGACCAGGGATCCATCCCTGGCCCCCTGCACTGGGAGCACGGAGTCTTAATCACTGTGCCACCAGGGAAGTCCATTATGGAAAGATTTTTGAGGGCTCTCCAACTTCTTTGGGAATATCGTATTCTACCATGTATTTCATTTTCTCCACATTCTTTTTGGAGATGTGAGAAATAGAATCATTGATTGTCACTCCTTTTTATTTTATTTTTCATTCTACAGCACATCACAGAAATTTATTATTTCTGGTACACTCTCATGCTTATATTGCCATTTTACTCTTTTTTTTTCCCTTTCCTTTAGAAGGGAAACCTCAGTTTGTCCATTTCAAGTCACCAAAGTTTTAACATTGTTTTTTGTACAAATAAACCCATGTACAAATAAAACTCAGACAGCAAACTTTTGCCAGGTACTAAGCATAATTTATGTATTTAACAGGTATTTGCTCCACACTCAAGAGCAAGAAGTACCATTATGGTTATCTAAAAGCAAATTGAGATTCCCAGTATGAGAAGTTTGGATCTCTCTGTCACTCTACAGCAGAATCTTTGAGGTTTACAAGGTGCTTGGAACACGGGAGGATTTGCTCCTTAAATCACGGTTAATCCCATTATTGCTGTTTCTCCTTCCAATCACAACTAATGAACACCTTCTCTTCCTATTTCTGTCAAGCAATGATGCCTCTGAGAGGCTCAAAGACGAATCTCACTCCTAGCAGACTTAGCCATAAAGAAACCTGCTGCTGCTCTGCAGGGCGCATATGTCTGGGATCCAGGCTTCCCAAGCATCCTGCCTCCACCCCGCCTCCTGCCTGCCGAGAACAAACAGGGGCCCTACATCATCACTGAGAAAACTACACGAACTTCACCAAAACCTCTTCCCTTCCTAGTCAAGGAAGATGAAAAGTGCTGCCTTTCGGGTCCACCGCCTATGCTCAATAGCATCTGCTCACTTCCATTCCCTTCCTACACACACACACACACACACACACACACACACACACACACACACACGTATAAACTATATATTTAAATCCAGATGATGGAATAATATTGTTTTAGAGGTGGAAGATCTCCGCTCTGGACCCCTAAAACAATTGAGCCCTAAGGAAAGAGGGTAAAACACACATACACACACACACACACACACACACACACACACACACACACACACCCCTTTCATTCTTTCAATCCCTTACCGTGGTGAAATCAACATCTTAAGGAAGAATTTCTGTGTAAACATGGTAGTCTTATCTGAATCCCTTTTGCACTGTGTCCCCTTCTTTTGCACTATTGGTCCCATGTCTGTGACTCTCAGTGCCAATGTTCCACAACCGTTTATTTCTGCAATTTCTCAGACTTTGTCACCTATATTTCTATGGTTCTAGCCGCTCTGGATTCTACTGGTATTAGTGACGCCATCTGCGCCTGCATTGTCTACTCTGCTAAAAATTCTCCTGACTTTGACCCTTGGAAAGTATAAGGTCCTTTCTCTTTGTCTGACTGTATCTTTACTTTGAATATTTTCTTTGCTCTCTTCTATACTCTTCTCCTACTCAGAAAAACTGGGAGGAATAGTATGGTCCAGGCTGTCTTTTAGATGAAAGAAAGAAGCTTTCAGATCGCCTTTGACCCTCAGCCTTCTTTGATACGTCTTGAATTGAAGCTTCAAACAGCATCTCCATCCTCTACTCCACCTGAAATGGCACAAAATTTTACAGCCTAACTCTTTCCTGCCCACCGCCCTGTAGGCTACGTCAAGACATTCTAGTGTGCTTCCATATTCAGCCAAATCATGAAAAGATTTTAATTAGAACTTAGGCTCATCAAGGAAAGCTTCCATTTTATCAGCTGACTTTCTTCTCTTTATGAAAAAAGAAATGGTGGCAATGTCTCCTATTAGCAACAAACTCTGCCGTTACCTAGTCTGATAAAACTCAGAGAGGGCTTCTCTTGTCTTTCCTAAATCACCTATTCTTAGGTTTTTCTTTCTTCCATGTTAGAAAAAAGATTGGGCGGAAGGAAAAAGACAATGATAATTAGCTCTTCGGGATTCACGAATTACCTAAGACTTTGAAATTTTTGTTTTTAGGCTAGAATAATTTTCTGGGTGACTAAATTATGTAATTTAGGTAGGCTTTTCTCTCAGAATTTTGCACTATCTAAAATGCATCTTCTGGCAAATGTTCAAATTTAAACTCAGTGATATATTCCTACAATAGTCTGCTCTAGCCCTTTGCTCAAAAATGCTACTATTCTTTTATTATTTAGAAACATTTGAATGAAAATTTTCAATTTCCCCACAACTGTCTTAAAATCTAGAGCCTTAAAAGAGAGGATGAGTCTAAAACTCCATTAGCAGTTGGTAATTTCTTTTCCTTAAGTATCAAAACTGTCTATGATATTAAACTATCTTGTATTAGAAGGCACTCTGCTATAATACAAGTTAGCACTGCTTTCTTGTTCACAGGTCATTCCTATTCTTGTAAATTGCATAGAATAAACACTGACAATCATGTTGCTTTTCAACAACTGGGATTGAAGTTCTTTATCATCGGAAACCACTGAAAAATTCTTCGAATGCAAGTTGGGATGAGGATATCTACTTTATAACATAACTATGGGAAAATTACTCAGCTGTCTGGATGTATACTAAATGCAGACATTCTTGGATAGCACCTTTCTGTTATTTCTTATTCTATTAGTACTATTTTTGACGTTTCTGACCTTCAGTGTCAGAGAAAGTTCTCGTGATGCCAGTATTTGATCCATGTGCACTGAAATTCAGATGGAAATACAACATAAACCTAGCTTGAGAGAAGCAAAGATATTTATAGGTTTGAAAAGTTTTGCTGGTCTTGGCTAAACATTTTAGCTTTCAAAACCTAATTTACTAGAAATTAAATATGAAATATGTTAATACATATAGTAGTTATATAAGTATTTTCTACTGCTTTAATATGGTTCACCTATGATATTCTATGAAACTCCAAAGTGATATTCAGAGAATGGCTCTCTCAACCCCCCACCTCTGCTCACTGTATAAACTTTACCCCCTTATCTCAAACAAGACATGACATGACATCATCTCCTTGCCTAAGACAACAATGTATCCTTTTGTTATAGAGAGGTTCAAAAAGTTAGCCACACTAAATATGATTCTGGTTTTTATTATGTAACAAATGCCACAACCTGCACTGAAGACAGAGTAACATCTCTCCACTGCCGATAGAAAATGAGAGGATTGGAACTTGCTGTGCTAAACTGCTGAGATCACCATCATGCATTATTAATTGAAATAAATAAGAAATAAAAGAAAAAATGACTTTTGCTCCTGCTATTTGAAAGGTCTGTAGTGCATTATCTAGTCATCAGTTCAGTTTCTTTTTACCACATCATGCATCCAGACTTAAACGATGTGGGTGACAAAAATTCTTTCTGACCTTGTCACTTTAAGTTTTTTCCCCCACCCTAGTATCTGTCTCATAGTCATTAGAAACTCACTTCCTTGAATCTTGTATTCACAATCACAGAGCCTTGGGAAAAAAGTAAAGCTGCTGTCATTGATAGGTTATTTCAAAATAACTAAAAATAATATGAGTGAATCTGTCACTTGGAAAACTTAGAGTGAGTTCCACATTCTGCTGGGTGACCTTGGAAAGAACACGTAAGTTATACCAACTAGATTTCCAAACAGACAACTGAGGTGGCCAATTGAGCAAAATAGCAGATTTTACAAAAGAGAGGAGAAAGAAAGAAAGAAGGAAAGAAGGAAAGAAAGAAAGAAAGATCAATTTATTGAAAAAGCCAATTATGTTTTAGTAAATTTACTAGCTTTTAGACTAAAGTAATCAGTCTTTTAAGTAAAAAAATGAGGAAATTTTAATCTTCCAAATAATCTTTGGTGATTTAAAAATATTTCTGGAAACTCACTGACATTCCTTTCTTCAAAAGGAGTCTAACTTCCCTACCCTAGAGTGTGGGCTTGACTTGTGAACCATATTTAATAAGCAGAATGTGGTGAAAACCAAGGCTAGGCCTCAAAAAGGACAAATATTTTGGTATCACTTCTAGAGGAAACCAGTTGCTATAATATGAGGATACTCAGGCAGCCCTGAGGAAGGTTTATGCAGAGATCTGAGGCCTCTCAGTGACAGCCAGCACCAACTTGCCAATCATATAAGTGAGCCACCTTGGAACTGGATATTTCTGACAGAGTCAAAGACACCAGATAACTTCTCACTTGACCAATATCTAACTACAATATCATGAGAAACATCAAGCCAGAACTGCCCATCCAAGCTGCTCCTGAATTCATGACCCATATAAGCTATGAGAGTTTAAAAGTGTGTTGCTTTTTTGAGACTAAAGTTTTGGGGAACCAGACAAGGACATTACAAGGGAAGAAAATTACAGGCCAATGTCTTTGATGAACATAGACGCAAAAATCCTCAACAAAATACTGGTAAATTGAATTCAACAGTACATTAAATGTATCACACACCACAATCAACTGGGATTTACCCAAGGGATGCAAGGATGGTTCAACATCTGCAAATCAATTGATGTGATACAACACATTAACAAAATGAAGGATAAAAAGCATATGATCATCTCAATAGATGCAGAGGAAACATTTCACAAAATTCGACATCCTTTCGTGATAAAAATCCTCAACAAAATTGGTATAGAGGGAACATATCTCAACATGATAAAGGCCATATATGACAAGCCCATAGCTAACATCATACTCAATGGTGAAAATTTGAAAACTTTTCCTCTAAGATCAGGAACAAGACAAGGTCCATTCTCACCATGTTTATTCAACTTAGTATTGGAAGTCCTAGTAACAGCAATAGATAATACTTTGCCATGATATATTTTCATTCTTTAGCATCTACCCTTTGAGTTAATGATGGAGATAAATGTCTATTATATATATGTATATATATATATATATATACACACACATATATATATATATTCTACTATGAACTTCGTTCTTATATTTCTCTGCTTAAATTGCAAAATAAAAAGAATGTAATAGAAACAAATATGAATTCCTATTAAAGATGGCTTTAATATGATGGAATAAATAGTCTCAAGGATAGTGCTCATTTCTCTCTTTTTCTTTTTTGCAGCTAATTCATTCAACAGACATTTATTGAAGTCCAGCTCTGTGCCTGGTAGTGGGAATGTAGCAGTGAATACCATAGACACTGAGGACTTTACAGAGAAGTTAATCTGTATCGTATATAATTAATGTTATAATATGAAGAATTGGCGTGATTCAGCATATTCACATTGTAGCTAGCAGAAAGGCCCTCCACATTTAATCTCTTTGCCTGTGCTACTCAAAATTCTTGTCTATGAGGAGGTACATGAGTGTGCCTGAATAGAAATCAACACACTGTTGCCTTCATTGCAAAAGTCTTACTAAGAAAAAAATAGCAACTGAAGTTAAGAGTGTGCCTCATGATATAGGTAACTTATATTCTGGTACAAGCTCCTTATCTCATCACGCACATTCTACCAAGGTCCTTATCTTGCTGCAGACTAGCAAGAAACAGTTTGCAGATGGGCAGCCGGTCTTCTGACCTCACGTTGGGTTGCACTGCTCTAGACTATATTCCAGCCTTATTAAGAGTTATCAACTGTAGCTCAGTTCACAAAAGCTGTAATTTGACTGCATGCATAAGGAAAGACTAAATCTTAGTATAAAAGGTCCCTAAAAAATCCCATTGAAGAGTATACTCTGGGGGCATAGTGCTTGTTTGTTTCATACCTGTCATGTGTGGTAGATGAAGGCTAAAATTTTACAACTATAATTTTTAGAGAAATGGTTTCTTTTTTAAATTTAATGTTTACCATTTTTCCCTTTCATCTGTATCATCCATTATTCCTTTTATCTTTCTGTTCTAAGATTTATATTGGTTACATATATAATAGGAAATTAGTTATAATGTTGATCATTAAATATCATGGAAATGGTTAGGAGAGAGAAGTATCTAGGAAAATGTTTTCCTTTGCCTGGGGTTAGGGAAAGATAATAAATTTTACTCTTTTTGTTCTGTATTGGCATTTATGTTACATTTTCCACTTGCTTTCTATAACAAAAACAATGCTTATTTAATATTATTTATTGAGAGTTCCAATTTTAAACTATATAAACAATTTTCAAATAGTTTAAAGCAGAGTAGTATAAAGGAAAGTTATTACAGTGAAACATTTAAAAATTATTTTCCTTGTCAGTAGGTTAAGACACAAATTTTAGAGCCAGGATCTTAGGATTTACCTGGTCTGACCCTCTCAGTTTATACTGTATATATTTTTCCTATCGAAAAATCAAAGCCCAACGAGATTGGGCAAAAAGTGGGGGAAATGATGCTAGAACTCATCTAGTAGAGGTTTTTCCCACTTCTTTATCGTCTTGCTGCTTGTTTTAGACATACTTTTATCAGCGTGCCAAATTTACATTTGATATCATAGTTACTATTTTATTCTCAAAATCTTATATGGTTTTCTTACTTTCCATCTGACTACCCAAAGGAACATGCTTTTCTCTATCATAAAAACACTATGAAGCTAGAGAACTAGAAATGGTTCAGAAAGACCAGAGGCTGTTCTGACTCTGCGCCCTCGAATCCATCACCTGGGTCACTAGTGCATAGTTGCAGGTGAATAATTGATGCAATCGAACTGTGCTCTGGTTCAGTAGTACCTGCATGTGTACCCGTTATTTCTCCTCTACACCTATTTTCTTGAATGTATAATCAAGTTACTAAAGAATGGACTATGAAAACTTTTTAACTGCTTGTTCCACCGACAATAGGTCATCAGCGAAATCCCTCATATTCTTCACTTTTTTTGCAGAAGTTGAAATCTGCCTACCCTGGAATCGTTTCAAGTGGCATAGGTTTGCTTCTTCACAGACTGCATGTTCCTCTCCCGGAGGTGCAATTAGCCACTTTCCTGCTCCTTATTCTTGAAAAAATCCAGTTTTTACGTCCATGATTCCATGTCATGAGACTATCCTATCAAGTATCCTTCCTTGCTGCAGTTGGTGTTTGGTTCTCTCATCACTTTCTTTCATTCCTGGAAAATTTTAGTTCCTGGTTCATGGTCACTCTCTCCACCACTACTTCTGCCACACTTGTAAAGAATTTCAGTATCCACTTAGATGGTCCTTTCAACATCTTTGCCTAGAGTTCTTTGACATCCTTCCCTCCAATGATGCCTGTGTCTCCAGCTATTCACTTTCAAGGTCCACTCCCTAAAGCTTGTCATAGCCAGGAACTACAGTCCCTCCACATTCCATTCACAAGCATTCTTTTTTCCCCCAGCGACCACATCCTATCTTTCCAGTTCACTTAGTCTAAAATTCCAACTCCAACAATCCCTTTAACTCATGGGTCTATAACCCACTGACTCCACCACCTTTGATTATCCCTCACCCATCCTCATATTTCTACTTCTCTCCTGATTCTGCTTAAATTCCATGTTCAGTCACTATAACCACTCCCTGACCTCCACCCTTAGCTACCTTGCCTTTCACTCATTTTCTCTGCTCTCTTGACAAAGCCTATATACATCTGTTTACATCCAACTTGTCTCATTTTCCAGTCCTGCCCAGACACGTACAGCTGAACACACTGGAGAAAAACATGCCACATGTCTTTAAATATGACTACCAATGAGTTTTTCATGATGCCTGGAATTAACATTGTATTTCCCCAATCTAGTGTCTCTTCCATTTTCCTAGATAACTATTTCAAATCGTCTTCTCTCTCCTCAAATCTCCAGCACCTACTCTTTTATGCACATTCTTAGTCCATGACATAGCATGCTGTTTTTCTGAGACTAATGAAGCAACAGAAGAGAATTTCAAAAAGCCCCAACAAATACATATGCCTACTATCTGTCCTTGTGCCTATGAACTGTGTCTATTGCTATAAACTGTTTGTACTCCAAGCAGTGATCAACCTTTCCACTTAAGTGCTGGTTTCTACTCAACCACTCCAGCACATTGCTTCGGCCAATCTTCTCCCTCTGCCCCATCATTGTTTCTTCTCTGAGATTTTTCTCATAAACACAAAATATTCTCTATTAACTCTCACCTTAAAACAATTTTCCTTGGAGCGCTCTTCTTTCTTTAGATACTACATCAGATTTTTTCCATTACTTTACAGAAGAACTTCTCAGAATACTCATCCTCAGTAGCACTCTCTAAATTCTCTTCCTTTCTTCTACCTTGAACTCACCTCATTCAGGTTTTCATGCTTCCAATGCCACTGAAATGACTCTTGTCAGTGTCACCAATAACCTCTGCATTGCTCCTATTCTTAGTCCCCATCTACTGGACTATCAACAGCATTTGACAGAGTTAATGGGTCTCTCATCCTTAAAACACTGTCTTAACTTGGTTTCCAGTTGTCATGGAGTTTCTCCTGTGTAACAGGTTGCTCTTCTTGTAAGCTTTTTTACGCTGGGCTCTCCTCTCTTTGCCTATCTGTAAACTTAGAGTGTTCCAGGGCTCAATCTTTGGACCACTTCTCTTTTTAACCAACATATTTTTTTTCATAAATCTCAACCTTAAGATCATTTAAATCTTGACGAATTCTAAGTGAACATCTTCAGCCTAGACCTCATCCCTCAACTCCCAACTTGAACAACAAACTACCTACTTGACATTTTCACCTGAACGTCTAATGGGAGTCGTCAAGTTAACATATTATAAAATGAACTCCTTAGGTTCTAACCTTCCACAGCGCATTTCCCTGTGATCTTTATCATCACTTAAACCCATTCTTCCAGTTGCTCATGCCAAATACCTTTGGAATCATCCTCTGACCTCCTCATTCTATCTGTCAGTAACTTCTTTTGGCTTTACTTTCAAGACATATCCAGAATTTAACCACCTCTCACCACCACTTTTTTTTTTTTTAAACCTCTCTAGTCCAAGCCTCCATTATTATTCACTCAAATTAATGCTCAAACCTTCTTACCCATTACCCAGAATCTGCCACGGGCTTTCTCACTCTGTTTTTATCCCAACTGTTAGAATGCTTTTTTTTTTTTTTTTTTAAATTATTTATTTATTTGTGGCTGTGTTGGGTCTTCGTTTCTGTGCGAAGGCTTTCTCTAGTTGCGGCAAGCGGGGGCCACTCTTCATCGCGGTGCGCGGGCCTCTCACTATCGCGGCCTCTCTTGTTGTGGAGCACAGGCTCCAGACGCGCAGGCTCAGTAGTTGTGGCTCACGGGCCCAGTTGCTCTGCAGCATGTGGGATCTTCCCAGACAAGGGCTCGAACCCGTGTCCCCTGCATTGGCAGGCAGATTCTCAACCACTGCGCCACCAGGGAAGCCCCTAATGCTTTGTATAAGATATAAATCAGATCAGATCAACCTTCTGCTCATGATTCTTCAGAGGCTTCCCATCTCATTCCATGTACAAGCCAAGTCATTGGAAAAGATCTGGCCTTCTGTTAAAACCTCTGGGCTCACCTGTTACAATCTCTCACTTTATTTAAGCTGTATTAACCTCCTTTCTCTCCCTGAGACAAATCACACATGCTGCCACATGAGGGCCTTTTTCTTGCTGTTTCCTCTGATGGCGATGTTCTTCTTAGGGACCCATATGTCACTTTTTACCTCCACCAGATCTTGGCTCATATGTCACCTTCCCCAGGAAGACTTTTTGCAACTCTATTTAAAATAGTACCTTCCATGGGCAGAAGACCTAAATAGACATTTCTCCAAAGGAGACATACAGACGGCCACGAAGCACATGAAAAGATGCTCAACATCACTAATTATTAGAGAAATGCAAATCAAAACTACAATGAGGTATCACCTCACACCAGTTAGAATGGGCATCATCACAAAATCTACAAACAACAAATGCTGGAGAAGGTGTGGAGAAAAGGGAACCCTCTTGCACTGTTGGTGGGAATGTAAATTGATACAGCCACTATGGAGAACAGGATGGAGGTTCCTTAAAAAACTAAAAATAGAATTACCATATGACCCAGCAATCCCACTACTGGGCATATACCCAGAGAGAACCGTAGTTCAAAAA
Organism: Balaenoptera physalus; assembly: GCF_965194825.1. Lineage (NCBI taxonomy): Eukaryota > Metazoa > Chordata > Mammalia > Artiodactyla > Balaenopteridae > Balaenoptera > Balaenoptera physalus. The sequence goes on along the minus strand of NC_138887.1, from coordinate 56,513,227 downwards.
GACACATGCACCTGAATGTTCATTGCAGCACTATTTACAATAGCCAGGTCATGGAAACAACCTAAATGCCCATTGACAGATGAATGGATAAAGAAGTTGTGTTACATATATACAATGGAATATTACTCAGCCATAAAAAGGAATGAAATTGAGTCATTTGTTGAGACGTGGATGGATCTAGAGACTGTCATACAGAGTGAAGTAAGTCAGAAAGAGAAAAACAAATATCGTATATTAACGCATGTATGTGGAACCTAGAAAAATGGTACAGATGAACCGGGTTGCAGGGCAGAAGTTGAGACACAGGTGTAGAGAACAAACGTATGGACACCAAGGGGGGAAAACTGTGGTGGGGTGGAGATGGTGGTGTGCTGAATTGGGCGATTGGGATTGACATGTATAAGGTGATATGTATAAAATTGATGACTGGGCTTCCCTGGTGGCGCAGTGGTTGGGAGTCTGCCTGCCAATGCAGGGGACGCGGGTTCGAGCCCTGGTCTGGGAAGATCCCACATGCCACGGAGCAACTGGGCCCATGAGCCACAACTACTGAGCCTGCGTGTCTGGAGCCTGTGCTCCACAGCAAGAGAGGCCTCGATAGTGAGAGGCCCGCGCACTGCGATGAAGAGTGGCCCCCGCTTGCCGCAACTAGAGAAAGCCCTTGCACAGAAACGAAGACGCAACACAGCCATAAATAAATAAATAAATAAATTTAAAATGCATTTAAAAAAAAATTTAAAAAAAAAGTTGATGACTGATTTAAAATATATATATATATATATAAATAAATAAATAAATAAAATAAAATAAAACAGTACCTTCCATGCACTCCCTACAATTCTTTCATTTTTTCCAGTAGCACCATCTAATATACTATGTATTTCATATACTTTACTTACAATCTGCATTCACTCACTAATAAACTAAAAGCCCTGTGAAAGTATGGATTCTGCTTTGTTCACAGCTATATTTCTAGCATCTAGAATAGAGCCTGATGCAGAATATAAATATTATATGGTATCTATGTTAATTATATTACACAAAGTAATGTTACAAAATGAATGAATTAATGTTGCAAAATTTTTTTTTTTTTTACATTCATGATGGTATGAGCAACATATACTAAAAGTGTGTTCCTTTTATTCCTTTAGAGGTGTTTAGCATTGGGTGGTTCAATACAGAAATGATTAAGGATGGAGATCAGGGTCTTCTAAGACTGGATAGATATGGCAGGCCAGGATGAAAATGGTTAGAAGGGGAAACATGAGGACAATTAGGACAGGAAAGGAATATTTTCTGTGGCTTCAGAGTTAAAGCTGAGAGTGAATAAATTCAGGTACTCACGTGGTGGGAAGATCAAGGTATGGAAGATAATTTTATGAGCTACCCATGCATCCAGTAATTCAGACCAAGAAAAATGCACAGTTTTATCAACACATAAAGTAGCAGGAGCCAGCATTCACCTTTTAAATAAGGTGCTAAGGACTAGCAATCACTGATGGGGGCATAGCTCTTTACTATTTTCAAACATATTTTCACGTGTTCCCTTATTTGACTTGGAAAAAGGCAAAGAGTCATTTCAACTACAGAAATGAAGTTTAGAAGTTATGTGCCGTAGGGGCAGGACAGGAATAAAGACACAGATGTAGAGAATGGACTTGAGGACATGGGGAGGGGGAAGGATAAGCTGAGCCGAAGTGAGAGTGGTATTGACATATATACACTACTAAATGTAAAACAGATAGCTAGTGGGAAGCAGCCGCATAGCACAGGGAGATCAGCTTGGTGCTTTGTGACCACCTAGAGGGGTGGGGTAGGGAGGGTGGGAGGGAGATGCAAGAGGGAGGGGATATGGGGATATATGTGTACATATAGCTGATTCACTTTGTTATACAGCAGAAACTAACACAACATTGTAATGTAAAGCAATTATACTCCAATAAAGATGTTAAAAAAAAAAAGTTATGTGCCATAGCTAATGTCATATGGCTTTAAATGAGTAGAACTGGTATCTTTGCCTGTCTCTCAGTTCAAAACACTTCCCTTTGCATCATTCCCAGCAATAAGCCAGGCATCCTGATTGGGCTGAATCTACACAGAGAGGAGGAGGCTTTCATCTCTAGGGCACAAAGTTGCTGCACGGCCATTGGCATGGGACGTTCTCTTCCAAGGTGCTAAAGGCTCTTTAGTGTGGCTCGATCCTTTCAGTGAGTCAGGGCTCCATAACTGTTCAACATAGGGTATTGCTGCTATATTAGCCATCTACTGTACATAACAATTTATCTCCAAACGTAATGGCTTAGAACAATAAACATTTATCATCTTTCCGTTTCTGTATTTCATGGATTTGGGAGCATCATGACTGGGTGGTTCTGGCTTTAAGTCTCTCATGAGGTTACAGTCAAGATATCTGCCATCATCTGAAGGCATAACTGTGGCTGGAGGATCTCCTAAGGTTGTTCTCCCACGTAGCTGGCAAGTTGTTCTTGACTCTTGGCAAGAGGCCTCCTTTCCTGGTGACACTTCTTCTCCACAAGGCTACTTGAGTATCCTTCTCTAACAACACCTGGCTTCTCTGTAATCGAGTGATCCAAGAGAGCAAGGTGGAAGTCGCAATGTCTTTTGTTACCTAGCTTTAGACACCACATTCCATCATTTTTGCAGTAGCCTGTTGATTGCACATGTCAGCCCCACTTAATATGGGAGGGCCCAATAAAAGTGTGTGTTTATCAGGAGATGAGGACCCTCAGGGACCATTTTGGAGGCTGGCTCCCACAGCTGCCCGTGGGAGAACCAGGTCTCTTATTTCTAGCAAGAGCATTCTATTTTTGAGAGGATGGGTCTAAATGCTGAGGCCTGGATAAATGGACTTTTCTAATGTTAGAAAAATATTTAACTTAGCTGTTTATGTTTAAAAAATAGTTTTCAATTCATACTTCCCTGCCTGCATTCAAAATATATCTCAGCATTCAATTCTTCAGGAAGCTTGGCCACATCAATCAGAGCAAGAGCAAAACAGTGACAAGACTGAATCTCTCTGCTCACATCATAATAAAACATCTATTACTGGCACTCTAAGAGTAGTCATGGGTGCGTAATTCTCATTAATTTCACATTAAATGTCCAGCAAGCATTACCTCATCATATAGGTCCTGTTACTATAGCACTATCACTTCAACTGTTTTCTAATCAATTTAAATGTATTTTTGAGCAGAAATAGTGGTGTAACCCAAGTAATCTGTAGATTTATAACGTAATTTTTAGGTTGGAGGAAAAAACACACACGATCCAATTGAACTGGATTGATTAAACTGAGAATTTCATAACTCTCAGGGAGTTAGTGTTGTTTTTTACTTATTAACAGATAAGAACATGATTATCCACATTAATAAAACAATTTGCTCAAGAGCTAACAAGAAAAATACAGAATAATCACAATTTTAAGGCATCATGTAAAGTTCAAAATAACCTAGTCCAACATAAGTAACAGGTAGTCATCTAGACTAGCACTCAGCCAACTATTTCTGTAAAGGGTCTGATACTAAGTATTTTAGATCTGAGGACAAGACATTCTTCCACAAGTACTCAAAGAGCCATGGGCAATCCATATATTAATGAGCATGGCTGTGTTCCAGTACAACTGTATTTACAAAAACAGGCAGATACCTGGATGTGACCCATGAGCCATAGTTTTCCAACCCCTGATTTAGACTATGGATCATACACCGGCAACCCAGGCCTACATGAAAACAATAGTAGTTTCCTTTGATTACTATCGAGTTCATGTGTGTTTTTTGTTTGTTTTGTTTTTAAGAATGAAATCCATTAAGCAAACATGTTCTTGGAAACACAGCCATCTTACACTCTGTTGTTGCAAACTCAGTCAACTTTTAAACAATTGTTGATTGCCCACGTCCAAGTGCATTTGAGTCCAGTTCACATTTGGCTCAAAGGCCCTCTGTATTTGGGATCTCAGTATCTCTTGAGGTAACTCATTAACGGATTGATTGTATTTAAATGAATTAATCACTACATCCTCAGCTCTCCCTTAGTATATTGCATTACTTTATCACATTTGATTAATTTTAATAGTATAGACACTAGTCTCTTCTGCCTGATTGAAACCTCCTTGAGACGTGATATTTTGTCTCATGTACTTTTTTACCTCTGCATCAGGCGCATTGTTCAGCATATAATAAACGCTTCAATGTTTTTTTGCTGCTGTTGAATTTACATGAAAGTTTATCTTCCCCTTTGAACTTCCTTCCATGGGCCTCTCCTGCCATTGGGAGACTAATATTCTAGTATCACTTCCAAATTGAAACCGTGTAGTCATGGCACACCACTATGCCACTACCTTCATGTTTTCTCTCAGGCTAAATAAATTCATTTTTTCCGATGACTCATCCCAGGGCATGGCCTTTGGACCGTTCGTTACCTTCATCGTCCATCACTGGATGCGCTCGCACTTGCTGGCATCCTTCTTAAGATGCAATGCCCACAGTAGCACTCTACTGTGCAGTAAGTCTTTATTTAGCACTTACTGCATGCCAAGGCACTGGGCAAGGCACTAGTAAGCCCTGTGCTCTACCAGGGCAAGTATAAGTCATGCTTTATCTTTTTCTTTGTTTTTTTTCCTTTCCCTTGTAAGTGTTCACAGATTATTTTAAATATTCTGAAATTTAGCTCAAGATGGAGGATAAGCCCCTTGGTCTACCAGCACTGTTTCGGCACAGTTTTCACCCTTTGGCCTCTCCACTGGTCATCATACTGCCTCCAATATAATGATAGGGGCTCTAGGAGATTGATTGGAACCCTTGGATATTACGTTTCTGGACCAGAGATAAAACTTTATTTTGCAGTTTTATTGAGATATAATTTACGTAACATTATGCAAATTTAAAAGGCACAATGTGTTGATTTGATACATTTCTACTGAAAAATGATGACCCCCACAGTGCTAGCCACTACCTCCATCGTGTCATGTGATCACCATTTCTTTTTTGTGATGAGAACATTTGAGATCTACTCGCTTAGCAGTTTTCAAATATACAATACAGTATTGTTAACTATAATCACGATGCTGTACATTAGATCCTCAAAACTTACTCATTTTATAACTGGAAGTTTGAACCCTTTTGACCAACAAGAGATAAAACTTGAAACAGTCACTGCCCTCTTTTAGGCTCATTATCTATTTTTGACTTAAATTCAGCCTGGCAAGTAAAGAGTTTGTTAGGTGCTACTGGGACTCTTTTGGAATACTAATGAAGTAAGATTCCTTCATCTGTAACACACGTGACTGACAGAATATATTAAAATTCTACAGATCCATAGAAAGGAACTAACAATCAGACTGACAGGCAACGATAAGACGACACCATTCACAGAAGAGGAAATGTGCATAGCCAGTGAACCTCCTCAATGATCAGGGAAGCCCTGTAATACATATGTGGACACATGTAGTTACTTTTCACGTGTATCTTATTTCCATTCCCTGGGTATTCATGTACATTAAGAATCTGAAGCTAAAATTTGTGTTCCTGACATTTGTTCAGTTTTTTTCTGTACTGGCTACTCTATTTTCTTCTTCTATGTATTTCTTTTTCTGTGAATTTTAACCTAAGCCATCAAATTTTATTTCAATCTTTTCCCAAATCATAAACACACACACACACACACACACACACACACACAGAGTCATCTCTCATTTCTTTATTTCCTTTCCAATCCCCTTATTTCTCCTAACGAAAAGTTCAAAAGCACCAGCAGTGCCCAGGAGACTTCCAATTTCTTATTACAAAGATATGTAAGTTATGTTTCAGCTCTCTTCCAGAAACATTCCAATCTTCAGCATTATAGAAACTCAATAAATATTTGCTACATTGCATTAAAATGCATGATGTATAGTCTATCTTCATATGAAGTCATAAAAAAGGTAGCAGTGAGTAGAGTTGATATATACCACAGGGTAGAGAGATACTTTCTTACTAGCCCAGCTACACTTGACTCCTGAGTACCATTCACCAATGGGTATTTTGACAAGTTCTCTGACTAAAATGAGAATTCTTCACCTCTCCCGTCCCCTAAGAATCATCCGTTCCACTTGGTTTCTCCTTCTTCCCAAGGCCTGGATCACTGTTTTACAAACTAATACTAATGAATCAGGAAATCAGTTTACAATTAGCATTTCTTAAATCAAGTGATACATTAGCCGGAGTCCCTCCCATGCCTCTCTCCCCCAAGAGTAGAAGTTGAGTCTTGAGTATATGTGCAAGTGCTTTATTTGGGGTTTGATTCCAAGAAATTGTAGTCGGAGACTTAAGAGTTGGGAAACCCAAGAAGAGAAAAACCAACCCCCAGGTGTGTTGTCTTGGTCATTACTACAGGTACCAGGGGCTAGAGCCCACCGGAGTGACTCTGAAAAGCCATGAGTCATGTGCCTCAGGAGAGGCATGGAAGAGAGATGGTTTTCCACCGACTCCCGTCCCCTCACAATCAAAGATACTCCAAAAATGAATTAATTAACTCACACTTTTAGTATCATGCATCAGAATAGTTGATGGCGTTCTCATCTAGTTCTAAGCAGAGGTGGTTGAGAAGCCCCAGGGCAGAAAGCAAGAAATACCTGATGCACCCAAGGAAAATATTAGCTTCTGGATGCACAGCAAAGACCACATAGTAAATAGGTGGACAGTATTAAGTCACTCCAACACAAGTAAACAGAATAGAATAGGATGGGATGAGATGACATGGGTTAGGATAGGTCAGAAAATACCAGGTATGTCACAGGTAATAATGGCAAGTGTTATTTCATTAAGGTGGTATTTCAGTTCTTCCTCACATGTGTGTGCATGTGACTGTGTGTGTGTTACTGGATAATGAAGTAAAAAATATATTTCTTGGCTTTGGTCTGTGGTCCAAGTTTGAAAGCCACTTGGGCCATGCTCTTCTACTCTTGCACGTATTGATACCCTGACTTTCCTCTCTAGAACCCAGATTTTTTTTTCTTACTTCTTCTGTGATCATTTTATATTGAACCATCATAATGTCTAATAAACAGAACCATACAGAGCACTTCCTACATTGTTCATCCTCTACCATTTATGACTGAGTATTAATTTGTAGTTTAAGCATCTTGAATCATGTACAGAAAGCATTTGGACTGGACTGTGGTTTCCCCAGGAAGTTAGGCAAAAGTTTTATATTGTACTTTGTTTATAGCTGAGGAACAATGGCTGTACCTGGGACTCTACTTATGAGAAAATCAATCAAATAAAATGTGGGCAATGCATTGAATTTAAAAAGAATTAAACTGCTGGAGTTTGAAACTGATCTCTATAAAATGCATCTCATTTTATGCATTTGCTTGATGCCCAAGGAGAGAGAAAAACTAAATAATATTTGGAGGCCTACAAATAAGGTACCATCTTTTTTAAAAAAAATTCAGAGATTTGATTATTAGATGATCTTCCCCGATTTCCTCCTTCATGCAAGGGTTTTAGCTATTGTTAGGATATTTTCAAGAAGTACAATGTTTGAGCACAGATGAAAGCACTGAGTTGGATCTTTCACCTATTATGGCATTTATGTTGAAAGACTGTATTAAGGCATGTGAATTGACAGTTTTGGATAAATTATTCAAAACCCCCTCTATTTTTTGGATGATCAGGAGCAGAGCCTTTTCCTGCAAGGTGTTCTTCAAGGCCTTCCTCAGGGAAATGTTGTAGAGTTTAGGGAAGTGTGTAGCCTGGGATGGAAGTTTCTATTTCGTGCTTAACATATTTGATCTTATTGGTAATTCAATCTCTGTCAAGTAGGCTAAAAAAAGTTCATTTACCACTTAAGTTTTTTCAGTCTTATAGAATAAAAATAAATGTATATACATTTCAATGATCGCCTCATCTTTGTTTGGTTTGGAGCATCTGCTTTGAAAATCTTGTATTAGTGATGTCTAGGTATATAAACATTTAAACTATCATCTCAAGCACTTGAAGTGAAATTGAATTTTCTGCTTTGGATTTTGACAAGCATGTTTCATTAGTGTGACATTTTCTCACTTAATCCTTGGCCATCCCTAGCTTTTAAATGAAATAATACTTTTTCAATTTCCATTTTCTACTAGCTTTAATGGCTTGAATGCTATTAAAGAAGAGCGGCCACTTCTTTGAAATGTGTGTTTCTGTTCTTGAAATCATTGACAGCATTACTCATAGACAGCTAACCAGTTTCATTCTAACTTTGGATGTGTTGGTACTTCATCTGGTCTAATATTAAGTCAACTCATCAGAGAAAAGAGCCAGAAGAAGTTTTGATAATGATACAATTCTCTCTGCTGGGAAAGAAATAATAATTTGGAGCTAGATAGACACATGATAGGGAAGCAGAGGTGGTGGGGCGTGGGGAGGGGGATTAAACATGTTTTCTTAAAGTCAGTAACGAGAATCCCCAGCTCCTGATTTTCAGTGGCTCCCTGTGTTGCTACAGGCCCCCAGGAGGAGCACATTTATGTAGTAGAGAATGCCGCTAATAGCTCCAAATCCCTAGCTGGTGGTGCATGTTCATAAAGTAGGCTGGACCTTGTGAGAACTAAGAAAAATCCTTTTGCTTCTTTAAGGCTCAGATTAAGTCAAACTCATACAGTCTACCATGATTTTCCTCCCAAGCTTATATCTGAAGGTTAACTCCCTTCATATGGTAAGAAACCATGGAAGATTCAACTCACAGAAAAAGAATATCTCCTTCCCTCAAAAACTTGTGTGCACAGGCTGCACCTCACCTCCTTTGTGGCTCCAAACCGCACCCCGTCCTGCTCAACTTTCCAAAGGCAGAGAATCAGGTCTATGCTTACCTTCCTAGACTCTCCACTTGGAAAGAAACAGAGGAGACGGGGAATAGTGTCCAAGTCCATAAAATTAATGATCAACGTTTTTTTGGATCTTACCACATGCCAAGTACTGTCCTAGGCTATTTACATTTAATATTTTATTTTTATAACCTAAGAACTACTACTATTCTCATTTTATAGATTAAAAACAGAGTGCTAAGATTTGAGTAGAAGTCCAATGTCAAACATCTTGTAAGTGGCGGAGCTGGCATTCAAAAGAGAAGCGTGAGGAGGTATCAAAGAAAGACAGTGCTTTGTTCACCTCCCTCTTCCCACCTCAAGCCTTGCCCTTGAGCCACGCGCCCCATCTGCATACCTCACACCCACCTGTCCTCCTTAGGGCAGGGTAGGGACGGCTGGGAATTTGACTCACAGTAAGCAAGTCTTTAAATGTCATCATTTATTTAACTCTTGGTCTCTATTACTAATAGTCTTTCCTATGACAGAGTCTCTCTAGATTTCCAAGGAGGGAAAGTCCTAAGTCTTTGAGAATGGAATCTGTTGCTTTATGTGTATTTACTGAGTTGGTTCTGCAAACATTTCACTCCTGTTTGATACCAGTGTCAAAACATCCCGGCATCATGCACAGCTCACCATCTAAAATATGTATTCAGAGCCTGTGCCCTTGAGAGTTAGTGCCCTATGGGATCGCCTTACTTAGGATGCAATTTTGAAGAGGAGAGATATTTTTACCAACTTTGTTTTTACATTTGGTTCACTCTCCTGATGAACTTGCTTTTCCAAATATTCTCTAAGGACAGGAGAAATTAATAGTAATGAGCTCATTTGGAAAGCAGTGGGCTCATGATCATTTTGGCTTTGTTTACTCTGCTAAATGGCTCCTGCTCATTTTATTTGAAGGAATTTTGCTTAGGCAAGATGCTGAGCACAGCGAGGTGGTTTTCACTAAAATAAACTTATTGAATTTTGGTGAGCCTCTGGGACAAAAAAGGAAAGACAATTGCCTACAAAATGTGGAAGTGTTATCTTTGGGTGAAGAAGAACAGTAGGTATACGCAGCATCTAAGTGACAAACATGTACATTCCTAACTTCATTTGTACACCTGCCAAATTTCCCCAGCAGCTGTCTGCATTACAGCCATCTGAGCACAAATAGAACAAATCCAAAATTTCCCCGACAACATGCATCAAAACTAAACTTGAAAATGGTTTTTCTATCATCAGTTGGAAAGTTTGACAGTATGTATAATATATTTTAGAGTGTAAAGTTTGTGGAGATTTTTATTCCTTTCGTTTTATATAAACATTATGGTTTCCAAAGACAGCACATTTAATACATGGGGATTAAGATGGCAACAGTTTCTTTCATGAAGCAAACTACCTGATATTGTTACAGAGACATTGGGTAGTAACAGTAACTTGACCCAACAATGTCAAGGAAATGAAATGATCACATATCACAGCTTCCTATTCTCCATGCACACAGTTTTGAATACCTGGGTTTTTATTTGCTTGTTGGAAAAAGTTGGGGATATGGAAATGAGAAAATACCCCCTGTTGCTTGAGGAGATTCTCCAAGGTGATGTTCCTAGGCTCACGTGTGAGTATCTCGGGAGCTGGCTTACCCAATGTAAGCCTTGGAAGGTAGACTGTGGAAGCATCCCTGCTAGTTCTGGCTTGTATTCCTGAATCTTCTCTTATTTATTCTGTTGCTTTATTTGTTTTGGCTTTCTGAGTTTACCCATTTGAAAAATAGGGATGAGGACCAGCGTCTATTGTATTCAGTTATTCTAGCTGTTAGACAATATAATGTGTGCAAAGTGCTTAGCATATTACTTGGAACATATTCCTAAAGAAAGGCAATTGATCTTCTTATTCGTGTGAAATCTGGAGAAGTTTCTTTATGAATTGATTTTCAATGTTCAGAAACTAGGACTCACTTTCAAAGGGCTTATGAAGGGGCTGAGAAAGTGTCCTGAGAGCTCTAATGGGACACCCTGAAAATGGCAGGAGGTCAGGTGTTGTTGTATAGTGAGGCATGATTCTTATCATACAAAGAAAGCTTTGTCTTTCATGAAGGAAATGAGGCAGATGACTCTGTGTCTGTGTGTGTGCGTGTGTGTGTGCAGTGTTTGCTTTTGGCATTCGAGGGGAAAAGAGAATTCAAAAGCATGTGAAGTTATAGCAGACAGAAATTCCAAAATTCTAAGTCTGACCTCAAAATTTACAGCACAGGGGAGTTGGGAACAACATTCAGAAATTGATTCTCAGTCTGTTGTTCACTGATGTTGGATGACACATTGGGATGGAATTTGATGTGCTTCTAAACAATGTTTGTTTTTCTACTAGAGGAGTACATAGTTCTCTTTTAGCTTTTAAGTTACATGATCTTTTGGGTTTTGAAGTCACCTGATAGACTAGAAAATTGATAGACTTCAAAGCAGGCACAGCTAAATTTGAATTCAGCTTCTCTTATATCACTATGGAGTTTCAGTTAAGTCAATTGCTTTGAACTGAGTGTCCATGATAAGACATTGGGGGGCTTTATACCTATCTTATAGGATTTTTGAGAGAATCAAAGTGAATAATCTATGAAACACCTAGGACCACGCTTGCCTCATTGCAGATGTTTGAGAGAGATTGTGTTAGTCTCTTTCCCTTTCATAATGGAGTTCTTGATGTTAACTGTGGGTTGTGGTAGCTAAAGAGTTTATGGACATGAACAAGAAAAGATGTTTCATGTAAAAGAGCAATTGAATCAGATAATCTTAGGGAATGATGATTCAGTAAAGCCATTCACTTAGTAACACTAACTGAAACCCAAACAGGTACTAGGTTAGTTTCTTACCTCCATCCTGACTGCCAGTCTGCACAAAAGCCCTCAAATAATAGGAAACATCTTATAAACAAGCAAACAATCTTAGAGACAGTTGGCAGTGGTGCTTATTGTTCTTGTTACATGTAGGAGATAAAACACAGGTACAACCCCCCATACACAAGTAATAAGCTCTAGCTCATTTTTAAAAACTATTATTTTCTAATCTGACTTAAAATGGAAGAGAAAAAAGAATTTTCTATATTTTGGTTTCAAGTAAGACATTTAAATTACTGACAAAGTTAGATGTTCTTTTGAAGTACTTTTTTTAAAATTTTTTATAATGACACCTTACTATTAGTATCTTAAACTTGTCTGTGGTACATATTTGTAAAAGGTTTAGAACTTCACAAACCTCCTCAGAGGCAGTAGAGAGGCCAAAGCAGACCACCACAATCTTGGGTTTTCATTCCAAACCTGCTGCAATTTAACTTTCTAACATTGGCAAAGTGAAAACTTTTTGAACCTCTCTTTACACGATCATTGAAATGAAAGTATGATCTTGATTTTCTGTTACATCTCTTCTCCTTCAAACAGCGTTTCAAGGTCATATAAATAAAACAAACAAATCATTTGAAATGACTGCTCTTTGACATAAGCAAATCACTACAGTAAAGTAGCAAAATGTTTCCCACTACTGTGAAGAATCTGCTGTGTCATTTTTCAAAACAAGCTGAAGTGAATATTTAAGATTATTCATGAGACGATGTTGTAAGAAATACTCAATTAAAATTGTAATTTTATTCTTTCAAGTGTTACAGGTTGGTTATGTACACGTTGACTCAAAATACATGTAAACTTAATTCTTTTATTTTAGACGCCACTGTTGAATAGCTTATCAATAAAACCTTTTCCAAATCAATCCATGTTGAGTTTTCATATCCTTCTTTGTTTTGATCATGTGAAATGTAGATTTTCCTAAATGAGTTGCATATAGTACGAAAATTATATTGTCATTACTAATAATACATATAAGAACTATTCTATAATCAATTCACTTTGGTTATTGGATTTATTCTTCTACCCCTTGCCAGAAGTAAGCTTACAGCTGGCATTGTAAGACTTTTGTTTAACATTAGAGGGCAAGTGCAATGGTTTCAGAGTTTGGTTATATGAGGGAAACATTAACAAAGAAAATCAACGTGATTTGGGGCTTTCTAGCACTTAGTGGCAAAGTTCACTTTGAACTCTAAATTATTTATGGCACAGAAGGAGACGCTCGGTAAATAACAGGAAAAGCTTAGAAATCAAATGCAGATTGTGGTATTTGCTAACATTAACACTTGGGTTCCCAAAACCCAAGCCTAACGATAATTTATTTACTCTGAATTACTTCCCAAAGAACAGTTACATTTCTGGTGGAAAAAAAGTAGGACATTAGCAACTGACTGAAAAAAACTTCACAAGGGAAAAGAAAAATCATTCTTCTGATTTGATGTTAAAGCAAATTGTACAAAGCTTCCAGGAATCTGAAGATATTTTTTCTTAAAACTGATGAATGCTTGACAAATAGTCTATCTTGTTTCAGTATAAATTAACATGGCATGTGTCCATGAAATGCAATATACCACTACCAGGGCAGCAAACAAATACTCACAAGAAAGTTAGAAGTTTAGGTGTGTGTATAAATTGTTACGTAGATGTAAGTAAGTACATTTTATATATGTGTGTGTGTGTGTGTGTGTGTGTGTATATATATATATATATATATATATATATGTATGTATGTATGTATATAATTTGAGAAAGGTATTGACTAAAGAAACAAAACCCAACAATGAAATCCAAACACTTTGTGTCAACTACCATGAATTAGAGTCTACCTATTCCAAACCAAGTTAGAGTTATAGAAAAATTGATCTCTTGAATTATCTTTTTCACTTAATGCATTTCAGTATCCCCTATGGTATGCAAGTAATTACCCTTAGTTTTAAAGCATTTTCTTTTAATACTTCAATAATTTTTATTTAAATTGGCTTCTACTTGTGGATTTCATTTGACACCATGAGCTTGAATCCTAAGGACTTGATCAACCTCCTTTTTCATGGAAGGAAACGGTCACAGATGATGCTTCCTTTTATTAAGTTCAGTAGTGAACATTTTCATTGGCATCTGCTCCTGATGACATCTGGTTTATTTGTTATGTAACAAGGATTTTTTTTTTGTTAAAGTTGAAGTCATCATACTTTTTTCCTGGCATTTCCCTTAAAGTTTCACTATGCATACCTTCTTAAAAATTCAGTATTTATTATTTATACTGCTCAAGTTCATGACAAACTCCCTTTAAATATAAATACCACATTATTCATTTTAGTTTCCAAGTGGTAGAGTCCAAATACAGTTAATAACTAGAGCATGAGTGCAGCTTTTCCTTTTTTCATTCATCTTTGGGCTCTCACTCGGTTCCTTATTTTCCTTCTCTCATTATTTTATTTTTCTTAGGAATTTGGAGTTGAGTCAAGTTGACTGAAAACCCAGTAAACTTTCTGCTACGCAAGGCTGTTTCTCAAAGGAAGCACTTTATAAAAACTAAATCCCTAAATACCTAAAGATGTGGTTATAAACAGTCCCTACAGACATGGATTGTGTTATCAATTTCTTGATCCCAGAGGCAAGTAAGATCTGTTTCAGTGGGAAACACTACACATTTTTGGTAGAATGCAACCATTTATAGTTGGGATTGGCAAGGGGACCCTTAAAGAAGATGACAAACATTGAAGGAAGGTAAACTCTGCTGAATTTGAAGTTTTGACCAAGGCCAGATCAGTATACACATGCCAGAATAAAAGGTGCTTGATCAGGCAGCATCTATGATTGCATCTATGCATGTGTGTAGGTATGTATGTATGGCTTCTCCAAAAAGAGCTGCAGATAAGTAGATATGCATTATGGAATTGTGAAAGGGAGGACCTAGGAGAGCAGGAACCCTACAAAATGGTAGGATAGAACCTCTTGTGACTTCATCATGACGGATTTCCTGAGGTTCCTCACTGGTGACAGGAAAAAAGAAGGAAGCAATAGGTATAATTGTGGGAGATTAGAAATCTTGACCCCCTGGCTCCCTTAAATTTAAAGGTAAAGAGACCAGAGTAGAACAGGATGTTTTCAGAAAGACCTACTGGCAGGGAAAGTAAACTTCACTCCTAAAAGAAAATAGCTGTAAGGAAAGGTAAAATCTAAGCTGGTGTTTAGATTAAGACAAAGATCTAAGCAGTCTTGAAGAAGAGCTGGTGTGAACACAACTTTCACTTGGAGGAGGAAGCATACCCCGGCAGAGCAAACGTTGCATGGCGTTATGTTTTATATTTGGGGAAATGGCCAAACATTGTGAGTAAAGGAAAGGAAGCACAACTTTAGAACCTGTGCTTGGGGTGCAGTCACTCTTATAGCGCTCAGGAATGGGCACCAGCATAGGCATCACCTTCAGGAGTTTGTGGACACCCTTTAGCGGTGTCACCTAGTGGCTGAAACAAACAATGGCACAATTGCAGGCAACAAGACTCATCTTGGCCTCTCTCTGTGCCATCCCCCCATGCCTCCTTCTCTTCATACTACAGGATCCTGGTGATTCCTGCACCAGAAGGAGGTATGACTTGGTTTTCATGTGAACAGGATATGTGAAAACATGAGCAATCAATTATAAAAATAAATGCTATGTGACTATATCTGAATCCTGAGTTGATGGAGAAGGTCAAAGATTGAACACATACCCCTTTTCTTCTCTGTCTGCCAGAGACTCTGTTAATCCACTGAAAGGGCATGAGCAAGTGATCCAGACACCATCAGCAGAAGAGGAACAGACTAAGAATGCATGTCCATGTAAGCACAGGCTATGGTGGAAGAGAAGGAGACACTTTCCTGTCATTTCCATGCAACCAAAGGTTGATAACAAGCCTTGGGAGTGACTTTGACCTTAATTTAAAATCCATGTTAAGTTGGTAGAGATAAGCTAAAAGTGAGTGCATATACTACAAAATATATATGAGGTATTTACTCTTTAAAGTGTTGAACTAAGGACTCTGTTTTATTGGTAAAATTGCTTCAAATCAGTTTTTAAAGAAATACGTTTTTAAAGTTAAAATAAAGGAAGAAAAGTATGCTCTTCTCTAATCTAAAAATCAAATAATGTTATAACTTTGCTCTTACCATTATGATTAGATAACATCATACCTGGCTGTAGTGTTTCTTAACCAATTTTTCTAAACCAAAAGAAAAAAAAAAATCTTGAAAGAATCTGGAAGTCTAAACTTTTAAAATAACAAATAATCAATACTTAATATAAGTATATGCATGATTAGATTCTCTTATTGTTGTTGTTATTCTTAGTTATTTCAATTATAACTTTCAATTACCTACCTGATTTGGGGTTTGCATTTTACCCAAGACATATTAAAACTCTGAAAAACCTTGCCAACTCCTGTCAACCCCACTCCTCAATTATCCCTATTATCAGGCATTGTTTATTCAGGAGAAGTAAATTTTAATATTTGCCTAATAAAACATAATTATGCAAATTGCCTCTAAAATTAAATATTCTCTAAAGCCAAATATTTTGGAAATAACTATTCTACCATATACTTTTATTGGAGAATTCAGATTTAACTGAAAATCCTTCTATTTTAAAAGTCTCATAGTATTTTTTTTTTTTTTTAACCATTTTGAACTGTTTATGGAGATGGGAGTAGTTTTGGAATAGGTGGGTGTTTTATTCCTAGTTAACTGTGAGAATGTAGCTGAAGAACTTAAGCTATGCAGGCATAATTTTTCAAGGTGTGTTTAATGAGGTCTTCTTACCGCCCTAAATATCTGCTTCTAAAATGTGCAAAGTATTACTGGGACTAATTTAGAGAAATTAACAATATGATAGAAATTAAATGATACTTTTGACAAGATAAAGACATCAGAGAATGAGAATTCTGTTCACATATCTGAAGTACAAATCCCAAGACTTAGAAAAGGAATACATAATTTAAAAACTAAAATGAGTTATTAAAAATTGTTTTTCAAATTTGAAAAAGTCAAATTCCAAAATAGCTCAAAAATGAAATGGAAATTTCCAACAATTTGAGTTATAAAATTAGATGCTATTATGCTTTTTAAAAAATATACGGACTACAAACCAATGGAAGGTTGAGTTTTAGCAAGGAATATTGATTTGATGTTATTGTTTTCTATTTTCAAATGCCTATTACCCCTTCTTTAAAGTCAACAGAGGTTTCCATTGTAGGAGCATTTATAAACTAGGAGAATAAAATCAACATAAAATCAAAAGAGTTAAGAATTTATTCCTGAATTTATAAATGTTATTGTTCTTAAATGTCAATACTATGTGTTTAGCAGCAAAGTTATTTGAAACCAAAGGATCATTTAGAAACCTTAACTTATGCATTTGTTAAGCAATAGCACTTTTTTTTCTTTTTTTAAAACCAAAGATCACCACTGATCTTCCAGCTGCATGAACAAAAGGGAACCTCTATTTTGCCTATTTGTTTTCTTATATGAAAATAAACAAACTAACAATTGAATGAGCATTTTCCAATAACATTCAAAATTCCTTTCTGCAATATAAAGTTTAATGCCTTGAAATTAATATAGGCTATACCTGACTCCCCCATTGTTCAATTAGATTTACTCTGCCAAATTGTGCGTGAGGTGGCACGTATTATGTGTGTGAATAAATGAGAGGTAGACAAAACTTTTGTCTTTCTCTCAGAAGCTCTCTAAAAGGTAGAAGACACATACTGAGAACAAGAAAAAAATATCTATGCTGCAACAACTTTAAAAGAAATGCCAGATATTTAGAGCTGCATACATTAAGGTAATCTAAAATATTACAAGCCAAAACCCAACAGAGCTCCTAGCAAGCAGTTACTAGAGAACATAGAAAAAGTTACAAATATGTATAAACATTTTGAAAATATTATTTTGCCCCTCTGCAGCTCTTTATAGATGCTAAGTGCTTTAAACTCCTATTTTATCCATTATTTCTTGCACCGATTGCATTATGTCACAATTCGTTTAATGACTGCAGGCAGGGAAACAAGTTTGGAATACATCAATGAATTCTCTAATAAATAATAAGATAGTAAAAGCCCTGCATTTTCTAAGATTGCAAGGATGTTAGAGGGTAAAGGAAATATGAGGGTCGAGGCCTTGGAATTCCTTGGAGAGCTCCGAGTTGTTGAGAAGGCTCCTAGAAGTCTTCTAGGTCAGCTATTATTCAACGCTTTCCTATCTATGTGGTGGTTAAAGTCCCCTCATCACTGTCACACACCTAACTCGGCTCTGGATTGTGATTTTGATGAGATGATTGCTGCATATTTCTTTTATTCTCGTTCTTTCCTCCTTCAGTCAAACTAGCTTATTCTAATTCTAGCGAGTAAAGGCATTATCATTTAAGAATTTTGAAAGCTATTCATATTTATATGAAAAATAACTTCACTTTATTCAGTATATAGTCATTTTTCAGTATGTTATTAGTAGTGTATCAGTAATATATTGGTGTTTTAGAAAAAACCCTTGCATCGTGTGGTAGGATCATTGAAAGCAGAACAAAGCGAAAGCACATAGATCAGTTAGGTAATTACTGAAAAAAGTTCACATGAGAGGTAAGGACCAAAAGTTAGACAACAGCAGGGGGAATAGAAAAGTAGAAGATGAAGGAAAAGATGCGAAATAAACCAAATAGAAAACCCGGGGTGACTGGTTAGATATGGAAGAGTGGGTCGTGTCATTTCCATTAAGTGAAAAAGCAGATACAGACAGGGGAGAAGGCTGTCACGTGAGAATGCAGAGGAGGCAAGTTTCGGGCACAGTGAGTCTGCGATACCCGGGGAACATCCAAGTAGAATTACCAGGAGGCAGCTGCATATCGGACTGCAACTTAGAAATGAGATCGGCTGTTCATCAAGATTTGAGTATGGGGCGGTGCTTTCCCCAAAGCATCTTCCAAAGTTCTGGCTACATAAACCAGGGAACTTGGGGGACTATTTGAAGTGACCTATTGCAAACCTTAAGTTTCACTTTAATATCTGTTCCGTTTTAAACATGTATATGGATTTGTGTTGGATTTTACATAAGATTTTTTTTTTTCCAAATCTTAGGTAAATGTGTGAATCCCCAAGATGCTCATTCTTTGGCACGTTGTTACTACCCTACCTTAAAAGGCATGTATACATTGAGTCATGAAAAGTACTTTGTAGTGATTTAACCCTATACTCAATTCCTAGTTTTCAGCTATATGACCATAAGGAGGTTATCTTCAGTAATTAAAAATAGCAACATCACGTAATGTAAACAAAACATCTACCATATTGATTTTTTTTGTCCCTTTGCTTTCAGTATGTAAAGCCCTTTCAGTAAAAGTCCTGAGTGAAAATATGAGTCAATAAAAATTGACTGGGAAAATTGAGTAAAGAATGAAAAATTTCCTAAACCTAATAATAATATAATATGTAAGTTACTACTTCTGCTGTAAAATACTTGCTTATAAACTTCCCTAATACAGCCTCATGAAAGTTTTTCATCACAACTTTTAGATAGTGCCATTTCAAAGGGCTTACAGAGATGGTTTAAGGGTCCCATCAGCTAGAATATAACCCACATGAGGGCAACGGCCTTTATTTTAGTCACGGATGTTTCCTGAGCTCACAGGCATCTTGTAAACAGGTACTAGACTTGTTAAAGGAATCAGTAAGAGACAGACATCATCTTTGTCTCAGTATTTCGGCATATTTCATCTCGGTTGAAACAATTCATGTAAACAATGATCCAGATTTCTTAGCAGAGAAAGGGAGAGTGGTAGGACAGTCGTGAGTCTTATCATTACCAAGCAGACAAGTAGTTCTCCTTCTGACTGCAGAAGTGACATTTTACAGAGGAAAAGATTCTTCAGTAAAAGGTAGTGAGTACCTTTCAGAGCCCACGAGCCGAACAAAATTCACACAAGTGTTTGTGCTTATCTGTTAGCCACACAGCATTTTAAAATTAAGACTTCATACAAAAATCTTAGTTTGCCACTTCTCTTGGACAGTGGAAGAAATGGCGATGCCGGTGTATAATACCTTTCTCATTTGGTTAAAATCTGCTTGCCCCGAGTGGCTCCAGCCCCTATACACCACGTGTGAGTGGGCTAGTTCCAACAAAATGCTCACTGTTATCCGATGCCCACTCATGAGGTTTACCCAGTGGGCTACACTCCTTATGTTACCCTTGTTTAAAAAACAACACAACAGGCCCCAAATGGAGCTGCTTATGCTAAGCTTCACATCACCAAACCGAGACTTAAATGTAGTTCCGGCTCTCGCAGAAATGGAATCTTAAACCAGTCAGTCAGGAATCTCCCAATCAGCAGTAGTTAGGTAACTGCCTAATAGATCCCTGCCAATCACTCAAGGAAAGGAACCTTGCAATAACCACTGAGCTTTTCTGCCTGGAATTACTTTTTTGTTCCTGCTCCCTTCTGCCTATGAAAGGCTTTCCTTTTGTACAGATCCTTGGAACTCCTTTCTACCTGCTAAATTAGATGCTGCCTGATTCTAATGGATTTTTGCTCAAATAAACTCTTAACATTTTTAACATGTTCAGTTTATCTTTTAACGCCCTTAGGCATTTGATTTGCCACCTTTCCCTTCACCTTTGATATCTAGTTCTCTTTACAAGAGTGGTGGGCTTAAGTGGGCATTAATGCTGTCTTTGTGCTCAAAAAAGCTCCCTCAAAACAAGGTTCCCTCCAAAGCAGAGCCTGAGGTTGGGTGTTAGTTGTTCATCTGGAAGATAATGCCAGGAAAAACAAGTGAGAAACAGGGAAAATTAGGAGACCCAAGACAAGCTCATAAAGGAGGCTACTGCTGTGTGGGCAAATGGGACTCAGTCCCACTGGGAACCCTCTAAGAAACCACACCTCTGAATTGTCAGACCTAAAAGGACAAGGGAGGCTGGGACACTTATCAGGGGACTTCCATCCCTGATTGGATGAAAGTTGAGTTGGTGGATATTATTGGGCAGCACACACTTCTGGGTAGAGCCCCCCAGGACGTTTGCTTCCTTGCAGGAGAGTGTTCTCTGGCAGCGAATGATCAGCGTGTAGCGAACTTTCCAGAGCTGCAGGTAAACTCAGGTAGGATCTGGGGGATATGGCGCTTTTACAACCGCCTGTATTATGGAATTGCAAACCATCAATGTCTTAAATCTTTGCATGGGCAATAACACTTCTTTCTAATTTCTGATTTTTTCAAATTATTTTTTGATTGTATTTAATCTACATCAGTAGGAATACAAGGTGAATTTCCATAGGGAATATTATTTTATACGGCTGGAACTTGGAGAGAGTCCTTAGACTGGTAATATGCTGCCTATATTATACCAGTTTTCCATTATACCAAAGACTAATGTTAAAGAAAAAATTATTCACTGACACTTGCTAAAGCCTGCTAAGGAAGACTTTACTGGGGGAGGGGCTGGGGGATAGGTACAGGAACTGTAACGGAGCAGGACCCTATGACCCTTCCTGGGACAGACCTCCCCCACCCATGGCCTCCAGCTGCCACTTGTTTGTAGAAAAACCTTAGCTTCCTAGGCCTCCTCCAAGTTGCAAAGGATAAATTTAATCAGAGAAGTGACAAAATGCAGAAACAAAGGAAAACAGTCAAGCAAGACAAAATAATAATAATTTAGCCATTAACAAAGTCAAGGACCTTTACTGCCTCCTCAAGGGCTCTAGATAATATGCTGAGCCATATACTTTGAGCTGCTTTGCAGATACTGAAACCTCCACCAGGTGTAAGAAGTTAATTGCATGTTGCCCACAAGCACATAGACCCCAGACCGGTTGGAACCAGAAGGTTCATGATTTTTTTAATAAACTTATTTATTTTTGGCTGTGTTGGGTCTTCGTTGCTGTGCACGGGCTTTCTCTAGTTGTGGTGAGTGGGGGGCTACTCTTTGTTGTGGTGCGTGGGCTTCTCATTGCAGTGGCTTCTCTTGTTGCAGAGCACGGGCCCTGGGTGCACAGACTTCAGTAGTCGTGGCTCGTGGGCTCTAGAGCGCAGGCTCAGTAGTTGTGGTGCACGGGCTTAGCTGCTCCGTGGCATGTGGGATCTTCCCGGACCAGGGCTCGAACCCGTGTCCCCTGCACTGGCAGACGGATTCTTAACCACTGCACCACCAGGGAAGTCTCCGTGACGTTGACTCCCAATTTCCTCACCAGCAACCAGTCAGAACAATGTCCACGAGCTGGTCACACACCTGGTAACTCTGCCTTACCCTGTCATTAAAAACCCTTCCCTGAAAGCCATCAGGGAATTCAGGCCTTGTTGCCCACTTGACCCCTTGCTTGGTGCCCTGCAGTAAAAGCTGCACTTTCCTTCACCACAAACCAGTGTTAGTACTGATAGATTGGCTTTACTGTGCAAGCCAGCGGACCCAAGTTTGGTTCAGTAACAGAAAAACTGCAGTGGAATTATACAATAGGGGAGAGAGATTGGACTCAATCGTAAATACAGCATGGGCAAGTGGGAATTTATACCTAAGGAGCAGGGTTAGTGGATGGAAAATTACTCAGAGGCGCCATCCAGGGCAAGGGGGCATTCTTGTTGAAGGCAGGCAGGGTAAACAAGTATCACCTGGGCAGTAGTGGGGGGTGAGAAACATGATTAGCTATCGAGTGATCAGCTATGGAGTTTGGGGAATCTGGCCAAACTGACTTAGCAAGATTCTTGCTAAAACTGGACAATGCAGAGACAAAGAAGTCCAAAAGTTCAGGCCTAGTTGGAAAAGCATTCAGGGGAGCCTGAAGTTCAAGGAGGGAGTTTTTGTCACTAAAATGTACTGAGAAGACCACCGAATTTATTAATTTCTCTCAGCTGTGTGGCTGGCAATAGCGATGTGTGAAACTCACAGTAATAAAGACTCTGGAATAGGAAAAGCACTCAAGTTAAAGATATGCTAAGTTTTCATCTGGCTGGCAACCTTCTTTGACTTGGGAAACTCTCATCTATGAATAAGAGGCCCGGAACGTCTTTTACGCTGTAAAATATTTGCAAAGTACCTTAATTGTCCCCTCAAAACACCTAATAATTTTCATATGAACCAGTTTAAATTCATTAGCATTTGCCAAGCACACTCTTCAAAAGCTTCAAACTGGGACAGCAAACCAAAAGCAAACGTAAGGCTCTGACCCAGCAGGTAGGGGCGGCTTCATTAGCCGACTGTATTCAGCTATTGCTCCCGCTGCAGCTGAATTTGCAAAGTGAATGTGCAGGAAAACATGGGGCAGACATAACATAAATAATTTAACTTGAGAGGAGTACTCTAAACCTCTCATTTACAGTCACCTTTTATTATTTCTTATTCCTACCGGCCAAAGTAGAAAGTGTCTTAAGGTGTCCAGAGAAGGAGAAAAAATAATTATTATATTGCAGGCTTCCACAAAACTAAAACCAGGATCAAGCGTATCACCAGAAAGAAAGAAATTACTGGGATCATTGTCTTCAGCAAAATAGGTCTCATCACAGCAGACGCTTCTATTTTTTTTCACTTTTTCCTTGCTAGAGTGGCATCACTCAAAAACGAATGAACTAAGAAATAACATTGCTCTCCCCTTCTTCCCCTTCCCCCCCCATCAATTTATATACATAGGGTCCAAGGTGAGACTTGTGTACTGGATTCTGGTAACCCAAATGCATTTAAGTGAGGATTAAGCAGTTCAAATGTACCAAGGATTAAAGTGAGAGAACTTTTACTCTGTTTTAAAAGGCATCAACTTGTAGCAACAGCTCTGAACATGATTATTCTACTTGCCTACCTCCTTATGTTAGTTTCCTCTTGCTGCTGTAACAAATTACCACTAAGTTAGTGGCTTACAACATCACAAATTTATTATCTCACAGTGCTGCAAATCCGAAGTCCAAAATGGGTCTCACTGGGCTAAAATCAAAGTGTTATGTTCCTTCTAGAGGCTACAGATAACAATCCGTTTCCTTACCTTTTGCAGCATCTAGAGGCCTCCGCACTCCTCGGCTTGTGATCTCCATCCTGCTGTGGATTCGGACGCAGCACTACAGCACCTTCAAATCCCTTTTTGACTCTGACCTCCGACCTCTTCTACTTTAAAGGACCCTTAGGATTACATTACAGGCACCTGGATAGTTCAGAACACTCTATCTTAAAGTCAGCTGATTGGCATTCTCGACTCTCTCTGAAACCGTAATTCCCTGCTGCTGTGTAACATAATATAGTCACAGGTTCCAAAGATTAGGGGGCCATTATTCTGCCTATCAGCTCCTCACCATTCCCTGGAGAACAGAAGGCAGCTACACTAAATACAGACTATTTTTTCCTTCCTTTTTATATATTTTCTTCTGAAACAAGCAATGCATTTTATAGTGACTTGGGACTTGTTTCAGTGGCTGTTATTTACTCATTCAAAGATTATTGGTTATCTGATATGGGATGGCTCCAGTAGTGATGAGGACCCAAGACTGGCTTTCAAAGGACTCACAAGTTTAATGAGAGAATCAGATAAGTAACCATTGAAAATACAAGCAAAAGAACTTTAGCATAGGTGTCAGAGTCTTAAAGGAGCACAAACAAGACTCACCAGAAGAACGCATTCTAATGCATTCGAGACCAGGGTGGTTCCAGAAATCCTTCCGAATGGAGGTGAACAAACCCTTGAGGAAGGGAATGTGCCAATGATTATAAAATCTTACAAGGTGCATAGTCATGGAAGAACATGGCATATCTAGTGAATAAGTAGAACAGTGTAGCTGGGACTACGTTTTGCACATGGGGCTGAGAGGGAAGTGGATACAGGAAAGGTTGACAAGGTCCAGCTTATGAAAGCCCTTGTGTACATGAGGGTTTTGAGCTTCTATCATGTAAAAAAGGGTGACCCAATATGGAATATCATCTATTTCTAGAAAAATACAGTTGGCATTGTAGATGAAGGATTGAAGTAGGGACAAAGAGGATTTTCCTGCCGTTGCTACTACTACTACTACAATTAATACTATTACATTTCCATTGAAGGTGAAAAGTAATTTGAATGTTTGCCAATAGAAGATGATTTTGAAAATTATCTCTACTTAATCCTCACAGTAACCCTGAAACAGGTCTTATGTTTATCCCTATTTTACAGGTGAGAAAACTGAGGCTTAGAGAGATTTTTCTCCTGAAACATATTCTGTAAAACAAGCAGCTGGGATCAAAATTTATACCTCTGTGCCCAGAACCCTCTTACAGTTCCCAAAGGCAGATTTATCTTGAAGTTCTCACGCTGAATCTTCTGATTATCTTACTGGCATGGGCCCATCCCAAGACTTGAGGAATACAGGGAGGAAGCAGCAGCCTGCTCAGTCACATGGCAGAGTCACAGATTGCTGCTTCACTCTGGGGACCGCCACACCCACCAGGACACAAGACAACACCCTGTGTAGCCTAGGGGAGCATCCACACTAATCTTGACCTCAAGTAAAATGAACCCCAAGAGATGCTGCTCTACTCCAAGCTTAGAGGCCATTTTCACCTTGGCCTACTGGCCTCTGGGTCCTATGAGGACCTGAATGAGCTAGACCACGACTAGTGGGGTCAAAGGGCTGGAATTCTCTGAGAAACCACCTGGGATGATATCGCTAATATGGAGAATCTAAAACAAAAATGATACAAGTGAACTTATTTACAAAACAGAAACAGATTCACAGACTTAGAGAACGAACTTATGGGTACCAGGGGGGAAGGGTGGGGGGGAGGGATAAATTGGGAGTTTGGGATTGACATGTACACACTGCTATATTTAAAATGGATAACCAACGAGGACCTACTGTACAGTACGTGGAACTCTGCTCGATATACTGTAACAACCTAAATGGGAAAAGAATTTGAAAAATAGATACATGTGTATGTATCACTGAATCACTTTGCTGTACACCTGAAACTAACACAACATTGTTAATCAACTATGCTCCAATATAAAATAAAAATTAAAAAAATTAATTCAACCACACAAAAAAGTTACTTTGGAGAAATTACATTGGAACATTATCAATGGGAGTTAGGAAGCCAAAATAAATTTTGAAACAATAAATTAAAAAACTTATTCAACCATCCTAGAGAAAAGATTGAGTTATCTTTCTATTTGCTCTGTGAAAAATGTTACAAAACTGTTTATCTACAAGGAGAGGACCAAAGAGGATGCAGCCAAAAAGTGTAGGGAAAAATAGGGAAGTGGAATGGGCAATTAATTCTCTTTCTAAAAAGATATTTTGCTTTGTAATTTTGTATTTTTTTTTTTTTAATGAGATGTCACTAAATTTTATGAGCTTCAGGACACAAAGGACCTGGATCGACCCTGAACTACAATTATAATTTAGGTAGGAAATGAGGATGTGGACAAAGACCATAGGGATGATGAGTAGGGAACGGACTTGATAAGTATTAGGTGGTAGAGGGGATGGGACTGAGGAGACGGGTAGGAGTGGTATTTAGGAATGGTTGAGCCTTTCCCTCAATTCTCACTTCAGAGACCAAACTGGTGCAATTCACCTAGAAATTTGTACAGCAGGTGGAAAAAGATTTGTATTATTTTGGAGAATTTTAGTTCGATATGCCTGTGGGGTACTCAAGAAAAGTAAATAGGCAGCAAAAATATAAACTGAGTTCAAAAACAGTTGAATTAGAGATACAGAATAGGGAGTCCTAGGTGTATAGGGATATTTAAAACCATAAATCTAGGTGATGTTTAATCCAGTAAATATAAGGAAATGTATATAATGAGTAAAACAGGGTTGGGGAAGGCAATGATAGATGGAGAGAGAGAAGCCAATGAGGCAGGGCTGAAATTAAATATATTTAATAGCCTATATAAAAGTATGAGTGGATCAAAATATTTTAAAATTCCCTTTAATTTTTCAAAGAAAATATCTAATTCTCTGAAGATTTCTATCTATGTATCTAATATCTATCTACTCCTCTAATGGAATACATTTTGGTGCAAGTAATCTATCAAATTTTTCCAGTGATTTTCAAGTCACTTGTTTCATCTGATGTAGCTGTTGCTAGTTGAATAACTCTGGTCCTTGAGCTGTGCTCTGACATGGGAACAACATCAAACCCTTCCAACAACTCCTTTATACATTTGTAGTCATTAGTCGACCCTGAATGTGTTTTCTCTTAGAGCAACTGACTCAATGTGTTTTCTGAGATCAACTGGATATCTGGATAGAAAAATGGAGTAAGGGAGAGAGACTTTTGAACCTGCTATGACTCTGCTTCCATTTGTAAGATGTTAGACTATATTATTCTACTAGGATTTTTCTCTATTATTCTAGTCTATTATTATATTATGAATTTTTAACTTGTATTATTTTATATGGGTTTTCTATTTAATTTTTATACATTTAGCATTAACACATTTTACAACTAGTATTCTCTATTACTTTAGTTTTCTGTAAGTTTTAGAGAGTTTATAAAATTACTTACATTATTTTAACAAAACTCTCTGAAAATGTAGAATGGCCAGATATTCTTTGAGGCTTTCTAAGTCAGACTTGGTAGTTGTTGTTGTTTTGTCTCTCTTCCAGAATGAAAATTAATTGACAGTCACTTAATCCTAATTTGGGGTTTTGCCTTATTCTCTCTCCCTCCTTCATAACTTCCCTTCTTTATTTTTTCCCCTGCTTCCCCCTTTTTCATCCTCTTCTCTTGCTCCTTCCTAATAATTTAAAATAAACCCACTATTCAAATGCCTGATTTATGAACTCCCTAAACTTTTCATGAATTGAGGCAATGAAGCACCCGGGACCTGGTTCCTATCCCTATGCCCTCACTCACCTTCTCTGATTCAGGAGCTCCTTCTTTCTTCATGTATAAGTCTAGTTACCCTGAAAAGCCATTTACAGATTTACCTTCTCTAGAGGATTTTCAAAAATCCCTTCAACAAATCATCTTTCCTCATTTGAATACGTATCATATTTTGCTTACCTTGGTTCTTACCTTGGTCAGTAATTTACTTAACTCTTCCAATAGATGGAAAGACACTTAGAGAAGAGATTGTATCATTAAAAAAATTCTTTAATTTCTTCAGCCCCTTTGTAAAATACCGTGTACCTAGTCAGTGCCCATGAGATATTTGCTGAAGTCAGTTACACAAAATAAAATCAGAAATCAGTTTCATCCAGAAAATTCAGTGTAAGCCCTTACAGAACCCCCAGCCTAGTCTTTCAGTCCCCATAATTCTATCATCTGGTTTGCTGGCATTCCTGGAATCTCTGAAATTGGTGGACTAATGTTCACAGCAGCACCTTGGGGCCAAAGCACCACAAAGTAGAATGGTTTGATTCTTAATGACAACAAATTCAGCCCCCAAATACCCAGACTCCTTTCTCTCTGACAAAAGACAGGTGGTCTGTCTGGTACCCCCAGTGGATATTCACTGGGGTAGACTGACTGTCAATTTCTTGGAGAGTTCATTTACAGAAAAAATCAGGGCAAAATGGAGGTAAGGAATGACACAACTGAATGGTTAACATTTTTATTTCAAAAAAAAGCAGGATACTGTATATAACACTTTCTGAGAAAATAATTAAGATAGTATAATGAAATGAATTCCATGTTTTTAAGCACAATACAGATGTATAGAATCTTTAAATGTGAGTTTATTCAAACTTTAAATAGAATGCACTTTAATTGAGAGATTTAAGGGGTGATTTCTGCATTTCACAAAATAAAAGCTCTTCTGCAAGTTTGTTTGATTATTTATTTATTTAAATTTTACATCCTCAACATATATTACAAGGGCTTAATATTTTAATTTAGAACATACGTAGTGTATTTGAATAGCTCTTCGGACTAATACGTGCCAAGAAAGGTACACTGTCCTTTTTATAACCAATTAAAAACAAACTAACTTTGACACAAAAAGGAATGGGGTCATAAGTTTTGTCTTATTCAAGTAGAATACAGTCTGACATTCAAAACAGATTCTTCCTTGAAAACTGCAGTTGTTTCCCATCCTCCTAAATAAGGAAAAAAGAACAAAATGCAAAAAAAAATGTCATTCATTAATTCTCATTGGATTTAAATTTCCCCCTGCAGTAGAATACACTAAATATCTGAGTCTTTTGCTTTATTCTTGGCTATAATCACATAACCTGTTTAAAAAATAAAAACTTTTAAAATTCTGTTTTCTTCACTTCCTACCAGATATCTTCTCCTGCCACAATAAATTGACCATCATTCTTAGCATCAGATACACATGGTATACACATGTAAGTGGAGAAATACATTTATGTCCTTTAAAATTCCTGGATCTACACAGACACCTCCTTTCCTGTTAGAAGCATAGATATCCAGGTTTATTCTGGAATCTCTATTTATCTCCTCAGTGTATGGCAATGTTTAGCAAAGTGCATATCTCTTTTCCCCTTTTCCTCTGACCCCCTGCGATCCCAGTCTAATTTTTACTCAAGAGCTTCATCCACTTAAAACTTTGTACAACTATATCTACTGTATTTAAAAGAGGTTGACTCAACAACGCAAACACTCACACACACAGAAAAGTTTCCATCTTACAAAGCTAACATTATTTAATATTCCTATATACCATGGAGCTTTCAGTTTGGAGTTTTTCTTAAAATATATATCCTTCTCTTGACGCTGTCATAAAAATGGGGAGAACACCTTCTCTGATTTCAAAACCATCAAAGTAGGTTTTTAAAAACTACTTTCCAAACCCCAGGAGTAGTGTACTCGAAGGGCAAGCTCATCAGTATCTTTAGAAAATGAGTTGGGAAAAGTAAAATTTGATTCCTATTTGAACATTTATTATTGGTACCAATGAATCCTACTGACTGAAAATGTAACTACGATTATCACTAATTATAATATAGCTACAATGAAGTAAAGCTGCATCCCATTATTTCAACTATTGAAGTCTTATAGGCCGGTTGTTTGATTTCTCTCATCCCACTGTCTATTCAACAGCTTTTCATTGCACAGATTGTTAAAAATGATTCACAAACTGTTGCTGCCTTCAAACTATATACTATAAAAGGTAGCCAAGAAATAACTGTATGTTGTACTGAACATAAAATAATTTGTGGCTTCAGAATATGTTTTTGACACAAAGCCTGCCTGCCCATTGTAGAAAATTTTGTCAATTTATGTGAAAATATTTATTACCTGTAACCATAGATACACAAAATCAATGTGTGTGTTATGTAACATTACATCAGTAATGCATTTGTTACTGCTTTGAGATTTCTTCTGGTCTTGATTACAGCTCTGCCAAATAACTTTTTTTTTTTATTATACTAGGGCAAGTGATTGCTGTGCTACATTTGCAATTGTAATGATAATTTTCCTGAGAATGTTAAATTATGTCTTAATTTATTCAAAAGCTTTTATTTTCAAAGCAATTAAACTTATTGTTGATTGATATTTACCATCCAATGTTCCTGGAACACTAAAATAATACATTTTATACATAATCTTCCATTATAGCACAATGCTTGAGGGTAGCTATTTTATATAACAGCATTCAGTTGAGTCTTCAAATCAAAGAACAAAAATTATAGCAATTTCACTTGAAATCCATAAATCCATGCTCAGGATTATGTTCAACAGAATCACTAAATGCTATTTGTAATTCAAAGATGAATGAATCAATAGAAAAAGAGAACTGATAAATCATTAGTACTTTAATGCAGAGTGGAGACAGAAACTAATAAATCATGCACTTCAAGCACTTGTTTTCCTTATGGCATATTTGAAAACATAAAACATACAATGATAAGATGCAGGTCAATATGAATGAACAATACCAAATCTGCTCAGAATAGCATCTCATTTTATATCATAGGCTTAATGAAACAGTATTAAAAAATACTATTCCATAATTTCTTCAAACAATCAGAGAATCCACCCATGCCATGAAATACTTTAACAACAATCTAGGCCGTTATTTCCAAATAAATATTTGAAATGTCACAGAGATGGGAGTAGAGTAGGTGAGGGGGAGGGCGCAAATGCATGCATGATTACCTTCAATGAGCTCAATATTATTACAGGTATCAATTTATACTAGAAAGGAACTTATACAATCATTTACTTTCTCAAGTGTACTTAACTGATCCATTAAAAATTACAGATGTCTATACTTATAAATGACCAAAAAAGCAAGAAATCAGCCATTGAGCTTTGACTGTGTTGTATGGCTTATTGTCTGTGAAAAGTGAGAATTTTAATTATAATTAATGGGTAATTCACTCTCTTCCAGAGTTTTAGTCATCACAAAATTACACATTAGAACCATAGATTTTCTCCACAATGCTTAATTAATTATGCACTAACCCATTTCTCTCGAAGCATCTTTTTCTGAATCTTTGGTGGGAAACACAGTTTATTAGGCACATAGTTTCAAACATCTATTTGGTTACTGTTGTGATTAAGAATTTTCTTCTAAATTCACATGCAGAAGGGAATAAGGCTTGCCATGTTAACACACTTTACTGCCAAGTAACATGTTTTCACTTATGTCTGGAATTAAAAACAAAACCAAACAAACTAAAAACCACTTCCTACTTTTTAGCACAAGAATACTTTATACCTGATATCTTAAATTCCACTCAGAAGCATCAAGATGTCGAAGAAAAACTATTTAGATACAGCAAGTAGACAACTATTTAACAAAACCTTTCAATTAAAAGCTTCTCCTCAACTCACAGGTCAAAGATCATTGATATACTGTTTGATTCTAAAGGGAAAAGTATAGCAATCTGCAATTATGATTATTGTAGCATTATTAAGTAGTGCTTATTAATAACTGGAATCACATTTCCCGTGATATTTCCTTTTTTTGTTGTACAGATTTTTTTTACAGGTTAGTAAATGGAAATTGGAGAAGGAATGGGTAGGAGACAAAAAAATTTATGCGAATGCATGCAACAAAAATAGGCAGTATCACTTCATGTAAACTTCTGCTTTCTTCATGCAAAGATGCTTATAAAAACTGAGACATTAAATTTTCTAATAGCTGAATTTTACATTAGCTCAGTAACAAAAACTGTTAAACCAATTTCATGATTTTGCATGAGCAGGAGACTTGAAATTGTTCAACGATTTCCAGCGTAAGTGTTCCATGGCCCAATTATGCTAATTAATTCTCTAAGAATGAAAAGATACAGGATTATTCCTTGCTTCGGTTTCTTGTTCTTTTGATGAGGGAGCAGAACAACCCAGTTTTTGGAGGAGGGCCCATCAGCATTGGGGCTTGGTTCTTGTGCATAATTTTTATCTAGGGGAAAAAAAGAGAAAGTGGGTAGAGTAATCTCCAGATACAACACCAATTTCTGAGAATCTCTGTTAAGGTTAATAATATCCCCTGAATTACTGAAACAGCACAAGTGTAAAATGTATTTTCAGAGTTTCTATTATTTCAAAAATATTTTTAAGGAAGATAAGGTATGTATTTAAACTATATTCCAATGCTCAGGGTGCTACCAAGAAATTAAATTTAATTGAAATTACATTTTAAATATCATATTACTTCTAACCTCACTTGTAATAACACCCCCAAATTCCTTGTTTATGCCACATGATTATCTAGTATAATTTATTGACCATTAGTTATGTATTATTTACTTAAGATAGGAAAGGTTGCACCATTATAGTATTCAGAATCCCAGTTATAGCCCAACATCAAGATGTACTTGATATCAAGGCAAGCCTTATTCACTCTGCTAATCAGATTGTTTCTCTCTTTCAATATGAACTGCAAGGCTTAATTTCAAAACAATCATTACGAATGAAAGTCAAAAGTTAACGTGCAAAAAAGGTCAGAAATGATGAACTAGCTTTCTAATTTGTTAATTAATTGGTAATAGAATAGAATCAAATATTGAAAAGCCTGCTTAAAACATTCTGAGAGACTGTTCTAGAGCTACTCCTTTTGATTTCTTTGAAATAAAACTACGAATCACCTTAAATGAGACAACCTTAAAGTAGATGATGTCTGCAATTTTCTCTAATTCAAGCCTAAATTAGAGAAGACATTTTATGAATATATGCTATGCTCAAAGCTAATTGAAAGCAATTATCAAAGTGGCATTTTGTCTGTGACTTTAAGATACATTGTAAGATAATAAATGATTCTCATTATGTAATAAAAAGGTCACATCTTGCCTTTGGGCTAGTGACGCTAAGAGTTTTTCAAAAGCAATCTGAGACATTTTCTTTAGAGAACTGCCACTAAGATAAGAACCATCGCTTATTAAATATCAGTTGTCACCGGCACAGCACCGGCATCAGAGATGAGCATTTCTTTCAAAAAGAAACACCACCTCATTAAAAGCTGCAAAAATATAGCTCTTAAAGTGCATAGCTGACATTTTCAAGTTAAAATGAATATCCTTCACTTGTCATTGACTAATAGCAATGAAACAAAAAAAAAAAGTGGATGTCACGTGGACAGGATCATTAAAATTGGCACTGGGGCTGTTGGGAAATGGAGATTTCCTTCACAGTCTAGAAAGACAGAACTATGTTAAAAATCAGGATAAATGAACAACTCTTTATTTAACTCTGTTGGAATCAGGTTATTCTGGGAAGATTCAGTGTTCTTTGTACTGTAAAAATAAATTGCACCTGTAAAAGGCCACCAGGCTAAACCAGCCTCAAACTCTCTGGATATCTGATTTCATTTTATTTTATTTTTCTTATCTTATGAATTGGGGAATCAATAGCCAGATAGTTAAGATGCTAGAATGCACCTATCTATGTAGCTTGAAAAAGATCTCTACCAGATTTTCTCTCCTAATAATTCACTTTTAGATTACGCCCTACCTTATGCCATTGATTTTATACTCCTCTAGAGTATAAAACCTAATACACCATCATTCACTCATTTATTCATTTCACAAAACGTATCAAGCCCCTACTATGCCTCAGACACTGTACCATGAACCTCTAATAAACAGACAAAGCACCATCTCTACTCCCAGTAAATTACAGTCAAGTAAGAAAGATAAATTTAACAAGCACGTTCAATAGTGTTATAGATGCTGAAATACGAGGCTAAGCAGAAAGGCACTATTTTTTTTTTTAATGCTGAAAATAAAAATGAATCTTTTTATACAAAAATGTCAGTTTAAAATGAGTACCTGACGATGCAGTTAACACATATTACTTATGTAATAACCTTAGATTCAAAGAGAACGTAAGTAGCTAAGGTAAGAAAATAAAGATTTCTGATTCACAGTTGCTGGACTAAATCCTTTAGAGGGTATGATACTATTAGGGCCTTTTGGAAAACAAGATCATTATTAACAAATTATTGTTGTTAAGATGTTGGAAGAAATATATCATTCTAGTCACTTACAAAAGATTAGCATCAATTTATGACAAAGCATAGCCAAAATACTGCAACTTATTGTGTATGAGATTTTGTTTGCCCTTTGTATTTTTAAAGTTATTTGGATTTTGTTTGATCATATCTATCTTTTTATTAATAATCCCTTTAAAAAGAAATCACATGTTGCTATTCCTTTGAAAAATAGCATAGTATCTCATTCAGTGCTCTTGACACAGTGGGACCCTTAATCCATGCTACTGACTAATTCGAATTCTAGGTTATAGTTTCAAAGCAGGATAATGGTCCTATTTTAAAAATTATCTGTAATCTATCTTCTTGGTTGTTTAAGCACTCCTATGGTCAAGGTACACAACTCTTTCTTTAATTTAACATTATTTCCGTACAAAATGCAATCTACATCTTTCTGTCTGTTATTCATAAAAATGAGAAACAATTGGCTGTTTTCCTCTTAGGGGAGATTACATGGAGGAAACTCGCACTCATGAGATGTCTAGTATGTATCCAGGCTCTGTGCATACATTACCTCATCAGATAATTATAGGTCTTTGTATATTTGAGCAGAGCAAAAACTACTGCATTAAGGATGAGAAAAATTCTCGTCCAGGTGAACTGTTGGTACTGTAGTCACAGAAAGTCCAGGTGAGGTTTCAGGAAGCTGTAGAGACTTAAGTGTAATTTAGGTTCAGATGGCCCGTGCTGGGGGAACCTGGTTAAGGGCGCCTCACCAGGCACGGGATAATGACTCAGATGCCTGTTTCAACTCCACATCCTTATATTTTTATTACTACTCTTTTTGAGAACCTGTTATCTACAAGAAAAACAATACGGAGTAAGGAGCAGATTTTATCCCCCAAAGATTCTATTATATTAAGTCTCAGCAATCTGAAAACATGAACCAAACATTAGGTTCTCTTTGAGTGTTTCCATTTTTTTAAGAGTCAGGTAGTTACTTCTTAGTTGTTTCTCAATACATCAAATATTTATGGAGCACCAGCTATGGGCAAGGCAGTTGGCAAGACTGTTTAGTTTGGAAGAGAACCTGAGATTATAATTGAGAGAGAATTGTGGGCACTCATAAGCAATGGTGACGGGGCTCCTAGGAGCTGGAATGGCTGTACGAAGGTCAAAGAGCATTGCTAAAAATGCAAGATATTGTCAGAATTAGAATGATGTTCTATTAAAAACTCTTCATTTCTACTTATCATCTATTCCTTTGGAAAACAACAGCAGCAAAAGTCTCATGACTCTTTCTACTTCTATCTTCCTATTTCAAATTAAGATTGGACACATCTAAAAATATAAACAGAAAAAAAAGATTCAGTTTCAGTTTTATAATTATTCAATATGAAAAAAAATTCACATATAGAAACCAGATGAAGGATTATAAGGCACAGTTTTCTTGTTTCTATGACATTGTCAGGGTTGCATGGTGTGATAGACAGCTCCACCTCGTAATTGTAATATGACCAATAATAACAAGAATAAAAATAACAAGATTTGGCTTTTACTGTGTGCTGAGTATTATGCTAACTGCTTTACAGACGTTATTCACATGCTGTTTCATCCACCTCTTTGAGGTGCTCTTGACAAAAGTCTACTCCCATAAAAGAAATACTATCAAAGAACATAGAATTGAAAAATGATGTCCTAAAAGGGACAGAAGAGAGGTTTATATCTTACAGTACACAGTGAACAGTGTCTAGTCCCACTAGACTTTTGTGTTCTCTCTGAAGACTTTTAGTTCAACTAAAATTGAGGAAGACTGGAAGGTCTTCCTGCACTCATTCTCCAAGCAGTATTTGGCCCAGCTCATTGCTATTTTCTTTCCTAGCTCTCTGTCTCTCAGCATCAAATATTCCTAATACTCTTCATTGTGAAGAGTAGTTATTTTTCTTCCTCATGTGATAGGAACACCCTACTTAACACCCAGTCCCTGAATGCCACATCTACCGGAGCAAGTGCTCATCAAAGCATCCTGATAAGATCGGAATAAAGGTGGATCTATTCTATCTTCAAGGAATTCTCATACCTAATATCAAAAGAATATTTTTTTCATAATTTTTTTAATATATTATCTAATTTTACCCTCTCAACAACCCTGGGAGGTAGGTGTCAACACCCTTATTTTACAATACAGGACAGGAACTTAGGTTCTGTAACTTGCACTACACCACTCAAGTTGGTAAGGGCAAGAGCTGGGTTTGGAAAGCTGACTCTCAAATCTCCCAAGCACTCCTTGTTAATTCCCACCTCTGCACTTCTGTGTCAATTAGTGCTTTGGAGAACCTTCCCTCAAACTTTGACCCCTGTCCTGCCCAGCTCAAATAACACATTATTTTGAGATTTCAAAGCACAGTGAGATAAAGAAGATTCTAAATGCCCTCTGAGAGGAAAAACAGGTCACTTACAGAAAAATAAAAATCAGCATGGCATTAAGCTTCTCAAAAACATGAGTGGTAGAAGAAAATGGAGAAACACCTTCAAACCCCAGAAGAAAAGTTAATTTTATCTTAGAATTCTATACTTAGTCAATGGATTGATTAAATGCAAGGGTACAATGACGATATTTTCATTCATAAAAGGATCTAGAGAGTTTACCATTTATATGTCCCTTAAAACATATTTGAGGGTGTTCCCCAGCAGAACAGATGCGTGAGCTAAGAAAGGTTAAAAAAACAGAGGGTCACATTGACAACACCAAACGCTGGTGAGGATGTGGAGCAACAGGAACTCCCATGCATAGGTGCTGGGAATGCAAAATGGCGCAGCCACTTTGGAAGACAGTATGGCGGTTTCTTACAAAACTAAATATACTCTTATCCTATGATCCAGTGTTTGCACTCTTGGGATTTAACCAAAAAAGCTGAAAACTTATGTCTGCACAAAAACCTGTACACAGATGTCTGCAGCAGCTTTTTTCATAACTGCCAAAACTTGGAAGCAACCAAGAGGCCCTTCAGTAGGTGAACGGATATATAAACTGTGGTATATCCAGACAAAGGAATATTATTCAGTGCTAAAAAGAAATGACCTATCAAGCCATGAAAAGACATGGAGGAATCTTAAATGCATATTATTAAGTGAAAGACGTCAATGTGAGAAGGCTGCATCCTGTATGATTCCAATTATATGACATTCTAGAGAAGGGAAAACTATGGGGACAGTAAAAAGATAAGTGGTTGCCAGGGTTTATGGGGGAGAGTGATGAATAGATGAAGCACAGAGGATTTTTAGGGCAGTGAAAATATTCTTTAGGATGTTATAATGATGGATACAAGACATTACACATTTGTCCAAGCCCATAGAATGAACAACACCAAGAGTGAACCCTAGTGCAAACTATAGACTTTGGATGATTATGATGTGTCAATGTAGATTCATTGATTATAACAAAGATACCATTTTGGCAGGGAATTCTGCTAGTGGGGAGGCTATGTGTGTCGGGTGGTGGGAGGTATATGGGGAATCTCTGTACCTTCATCTCAATTTTATGGCAAACCTAAAAGTGCTGTAAAAATTAAGTTTATTAAAAACAACAATAACAACAAAAAGAGTATCCAACTGAGACCCAGGATGAGAGATCTACAAGAAACCTAGCAAGAAATCTGCAGGGAAGGGCTTCTGCCATATAAAGAAGGGAGTGGGGATAATAGATTAATTGATACCATGTAGTTTTTAAAAAATGAGAATTATTATAATGATGACTTTACAAACAAAGAAAAAAGAGATTATAAAAGCTTTATAGGAAAGAAAATGTAATTGTGTGTCAGTACTTGGTTCTACAGTTGACAACATTTTCATAATCTCAATCATTACATGTTTTATATTGATTTAAATAAAATTTTTCTTCAGAAGCAGAACAGCATACTGGTTAAAAATCAGACTGCCAGGGTCCACCACTTCCTATCTGGAGACTTTGAGCAGATGACTATAATTCATTTCTCTCATCAATACTGTAGAGACTTTGGGCTTCCCTGGTGGCACAGTGGTTAAGAATCTGCCTGCCAATGCAGGGGACAGGGGTTCAAGCC
The DNA here is from genome assembly GCF_965194825.1 of Balaenoptera physalus. Taxonomy (NCBI): domain Eukaryota; kingdom Metazoa; phylum Chordata; class Mammalia; order Artiodactyla; family Balaenopteridae; genus Balaenoptera; species Balaenoptera physalus. Next base: position 56,475,107 of record NC_138887.1, on the reverse strand, counting down.
CTGGGCCAGGAAGATCCCACATGCCATGGAGCAACTAAGCCCATGTGCCACAACTTCTGAGCCCGTGCTCTAGAGCCCATGAGCCACAACTACTGAGCCCGCATGCCACAACTACTGAAGCCCGCGTGCCTAGAGCCCATGCTCTGCAACAAGAGAAGCCACTGCAATGAGAAGTTCGTGCACCACAACGAAGAGTAGCCCCCGCTCACCACAACTAAAGCCCGCGCACAGCAACAAAGACCCAATGCAGCCAAAAATAAATAAATAAATAAATAAAATAAAGTTCCATTAAAAAAAAATACTATAGAGACTTTAATATAGTGTCCATTTCATTGGTTTCTTGTAAGGACTAAATGAATCAGTGTACACAAAATGCTTAGAATGCTACCTGGCACATAAAAATCAGTCAGTACATATTAACTATTAGTTAAGAGTTAAATGGAGTAATGTAAGAGTATTAAAAACTACTTTCTATAGCATAAATTAAGTAGAATATACCTAAAACTATTAAGTCAAAAAAATTACAGCAAAGCACATTGTTTACAGACATGCAGTAAACAATCAGAAGAGACAGCCAAAGAATCGAAGAGTGGACTTGGTGACACAGAAATGATGGGAGAGAGGCTAGCCATTTTTCTTGGACTGCTATACATTCTGGTTTTCTTAATGTGCACATATTATTTTGATATGAGTGTTAAAAAAATTAACAATGAGGGGACCTTCAAGATGGCAGAGGAGTAAGACGTGGAGATCACCATCATCCCCACAAATACATCAAAAATACATCTACATGTGGAACAACTCCTACAGAACACCTACTGAATGCTGGCAGAAGACCTCAGACTTCCCAAAAGGCAAGAAAATACTCACGTACCTGGGTAGGGCAAAAGAAAAAAGAAAAAACAGAGACAAAAGAATAGGGATGTGACCTGAACCTCTGGGAGGGAGCTGTGAAGGAGGAAAAATTTCCACACACTAGGAAGCCCCTTCACTGGTGGAGATGGGGGTGGGCAGGGGGGAAGCTGTGGAGCCATGGAGGACAGCACAGCAACAGGGGTGCAGAGGGCAAAGCTGAGATATTTCTGCACAGAGGATCAGTGTCGAGCAGCACTCACCAGCCTGAGATGCTTGTCTGCTCACCCACTGGGGCGGGTGGGGTCTGGGAGCTGAGGCTCAGGCTTCAGAGGTCAGATTCCAGGGAGAGGACTGGGGTTGGCTGCGTGAACACAGCCTGAAGGGGGCTAGTGCGCCACGGCTAGCCGGGAGGGAGTCTGGGAAAAAGTCTGGACCTGCCTAAGAGGCAAGAGACCATTGTTTCGGGGTGTACGAGGAGAGGGGATTTACAGCACTGCCTAAACAAGCTTCGCAGACAGGCGTGAGCCGCGGCTATCAGCTCGGACCCCAGACATGGGCATGAAATGCTAAGGCTGCTGCTGCAGCCACCAAGAAGCCTGTGTGCAAGCACAGGTCACTATCCACACCTCCCCTCCTGGGAGCCTGTGCAGCCCTCCACTGCCAGGGTCCCGTAAACTAGGGACAAATTCCCCGGAAAACACAGGGCACGCCCCAGGCTGTTGCAACGTCAGACTGGCCTCTGCCACCACAGGCTCGCCCTGCATTCCAATTATGACTACCGTACCCCTCCCTCCCCCTGAACTGAACGACCAAGAGCCCCCTAATCAGCCGTTGCTTTAACCCCTTCCTGTCTGGGTGGGGAACAGATGCCTGAGGGCGACCTACACACAGAGGCGGGGCCAAATCCAAAGCTGAACCCCAGGAGCCGTGCGAACAAAGAAGAGAAAGGGAAATCTCTCCCAGCAGCCTCAGGAGCAGCAGATTAAATATCCACAATCAACTTGATGTACCCTGCATCTGTGGAACACCTGAACAGACAACAAATCATCCCAAAACTGTGGCAGTGGACTTTGGGAGAAACTGTAGACTTGGGGTTTGCTGTCTGCGACTGACTTGTTTCTGATTTTTATGTTTACCTTAGTTTAGTGTTTAGCGCTTATTATCATTGGTGGATTTCTTTATTGGTTTTGTGGCTCTCTTTTTTAAAATTATTATTTTTTATTTACAAAATTTTTTTTTCTTTTTTAAATTAATTTCTTTTCCTTTTTTTTTTCTTTTGCTCTTCCTTTTCTTCTGAGCCGTGTTGCTGACAGGGTCTTGGTGCTCCAGCTTGGTGTCAGGCCAGAGCCTCTGAGGTTGGAGAGCCAAGTTCAGGACGCTAGACCACCAGAGAACTCCCAGCCCCATGTAATATCAATCTGCGAGAGCTCTCCCAGAGATCTCTGTCTCAACACTAATACCCAGCTCCACCCAACAGCCAGCAAACTCCACTGCTGGACACTCCACACCAAACAACTAGCAAGACAGGAACATAACTGCACCCATTAGCAGAGAGGCTGCATAAAATCATAACTTCACAGAAACCCCAAACACACCACCGGACATGGCCCTGCCCACCAGAATGATAAGATCCAGCCCCACCCACCAGAACACAGGCACCAGTCCCCTCTACCAGGAAGCCTACACAAGCCACTGAACCAACCTCACCCACAAGGGGCAGACACCAAAAACAATGGGAACTACAAACATGCAGCCTGTGAAAAGGAGACCCCAAACACAGTAAGTTAAACAAAATGAGAAGACAGAGAAATATGCAGCAGATGAAGAAGCAAGGTAAAAACCCACCAGAATGGTGGAAATGAAGAGGAAATAGGCAGTCTACCTGAAGAAGAATTCAGAATAATGATAGTAAAGATGAGCCATAATCTTGGAAATAGAATGGAGAAAATACAAGAAATATTTAACAAGGACCTAGAAGAACTAAAGAGCAAACAAACAAGGATGAAGAACACAATAAATGAAATTAAAGATTCTCTAGAAGGAATCAACAGCAGAATAACTGAGGCAGAAGAACAGATAAGTGACCTGGAAGATAAAATACTGGAAATAACTACCTCAGAGCAGAATAAAGAAAAAGGAATGAAAAGAATTGAGGACAGTCTCAGAGACCTCTGGGACAACATTAAATGCACCAACATTTGAATAATAGGGGTCCCAGAAGAAGAAGAGAAAAAGAAAAGGTCTGAGAAAATATTTGAAGAGCTTTTAGTTGAAAACTTCCCTAACATGGGAAAGGAAACAGTCAATCAAGTCCAGGAAGTGCAGAGAGTCCCATACAGGATAAATCCAAGGAGAAACACGCCAAGACACATATGAATCAAACTATCAAAAATTAAATAGACAGAAAAAATATTAAAAGCAGCAAATAACATACAAGGGAATCCTCATAAGGTTAACAGCTGACCTTTCAGTAGAAACTCTGCAAGCGAGAAGGGAGTGGCAGAACATATTTAAAGTAATAAAAGGGAAAAACCTACAACCAACATTACTCTATCCAGCAAGGATCTCATTCAGATTCTATAGAGAAATTAAAACCTTTACAGACAAGCAAAAGTTAAGAGAATTCAGCACCACCAAATCTGCATTACAATAAACACTAAAGGAACTTCTCTAGGAAGGAAACACAAGAGAAGGAAAAGACCTACTATAACAAACCCAAAACAGTAAAGAAAATGGTAATAGGAACATACATATCAATAATTACCTTAAATGTAAATGGATTAAACACTCCAACCAAAGGACACAGGCTGGTTGAATAGATACAAAAACAAGACCTATATATATGCTGTCTACAAGAGACCCACTTCAGACCTAGAGACACACACAGACTGAAAGTGAGGGAATGGAAAAATATAGTCCATGCAAATGGAAATCAAAAGAAAGCTAGAGTAGCAATTCTCATATCAGACAAAACAGACTTTAAAATAAAGATTATTACAAGAGACAAAGAAGGACACTACATAGTGATCAAGGGATCAATCCAAGAAGAAAACAGAACAATTGTAAATATTTATGCACCCAACATAGGAGCACCTCAATATATAAGGCAAATGCTAACTGCCATAATAGGGGAAATTGACAGTAACACAATCATAGTAGGGGACTTTAACACCCCACTTTCACCAACGGACAGATCATCCAATATGAAAATAAATAAGGAAACACAAGCTTTAAATGGCACAATAGACCACATAGATCTAATTGATATTTATAGGACATTCCATCCAAAAACAACAGAATACACTTTCTTCTGAAGGCTCATGGAACATTCTCCAGGATAGACCATATCTTGGGTCACAAATCAAGCCTTGGTAAATTTAAGAAAACTGAAATCATATCAAGTATCTTTTCTGACCACAACGCTATGAGACTAGATATCAATTACAGGAAAAAAATCTGTAAAAAATACAAACACATGGAGGTCAAACAATACGCTACTAAATAACCAAGAGATCACTGAAGAAATCAAAAGGAAATCAAAAAAAACCTAGAAACAAATGACAATGAAAACACAATGACCCAAAACCTATGGAATGCAGCAAAAGCAGTCGTAAGAGGGAAGTTTATAGCAATACAATCCTACCTCAAGAAACAAGAAAACTCCCAAATAAACAACCTAACCTTACACCTAAAGCAATTAGAGAAAGAGGAACAAAAAAACCCCAAAGTTAGCAGAAGGAAAGAATCTTAAAGATCAGATCAGAAATAAATGAAAAAGAAATGAAGGAAACGATAGCAAAGATCAATAAAACTAAAAGCTGGTTCTTTGAGAAGATAAACAAAACTGAAAAACCATTAGCCAGACTCATCAAGAAAAAAAGGGAGAAGACTCAAATTAATAGAATTAGAAATGAAAAAGCAGAAGTAACAACTGACACTGCAGAAATACAGAGGATCATGAGAGATTACTACAAGCAACTATATGCCAATAAAATGGACAACCTGGAAGACATGGATAAATTCTCAGAAAAGCACAACCTTCCTGGTTCTTCCTGAACCAGGAAGAAATAGAAAATATAAACAGACCAATCACAAGCACTGAAATTGACACTGTGATTAAAAATCTTCCAACAAACAAAAGCCCAGGGCTTCACAGGTGAATTCTATCAAACATTTAGAGAAGAGCTAGCACCTATGCTTCTCAAACTTTTCCAAAATATAGCAGAGGGAAAACCACTCTTAAACTTATCCTTCAGGCCACCATCACCCTGATACCAACACCAGACAAAGATGTCACAAAAAAAGAAAACTACAGGCCAATATCACTGATGAACATAGATGCAAAAATCCTCAACAAAGTACTAGCAAACAGAATCCAACAGTACATTAAATGGATCATACACCATGATCAAGTGTGGTTTATCCCAGGAATGCAAGAATTCTTCAATATACGCAAATCAATCAATGTGATACACCATATTAACAAACTGAAGGATAAAAACCATATGACAATCTCAGTAGATGCAGAAAAAGCTTTTGACAAAATTCAACACCTATTTATGATAAAAACTCTCCAGAAAGTAGGCTTAGAGGGAATCTACCTTAACATAATAAAGGCCATATATGACAAACCCACAGCCAACATCGTTCTCTATGGTGAGAAACTGTAAGCATTTCCACTAAGATGAGGAACAAGATGAGGTTTCCCACTCTCACTGCTAGTATTCAACACAGTTTTGGAAGTTTTAGCCACAGCAATCAGAGAAGAAAAAGAAATAAAAGGAATCCCAATCGGAAAAGAAGAAGTAAAACTGTCAGTTTGCAGATGACATGATACTATACATAGAGAATCCTAAAGATGCTACCAGAATACTACTAGAGCTAATCAATGAATTTGGTTGAGTAGCAGGATAAAAAATTAATGTACAGAAATTTCTTGCATTCCTATACACTAATGATGAAAAATCTGAAAGAGAAATTAAGGAAACACTCCCATTTACCACTGCAACAAAAAGAATAAAATACCTAGGAATAAACCTGCCTAAGGAGACAGAAGACCTGTATGCAGAAAACTGTAAGACACTGATGAAAGAAATTAAAGATGATACAAACAGATGGAGAGATATATCATGTTCTTGGATTGGAAGAATCAACATTGTGAAAATGACTCTACTACCCAAAGCAATCTACAGATTCAATGCAATCCCTGTCAAACTACCAATGGCATTCTTCACAGAACTAGGACAAAAAATTTCACAGTTTGTATGGAAACACAAAAGACCCCGAACAGTGAAAGCAATCTTGAGAAAGAAAAACGGAGCTGGAGGAATCACTCGCCATGACTTCAGACTACACTACAAAGCTACAATAATCAAGACAGTATGGTACTGGCACAAAAACAGAAATATAGATCAATGGAACAGGATACAAAGTCCAGAGATAAACCCAAGCACATATGGTCACCTTATCTTTGATAGAGGAGGCAAGAGTATACAATGGAGAAAAGACAGCCTCTTTAATAAGTGGTGCTGGGAAAACAGGACAGCTACATGTAGAAGAATGAAATTAGAACACTCCCTGACACCATACACAAACATAAACTCAAAATGGATTAAAGACCTAAATCTAAGGCCAGACACTACAAATCTCTTAGTGGAAAACATAGGTAGAACACTCTATGACATAAATCACAGCAAGATCCTTTTTGACCCATCCCCTAGAGAAATGGAAATAAAAACAAAAATAAACAAATAGGACCTAATGAAACTTAAAGTCTTTTGAACAGCAAAGGAAACCATAAACAAGATGAAAAGACAACCCTCAGAATGGGAGAAAACATTTGCAAAGGAAGCAACTGACAAAGGATTAATCTCCAAAATATACAAGCAGCTCATGCAGCTCAATATCAAAAAAACAGACAACCCAATCCAAAAATGGGCAGAAGACCTAAATAGACATTTCTCCAAAGAAGATATACAGATGGCCAAGAAACACATGAAAGGATGCTCGACATCACTAATCATTAGAGAAATGCAAATCAAAACTACAATGAGGGGGCTTCCCTGGTGGCGCAGTGGTTGAGAATCTGCCTGCTAATGCAGGGAACACGGGTTCGAGCCCTGGTCTGGGAGGATCCCACATGCCACGGAGCGGCTGGGCCCGTGAGCCACAATTACTGAGCCTGCGTGTCTGGAGCCTGTGCTCCGCAACAAGAGAGGCCGCGATAGTGAGAGGCCCGCGCACAGCGGTGAAGACTGGCCCCCACTTGCCACAACTAGTGAAAGCCCTCGCACAGAAACGAAGACCCAACATAGCCATAAATTAAAAATAAATAAATAATTAAAAAAAAAAAAAAAAGTTCCTGGTACATCGTAGGCACTCAATGAATATTTATAAAAAAAAAAAAACTACAATGAGGTATCACCTCACACAGGTAAGAATGGCCATCATCAAAAAAATCTACAAACAAAAAAGGCTGGAGAGGGTGTGGAGAAAAGGGAACCCTCCTGCACTGTTGGTGCGAATGTAAGTTGATACAGCCACTATGGAGAACAGTACGGCGGTTCCTTAAAAAACTAAAAATAGGGCTTCCCTGGTGGTGCCGTGGTTGAGAATCTGCCTGCCAATGCAGGGGACACGAGTTTGAGCCCTGGTCTGGGAAGATCCCACATGCCGCGGAGCAGCTAGGCCCGTGAGCCACAATTACTGAGCCTGTGCATCTGGAGCCTGTGCTCCACAACAAGAGAGGCTGCAATAATGAGCCCGCGCACCGTGATGAAGAGTGGCCCCCACTTGCCGCAACTAGAGAAAGCCCTCACACAGAAACGAAGACCCAACACAGCAAGCAAGCAAGCAAGCAAGCAAGCAAGCAAGCAAGCAAGAAAGAAAGAATGAATCCTGGTCAAAAAAGATGATGATTTACTTTAAAAAAAAAAAAAAAAAGTAAAAATAGAACTACCATATGACCCAGCAATCCCACTACTGGGCAGATACCCTGAGAAAACCATAATTCAAAAAGAGTCATGTACCACAATGTTCATTGCAGCTCTATTTACAATAGCCAGGACATGGTAGCAACCTAAGTGTCCATCGACAGATGAATGGATAAAGAAGATGTGGCACATATATACAATGGAATATTACTCTGCCATAAAAAGAAACGAAATTGAGTTATTTGTAGTGAGGTGGATGGACCTAGAGTCTGTCATACAGAGTGAAGTAAGTCAGAAAGAGAAAAAGAATTACCGTATGCTAACACATATATATGGAATCTAAAAAAAAATGGTTCTGAAGAACCTAGGGACAGGACAGGAATAAAGACGCAGATGTAGAGAATGGACTTGAGGACATGGGGAGGGGGAAGGGTAAGCTGGGACAAAGTGAGAGAGTAGCATTGACATATATACACTACCAAATGTAAAACAGATATCAGTGGGAAGCAGCCGCATAGCACAGGGAGATCAGCTCGGTGCTTTGTGACCACCTACAGGGGTGGGATAGGGAGGGTGGGAGGGAGGGAGATTCAAGAGGGAGGGGATATGGGGATATGTGTATACATACAGGTGATTCACTATGTTTTACAGCAGAAACTAACAGAACATTGGAATGTAAAGCAATTATACTCCAATAAAGATGTTAAAAATAAAAATAAAAAAATTGAAAAGGAAGAAAAAATAGAGCCACAGACAATAAAAAAAAAAAAATTAACAACAGCAAAAGCAAAAATCCCTCTGCAGTGAACTGTCTTCCTCTCTAATGCTTTGGTTCTCCTAATGTGGTTCATAAACTAGGAACACTGACTTCATTGTTAGAAATGAAGACTCCCAGTCCCACCCCAGACCTGAATCAGATTCTACTTTGTAACAAGATCCCTAGGTGATTCACATGCATGCTTAAGTTTGGGAAGCCCTGGTCTATTTGTCATTTACTTCTCTTTCTAAGGGGTAAGACCTATCAGAATCTGACTGACTGACTAAAGGAATGACCAGCACCTTCTTATACTCACCCCCCAAACATATGGCTGAAAGCTAATATCAGTGGAACCAAATAACCTAATTTAACTCAGGTTTAATTAGCCTTATTGTTAATCTACTAGGTACCAGCTTATTTCAGCTTAGTACTGGCGATTCCAAGTTGAACAGATACTTTTTAAAACATAACTGAGGTGCACCTAGTCAAATGATGGTAACATATGCAGTGGTAGGATGTAACACGCATTGTGCTATGGAGGTATTCTCAGAGTGCAATGCGAGCACAAAACAATGCCATTTAGATCATGGGGGAAGAAGCGGACATAATTAAACTGAGTCTTAGCAGCATTACTCTGGAAGTGTAGCTTAGGGGCTGTGTGCCATAACAGAGACAGGGAGATCGGATGGGAGGTGAATAAAATAATCTAGAAAGAAGTAAAATGGATTTTACCTGCAGCAGTGGCAATGGGGATAGAATACAGGGCAGACTTGAGAGAGAGCAAGGAGGTACAATCTGCAGGACATGATGGATGTGTGGAGTATTGGAAAAGAGAAAGATTCTAGTATGACTTTCATGCTTTTAGCTTTGTTTGCTATGTGTGTGTGGTGGTGGTTTTTTATAGAAAGAGATGTATTTTTGGCAGGAGTGAGAACCAGGAAGTTAGTGAACTCTGTTGAGTGTGACATTCTAAAGGAGCTGCTTAGTGTCTTCGGGATATGAAAGTCTGGTGTTCAGAAGGGAGAACAGGTCTCGAGACAGATTTGGGTGTAACAATCCTATAAATAACATCATCCATTGAAAAGAGATTACTAAAGGACAAATGTGTATCAAATGTGAATATCAGACATTAGACTGCATAACGGGGGAACATGGACATATAATAGTGAAGTAGGAGTGAGATACTATGAAAGAATATGCAGACAAGTAGCCAGGGAGGTAGGAGAAAAAAAAAGGAAAGAAGTACCATCATACAAACATTTCCAATCAATCTTCAGAGAGGCCTATTCTTCTTCTCTTAATGAGGGTGAGACCTTCAAATTACATGTATCTAGGCTAGGCATGCCTCCATTTGTCACAATCGTTTGCATATAAGTGATGTAAACTACTAAACTGTTTATATTAATTCTAAATCTAGAAATCATATTTGAGAGTTATATACTATAGGATGTTTATGCAATTTAGGGGTTGGCAAGCATTTTCTGTAAAGGTCTATATGGTAAATATTTTAGGTTTTGTGGTCTATGAGGTCTCTACCACTGTAGCACAAAAGTATCCACAGACTAAATGTAAATAAATGGATGTGACTGTGTTCCAGTAAAACCTTATGTATGGAAACTAAAATCTGAATTTCATGTAATTTTAACATTATGAACTATTATTATTCTTTTGATTTTTTTCAACCATTTAGAAATGCAAAAATATATTCTTAAGTCTTTGACTATGCAAAAACAGGTAGCTGTGCAGATCTGGCCCAAAGATCATTACCTGCTGACCTCTGATGCAATTACAGTCAAATACTGAAAATTGCATCTAGAATTATGAGGCATAAGGTGGAAGAAAGCAATTTTAATTTAAAATTATGACTTAATTGGTCAATAGCTAAAAGATGAATAAAAAGTAGAAACAGTTTCAAATGGCATGTCTTTGCTATACTGAGTGCCACCATTCACAATTCCTTCTGTGAAAATTCTGAATTAGAACATATACTAGCTATCCCAATTTTGGTAACATATCAACTGATCAAATTTGGCTTAAATGTTTAATCCCTTTATTGCTTTGCACCAGGGTGGGCTTAATAATATGGTGTTTCTTAGAAAGTACATCAGCAGGTAGCATTTTCCTTTTTAAATATTCTCCCCATATCTAGCCAAAATTTTCTTTCCCTGATTCACCTCTTTAAGAGTTTATTATCACTGGATTTATTCAGCTACCTTAAAAATGAATGGGGTTTTCAGAGCAAAATAAATGCCATAAAATATCTGTGGGGAAGGAAAGCTTAATTTAGCAATTACCTGGAACATTAAAAGTTACCTAGCTTGATTCTGGAGTAAGACTGTCTCTTTCCAATAATGGAAACCATTTTGAATGCATGCATGTAGCTGAGCCATATGACAGCAGGAATAAAGAGCACGCTAAAATTTTCAGGTCCATAACTGCCAAAAAGCAAAGCAATGAAACATAACAATTTTCTAAAATCCCTGTGCCAGCTTCTTTATGATTCCAGCCATTATTTTCTGGAATGATAGTAATTTCCAAGTTTAATGTCAAAGTCTTTGATCTAACATCAGATTCAAAGAAATCATTGTGAAGATGTACAATAAAATCTCTAACAAATGGGTTTGAGAGGTTTACTTGCTGATTAAATTCACAGGAATTTTAAATAGGTATGGTAATGAGAAAAGAGAAACTTTCTCCTGAAAGTGATGGGCTATTTGACCACATTGCACGGGAAATATTCATACCTGGATTTGAAATCTCTTTTAAGATACAAATTTGGTTCTCCTTTTATTTTATGGTTGTAAGTTGGTTACCAGGGAAGGTCAATGACATTTTAAAAAATGTTTTTATAATTTTCATGTCTTTACAGAAAAATTATATCCACAACTTTAACACAGTAACTATTTTTCTTTGCCTAGGGTCTCTCCAAATATTTTGTCATGTGGGAAAAAAGAAACAGACTTTAAAAAAGAACAAAAGAATAAAAAATTCTCCTCTTTGACTACAACCAGAGAATATTAGCAATATATTCACAACTTGTGATTCTACTTCTTCATAATATTTCATATATCCTTTTTTCCATGGTTTTTTCACATAGCACTGGGGTTAAGATTATGGATTCAGGACATGAGGCAAGGGTTTGAGTGCCAGCTTGGCCACTGGCCAAAGGATCTAACATTTTTGAGCCTCAGTCTCTATTTACTAAATGAGGATGATGATACACCCACTTAAAAAGACCACTACAAGTACCAAAAGAGGCTATGCCTGTCATTTATGTGCTTAATAACTGTTACCTATTATTTTTAACATAATTATGTTTGGCCCAATGGAAAACACATTCTGCTAACCTCTCTCCCGTCTGAGACAACAAGGCTTTTGTGATTCCTTGGGTGACACTGAGAGATGACATTTATGGCCAACTGCCTTCTCTCCGAGGAGGCCAGAAGCACCTGGTAGGATTTCAGTCACATGCCAGGCTCCAGGTCTACCCAAACGAAAGACTAGAAAAAAATCCATGTCAGGCATTTACTAACCCACAGAAAGTATGGGTGTTTTAAACCAAGGGAGACCAAAAGCCCATACTGATAAACTGTGAGAAGAAACTTCTTTAATGACCCAATTTCTACTCTCAGCTATATCCTTCATTATTTGGAGCATCACAGCATTGACCGAAAGACTTTCTCATCAACGTTAAACTATTTCATGGTAATCTAGTCAACATGTTGACATGTTACTCATAAAAAATTGCAATCCCATAATGCAATGATAATTGATATTCCTAATCATGTGCCTAAGATATTGATTAGGGAGCGTAATTATTTGAATTAAATTGGAGTAGAGAGGACATAACCTGATTACTTTCCAAATTCCCCTATTTCAGATAATTGTTCCATCATTTATTCAGTTGTTCAAGCCAGAAACACGGATCATCCCTGGCATCGTCCTTTTACCTCCTATAACCAATCTATTACAACGTCTGATCAATTTTATCCCTCAAATATTTTCTGTATCTCTTGACTTTTTTTTTGGGTCTTTCTATCACCACCATTCTAAGGCCTGAACAATTGCAGAAATCTCCTAACTGGTTATCTTCCCTTCCAATCTATTCCCCACCTACAATGATCTTACCACCATGCAAATCTGATCACATCACCTTCCTGCTTAAACTCTCTTTAGTTCCACCTGACTCTTAAACTAAAGCTAAAAATTCTTCCTGTGTGATTGAAGGTCCTGCAGCTCAGATTCCCATGGAATCACCTGCCTTACCCCACACCTCCCTTCCTTCTGTTCCACAGCCATCGTGCCATCTTTCGAATCCTTGTACACATCATGCCCCCTCCCACCCATGTTGTTCCCTCTGCATCGAACACTCTTCCCTCTGTTATGCCTAATCATATGCTTCTCATCCCGTAGTTCTCAGGTCTATTTTGAGTTTCTTTGAAAGTCTTCTTGGATCTCCTCTGACAAGGTCAAATCTCGCTACTGTACCCTCTCTTATTACCATAGTTCCATAGTGTCACGGTTCACAGTACCATGAACCTTTCATTCACGGACCTTACATCTTTCTTGAATTTTTATATTTGTGTGATCCTTTGAGTAATGAATACCTGAAAAGAGTTCAGAGATCATGTCTTTGTTTTGTTTTCTCTCCATTATAACACTCTAGGACAAAATTCAGCACGTTTATAAAGAAGAAATTCAGTAAGAATTTGCTGAAGGAATGGAGAAATCAATCATTGATATGCCTGACTTGGATTAAATAGTTGTACTCTTTTCTTAATTTTTATTTACTGATTTCAAAATCACATTTAATAGTAAATATCTGTTGTTTACCCCCTGAAATTGTGACAAGGATAAAGCAATGTATAGGCATACCTCCCTTTATTGCACTTCACTTTATTGTGCTTTGCAGATATTGCTTTTTTTTTTTTTCTCTCTACAAATTGAAAGCTTGTGGCAACCCTCTATCAAGCAAGTCTGTGCACACCATTTTTCCAACAGCTTTCATTCACTTCATGTATCTGTGTCACATTTTGGCAATTGTCACAGTGTTTCAAGCTTTTTCATTATTATTCTATTTGCTGTGGTGATCTGTGCTCAGTTACCTCTGATGTTACTATTGTAATTGTTTTGGGGCAACATGAACTGTGCCCATATAAGGTGGCAAACTTAATAGATAAATTTTGTGTGTTTTAACTGTTGCAATGACTGGCCATTCCGCCATCTCCCTCTTGCTCCTCGGGCCTCCCTATCCCCTAAGACACAACAATATTGAAATTTGGCCAGTTAATGACCCTACAATGGCCTCTAAATGTTCAAATGAAAGGAAGAGTCACATATCTTTCACTTTAAATCAAAAGCTAGAAATGATTAAGCTTAATGAGGAAGGCATGTCAAAAGCTGAGACAAGCCAAAAGCTAGGCCTCTTGTGCAAAACAGCCAAGTTGTGAATGCAACGAAAAAGTTCTTGAAGGAAACCAAAAGTGTTACTCCAGTCAACACATGAATAATAAGAAAGCAAAACAGCCTTATTGTTGAGATGGAGAAAGTTTTAGCGGTCTGACAGAAGACAATCAGCTACAACATTCCCTTAAGCCAAAGCCTGATCCAGAGCAAGGCCCTAACTCTCCTCATTTCTATGGAGGCTGAGAGAGGTGAGGAAGCTGCAGGAGAAAAGCTTGAAGCTAGCAGAGGTTGGTTCATGAGGCTTAGGGAAAGAAGCCATCTCCATTACAAAAAAGTACAAGGTGAAGCAGCAAATGCTGATGTAGAAGCTGCGGCAAATTATCCAGAAGATCTAGCTAAGATAGTTAATGAAGGTAGCAATACTAAACAACAAATTTTCAATGTCGACAAAACTGCCTTACACTGGAAGATGCCATCTGGGGCTTTCATAGCTGTAGAGGAGAAGTGAACGCCTGGCTTCAAAGTTTCAAAGGACAGGCTGACTGTCCCTTGTTAGGGGCTAACGCAGCTGGTGACTTTAAGTTGAAGCCAACGCTCATTTACCATTCTGAAAATGTTAGGCGCCTTAAAAATTATGCTAAATCTACTCTGCTTGTGTTCTCTAAATGGAACAACAAAGCCTGGATGACAGCACATCTGTTTATAACATGGTTTGCTGAATAGTTTAAGCCCAGTGTTGAGATCTAATGCCCAGAAAAAAAGGTTCCTTTCAAAATATTACTGCTCATCGACAATGTACCTGGTCAGCCAAGGGCTCTGATGGAGATGTACAATAAGACTACTGTTGTTTTCATGCCTGCGAACACAACATCCATTCTGCAGTCCATAGATCGAGAAGTAATGTTGACCTTCAAGTCTTACTGTTTAAGAAACACATTTTGTAAGGTTATAGCTGCCACAGATAGTGGTTCCTCTGATGGATCTGGGCAAAGTAAACTGAAAACCTTCTGGGAAGGATTTACCACTCTAGATGCCATTAAGAACATACCTGATTGATGGGAAGAGGTCAAAATATCAACATTGATAGGAGTTTGGAAGAAGTGGATCCAACCTTCATATATGCCTTTGAGGGGTTCGAGACTTCAGTGGAGGAAGTAACTATAGATGTGGTGAAAATAGCAATAGAACTAGAAGAACTAGAATTAGAAATGGATCCTGAAGATGTGACTGAATTGCTGCAATCTCATGATAAAGCTTTCACAGATGAGGAGTAGCTTCTTAAGGATGAGCAAAGAAAATGGTTTCTTGAGATGGAATCTACTCCTGGTGAAGATTCTGTGAAGACTGTTGAAATGACAACAAAGGGCTTAGAATATTACATAAATTTAGTTGATAAAGCAGCGGCAGGGTTTGAGAGGATTGACCCCAGTTTTGAAACAAGGTCTCTTGTAGGTAAAATGCTATCAAACAGGTATTGATGTTACAGAGAAATTGACTGTGAAAGGAAGAGTCCACTGATGCAGCAAACTTCATTGTTGCTTTATTTTAAGAAACTGCCAAAACCACCATAACCTTCAGCAACCACCACCCTGATCAGTCAGCAGCCATCAATATCCAGGCCAGACCCTCCTCCAGCAAGAAGATTATGACTCACTGAAGGATCAAGTGATAGTTAGCATTTTTTAACAAGAACGTATTTTTAAATTTAGGTTTGTACATTCTATTTTAGAAACAGTGCTATTGTATACTTAATAGACTACAGTATACTATAAACGTAACTTATAGGCACTGGGAAACCAAAAAAATTCATGTGACTTGCTGTACTGCAATATTTGCTTTATTGTAGTGGTCTGGAACTGAACCTGCAATATCTCCCAGGTATGTCTGTAATATGTTAAAATCCTCTCATTTTTTTAAAAGTCTTCTCAAATAAGACATGTGCAACTGTGTTCTGACTATTCAAGGAAATAAAAAAATAAATTATTAAATTCTATTCAGTGTATTTTTGTTAAGTTTTTTTCATTCAAATTCTGATTTGAAATTGGTAACCCATCCTGGGAATATCTCTATGAAACACTGTGCTCTGTTAGTGGATAAGAAGGCTTACTCTTTAAAACTTTCAGGGCTTCCCTGGTGGCGGAGTGGTTGAGAATCTGTCTGCCAATGCAGGGGACACGGGTTCGAGCCCTGGTCTGGGAAGATCCCACATGCCACGGAGCAACTGGGCCCGTGAGCCACAACTACTGAGCCTGCGCGTATGCAGCCTGTGCTCCACAACAAGAGAGGCCGCGACAGTGAGAGGCCCGCACCGCGATGAGGAGTGGCTCCCGCTTGCCGCAACTACAGAAAGCCCTCGCACAGAAATGAAGACCCAACACAGCCAAAAATAAATAAATTAATTAATTAATTAAAAAAAATTTTCAACAATACAGTACGTTGCCTTTTGAGGAAAAGCTTAGAATATGTTAGCCATATTTTCTAATTATAATACACAAAATCAGAAGAAATGAAGAGCTAGATAAGGTCTTCCACAAGGCAGATTGTGGGAGAAAAGTCAGGCTCAGGCCTTACGATTCTACAGTTTGTAGCCACCAGAAGAGAGACCTCTAACTGCTCTGGAAAGAAATCAAATCTACATACTAGTACGATGATGCACATCAACTAAGAGACTATTAACTTTACGCATTCTAGAGAAATATATTCAATTTTTAACCAGATGTAAATATAAATAAAATAACTATTGGTATTCTAGAAAGCTAATGACATAATTCTGTTAAGTGCATATAATTTTATCACTTTTAGTGTGTTTAGCAGTCCTGGATCACATCAGTATAAATGCATAAGGTATTATATACTTAGTACATTTCTCATTTCAATTTTTGCCCTTTCATGTCTTTGGACATTGTGTCCACTTTGGGTTAGGAGTTCCTATCAAAGAACATATCTATGAGAGATGCTATTTTCTTTGAGCTAAACTGAAATGAACTTTTCTAAATTAAAACTGAGTAGATTAATTCAGGTTTCACAATGAAAACAAGAGAACAATGTAGGTTTATTTCATAATATTTAAATAGAATGTATTAAAGAAAAGAGCTATAAAAAGGTAAGTATAATTGTAAACATAACCTGTTTGAGATAACTTTTAAAATATAATATAGTAAGAAAAAATTCTTTAAAATATTTTTGTGTAAAATGCAATCAAATCTAATCAGTTTGGCATTAATTAAGCTCTAATAACATACTTCAGTATCTCTCCTAAGTAGTGTGATCCGTTTCCCCTTCATCCAGGTCGATTTGTGCACATTATGGTGTCATGATAATTTTAAAACATACTGAGAAAATGACAGAGCTGCAAAATTAAAATAAATGATTAATGGTATTTTTTTTCATGTTTTGTACTAATAGGTATTACTGAGTCCTTAAATTAATAGAGCTGTCAAGCTCATGGGTGTTAACAGATCCAGCAATGAACCAAAATGGAAATTATATATTCCAAAGACACCTAAAGATGACACTTTGGAATATTTTAAATTTTAATTAGTAGGTGCAATTGTTTTGTTCCCTGTAACCACTGCAAATTAATTGGAAATTAGTCACAACCAATCCTTTTTTTTAACAGTCTGAGATGAAGAGGTTGGTGCTTTACACCTTAACATTCCTGTTTGGGGGCCAGAAAGCACATATGCAGTAAATTGCATTGTCAATTACAAAAAAAAAAAAAAAAAAACCAACTGTTGTGAAATTAGGAAAAAATTATGCACAGGTAAACAAAACTACTTAATGCATAAGTAACAGGGGAATGGAACACACAAACTAATGCCACTAAACACTAATGTGCCAGTCTTTGGGGAAAAAAGGCTTAGAAATGCAAAATTATGTAAGAGTATTTACCAATGAAGTCTTAGGTAACAGGACGCTTTTACTTTATGTTTTATTTAACTGCTTTTGGAGTCTCACTACCACTCACACCTTAAAAAGTATACCCACCAGAACAGCAATCTGATTATCCAAGTATGTCTCAAGATGACAGAAGACTGTTAGTTAATTTTCTGTTCCTCAAAATGTCAAGATTTAGACTCATGGAATAACAAATGGCAGTATTTTCTTAAGATTTATTCTTATTTTGTATTTAAATATTAGGCAAAATGCAATTTCCAGGCATATCAAGAAAATACTCACTGTCTACACCTACCTATTAACAATTTTCCTACTGATAATTTATGGGTTACTCTTTTTCTTTTATCACTAAAAATACACGTTACCTTGCCTGCTTTTTTCCCCCTCTAAAGTAAGCCATCAAAGCGGCTTATGATTCTTTAAAAATGATGTGTCTGTCATCCACAGGCGCCATGACAGTTCTGGAGGCCAACTATAAAAGGCCAAAAAGTGGGCAGTGTCCAATTCCTGGAAATCCCCACCCCTTCCCCAAAATAGTTGGAATAATCCTCCTACTCTTTAGCCTAAGAAATTACCCAGCCCATAAAAACTAACCACCCCATATTTCAGGGCTGCTCTCGCCTTTCGAGACAGACCGCATTCTGTCTGTGGAATTTGTATCTCTCTAAATAAATCTACTTCTTACCTAAAAAAAAAAAAAAAAAGAGTGCCAATTTTCTCTGATTTCAATGGCTTAAGCAAGTACTACTAGTTCAATGGTATAACTTACTTTGAAAATGCAACAATAACTCAATAGGAATTTCTTATTAATTTATTAATAAATATCTATTGAGGGTTAAAAAATATGGCGTGTCTGCAAAGGCAGCAAGTGTCATGTTTCAATAGCTGTGTAACTTTTAATGAGAAAATAATATTCTTATAAAATTTTCAAAATAAGACTAATTTCCAGGAAATCAACCTGTTACATTAGCTATTATTTAATATTAGTTAAACTTAATAGACTTAATGCAAGGGTCTTGGGAGATTCAAGAGTTAGGTAACCTGCAGGTTTCATGCACTATTCTATTCTGCATGAGTTTTAATATAATTTTCCTTTTAGATAATTACTAAAGAAGTTAAATATTATGGTGAAATGATATCTTTTTCCAGTACGAGTTTATCTGTGATTATAGGAAAACAGTAAAAGTCACTGCTACATTTTCTATAGTACTTTGGTTAAATCTCAAATAGATGTCAAATATTATCCCAACATAAAGTAACATGAGTTTAACTATTTTTTTCCTGTATGATTCAGGATAACAAGAGAGTCTAAACAATGAAAAAGAAGAAAATTCAGGTGCATTATAAAATATAACAATACTTAATATACACCACAAAATAATTAATACTTTCTCAGTGTTGATACATGTGATGCAAAGTAATTTTCAACAACCCTTCAATACTCTCTTGTGATTTGTAGGTAGCTGGTTTTAGGAATAAGGAAATAGTTCCAAGATTAAGTAATTCTCTGAAGTCCAGAGGTCGCTGATACAACAAATATGAGACACTGGATTCTGGCCTTTATTTCTGTTTTCTACCCATTGGGATCTAGTTATTTTGCACAGTACTATTACTAAGCAGTTTTTTCCTCCCCTTCATATAGAAATCCCATAAAACACTGTTTTCAAGGAGTGAAAAATATTTTTAACCTCAGACTACTTTGAATTGCTGCTAATGGGCTAGAGAAGTGGACCATTTTAGTTGTGGATGCCAGCTTGCTCAAACTAACTTCTAAAATATTAAAACCTAGAATGGGTTTCAAATAAAAAGCTGACATACAGAAGCTGTAATAAAATGGTTGAGATTCTATAATTAAAGAGTGGTAAGGTTTTGTAATTTCTAACCTGTTTTCAGTTCCCAGGTCTGTGATCAGTTAATCCAGGTAGTAGGTATAAGGAGACCCACCTGCCATAAAGATAAGCAAATTCTAGCTATTTTCCTACTTCTTAAATTTCCCATTCTCCCCATAAATCTTTTAATGTTCTGTTTATATTTAGGATTTAGTAGCTTCTTTTCAGGAAACATTGTTCTAGCCACAATTTGCCTTTAAAAGTATTTACTGTATCTTTAGTAATCAAGAGAGATGTAAGCATATAAACTACGGAAACAAGTAATCTGTCTGATATCCTTGTACTTCCCAATATAATATCATGTGAAATTCTCATTCAAATGGTATTCCCAAGCAGAAAGAATTTTCATGATATTCAGCTTTACAAGTGAGTTGAAAGGGCTGTTAAAACAATCTCTTTCTTAAAATTGCTTAATTTGCTTCTCAACTGTAAGTGCCCTATGCTTGGTTTGCTGTGGTTAGAGCTGCCCGAGAAAGTCTCACTGCCTGGCTGCCTGTTTTACGCTCACTGCTATGCATCACAGAAAATTTCAGAGACCTTGTATTTTCTTCTCTCTCAACTTTTTATCCTTAGGCAAATAAGCCTAATGAACTGATGACAGGTTTGGGAGTAGAAAAACAAGTTAGAAACAGTCCCAGTTTTATAACTCTTTGCTTCATGACCTTGAACATTCACCTAACCTCACCTCCACAGTCTAAAAGCCTCCCATATAATCACATAACTTACTTGCAATACTCTTAAAATGTTTGCCTACAGACAAAGTAATCTAAAAAAACATCTCGTGTGGTCATCCACATCATTACTGCCTAGAGAAATACATAAAACTTAACTTTATCTTTATAGGTGAGTAGAGAATCTCTGCCTTTTTGGTCAATTATTTTCACTCAAATAACAAGGTAAATGTAGTCTCAACTGCCTAAATGCAGGACACAAAAATGGGAAAAAATTAATGAAGTTTTCTCAAAATGGATAAGATTTATAATTCAAGGTTTAGAGCAGTTCTCAGACTTATTTAGAATTTCTGTAAAATATATGTAAATGGGGACTGTACTGTGAAATCTGTAAGTGGGCAGATAAGTACTTCTGGCTAATAATATACCAATCTGATGGGGACTATTCATGCAGATCTCAAAATGGCCATATACAAAATCTAAGGAGAGTGGTGGTGTTTTCAGTTCTAGTCAAGAAGAAGTAAGCACATGCTACCCTGTCTCTCCCGCTGAAGGCAACTACCAACCCTGCACAGAATGCACGGAGCAGCTAACTGAGGATTGGTGTAAAGCAAATGACAGCACGTAGATTGGGGAAGAAAACCAGAGTATGAAGTGCCACTGAGCCAGTGATGACCTTCCTGTTTTTTCTCCCTTCTCATATTCCCCAGTCTGGAATTAAAGGCAGCTCAAAACCTGGAACAGTACACCAAGTACAGATGGAAAGCTCCAAGAAAAGCCCTGTGTTTCTGGGGTAGGAAATGAAGGACATACAGGGAGAGGTCAGAGAGTGTGAGAGAAGTATCTTGCGTTATCTCCCCCTCCCCCCGCCACCCCAATCTCTCCCATCCCGGTTCCCTGGCAATTCCATAGCAGTGGCAGGTGCCTACAACTCCACTGAAGGAAAGCCCTTCTCTCTGGTCAGTGAAACTACGGTCCCAAAAGCATGGGCAAATACCTGCTGATTTTTTTCTCTCTTCATCCCCTTAACACAGGGCCCTGGAAGCAGATACTATATGAAGAAGTACATGGTAGTTCAGAGAAATGAAAGCCTTCTGTTTCTAGTCAGAGGAGCCCTGGGAGTCAAAAAACATCAGGGAGATCCTAGAGTGGAGAGGGCCTCAAAAAGACTATCTCTTAAAGTTGTATGTGATCTCCTGAGTTTACCCCTGAGCAGTGTATGCACAGATTTGACCTTATGAAGCATACTGCCAATGTAGAGAACTGAATTAGGGGGTAGACCACCACCCAGGTTCCAGATGAGCCTGTGGATCTTGTACATGTAGCATAAATCTAAATAACACTGCAAAAACTTTGAAAATTGAACTGACATTAGAACCACAGCTCACAGGCAGCAGATCTGGATTTGTGGCCTGAAACTAACTGGGTCAATTACCTGCTGAAATGCAACAATAACAAATCAACATTCCCCACAAGAATTAAACAACACCTAGAGTCTAATAACATGATTGTATCATTTTTAGGATACAATCCAACATTTTTCAATACATGATGATCCAGGAAAATCTCAAAAACTCCCAAGGGGAAAGACAGCCAGTGATGCAACCTCTGAGATGATAAAAGTGTTGGAATTACCAGACAAGAAATTTACAGCGGCAACTACAACCATGCTCCAAGAAGTAATGGCACACACTCTTGAAATGAAAGGTAAGATAGAGACGGTCAGCTGAGAAATACAGGATATGAAAAAAAAAAAGGAACCAACTGAAAATTTTACAACGGAAAAACTCAACGACCAAAATAAAAGTTAACTGCATGGGCTCAAGAACAGCATGGAGATAAGAGAGGAAAAAGTCAGCGAGCTTGAATATAGATGAATAGATATTATCCAATATGAGCAATAGAAAGAACAAAGAGGAAAGAAAAAATTAACTGAGACTCAGATATTGGGATACTACAGAAATATCTAAAACATGTCATCAGAGTTTAGAAGGAAAGGAGAAAGACTGTGGTGCTTAAATCAGTATTTGAAGAAATAATGGCTGAAAACTTCCCAATTGGGCAAAAGACATAAACCTACAGATTCATGAAGTTCAGAGAAACTAAAACAGAATAAGCTTAAAGAAATCCATGCCCACTCATCAAAATCAAAGTACTGAAAAGTAAAGACAGAGGGAAACATTCCTGAAAGCAGCCTGAGAAAAATAATGCATTACATATTGCAGAGCAATGATTGACATGTGGACTTCTCATCCGAAATCGTATTATGTAAAAGACACTATGTGAGGTATGATGAGGAATTAAGGATGAAATCATAAAATGTTTACAATTAAGTCAGAAGAGCTGGACACATACGTGCATTGCTGAAATACAAAGCTGTGCACTGGGATGGCATTAAGAAGATATTAACAGAGTCACAGGAGTACAAAGGATCAGGCAGTTATTTCACACAGATGGGGAGTTAAAAGGTTTCGTGAGGAAATTGTTGCTAAGCTTGGCATTGAAGGAAGGGATTTTATTTTATTTTTAGTATATATGTATTTATATCCCATCACTTTCCAGAAAGATTTTGAAGTAACTTATAAATATATATATATATCCCAACAGCACAGGATAATTAATTCAGGCAAAATAATAAACCGCAGGTAAGATTCAATGAAAGAAATGCAAACCATGGGTCCTACAGAACTGCTGGAAGAAACCACAGATTTCCTGGGAGCCTGCTTGAAGGCCAGAAAAATGTGTCTATTTCTAAACCACAAAATAGGGGATGGAGATTGCAGGTACATAATTAAGCAGTATGAGTAGAAAGCCTTTGGAGAGTGGTCCCTATGAAGCATGGTTGGCTGATGGAAGCCTTGGGAGAATGATTTAATGCCATGACAAGGATATTGAACTCTATGCTGTGTGAAATGAGGAGGCAATGAACTTTGAGATCAGGGAGCTGGCTGATCATAGTTATGTTGTTCAGTAGTAATTCTGGCAATGTGATGGATGGCTTTGGCTATACTGGGAAGGAAAATATAATGTATTAAGTAAAGAGAAAAAATGTAAATAAGGTGAAAAAGAACTGAATTCTGTTATAACTGATAGAGTTGTAACTGATTACGAGTACAAGCCACTGAGTGAGGCAACAAAGCATCATAATTAAGGGAAAAGGCATTAGAGCCCACTGACTACCTCTCACTGTGTGGCCTTGGTCAAGATGCTTGGCTTATCTGCTTCAAGGTTGTTGTTTTTTTAATTTATGATATGGGAGTCATAATAACTTTACTGACTTCTTAGGGTTGTTTTGAGGATTAAATAAAAATAAATATGAATATACAGAACAGAAACTGGTATATCATGAATGATGCTAAATATTGTTAAGCATTATTACCATGGTTTCTTCCAAACATCTCAACGACATCTCAGTGTTTTGTAAATTCAGTTAGCCTTCATCTACATATCACTAAATTCCTGGGACTGGAAGATCTTACATTTATAAAATGTTTATTTTCTATCTTAATGTCCTGAGATTAAGTTGTATTTCAGCAAATGATTTAAGATTAAATAACACTTTACAATTATGATTATTTTAAATGATTACAACAAACACATAAGTAAAAATTTAATAGGCTCTGAAACACTGTTCCTCTTTTTAAAGAGCTTACATTTTAAAGCTGTGCTGAATATATTCTCTTTGCAAAAACGAGCGTCAAAATGAAGATAAACTCCAAGTAACTGCAGTGTCTAGGGCCATGGGAAAAAGATCCAGCCTTCCTAAGAGAGGGTACGAGCAAAAGCTAGGCAACTAGCCGATGTCTGAATCAACTAGAAGCTAGAGCCAGAGAAGGAAAGTGGCATGCAAGTCAGAAAGCAGCATCTTATAGAATGGTCCACTCAGTGGAAATGGGGACTGAAGGAGGCAGTGGCTCTTAGGGCACTAAACGACCAAGTGTCTGTCCCAAGAATTCTAGGGATCACACTTAAAGCAGTAAGACTACCAGGCTTGGCGGGGATTGGCTAATTACCAGCTCAGGGCTGAGTTGCGTGTTGAAGGTATTTAATACTAGAGGCTGAGACTGGGCAAGTGGGTCAGAGTCCTGAGAAGTATTATACCAAGGAAGGTATTTAAAACAGGCAAAGAGAGACCAAAACACATGTAAATGCCTTCCAGAAGTTGTCTTGACTTCAGCTATCACTTTCATATTTTACCTGTGGTCATTTCACCATTTAGCTTATGATCTGTTCATGACTTCCCTCCCATTCTCTACCACATGGAAGAAAGTTTCAGGAATCTTTTCTGACTTAATCATAGACAAAGCACCCAGAGTGATATTGCATTACAACCTGTTTGGCATTACTTTTCATAAAAGTAACACAAGTAACAACTAGTACATGACTATTAATATTTCAATGTATTAACAGAATGTAGCCTATACAATGTGTAAAATGAATACATAATTGATAATGCAGAGGGAAGTGGCCCAAAAGTTTAATCGTCCTATTTCAGGAAACAGAGAGATTAAATCTTTTAATGTTGAGAAAGTATTTCTTCTCCGATACATTCAAAATTCTTTGCTTTGAGAATGTAATGAATAAAGATAACTCAAAATAACTTTTACATGTATGTATATATGAAAAATATGTGAATGAATTGCTAGCCAACCTACATTATGTTCAGTGAAAGATTTAGTAGAAAGCATTTTTTAAAATTATTATACTACCCCAAGAATTATTTAAGAAACTCACAAATTCAAAATGCACATGGTGTTGGCAGCCTAACGATGTGCGAGGCGCAGTGCTATGCTCTGCAGGTACAGGGATGGCTAAAATCATAGTGCCTCACCTTAATAAGCCTACGTCTACCCAGAAGCTAGTCAGAAAAGCCGATAACTTCAATTTAACGTAGTTAGTTCTTTGATAAAGCTATGAAGCACTGGGGCTGAGCTTTTAGACTAGTTGGGGTCAGGGACGGGATAGAGTGAAGGGAGGGGTGATAGTCAAAACAGAATTTATGGAGGAGTGGCAGCATGAAATGAGTCTCAAAAGATGAGTTGTATAACTCAACTAAAGAAGGAGAAAGGTTTATTTGGGCAAGAGGAAAGTATATGAAAATATGAAAAAGAAGTAAGCGATGATAGCAGTGAAACAGGAAGCCCGATTCAAACTATATTTCATCAGATAGAAAGTAATTAAATGTTTTAATCGGAAGAGTGTCGTGGTGAGATTAGCATTTTATAGTGATCATTTTGGTAGAAGAGTGAAGGATGGATCTAAATAGAAAAAAAAAATGGGGATGGGGAAAGACTGATGTGGCTATTGCTGAGAGTAAGGAGAAATGAAATGGGCCAAATCTAGGACAATGGTGGTAGGGATTAAAAGAAAAGAGTCCAGAAATATGACATATTATCAACTGGGCACAGTTAGTGAATTTTAGGGTATGGAGAGAAGTATAGGATGACTCTCAGATTTCTAGCTTGGGAAACACTGGGCTCCACTAACTCAATATGGTAAAGGGAGGAGCAGGAATTTTGGAATGTAAGAAAAAGTCATTATATGGTGGGTAGAGAGGAGATGGAAGGAGGTACATGATGCGTTCATTTTGGTTACACTGAATTTGAGGCTTAGTATGGTCACTCCTCACTTAACGAAACTTTACTAGACACCCATCACTCAGAATAAATTGGGGTGGGAGGGCTGGGTGTGCAGATACAAAATGAAATCCGACCTAGTGTATGACCTCCCATATATTACTGCTCTTCCTTGTCTCCTCCCTAAGTGGCTCAGTTTTTTCTCCCCACAATGGGAACATATGGACAACAGAGTCAGTATGTTCGAAGCGGTCAGGAGGAAGGAATGGGGAGGAAGATAGGAAGGGGAATAGAGGTAGGCTCTGGAGTCCACCCTAAAGAAAGGCTCTTCATGAACTGTTTCAATATAATGTCTTCTAGAATTAATTGTGTCTTTAGTTTGTTATGCTTATTAACATTGCTAATTGTTAAATGGTTAAAATCCATTCTCTGTTAACTCAGTGACTATTACAAAACTGTGAACAGAGGAGTATCTAACAAGTTTCTGTTGACTGCTTTATAGTGAGATAATTGAAAAGGTCATAAAAATAATTACAACATGTGAAGAGACAGTTTTAAGCTTTTTGGTTTTTGTTTTTCCTGGTAATTGGAACTTAGGATTAGTGAAATTTGTAAGTAAATATTACCTTAATTTTTTTTCAATTCCTTTTTTTATTGTGATAAAATATATGTAACATAGAATTTACCATTTTAACCATTTTTAAGTATACAGTTCAATGGCATAAGTACATTCACACTGTCGTGCAACCACCAACACACCTATCTTCAGAATTTATATTACTCTGATTCTTAAACAAATATTAATTGATGTAAGAATCAAGACCCACTTATCACATGCTTTTCTATTTTATATATTCCACTTAAAGAAAAGCAGAACTTCTGCTGTGCTCTAAAATTATATCTAGAGCAATTTCTTCATAAATTGAGTATCAGCTTATGGATATTTAAATTCAGCGAAGAATTTTAACATTCTACCATTTTTTATGTTCTGTAAGAGAAACGTGTTATTCAGTTGAAGCAAAGAACACTCTTAAGTTCAACCATACCAACGCTATGAATACTAAATATTCTCTTTAGTTAAAGTGAAACTTAAAGTTCAGCTCTCCATGTGGTTCTAGGAAAAGAAGAGTAGGCCAGAAGGCGAAATAACAATAATGAGCCATAGTCTAGTACAGTTCTTGGTCCACTGTGTTGACTGCAATAGATGTTTTACATGAATAAGAGAGTTTACACGGAGAGAAAACTAAATAGTCGTTACATAAAAATTATTAATTTCACAATTGTTTAGATCATGATAATTAATAGGTGAAATGAATATCCTGTTACTCCCTGAGGGAAAAGTTAACAGAAGAGTCATCAGAAGAGCTTGTGTGAAATAAGCTACAAGTATTATAATGCACTAATTACGTTTTAATAGATACAGACTTTTTAAAGCTAGGGAGAGGCAGTAAGTGATTTATCAAAGGTCATACTCTGGAGCGGAGGGTCACAGGGATGGCCTGGGGCCTTCTCAGGTGGAGATCCAGGGTGGGGAGTAGCCATGAAGAGTGCAGACAGTGGAGCCAGGTTACCTGCGTTTCAAGGTCTACCCTGCCACTTACTATCTGGGTGGAATCAGGCAAACTATTCAACCTTTGTCTGCCTTTATCCACAAAATGAAGCTTATTATAGGATTTCTGTGAGAATTAAATTAGTCAATGCAGGTCAAAGTGTCTCAAACTATGTGGCACAAACTAAAAGCTTAGTAAATGTTCGATATTTTTATTGCCATGAATCCTTCTTGATTTAAAACATGGCACAGGGACTAAATTTCCCTTCTCCCTGAGAAGAGTGTTTAAATCTTTCAGTAGTTTCCTATTGCACTTAGAATCAGATGCTAATTCTTTACCATCATTTTTTCTACTTGATCTGTCCCCTGCCCATCTTTTCTACTTTACCTCTTACACTCTCACCCAACCTCTAAAAACTTTCGTTCCATCATCCTTCTTACTGTTTAACATACTGAGCTTTTGACTCTTCTTTCAAAAAGGCCTCCCAGACTCACTCATCTAAAGTAGTACTCTTCATACTCCACCCAGTTCCTCTGTCATTTTTCATAACTCTAGTAATCAAAAGTTATATTGATTATGCATCTGTTTGTTTATATTTATTAATTTATTTAATCTCCTATTATCAGAATGTAAGTTCCTTGAGGACAATTATATTATGGAATACATTCTATTCCATGTTCTATTATTCCAATGTTTTATTATTGATCAGGTTTCTATTCTTAGTGCCAAGAGAAGTGCCTAGCATATTACTGAAATGCAATAAAATGTTCACTATACAAATGAAATTTAGGGAGATCTAAATGTCTGAGTTAAATAATATCTCGTTATGCAGAAAACAACTACAATGGCAGCTTTTCTATAGAGAAGGAAGACCTCAAATCCCCAAATGCAGGCAAAAGAACAGACGGGTAATAAATTCAGGGAGAATTATGTTTGAAGATAGCATAAATATTTTTCTTATAAGGCGTTCTGAAATAAGTACAAGGTTAAGAGAAACTTTATCAATTTTGTTTAGTTCCAGAGTTTATAATTGATCTACGGTATCCAAAGATTATACTTTCACTAACACAAACATTCAAATGCTAATCATTACCAAGGGCATATAATGCCCAAAACCTGAACGCATTGGCTCTGTCACATAAAAAAACAAACAAACAAAAAAAACCGGTACTGGGTGATAGGTCCAAAGCTTAGGTATTGTGATTATTTACTTATAGGAGTATGTGATTAGTTAGTTATGGGAATATATAGTATCTGGGAAGCAAAATTGAAAGTGACATAGCATTTTAATTACTCTGTACTCACGGTGCATGGGGTCTGCATCCATGGTTCCCCATCGATCTGCATTGGCAGAGACTTGCTAGTCCTGGGGAAAAATATTTCATTTTAAGTTTAACATGGAAATACTTGATACAACAGACTATATGTCCCATAAAAAATTATGAGACCAGGGAATGCAAATATGGTAATAGCTGGGCTGTGCTCTCCAGTTATCTCTTTGAAAGGAACTTCAACTTTTTTTTTTTTTTGCCACACCACGTGGCATGTGGGATCTTAGTTCCCCAACCAGGGATCAAACCCGCACCCCCTGCATCAGAAGATCGGAGTCTTAACCACTGGACCACCAGGGAAGTCCTGGAACTTCAACTCTTGATATTAATGAATACTTTGAAAGGTATCTTAGTTACAGGAATGTTAAGAGCTTCCTGGTAACTGTCGTGATACAAACAAAAATTCTGGATGCCAAAAGACAAATGTAGGGTTTATGTTTAATGCCACAATCAGAATTCTTACAGCCAAAAGGGCCTCCGTTGTTTTCATGCAAACCCACATTGTAAACATGGAGAAAAAGTGTTTGACACCTCAGATTTTCCAGTATCAACTTTCATATATATAACACCAATTATATCTGTGCTATAATCTGTGGTTTCATGTTAGGGTAAAAATAGACCTTTTCTCTACAGGTAAAATTTTGAAAAAATGTTTTTTTTAAAGATTTAAATGTAATACACATATAAAATCCTACTTTATAATAATACATTATTTAATTTATAGAAGCAATGGTAGACTCTAGTCCATGAAAGAATGTAAGTTAACGGTGCGTCAACAGTGTTTTCACTGGGTAATTTGCCCAGTAGATATTTTGATGCTTCAGTAAATTAAACTGAGTGTGAGCCAGATTAGAGGGGGTAGAATTTGTATGTTAGAATTGTATCCACGGTCTCAACAAAAGAGAATCAAATTCCAATGGACATGGTAAGTAATAGTGAACCAAAACTTTGTAAATACTGTCCATTTTCATTTTTTTGAAATATATCAGCATTAATCACCGATAACTTGAGGCACAGATAAAACAAACATGGTTATCAGAGTCTTGTATGGCTTTAATTAATTTGTAGTTGTGCCCTGTCAACCTCCTTTCTCAATTATAGAGAAAGAACTACCTGATGACCACAGAGGAGCACTGAGCCAGCCGCCGCCCAGCACTTTTCAGTCCTGTGTATATTTGCCCCATCTCCATGGCTCCTTCCAAGCCAACCACCTCCAGCAGCTGATCACTCAGATCTGAAAGGAAACAGAAACCTTGTAAATTACAGTGCCTATGCATATGTGCACAATTTCATGTCATTGGGTGTTATGGAAATGAAAAATGAAAGCTACTTCACAAAGAAAGCTTCTCTGTCTTGGATACTCTACTAAAAGTAACGAAAAGATGGCCTACTTTTGAAACTCTCAGTTTAACCAGACCCTGAGGTGCTGTGGAAAAAGATGTGCTGTCAGCTTATTCTAAAACAGAACGGGAAGAATGGATTCTGAGCCAAATAATGCCAAAAAATATACCAGTAGTTTTTAACATCAACAAACTTAACGTTATTCCACATGTATATATGGAACATTTTACATCCCACATCAGACATTTGGCAGCAAATACACATTTCAATACTATAAATAAAGTATGAGGATATGCTGTCAAACATGATTTTGTTAAATTACTCGAAAAAAAGACCTTAGAGATCACGGAATTAAAGTTTCTCAACTTAAAGATAAGATTTGAGGCCCTAAATCATTGAGTGAATTGTCCAAAGTCATAAGTAAACTTGAGCAGGATGTCAAGTTTTTCTTGAACTTGAAAACAGAAATTTTTTTTTTTTTAATGATAAGGAATGTGCTACCACATTCTACTTGGGAGTAGGTTAGATAATTAGCACAATACAATCATAATTTTTTTTTTTTTACCAGAGGACAGTAAAGAGGCTAATAGCATTACATATTGCTTGTCGAGTGTTTCCTAAGTGCCTGTCACTGGACTAGTCACTCTCTGTATATCACCTCCCTTGCTCCCCCCGCAAAACCAGTTGAAGACAAATATGATTATTAGAATTTACAGATAGAGAAGCTAAAAATTAGAGAAGCTAATTTATTCATATTAACATACATAGGAAGTGACAGAGCCAAAATTTGAATCCAATCACTCTGAGGCATAACCACAATGCTGTATTTGATAAACGAGCCACACCAAAGACAGATACTTTTAAAACTTATAGAAATATTTCTTATTTCGGGAGTAAGAGTGTTCTGTGTGAGCTCCAAAGTCCCTTTTCAACCTGAAGACTTTCACTCAGCGGGAAAGCAGAGCAAGTACTCACGTCAGTAAACGCCGACAGAGCGCAGTCTCAGCACACAGCCCGTTCGCTTACTTATTTGGCTCAGAATGCCTGAACCTTTGATTTGAAGGTAAAATTCTAGGTGCACATATATGGTCCTTTTCTATACTGATATTTTCATGTAATCCCATGTATTTTCAAATGTCAATAAATTGTTTAATATTGTTTTAGTAGCAACAAAAGCTGGAGGGGGTGGCATAGAGTGGCATAGGGTAGGGCATGATGATTATACAGATAACCATGTAATAGCTAGTCGTAGCTGAGGGTGCACTTGAAGAAAAACCAGCATGTGTGTGTTGTATGTACTCCATTTTGTACAGAAAGCCCTCATTCCCCGCTAATGAATCCATTTTAGCACGAAGTTCAGAAAAATAAATGATACATTTTCAGCGTTGTTCAAATGTGTGGTGAACAGCACTTTGAAATCTCAAAGTTTGCTAGGCCCATGATCTTTGGCAAATTTTATATAGGCCCTGAAAACAAAAAGTGTAACCAATCCACTGTATGTTTTTTGAAGAGAACTGATTTTAGAAAAACTATTATTTTTTAAACTTTAAGCTCTAGCTGCAGCATGAGATTTCTTCACGTGGACACGATCACCCAGCTACCAGATCAAATGTTAACAAGTCCTAATAACCGAGAACATTCACCTTGCTGTTCTAAACCCTATTTAGACTTATTTCTCATGAAACTTATTCTGTGTTTCTAGTTTAAATTTATGTTGCCAAGAACAGATGGACAAGGAATGGAAACATATTCTTTCAGCTGTAGCCGGCACTAAAATGTGCTTGGCTCTATAGCCTGGGTGTTAATATACGCATTTTTTAGATACATGTCAACCGGCAAACTGCACTGTGGCAAGCGCTAAAACCCCAGATGTGTGTCTGGTGATATTTATAAAACAACAACCACCACAAAAGTGAAGTTCATATTTAGTATTACATATCTTCCACTGCTTGATTCTTAAATAGGTGAAATGTTATGCTGATTTCTGTAAGGATCTGGGTGATGGAAACTATTCTACAAGAAACGAAATACTTTCTCACAAGAGAGTTAATCTGTATAAGCCCTAACTTCTCCATGAATCACAGGGATTGTCTACACCCACACCATATTGCTACTGTCTACCACCCTCCTTCTGATTTTTTTCTTTCTTTTAATTTTTCTTTGTTTTTCTCCCTGCAAAAATGCCATGAAAATCAATTCTACCATTAATAATTGGTAATGAAGACATTTCTTACAGATTTAGAAGACCTAGGCTTTCAAACTTTCATCTTCTTGCTAACACAAAGAACTGTAGAGAAATGGTGGTCTATTTACTAGCTCTGGTCAAAGTAAATAAATACCATATTCCTTCTAATTAAGTGTTCAGAAAAAAAAAGAAATTCTAATTTGTGCTGCATAAATTTGCTCCCATAAACACTTTGACATTTTTTTATACAGAAGCCTGCAATGTCTGTGTACAATTGCTGCCTCTTACATATTGTCTTTGAGGTCAGGGTCCTGACTGATTTCAGACAAAGATAATTTCTATACAATTTTGAATTCTGTTTCTACATGTGGTATCATCTAGAAACATCAAAGACTTCCTCACGTCACATTCTAGCTAAAATTTACTTTAAGTGCAGGTCCCTTAGGATGTCATAACCAACCAGATTCACCTCCTTAATTGGTCTGCTACCTGGCTATTGCTTTCACACTTAAAAGTAGGAGTAGTGAACTACAGCCCATGAACCGAATCCAGCCCACTGCCTGTTTTTGTATGGCTTGCAAGTTAAGAATGGTTTTTACATGTTTACAGATAGAAAAAAAATTTTAAATGACATATTGTGACATCTGAAGATACATTAAATTCAAATGTCACCAATCACAAATTAGTTTTTACTGGGACACAGCCACTCATTCGTTTAGGTTTTGTCTATGTCTGCTTTCACACTACAATGGCAGAAAAGAGTGGCTGCAGCAGAAATCACATGGCCCAGAAAACCTGCAATATTTATTATTTGGACCTTTAGAGAGAGAGTGCCAAACTCTGCCTAAGAGAAACATTAACTATTTTGGGCCACTGACTTTTTCACTTTAGTACTGCCACTATAAATCCTAATGGCATCACAGTGGCCTGAAAGACATAATGTCCGAGCACTCATTCCTCACTGTGTGTATTGGTGCGTAAAAGAGCTGCTCTCAACCATGGCATCTCACCACACTCATGTACTGTGAGGTTTCTTATCATCAGTTTGTTATCAATCATGTAATACCAAAGTTTCTAAGTAACTTGGTTACAAAAGAAACTAGAGCAGCTTAACATTCAGCATTATGCTCAGTCATTGCATCTGGTTGGCTTTCTTGCGTGTGAAAGAAGAATCATAGGTAGGAAGGCAGAAGTTGCACATGGGCCAGGAGATGCAGGTGAGAGCTCCCCCTGGGGGAGTCATCCGCTGAGCACTGAGAAAGCCTGACCTCCTGATATTGGGAAGTGTGTCTATTCCAAGGAAGACAGTGCTTTTGATCAATTAATGATATGAGATATACTTCTGAAGGGTAAAAATAGTACGTTTCTGAAAGAGTTAGCATATCTTTCCAAATTGCTCCAGGGGTACAAGAGAGGCAAGAGAATCTGCCAAATTTGGTATTTTCATACTTAAAATAGAGAGTCTAGAAGAGGTACTTCAGAGGGAAGAAACTTAATGAAATAACCAAAACTGGAATATAGTAGAGCAAGATTCTTAACACGGGGCAGTGACTCTGAATGCAGAAGAATGTAACTTTTTCACTAACATGTAATTGAAATTAAGCACTTCTTTCAATTATAAATTTAGGCAATAAACCACAGTCATAGTAGAAATATCTCTGACTTTGTCACTGACCGATATCATAGATATTTCCATATCACATTACAGTTGTTGCAATATTTCAAAATTCTATTTATACTAATCTTTACTGACACCTTAATAATTATTGAGCCCCTCCTAGATTTCTAAAGGTAATTTATTAATATGGGAAAAGAATCTAAAAAAGAGTGGATATATGTGTATGTATAACTGATTCACTTTGCTGTATACCACTGTAAATCAACTATACTCCAATAAAAATATTTTGAAAAGAAGCACATATATTACTAAATCAAAACCTTAACAACATTTCAATATAATCGATTTCCTTTGTAATCCTGCATATTTTTTTGTGAATTTTAAAACATTACTCTGAGAAGAGTCAGTAGATTTCACCAGACTGGCAAAGAGGACCGCAACTCAAAAATGATAAGAAACTCCACTTTAGAGTTTAATTTGCCTTATGACTTTGGATATCTTTTCCTGAGCATTGTAAGTGCTGCAGTAGTGTTACACAGGGAATCAGGGGTATGAACGTAAAATCTGAAAGTCACAGGTGCAGTATAGATTTGAGAACACAGGAGCAGAACAGCTAATAAATGGATAATATTTATTCATAGCTTAGGCTCTTCATTTTTGACAGTTATACCCTGATAATATGTCTCATTATGTAATTGTTTCAGACTGCCATATGTAGGGAACAGAAGAGGATGCATTACAAACACAGACTGAATGTGGGTTGTAGCATTTTGGCATTTCGTTGAATATAGTGTGTACTGAAGGGAGAGGAATGGGGTGGAGGCAGGGCAGGACATCCTCCTTCATGCATGGAGTCCAGCAACATGCTGCAACACAGGGGGCAGCCATGTCCTGGGGCACAGTCATTGATTGACTCAGCAAGGACATTTTGTCATCACCTAAATTGCTAATTATATCACCAACAATGAAGTCCTTATTTGGCCAGGGCGAGACGAAGCTAGCTATAGAGTTGTACCTTCTGATTGTGGGAAGATTATATGCCTCCCAGTGATGCTTGTTTTATCTAGCAGACATTTGAAACATGCCTGAGGATCCAGAATAAACTTTTAAAAAGCCAAGGGATGTATGAAATTCCTCCACCAAAGCAAATGCTTCAAGGATTCTTTTCTAACATGTCCACCTATTGCCCGTTGATTTTTTTTTTTTTAATAAATTTATTTATTTATTTTTGGCTGCGTTGGGTCTTCGTCGCTGGGCGCGGGCTTTCTCTAGTTGCGGTGAGCGGGGTCTGCTCTTCGTTGCGGTGCGCGGGCTTCTCATCGCGGTGGCTTCTCTTGCTGCAGAGCACGGGCTCTAGGCGTGCGGGCTTCAGCAGCTACGGCTCGCGGGCTCTAGAGTGCAGGACCAGCAGCTGTGGCGCATGGGCCCAGCTGCTCCGCGATCTTCCCGGACCAGGGCTCAAACCCATGTTCCCTGCGTTGGCAGCTGGACTCCCAACCACTGCGCCACCGGGGAAGCCCTGCCCATTGATTCTTAATTTAGATGTACTCCCCATGAACATAAATAGCTGTTTTCTCCTAACTCCATAAGTTAGAAAATGCAATTAGCAAAGGGCCCGAGTGGACAGAGCTAAGCAAAAATGTATTAATAGGAACTCTGTGTTTCACAGTACAAGTATATTTAAAACAAAATTTTAGCACCTCAGGGAACCTACTATACAATTACAGGTCTATCAAGAAAATGGAGATTATATATATGGTACGCCTACCGTGAGCAGGCTCTCTGCTAAGGGATTTACAGGCATTTTTTCCATTTAAGACTCCCAACAATTCCTTGAGGCTGGTATTATTCTCCCCATTTTATTGATGAGGAAACTATGTTACCTGTTCAAGTCTTCACACATAGTTGAAAATCTGGTTTTCCAGCTAGGTTGCTTGACTCCAAAATCCATGTTATTGTACATATTGACATCAGTAAGAACTAACCAATTAAATGTTATCAGTAATTGAAAGAAAAAATACTACAAAGAAATATATGATACCTTAAAATGGTACCATTAATAATCCCACCAGTAAATCATTTCAGATGCTGTCACCAAATTATAATACAGTATAAAACTCACATTCACAATGATTACTCCAGGTCATGTGTATGAATTATACTCTGAAGAGTCTATAAGAAGGCTGAGAAACACAAAATACTTTTTGAAAGGACTTCTATCCAAACTAGTCAGAAAATAAAAACAAAAAAGTTTAGAATGTAGTACAAATGGATTAAGGAGAGTTATTTGGAAAATCTAGCAGTGTGAAATATCCCATTCTTTGCTGAAATCTGAAAAATAAGGAGTTAAGGTATATACATAAATATATATACAGCGGAATCATATGCCTGACTTTAAAAATGACTTTTAAAGAATAGATTTCATCATCTCTTTTAAAGCCATCTGTTTTTTAAAAACAACCAGCTAGAGCTGACTATAACTTCATGTATTTTCATTCTAAAATTCTGAACTTCCCTAAATGGATCCAAAAAAAAAGTAAAGACCAGAAATCATAGTGTGGCATACTGTCAACACCTCTCTATTGTGACCAAAGTAGTTCAGGGCCTGCAATCACTTTGTTATGGCATACTTGAAAGATGACCTTCACCTCAGGACACACAACCCAAGAAATCGTACGCATTTCATTCACAAGGCTATAAAGAGCCAGCTTAAAGACTTCCCACAGCAGTCTATTACAACTGGCAACGTGTGTTATCAGTAAATGTAAGCAGAGAGTTTATGAGCACAAGCTAGCAGTGACTCTGAACACTGCTGCTTCTGGGATCTTGAGTCAGTTTGCTCTCGTTAAGCTTTGTGGAGGGAGTGAAGGCTGTCGCTTGTTTTCTGTGTGAATGAGCCATTAGTGTGCGAGGGGATGTTTTCACAGCACCATGCCTCCCCTGCCCCCTTCCATAAACCAAGCTACTTCACGTGTCTCCTCATATTAGTGCCATCACTAAACAAAGCTTGTGCTCATGAATGAAGGCTGATGTCAGCAAATTCTGAGTAACTTCGGGAGGGGCATCCTGCATCATAACACTGATGCCTGCTAAGGGGCTAAAGTCACAACCAATCCTTACTCCCCTAAGAATTAAGCAGTTCCAGGGCTTCCCTGGTGGTGCAGTGGTTAGAAATCTGCCTGCCAATGCAGGGGACACGGGTTCGAGCCCTGGTCCGGGAGGATCCCACATGCCGTGGAGCAACTGGGCCCGTGCGCCACAACTGCTGAGTCTGCGCTCTGGAGCCCGCGAGCAACTACTGAGCCCATGTGCTGCAACTGCTGAAGCCTGCGCGCCTGGAGCCCTTGCTCTGCAGCAGGAGAAGCCACTGCAATGAGAAGCCCGCGCATTGCAATGAAGGGTGGGCCCCGCTCGCCACAACTAGAGAAAGCCTGCGCACAGCAAAGAAGACCCAACGCAGCCAATAAATAAATAAATAAATAAATAAATAAATAAATAAATAAAATTAAAAAAAAAAAAAAGAATTGGCTACCATCTTTAAAAAAAAAAAGAATTAAGCAGTTCCAACAATTAAAAAAACAACTTAAAATCCAATTTAATAGAGGGCAGTGCCAACATTATTTTACATATGGCTATGTATGTGATCTTTATATTCAACTTCCAGAAGCACTATGAAAACCAGTTTTTTCTTGAAATGTATTATAGAATATAATAGTATAGATTTACTGTCTCCTTATTTTAATTTCAACAAAATATGAAACACACTTGTGAAAAGGTAAAATTTTTAAAACATGGTAATACATTTGAACTCATTTGTAAACTTAAGGCTATAAATTAAAGACAAAATATAATTGTGAAGAATAGTGATTTATACTAAAACTCGTCCTGTATAAAAGAGCTGGTTTTGATATCCAATTATGCCTGGTAACATATAAATATTATACCCCTAGCAAGAGACTGAGGAACTCTAATATACTGGGGTTACTGTGCTTTCTCAGGCCATTTGCATAAAAGCACTGCTGGTCAGAAGTAAATCCTACTCTTCTGGCAGTCTGTCTTCAGAAAAGAGGTTACATGACTAGACAGAATGAAATCCAAGTAATCTTCTTTGGAACTTTTTGATAGCGGTTAAAATATAGGATTATATCCTGAAATCTGGTGTCCTGCCAGAGAGCCCTTGAAAACCTGCTGAGTTCAAGGCTCTGCACGACAGGAGTGCCAGTTTCTGATGAGAACAGTGTGGGTTTAAGGAGTTTTAATGTTATGCAGGAGCAAGGACTCCACCCCAATCCCCACAACTGTGGACAGGGCACGAGGGCAGGACTGAGACAGGAAGTGTGATGGCCTCGGGCACTAAAAGCACACTTAACATTGTCATTGCCTCGCCGCTTAAAGATGAACGCTTCTTAACTCATTCAAGTCGGAGAAGACACTGCTTCATTTGGCTTTCCATTCTTTTAGGCTTATGGTAGATTATAGACAGATGGGCCAACATCCCTAACAGGCTACCTGTTAACAAGTTAGTATAGATTTAAACACACCTGAATTCTTCTGTTTTGTAACATATCCTCCCTCTTTTCTTTCTCATGCTGTAAGAGAATTCTGTTTCATGACTTTATAGCTACAGAAGAAGAATTATATTACATCTTGGATTACTAAATTGAATTAATGTTGACATAAGTAGTTTTATTTGGATGGCATTTTAAAATTAATCCCATTTGTAAATATAAGAAATTCAATATCCTTTGTCATGTCAATTACGAAGTTAGCAGAGAAATCCATTCCACACATGAAATCACTCAGAAGAGAGAACTTGTAACCTACCACTGCGTAGATTTTCAGTGTCTATTCACCTCATGACGCTTATTAATCATGTACTGACAAGTTTCCAAAGAGCCTGAATTTTTAAAAAATAAAGAATAAGCCCTTGTTTGTAGACATATTGAGGGATTCAAATAAGTACAAAAGGTCTCTGTGAAAAAGTTTTTCTTTACATTTTAAAAAGCATGTCATTTTATCTTTATAAAAGAACTACACTGATACTAATTCATCTTTTAGGAAATACAGCAACAACATTCATGACTAATAGTAACATGAAAAGCAGAAATGGAACATTCAAAGTATGTTCATCCCTAACAACACTTGAGAACGTAAGAGAAGTTCAAATGTAAACTTTCAGATTTCCAAACTGAGAAACTCAGGACTTTATCTCCCCTTTCAAGGAGTGCCTTTGGGGGTGGTGGAAGCCAAAACCTCTTTCACAGTACAAAATTTACTAATATAACTCATTCTTCTCCTACCTCCTCATGTAAGAGATATATCCTTTTTAAAAAATAGTTTAAAGTACTACTGTGTTGATACTCTTGGTACAAAGAAAATTTATTCTATTTAGTAGTATACTTTTAAAAGTTATTTATTTAAAAGGGCTTCACTGTATTGGTCTTGTAGCCCTTCGTACAACTGAACAAAAGCAGTTCTATGAAAGAAGTCTAAACTTGGACAAATCATAAAAAAAAAGCAAAGTTCCTCTCTGTTTTTATCAAATTTGATTGCTGCAGCTGTTCCCAGTTTCTGTATTTTAAAAATAGCCTTATTCAGTGCCTTGTTGGCTAAAGGCCAGAGTGCCATTAGAACATGCTGTACGGAAAACCTCTATTCAGTTACAGATACAGAAATATATTTAAGATCAGTGGGGGTCATCTGCAGCAAACACTTGGAAAGGAAAATAGAATTTTAATGTGTTTGGACCAATTGCCACTTTTACCCGATAGTTTAAAGCTCCTGTGCAGAACCTTCCTATTCATTTTTTTTCTCTTAGTTGGGTAAAAATGCAGAATGAGTATCAATTTCACTGGAAAAATATTATTAGAAAGTTCTACTCCTCAAATAGTATTTGTATAGCTGAGATTCACATTTCAAAGAATACCTACTAGTGGCTTCTGTTGGACAAGTTGGTAGGTATGCATCCATCCAGTGGAAAGGTACATATTACTGAGCAAACGTTACAAAAGGATGCGCAACTTCTCTCTGATGTAGGCTACCTAACTAAGGTCACTAGGTGTGAAACAGACCAATGTATGCAAGGGAAATGAGCCTAGGGACTCATTCGGGACTGACAAATTCATACTCTTGGGCTTGAAGTATGTGGGGATCAGGTCAAAGAGTTGAATTATTTGGTAGAATCTCAGAGCTGTACTCAGATATTCAGTTCTTTCCTTATTTTTTTTTTTTTTCTTTTAGCAAAGGATTCAATAAAACTAGCTAGCATTTGGGACTAAACAGATTCATAATGGAATGTTAATTTAAGTTGCAAGTAAAAAGACTCTGTTCTGCAAGGATCATCAATAAAAAGAAGAAATTTCTGAAGCCAAGGAATGAGAATAATAAGGAAGAATTAGAGAGCAGGTGTCTAGAGAGAACCCACGTGAGAGGAGGACTCTTCATTACGGAATGCTCATCACTGACAAGAAGTGAAGCACCCAAGATTTACCTTTCTTGAAAGCTAACATGTTAGCTTTCCACAATTTGGGAGAGTCTGGCAGAAAACATGAATTTCTGGAGTCAGAGATCCAAGACTTTATTACCCACAACACTGCTGTCAGTCCCCTGAACCTCAGTTTCCAAAAGGTGAAGCAAAGAGCATTTCCACCTTAGAGTCCAAGGGGGACAGAGAAACTAGGTCAGCTTTCTGCAGGCTTCTTGGGATAGGATTGGGCTCACTGTAAACCCAGGGGCAGAAGTAAAACCCAGACTCGTGTTATTTCCACAAGGAATGAGGATGAAGAGATGATGCCCCGATGTTTCTGGTGCAAGACACATAGAACCAAAAATTCAGTGGGATTGAACTGGTTTGTAGAACAAAGCTGTACCATAACTGGGTTAGGGGCAGTCTACTGTAAAGAATATCTTAAAAAAAAAAAAAAAAAAAGAATATCTTTATTACTCTATTAAGTTAATACAATAATTTAACTGTTATTCTTTATGATTTTTGAAATAAAAATAGTAGTGATGACAAAGTATACAATAAAGTATACAATATCTTAGATCTCTGGGTAGAATATTAGAAAATAAGACATTTGTTATTTACCACATGCTTATTATAATCTCAGGAATAACAAAAACAAAAATGTCAAAACAAAAAATATCAAAGAAAAATTAAAATCATACATATCAATTGCTAAGCTAGGTGCTAAGGATACAGTGGGTGAGCGAAACATAAACAAAGACTGAATACAATCTTTGGAAAGCAGAATTTCACATTTCAGTGTAGGTTCAAAAATGAACATAAGTCTGGAACTCCTAGAGGGCAACTTGCCACTACATGGGAGGAGCCATTCTGGTTAATAAATTGTTTGAGCACTTAGATTCAGCCATTCCTGAACCTTGCCATTGATTTTATTTTTTTTGCTATATGAGCAAATATATACACTTTGCATCTTTCAAAATCATTTCAAACATTTAAAATAAAAACAGTCTAGTTTTTTTTCTTTAATAGATCTCTACTGGAGTATAATTGCTTCACAATACTGTGTTACTTTCTGTTATACACCAAAGTGAATCAGCCATCTGCATACATATATCCCCATATCCCCTCCGTCTTGAGCCTCCCTCCCATCCTCCCTATCCCACCCCTCTAGGTCATCGCAAAGCACCGAGATGACCTCCCTGTGCTATGCTGCTGCTTCCCACTAGCTAACTATTTTACATTCGGTAGTGTTATTTAGCCAGTTGAATTGGGTTTCCCTCACTTACAACCGACTGGCACCTGAGTGTCACGACTTCCGATTCTTAGCATTGCCAGATTCACCCTCCTCAGTGTACTCTGGTGGTATCATTCTCCTTCCCTGACACATTTCATTGATTTGTATTCACTAAAGTGCAAGAACCCTGGCATTCAGCTAGCCATAATCTTAACTTTATTTTCAATGTTCCTCTATGCAAATTTTCACACCTTGTTCAAACTACTATTTTTCTGTTCCCTAAAATAGGTCCCATTGCTACTACTCTGCTCCTCAATATTAAGGAAAGCTTTTTCCTCTCTTACGCAAACTCTGTTAGTCCTTTAAGGTTCAGTTTAATAACACGTCTTCTGTAATGCTTTCTTTTATGTCACCAACCCGCTGCTAAATGTTATAAAAACACTCTATCTTTATGACCCTTTTGACACTCAACCCACACTGTGAGGCAGCAAACACAGTAGCAAAGATTCACGTAAGGTGGACCTGGAGTGCAAGACCTAGCAGTTAAAAAAATGACACATGTCACTTTTCACTTTGGTCATCTCATTGCCTAATGGACTATATGAGAGCTCCTAACTGTTGAGCATAATCATTACCAATATTTTAGTCCAATTATGATTCCCCCGCACTACTCACAAAAGTAATCCCAATTTTTACATAGCTATTATGAATTTCTGATGATCTCATTTTGTTCCATCCTGATTAGGAATTTTGGCAAGAATTTTTATTTTCCTGGTTTAAATTTCATCTCTGTATTTTGTTATATCATACATATTGTTTCAGAATAACTAACATTCATTGTTCATTTATCCATTCATTTCATACTACAAAATTACACTGAATACCAAATAGATTCTCAGTGGATCAATATATGTCAGGTACTGTGGAAAGCAACTGAGACTGATGTGAATGATGTTACAGTTCCTAACTTCAAACAGGTTAGTATCCTTAAGCGAAAGGATAAAAAGAGTAAAAAAAAAAAAAAAAACCAAAAAACCAACAAAAACAAAAAACTGTAACGTAGTATATTTAGTGCTACAATAGGCACATATTCTATGTATACACTGACAAAAATGTTGAGTGTTTAATTCTATGGATGGTAGCTGGGGTGGGGAGAATTTGGATAGGAGAAGTTTAGGGGAAGTCTTTCTGGACTGATGATACTGATGGTAAATTTTAGTTTTCTGATGCTGGGTTAAGTGAAGCTCTTCCAGGATAAGAAAAGAGTATGGAAACACAATGGCATTTAAAATGACATGGTATGTTCAGTGCGTTGTAAAAGTCTCCATGTTCCTGGATTGTTAGTAGCACGAGGAAGAGTTGTGAGAAATGAGGTAATGAGGACTCAGTCACGCAGGGCCTTATAAACCTTGACTGGATCCTTGGTCTTCCCTGCATTTGACTGAGGGCCAGTTAAGATTTCTAAACTAAGTAGAGAAGTGATTACATTTAAAATTAAAAGTAACATTTAGGGAGTGATGTGGAAGATAGACTATAAAGAAAGGAGGTGAGAAGCAGAGTGGTCAGTTAGAGCACTGCTGAAATAACCCTGGTGAGGGATGACAAAGACTTAAATAAGGCCATGACCACGTGCATGGAAGGGAAAGTTGCGTAGAAGGTAGCCCTGGCAGTGTCATGAACTGGGAGAGGGGGAGTGTTGGAAGGGACGATGATGCCCAGGTTCATACTCGTGACGCAAGCCGACGGCAATGCCATCAACCAAGATGAGGAAAGCTGGGGGAAAGCCAGTGGGAAAGCAGAGAACGTGGTGAGTTTGGCTTAGGATATGCTGATATCATGGTCTCTGTGGGACATTCACAAAGAGCCCTCTGAAAATCCAGAGAGGACTGCTTGGAGAAAACATATCTATAGATATGAACACTTATCTCTAAATTAACTTAAAATCTTTAAGGTTGAGAATCATACACTGTGTTGTTTTGGAGTTTGCTGTTGTTTTGTTTGGTTTTTAGATCCCCAAATGTACAACCTGGCACACAGCAGACAATCAATAAGCATATGTTAAATTAGTAAAAATGTACTGCATTAAGTACACTTGAAGCTTTTCTGATAGTCCTCTATAAGTCCTCCAATAGAAAGACAGACTCACCTTTGAACTTGTTTTATAATGAGTACTCGCTGGGAAAAAAAAGGCTCATGATTTTAGAGAAACATGCTTGAAGTGACAACATACTGTTTTTGATTAAAGATAACTATTCATAGATTATCTTTTATGTAGTAGTTCTTTCTTACATGTACCTGGCTCTGTTATGTTTCCCACATTTTTTCATGATTTAATATACTCATAGTATTTAAGAACTATGCTTAAGCCATTGTTAGATGAATTTTTTTAAACTTGCAATGGAAGATTTCTTATTGATACAATTTTACAGAGGAAGCAAAGTCACAGAAGATAAATTAGGGTGTCTAGGGTTCTTCTCAGGATATTACATTTCCGCCCTGCATCTCAAGGATACTGATGGAAAGATTCTTTGGAATCTTTGGATAACTGTCATTAGTTAATAATGTCAAGGTAATTTTCAAAGACAAAAGCTCTTGTTATCTAGCCATTTTGTTTTTGGAAACTCCTTTGTCATTACTAATTCTTCTCAACCTTCATCATGATTCAAAATATTGATAACTTCATTATTTTTACTGACTACTGTAAAGATTGAAATCAATTGGCCACTTTCTTTGATATATGTTAAATAGCATAAGTAAATTAGGATTAGGTCTATAACAATACAATAAAGTGTTATATAACTGCCAACTAAATGTTTTGTTTTCAAATATTTCCAAAAATGATTATAATTTTTTTTTAATATCTTTATTAGAGTATAATTGCTTTACAATGGTGTGTCAGTTTCTG
The DNA here is from genome assembly GCF_965194825.1 of Balaenoptera physalus. NCBI lineage: Eukaryota > Metazoa > Chordata > Mammalia > Artiodactyla > Balaenopteridae > Balaenoptera > Balaenoptera physalus. The sequence goes on along the minus strand of NC_138887.1, from coordinate 56,430,494 downwards.
CTCTATAACAAAGTAAATCAGTTATACATATACATATGTCCCCATAACTTTTCCCTCTTGCATCTCCCTCCCTCCCACCCTCCCTATCCCACCCCTCCAGGTGGTCACAAAGCACCGAGCTGATCTCCCTGTGCTATGCAGCTGCTTCCCACTAGTTATCTATTTTACATTTGGTAGTGTATATATGTCCATGCAACTCTCTCACTTTGTCCCAGCTTACCCTTCCCCCTCCCCATATCCTCAAGTCCATTCGCTAGTAGGTCTGCATCTTTATTCCCGTCTTGCCCCTAGGTTCTTCTGACCATTTTCTTTTTTTTTTAGATTCCATATATTTGTGTTAGCATACAGTATTTGTTTTTCTCTTTCTGACTTACTTCACTCTGTATGACAGTCTCTAGGTCCATCCACCTCCCTACAAATAACTCAGTTTCATTCCTTTTTATGGCTGAGTAATATTCTATTGTATATATGTGCCACATCTTCTTTATCCATTCATCTGTCGATGGACACTTAGGTTGCTTCCATGTCCTGGCTATTGTAAATAGAGCTGCAATGAACATTGTGGTACATGACTCTTTTCGAATTATGGTTTTCTCAGGGTATATGCCCAGTAGTGGGATTGCTGGGTCGTATGGTAGTTCTATTTTTAGTTTTTTAAGGAACCTCCATCCTGCTCTCCATAGTGGCTGTATCAATTTACATTCCCACCAACAGTGCAAGAGGGCTCCCTTTTCTCCACACCCTCTCCAGCATTTATTGTTTGTAGATTTTTTGATGATGGCCATTCTGACAGGTGTGAGATGATATCTTATTGTAGTTTTGATTTGCATTTCTCTAATGATTAATAATGTTGAGCATTCTTTCATGTGAGTGTTGGCAACCTGTATATCTTCTTAAGAGAAATGTCTATTTAGGTCTTCTGCCCATTTTTGGATTGGGTTGTTTGTTTTTTTAATATTGAGCTCTATGAGTTGCTTGTATGTTTTGGAGATTAATCCTTTGTCAGTTGCTTCATTTGAAAATATTTTCTTCCATTCTGAGGGTTGTCTTTTCGTCTTGTTTATGGTTTCCTTTGCTATGCAAAAGCTTTTAAGTTTCATTAGGTCCCATTTGTTTATTTTTGTTTTAATTTCCATTTCTCTAGGAGGTGGGTCAAAAAGGATCTTGCTGTGATTTATGTCATAGAGTGTTCTGCCTATGTTTTCCTCTAAGAGTTTGATGGTGTCTGGCCTTACATTTAGGTCTTTAATCCATTTTGAGTTTATTTTTGTGTATGGTGTTAGGGAGTGTTGTAATTTCATTCTTTTACATGTAGCTGTCCAGTTTTCCCAGCACCACTTATTGAAGAGGCTGTCTCTTCTCCACTGTATATTCTTGCCTCCTTTATCAAAGATAAGGTGACCATATGTGCATGGGTTTATCTCTGGGCTTTCTATCCTGTTCCATTTATCCATATTTCGGTTTTTGTGCCAGTACCATACTCTCTTGATTACTGTAGCTTTGTAGTATAGACTGAAGTCAGGGAGCCTGATTCCTCCAGCTCCGTTTTTCTTTCTCAAGATTGCTTTGGTTATTCAGGGTCTTTTGTGTTTCCATACAAATCGTGAAATTTTTTGTTCTAGTTCTGTGAAAAATGCCAGTGGTAGTTTGATAGGGATTGCATTGAATCTGTAGATTGCTTTGGGTAGTAGAGTCATTTTCACAATGTTGATTCTTCCAATCCAAGAACATGGTATATCTCTCCATCTATTTGTATCATCTTTAACTTCTTTCATCAGTGTCTTACAGTTTTCTGCATACAGGTCTTTTGTCTCCTTAGGTAGGTTTATTCCCAGCTATTTTATTCTTTTTGTTGCAGTGGTAAATGGGAGTGTTTCCTTAATTTCTCTTTCAGGTTTTTCATCATTAGTGTATAGGAATGCAAGAGATTTCTGTGCATTAATTTTGTATCCTGCTACTTTACCAAATTCATTGATTAGCTCTAGCAGTTTTCTGGTAGCATCTTTAGGATTCTCTATGTATAGTATCATGTCATCTGAAAACAGTGACAGCTTTACTTCTTCTTTTCCAATTTGGATTCCTTTTATTTCTTTTTCTTCTCTGATTGCTGTGGCTAAAACTTCCAAAACTATGTTGAATAATAGTGCTGACAGTGGACAACCTTGTCTTGATCTTGATCTTGGGGGAAATGGTTTCAGTTTGTCACCATTGAGAATGATGTTGGCTGTGGGTTTGTCATATATGGCCTTTATTATGTTGAGGTAAGTTCCCTCTATGCCTACTTTCTGGAGGGTTTTTATCATAAATGGGTGTTGAATTTTGTCAAAAGTTTTTTCTGCATCTACTGAGATGATCATATGGTTTTTATCCTTCAATTTGTTAATATGGTGTATCACATTGATTCATTTGTATATACTGAAGAATCCTTGCCTTCCTGGGATAAACCCCACCTGATCACGGTGTATGATCCTTTTAATGTGCTGTTGGATTCTGTTTGCTAGTATTTTGTTGAGGATTTTTGCATCTATGTTCATTAGTGATACTGGCCTGTAATTTTCTTTCTTTGTGACATCTTTGTCTGGTTTTGGTATCAGGGTGATGGTGGCCTCGTAGAATGAGTTTGGGAGTGTTCCTTCCTCTGCTGTATCTTGGAAGAGATTGAGAAAGATAGGTGTTAGCTCTTCTCTAAATGTTTGATAGAATTCGCCTGTGAAGCCATCTGGTCCTGGGGTTTTGTTTGTTGGAAGATTTTTAATCACAGTTTCAATTTCAGTGCTTGTGATTGGTCTGTTCATATTTTCTGTTTCTTCCTGGTTCAGTCTCGGAAGGTTGTGCATTTCTAAGAATTTGTCCATTTCTTCCAGGTTGTCCATTTTATTGGCATATAGTTGCTTGTAGTAATCTCTCATGATCCTTTGTATTTCTGCAGTGTCAGTTGTTACTTCTCCTTTTTCATTTCTAGTTCTACTGATTTGAGTCTTCTCCTTTTTTTTCCTGATAAGTCTGGCTAATGGTTTATCAATTTTGTTTGTCTCCTCAAAGAATCAGCTTTTAGTTTTACTGATCTTTGCTATCGTTTCCTTCGTTTCTTTTTCATTTATTTCTGATCTGATCTTTATGATTGCTTTCCTTCTGCTAACTTCGGGATTTTTTTGTTCTTCTCTCTCTAATTGTTTTAGGTGTAAGGTTAGGTTGTTTATTTGAGATGTTTCTTGTTTCTTAAGGTAGGCTTGTATAGCTATAAACTTCCCTCTTAGAACTGCTTTTGCTGCATCCCATAGGTTTTGGGTCATTTTGTTTTCACTGTCATTTGTTTCTAGGTATTTTTTGATTTCCTCTTTGATTTCTTCAGTGATCTCTTAGTTATTAAGTAGTGTGTTGTTTAGCCTCCATGTGTTTGAATATCTTACAGATTTTTTCCTGTAATTGATATCTTGCCTCATAGCGTTGCGTACGGAAAAGATACTTGATATGATTTCAATTTTCTTAAATTTACCAAGGCTTGATTTGTGACCCAAGATATGATCTATCCTGGAGAATGTTCCATGAGTACTTGAGAAGAATGTGTATTCTGTTGTGTTTGGATGGAATGTCCTATAAATATCAATTAAGTCCATCTTGTTTAATGTATCATTTAAAGCTTGTATTCCCTTATTTATTTTCATATTGGATGATCTGTTCATTGGTGAAAGTGGGGTGTTAAAGTCCCCTACTATGATTGTGGTACTGTCGATTTCCCCTATTATGGCTGTTAGTATTTGCCTTATGTATGGAGGTGCTCCTATGTTGGGTGCATAAATATTTACAATTGTTATATCTTCTTCTTGGATTGATCCCTTGATCATTATGTAGTGTCCTTCTTTGTCTCTTGTAATAGTCTTTGTTTTAAAGTCTATTTTGTCTGATATGAGAATTGCTACTCCAGCTTTCTTTTGATTTCCATTTGCATGGAATATCTTTTTCCATCCCCTCATTTTCAGTCTGTATGTGTCCCTAGGTCTGAAGTGGGTCTCTTGTAGACAGCATCCATACAGGTCTTGTTTTTGGATCCATTCAGCCAGTCTATGTCTTTTGGTTGGAGCATTTAATCCATTTACATTTAAGGTAATTATTGATATGTATGTTCCTATTACCATTTTCATAACTGTTTTGGGTTTATTATTGTAGGTCTTTTCCTTCTCTAGTGTTTCCTGCCTAGAGAAGTTCCTTTAGCATTTGTTGCAAAGCTGGTTTGGTGGTGCTGAATTCTCTTAGCTTTTGCTTGTCTCTAAAGCTTTTAATTTCTCTGTCAAATCTGAATGAGATCCTTGCTAGGTAGAGTAATCTTGGTTGTAGGTTTTCCTCTTTCATCACTTTAAATATGTCCTGCCAGTCCCTTCTGGATTGCAGAGTTTCTGCTGAAAGATCAGCTGTTAACCTTATGGGGATTCCCTTGTATATTATTTGTTGTTTTTCCCTTGCTGCTCTTAATATTTGTTCTTTGTATTTAATTTTTGATTAATATGTGTCTTGGTATGTTTCTCCTTGGATTTTTCCTGTATGGGACTCTCTGTGCTTCCTGGACTTGATTAACTATTTCCTTTCCCATATTAGTGATGTTTTCAACTATAGTCTCTTCAAATATTTTCTCAGTCCCTTTCTTTTTCTCTTCTTCTTCTGGGACCCCTATAATTTGAATGTTGGTGCGTTTAATGTTGTCCCAGAGGTCTCTGAGACTGTCCTCAATTCTTTTCATTCTTTTTTCTTTATCCTGCTCTGCAGTAGTTATTTCCACTATTTTATCTTCCAGGTCACTTATCCGTTCTTCTGCCTCAGTTATTCTGCTATTGATCCCTTCTAGAGAATTTTTAATTTCATCTATTGTGTTGTTCATCGTTTGTTTGCTCTTTAGTTCTTCTAGGTCCTTGTTAAACGTTTCTTGTATTTTCTCCATTCTATTTCCAAGATTTTGGATCATCTTTACTGTCATTATTCTGAGTTCTTTTTCAGATAGACTGCCTATTTCCTCTTCATTTGTTAGATCTGGTGGGTTTTTTGCCTTGCTCCGTCATCTGCTGTGTGTTCCTCTGTCTTCTCATTTTGCTTAACTTACTGTGTTTGGGGTCTCCTTTTCGCAGGCTGCAGGTTCATAGTCCCCGTTGTTTCTGGTGTCTGTCCCCAGTGGCTAAGGTTGGTTCAGTGGGTTGTGTAGGCTTCCTGGTGGAGGGGACTAGTGCCTGTGTTCTGGTGGATGAGGCTGGATCTTGTCTTTCTGGTGGGCAGGTCCACGTCTGGTGGGGTGTTTTGGGGTGTCTGTGGCCTTATTATGATTTATGCAGCCTCTTTGCTAATGGATGGGGTTGTGTTCCTGTGTTGCTAGTTGTTTGGCATGGGGTGTCCAGCACTGTCGCTTGCTGGTCATTGAGTGGAGCTGGGTATTGTCATTGAGGTGGAAATCTCTGGGAGATTTTCACTGTTTGATATTATGTGGAGCTGGGAGGCCTCTTGTGGACCAGTGCCCTGAACTTGGCTCTCCCACCTCAGTGGCACAGCCGTGACACCTGGCTGGAGCACCAAAAGCCTGTCCTCCACACAGCTCAGAATAAAAGGGAGGAAAAAAAAGAAAGAAGGAAAGAAGAAGATAAAATAAAATAAAATAAAGTAAAATAAAATAAAGTTATTAAAATAAAAAATAAAAAATAATTGTTAAGAATAAAAATTTTAAGTAATAAAAACAACAACAACAACAAAACAAACAGACAGAACCCTAGGACAAATGGTAAAAGCAAAGCTATACAGACAAAAATCACACAAAGAAGCATACACATACACAGTCACAAAAAGAGAAAAAGGAAAAAAATATATACATATATATAGAAAGGAAGAGAACAACCAAATCAGTAAACAAATCTACCAATGATAATAAGCTCTAAATACTAAACTAAGATACACATAAAACCAGAAACAAATTAGATGCAGAAAGCAAACCCCAAGTCTACAGTTTCTCCCAAAGTCCACTGCCTCAATTTTGGGATGATTCGTTGTCTATTCAGGTATTCCACAGATGCAGGGTACATCAAGTTGATTGTGTAGATTTAATCGGCTGGTCCTGAGGCTGCTGGGAGAGATTTCCCTTTCTCTTCTTTGTTCGCACAGCTCCTGGGGTTCAGCTTTGGATTTGGCCCCGCCTCTGCATGTAGGTCACCTGAGGGCATCTGTTCTCCGCCCAGACAGGACGGGGTTAAAGGAGCAGCTGATATGGGGGCTCTGGCTCACTCATGCTGGGGGGAGGGGGGGTACGGATGCAGGGCAAGCCTGCGGCGGCAGAGGCCGGCATGATGTTGCAACAGCCTGAGGCGCTCCGTGTGTTCTCCAGGGGAAGTTGTCCGTGGATCACGGGACCCTGGCAGTGGCGGGCTGCACAGGCTCCCGGGAGGGGAGGTGTGGAGAGTGACCTGTGCTCGCACACAGGCTTCTTGGTGGCTGCAGCAGCAGCCTTAGCATCTCATGCCCGTCTCTGGGGTCTGCGCTGATAGCCGCGGCTTGCGCCCGTCTCTGGAGCTCCTTTAAGCAGTGCTCTTAATCCCCTCTCCTCATGCACCAGGAAATAAAGAGGCAAGAAAAAGTCTCTTGTCTCTTCGGCAGCTCCAGACTGTTTCCCAGACTCCCTCCCAGCTGGCTGTGGCGCACTAGTCCCCTTCAGGCTGTGTTCACGCCACCAACCCCAGTCCTCTCCCTTCAATCCGACCGAAGCTGGAGCCTCAGCTCCCAGCCCCGCGCCCGCCCCGGCGGGCGAGCAGACAAGCCTCTCGGGCTGCTGAGTGCTGGTCGGCACCGATCCTCTGTGCGGGAATCTCTCCGCTTTGCCCTCTGCACCCGTTGCTGTGCTCTCCTCTGCGGCTCCGACACTTACCCCCTCCGCCACTTGCAGTCTCCGCCCACGAAGGGGCTTCCTAGTGTGTGCAAACCTTTCCTCCTTCACAGCTCCCTCCCAGCGGTCCAGGTCCCGTTCCTATTCTTTTGTCTCTGTTTTTTCTTTTTTCTTTTGCCCTATCCAGGTACGTGGGGAGTTTCTTGCCTTTTGGGAGGTCTGAGGTCTTCTGCCAGCGTTCAGTAGGTGTTCTGTAGGAGTTGTTCCAAATGTAGATTTATTTCTGATGTATCTGTGGGGAGGAAGGTGATCTCCACATCTTACTTTTCCGCCATCTTGAAGCTCCTCCAAAAATGATTATAATTTGATAACATTTTTAAAATTTAAAAATTCTTTCTTTAAATTAGAAATAGGTACTTGTCATTATAAGATGCTAATCATATCCTCATATTGTTAGTTGTTAGAAGTATTTTATGAATTTTGAATTCTATTAAATGATGATTTATTTTTTCCAGATAAGTCACCATGCAAGAGGCACTTACTTATTACACATGTTTTTCAGCATATGTTGCAAGTTTATTTTAATGCTGAAGAGGCACATTATGATCAAAGCAGTATTCTGCCCAATTTAAACTGTTCCAAGCTATTTTCATACATTCACTCATGTAATACTGTAAGATTTACATTAAAATGAATGCTCCTCTACAATTAAGTGATTCAGTCAACATTAAAAAAAAGGTGCAAATGTGTGCAACGTGAAAAGAAAAACCAACAGATGTGCGAATAATCTCTTCTTGGGGCCAGTATGAGAAAGAACAGTAGCCACAAAAAAAAAAAAAAAAGTTCCAACTTTTATTCTTTCTATACTCTAAAGTTTTCTGTACCACATTAGAGGACACACACAAAAACATTCTCAGGATTTTCCCTAATACTGATAACTGGATTAGCCAATAATAAATTGGAATGAGGAGCAAATAATAAACTATAAAATCAATAATAGCACTTAGAGATGGATATATATTTTGATTTTATCTCATTCTTACACTCCTCTATTCTGATAATGAATAAATTCCAAGGGCAGCAAATGAGTCATCCATGTTTAGAGAAGTTTCATATGTATAAACCAGAATATTTAGCATTAAAACATTTAAATTGGAGTGAGCCAGCCACGATACAGTAACAAAAAGAAAAGCTTCTGATCCTAGAGGTCAGTAAAGGTGTAGGCCAGTGAGTGCAGCGGTCCAGGTTGTATACCACATCTCTCTAGGGTGAACATTCACATCCCTGTCAAGTGAATGGTATCTCCTTAGATTTTACAGAGCACATCCTATACTATCATAAACACTTGGGTGCTGGAAAATGTCGTGAAGCTGTAGGAAATGTGAAGAGGTTTATTTAGATGGAATAAATGAGGTGCAAGTGCTTCATATGGAAACTTGTATACGGAGGCCTAATATATGCAAGCATGTTCAACTCTGACATGACATAAGGCTTAAGTGTTCTGATTTATTGCAGCTCTTCTACACATATCTACAAGTAGCCTCGGTAAACTGAACATTCTAAGTGTGTCTTGTGTGTGTGTGTCTATCTAGACAAATATGAGCGAGGAAGTGATTAGCCTGAGGTTTCTGGTTAAGTCACTGACCATACTTCAGTCCATTACATGAGACCCATTCCCCACACACATTTTAAATTGGGAAATATAAAACTGCTGAGAAAATATACGGTTTACAATTTGGTGAAGAGTTAATATGATCTAAATTGTCTCATAAAAATCTTCATTGGCTCTTTGCCCATGAGAACTAAAAGGTTCAAGTTCTTAATGAACTGGCTAAAAGGAGACTGTGTTTTTGAAACATCATGAGATAGCCAGTTCCCTTGTTATAACAAAAGGGTAGCGATTATTTTCCACACAAAAAAGGATATTAAAAGCAGGGTCATGGGTATGGAAGGGGAACATATGCTCAAGTGGATTGATTCAAGGAGAAAAAGAAATATGTCACGTGAATTGTTTCTGTTCTTTATCTCTGGTAGTTATTTTCATGTAACTCTTTGAAATTAGGGGATGTAGTTTTATTTGGAAAAATTTTAATCATTTGAATAAAGCATTCTGTCTGTGTATATATGTGTGTATATCAGCCCATGTCAGGTGTTCAACAAAAATATCATAGTCTTTATTTCCTGTTAATCAACTTAATTCTGTCTCCATTTTCCCATTACTCCATCTTCTCTGTAAATTTCATCTCAGGTATTTTAAAGATCAATTTCCTCTTTAAAGGTTGTATAATAGCCAGGAAAATTTGAAAACAGCCTCTCATTCCTAGTGTCATCTTGCCACTGTTATTCACAGCGTACAAGTTTGCATTCTGATGCCATGAACATGTGGGACTGAGGAAACTTGTGGAGACTTGTTCTGGGGCTTTTTCCCAGCTCTTCCATCTGAGGACATCTTACCACCTTCTCAGGACTCTTCCAGGGAGCCGACTGTGGTGCTATACTGTTCTTAGGACCCACCCACAGCAACCCTTTCCCCTGGCTGGCCTAGCAGAACCTCTCCTTTCTCTTTCCTTTCCCCTAAAAGTTCCTCATTCTTTGGAACATCTCATATTATCTCTTCAGAGAGCAAAAGTCACAAATTGTTGGCCAGAGGGCTGAATCTGCTACACAGACTTGTTTGACTCGTACTATAACATGTTCTAAAATTTTTAATTGTTGCTAACATCTTTTATTAATCTCTCAAATTTTTCTTTTTTTTTTTTTTAAAAAACACTCAGTTGAGGTGTAATTGACATATGGAAGCTGTATATATTTAACGTATACAATTTGATGAGTATGGAAATAAGTATACACCCATGGAACCATCACCACAATCTATGCCACAAACATCCATCAGTTCCAAAAGTTTCCTCCCCTCTTTTTTGGTGATAAGAACACTTAAGCTCTATTCTCTTAGCAAACTTGTAAAGTATACAATACAGTGTAGTTAACTATAGGCTCTATGCTGTATACTAGATCTCTAGGAGTTATTCTTCTGGTACATCTGAAACTTTGCACCCTTTGAACAACACCTACCTGTTTCCCTTCCCCTCCAGCCCCTGGTAACCCCATTTCTATGCTCTACTTCTATGAATTTGACTATTTTAGATTCCTCATATAAGTGGGATCATGCAGTATTTGTTCTTCTTTGTGTGGCTTATTTCTCTTAGCATAAAGTCTTCCATTCCATCCATACTGTCACAAATAGCAGAATTTCCTTCCTTTTCAAGGTCGAATAATATTCCATTGTATGTATATACCACATTTTCTTAATCCATTCATCCATTAATAAACACTTAGGTTGCTTCCATGTCTTGCCTATTGTGAATAAGGCTGCAATGAACATGAGAATACAGATACTGCTTCAAGATTCCGATTTCAGTTCCTGTAGAAATACACCCAAAAGTGGAATTGCTGGATCATATGGTAGTTCTATTAATTTTTGAGGAACTTCCATACTGTTTTCTATAGTGGCTGCACCAATTTTTATATTTCCATCAACAGTTTACAAGGGCTGCCTTTTCTCCACATCTTCACCGACACTTTTTTCTTTCTTTTTTTTAAAGAATAGCCATCCTAACAGGTGCGAGGTGATATCTCACTGTGGTTTTGATTCATATTTCCCTGATGATCAGCGATGTTGAACACCTTTTCATATACCTATTCTTCATTTGTATGCTTTCATTGGAGAAATGCCTATTGTATTTTTGTTCTGTTTTTGCTAATGAGTTGTGGGAGTTCCTTCTACATTTTGGATATTTACTCTTAATCAGACACATAGTTTGCAAATATTTTTCTTCCATTCTGGTTAACATTTAAAAAAAAATAAGTAGGGTCCACATAAACATGTAATTCTCAGATTCTTGAAAGATTGGAAGATCTGGCAACACTGGGCTGACTTGCCCTCCTTGCAACTCTCCTTGTCTAGTTCAATCAAGTTCCTGCCCAGAGTGTTTCACTTCTGGCCCCACTTGCCATTTGTGTCTTTGCCTTCTGAGCTTAGAATACTAATTGCAAAAAGTCCCAGGCTGGAATGTGGAAGAGTCTTACTATATCCGTAAAACTGGGAATGGCAAAATACAGGCAGACAAGTCAAATAATAATATATTGTGTATAAATTTTACAGAATGCAGACAGAAAGATGAATAGGCAGATAGATGTAAGCAAGAAAAACTATAGACTTTGAATAAGGTAATTCTTGCTATTTTATACTAACCAGGTGATAATTAATTTAATAATGCACATATTCAAAAGAAAAATGTGTGTACTAAATAAAAGCTGTCAATTCCTTAAAGAGTTGGCATTTCTGAGATGAATTAGAAAGGCATGGTATATGTCCTCATAGAGATTCCAGCCTAATAAAGAGAGGAGGTGGTGTGGGAAATCCACATAGGCAAACAGTTCATTAAAACACCAAATGAAAAAAGGTGACAGGGATTAAGACAGGGCTAATTAGGTAGCTTGTCGGAAGGGAAATCCTTAAGGGAAGATTTCCCAAAGGAAGTCACGTGTCAGCAACAACCTGAGAATGAGACTCAGTCAGGCGAACAGGTAGGCAATGGTGGTCTCAGGCAGAGCCACAGCATGTGTAAAGGCACAAAGAAAGGTGAGATAAATCCTGATGCTTAAAATGACTCAGAAATTGTTCAATATGGCTGCAGCATGGAATTTCAAGGGTTACGAGGGAAAAGGCAAATTAGGTTCAGAAAGTAAGCAAGTGCTGGGCACATGGTTTTATAAACTATCTTAAAAAGCTTGAATTTATGTTGAAGGGCTGTTGGCCCTCCATTGAAATATTTTATGTAGCAAAGCATAATCAGGTTTTTGGCACTGAGACCCCTCTTGAAATCCAGTTTCTTCAATCCGTAAAGTGGAAATAATGTCATTTAACATGCTTGCCTTATTGGATTATTGCAAAGACCAAATAATATAATACATGTTAAAGTTCAGCAAAGTCTAAGATACAAGTAAACCTCATACTGAATAAAATTCATTTCTTTCAACTATTTTTGTAGCAAGATCGCTGATGGGTAACTAAATTTTATTATTAGACAACAGTAGTAAAGTACAACTTATAGCAGTTACTAGCAAATACTCAACTAAGAGAAAGACAGATATTTACAGAAAACATAAATATTAGGGTAAAAAAGTATGAGATGGAGATTAAAGGTGTTGACAAGAACTTTTAATTAACCTTTTCTCTTATATTGTTTCTCTTATTGGGTGCTGAAGACATTCGTTATGCTCTTTTGTTCCTACCACTTTTAAAGTAATCTCCCTATGTTTCGGGAATATAAAATCTGCCTTTAGAAGACAGCAGAAGCTCACTTGCCCTGCCTTCTTTGGAGTCAGCATATGATTCATTAGTACGTAACCCACCAGCACATGATTGATCTGCATGTGACCCATCGCAATGTGATCCACCAGAACGTGATCCACCAGCCTATGACAAGGGTTTCGCCAGTCAGGTGCACCAACGTGAGGCTTTCGCTTGGAATGCAGTGGCTTGAAGAAGGAGGTGCCAGGCAGAAATGACTCTGGCCAGGATGGCATGGAGATAGTGTTTCCTGTGGGAGGAGTGTCAGAGTGTAGCATCCTGCGTCCTTCATCTCTATGGTAAGGTATTGTACTCCTACACAGAAGCAGTGACAGTCAAGTTCCCTGTGGAAAAGTTAGGTGATGTACTTTGCCTGTGGTTCCTGGCAGTACAGCTTTTAGGCCTGATTCTCTGTCCTTTTGAGAGACTCTGGGGCTACTAATACCATTAAATAAATTCCTTCTTTCTTGCACAAGTTAGACTGAATCCTGTTGTTTGCAACTGAAAATCCTGATATATACGTCAAAGTAAAACTATGATTTTTATCCTGAGATGGCAACTTTTTAGTGCTACTGTATTATTGTACTTGGGAACTAGGGTGAGAGTGTAAATGTGGAACAAAAGGAGAAAAAAATGCATCCCAACACTACATCCTCAAAGTAAAGTAAAATATATTTTTAAAAATTAGTGTTGTCGGGCTTCCCTGGTGGCACAGTGGTTAAGAATCCGCTTGCCAATGCAGGGGACATGGGTTCGAGCCCTGGTCCGGGAAGATCCCACATGCCGCGGAGCAACTAAGCCCATGCGCCACAATTACTGAGCCTGCACTCTAGAGCCCACGAGCCACAAGTACTGAAGCCCATGCACCTAGAGCCCGAGCTGCACAATGAAGAGTAGCCCTCACTTGACGCAACTAGAGAAAGCCGCACGCAGCAACAAAGACCCAATGCAGCCAAAAATAAATAATAAATACATTTATTAAAAAAAAATTAGTGTTGTCAAAATTTCAACATGACTTATCAACACAATTTCTCATGTGATCCTTGAATGTCTACAGAATTTTGTTTGTCTTCTCAGTAAAGTTTTTTTAGTGATTAAACATTCAAACCTTGTGAGATCTGAGACCACACTGCTGCTCCTTAAGTTACTAATTGTGTGACTTCGAAAAAAATACTTAATCTTTGCAAGCACCTGTCCCTTGTTCGTAAAATGAAATAAAAATACCTATAAGGGAGTATATTCAGAAAAGCACCATGCTTGGTACAAGACAGGTCTTCAATAGTTTTTAGTATCATTAGCAATAAAAACATTTCATTTAGCTAGGAAAGCATTCCAAGGGTTGAACAGGAATAGTGAGTACTAGTACTTTAGATTCTAGACTGGGAGTGCAGTATTAGAAGGCCTTAAAAAAGTCAAAAGGCACAAAGACTAGTCTAGGATAAAGAAGTACAATACATTCTATTTTATCCTCATTTTTGAAGGAGGAGGCAGGAAGGATTAATGGAGGTTCAAGCTCTACTTCAGGCATCTCCCATCCATTTTACTGGATGACAGCGACTGCCAGAGAGCCCTGATTTCTTCCTCTTTATACATCTTCTTCTTCTTTCTTTCTTCTAAGTTATGGATTCATGTTTCTTTCTGCCTGTGTGTACACATATGCCAGCATTTTTGTATTGAATCAAAGAGTTCTAAATGGAAATAGTGCACTAATTTTAGAATATTTTGGAAACTGGCTTTTACTGCTTTCTTCTTCATTTTTCTGCATTCTAGCTTTATGTCTTTAATTTTGGAATACAGCACTACTAGGTAACCTCTGCAGCCAGCCTGATTCTCTACCTATTCACTGAATACACTGCTAGTGTTTGTTCAGTCGTATCCTAGTGCTCCAAGAGTTGTCAGAAATAAACAAAAGGACATTCACAGCCTTCTGGATATGACTAGTTTTAATTTTTTTCATTTACTTTCTTTTGCTTCTTCATTCTTCCTTTTGGATTCTCCTCTTCTTTCCACTTCACCCCTTAATTAGCTGGCTTCTTGATAGCCTCTATATTCTGCACAATGAATTCCTAAATTACCAGGGTAATATAATGGAATGCATTGCTTCCCTTTTTCTCTGTGGGCGCATGTATAAATCTCAGACAGAATATAATTGTGGCCATATGCAGAGTGGGAAGTAAGCAGGACATGAATATAAACCTGGGAAACTATTACTACTGATGAAAAAAACTTTAAAAACCATCACCACTCATCAATTTTTAAAATGTAGCTCATGTTTAAACATTTATTTGTTTCAAATGAATAATGAAAGGCAGTTCCATCTCCCCCTAAACCAAAATTAAGTAGCATTGAAATTCCTTTTCATGGAGAGATATTTCAAAATTAGGTATTTGGAAGGATACAGACACAGCTTGCAACTATAAAAACAAGATCAAAACATTCTGATGCCCTTTCCCTACTTCAGTAGGACAGCAACTACACAAGTCTGTTCTCTAGAGTAATGATCTTGCCTCCCTCCAAAGGTTTTTTTTATCCCATATTCAGGAGGTCATAGCCAGTCTCCAGCTGCACAGAGCCCCACTCCTGTTAATTTAAAATGGGGGCTTCAGAGGTTCACATACAGGAAAATCCGTTCCTGAAGAGGTAAGCTCTACCAATCTCCCATTTGAAGAAAAAAACGGAGAATTTAGCTTTGAACAAAATAATCTATTTATATAATCTATCTTCACTAATCAGAAATAAAAGCTTCAAAAAGTTAATAAAATATCTTTGCTTAAACATAGTTCAGTTTACTTCCATGTCTTAGTGACGTTTTTACTTTATTATTTTTTTAGGAGGGGAGGGATCTGGTATTGTTATTTTTATCATCATTATCATCATCATCATCACCATTTTGTTAAGTTATCTGGCAGATACAGAAGGTTATTCACCCTATAGCTGTCTCATTTTTAAAAAAATGTTGAGCATTCATTGAAAAGAATGAAAGAAATCTGGTTGAAGATGCAGGTGCACTAATAAATGGGTGGTCTTTGGATTACAGTATTTATGTGTACTATGGCAAAGCTGAACAGAAACCTAAATGTTATACATACAAAGTGGTACAACAAGAACATCTGTGTTGGGGGGATTGAACTGGCATGGCTAACACCTCCAGTGCCAGGTGCAAAGGAAATTTCAATACAGCTTGAGTAATCTTGACTGCTAGCATCTGCCTGCATCAGATTATCTCCTGTGTTCCTGGTCCACCACTATCCGTTACAGTATTTATGTGATACATCTGGTGGTGCAATGGCCAAGCACAAAGTAGAGATGCCTCCATTACTGGGGGGCAAATGCCTGACTCTTTAACTCAACACAAAGGCAGACAGGAATTTCTTTTTAGGATCAAGGGCAGCCAGCCAATTCTACGATACTGATTAGCAGACAGCACTCCAGAAAGATGGATGCTTCTGGCCTTTCAGCTTAGTTAGATATGTATCCATGTGCATAATCTGGAGAAGGTTAACTCTTCAGTTTAAATTTCTGTCTCTAAATATTATTGCCAGGAAAAGAACAGAATTTTAATGTGTCGTGAGAATCGTAAGAGAGTTTTAATGTGACTTGGCTCGATGCAGAGTCTCTACATACAACTCATTTCAGAATCAATCAGTACGGCAGGGTGAGGATGGTGGAGATCCTCCATCCAACAGTATCCACAGCACGGAGCTTCACACAGATTATGTCCCTCTCTTCAAGGCTTCAAATCTCACCTACCCTCAAGAAATGACCATGCCACCTACTGCTGAGAAACTAGAAGTCACTAGAGGGGCACTGCTTCAACATTCCACCATTTTAGAGCCTACACAAACCAGCACCCACCCTTTCCCGTTTGTTTCCTGTTACAATAGATTTGTGGGCTCTTTATCTTTATAGAACAAGCCCATTTACACCTGCATTATATCCTCACCTTGACTTGAATTTTCATGCACGCACTCTCTCTCTCTCTCCACTGGATTCCTTGCCATCTGAATTTTAACCCACTCAGGATTCTCTTCTTAAAAGAAACCTCTATAGATGCTTGTTCCTCTATAATGGTCACCTTTCACCATTGCTCTCCTCTTTTTCAACTAAACATTTTTATAAGTTTCCTTACCTTGTTCCCCTCCTACTCACCTCTCAAACCATTCAACTCTGGCTGTTTTCCTTAACATTTCATTAACATTCATCATGTTGATTTCATAAGTCACCCTTTATACTGCTAAAAATCAAAGGACTTCATCATTCTAATAGAGACATTGCAGCGTTTGACATATATGACTACTATTTCTCAGGCAGTCACCTAGCCTCTGCTTTGTAACACACTCTCATATTTTGTTTTGTTTCCTACATCCCTGGCCACTTAGTCCTAGTTGCCTTTTCTCTCCCGGTTTCCTCTATTAAAGGATGGAATTCTGCAAGGTTTTGTCTTGAGTCCTCTTTTCACTATACTCTTTCTTTAGAGATTCTCATTCACCAACATGGCTTCAGTTACCACCATTTTGTAGCTGACCTACTCATTTTATTTATTTATTTATTTTTGGCTGTGTTGGGTCTTCGTTTCTGTGCAAGGGCTTTCTCTAGTTGTGGCAGGTGGGGGCCACTCTTCATCGCGGTGCGCAGGCCTCTCACTATCGCGGCCTCTCTTGTTGTGGAGCACAGGCTCCAGACGCGCAGGCTCAGTAATTGTGGCCCATGGGCCTAGTTGCTCCGTGGCATGTGGGATCTTCCCAGACCAGGGCTCGAACCTGTGTCCCCTGCATTGGCAGGCAGATTCTCAACCACTGCGCCACCAGGGAAGCCCTGACCTACTCATTTTAATTTCCAGTTTTCTAAAATTCAGGCCCTAACAACAAACTAGTCATTCAACATCTGAATTTGAATGACTCATAAGTATTCCAAACCCAACACTTCTGAAGTTAACTCATCATTCCCATTACCCCCCAAATACTTACTTCTTTTCTAAACTCTTCAATTCTTCCAAATTTCACTACCATCCACCCAATTAATTAAGCCAGATAACTTAGGCCATTTTTGACACCTGTCTTTCTCCTTCCCAAAATCTAACAATTACCAAGACTTGTCAGCTAACTTTCATAAATTAAACAAGTTATACATGAATATGTACTTTATAAAAAATGGCAAAAATGTCCATTCTCCATTACTTCCAATATTTGTCCATCTTTTTCTTTATCTAAAGTAAAATTGTATGAATTTGGTGTATATTCATCCAAATCTTTTGTCTATTCTTATATGTATTCATGTATGTACCAGTTCAATTTCAAATATATGATTAGTTTGTATGTCAGTTTTTTACAAAAAAAAAATTGTAACATACTCTGTAATTTGATTTTTTCAGAGAAAAACACGTCCTGTGGAGTTACTTTTGTATATAAAAATTTGTCTCACTTTAGTTAATGCACAAAATATTGCGGTATAAATGTCCCACTGTTAGACCTTCTTCCATCTAAACTTAGGCTTTCTCCTTTTTCAATTATAATGCTGCAATGAGTATCATTGTACATGACTCCTTATATGAGTGTTTCTCAAGGTTGAAGAATAGAGATAATACTCCCAAGTAGTGTTGGGAGACAATTCTTTTCGGATTTCCCAATTTCTGTTTTGTTCTGCGCTATCTTTTCAAGCATAAATAGTGAACATTCTTGGAAGATAACATGTCTCCCTCCAGAGCAAAAGGAAGGCATGCTTACCCTACAGTATAATAATGCTTTCCCTAAGCGCAGAGTTCTTCCCTATAACTTAACTCATTGCATGGGCAAATGTTATCTGGCCTTCTCTGAGTTGTCCTGTGGGAATTAGGACTTGGGAAACCAATGCAAAGCTTCTGATGTTCTGGCTACTCTATTGTTATGAGTATAAAACTATACTTCATCTGTAATTCAGGATTCTTGTGTCTTCCATCAGCATTTTAATAAAACTGTGGCAATGGGTATATAGTTTATATTCTCATCATAAGGGTATGGAGAATACAATCTTCCCCATATTGTAGCCAATGATTTATAGCTTATAGTTTATTTCCAAACAGGAGAAAAATGGTATCTCACTGTTTTAGTTTGCGTTTCCTTGGTTATTAGTATAGTGAGGTTGTACATGTTTCTCTCTCCCTCTCTCTTTCCATTTGCTCCTTCCCAATTACTCCTCATACTATTTTTACTTTCGTTCTCTGATACCACCATCCTAGTCCAAAGTAACTGTAATAGCTTCCTAACTGGTAGCCTCGCATCATTCGGTCTCCCTCAAATACAGAATGCAGATCTGATCACATCGCTTCCCTGCTTAGACACACTTAGTCTTTCTGATCATCCTTAGGACAAAACTCCAAACACTTGACAGGGCCAACATGGCCTCATATTTTCTTCTCCCAGCTCACCTCTCTAGCTCTATCTGTTGCCATTCTTGTCATCATTTTCTACAGCAAACATAGCTTTTCACTTTCTCGAATATGTCAGTGTTGTTTGGGGGATGTTCATCCATTTACAAAATCAAATGCAATATGCTATTTCAAATTCATGTTTTCAAAGAAATTTATTATGATTTCATGTTTTGGAAATAAGAAATAAAAAAAGTGTTTTGGTTGTACATTTAATACAAACAAAAAAAGAAGTACAGGAAGAACACACATGGAAATGCTACATGGCAGTTATTTCTGGGTAGTAGGATCAATACATATTTCTTATTTTATCAATAGTTATTTTAATATCTGTATTCTTCCCTTTTCTGCAACAAACACATCTTACTCTATTAGTTAGAAATATTTTTCTCAAAATCTGTTTTTTTCCCTCTATTTTGTGCTCTTCTATCACATCATTACAACAAAACAATGAAATTTCAAATGTGGTACATGGTTCTACCTGCAAGAACGTAGCACAAATCTGAAAATACCAAGAGAAGATTAAGTGTAAGAACTGCTTCTTTATCCTCACCTAAACTAACTTTAAATTCGTAAGAACTAAGGAAACACAGCACGAAGTTGAGAGAAAATTCTGTCGACTGCTTCACAGGTTTTAGCACCACATAGTACTGTCTTGGCTTCCATTTATGTCTCCCACCCTCTTGCTCGCACTCCTTTGCTCTTCCTCTCACTCAACACTTAATAATCACTATCCCAGTGCAAGAATGCTGCTAATCCAGTCGAAGGAGTTCATGGTGAAATGGAGGAGTTGATCTATAAACACCTACCCTCACTATGATGGCAAATGATAAAACAAAAACATGAAGGCAATGATTATGATGAGAAGTACTAGTTGAGTGGAGTCTTGAGGAAAATGTGGACACTTGTTTGGTGGCTGAGGGATGCAGTGAGATTTTTCATACAGGGAAAACAAGAAGAATACTGCAGGTTAGAGCAAATAAAAACAACTTCATAAGAGAGGAACCTGTAGTATCAGTATGCATGCGTGACAAGTTGGTTAGTGACAAACCTGGGAGAAAATTAAAGTTCTGAGACATTTTTCTCAAGAGTAAAATATGGATAATATATTAAAAGCACCTCACAAAGTGCAGGCCCATGGTAAGCATAAATGTTAGTATTCTTTCTCTTCCATCTCTTATATGCACACCTCCTTTCTCTCAAATTTCACAGCAGTCTGTGCATGCAGATGAGCCCACAATAATAAGGATGGTAATGATAACAATATAATCATTACTATTTACAACATTTAATAAGTGCAACTGTTTTATATGTTTTATCTCATTTAATCCTCAAATAGTCCTGTAAGGAGGGTACTAGTATCTCCATTTTACAGATGAGAAAACTGAGATAGAGTTAATTAACTGGCCTAGTTAATTAATGGTGGAGCTGGGATTTGCAAGCAGGCATTCTGATTTTGGATTTGAGGTCTTATCTAATACGATTAGTACTAATGTTACTTCTCTGTATACTGAAATCATATATATATATATATATATATATATATATATATATGAAAAAAATACTTGGAAGGCCTATATTTTATTCACAAAAGTCAAACATTTTCAAACATATTTGTTTATACAATGCTAAGCTTGTTTTCTCTGTAAGTGTGCCACTGTGTACATATGGCCTGGATATTATTTCTTTAAGCAGACTGATTTGCAGATTCACTCACAAATCATTACCAAGCTCCTACTATGTGTCAAGCCTTGTGCTAGGACTTTAAATGGTTGAAAACAATTAGATACCATTCCTGCCTTCCGGGGGTTTACTGTCTAATGAGGATAACAGATTATAATCAATACTATGAAGGAAATGAACAATATGCAATGATGGGAAAGAATAATAAGGGGACAATTTTGATGTTTTTCCTTTACCTTTTTAATCAGGTTGGAAGTTGAAGGTAAGGAATGTGTTTAGGAAAAAATAGAATGACATTGGTAAAATATGGTGAATATTACTCAAATCTCAGCCATGCCTGATACTTTTTGGACTTTAAGCTTATGCTAGTGTATTGGTTATGTCATGAGTGATAACTTTTGTTTAAAATATTATTATAAACACAAATTATAGAATGGAAAAGGTGGTTATGAAATTACAGACAGTATGTTACCACTTTCATCAATGAGCATGTGAGGGAGGGGTCTGGGGAGGGAGGTGCATGTTCAGAAAATAATTTGAAGGATTTGTACCAATGTTTTGGTCACGGTTACCTTCGAAAGATGGAATTATGAATGATATTTTGTTACTTTTCAAAACTACATATTTTCTATACATTTTATCAATTTTAAATATTACATTTAATTTAAAAAAATCACACAATGTATTATATAAAAAAAATTCTTCTGAACCTCTAACCTAGATTCTTATTTCATCTTGCCCACTGAATGAGAACTTGAAGGGGTTGAGAAAGTCA
Source organism: Balaenoptera physalus (assembly GCF_965194825.1). Lineage (NCBI taxonomy): Eukaryota > Metazoa > Chordata > Mammalia > Artiodactyla > Balaenopteridae > Balaenoptera > Balaenoptera physalus. The sequence continues at coordinate 56,409,430 of NC_138887.1, read as the reverse complement.
TTTTTCTCTTTACATTCCAACGTATGCATCAAACAACAAGAGAAAAGGCTAGAGGGTCTCTAAGGCAACTTACAGATACAAAGCACATTGTATTTCTAAAGGATATACATGAGGATTCTAAAGTACTACTTGGATATTAAATTTTAAAAAGTGAGAATAATTCAAAGTTTTATTTATAAATAATATCATCTTTTCCAGTAATAATTTTAATAATTGTGAGCAACTGTCCACTGATTTTCTCTACCTTAATTAAATTTAATGCTTGGATTTTTGTTTGCTTCCTGGTAATATGGATTTTTTTCTAGACACCAAATCTCTGAAGCTTGTACTCCAGTTGCAATCTCTACAATTTTACTTTTCCCATTTTCATTAACCTATGAGGAAAGCAATATCACAAATATTCTTTGTTGTTAATCTGGACTAGCAGTCTAAAGTACTGACAAATCTTTTGTGACCACCATCAACTTCTGAAATGATTAAACATACCAGGTTTATATAAAAGTCTATGATGAGAGTATCAGAGTGAGAAGAAGGGTGCCAGGAGTCAAGAAATTCAGGTGCCTCAAGAACCTAGAAAAGATCTATTTTTACATGCAGCACTGAAAAATTTATCAACACACAGTACTCTGCTGAGCTGGAAAAGAGTGGTAAAGATGGCGGAGTAGGAAGATCATGAGCTCACCTCATCCCACTGGAACACCAAAATTACAACTATTTGCAGAGTAACTATTGATGAGAAAGACTTGAAAAGCAGAAAAGACCTTCTACAACTAAAGATATAAAGAAGGAAGCACAGCGAGATGAGTAGGAGAAGGAGATATGGTAAAGTCAAGACCCATACCTGGGGGTGGGCAACCTACAAATGGGAGGATAATTATAACTGCACAGGTTCTCCCCAAGGAGCAAGGGGTCTGAGCCCCACACTGGGCTCCCCAGCCCAGGGGTTCTGCACTGGGAAGAAAAGACCCCAGAATGTTTGGCTTTGAAGGCCAGTGGGGTGTACTTTTTGGGAGAGCTAGAGGTCTGTAGGAAATAGAGACTCCATTCTTAAAGGATGCACACAAAATCTCACATGCTCCAAGATCCAGGACAAAAGCAGTAATGTGAAAATAGCCTGGGTCAGATCTACCTGCTGATCTTAGAAAGCCTCTAGGAAAGGCAGGAGGCAAGTGAAGCTCATCTTGGGGACACAGACCATGGTGGCAGCTGTTTTGAGGAGCTTGTTCTACCATGAAGACAATGGAGCTAGCAAGTTCCATTTTAAAATCCTCTTCTAGCTTATGAGTACTGGGCCTGGGCCCCACCCACCAGCCTTTCTACACCAGTACTGGGACAACTCAGGCCAAGCAGCTAGCTGGATGAGAACACAGGCCCACCTACCATCAAGCCAGGACGAACCCGGGACCCCAGAGCCCAGGCCCTACACACCAGCAGGCCAACATCAGCTGTGAGACACCTTGGACCCTGTTCCAGGTCCAGGATCCTGCCCCACTCACCAGTGGGCCAATACCAGCTTTGGGACAACCTGGACCCTGCAGCCAGCCATGTCGGGAACTGGCCTGCTAACCAGCGGGCCGTCACTAGATCTGGGACATCCAGCTCTGCAACCACCCACCTCCGGACCCAGTTGCACCCACTAGTGTGCCAGCACTAGCCCCAGGAACCCCTGGGGCTCCACAGACTTCCTCACCCACCAGTGGCCAGACAGCCTCCACACAAGGTAGGGTATGGCAACCACCCAAACCAGGGGCCAGCCATGCCTATCTGACTGACCACAGTAGTCAGCCTGCTATAACAGAAGGGCCCATGCAGCCCACATAGGGGGCACTCCGAGAGCATACAGCTCTGGTGACAAGAGGGGAATGCACTGCTGGGATGCAAAAGACATATCCTACAAAAGTCCACTTCTCCAAGATCAGGAACATAACCAAGTTACCAAATGCATAGAAATAAAAACAGTAAATCAAGCAAAATGAGGTAACAGGGGACTATATTCCAAGTTAAGGAACAAGATAAAAGTACAGAAGAACTAAGTGAAGTGGAGATAAGCAGTCTACCCAAAGAAGAGTTCAAGGTAATTATGATAAAGATGCTCAAAGAGCTTGGGAGAAGAATGGCTGAACAGAGTAAGAAGTTAGAAGTTTTTAACAAAGAGTTAGAAAATATAAAGAAGAACCAAACAGAGCTGAAGAATACAGTAACTGAAATACAAAATACACTAGAAGGAATCAAGAGTAGATTAGATGATACAGAGGAATGGATCAGGGAACTGGAAGCATAATAGTGGAAATCACTAAAGCTGAAGAGATTTTTCAATCTGCAAATCAATCAATGTGATAGAGGATATTAACAAATTGAAGAATAAAAACCATATAATCATCTCAATAAATGTGGGAAAAACTTTTGACAAAATTTAAGGTCCATTTATGATAAAGCCTCTCAACAAAAAAAAAAAAAAAAAAAAAATCCTCTCAACAAAGTGGGTAGGGGGGGAAACATACCTCAACATGGTAAAGGCCATATATGGCAAGCCCACAGCTAACATTATACTCAGCGGTGAAAAGCTGAAAGTATTTTGTCTAAGATTAGTAACAAGACAAGAATACCTATTTTCACTACTTTAATTCAACAGAGTATTGGAAATTCTAGCCACAGCAACCAGACAAGAAAAACAAATAACAAAAATCCAAACTGGAAAAGCAGAACTACAACTGTCACTGTTTGCAGATGATATGATACCATACAAAGTAAATCCCAAAGATGCCACCAAAAAAACTACTAGAACTCATCAACGAATTTGGTAAAGTTGCAGGATACAAAATTAATACAAAGAAATCTGTTGCATTTCTATATATTAACAATGCACTATCAGAAAGAGAAATTAAGGAGACAATTCCATTTGTAATCGTATCAAAAAGAATAAAATACCTAGGAATAAATCTAACTATGGAAGCAAAAGAACTGTACTTGGAAAACTATAAGACACTGATGAAAGACATTAAAGAGAACACAAACAGATGGAAAGATATACTGTGCTCATGAGCTGGAAGAATTAATATTGTTAAAATAATCATACTACCCAGGACAATCCACAGATTCAGTGCAATCCTTATCAAAATACCAATGGCATTTTTCCACTGAACTAGAACAAATAATTCTAAAATTTGTACAGAAACACAAAAGAACCTGAACATAGCCAAAACAATCTCGATAAAGAAGAACAAAGCTGATTTTAGACTATACTACACAACTATGGTATTCAAAACAATACAGTACTGGCACAAAAACAGACACGTAGATCAATGGAATAGAATAGAGAGCCCAGAAATGAACCCACACTTACAAGAGCCATTAATCTACAACAAAGGAGGAAAGAATATACAACGGGAAAAAGACAGCCTATTCAATAAGTGGTGTTGGGGAAACTTGACAGATACATGCAAAAGAATCAAACTGGACTTCTCTTTCATACCATGAACAAAAATATATTCAAAACGGATTAAAGACTTATATGTAAGACCTGAAATCTTAAAACTTCTAGAAGAAAACAGACCGTTTGCTCTTTTACACTGGGCTTAGTAATACGTTTTTGGACATGTCTCCTCTGCCAAGGGAAACAAAAGCAAAAATAAACAAGTGGGACTACATCAAACTAAAAAGCTTTTGCACAGTGAGGGACATTATCAACAAAATGAAAAGGCTGCCTACTAACTGAGAGAAGATATTTGCTAACAATATATCAGATAAGGGGTTAATATCCAAAATATACAAAGAACTTATATAACTCAATAATGAAAAAAACCAACCTGATTAAAAAAGGGCAGAGGATCTGAATAGATGTTTTTCCAATGAAGATATACAGATGGCCAACAGATATATGAAAAGAGGCTTAACATCACTAGTTATCAGGGAAATGCAAATCAAAACCAAAATGAGATTATCACCCGACACCTATCAGAATGGCTACTATCAAAAAGACAACAAATAACAAGTCTTGGCCAGGATGTGGAGAGAAGGGAAACTTCACATATTGTTGGTGGGAATGTAAATTGGTGCAGTCACTAGGGAAAACAGTATGGAAATTCCAAAAAAAATTAAAAATAGAACTATTATATGAGCCAGCAACTCCACTCCCAGATATTTATTCAAAGAAATTGAGAATGCTAATTAGAAAAGATATGTGCACCATTATGTTCACTGTAGCATTATTTACAATAGCCAAGATATGTAAACAACCTAAGTGCCCATCTGTAGATGAATAGATAAAGAAGAGGTGGTATATATATACAACGGACTATTACTCAGCCATAAAAAAGAATGAAATCTTGCCATTTGCAGCAACATGGATAGACCTACAGGGAATTATGCTAAGTGAAATAAGTCAGACAGAGAAAGACAAATACTGTATCATTTCACTTACACATGGAATCTGAAAACCAAAACAAATGAACAAATATGACAAAACAGAAACAGACTCATAGATACAAAGGACAAACAGCTAGTTGCCAGAGGGGCTGGGAGTGGGGGAGGAAGAGAAATATGTGAGCAAAATAAAGAGATACAAACTTCTAGTTGCAAAATAAATGTCATGAGTATGAAATATACAGTGTGGGGAATATAGCCAGTACTTATGTATTATCTTTGTAGGTTGACGGATGGTAACTAGACTTATCCTGGTGCTCATTTTGAAATGTATAGAAATACCAAATCACTATGTAACAGGAACTAACATAGTGTTGTAGTAAATTATACTTCAAAAACAAACAACTCAAAGAGATCAGATTCACTGTTACCAGAGGTAGTGGGTCGGGGGAGGGGGAATTGGATGATACAGTTATAAAATAAATAAATACTACGGATGTAATGTACAATATGATAAAGGTAATTAACACTGCTGTATGTTATATACCAATATGAAAGTTAAGGGACTGAACCCTAAGAGGTCTCATCACAAGGAAAAAAAATTTTCCTATTTCTTTAATTTTTATCTATATGAGATATGTTCACTGAACTTGCTGTGATAATCATTTCATGATGTAAGTCAAATCATTATGCTGTACACCTTAAACCTGTAAAGTGCTACAGGTCAATTATATCTCAATAAAACTGGAAGAAAAAAAGTCTATGATGAGGTCATAGGGGAAATTCCAAAAGATCTGGCTAGAACATAAATGGAAAACAGCAAAACAGATCTCAAAATAAGCTAAAAGAAATGTATACACAAGTCTTTAAAAATGGCATCATTCCTCCATGTATAGACGTATGAAAATTTCCATTTACAGTTGAAGCTATCAATTTCCTTCTTTCCTTGTGAAGTCACCACAAGTTTGCCAGGTGGACTGAGCCTTGACGGAAAGTTATGCTCCTCTCAAGGCAGCTGATTCTCCATCATTCTTTTTCCCACTTTCCTTTTCCTTTTTCCTCCCTTTATCCATTGAGGTCTAGGTGCTAACAACTTCGCTGCATCTGATCTCATAGTCCTACCCATAGTACTTCTGTAATAAGTCCTTTGTGAATAAACCCACCTCAAGGTATCCTTACTTGAGTTAATCTGTCTCCTGTTAGGACCCTTACTAATGTGCAAATGTTAGATTTCATTTGACTTTGAAATAAGATAAGTTTTATTTGGTAGGGTAGATTCATATAAACACAGATATACCTATCAGACATGGCTTTTTGTTGCTAAGACTGCAGTCTTCAAAGAGAATTTGAGCAAAAAGAAAAATCATTTTCAATATGAGGTATTTAATATTTATGTGTTCAAAATAGAGAACAGAAAAAGGAATGTATTGGTTTACTGAGAGGAAATGGAGAAAGAATTTGAAATCTTTTCCAAATAGATAATAAATTTGAGCTCTGGCCTAACTTAGCTATGACACTTGAAATCATATTTACAAGGTTAGAGTTTTAAAAAGTTATAAATCTTGACCAAGATTATGTGTCTCAACATTGAAATCATTTTGAAAAAGCACTCAATAGTTATATAAAAATATCACCCTAATAAAAAAAATTGTGAAAACCACAATGATATTTGCTCAACCTCGTAGGTGTATTTGTTGGTGGTCTAAAGCTGTCTGCCAAAGAAAGCTCTTTTTGTGCTGTAAATTGACCAAAGGCCAAATGCTAATGGGAATGAAGACCTGATCTGCTTTGGAAGTGGCTCTTGCCCATAATGAATCAGAGATGGCTTGAAGGAAGATAAGGGGAAGCTGATCATACTTTTGTCCATTTATGGAGATCCTACACGAAAATATTACATTACATCCTTTGAGAAAGTATTTAAACCACTATTCCTGGGACAGAGACTTTTTTTTGTACAGCTTTATTGAAATATAATTCACATACCATACAATTCACCCATTTAAAATACACAATTCAATGTTTTTCAGTATACTCACAGATATGTGCACAATTACCACATTAAATGTTAGAACATTTTCATTCCCTCTAAAAGACACCCTGTATCCTTTAGATATTCTCCCCTTAGTCCCTAATCTCCAAATCTCCTTGTCTTACTCTATCCCCAGCAATTACTAATCTACTTTCAATATCTATAAAATTCCCTATTCCAGATATTTCATATAAATGGAATCATATGATATGTCACCTTTTGTGACTTGCTTCTTTCACTTAGTATAGTGCTTTTAAGGTTCATCTGTATTGTAGCATGCATCAATACTTTATTCCTTTTTATGGATGAATAATAATTCATTGCATGAATATATTATATTTTGTTTATTTATCCAATGATGGACATTTTGGTTGTTCCCACCTTTTGGCTTCTATAAATAATGTTGCTATAAACATTAATGTGCAAGTCTTTGTTTGACCACATGCTTTCATTTCTCTTGGAAACTTACCTAGGAGTGGAATTTCTAGGTCATATGCTAACTCTATGTTTAATCATTTGAGGAATTGCCAGACTATTTTCCAAAATGGAAACATTTTTATAATCCAACCAGCAAGGTACAAGGGTTATGATTACTTTACATCTTCTTCAACACTTATTATTAATCTCACCTTTTGATGTTAGCTATCCTAGTGGATGGGGAGTGGTAGTTCCTTGCAGTTTTGATTTGCATTTCCTTGACCAGCAACGATGTCAAGCACTTTCGCATGTGCTTATTGGCCATTTGTATATTTTCTAAGGAGAAATATCTATTCAGAACCTTTCCTCATTTTTGAATTGGGTATTCAACTTCTTGTTATTGAGATGTAAGAGTTCTTTATATATTGTAGATATAAGTCCCTTATCAGATACATGATTCACAATTACTTTCTCTTATCTGTATGCTTCCATTTCACTTTCTGGATAGTGTTCTTTGAGGCACAAGTTTTTAATTTTGATGAAGTTTAATTTACATATTCTTTTCTTTTGCTGCTCATGCTACTGGTGTCTTTTTTTTTTTAACATCTTTATTGGAGTATAATTGCTTTACAATGGTGTGTTAGCTTCTACTTTATAACAAAGTGAATCAGCTATACATATACATATATCCCCGTATCTCCTCCCTCTTACGTCTCCTTCCCACCCTCCATATCCCAGCCATCTAGGTGGTCACAAAGCACGGAGCTAATCTCCCTGTGCTATGTGGCTGCTTCCCATTCGCTATCTATTTTACATTTGGTAGTGTATATATGTCCATGCCACTCTCTGACTTTGTCCCAGCTTACCCTTCCCCCTCCCTGTGTCCTAAAGTCAATTCTCTACATCTGCGTCTTTATTGCTATCCTGCCCCTAGGTTCATGAGAACCATTTTTTTTTAAGATTCCATATATACGTGTTAGCATACGGTATTTCTTTTCTCTTTCTGACTTACTTCATTCTGTATGACAGACTCTAGGTCCATCCACCTCACTACAAATAACTCAATTTCATTTCTTTTTATGGCTGAGTAATATTCCATTGTATATATGTGCCACATCTTCTTTAGCCATTCATCTGTCTATGGACACTTAGGTTGCTTCCATGTCCTGGCTATTGTAAATAGAGCTGCAATGAACTTTGTGGTACATGACTCTTTTTGAATTACGGTTTTCTCAGGGTATATGCCCAGTAGTGGGATTGCTGGGTCGTATGGTAGTTCTATTTTTAGTTTTTTAAGGAACCTCCATTCTGTTCTCCATAGTGGCTGTATCAATTTACATCCCCACCAACAGTGCAAGAGGGTTCCCTTTCCTCCATATCCTCTCCAGCATTTATTGTTTGTAGATTTTTTGATGATGGTCATTCTGACTGGTGTGAGGTGATACCTCATTGTAGTTTTGATTTGCATTTCTCTAATGATTAGTGATGTTGAGCACCCTTTCATGTGTTTGTTGGCAATCTGTATATCTTCTTTGAAGAAATGTCTATTTAGGTCTTCTGCTCATTTTTGGATTGGATTGTTTGTTTTTTTGATATTGAGCTGCATGAGCTGTTTGTAAATTCTGGAGATTAATCCTTTGTCAGTTGCTTCATTTGCAAATATTTTCTCCCATTCTGAGAGGTGTCCTTTCCTCTTGTTTATATTTTCCTTTGTTGTGCAAAAGCTTTTAAGTTTCATTAGGTTCCTTTTATTTTTATTTCTATTTCTCTAGAAGGTGGGTCAAAAAGGATCTTGCTGTGATTTATGTCATAGAGTGTTCTGCCTATGTTTTCCTCTAAGAGATTTAGAATATCTGGTCTTAGATTTAGGTTTTAATCCATTTTGAGTTTATTTTTGTGCATGGTGTTAGGGAGTGTTCTTATTTTATTCTTTTACATGCAGCTGTCCAGTTTTCCCAGCACCACTTATTGAAGAGGCTGTCTTTTCTTCATTGTATAGTCTTGCCTCCTTTATCAAAAATAAGGTGACCATATGTGCATGGGTTTATCTCTGGGCTTTCTATCCTGTTCCATTGATCTATGTTTCTGTTTTTGTGCCAGTACCATACTGTCTTGATTACTGTAGCTTTGTAGTATAGTCTGAAGTCCAGGAGCCTGATTCATTCAGCTCCGTTTTTCTTTCTCAAGACTGCTTTGGCTATTCGGGGTCTTTTGTGGTTCCATATAAATTGTGAAATTTTTTATTCTAGTTCTGTGAAAAATGCCATTGGTAGTTTGACAGGGATTGCACTGAATCTGTAGATTGCTTTGGGTAGTAGAGTCATTTTCACAATGTTGATTCTTCCAATCCAAGAACATGGATTTACAGTCTTACAGTTTTCTGCATACAGGTCTTTTGTCTCCTTAGGTAGGTTTATTCCTAGGTATTTTATTCTTTTTGTTGCAGTGGTAAATGGGAGTGTTTCCTTAATTTCTCTTCCAGATTTTTCATCATTAGTGTATAGGAACGCAAAAGATTTCTGTACATTAATTTTGTATCCTGCTACTCAACCAAATTCATTGATCAGCTCTAGTAGTTTTCTGGTAGCATCTTTAGGATTCTCTATATATAGTATCATGTGATCTGCAAACAGTGACAGTTTTACTTCTTCTTTTCCGATTTGGATTCGTTTCATTCCTTTTTCTTCTCTGATTGCTGTGGCTAAAACTTCCAAAACTGTGTTGAATAATAGTGGTGACAGTGGACAACCTTGTCTTGATCTTGATCTTGGGGGAAATGGTTTCAGTTTGTCACCATTGAGAATGATGTTGGCTGTGGGTTTGTCATATATGGCCTTTATTATGTTGAGGTAAGTTCCCTCTATGCCTACTTTCTGGAGGGTTTTTATCATAAATGGGTGTTGAATTTTGTCAAAAGTTTTTTCTGCATCTACTGAGATGATCATATGGTTTTTATCCTTCAATTTGTTAATATGGTGTATCACATTGATTGATTTGTATATACTGAAGAATCCTTGCCTTCCTGGGATAAACCCCCACCTGATCACGGTGTATGATCCTTTTAATGTGCTGTTGGATTCTGTTTGCTAGTATTTTGTTGAGGATTTTTGCATCAATGTTCATCAGTGATATTGGCCTGTAGTTTTCTTTCTTTGTGACATCTTTGTCTGGTTTTGGTATCAGGGTGATGGTGGCCTCACAGAATGAATTTGGGAGTGTTTTTCCCTCTGTTATATTTTGGAAGAGTTTGAGAAGGACAGGTGCTAGCTCTTCTCTAAATGTTTGATAGAATTCCCCTGTGAAGCCATCTGGTTCTGGGTTTTTGTTTCTTGGAAGGTTTTTTAATCACAGTCTCAACTTCAGTGCTTATGATTGGTCTGTTTATATTTTCTATTTCTTCCCGGTTCAGTCTCAGAAGTTTGTGCTTTTCTAAGAATTTGTCCATTTCTTCCAGGTTGTCCATTTTATTGGCATATAGTTGCCTGTAGTAATCTCTCATGATCCTCTGTATTTCTGCAGTGTCAGTTGTTACTTCTCCTTTTAAATTTCTAATTCTATTGATTTGAGTCTTCTCCTTTTTTTTCTTGATGAGCTGGCTAATGGTTTATCCATATTGTTTATCTTCTCAAAGAACCAGGTTTTAGTTTTATTGATCTTTGCTATTGTTTCTTTCATTTCTTTTTCATTTATTTCTGATCTGATCTTTATGATTTCTTTCCTTCTGCTAACTTTGGGTTTTTTTTCTTTTTTTGTCCTTCTTTCTCTAATTGCTTTAGGTGTAAGGTTAGGTTGTTTATTTGAGATGTTTGTTCTTTCTTGAGGTAGGAATGTATTGCTATAAACTTCCCTCTTAGAACTGCTTTTGCTGCATCCCATAGGTTTTGGGTTGTCGTCTTTTCATTGTCATTTGTTTCTAGGTATTTTTTGATTTCCTCTTTGATTTCTTCAGTAATCTCTTGGTTATTTAGTAGTGTATGGTTTAGCTTCCACGTGTTTGTATTGCTTACAGATTTTTTCCTGTAACTGATATCTAGTCTCATAGCGTTGTGGTCGGAAAACATACTTGATACGATTTTAATTTTCTTAAATTTACCAAGGCTTGATTTGTGACTCAAGATATGATCTATCCTGGAGAATGTTCCATGAGCACTTGAGAAGAATGTGTATTCTGTTGTTTTTGGATGGAATGTCCTATAAATATCAATTAAGTCCATCTTGTTTAATGTATTATTTAAAGCTTGTGTTTCCTTATTTATTTTCATTTTGGATGATCTGTCCATTGGTGAAAGTGGGGTGTTAAAGCCCCCTACTATGATTGTGTTACTGTCGGTTTCCCCTTTTATGGATGTTAGCATTTGCCGTATGTATTGAGTTGCTCCTATGTTGGGTGCATAAATATTTACAATTGTTATATTCTCTTCTTGGATTGATCCCTTGATCATTATGTAGTGTCCTTCTTTGTCTCTTGTAATAGTCTTTATTTTAAAGTCTATTTTGTCTGATATGCGTATTGCTACTCCAACTTTCTTTTGATTTCCATGTGCATGGAATATCTTTTTTCATCCCCTCACTTTCAGTCTGTATGTGTCCCTAGGTCTGAAGTGGGTCTCTTGTAGACAGCATATGTACAGGTCTTGTTTTCGGATCCATTCAGCCAGTCTATGTCTTTTGGTTAGAGCATATAACCCATTTACATTTAAGGTAATTATCGATATGTATGTTCCTATTACCATTTTCATAATTGTTTTGGGTTTGTTATTGTAGGTCTTTTCCTTCTCTTGTGTTTCCTGCCTAGAGAAATTCCTTTAGCATTTGTTGTAAAGCTGGTTTGGTGGTGCTGAATTCTCTTAGCTTTTGCTTGTCTGTAAAGGTTTTAATTTCTCCGTTGGATCTGACTGAGATCCTTGCCGGGTGGAGTAATCTCGGTTGTAGGTTTTTCCCTTTCATCACTTTAAATATGTTCTGCCAGTCCCCTCTGGCTTGCCAAGTTTCTGCTGAAAGATCACCTGTTAACCTTATGGGGATTCCCTTGTATGTTATTTGTTGTTTTTCCCTTGCTGCTTTTAATATTTCTTCTTTGTATTTAATTTTTGATAGTTTGATGGATATATGTATTGGTGTGATTCTCCTTGGATTTATTCTGTCTGGGACTCTCTGCGCTTCCTGGACTTGATTAACCATTTCCTTTCTCATATTAGGGAAGTTTTCAACTATAATCTCTTCAAATATTTTCTCAGTCCCTTTCTTTTTCTCTTCTTCTTCTGGGACCCGTATAATTCGTAGGTTGATGCCTTTAATATTTTCCCAGAGGTGTCTCAGATTGTCCTCAATTCTTTTCATTCTTTTTTCTTTATTCTGCTCTGCAGTAGTTATTGCCAGTATTCAATCTTCCAGATCACTTATCCATTCTTCTGCCTCATTTATTCTGCTATTGATTCCTTCTAAAGAATTTTTTATTTCATTTATTGTGTTGTTCATCATTGTTTGCTCTTTAGTTCTTCTAGGTCTTTGGTAAACATTTCTTGTATTTTCTCCATTCTATTTCCAAGATTTTGGATCATCTTTACTATCATTACTCTGAATTCTTTTTCAGGTAGACTGCCTGTTTCCTCTTCATTTGTTTGGTCTGGTGGGTTTTTACCTTGCTCTTTCATCTGCTGTGTGTTTCTCTGTCTTCTCATTTTGCTTAACTTACTGTGTTTGGGGTCTCCTTTTCGTAGGCTGCAGGTTTGTAGTTCCCGTTGTTTTTGGTGTCTGCCCTCAGTGGCTAAGGTTGGTTTAGTGGGTTGTGTAGGCTTCCTCTTGGAGGGGACTGGTGCCTCTGTTCTGGTGGATGAGGCTGGATATTGTCCTTCTGGTGGGCAGGATCACGTCTAGTGGTGTGTTTTGGGGTGTCTGTGTACTTATTGTGATTTTAGGCAGCCTCTCTGCTAGTGGGTGGGGTTGTGTTCCTGTCTTAATAGTTGTTTGGCATAGGGTGTACAGCACTGTAGCTTGATGGTCGTTGAGTGGAGCTGGGTCTTAGCATTGAGACTAAGATCTCTGGGAGAGCTCTCGTCATTTGATATTATGTGGAGCCGGGAGGTCTCTGGTGGACCAATGTTCTGAACTCAGCTCTCCCACCACAGAGGCACAGGCCTGACAACTGGCTGGAGCACCAAGACCCTGTCAGCCACGTGGCTCAGAAGATAGTGGAGAAAAAAAGAAAGAAAAAGACAAAATAAAATAAAGTTTTTAAAAAATAAAAAATATATTAAAAAGTAAAAAATTAAAAATTAAAAATAAAAAGAAAGAAAAAGAGGAACCAAACCAAAAAACAAATCCACCAATGATAACAAGCGCTAAATACTATACTAAAAAAAACAAAAACAAAAAAATAAACAAAAAAAAAACGGACAGACAGAACCCTAGGACAAATGTTAAAAGCAAAGCTATACAGAGAAAATCACACGAAGTCCACTGCCTCAATTTTGGGGTGATTCGTTGTCTATTCAGGTATTCCACAGATGCAGGGTACATCAAGTTGATTGTAGAGATTTAACCCGCTGCCCCTGAGGCTGCTCGTTGAAATTTCCCTTTCTCTTCTTTGTTCGCACAGCTCCTGGGGTTCAGCTTTGGATTTGGCCCCGCCTATGCGTAGGTCACCTGAGGGCGTCTGTTCTTCATGCCCGTCTCTGGTGTCCATGCTGATTGCGGCAGCTTGCGCCTGTCTCTGGAGCTTGTTTAGGCGGTGCTCTGAATCCCCTCTCCTCGTGCACCCCGAAACAATGGTCTCTTGCCTCTTAAGCAGCTCCAGACTTTCCTGGACTCCCTCCTGGCTGGGTGTGGTGCACCAGCCCCCTTCAGGCTGTGTTCACGCAGCCAACCCCAGTCCTCTCCCTGGGATCTGACCTCTGAAACCCTAGCCTCAGCCCCCAGCCCCCGCATGCCCCGGCGGGTGAGCAGACAAGCGTCTCAGTCTGATGAGTGCTGGTCAGCACCGATCATCTGTGCGGGAATCTCTCCACTTTGCCCTCTGTACCCCTATTGCTGCTGCGCTCTCCTCTGTGGCTCTGAAGCTTCCCCCCCGCCACCCCCCAACTCCGCCAGTGAAGGGGCTTCCTAGTGTGTGGAAACCTTTCCTCCTTCACAGCTCCCTCCCAGAGGTGCACGTCCTGTCCCTATTCTTTTGTCCCTGTTTTTTCTTTTTTCTTTTGCCCTACCCAGGGACGTGGGAAGTTTCTTGCCTTTTGGGAAGTCTGAGGTCTTCTGCCAGCATTCAATAAGTGATCTGTAGGAGTTGTTCCACATATAGATGTATTTCTGATGTATTTGTGGGGAGGAAGGTGATCTCCACGTCTTACTCCTCCGCCATCTTGAAGTTCTCCTACTGCTGTCTTATATAAGAATTCAGTGCCAAATTAAGAAACCAAGATCTACCCCTATGTATTCTCCAGAGAAGTTTATAGTTTTAGATCTTACATTCAGGTCTTTGACTCAAGTTAATTTTGGTATATGGTATAAGGTAAGGTTCCAATTTCATTCTTTATATGTGGGTGGCTTGTCCAGTTGTTGCAGCACTATCTGTTCAAAAGACTCATTTTCCCATTTAATGGTCTTGGTGCCCTTGTCAAAATCAGTTGACCAGAGACAGATGGGTTTCTAATTTCTATTCCATTGATCTATATGTCTATCCTTATCTAAGTGCCACACTGTCTTGATTACTTAGTGCTTTATACTAAGTTTGGAAATTGGGAAGTGTGATTATTCCAAATTTGTTCATCTTTTTCATGATTGTTTTGGCTGTCCTGGATCCTGTGCCATTCCATATGAATTTTAGAATCAGCTTGTCAATTTCTACAAAGAAGCCAGCTGTGCTCTGAAAGTGATCACACTGAGTCTATAGATTAATTTGGGGAGTATTACCTTCTTAACAATTAAAGATTTTTCAATCTATGAACATGAAATATTTAATTTAGAGTTTCTTTAATTTCTTTCAACAATGTTTTGTAGTTTTCAGAGTATTAGTTGAGGTTTGAATTTTGTTTAATTCCTAGTATTTTATGATGCTATTATTATATAAATGAAATTGTTTCCTTCATTTCATTTTTTTGATTCTTAATTGCAAATGTTAGAAATACAACTGATTTTTTTTTTTACAACTGATTTTTATATAATGTTCTAGTATCTGACAAGCATGCTCATTTATCAGTTCTAATAGTATTTTAGTAGATTTATAAAAATTCATAAATACAAGATCATGTTATGTAAGAATAGAGATAATTTTACTACTTTCTTCCCCAACTGGGTGCATTTTATTTATTTTTCTTTCCTAACTGCCCTAGCTGGAACCCCTAGTACAATGTTGTATAGAAATAATGAAAGTGGACATCCTTGTTTTATCTGTTCTTAGGGGGAA
The DNA here is from genome assembly GCF_965194825.1 of Balaenoptera physalus. Lineage (NCBI taxonomy): Eukaryota > Metazoa > Chordata > Mammalia > Artiodactyla > Balaenopteridae > Balaenoptera > Balaenoptera physalus. Next base: position 56,394,224 of record NC_138887.1, on the reverse strand, counting down.
AAGTATCTAGTCTTTCACCATTACATATGATATTAGCTGTGGATTTTTTTAAACAGATGCCCTTTATCATGTTGAAAATTTTTATACTAGTTTGTTGAATGTTTTTAATCATGAAAAGATATTAGAATTTGCTGAATGGTCTTTTCTGTGTCTGTTGAGAATATCATGTGATTTTTGGTTTTACTCTAGTGATATGATGTATTACTTTAATTGATTTTCAGTTGTTAAACCAACTTACATTCTTAGGATAAATAACACTTAGTCATGGTGTATAATTCATTGTATATGTTGCTGGATTTGATTTGCTAGTTTTTTGTTGAGGATTTTTATATCTATATTCATAAAAGATACTGGTTTATAGTTTTCTTTTCTTGTTCTGTCTTTGTGTGGGGTTTTGGTGTCATGGTAATACTGACCTCATAGAATGAGTTAGGAAGTACTCCCTCCTCTTTTATTTTTTGGAACAGTTTGTGAATAATTAATACTAATTTATTAACTGTTGGATAGAATTCATTAATGCAGCCATCTGGGCCTGCACTTTTCTTTGTTTGTAGATTTTGAATATTATTTTAATTTCTTTACTTATCAATTCAGATTATCTATTTCTTTATGAGTCAATTTCTGTAGTTTGTGTCTTTCTACAAATTTATCCACTCCATCTAGTTCATCTAATTTATTGGCAAATAACTTTTCATAGTATTCTTTTATAGTCTTTTTTTTTTTTTTCTGTATGGAAAGTACTAATATCCCTTCCTGCATTTCTGAGTCTAGTAATTTGAATCTTCTCTTTTTCTTGGTCAGTCTAAAGGTTTATTAATTTTGTTGATTAATTAAAGAACCAGGTTTTGGTTTCCTTGATTTTCTATTCTGTATTTTGCTAATTTCTGCTTTAACATTTATTTTTTTTCCCTTCCTTTAGTTTGCTTTAAATTTACTTTGCTCTTTTTTTTCCCACTGTCTTAAGATGGAAGGTGAGTTTATTGATTTGAGATCTTTCCCCCTTTTAAAAAATACATATTCAACGTTATTACTTTGCCATTTTTTTCTAAGCACTGCAACCTATAAATTTGGAATTTTTGTCTTTATTTTCATTCATCTCAATTTCCCTTTTGATTTTTTTCTTTGACCTATTGGTTATTTTGGAGTATGTTGTTTAATTCATATATTAGTGGGGTTTTCAAATGTCTATTGTTATCAATTTCTAATTTTGTTCCATTGTAGTCAGAAATCATACTTCAAATTATTTCTGCCTTTTCAATTTTACTGAGGTTTGTTTTATGGCCTAGCATATGGTCTATCCTGGAGAATGTTCCTTGTGCTCTTGAGAAGAATGTATAGTCTCTTGTTGTTAGATGGAGTGTTGTACATATATTATATAGATTTTTTCTTTATAGGTGTTTGTTCAGATGTTATATAGTAGTTCATAGCGTTGTTCAAATGTTCTATTTCCTTGTTGAGCTTCTACCTGGCTGTTCAACCATTATTGAAAGTAGAGTACAGATGTATCTGACTATTTTTGAATGGTCTATTTCCCCCTTAATTTCTGTCAGTTTTTGTTTCACATATTTTGGTACACTATGTTATGTGCATATATATTTATAATAATTATATCCTACTGATGGGTTGATCCTTTATCATTATAAAATGTCCCTCTGTATCTCTAATAAACAGTCTTTTTGTAAAGTCTGTTTTTCTTTGTGATATTAGTATAGTCACTCCAGCTGTCTTGTGATCGCTGTTTGTATATCTTCTCCCAGTCTTCTATTTTCAATCTATTTTTATCTTTGAATCTAAAGTATATCTTCTATAGTAGTATAGAGCTGGATTATGATTTTTTAGTTTGTTTGTTTTTCCTTTCTGACAATCTCTGTCTTTTGATTAGGCTTTTAATCCATTCACATTTAATATCTTTTTTATATAGTTGGATTTATGTTTGCCATCTTACTTTTTTGTTTTGTTTTTTTGGTATGTCTCATATCTTTTTTGTATCTCTTTACTGCTTTTTTGCAAGTGAATATTTTCTAATATAGTATTTCAATTAATTAAATGATTTAATTACTTCAATGACTTTTCCACTATATTTTCTTGAGTGATGTCAGTATTTGCCCTAAGGCCTACCACATACGTCTTTATTTATAAGAATCAGCTTCAAATTTAGTTTAACTCAATTCCAGTGAGCCATAAAAGTATTACTCTTGTAACTCTATTCCCTTTTCTAACCTTTTGTGATATTATTTTCATATTATTTATATTATATATCTATAAATGTTAATAATATTTTAACATTACATTTAAAATTATTACATTATATAATTTACTGTCTTTTAAAGAAGTTGAGAGAAAAAAGGAGAGCAAATAAGTATAGCTTTTGCTAATTAACCTTATTTATAATTTCTGGATCTCTTCATTTGTTCCTGTGGATCAAGCTACTATTTGGAATTAACTTCCTAGCCAAAACAGCTTAGATTACTCACCTCTGTTGTATTATTTTGCCAAATGTATCACATATGTATATGTTATAGGTCAAACAATACATTACATGTATAATGTTTTATACAATAGCTTTTAAAATCAGTTAAGAAAGGAGAAGAAATATATAAATATGCTATATTATATAGTTACATTATTATCTTTATTATTGTTTTTCATATGTTCATGTGAACTCAAGTTACTGTCTGGGGTCAACTGCTTTCAACCTAAAGATTTTCTTTTAGTATTTCATATCATGTGGGTTTGTTAGCAACAAATCCTCATGCTTTTATTTGGGAATATGCTTATTTTGCCTTCATTTATAAATCACAGTTTTGCTCAATACAGAATTCTTAGTGACATTTTTTTCTTTGGGCACTTTTAGTATGTTATCCCCCCCCTTTTTTGGCTTCCACTGTTCTGATGGGGAGTCACCTATTAATCTTACTGGAATTCCATTGTAAATTAGAGTGGTTTTTCTTCTTGCTGATTGCAAGATTTTCTCCTTATCTTTGGATTCAATATTTACACTGTGATGTGTCTGATTGTGGATCTCTTTGTGTTTATACTCTTTGGAATCTGTTGAGTTTCCTAGATGTGTAGATTAATGTTTTCAATAAATTTGGGAAGTTTTTAGCCATCATTTTTTAAAAATAGTTTTTATGCTTCTTTCTCCTTTCCTTCTGGTACTCCTATTATGCTTATTTTGGTGTACTTGATAATGTCTCATTATTTCTCTGCATTGCATTTTTCTTAATTTTTTTCTTTATTCTTCAGATTGCATAATCTTGATCAATCAATTTTCAAGTCACTAATGTAGTTCAAATCTACTGAATTTTTCACTTCAGCTACTGCATCTTTTAGCCCCAGTATTTAAATTCGGTTCTTTCAAAAAACCTAATTTCTACCTCTTATAGACATTGTCTGTGTGGACAAAGAATGTCGCCTGCCATATAGGTAAACAAAGGGTGTTCTGGCCATCAAGCCATCAGTCACTGCAGCCGCCCTGACTGTGCACCCTGAGGGGATTCAGTATGGAAAGAAACAGGACAGTTAAGGTGCATATCAAAGAAATGATTTCAGTGAGCCCAGAAACTTGCATATTCCCATACATAGAAAGTGCTAAATTCATCAACTTGAGACATCTGGTATTTCTTTAGTTAACAGTAATCTTTTGATGTTCTGCCTACCTGGTTTTTGTTGCAGAGACTCCTATATATCCTTTACCTCTTTGAAACAGTACCTCAGAGCTATCTGAAAGTCTGTCTCCCAGGCTTAAGTCCTCAGTAAGTCCGCTGAATAAAATGTAATATTCAACTTTTAGGTTGTCCATTTTTTTAAATAGACGTCTTTATGATGTAACATTGTCATCATACCTTTACTTCTTTTATCATGATTTCTTTACTTATTTGAATATATTTATAATGGTTACTTTGAAGATTCTGTCTGTTGAATCTAACATTTGGTTGCAATCACAGGCAGCTTCTGTTGTCCCCTTTTCCCCCCTTGTGTATGGATCATACTTTCTGGCTTCTCTGCAGTTCTAGTTTTTTTTTTTTAATTGGAAACTTGACACTTTAGATAGTATGCTTTGGCAACTCTGGGTACTTCCCTCTTACCCTAGGGGCTTGTTATTGTTATTTGCTTATTTATTTGTTTAGTGATTATTTCAGTGAAGTCAATTTTCCCACTACTACCAATCCCCCACTCCCACCCTCTAGCATGCAGCCTCTGGTGTTGCTCCTCAGAGAACACAACCTTGGATACACCTATAATCACTCTGGGATGACAATGATTTTTGCAGGGTTCTCTTTGTCTCCTTCCATTACCACAACAAGATCTAATACTTGGTAAGCTTATTTGTGCTCTTATTTTCCCTGAAGCATGAACTGCTTGATGGACTGATCCAATCAAACTTGGGACCATCCAGAAAGACACTTCCTGAGATTCCTGTTTGAAATCTGTTCTGATCCAAGGAAGGTACTTCCCAGATGCATCTATGCCTGATTCTCCCCAGCAAAGTACCCAACTTAAAGTTTAGTCTATATCCCCAATGAAGCTATCAGTCTCCTCCCAACTGCCTTTTATCATAACCACCACTGTTTCTGAGACCATCCTTCACTCTAAACTTCTCCACATTATATTGCAAATGAAGTCAGTTCCTGTGGGAAGAGATGTGGAGCTCTCTATTTTATAACGTGTTTTTTTTTTTCCCACTGCAAAATCTCTGAGCTACAGCTCTGAAGCAGAAGTGGGGACAATAGGATACTTCTCTCTGAGTAACACCTCCACTTTGTGAGCTGAATGTTCAATTGATGGGGCAGGGCACAGTAGTTCTAGCAGATTTTGTTGAGTGTTTCTTAATTTGTTCATTAAATGACCTGTGTTTGCCTTCCTTAGAACCACTTCAGAGACTCTGAATGTTCCCCTAGGATCATCTCTGGAGACTTAATTTTTTTAAAACAATTTTTATCAGTTTCACTAGGGAGTGAGTCCACAGAGCTTTCTGTGCTATCATGTCAAAAGTGAAACTTTCATTTTTTCTTTTTTTTTGGTTGAGATTTGGGACTGGATTTACATAATCCAGCCACATTTATTACTTGAAATGTTTGTCCTTTTTTATAGCTTGGATGCAGTCAAGCCACAGAACCAGATAATTGTTATATATAGACATTAAAAAGAGAGTGACCAGTAGAATATTGTGATGAATTAGTTTTGATCAGGTTAGCTAAAGACAAAGACAATCACATGATCTATTAAGAGGAAGTGATAGAAATCAAGACAATAATAAAAATGAGTTAACTAAGAGTACAAATTTCTGTTTTCCCTACAAAAAAGGCCTAAATTTATTCTCTGAAGTCAGCCAGGTTTATGCCTATGAAATGTGCTATTGTTATATGAAGGGAATTTATTTTTTTAGCAGAAGAATTCAGGCCATTTAATTTTATAGTTTCTCTGAAATGAATTAGAAAAATATTACTCTCCTCCATACTTAATAGAATTTCTATTTATTTTTCCCTCCCCATGAGTCACTGATTTTCTAGTTTCTAGACTAGTCACTGAGTTTTGGTTTGAAATATCTGAAGGTCAAATTATTACTTGGCTATAGTGATCCAAGGATTGAAAAAATGTCTAATCACAACATAAATAACCTTTCAGAATCCAAACAAAGTATAATAGAAATGAAATAAGTAAAAATAAACCCCCCCACACAGACAGAAGCATATCAAGAATTATTACAAATGGTTGAATTTCAGGGAAAAATGCTATTACAGATATGTAATCCCTAGTTTCTTATTTTCCCCCAGATTCTTAGATTTAAAGCCAGATTCCTTCATTATTTCTGACCTGATATGAAACACCATCTGGCATGTGAATGTTAAGAGGATCATATGTAAGCAAAATAGATATTTTTTCTCTTTCTGATTCTAAGACTTTTTACAGGCATGTAGATTATTTAGGTTTGAAATGTGAATTACAACCAAATTGATAAAGAGATAGGATAGTTTTTAGTATCAATTTTTTAAAGTAATTACACATTTAAATATTTTAATTGGTATTCTGTAATTCTCTTTTAAATTTTAGCCTTATGACTATTTTCCTTGAAGAAAGATTTAAAATCAAGCCCTCACAAAGCAAATGATAATGTAAATATTTTTATAATTATTTTATGATGTATACACATGTCAAACTGAATCCATAGTTCACCAAATCTACGTTGGCCAAATTTTCCAGATAATTAGCAAATATTTATCAATATCCAGTAGTTTTACTTATAATACATGAGCTGAATCATATGTGAAAAACACATTATGGCATTGGAATTAATTTCTATGATTACTTTTTAGATGAGGAATTTCTGCTGTTTTTAACATTTACTTAGAATCATAAACTTTCAAAGCTGGTAGGTAATAGGTCATGTGGTTAAAATATTTAACTTTAAAGACAAGAAAGCTGAGGTCTACAGTTTACATAATTTATCTAAAGACCTACAGCTATTTAGTGAGGCATCCAGGGTTAGACTACAGGTTGCCAAAGTCTTGGTCCATTCTACTTTGAACCCTACTATGCTTCTTTCATAACCTTGATGAACTCCTGTCCAGAAAATCTCACTTTGGAGGGTTTGAGATATATATGGTTGCTTCATTCTCACTTACACCACACTGGAAACTGAAACTAGATTTACACTTTAAAAAAGGTTCCCTTTTCTTAAATTTTTACCCAATCACAATGGCTAAGTGTTTGAGTTTCAAAACAATTCCGAAATGTGCAAGCTACTAGAGAAATCTATGAGCAAATAGCCAAACAAAACTAGCCAATTTAAATTTAAAAAAATAGACTACAATAAAAATAAACAAAAATGTTTTTTTAAGGTCAATTCACCAGGAAATAAGAGTCAACTGAGTTTCCATTTCAAGTATGGAATAACTAAGGCTCACTGGGTTCTACCCTGATAAAATTACACAAGAAGGAGAGGAGAAAAGGAAGGTGAAAGAAGGGAGAAAGAGAATCAGTAATCTTGTTTGTTGTTCCAGTCCTTTATGCTGGACTCCATGAAAAAAATATGCAAATACCAAATGCATGGAACAAGCGTGTATGATTTATATACATCACATATAAACATATGTAATATTTATTCATCATTTCTTTAAAACAGAAAACCACAGGAAAAACAATGGGACACTTAAAACTTGAAGTTCTGTCAAAGTTTGATCTACTCTTTTTCACCTCTTGCATAGAAGATCACATCTGTCTTCAGAGTTCTGGACAACTATGTGTGCTACTGAAAAATATTAAATAATTTAGCAAATTTCATTTGTTGTTGCTAGTTGTGTCTGCCAAGAATATCATCAGTTAAGACAGCATTGGGCTTCCCTGGTGGCGCAGTGGTTGAGAATCTGCCTGCTAATGCAGGGGACACGGGTTCGAGCCCTGGTCTGGGAAGATCCCACATGCCGCGGGGCAACTGGGCCCGTGAGCCACAACTACTGAGCCTGCGCGTCTGCAGCCTGTGCTCCACACAAGAGAGGCCGTGATAGTGAGAGGCCTGCGCACCGCGATGAAGAGTGGCCCCCGCTTGCCACAACTAGAGAAAGCCCTCGCACAGAAACGAAGACCCAACACAGCCAAAAAAAAAAAAAAAAAAAAGACAGCATTTATCAAGCCACCGTCTATGCTGATTAGCTACTGTAAAGAGTGATTTAACCACTCATATTCTTTAGGCTCAGAACTCTCAATGTCAGCATCATAGAGAATTTCTGGCTTTGAAGACTAAGGTTATTATGTCATGAGCTTCTGTGGCTCACTAATTCCTCTGAACAACAGGGTTCTTTGTAATTTATTTTTATTTTATTTTATAACTGATGCCTGTTTGCCTAGCGACCACAGGATAGAAACAGCTAGAGTGCATGCTACTGATTATTTCCTCAATTTGAAGGAAATAAATATAGAGGCTGACAACACTGAAGGACAACGACTAAGTTGTTAGTGGACATACTCTGGTACACAGTCCACTTCCCATTGCTAAGTTGTTCTAAGTTGATGTAGAAAATGTACTTATTATTATTTTAATACTTCAACCTTCTGAAGTGGCCTGTCTCTTGTGACTGGGAGTTTCATCTCATTATGTTTTTGTAAAACTGCAGACTCTAATTTGAATAGACACTAAATTTAGTTTGGGTAGTCCAAAAACATCTTTAGAGCTATGTTGATAGCACGCTCACATAAGTGCATGCACACACACGTGCACACACACACAATGTATAATACTACACTGAATGCATCATGATGATGGTTGTCCAAACAGCACTACCCACAATGAAAAGTAGCCTTACTCGTAACAGTAGATCTGAGCAGAAGTATAATTGTCAGATGCTTTTGTCTTTTGTGGCAATCAGAGAAATCATAAGAGAAAAATGACAGTAAGGTTTCCCGGGACAAATGAACATTCAACCTCTGCCATTGTATAGAACGTATTAAACATTAAAGAATATTTTCTATTTCAAAACTCATTACTTCCGTTACTTACAAAGAACATTAAAGCTTAAAACCACCTGACATCAGTTTTCTCTTTCTTTTTTGTTTGTGTGTATGTGTGTTTTCAAATATTTTCCAATGAATAGTGGCAATGAATTGAGAAGAAAAGCATTTAGGATAACTTATAGTAAATTTGACCACACAAATTTCATTAAGAAATTGAGAAAATGATCAGTTGGTACTGGAATTATATATATATATATACACACACACATACATATATACACACATATATATGTATGTGTGTGTATATGTATATATGTGAAATTATACATATATATACACACACGCACATATAATTTTTTTAGTATAATAATGATTTTAAAGGAAGCTTAGACATAATGTAGTCTGGTTCCTACATTTTATAAAGGAGAAAATCAAGGTATATATGTGTAAAAGTATAATTTTATACTGTATATTGCACAAAACAGCAGTATAACACATTTTATATTTATCCCAAATAAATTTAGTTATTTTCTATATTAAAATCAGCAGATTTTATTATTTATTTGTTAAAGATGTTTTCTAATTTTAATCATTCTACATTATTTTACTTGTTCATAAAATTTTCTCATCATTACTGATATATACATATATAATATATATATGGATATGTATATACATATTTATAAATATATCATTCATTTATTTTATTCTATGAAATTTACACCATGGTAGAAATGCAAGAAAACTAAATCATCCAAGGAGAAGATTCTCTGGGTTAATTTTTACGGACTATTGCTTTATCAATAACTACAAGGTATATTTATCTTTTGTTCAATGACTGTCATTCATTCCCAAGAAGTCTGTTGCTAAGTGAAAAGTTCTTAAATAATTTAAAAAAATTAATTGTAGTGAGATAAATTATGCTGTATTCCATCCTAAGCCAAGATAAACAAATAATTTTCACTATTAGAAAAATATATGAACTGAATAATAGAAAGAAGTGTATATGTAATTAATGATAATTCAAAAGTAAATAAACATTAGTTTGTGCATAAACTACAATGTAATGAAATTTAATTTTCTTTGCCAAAAAAACAGAGTAACTTTATAGTGAGAGATGGTTGGTGGAGGAGGTATGAAAAAGTTAGTTCTTGGAAAGTTCATTCTTACTGCACCATTTTCTTCCACCATATATATATTTTTAATTCATACGGGCTCATGCTTCTCCTGTACTAAAACTAAGTAAACTCACAGAGGTTGGGGATTTTTGTTTCCATATATAAGGAGCTAAGATGCCAATCATTCTGTTCTAACAACAAGTAAAAACATGAACAGACTGAAAAAGTCAACTCTTCTTGGATCCCTAAGTGAGAGGAGAACACAGAGCAAATCAGTCTCCAAGACTGGAGAGACAGGCAAATGTAGGGAGTCTAGGCTTATTGGGGCAGAACTTAACTCACAAGCAAAAACTGCTGTGGGAAACAGTGCTGGGGTAGCAAAAGCTAAATGGTAAATGATGAATTGCTGGAGGCTCAGTGAGAAAAACTCAGAAAGTTAAAAATTCCAGGGGCCTCCAGTCATAGGGAGTCCTCTGAATATTGTAAGATTTACCTCCAAGAACTTCACCAGATTCCCACAGTAAATATCAGAGAAAAATCCCGTTGAGCTCTGCACATGCAGTGGGTAAAAGGAACCATTTAAAAATATACCAGAGGATTTTATTCTTTTTTTTTTTTAACATCTTTATTGGAGTATAATTGCTTTACAATGGTGTGATGGTTTCTGCTTTATAACAAAGTGAATCAATTATACATATACACATGTCCCCATACCTCTTCACTCTTGCATCTCCCTCCCTCCCACCCCTCTAGGTGGTCACAAAGCACAGAGCTGATCTCCCTGTGCTATGCGGCTGCTTCCCCCTAGCTATTTATTTTACATTTGGTAGTGTATATATGTCCATGCCACTCTCTCACTTTGTCCCAGCTTACCCTTCCCCCTCAGCGTGTCCTCAAGTCCATTTTCTAGTAGGTCTGTGTCTTTATTCCCATCTTGTCCGTAGGTTCTTCATGACATTTTTTTTTTTTTAGGTTCCATATATATGTGTTAGCATATGGTATTTGTTTATCTCTTTCTGACTTACTTCACTCTGTATGACAGTCTCTAGTTCCATCCACCTCCCTACAAATAACTCAGTTTCATTCCTTTTCATGGCTGAGTAATATTCCATTGTATATATGTGCCACATCTTCTGTATCCATTCATCTGTTGATGGACACTTAGGTTGCTTCCATGTCCTGGCTATTGTAAATAGAGCTGCAATGAACATTGTGGTACATGACTCTTTTTGAATTATGGTTTTCTCAGGGTATATGCCCAGTAGTGGGATTGCTCGGTCGTATGGTAGTTCTATTTTTAGTTTTTTAAGGAACCTCCATCCTGTTCTCCATAGTGGCTGTATCAATTTACATTCCCACCAACAGTGCAAGAGGGTTCCCTTTTCTCTACACCCTCTCCAGCATTTATTGTTTGTAGATTTTTTGATGATGGCCATTCTGACTGGTGTGAGATGATATCTCATTGTAGTTTTGATTTGCATTTCTCTAATGATTAATGATGTTGAGCATTCTTTCATGTGTCTGTTGGCAATCTGTATATCTTCATTGGAGAAATGTCTATTTAGGTCTTCTGCCCATTTTTGGATTGGGTTGTTCGTTTTTTTGTTATTGAGCTGCATGAGCTGCTTGTAAATCTTGGAGATTAATCCTTTGTCAGTTGCTTCATTTGCAAATATCTTCTCGCATTCTGAGGGTTGTCTTTTCGTCTTGTTTATGGTTTCCTTTGCTGTGCAAAACCTTTTAAGTTTCATTAGGTCCCATTTGTTTATTTTTGCTTTTATTTCCATTTCTCTAGGAGGTGGGTCAAAAAAGATCTTGCTGTGATTTATGTCATAGAGTGTTCTGCCTATGTTTTCCTCTAAGAGTTTTAGAGTGTCTGGCCTTACATTTAGGTCTTTAATCCATTTTGAGTTTATTTCTGTGTATGGTGTTAGGGAGTGTTTTAATTTCATTCTTTTACATGTAGCTGTCCAGTTTTCCCAGCACCACTTATCCAAGAGGCTGTCTTTTCTCCACTGTATATTCTGGCCTCCTTTATCAAAGATAAGGTGACCATATGTGCTTGGGTTTATCTCTGGGCTTTCTATCCTGTTCCATTGATCTATATTTCTGTTTCTGTGCCAGTACCATACTGTCTTGATTACTGTAGCTTTGTAGTATAGTCTGAAGTCAGGGAGCCTGATACTTCCAGCTCCATTTTTCTTTCTCAAGATTGCTTTGGCTATTTGGGGTCTTTTGTGTTTCCATACAAATTGTGAGTTTTTTGTTCTAGTTCTGTGAAAAATGCCATTGGTAGTTTGATAGGGATTGCACTGAATCTGTAGATTGCTTTGGGTAGTAGAGTCATTTCCACAATGTTGATTCTTCCAATCCAAGAACATGGTATATCTCTCCATCTATTTGTATCATCTTTAATTTCTTTCATCAGTGTCTTATAATTTTCTGCATACATGTCTTTTGTTTCCTTAGGTAGGTTTATTCCTAGGTATTTTATTCTTTTTGTTGCAGTGGTAAATGGGAGTGTTTTCTTAATTTCACTTTCAGATTTTTCATTATTAGTGTATAGGAATGCAAGAGATTTCTGTGGAGTGTTTTGTTATTTTTAATAAAACCTGTCTTGGGAAGAGGGGATGGACTATTTAGTCACAGCTTAACCTGCTGCAGTATTATTAGAGCTTAACCGGCCAGCAAAAGGGAAATACCCAACTCCAGCCCATTGTAGCCATCCTGAACCACCCAAGAAGGGAGAAAAAAGCAAAAATACTTCTAAAGTTCACAGTCAAGAGAACTAAGAGACTGAGACCTAATGTAGGACTATAGAGTGCTCCCTTCCCCTTACAACTCATTACCACATTACTAAAAGCCAATTTATAGCCATTCCTTTTACTTGGTACATCACATCCCACTATCAAGAAAATTTTACAAGGCATAGAAAAAGGCAAAAAGCAAAATTTGACAAGAAAGAGCAAGCATCAGAACCAGATAGAGAAGAGATGTTGGAATTTTCCAACCAGGAATTTTAAACAACTGTGATTAATATGCTAGTGCTCTAATGAGGACAGTATGCAAGACCAGAGAACATAAGCAGAGAGATGGGAATCCTAACAAAGAACTCCCAAGGAAATTCTAGATGTTAAAAACAAAACAAAACACTGTAACAAAAATTTTAAAAATGCTTTTTATGGGCTTAACTGAACATAATTGAGGAAAGAATCTGAATGAAGACTGAAAAACACAGAACAGAATATCCAAGGACTGTAGGACAACTACAAAAGTTGTAAGATACATGTAATGGGAATATCAGGAGAAGAAAGAGAGAAAGGAAGAGAAGAAATATTTGAAACAATCATGTCTGACAATTTTCCCAAATTAATGTTAGACATCAAACCACAGATCCAGGAAGCACAGAGAACACCAAGCAAGATAAATACCCAGAAAAAACCTATATCCAGGCATATCATTTTCAAATTAGAGAAAATCAAAGACAAAGAAAAAAATCCTGAAAGAAGGCAGAGGAAAAAAAACACCTTAAACCTATAGAGGAACAAAAATAAGAATCACATCCAACTTCTCCTGAGAAATCATGCAAGTAAGAAGAGAGCGGATAAAACACCCAAATTGCTGGGAAAACACCCCCCACCTACCTAGAATTCTGTACCCAGCAAAATTACTCTTCAAAAGTGAGGAGGAAATAAAGACTTTCTTGGACAAACAAAAATAGAGGAAATATATTGCCTGTACACTTGCCTTGTAAGAAATGTCAAAAGGAGTTCTTTAGAGAGAAGGAAAATAATACGGGCCAGAAACTCAGATCTACACAGAGAAAGGGCTGACCAACAAGAAGAAATAAGTGAAGGTAAAAGAAAAACTTTTATTTTTCCAATTCATAATCAATCTAACAGATAACAGTTTATTCAAAATAATTGCAACACTGTATTCATATATATGCTTATGTGTGCTTATATATGTAAAATAAATGACAGCAATGATAAAAGGGATGAGGGGAAGGAATTAGAATTATTTTGTTATTGTAAGGTACCCACACTACGCGTGAAGTGGTATGGTTTCATTTGAAAGTGGACTTTTAATAACCACTAGAGAAAGTTAGAAAAAAAACACAACTATAACTGATATACTAAGGAGAGAAAATGGAATCATATGAAATGCTCGATTAAAATCACAGAAAGCAGAAAAAGAGTGGAAGACAAAAACAGGAACAAAGAACAAGGGCAACAAATAGAAAACAGTAACTAATATTGTAGTTGTTAATCCAACTGTATCAATAATCACTTTGAATGTCAAGGGTCTAAATGCCCTAATTAAAAGACAGAGCTTGCCAGAGAGGATCAAAAACCACAACCCAACTGTATGTTGTCTATGAGAAAACCACTTTGAATATAAGGACACATAGATTAAAAGTAAACAGATGAAGAAAAATATACCATGTTAACACTAATCAAAAGAAAGCAGAAGTAGTTATATTAATATCAGACAGAGCAGACTTTAAAGCACAGAAATTTTTCAGAGATAAAGAAGTGCACTACACAATCATAAAGGCATCAATTCTCCAAGAAGATAAAACAATTCTTAATGTGTATGTGCCTAATAACAGAGTGTCAATTGACATGAGGCAAAAAATGATAGAGCTGCAAGAAAAAATAGATGAATCCACTATCATAGTTGGAGACTTCAACATCTCCTTCTCAGAAGCAGACAGATCTTGGAGGCAGATAATCAGTAAGGACATGGCTGAACTCAACACTACCATCAATCAACTGAATATAATTGACACCTACAGACTATGCCATTGAACAATAGAAGAACACACATTTTTCTCAAGATCACAGGGAACATCACCAAAGTAGACTACATTCTGTGCAATAAAACACACTTTAATTTAAAAAAAATCTTATTCATACAACGTCTGCTCTCAGATCATAATGCAATTAAACTAGAAATCAGTAACAGAAAGATAACTGGAAAATTCCAAAGTACATGGAAAATGAACAATACACTTCTAAATAATACATGGGTCAAAGAATTAAATGAAAATGAAAACACAACTTATTTCTGGGATTCAGCAAAAGCTGTGCTTAGAGGGACATTTACAGCACTGAATGCATACACTACAACAGAAGATCTAAAATCAATAATGTAACTTTTCATCTTAAGAACTAGAAAAAGAAGAACAAATTAAATTCAAAGTTAGTAGAAGAAAACAAAAATAACTAGAGCAGAAACTAATGAAACGGAAAACAGGAAATCAGTATAGAAAAATCTATAAAACCAAAAGCTGGTTTTTTGAAAAGGTCAATAAAATCAATGAGCCAGGCTAACTAGGAAAAAAGAGACAGGGTGCTAATTACTAATATCAGAAAATGAAGGAACGGCTATCACTACAGATGCCACAGAAATTTAAATTTAATTTAAATAGAGGAATATTATGAACACTTCTGTGCTCACAAATTTGAAAACATCAATGAAATGGACCAATTCCTCAAAAGACACAATCTGCCAAAACTCACACAAGAAGAAATAGATGATCTTCCGAAACACAAAGTACCAGGCCCACATGGGTTCAACCGTGAATTTTACCAAACATTTAAGAAAGAAACTATACCAATTCTATATTATTTCTTTGATGCAGAGGGAATACTTCCTAACTTATTCTATGAGACTAGTGTTACTGTAATACCAAAACTGAACAGTGACATTATAAGAAAACTATCACCATCTCTCATAAACTTAGATGAAAAAATCCTCAACAAAATACTAGCAAATTGAGTCCAAAAAGGTATTAAAAGTATTATACACCATGACCAAGTAGGATTTATCCCAGTTACGCAAGACTGGTTTAACATGGGAAAATCAACTATGTCTTGCATCACATCAACAGACAAAAATCCAACACCCATTCTTAATAAAAATTCTCGGTAAACTAAGAACAGAGGAGAGCTTTCTTAAGTTGATAAAGACTATCTACAGGAAACGTACAGCTAACATCATATATTAATAGTGAGAAATTCAACACTTTCTCGCTAAGATCAGGTATAAAGATGTCCCCTCTTATCACTCCTTGTCAACATCATACTGGAAGTCTTTGCTAATGCAATAAAGCAGGAAAAGGAAAAGAAATGGTGCACAGATAGGGAAAAAAGACACAAAATTGTCTTTGTTATCAGATGACATGATCATCTACAGAGAAAATCTGAAAAAAATGGCAAAAAACCCCCATGAACTCCTGGAGCTAATAAGCAATTAGAGCAAAGTTGCAGAACACAATGTTAACATAAAATATCAGCTGCTTTCCTATATAAAAACAATGTACAAGTGAAATTTGAAATTAAAAACAAAATACCATTTACATTTGCATCTCCAAAATTAAACACTTAGGTATAAATCTAACAAAATATATACATGATCTATATGAGGAATACTACAAAACTTCAATAAACAAAGCTGACCAACTAAATAAATGGAGAGATATTACATGTTCATGGATAGGAAAACTCAATATTGTCAAAGTATCAATTCTTCCCTAATTGATCTATATAGTCAATGCAATTCCAACCAAATCCCAGAAAACTGTTTTATGGATATTGACAAACTGAGTCTAAAGTTTATATGGAGAGGCAAAAGACTCAGAAGAGCCAACACAATATCGAAGGAGAAGAACGACTGAAGTTAGAAAACTAATGTTACCTGACTTCAGGACTTGCTATAAATCTACAGTGATCAAGACAGTGTGATATTAGTGAAATAACAGAAAAATAAATCAGTGGAACAGAATAGAGAACCCAGAAAGAGACCCTCATAAATACAGTCCATTCATCTTTGGCAAAGAAGCAAAGGCAATACAATGGGGCAAAGGTGGTCTTTTAAACAAATGGCATTGGGAAAACTGGACATCCACATGAAGAAAAAATGAATCTAGACAGAGACCTTACACTCGTCACAATAATTAACTAAAAATGGATCACAGTCCTCTCATCACAAGATGAGAGGACCTAGATGACCTTGGGAATGCCTTTTTTAGGCACAATACTGAAGGCACGATCCATAAAAGAACAGTTGATAAGCTATACTCCATTAAAATTAGAAACTTTTGCTCTGAAAAAGACCACATCAAAAGAATTAGAGGAACCACAGACAAGAGGAAAATATTTGCAAAGGACACATCTGATAAAAGACGGTTATCCAAAATGTACAAAGAACTCTTAAAAATCAACAGTAAAAAACAAAATAACCCAATTAAAAAATGGGCCAAAGACCTTAACAGACACCTCATCAAAATGATATACAGATGAAAAATAAGCATATGAAAAGATGCTTCACATTATATATCATCAGGCAAATGCAAATTAAACAAACGATGAGATACCACTACACACCTGTCAGAATGGCCAAAATCCAGAACACTGACAACACCAAATGCTGACAAGTATGTGGAGCAATGAGAACTGTCATACATTGCTGGTGGGAATGCAAAATGGTACAGCTACTTTGAAAGAGTATTAGGAGGTTTCTTATAAAACTAAACATACTCTTACCATACAATCCAGCAATCATACTCTTTGGTATTAATCCAAAGGAGTCTAAAACTTAGGTCTGCACAAAAATATGAACATGAATGTCTATAGCAACTTTATTCATAACTGCTAAAACTTGGAAGCAACCAAGATGTCCTTAATCAGGTGAATGGGTATATTAACTATGGTAATCCAGACAGTGGAATATTATTCAGTAGCAAAAAGAAACGAGCTATCAAGCCATGAAAAAACATGGAGGAAACTTAAATGCATATTACTAAGTGAAAAAAGCCAATCTGTAAAAAGACCAGTGGTTGCCAGATACTAGTGCGGAGGTACAAACGAATAGGTGGAGCGCAAAGGATTTTTAGGGCCATGAAAATACTCTATATATGAGACCATGATGTTGACTACATGTTATTATACATTTGTTTAAATGCACAGAATGTACAATACCAAGATGAACCCTAATGTAAATTATGAACTTTGGGTAATTATTATGTCTCAATGGAGGTTCACCGATTTTAACAAGTGTACCACTCTGGTGTGGGATACTGATAACGAGAGACCCTCTGCATGTGTGGGAAGCAGGGGTGATATGGGAAATCTCTGTATCTTCCTCTCAATTTTTCTGTAAATCTAAAATTGCACTCGAAATATGTTTAAAAAATAAAGTTATAGAACAGGAGCCAGAAAACATTATTGGGACAAAAAAATGTTTAACACAAGTTTGCCTCAAAACAGGAGGATTAGCTCAAAGTATTGTAAAAGATTCTTTCTCTTCAATCCCTCACTTGGCAAATTCACACAATTCAAATTTATTTTGCATGATTTATTTTATTAGAAAATGTGACTTCCCACAAATTGATGAATGCATTTTTGCCTAAAACACTAATGTCAATACAAAACTTCTTATGGTCTAGTCACATAGTATATTCTTGGGGAAAAAGTCATTTCACTATGATAAAAGAGAAATCTAGTCTGAAAAATGTTATATATTTTCAAAAGCTGTTGTGCAAAGTCATTAATTGAAGAATTATTATGTGAGGTAATCTGTAAAGTCAAATATCTTCCACAAATTAAGAAAAAGGAGAAATTAATGACACCAAGATAAGACAGAACAATAAACTATTTCAATTGAAAAACTGGTATAACCAGAAAATTACTGTAACAGTAACAACTTTGCCACATTTCATATAGTAACATCGATTCACAAGTATTTTAAAATGTTAACTAAAACTTCAGAACAAACTTGCTAGATTAGTAGACCATCCTCACTAGTCTTCTCCCTTTTCATTCTCTTTGATGTTTACTTTCTTTATTTCAGTTCCTATTAAGAACTAGCCTCCTCTACGCAGTGTAGCTCTCATACATGCTATTATATCTGTCTGGAAAATGACCTTCTCCCTATTTCCTGCTAAGTCCAAATACTTCAGGGCAGTCTTCCTTCCTCTGCTACCAGATGAGACATGTCCCTAACGTGCAGATCTATTATAAACATCTTTACAACAATTATTTACTATGTAATTATTTTTATCTTCGTTATTATGCTATAATCCTCCTGGAGGACATGTATCAAAAGTCTCTGTGATGTTCATTTTTGGATGACAGATTGGATTAAACAAGAATGTACTTTTTAAGGACTATTCAGGTGATGCCATATTTTAAAATACTATTCTATAAAATAAAACTATTCCATAAAAAAGTAATTTATTAACATTTTAAAGAACTGACTATATCAGAAATTAATGAATTAACATCTACAAAAGAATACTTTGGCATATTGAAAATTAATTAAATATTATGTGTATATATGTTTGTGTGTATTTGCACATATATGCTATATCTGTGTGCATATACATATATGGGTGTATATATACATATATGTGTGTGTTGTACATATATATGTTTATATATATAGTCTCTTGGTATGGAATGGAAGATAATTTTCTGCTATTCAGGAAAAATATTGCTTTAAACTAATTACTGTGTTATATTCTCTGACAATGCCTTCAGGTTCACTATACTGTAATTCTGATGACAGAAAAACATGGTTACTGGTTTTCAAAAGGAAAAAGAAAAACTTAGTTGATGTGCATTTCTAAGGAGAAAAGTACATACTATTGAAAGTATATCAATAATACTATTCAGTGGGCTTCCCTGGTGGCGCAGTGGTTAAGAATCTGCCTGCCAATGCAGGGGACATGGGTTCAAGCCCTGGACCAGGAAGATCCCACATGCCACGGAGCAACTAAGCCCATGCGCCACAACTACTGAGCCTGTGCTCTAGAGCCCGTGAGCCACAACTACTGAGCTCATGTGCCACAACTACTGAAGCCCGCGTGCCTAGAGCCCGTGCTCCACAACACGAGAAGCCACCGCAATGAGAAACCCGCACACCACAACGAACAATAGTCCCCGCTCGCTGCAACTAGAGAAAACCTGTGCGCAGCAATGAAGACCCAACGCAGCCAAAATAAATAAAATAAATAAATAAATAATTTTATTAAAAAATATTATTCAAATATCCCGAAGTTATCAAGTCTGTCTTATAATGTTCAATTTGGCTGAAGCCCCATCTTCTGAGTTGGAGAGAAGTTGATGAGGTTTTACTGAATTTTCCTATTAATATTCTTAAGAGTTCTTAGGAATGCTTTCATGCCACACAAATCTGCCAGGTGCTTAGCTCCTGGTAACCACTGCCCAGATTTTTCTGCTGGTCCACTCAAGCTAGCTCTGAACCACTTGTTCAGATTGCTGTATTCCTTCTGCATCCTTCTGCCTCTCCTTTAATTCCCCTCCCATCTATGATACAATTAAATAAAGATTTAAGAGAAGGGAATTAAATGAAGAAAAGTAAAAGGTTAAAGTGGATATTAAATATCCCCTCTTCCTCCCCAGGAAGTCCAACCTCTGGGCCCTCTTTATCCTCAATCCTTCAGTGCTTGAAAGTTTCAGAAGCCATGTGTCTTCAGTAGACAAATGACTGCTCAAAATCCCTTCCCTTCACAGTCCAGGGAAGTTTGGGAGAGAAAAAGAAAGTTCTTTCCCTCAGGAGCCCAATGTTGCCTCCCTCTCTCTCTCTCTGTGTGTGTGTGTGTGTATGAAGCTGGTAAGATTAACAGTGTGACTATGCATTTACTATAGGAGAAAATTCCCATCCCACCATACAGGGTGATCCAGACTCTGGAGACAAAGGTAAGTGAATCTTTAAAGAAGACCAATTGCTTCTCAAAATCTGTGTGATTCAGTCTTCTTCTACCTGGCATGTAGCATGCACTAAGACAGGATGAGCTCAAATTCCTAATTTGGAAAGCAAAACAGTAACCCTTTAAGGGCATAGTCCTGCTAAGGAAGCACCCAAAATACATTAAGAAAACTTAATAGTTACTGTGAATTGTCTGATCATTTTACTAGTTCAAGGTTTATCTCAAAGCCATGAAAAGGTACTTGTATGACTAAAAAGTGCTCTGTAAAGTGCAGCTCTCAGAATGATGAGCACAACCGCTTTAAGGACAAATTCCAGGCTCCACTTGACAAGCAAAAATTCTTCACGAGCCCTAAGACGTCAGTTTCCAAGCTCCCAACAATTTTAAGATCTAGACTACATCCAGAGCAACAGGAAGAATCTGCTGGCCATTTAAAAACAGCATTTTGTCCTTGCCACACACAGACAACTCAAGCTTATTATCCATGCTTGATATTTTGCTTTAGTGATCTAAAAATGGAAGAATGATTTCTTGAGGTGTCTTGGCTAGAGTTGGAAGACAGAGGGGAACACAGGAAGGGAACTCAAGACAATGGGAGCCTATGTATAAAACAGGCTTGCCTTAAGCTATGAGCAGGCAAAGAAAGAAGAAAAGGAACATAGAAAGGAAGTAGTGGGAGAATGATTTTTTCAGACAATTCTCCACCCTAGTCTGGTTAGCCAATGACAAGTTGGACTATCTGAAGCGACTGAGTGAAGAGCAGTGTAAAAGTCTCTCTGTCTTTCTTTTTCTTTGTACTTTACATCTTAGCCAAGGGAGGATGCTCGTATTTGCTGTTTTGTAAAGAATTCATGCCAAGGTCTCTTCTTTCCCATACACTGAGTCCCAGAATCTCCTTTTTGATGTTCCTTTGAGTCCCAGGCCTCATTTTTCACCACTTTAAGTTGCAAACTTAACAAGATAAATGTACTCACTTGCTCCTTGTGTCCTTTTGTCTTTGTCTACTTAGCAAGTGTGAGAGAGTGTGATTGGGGAAAAATCCTTCTTCATCAGAGGTTCATAAGGCTCAGAGGGAGTAATAACTATTCTTAGTCAGAGAGCCTGAAAATAAATCCCTGAGGTAAAGGTAATAACGTAGACATGCATTCCATCTGCTAAAATAATGTAGATATGCATGGTATCCACTGAAATAAATATTCTATGCTCCTCTATAAATTGCTTAAAGATGACGATCATTATCTAAGAATACGAAGTATAAGCTATACGGAGCTGGGAGAGGGGCAGGTAGTCCCCGAGGAAAATTGCCTATATAATTAAGAACCAAACGTCAAGAAATAGGAACCAGAGTAGAGGGAGAGTTTGTGAGGTGCATCCCTAGGTAGATGGAGAGAAGAGTGCCCCCTACCTCTCTCCCTGCCATCCCTGCTCCTACCCCCAGAAAGGGAAAGAAAGCAGGAAATAAAGCTTCTGTTTGTCACTCCCCACATCACAACTGCACTCAACTAGACGAAAGGCCTGGCAAGGGCAATTTTAACTGTGATCCTCCGAGTGAGAAGTACACCTAGTTTGGGTTCAAAAAAGAAACCCAAGATGCCTAGAAGGCATGGTATCTTCAAAGTACTCTTTGTCAGGCAAGTAACAGCCCTTGTGAGCTACAAACCTCTGCCTGCATGTTCGTTCTTCTACCTTTCCTTGGGATGAAACTTTCCATCCTGGAGGAAAAGTAGGGAACTTTGTGATAGACTTTGAAATTCAACATATTACATAAACGGTAAAGAAAAAAAAATCCTCTATTCCCCCTCACAAACACAGTCACATACATACTTGTCATTGTTAGGTAACTGGGGAATTAAGGATAAGGTGTTAACCACAGATTTAAAAGGAAAATAAATTTCATATACTATTCTCCAAAAGTAAGTATGATTTCTTGAAATTTGCAAATACACATATGTATTTTTTTGGTTCTTAGACTATTTGGAACTATCTTAGCAATATCTCCCCAATAAAATATTCCTCTTCTTGAAAACGTGACCCACACAATGCTAAGTGAAATACTTACTACAAACATTTTTCCAGTGTTTTAAATGCTCCAAATGCCAAATAAATTACTAGAAAAAAAGATAATGTTGTTTTGGAAAAATTTTCATGTGAATGGATTGTTTATACATAGATTTAATATCTGAAACAAAACAATAAAATTCAGTTTAAAATAGCCTCATTATATTACACCACCCTATCCAGATTTTATCAATACTTACACCCTTGGAAAGTTACTTCCTATTGATACTTTTCCACTGGCAACAGTAAAATCCCAAAGAAGACAGAAAAGGTGATGGAGGGGGTGTATTCCTAGTCTTATATCATTGCAGTATTCACTTTAAAGCAATGTAATCCTTTTCTGTTTCTGCCCCAACATTTCATAATTATGTCATTTTACAAGAATTGTGTAATTTACATAACCACCTAAATTGTCGTAATTGCTAGAAAGTGCTGAAAAAGCATACGTTAGGCATTTCAGATTCATTTCTGCTCTCTGTTTTAAATGCACTTGAAATGCCTTTTGCATAAAAATTCTTTTGGTCAACAAAAAAGTAACTTGGGTTTGATTTTGAAGGAGCCATCCCTCTGCTCAAGCTGACTCCTCCTCCTCTTCCTCCAGGAAGCCTTTGCCAGGTGGATGCTGAGGTTCCACCTAAGTAAATAACTCTCTCATCTTGATTTTTATGGAAGAGGAAACTGAGAGGCACAGAGATCAACTGACTCCATCTGAGTCTCACAGGTCATCTTCGCAGAGTCAAGGCTAGAACTCACTTTTTTTTGACTTGCATATTTTGTTTACTGTCCCATACTTTTATCCACTGCATTTAGAAAGAGGAAAAAGGAAAGACAGAAGAATGGAATGGTCTCCCCACAGTTTTCTCAGCATGCCATTTCCATTATAATTATCTTAACCATCTGTTTTGCTTGGAACAGGCAAAAGAATTTGATATTAAGAAACTAAACTGTCATTCTGTACAACAAAAGAAAGGCTTCAGAGATGGGACCCTATTTCAGGATGCGGGAGTGAATGTCAATTTTATCAGGGGTTTTATCAACATCAGTGAAGTACAATGCCAGTATTTGATCACTACTCCCTGGAAAACCAGGGGCTCATAATTTCATTAATAAAATTTATAATTAAACATCATTGCAGTATATGGTGGTTGCTAAAAGTATAATCAGGAAACCCTCTAAAAAGCTAATCTATCCTTGCATACTTAAAAACAATGTATTAATGTTTAGCTTCCTGAAGCTAATTTGGATGTTATGTGAATCTATAAAATTTTGTGGCAATATAAGTGATGTGCATTAACAGCAAACCACATTTCTGGAGTGTTTACCCCTTGCATGTGCACACATATATGAACACATGCAGTGCACACAACATATAAACATATGCAACTTATGATACTACTAAGTCAGGATGAGTTCTGAAATAAAATAAATAAAAATGAGCTCGTTTACTTATTTGATACTTTTTTTCAAATGTTACTGCAAAATATGCATTTTAATTCTGATTTTAAAATAGAATTTAAAGAGTGATGTAACTATTTTGCAGTTACTGACTTTTCAAATTATAGATATCATTTGAAGAACCAATAATACTTCATAATCATCATTTAAAATGAATTATAATTGTTACAATTTAACCAAGCATCAGAACAAGTAACTATCAACAAAAAAGGCAGCTTATCACTTCCCAAATAAGTAGGGAAGGCACAGCAATTTTCTTAGAAAAGTGAAGAGAGTATTGAGTACAATTAAGGACGAAAAGTAATAACAAACTATTATTTCTGCTAAAAAACTGGGAAAATATTAGCAAAGCTAAGAGGAACCAGAGACCCTTTGAACAATCATTATTGTTCCAGAACATATAATTTACCATAATGTCACTGACGAAGAAAAAAGGAAAAAAATAAAACAATATATATTGTGATAAAAGGACAATTCTGGCTGTTAAATAAAAATCAAATTGAGAATCTAATTTCACGTAGCTGATAAATGTAACACAGTTCCTATAATTTTAATGAAGTGATTTTAGAAATAGTGGGAAATCTTTATCTGAAAAAAAAAGTTCATAAAATTTTCTAAAAATCAAAGCAATTAAACTTTTCCCAACTATGAACTATGTACGAGAAAGAAGTAATGTAATTCCAGATTTCTCTTTTCTGACATAGTTATTAGCAAAAGATTTATCAACCTTAACTTATCAACTCAACACACTTAAGCCAATTTAGTTCTTATACCAGCAATACTAACAGCTTGATGAAATCTCAAAAACTGAAACTAAATGGAAAAAAGTTTTAACGAAAATAAGCATGTGGGTCACTAAACATTTTCAGAATATTACGTCTTATTTTTTTTCCCTCCTGGTCACTTTTCTTATTTCCTTTCTTAAGTCTTAATGTAATATTTACCCTCCACTTTCTGAACTTTTTCTCAGCATGGTAGAAGACCAATAAATCAATCTGGTATACTAACCCTAGTAATCAGTTTGGGGTATAGAGAAACATCTTTCTGAGATTTCTTACATTTATTCTCTTCTTGTAAATAAGGTTTATTTTTAAAGCCATAGGTAACATCCTGCAGTCCAGCATTACACTTGCCTAACATTTTTCTACACTAATTACTCACAATAACCTGCTACTCTTTTAAAAATATGTACAGATATAAAATATCTATGTGTATATATTACTTATGTATAAATATAAAGTTGAAATTGACTCCAGTGGAACAAGGAACATGGACATGAACGTTATACTCAATTTGTCCATGCTTTCCTCCTTCCCTCTGTCCCTTCTTTCCTTCCCATTATTTTTCATTACTTCCTGGTTTGTATATTGTTTTTTCTTCCTCCAATGTGACCGGCTGCAAAAAACGCTAATAAATGAGGCACTTACTCTTTAAGGTAGTATGGTCAGTCCACTAATGTGCCTGTGTAGCCACCAAATAGTCACTAATGTGAGAAAATATTGTCTTGAGTAAGTATAAATAATATATACTTCATTTTTTTCTAATATTTTATAATTATTCAAAAGATAACTTCTTAAAATGCCATTTGAATTTCAATTCATATAAGGTTCATGCAGTTTACCCAAGATATTTTGAATAAGAATCAGAAACAGGTCTGACAGCAATGCAATAGTTTATATGAAGGAATCAACAATGTGATTACCTGAGATGTGGTACAAGCCATCAAAATACATCATTAATTTGGCAACAAAGATTAGAAATTATCATCAAGTTCACCTTTTAAAGATGATATAAAGGTTTTTTAATTTCATGTATTTTTTTTTATAATCATTGTAGTGTTTAGTGAATGTTAATCATTCATTCAATATTAAACACAAACATAGTCAAGAATTCTGTGGTCCCTAAGAGTTTATAATTATTAAAAGCTATTTGTTATTACTATGTATGCCACTGAAACCTAACAAAATAATTTATATTTTGAATATATCTATGAAATCGGTTGGTATCCTCTATATATACAATCATATAATAAATATCTCTCAGAGGTTGGTGAAAGAAAAAAGTTTCTTTTAAACCCATGAACTTCCTTTTATCAGAAATAAAAATTAGTGAAAACTGTTATTTTTGCCTTGGTTTCCATGAATCCCAGGGCTAAATTTCAGGCTCAACTATAATAACCTTTCTTGGAGTGTATTTTCTGATTTAATAAGAACAAAACTCAGCAATGCTTATAGCAAATAACCATTCTCAAAAGAGTATAGGACACAAGGTTCAAGTTTTTATCTTCCGAAGGGAGCAGAGAAGTGGAATAGAACCTGAACTCAGGCAGAGAAGTTAAAGGCAACATTCTCTATCTTGGGTGTCTGGGTGGTGGTGGGTTGGTCCTTGAGTCCTCAGAGCCTTCTGGCCCAATCTCCCTGGATTAGGCTGGTGGGCAGGAACATTCTTGGCATCACCGCTACTAGCCTGGAAGTTGCAGTGAGCTACAAGACCTGTACTATCCCTGCTGATATTTTAAACCAGAGGAGACAACTGTCTCCAGGTACCAAACCCGACTGAAATACAGAGAGATAAGGATGATGTACCCACACCAGTGGTTTCCCAGATGGGTAGCTGTATAGAGGCAACCAAAGCGACTTAATTAACTTCACAATGACACAATGCTGCATTTTATGCAGTTGGATTCATCACATTATGGCAGGAGTTTACAGAAGTTTTTCTCCTTCTCAACTCTCTACCATTTTAATAAACTCTACCACAGAATAGGTGAACTCAGTTAATCAAAACAGGTAATTCCTAGTAAAAACATATGTCAAAGCAGTAGCTGGGTACTATTTGAGGAAAATATCAAGATAGTTGATAACTACATATTATACCTATGTATAAATGGTGAGTAACTTTCAAATGCTTGTTGAAGTACCATAGGAATAACAGCCTAAGAAAGTTAGCGTGCTTTGTCTTAGGTCTTAAAATTTTTTTCTTTCTTTTCTTTTTTTTAACTTGTCAAAAGAAGATAGAGGCATATAGAGCAATGATTATATTACAGTGAAGAGGGATTTTGTTCTGTCAGCAATAGAGCTTCTTCCAAGGGAGACAGATGAATGCCCACTCCCAAAGCCTAACTTTGTAACTGCTTTTGCTGTTTGTTTCCTCTCATTCATTTTGCATCCATATTAGGCTTGCATCTGTTTATGTACTTGTCTATTATTCATCTACAGGATAACTGCTCAGCAGTCGTTACTTCCTTTCATATCTTTTCTGCATCTTTTGTTTCCATGGGTTGTTTTGGCAATAAAACTAAGAAAAGGGTACAAAGCTTATAAAAAAGTGCAGTTGGAACATCATGTTTTTACAGCTCTAGGAACGTTATTGCTGATTTCAAAAAGTTTAAAAAAAATGTTAAAATGCATTCAGCAAAGTTTAAAGCTCATAGGTATGATAAATTTGAAAATTTGAGAGAAACGAATTTAAAAAGTGCTTTCTAAAACAGCTCACTATTGTTTGATCTTGACACGGCAGACTGCCTTGTGCAATTTTCTGTTGACTGTACATTTTCATATCAAAATCTCAAGCAATGCAGTCACAGTAATTCCTTACATTTATATAGCATTTCATAATTTTATTATGTGTTTATTCATCCATTATGTCCTCTGAACTTTCTAGGTGGATAATTAGCATCTTCATATTAAGGCAAAAAAGGAGAGTAAGTATGTTAAATTATGTGCTAAGGTCAAAAGGTCAATGAATCTCTGAGCCTAGACTAGAATCTACATTTACCTGACACCCATCCAGCCTGGTGTGGGCCAGGAGAATCCTCACAGTAAAGTTGCCGCAGGCTTCTTGTGTGCCAGTGGGAGTGAAATATAATTTGGAACTCTCAGATTATGTAAGCATAGTCCTTTGTGTGATTTTAAATTATTATTGTGTTCCCAAATTCAATAAGACTCTATTGGTAATTAAAGTCCATTATCCCAGAACACAAAAATTTTACCTTTTATATCAGAGGGATAATGGATTCTCTGAAGCCCTTCCATTCACCCCAGAATAAAAACTTCAACTCTGTATGATTAATTTGGTCTTCTCAAACTATACTGTTTCTTAAGAATCTGATTCAACATGCTAGGTTGAGCCCAACATAATGTTAGGTTATTTACAGAAAAAAAAATTGAAGGTACATAAAACCAATTAAAATAATCAAAAGCAAGACATCTGTATAAACTCATGCATTCAGAATATGCTTAACACTTGTTTCTTTGTGAAAACTTCATATGTTTACATGAGATGATCTGCAGATTATTAGGAGTAATTGCTATTTTCCTTATTCAGATACTTGTTAACCTGTTCAATAAGCCTTCATAACTATGGAGAACATGAAGAACTATTCAAAGGTAACTGCAATGTTATTCCTTCAAATGCAAGGCCCGTTAGTCATGACAATATTAAATTCCTTAAATTTTGATAAGCACAATAAAAGAAACAATGAAAATCATGATAAAGTCCTTGTGTACTATTTAGGCTTGGTTGAGTTAAAAATGTTGAAAAAGACACACATAATTGGATCTAACTAGGGCAGGAATTTTATCCGAATGATGCAAAATATTCCATGGTTTGGGAAGCCTAAAGGACTTCTCAAATTGAAAACAGTGTTAATTCTTTCATTAAGTTCCAAAGACTTCTACTGGAGCCTATTAAGATAGGTTGAGATTTCTAAAACAATGCTGAGGGCTTCCCTGGTGCCACAGTGGTTAAGAATCTGCCTGTCAACGCAGGGGACACGGGTTCGAGCCCTGGTCTGGGAAGATCCCACATGCCGCGGAGCAACTGGGCCCGTGCACCACAACTACTGAAGCCCGCGTGCCTAGAGCCTGTGCTCCGCAACATGAGAAGCCACTGCAATGAGAAGTCTGCACACCGCAACGAAGAGTAGCCCCTGCTCGCCGCAACTAGAGAAAAGCCCACGCGCAGCAATGGACACCCAACGCAGCCATAAATAAATAAATAATTAAATGAAAAATAAATAAATAAATAAATAAATAAAACAATGCTGAGTTGGGGTCATTGGTGATGAGACCATCCCTCCAGTTGGCCTGATTATTATGAGATTGAAATTTAGTTGGTATAGGGGATTAATATGAGATTGGAGTTTAAAGTTAAATCTATAGAGATATATGCATTTTACCATATTACAGTTTATAGACCCTACAGGAGGAACACATTTAATGTTGACGGGAGATATAATTTTAAAATAATGTGATTACCTGACCAGCCACCATACATAAGTTGTGTTTAAAACATTAATGGAAAGGGAAAAGTGAGGAAGGGGAGAAGACAGCACAGCAGAGGTACACAAATGTTCTATATGCCCCCTCATCAATTATGTATTGCTAATATACTGCCATTATTCAGAAAACACTTCTATGCTTAGGAGATTTCATTATTAACTCTCTGTTAAATTATTTCAACCTTCTACATCCCGTAGCTGCAAGAAAATAACAAAGCAATCCTGTAAAGCCAAGGTTCAGTTTAAAAGAATTTTTCTTTGGTAACTAGTAGCACTTGTGAAAAATCACAGAATTTTAACAAGCCATTTGTATTGCATCCAAAATAACCAAGAAATGTCAACGTTTATATAGTTGTTTAATTATTTAAAAAGTTATTATCTTCGGAGTGGTTAATCTATCATTAAGTGATAAGTGGCAAAATGATTTTATTTTGGCCCGTGATATCCAGGATTCTCCTCAGAAACCTACGTTCATGCTTCCTCATTGTTATCAGTGCTGTCGCTGTGGCACAAGATGACTCGTAAGAAAAAATAAACTACTTCCCTCTTTCAGTGCCCTCAACCAGAAATGTCAGAAAGTGCCCCTTACCCTTTTGTTCCCTCCCAAAAGAAAGATCCTTGGTGAAAGGGCTTAACTTCTGCCATTTGGGTCTCCTATTTACTTTCAGCAAAAAAGAGACAAAAAGCAAGTGGTGAGAAGAAGCTGCCTTTGCCCTGCCATCTTGCTCTTCTTTGTTGTCTTTCAGTCGCTCAGTAATTAACTCTTGATAAGCTAAGTGACATCTTCAGTTAATGGTTACAATTTGGAAGGATTAATAGAGGTGCTATTTAAAAAAAAAAAAACTTAATAAGCCAAAGAAGTCTCTGGAAATTTTTATATGTGCCTCTTAGTGAATTTGTAGAATCTGTAAGTTAATCATTTCACGAACCTTTGAGAGAGGGTCTCTTCAAGTCTCTTTCAAGTAGCTATGACCACAGATATGGCCTTAATGTCTATGTGACTTTTGTCCTCTTTTTTTGACTCTTGGTAATAAATGCCTACGAGTGATTAGAAACTCAAGCGCCATAAGGAAATCGTCCGAAGTGACTTAACTGCATTCTGACTTAGATCATTAATTAAATGTATGGATCTTTCTTCTTCTAAGGTCACTTCATGGGCATCTAATTAAAGTAAATGCTCATTATTATTACTGTTATAAATTATAACATTAATAATTCCTATGCATACTGTATATCAGATAAAAGCTCACAATATAAAAACAATCAGTAGCCTGATTTTCACTTAGTAGGTCAAACATATAATTTTTCCTACCTAAGATTTTTACCTTAGCGTTTTCTTCCATGGTGATCCATTATTCTATAAAGGCTACCAAAATCCTGAATAACTTTGACCACGTGAAGAGGAGTCCTACATAAATCCTAATAAATTAAAATTACGTATGTGAATGTTATGTTCCTAAACCCAACTCATTCCACTTATGAAAAATGACATATAAGTAATATCCTATAACACTTATTATGCATGCCCTAAAATTGTCCTTAAGAAATAAGCTGACTTTTAAGCAGCTTATGCGCACTTCAACAAGAAACAGTGCAAATTAAAAGGCTTCAAAAATTTAATTTAATTAAAAATGTTTTGTTTTAGCTAGTTGACTTTTACCTGAAAGTAGAAAAGCAAAATAAAATGAATGAGTAAAAGTGATTTGCCTGAACTCCAGGGAACTTATAAATATATCATGAGAACATTTATGAAGATATAAGAACAGAAAGAAGGAGAGTATTAGAGATATAACCTGTGAACTCCAGGAGAAAATATTACGAAAGAAACAAATTTCACAAATATTATAAAATGACTGCAAATTAATGATTAAATAATAAAGTATAAAGAAAATTCCTTGCAATAAATTATTTTTAGAAGTAACAAATATAAAATAGCTAGTTGGGACAATAGGACAAATTGCATTAGGTTGCTGACCTGCAGTAATTTATGTATTTCAATACATCTATACAAAAAGGCCAACATGAAGCAAATCAACATTCTCTGGTCCATATTTATTAGGCAGATGATGCCTGACGAACAAGAAAACCTAAGCTGATTTCATTTGATTCCATGAGTCTCTGACCTGCCTGCAGGCTGACATAATTTTCCTTCACAGAAACCAGTCTCTGGTGGTTACCAGACTTGATCTCATCCAGTGGAGGATGAGTTCTCTTTGAATTACTGGAGGGGGGTGTACCCTAGGATGGATAAATCAGCCAAACAGAAAGGCCTAACAGGGCAAAGAAGCAGTAGGGCACCTATCCTTACATTGTCCTGAAAATGACCTCAAGAATGACTTTCCACGAGGTAAGAGGTAATTCTGTCTCCACTTTGGTGTAGCTTATATCACTCACAGTAAAGGTCACAAATCATGACAGTTTTCTGTGCTTGAGAATCAGATTACTGTTTGTCTGAGAAGGAGCGGAGAGCTGTGAGGCCTGCTTCTCTTAGGAATCTAGGTCAGAATTCATCCAGTAATGCCACCCAAGCCCTTCAAAGCAATATCTTACATTGTGGAAATACTTTGAGCAAATCCTGACGGTTGTTCATAAATTATATTACAACCTGAAGGAAGAAAAAGTTATTCTGTTCTTTTTTTGACTCCAGCTTTTCATAAGGTAAGTTATAAAATTTAATTGGTGACCTTGGAGAAAGGTCATAGTTCTTAAATTCAACTATACCCTTCATAACTTCCAAGTCAATAATAATAACTGAAGATGATGTGTTTCTAAATTCAATAGACGTGTCAGCAGCAGTAAATATACAAGAACCACATCCAAATATATGAAGGCTTTATATATATATATATATATACACACACACACACACACACACACACACACACACACACATATATATATATATATATATATATATATATATATATATATATATATATATATATGAAGCTTTCTGGGTGTTCCTGAAATACTACAAATGTTCAGAATTTGCACTGCATGCAAATAGGAAGCAGACACATATTCCTTAATAAAGGTGACAATATGAAGATTGGCGATCGGAAGAGGATACAATGGAGAAAGAATTGCAGCGATAGAATAATCTTTTTTAAAAAATGCAGTTTCAGACGTTAAATACAAATAAATGAGAAAGTCCATGAGCATTAAACCTATTTTTAGGCAATTTACCTTTTCTTAGACAAAGAAAAAAAGAGATGGAAAAGAAGAAACTAAAATGGCAAAGGAGAGACTTCGAGAGAAATTTACATGTTGCTCTGAGGCTGTACAAATGTTGCCAAAGCTGTGCCCAGCACCTACTAATGTGTGGGAAACGGAATTGGCACTTAAGAAAGTGTTGTGCGCTGTGACTCCAAACTCTGGAAACCTATTGCTCCTGTGGACAGAACAGAACTTTTAGTTCCCTCAAGGCACAGGCAAATCAAAGGAGGTGATGGACTGCTGATGAGAAACAAGCAATACGGAGACATTTAAAAATTCCCAGAGCTAGATGGATGTTTTTTATTTGCTTTAAATATCAAGTAACTAACACAGATATCCTGATTTTTATCTTTAGAAGTCAAGTTCATATGCTGAAATCACCAGCAATTCATCCACCTAAGACTTACTCAAAGTAGGGGAAGCACACTTTTAGCTCCTGATATGGCATTTCGGTTTCCAAAACAAACAGATTAAGGAATGTCTTTTGAAGCATTAGCACATCAAAGCACACTGCTATTCAAATACTTCATTTAGACAGAAAATATTCAAGTTGGATTATTTCCTTAGCACACTGCATCTGATAAATAAAAATCACCCCTCTTAATATTACTACTGTCCTCCCAATAAAACTGAGACTACAATCACCTTTGACTGTAGCTTCTTCCTGAAATTAGCCCATAATACTGTCAATTCTTCTTTCAAAATGGCGCTTACTTTTTCCTTTTTATTTCTACAGGCATTGCCATAATCTGAACCTAAACTGAGAGTCATAATAACTGATTTCTAGTCCCATCTTTGATACTGGTCAAATCTTCTAACTTTACTCTTTATTTATTAAATGGAGGAGTTGAAGATTGCTAAATCTAAATTTCTATTATTGATATTTTCCTTCTACATGCATAAGGTATGATGAGAGATTTTGTGGGTGATAGGGGAGCAGAGATCTACTTTACAAGTGCTTATTATTACATAAAGAGAATAAGGTGACTTCTGGCAAAATGAGAAAGACTGCAGAAGACATAAAGAGGAAACAGAACATGACCCAGGTCTGAATAATGAGAAGAATGTTAAAAAGCTAGAGAAGGAAGTAAGAATGAATTTACCCACCATCACTGTGCTTGTTAATAGTTTTCTCAAAATTATGTTTTCATAAAATCTTTGAGCACAGTGTCACTAAATACCAACCACTCATTTTTCCACAACTTTCATTACCTTTACTCACCTGTAGAGAAAGAGATGTAGGGAGCAATTTTTGAATGGAGGGAGGAATGAGATTCATGGAAATGTCATAGAGGAGTCTTCCCAAAATTTGAAACTAATTTATCCATCGGATTTATTTATACGAGGGAAATACACACACACACACACACACACACACACACACACACACACACACACACACACACACACCATGATAATCTTTGGTAATAATAAAAGAAAAGGCTATCTGCTACAGTAAATATCCTACTGAAAACTTTGCTGAAGCCCCAAACTTTAATTATAATTATTTAGGGATAAGGTCTGGTAAAGAAGATTGAAATTTGACTGAAATTGATTAAGTAAAAACAACAACAACAAAATGACATGTTTAATTACATCACACCCTTTGGGGAAAAATCTCACAAACTAAAAGAAAGGAGGTGAATAAGCCAGGTAAGCATAGGGAAAGGGGAATCCTAGAAGCCGGTGCTGGCCAAAAGGTGAGGAGACTATCCAACCGGCCTCCAATGTTCAAACATTATGGTTTTCTTGGCAAGACCAGTGGTTTAATGAGTAAGAGTGCTTCAAGCTATTTTAACTAAGGAACAAGTTTGCCAACAAAAATTATAATAATTTTACTCTCCATTTAATATGTCTTCGTGAAGAAAATGTACTGGCTAGATCAGAGTGAAAACAGATTTATTTGACAATTATATCTCATCCTAAATAAGAACTGACATTCTGGTTATAAATTGGCTTTCCATATATCAAAAGAAAGAGGACTTCTTCTTTCTTAGCTGGTTTGTCTGCAATGTTCACAACGGCTTCAATCAGCCCAGGGATCTATATGTAACACTGCTTGAATTTTTAAAAATATCAGTACCTGTTAGATGTTAGAAAAATTAAATCTAAGTGTAATGGCTAATGTTTATTGGGTGATGATTATTTGCCAGGTACTGCTCTAAGTACTTCACATCTAATCTTGAAAATGGCTTTATGTTATGAATTTAAAACCAATCTCATTTTATGGATGAGGGGACTGAAGGACAGAAACGTTAAGAATCTTGCCCACCATCACACAGGTGGTAAGTGGAGGAGCCAGAATTCAGAAGCAGCTAATCAAGCTTCTGTAGGCACATTCATAACCACTGTATCAAACTGCTTATCAGACTACCAAAAATGCCTAAATTCATCTTCTGTGCTAATGGCATATAATTTACTATAAAACTATGTAACAAATTATAATTCGAAAGAATACATTCAGTAGCTTTTAAAATCAAGTTCTATGTTTTTGTTTTTTGGTTTTGTTTCGTTTTGGGCTAAGGAACTGGGAGTAACTTTAAGAAGTGTGGCACAGAGATCAGTCCCGTGAGTTTTGGACCTATACCCTCCTCTGGGTCCCAGCTGTCTGGCCCTGGCTATCAGCACTGGATTATCTAACATTTCCTTGAAGGCCCATATTATCTACTCGTAATAATTGATTATTAACCGCTGAAATAGCTACAGCTCCCTATTTCTCTATCCTTAATGCTCTTATGTCTGAAGTCTCTCTGGCAACCAATTTTTTTTTCCCCTCCTGCCGGATTAGAGTTTTGAACACGGTAATGAGGACAATGTGATGAAGTCTAAGTGTGGTGTCAAACCAATTAAATTCGTCTTCTCTTAAAGCTGTTCCCCATTGCTGGGCTAAGAATTATTTTCAATCAACAAACTTGAAAAAGTCTTGTTGAAAGATATAAACGTTGCAACAAAGATGAAAACATTCCCATATTAAGCCTTGAAAAAATAAAATAATTTAATTGGAGGTGTTTTAATGATTAAAATATTTTAATATTAATCACTCTCCTACTGCTACTACACATAATGCAATCAGGAGAGTCAATACATGTATACTCTTATGATGACAAAAACCAAGACACAGAATTCAGTTAAAGACATATCACTCTACTCGAAGCATCTCCCTTGGTCCCTAACTAAGTGGGAAGAAAAAAAAAAAAAGCATAAAAAGGTCTTGAAATATTTTCAGAGACCTGTAAACAGGAAGCATAGCCAGAGGTTACTTGGAGACCTCTCTGCTGTTGTGAAGGTAAGAGTGAAAAACAAGGCTAAAATAATGCCCTTTCCAAAGACTTTCACACACAAAATAACAGTATGGGTACCAACTTCTAGCTCCCAAACTTACCTCTCTCTACTAATCCCTTCACTGTAGTTTGTGAAAAAGCTCTGCTTCTTTATTGCATTATCCTCTCAGCTTTTTTTCCTTCTCTTCCCTTCATAGCTAAGCTTTTAGCACAGTGACTTGTGCTTTATTTTCTACACTTCCTCACCTGCCATTCACCCTTCTGTAATTGCATTCAAGCTTTGATCATGTGCTCTGACCCCACTGAATCTGTGCCTGCAAAGGTCACGGAGGTCCTACTAAGTGCGAGACATGATGCACATATATTTCAGTCCCTCTTCTCTTGACCTTTTGGAGGCTTGTGAACAACTATGTTCCAAAAATTCTCTTGTTTCAATCTCTTTATCATAATGTCCTCTTATGATTCTCCTTCCTTATTTATCATTCCTTTTAAATCTTAGCAGAGTTTTTTCCACTATACTACACTTTCAAAGGACCAGTTTGTTTTATTTGCTTAGCTATTAAATCTTTGTTTTCTATTAAATCAATTTTTACTCTTACCTTTTATATTATTTCACCCTTTCGTGTTTTTTTGCATTTATTCTATTTTCCTAACCTTCTAAGTTGATTTATTAGCTCATTATTTTCAATCTTTCTTCATTCCTAGTACTTACATTATAGCTAGATAATTTTCCCTCTACTACTTGAGCTGACACTCAAATTTAATCTATAGCATTTTATATTTAATTTCATTCTAGTATTTTAATTTCATTTTGATGTTTTAAATTTTCCAAATTATGGATATTTCAAGTGTAACTTTTTTATTTTTTTAAAAAAGATTTTAAGTGGGAGAATAAAATGATCTGCTTTATGTGTTTTAAGATAACTCTGGCTTTTGTGGTGATAGTGGATAGTGGCCAGAGTGGATGTTGGGAGGTAAACTGGAGGTTATTGCAGTAGTTTGAGAAAGAATGATATTTTTATAAGGATATACATAGTGAAGATAGAGAAGGAGTGGACAGATACAAAATAAAATTGAAATTACAACAGACAAGGTAAGCAGCGGCATCATGAAAAACATTAAGAAAAAAGTGTGTAAAGGGTAAGCAAGGGCCAGGAGCAAGTACTTTATTTGAGTCCTGCTCTCTGCGTTCTCAATATGAGTCCTTTCTAATTAAATAATAAGAGTAACTCATATTGGGTCTAAGGTTTAAGTTATCTGAGCCTGCACTAATGATTTCCACTTTTAACAAAAACACAGATGATATATTTTTTATTATCTTAGTAAACAGACCTTAAGTGATGTCAATATAAAATAATGACATTCTTTATTTGAAAGTCTCTGAGTAGGAAAAATAAAATAAACCAAAGGACCATGATGAGTATAAGCTGACATGCATAAGAGTAAGAGAACTTTGTGAAAAGTCTTTATATTAATAAATCCTGTTCAACATTCACGTTTTTGAAAACCAGTAAGATTTTGTGTTAGATATCATTTCCTTGATATACTTGGTTGAGGTTAATTTTTAATGGGCACCCAGAATAAGAAGACTGCGTGTTTGTGTTAGGGATAGGAAGACCGTGCTTGGCGAAGGTACTTTGGATAAGAAGAGGAATACAGATTCTTTTTGTTGGTGTCTTAAGATTTTTTTCATAGTCAAGAATTAATAAAAAGTCTGAATTAAATACTTTTTAGACTTGTTGCCCAGAGGAATAACTAAAGATATATTTTCAAAGACAACAGATACAATTTACAGACTGCTGAAATTAGGGTGAAATGCAACAGGACACTTTGTCCTATAGCTTCCTTGCATAATCCAAGAACATTTAATCAGTTCAAATTTGCCTGAATGGAAGAGAACAAAAATTGCTGGAGGGTGAAAGAGATGGGAGGGGACAAACCAGAGATGGCAACTGCAGCTGTGGCTCTCCAATAGCAGCAAGTGTTGTGGAAATACACATAAGCACAATCAAGTCTATGTACAGCAGAAACTTGGTCTTTGGTACAAAGAGGAACAGACTTTTCACAGTTGATTTAATTTTCCCCTTGTTACAAAATGGAATAATGACCCTATAAGGAATGAAAAAAGGATCTCTAGCTCTAGGGTGTGTTGCTTCAACCAGGATCCACCTCTCTAGAAAACATGTGATTAGCCCTAGGAAAATCTGCAGCTTTTAAATTATTATCGGGAGGCATTTATTTTAAACCAAGAAATTTTTGATTCTTAAAGCCTGGTTCCAGTCCTGCTAATTTGTAACGTAGATGTCTTATGTATTTGTCTATGACATTTGTTCAACAGGTTTGAAGCAACTATGCTATAGCACAACTTTTTTTTTCCTTGAACTCTATACCATTCCCTGTTGAATGTGGTTTAAGAAATCCCTTGGACACCCTTCCTACCTTGAGAAATCCCCTGGACATCTCCTTCCTACCATGAGTAGAGTACAGATTCACTAATGTGCATTGACGGTCTCTGTCCTACCTAATGAAAATTTTCATTGAAAGGAAAAAGTTAATGCAAATTCAAAAGAGAAAAGTACAGCTATGTTCAGTAATCTTTGACATATAAGGGCTATTTTATATATTTATCAACAAGAATTATTTTTAAAAAAATGCAATATTGGCAATGTAACAAGTTCTGTTAAGTTAATCCCAATGAGATATTTTTGTTATTTGTTCAAAATACAGTCAATGTTCATTTAGTTAAGTGAATATATTTAAACTGTTCATTGTCATTGCATTTGCCTTATAACTCTGGAGCACCTAATACTGTCAATGGAAAGCTATGGGTTTCTCTCTTTTGGTAAGTAATAGGAATTTCTGATATTGTCACTGAAACATTAATATTAAAGAAATTTTAAGTTGTTTCCTCCTATTTCTCTTTTCACCTTTGATCTAATGTTAAATGGTGTGCCTTAATTTCACAAGAATTTTATTATGTAAAATAAATACATTTTAAATTGTTGAGCACTTTTATTTTCTTGGTTGGCAAATATGCATGTCCTGACTTTGAAACTTTATTGCAGATTAAAAACAGATTAAAACACACACACACACACACACACACACACACACACACACACACACACAACCTTGAATTTGCTTAGGAAAGAAATCCATCAAAATAAATAATTCATGTTGGGATGGACTGAAATCTAGTCTTTTAGGAGGTGCCAACAGATGGTTTACATTTATAGAACGCACACTTGCTGACTTCCAAACAGAAATTAAAATTCATAAAGTATATCATTAGTACTCCTTATAAGCAGCATTATGTTTATGATATGAATTTGGATTTTCCCAGGTGAACAGTTTTCCATCATAATTTTACTAAGAAAAAAATGAAACAAACTGCTTTCTAGTTACTATTTTGTGTTAGCAAGTTTAAAATTAAACCTTGCTGGTGATCATCCAGCAACACAAGCCAATGGGCTCAGAGCTAGACGAGGCTGTTGTTTTCATGACATTCAAGATTTCATAAGAACTCTTAGACATTTTTCATCATTCAAACAATAGGCATTATTACAAATAATAAAATAAGGCAGCTTCTCTAGCTTTCAATTCTTATCTCATCAGTTAGGTTAGGAACTTTCAACCAATATAATTAAAAGTGAGACTTCAGCTTATTAAAGGTCAGGCAACTAGGCATTTTTAGTTAATTTTAGCAACTCTTCGGTCTAAGTGTGGCCACATAATACCATGGAATTACAGTAACATTTCATTTTTGTGAACCTGACTACTAACCAAAATGTTAACATTTAACTCAGGTAAGGTTATGATTAAAACTTGCTTTAAGCCCACAAAAAGAGATGTTTTATCGCTCATTAAGATTTTGTCTACCCAATAGAAAGGGGAATATTGTCAACTATACATTTAATGCAATCAAAAGTCAAGAAAACCATTATAAAAAAAATAGGTCTGGGACTTTATTCACTAAGTGAAGCTGATGGCTTACTTGATTAAATTAACTAAATAAATGACAAAGCTTCTTCAGAATGATTGTATTTACACGTGCAGAATGTAAGAAAATTAACTAAATGAACCGGGCAATTGCTAGATGA
Source organism: Balaenoptera physalus (assembly GCF_965194825.1). Taxonomy (NCBI): domain Eukaryota; kingdom Metazoa; phylum Chordata; class Mammalia; order Artiodactyla; family Balaenopteridae; genus Balaenoptera; species Balaenoptera physalus. The sequence continues at coordinate 56,354,526 of NC_138887.1, read as the reverse complement.
TTTTAACCATGTTTTAACTGCTTTAAATTATGCAAGGAATTGTTTTCATTCTCTTGTTCAACATGTTGGGTTGCTCAATGCCAAAATAATTTAGACAAATATTTATTTACAGTGGCGAAAACCTGTCATTTCAGTAAAAAAAAAAAAAGTCAAATATAAATGTTTTGGTATCATAGAAATAAAGCAACTAGTGCTTAGGCTGGATTTGTTACTTTTCAAGCAATGTTTTCAAAATGTATAGCTAGCGCCTTCATATTTTTATGCAGACATAACTAAGTGCTAGCATGAATTATTTGAAGCAATGTAATATTCTCCCTTTGTAAACTTTAGATATTATATGCTCAATGGTGAAGGATGAGAGACGGAAGTTTGGGACACATCTATTCAAAACCACCTAGAGTTGAGTTGATATTTTTGCTTTTTCAATAATTTGACTTGATATGCTCTTTAGGAATTAAAATAGACATTATATTTAGATTCTACTAGTCCATAATAAATTTAACATGTAGTATATACATGATCAAATATAAAATAAGATTGAGCAAGGTCCTCTTTCTTAAAATGGATGTAAGAAGAAACCAAAACATATTTTATAAAGCTATATTTTATTCTAACATAGAATATAACTATTGATGTTTTAAAAAGGGATACAATAATCTGGTGGTATCTTTTAAATTTTAAGTACCAGGATCCTTTTTTAACTGTCTGTCTGATTTTTTTTCAACTAGACATGTAGTTGAAAAGCTTATATACTATATTCTATATTATATTATAATTATATTCTATATTCTGTATAGAATACTATATTCTATAGTATATTATACTATATTCTTTTTTGAAAAGCAATTGGCATTAAATGTCCTTAGAACACAAAGCAGAAATAAATTCTTCCCTGTAAAGCTTCTTAATTAAACAACTTAAGAACAAACTGTGAGAATAAGATTATGCTTAGTGAAATTGTGCTTTATATGTTACAGAAGACTTTGAATAAATCCTGAGTTTTGTGGTGAACAATTAATAACAGGGATTTATCTTCTCTGGCCTTAGGTTAAGAGAGGTGTAGTGAGGGCAGAGGGAGCCCTCTGGAGAGTAACAGCTCCCCAGATGATAACACAGAATTTGAATTTTCAACTTCACAAAATAAACTTAATATCCAATGGTGTTGAGTGGAAAGAGCTCTCTCTCTTACCTTGCAGCATGGATGGAACCCACATGTATATACTGTCCCTGGAGGAATGGCTGGGAAGCCTTCTGGGCTCAGGGTCAGAAACCTCCTACAGGGCTATTGCAAAGTATAGTTCAAGCAGATACGAGGTGAAACACCCAGATAGGGACTGGATATGAGATGATGGACTCGGAATTCTGGCCAAACCAGCTCCTACTACTCAGACCGCATTAAACTGAATCAAACTATAGCTCAGAACACCAACTGGGCAAGCAGCAATGAACCTGACAAGGGTTACTGCCCTCAGACCCAAGGGAGCTAGAAGACACTTTATCCAACAAGTCAAACTTTCCCTTACCATCATGAGGTGAGTTAGGCCGCACCCCTCCCTTCACACGTCCAGATGAGATCTTGGAAATCTGAGGAAGGGGCCAGGTGGCTAAGAACTCTGAGGGGCTGCACATTTTATCTTAGAATAACTGAACATTAGGTAAAGAGATTCATTAAGTGGCATAACAAGCACAGTTTAAAATAGATAGGACTATATGTTTTCTTTCCTGCTACTTGGCAGATGGCAGTAAATTAGACTTGATTAATTACTGGTAAAATAAACTAAATGTCTTTTACATACCTGAGTAAACTGTGAGTTTGCAACCGTACAAAAGCACGCAGTATTGTTATGACTATCATGTTCTTTATTTTGCAATGACGTATCCTACAACTAGGTGAAGGAGGAAACCATGAAAAGACCAACTTTTTAGTATTCATATATTTTAACAGAAATCTCTCTGAAATAGCCATAACGAATAGTCTCAGTTCAGACTTTCTACATTAATGAAGCCCAAAGACAAATGAAAACACCTGCTTCTAGGGACCTCAGTAGGACATCTAGGGATGCTCCTGTTGCTTTGTTTTCCAGGCAGGAATCCTAAAAAGATGTTCCTAAGTCCTGATCGTAATTAAGCTTCTCACTCAGAGTATAGGCTCAACTATACTTGTGAGTGGCAGAGATCATCAAAGAACAGGGCCCAACCCTTAAAAAAGCCAAGTAGCTACTGTCTTTGCACTTTTGGGAACTCTGACTCGCCATATAAGAAATCTGGCTATTCTTATGGACTGACTTTTAGAGAGGTCATGTGGAGAATGAGAGTCTCAGGACTACATGGAAAGAAAGAGAGGCCAAGCTGTCCAAGTGTCCCAGCAGAGGTACAGGTGTGAGTGAGCCGAGCCATCTCGGACGTTTCAGCCCATTTGTGCACCTAGATGATCATAGCCCCAGCCAACATCACCAGGAGCAGAAAAACTGCCAAGCTGAGCCCAGTAAACGCACAGAATCATGAGGGAAAAAAATGGTTGTTGTTTTAAGCCACTCAAATTTGGGTTGGTTTATCATACAGCAATACGTAATAAAGCTGAAACTTTACCAGAAGTAGGGTTTTGCTGAAACACAAACCAAAAATATGTGGCATTGTCTTTGTGATGGGGACTGGGCAGAATCTGGAAGGACTTTGAGAAGACTGTTATGAGAGCTGGAAGGCGGCTTCTTTCAGCTTTCCATCCCCGACTCCCATTATGCGGCAGCAACTTCATCTTCCTGTCTCTGGTCCATTTTTTTCCCCCAAGCCAGAGTTCATTCTAAAAATAAATCTGATGACGTCAGATTTAAAACCTTTCAAAGTAACTTCGTTAGGAATTGGATACAATTTTTCATTTTCATACCTGGTACTTCATGATTGTGCTTATTTCTCTGGTCCTAATCATAAGCACACACTTTCTGGCTTCAGGAACTTTTCTCTATGTTTGGAATGCTTCCCTTTCTCTTGCATTCTCCTATTTTTTTCTTTCCGCTGTAGTTTCAGTTCAGATGTTATTCATCTTAGTACTTAAACTTCCATACTTCTCTGCTACCCACCCCATACTGTGTTAATTGCTCCAGCTAACACAACTTTTCTAACCTCCTGATATTCATATTCCTTTCATATCGTGCCTTCCAAATCCTTTCCTTGACTGAGCTAATTCCCAAACGTCCTTCTGGTACTTCATTTTGGAAATCTCTCCCCACTTTTCCAAAATTGAGTTAGGATCCTATGATATCCCATCCTTGCCCCAGTAACTGCATTTTTAAACTGTCTGTTTTATATGTATATTTCCCCTTAGAGTCCCACTAAATTGAAGGCAAGAGCTATGTCTATTTCTCTCTACCCCCAAGGTTGAGAATAGTATCTGGCACACAGTAGGGTCTTTAAATAAATATATTCTGAATAAATGAATAAGTAAAAATGAATAAATGATCAAGCCAACTACTTTTGTACTTTTTCCTAAATATAATTTTCTTTCTGGCAAAGTAAACATACATAAAACGTCTTCCAATCTGGGGTGTTTATATGAGTTCTAGTGTGCTTCTTGCTTTTACTGCAAGGGGATTATATAGTGAGAATGGTGGTTAAAATAGGGGAGTTTGGGTTGTTGTTGAAGTACCCTCTTGCCCTTGGCCAAGATTAAGTAGGTAAATACTACTGAGTGCATGTTAGTGCTACATAAAAGGCAACCTTTTCTATGGTGGTCTATTCTCTGTGCTCATTCAATTGTTATTTTTACAAAGCAAATAGCTATCAGTGTGTAGAGAAGCCATCAAGTTCTTATAGATGGTTTTAAAATACTGTTTTTAGTTTGTATGCCTTCAAATTGCGCTTAAATAACACAGTTATTTTTGACTGATTGATTCTAAGAATTTTGCGATTACAGCCAAACTATGACATTTTTCATCATATATTTTTAGCATTTTTAAAGAATGAAATGCTTTTCTATTTTTTAAAATGATTTTTCATTTTGAGTTTCAGCCAAATATCTCAAAAATCCATAGCTCCTAGAACTCAGAGAAAATTAGCAAGGCCAAATAAAATATATGTGGCTTACTGCTGCAGCTGTATATTTTAAAGAAAGCTAATATATCGACTGGTTCTTAGAAGCGCATTCATAAATTGCTGTCTTTGAAAAATGTTTGTAGCTATAAAGGCTAGAGATGATGTCATTTTGCTGCTACAGGTAAAGAGGTTTCTGTGTGTTCGACCTTTTAAGTATTTCTATTGAGATTCTAAATACCAATGTACCAAAATATATCCACCATTATTTATCCAACATGTTCAAAATAAAATGACAACATTCCACTGTATCAATTTATACCTTTATATATTTTTACCCTCTGATTATTTTAATGGTTCAGTTGCCTTTTAATACACAAAGAAATATACATTGGTTTAACTAAATGGACAATGCTAGTCATTTTAATATAGCCTCATAATTTAAAATCATCATTGTCTAATCAATTTCCTTGATATTAATGATCACCAGCGGCATTACAACACACCTGCACTTAAGCAAGCTGATGTGCTTCAGTGTAACTGAAGTTTTTGTGTTTTAATTTCTTTGTCATATGAACATTACCTTATATTTTAAAGCCAATTTCACTTGAAATATAGATTATGAACAAGTTGGTTTCCCTCTAGAGATATCTGTTGTATATGAGATATACTGGTGCATAAGCGGATGTCTTTGTGTGTCTTCCAGGGTGTGGCAGATTAAAGATGCCACAATTCTTTGATGTTTTTCCTATCAAGTCTTAGAAGGTTCTGTGACTGTTTAAACTAAAAGACAACAGCAGAAGTGATACTGTGCCAATTCCTGGGCCAGCCCTTAGGAAAAACTGGCATCTTCCACCTCCTGTCTCTTGGAACTACATGGACAATTAGATGGACCCACATCTACTCAGGCTTTCAGCCCTCTATGCTAAGGTGCCAAACTGAAGCCCAGCAAGTGAGCCTGGTCATGCCACAGGGAGCAGAAGAATTACCCACCAAATTACTGACCCACAAAACCATGAGTTTTAATAAATGGTTGCTGTTTGAAGCCACTAAGCTTTGAGTGTTTGTTATAGAACAATAAACAATCAGAACATAGGGTAAATGGTGTGATTCTCTGGGCTGACACTCCATTTTGTGATTCTCTTTCATGAAACTATTTCAGAACTATTTTACTAACTAGGCTACAATAGGCCAAACATCTAAATATCAGAAAATAACTCACTCCAAGAATATATAGAGATATTGAAATAATTAAGTCCATAATTCCAGGGCTAAAGAAAAAAAATCAGGGTTTCCGACCAAGTATTACCCGGTTTTTCTATTTGTTTTGGAGATAAGTCAGGTCTGTTAGTTTCTAGCCTGCTGATCTAACCACTGAATAGAACTATCTGACTTGTAGATTTTAAATGTCTATCTTAAACATTAAAATAACACACACAAACACACACACACACACACACTCCAAATACTTCTTTCATATCACCAGATTATAAAGTGTTTTGCAAGTAATCTTGTAAAGATTCTGTGAACTAAGCAGTGAATTCACCCACCACCCACAGGCAGCTGCTTCTGGGGAGGAATTAATCTTCAACAGCAATAAATAAATAAATAAAACAATGGAATGAAAAACAACATGCACATTTTAGTACTCATATATATGTATATAAATACAAAGAGATGCTTCAGGCATATGCAAGGTTACTGGTTTAGAATTCAAAATGAAGAGGTGCCCAAAGAATTCTCAGAATAACAACGTAAAAACACGTAAGAAATTCTTCTTCTACTTGGTTTCTTTTAAAATTTAAAAATGAAGCTAGCACAATTTAAGAAATAAAATTAAATGTTAGAGGATGTAGAATCTTTGGGAATTCCTAGTATTACTAATCAGTTTTGGAGAAAGTTAATTTTGCTTTTCCTTTAAGAAAAACATGCAAATCTTCCAGTGGTTGAACAATTTAAAAGTATAACATTCACAAAGTATACAAAGTATAACATACTTAGAACACACACTGAACATTTGGAAAATATGTTACTTTATGTATCACTTCTGATAGGGAAGGGGTTATTGAAAAACAATCTGAATATCAGAACATTAAGTATCTTTGAGTTTGATGGTCTCTCTGTAGGCTGTAAGGGTAACGTACTAGTTATCTATTGTAGCAGCTTAAAACTGCAAGCATGTATAAACTCAGAGTTTCTGTTGGTCAGGAATCTGGGAGTGGCTTAACAGGATGATTCTGGCTTAGAGTTTCTCATGAGGTTGCAGCCAAGCTGTCATCAAGCATCTGAAGATTTACCAGGCTGATCTGCTTCTGTGATGGCTCACTCAAATGGCCATTGGCTGGATGCCTCAGTCCCTCACTGGTTGTGGGCAGAGGCCTTAGTCCCTTGCCCGGTAGATCTCTCCATAGGGCTACTTCAGGGGCCTCATGACACGGCAGAGGGAGGGATCAGAGACAATGATCAGGGGCTTTCTCTGAATTCACCATTTCTCCAGCTCCACCACTGAGTGTCACAAAAATCAAACATATTCTCTCGAAATGCAACTTCACATTCTGGCAGTGTGGGAACAATCCAGGTCAAGGTACTAGCTAGATCAGAGGAAAACAACCAGCACTGAATTGTAGTTCATAGATTTAGAAACTTTTTGTTTAGATGCAATCCATTTTTCTTCTTTGTTTTACTTGTTAGGGAAATTTGGGTTTACTCCTGAGAAATATCGGGATGTGAGGTGAATCTAAAATACATCTTAGAATTAACTACATAGAGAAGGTTTTACGACACTTCTTAAGATAGGTCGCAAATATTTAATTATCTGTATTAAAAATTCTGTAACGTTTCATAAGATAATTAATAGGTAGGCATTGTGGTAAGATGGAAATATACTGACTTTTCTAATCAGGGGTCAAGGAATCCTACGCCTTTAACTAAGTTTATTATAAGGCTTTTACTGTTGCTGTTACAAGAGAAGGATATCCATCAATTTACCTCATGGGAAAGGGGTTTAATTTTCAAGATGTACGTGGATAAGAGAGGAAACAGAAAAGTATAGCCATCAAAAGTGATGCAGCTCCAGCGTCGGGCTACTCTGTCTCTCTCTCACAGGCTGCACGCTCTGTCTCTCATGGCATTTTCACTTTTTACTGCACATACGCTACATTTTCATCTCTTTCTCCCTCCTAACTAGGCTCTTCTGCTTAATCATAGTTTCTATTCCCTCCCAACTTTAGCTGGCCGCTGGTATCCTGGCTGCTCTCACCCCTCTGTAAACCATGCATTTCAGCTGTTAAGGCACTCCTCAGCCTAGCTTCTATGTTGTGTAATTTGGGTCAGGACCCCACCCATCCTTTCAATCAGTCAGCTCTGACTGGGGCACACGTGGGCACAGGGGTTGCAAAATGCTGCCTCTTTAGGAAGAGACCTGGAAAATTTGCTCCTCTCAGTAGGGGTTTTTTGGTAATAAAGGCATTCATTCTGAGGCCTTGCCCAAGTAGTACAATGCTAAATAAATAGGTGAATAAATGAACACAATATTTTAGTCTTATCTCTTCTACTACTTTCCTATATGACCTTAAGAAAATATGTTTATACATGTTTTATCTGTCAAAGAGAAATTAATTTTTTTAACTAAATAGACATACTGAAGGCTTATTTCTGTGAAGCTATGACTAAAACTTGTGGAGTCTTGAAAGATGCTTAAGAAGTTTGTTTACCTTCAAAAGTGATTAATAGGAGGGATGAAGCATGTAAACAAATAAATACGAGGTAGAAAGCGATTTTTTAAAAGAGAGAGAATTTAAATCTATAGCTATTAGGGTTCAGATTAGAAGTAGATAAATCATAGATAATATCTTCCTTAACTCCTTTATAGAAAATATAATATTTCAACTGACATAAAATGGGTACAAGCTTGAAGGGAAAGGACTGAAGGGACAAGTTTTGAAAAGAATAGATTCCTATGGCAACACAGGCTCTCTTATGAGTAAACAGTAATTTAGGAATTGATGACTGACCAAAAATTTTTTAAAAGCTGCCTCGACCTTTGAAAAATATTTTATAAGCCTCTCAGACCTTTTTTTAAAAAAAGTCTATGGTCAAATTTAAATTCATTTTCTTAATACTTTAACAGATATCAGAACTTCCATTCAAAGGGAAAATAATATGAGAAACAGAATATGCCATGGTCCAAGCTATGCTGCTTGCTGTTTTTATGTTCTTGTACAAGTCTTTTAATTTCCAAGGCCTCAGTCTTCCTTAAAAACATGAAATGACTAGACCAAAGAATTTGAAGATCTGTGTACCTCTGTGATTCTATTGAATCTGATGCAATTAGTCAAACAGTTAACTGTCATTACAGAGGCTGTGGTGTGTACATTTTAGCACCATACCACAATTTAATAACAGGGCACAGAAGCCACAATGCCTCCTATTCTGTTGCATCACTAATTTATCAGGGGCTAAAAGCAACCGAACTAAGGATCCCAGGCAGACAATGGTGCCTTTGAGGGGCAAGGGAAGCACCGTTTAAAGGGAAAGCATTACCATTCTAAAATAATGGTAGAGCACATGGCCTGAGTACTGTGAAAGACAGCACTACAGAAAAGGTATTCTCTGCTTAAATGCCCCAAACACAAAAGCTTTTAGTTGGGATTTATACGGAAAAAAGAAAACAGCTTCCAATAAATTGGTTTCCTTTTGTTATGTATGCTGGTGCTGAGCAGGTGAGGATATAGGCAAACTATCATTTGCCAAAAATCTAACAATACTATGTTTCTTATTTAGAAGAAAACCTTAACATTTTGCTAATGAAGATAAAGAAAGCAGAAGAGACATTTTGGTGCTCTTGCCTGTTTTGGTTATTGAAAGATCATGCATACAACCATACCCCTTCAGTGTGTTAGGTTACATGTCTTTTGGCCTCTACTTTCCTTGACACTTTGATTTAAAACAAGTAAACAAGCATACAGTACTATACGTGCAGATGTGATTTAATTTAATCTGATTTGAAGGGCAGCAATGAGACTAAAAAGCTAATAACTCTTGTTAATTATGTCATTTATATATTACCTTTCACAAACAACACATGATGATAGTATATTTATTTGGAGAATTAGATGAATTAATTGTCTGTCAATTTAAAGAAATATAAAAGATATATGTGAAAGTAACCTTTTAATATCCAAATCAGGTTGGCACATATAAAAGATATATGTGAAAGTAACCTTTTAATATCCCAATCTGTTCACAGATTCTCAGTACTAAATTTCTTTAATTATAAAAAAATTCTATACAAATGCCAGGCATTATTACTGCCATATACATATGTGCAAAATTATTAGTTGGAAGAAAAATCTCATATGATAAAAAAGGAATGTGTTTTCTAAATCTATATAGATGACCATAAACTATGAAAGAACTTTTAAAGATTTAGAACAGAAAAACATATTTTCCAATCACTTTTTGTTGAGATTTATGTCTCTGAAGAAGCTATGCACATAGTAGGTTGAAGATTACATTATACAGTAGTTTCTTTATCTGCAACATTGTTAGAACCTCCTTCACTATGCCCATTTTCACTCTACTTTTATTGTTTAAACAAGATGTTATCCACGACTGAAAACGTTTTTTTCTCTGACCCCTTAGCGTCTCCATGTAACAAAATAAATCACATAAGAACCAGGAGATGTTCATAGTGCACAATGTTGACATTTAACAATTTTTATCTTCTACTAATGGCTGCTGCCCTAGCATTCTTAAATGAAAGATTCCAACTGCAAATTCCTTGTGAATAATAAAAGATTTAAAAGGGAAAGAAGAATATAGTTTGTAGATGGTAGTATTGAGACTAGGGAGCCTATTTTGGGAGGTAGATAGATGAATGAATGGATGTTTCTGATAATAAGATATTTGGTATAGCAGAACCAGGAGATGAAGATAATGCAAGCCAATATGTTTGTCCCCCTATTAGTCTAAATTCATAACAAGGATCACAATTTTCCTCAATAGGAGATGTGATGATATTTCGGCAATCTCGTTTCAGATGAGATTCAATAATAGAGTAAGGCCATGAAACTGATGTGCATGTGTAGTTTATGGATTCAGTTTGACTGCTTGATCCTCGTAGCCAGTATGTTTCTATCAAGCACTGTGAGCTCTCTGGTTTATCACATCGTTCTTATAATGACAGCAAGGCTAGAGTGCTGGGTTTGGGGTTGATTAGGATCTTACTGTTCTGGTTAGCATAGTATAATATTATAATGGTGGGTCTTCATGTAATATGGCATAGAGAACAGATTTTAATTGACTGACAACTCTACGTACAAATGCTGTGTATAAATTTTCATGGTAAAATTCATTTCTCTTGTACTGAAAAGGCATGTTCCAAAATTGTACAGACATGATATTACTCATTTGTTACTAGTAAGTGGTCCTACCTTCCTTTCCTTCCTTCCTTCCTTCCTTCCTTTCTTCCTTCCTTCCTTCCTCCCTCCTTCCCTCCTTCCTTCCTTTGTTCATGCTGGGGTGAGTGTGTGTACCTTTGTATAAAGATATATCTGCATATTAGTAATTTCTTTTTGCACCCACAGATAAGCAATATGATAATATATGGAGTTAATTATTTTAAAATTTTACTTGCAGAGTGATTTTTAGAGGGATTTAAATTATTGGAAGCATATTTATATTTCATCGTATTGTGGAAGACTGCCCTAGATTTGAGCATCTGTGTCCCTTTCCGAGGGCTTGAGCAATGTACTTGGGAGGGGCTTTGGCTAATACGAGAGTATCATGACTTGCCTGCTTGGGTGCAGGAACAGTCCAGGATTTGAAGTAAGAGGTACCTGCCTGTGTGGTCACTGACTGCCCGCTTGCTCCAGAGTAGCTCCCCCCCGAAATCTGACAGTCCCATGCTTCACTTTCTTCCTTTGGATTTTGGCACTGTATCCAGATGGTTCCTTGCAGGTAATATGCAATGATCTGTTCTGTTTTTGGCAATAGCCTCCAAATTCTACCTTACCTTTTCTCTTGTAATAACTAATTCTACCTTCTTATACCTGGCCAGAGTTTTTTTTACTAAGATGCATACCTCCACTAATCTATAAAAGATCTTCAGTGATTTCTAGTTACCCCAGTTCAGATTTGTTGGTACAGCAAAAAAGACCCTTTATGAAATGACTGCTCCCTACCTGACTTTATATTGTTTTTATCACTTGATACTTTTTCTCGTTAACATCAGACTTCCAGTTTCTCACGCTATGCTGTTTCTGCCTGCGTGTGTGTGTTACAAATGCAGCTTCTACTTTGAATGGCTTTCTCCATTCAAATGCCTTAGATACATTTCTCTTCTTTGTTTAAAATTCAGATTAAGCATCACTGCCTCTGAAACTTCCCTCTACCACCTTTGGGCAGAAGTAATTAACACTTTTTACGTTACCATGGCTTTGAATATACTTAACTTCCATAGTTTTGCTTTGTTTTATTCTGTTTTTAAATGTGCATATCTTCTTGAATCTTGAGGCAGACACCACAGCTCATATATCTTTGTAGTCCCAACTCCTACCACACACCCTGACACAGAGTTGTTAATCAATAAAAAGTCTTCGTATGAAAACTTGGTGAACTAACATTTAATTATAAGCTTTCTTTTCCCAGCGACAGAACACAAGGTACTTGGTTATAATTCAGCATGAGCCTATTTCTTCAGCTAAACCAGGCTTACGCTTAAATCTTTCCACATTTTTTCCCTTTAATTGCTTTTCATTCAGAGAGAGGAGAGCAACATTTAGCAAGCACTTAATTGCAGCATGTATAGAATGAGTCAAATGAACTCCATGTGTGTAAATTTTAATACTTTCAATTCATACAGGGTCTCTGCCTCTGGAACAGCCATACTGTCTCTGCCTCGGACATCTGACAGAAGATAAGAAACAACTAAGAAAAAATAGAGTTTCTTAACAAAATCAACTCGCAATTCTTAATAGCCCTTACCAAATCCACAATGTCAACGATGTCCTGCCAGTAAAGATTAGAAGAATTCCAGAAGTTTGGAAACACATCTCCAAAGTTAGTTCATCATGATGATGAAGCTAATCAAATTTTAGGACAATGCCAATTGTAAGTAACAAACTAAACTGTCATTTAATCATGTCTTTTAAAGTGAGTACTTTTCTAATTCTTCATTCATAAAGAGAAATTTCTTTATTCTTTATGAATATAAATGCAAGAAGTTCTGAAATCTCATTCATAAGTTTAGTTGCTAGCCAGAATTCTATGCTATAGTACTAGACCTATTAGTATACAGAAAATATTTTGTTCTTTTTTTTAATACTTAAAATTCAGAATGTATTAAGTTCATGTTTTACTGTGATGTAGTAGTTGAAGCTTTATTGTTTCCTAACTTAGCACAGTTACATCTGCCTCCACTAAGAACTATAGGCTATTTAGTGACAGAAATTTTTTTCACCAATGATACCACACAGCTCCCTATTCCCTATAATAAAGGTAAGTAAACCTGTTCATCATTCTTGCTGAATTGTAGAACTACATATATTTTTATATCCTATCTCCTCCCCTCAAACTTCTTTCAATAGGTAAGGATTTCTTGACAATCCACTTTTTTCCAAAAAGCATTTTTTTAGTTAATAAAGACATGATAAAACATAAGTTAAATTACAGTAGATCTACATGATAGAATATTAAACACCACTGAAATTCTATTAAAATATATTTATGGTATAAAGTAGATGCCCAGGGTACATTTTAACTGAAAATTAAAATGGTGCTGAATAGGACCTTCTAGAACTTGGTGCCAAGTTGTTATATCATATTTCATTAACATGCTTTTTTAGATCCAAGGCATTTTAATACTTTTAATTTAATAGAAGGGCATCCTGGCCTCACAGAAGCTACTGTGAAGTATATCTGAAAGGTGAGAATTTTTTTTATTTTTTATTTTTTTTTAATTTTTATTTTTGAAAGGTGAGAATTTTAAACACAATTTGATCCCATGGCATTGCCTCATTTGCACCTTGGTTCTTTTGGGGTACACTGGAATATATAATGGGAAGGAAATGGCAGAGGCAGCTGGGGCTGTGACACTTCAGGAATGATAGAAGGTTTCTTTGCAAATTTTCTTAAGATTCTTATGATTCTAATGTTATCAGGATCAGAAATGGAGAAAATGGCAAATACTATGTCCGAGCCAAGAAGATCATGTTTGCAGGTATATGAGAAATCATACCTTGAACTTCCTGAACTGGTTGGGAAGAATTTGAAGGTGTTAGAATTCTTGACATTCTATAAGTGAGGCCTCTATCTGAGTTTTTACTGTTATAGTCCTAGATGGCTTTGGCCTGGGAGAGAAAGATTATAATACATTTATTTTTGCAATAATTTTTAGTGCCATGTTTGTGGTATATTTCATGCACTGAATTAATATACTAAGTTCAAATTCCTAATTTGAAAAGAACTCACTCAAGAACTGATTGTAAGAATATATTTTAGTAGTTAGGCCTAATTGACAATTGCTATTATTTACTTCTGACCAACTATATATTTTCCCAGGAATAAAGTGCCCCTTGCACTTTTAACCATTATCCTCTCCTATTTTCTTCCTTGCAACTTTTCTCCTGCTTTTCTGTGTTTCCCTCTTAACCGTCCACCTTATTTACACCCTCTTTCTACTCTCTTTACCTTCATTATTTTATCCTTGTAGAGCAGCCAAAGTCAGCCTTTGCTTGTTAGTCAGTCTCCACGGGCAAGTCCCTCAATGTTTTCACTGTTTACATGAAAGCATCCAAATGTATAGCCAATAGACCAGCTGGAAACCTCCCCACAGACAGACGCATCCAAACAGGAGGTTCCTTGATGTGTTGCGGTGGGTCAGGCTGGTTCTGCTACCAGAAAGAACAGCCCACACCCATATGCACTGCTGCTCCTGAATGCAAGGCTTGCGAGAGCATCCACACGGTCTGGGTCTCAGCCAACACTTAGCCCTTAGCACATACAGTGATACAGAAAGATGTGACGGCGACAGAGTTTTGGAGTACTGTTTGTAGCATGCTGTTCTTTGGCATAGTTCTTCAGAATCGAAGAACATATTTCTCCTAATTTCCCAAGACACATAGTTTATTATAGAATCAGTCTTTAAAAATGTCTATAGATTTGGAGATGTCTATAGAACATCGATTGTCTATAGATGTCTATAGAATTGATCGATTTAATATTAAACTCAATACTTATTGTAGATGTCTTAGAAATTGTTTTGAAATGTTGCAACAGAGACTCCTGCTTGAACAAACCACCTAATTTTTACTTTTTTTTCAGAGTGGGGAAAGAGGAATATTAACGAGACAAATATAATGATCTTTGTCTCTAATTGAAAAAATGTGGTGAACATTTATCAACAAATGTAAAATATACTTAAAAACTGAAGCAAATATATTTGAATGCATTTTACAACACAGGCAATTTCTGAACAAAACTAATATATTTGCCTAAGTATGCATTTATATTACATACCATACTAAAATCCTGTTTAAAAATTAAACACTTCTGGCCATTTACACATTCTATTTTGAATATTACAGATACGGGCTAATAACACACACTTAATCAGTAACTATTTTGTTAAAAGTGATTTGAAAGATTAATCATTCAAAAATTTTAATCTAAGTCATGGTAACATGCCATAACAAAAAACGGATAATACCATTAAAAAACACTGTCTTAGGTTTAGTTTTTAAAAATACCCCTTTCTTTATTTATCACTATACTTTAAAAATAAAAGAAAAATAAATAAGAAAAATTCCAAGAAATAAATCTCTAACAAATAAGAGTAGTGTGGTTAGAGACACATATCTTTAGACTCTTCTAAGCAAATGCCTTGATAAGATAGAAGTGGGGCTTTGCAAATCTGTATGATTATTATCAAGGAAAACCCAGCTGTATTTTTCTGTCCTTTATGTTTGTTACTCTAGGGTGGTCAACCTGAACTACAAACTCATTAATTGACATTTCAGAAATGTACAAAATCAAATGCTATAACCCAATCCAAAGTGTATGTAGCACTTTTATAAATCTGGCATACATTACAACCAACATGGAACCACATGTATGGAAGGATGCAGACACAGTGAAGGAAAGGGAGACTCTGGCTTGACCCCAAAGCCCAACACAGGCACTGGGTGAAAAGCTGTATCCCTTATTCCAAGCAACCTCAGATTTTCAAGGCACTGCATTCCAAGAAAGTGATTTGGAAAATGTAAGAGTGAGCATTACATCTCTTATCTCTCTTTGTGAAAGATATGAAATTGAATTCCAGAGACTGAAAGTTAATTATTTCACCTTCTACAATTTGAACATTTTGTATAAGAATGACTTCTTGGACTTTACTTTTGGCCTTGGAAAACCTACAAACTCTGAGAGATGAATGCTGTACCAGTCAAGAAAGGCTAGGTTATCCTGTTGCACAAAGAACCTAAGGTCTTGGTGACTTACAACCAAAACGTTTTATTTTTTATTCGTGCTACACATCCAAGATGAATTTGTAAGTTGGCTGCATAGTTCCTTCAATCTACCTGGAACACTGCTAGTTGTTGCAACGGCGGGGGAGAAAGGACATGCTAACTATACACTGGTTCTTAGAGGTTCTGCCCAGAGACACCAACTATTTTTGCTCATATGCTATTTGGCAATGACAGTCTCAGGTCACACCGGAAGTCAAGAAGTTATATGAGCAAATGTAACACTTTCTTCTATCAGGGGAAAGTCTGTGAACAATAATACAGTTTACCACAGATGGCATCAGGCAACGTAATTTCCAGGAGTGAGATAGAGGAATTGCCTGCCATGGTGGACTAAATCAGGGAATGTTAGACACTTGGATGGACTGTAATTCTGTGGTCAAGGAAAATGATCACAAATAACGGATCCATTGTGCCCCCCACCCTAAAATATTAGGGAGGAAGTGCCAAAATATCACACTATCTAAAAGTAGACAAATGCTGTTCATTGTTAAACACAGAGAGATGAAATACTAATTTCCTAACTTGTAAATTCAAAGAATTTCTTTATTATTGGCCCAGGTACATGAAAGAATTTCATTTATGTCTCAAGTAGACACGAGCTTGAAGTGAAATGGGTCCTAAAATGTCTTCTCAGACTTTGGCTCTTTCCTTGGTAATCCCAATTTTTTTGGGTTCAGGAATCTTAAATCCTCCTTAGAGTAAATTCTCCAACCAGTCTTATAGGAATCTATAGTTTTTGGTACTTGAAGACCTAGACCTAATGGAAGCTTGAAACTGTTTCTCTCTATCAGTTTTTAAAAAAAAAAAATTTATTTATTTACTTATTTAGGCTGTGCCAGGTCATAGTTGTGGCATGTGAGACCTTTAGTTGTGGCAATGCGGACTTCTTAGTTGTGGCATGTGGACTCTTAGTTGCAGCATGCATGCAGGATCTAGTTCCCTGACCAGGGATCGAACCCAGGCCCCCTGCATTGGGAGCATGGAGTCTTACTCACCGGACCACCAGGGACGCCCCTACCATTTTTGTTTTGATGAGAAAAATTTTCAGTGTAATTCCTTTTATGTGACCCAGATAAAAGTCCCAATTTTAAAATTTCATTCTCAGAAATTTTTATAGATTTCTAAATAGTAAATAGTAAACGGCAGGAATACATCCAGGTAAATTATTCAATGTAAGCAGAAAATTCTGCCATTACTAGTAAAAAAATCACAAGCCCTATATGTAGGCAACAAACATCTTGTTGCACTAAACGTTTTGCTTCTGTAAGCAGCAGACCACAATGTGATTTTAGACAACAAAGCAAACATTGGCATAGAGAGCCAAGAGCTAATCTCAGGAGTTTCAGATAGACTAACTTCTGGAAATTGCTAGTAACATCTACTATTTACCTTCTTTTCAATTTCTTCACAAAAGAGGCACAATCTCTGAGGGACAAATGCTCACTTTTGAAGTCTGAATGTTATATTTATCAATGCAGTGGAAACAGTAGAAATTATGACAACTTATTCATTCTGTTTGTGAAAGGTCACTTTGGTCTAATATTTTTGGTTTTAAAAAGTAATTGTGAATGTCTTTTGGGAAGATATTAATTATAATGTTAAAGTTCAAAAGTCCTTCTCTATGAGAAGTTCTCTCTTTCACTGCATTTTCATCTATGGTGGATATGACATGATTCACTTATGTTGCCTTCTCTTTCTGCTGCTGCATCTTCCCTTGCAAAATGGCGTGGCACCGTCAGCACTGACTAAGAATGCAGAACAGGGTAAGCCTGTCTTTCTCACAGTATTTTAAGTGTATTCAAGCTGTGAAAAGTGTCACAGCAATATGCCCATTCTCTGTCAGCTGAACTCTGTTTGCTCATATTCATATCTTGGATTGACTACAATTCAAACCTGGTTTTTTTTTTTTAATAAATTGTCCCAAAATAAAAGGTATATTTCAGCAGTGTTTCGGAACTCCTAAACAGGGAACCAGTTTTTGGACAGATCTATACCATTCTTTCTCTAGGAGTATCAATACTTAAACCAGCAGGTGAAAGTACATTTTATTAAATGGCTCATTCAATTCAGATCCTGGGTGGTCTTACTTATGGATGAATTGTACTGCCATCCTAAGAAAACTATTTAACCTATCTGCACTTGGAGAGAGCCTCTGCATACATTCTATCTGATTTCAAATGATGAGATGAGAGGTTTCTGGTTTTGAAATCAGGTTTCTCAGAGGTGTTGGTCTTGACAGTGGCTCCTACTTCAATAAAGAACGTATAAGATAAGTATGCAGAGCTTTGGCCACTACTGGTTTCATTTTGGGCCATCTCTGCATGATGCAAAATGCCAGATCAAAAATTAGTGAACTAGTGTTCTGGGCTTTCTGGATGGCCGAATCAAAGACTGAGAAAGCTCAAATGATTGTGTGTAAATCATTCTTTTTTTTTTTGAACTACAATTTATTGGTAATTTTTTAAAAATTTATTTTAATTTTACTTTATGGCAGTGCTGTGTGGCAAGTGGGATCGAACCCGTGCGCCCTTCATTGGGAGCATGGAGTCTTAACCACGGCACTGCCAGGGAAGCCTCATGTAAATCATTCTTTGGATGAGAGAATAAAAGATAAAAAGAAAAAAGTTCAGTAGACACCTACTGACATGTCCCTTTGAATATATATGTTTAAAAAATAATTTTCTTTATATTTAAATTAGAGATATTGTTATTTGTTGAATATGCACATTACTAGTTTAGTACATACATTAAGCTTAGAAACAGCAATCATTGAGTAGTCTGGAAATAAAGGTTCCTTTAAAAATTTGCTCACATAAAAATATAAAAACTCCTGAGAAATCATGTCAAGAAAAACAGTTTACCTGAGTTTGCAGGTGCATAATAAAAATATCTCAGTGCCCAACTTCTATTTGTACCTGCCAAGATGAAGGCAAACAGGGAAAACCATAAAATCTTCCCATGGTTTCTGTATTTCATTCCATTGTGCGTTACCCAATGTCATCTTCTTTTCTCTTCACAGGATAGGAACTAATATCTCATATCTGTGGCTGATTTATTCTCCATGTCCTATGCCATATATTGCTATTTTTTTAAGAGTACTTATGTAAAATGTGCTCAATAAAGAAACTTGTAAAACAAAAAGAAAAAAATAAAAAAGAAAACATATGAATCACCTGACCTGTCACCATTCAAAACAGGTAATGGTAACAAATGGTTTGGCTTTCTAGTACTTTTTTCTTTGTCTACTCCTCATCTCTTCCTGGGCTTCCTTCTCTTTTCTATTTGCCTGTTTTTCTACGTGATATCCTTCTGGCTTGCCTATAATCCATCCTCCACAGAGCAGACTGAGTTTACTTTCTAAAACTCTCTAGTTTAAAACCCTCCATGGTTTCCTACTTCACTCTGAATAACTTTCAAAGTCCTTATACGCTGTTCTTGCTGAATCTTTTACAACTTTCCTCTCTGACTTTGTACAGTCTGTTTTTCTGACTCTCCTCCCCTTTATTAGCGTTCTATTGCTGAAACAAATTAGCACAAACTCAGTGGCAAAGACAAATTTTTAATCTTTCAGTTCTGGAAGGCAAAAGTCCAAAATGGCTCCCTCCTTTTTGGGGGCTCTAGGGGAGAATCCATTCCCTTGCCTTTTGCAGCTTCTAGACACCATTTGCATTGCTTGGCTCCTTGGCCCCCTTCGAAGCCAGCAACCTTCAGCTGGGTCTTTCTCATGCTACCATCTCCCTGGTTCTCACTCTTCTACTTCCTTCTTCCAATTATAAGGAACCTTGGGATTACACTGGGCCCAACCAGACAATCCAGTATAATCTCTTTATTTTAAAGTCAGTTGATCAGCAGCCTTAATTCCTTCTGCAACCTTCCTCTCTTTTGCTATGTAACAACGTAATTCGCAGATTCCAAAAATGAGGATGTGGGCATCTTGGGGGGAGTGGAAGCATTATTCTGTTTACTACACTCTCAAGCATTTCTTGGAAAGTCAAAACCGGCTACCCACTGCCCTCGATAGCATCAAGCATGCAGACCCTGTGGTTGCCCACGGACAGCCACTCCGATGTGAAGAGTGCCATATTGCGCCTAATGAATAATTTGAAAAGTTGGAAATGTTGGAATACTGCAAATGGAAAGTGGTAAAAGATGAGAAGAACATCAGGACGAGGGTAAGGTTATTCAGCCAAAGTTTATGAGAGATAATAAAAATACTTGTTTTGTTGTACTGATATCTGTTTATTGTGATTTATCAAATAGAGACTTTTCTTTTTATATAATTTATCTGGAAATCAGTGATGTGTTTTATTGCAACTTGTGTTATGGTGGCTTTCAGCCATTCAAAGATGATTGAAAAACCTATTATCGGATGGCTTTGGGTATACAGTAGGGAATAGGATCCAGGATTGGCTTTCAAGTGACTCACCAGTTCAATGAGAGAAAAAGATAGCGTAAGAAGAACTTAAGCTTAGGTTTCAAAGAATCTTACGGGAGCTCAAAAGAGACTAACCAGAGTCACCTAACCACTAAACCAGGGAAGTTTAAGAAATTTTTCCAAATGGAGCAGACCAGCTGTTGAGGGAGGGGATTTGTCAATGGTTATATTTCTTTCTTTGTTGTCTTTTTCCTCCCAAGAGCTTCGTGAGAGAAAAAATCTTACTTCTCTTGGTAATAAGTGTTTCCTCAGCAGTAGGCTAGTTCCTGGCCCACAGTAAGTTCTGTATAAATAGTTAATGAAAATAAGTATAATTATATGTATAGCAAATGGACAATTTTTCATTATGAAAAAGGCACTGTACTGGATGAACTATTTGGTAACATATTTTGCTTTCAGTTAGCAAATATGTCACCATCATTGTCTGATGGCATTTTGGCTAAGATTCAACCCAAGTAAATGTTTCGTTAACCAGGCCTTTTAAATTAGATTTATTTATTTATAATTATGGAATAAAAACATATAATTTCCTTTTATTTCTTTTTTTTTAATGCTTTTTTTTTAAAACATCTTTATTGGAGTATAATTGCTTTACAATGTTGTGTTAGTTTCTGCTGTAAAACAAAGTGAATCAGCTGAATGTATACATATATCCCCATATCATCTCCCTCTTGCGTCTCCCTCCCACCCTCCCTATCCCACCCATCTAGGTGGACACAAAGCACCGAGCTGATCTCCCTGTGCTATGGGGCTGCTCCCCGCTAGCTATCTGTTTTACATTTGGTAGTGTATATATGCCAATGCCACTCTCTCACTTCGTCCCAGCTTACCCTTCCCCCTCCCTGTGTCCTCAAGTCCATTCCCTATGTTTGTATCTTTATTCCTCTCCTGCCCCTAGGTTCTTCAGAACCATTTTTTTTTAGATTCCATATATATGTGTTAGCATACAGTATTTGTTTTTCTCTTTCTGACTTACTTCACTCTGTATGACAGACTCTAGGCCCATCCACCTCACTACAAATAACTCAATTTCATTTCTTTTTATGGCTGAGTAATATTCCATTGTATGTATGTGCCACATCTTCTTTAGCCATTCATCTGTCGATGGACACTTAAGTTGCTTCCATGTCCTGGCTATTGTAAATAGAGCTGCAATGAACATTGTGGTACATGACTCTTTTCAAATTATGGTTTTCTCAGAGTATATGCCCAGTAGTGGGATTGCTGGGTTGTATGGTAGTTCTATTTTAAGTTTTTTAAGGAACCTCCATACTGTTCTCCATAGTGGCTGTATCAATTTACATTCCCACCAACAGTGCAGGAGGGTTCCCTTTCCTCCATACCCTCTCCAGTATTTATTGTTTGTGGATTGTTTGATGATGGCCATTCTGACAAGTGTGAGGTGAAACCTCACTGTAGTTTTGATTAGCAATTCTCTAATGATTAGTGATGTTGAGCACCCTTACATGTGTTTCCTGGCAATCTGTATATCTTCTTTGGAGAAATGTCTATTTAGGTCTTCTGCCCATTTTTGGATTGGATTGTTTGTTTTTTTGATATTGAGCTGCATGAGCTGCTTGTAAATTTTGGAGGTTAATACTTTGTCAGTTGCTTCATTTGCAAATATTTTTTTCCCATTCTGGGAGTTGTCTTTTCGTCTTGTTTATGGTTTCCTTTGCTGTGCAAAAGCTTTTAAGTTTCATTAGGTCCCATTTGTTTATTTTTGTTTTTATTTCCATTTCTCTAGGAGGTGGGTCAAAAAGGATCTTCCTGTGATTTATGTCATAGAGTGTTCTGCCTATGTTTTCCTCTAAGAGCTTTATAGTGTCTGGCCTTAGATTTAGGTCTTTAATCCATTTTGAGTTTATTTTTGTGTATGGTGTTAGGGAGTGTTCAAATTTCATTCTTTTATATGTAGCTGTCCAGTTTTCCCGGCACCACTCATTGAAGAAGACGCTGTCTTTTCTCTACTGTATATTTTTGCCCCCTTTATCAAAAATAAGGTGCCCTTTTGGTGTGGGTTTACCTCTGGGCTTTCTATCCTGTTCCATTTATCTATATTTCTGTTTTTTGTACAAGTACCATACTGTCTTGATTACTGTAGCCTTGTAGTATAGTCTGAAGTCACGGAGAGTGATTCCTCCAGCTCCGTTTTTCTTTCTCAAGATTGCTTTGGCTATTTGGGGTCTTTTGTGTTTCCATACAAATTGTGAAATATTTTGTTCTAGTTGTGTGAAAAATGCCAGTGGTAGTTTGATAGGGATTGCATTGAATCTGTAGACTGCTTTTTGTAGTATAGTCATTTTCACAATGTTGATTCTCCCAATCCAAGAACATGGTGTATCTCTCCATATGTTTGTATCATCTTTAATTTCTTTCATCAGCGTTTTATAGTTTTCTGCATACAGGTCTTTTGTCTCCTTAGGTAGGTTTATTCATAGGTATTTTATTCTTTTTGTTGCAATGGTGAATGGGGGTGTTTCATTAATTTTGCTTTCAGATTTTTCATCATCAGTGAACAGGAATAGAAGAGATTTCTGTGCATTAATTTTGTACCCTGCTACTTTACCAAATTCATTGATTAGCTCTAGCAGTTTTCTGGTAGCATCTTTAGGATTCTCTATGTATAGTATCATGTCATCTGCAAACAGTGACAGCTTTAAATCTTCTTTCCTTATTTGGATTCCTTTTATTTCTTTTTCTTCTCTGATTGCTGTGGCTAAAACTTCCAAAACTATGTTGAATAATAGTGGTGACAGTGGACAACCTTGTCTTGTTCTTGATCTTAGTGGAAATGGTTTCAGTTTTTCACCATTGAGAATGATGTTGGCTGTGGGTTTGTCATATATGGCTTTTTTAATGTTGAGGTAAGTTCCCTCTATGCCTACTTTCTGGAGGGTTTTTATCATAAATTGGTGTTGAATTTGTCAAAAGCTTTTTCTGCATCTATTGAGATGATCATATGGTTTTTATCTTCAGTTTATTAATATGGTGTATCACACTGACTGATTTGCATGTATTGAAGAATCCTTTCATTCCTGGGATAAACCCCACTTGATCATGGTGTATGATCCTTTTCATGTGCCATTGAATTCTGTTTGCTAGTATTTTGATGAGGATTTTTGCAACAATGTTCATCAGTGATATTGGCCTGTAGTTTTCTTTCTTTGTGACATCTTTGTCTGGTTTTGGTATCAGGGTGGTGGTGGCCTCGTAGAATGAGTTTGGGAGTGCTCCTCCCTCTGCTATATTTTGGAAGATTTTGAGTAGGATAGGTGTTAGCTCTTCTCTAAATGTTTGACAGAATTCGCCTGTGAAGCCATCTGGTCCTGGGCTTCTGTTTGTTGGAAGATTTTTCATCACAGTTTCAATTTCAGTGCTTGGGACTGGTCTGTTTATATTTTCTATTTCCTCCTGGTTCAGTCTCAGAAGGTTGTGCATTTCTAAGAATTTGTCCATTTCTTCCAGGTTATCCATTTTATTGGCATAGAGTTGCCTGTAGTAATCTCTCATGATCCTCTGTATTTCTGCAGTGTCAGTTTTTACTTCTCCTTTTTCACTTCTAATTCTGTTGATTTGAATCTTCTCCCTTTTTTTCTTGATGAGCCTGGCTAACGGTTTATCAATTTTGTTTATCTTCTCAAAGAACCAGCTTTTAGTTTTATTGATCTTTGCTATCATTTCCTTCAATTCTTTTTATTTCTGATCTGATCTTTATGATTGCTTTCCTTCTGCTAACTTTGGGGTTTTTTTGTTCCTCGTTCTCTAATTGCTTTAGGTGAAAGGTTAGGTTGTTTATGTGAGAGTTTTCTTGTTTCTTGAGGTAGGATTGTATTGCTATAAACCTCCCTCTTAGAACTGCTTTTGCTGCATCCCATAGGTTTTGGGTCATCATGTTTTCACTGTCATTTGTTTCTAGGCATTTTCTGATTTCCTCAGTGATCTCTTGGTTATTTAGAAGTGCATTGTTTAGCATCCATGTGTCTGTATTTTTTACAGTTTTTTTCCTGTAATTGATACCTAGTCTCATAACATTGTGGTCGGAAAACATACTTGATACAATTTCAATTTCCTTAAATTTACCAAGGCTTGATTTGTGACCCAAGATATGATCTATCCTGGAGAATGTTCCATGAGCCCTTGAGAAAAAGTGTATTCTGTTGTTTTTGGATGGAATGTCCTATAAATATCAATTAAGTCCATATTGTTTAATGGGTCATTTAAAGTTTGTGTCTCCTTACTTATTTTCATTTTGGATGATCTGTCCATTGGTGAAAGTGAGGTGTTAAAGTCCCCTAATATGATTGTGTTACTGTGATTTCCCCTTTATGGCTGTTAGCATTTGCCTTATGTAATGAGGTGCTCCTATGTTGGGTGCATAAATATTTACAATTGTTATACCTTCTTCTTTGATTGATCCCTTGATCATTATGTAGTGTCCTTTGTCTCTTGTAATAGTCTTTACTTTAAAGTTTATATTGTCTGATATGAGAATTGCTACTCCAGCTTTCTTTTGATTTCCATTTGCATGGAATATCGTTTTCCATCCCCTCTCTTTCAGTCTGTATGTGTCCCTAGGTCTGAATTGGGTCTCTTGTAGATAGCAATATATACGGGTCTTGTTTTTGTATCCATTCAGCCAGTCTATTTCTTTTGGATGGAGCGTTTAAGCCATTTACCTTTCAGGTAATTATCAGTATGTATGTTCCTATTACCATTTTCTTAATTGTTTTGGGTTAGTTTTTGCAGGTCTTTTACTTCTCTTCTGTTTCCTGCCTAGAGAAGTTCCTTTAGCATTTGTTGTAAAGCTGGTTTGGTGGTGCTGAATTCTCTTAGCTTTTGCTTGTCTGTAAAGGTTTTAATTTCTCCATCAAATCTGAATGAGATCCTTGCTGCGTAGACTAATATTGGTTGCAGGTTTTTCCCTTTCATCACTCTAAATATGTCCTGCCACTCCCTTCTGGGTTGCAGAGTTTCTGCTGAAAGATCAGCTGTTAACCTTATGGGGATTCCCTTGTATGCTATTTGTTGCTTTTCCCTTGCTGCTTTTAATATTTTTTTCTTTGTGTTTAATTTTTGATAGTTTGATTAATTTGTCTTGTCACGTTTCTCCTTGGATTTATCGTGTATGGGACTCTCTGCACTTCCTTGACTTGATTATTTCCTTTCCCATATTAGTGACGTTTTCAAATATCTTCTCAGTCCCTTTCTTTTTCTCTTCTTCTTCTGGGACCCCTATTATTCAAATGTTGATGCCTTTAAAGTTGCCCCAGAGGTCTCTGAGACTGTCCTCAATTCTTTTGATTCTTTTTTCTTTATTCTGCTCTGCAGTAGTTATTTCCATTATTTTATGTTCTAGGTTACTTATCCGTTCTTCTGTCTCAGTTATTCTGCTATTGATTCCTTCCTGAGAAATTTTAATTTCATTTATTGTGTTGTTCATCATTGTTTGTTTGCTCTTTAGTTCTTCTAGGTCCTTGTTAAACGTGTCTTGTATTTTCTCCATTCTATTTCCAAGATTTTGAATCATCTTTACTATCATTACTCTGAATTCTTTTTCAGGTGGATTGCCTATTTCCTCTTCATTTATTTGGTCTGGTGGGTTTTTACTTTTTACTCTGCTCTTTCATCTGCTGCATATTTCTCTGTCTTCTCATTTTGTCTTACTTACTGTGTTTGGGGTCTCCTTTTCTCAGGCTGCAGGTATACAGTTCCCGTTGTTTTTGGTGTCTGCCCACAGTGGGTAAGGTTGGTTCAGTGGCTTGTGTAGGCTTCCTGGTGGAGGGGACTGGTGCCTGTGTTCTGGTCGGTGGGGCTGGATCTTGTCTTTCTGGTGGGCAGGACTGCGTCCAGTTGTGTGTTTTGGGGGTGTCTATGAACTTATTGTGATTTTAGGCAGCCTCTATGCTAATGGGTGCAGTTGTGTTCCTGTCTTGCTAGTTGTTTGGCATGGGCTGTCCAGCACTGTAGCTTGCTGGTCGTTGAGTGGAGCTGGGTCTTAGCGTTGACACGGAGATCTCTGGGAGAGCTCTCGCTGACTGATATTACATGGGGCTGGGAGGTCTCTGGTGATCCAGTGTCCTGAACTTGGCTCTCCCACCTCAGAGGCTCAGGACTGACACCAGGCCGCAGCACCAAGACCCTGTCAGCCACTCGGTCAGGAACGTGGGGAGTTTCTTGCCTTTTGGGAAGTCTGAGGTCTTCTTCCAGCGTTCAGTAGGTGTTCTGTAGGAGTTGTTCCACATATAGATGTATTTTTGATGTATTTGTGGGGAGGAAGGTGATCTCCATGTCTTACTCCTCCGCCACCTTGAAGGTCCTTCTTTTATTTCTTAAATGTGTTTCAGGGTCCAAAAATGTGTTTGAATTATAATTTTCCAAAGCCCAAAACTGCATGTAGCTAACAGGAATCTGTTAAAAGGCCTGTGTGCTTTAGATTTTTACTTATCTTCATTTTCTGTCTGAGTTCAGGGTTATGGGACCTGCAACTTCACTTATTTTTTTTCTTGGACATGGTTTTCTGCAGTAGTTTATTTTCAATACATGCTCTCAAAAACATAGAGCCTACTCTTGCTTCCCAGTAAATAAGTATCTGAATCTTTAACCCTCCCTCTACCTTGTTTCCTGAGCTTTATGTTCTTTTCTATAATTGGTTATTTTCTAACCAATCCTCATAATTTTAATTTATATCTAAATTTATAAATTTTAATTTATATCCAAAGTTAGTGGAGGTGCTGGCTATGGAAGTAGAGTATTGGAGGAAAGGTAGATAGTAGCAGGTAGAAAAAGTAAAGGGACATTTTATAATAGTTCCAGACTGGCTACAATGTACAGTTTCCAGGGAGAAAAGTAGAGGAAAAAAGCCCCATGTAGAAAAGCCTAAATAAATGTAGAATTACATTTCTATAACAAGTCATTTGACCAATGTATCATAATCTTCTGGAGTAGTTTTTGATTCATTTTAAGGACTCAATACTAAAAGGGTGAATGAATAAATTACAGAATATATTAACCAAAGTTTTGGGGAAAAAGCCAGATTAGTTTCAATACAGAAAGCTAAATAAAGTTAACAAAACTACTAATGTGCTTCATTTAGACAACAACAACTGCAAAGTGTTATCCGCATTTTCAACTCATCATTCATTCTCATATTTTCTCTCTCCCTCTCCCTTCCTCCTTCTCTCTCTGTCTCTCTCTCTCCACACCCACACCCTCACACCATGTTATACCCATGGTGATAATATTTTATGAATCAAAAACTGAGTCACATGGTTTGACTAAATGGATAGGAGAGTATATGAGGGGTTTTGGGAAAGACAGAAAAGGGGCCACAGTTATAAACTCACTTGGGGTTTATTTTTACACTTGCTACCTCTCTTATATTGTGTTACTACAGGTCTCAATGGGGCATACCCTCCACTCTTCACTCCTGAGAAGTATTGTCTATAGAGCTATTGTTAATAATTTGTGTTATAATTATTAGTATTACTGAGCCAAAACAGAAACAAAACATCCCCCAAAATCCCTGCATTTACAACCATAGGAAGAATATATTTTAAAATGGCATGATCCCCTATAATACAGGACCATAAGGTCACGATAATCGTATACTAACTACTTCCAAACTCACAGAGAAGAACATAATTGCACTTTTATGATTGCCAAAAGAAATCTACCAAGAATTATAAAATATCTCTAGTGTAATTTCCAAAGTCCACCAATATTTTCAAATCTTATGTGATGTAAATATTTCCTAATAAGATTAACTCAAGAAATGTTTGTTTCTATTTTAGATGTCACCATTGTTTTAAATATGATAGCAAAGTACACCTTATTTGTCCTGTTTCACTTCTTTCTCCACTAATCATTATTATGATATTTCTTAAATGGTCAATGATATGATTCACAGATTGATACATACAATGATACTGTTACAGTTACCCAGTGTATCACTTACTCCACATTTAAAAGTCCTTTGTGAAAATGATCATTTATTTTATTAGTAATTAGTAATTATAAACTTACCCGATAAAGTTAACTCTTCTATATATCTCTCAATACTTCCAGTCAAATTTAAAATTTTCTCTTGACTTTATATTTCTTTCCTATATTAGACGTTTCTTTTGTTTTTTAATACTTGTCCTTCTTGCCTTTAATCCTGACTTTCTTAGACATCCAGAATCCAGTTTTAACAAATATATCTTTCATAGAAATATCTCCTCTATGGCTCTACTCTTTTTTAATTTCCTGGTTTTGAATAGTTTTATTTCTAGTCTCAACAATGAACTTTCAGGTACCTCATTTCAACTAAAGCAAATGGTTGTTGAATTCAGTGACTCACTCAGCAGAGAAACTCATTAGACAATAGTTTATCAAAGACTACATTTGTTTTGAGCCAGATGGGTTTTCTTAAGGAAATCCTTTAACTGGATGCAGATTTGATTGGATTTTAGCTTTCCTACACTATTAGGCATCAGAGTTTCATATAACACACTCAGCCTGCAATATATTTGTATATACTTGATATGATATTTTAATAGCCAAGGTTTTAAAAATAAAAGATTGTACTACTCTTTCTTTAGTTTATCTGTTTGTGGTATTTGAAATTTTATTTGTTTTAACACATGTATCATCTTATAAATATACTTCCAAAACCTAAAATCTGAGAATATATTTTAAAAATACAATGTTAAAGAATAACACCAAAGAAGATAATCTCATTTGACTAAGATACCTAGTTGCAGTGGAATAGGAATAGTTGATCCTAGAAACAATTTTCCCTTGGAAGTCAAGCTCTTTAAAACCTCTATTTCCCATATCATACGTATCCTAACAATTGGCAAGTCCTGAGATTTCTATGTAAAGAAAAAAAATCTCTCTCCACAGCTATCATATCCAGCCAAAGACATCTTCATCTATTGCACAAACAACAGCATTACTGGTCTAGTTTATATCCTGTCTTCAACTCTTACCACTTAAATAAATCCATTCTCCTTAAGGCAGTCAGTATTTTTTTAAAAATACAAATTAGGGAGACTTTACTTATTGTAATAAGAACTAGGTAACTTGGGCCAATCCTACAAAGAGAACAACTAGTGCTGTTGTATACATATGCATGCATATACATAAACATATTCATGTACATATACACGAACAGATATATGTGTATGTGTGTGCATGTGTGTGTATATGTATATATCCATCTACTTGAAGGCTCAGAAAGCTAATAAGAGAGTAAAGAAACTGGGCCACCATCTGACTACGGATGGAGATCCCCAGGGTGGGTGGACGACTTTTGCCCTGTGGGCTTTCATTCATTCCAGGAGGGGTGGCTGATAGAGTAAAGAGTGTTTCTGTCACACTCATGGGACTGAGTTCCAGGCCAGGAAAGTAGGTGGCTTGGGAAACACTCTTTTTCTTCATTTGGGACCCCAAATGGCAGTACTCTAGCAATAAGAGCCAACTGGAATTAAGCAGACTCTCACAGGGACTCCAGTTCTGTTTTAATTCTCTCAGTCTCTGTAATACTTCATAGCAACAAATATGAACAAACTAAAGCCAAAGACAACAAAACAGCAAATTTCACAAATATAATCTCGAATAAATAAATGTAGATATAGAAGAATAAAAATAACTGAATTTATTTCAACATGCAAATTAAACTATAATGTTTAGAGATGCATTCTTAGGTATTAAAACTACATGGAAGGGCTTCCCTGGTGGCGCAGTGGTTGAGAATCTGCCTGCCAATGCAGGGGACACGGGTTCGAGCCCTGGTCTGGGAAGATCCCACATGCTGCGGAGCAACTGGGCCCGTGAGCCACAACTACTGAGCCTGCGTGTCTGGAGCCTGTGCTCCGCAACAAGAGAGGCTGCGATAGTGAAGAGGCCCGCACACCACGATGAAGAGTGGTCCCGCTTGCCGCAACTAGAGAAAGCCCTCACACAGAAACGAAGACTCAACACAGCCAAAAATAAATATAAAATAAATAAATAAAAGATGATTATAAAACTACATGGAAAATCAAGAAAGCATTTACAATCAAAGTCAGGATAATGGTCTCTAATGCGGTGAGCAGAGGCTTGCAATTGAAGAGAGGACATAAGGAAATTTTCTGGGACGCTGCCGATGTTCTATTTTTTGGTGATGTTTACACAGGCGATCACTCTGTGACAAATCACTGAAGTGTATTTTTTGTTGACACTTGTGTACATACATGAGTGCTACATTTTATCCCAAGACTATTAAAGTGTTTATTAGATCATGTTGTTCCCTACTGAAAACCTTCTAATAATCTGCCATTGTCTGTCTCCTACTCTCACCTGGAAATAGCCTGCTTTCCCCCTGCTCATCACTCTAGGCAAACAGAGTTCCTTGCTCTTGCTCAAAGAGACAAAATAATTTTACCCACATCAGTCTCTGCACTTGAACCTCCTTCTCTTCCAGCAATACACTTTTATTGGCTTGTCACATAACCGTTTCCTCGTTTTTCAGCTTAAAATTAATTGTAGCTTTCTTAGAGATGCATTCCTTGACCACTCATTCTAAATGCAAAGCCACCCACCAATTACTCTATATCACCTTGTTTATTTCCCTCATATTAGAAAGCTCCATATGATGACACTGAATTTAGAAGTGTTTGTATATATTTTTTATCTTTTACCTACTGTAAAATCTTTGCTATAATTTAAGATCTATGATGGCAGGTATTCTTTTGGTCTTTATTCTCAACACGGAATGAATCTTTGGCCAAGAAAAAATATCTTTAAGATTCTTGAGATTAGGGACTTCCCTGGTGGTCCAGTGGGTAAGACTCCACGCTCCCAATGCAGGGGGCCTGGGTTCCATCCCTGGTCAGGGAACTAGATCCTGCATGCATGCTGCAACTGAGAGTCCCACAAGCTGCAACTAAAGATCCTGCATGCTGCAACTAAACATGCCACAATGAAGATTCCACGTGCCACAACTAAGACTCGGTGCAGCCTAAATAAATAAATATTAAAAAAAAAAAGATCCTTGAGATTAGTCTAGTAGACTACGGAAGTTAGGAGAAGCCTAACATCTCATTATATAATTTGGTTATCATAGATATACTGCAAGGCAAAAAAGATATTTATTTATCCCAGCTATTTATCACCTGAGGACTGAAAAATCTATCAAGTATTAGAGGGGATATGCTATCATACACACAAATAATTTAATGTTGTAATGAAATCCTAACTTAGAAAATGAGCTTCTTCATTCTTATTTTATTTTATATGTTATATGTCTGTAGTCTATACAGCTTCCTCTTGTAGAATTAGCATCTCACACACACACACCACACACACACCACACACACACACACACACACACACACACTCATACATACACAAACCTTAAGCAAAGAAAGAGGTTGCAAATTTTCTTTTTCAAAAATAACAAATCAACCTGTAATTCTTCACGTTAAAGGTAAGGTTTATGCATTTGCTTCAAGTTAAAATGACTAACTTTCGGATGAATTTTCTTTTTTAGATTTTATTTTTTTTTGAGATCTGCCTAGGCTGTCAGGGTTCTACATTTGGCATCATTACACCCAGTTAATGTAAGTTAGCTTATTTTTATAGTGTGGTGTTTTATAGATTTTTTTATTGCACCATTAAGAGCATTTTGATTTCTGCAATATTACCAGATTTTCTTGTCATAATACATAACATTTCACTGTCTCACTTTGTGCTAAGCCTCATAGCATTCACTTACATCCAGTTTTCTGCCTCAGAAGGCCAGGTAATGAGATGAGCTTCGAGAAAAGAAATTGCTGGTTTAGTTTGTTACATTAGAGTCCAAGCAGATTGTTTTCTCTTCAAATGTTAGCCAAAGCTCAGTTCACAGATACTTCCCCTGGTAAGCAATCACTGCCAGTTTAGTGTCCAGCAGTGAGTTCATAAATGTAATTTGACTTTTGATTTTTAAAATGAGAAATAAAATGTCTATTTTAATATACTGTGAATTTTAATGGAAAATTTGTGGAATTTTTCAACTTCTCGATAAAGTAAAAATTTGTCCATTTATGACACGGTAGGCCTACTTTAAGCCTAGTGAAAACCACTAAGGAACTTAGATTATTGCCACTGGTTAGCTTTGGCAATACTATAGAATTATTTCAAAGATAGAAGCAGCCTCCAGTTTTGAAATTTATACAGGTTATTACTGTATTATCTGTGACTATTCACTCAAAGTACATACATATCGCAAAAATACTACTTTAGAGTCTGAACTCATTTCATTTTTTGTTGTTGTTATTAGCTGTTATTATTTAGTTAACTTAATCTACTTGCACAATATTTTTGTTTCATCTGCTTGTTTGGTTTTTTTTTTACCTCATTTCTAATGATATTAAGTAGAGGTCTAATCTCTGGTAGTTAGGTGTGAGGTTGACATGGGGGACAGTAATGCAGTCATGATTAGAATGAACTGATTTTAAAGACAGTGACCTCTCTCATGTATGTGGACATAGAGGGTATGTTCGGAATCACTGTTCAAATGCTGAAATTCAAAGCTTTCTGAACACGTTTAACGACAGCATTCATTTATAGATCTAGTGGTTTGTGATCCATCAAATGGCACAGTTGCCACTAGCTTCAGGGACTAGAAGGTCTTCTTGGGAGTGTCCCAACACGTTGCATCAGTGTAATTTCAAGATCCTGATTTGCTAACAATCTTACCATAGTACTGATCATTATAGTCTTTTCAGGTTTCTTATTTTAAAAGACAAATATTAGGGGCTTCCCTGGTGGTGCAGTGGTTGAGAATCTGCCTGCCAATTCAGGGGACACGGGTTCGAGCCCTGGTCTGGGAAGATCCCACATGCCGTGGAGCAACTAGGCCCGTGAGCCACAACTACTGAGCCTGCGCGTCTGGAGTCTGTGCTCCGCAACAAGACAGGCCGTGATAGTGAGAGGCCCGCACACCGCGATGAAGAGTGGCCCCCGCTTGCCGCCACTAGAGAAAGCCCTTGCACAGAAACGAAGACCCAACACAGCCAAAAATAAATTAAAAAAAAAAAAAAGACAAATATTAGAAAGCAGAAGACTCCATAGTAATTTCCACAGCTTGACAAGATGACTAGATTGCCAGTCTGTTTGACTTTATTTTTTCAGACATTCATGTTTAAACTTTTACCTAAATGATTAATGTCAGTTTGTATGAGAAAAGCAGAGAGCAAAAGCAGATGAACTTTCAAGGGTTAAAATGAATGGATAAGACCTAGCTTAATTCTAGGACTTAAATTTGAAGATTAGATTTATTCATCTAGTTGGCCTGAAATCTAAGTGATATTTTTTTTCTTTTTCCCTTAGAGGTGACAGTCCCAAGTAGGATTTAATTCATTTTAAAGCAGTTAAATATTTTGAGAAACTATTTACTTATTTGGAATCATTCAGTTTTATCCCAGTGGCATTGAGTCAGTCAGAGTCGCTCTCTCTCTCTGCCCCCCCATATATATATATATACTATATATGTATTATATTGTCAGTAAAACAAGATAAAGAAGTTAAACAGACTAGAATCAACAAAAAGCTTAATAATGTATAAGACTAAAATAAAGTGAGCAAAAAGGGAATAAAAGATATTAGGTGAAAAGCAAAATAGTGGAGAAATTAATGATTCTACATTTGGCTTCTAAGAAGGGGTTGTTAATTAACGTAGCAAGAATTTAGCTGTGATTTGAACAGTGATTTTTTATTTTGGCCAATATTTATAAGAATAAAATAGTTACTGATATTGGTTATTATATGTTTATATTTCGGCTTTCATCAAGTGAAGTGAATTTTTTTCTCAGAATTTTTGGCTGGCTGGGTTGATAGAGCAGAGAACTAAAGTGAAATGTTCCCTGGATCCGTTGGCTCCATACTTCAGAACTAGGTCTGTGTTTTTGCTTTTGTTTTCTAAGAGTTATCATATATATTGGAAACTACATTGGCTTTGGATAGAATTGAGTTCTTAACCTCACTTCACTATATAGCCACTTTATAAGTTTGAAGTTTGAGCACTATTTTAAAAGCTGCGTCAGTTGCATCACCTGTAAGGTTAACATTGAAGTATCCTGTGATGTGCACAAAGTTTGTCCTCAGCTTCATGGGTTTCCAGTTCTCCCCTGGTTCCGCTGTTTTGTTTTGTTTTTTTCCCCACAAATAATCATTGGGTTACTAACTGTGTACCAGGAACCAAGCTCAGTCCTGGGGAATATAAAAGGAAACAAAAGAGATATATTCCCTGCCCTCATAATTTTTATGGTTTAGTAGGAGAGAAAGGAACACAGTCCAAGTAATCAGGCCAATAATTAGCTAATTCTATTGTGACTTCTTGCTGAATGTCTTTAGCTCTTCAAATGTGTCCACTTGCCCCACCAGAAACCTAGAATAATACAAACATTTCTCTCCCTCTTTGGGTACCTAATTCATTCTCATTCTTCAAGTCTCAGCTTAGTATCATGTATTTTCTAACTTCCCTAATCTCTCCCACAAGCTTTGGAGCTCCTAGTATATATTTCTATCACCAGTACTTACCCCATATACATATAAAATATGCTTTTAAAGGCTATGCCATGATTAATATAACATTTTCCCTAAATTTGGACATTTACATAATTTCTCTTTATGAAATGAATGTATTTAGATATAAATCATTTCTCTGCTTATTAGCTTGTAATAGATTTCTCTAATAATGTTTATTAAAGGACCTAAATCTTTTTTATAGTATATTGCTAATATTAACATGCTATTTAATGGTATAAAAATATATGTTCAGAGAATAGCCAACATAGAAATGTAATTTCTCTTTTAATCACAAATATCTTTGTTGAGTCTTGTAATAAAAGAGAAAGTAATATTGAGGTCTAAGCATCTTTTTTAACATGTATGAGGTGAGGATATGGAATTAGTTACAAGATGACAAACATTAAACAGTAGTTTAAAAACTATCAGGTAAACCTAGAAACAAGTGTGAAACTGTAAATCTTAATTTAGATAGAGGGGAAATGTATGGGCTACGTGAGGGAGGAACAAGGGAATATTAAACCTGATGGGAAACTTAAGGGGAGAAAACCCTTAGAGGCTGTGCCAGGGTAGAATGAGGTCTCGTTTCTAGAATAAGCTAAAAATATGGGACACATTTTTCTCAGTTCCACAAGTAGGTCTCTAACAGTCTCTATGCTCTCTGTTCTACTATAGAGAAATGATTTGAGTTTCTTCATCTTAAAAATTGGCAAAACACTGCTTTCTTTGTAGGATTGTTGTTAGGATTAAACGAAATGATCTGCTAGAGGCAGAGCACTCTCTCTCTTGTTCATCATGTATACTCAGGGGCTAGCATGTAGTTAAATCTTGCATACAATTTTTTTAATGGCTTAAATGAAAGCAAATACCATACTGATTAATCACCAATTCCAGGCAAAAAGTGAAAGCCGGAGGGCTTCTTTTGCAAGATTTAAGGAGATCTAACCTTCTGTAGCCAGAGAGCAAGGAGAGCAAAGGACCAGGCCTGGCACTCAGTCATGAAAGCATCGGACTTCAGAGAAGTTTGGTCTCCTATTCCATGATCAGAACCCTGAGACTTGGAATAGTGATACACGGTTACCTGGACAGATGCAATTCAGAAATTAGATCTCCTAGATTCTCTCTGGGCTTGTAAAAAGTGGCTCTATGTCTCTTTTTACTAGATACTACTCTCCACACCCCAACTTGAAGATCATGTAGAGACCCACCTGACAAGAGGCAGGTTTCTTATAAATAATCCTGCCTTCCCTCAGGATTTGCTGACATTAGTCCCCCTGACAACCAGACAAACGCTAATGGTCAAATACCAGCACAACCAGAACAGAGATGCTATGGGGCTGCCGAGAGAGAAGAGGGGCTATCACTGAAATTGCTGAAGGATCTGCAGGAGCTGGGAGAGTATGCACAGCGTGGGTCCTGCGGTCCTTGTCAACAGGTGATAAAATCTACATTTAGATACAGTAGTTAATTGATATGAGAGCACTCTCCTGTGATACAGAATTTAAAACCCTGGCACATATCCTAGGAGATGGTGTTAACAGCTGCCAGGATGGTTCTTGTAAGCCTGGAAAAATTTATGACCTATGCTAAGTGGGTGGAAATTCCAGAACTGCCATGGGAGATGAAGGAGGAAGAGATCAAAAGACTCAGTGCACTGGGCATGCCTGAGAAAAAATATATACGTAAGGCTAGAAACCCCACCAGCTAACTAGAATCTACAGGATAGCCCATCAGACACCCCATTTACCAAACAGTAACGAATGTGCTATGGAGAGGGACACATCAGTATCACTGAGAAGCTCAGTGATAGCTGTCTTCTGTAGGCAGGGTAGGAAATGACATTGCAGAATTGGGATTCCTCATAAAAATGGGAATGACAGAATCTCTAAATAATAAATACCAAGAAGTGGCTCTTAATGGCCAGCAGAAAGGTAGGTGCAATCATTGCAATGAACAGGAACAAAGGAGTGACAAACCTGGGGTATAACCTTAAGAAAAAAGATAGAGTAAATAAATAGAATATGGAGCCCCTAAATCAAGATAGACGGGCAGGGTGTTGCTCAATTTATACAATGAAAATAAATCCTTTCTCTGTTCCTCCCTCTATCCTGCTCCTGCTCCCCAATCACTATCTCTTGCCCAGTTTGTAGATCTGAGTTGAGTCTCAGACTTTTGTTTGAAGACTATTTACTGAAGGACAGGGCAGATCTCTAAGACAGAGTACCTAGCAATACCATGAGAGCATGGGGCAGTAATTCCCCCAGTCCTTTCTGAAAGATACTAAAGGCCATTTACTCAAGTGACTATGCACTAGGTAAAGAGAAATATCCAGAACTTTTGAGGACTGTTAATTCAGAGTCAAAATTAAAACTGATACACTGAGGCCCAAACTGATCCAACAGTCTTCCTAATAGAAAGAAAGCACATGGGAGGGAGCCAGATAATAAATGGAATTCTGGCCTGCAGCTGGCACATGGTAGTCCACAGACCCATCAGGTGGTCTTTTCCAAGACCTCCCAATGTACTGTTGGATTGCACACCCTTGCAAACTGGCAGATCCTTCACATTGGTTTCTTGTCCTGTATATAACAACTATCAATTAATGCCATCCACAAAGATTTAAAGAAAGCAGAGGTAGTAGTCTCTGGCATATTCTCATTTATGACACCAGTCTAGACTTATTAAAAATAAGGGATGGATTATGGCATATGACAGTGGAAAACTAAACTTGACCAAATAGTAATCTCAACTGCATTTGCTTTACAAGATACAGTATTTTTCTGGAGCAGAGTAACACAGCCTTCAGTGTGAGGTATGGAAAATGTATTCATTTCTATCTCTTTCAGAAAGAAGAATCAAAATAAGTTTAGATCCATGTGGAATAGACAACAGTAAACTACAGAGTCTTAGTCTGGGTCCCTGTTAACTCTCTTGACCTCTGTCATAATGCATATGGAAGGACCCACTGAGTCATAAGCTCAGAAACCCATTGCAAGATAGAAGTAGTACACCTGGATCAGACATGAGTAGGGTCAGAAAGTATGGAAAGTTGCATGAAAAGGTGGCTCTGTCTCTACCACTGCCAGACCAGCACCTCTCCTTCAGCTCCCTCCTATAACTCTTAGGACTAGATGTCAAAGAAGGAAAAAGTTTAAGCAGGTTTCATATATGGTTTGTCTTGTTATGTTAGTATGCATCAAAATGGGCTGCTGTTCTACTAAAATGCTTCTTAAGGATGGAGGTAAAGGGAAATTCTCCCAATGAGCAGAGTTCTGGGAAGCGTACCTCGTCATCCTTTGTGTGGAAAGAGGAGTTGTGGAAGGCTAGAATTTACATGGACTCATGTATATCTGGACAAGGAGTTCCAAAGATGCTTGTGCATAGATTTAAAGGAATGGGAACAAAGTCTGAAGATCTCTGTATCATAGATGAACACTCACCATAGAGGTTCCTCTACAATATAACCAGATAGACAGAATGACTCAGCTACCTGATAGGGGAAACTAATCACACTGCCAAGGGACCCCTCTTTCAGCAAAGAAGTAGAGCAGAGGGCATATTATTGTGGAATACACTAGTCCAGTTACTTCAGCTACCAAGAAAATGCTGAACTGATAGAAAAATAGAATGCTATTTGAAGACTCAGCCAAAGTACCAGTCAGTAGATGATACCCTGCAAGGATGAAGTGTCACCCTCTAGACACAGTATACATCCTAAATTAATAATTATTTTATGGTGCTTTGCTTAGAATGCAAATACTTAGAATTAGTATGGATCTGGGAACAAAAGAAAGAAAGCACAAGTGGTCTTATTTACCATCCCTCCTAATGACCCACCTTGGGAATCTGTGCTTCTCATCCTTGCAGCTTCAGGCTCTATGGATCTAGAGACCCTGGTATCCAAGGGGAAATGGATGCTGCTACACAAAGGGAGCAGGGAACAATATGTCTGATGTTTAGGTTACTACGGGATTGTATCTTGATGCTTCCGTGACCCGATTTAATGAAAAAGGGCTAAGTATAGCAGCCATAGCCCAGGAAAGATGAGAATCTGAGCAAATCCATCAGATAAGCTGCCTAGTTCAGCAGAGGTACTAGCTGAGCGAGAGGGCGCTAGAATGGTGGTGGTGGAGGAGGAGGATAAAAATTATTGTGGCCTTGAGATCAACTGCTGCAGCAGAGACTTCTGTTAATCTCATTAACACATCTCTTGTAAGTTCCCCAGGAACTAAAGTCTGCCTTGAATCCTGGAGAAGTTGCCCATAAGTGGGGCAAACTATAAGAAGCAATTTGAATGAGTGGTTCAATGGGTAAATTAGATATTCTGTTGTTCCATGCAAATCTGCCTTATGTCATGACCAAAGCACCCAGCTCCCATCTTCTAGGAATAATGGCTGCTGGCCACTTCATAGTTGCACCCCCATCCTGGGATTTGTCATCTATCCCAGGGAACTGACTCAATGATATCTACTCTCCCTTTCAGGAGGCATGTATTCAGAAGGAGGTTGATGGAAATATTCAAAAGCCCAACCGTCAATCCAGGACAACTCAAAATGGCTGTCCCAGCTCCTGGAGGATCACTCTGAGGTCTCAGTTGCAATACATTTGTGGATCTGCTTTTCTGTCTTCCCAAACCTGACTTCCTCACTTCTTACATGTGTCACTCCTGAGACTCTTCTCCAGTAAACTTTTTGCATTAAACTCTCTGCCTCAAAGTCACAGTTTCCAAAGAATCCAATCTAAGACATCGGTACACCTGCATTAAACAAAATATATAGGGAGACTGATAATAGAATAATATTTAAGGGGATTGAAAATATATGTA
Source organism: Balaenoptera physalus (assembly GCF_965194825.1). Classification (NCBI taxonomy): domain Eukaryota; kingdom Metazoa; phylum Chordata; class Mammalia; order Artiodactyla; family Balaenopteridae; genus Balaenoptera; species Balaenoptera physalus. Next base: position 56,315,180 of record NC_138887.1, on the reverse strand, counting down.
TAATTAAAATGTGACAAAAATATCACACAAATCAGGTGTGTCAAAAATTTTGTGTTTTTGAGAAAACAAACTTAATTGCATGCTGCTCATAAGAGACATACCTTAAAATTATATAAAAATGTTGAGAATAAAGGATAGAAAGGGATTTGCCATGCAAAGATAACCAAATAAAGCTGTTTTTATCTATGTAAATATAAGGCAAAATCGTCTTAAGGTAAGAAGCATATTTACAATAGGCGAAGAGGGATACATCATAGTGATGAAAAGAGTAAACCAACGAACCATAAGAACAATGAAACTTTCTAAATATGCATGTCCAAAATATGTATGAACCTAAAACATAGCACTGACATGAGTAAAAACCAATTGACAAAACTGTAAGGAAAATACATCAGAACATCATCATAGTGAGAAAATACCTCAATCCATAGCTGATAGGAATAGTAGATCAAAATCAATATAATTTTAAAAAGCTTTGATGAACACATGTACGTGAAATATGTGCCCAAGCTGATCATGCGGTGGGTCATAAAACAAGTCTGGTCACATTTCAAAAGACTGAAATCTTTGACAGTATATTCCTGACCATAGTGATATCAAGCTAGAAGTCAACAATAAACAAACAAAAATTCTCAAAGCTATTAGAAATAAAGCAATGATGCACGAAGTGACCATGGGTCAAAGAAAAAATGAAATTAGAATTAGTAACAGGATAATAATAAAATATCAAAATCTACAGAATCCCACTAGAGCCATGCTTAGGAGGCAATGCAGAGCCGTCAATGCATATATTTGAAAAGAAGAAAAACTAAAATCAGTCAGCTAAGAAGTCAACTAAGAATGTCAGAAAAAGAACGGCAAGCTAAAACCAAAGAAAGTAGGAGAAAGAAAAAGATATTACAAATGTGAGTAATGAAAAGTTGTGTCATTAAAGATAATATAGAGATGAAAAAGAAAATAAAGGGATATCTGGAACAACATTATAGCAATATATTTGTAAATGCAGATGGCATCAACAAATTCCAAGGGAAAGAAAAAGTTCCCAAACTGACAAAAGAGTAAATATGGAAAATTTATATAACGTTATATATATTTTTAAGATAATTACATTTTTAAACATCATAAGAAAAACTTTGGGTGCAGATGGCTTCAAGAGAATACAGTAAGATAATATACTCCTTAACGTGTAGTACAAAGCTGGCATAATACTTTAAACTAGTTAACCTAGCTAAGTAGCTCAATCTGGTTAACCTTGTTAATTCAACCTAAATAATAACATTATAAGAAAGTAAGTAGTGATGATTTTCATGAACATAGATGAAAAATTCTAAATCTATTAGTAGTAAATTCAATACAGTGCTACGTAGAGAAAATAACGCATCATGCCAAGTTAGATTTATTTATGGAATACATGGTTGCTTTACAATTTGAAGATTAAAGTAATTCACAGAATGAAAAACAAAATTTGTATGATTTTCTAAATACATACAGAACCAGAATTTGATAAAATTCAACACCCATTTATAGTAGAAACTTAGTAACCTAGAAATAAAGGGGAAATCTTTAGTCTAAGATGTATTTATAAAAGTATACAGCAAACATCAGATAAATGGTGAAATACTGAAATCCACCTCTTCACCCTCCAAAATCAATATCCATTATCACCACCCGTATTCTGTGTTGTACTGTCAACCTTAAGCAGGGAACTAACAAGAGGAAAATGAAAAGGTCTAAGAGTAGAAAAAGAAGAAATAAAACTGTCATCACTTATATCTGACATGATTACAGATATTTAAAATCCAACAGAATCTATGCATATACTATCAGAACTGATAAGTGGCTTCAGAAAGTTTTGTATCTGTATACAGTGACAATTAGAAAGTAAATATTAGAAAAGATACTATTTAGAATAGCATACCCAAACATTAAATATCCAGGCATAAGACTACTACATCAAAAATTATAAATCATTATTATAAGAAAGTTTTTTAAAAAGCTAAATCAATGGAAAGAGATAGTATGTTCATGAATTGGAAGGCACAGATTGTAAAGGTATTAATTTTCCCTAAATTCACCAGTGCAATTCCAATCACAGTCCCTGCAGTTATTTATTTATTTACTTACTTATTTTTAGATTGGAGGAACTAACATGCTGATTCTAAAATGTGTAAGAAAAATTTAAAGGAAATGTTCTTCTTGAAAAATAAGACATTAATTAGGACAGTGTAGTATTGACATAAACGTTGTCAAATAGACCAATGGTATAGAACAAGTGTCAGCAAACTGTAGCTGTGAGTCAAATCTGGCTTGCTGCCTGTTTTTGTAAGTAGTTTTATTGTAACACAGCCATGCCCATTCATTTATGTATTGTCTTTGACTGCTTTTGTGCTACTGTGATAGAGTTGTGTAGGTGCGACAGAGAGTATCTGACCCAAAAATTTAAAATATTTACTATCTGACACTAGAGAAGTTTGCCTATTTTTAGTGTAGAATATAGAGTCCAGAAATAAATCAATACATAAATGGAACCTGAAATCAAGATTATGTTACCACCAAGCAATGGGGTAGGAGCCTTTTCAACAAATAGTGCTATGTAAATTGAATAATGATATGCAAGAAAAAATTATTCCTGACTTCAATCTTAAACCATGCACAAAAACCAATTTCATTTAAAAGTCAAACAAATAAAGCTTCTTCAAAATAACACAGATGTTAAAAAGACTTTTAAAAAACTAACTGCTGATAAAAAGCAATAATCAAAAAGGAATAAATTAATACACTAAACCTCAATAAAATCAAATCAAGATGTTCTGATTTTCAAAAGACATCATTAATAAAGAGGTAAGCCATACAGTGGGAAAATATATTTGCAACCTATAGAACCAACAAAAGACTCTAGTTCTTTCAAATACAAATACATAGTGAGCTAGCTAGATCGACCCAGTAAGAAATAGGCAAGAGACTAGAGGATATCCAAATAACCTGGTCACATAAAATGGTGTTCCACATCATTAGTCAATCAGTAATATGCATATTTAAAACACAATAAACCAGAATGGCTAGATTAAAAAGACTCATCATACAAAGTGTTGGTGAGGATACAGAGCCAATTGGAAGCCTTGCCTGCTGACTGGAGTGTAAATTGGCAAAACCACTTTTAACAGTATCTACGAAAGCTGAATATACACATACCCTATGATCCAGCAATTTTCATTTCTTAGTCTATACCCAGAAGAAATACATATCCACATCAAAAGACCTGTACAATAATGTTCATAGCATTAGGGTTTATAATAGCTCCACACTGGAAAAAAGCTGTATACTAATATAATGAATACACTTGAATAAAGAAAATAGAAATTAAAGAGCTAGACATAAATGAATATATGCTACATGATTCTATTTATATAAAATTTAAAAACAGGCAAAACTTATTGTTTTAGAAGCCAGGATATTGAGGAGGACATGGGCTTGTTGGGTAGAGTTCTGTGGGGTTGGTAATACTATATTTCTTGATCTGGAAGAGTAGCTACATAGATGTGTTCACTTGTCAAAATTCACCAACTGTACAACTATGATGTTTACAATTCTCTGTACAAACGTTATAGTTCAATAAAGTGTTCAGATTTTTAAAAAGGATAACACATAGTAAGGCAGGGAGTAGGGAGTGGGAGGGGATGGCATGACATTTTAGATATGTGGTCAGGGAAACCCATTCCCAGGGGAGCATATTTTATCAGTAATCTGAAAGAAGCGAGGAAGAAGCCACGTGAAACTATGTGAAGATCTAAGGTAAGAATATTCCAGGCAGGGCTTCCCTGGTGGCGCAGTGGTTGAGAATCTGCCTGCCAATGCAGGGGACACAGGTTCGAGCCCTGGTCCGGAAAGATCCCACATGCCGCGGAGCGACTAGGCCCGTGAGCCACAATTGCTGAGCCTGCGCGTCTGGAGCCTGTGCTCTGCAACAAGAGAGGCCGCGATAGTGAGAGGTCTGCGCACCGCGATGAAGAGTGGCCCCCACTTGCCGCAACTAGAGAAAGCCCTCGCACAGAAACGAAGACCCAACACAGCCATAAATAAATTAATTAATTAATTAAAAAAAAAAAAAAAGAATATTCCAGGCAGAGGGAGTATCAGTGCAAAGGCTCTGAGATGGCACCATGCTTGCTATATGCGATGAGCACCAAAAAGGTCAATTTGGCTTGAGTGGAGGAAGTGAGAAAGAGATAGTCACAAATCAGATTGGCTGGGCACATATTAAACTACTGAATGAGTAACTTATGTGCATATTGACACTTCTGGTCTTAACATGATTGTTCTTTGTTATCTGTCCATTAAATGTACAGAGCACATTGTAAAATGATTTAAAAAACCCTATCTACTAACCTTAGAAAAACAGATTTAAAATGAGGGTAATAAATGTGCTCAATTTAAGAGCTTATTCCTGTTTCATTCAATCTTTAAAGTTTTGTCCATCCTACACAATTCCTAATGAAGACAGAAACCATCAGTTAATCAAGAAAATAGCTAGATTGAGAAAAAGTGTTGATAAAAGCATAATCTGTTCATTCACTGATCATTTATGGAAAAAAGGATTATATGCACATTTTATACATACATATGAAGGGTTGATATAGAGATAATGCTAGATTTAAGACCTGACACCAGCAATAATGGAAACAGAAAAACAGAAAATCATCCTTTAAAGGGACATATTATTCTTAAAGACAATTTATACTAGGGTAGTCCAGGAAGATCAGGCAATGACATTTGAGACAACTGAAACTTATTCTGAGGGCAAAAGAATGTGAACAACGATTATACTTTCTACATTTTATGAGAACCTACACATCCCACACTCCAACTCTGTGAGAATTTTTCCTTTTTAATTTAAAAATACTAGTGTCAACATTACCAACAACGGTAAAACAACACATGCAAGAACAACAAGATAAAAATTCAAAGTCTTCAGACCATACAAAGAGCTTCCCTGAGAATTGTGAATGGCCTGCAATGAGATTATACCCCTTCTGCCTAGAAAGAGTTGCTCAAAAGCAGGAGGCTTTAAAGAAAATCACAAAACTCCGACCTTCCCCTTCTTACTGAGTCTATGTTAAAGGGCCGTAAAACTTGTCAGTTCTTGCCACATCTATTGGCACACAGTACTGGCTTGACAAGAGTTTTGCAGCCTAGCTGGGGCCCATGACCTGTCCCCTGTACTCTCTTAGAATTTATTTTCACCCCAGCAGGCAGCACCTCACAACATCGGTAATTTGTCAGGCAGCTTGTACTCTCCAGTACAGCCTACTTAACAGAGCGCTCTCATAAACATCTCTGTGAATCACGAGTAATGCCGCCAGGAGGGAAACCGAAATTTCAGAGCAGTGAGTACAATCTGAATTGATGGCAAAGGTGACTTGGTCTTGGCTGCAAAATCAATGGGGAGTGGTCGTGGGGGAATTTGCTTATTTGGTTCCCAGGGAATCAGTACCGTGGCCACCACAATCTTAAGATCTTTGTGAGAAAGTGAGAGATGGAAGGTGTGCAACCAAAGGGAGTGCAGAAAGCAAACAATGTGTTCCATGATTCACCATGAGGAAGAGAAGAAAGAATGGGCAGATGAGACACCAAGAAACTAAGCAGCATAAACAAAATATTTCAATCATCCCAACACCCGGAAAGAGTGAACTGTATTTTAATCAACTTTCATTGGCACTAATATTTTAATAGGAATTGCCCCTTTCTTGGGAAAGGATGATAAATAACTGTTTTAATTCAAAGTTGGATCAGAATGCAGTCAGTATTATATTCCTCATCAGATCTCATTTAAAGATTTCAAGTACTGAGAATTCTACTATTTAATCATAAAATAGTTTCCCAGGAAAGGAAAAATTTGTTATAATCTGAAGTAAGAGTTCTATTTATTTTTATAATTCTGTGGAGTCAGGATTAATTCTTAGAAGGGTTATTTTTTCCATACCTGGAGAATGACCCCTTAACCTTTGCCTCCTCTCTCGCAAATGTGGGCCAAATGTTAGAAGTGCTTCACATATTCTAGTGTGATAGCTTTGTGAATATCCTTAAGTTGATGAAATAAATATAAGACACCTTCCATTTCTATAGTAAATTATATGAAATGTGTTAAGATCCACAAATCACTCCATAAGGTAAAAAAAAAATTCCGAAAATATTATTTTCACTTATATACAGGTTAGGAAACAGACTTTGCCAAGTTAATATTTGGTCTGAGGTCACAGACTTCTTTCTCTTTTCACCATAGAACTTATTATAACCATATTCTTAGAGTCCAGAAAACTAAAAACTAAAGCCTATCTCTAAGAAATCCACTGGCCTACAATGTCCACGTCAAAAGTCTTTTCCCTCAGGGGCTGCTGACTTGAAAAGAAAGTAGGAGGAAGACAGCCTGGATTGGGAGAGAATTCTGTGTAAGACAATTGGTGTGATATTATTTTGCTTGGTTTTTTTCTTGCCATGGAATATAACTTCTTTTTATCATACACCTCATGGGAAGACATAAAACCAAAAAAGAAAAAAGTCAATACAGTATAGTCAACAACATGGTACTATGAACTTCAAAGTTGCTAAGAAACTAGATCTTAATTATTCTTAACACAAAAAAGAACTGATAATTGTGTGACATGATAGAGGATTAGCTAACACCATGGTGGTGATCATACTGCAAAATATAAATGCATCAAATCAACACATTGTACAACTTAAATTTACACAATGTTTTATGTCAATTATATCTCAACTTTAAAAATGAGAAAAAGAAATGTCAATACTGTCTTGGTACACAATTTTCCTACAGACCTCCAGAAGCTACTGTCTTCTGATCCATAAGTAGGTGTAAATGTGCTATAAGGATCGATCAAGAGTGAGCTGCTTTAGCAGGGTCACTCTGGGATGGGCCTTCTCATCTGAAGGAGGAAGAGTAACGGAATCTGAAGAAAGCATTATTCCCAAAGGATGACACGCAGAGGAAAAAAAGGAAAGGAAGGCAGAATGAAGAACTCCCTTCTACCTATTTTCATCTCTTTTTTCCCTTGAAAAATGGGATAATGATTTGTATTTTAGAGAATACTTTGTTCTATCACACTTCTCTCTACTGCTATTAAAACAAAAATAAAATTCCCCTTCCTTTCCTAAAACAATGCTTGGGTTCCCCTGGTTTTCTTTCTGATTGGGACTTCCCAGAATAAATTGTGTTTAAGTGATGCTTTGCTTCCATGTATCATTTTGATATCTGCATGTCTGTATGTTTTTCCCCATAAGTGAAGTCAGTATATATACACACCTGCACAGATACACACTCACACACACAAACTCTGTCACAGCATATACATGATCAAGGCATTTTATCTGAGTACTCACTAGTAAATACACTCTTCTATAAAGTCTGCCAGAGGTATTTAAAATGTCAGATTTAAAAAAAATTTAATTCAATTTTTATGCCTAAACTAACACATTTATTTCATTTTTTTGGTTTGCAATTTTGGATAACTTAATTTCTTGGCTTGCAATGGAAGTTAAATTTCAGTATCTACCATAAACAAAATATTCATTCCCTTCCTCAAGAATGAAAACACCTATTATAATTCCTTGTTAATTCCTAACTGTTGGATGAACATTTGGATGAAGAGTTTACAAAGAGTACATATATAAAATATTCAGAAACCAAACAGCAAAAATAAAAATGAAGCCAAAAAAAGCAATAGAAATCTAAAATAGTCTATCTTAACAAAACAAAAAATATGAAGACCTATATAATCCCTCTAGAAGAAACAGGTTTCATTAATAAAAAGGACAGAAAATATGTTAATGAAGAATTGTAAAATAATACCTAACTACAAAATTGTACAAAACCTCATATTCAACCTTTGACTCAAAATAGCATTGTTAATATGTCAGCATATTTTAGTTACATAGGTTTAAAGTGAGACATACAGATTAACTCGTTTCCTAGCTCTGAGAGTTCTTCAAATCCTACACATGTTTAAAATTGCTATTTAAATTTGATTCAATTACTATCTTTAAAAAATCAAACAGCATCTTTCATACTTTTATACTGAATAAAAGATGCACTGACTCCTTGCTTCCCACTAAGCTCACTAGATATCCTGTACTTCAGTCTTAGTAAGTTGGCCTGGATGATGTTAAAAGACAACATAAGAACTCTTTGGAAGAAAGTGTTTATCATCAAGTATAGAAGGCTTGGCAAAACCATCCATGATTAATATTTTATTACTGCTCAATTACTTACCAGACAGATTTAAGATGAGTTAAGGTATTTACTTGCATGTGACCATGGGTAGGCTTATTTCACAGCACCAACATGTTCAAATATGAGGTGATATGGCTTAGACCTATTTTCTATTGAAGTCACATTTTTGTGCATATGAATTTGCTTTTAATTTTGAAACGACATTTAGTCACAAATCCCATGAATCTTTCTTGCAGTAAATTTAAAAATGGAATGTTCTTTGATATTGGTTGATTTTCTACCTCTTACTATTCTAAAAAGATATTCTGAAAATGTGAATGACACTTAGTAAGAAAATGTATGATGTAATATTTTGGATGGAGAAGTATGTATTTTCAAACATCAGTAGGGAAGAAGTCAGTATGCTAAGGGTTTTAACTATCCGAAGAGACATGGATTTAAATCATTGTACATAAAAGGATTCTTAAATACTTTTTGTTATTTGATATTAAAAAAATGTTTGTTTCATTCACAGAAATTGAGTTCTACAAATAGCAGCTGATTCTTTCATTAAATCAGAACCAAACTGCTAATTTCATTATTAATGGTTAGCTTTGACATGTTTAAAAAGGGTAGAAGATACTTAATAGACTTGTCTTCGACCTTGAAATGAACAACTGTTCAGGGAAATGGAATTGTTCAAAGATACATTTTCTTTCTGCCAATCTGTGAAATATAATTATTCTCTTAATGAATCTCTCAATGAGTAGCAATCATTCAGAACTTGAACAGGTAAAATATAATGATAATGGGAGCAGCTTTATAAATAAAAGGATAAAATGAGGTTGTTATTTTATACCATATTACGGGGTGATTAGAATAACAGTGCAGCATTCATCAGGCATTTGAACTTTCTCAAAAAAGCTCCCTGGGGGCTCATTTAAATTAGTTATGTTTATCCATAGAGATTTTTAGTCTTATTTCAAATGACTGTCACCTTACAACACTCAAGCCTCAATCTTTAGCTTACTCTAATTAATAGCTGTACTGTACAGTAGCCAATAGACACTGCCTAAAACAGACACTAACCCCCACCCCAGTTTATAAATCTACAATTTATCAAAGGAAGAGCAATATAACTATTTTTATTAAACCAGGGGAATAATTATTCAGTTTGGAGGGAATGGTGGTCTATATGAATCTCTATCAATTTCCACAAGAACAGAGTTGGCAGGATACTGTCCAAGAAGCTATCATTTCTATGTTAACTAGCTCTATACAATAAAAGACTGTATGTGTAAATACTAAATTCATGGCAATGGAACTCTAGTGGTTAGTTGTTTTGGTTAACTCAAAGGCACATACAGCTCAAAGATAATTAAGTAGATGGTGGGATTTGATTTTTTCAAGAAAAAAGTCTCTTTGCTCTCTGCTGGACGCACCTGGAAGCCTTTGGTAGTAAGACAAATGAGTGCAAGGAGTACCAGGTGCTAGACTGTGGTGTTTTCATTACATCCATTAAGGTAACCAGAAAAAAAAAAGACATAAATAAAGAGGGGTAAAATAAAAGTTCAATATCTCTCCTGGCATGACATGAAATCTCTAAATAAGAAATCACTCCAAAAGATGGTGCAATTAAAGTATCATTCTCAATAAGATTATAGTTTTTCTTGGCTATTTTCTATCTTGATGGAAGAGAAAACATGGTTTTTAATACAAATAGAAAAAAATAGAATCATGACTTATATTTAACAATTTATGTAGCTGATTTCATGTCTTTTTGATAGTTCTTTCATGTTTACTCTTTTAAAAAAAATCCTGCTTAAATTATTTTCATATGTCCTGATTATAGGAAAATTATTTTAACTTCCCTGGGACACACCTATTACCTGAGCTCCACACCATCACCCTCAATTGACAAAGTTACTACAGGGCTTTATATTTAGGACACTTCTGTGATAGCCCTCATATTTGGAAACTTTATGTGAGTACTATTTGAAAGATGCTCTACAAGTGCATAGTTGAGGCCTATATAATCAGCCAATATTTATTTAACTTGGAAATATGTTTTATATTTCTACCATGTGTAGGTTAAATTTACTAAAAATTATAATGCAGTTTTAGCCTGTGTAAATGACCTGCCATTATCTTCGAAAGACTCAGGACTGGATATTACGTTGGATTGGATATTACAGAAACAAGTAAGATGGTTGTTTTATCACTGATATTAGACATCAGCCATCATAGAGAAAATGACCCATTAAAGCATTTATATTTTACACCTTTCTCTGAAGTTACAATTAAAATTAATAGTTACAAATGTAGGAGAGTCTCAGAATAGTATTAGCATTTTGAAAATAAAGAAGGTATTCTGCCTCAGAAGTCAGAGAAGGTTAACAGATGAGCCTTAATTTAAAACCTCAAGTAAACAAATTCCTTTCCTTCTTCCCTTGCATCTATTAAATCGATTGCCAAAGCATATATTTTTCAAAATGCAACTGCTACTAAAAACTCATTTTTTTTTTCAAGTTTTCCCAGATTCATTAGGTGAAAGCAAGCGGCTCCTTGTTCTGCCATTCCTACCTACCTGTTCTTTGAACTTTCTCCATTTTCCTAACTTCAGTTTGCTTTCAGGAATACACCTTTAATTTCAATGATCTCATTCACATATTAGAAAACACCACTTTCCTGTTTAAATGATTACTTACTTACTATATTATATCCAAAATGATCTCGTGGCCTTACCACTTTCACTATAAGAAGTCGAGAATTGTACTGCATGTCAGATTTTGTTTCTAGAATTATACTGTATGTCAGATTTTGAAAATCTGACTGTTGAACATGGGGTATTTATCAATAATCCTAGCCACAGAATGGTATTCTATATAGCTCCAGAAGGAATATAAGAATATTCTAAAGACTGTCATCTGTTTTGCTACTAAAATATTAATTTATTCATATTTATGGTTTCTGTTTTCAAATCTCTAGGAGGCTAGCAGTTTCTGTGAAGTCTTTATAGTGTCATGACAAATAGAAATTTCATAAATGCTTCATCAAAATATATATGGTTTTATAGGACAGCTAGGCCAAATATAAGAGGACATGATCTTATATTTTGAAAATATATTTTTATTTTTACATACAAGAAATATGTCCTGTATTTTCTAATTTCTTTTTACTGCTGTTTTATAAACTTTAAAGGCATGCCTTTTGTAAAAAAAAAAAAAAAAAAAAAAAGAGCGAGAGCTATCACATTAAGATATCCAGGTTATGATGCAATCTTCAAATGCAAACGGAAATTTTGATATTTAGATAGCTTTAACAAGTACTTGCTATTATTTGCATTATCCAGTCCTGGAAAATTTCAAGGAAGGTAGTTTAAAAACGTACAATTAGAAATTCATTTTGAGATCTCTCCTTAAAGGTTACTAGATAACAAATGTTTGGATCTATGTATTTTCAACTAATGAAATTATCACGGTATTAGTATATGCATATATTTCTGTAAAATGCAACATCTCAAATGCCATGATCTTTTTTCAACAATTTTAACTTCCAGGTATAATAATGTAACATGAAATCCTTTTCTTGCTTCTAAATTTAATTGATTTAATCACTGAATTTAAATGCTTGGAAATTGTTCTGCTTGCTGGTGTCTGAATGCCAAATACATTATCTACAGTTCTAAGATGAATGTTGCAGTTATATTTAGATAACTTAAAACACTGCTTTCTAAATTACCCTAAATAACCCACAGAAATGTCTAGAAAAATTGATAATAGTGCATGACAAATGTCCATTACCACCAACTTTCAGGTAAGTATAACTTTGACAAGGAGTAGAAAGTGTTAGACTCTTACTATTTAAATGCTCTTTGTGCAATTTTCCAGCCAACAGAATGGACAGCACACATAAGTTAATCTCAACTCTTCCAGAACTCACAATCTCCATTTTAAAGATGAAGACCTTGAAGCCAATAACCTGATTTTTCTTCAGCGGCAAAAGACATTCATCTTTGGCCAAGCTTTCATAGACATCAACTCATTTGTTCTCTTTGATCAGTTTGGCTTGGATTGACCTTTTTTTTCTTCCTACTTCTTCAGAGTTTTCAAAACAATAAAGTCATTTGATATAGACAGAGTCCTTGACAGTCAATCAGATCTATAGTCTCTCCCCTCTAGCTCCTAAAAAGAATCAGGATTTTAGTCTTCCCCAGTACAGAGCACAGACATCAAATAAGGTGGGGTAGGGGTATGTGCAGTGTAAGTTTATTTGGGGGGAGCTTATACATAGTACATTTTATGCAAGATAATGAAGAATAAAAATAATGTGTTCACTAAGTATTCAAAATTGGGGCTATGCAAATTATACAAAGTGGTGGAATCTGTACTATTAGCCTAATGGAGTTTTCTATACTTTAGCCTTTCTGGTCCCACTGTCACAATGTTTTCCATATCCATGTACTCCTCTATTATTTTTTAATTTTGGCTTTTACTCTCTTTTTACTTAAATAAATTTATTTCAAAAATAAAATTATTTAAAATTACAAACTAAGAAAAAAGCATTCCTTACCATAAAGAGAAAACAACTGCAATAGTACATAAAAAAACTGTCACACTTTAAAATATTCATCTGTGTATTGCTTAAAGTGGCTCAATTTTCCATCAGTGGAGTGTATACTACACTTTGAGAAATTCTGCCCAAAGAAAAGAATTTGCATTGGTAAATGGGAATGAAATCACTGAAAATTTCATGGACAATATCATATGTTAATTAGTTTTTAAAATAAACTTTTCTATCTGTATCCGTATGTGGAGTAGACGTTCACCTAGTTAATGAGGTTTCAAGCAGGAAGTCCAGCTGTTCCCGACTGTACCTCCCTTAGCTTCTGGCAAATGTTTGAAATTCTACGGCTTGAATGTAATTACTTTTGCTCAGTGGTTTTCAAACTTTTTAAAGCAGTCAACCTTTTCTGTTTTTCAAATGAAGCAATATTTTTAAAACCAGTAAATTAAAGAGAAAATTAGAATTTTATTTGTGCAAATATATTTTAGACGTTTAAATTGCTAACACTTGTGATATAGTCAATCTATCAGAATAACAGAGTTATTTTGATGAGGATAGTTGTAGTGTTATAGGCAGCCTATTTTTCAATGATCTCTGCAGTTTGTTTTTATTGTATGATATTGGGAATATCCTGATCCAGACAGCTATGTAATCATAAATGATACGAACTTTTTACATCTCACTTGGCAGTCCTGCACCATTCTGCATTCATTACTGGAAAATGGTATAGTTGGACTTGTATCATCAAAGCTTAAAACCATTAGAATGCCTAAAAACTGCTCGTATTACTTGAGAGATCCTCGCTGTCAAAAAGCACATTCACAGGTGTACTTTTAATATAGTTTTTCAACTTTGTCAATACAAATTTACTTGCTGGTTGCCTCAGATGTTAACTAGAAGTTTCAATTTACCTTGTTCTGCATATTTAGCTGAAACTTTGTTTCAATTTTATCACTGGTTCTTTACCAGGAGTTGTGCGCGTGTTTATATCCTACATCTCTGTTAAAAGTGCATTTGATATACAAACTAGTACAAGCCTGTTATTTTGGGGAGCTAGTTAACTAATGCAATTTTTTATGGGCAAAAACTTTTCTAAGGAGTGATTTCCATTTTCATAACAAATATTAGTATTGTCACCTTGTTTTCACTTCCATTGATTGTTATGCACTCTTTATTGCTTGTGTCAAACAAAAGTACCTGAGCTTGCAGGCCTTTTAATTCCTTGTGATTCACATACGCTGTGGTGGTAATGTTCCCCTTGGTACATCATGAGATATACAAAGATGTATTTTAAAATGACCACTGCAGAGCTACAGACTTTCCAATTAATGTCATAGTTATTGAGTTGTTTGTTTATTTAGATGTGTATATGCTTACAAACATATGTGTGGAAAGGTATAACTATCATTTTATCCATCTATATATGGATCAATCCACCCATCAGGAAGAAGAAGAGGAGGTGGAACAGGAGGAGGGAAGGAAGTTATTTTTGTCTGGTAACACAATTTGATGATTCGGGAATTGTCAATATGACAAAATGTTTTTATAGAACACACTTTACAGTGTTTTTCTTATAGGTTTTTATGTTATTGTTCCAAAATATGACAGAAATGAATTTGAACCAAGTTTTTACAGAAACTCTGAAGAACTGCAGTTATAGCTCAATGGAACACAGTTTGAAAAATAATGGTTTACCTGAAGGCTTTTATTTCTTTTAAAATGCAAATACCTCTACTTTCATCTGCAATCAGTCATTTATATATTTATGTGAATAAATTTATTAGATATCTTTCTGAGACTTGGATTTAATGCAGAAGAAGAGGAGGCAAAGATTAACTCAGCAACTGAAAGAAATGGGAAAGACTGAATATTAAGGCTAAGAGCACTGAAGATCTAATTTGCCTACTTTACAATTTTGCTTAAAGACCATGACATCTACATATGATACACTCATTTGTATTTCCAAAAGAAGTAAAACAAAACAGACAACAACAAAAACAAAAGAAAAAGACAAACCCACAAAGAAAGTGTCTGAATTAGATGAATGTGAGTATGCGTATGTTTCAGAACTGCATCTGTTTTAGAGTATTTTGCTAGAACAATAATGTAATTAAATTAATTACTTATAATTTTGATCAACTCGAATTAAATCAACTGTAAAATTTCCAACCAGTGAATTTATTAATTGAAGATACTCTGATTTTATGCTGTGAATGTCCTCAAAGACCGCAAGCAAAAAAATTGTGCAGGAGTTCCAGTTTATGTAGGGTGAAGTATAAATGAGTATGTAATGCTCCAAACCTGATCTTGTACCTTTGATCTATGACATTTTAAAAATTAAAACAAACTTGTAAACTTTTTCTTAATTTAAATCCTTCTACTAAATTAAAAAAATTATCTTTACTTCAAGAATCTATAGTTAGGTATGCTTTCCCCACTCTCCCCACCACCAAAAGCTTTCTAAAGTTTATGGAAACAAGCATCCATTCTAATATAGTAAACATTCAGTTTAAACTTCAAATTTTTACAGAGCTATATCAGAAAAGTTGCTAGTTAATAGTTCAAGAAAGTGCAACTTAAAAAGAAGAAATTTACATTATTAATTTGTTCATTTATTTACTTATATTTTTCCAAGAGTGAAGTTATTAATTTGAATCTGGGTTAAGAAAACTTGTTGGACTAGAATTACAGTTCCTGTTATTTCATTCTAAAGGCCATACCTGTAACCATTCTGTGTAAATTTGAAAATATATTTAGATTTAAAATACTGATTGACCCTTACATTTAATACTATTGTCTTTGTGTCAAGAAATTGAAAACAAGATCAAATGATAGAAACATTTACCCATTTCGGGAAGGGATACATGCAGATATTTTAAATAGTAAATTTCTTTCATTTCTGATTATTAAGTGTAACATTTAAGAATTAACAGAATAAATGTGAAATCAAAACTTTGAAGCATTTTGAGATACTTTTAGCTATTTTGTTGTAAAATACATCAAAATGAAAAAAAATCTTGATAAAATTAATAAAAGACTGATTAATATAGAAGTCTTTTTAAAATATTCAGCTGATAAAGTCATTTTAAGCATTCAATTATACTGATCTTGAAATAAAACTAAACCCAAACTTACAAGCATAGTTGGTTTAGAGAGGGAAAAAAAAGTTAAGCCAAGTCAATTATAAAGCATGCTTTTGTTATTACTCATACAATGACCTTCAAAAACTCTGATTTCTAATGTTTTTCCCAATCTTTGTACTGACAAAAATGTATCCCTAAGTCACAAACCCTATAGGTTCTCACTTCCTTCCTTCTTCTTTCCCAAGTTTATGGAAACTTGGTCCCAATAGTTTCATAGTACAAAGCAAGAAGACAGAATGGGAAGAGAGACCTTTTCCTAGGGTTATGGGCACTGACAGTCTATACAATACTTGGGGCTGATTTGTGTGTGCTTCATTCCAAACGTGTATTCCTCAGCTTACAAAGGGGATGAGTGAGGCCAACAGACAGCATGCCTGCAGTAGCTCCATAGTATGCAGACACTTTTCCTGGTGGAGCACAGCCATGAGTTTTACAAACTTTAACATCTCATTGGGCGAACATAGTTGGCAGCTGAGCACCGAGAATCAATTCAGATACATATCTGAAATGTCTACATGCAAAGGACATGCCAAGTATTAATAGGTAGTGACCAAACAGAAAAATAAACCTAGAAATTATCATTTTATATATATAATATATGTAAAACTATTTAACTATATGGACTATATTACTATATGTACTCATTGCTTCCCTAGGGACAGAAGCAGAGATTTTTAGGTTTGGTCTTAGTATGGTCCTTGAACTAATTTTTAAACTTAGAAATTTTTCAGGAATCTTTTTAGAAATCTGCATTTACATTTAAATATAAATGCATTATTAATGTCAATAAATCCTAGAAATTAGTAATTATACCTAATTCCTCTCATTTTAAAATTCATATAGCACAAACCTACTCATTTTTTCTATATACTTCTCCTTCAAAAAACCATTTTCCTCCATGTTTTCATACAGTTATATTTGTTCTGAATAGAAAGCATCTTAATTAATTTGGTATAACTTTCTTGCATTAAATTACACAACTCTTCAGGATTTGCCTCTTTAGGATCACCCATACATTTAGTGGGCATCAAAACCTTCTGTTATTGGCAGGCTGTAGTAAGCACTTCTTTCAAGTGGATACTTAGTACTCCCTCTGTCAATCTTTTTTCACCTTCATGGTCACCAAGTTCCATCTAACAGAAGTTACTGCCTGCTACTGAAACTTAAATCAGATACCTTCAGATACCTGAAGACACCAAAACATAAAGCTGTTTCCTACCACCTCCAAGCCTATCAACCATCCTCACATTTTATTTTATTTAAAAAAATATTTATTTTTATTGAGCCCATAAGGTTGTGATCTCTTCATATTTTGCCTTTGCTACACTGAGCTGAGCCAATACGTTTTCTTGGCCATCTGAATGCCATCAAAGGTATTAGATAGATTCTGGAAGGTTAAAAAAAATAGTATGGATACTATAAATTGGGGCATGATCAATTATTATAATACCAAAAGATTATAATACCAATTTGGTATCTTTGTACAATCTATCAACAAGAATTAGTTGTCATGTCCCAATGTGAAGTATAATTCAATGGAGTTGAAAATTGATCCATAGTTATTCTACCCTATTTTGTTAGTCCTTTGCTCTTTGTTTCCCAGGTATTCTACTTTTTACTAAATTTCTGGAAAAAATAGAAGCAGATAACCAAAACTGATCGTGAGATATTTTAAAATGCCATTATATATAATATTTAGGACAACAGTTTCATGTAAGATAGCTTCCTAATCATAGCCTGACTGAAGAAAGCCAAAAATAAAACTTGCAACACACCTCAGAAAAGCCTTAACTAGGCCCTTGTTATAGCAACTCAAACATCTGACCAAGATGATCACATTCCAGAATTTAATGTACAGTACATCCTATATTATTATCCACTAAATACCCATGTATATTTTATTTTCTGTGTAAAGAGCTATACCCACAAAAAGGAGAATAAAGGAGAAAAAAAATCCATGAAAATATAGCCAGTTTATACATGATTTTAGAATCTATTATAATATTAATTTAATCACACTTGAATATCTGATATAAAAAATACAACTGCATAAATATATAGAGCAGAGTGCAACGGAAAACTCTTTCATTTAAAGTAGTCTTCAAGAGCCGATTAAGAAGCAACAATTAAATGTTAGAAAACTTACCTTGACTTGCAAACTTCAACTCTTTGGCATCTGTGAGCGTGGTCCTTTTGTCAGACCCTTTTTTCTCTGTTCGGCGATGGCTTCGTCTTTTCTTAGACTCTCCCCAAAGATTGGACCCTCCGTGCATGCTTGGTATATTCAAAATAGCAATTCCTTCCAGAGAGATGTTTATTAAATCAATCTGTACTCCATCACACTGATAAGAAAAATGAAAAGAACAGAAACAATTTGATTTCATCTTTTGTATTTCCTTATCTTTTAATAAGAATTTTAAAATCTATAATCTTGTACTTTCTAAATAAACCTTTCAAGAACACTTAAATAGTTACCCTAAAGGTCAATATAAAAGATAAAGCAGCCAATAACATTTACCAGGCATCATAAATAGTCTTTAAAAATGATCAAATTAAGGGCTTCCCTGGTGGTGCAGTGGTTGAGAATCCACCTGCCGATGCAGGGGACACGGGTTCGAGCCCTGGTCTGGGAAGATCCCACATGCCGCGGAGCAACTGGGCCCGTGAGCCACAACTACTGAGCCTGCGCGTCTGGAGCCTGTGCTCCGCAACAAGAGAGGCCGCGATAGTGAGAGGCCCCCGCTTGCCACAACTAGAGAAAGCCCTCGCACAGAAACGAAGACCCAACACAGCCAAAAATAAATTAATTAATTAAAAAAATTATCAAATTAAATCATCAGTGTATCTTTGTTTACAGAAAACCTTTGGAAGGGGCACAATTTAGTCTCTGCATATATAATCAGCTGCAAATTTCCAATGTGTTACAAAGAGGTTGATTCTGGGAAGTTTTGTCAAATTTCAGGCAGAAATTTTAATGACTGCTCCTATTCAGAACACACTGCAAGGTACTATTGGGGGAAAATAAAGAAACAGAATTCATAATTAGGGTCTCATTTTTGGGAAGCAGAGAAAGAAATGGCTTAAGAGACTTTTGAAAAAAGAAAAACAGCAATTCAGAGAGATCTGAATTACAATAAAGTGGCCAAGGATGGTTTCTTGGACTAGATTAAGTTCCAAGCACAGTGTCAAAGGCAATGAGAGGCATGGTTATCTACATGAACATGGAGAACCAGGCCGGCTGAGTGAAGGAAATGCCAAGAGCAGCGGCAGTAAAAGGAATCTCCAACCCATCATGACTTTATAGCTGCTTTAACGAAAAAATGAAAAGTAAAATCAGTCAGCCAGATTTTTTTGTTTGCCTGGTGACAAGACACGCTTTGACTATGCAAAATATGGAACACTCTACCAGACAATGCTTTGCAATACTCAGAGTGATCACTTTTTACTTTTTTGAATTTTCCATACATTTCTACTGATGCGCATGTGTGGAAAGTGACAAGGCCATACTGTATTTTTGTAATTATGATTTATTCATTTGCTTTGAGTTTTCTAAAATGGTACTTATTATAAATATAGCCCAGATACTGTCCTCCCATTTTCAGTTAGATGTCAATATGAGCAGAGATGTCAATATGTAACACTATGCTTTACAAACAAACTTTGTTAGGGATATGCATTTCATCAATTAAAGTATATCTGCAGTGGGATTGTTTTATTTGCTGTATGTTTTATTACAGTAAAAAAAAAAAAAAAGGTGGATACAATTTCATCATTCTCTTTCTCACCGTAATCATGATTTTTGAAACTGGAAGAGATAATCCTTCACCAAAATTATAAAAACAAAAAACAAACAAAAACCCTCTCTTTTTCTACATTTTCCTCATCATACTGAATCTAATACTGTATCTTGTTCACTAAAATATAAAAACTGTGAAATAAAGCAACACATCTTGAGCCTACTTGGCAGGGCTAGAAACAAATTCTAGAGAAGGTGCCAAGTTTTCATTCAATTTATTTCAACGAGGGTGAAACCAAGGTCTGGATGATGCCTTTTTCCCCCCTAGAAACAAGTGATTTTTTTCCCCTTCTTTTCATGTATTAAATTAAGATGACTACTTTTTACTAAAGAATTCTGCTCATGTGTATACTCACTTACTGCTATATATTCTAGATAAACAGATATTAATTTCATAATTAAAAGTAATCTTGTGTAAATACCCTGCAGGCCTCAATGAATCAAACACATACTGTGTGTCAGGCCTCCCACTGTCTTCAAGTGGAATGTACTGGCTGGATAATTAGATAGTACATATTTTTTAACCTTATTTGCATGCATATTATATCTTTTGCACACTGACAAGCAGCAGTAACAACAAAAGTCAGATTACCACAGGGAATTCCCACAAAGAAGTCTTCATTCCTTATAATTTGCAGCCTAAATTAAAATAATTTGATCTTTGACAAGGATGAAATGTCAAGCAGAAGGGGGTCCTCTACAAGCCACGGCCTGTGGCTTCTGAAATCTGCCTAATTTATGTCAGTCACTTCTTAATACATATTTAAGTATTACACGAAAAAGACGATAAATATGCAATCTGACACCTTTGGTATTTCCCTGCTGTTAATTTATAAAGGTCTGGCTTCCCCCAAACTGACTAAAATCATTTAAATAACAGAAGAATTGTGAAATAAGCTGGAGTTGGGGCCTGGCTTCCATTTTCACTCAATATTGAACACAGCAGGTAGTACACTAAGACAATTATTTGACTAGGCCTTCGAACCCCACTGTGACAAGTTACTTTCAGAATTAGTGAAGGAGTATTCCTTTGTTCATCTGCAAAAAAGGAGAGCATGTTGCAAATAGGCTTTTTTTTTTTTTAAACTGAATTAGGGGAATCACATGTGACAACTGAAAAACATCAGTGCATACTATTATTCATGTTTTCACTCTTCAGAGTCTTGGCACGTGTAGTTTTAAGGAAACAGTAAGCAGCTCTGTGAAAAGTGAAAAAAATCCTTAAGAAATTCCAAAGAAGAAGGACCAATGAAGAACACTGAAGTTCCTGTGAAAGGAGGACAGTGTACTTACATAAATACCTACTTATTAATAATTTGTTTCCACTAGTTTTTGACCCCAGGCTACCTTCCTCTGTTTGCTTTAACGTTATGTTCGTTAGTCTGGAAATTTCCAGTGCTGGTTCTGATGAAGACCAGGAGTTGTAGCACACCAGTTGAGTGCATGGAAATAAAAGCTGAGGTGAAGGCTATGAAATATAAACAAGTTATAATACTGTGTCAGATAATATTTTCATCCACTTTGAAGATTTATGATTTTTAAAAAGGTAGCTACAGAGGAAAAGAATATAAAAGCTTAAAAGCTAACAGCCTTGGTTAGTCAATAAATCCTGAATATTTTTATTATGTTGAAGAGAAGTCGTTTACGTATACTACTATGGGAGCTATTTTCAGAGTGCAATGTTGTGAGGCCATTGTCCACTCTTTTCAGTTTTGAAATGGAAGATCTTATTCTAGAGACAAATTTACCTAAAAGAATATGGTTTAAATTTTTCTTCCAATATATTTTAATCCTAGTTTATAAATATACCCTGCACCACATTATACAGAAGTGTTAAAGACAAACTTTTATATGTGAATTTAGTGTTTTAGATTCAGTTAACATATCACTTGACAGAAATATTTAAAACATGTGAAGAACTTTGGAGAGCCATAAAAGTGTGGATAATAAATCTGATGAGATATGATTAATGATAAACTGTAAATATTTTTTCACAGTGAGTCTAATTCTATGCCCAGGTCAGATAAAAATTATTCATAATTTTACTTAATGAAACATAAAAACATTGCTTTGTTCATTGTTTAAAATGGTATGGTGTAAAATGACTGAAATATACCTGCTTTTAGAAGAGTTTCTGCAAATTCATACGTAATTCATAGGATAAAACTATTTATGTTTTGCAGAAAACTACAGCAGCAAACCTACAAATTAAAACGTACATATAAATGGCTTAATGGGATCTCTTCTGCTATTAGAAGGCTGTGGTACTCTATATTTTCCCAGTGATTAAGCTCCGTGTTTTCTGAAATGCATTTGAAAAGTATTATCCACAAAACACAGTGTGATATAGGGACTCAGAACATGCCTTTTAGGTGATTTTACTGTTAGCTGGCAGTCCAGTGATGGTGACAAAAGTGCTGATTGTAGATAATCGCAAGATTTTTTTTAGAGTGGAATGGGAGATAACTGGTAAAGGAGAGGAAGATGGAAGCACACCTGGAAAACAGGAATATTTGAAACTGGTACCATGTATGCACACACACAGTTGCTGAACATGTTGATAGCAACAATAACACTGCTGGTTCAAGATATCAAGCATTAGCTGTAAGTATCAGCAGAAAAGCACTTTAATTTTACATGTTTCTCTCTTTCAGGAGATTCTGTGAAAGCCAGAAATTATTGCTGGAATATTAAATTTCTTACCAAAAGTTATCTCATTAAAAATAACTTGTGGTAACTATAGAAGAGAAATTTCACCTTTGGTCACCTTTCATCTGTCTCATTTCTTCCTCACTCTCCTAAGAAAAATTATAATGTATTTATCTTAATGAAATGGTAACAGTACCTCAACCCCACATGTCTTGTACTTTCCTGGAACAGGGAGGTATTTTTTTTGCTTTGGACTTAATGAGTCCAATTTTTGTTTACTAGGACCATCTTTGTTGAGGTCCACACCTTTAATGTCTCCCTTCATCATTGTTTCTAGAATTTCATTGCAAAAAAAAAGAAATCACCTGGGAAGCTTTAGAAGAGAGGGAAGATCTTTTGACGTTCTTATCACACATGCGCGCGCACACACAGAAAGAGGGCAGGGAGATACTTTTGGAGGTGACGAAATGTTGATGGCTTTGATAATGATGATAGTTTCATGGGTATATTCTTTTCTCCAAACTCATTAAGTTGTCTACATTAAATATGTACAGCTTTTTGTAGGTCAACCCTCAATAAAGGGTTTAAAAAAGAAATGTTCATTCACACGTTTCATTTCTACTACTCCAAGATGGTGTTTTGGTAGGGGTAAGGATGGGCTAAGGTTCTCTAAATACATACTGAGAGATCATCCAGGATGATTTTGATATAGGTGGAGCACAGACTAAGCTGTGAAAATCTGCCCTACTGCCTTTAATAACTCTGTGCTTTCCAGGTTACTGGGCAATCAGAATCTTATCTTTCAAATTCTGCTAATTTATTCTGTGTCCCTGACACTCTTCTTGCAATTTGTTAATTCTTGAGCTCATTTAGGTTTTGTAGAAATACTTAATCATTAAGACAAAGGTCAGTATCTGAGGATGGAAATTCCTGGCCTTAAAATATACCACCCTCCCAAGTCTTACCGAATACCAAAAGACTCAAATACTTTGGAGAATGGGCCATTTTATTCTCTCATGAACTTTGCCTGGTACATGGAACAAATTAAAAACTCATGAACTTTGTAAGCTTCAATCCCAGATGTTGACCTGAGATTCTCAGGTACATATCCATGCCCCAGGTAGTTTAATACAAACTTTGCTTTTAATATATTATCTTGTAAATTTAAAGCTTTTCATTTTATCTTTTTATTTCTTTTTTTTTTTAATTTTATTTATTTATTTATGGCTGTGTTGGGTCTTCGTTTCTGTGCGAGGGCTTTCTCTAGTTGTGGCAAGCGGGGGCCACTCTTCATCGCGGTGCGCGGGTCTCTCACTATCGCGGCCTCTCTTGTTGTGGAGCACAGGCTCCAGACGCGCAGGCTCAGTAGTTGTGGCTCACGGGCCTAGTTGCTCCGCGGCATGTGGGATCTTCCCAGACCAGGGCTCGAACCTGTGTCCCCTGCACTGGCAGGCAGATCTCAACCACTGCGCCACCAGGGAAGCCCTATCTTTTTATTTCTTTATCTTTTGTTACAAAGTTAAAAGATAACTGAAATTCTTAAAACTAAAAATTTCACCTTTGTTAATCTCTCTATGTATATATTTATATTTCCATTCTCCAGTCGATTTGTTTCCTTAAACATTTTGGCAGCAAGCAACACAATTCTTGTGTTTTTTTTTTTTAAATCATGAAAGAAAATGCTCATATGTGTGTCTCTGCAATAGAGATGCAACAGAATCTCTCTAAATCATAGGATTTTGAGGAAGACTAAGTCAGGTAATGGATGTGCATTGCTTAGCACCAAGCATGAGGTATATTTAATAATAGATAAATCTTAGCTATTATTTTCATCAACTATTAGCCCGTGATATTAATATTATTCCAAATATACACCTTTTTCAGAAAAAAGCTTCCTAAATGAAAGAGAGATATGAAGTAAAGGGTCACACAGCAAATGCTTTGTTTGGAAGAAGCTGTCATTAAAACATATATCCATTACTTGAGGTACTCTTGTACTGAAGTGGTTTTATTCTCTCATATATTTTCAAACCATGGTTGGTATAATTTTAGGCCAGGAAGCAACAGCAAACAGAATCAAATTTCCAAACTGCTGTTTTTATTATATTTAATTATGAAGTAACCTTGAGGGTAGAAAGGCATATTCTGCTAATATGATAGACTGGATTCATTAAAAAGTGAGTAGAGAAGCAGATTTTACATTACCATCCATCCACACACACACACACACACACAAAACAAGCTTTAGAGTTAAGATAAATTCATAAAATTATAACAGTATTTCAAGATATGAAACAATACAATGGGGAGTGCACAGTGCTGTCTCTGATTTATAAATGCCACTCCAGTGGTGCATAGAATAAGGCAGTAAATGCAGAGCTGGGAAGCCAGACTTAGAGGGCATGTAGAAACATGACCCGAAAGAGTTTTTCTCAAGACGTAAAGCTCAGTGGAACAAAATCACCGAATTTTATCACTTGTAATGTTAAAATCAATGTTTTCCATACCTAGTTTTATCACACGTCTTTTGCTATATGACAAAAACTTTTCCTTGGACATTTTTCACTTTGTGACATACATAATATTATACTATAGATCGATGTTTGTTTTTTGTAAATTGAGACTTTACTTTTTAGAGCAGTTTAAAGCTCATGGCAAAATTGAGGGGAAGGTACAGAGATTTCCTGTATACCCTGTCCCCACACATACACAGCCTCTCCCATTATCAACAGCCCCACCAGAGTGGTACATTTGTTCCAACTGATGGACCTACATTAACACATCATAATCACCCAAAGTTTATAGTGTCCATTAGGGTTCACTCTTGGTATACATTCTATGGCTTTGAACAACTGTATAATGACCTGTAGCCACCACCATTGCATCACATGGAGTATTTTTATTGCCCTAAAAATCCTCTGTGCTTTGCCTATTCCTTCCTCTGTCCCCCTTAATTGGCAACCACTGATCTTTTTACTGCCTTCATAGTTTTACCTTTTCCAGAATGCCATATGTTCACATCATACAGTATGTAGCCTTTTCACATTGCTTTCTTTCACTTAGGAAAATGTATTTAAGGTTGCTCCATGTCTTTTCACAGCTTGGTAGCTTTTCAGCACTGAATAATATTCCATTGTCTGGATATACCACAACTTATTTTCCCATTCATCTACTAAAGGACCTCTTGTTTGCCTCCAAGTTTTGGCAATTATTAAATAAGTTGTTACTAACATCCATGTGCATGTTTTTGTGTTAATATACGTTTTCAACTCCTTTAGGTATATACCAAGGACTATGATTGCTGGATCATACTGTAAGGGTATGTTTAGCTTTGTAAGAAACTTCCAAACTGTCTTCCAAAGTGGCTGTACCATTCTGCATTCCCACCAGCTGTGAATCAGACTTCCTATTGCTCCACATCCTCACCAGCTTTTAGGGTTTTCAATACCCTAACAGGTGTGTAGTGGTATTTCACTGCTGTTTTAATTTGCATTTCCCTGATGAAATATGATATGGAGTGTCATTTCAGCTGCTTATTTGCCATCTGTATAGCTCCTTGGGTGAGGTATCAGTTGAAGTCTTTGGCCCAGTTTTCAAGACGGTTGTTTATTTTCTCATTGTTGAGTTGTAGGAGTTCTTTGTATATTTTGAATATACAAAGTCCTTTATCAGGTATGTCTTTTGCAAATATTTTCTCTTAGTCTGTGGCCTGTTTTCTCATTCTCCTGACATTGTCTTTCAAAGAGCAGACATTTTTAATTTCAGTGAAGTCCAACTTATCAATTATTTCTTTCATGGATTGTGCCTTTGGTGTTGTATCTAAAAAGCATCACTATATCCAAGGCCATCTAGGTTTCCTCCTATGTTATCTTCTAGAAGTTTTAAAGTTTTGCATTTTACATTTAGCTCTGTGATCCATTTTGAGTTCATTTTTGTTAAGGGTGAAGAAATGTGAATAGATTTTTTTTTTTTTTGCCTGTGGATGTCCAGTCATCACAGCACCATTTGTTTAAAAAACCTTCTTTGCTCCATTGTATTGCCTTTCATCCTTTGTCAAAGAAGAGCAGACTGTATTTATGGGAATCTATTTCTTGGCTCTATATTCTGTTTCATCGATTTGTCTGTTCTTTCACCAATATCACATTGTTTTGACTACTTTACAGTAAGTCTTGAAGTCAGGTAGTGTCAGTCCTCCAACTTTGTTCTTCTCCTTCAAGATTGTGTTCGCTATTCTCAGTCTTTTGACTCTCAGGATAAACTTTAGAATCAGTTTGTTGATATTCACAGAATAATTTACTGGAATTTTGGGATTATACTAAATCTTTAGCTGAAGTTGAGAAGAACTAACATCACAACAATGTTGAGTTTACCTATCCATGAACATGAAATACCTCTCTTAGATAATTTTTTTTCAATCTACGTTCAGTGGTAGGAGAAAGTAAGGAGAGGTGCAAGAGGCTTCAGGGTATCCACCCTATATTCAACCAGAAGCCATACTTTAAATTTTTTTCATTTTTGTCTTTTGCTGCAGATTTTCTTCAAGCATCGGTTTCTGAGGGCAGAAATGCTCAAAATCTACTATATAATGATTTCTTAAATAATGAGCTTTGAAGGTAAAGGGAGATCTTAGATGATTTTTATAAATATATATGTACATATAGCTGTATAAGTATATATATACTTATATATATAAATAACATACACATATTTATCATCACAAATAGCAATCACAGTAAGTGCCTAAGGAGCCCAAATTCTTCACCTTTTGTGATTATATCCCTTTTCAGGGTTATGATCTGATTCAGTCATGAAGGGCTTTTTCCGTTCCATGACAATCAATTCTACCCCTAATACTTCAATTTATTTGTCAATCATGATGAGGAAAAAGTCCAAAAAGATTACATTCTGAAATACTACCACTTTTGCTGTTATTATCATTAACAGTAAGTTAGAAAGCTGGGATAATGAAGAACCTAGCCAGTCCATTATTATGATTCTCTGTGGTCCATAACTACTTTTGTCTACCAAACTTATTACCCTAATATTTGCCACTAATGACTTAGGTCTCAGTAGACAAGTTATTTATTTCTTTTTAAAAAGAAAAGTGTTAGAGCCAGTATTTCTCAATTCATATCAGCTAGTCATTAGATGTCCTTGTTTCATAATTCTGTTCCTTTGATTTGTCTTTACAACTTAACAAAATATAACTTTTCCTTTTTCTTTAACCCCTAAAAATCTCTCAATAAAACTAACTCATTTTCTATTATAACTTGTCCCCAAAATTTTTAGTCCTACAATGTCTATATTTTTGGTAGACGTATTTGCTCTAAATCTTTTTAAAGTGTATCTTCTCTTGCTATCTTTGCTCTCTTTCTTGGCTTTTCCACTTCCTACAAATGTAATGGGGAAACGGCAACCTCAGGAACTGAGAAAAAACCTAGTTAATGAATGGGAATGGGAATGGAAAAGTATATTTTTAAAACTTTATTCATAAAAGTAAGTACAATTTTAGTGAACTGTGTTTTAAAGGTTATAAGATATTGAGACCTGAAAATAATAAGTTTTAAAAAATGTATTTTGCAACTTTTTTTCTTTCCCTTCAAGTACTTTCATCTTACATTTTTCTGTCCATACTATGCCCATTGATTTCTAAAGTTGTGTTCCACCTCTCATTCTTTTATGCTGTATTAAACAACTCATATTCAAACTTAACTTTATATTAGTATTTCAGATGTGCTAGATTCTCAATGAGTGACAGAAATGATGTTTTAGAATCTTGGGTAAAGCTATATGAGTCACTAAAATTCTAACTCCTTCCATGGGCTAGCACAACATATTAATAATCAAACTCAAGCCATTTCATAGTATTATAAAGATAATTCATTTTCTTACTTCTATTTCTACAGATTCATGTAGCTTCTTGCAGGTGGCTGAGAAAGTTTCAGATGTGCCAAACTCAAAATACCAAAATTTGTTCTTCATTCTGAAAAAGGAAAGGAAGAAGCAACTTAGGCAATTATCAATAACAGAAGGGATTTTTAAAAATGGGGTAGGCCTGTCTTGTATTATAAGTGATAGAAAAGGTTTGAGGACACGTACCATCCATTATGTAATAGATGGTCACATAATTTTCAGAGTTTAACTGTTAGCATCAAATTATATGATTGTCCCGGAGGGGATTATAGGAATGTATTGATCTGACAGATTCAAGTTTACCTTTGCCTTTTCTATAATATTGGTTGCTCAGATTTTGAAATATGGTTTTAGTGCTTATGATTCTTAGCTTGTTCTTAGACAACTTGATTTTAGAACAGCCACTCTGTAATCATACAGAGAGAGAAAAAAAAGAAAAGTCTAGGCTTTTCATGAGGAAAAGGAGACCAAACTTAAATATCCTCAATTTTTCTAGATGTCTATGCATTCATTAGAAATTATCATTATTGGAAAGTATATTAAAAAGAAAAAATAGTAGTCATCCATAAAGATAAAATTTAGTAATTTTTGGATAACTATTAATTATTTTTTAAAGATACTGTCCTGTTATATGAACAATAGTGGGAAATTATGATACAGCATGAAAGAACTAAAGAAGTAATATATTTTATCAACATGCAGTTACAAAGAAAATATAGTTTAATCTATTTCAGTATTTAATCTGGAAGTAAGATGCTCAAAATTTATTTTCTCCCACAACTCAATGACTGTATCTTTGTTTCTTTGTACCAGATAATTAAATTAATGATCATTTAATGTAATTTTACAAAGGCTGACTAGATTTTTATATTAGCCAGTAGTGGATTTAAAAATTCATTCTCACGAAAAGCTGCAGTTTTTAATTATACATAGTCTAACAAGCTATCATGCCCTCAATTAGAAGAAAATACAGGTAAAATGGGATACATGCTTTCTCACATGAAGGCAAAACAAAAAGAAATTTTTATAATGATATTCAAATATCTCTCTCACAACAAATTATTTTTTCCTTATAAACATGGATATGTACTTTTCACATTAGAATGTAAAACATTTCAACAATTAAAAAAGACACTTGGCAAGGACCTTACTGTTTAATGCAGCCCTCTTACTTGTTATGTAAAATGACATGGAACCTAATACAGTGCTTATTATTAAGCTGTGTTGTATAGAGTTCTCTGATATAAAATTACAAACTATAGAAGTAATCTTATCTATCTAGACATACCCAGTAATATTTAGCCTCATACAAGGTTTTATTTGCTTACAAAATTTTCACTAGCCCTTCTTGCATTAATCACCATATTAAGGCCAATAATCTGAAAACCAAGATAAGTTTTATAGGACTCTAGCACCATGAATCATTATTCTTTTCTGGAGAATATCTCCTTGGCTTATGGCCTGATTTAATATATCTGAGTAGACAGAAATAGATGATAGCTAGTTAGATAGAACAGGGCAAACATTTAACAGTAAGATCTGTGGGCCTGAGTTTACATGTAAGTTTATATTAAATTAATGCAAATAATGTACTTTATAGAATAAATGTAGTTTTACAAATTTATACAATGGCTGAAGTTAATGGAAAATTTAGTTTATGGAAAATTAAAAATATTTTCCTATTGATTCATCATTATCATGAAAAATATATCATTCAATAAATTGAGAGGAAAATATTGTTCTGTGTGAAATGGTCTCCAGACAATCAGAATAATACATAGTATATGTTTTATGACTGTTTGAAATTGTCTTTCTACATTCAACAAGTTTTCTAATAATATTTTTCTGTTGGCCTTTTATCCAGACCTTCCTGGATTCATTTATTCATCCAGTCATTCATTCAACAAATGTTTAGTGAGAACATTCACTTCCATATGCTGTGTTTAGTTCTAAAGATACAAATATGAACACGATTATCTTTGTCTCTAAGGAGCTCAGAATGGTTAAGATTATGGGCATATAAAATCATTGAAAAGTTAATTCTCTAAATTAAATATGAGCAAAATATTGTGAAAAAACACTTCAGTGAATCACCTGCTTTTACCTCGAGAGGTCCAGAAAGCTTTAGAAGAGACGATAGCATTCATTATAATGGATAAGTAGAAGGCAAACAGGAGGAAGGCGAGACAAGTTCTGGTGTTTTTAGGAGTGCAGTGTGACTTAACAGATTGCCTAAGTATGGGCTAACTAGGGTCTTTTTCAGAATGGGTATGCCAAGTTAAGGGGTTTGGACTTGATATTATAGATTTGTAGGATGTCTGAAAGAAGTCTGTTAGCAGTGAAGTGACATAGCCAGCTTTGTTGGATAAATAAAACTCATAGAAATGAATAATTGGGCTGGAATGGCGAAATGTTGGTGCTGTGGACAGAAATGTGGCTGTTGGAATAGTACAAATGAAATAGAATTCAAGGCCTAAACCAAGGGGCAAGGAAAATGGAAAGGAGAGGCTGAATTTAAGAGACATAAATGAGGGAGAATCAATAGGAACTGGTGGTATTAGATTATACTGATTTCTGCCATACCTAGGTTATCTCTAGAGGTATATGTGGGAATATCAAAGCATTACTCCAGTAAAGAAAGGGCTATGAGTTTACATTTTGACAGGTTCTGTGATGTAATGATATAATGTACACTGTATTACAGTTTGAAAATTATATATATACATACATATACACACACACACACACACACACATATGGCTTCCAACTGCATGTAAATGGTTACTCCCTATTTTTTTTTTCCATTCTGTCCATCAAAGTTCTTCATAGCTTAACCAGGATGATGAGGAGCTTGTATCAGCTAACCAAGATATACTCATTTTAGCAAACACATCACACGAAACAAATTCTGAGAATTTACATTCGGTCTTTATTCACCATATTAGTTAGCATTACTGCTCATGTGCAAAAGCTGCTTTAAATTCTCCATTATTACAACCATTTTATGTTTCACTTAGATAAATATATGGAGGTAATAAAAAGCACATAGAATCAGATTCCATATGACAAATTAAAAGCTGTTAAATTTTATTTTTTTTCAACCAAACTGGTCTTTAGGTTGTAGCAATGCAAAAAAACACATTTAAGCATGTATGCTATTTATTTTTATGGCTCACATTAGAAAATGATCCAAATAATTCAAACTCAGATTTGT
The DNA here is from genome assembly GCF_965194825.1 of Balaenoptera physalus. Classification (NCBI taxonomy): domain Eukaryota; kingdom Metazoa; phylum Chordata; class Mammalia; order Artiodactyla; family Balaenopteridae; genus Balaenoptera; species Balaenoptera physalus. The sequence continues at coordinate 56,283,675 of NC_138887.1, read as the reverse complement.
CAGAGAAAACATATAGCTGTGGATTTTAAGAACAAGGTAACTGGACATTTAACCCACTATGAAATATTCACACCAGAGTCAAATTTATTATGTTCTTATACAGGTTTTGTGATTACAGGTATGATGACAAATGTGCTACAAAAAAAGTTATTCATACTGTTATAATTTTAAGTCATTAATATACTAAACCTTATTTCAATGAATTTAATTGTAAGTCTACAGGCTTCAGTTTAATATGTAAAGTGCTTGGCTACCAGATGGTCAGGGAAAAATAAAATTAGCTCCCATTTACCAGGCATTTTCTTACTACCAGTAATTCTGCTTCTTTTATATATCCTCAGGAAAATGTGGTCAGAGATATTGCTCAGGTAAAAAAACTATTCTTGTCATAATGAAATTTAGTTAATATTTAGTTCTACAAGTTCTGTTCAAATAGGCATTTTAATTTCTAGCAATATATTTTCCTTGGAACTTTTCTTCCTGGTTTACAAAGGTTTTTTGTTTTTTTTTTTAAACTTTGTCTGCTAAGTAATATTAATGCAGCAAACATAAAACAAAACAAACATGAATTGCCAGTGCATTTACCAAAAATAATACCAAAGAACCTAATTAGATATGACGCTCACGCCTAACAAAGATGCAACATAAAAAGGGTGAAATTGCCTCATTTACCTTACTGTAGAAAACTCTAAAGTCATAAACACACAGAAAGTTTTAATGCAATGAAATTACTCTTAAATTAAATGTCAACTTTTTCTCACAGGTGTGCTTCTTTTGTTATTTTCATGTATTTCGTGGTGATATAGCAGCTATTGGAAGACCATTTATATGTGTATAAAACTGAACTCTTCTAATAGACACCTGAATCCCTTTTCAAGCATCCTTAACTGACTCTATCTATACTGTATGAATAACATGCTCATCAGATAATAAAATCCTCTGACCTTTGCTTATTATTTATTTTTTTATAAATTTATTTATTTATTTATTTTTGGCTGCGTTGGGTTTTCGTTGCTGCGTGCGGGCTTTCTCTAGTTGCGGCGAGAGGGGGCTACTCCTCATCGTGGTGCGCAGGCTTCTCATTGCTGTGGATTCTCTTGTTGCGGAGCATGGGCTCTAGGAGTGTGGGCTTCAGGAGTTGTGGCACATGGGCTCAGTAGTTGTGGCTCACAGGCTCTAGAGCGCAGGCTCAGTAGTTGTGGCACACGGGCTTAGTTGTTCTGCGGCATGTGGGATCTTCCCGGGCCAGGGCTCAAACCCATGTCCCCTGCGTTGGCAGGCGGATCCTTAACCACTGAGCCACCAGGGAAGCCCCGACCTTTGCTTTTATTTTATTTTTAAAATTTATTTATTTTTTAAAATTTATTTTATTTTTGGCTGCGTTGGGTCTTCATTGCTGCGAGCGGGCTTTCTCTAGTTGCGGTGAGTGGGTTTCTCATTGTGGGGGTGTCTCTTGTTGCGGAGCACCGGCTCTAGGTGTGTGGGCTTCAGTAGTTGTGGTTCGCAGGCTCTAGAGTGCAGGCTCAGTAGTTGCAGCGCACGGGCTTAGTTGCTCCACGGCATGTGGGATCTTCCCAGACCAGGGATCGAACCCGTGTCTCTTGCATTGGCAGGCGGATTCTTAACCACTGTGCCACCAGGGAAGCCCCAACCTTTGCTTTTAAAATGAAAGCAAAAACATAATGTCCTAAGTAGCTTAGTTAAAATGGACTTTAAATGAATATTTTTTACTCATTAAAGATGTTTCAAAAATCTCATCATTTATATTAGTTTGCTTTCATTTTTGTCCTGTTATGAAAGCGTTTCAACAGTCATTTCAAAACTGGTTTTAAAATTATTTTCTCATGGAGAACAATGTTTCTAACAATTCAATAACTTTATTTTAATACAAAATTTAGTCTTACAATTTGATGGAATACTCTAGAAACACAGCAGGAATTTTGAATTTGGCTAACAATAGTGGTGATGAGAGATGTGTCACTGTTGACTTACAGCAATAGGGTAAGTGTTTAAAATGGTACATTTATGGGCTTCCCTGGTGGCGCAGTGGTTGAGAGTCTGCCTGCCAATGCAGGGGACACGGGTTCGAGCCCTGGTCTTGGGGGATCCCACATGCCGCGGAGCGACTGGGCCCGTGAGCCACAACTACTGAGCCTGCGCGTCTGGAGCCTGTGCTCCGCAACAAGAGAGGCCGCGATAATGAGAGGCCCGCGCACCGTGATGAGGAGTGGCCCCCGCTTGCCGCAACTAGAGAAAGCCCTCGCACAGAAACGAAGACCGAACACAGCCATAAATAAATAAATAAATAAAACTAAAAAAAAAAAAAAAATGGTACATTTATGTCATAGAACTCAATTCAGTTTTGTTTTTCATTGCCAAGAGACGTTACACCAGACATTGTTTATAGGGTTACTCATTTATTCCTAAATGTAATGAGGTATTACTCTTAATATGATTATATTTTATAAAAAGAACATTTTATTGAAACCCTCAAATCTATGTTTTTTTAAAATAGCAATTTATACTCTCTCATAGCAAAAGAATAATGTTGATAACATTATTTCATAAGGAAGGAACATGGCTGTAATGACTACAGTGGAGACATTTTATATTCACACTGAAGACAGCAAACATTTTTCATGTTTGCACACAACAGGTAAAGATATATTTTTTTAAATGACATATAAAAATGCTTGTATCTAATGTTCATTCTTAGGGTATGCTTGTTAAGCCCTCAAGAGACAATGAAACAGGCTACAGAAACTTCAGACAGAATCATAAAATATTCCACCTTAGTATGTAAAAAGAGATGGATAGTCTTATGGAAAAGTACAAAAGCAGTACTAATGCCATATTGCAGAGTCTAAAGAAGTATACATACATAGTAAGTCCCCAAAGAACAATGATAAATTAATAATTATATGAAATATAAAACTAAACCTATAAAATGTTTAAACAGTGTCCAAGATGTTTAGACCTGAATATCTTTCAATAATAATTAGATCTCTATTATTAAAATAAGTATTTCATAATCATAAAAAGTTATTTAAGAAAACTATTAGGGAGATTAAATGAAATTTGTGATAGCCATGTTTTCTGTTGTTACTGAGCATGGCACTGTCACAGGTGAACCCAATGAGGTTTAGAAGTCACTCACCCAACATCATATGAGAAGTAGCAAAATGTAACTCAGAAAGTCTAGCTTTTTTCCCATACTGTCTCTCATTAAATATAATAATGAATGCAGCATCACATGAAACTTTTCTCTAAGCCATAAGGGAAATGTTATAGGTCAGATAGGTGATCATCATTAAATGGTTCTTTTGTTCATATTTCTACTTTAGAAGTATTTTTAATTCCCCTCTCCTGAAATAAGTCAACTAAGGATGACAATGTAATCTAGCGCTGACAAACAGGACCTGAGAGATTTTCCATTCTGAAACAGAGACATGTACAATGCGAAAGCTAGGCCCATTCTTTCCCCTGTTTTTCAATGTTGTCAAGGAAGGAGATTCTAATTGGAAATGGAGCAGCCATCTTACCACCATGAAAGGAAAGGCAAGGGATACCCAGAGATGCTGACCCAGATTCCTGAATAGAGTTGAACTTCCTAATCAGTCAATTCTGAAACAGTCCATTTCTGGATCTCTACTCATGTGAGATTTATAAATAGACTCATTATTTATTTTGTGTATTCTGTTTCTTGCAGCCAAAAGCACACTGACAGCACTGTCCATTATAGTTCTAAGAGAATTTTCACATATATTATTATCAATGAGATATTTGGAAAATCCAAATGAAGTGATATATTTGTTATACAATACTATTTTTCTAAATGTGAAATTTGGTGGTAACTGAAATAAAGGAGTTAAGGTAGAGAATTTCTGTTCAGCATAATTCCCTGTGCTTATCTTGTGACTAGATACGCAAATATCACTGAATATGCTTTCCTCATCTGACTTGCTATCCCCTGAATTTTTAAAGAATTATTTCCATGTTTATATACTTGAAATAATCTTGGGAAAAAACTCACAAAACATCCCTTTTTGAAGTGTCCCAAATTTGCAACTGATGCTTGTATCAGAGTCACATACTAGTTAGCAGTTGGTAAGTTCATACTTCTCACCTTCCCCTGTTCCATATCCAAAAACTTAGAAATAGAGTCAGTGGGTGATATGTGAATTAATAAAATATACCATGATGTCTGAGATTATGTACAGAAATATTTAAGGTAGAGTATTTCTCACTAATATAAATAGACACATGTAGAACCTAGCCAAAATTGATAGTGAAAATGTAATGAAGGTTTGTATGCATCAATATAAAATAAAGCTCTACTTCTTTTAAATGGATTATTGTATTAATAAATAGAAAACGTCCACAACACAAAAACTCTCTTCCGTATGTATAGAAACAAAAAGAGGAAGGCACAACAAATGCAGGAATTAGCAAGTCTCCATGCCTAACTCTGAACGTCAGGGGAAACTAGACTGTTCTCCTCTCTAGTGGTAAAAAAAATCATTTATCCAACGTTCTGAGCACCTACTCTAGACATGGTACTGTGATAGGCAATGGAATTACATTTGTACATAGGACAGAAGAAGCCTCTGCTCACATTATGCTTAATTTTTAGTCAGGAAAAAATATACGAAATGATTTAATATCAATTGTGATAAGTTCTCAAAAAGGAGGTTTATAGGATGCTGTTAAGAGTGAACACAATAAAAGGGAACAGCAAAATTTCTTTAAGGAAGGAAAGTGGCCAGATTTTTCAAAGAGTCTAGGTAACAGAGTTCCTTAACCCATCCTCCTTCCTTTGCTCTAATTCCACAGTTACCAAGCAATGTGGAGTTAATTTTGCTTTCCATGGATTTTGGTATGATGTCCTGAACTATGGAATTGTGGGTATTCTACTCTCTGGAAAGGAATCACCACCACTTTCCCCCCATTTTAAGTGGTATATATAGATTTTACTATTTGGTAACTTGAGCAAGTGATTAAGAGCCTGATCACTTCTGGGTGCCATGATACAATGATGTTTTTCCATTTACTAAAAATGAGGACGAGACTGGACTATGTTCACACACTCAACATACTGCTCCCTAGGATGACAGCTGGAAGGCCTTCACAGGCAGCTGGGACAACTAGCTGGATAATGAATTGAATATGCTGACCTAGACTGTGAAAGAATTGCTTGCGACATCCCCTCTCTTTCTACCATTTACCAATTGACTTTCCTGGTTATATTTGTCTCTCTCTCTCTGTCTCTGTCTCCCTCTTTCTCTGTCTTTTTTATTTGCTTTTACTGAATGTACTAAACCAATCAATTATTTAAGCACCAGATATAAGAATATAAAGGTTCTTTAGTGTTAATATATAGCCTGACAGATATTGAAGGAGCACCTACTTAGTTTCAGGGAAGTTAATTAAATGTAATAGTTCAGGTACACTTATAGTAAAAACAGCTCCAGTTTTCTGACCTGACCCATGGAAAACTCTTTACAACTAGAATATGAATTAACTGGTAACTTTCTGCATTTGACTATGAGAAGGAGTCAACATTATTAAACAAGTAACTCTGTCTATCGGCATTTGCTTTGCATGTTAAAATATTAATGACATCTGAAATCACTACGCAAAGCGGTTTCAAACACAAGGAATTCAACATGTGAAGAAGGAGATTATACAAATAGTTTTGAAAAACACATCTACTTTTCATCACTGAAAGGCCTATTAATTCTTTTCTATTACTACCCTCAGTGTCATAGAATAATTTAAAATCAATAATTATGAATCATTAGAACATATTATACCTTGCGACATTTTAAATGTTTCTCCTAACCAAATTTTAGATGTTATGTTTTGTAAAACTTACAAAAATAAAGAAAAAAATTACACCTCTCTAGCTACTTCACACATCATTTTCCTTACCTATATTCTGTGACGACTAACACAGCTTCACAACTTAAAAAAAAAAAAAAACTTCTAATAAAACTTGTTTCTATTCTTTGAAAATTAGTTAAGTGTTTTACCTTTTGTTTTTCTTCACACATCAGCAGTCCTTTTCCAATTTTGTAACAAGAACCACAACTTTGCATTTTGAAAATGCTGTTCACCTTAAAACTTCTCTCACACTAGAATTAAAAAATGGGGCAATCCTCCTTTTCCCAATCTACAGAGGAGTGGTTTTACACACACATTAATTATCTTGTATAAAAACGATAAGGATAAGAATCAGACTACTTGAGTTATATTGAAAATATTGATATTTTTAATCAAACTGAAGTATTATATACTCTAACATACGAATCAGTAAAGCCATTATTATTTAGATTGCATTTTTTGTCACTGATTTATATCCTGAGGGACCCAGATGACTCCCTGAAATATCATGATCTGTTTTTGTTTCCAGTCAAGATGCTATAATTTATATAAAATATTCAGGCTGACTTGTATATAAACTAATAGACAGATGTAGGCATTATTATTTGGAGATTAATCATTGTGCTGGTACACTCAAGTACATGTTGGGTAATTCTAAGAAACATTTCCTTTCCTTTTCTCTCTAGTATTATTTATTTTTTATTTTAAAAATATGCCTAGCCCATATACTATTTTCTCCTGTTTGAAATTATGCCCAAATAAGCAGATGATAAATGGAGATGAATTATAGTTGAAGATATTTTATAAGAGAAAACCTTTATCAATTTGCATTACCATCAACAAATCAATAAACCAACATTTTTTGCTATATTAATACACTTAGCAACACGTTTCATCGCTTTCCAGAATTTAAATAAAATGTCATCTGTATTTTTCACTTGAGGAAGAACAAAATGATACCCTTGTTCAAAAAAGTAGTATATAATCTGAACCTAGATACAGTATCGAAGTCATTTCATCCAAAATATTATTGGATATTTATAGTCGCTCATTTAGGTTAGTGACTCAGAGATGTTTCCTATTATGAACAGATTATAGAGACTGCAGAGGATAACTCCTTGTTATTTTTATCTATCAGTACGAAAACAAAATCTCTTGGAGGCCCTTTTTAGTAAGTCATCAAATGTAAAATAATCATAAGATTACTCATACCTACATAATATGTTTCAGTGTTGCTAAATCTTGCCAGAGTTCATTATTATGGATTCATGGAAATACGTATGTGAGCAAGAACACTACTTTTCATTCAGCTACTTACCCCCAAAATATAGAACCTAATCATTTGAGACAGATGAAAACAGAAAGCGACTTCCTTAGGATCATAAAAGGGGAGACCAAAGAAAGGGATGTCTATTATTTTTGCTCATTCATTCATTCAACAAATATTTACTGAATACCTCTTATGTGACAGGCACCGTTCTAGTTGCTGGCAATTCACTAGTGATTAAGTTCCTGCTCTTATATTGCTAATAAGTTTTATTTGTTTAAATGTGAGATTAGATTGCCTATTATCACTTAGAATTGATGAACCACTCTCTCTCCATTTCTTCTCATTCTTAGAGCACAGCGTATATAAAATAAAAATCCAAACAAACACAAAACATTATAAAACATTTATACCAGCCAATTCCTGGACTAGTTTTCAAAACTAAATTATAATTGCATTTATAATTAATTAAATTATTATTAAATACAGCGGTAGATTGTTTAAATGGACACAAATTCTTCCCAATCCCGTATGCAAGCCATTATGAAATGGCACTATGCCACATCTCCCTTCCAGAGGCAGATCTCTTTCTTCACCGCCCTGCATCTGGACTAGCCTTAGTGACTCTGACCAACAGAACGTAACAGAAGTGATGTTGTGCAAGTTCCACAGCCTAGGCCTCAATGGCCTTGTAAATGCCACTTTCCCTCTCTTGGAGCACTGTCCTGAGAACTCCTTGTTGTGAAGACATCCAGAGTGGAAAATGACGTGAAGAGGAAGATCTAATATCCTAGTTGAGCCCAGGTCCAGCTCATCCACTAACTTATTGCATATGAAGAGCTGCCTAGTTCACCCAAAGAAGTAAGAAAAATAATAAACTGCTGTCATTTTCAGGCGAAAAGTTTTGGTGTGGTGTGCTGTGTAAAAATGGATGAAAGACACACAAATTTATTATGTATCTTGCAACATGCTAACCACAACATATACAGAAGTCAGCAAAAGCTTCCATAAATTCTGCCTTATAGACTCGGCCCTACAGTGTAGTGGGAAAGACAGTAATTCCTCAAGCACATAAATATTGTGAAATTGCTATGGTACCATGGGAAGGAGGAAAAGTGGAAATATTTCATGAGAGGTTATAATTCCTGGGAGGGAAGCACATTTCTGGCACAGGTGACTGTCAGCACAAAGGCCCTGTGGCAGAAAACATACCTAAAGCCATGTTAAGGAGGCCAAAGAACCTAGAACAGAGAGAATTTTAGCTCAGTGTGAGTAAGTGCTGCTAGATTAGGGCCAAACACTTCATTGCAGAGCATGTTTGTCTTATGATGAATACTGGTAGTAGCAGTGCTTATACTGAATTTGTATTTCTTTATCTATGTGTATTATTTCTTTTTGATGCAACTATTTGCTGCATGAGCATTCAGGAAATGGCAACACAATATGTTCCTAAAAGATCAGCAGAGCAATGCTTGAATTTCATTGTTAAAACTCCTTGCATATCTAAAGCCTCAGAGCTGAAACTAAGTAACCTAAATAAATTTAATGATGGAAATGAATTAGAGAGAAAAGAGCTCTGATAATTGTGGTTGTATTCATCTTTCAATTGAACAATTTAGACTTTTACATGGAAGAAAAGGAATATGATAGGTCAATTAAGTACGGTAATAACCAGGCAAATCAACAAGTCTCTGTTGTACAAGTGGACTCTGTACTATGTGGTCATCAATTTTATTAATTCAGTATAATATAAAGAGTATGCAAAGTTCTGAAGGGGAGATAAAAATTCTCAAACTCTTATTGTTCACATAAAAGGAAAGTGTCAAGTGAAAAAGTAACAGTCAATTATTTCCAATCAGATAAAACTACTGAAATATTTCTGTTGGGAACAAAGTCTTGCTTTCCTCTCAGCTCAAAAAATACAGACATAGCAAATTAATATTCCTGGAGTTCCCCTCCTTTGCTTATTAGACTCACAATAATACTGCTCAGAAGGATGAGGAGGCATTTGGGGAGATTATTGGTTTAAGCAATAAGCCCTTAAAGCAAGGCAAGCAAAAAGAAAAAAGAAAGAAAAGAAAAAAATCTGAATTCTTTTTGTTACATTCAATCGTCACAATAGAGTAATTTTGTCTCATCATCTATAAATCTATCATCCTGCTAATACTTCGGTAAAATCATTTCATTGTAGCACATAATATATATTAATAAGCTACTAGACTTTTTCTAATAATCTACTTTCCTTTCCACTTTAGATTTAACAATCATATAATAATCACTGTTCTGCTTGAGAATGAATCATATGCAATAGTAAGGAAATAGCTAAGAGGGAGATGCAGCCCGTGAGAGATTTAATCATAGGAAATGGCTGACTTTTTATTTCCAATAACCATCTGCACTCGTGGTAAATCAGGTGCTAATGAAGCTCAGGCCCAGGCTGCACGGGAGCATAAATCTCAAGAACCAAAAGTCATGGAGCAACAGATTTCAGAAAAACAGAATTTTCTACAGAAATGTACCAAGATTATCATATAGAAGGTCACCATCTGCAAATGTGTCACATAAATGAAAATATTTGGTAGTCCTAATACCACTTTATGACACTGGCTATAAACATCAAATATATACATTTCTTTTGAAACTTGACCACTCTAAACTATTATGTTCATTTATGGTTTCCTCCTAGAGAGTCACCATTTTAAGGGTTGGAGTTCCCCATGCTAATTTCATTTTAATCTTCTTCAAAGTGACTTAGAAGTACTCAATACTTAGAAAATCAATGATGGAAATAAACTGATTAATTGTGGAATCTCACTTTTAGAGCAGAAAAGTACTACAGATTTTTTTTCCCAGTGAATGAGGAAGCCAGATCTAAACTGGGTAGAATTTGTGCCAGACATAGGATTAGACTCAAGTCTTTTCAGAATTAACCAATATGACAATGTCTTCTAAGACTATTTGTTTCTGTCATCATAATCCTCCACTTCATGCCTCACTCAACCACTGTTGTGGTAATATCCACAATATGGATCAAGACAGAAATAGAGGGGCAAGGACAGCCCACCATCTACAGAATCAATCAAATTCTGTCACAAAAAAAGGATTCAAGTCTTCAGCACTTGACAAAATATTGACCTTTTTCTACATGCTAGTGTAAAACACGGATCATATCTATCCCCATGATTATTAATGATTATATTCTTAACCCTTTGCAAATAATAACAGAAGCAAGGACCTGGATTCACAGGTAAAAATGAGGTGTGGGATTTCTAGTAACACTTGAGTCAACCTGAATTCCCTACCATCCCCAGCGTAACATGGCTTCATCATTCTCCACTTGTTACCACGTATGCAGGAATTCTAGTGAAGTGCTAAAAAGTCTTTTCTCTCACTTTTGTAAAAATAAATTAGAAAGCACTAAAAAGAAATCTAGACACGACAGCCAATTAGTCTGTAACTAGCTTTATGAATTACTGGGGTGGATACAAAGAGCAATGGTTCTTAATTATCTGTGGGTCATGGATACCTTAAGAATTTGATGAGTCATGAACCTTTTCTGAAATACACACATGACACATATGTAAAGGATTGTGCCTAAAATTTCAGAAGTTTTACAGTCTTCCTGAATTCTACTCACAGTGCCCAGAACTATGTAAATTCAAGTTAAAAGTTATAACTATGGTCATATTTGCAACCTTGAGAACTGACAAAAATCTTAGGTGGCATGTATTATAAATGACAGACCTTAAATGTAAATTTTTTTTTTTTTTTGGCTGTGCCGCACAGCTTGTGGGATCTTAGTTCCCTGACCAGGGACTGAACCCGGGCCAAGGCAGTGAAAGCGCCAAGTCCTAACCACTGGACTGCCAAGGAATTCCTTGTAAATTATTTTAAATTTCTTATTCAAAGTTATTTGGTACCAGCATGTTAGATTACAAATGCAGTTTTCAAACTGTGTTTTCCCATTATCTACATGAAATAAATTGATAGTTGTTTTCATTTAAAATTGAGAAGACAGGCACATTTTACTATTTGGTAGATTTGAGGACATCATATTAGATATGTAGTTATATAGTGTTTTACTATTCTAACAAGAAGTCACAAAATTAGAATTGATTTCATTTTATGAGTGGGTTTTAACCCTCAGTCTGTAATTGTGTCTCACTCAAATTTACATTGCTGTATCCCAAATACATTGGCATTTGACTTATTAGAACCTAATGTGCTGTTAGAGAGGAGCATTGTAAACATATCGTATTATTTCCACTTTGATCTGTCTTTTTCTCTCATTTATTTTAATACATAGCAAAGAACTGACTAATAATCTTTGTTTCATATTACAAATTATTATACCTGAAGCCAAATCCTAGTCTAGTCTCAATTCCACAAATAATACGAAGTGCAAAGCAATTTTATGGCATCTAATGTTGTAATTAGGAACATTTTAAAAATAATCAATTATTATTAAAGAGAGATGATAGTAAAAGCTAAATATTAGTTTTGAACTTAAAGTTTTCTTCAAAGATTTCCTCTAGAAAGAAATATACTTTTATAATTATATCCCTGATTGTGTTAAAAATATTAGAAATTCTTTAAAGCATAATGTGAAGGAACATAGAGTTGGTGATACAGCCTATAATGCAAGTACATCAGAACTTGTGGCAACAAGAAGCAGAGAGTTCACAAACATGCCAAAACATTGCAGTCAGAAATATTTGCATCCTTGTTACTTTGCTTCTACTTGTTTTGTGATATCTTTACCATTAGAGCAATGTATATATAGGAAGAATTAAAGATAATGACAATTTCCTAAGGCATTTCTTAGAGCAATTAGAAGGTAACAAAATAAGTTATGAATCTATTACTTTACATATTCACATTGTTTTAGGTGCTTATATACTACCTTAGACAAAATATAAATGGTAAATATGTTTTAAAAATTATGGCTCTAGAAGAATTTATTCAAGTATATCCTTCAAATCTGGCCATTTAAATTTTATTTCTATTACTTTAAGTCATTATCATCAATTGCCTTATTTCATCACACAATTTGATAAATATTTTTCCTTTTGGGAACAAGTTGTAATTATACTTCCTGGCCCTTTTATGGTGGGATGGGGCCATGTGGTGACTTCTGACTAATGAGATGTTAATGAACACGATGTAGGTCATTTCAGGACTGGAACATTTAATTGCCAAAGTAAGCTCCTCTGGAACTCTCTTCCCTTTTTTGCACATTGAATGACAAAGTACAAATACATGGCTGTGCTATCAACTTGGATCCTTGACTGAATAGAGTAAACAAAGCTCCCCTGTCCCTGCAAAGAACTTGGAACGTGATGGAGAGGTATCTTTTGTGGTTTTCAGTCACCCTTAGTTTGGGGTTATTATCTTAGCATAATACTTCCTAACATGTTCAAAACATGCTCTAACATATATTTTCAAACATGTTGTTCTACTCCCAAACTATTCTCCAAAAAGTAGCCATGTTTTTGCTCATATGTTTCAATTTGTGAAACAGTAAACTGTTATATTGAATTAAAATGATTAAAGTGATGTTATCACAAAAATTAATTTCTGAAATTTGTCTTTAAATTTATTCTATAATTAGTTCTTTACTCAAAATAAAGTTTTACTTCATTAATTAAAATGCTGGTTTCATCAAGACTCCTAACTTAAAGTGGAAATTTCTTCCCAGCCATAGCTAGTGGCTGGTGTAAGCAGAATGCCTATGGTAAGGAAAGGGGAGGCAAATTCTTCACTCCTTTCTGACCTAGGACTTATTCTCTTCCTGCCCTATCTTACTACCCCGTTCTCTGGCCTTTCTGATTTAGAGCATGGAGCAGGGGAAGAGGTAAGGAGAGTAAGATAGTTATTAGTTGATTTGTACCACAGTGGGAAAACTTCCACTAGTGCTTTCTAGTTCTGTCATAGTTTAAAAATTCGCTTCTCCCTTCGCCCCTTGCTTTCATTCTTCAGAGATTTCCCCCAGCCCTGCCTTCTACCCCTTCCCCCCAACCCTGGAGATATTTCGACCACAGTCCTCTGACACGGTCAAGTGCATTTCCACTCCAGCTCATTTTGCCCTCCTCCACATCCTCTGGATGGCTGTCCATCTCACTTCCATTTCCTTGTGCCGACGCCACTGTGTCCTTTTTGAAGGATCTAAAACAATCCCAAAGCAGCTTCTGTTCTCCCCTCTGCGACTCCTCCTCCTGTCCTCACACAGCGCACATATCTCACCCTCAGGCTGCACGTTTGGCCCTGGCGGACTCGGAGACCACAACGCTTCTCACACTGCAGCCCCCTGCTCTGCTATCCGTAGCCCCTTCAGTCAGTCTCCTGCCCTTTACCTCTCTCAGACACGAATCACACACACCATGGCCTACAAGGAGGCAGAAGGAGGCAGAGACACAGAGAGATCTCCAGGGAAGCTCCTGAAACCTACTCTCCCGACGCTAGGTTAGGTGGGTTTTGCAGGGGCTGACTTCACGAGGAGGGTAAAGAGATCCTGACAGTGTATCTTCCTCCAGAGAAGGAAATCCGCCTCAAAAATCTTCCAGTTTATACCCACTGGCTCTTTTATACTTCGGTGTGGTAGACTATTTTTAACAATTCACAAGTTGGTTCTGTATCAGCACCTCTCTTTGGACTGAATGTGCCTCAGCTGAAACTCCCATTATAATAATCTGTTCTGAATATAAGTCGAGTTTTGCCAAATCCACCTGCTCCTCCACAACCTCATCCCACCCCCACCCCCCAAATACTGACTAAACTCCTTCAGTGACTTCATCTGAATTTAGGATACAATCTAGTTAAGCCTATAAAGTCCTGCGTGACTGCTTGTCTTAACCACGCTGTGATAATAAGAGCTAGTCATAGGGGGCTTCTTTTATTCTTACATGAGAGCAGTTTCTTGCCCTACAGCAGCGTAAGGGCCAGATCATTCTTTGTTGTGGGGATTGTCCTGTGTGTTGCAGAATGTTTAGCAGCAACCTTGGCCTCTACCTATTATATGCCAGTAGCATTTCCCCCTTGTGGCCGTCAAAAATGTCTCCAGACACGGCTAAATGTTGCCTGACGAAGGGGCACACGTCTACCCATTGCCTTAGAAACTTCACATAGGATACTTCTTTTGCCAAGGTTTCTTCTTCTCATTCTTCACCTAGAAAATTCTTACTCATCTTAGACTTGGCTGACCCAAACTAAATCAGCTCTTCTTGTTATAAAGCATCCCGTGCTTCATTTTTCCTTTGTGACTAGATTGGTTTTGTTTTTTTTTTTATTTAAATAATCTCCTCCCCTTCCTGGCCACTTTTCAATGGTTGGTATGTGGCATACACTGCACACCAAGGTGAGAGCAACAAAATGAGGCCATTGCTAATGCAACTGAAGGCTGAGGAGGAAGCCAAGACTCTGCTGGGAGAGCCTTCCAGGCCAGTGTAACAGTCTTAATTTTCTTTTAGATACGCAATTTGCTGAATCCAAAGCTTTCGCTGATGTTTCCTTTTGAAGTGGGATAGATGAAACTGAGTAAGCAATAATAATAAGAGCTAGCATTTATTGAACATACACTATGCGTCTTATGTAAAATGATACATTCAATTCTCACAGTGATACTGCTAATGGTATTACCTTTATTTTACAAAAGACAAAACTGAGACACAGAGAATAAATTATTAGTTCAAGGTCAGGCATTGGTTTCATTGTTGAACTTTGCTCAGGCCAGGCAGAGACTTTTCTTCATTCTTTATACTGGCTGTTCCCTCTCCCTGAATTTTCTTACCCCGAACAACCACATGCCTTCCAGGTCTCTATTCAAATGCCACCTTCTTAGAGAGAAGTTCTTGGCTGTTCTGTTTAAAATTATAATCCCTGACCCTAAACTGGTATTCCCTGTCTTGTTTTCTTCTATAGAACTTCCTACCTTTTGAAATACTGATGTTGTACTTGTTGATTATCTGCCTCCCCAAAGAGACTAGAAGTTCTTTGAGGAAAATGATTTTGTTTCATGACTATATCCTCAGTGCCTACAACATGTCTCACATTTGTTAAGTTCTCCATAAATATTTGTTGAATAAATACACAAATACATTTCCAGTTCAACATGGGGGGTCTTAGTATTTGAACCAGACCAGACAGCACAGAGACGTGGGTTAAAATATTGGCTCAGACTTGTTTCAAGAATGATTTCCTTTCAATTTTCTACAAATCAGGATACCGGCTGTACAAATATTATACAGAAAATCTAGGATGGGAGAGAGAAGAAGTGGCTCTCTTCTACCTCTCCCGTTTCTGCCCAGGGAGCTAGGCTCCTAGGCAGAAAGCAGGTGGGTACCCGGCTTGCCCTTGTGGAAGGCTGCCGCTTGAGGTGGGTCTCAGCTGACACAGAAAATCCAAGACAGCTGTGGCTGAAATTGGAGGTGGACAGAGAGAATTCTTCATAAGGCACCAAAGTCACTTACTATGATAATGCACCATAATAAGCATTCATATTTCTCAAAACTCTCTTTAATTTCATAGGTAACCTAATCCATCATGCAGTATTTTAAATATATTTTCTATCTTTCCTGTCACAAAGATTATGAAAACAGGTGTATACTTTCATCACAAAAATAACCTTACATCGGATGAAGATTTTACCAGTACCCCCCTCAATTTAACAAAGTTACTAACTATGCAATTTTTCATTTTAAATTAAATCATAGGAATAATTTTCCTTTCTCCCTAAACCCATTAAAAGTCCAATACTTTATAGCAGAGATAACACTGAATGATTCACAAATTAATGAAACCATTGTTAACAGTGCTCTAAACTTTAGGAAATAGAATTATAAAAGCCTTATAAAAACCAAGACTGTCCCTGCCCCCTGCCCCTTTCAGCAGTATGTGTGTTGCTTATTCAAATCTAAACTTATGAAGACTTTTGTGCTAATTAATTTTCTAAGGTGATAAAGAGATACCCAGATATTTCCATGCAGGCAGATTGGTGAGAGGTTGATCGAATACTCAAATTGTAATGTTTCTTAAAGCAGAAGTGGTCTTTCTATAAATGACCAAACTTGGAAGAGAAAACTGCAGTTGGTATGACAGTCTGGGGCCTCTTCCTGGCCCCCAAAGCCATGGGGAAAATTTCCAGGAGACCCATGGCACAAGGCCGCCCATGGCCTCTGTAACTTAAGCCAATATTTAGGAAGCCTAAGTGCATGATTGTCTGCATTTTGCAGGTTCAAGTAATGATGTTATAGCACTTGGGTTACAGTATAGGGGGTTCTGAACCACGAGAACCCCTAAATTTGAGACAATTTTGTGCCATGATATTCTGAGTTCTCTCTCAAGGGATTTTATCCTTTGACCCACTGTACAGAATTGTTTCCTAATTAGGCTCTTTCAAAGCTAAAAGGGACAAAAATAGGGCCGAGCAGCCAGCAGCCAAATGTACCTTTTATAAATCTATCTCTAAACTTGTAGAGAACTCTTAACAATGGTTTCATTAATTTAGCAATCACTCAATGTCATATCTATTATAATGTACTAAGCTCTTAAGAGAGAAAGAAAAAAGAAAATTGTTTTATTCCCATGATTTAATTTAAAACGAAAGATGAAAAATTGCAATGATGGTAGTCTTTTAAACTTTTTTGATTTGCTTGATGATTTAAAGTAGGGACTTGCTTTTCTTGAGGGCCATGCTTTTGTCTTCCTCAGTGTATAGTCTTATCTTTCTAAGAACAGGTATGAAAACACTTAAGTGACTTTAAAAAAACCTGGTAATATGTATTTCAAACTTGGGAACAAATGCAGCCCCAAATGATGCATATAAAAACAGTGCATATCAAAACAACACACCTAACCAGGACCCCAAATTATCGGTGGTAACAACGAAGCACCTTGTCTCCCATCAATAATCATGTACCTTACATTGGCTGGGCCCCTCTCCCGGATCCCTGGGATCTTCCGGAGACTCTTGCCAAATCCAGTTCCCGGCTCCCATGGTAGGTTGTGCTCCCCTTACCATGTGCAAAACTGTTCACAGCCAGGGATTTTCCCTCTGAAGTGTCTCTGTAGATAGTACAATACTTTTCCTTCTTCACAGTGCTCCTTGCATGATGTCCTAAAATTTCTGTCTTTTCAATCCACAAAGGGCTTTCCTGAATGGAAATGTATTGGATCTGCCAGACTACTCAGTGCCTCCTGTGATTCTGCAGTGCAGCTGAAGAATCTCAAAGTTATTCAGTCAGACAGTCTCAAGATAGTTTAGATTTTGCTCAGAATGGCCCAGCCAAAATTGTGTAAATTGTGTAGCTGCACAGGAGAAAGGCTTCTACTGAAAGCAGAAAATAATGAAAGACAAATGAATTTAATTTGACGCTCATGACACCCCTTTTCCTCCCTACTAATTTTGAAGCTGACCTCTTTATGAACACTGATTCTCTTTGGAGATCCAGTCATTTCTAGGGGAAGAGAAGGACATTCTAACCCATTTGCATATATAAACACAGTAAAAAAAATATAGTAATGTTAATTTCTCAGTTTTGGATGTTTACTTCTTATTTTGGCAAATGTATTATGACTACCTAAGATGTTAACTTTAGGGGAAAGTGGGTAGAAGGTATATAGAAATTCTCTATGCCATCTTTGCAACCTTTCTGTAAATCAAAACTTTTTCCAAAATAAATATTTTACTTAAAAAATTATTTAGTGATAAAAGTGATCTCCAGTAATTCAAAAAGTCAAATACACACTAGGGAATGATGTAATCGGTCCATATAAAGGACAGAAAATTATCTAATACCTATCCTAGATATACTGACTGTTTTCATTAGAGACTAACATCAAAATCCTCAACGGAAATATTTCTGTATAACACACTCAAGAGATCCAGGGGAATGCGTGCAGTGGGATACGGACTGAAAACTTAAAAACTCAAAAGGACCAAAACCAACTCTTATTTTAAATAAACTGTGTACTTGAAAACATTTACCTACTTATTTTCTTCAGACCTCCTTTTTACTAAGTGATTATGCAAACAGAATTAAGAAGGGGAGGAAAAAAAAAAACCCCTGTATTTGTTCTTGCCCATTGTAAATATTTACACATTTTGGTGAAGTAGAAAAACAGTTGTTAGCAAAGTTGGCTTGAAAGAATAGGAGGAAATGTTGGTTAAAAATAAAGCATAATGACATTGAGGACAATGTCATCTGAGGAAGAATTTTTTTTAATTTTTATTTTTTACCAACATCCTTTTTGGAGAGTACTGGAGACAATTATGCCACATACACATTTTAAGACTTTTTTTTCCCATTACAATAGATATCTTCATTTTCTAAATTTGTTATTTGTAAGTCAAATTCATTTCATTGGCTTCATTTTCTTGTCTCATTAAGCCAAATTCAGTGAGTGTTTGTTTTGAGCCCTCTTTAAATAAGAGCTCTTATTTCTTTTCATCATCTGTAAGTCCTCCATGTACAAAATCACTTTCGTCGCACCAACTTTCCTATTCATACACCACAGTTACTAGAAAGTCTAAGATGAAATCCATCATTAGATGCCTCAAAGAAATTATGGAGTTGTTTTTTTTCCCCACTTTCATTTCTTGCCCATACTTGGAAATTTGATGATTCAGCGAAAGAGGAAAGAGAGTGGGGGGAGTCCTGACTGATGTCAAGTGTCTGGCTAGTTGATGACTTCAGTTGGCTTTAAGCAGTTGATTTTAGTACAATAATTCCTCTTTTAATCTCTTCCCAAATAGACCTATGCCTACCTCTAGAGACTGGACACTCCTCTCTCCTGATGACAGAATGTGCAGTGTGCACCCTTAGGCTCAAGGGTTGTCCAAGGGGATGCTGTGTACAGGAGGTATGTGCAGACTGAGGTGTCCTGTAGATGAAAGCTAAGCTCCTTATAATGCACCATGAGCTGGGCGTGGGAAAAGAAGAGGAAAGGCCATTGCTGAGAGCTGCGGCCAGGGCCTCATTCTCTCTGTGCTGTCATCTCCAGGTGAGAAACGTCAAAGAGTTGGAACCTGGCCCTCTGTATTGTTGTACCAAGGTAATCAGATACAGCCTAGTTTACTTAACATCCATAAACAAGTTGATGTTAAATAAAATAGATTAGATTGATTAGATTGGTTGGATTGATTTAAAACTTTTAAATATTTAGATATATGTATGGTATGTGGACCTCCATTTTACTTTTCTTCCAGGTCCTAAAAACCTCAGGTACAACCCTGAGAATAATAATTCCAGCGACTAAGACTTACTGAATGGCTTCTATGTGTCAGACACTATGTAAAAAGTTCTGCGTGTACTATTGTAATTCAGATAACAACCCACTGAGATAGGAACAATTTGTACACACATTTTAGAGATGAGAAAATGGAAGTTATAGGAGTAGAAATCTATCTTACGAACAGATTTTCCTTTTAGTCACAGTTTGTAGGAATGCTTCTTTTTTTGGCATTCAGGAAGTGGATGTCCTCCTCAATTTCTTCCTGTATTTAGACATGGCCTAATCACAAACTTTTTCCCAAAATATATTGGTCTTAGAGGATTGGTGATGATGTTTGCCAGTTTCAATTTCTTCTGTGCTTGAAGTGGGAGAGCATCCAAACTCAAGCAATCTTTAGCTTTAGTTACTGATTCTGCCAACTCTTTGTAATAATGCAATCTTTTCATTTTATCAGTGTGATATCTTTCTGGATCCTGAAGTATGTGTTTCACATGGGTTCAAATTCAGCCATCTTTCTTCTCCAACTAATTTTTACAAGACAATTTAGTCTTAGACTGCAAACAGCCTTCATATCAGATTTCACCTCTGATAGTCTGGTAGCAGCTGTCTGAATGGCTCTACAGACAAGGACAATGGAGTTGCACATGGATGCAGTAGGAAAGAGCAATTTAGAAAACGAGTGTTGGAGTACACCGTCTACGAATTTCTTATCCACAATTAATACAGTTCTCGCGCACAGATACACAGAAGGTAGCGTTTTTGTCCACCAAAGTGTTATTCAGTGAGGCAAATACAACATATAGAGAGGAATATGCCTCTTATTCATTCATATATACTTTCCTTTTACTTTCTCATCAACCATCCCCAATGATCTTTTAAGTACTTGTGTGTACATATGCACACACGCACTCACACACACATAAACACACACATCCTAAAACATAAAGTATAGGTGGACTTACGCAAGAAAAAGGTTTGATCCCGTTCACAAAAGTAATTTCTATACGTTCTATTGATAGGTATGATCAGTTAAGAAACACTTACTAAGGGAGTATTAAAACCAGAAAAACAACTCTTAGGAGATTAAGCATTTGAGAGGACCCAAAGGTATTTTTTAAAAGAGTGTTTACAGTAGGAAGGATCATAAAGCTTATGAGTTTTTATTGCCACGGGCTTTCCTCTGTAGTTAGAGATTGAGGAGAAATAACAGAAGGTGCCTGGGGGTTCTGGGACATGTTTCTGAGTCTGAATGGACAACGGTGGCGACTCTCAGCTGGGTGGCTTATTCAGCAGCCACAGGGCCCAGTGGGCAGTGACTGTGGAACGGACAGTGAAGACGAGCCAAGAGGGGAGCCTTCAGGAAATTTAAATTATGAAAAATATAATAACAATGCTCTGGTCAGGCAAGAAACTGAATAATCTCATTCCTGTTCTGACTGCCAATTTGGTAACATTTTGGTAGTTCTTAGCAAAAAGAACTTCCTTCTCCTTTTCTTTTAGAGTAGCCTGAAGAGTAAGATCTGTGGTAGAAACAAAACTCAACAGCAAAGTTTTTTTTCAGTAACAGTTCCTATTTATAATGGCTTATTTCACTCTCGAGGAAGAACATCTCTGGAGAACACAGGGTTTCTAAATATCATTTCATGTCTCCTTACCTCTTTTCTTTTGGGACTGATGCCCAGGTAGTTTATCTGAGGTATACCAGTTCCGAAAGTACTCAGGAAGTCAGAATTTCACACAATCATCAAATGAATATTAGAATCATTTTCAAACTTACAACTAATTCAATCAAGTATGATCATATTTTAGAGCACATAATATAAAACCCAAAACCACATCAGTTTAGAAAGACAGGATTTTGTTCATTTTTCATGTAGCAGACATCAGGAGGTACATAGTCTTTTGTGCTGGCTTCTCAGTGTCATCAGGGACCCAGATTTCTATCTTTTTGCTCAGCCATCATCAATGTGTGGTTTCTATGCCCACTGTCCAGCATGGCCTCTATTGCTCTAGCCCTCATATCAACATACCAGGCCAGGAGAATGAAGATGCCAAGGAGAGCAAAAAGAGGCTCCTTGCTAGTCAACGTTTTTTGCATCCTTCCTGAATGTCCCATACAACATATCTGTACATGTCTCATAGCCCATAACTTAAGTCACACAGTCAATGAAATTGCAGAAGAGGCTGAGAAATATAGTCTTTTAGCTGAACGCATTATCACCCTGAATTAAACTCAGGGTTCTAATTCTAAGGAGAAAGGGGAACATGGCTATGGAGTGGTATCGTTTAACATAGCCTGTTTATAGAGGACATGCTAATTGGCTTTCATACTGATGTTTTAATAAAGCATGTAGTTTGTTTATAAGAACCAAGATTGACTATACTGTGTGGCAGTCTTTGGTTATCATCAATCATGGACTGAGAGGCTTTTAAAGATGAGGTATGCACTGCCTAGCATTTCTGTAACAACCCACTTACTCATTTCCACCTTACTTTCAAGCACAAGATACCTAAATGTTAACAAATCTGTGAGGAATAGGCCAAACTGATCCATTAATTTATGTAAATAAACTTTTAGATAAGACACAGTGTCAATTTTGAAAATTAGTGTGACTGAATTATTAGTTGAATGTATATCAAATACGTAGCAGTTTCTTAAAAAGCATCTTTCCTTATTCTAGACCTAAAATTAATAAATAGTATTTAAAGGAAGGGTGAGAAATATATGTTGCTGGCCAAATTTGGCTTACCATGTTTTTGTGTAAATAAAGTTTTACTGGAACACTCTCAAATGTTTACATATTGTCTGTGGTTACTTTCACTGTATGAAGGCAGAACTGAGCAGCTGTGTCACACAGTCTGACCCATAAGGCCTGAAATATTTACTGTTAGACTGATATAGAAAGAAGTGTGCTAATCCTGGTAAAGGCATAACAGAATAAATAACAGGACGTACTGAATTTTCCTCACACTTAGAAGAGCCCACAGAACTCTCTTGAAAAACTGCTTATATGGCTATATCATTTAATTATATAGCAGATTCACCAGTTTTTACCTTGACTCTCACTTGCTCTTAAAGAATGACAAATTCCTTCCTCTTAAAAACGTTTACTCCAGTGGTTCTCAAATGGGGGCAATTTTGCCCACCAGGAGACATCTGGCAACATCTGGAGATGTTTTTATTTGTCACAACTGGGGCAGGGAAGGGTGTAAGAAGCTGCCACTGGCGTCCAGTGAGTGGAGGCCAGGGGTGCTGTTAAACATCCTGCAAAGCACGGGACACGGCAGCCCACCATAACTCTCTGGCCCTACCTGTCAATACTGCTAATGTTGAGAAACCCGGTGGCAAGTGAGAATGTGAACACGTGGTTGCCAATTAGCAATCACGTCCCTTGAAAGAAAGTGTCCTGTAGTAGTCTATCTCAGTGGCGGTAGCTTTGCTATGTTCCCTCATCTTTTTTTTTTTTTCTCTCTGAACTAAAACACCATTTTTACTTGCACTTATCAACTCAATGTTTTCCATTCATCACTTAAAATGTACTGACACAATGTTTCTCACAAGGGGTATCATGTTAAATGCTAGCTCCTAAGTTCTGTTCTGAAAGAGAAAAGGATTCCATGGCCAAAAGAACTGGGGGAAGGATGCTAATAATATCATAATATCACCACCTTGGAGATTCACCACATACAAGGAAAAGGCTCTGAGAAGTCTGGTGGTGGAGAAACCTACGAACTTTGGGCATGTGGATCCTGTTGAGGCAGCCAGTTATGGACAGAGCTCTAGAATAAATGCAGTAGATCAGTGGAGCAAAGGGCATGCCAGAATTTTCTAAACAGAGTTCCCAGGATGACTCACTCCAACTTGGTCATCAGTGGGAAAAATAAGGATTCCTAAATAAATAAGTTTGGAGATTACTAGGTTAGACACAGTTTAATATATTATAGCAATGGTTTTAACCATTTTTATGTGACAAATCCTTTTGACAGTCATAGATCCCTTCTCAGAATAATGTTATTAAATACATAAAACAAAATGTATAGGGCTTCAAAGGAAATGAATTGTATCGAAGTACAATTATCAAAATATAAAAATAAATGTGTGGCATATTAATGCAAGTATTTCTTTATTAACACATCAAGTAAGACCTAGTAGTAGGTCTAATAACTATGAACATTTTGAAATAGGCTTGAGTATAAACAATTTTTCATAATAGTTACAACAACTATAATTTGATATGAAAACATCTGTGATTTTTAATTGGAGACAAAGTCTCAGGTATGGCTGTTACTACTGGAGTTTTTTGTCTTCATGCGAATTGAAGGAAATAATTAATTTCAGTGAGAAGTAAAAACTAAGATATAAAACATCACAGAGCCTTTAAAATGTTATGTTGATTGTGAATTTCCAAGAGTGAGGATTGTAGGACTTATGTGAACTTGTATATGAATACAACAATATGGGAACTATTAATTTATTTCAAAAACACAGTTCCACATGGCATGTGGGAAATTCTGCTCTGAACCTGGAAGCTTCTAATGTCATAATGCAGTACTGCATTTACAATCATTGTTTTAAACTAGCATTTTCAAATCCAGTTCAACTCCATGATAACAGCTGTTGTTTTCTTTACTATTTCACTTTCAGAAATAAATTTTTAAAAATTTCTTTGAGCTTCACAGTTGTTCGTATGAAGTATCTCCATTTAAACTCCCAGGATAAAAGGAAAAATGAGTTGTTTCACACCTCTACATTTAGGGATTCTAGGCTGATTGTGACCTTTTGCCCCAACACATGACTATGTATCAAAGATGATTCCTTTCTAATTCAGTAACCTCATTCGTCAAGAAAGATCTGTGGTGAGAAGGTATTTTTTGGCACAGGAATTGTGACACAACTATGGGCCATTTGCTGAAACAGTTGCACAGATTTTAGTAAAAAGCAAAAGATAAGTGAGAAAGAAAGTGTAAACTGTCAGTCCGTGAATTACTGCTGCCCCTGGTCTACAGTAATTACAGCAAAGTGGTAGCTGACTGTCCCTCTGGTGAACTCCAGCAAGCATGGTTTTTTCACGCTTATCAGCTTGACATGTATAGCTCCTCTCCCAGGAGGCCCGGTATCTTTTAAATGATCAAATATTTTGATGGAGGAAATAAAGGACAAAAGGACAGGGGGAGAGAAACAAAAAGATTATGAACATTAATTAGATTTTTGCAATTGTTATATTTAAAAGGTCTATCTAATAGGAGGCTTCTATTTTTTTGATTTCTCTAACTGGTGCTTGCCATCTTAATGACAACTAATAGGTACAACAGAAAACAGGCAGGGAGCTAAATTTTATACTGTGAAATCAAAATAAATTAAAAAAATCAGAGAAAACAGTTTTTAAGCTACAAACTCAAATGACTGATCACCACTGTTATGACGTTTTAAAATATTTTCATCCTCTCAAAAATCTCACGCAGTATGTGCTCTGTTATTATTCCCATTTTACAGCTTATTATTGTCAGATGGAGAAGTGTCCTTTTCAAACACCCACCGCTAGAAAACGGTGGAACTATTATTTGAAGGAAAATTCTTTTACAGATTATATAAAATGCTCTTGAAATAATGTTGTGAAACAATATGCAGTTTTTCCAAATTTTTGTTTTTAATATTAAGCAAATATACATAAAAACCTAGCTCCCCCCCCCACAAAAAAAAAGACTGAAAGGAAAAATACTAAAAAGACAACAGTGCTTATTCCAGGCTGAAGGAATTATGGGTGATCTTTTTAATACTTAAAATTTTATGTATTACCTAAATTTTCTACAACATGTAAATATGGTTTTATTGTCAGAAAAAGAAAACATTATAAAGATAATTGTATATCTTTGAAAATTATAAGAATAAGTAGATTGATGAATGCAAAGTTCTCAACTGATTTTTTTACTGATAATATGATTTTTTAAATTCTTTCAGTAAGGTGGGGAAAAAAGAATCACTGACAACTTTCCCAAACAGCACCATTTCAAAAAATTTAAAAGACAATGGATATGGTGATGACAACTAAGAAGAGCACAGAGATGAAATCTGAAGCTTATTCAACTCTTTTCTCCCTCTGCTGCCAACACAGAATAGAGAACTTTTACACAGAATTTCAACTGTTGTCCTTTACCCCTTTGTTAACTCATTCTAAACATGAAGGCAAGCACTCTTGGGAAGATCATTTAAAACACTAACTGCCTTTTCATTACAGCGTTGTCACACCTTGCCAGAGTGAACAGCAAGTCACAAACAATTTTTTGTTGTTATTGTTGAAGCATGTCTTTCAATATTACTACTGATTTAAGAGTTGACATCTTTTTAAAAAGTCAGACTAACATGGTAGCATTTGGGATGAGCCCTCTTTTGTGTGTCTGCTTCATTCCTTTGTTAGAGTTCCACATTTTCTGTGTGTGGGATTGAAGAATCATGGAAAATTGCCACTTGTGTGATAAATTACTGTTTTCACCCATCAAACTTTGAAAATGCTCCATACGAGCTTTGCACACCATTATGTTGTCCCATCTAGGACCCTTTGAAAGTCAGCAGGGTGCATCTGGCTGAAATTCAGTCAGGCGATTAAATTTATTCAAGCTTGGTGAACTTGAGAGCTTTCAAAAGGAGAGTAGCTGAAGGGATGAGATTATAGTCCTGACAGCGCTCTGGAAAGGTGTCTGACATCTGACTGCTCATAGTGAGGCATGATACCTGTTTCCATTGATTTGCAACAAAGTCTTTCTCAATAAGCATTTCCACTTAACATTTCCTCTCAGGGAACCCATGCAGTTGAAGATATTTACGAGTTGCTTTCAGCTTAAAAATAAATCACCTCTAATTCCTCTAAGCGAAATCAATCAAAAACCTGTAAAAAATGGACTGGTTGTTTGGTCGATTCAGGCAGAAAAGTAAACAGCACTTCAGCTTTTCTCCGCCATTAAGGCCTAAATGGCCTAGAAAGTAAATCAATATTTCCAGTCAGCCTTCTGGCTATTGTTTAGCCAGTAGATATGGATTTGCTCTGGCTTACTGCTCTCCTTCGGGACTAACCTATAATCCTCCGAGAGGAATAATAAGTTCGTTATCTAGTTCAGCTCTCTGTTGTACATTTAAATGGACCACATCCATCAATGGCCCTTGTTAAAGTTAAAAGATGAGGCATGCCATTCAAGCCCCTTTACAGTGAAACACTTCCAACATATATAGAGGGACATTATAACTGGTTGGCAAATGACCTCCAAACCCTAAGTGGGGTGCCGGTAGCAATTTGAGTGTGAGAAGACATATATCACAGCTGTTTCCAGAGAGAAAACACTACGTACCCATTTCTGAGTAAACTATGATATACACATAAAGCTATATGGTAACAGAATCTTTCACTATGCCTACTAATGTTTCTTCAATATTTCTATTTAAATACTGGTGTGATTCCAAATGGTAAGAGCTATTCAGAACTTCCTTCCCGGCTGATGCTGCAACCCAAACTAGCTCCCTGTCTTCATGTCAGCAAATGAAAATCTCTCATACTTTTATTAATTTCACTTTAATAATTTGTTTTAATAGCTTGATAATAAAGTTCTTGGGGATTCTAGAAGAGGAGAATCTTGGGGAAAAGAGATTTCCTTGAAGAAATTAATTTTTACTTGTCGTTTTCAGCTTGATAAACTAAAATTCTCCTTTAAGTGCCATCCATGGCTTAACCTGAGAAAGTTATAATGAAGGAATAATTTTTCTCTGAACTATTTTATACACTTAATTCTTATGTCATTGTATTGATTTCTTGATAAGAACCACAAAGAAAAACATGAATTATAATCATTTGAAATTTCAAACATAGATATTTAGAGTGCACAAGACATTTCTTCAACAAAATGACAGCCACAACAACAAAACAGAAAAAATTCGGGGTTATTTTTCATGCATCCAAGAGTCACAGGTATCTTTCATTATATCTTGGTCTACATTTCATTTAGACATCTCTTCCACAATTTTATTTAAGTAAAATTATCACAACAGAATTGAGAAGGGGCAATACAATTATTTGAGTAAAATATTGCAGAAGAATTTAGAAGATGGAATAAGCATGGAAAATATACTCATTTAGGAGAGAAAGTGTACCAATTAATCGGTATCGATTTAGAGGAGGTAAAATGACTCACTCTGAGGAGAGGTCTTTGCTGTTTCCTTCTTTAAGAACACACCTCTTCAATTTCTGGAATGTTTGTTTTAGCTTCAGATAAATTATATCTTAAATTAGACAAAATATTTAAGTCTTTAGAAATTTGTTTTTAGTAAAAATTAATTCAAGAAAAATCAACATAAAACCAATGTATATTCACTTTGACATATTTATTATCTCTACTTGTTAGTTAGAGGTATTTCTGTGATTAAAATATTAAATTTAGTAACAATATCACATTAATTCACTTCTAAGAATTGACAAAATTAATTTTGTATGGAAATGTATAATTTTATCTATTTTGTTTTTTGCTGTGTTTTGTAAGTCTATGGTAAGAGTCTGACTGAAATGTTGCCACTTGAAAGTTGAGCCCACTTTCTCTCCCCACAACCTTTCATATTCTCCATCCCACTTGAGCAATGATGTTCTAAGGAGGATAGAAGAAGGTAAGTTGAAAGACAATGAAAAATGGCTGTTTTGTGTCTTTCAGACATGACATATGGATACCTAAAATTCATACTTCTAATTCTTTAGTAATATACATATGCTAAAGATAAAATGATTGAAAAATTCTAACTATGTTCTCATTGCAACATTGTATTGGAAAGATATAATACTGAGAAACTCTAGTAAACATATGAATGAGAATTAGACAAATAATTGATTTAGAAAATTGAGTTGATTTTTATCTCTAACTGTACTTGAACATCTCTGGTAAAATAGAGTTATATTAAAATCGTTTGAAAATATACATAAGAGCAATACCTCCTACTACATTTTTAATATAAATTTCATGTGCTTCCTCAAAGAATATGGTATGAATAGCCTGACAGTGCCAAATTTCATGTGCTTCCTCAAAGAATATGGTATGAATAGCCTGACAGCGCCAAAGGGTACCTGACCACATTTTGTTTGTCAAGAAAGTTTTCTCTATACTTTTGATATTAACTGATTTAGAAATTTTAAAGCATGTAAATTTTCTACTTTTATTTGCTTCATTTTATTCTGATGTCTGAAAAACTAATTTATATAGAAAATACTACTATATTAACATGGTTGAATATGTCAGGCAAAACTTTTTAAGATTATACGATTGTAACCTTTATCTGGGAACTGTGAATACTAGAGAACAGTGCTATAAAAAGGTAGCAAGGGTCTAGTTTACTCTGTTATGTAGTTAATATCATGATGTAATCACTCGTCTAACAAAAATATTCACAAAATATCTGTGTCCTCATAATTACCAGTGAGTGGGACATTCTATGTATTCAACGTGACTGTTGAAGAATATATAAATAATTAATAAGTAAATTAATGTATATAAATATAAATTAACAATTATTTTGTTTCTGTAACAGAAGCTTAGGTCATTTATCCATGGACCCCTTGGGTTTCACTTGGGCATCAAGAGACACTGAGTGAATTCAGCAAGTGAAACAGATGTGGTGCTCTTGTCTGCACTCAGGGAGTGAAGAGTAGTTGAAAATAAATGATTTGGGTCAAATTCTATTGGACATTCCAAAACACATTGGCAAAAAGTGGTTCCGATACACAATTACAACTAAAAAAAATAAGAATTCAAGGATATTTGATCACATTTAATTGACCAGAAAAACCTCTATTCTACACTTTAGGTACAGATCTACTTTGGAGTACAAATATAGATATTTTAGATAACTTTGGGCTAAGAATTTACCTAATTTTCCTATATAGGAGATAAAACTTCTACAGATATAGCTCTACCCTGTAAGTATTTTAATAAAGGTCTTGGCAAATTTTGGCTTACAGATCAAAACAAATCTGTTTCTGTATAGCCTGTACATTTGCAATTGATTTGATGACAAGGAACACATAATTTGAACCCCAATAAAGCAAAATGTTACTCCCTCAAAAGAGAAAATCCATTCTTTTCATTAGTAAACATGTATTACCAATATAGCACTCAATAAATATTATATTTTAATGTTATCAATAAAAATGTATGAAAATTTGTTTTCTTTCTTGCTACTTAATAATGTATATAAAATCCTTAATTTTGCATCTTGGCCTGAAACCCCTAAGTATTTACCATTTGGCCTTTACAGAAAAAGTTTGCCTACCCTTTTTTCAGGATACTGCTCTACTCCCTAAAGATCATAAAATATTTACATTGCTAATTTACCTGATACAACATCTTTGGGCCTTCATGTTTTCTGCGTTTCCTTCACCATTTATTTACCTGTCTTATTGGTCTACCAGTTGCTTATGGAGCAGCCAAGGATAATGTTTTTATAGTTTCTAATGACTTATTTGTTTCTAAATCAAGACAGGAAACTGTGACTACTATTCTGTTACAGAAAAACTATAAGCAAGCTCTCTGAAGTGATTTATATAATATGAATCTTGTGTATACCACCTCAGAGCCACATGACTAAGAACAATGTAAGTCCAATGACACAAGCCAAAAGGAGATTATAGACACAGCTCTATGCTGAATCTTTTAAAAATGTAAGCACTTGTAAGTTCAGTTCATTTCTTTTTATCTTAAATAGCAAAATTAACCGTTTTTCATTTAATTCATAGTAGTATCTAGAAATCAGTGATGGAAAAGAAGATCAATTAGGTCATTTAGTTCCCTTCCAAGGTTCCAATTTTCTCATTCAGCATAATAACTTTGGCCTGTCCAAATTTATGTGACTGAAGAGATAGGTTTCCACAACTTAACTTGGGAGATATTTCTAAATCAAATTCATCTGTACCAAAGCATCATTAAAGACTTTGCTATTAGAATTATACTAAATTGTTCTATGCTTAATTGCATCTCATTTTTCCTTTATTCCCCTTGGCTACCCAAAGCAAACTATTATTTTTTCTTTGACTATATTTTACACCAGCTAAGTCCACATATATTATTGATAAAGAATGTATCAGTAATGGTTTCTGTTTATTGTGTTGTTGCATAAACATCTGTGTCCCTTTGCTCAAACTACTGCGAAAGGGAGACCCCTTTGTATTAAAAATTACCACATTTCATAGGAAAATTTCTTAAATTCAGCAAGCATTCCAGGGGCTTATATACAACCTTTTCTAGCTTTATTTTTCAACACGTCAAACCATGAACATCTATGTAACTTGCACTTTCTTATACATGTGCACTTTCCTCCTGCTATCCATTTCCCCATCAATGCTCACGTTTTGATTTTCTGAAACCTCAATCACATTAAGTGTTTCTTTTTCTGCAGTAAAGCACAGCCCCTCTACCCTTCATTGATTAAGTCTAACTCAAGAAATTCTGAGGATGCTAGGTTCCCCAGCATATCATTCTCTTCTTCCTGCCCAATTGATGGATATCCTGTAACACAACCTTGAATCCAAAAATTAGCTGATTAAAGAAGTATTAAGAAGATCCATATATATGACTCAGTCAATCCATCAGTGTTTTGTTCAGTAGGATCACCTTTTTCTCTATAAAATACCACTGAGAAAATACCCCTGCCAGGAGATAGTAATGAACTATAACCTCTGAGAGTGTTGCAACAGGAACTAATAACAAGGAAACATTTGCTATTAGAGCAAATAGACTCCTAATCAACATATTATCGATTCTTCATTTTTGTCAAGGTCATTTTGTGCTTTAAAAAATGATCCTACAGTAAGGCTTTAATAGGAAAAGTGGACTAATTTGATTTAAACAGTAAATGCTATTAATTATGAAAGACAGTCAATAAAAAGCTTGTTCTTCCAAACATAAAGGCAAATCTTACAGTGCCTTTGATTTATGGTAATGAACACAATGATTTTCACTAGCACCTCTTACTCACTCCCATCCCACCATTTGCTCTTTTCCATGCTCACACATTAGAAAAATCTTTAATCTTTGTAATTCAAAGGGAATTTTGGTTAAAATTATTTCTTCATAATTTTATTACTACGCTTTTTTATTTACAATAGATAAATCTATTATTTAATAATTTGATAATGTTTCTGGAGTAAATGTAAGAAAATTTAAAAATCTGATTTTATAAAGATCTAGGTAAAGTTTTTAAAGTAGCTAATTATAAAATGTTGATGTTTGAATTTACCATGTAAGATTTAAACAAGAATTGCAGCACTCTGAAATCCAGATTAAAACATTTTAGAGAACCATCGTGTCTAAATAATATCTTACCATATGTACAAATATGTACCTTACCATATGTATAAATATGTACAAGTTCCAAATATGCAATATTTTAGATACTTGGATCTATTAAAGTCATTTTTAGGTTTAATTAATTTATTATTCACATTATCTGAAAGAAACCAATATATAAATTATTTAACTGATAATAAACTCAGTGAATTTAAGATAAGTAAAGTCCTTGAACATTTAGGCCTAAACTATTGAATTTCTCCAAGAAAAAGGGTAAATATTTCCCCCTAAAAATGACTTCACTGTAAGCAATACAAGCTACTCTATATATCACTTCAATAACATGAAATTTCTTGGTTATAAAATATGCATTTGAAGAACTACCTTCAATATAAGTTTTCCCATTGTGAGTCAGCAATATATGAAAGTTTGCTCTCCTAGACTGTAATTATGTGACTATGTCACCAAAGGTAGAGCAGGTCAACCTTACATATCTGTAAGGATGCTATTTTCTTCTTTATATGAAGAGTAAGTTTACTGTTTAGGAAATAATATATTTTAAATATAATAACTAAATGAAAGTAAAAACAAATTCCCAGAGTCTAGTCTGATTGCAAAATGTTACCTGAGAAATCCCAAATGTTATTCTAAATTTTACTGAAGATTTATTTATTTGAAAAAAAACAATTAGTGTCAAGGTGAAAATACAATAGCATATCTTATAGGAAATAAGAGGCAGAGAAGTCTAGCTCTGCATGGTGTATAAGTGATCAAAACTTTACATAGAACAAATATTTTACGCCATTTTTCTCAATTATTAAAAGATGATCTTTTCTAAGTAAAGTATGTTGGCTTACCATTAGGAATCTCATTAGTTATGGATTCAGAGGCATTATTAGTTAAACCTTACATACCGGGATCTAGTACAAAGACAATACTCAAGCTCACCCCAAAGCAGGAAGAACCCCAGCTCTATGTTGTTATGGGCCAAAAGGCTGTTATGAGCTTTTGTTTGTTGATTGGGATTTTTCAAATAGCATAATATTTAACAACATTGATGACATGTAGGTCAAAGCAGAGAGCACATTTAAAAAGAATCAGTATTTTATTTTCAAAATGCTGTACGAACTGTGCTTTATAGTGCTTCTTGGTGCATTTCATCCTAGGGTGACAATATGCTTTAATTCACACCCAGCTCTTCCATAGCGGAAGCTGCCATGCTATGCAAATATCTACTAAGTTGATAGAGTAAGAGAACACTGAAGACCAAGGAAAGAATAAAACCATACAGGTTTTTCACTGAATAAAAGAGGCAGAATATGTTGCCCTGTTTTCTACATCTGACTGACTCAGAGCAGGGAGAATTCCCAACTCTGAACTGGGTTGAGAAATTGTCTACTAATCAATCCCCAAGCTTTTTATTGTAAAAATTATGCTACATGAAAATATTGGAGGAATATAATATTCTGTACAAGGAACTTTTCAAGTTTTCTGAGTTTTATATTTATTTACACAAACTGGGGGACAGAAATCTCCATAAGAATTATATGTTTTCTTTCAATTTTGCATAGGTAGTCAGAACATGACTTAAATTTTCTTGATGACAGAAGATTACCTTACTAGCATTAATACTTGTATATAAGTATTATCCCCTGAAGAGGGGATAAGAACTGCCAGTGCGTTAGCTGTGGATGTTTGCTGCACTCAGACTGTTTAACCATAGTGGTTGGCCTACTTTTAACATGTAGACTATTTGGGGGGCACAGAAGTTCTTGCACATTTACATCTTTCCCCCTTTCCATTACCCAGTCATTAGAAATAATCTATGGGTGTATCTTCAGGTTCTAATGTGGTTAGTTAGCTCTTTGCTCCTTTTCTCCTTTTAAGGTAGCTCACCTCTAGGCTATGCTTTCCTTGAGTTCTGGAGTCCAGAACCACTGTTGCCTTCTACCAACAAAGCTGCTTTTCCTACTGTGCCTCTTCATGGTTCATTTTCTTCAGCATTACAGTCTCATTCACCACTTCCATCACTATCATTGACCTGCATCATTACCACGATGGTCCAATGGACACTTCTTTGCTGTGTGTCCTACCTTTTCACTACACATTTTCACTTTTATTTGGGTATGTTTTGTTTAATGCTGCTACTATTTTGCTTCTTAGCTTTCATGTGAAAAAAGTGGATTGTTCTCATCAGCTAATCAAAGTATTTACTATTTGGCTGCTTTCTTATATCATGTGTAATCTTTGAGTGTTCCACTTCTTTTAGATAACTTTAATTGTTCCTAGTTGCCCAACAATTAGACTTTGTTTTCAAGGAATTGGAAGCCTCATGTATTTATGTTCTTTCAAGATGAATGGGGGAACAAGAATTCTGGTTACAGATAGCCAAAATTTGACTGCAATCTCTGAACACTTAGCATTGATATAAATATTGGATTCACTTCAAAGAATGCTTTATGCATTGCAGAAAATGTGACATTAGCACCATAAATTGCTCACATACTGCATGCAGCTACCTAAATATCTACTTTGATCTCATCCTCTTGAATGATTTTGATAAATGATAATGACTGGTTGAAAGCTTAAAGATGGTAAAAAGAAGAAATGCCCAGTTTTATGGTATCCATTGTGAAACATTATGCTAAACGGCATTTACCAATAAATAGTCTCCTATGTTTCCTATGAGCTGAGGCTTTGAAAATGTCCTTGCAAATACAAAATGTGTAATTAGGAAAATAGAAAGACACCTTATAATAAACATCAGTATGATTGGTACATGGTTCTAAAGGTATAATTCATTCAAAGGATGAGCAACTGACAATCAACGCTTTGAGCACAAATTCACATTTATGATTTTGACAAATTCACACTATCATTTTGAAAATGAACAGTGAGGCAGAGCTACGACTACTTTCATAAAAAGAAAAACGAACTGGCATGTGTGAAGGCAAAACCTTGGACTCTGTTTTTATTACCATTTTGTTCTTCTCAAATAAGAAAATCATCTACCGAAGTAAAAGACTTAGTAGTAATTTATCTCTGATGAGCTAGAATGAGGGTGCAGACAGAATAGTGGTTAGAAACACATCATGGGAATGGAATTAGAATGAACACAGGTTGACATTTATTATCTGGAATCATCTATGAAGTAATGTGAGCTTAGATTCTAACCCATAGCCTATGACTAAAAAAATGCAAGAACAAAAGATAATGGTCTCTGAAAGGCCTTGATTTTGAAAGTCATCTAGGTTTCTAAGCTGGCTGTCAGTGGTGGGCCCAGTCTGAGGCTAGGTAAGATCTAGGGACTATTTCAGTACAACTTTAGCAAGTCGTCCTGAAACATGCCTGCAAATCCTGCAGATCCAGGAATCCTACTCCCATTTACACCTGGTGGACACAGAAGAAAGGTATGATGAAATTAGTAAGAAATTTTGAATCAAGAAATATGAATCTAATGAGTTTGCCCTGCAATTTATAAAACATATAAATCTAAACCAATATTTTAACTTCTCTAAGCCTCATTTTCTCACTGGTAAAATGGGAATACCACTGTTATCATCACCACCATTACTACTCCTGAAACAAAAGTAGTCTCTAGCTTTTGAGAATATATTTGAAAGCACTTTAGTACATAAAACAGTATATTAGTATCTATTATTATAAATACATAAGAAAAATTATATATCCACCATGTTTTTGGATATGGATCTAACTATGGAAAAAAAAAAGAATCCAGCACTCCACTTGAGTGTTCAGTTCTTCAATAATTATCTATAGCTCCATTTTATGCCATCAACCTAAATGTTAGACAGAAGTATTTATGATATTAGTAAATCCAGAATAATTATATTTTATCATTAACACTTAAGATTACTGAGTACCTCAATTTTAAAAAAAAGGATATTTCTATAATGGAAACAAAAATGAACATTTAGACTCCATATTGAACCACACTGTAACCTTTAACTAATTCCACAGCCAAGCACTAAGGTTAGAGAAAACAAGTAGATTGATTACCATGATTGTACAGTGATTGTACAGTGACTGTCCTATACATTTACTCCCATGAAAAAGTGAGCTTTGATTTTGGCTGAAGAAAAGAGAAAACTTAAAGGTGACAGTACTTTAACTGAGACAGACTATGGAGTGACATTCAAAGTATGTGTTTCTAGAATGGCAAAGAAAATCTGCTTCAACATGGTGTTCTTTGAAAAATCCATTTCTCTTGAAGTTCTCAAAGAGACAGAACACGAAACATTATTTTGAAGCCTTTGTATTTAAGAAAATGAAAAAATTTTTAACAATGCTCAGACTGCCAATTTTTTTTCCCTTTTAATAGGAGAGACACACGATGACAATATTAACAAAAAATTTAGATTGTTATGAAAACAACCATGAATTCTAATAAGAATACTAGAATTTCTTTTCAATCTATTTTAAGGGAAGGGCTACACAAATATTTAACAGACTATCAAAAAAAAAAGCATTTGTACACTACAGTGTGTATAATACTAGTTTTCTAAAAATCCATTTTGAAATACCATATAAATCTCTTCAATTAAGTTGTAAGTCTAAGATAAAAACACCCTTTATGGTCTCCCTCAGAGTCAGGATCATGATTTTACTTCCTTCCAACTGTCAGTAATGCCAAACATAATGCATATTCAGTAAACAGTCAGAAAAACCCACAGATTTCCTTGCATTATGTTTAATAATTTGTGACTCTCAGAGAAGTAAAGCAGTGATTCCTTAGAGAAATCACCCAACTAATCCAGTCAAAATTTGAGTACTTCAGGCCTCTTCTGCTGTTTCTACACTGGCCAAGTACAAGCGTCTACTCTGGCTTTTGGACAAATACTGGTGCCTGTACAGAAAGCACCATATTCTCCAGATATCTGGCAAGTAACAGACTTCATCTTGCCAGTGTAGAAATAGCATTAGAGCAAGACTAATTGCTGGAAAGCCTGTTCAGAAAGATTTGTCATTCAGGATGGTAAAAATAATCTCACTTTTCAGAGTACATTCAAACTTTTTTCTTAATTATCCAGTATTTAATAGAGATCAAAACATTTCCATTTCTACAAGTGAATGCACTTTATGTAATACAGTTACTTCCTTTGATTTGAGTTCAAGCAGGGAAGCTAAAACGAAAAAAAAAAATTGTCTAGACTTACCATGTTTGTTCCTTGTGTAAGATGAAATTTATTAAGCCTGAAATGTGTTCCATAAATATCTTATTGAAAAGTCACAATGCCAAGAGGGAGAGATATTTTAGATATACACTTGAAAATACAGTAGAGTATAAACAGGTTAGACTGAAGTGATGGCTCTAGAGATGCACAGTAAAGGGAGTTTCAGGGAACCTATGTGGCAGGCCATCCTTGACCACTTCTTAACTCAATTTGCTGCCCTGTACTAGAATGTGATATCTTGTTACAAAAATTGCCACCAAAAATGCCTGCTTGTATCAGCAGTAGCCAGCACCTCTCCTGACTTTGGTAACCTGATTCTGCCAGTGGCCACATCTCTAACAAAACCCATTGCCTCTGATTATTTTACTTGTGGGTTCAAATTTCTGATTTTTAAAAAAATGTTCTCCCCTAGAGTTACAATCATAATCCAAAATGTCTTCCATTGTGCTGGGTCAAACTACCATAGTCTTATCAAAACAAAGTCCAGATTAAGCCAGTTTCTTTACTCTTAACCTTTAATGGTGATATGAACATAGTTGTTGGATTTCCAGCATTTAGTATCCTTATCTACCATCCCATGAACCTAAGAAAGCATATCTCTGATTTGTAACACAAGAGAGCCAACGTAACCACAGTAAATAAAAGAGAAACATGTTATGATGTTAAGCCATGTGCACTGCTTGGCATTCATTCAGTTCACTGTAGCTGAAAAAATAACTGTGAGGCTCCATATCCCATTAACACAGTGTTAATTATTGTCATTGTCTCATCAGTGGTTTGTTTATGACAGCTCTGGCTGACAGGAATAGTGGGATGTTCTGTCAAGGCCATCACCTGATGAGATTTTTATTGGCAAAAGATCTTTCTTTCCTTTACTCAACTACATTAGGGGAATCAGTGCTTCATTAACTCCAAACATAATCGCTTGCATTAGGCCAGTTTTAAAATGTTTTAAATAATTGGTATAATAGTCTCTTTCTAGCATTATAGTTAACCAATTCACTCTCTAAAAATGGAGAGACTCTTCAAACTTTCTCAGCTCAAAAAAATTCAACTCTATGGCAGTGAAAGGGAAACACTGCCTCACTGGGGGAGACTTTTTAAATACTGATCAAACTTTTTCTCCCTTTATGTATGACACCTGTGACTAAGAGCAATTCCATAGGGGGAAAAAACCTATCTCAAGTGGGAAAAAACCCAATAATTTATATACACACACACATACACACATCCTGTTCAACTAATATGAATCATTGACCTTTTTCTTTTTAATTGTGGTGAAAAAACTTTTAAATCTCCCTCAATGGAAGGGGGACTTCAGATTCCTTTGCAGGGACTGATAATTGCCACTTTCTCTTTAATTCTCTCTCTCTCTTCTTCTCTTTAGATATACGTTATCTGAGAGAAGTAGATCTATTTTGTTTCTTGTATGATTTTAATGTTTTTTCAAAAGAAGAAAAGACAGTA
The DNA here is from genome assembly GCF_965194825.1 of Balaenoptera physalus. NCBI lineage: Eukaryota > Metazoa > Chordata > Mammalia > Artiodactyla > Balaenopteridae > Balaenoptera > Balaenoptera physalus. The sequence goes on along the minus strand of NC_138887.1, from coordinate 56,245,326 downwards.
TCATTCTCATCGTCAAAATTGTTTTATCACAGTTTACCAGTTTCTGTAAGTGAAAATATTTCAAGCTAAACTGAAGTTGCTTACAAATCAAATACATAGAATAATGTTAATTTAATGAGAAAGATGACACTCCTATCCACATCAAATAACACCTAATTTTAATTCCAAGAATATATTTTCTTACTAACAATTTTTTTATTGGCTGCTAATTATATTCTTTATGACACTGGATGTGAACTTCAATATAAAGTTTAAGAATTTTATGTTTTTAATGATTCTGGTTCCTTATTTGTGTCAATGGAGTCAAATTTGCTTCCCTGCTTAACTTGCAATAATGTTGTCAGAATATGAAATGTATGACTGTGATAGTATGTAAAAATAGTTATCAAAATGTGAGAGGTTATTATCCATAGCACAGACCTGGGCCATAAGTAGGTACAGTAAGTGTGCTAGTTAATTTTATATGTCAAGTGGGCCAGTCTATGATACTCAGTCAAACAACAGTTTACATGCTGTTGTAAAGGTATTTTTTAGATTGACATTTAAACCAGGTGACTTGGAATAAAGTAGATAACCTTCCATAATGTGGGTGGGCCTTATCCAATCAGTTGAAGGCATTAAGAGAAAAGACAAAGGTCTCTGTGCAGGAAGGGATTCTGCTCTCCAGATTGCAATACAAATACTGCCTGAGTTTCCAGTCTTTGGATTCATGACTGCAATGCCAACTTTAGCCAAAATTTCCAGCTTGCTAGCGTGCCTTGTGAATTTTGTCAGCCCTCACAATCCAACTGCTTGAGTTAATTCCTTAAAATAAATCTCTTTCTTTCTCTCATATATATACACATACATACATATATATAATGTACATATATGTAATGTTTTTATGTATTTTATTACATATGTTACATATATATTATAATATACATCCATCCTACTGGTTCTATTTCTCTAGAGAACTCTGACTAATACCTCTCTTATAAACTGAGTTCAGAATCTCTTCCTTGATAAGAAAATGTCTGACATTTTGGAGTAAGGTCTCTCATTGTGTCACCATCATTTCCTGCTCCTAGAGAGGAGGACATTTCTTCCAACAGATACCACGTCCTCCTTCCTCTAGCCTTATGCAAGCATGAAAGTAATTAATTCTCATGCCTACTTGAGTTTGGTTTGGCTTCGGCACAGCATGCTTTCCCTAGCAAACCATAACTGTTTCTGAATAATTGATCAGTGACGAACATTCAGTTTTCTTTATCTTCTCTTCCTCTCATTCTCCTATGATATATTTTCATTGGGGAACCATTTTCCACTTCAAAAAAAAAGCCCCAAATGTAAGGCCTTTTAGTGATCAAATCAATTTATGATGCTTTCTGCCAATTCACATCAACTCCAATGCAACTCCTCTTGGAGAACTCTTAGGGAACACTAATTAGTGTCCCATAGTATCCATTAGTTTTCAATAAGGAAGTAAACTCATGTAAAGACCTTGAAAACTATTTACATATGACTGCTTTGCCATCTATCTAATCACCATAGTGACTTGCTCTTTTCAAATATCCTTTGATAAAGATTGTTATTTAAACCACTAAACCCTACATGAATCATGGAATCTGCCAGGATAAAGACACCTCAAATCAGGACCAGTGACACTCATCTAAGCTTTGTTAATTTGCTTAGTGATTATATTCTTTACTTTTCTCTTATGTAAAAGTAAGATTACATTATAGTAGCACCCCACTTATCTAATTATTTTAATTCTTTAGCCAGGAGAATGAGACCTCCTTTTAAGAAAGAAGTAAGAGATTCCTTTGAGGAAGATAGTTTTCAGAAAGTTCATCCATTTTATCATGTCAGAAAGAAGAGGGTGGCTTTTTGGCCAAAGGCATGCTTATTGTGATATGCAAAGCTGATTTACAAAGGTTAAATATCTAATTTCCTCTTAGAGTCAAACGCAGATATTAGACCAAAAGTAAGAGTAGAATAGGCTAGAAACTGCTGAATGCTGATATTGTGAGATGCATCCACACGCACTCTCAGATATCTCCATTTAACCTACTGTTTCCTTCAGATGCGATGCCCTTCCTTCCTCCTCAAACATCTGAAACAAAAATGTTACCATTCCCTTTTCTTTATTGAATGCTATGCTATGTCATCCATATCTTTCCAATGTGCTGTAACCAAGTGTTTAAAAGAGCAAATCCACAAATGGACTTTATTTCATTATTCATTCTCCCTAAGAGCAAATTAGCATATGTACTCAATTGCTCACTCTGCTATAAATTATTCCTCAAATCAAATTGTAACTCAATATTCAAGGCAATCTTTGTTGTGTGAAATTAACATTTACTGGGTAGTCTCTATATGCCAGAAACTGAGCCCAGTGATGAAAACAGAGGTGCAGCCTCATTTCATTAACAAACTTCCCAATGCAGTGGTTAAGATGAGACATAAAGGAGAAAGAGCTCTCCATGAAAAAAGTGAAAAAAGGCATTCTACATCAGAGCAATAAGAAGGACAAAGAAACTGTAAAGAAATTGCTATCTTTTAGGAATAGATGCAACTACAAACTGGGACTGGCGAGGCAATGCAAGATTAGCAAGAGCAGTTAAGTCTCTACTACCTCTAACCTGCAGGGACAAAAAGGAGACACAGGATGACCAGAGCCCAGGCAAAGGTTCACTCTCACCATAAGATGGAATCTGAGGTGGTCTGCCCAGAGGAAGCTGGAGTCAGTGAGGAAAGCCACTTGCTAGGGATGCTGACTCAGAAAGCGGGAAGGAGAGAGAGCTTTAAAACTCCCCTTCACCCCTTCCTCCATTATCCCATTATCAATAAAGTCTCCATTATCAATGACTTGCAGTGGCTGAACCAAATCAGATGCCAGGTGACACAATATACCTTAACAATTCAGCCCCCGATACACCAGTAAAAAAAGCAAAGGACAAGGAACTGATCTGAGAACATGTTGGGCCAGAAGTGGCATAAGATTCTTCAGGTCATTAAGGCTCACCTCATTTAATACTTTGGGAAAAGGACCTTACTGTGAAGGGAAAGAGGATGGATCTGGAAATACTACATTTTAAAGAAAAATACTGCCTATCCCTGATATAAGAAATTGGGAAACTCAGACAAAAGACTGGGGTCTGTGAGTTGGTATACTCCTGGTCAAGACCACACTTACAGGCCCTATCTGGCTGACTTCCAGAAGGATGAAAAACTAGAAATAAATTTTGATGGTGACCTTTATTTCTTTAAAAGAAAAACAAGCTCTTAGGGTGCAGACGACTGGCCCACTTTGGGACTGTCTAAACCATTTCACTCTGGTAAATGCACAGAGTGAGAGAAACCTCCAGAAGATGCTAAACTTTCTGCTATTAAGCTAAGTGACATCTTGAATAATTCATCTATATGATATGAGATATCACCATATTTGCATCTCATTTTGTGGAATTATTTAAGTTACATACAATTTCCCAAGTGTTATGTTACTAGGCTGCATGAAGAAGTAAAGAGGATAAATTGTGGCTTGATCTATGTTTGCAGTTTTCAGGAAAGATATATAGCAAATGAAAGAGGAACAGATTGCTTGAGGATATAGTCAAGTGAGTGACTATGGGTTCGGTACTGAACAGAAAATTTAGTTCAAGGAGATGCTGATAGTTTTGGGAGAAAATGCAGGAGTCAAGTACATGAGGTATTTACGAGGTCAAAGAGCAGTCAGTTAAGAAGGAGTGCAGGAGGGAGAGAGCTGAAAGGATAAGAAAAAGAAGTCGGAGAGTGAGGGCAATGATATAGTTTACTGTATGAATATGACAGGGAGTAGATGAACACCATAGAAAGGAGAGTTCTTCTAGTTCATAGGTTTCAGAAACTATAATCTTAGGGAGCTAAAAAGTTGAATCCAAATGGATTTGGATTCATCAAATGTATTACGTGTTTATAATGTCTGATTACTAAACAATCTCAAAAGTCTCACTGGTATATAATAAACATTTTGTCTTAAGCCCATGGGTCTTCAGTTTGACTGTATTTAGTTGATCAAGGCTGGGCTCACCTGGGCTGCTCTGCTGCAAGGTGCCTGTGTGCTGGGGCTTTGCTCCAGTATCTAGGTCTCCTCCATGTTGTTCATTCAAGAGGCCAGGCTGATGGAAAAGAAGCTACCTGGGCATGCTCTTCCCATTTTGGGTGACAGGAGCACAAGAGGCAAGCCTAACCATACAAACAAATTAAAGCCTTAACTCAATTAATATATGCTAACATTCCACTGGCCAAAATAAACTGCATGACTCAAACTGAAATTAATGAGGTGGAGAAAAATAATCCACTTTTTCTAATGAGTTGTATTACAAACTGATAAGGCAAAATCTGTGATTAAAGACAGTGAGTGAAGAATTCAAACGATGATGCAATAAGAATGAAGACAAATACTATAAATCAGGTGCCTTGATGGTTCCTTGAGACTAAAGGGAAGTGAATGAGAGGTCAACACACACCACCACCAAGGAGAGATAGAATAAATAGAATTAGGTAGTAAATTTCAAAGATTACCCCTTCTCACCCTCCTCTAAAAGAAAACAGAAGAATAACAGTCTAGATAGAACAATAAGGCAATGTTAAGAATAGAAGCTCCCATCCTCTGGGAGGCAGCCAGAGGGTGTGTGTGACTAACTTTGTGTTAACTTTGTCCTCTGTATTTTCCTCGCAGGTATGTAAACAGTATATGATCAATAGTATATACTTATTGAAAAGGATGGGTATTGACACAGGTAGATGTTAGAGGGGAGAAAATCATCAACTCTAAAGTAATTTTGCACTGAACACAAAATCCAACAAGTCTGGAAGACATCACTTTTCAAGTCTTGGAGTCCATATTGATAATTATTAGTAACAGGAGCTAACACTGTATAACACATACTCTAAGAAGGCAGAACACATTTTAGCACATAAAGTTGTGAAGAAAGAATACAGTGGTTCTTGACAAAGTAAACATATCCCTCACCCAGAGTGCAGTGATCATTTGAAGTTCTGGTCTCTGAAGGTATGAGTGTTAGAGGAACTATGATTGGTTGGGACTTTGTAGAGCTAGGCATTATTAATAACCTCTGGGTGTCAGAAGCATCCGGGGACAAGTCAATTATCATGGAAGTACTCCGAATTTTATCTCGGGGAGAGTAAGCACAGATATAAAGAAATTTTTAAAAGCAATAAGCAAATAATTATATATTTATTTACTACTATATGACCAGTATGGCTTAGTTACAATAGGGAATATGGAAGGATTATAAAACAAAGCATTCACATTCACAGGTTACATCAGAGTGAAGTTGACGACATCATTAAAGTTACCAGGCATTTAGGTGAACAGGAAACATTTAGATTATTATACTGAGGGGAGGGCAAAATACTTTGGGGAGGTACACCTAATAACCTTCAAAATTTATGGAACAATTGCCATTTCTAACTTATTTTATAATCCTATTCTTCTAGTTCACTGTATTTTTTTAGTTTTAATTTTTAAACATTTTGCATTTTTGTTGTTCATTATTGCAATAGTCATTGAGTTTCAACAAACACTATGATACTACAATGAACAAAATCCCATCCATATGCAAATCCCTTAGCTATTCTTCCATCAATTTTTCTGACATTTTAATCACACCAGGGCTGTTTACATATATATATATATGTATACATATATACACATATACATATATATACTTTTTGAAAATAATCTTTCAGCAGAATCTTTTAACAGATTTAAAAATGTATAATAGCTGTATATTTTTACAAAGTCTGGTTATGGGTAACTTTCTATTCATTTTGTTCCAAATTCATTTCATGTGTACATTCATTCTATTTCCAAAATCTTTTGCTATTCCTATCTCTAAGACATTTTTACTCAGCAAGACACATCTAAAATAAATTTCATCTACATTCACTTATATAACCAACCATATTTATAAAAGCACATTTCTTTCAAGAATTATTTAACCTTTATCCATCATCAAAATGTTTTCAAAAGTCAAATCTTGAATATGATAGAAGCATAGTTTTAAATTATTTGGCTAAACAAAAGAGTAAAAATGACTGCAACATTAAAAGTACACACACATGCGCACACATATACTACATAAACAAAATTAAAATTGACAAAATAGGAAAATACTTGCAATATATGAGGTACACAGTTAATGCCCTTAATATAGAAAGAGCTTTGAAGAATGAATCATATTAAAAAATTATACCAATAAAAATGATAAAAGACTAGATAACTCAGAGAAAGATACAAATATACTGAACCTCACTTGCTTGCATTCAAACATACAATGATGTACTAAAAATAAATTCATATATCTTTAAATGGAAAAAATATATTTCCTTAGTAACAACAGAAAGAGCAATAGTAATGAGAGCACAGATACAGAAATAGAGAAGTATAGATTAATACAAATTCTCTGAGGGCATGACGATAAACATCAAGAAGTTTAAAATGAGTATAGCCTATTATTAATAAGTCTTAGTGTAATCAGACAGTCTAGGACTCAAATTGTTGGTCTGCCATTTGTTTGTTATATAATCACAGTAACGTACTTTGTGGCATGAGTTTTAACTTACCTTTCTGTGTAATGGGGATCATAATAACACCTTACAGGATGGTTGTCAAATAAACAATAAACATATAGATCTGACAAACAATAATTACTCTTCAGGTAAAAACTGCTAGTATCTCATTATTCTCCTCTATCTCCTTATTTTCCTCTGGAACTAATTACAGATATAAACAGAGCTTAATATACAAAGATGTTAACCAAGTTATTATCTCTAACAGTAAAATAAGAGGATGTTGATTTAATACATCTTGTTGCATTCATATGGTGGGATAATACACAGCCACTTCAGTATTACTACAGAAAAAATAATAAAATTATTTAGTAAAAATAGTCAGGCCATATTGGTATAACAAAAATATCAGATTGTATAAATAATATGTTTTATTATCACAATTTTGTCTACGTGTGTATGGGATATGGGTAAGAGCAGGCATTTATGTGTGTAGGTCATGTTTGGACATGATATGATGTGTATGCATATGTCACAGTGAGTATGTATAAGCACAGAGAAAAACCAGATGTCTATAAACATTCATTTATCCAAAAATATATAATGATACCACACTAATTTCTGGTGATAAAATTCTCGGAAAAGAGAAACACAAACACAAACTTGTATAACAGCAAACAATATATTGAGAAGACAGATATTGTTAGAATAATCTCATGAAAAGATTTCAAATTGTAACTAGAATAATGCTACAAAGATATATAGAAAAGCATGTAACAGGGACATTGACTTCTAAAAGGAAGTCAGATCAGGCTTCCCTACTAAAGACAGAATGAAACTGAAATCTGAAGGAAGAACAGGATATACACAGTAAAAACTGGATGAAAGATAGCTCAGAGAATGCCCCGAGCTGGAAAAATGCAAGGGACTTCAGTGTGGTTTTAATAGATAAGCATGGTATCCAGTGAGGCTGGAGGGTCAGGTGAGTGACAGATCCCACAGGGCTTATAGGCCGTTATTAAGATTTAAGGAGGTGTTCATATAGATGAAATGATCAAAGATCTGTTTGAAAAACATTACTCTGGCTACACATTGAAGGTGAGCAAGTCAGTGAAGAGAACTGTGAAGTTATCTGAGTAATGCAAGGAAGAGATTACAGGACCCTAGATCAGGAAGGGGTTGGTAGAAATAGAATGAAGTGATGGATCTAGAAGTCACTTATAAGGCAAAACTAAAATTATATAGCAATGGACTGGATACGGAGAGTACAGAGGAAAGAAAATTATAATATCTTCCTTCTGGAGTTACGAGAAATAAAAAACAATAAGTCACTTAAGTGCTCAGTACAGGGCCAGGCACAGAAAGGGACTGATTCTGAGTGTGAAGGAGCCCATGAAGGTGGTTTATAGGACCCTAACTTGCATAATGAGAACAGTGCTACCATTCACGAGCTGGGAAATGTTGGAAGAGCATCAAGTTTCAGTAGGAAAATTATTAATTCAGTTTTACATATCCTGACCTTGAATTACCTTCAAAATATGCAAGAGCAGATGCCAATGAGGCAGCTGGATAAATTAGCCTCGTTCTGAGGAGATATCTGGATTGTACATAGATTTGGGAATTACATAAGGGGTCAATAAAGTAAAGTTAAAAGGGCCTAGTAACAAGTCTTGAGCTATTCCAGATAAAAGGAGAACAATCTTGAAGTGATAGAGCAGAAGTGGCTAGAGATATGGTATCATAATAGCCAAGTGAAAAAAGAAGTGTTTCTAGAAGTATCCAACTGTAATGAATCCTGCAGAGAGCTCATGTAAGAGGCAGTTAAAAGAAATCTCACTGAAGAAAGTGACATGAAGGTCACTGGCACCCAGAGCAAGAGAGATCCATGTAGACAAGATTGGATGAGACTTGACTAGTTAAAACAGAAAATGTAGAAAACACCTTCAGCATTTTAGCTATAAAGAACAGAGGCAATAAAGAATATTAGCTAGAAGGGCACATGCTATGCAAAGAAAAGAATTTGTTTTTTAATGACAGAGATTTGGGCATATTAAGAATGGAGATTTGCTCTTAGAAGTTAAAGGCTAAACTTACAGTAATCCAGACCAGAAATAAGCTCCTTTGTCGTCAATTACTCTACGACAAAGGAGCAAGAAGTGCAATGGAGAAAAGACAGTCTCTACAATAAGTGATGCTGGGAACACTGGGCAGCTACTTGCAAAACAATGAAATCAGAAAATTCTCTAACATCAGATACAAAAATAAACTCAAAATGGATTAAAGACCTAAATGTAAGACCAGGTCCTATAAAACTCCTATGGGAAAACATAGGCAGAACAGTCTTTGACAAAAATTGCAACAAGAGGGCTTCCCTGGTGGTGCAGGGGTTAAGAATCCGCCTGCAATGCAGGGGACACAGGTTCAAGCCCTGATCTGGGAAGATCCCACATACCACGGAGCAACTAAGCCCGTGCACCACAATTACTGAGCCTGCGCCCTAGAGGCTGCGAGCCACAGCTACTGAAGCCTGCGCGCCTAGAGCCCAAGCTCTGCAACAAGAGAAGCCACCGCAACGAGAAGCCTGCACACCACAACAAAGAGTAGCCCCTGCTCGCTGCAACTAAAGAAAGCCCGCACGCAGCAACGAGGACCCAACACAGCCAAAAATAAATAAATTGAAAAAAAAAAAATCACAACAATATATTTTTGTATCCATCACGAAGAAAACAAAAGCAAAAATAAACAAATGGGACCTAGTTAAGCTTAAAAGCTTTCGCACTGCAAAGGAAACCATTGACAAAACCAAAAGACAACCTACTGAATGGGAGAAGATATTTGCAAATGATATGACCAATAAGGGGTTAATATTCAACATATATAAACAGCTCATACAACTCAACATCAAAAAAACAAACAAACCTATTAAAAATGGGCAGAAGAACTGAATCAACAGTATTCATACTGTTTGAAATAGATTGTACATATTTTAAGTTTACAGGGTTACAATCTTTCACAGGTAATTCAAGAAAAAAAAATTAAATAAATTCTAGTGAAAGATATTTCAATACCTAACAATAAAAAGATGAAGTACATGAATATTAAGGACTAATGTGTATCCTTTCCAAATGTCTAGAGCTTGGAAAGTGAAAGCTCACTGTAAGAGACTGGGATGGGACAGGTCAGAGATAAGTTGAGTATAAGGAGTATGAAGGGGGTTAAGCAAAGTTTATTTACCCTCTGAAAGAAGAACAGAGCAGACTTTGGAAAGATTTTTAAATGTATTTGAACAATTAAAAGACAGATGAAAAGAATCCCATGATATCAAGAAGGCAGTTTCACTACTATGTGACATCCAAATTGTTCTGGAGATGGTACAGTATGGTACAGCTAAACGTCCCCCCCTCCCCACAAAAGTCAGGTACAAGGGTTTGCTCTGGTCTCTGCCAACAATAATGAGGGGCATTTGTTTGTCATTTAATTAATCTAAGCTTTAGTTTCTTTACATGTGTAATTAAAGAATTTTCCTGTATTATCTGCCTCTTACAACATTAAAATTCTTTACTTCTGCTACCAAAAGAAGAGTAAAGGTATGCTGCAAGAAAACAAAACAAAACAAAAACAAAAAAACACTTGACGTAACCTTAAGGATCTGTATAGCATGATATTATCAGAACTTTTTATTGTAGGTCCCTGTGTAACTGGGAATAAAAGCTCCACACATTCCTTGACTTAATTCTGAATAGAGGTGTGAAATGACATTCTCCAGACTTAGGGATGTGTGAAGGGCACTGCACATTTCTGACAAGCTGAGTCATTTGACTTTATCCCTTGTGTAACTTTATCCATTAAAATCCTATCTCTTGTGCACATAATTTTACAACTACATACAATTTAAATACTCTGAATAAGACAGCTAGTCATTTTTTTTTAATTTTTTTAAAAATTTTTTTAATGCTATTCTTGTCTGCTTACATTCTTTTTATGTATGTAAGTATGTATGTATGTATGGCTGTGTTGGGTCTTGGTTTCTGTGCGAGGGCTTTCTCTAGTTGTGGCAAGCAGGGGCCACTCTTCATCGCGGTGCGCGGGCCTCTCACTATCGCGGCCTCTCGTTGCCGAGCACAGGCTCCAGACGCGCAGGCTCAGTAATTGTGGCTCACGGGCTTAGTTGCTCCGCAGCATGTGGGATCTTCCCAGACCAGGGCTCGAACCCGCGTCCCCTGCATTGGCAGGCAGATTCTCAACCACTGCGCCACCAGGGAAGCCCCAGCTAGTCATTTTAAGACTTTTTAAATGTGATCTATGTTTAAACCAACAAAACGCTACAACAGAGTATCAGTAAATAATGAATTTAAAAAGCTAACACATGTATTTCTTGAAGTAAACATGTTAAAATAAGCATGTAAAAAATACTGAATGGATGACATAAAAAGTAATTATGAGTAAATACATCTATTCGTCTTTGGAATTTTTATTTTCTAGTAAGTATTAAAACTGGTTTGGCTTTATGCATGAAATAATGATTAACTTTGAGAGTCACATTATATTTATGTATTTTTAAATAGGGCTTTACTTTGATTTCATTATATATAAATGAATAAAATTCTGTGGTGCTTCTTCTCAGCTATGTTTCATAGAACTGGGTAAATTCTGAAATTTTGGAAGAGGAATCCACTTCCGTTCTTAACAATTATCTCTTAACTTTGTAAACTATATACTGTTTGAAAGTATATACTTTAAAATTTTCTTAAGATTATGTATCAGGACCAGAATCTTGCTCTTAGCCTTAAATTCGTTCTTGAAGAGTTTAAATTAGTTCACTTCTATAGCTCCAAGTAAATTTACTCAACATTTCCTCTGGTGACCCACTGAAAACTTTTCTAAGCTGCAACTCATGCCTTTAGTGGTCAAGGCTATGCTCCGCTCACCAGGCATCACTCATGGGATGACTTTCTTCCTTCATGCTAAGTATCCGATACTATTGCACTGTAACAGTTACTATGCATATCATTGATACGAAAGGTACATATATCTAATGGAAAGGACTAGGATCATAGGAACAGATATTATATTTTAGTTTTTCCAATAAAGCACTCTATGACCTTGGGGAAGACATTTAAGTTCTCTGCTCCCCTACTGTTTTTAGTAAAGATTAAGTGTTTTCTGAAATCCCATTCCCTCTAAAGTTATAGGATTCTACATTTTTGAGTATATTATATTTATGATGATTAATTCCATAATATCAAAGATTTCCTTGTTTACACGTATTTTGATGTTGTTATATGTAGACACTGTACTAGAATAAAACAAAAACTGTGAAATAACCAGCAACTTCAATATTCACATACAACACTTCAGGTAACATAACAAAACATACAGTTATCTTGGTTCAGTGAGATAAGCTATGAACTTTTTGAGTGGTAAGAGCCATTGGAATTAGGAAGTATCTACTAATTCAGAATATAAAAATTTTGATATAGTTTCTGAATGTTTTCCTTGTTTACTTCACTTGGGAAACATTATTTTTGAACTTCAACAAAGAGGTTTGATAAATAACATTTACAATGATTAAAAATCATTCACCATACAAATGAATTTATTTACAAAATGGAAGTAGAGTCACAGATGTAGAAAGCAAACTTACGGTTACCAGGGATAAGGGGAAAGGGATAAACTGGTAGGTTGGGACTGACATATACACACTAGTGTATATAAAATAGATAACTAATGAGAATCTGCTATATAGCACAGGGAACTCTACTCAGTACTCTGTAACGGCCTATGTGAGAAAGGAATCTAAAAAAAAGAGTGGATATATGTATAAGCATAACTGATTCACTTTGCTGTACACCTGAAGCTACCACAACATTGTAAATCAACTATACTCCAATAAAAATTTTTTAAAAATCATTCACTCAATTTAAGGAACTTTATAAATAATGATCTACAGTTCAATTTTGCTGAAAATTCTGCATCGGCATGTGACAATTGGGACTTATAATAAATTTTTCTGGTAATTATTTTACTTTTTTATGTGCATACTATACATTTATCCTGCCAAGAATGCCAGGAAGAAATTCAAAGTAAACGTCAGTAAAGCTATCTTCTCCAGAATTTTGGATGAGTAGGATGGTTTGGATAGCTGTGTCTTCTGGATATTTGAGGGTATATAACATTCGGCAACAAAGGAAAGAAAACAAAAAACTTTTAACCTAGTTTGAATACAAACATTGAATATATTATGTACTCATTTGATGTTTTTTGAAAAATCAGGGAGTTACAAACATTAAGTAAACTTGGGCTTGATTATGCCAGGTCATCTTTGTTTATGAATGAATGTAGCTTTCTGCAGCACAGTGGTGTTTGTAGTACCCCGTGTAGGTCTCTATGTCTCCGCATTAAGTACAGACTATAATGCTTCCAGATGTTTCCTTAAAATATGTCTAAATTATATATATATATACACATATAAATGTACATATACATGTATGTGTGTGTGTGTGTGTGTGTGTGTGACTATACATGGGTAGGGGGGACGGGGCAGGGAGGGAAAGCTCTCTATGTTTCCTTTATGGCAGGGTATATAATCTCAATTCCCTCTAATTAAAATAATAAAGCATACAATGCAAAGCGAAACAGTGTCTGATACACAGCAACTACTTTATAATTGTTGGTTATCATTATTACTATTAAATAACTATGGAAAGTTTATATCAATCCACTCATTTATTTTTAATCTATTGTTCTGCTGTAAATACAAATAAACACACAAACAACTCTGAACTATGTTGAAGATGATTAGTTTTGGAGTAAAAAAAATCCTGGGTTTAATGCTGGGTATGTTAATTACTAGCTGTGTTAGATTCATTATCCTTGTTATCCCTCTGAACTTCTGTTAGATATCAAGTAGGAACAATAATATTTACCTCACAGATTTATGAGAAATAAATAAAAAATCAATGTGATAAAAATACATGAAATGGTCTAATAACATAGAAGGCATTCAATAACAGCTAGCTGAACCCGAAATCAGGAAATAAGGTTGCTTCTTGAACTACAAACATCTGTAAACATTCACAACATTCCAGGTCATATGTTCTGCATAGCTCATCGCAGAGACAGGACCCACCTCCATTAAGAAGCCCATAATTGAATCTGATTACTGTAACTGAGACAGCAGAGGGAGGAGTATATTAGAATCTACTCTGGGGCAAGAGACTGTCTTTACTATTCTAAAAAATCATTTACATTATTATAATAAATAATTTTGCTTGAAAAAATAAATTCATTATATCTAATAAAAAATAAACCTCTGCAAAATTCTCTCTCCTATGGAAAAGGAAAAGAAAATAGAGTGAGACAGTAGCCTGAGTAAACGCTACAGTTAATATGATAGACAAAACATTTCTTAGTTCAGAACCTACTGAAAAGGTGAATAAACTTATATCGCAATCGCTGGGAAAGCTGGACAGCCCCATGTAAATCAATGAAGTTAGAATACTACCTCATACCATACACAAAAATAAACTCAAAATGGCCGAAGGACTTAAATATAAGACATTACACCATAAAACTCCTAAAAGAGAACATATGCAAAACATTCTCTGACATAAATCATAGCAATATTTTCTTAGGTCAGTTTCCGAAGGCAACAGAAATAAAAGCAAAAATAAATAAATGGGATCTAATCAAACGTAGAAGCCTTTGCACAGAAAAGAAACCATAAACAAAATGAAAGACAACCTATGGACTAGGAGAAAATAGTTGCAAATGGTGCAATCAACAAGGGCTTAATTTCTGAAATATACAAACAGCTCATACAACTCAATATCAAAAAAAACTAATCAACCCAATCAAAAATGGTCAGAAGACCTAAACAGATATTTCTACAAAGAAGACATACAGATGGCCAAGAGGCACATGAAAAGATGCTCAACATCTCTAATTATTAGAGAAATGCAAATCAAAACTACAATGAGGTGTCACCTCACACCAATCAGAATGGCCATCATCAAAAAGTCTACGAATGAATAATAAATGCTGGAGAGGGTGTGGAGAAAAGGGAACCCACTCTCCTACACTGTTGGTGGGAATGTAAATTGGTGCAGCCACTATGGACAACAGTATAAATGTTCCTTAAAAAACTAATAATAGAGCTACCATATGATCCAGCAATCCCATTCCTGGGCATATATCTGGAGAAAATTCTAATTCAAAAAGATAACATGCACCCCAAAGTTCACAGCAGCGCTGTTTACAACAGCCAAGACATGGAAGCAACCTAAAAGTTCATTGACAGATGAATGGATAAAGAAGATGTGGTGTGTATACACACAACACACACAGACACACAGACACACAGACACACACACACACACACACACACACACACACACAATGGAATATTACTCAGCCATCAAAATGAATAAAATAATGCTATTTGCAGCAACATGGGTTGACCTATAAATTATCATACTAAGTAAGTCAAACAAAGACGAATATCACATATCATTTATATGTGGAATCTAAAAAATGATACAAATGAACTTACTCCCAAAATAGGAAAAGACTCACAGACATAGAAAACAAACTTACGGTTACCAGAGGGGAAAGGGCAGGAGGGGAGGGGAGGATAAATTAGGAGGTTGGGATTATCAGATACAAACTACTATATACAAAATAGATAAACTACAAGGTCCTACTATAAAGCACAGGGAACTATGTTCAATATCTTATAATAAACTATAATGGAAAATTATGAAAAAAGAATATACATATAGTTATAAATATGTATAACTGAATCACTTTGCTATAAACCAGAAAGTAATACAACATTGTAAATCAACTATACTTCAATAAAAAAAAATAAAAATTAAAAAATGACAAAAATGAAAAAAAAAACTTTAGGAATATATACGTAGACATTCTACAATATTTTTTATCCAGTTCTTGTCAACTATAAAACTACTGAGTTTGGGAGAAACAAGCTTCGGTTTGGCAAAAGCTCAGATCATAATTCCTTTTTGGCTTTTAGTCGTAATGAAGGAGACTGTAATCATCTATTTGTTGATACTTGCTATGTGACCAAAGACAAAGTGAAAAAAATGTTATTTGGTTTGGGCTTGGTGATCATCACTAAACTGGATGTTCTCTTTGAAACTGTGTTGAAATTATTCAAAGGAAAGATATTTAATTTGAAAACAACATTGGAGAAGCACTGATGGTGTTCTACGAATTTTAATGAAACCATGACCAGGAAGTGGTTCACTAACAATTGAATTAGATTTAGAGGCTCCTAATTAGCTCTAAAAAATGGCCCTCTCCCTATCAAGATACAAAGTATGTGAAAAAAGAGTGCCAAATATCAAATAACAGTCCAAAAAGTCCTCCCTGTGCTCCATAACTGTGGTCTATGTGTTGCCAAAGAGATACATACTTGGCCAGATCAAAAAATGAAATGGACATTCTACATGGTACTTGGAACATGGGGTGGGGGTGAGGGAGGAGATCATGCGACTTCTTAAGTAATGTCGTGTTCTGCAGCACTTTTACTTGACAGATACATTTTACACTTTAAATATATCCACACTGAAACTTCAAGGGACAACCATCAATATTTTTGCTTATTTTATATATTAAAAAAATTTGAACAAAAATGCAGCCCTAGGCACAGAAAACTGGTGTTTAAAAAAAGGTTCATATTCTAGACTTGCTAAATGAGAGTAAAGCTCCTAAAAATGATTTCATTGGAGAAAAATATATATTTATCTACTCTATATCAAAGATGAACTTAGGTGGCAATATTTTCATTGTGATATGACTAAAAAATATATTTTGAATCTTGTGAAGAATTCTTTTCTCACTGACCTTCAGTCTTTCAAAGATAATATGCAGGAGGGTTTTCAGATTTCAGTTTCAATTCATTTGCCAATATATATTCTAGAAAATCACTTTAGAGAGAATCTAGGTAAAATACCTGTCTGCTTACTATAAATTCAGTGAGCAGACTTTTGGGGTCTCTGTCTCATTTATACCAATACAGCTTTCAGAATGTTTTTTCTCTGTATTTCTGAACTGAAAAATGAATCACCCCAGTAGATTTGAATGTGAAAGTGACTGCACTGTCCTTAATGTTCTACCTCATCCATGATATAAATTCAGAAGCCTCAGGTAGAAATTCTCAAAGACATTGCATACTGCACACAGTTTCATTTACCTTAAACTTTAAATTTAGGCTTCAACTACATATGGCTAAGATGTTGATTTATTTCAATTCAGATATTAAGTAACTAAATCCTTATCTAGCTGATGAGAAAGAAGCTAATCACTCATACTTTACAAATGTATATGCTTGTTTTAATTTTTAAATTAGTGTCTCAGAATTTACTTGTTCAGTCACTGAAAAGTTTCATGGTATTTTGGAAAAGTTAATACAACTCTAAAGAACAGGGACTCTGATATTCAAATGGCTTTAAATAGTGAAGCCTTGTATCTGGTAGTTACTAGCTGTTTCGCCATAAACAAATGACTTTTATAGGTAGATAGATAGACAGGTAGATAGATAGAATGATAAAGATAACACATTAAACAGGAATTTGTTCAGGCTTAATAAAATAATTTCTGTTAAAAGTACTTAGTAAACTCTAAACTATTACATAATTTATCAGTTGTTATTGACCATTTTTTTTTTCCAGTCAGATAAAGTAGAAAGTAGATATTTGTTCTAAAATAAGTTATTCAAACGTCTTGGGTCAAATGTCTCTAGAATTTTTGTTTAAAAAAGAAGGAAACATTTTGCCTTTCAATCTTTATCAATGGAAAACATTTCACTCAATCTCAAAATATAATTTCCACAGATATTTTATTGGGTAGAGTATATTTTAAAAGCTCTAAAATAAGAATATTGTTGTAATGGAAAACAATGTTTAGTATCAACATTGAATAGGCAAAAGCATACTCCTGTAATCAGACATACTTAGACATGCAGCTAAAGAAAATATACCTCTGGGAGAAACTCTGACTGCTGTTACTATTCTCAAACAAATATGGAACTCAAAAGTACCTATTTCAGTGCTGATATTAAATGTCTCACCATGTTCCCATTATAAACCCTTCTTTTAGGAGTTTATAATGGGCCATAAAATTTCACTTCAGGCACTACTTAGCATCCAAAAAAGCTATTACAGCCTCCTGGGAAAATAGTAAGAATATTTATAGAATGTATACATATAAATATTGATATGTTATGTTTACTTATTTTTAAAAATGTACTTGTGACAACTAATCTCCTTTATCAATTTGCTGAATCATATTACCTTCTTCAGTTCCATTAACCTAAAAGGAAAAATACAATTAAATTCAGTGTCCTTTCAATTGTTTCTAAATATGATTAATCTAGTGTCAACAAAGTACTACTTCAGAATTTGCTTTCTGGTCTCTAGAAAAATCAAGAGAAGGACCAATCCCCTTCAATGGGAATAAACTCATATATTTTTTTTGAAGTTTATTTTTGTGTCGTTATTGTTGAGCACTGCCGTTGCAAAACTTGTATGCAAACAGAAACTTTGCTATTCTATTAAATAAATGAAGAGACATAATAGGAAATATATATATTGCCTTTAGATGATTACTTTAGAATCAGAAAAACTTGAAATTCATAAACATTTTATTCAGGTAAAAGACCATCCAATTTTCCCACAGTCACTCACATACAGCACCAAGGTAACAAAGAGAACTCCCAGGCTTTATTTATTTCAAATATCAAAGGACCCTCTTGAAAAGAAAATGCCTTTGTTGTATTTTATTTGATAGTACAGTTTTAAGATTCTATTTCTCTCACAGGATATTTTTAATCTTAACTGCTAAAAAGTTCTCCCATTAAGACATTTTTAGTGCTTAATGCCGTGTTATTCATGCATGAGTTTGGGCCATTAAAAATTCTATGGATAGAATAGAATCTTCAAAATCTAATAATAATGATGATGATGATTAATAACAATACAAGGAATACTAATAGCAAGCACCTTTTATTGAGTACTTTCTATATCTCTGGTAGAGTGTTAAAGTTCTTTATATTCATTATCTCATTAAATTACCAAAATAACTCTATGAGGTCAATGCATATTTTGATGGGAAAACGGGGCTCTAGGGTACAAAATGACTGATACAGTATTGTATAGCTAAACACTGGAAAATGCTGGGACTCAAATTTTATTCTGAGCATAAAGCCTGTATTTCATGATCATGCTCTACCTATCTCTCTTCTAGAAGAACATCATTATGATTTGGTAAATTAAAGGTCCTAACAATAGGAACAGTACAGCTGATCCAAGTAATAGATGGATAACTAGATGACAAGATAGCCAGATGGCCAGACAGTAAATAATACAATATCTCTTTGTGATTTTCAAATTCATAATATATTTTGTCATTCTAGAAATCAGTCTTTAAGTTTATTACACACCTTTGTATTCCAGTCTGAAAGGTAAGATGAAAAAAAATGGCCTATCTTTAAAATAACTGTCGAAAAGAATAATGCTATTTACCTTTTGAAATCAGCAATGGAATATTAATTACATGAACACTAATAAAATTATCTGACATTTAAGAAGTTTTAAATGGCTTCATAACTCTTACACTTTTAGTCTTTACCAAATAGGTGCTCAAATATCATCTGGTCCATAATTAGTATATAAAAGCCAATGAATCTAGTTATGCATAAATTTTTTATTTAACTGTGTAATTACTCCTTAGTAGTTCATTAAATTGGTTTGGAAATATTTTGAAAGAATTAGTAATAGGTTTGCATCTTTCAACTCACAAGAATGTTATTCCATATAAAGCTGAACTAAAATTCAGAAAGGAGAATTTCTGAAAAAAGTTAACTGAAATCGTTGACATTTCACACAATGATGATTACATCTAAACCACTGACATACATTTAACATTTATAACTGCTCCAATCTTTGAATCTGGTACATGGAAATAAATTGAAAATAAAACTCTTGATCTCTTCCTCATCAATCTGGTTCTCCTATAATATTCTCCCCTTAATAAATGGTTCCTCTACTCTTCTAGTTGTTCAGGCCTAAATTTTAAAATTTACTACTATTTCTCTTTCATACCCCACATATAATCAATCAGTGAATCCCATTAATATCACCTTCAAAACATATCCAGAATCCAGCCTCATCTCATCCCCTTCACCCACCACCATCACAGCTTACTCCAACCAGCATCACTCCCTACCTAGACTTGGTGACAGTCTCCTAACCGGTCTTGCCACTTAAATCCTTACTCCCATTCAGTCATCATTCCATGCAGAAACCAGAGTTGACCTGGTACAACCTGCCAAACCCCACCAATCAGTAAAACCTAATCCTCATCACTGTCTATGAGGCCATAAGTGGCCTGGATGTCTGCTCTTCTGTCCTCATTCTCCCCACCCCCATTTTTCCTTTTGCTCACTCTGTTCCTACCTCATTGCCCCCTTGCCTTGAATATACCAAGCCTGGATTTGTTCCTGGACCTTCATACCAGTTCTCCTCGCTGCTCAAAATACTCTTCCCTCCAGATCTTCTGTATGTCACATCCCCTTCCTTTTTCTAAGTTTCTGCCCAAATGCCATTTAGCAAAAAGCCTTCTTTGACCTCCCTTACATAAAAGAGTTAAGCTCCATCAACTCTCTATCTGGAAGTTTTATTATATTAATATTCCAGGCACTCTGCTAAATGTATTATTTACACTATCTCATAATGTTCAGAACAATTCGAAGAAGTAGGTTTTATTCTTTCTCTTTCAACCAGAAGACTGGAGAACTTAAGTAACTTTCTAAAATTTACACAATAATCTAGACATGCGGCTAAGATTCAAACTGGGTCTCCAGATTCTTCAGCCCTTGCTCTTTATCAACTACCCAATCCTGTTTATTCTTCAGAATTCTCCCAGTTTTACAAAGAGGGGCATGACGGTGAAGAGTTTAAGGTAATTGGTCAAGATCACACAGCAAGTAGACGGTAGAAAAGGGATTCAAACCCAGGTTGAACAAACCTGGCAATTACTCCCCTGCATCACACTGCCTTCTTAAGGAAGAGGAGACTTTGTCACTACTGGCAATCAACATCTAAAGATAAAATGTGTTCACTCTGCACGTTTTCTGGGCTTTTTACTTACTTACCCAAGTCTCACGTAAGTAAATGATTATTTCAGTTCTATGGTTTGGTTGGGGTAGAAATGTAAGAAAAGTATTCATATTATAAAGAACATTACTAATACTGACTTTACCCCAGAAATTATTTAGAGTTGAGACTTACGATTCCCATTGGTTTTTCCTTCTTTTATTGGCTAATTCATTCTACCCTCTGAATAACATAACTGCTAAACTTCTCATTTTTCAATGTCCATACTGGGCCACTGAATTAAAATTTCTCTAAAATAAAAGCTAGGAAACCCTTTAAATACACCTTTAACCATAATATAAAGCATATTCTTTTAGAATCTTTGTAATGTACCACCGGCATTAAGGCCATAACACAAATTATCTTTTATTGCTTGTATATTTAGTGAAAGATAAAGATCGATTGTGCCACACATTTGTTTTATACATAAACCAGCCTTTACATATTTCATTGAATTTAATAATTATCATGGGTGAAAAATCCCATTTATACACTAGAATCAAACAGAAAGGGCATACATTTATAAATTTATACAAAGATATACTGAGATGTACCTGGTCCATCTACATCCAACACACAGAACCAATCAGCTACAAACAATAATCTGATAGTCCCTATTACATATAAAGTCATTAAACTAGAACTTGGTTACAAGATTAGTTATCTCCTGCTTTCTCAACATTTATCCAATAGCAGGAGAAAGAAGACAAGCTGTCTTGTGACAACATTCTGCAGTGTGTCATTAACATTATGCTGTAATCAGACTTGCATTAAAGATGATTACAAGTGTCTTTGGTGCCTAATAAGTATAGTCCCATATCAGCATACAAAAAGGAATATTTTACATCATTTTAAGTTAGTATTAGTAATAATAATTTTACTCCATTCCTCTCAAAGCCATCCCAAATAACAACATTTTCACCTAAATTTTTCTGCAATAGTTTGAAAAAAAAATACAAGTATTTAGGATTACTGAAATTGGACTTTTATCTTAACCTCAAACTCCTTTTGTTGTTGTTTTTTAAATCTAGATTTAAGCCACCATTGTGGACATATTTATATAAATAGAAAAAGGAATATTTGATTCAAGAGGGAAGGTACCAATACCAGTTTCATGTGTAGTCCTCATATGTAGTTTCATGAATTACCTAACCCAAATTACCTGTAGGCATTTGAGAAGGTTGTTCAGTCTACTTTTGGCAATACAAGCTCATTGCAATAGAAATTTGCTATTTGTGTATTAAAGGGTAAAACTGGACTTAGAAATCTGTATACTAAGCTGAATGATTTGAAGCCATGCAATCTGCATGTGAGATATATGAAATCAAAAGCTGATGCTTTACTGTATAAATAAACTTCCCCTAGAATACAGTAGGAGGTCAATAAATGTTTGTTAAATGAATGTGTGAATGGATGGCATGACTTCATCGCATAAGAAAGCCATCCATCACAATAATTAAGGGCACAGAGGGAAATAATAAGCCTTTGCAAAATGACTTGACTAAAAGATCTTACACCTTACCCCATCACCCCTCTGCCCTGCCTCAGATTTAAGTGATTTCTTGGTAATGAAGTATTCCAGTCATTTCTCCTCAAACTATGAGTAAAGACAAACTATTAAGCAGATTACAGATCCTCATGAAAGCTATCACCGAGCCTTGAGTTTAAAGTTTGTTGAATCTAGTACAATTACTTCTACCAACTCTGTATAAAGCAATACTACTATTGAAACTTTATTTTTACTTAAGGACAGTCATACCTCTAAATCCGTTTGTTTCATCATTGTTTTATTGTTTAATGACTGAAAAATTACCTGATCTTTTTTTATAAAAAAGTGATTTGAAACAAATCTATCTGCAGAAAGAAAAAAAAATGTAAGGATTCAAGGCCTGAAATAATTAAATATTTCTTATATCACTAAAAGGTATCATTTAAGAGGCTTCCCAACTTAAGGTATTTAAGCCTTTTCCTTATTCTTTATTTATTTTACTTTAATTCGATCTATTCAAGTTTCCATTCTCTTGCATTTGTTTCGGCTTGAATTGTTTTATAATATTTTATTTCTGTTTGACAGTTTAGTTTGAATAACTCACATATCTCCAATGTGAAAATTAAAACTGACCATAATGTTCATATAAACACTAAAACAATGGTTAATATAAATCGGTGACCACTTTGCTGTTTCTAATGATAAAGTTGTCCCTATGAATTATTTTATTATGCATATTTACATGAATCTTGACATCTTAGATCCAATTCTTCTCAATAAGGATGGATTAAATGCAGCTGGCTAAGACAAAGGAACTAAGTACTTTCATTTCTCAAAAGCACTTATTTGAACAACTTTCTTGAAGTCTCTGTATGAAGACTTTTCTGACTTGCTTATGATTTCAACTAAAATTTTAACTAAGATAAATTAAAATAGTTAAGCTTATAATAAATTACTTTATATACTATAATAAATAATAATAAATGTACTTCATATATTATTAAATAAATTTAAACACCTATATTTCCTCATTATTTAAATAAAATTGTTAAAGAGAAACAAGTGACCCAAAATGGAGTCACTTATGCTTAGCCCCATCAAGACTTAATACCTAACCTAACTGCAGTTTTGTTTTAGCCTCTCCCAGTAGAATTTTAAACCTATCAGTCTGGAATTTCCTGATCCATATTAGTGAAATAATCTGCCTGATAAGACCCCTGTACTTCCTGTTCCCTAAGGGAAGGTGATCTTGTCTGAAACAATCTGTTCTTTTACTTTTGCTAATACCTCTCGTCTCACCCTGTTTCTGCCTATAAAAGCCTTCCATTTTGTACAGCACCTCCCAGTGCCCTTCTACTTGCTAGATAGGATGCTGCCTGATTCATGAATTGCTGAATAAAGCTGATTAGATCTTCAAATTCACTCAGCTGAATTTTCTTAAACAAAATCTATTAACTTTTCAGCTTCTATTTGTTTTTATTTACATTTTCATTTGTTTTATAAATAATATTTATAGAATTTAATTATCAGTCTTATTAAATTACTTGTATGCAACTTGTAGTTCTTTCATTATAGTATTGTTAGGAATGTTTTTTGCATGTTCAAAAATATTTGTGTCCAAGCAACGTTTTAGCTGGTTAAAAATTTGGGGGCTCACTCTTTACATATTTAAGAATTTTGTAGGTAAATTTTCCTACTATCTTCTAAAAATGAATACTTTTTGTGACAAGTCTGAGACCAACCAAAAATCTTTAGGATCAACTTGAAATTTTTGGCCCAGATACTCCAGAGAGTCTTTTTCTGTATTTCAAACCTAATGTAATATGATATGTTTTAGTGTCAGTCATTTCATTTTAAACTGTCTTTAAACACATTTGGCCCTTTAAAACTATAAATTCAAATTTACATTCATTTCTGGAAACTTTTTAAAGTATATATTTGTATTAATTTTTTTTTATGTATGCAGTTGTTTTCTTTCAGGACATCAATTTTGTATTGGTTTATTCATTTGTTCAGCTGGCAATTAGCAATAATAAGGACTTACTGTTGTTGTGCACTAGGCACTGACTGTTCTAGACTCTGTTTTATAACCTTTTCTGTGTATGTATGTATGTGTGTGTGTATGTGTATATATATATATGTGTATATATATATACATATATATACACATGATGGAAAAACTTTTCACTACAGTCTTATTCAGTTCCACTTTTATTTCATTTCAGTTTGCTTTGCTTAATCAATTCTGTTCTCTGCATCCCTTACTCCTTCCATCAGTGCCTTTTTGTGCTACTCTCATTTTGGCTTCATTTCTGTAATTGTTTTATATATATCTTTCATGCCTTTCTTAATTTCCCTCTTCCAGTTCAGATTTTATCTTTGTACATCCTGAGATATTGAATTTTTCCCTTGACTTGTTGCACTGAGGCTTTTGATAGGCCTGGGTGAGTGGATGTTTCATGATAATAAGACAGATGTGATTACTTTCTGCTCATGCAATATTTTCCTGCTGGGTTTTCTCAGCCTGTATTTTTCTCCCTTTTTCTATTCCTGTATCATTGTATAGTCTGTACTGGTACATTTTCTTCATTATTCATCTTAAGTGAAGTATTTACTTCATTTGGACCATGGGGATGAGTTGCAGATTCTACTGCAGAAGAGCAGAGACCTTTTTGTCCTGATTTAGAGAAAGCTTGTTAGGGCAGAAATAGATATTTGTGTAAGCATGTGCATGTATGCATTTGTGTATTACATTATAAACCCCCTCCTCCTTTAATCTTGATAGTTACTGATTCAGATTAAGGGAAGACCTGAGAGCAAAAGAAATTGAGCCTTGTAGCCAGAGACCTTCAGAGAATTAATAACTAGGACAGTTGTCTTGGGAAGGAAAAAATCTATTTTGATAGGAAAAATAGGAATTTTTGTGTTATTAATGATAGTAATTTATGAATGCTA
Source organism: Balaenoptera physalus (assembly GCF_965194825.1). Lineage (NCBI taxonomy): Eukaryota > Metazoa > Chordata > Mammalia > Artiodactyla > Balaenopteridae > Balaenoptera > Balaenoptera physalus. The sequence continues at coordinate 56,220,147 of NC_138887.1, read as the reverse complement.
TGGATGTCTTTAATCCTTGTCACATGTAATAAATATCTTAAAGATATTTAATATACATATTAAAGATATTTAATAACCTACACTTCACCCTGGGACTTTTCTACTTTCTGATGGGTTCTAGAGTACATAAGAAAACCTATTTGGGGGAAATAACGGCAAGCCTACTAGTTTTAACACATATTGTTCTGGCTTCCCTTAGTAAGCCATTGGTTTTACTCATTCTTTGCCTTTTCTACACTTCTTACTTCCATTCTTTCATTGTTGGGTTGGCTTAGACTGTATTTTGTTGTTAAAGTATGCGAAGTCATTTTTTTGGCTGATTTTGGCCCCTGGCAGGATGATGGTTAGCTTGCACTTCCACATATCAATGGCACCTTTCTGAGAAAAATGAAGTAAGACTCAGAACAAGACCTACGCCTTTATATCCTAATATACACTAGTCTTTTAAAAATATTTCACATTCCTACCACTTCTATTTAACATAGTATCAAAAGTCCTACATAGCTATCAGGCAAAACACAAATAAAAGGCATCAAAACTGGAAGGGAAGAAGTAAAAGTGTCACTATTTGCAGATGACATCATACCATATATAGAAAACCCTAATGTCTCCACCAAAAGACTATTAGAACTGATAAATGAATTCAGTAAAGTTGCAGAATATAAGATTAATAAACAGAAATCTGTTGCTGTTCTATTCACTAATAATGAACTATCTGAGAGAGAAAGACAAAGAAACAATCCAGTTTAAAATTGCATCAAAAATTAAAAAACCCAGGAATAAACTTAACCAAGGAGGTGAAAGAAAGACCTGTACTCTGAAAAACTATGAAAAACTATAAAACACTGATGAAGGAAACTGCAGATATAAAGAAATGGAAAGATATCCCATTTTCAAGGACTGGAAAAACTAGTATTTTTAAATGTCCATACTACCCAAAGCAATATATAGATTTAATGCAATCCCTAACAAAATAGCCACGAAATTTTCCACAAAACTAGAATGATCCTAAAATTTATATGGAACCACAAAAGATCCTGAATAGCCAAAGCAATTTTGAGAAAAAAGAAAGTTGAAGGTGTTACACTTCCTTACTTCAGACTATGTTACAAAGCTATAGTACTGGCACAAAAACAGACACATAGGTCAATGGAACAGAAGAGAGAGCTCAGAAATAAACCCATGCACTTATGGTCAATTAATCTACAACAAAGGAAGCAAGCATATACAATGGGGAAAAGACACTCTCTTCAGTAAGTGGTGTTGGGAAAATTGGACAGCTACATGTAAAAGAATGAAGTTAGTACATTTTCTCATACCATATACAAAAATGAACACAAAATGGATTAAAGACCTAAACGTAAGATTGGAAACCATAAAACTCCTAGAAGAAAATGTAGGCAGAACACTCTTTGATATAAATTGCAGGAATATTTTTTTGGCTCTGTCTCCTTAATCAAAGGAAACAAAAATAAAAATAAACAAATGGGACCTAATTAAATATAAATGCTTTTTGCACAGCGAAGGAAACCATTGACAAAATGAATACACAACCTACTGAATGGGAGAAAACATTTGCATAGGATATGACCTATGACCAATAAGGGGTTAATACCCGAAATACATAAACAGATCATAGAACTCAATATCGAACAAACAACTCAATTAAAAAATGGGCAGCAGACCTGAATAGACATTTTTCCAAAGAAGACATACAGATGGCCAACAAGAAAATAAAAAGATGCTGAACACAACTAATCATCAGAGAAATGCAAATCAAAATGACAATGAGATCATCTCACACTGGTCAGAACGGCTATCATCAAAATGAACACAAATAACAAGTGTTGGTGAGGACATGGAAAAAAGAGAACCTTAGTACACTTGTGGTGGGAATGTAAATTGGTGCAACCACAGTGGAAAATAGCATGGCCATTCCTCAAAAAACTAAAAACAGAACTACCATATGATTCAGCAATTCCACTCCTGAGTATACATCCAAAGAAAAGAAAATACTAATTCTAAAAGATGTATGCACCCCAATGTTCATAACAGCATTATTTACAATAGCCAAGATATGGATGCGACCTAAGTGTCCATCAACAGATGAATGGATAAAGATGATGTGGTAAATATACACAATGGAATACAACTCAGCCATAAAAAAGAATGAAAATTTGCCATTTGCAACATGGATGGACCTACATGGTACTGTGCCTAGTGAAATAAGTCAGAGAGAGAAAGACAAATACTGTATACTATCACTTATATGTGGAATATAAAAAATACATGAATGCAGACGTCCCCTGCAGTCCAGAGGTTAACACTCCACGCTACTCTCAATGCAGGTGGCACAGGTTCGATCCCTGGTTGGGGAACTAAGATCCAACACGCTGCACAGTGTGACCAAAAAAACAACAAAAAAGAAATCTTAGGTATGGCCAAAAAATTAAGTAAAATAAATGAATGAATATAACAAAACAGAAATAGACTCACAGATACAGAGAACGAACTAGTGGTTACCAGTGGGGAGAGGGGAAGGGGAAGGGGCAATGTAGAGACAGGAGATTAAGAGATACAAACTACCATACGTAAAATAAATAAGCTACACGGATACATTATACAGTACAGGGAATATAGTCAGTATTTTATAATAACTTTAAATGGAATATAATCTATAAAAGTATTGAATCATTATGTTGTAATTAAAAAGTGAAAAAGTGGCTGAATAACAGGAATTTAATTGGATCAACCTAATCTTCAGGATAGATGTAAACTGTGCTGCTGAAAACGTTTGGAAATTCAAACTACTCTACTTCAACTCTCTGAAACCATTTCATGAACTAAAAGGAACAATCTGATAGCTCTTACATGGTAGACTTTTACATTATCTTCAGATAACATTAAGTACTTACTTTCTTTAAGGCAATGCTGTAGCAGCCTTAATCGTTAAGCTTTATCTATAATTATTAACCACAAATTTTCTGACAATATTTTAAATAGTTTTATACTTAATCCAATAATTAAATTAAGTTATACATATATTACTAAAGTATTGATAAATTCTTGAGGAAAAAGATGTATATATTGATTTATATGAGATTGCTCATAAAAATTATACTGAATCAAAAATAATTTATATGTATGTAATCATGGGAAGGCCACATGAATACATGGTATGAGAGATCGTGTCTTTATTATGCTCTTCACTTGCACATTTATATTACTACTTATAAGTGTACATTTTGCAATGTCTTGACATTTGTTAACTGTGAAAGGCTATGCCAGATATGCTTCAGTGGAAAATGCAAGTGCTTGCCCAGAAATATAAAAATGATGATGTCTCTTCTCCTAATAGTTACATATTTTTATTTCTGTTGATAAAAACAGACTTCAATATGCTTTCATATATGCATGCAAAATTCCCAGTTTGCAAAATCCGTTGCAATTATTGGTTTCTCGCTAGTAGGTAAAGAAATTGCTACCATCAAATCAGAAATATTTCCCTTTGTAACTTTCTGTCCTTGTTGTTGCACTATGGCTCCTATAAAAGGTTCTCTTTGTCACTTTCACTATGAATTGATACAATTTTCAAAAGAGAAAGTAATGAGAAGTCCATATAATAACCCTTCCTTGAGTCATGTACTCATGTACCACCACCACGTCCTTTCAGTGAAAAATCGGGCTGCAAACACTACCAATGTGTGTGGCAGTCTTTTCCAAATGTCTTTGCTCTTTCAGGAAATACTTGTAAATTGATTCAGCCCCAAACTGTTTCCACCTCTTCTCTGTTTCTTATTCGTGATTCGACTATGTCCCCAGGTTTGGTCTGTGGCTCTCATGTCCCGAAAGATTTGCAATTCCCCTTCATGGCCTTTGGCTTTAATTCTACCCACTAGATTTCTTGGCTTGCTACTACTTTTAAAAGGTATATACAGAAATTGACCTCTATGAGCCAGTCAATTAACCATAATCACCCAAAGAAGGAATTTCAGGAGTGGTTCCCATGTGCTTCCACCCACTGCCAAAGTTTTGATTTCTTTAGCCTTGCTCTGATTTCATTTCCTCCATTTCCCTCACCTCATACTTCCCTTTCCATCTCTCCTCCTCCTTCCTTTACTACAGTCTGCTCCAGAGCTATTTTTCTTTCTCAAGTGACACATTCCAGATGTGCCATCTAGGAGGTATAAGCAAATATGAAGCCCAGAAACCAGTCCTAGAGAAGAAAATCAAATGCAGCGAATGGAAGGAACTCCAATAAGCACAGATAGAAAGAGCACATGAGTACAGTGGATGTTTTGGTGATCTTCCCAGTTCCCACCTTTGAAGACTAAAGTTTTCATTCCTTTTTTTTTTTTTCAACTTTAACCATTACCTTCTTTCATGTATTTATTTTTATTTTTTTTAAACATCTTTATTGGAGTACAATTGCTTTACAATGTTGTCCTAGTTTCTGCTGTATAGTGGCTGGAAATACTGACAGCTGACAACAGCTGGGCAGGGAAGAACCTCTTAGGCCTACATCATAGCTTCTCCCAGGGAAGAAGATAACTGGTCAATCCAAGACAAAAAAGTTTCACCCTTTGTTTTAAGAATGATTCTCATGGGCCATTCCTGCTGTAGAGCTCTCCATGGGATCAGCTGAAGCCTTTTTGAGATTTAATTAAAATTCAATTCTTCCCAATCCAATTTCTTTTGTTCCCCCACCAATGTTGATACCAATGCATTTCCTGTAAACAAATCTCCATTTCAGAATTTTTTTTCCTAGGGAACTTGACTTGAAACTATAGGCTTTGGGGTCAGAGAAATCTGGGTTTGAAACCAAGCACTTTTAACTTGCTCTGTGACCTTGGGCTTTTTAGTTTCCTCAGCTTCTATCAACAAAAAATGGTAACATGAAGGCAATGGTATTGTATTTTATGAGAATGACGTCATGGACGTGTGTAACCTGACTATCTGAAAAAAATGACTTAAGTGAAAAACTAAATAATATATTTAAAACACATCATTTTGCAGAAGCAATTCTCAATAATTAAAAAAAAAAAATCCCTTTCTAACTTTAGAGAGGTTGAAGAAAATCAGAGGGCAATCAAACACATATATTGATAGTTAATTAAAAACAACTAATTACAATTTTTGGAATATAAGATAAGATAATCATCTCAGAATCAAAAAGATCTTCAGTTACTTTAACTGGACCAATAAACTAAAGCTAGACAAGCAGTTTGACACTGCTGAGTTATCTTTATTTTGACCAGGAAAGCTTACTCTTTGTTATCAGGCAGAATAACCCCTACCTTCCCCAAAGTTGTCCAATCTTTTTATGTCCTCACCCCCTGAATCTATGAATTTGTGACTCTACTTAATGAAAAGAGCTTTGCAGATATGATTAAATTTAGGACTTTGAGATGGGGAGATTATTCTGGATATCTGGGTGAGCTCACTATGATCACAAGAGTTCTTAAAAGTAGGAGGCAGAAGAACATCAAAGGGATATGTGACACTACAAAAGAGATTAGAAGATGTGATGTGAGAAGAACTCAGCCTGTCGTTGATGGATTTGAGATGGAGAAAGGGGGTTATGCTGGAAAAGTCATGGAAATGGATTCTTCTCTAGAGCCTACAGAAAGGAATGCAGCCCTGCCAATACCTTGTCCTTAACACAATGTGTCAAAAATGTCTGACCTAGAGAACTGCAAAATAATAAATAATAAAGCTTTGTGTTGTTTTAAGCCACTAGGTTTGAAGTAATTTATACAGTAGCAAGAGAAAACTAATACAACCTTCACGACTCATGGTAAGATTCTCAAGAAGTAAACCAGGTCTAGGTCTGTATGTAGGGACTAAGGTTGGGAAAACAGTGAAAGAACAACATAAATGACTGGACTAAAATATATTTGTTCTACGCCAATGGTTGAATAAAATCTGCATCATACTTTTCCCACTCTAAGCTTGTTTGGCCAGTTCCATTCTCTTGCCCTTCCAATGTGCCCTCTTCTCCCCACCTCCCTTTAAATTCACACATACACCAGAAAAGTGATGTTGTTCCCAGTCTATAAAACTATCACATGGAGGAACATCAGAAAAGTTTATTTCCCTACTTTTGTTTGTTACTTTACTTATTTTTGGGGGGGCTTAATATCAGCACCCAGTTAATTCAAATTAGCTCTTGATCTAGATTTTTAGCTCTTATCAACCCCTACCTAAGTTAACGTTTCTCTTCATATTTCTCCAGAAATAAGCATTGTTCTCACTTCCTTTTTGTTGTTGCTTATTCGTATCACAAAGAAAAACTATAATCTTAACTAACCACCTGTTGATCAATCACAATTAAAGAAATCTCTACGTTTGTATGTGATGTGAACATAAGACAAAGTTCTGGATAAGGAGGCAATATGCATAGGACTAAGTGAAGTCAGACAGACCTAAGTTCAGTTTTTGCTCCCCTGTTTGGTCAGTATCTGATGTCCAGAAGTTTATTTCAATGTCTAAGTCACAGTTATCTCTTCTGAAAAGCAGGATGCACTGACCCAACAGGGTGATTTTGAGTACAGTAAATGCAATTAAAGCACTGTGGCAACTAAATAGAAAAATAAACTTATAGTTTATTAATAAATGATTTTTAATTATTTTTTATTATAAGAATCAATGACATTAATAAATAATGCCTTGACAATGCTCCCAACATGATACTGAATGTCATATTGTCTTCAATGGTTTATTTGCTCATGTCCACATATTTTTCTAATTTATGCTATTTCCCTTGTGCAAGAAAAAAAGTGAAATTACTTGCTTTTATCAATTGGAACATTTAATTATGTTTGAAAATAATATTCAATTTTCTATTGTAAATCACGACAGAAAGCAAGTTTTGTGAATTTACTTATGAGAGCAATCTCTGAAAATGTATTCCAAGCTCCCAAGAATAAGGTATAGCTGTAAATTTTTGGCACATATTGTACTAATATTTCTTTTCCGGAAATACAGGGCAAATGAGTATTGTTATTGATTATGATTTAGAAAAATATCAAAGAAAAGATCAACAGAAATTATCAGTGTTCTTCAGGCAGAGAGTATTTCAAATGGAAGTTAATGCCTAACTGTCCCCATTACATGTATTAGCATATTATTTAGAAATTGCAGAATTTAAAATATTAATTCCCAATACCAATCATTATTTCCTATTTATTTTTAATAGTACTGAATGTTTAACTCTGAGCAAAGACCATTATAAAATAAATGGAAGCTAAAAATGAAATTCATCAAACTAATATTTATTACAATAGTTGGATTTATTTAGCAACAGAATGGATATCACACCTCCTGTTTGGCTGAGGACTAAGAATTCTTGCTCCCTGTCTTCATAGGCATTTCTGACTCCTTGGATAGTTACATTGGCATGTCATCCACTTGGGGAAAGGGTGCCATAAAGCCCTGACCGCTCTCTAGCCTTCTGTCAGAGAGGCCACCCTTTTTAAAAAAAAACAGTGTTTTGTTTTTAAACTAAGTTTTTCATTTCACTCAGTGACTTCCTAGTGATTCATCTGCAAGTTGTGTACCTATTTCTACAATAAAATTCATTTAAGGTAGTCTTGCCTTAGCTCAAACTCTAGGAGGCTGACCTTTGTTTTAAGTAGAGGGTTTGCAGTATTATATTATAAAAAGTACTGGAAAACAAAAAAGCGAGCATAATCTTTGAAAATATTTAATGGAATCTCAGAGTGAAATTACTTAAGTGAACTATTAACAACTATATCATTGTTAAAATGCTTTCACAGAATTTACTAAGACAACTAATTTCACCTTCCTTGATGAACTTAACTCAATTTGCATGTAGGCTTTTCTATCTCTTTTCTGATTTTCTTTTTGCTTATTTGTGTGTTTCTGCAGTAAAGAACTGCAACCTCAGCAAACCATAAATTTCACTTTTATACACAAAACACTTTTCTGGGAACCAAGACACTATGATTTATGGAGATGCATTTCATTTTTAAATATACAAGGGAGCTGAAACGATAACAACAGAAAAAAAACCCTTATATTAAGACCCAGAAAAAGTGATTGTAATTAAAAATTAAGCTGGATTGATTGATTCAGTAACCAAATCCATGAGAGTAGAGAATCAATTTTTACATTACTCAAGTATTGCAGAATTAACATAATGACTTTGATAATCCTAAAACTATTCATACTGTAAAAAAAAATAGTAAAAAAACTATTTTATACTGATTTCGAGTTCTCTTCACATTTACTGGTTTCTGGATTAGAGAAGTAAAATTTAGTTTAAGCTGAGGAGCAATATTGACTCTACAGAAAATATGTTCCACTCTTAAAAGTATGCTAAACATCTTCCTTAAAGTTTCTCATTAGAAATTATTTACTTAGCAAATGTGACTGCACATGCCAGCTTTCTTTAACTGATTTATTATTTTGATTGCGTATCTCCCAAATACGTTTTCAACTAAGATAATTATGTTAATTGGCATCTTTAAAGGGAATCTTCAAGACAGAATTGTCTTTAAGGTAATCTCTGGGGAGTTAAAATATTTTCAACAATTTATCATGAGATTTTCAAAAGTTAATTCACAACTTACTCTATAACGCCCCAAATTGCTCCTAGCATTCTCCTTTAAGCCCTTCTTAGGAAATAAGAAGATTGTGCCTTAGAGAATTCTAGGGAAAGCATTTTAAAGGCAGAATTTATTGGCCTTTAAGTAACTGAAAAATAAGACAAAGAAATTGAAGCTAAGAGTTTAATATTTTCCCCTCAGCATAGGAAAGATGAAATTACAAAATTAAATCTTTTATTGCAAGATACCAAAATGACTAAAACCATTAATACGTGATAGTACCTAGATGGCAAAGCCTTATTATCAAGCCTGAAGTTTGTGAAGTTTTTAAGTATTTTATTCTTTAAGTATGTACCTAAATGAAATAGAAACTCAGGGATACTAGGACAAATTAATTCAAACTTGACAGATTGCTGATCCAACTTGTCAGTCTAACACTAGAAGAGCCAGGATTAAGAAAACGGGGTTCAAGCTCTCTGCCTTGGTATCAGGTTGTACCCTGTCATTGCTGCTTAGTGAGCCTGATGGAGTCACATTAGTAAGTCAAGACAGCGAAGGCAGTCTTTTTTTTTTTTTTTTTAAACAGTCTAACCAAACATGTGACATTTGGAAGAGGACTTAGTAGAGAAACCATCAAAACACTGTGTTATTTTTGTATTAATGTTTTAAAAAGCAAAAAAAAAGTAAATGCAGACTCTCTTATTAAAGGGATACTATCAAGGGATACTATTAAAGGGATACTATCAACGGATACTATCAAAGGGATACTATCAAGCTAGACTTATGTGTTACTGAGAACAATTTACTACCCAAACCCATTATACAGTTAACATAGTAATTTAGATAAAAACCAAAGTGTAGTGAATCTTGCTTCCTGGAGTGACAGAGGTTGGGGCATGCGTGAGATTTCAATGAACTACACTTAGAAGTGGCCATGAATTATAGATGACAGCATAGTTAGATGCATTATTTTATCTCAAATTAGAGCTGACATTGTGAAGCAAGATGTCCTTCTAGCAATCTAAGTAAGTGTTGGCAGCAAGAATAGGTTTCAATCTAGAAATATATTCCTTAAAGAAACAGACAATTAAGTATCACCTAATTATCTTCTCTATAGCTTTTGAAAGGTTAACACTTCCATGTTCTAAAATCTAAGTAATGAGAAAAAAATACAGTGACCTGAATATACTCTCTAACCTTTAACAATTTCTAGGATTTTTAAAACATTTCAAATCCTATAATGATGAAGAAATTACATAATAGTAGGGAAAGCCTTACTATCTTTTTTTTTTTTAATCCAGGCTCTTTCCAAGGCAAGAGTGCCTTATATTTCACTGAAAACATAGCCAGATGAGACTTCTCCCACTAAAGTGTGTTTAAGGGAAACAAATATGAAAGGGGGGGGGTGTGGTTTTCCTAAGGTAGGCTTGCTTTTATTACATGTACTTATATCCAAACTGCCTCTTTATATTTATTCTTCATAACACTCATTCCTGGTATAAGCTGATGTACTGTTAATATTACTCCTACTTCAGTAGAGAAGAAAATGAGGTTTTTACGGCATTTGCAAATGTTTGTTAAAGAAGAATTTCAATATAAAGGCAATAAATATTTTTATTTCTATTGAAAGATTATCACAGAATATTTCAGATATAAAATGATAAATGAAAATAATATGAAAATACCTGTGTTCTCCTCACATAGTTCCCCTCGTCTCTCCACAAAGATAACCACTTTCTTTAGTTTGGCATTTGTCATTTCCATGAATTATGCTATCTCTATACATGTATGAATCTCTAAAACATACAAAAAATTTTGCAAGTTTTAAAACTTTTCTGAAAATGTTATCAGAGATATGTATTTTTCTGTACTTTGCTATTTTAAATCCAGCACTGGGGTTTGTGAGATATATTCAGGTTGACAGATGTAACTCAAATTCTTTCATTATCATTGCTGAATGATATTCCATTGTTCGAATTTGTTACCACAGTTTACTTATTGACCTACTGTTAATGGCACAGTAGGATGACTCGAATTTATCTTGCAAGTATAAACAATGCAAAGAGTGACATTTTAAAATAAGTCTCATGGTATACATATGTGAGAATTTCTCTAGAAAACATAGCTAGGAACAGAAGTTCTGGGTCTTAGCATATGCACATCTTTAACTTTATATCTAACTGAAAAACTACTCTTCAAAGTGTTTCTATCAACAAAAACATGATAGGCAGTGTTTAAGATTTGCCTTTGCTCCTCATGCATGCCAACACTTGGTATTGTCAGACTTTTAATTTTAATTATTCTGATAGCTATAAAATGGTAGCTTTTCATTTCCTTTTTCTTAATTGAAATCAATTGAATAGTTTTTCTTGTGTTTACTGGTATTCATTTTTCCTCTTTTAGAAATGCTGTTTTCATATCTTCTGCTCATTTTAATTAAAAAAACTCACTTTTCTGTTTATAACCACAGAAAGCCTCTTCATATTCTAAATAATAATCCTTTGTCAGTTATAGACATTACAATTATTTTCTCCCTAGATGCAGCTTATCTTTTGAGGTTATTTCATACACAGAAGTTTTCAACTTTTATGAAGTCAATTTTATTAACTTTAAACTTTTTAAAAGTTTTGTGATATGAAAGAGAGATCTGATTTACTTTTTTTCAAAATAGATTAAAAATCTCAAAATACAATTTAAATAATCTCCTCTGATTTACAGTGCTATTTCTGTCATATATCATGCTTTCCTATGGAGGGGGCGTGTTTCCAGCCACTCCTTTCTAATAGTATTTTTCTATGCTTGCATCAATGCCACGTTCTGTATTGCCTTAATTATCACAGCTTCATCATACATATTGGTATTTGGTAAGAAAAACTCTCGAACTCTGTCTTGATTGTTTTTAAACATTTGCCTTCCACATACATTTTAAGATAAGCTTGCCCAGTTCCTTTCAAAAAATACTCTTTTAGGATTATAAATGAATTAAAAATTGAGGAGAACTGACATTTTGATGATAGTGTTCTTATTAATGAATAGGGTTTTAACACCTTTCCATAAATGCATCATTGTTTTGTTCTTGAAGGTCTTATGCAACTTTGTTAGATTTATTCCAATGTAATTTGTATTTTCTGGCATATTTGTAAATAGGACCTAATTCTCTTTCCTTTCAATTATATATGATAACTACCTGTTAAATATCAGATGGCTCATATTATTTCTAATAATTTGAATGTAGACTATTTAATGTTTTCCAGAGTCATGTATATGACAGATGACAAATAAGGACATTCTAGTTTCTTCTTTCCCAGTCATAATAAATTTTGTTTTGTTTTACTTCATGTTTTTGACTTACTGATCTACTGATAAGTTCCAGTACAGTGTTCTACAGAAATAATTAGACTGTAAGCATCTTTGTATCATTCCTCAATCATAAGGATATACCTTCAATTTTCATCATTATGTATCAGGCTTGTTAAATTTTCTAATATTTATTCTTCATCTTTTACTCCCAGTTGCTAAGAATTTTAATTAGTAGATACTTAATTTTATTTACTGCCTTTCTTTTTTCATTTTAATGAGCTATTTAATAAATTATTTTAAAACATGTTCACTTTTGATATATGTCTACTACAATATCCTAATTTTGAACTGTTCTTGTATTCTTGGGATAATCCAACTTGATTATGATGTAGTTGATATTTTAAAACATATTTGTTTTAGGATTTGATTTCCATGTATTTTCTTAGAATTTTACATCTATGTTAATATTTGAAATTAGATTTAATTTTGCTTTCTCATCCTGTCTTAGATTATGTTTATCAATATGTTCAAACATAAAGTGAATGGGTAAGAGTTTCCTCTCATATACCCTCTAGTTGGTATGCATGCTATTTAAATTAACACTTCCTTGAGTATTTATTCAGTTGTTTTAAAAAACATCAGTGAATGAAGGGTGTATTAATTTTTAACTACTGATTTAATTTCTTTATTTTATGTCTAATAAATTTTCTTTGGTTAACAGTTTCAAAAATTGTATTATTCTTGCAAATTGTTCTTTTCTTCAAATGCACTGTAATAAAGTTCTTTACTATAATATTATTTTATATTCATTATTTTTATTTCTGCATTTTAATTCTCTTATAAAATTCCTGAAATTCTTTATTATTTCTTTTTTTTAAAAAATTAGTTAATTAATTTATTTATTTTTGGGTGTGTTGGGTCTTTGTTTCTGTGCGAGGGCTTTCTCTAGTTGCGGCGAGCGGGGGGCCACTCTTCATCGTGGTGCATGGGCCTCTCACTGTCACGGCCTCTCTTGCTGTGGAGCACAGGCTCCAGACGTGCAGGCTCAGTAGTTGTGGCTCACGGGCCTAGTTGCTCCGCGGCATGTGGGATCTTCCCAGACCAGGGCTCGAACCCGTGTCCCCTGCATTGGCAGGCAGATTCTCAACCACTGCGCCACCAGGGAAGCCCTCTTTATTATTTCTGTGTGACCTATCTTGCTAGAATTTTTGTCTTTTCCATAAGCAAATATTTAACTTTTTTTTGAATTTAGGTTTTGTTCTATATCTTTAATACCATCTCTTACAAATATTTTAAGATATCTTCAAATTTATTTGAGTGTATTCTAACTTTTTAACTTAAATGATTGGCTCATTAATTTTTTGCCTTTTTTTCCCCTAAAATAAGCATTTACAGCTCTAACTTTCCTTTAATTACACAGTAACTCTATCACAAAAGTTTTAATATATATTTTCATTATGCTTCATTTCTAAATATTTTCTACTGTCCATATGACTACTTTCTTTGATCTATAATTTATGCGTAAGTTTGAATTTCTAAATAAGGGTTTTACATATTTTCTTTCTGTTCTATATGGTAATTGATTTCGATGATTAACTTTTTGTATGAAAATAGTTTACATGATAATGATTCTTGAAAACATAGCATCATTTACATATTGGTCAATTTGATTAAACACAAATTACCAATCCCTGTTTTGTATCTGTCAAATTTAAAATGATATGTTGGATATGCCTTTGTGTCTTCTATTTTTATCGCCTTTTCTAGGGATCTTTTACAAATCCTGTTACCTTCCTTTGCTTTACTTGACATTTATTTCCTTATTTTTTCCTTTACTGGTTTGGAAGTAGGGTTCTACTTCTAAAGCATACGGTAAACTTAGAACCTTTAAATCCCATCATTTCTCTCTCAACTCACACGTTTGAATTATACTTTGTTGTCTACCTCTCTGTTAGACATTACTGATTTATTCATCCAATGCTTATTTAGATGTGTCTACTTTTATACAAATTTCTTTTCTTCTCATATGCTAAATCTTTTATTCTGAGAATAAATTAAATTGAGAACTTCCTGAAATGAAAGTTTATGCAGATAAGCTCTCTTATCTTTTGTAAAAACATGTTTTCATGTGCTTTCTGGTGCCAAAATGTTAAGTCAGCTGATTTTCAAATCATGGGTTGACGATTACTTTCTCAGAAATGTGAAGACATTGTGCAGTACTCTGGCTTTTACTGTTGATGTTGAATAATCAAGTGTCCCTTGTGTGGTGTTCTTTTGAAGATAATTTCTCCTTTCTCTCTGGCACTTTTAAGGTTCTCTCATTCTCTCTGTTTCTCTTTCTCTGGTACTCTGTAGTTTTAACTAAGATGAATCTGGATGTTTTGTTTCTTTCTTTGTTTTTGTGTTGTCATTATCCTGCAAAGAATTTATGATTTCTGGATTCAGAATTTATGTTCTTTGTTAATTCCACAAAATGTTTTTGCACTATCATTACTAATATTAGTTCTCTCACCTCTTTATTATCTACTTCTAGAATCCAATCACATGCTTCTCTAGTTAACATTTAATTATCTCTCATTTTTAAAATCTGTTTCCCCGTGTGTTGTTCTATCTTCCATTTCACTAATACTATCTTCAGCTGTGTTCTAATATGCTTATTAATCCTCCATTGAGAATTCTTTTTCAAATTTCAATAATCATATTTTACATTTATAGACATTGCATTTAGTTTGTTTTCCAGACTGATTGGTATTTTTTTAAATAATCATGTTTCTTTCTCAAGTTTTTATTTTTTTTAATTGTTAACCTTTAAAAAATACTTTTAATTTCTGCTAATTTTAGTATTATACCTTTTGGGAGTTTTTTTTCTTTTGGTATAAATCTGCTTCGTTCTGTTTCTTCTGTCTTTTGTTCATGACAATTTATATTCTCAATCACTTTTAAATTTTCTCTTGTGACTTCTTATTCATTGAGGCTTCTTCTTATTTTATGCGTGGGAACTGTACAAGTCCTACGTTGAGAGTTAATGTCTCCAGGTAGAATTTGCTTTTGGCTCTGCAAGGTAACCAGTGGTGATATCAACCCAGAATTACTTTAAATTCTCACCTTGGGTTTTTTTCATACCTCCAGAGATAACAGAAATTTCAGTTCCAAATTTGCAGGAAGTTCAGTCTGTGGTTTTTACTTCTACATGAATTTTTTACTGTACCAACTTTGCGTCCAGGCTGAAACAAGTATCTTTTATCATTTCTTCTTGCCGAGGATGGATTTTTCTTTCAACTCTGTCTTTTCATTCAGTTTAGAGCATTTCAAATGCTTAGCTTTGTGTGAAGGTAACCTTCTAACACCAAATTAAAGGGGCTGAGGATCTTGTCTTATGACCCCAATGGAACAGATAAAACGAAATATTTGAGAAAACTAAATTCTGTAGACATGCCCAAAGCAGCTTTGCTTCCAGTTAAACTTAGATCACCAATTTTCCTCTCTCAGTTTTTTTTGTTTTTAAACAATGGACTTTAAGGCTTTATCTGGTGTTATTTTATAAATTTTTATTTATTTATTTATGGCTGTGTTGGGTCTTTCGTTTCCGTGCGAGGGCTTTCTCTAGTTGTGGCAAGCGGGGGCCACTCTTCATCGCGGTGTGCAGGCCTTTCACCGTCGCGGCCTCTCTTGTTGCAGAGCACAGGCTCCAGATGCGCAGGCTCAGTAATTGTGGCTCACGGGCCCAGTTGCCCCGTGGCATGTGGGATCTTCCCAGACCAGGGCTCGAACCCGTGTCCCCTGCATTGGCAGGCAGATTCTCAACCACTGCGCCACCAGGGAAGCCCCCTTTTTCTCAGTTTTTGAACGCTGAGAAATTCCCTCTTACTTGCAACATAGCCATGCATTTATATTTTGCATTTTATCATAGTTAGGCATTTATATTTTACCCAGCATTTTTAAGTGTTTGGTTTGAGGGTTTTCAGGACATCTATCCACCACAATGCCAAGAAATAAAAGACTATATTTAATTATTTGCATTTTTGACTTTGGAAAAGAAGTTTATAAACATTGGTTATTATATCATTATTAAAATAATAATTATTATAAATAATAATTATTATATTATTAAAATAATTATAAAATAATTATACTTTATACATATAATTAAAAATCACCTCGTTCACTGCAAATACTCTCATTTATATGCATATATGTTTGATGATGATGTCAACAATTTTGGTTATCATACTGCCAAATTTTATAAATCCTTTTTATAGCTACAACTGTAGCAATTTGATAATAATGGTTCTCAACAATATTCATAATGATTACTCATCTGTAAGATGTAATAAAGTCACATGAGATTTTTAAGTTTTCCATCCCCAAAATTTCTAAATTTTTGTGTCAGATTTTGATATTGTATATGGTAGTTATAATTTTTACTATTATTCAGTTGGAATGTATTAGTACTATTTTTTTCTTACTGATAATTTTATACTATTTTTCTTAGTAAAACTTAAATGTTATAGCAATATCATGTGTGACAAAAAGATAAGGTATGTGTTCATTAACAACATTATAGCATGGTTGCCAAATGCATACACTTTGAAGATGGATAGACTTTAAAGATGGATAGATAAGAATTCAGATGTTGTATCCAACAATACAAGTTTTACAACTTACCCGACCTCTCTTACCTTCAGTTCCTAATCTGGAAAATTTGGACAGTAAATATTGTAGCATTAAGTGCTAAAGTAACAACAACAATAACAACAACAACAACAAAATAGATAACACTGGACATTTACTGAACACTGCACTATTTGATATTGGTCAGACATTTTCATCTTCACAGGAGACTACAAAGGAGGTCCTATTGTTACTCCCACTTTACAAATATATATGATGCATGTAAAGCCCTTAGCCTAATACTTACTACATTATAAATGCCCCAACAAATAATATTTGTTATTCTTATGTATTATTACAGCTAGTATTTCTAAGTTTAAATTTCTACAATTTCCAAATAAACTCATGAATACTGTGTTCTTAGGAGTGCTATTTAAAAAGGCATAAACATAATAAATATTATCATATCTGAAATGCCCTAAACCACCACTGAATATACCTGTTTATTCCCTGTAGCAAATTCATTTGAGAAATACAATAATTAACTCTTTGGTTACTAAATTAAAAATGTTTCTTTTCTAATTAATGAGTGATAGAGACATGGCATTAATCCTTAATCTATTTCAGACTATCTATCAGTACTACTATTGTCTCCCACACCTCTGTCATTTGTATACTTTTAATTCTTCCTTTACTAGCCATCATGATGGTTGCTTTCTCTGCCTATAAGATCCAAGACTAATTTCTTTTCTGATCATTATGGTTACCTGATACCAATTCCTAGGTTTTCTTACACTAACAAAAAAATGAATAGCAGAGTACATTTTGAAGGTCAAAATAATAAAAATCAAGGAGAGAAGTTAAGGCTAATCTTATTTTTCTAAAGGATAGGGTCTATAAATTAGGATGATTTTTATAAAAAGTATCATCTCATATTTTCCATGTTATAAATGAAAAAGGACTGTATTTATTGTTTTTCCTTCACTGAATGAGTTTAAAATACTGTAAAACATATCAAAACAAATACATATCTATTGGTTATAAAATGAAGGTATTTAAATTACAAAACATGGAAGACAAAAGAAAATAAAATTTTAATTAGAAAGATTGACTAATACATAGGATCACACATGTGAAGAATTTAAAAACTTATCATAGAAAACAAAGCAACTATCAACAGTCACTCACAATGCTAATCCTTGAATGATTCCTTACTTTAAGATCATATAATCATGTAAACTACACTGGATCTTCATCAAGAGGACTATTTTCAGGGAATTGTCCAAAGATAAATGAGCATTTAGAATGCTCATCAGAAGTTATTATGGCCAATTTAATAAAAAATTCATTAAACATTTCCAGGAAAAATTTGTGAGGGCAAATTTTAGCAACATCTTTTAGCAGGTGACTATTCTGTACAGACATTTAATAGGAAAGAAAATTGGGAAAAAGTTTCCAAGTACTAATGCCCCAGTTGTACAAAAACTCTGTTTAACATCAACTCATTACCTACTGTAAAATCATTTCAGAGAAAATAGTTCTTAAAAATTTGAACTAATCTTTTCCCTAGCTTGTTTCTTAATTCTTGCTGTTTTTCTTTGTGGTACCTTGTCATGATGTGTCTTTTAAAACCTGCATGTCGGGCTTCCCTGGTGGCACAGTGGTTAAGAGCCTGCCTGCCAACGCAGGGGACACGGGTTCGAGCCCTGGTCTGGGAAGATCCCACATGCCGCGGAGCAACTAAGCCCGTGTGCCACAACTACTGAGCCTGCGCTCTAGAGCCCGCGAGCCACAACTACTGAAGCCCGTGCGCCTACAGCCCGTGCTCTGCAACAAGATAAGCCACCACAATGAGAAGCCCACACACTGCAACGAAGAGTAACCTCCACTTACTGCAAGTAGAGAAAGCCAGCGCGCAGCAGCAAAGACCCAACGCAGCCAAAAATAAATAAATAAATTAAAAAACAAAAAAACCCCTGCATGTCTTCTAGGATGACAAACTGTTAAGAAAATAAAGAAGTAAATCCTCTGATCTCTTAACTTCCTGTATCTTCACAATATATTTTGGATACACTGTCTCAAAGACTGCCCAC
Organism: Balaenoptera physalus; assembly: GCF_965194825.1. Taxonomy (NCBI): domain Eukaryota; kingdom Metazoa; phylum Chordata; class Mammalia; order Artiodactyla; family Balaenopteridae; genus Balaenoptera; species Balaenoptera physalus. Next base: position 56,201,573 of record NC_138887.1, on the reverse strand, counting down.
ATTCCATTGCATTATTATGTGCAAGGTGAAATTAGTAATCATTATTAAAGCAAAAGTTGATCTATACTGAAAAAAAAAATCCAAGTAGAAATATCCCGATTTTGCTATAGTCTTTTTTCTTAATTTGTCAACCATATTTCTTTTTATTTTTCCAAATTATTTAACGATGTTTTACTAGGACACACAAAATTCAGAAATATACTTAAATAAGAAGAACCAGCACAAAGGAAATAATGGAGAGAAGGCCATAATAATGGAGCCCAAAATGAGGTTAAAATGCATGAATTTTGGCTTTAATTAACTGTGATTACAAGACTAGATAAATCATTTTTTATCTTAAAAGGTGGAACCTGTTTCCAAGGATCATAAAGAGAACCCTGCATCTTAAAAGGTAAAGTATCCCTAATGACATATATACATTAAACACAGCCACAAGCTTCATGTTTCTTATAAACCAAGGCATCTATCAAAATGCTATTTTTTTTTGGTTAGAATTGTGATTTTCCAAAAAAGCAAGTCCTAAAAGTAATGCCTTCTGTGAAACTCAACTACTTTTTGCTGCAGAAATTCCCTAGAGTTCAAAGTCCTATCAGAAGAGGATGTCTACACTGAATTGTTGAGGCTTTTTTTCTTTTTACTTTTAAGTTAAACTTCAATCACCATAATTTGTAACATGAGGAAAAGTCATGTTTCACTGACTTCCTTGGCTGTTTAGCCTGTCTTTTATACACATCAAAACCAAAATTGTCTCCAAACACTTCTAGCAATCTCCTGTTTAGTAAAGGAATAGGGTCTCTCCATACTTCATGAAAGGATTCCCTTTGAAGTCAGTTTGTGCTCTAAAAGGCATGGAGAAAATCCTGTCAACAGTGGACCCAAGAGCGATACGCACTTTTTGTGTTTTGAAAAGCTCAACTAATGTTCCACTCAAACAAAATGTGTTCTTTTCTAGGACAGTTATTTGTACATCCTTAAAACCACTTCTAAGATCCTCATCAAACCTTCCTGAGAACTTAGGTAAATTGGTTTACTTAGTTTTCTATCAGCTGCTCTATTAACTCCTTAAGAGTGATACAATAGGGAAAAGAGGTATAGTTTTCTTTAATAGAAACTTGCTTTGTTAGCTTTTACACACTCCACATATTACTTTAACACATGGCATGCAGCCAGAAACTGAGTGTTATCATGAATGCCAATTTAAAAAACAATTCAACTAAACATTGACAAATGATCAGATCTTTGACTAATGCTATATACAATAAATTATGATAAAACACCAACTTCTATTCCATGTGTTCTAAGAGCTTTCTATATTTCTCTCTTACCCAGCTTACCATTTGCTCAATTTGTATCTAAGGACACATGTGAAGTCCCTCCTCCAGGGTTCTGGGTAAGAATTTGTCCAAGGACATGTAGAGGGTCAAATAAAAACAAGCTCATAGATATCATCTCACAAAGGTCAGAATGGCCATCACCAAAAAGTCTACAAACAATAAATGCTGGAGAGGTTGCAGAGAAAAGGGAACCTTCCTACACTGTTGGTGGGAACGCAAATTGGTGCAGCCACTATGGAAAACAGTATGGAGGTTCCTTCAAAAACTAAAAACAGAGCCACCATATGATCCAGCAATCCCACTCCTGGGCATATATCCAGAGAATATTCTAATTAAAAAAGATACATGCACCCCCAATGTTCATAGCAGCACTATTACAATAGCCAAGACATGGAAGCAACCTAAGTGTTCATCGACAGATGAGTGGATAAAGATGTGGTATATTTATACAAGGGAATATTGTTCAGTCATAGAAAAGAATGTTGCAGCAACATGGACGGACCTAGAGATTATCATACTAAATGAAGTCAGACACAGAAAGACAAATATATGGTATCACTTATATGTGGAATCTAACAAAATGATACAAATGAGCTTATTTACAAAACAGAAACAGACTCATGGACACAGAAAACAAACTTATGGTTACCAAAGGGGAAAAGTTGGGGGAAGGATAAATTAAGAGTTTGGGATTAGCAGATACACACTACTATGTATAAAATAGATAAGTAACAAGGATCTACTGTACAACAAGGGAACTATATTTAATACCTTGTAATAAACTATAATGGAAAAGAATCTGAAATATACATGTATATTGATGTATATAAAACTGAATCACTTTGCTGTACACCAGAAACTAATGAGATGGAGCAGGACCCTGTAAGGGCCCTCCCTGGTACAAATTCTGTCCATGTCCCCTGTTTCTTGTCTGTAGAAAATAGCTTTCATTCAGCCCCCTTGACCTTTCCTGCATTCTAAAGAGCAGATTCAAACAGTTGCTAATCAGGGAAGGGAGGAAATGCAGAAAGAAAGGAGGAGCAGTCAATTACAGCCTTGGGGCAGGGTCCTAGTTCCTCCTGAAGGAATATACATAAGGTTATCTTTGAGCTCTTCTGTAGGAACTAAGGCCCCCACCCTGGTGGAAGATGGTAACTGCAAGCTGAACACAGTGAACACAAGATTCCTGGAACACTACCCTGTTACCTCACCACCAGCCAATCAGAAGAAAGTGACACACCCTGCAGCCCTCACACCAAATTTTGCCATAAGAAACTTCTCCCTGAAAACCATAAGGGAGTTCAGGGTTCTTGAGCACAAGACACCTATTCTCCTTGCTTGGCCCTGCAATAAACCTTTCTCTGCTCCAAGCTCCAACGTTTTGGTTTGTTTGGCCTCACTGTGTGTGGGGCACACAAACTTGGGTTCAGTAACACTAACACAACATTGTAAATCAACTATACTTAAATTAAAAAAAAAAAGAAAAAAAAAGCTCATAAATTTGGCCTCATTAATGCCAGGCTCAATTCTAAAAGCTTCCAAAATGTGGATCATGGGTCGGGTACATCAATATATTACAATGGGTCTGAAAATTCACATATGCAGAAAAACAATTGTAGAAATACTATGTTGCACCTATATACACTGATAATTTTCAGAGATATTTATTTTAATTAGAGTATAAGATGCACTCATTTTAAAGCATTGGTATATTTATGTTACTTTGTATAACTTTATATTTTCTCAGTCATTGGGTACTAAAAGTACAACTACCAACACATCCAGCTCTCAGACTTGAAATATTGAAAACTCTTCTAGATATGAACAGACCTGTGCTGATAATCATGCAATGGCTACCACAGCTGCTTCTGTCATAGCACACCCACTGGCATTCTAGAAGATAAAACCCATTAGCTGTTTCTAAGCTTCTCTGTGTATTAGAACATTTCCCTGACTTTGGTCATCTCAAGCAACACTAATTCTGTGCCTTCACTGGAAATTTTAAACTATGTATCTGATTTTTAGTAGGCTCTTGACTAAAGAGATATTATCTAAAGCCTGACAGAGTGCCACTGAAATTCCAAGAAACTTAGACCATCTAATCTCTTTAAAACACAAGAAATCCCTTTGTTGGATACTCCAATTTATGCATGCATTTACTTATCTGCTTATTCATTTCCTCATTCACCATATACTTAGGAGCACCTTTTGGGTGCAAGGATATACACTAAGTGTTGATGCTATGCTCTTTAAGAATTTAGCAACTTAGCTGGAGAGATACTATGAATTACAGAAACAACTTAGTAACAACTTAATGTTTTTATATGTGTAGTTTAGGCTATTAGTGTTGGAGGAATTTGGAAGGGGAAGATCACATAGGAAGAGTGTGAAAAAGAAAACCATTATACAGGAGATGGGTTAAAGGAGACATGTGAATGTTGTGCCTGATGTAATATATAGCTTGTGGGTGGATATGGGTGTAGTATTGGAATGCTGATCAGCATCCTAGTTTGAGGAAGCTACAGGTTAAAAGGTGCAAGCAAGAAAATACAAAAGGAATGGAATACTGACACTAGAATGCTTGCCTGTGGAAACAAGGTTGGTTAAGACAGGAAAATCAAACACAGTTGAAAAGACCTTGAATGCCTTACTAAGAATTCTGAACTTTCTGTTATGCAACAGGGAATCCTAAAGTTTTCTGAGCATGATCATGACCTTTAGCTAAACACTTACAGTACACTTGTGAGGTGTCCAGCATTGTTTAAAATCGTTTGCAAATAATAACACATGTATTCTTCACAATGAAACCGAGTAGGACCCTGGGCACAGAAGCCTTTTTCTGTGTGCCCCCCGTTTCTTGTTTGTAGAAAATAGGCTTCAGCCTCCATTATCTTCCCTGAGTTCCAAGGGGCAGGTTCAAACAGTTACTAATCAGGGAAGGGAGGGGATGGAGAGACAATGGAGGAGCAGCCAAGAAACAACCGTGCAGCCTTGGGGCAGGGTCCCGGGTTCCTCTGCAAGGAATATACATAACAATACCTTTGAGCTCTTCCACAGAACTAAAACCCCCAACAAATGGAAGACATTAACTACTTGATGAAGCCTTCTTCATTCCAGAGAGAAGGTCACACTTTGATAACCCTGAAAATCACAGAAGCTCATCAGGAGACAACCCGAGTCCAGATTAGACGAATGCAGGCCCTGAACACACCCTGATCCTTATGAGCAACCCTGCCCTCCAGCCACTGCTATAAAACTCCTCACCAAATCGCCCCCAGGTTGGGACACACAGTTTTTGACGGCACAAGCCCTCTGCGTCCCCCTTTGCCTGGCAAAGCAATAAACGTATCCTTTTATACTTCACTCGAAACTCTGTCTCCGAGATTTGATTCGGCACTGGGGCACAGAGGCCGAGTTTTCCGCATCAATAACAACTCTGGGGCTTCCCTGGTGGTGCAGTGGTTGAGAATCCGCCTGCCAATGCAGGGGACACGGTTTCGAGCCCTGTTCTGGGAAGACCCCACATGCCACAGAGCAACTAGGCCCGTGAGCCACAACTACTGAGCCTGCACGTCTGGAGCCTGTGCTCCGCAACGAGAGGCCGCGATAGTGAGAGGCCCACGCACCACGATGAAGAGTGGCCCCCGCTCGCCGCAACTAGAGAAAGCCCTCGCACAGAAACGAAGACCCAACACAGCCAAAAATACATAAATAAATTAATTAAATTAAAAAAAAAACTCTGTAAGGTAACTAATTTTATCATCCATGTATTTGATACATAGTTAGAGAGCTAAGAAACTGAGAAGTTAAGTAAGTTGCCCAAGGTCCCAACTAGGAGAGGCAGGACTGGGACTCAACCAGGTTCTGTGTTCTCACCCATGACTCTATCAAGTGAATGAGCACAACAAATCTTTAAGAAAATCAATCTGAGGGCAACATAAAGGTGTCTTTAAAGAACTGGAAAGGCTGGGAATGGACTTCAGTTAGAAGAATTTTCAGCAGTACCTGCATGGGGTAATGTAATTTAAACCAGAACGGGGGCTGTAAGTAATGGCTGAATGGGATAAATTCAAGAGTCCTTATGAACTCAAAAAACTGAATATAATGACTATATGATACGTTAAACCAAGTCATTTCTCAAAGAATCTATGTGTACAAATATACATAAAAATATTGGAAGTTAATAATCATATCTTTTAAATGCTTGATAAAATCTGTTCTTTTAAAACTCAAACTCAGAAGTAGTTTTAGTATGGTTTTCCTAATTAGGAAATTATTTTTTGTTGAAAAGCAATAGCCAAGTGTTAAATGTGAAAATATTGACCACGGTTTGCTAGGTTCTATTTTACGTGGCATTAACTTTCTGCTTGTGTAACTCTGCATTTTACTGATTCCTTACGGCCGAAACTGTGTCTTTGTGAATTGTCTGTACGCTTTGTGGGATATAAATTCCAGGTTATTTTGAAGTTATGCCTGTTTGTATCATTCGCCCACTCAAGATATCACACATTCTTCCAACCACCCCCTACACTTGGAACAGGCACTCAATTAATATACGCCAGGCAGGCAGGCCACCTTGCTCTTCTCCTTCAAAAACTCCTAAAAAACCATCTGTTCTGGGAGGCATTCCAGCTAAAATAACCACCTACTACTTTCAGTTGCCTGTAATCTCTACATCCACTTTCTTGAGCACAGCTGACATATTTTACCATTACAAAATCCCCAAGACAAGATATTTTCTAAATATCTTAGAGTGGTATTTAACCTCCCCTCAAACATCTACATTCCCTTAATGCATATTCTTGCAAGCTTTTCTTTCACAACAGATTAAGGAAATATCAGCTTCAGAAGAGTAAGAGAATTAACTTTGAATTTGTGTGTGGCTCTTGGATCAAAATGTTTAGCCAACCCAGTTAGTTATTCTGATCTTGGTGTTGTGCCAAACTCTCATGGAGAACACTCAGTGCAACTATCTAATTGGATGCTTCATGGACATACTATATAGCGTAGAACGTAAACAATGTAGTAAATTGTTTAATTAAATCAGTGGACTTCGATTTTCAAAGTTCAGTATGGTTTACTTTCTAGGCAACAACAACTAATTGTGACCTTATGATATTTTTGATAAACAGTTTCATAGAATAAAAAATAAAAATTTGATAAGAACACATTTTATGATTATGCAAAAGAGATACAACAGAGAATTTCTTCTAATTTTTGAAATATGAAATTCATGTATTGTCATGCTGGCTAATAACAAAATCCTGAATGCCTGTGAATCCCTACTACTTATGTAAATATGCATAACTTTGTGGGGATGGCATTATCCAGGTAATAATCTAATCTAAAGACATGTATTTTTGACTTTTGCAAAAATCAGGCCTAGCTGAAAGATAAAGGGCCTTCTTTGTATTTCCACAGCTGGGATTTACAGATCAAGAGACAGGTGCCAGAAAACTGAGAAGAATTAATGCATGGAAGCTATAGAATAAGGATACACAGTGGGGATTTCTGCTAAACTAGAAGGGCAAAGCCCTGGTATTGCTGGGTGATAGTGATGGGGGACAAGATGGGAGCCAAAATGCTGGTAATGGAAAGACAAGAGATTAGATGTAAGTGTTGGCCCCCTCATTCTTCAGGTCAACCCCTCAGAGTAGAAAAGGAAAATACCTAAGTAGGACGAGACAAACAAAGAACCTAAGAATAACCTTGGGATATCCTACCTGTGGGTGGAAAGAACAATGTTTTCATAATTCTGTGCCCTACATGGCATAGGCTCAGTGAAGTAGCAATGGTGAAGGAGGTGTCCAGTCAAATGGATCTGGAGAAAGCCCCTGAGGGTCACAGAGACCTTATTATGGTGAATAAGCATCTTGGAATTATAAGACCCTTCCACAACATGGACTCCAAAGTGTTAAGAGGATGAAGGAGGAGGAGCCACAGATTTAGGACAAATTGGTGGTTGAGTGTGGACCACTGAGAAAGAAGGCACTTACACAGTCCACAGTCATGAGGAGCAGGTATCAGCCAGATGTCTAAACTACCAAGTGGGTCTCCACAGAGGATACCAGGGGAAGATGCCCAAGGACCGCCTGACTTCTGCTACACTTCATCAGAGATAGAGATCGCCTGATAGAGAGCAGAGAGAGAGATTTTTCCTATGTTAACAGGAAATGTATTATGCCCTTTGCATCCAAATATTGTTCTGGGAAGGTAAACAGGCAGGGCAAAGCCAGTGAATAGAGAATGATACCTAGAAAAACTGGGTTGTTAAATGAAAGAGAAAAAAATTTTAAATCAGAAAAGACAAGCATTTTAATTGACAGAACCAATTGTTTATTCCATCAGTGAGAATGGGGACTCAAAAACAAGATGAGATCAATAATAGAAATTAAAGAAAGGCACTCTTTTGCACGTGTAGTTTATGATCGCTTTATATTTTACTGCTTGTATTAATATGGCTATTGCCAAGGCTTGTAATTTTTATATAATAATGTGAAATTAACTTAGCTACTCTTACCATTACCTCTAGCCCACAAATATTTAGAGATCATTAAAACTTCCACTGAAAGATAACAAGAGAAGTTTAAAATGTGTATCATTTAATACCCGTTGAATATCTACTGTGTGTTAGGCACCTGATAAGCAGAGAAGATACAAAGATGAATAAAGCATGATTCATCTTTAAAAATTTAACATAGTAATTATTTCTAACAATATTCCTAATTTGAAGACTTTAAAGACAATTTCTACTTTTTTAAAGTTCTTTTTGAAGTCTTTCAACAAGTTTGTTTTGAAATTTATTTGGATTTATTTGGAAAGGTACACCTGTTTTCTGACTGTTTAGAAAATATTAATTATCACCATCAATATGCTTGCAATATTTCCTGCCAAATAGAAAAGAGCATGCATGGCATACATCTCTGTGCTTAAACATCTCAAGATAACATAAAATAATGCATAAAAAGCAAATTTAAACCTGTAAATCAGTAGGCACATGTGTTTTATTATTTAAACAATAACGATAACGGTCAAAAAATTTTCTTAGAACACAAAAAACAAGCAGATAATTACTTAGGATATGTTAACAACTTTATTCTCATATGAATTCCAAACTATTCAACTATGCATTACAAGATAATATTTATTTTGAAATTAAGGAAAAACCTGTGACCCTTGATTTGCAAATTGTGTCCTTTAGTACAAAAGTATTTATGCTTCACTTCATTTATTAAGGCCCCAAAGAAATATTTATATAGCAACTAACATTTGGATAACTATTGTTTGCAAATCATTTTATAATACACTTCCTTAACTGAAATTTTTAGATAAGAGTCCATTTGTCCAAACAGATATATCTATCTGAAGGTAAATTTAAATCAGAGCCCTATGAAGACAAAAAAACGGACCAAATGAGACTGACTGAATTCACACTACACAATGAAAATCATAAATAGTAAATAAAAATGAAACAGCTAACATAAACTAATATATGCATGTGCACAGAAATGGAAGTAGTAATGGTTCATGCATATCATGGTTACTACATGCCAGTCACTGTTCTCTGAGTTTTACATTAACTTACATACTCCTTTCTACTCTCCAGGGTAGGAACTACTGTCATGCTTTTTTTTACAGAGAAGGAAACTGAGGCACAGAAAGGGCTAAGCTGTTTGCCCAGGGTCACCCAACTAGTAAGCAAAGAAGCCTGGATTTAGATTTAGGCTGTCAGGTTCCAGAGTGTGTCCCTGTCACCACTATAGCCATTTCAAAGATCAAATTAAATGGTTCTGGTATATACTGCTTTTCCTAACAAACAAATAAACAAAGCTGACACAGATACGGACTGAACACTCAGGATTATCTATTTCACATATTGTCCTAGTTCACAATTTTGTGTAACACACATAGATCTGAACTAGAACGTGTCACTTTTTGCAGAGAATCTCAGTTTCTCCACAATTGCTCAAATTTCACACACTACTTAAGATGAGAAGTCTACTTAAATTCCTCATCCACTGTACAAGTAGCCCCCACTTTTTGAAAGTTTGCTTTATGTCACTTTGCTTTTGCAAAAGACCTATATGAGTACCTGTTTTCCCTAACCTAAAGAAAGACTAAGAGGATTTTCACTTTTACAAAAAAAAGACAAAAGCAAAAATAGCGTTCAGGTTTGTTTTGCAGCAAGAAGCAGGCACCCTAGCAGCAGAGTAACACCTCCAAGCTCCTTCCCTGGGAACTGAACTCAGCATCTCAGTATCAAGTCACCATAGCTTTGAACTGTGTGCGTGAGCAGCTGTGCTTTATCTTGAATTATTTTGTGCATCCACTAGCAAGCCTCTTCGCTTCACACTATTCTGGCTTACAAAAGATTTCATACAAACGGTCTACTTTTGGATATCGAGGGAAACCTTTATTTCTCAATTATATCTATTGTTTATGTCCCTATGTTCTAGAACTTGAGATTTCCCCTCCTTTCATACGCTCTGATATCTGTCCACACTCTTTTGAACATTTTCTCCATAGTTACAGTTTTCCATATATTCCAGCGGGTAAATTTCTTCTGTAAAGGACCAGATAGTAAATATTTAGGCTATGAGGATCACGTGTTCTCTGTCACAATTCAACTCCGCCCTTGTGGTTTGAACACAGACATAGAGAGCAGGAAAACCCATGAGCTTGGCTGTGTTCCAACAAAACTTTTTTCACAAAGCAAGCAGAGGACTGGAATTGGTGTGTGTACCATAGTTTTCTGATCCCTGATCTATCTTGCTATGCTACATTGGGAAGTGTTTATATCTTGTGCTGCCTTTTGGGAGGGAAGTATAATTTGAAAATGCTCTCCCATCTAAAGAAGCCACTTAATTCTAAGCATTCCCTGTATGTCTCTGTCAAATTTATCTTCTCTTTTGACCATGATTTTTACTGGAAAATCATCTTGGGCCAGTTCTTGGATAGCCTGTGTTTTCACAAACATTATCACACTGGATGGCTACAATAACCCTGTGAGGTGCCTGACCAAAATCATTCCAATTTACAGAGGAGTTTACTCCCACAATCAGGAATAATAATATAGCTTCTTAATCTAAAGTCTCCGCTCTTGTTACTATAGAACATACTTTTTGCATTACATAGAAAAATCGTACGTGATTATTATCAGATACTTGCTACCTCTTAAATACTAAAGTGGTGTTCAAAAACTTCCTACTCCATTTTCCACTTTCTACAAATCACTTAGTATTTGACCTGCCTTCCTAAATTCCTAAAGAATTATTGGCCCCTGTAATGAGGACATCGTTGTTCCTCATGCACTTCATTCAAATGATAGTTTTGACAGTACCTTCTGATGGGGATAAAAAGGAAAGAAAATGGTATTACTTTAGTTATATCCTATGCATTATTCAATTTAATGTTATCTTATAACAACCCTGAGAACTAGGAATTCTGTTGTTATTCTGGAAATGCTTCTGTTGTTACAGGTGATAAAATGGAGGTAGTTCTAAATAATTTGCACAAAGTTTCAGAGCTGGTAAGAAGCAGGATCAGAATTCACACATTGTGTGCACTTTGTATGACATCATGACATACCAGTTCCCAACTTCCAAATCATCAATATACTTTTTCTTATGTAAACTCTGCTTAGAATTCTCTATATTTCTTAATGAGGACCAGGAAAACTTGCTTGTGTCATTTAAACAATAAAGTTAAAAATCACAGAAATAACTTCAATATGAGTTTTATTACTGTTTATGAGCTAAAGAGCTTGAAACATTCTGAATGAAATTAAAATGCATTTCACTGGTGTGGAATCATGAACATTTGTCAAGTTGTTTTGTACAAAACTCTAGGTTTTCACAGCTATATAAAAGCTCCCTCAGAGAAATAATTGCAGAATGAATAAAAACAGATGTGGCATTTTTGCATATTATCAACAAAAGTATCTTTTTATTTTATCTTGCCAATGTCTTACCATAACTGCATTTATGTCGTAATTCTGTACATAACATGTACAAAGAAAGTACATGACGTGTGCAGTACATGTAATGGTCTCCAACAAGGTTTTCTGGTTACTTACAGTGTTCTAGAGATTACCTTTGCACAGGAACTAATTCTGTATATTTCCTAACTAAAACCCCACCTTTCATGCTGTGCACTCAAAGCTACACCAAACATTCTCCACTCTATTAAAAGTAATCGAATCAGAACGTTTAAAGGTATTTTAAATGAATGTGCACCGAACAGTCTCCAACTTGGTTCAGGAAATAGATTTAGGAAAGTTTTTAATACCCTGCAAATTTTAAGAGGAAATTACCTTTCGTTATTTGAAGCTAGAGAAAATTGGGCTTTAGAACTTTAAGACAATGTGCTATCATCAAGCCTAAGGCAATGAAAAGAGTCTTTCTTTTAAAAAAGTCACTTAGTGTTTTGCTTTTGTAAATTGTGTTTTCACTGTTGGAAATTCAAACACCATATAGTATTTTTTAGACTCTTACCTGTGGGAATGAGTTAATTTTGTGTAATATAAAGCTAAACTTGAAATGTAATCATTTGTAGTATCTGACAGCAATTTAAGCCCTCAACAATATTAGAAATTGAGGCTGCTAATATACATGCACAAACTGATTCTATGTGACTTCTGAAAGATTAAACTGCACACCCTTTGTGGACAGAGCAAGAAATTAAATTAGGATATGAATGAGTGCAGTTTTACTACGTAGATGTTCCAGCAAAGCCTAATACTATTGCTTTACTTGAAAAGTTAATCACCTCTCACATTATTTTTTCAATTGCTAACCTTCCAATGAGTCATGCTAGCTTAAAATTAACTTGGTATATTAGCTGTATTCACCTGAAAGTTCACATAGAAAAATATTTTACAGCTTTTAACTGTTTCAAGTTTATATAAAGGATTAAATATATTTTAACAAGCATCTACATAACTGACATGATTATTTTATTCTAATCTGAAAACCTAATTATCACCTTATTATGGAGGACAAGGAACAGCTTTAGAGGCAAATTAATGTATCCTATCAGTGGGACAGTTTGTCACTTTATTAAATAATCATCATCTTGGCAAATAAAATTGTTATAAGCTTCATCAAACGAAGAAAAGAGACGGGACCCCCTCACACTATTAAACATTAAAATTAACTTCCCACAGGTTTCTAAACAGTTTACTACACTTTCACTGTGTTGGATCATAAAGTAGAAATGACAGCATTAAGTTCTCTTTATAACATACAAAGCAAACATATTTCACAACAGCTTTTAAAAGTAAACAGATTTCAGACACTACACAGATATATCACATATTTAATTGTACACAGTTTAAAAGTATGCTGCATGTTACAATAACAAGAAATCATCATGTACTAGTAAAGATGGCATGTAAAAGGGCCTGCATCATTAAAAACTAATTGATATTATTAAGCAATTACCTAAAATACACAGTTGCCAATAATTTCTGTACATCAAAAAGCTACTATGTGCTTAACAAATAACTGTTTTCCTTATTTTCTTATCTAAATGGAAAATTTAAGAAAATTATAATAATAAATATATGTAAAATAAGAGATTTGCTAAAATACATTCTGAAGAAATATAGTATTACTTTTTAAAATATTTATAAAATGAAATTTTTGCAAGATCATTAAATATTCTAAACCAAAGAGGTATGTTGAAAAAGTCTTATAAATAATTAATGTATTATATCATAGTAATGTTATTATTCCTAGCTTTAATTATCTAAGAATTTTTTTTAAATAAGAATTTTTTCTTAGAATGCCCTCAGTTCCAATAAGAAAACTGTTACAGACATTTTGGCTTTTATTTAATTAGTAATGCTACAATTAAGAAAGTATCAAAACTCTGACTTTTAGTAATGTCTTTCCCATATCAAATTAAAACTGGTCTTGTCTGTCAAATGTGATCAAAACCTCCTTAATTAGTTAGCAGGACTATGGTACACAAACGGCCTTTGACCTCTCTACACAGATTGCTCAGATTTTGGCTTTTTGTAACAAACTCTCAAGTGTGTTGGCCGGCATTCAAATACAACTCAAATTACACTTTGCTAAAAGAGATGCGTATTTACACAAGAGAAGGGCTACTGGTATAAATATCTACCTTCTGCCATTAATGCAACACTCAGCAAAACAATTACTTTGCCAGTGTGCTTATTAAGAAAGGACTTCCTGCCTTGTCTTGATCTCAAGGATTGCTGCAATGACTAAGTGCATGTAGGCCATCGCCCTCTGCTGGTTGGATTCTTCAACTTCTTTAAAGTACTTAGAGAATCTTTTCAAGACTTGCTTATAATGATGTCCTAAAGCTTCTTTCTTTCTGTAATTAAGGATCTATGGAAACTATATAAGAATTTGAACTTTAAACTTAATTCCAAGAATTCTAATAAAAGGAAGCTTTCTGTGAGGGTCACAATAAAGGTAGATTCTTACATTCCTTATCCTAAAAGTTAAAGAAACAATTTAATAAGTTAATATGCCTAAATAATAAATAAATGCTTCTGATAAAACAGTCTAAATAAGCAAATAAATAAAACAATCTAAATAAATGCTAAATAAATGCCTCTGATAAAACTATTAATAATAATATATGCAATTACATATATTACTATAATTATATGTAATATAATTTTATCTCATAATATATGAAAATATAATTCACCAATGACTTAAGTCAGTGTCTTCAAAAAGCATAGCTGATTATAACAAGTATAGTTCAAAATAACCAAATCCAGTTTTCACTAACCTGGATTTTACCAATGCTCCGGTTTACAGATGATGGAGCAAAAAAGACTCTTTTTATTTCACTAGCTCTTCATCTCAATCCCAGACATCCCACGTAATGCACGTGCCAGTAAAAGGATCTACTGTCTATGGAACTGACCTGGATATTCCACAGATAGATACCTCACATTTGACAAGCACAGCATCAAATTCATAATCTTCCGCCCACATACCACCTCTTCTTCCTACATTCACCTCTTGGTTGGTGTTGCTACCATTCTGCTTTCATTCACCATTCCCTTCACATCCACATTCACAGCCATATCAATTACTAAATTTTATAACAGTAGTCACTTTTCTCTTCTAAAAATCCATTTCCTTAGTCTTATGTCCTTGTTTTAAACCCTACAGTTGTTTCATATTACCTCAAGGGATATAAGTCCCAGTTTCCAATGGGACTATTCAAGTTCTCTGTGATCTGAGTATGATCAACAAATCCCCTTCAATTTTCCATTTCTTACATTTCAAACACTATCTATCTATCTATCTATCTATCTATCTATCTATCTATCTATCATCTCTCTATCCATCTATCCATCCATCCATCCATCCATCCATCCATCCATCCATCCATCCATCCACCTACCTACCTAGCTACCTACCTGGAACTATTTATGGTTCCCACCACATACTGGTATGTTTTATGCTGCTTTACCTTAATACATGACATTGTTTCTATTAACTCCACAGTCACTTGTAAAGCACCTAATCATCTTTTAGAACCATGCTCAGGAATTACGTTTTCTACAAAGCTTTCCCTCGCACCACCACACCACCACCACATGAAAATTATTCTCTCCTTTGTATCCTTAGGTATGATATTCTGGTTACTGCATTCATCTCACAGTACTACACGTATTGTTTGCATGTATCTTTCCCCTACTAAGCCACAAACTCTAAGAGGCTGGAATGGTATCGAACTCATCTGTTACCCTGAACAATAAAAATATTTTCTGGTTAGTAGATATGTATTAAATGACTGTTCATCTGGACAGAATGGTTAGCAACTTGCTGCATAGGTAACCTAGAGAAGTTCCTTAAAATTCTAACTCTGTTTTCTAATCTACAGAGTGGGAATAATAATAGTAACCATCTCCTAGGGTTGTGTATGACTTAAATAATACAAGAAAACAATTTGGTAGAGTATCTGGAACATAGTGCAGCCTTTAAAACATACTAGTGATGAGTTTTATTATAGTACATTGTTAGAAAAGACAACTATTAGATTTATAACTACTAGGCTACAAGAATTCATAATGAAAATAAGATGGGTACTAACTATCGTGACATTATTTTAAGGGGTCATGGTAACCCAAAGTTTTTTCCTTAATGAAATAATTTTTCTCATAAAGATTGATAAGATTAACAGATAAAGAGAAAGCAACAGAGTTTTCGTTAGACTTTGCATTCTTTCCCTCATATAATAGTTTCAGTTAGTTTATGTATATTTGAATATAGTTTAGATCATTAAGCAAATAAAAAACAGGCTAAAACATCTAGTTTGAAATGTAAAAAAGCTGATAATGTAAAATAATTGAGTATGAATGTAAATATATTTCATATTAATAAATTCACAGATTACATGAATTACAGGACATGAATGTTTCTGTACCTTAGAAGCTACAGAAATTACAAATGACCTTTGTAATTTGAATATGTCTTAAAAATTAAAGCAGAATGAATTAAATAAGAAAAAAGTGAATGAAAATAAATATGCAAAAAACACATGTAAAGAATTGATTAGGTCTGTGTGTAAAAACAAAACAAATTATGCCATCACAGTGAATAATAAACTTATCAGCAAGTTAGAAGGGTGGCATAAGTGGCATGTGCCCTGCCTAGAAATAAATGGACATATAAAGATTTAAAGTTACAAAGGTGATAAATGTGGGACTGACTGCTTGCATTACAAACAGGTTTTATTATGTAACGTTTTCTCATAGTATCTGTAAGTATTTTTACTACATTAAACAGATGCGATAGAAGATGAGGACCACAGAAATTTAGATGTAAGTGGCTTCCTAAACCCAAGAGAGTGAACTAAGAATCCTAAAGTCTATGAACAGCCCAACTCACTTTCACAGTACGTGACTATTTTGGCAGAGACTGCTGATCAACTTCCATTTTCCTTTCTTTCTGTGTGTACTAGAGCCTCCCAGGCTTTAGGTGGGCCCATGACCCCACAGTGGGAGACCACATTTTCCTGAGCTCTTGCCTTTCAGGATGGCTGCTTCACTAAGTCATAACATGAGCAGAAGTGACATGTGTGACTTTCAGTGGAGGAACCTGGTGACGATGCTGTAAGCAGTGGACATGGGTATGAGAAGACTATCTTTTGGGGGGAATAGCCTCTTTCCTTCTCACCTCAGACAGAAATAGACACGTCCTCCTGGTAGCACAATGTACTTAATTTTGCACTTAACTTCAGTGATAGTTTTTACCACATTTTACTGTGATTACATGTTTGGTTTGTCTTCCCCACTGGCCTGAAGGTTTTCAAGGGCAGGAAGGATATTTAATTATTAACCTTATTTATCTTCCAAGCACTTTTACATTATAGGCCTGCCTGTAGTAAATATTTCTCTCATGTTACACGCTAAAAATAACGGAAAAAATTTGAAATTGTGTTAAGGGTTTTTGTGTTAAAGTTGTGGGGTTCTTTTGTTTTTCAAAATTTGGTAGTAATCATTTTGTTTTTATAAGTAAAAGGATATAATTGTGTAAAACTTTAACTCTTTACTGAATAAATAATATATTAGTATTCTTAGAATATTAAAACATTGGGCCATAAACTAAGAATTGCTTAATTTTCTGAGGTCAATATTTGCCTAAGAAAATGATACATATTTGATGTGTATGCCTGAAACATTTCTATTTTGGTTATATGGTAAATCTATTTGATGATTAAACAGTTTCTTGAATACTTATACTCAAGTTTCCCTCAGCATTTAGAAAGATTTTCAGAGAAGAGCAGAGCAGAAACCTACTTTTAAAAGATGTGTTACACAGCAAGTCAAATAAATATTAAAATAAAATATAAGCTATAAACAAAAATCAGTGTTGAATAAATACTTCTTTTTCTGTTCCACATCAAAGACAGAGAGGAGAGACAGAGAGAGAAACAGAAAGAGAGATCAGGAAAAAAAATCAAACCCAAAGAATACACATTTACTTAATTATTTGAAGATCCACATTACCTAATTATTTGCGGATCCAGGTATGCTAGACCCTATCCAATGCCTTTTATAGAATAAAATTATTTTAATGTAGATAGTAACTGCTTTTAAATTTTCAGAAAGTTTACAAGTACTTTTATAAATGAGCTTAGGACTTGGACAGATATTTATATACCAATATTCATAGTAGCATTATTCACATTAGCTAAAAGGTGAAAAGAACCCAAATGTCCATCAACAGATGAATGAATAAACAAAATGTAGTATATACATACAACAGAATATTATTCAGCCTTAAAAAGGAAAGAAATTCTGACTACAATACACTACAAAATGCTACAATATGGACTAACCTTGAAGACATTATGCTAAGTGAAAGAAGGGACAAATTTGAACGACAAATATTGTATGGTTCCACTTACATGAGGTAGTCAGATCACAGAGACAGAAAGTAGAATGGTGGTTGCCAGGGACAACTGGAGTGGGGGAGAAAGGGGAGTTATTTGTTTAAAGGGTACAGAGCTTTAGTTTGGAAAGAAATAAAAGTTCTGGAGATGGGTGGTGGTAATGGCTACACAGCAGTGTGAATGTACCAAATGCCACTAAACTGTACACATAAAAGTGGTTAAAGTGGTACATTTTTTGTTATATATATTTTATCACAATTAAAAACAAATAGTTAAAATACAAAATATCAATCAAATTTTGAAAAAAATTCCCTAAAACAAAATAAACATCTGGCTTCATTCCTATGGCTTTAATAAAAGCCATATAAATGTGTCTACATAAATAAAAAGAGTTTTTATTCTGCATAAAGAATTCTACAAAGTTGTTAGGTTTTGTATATGATGAAGCTTACATTAAAAAACTGAAGTTTGAAAACTTTGAAAATTTGGAATTCTGAAACAACCATAATCAGATTTAAAAAGTAAAAATAGAAAATTCTAACAACTAGAGAGTACATTGGAAATAGCAATCAGTAAGATCTTCTTTTATTTTTAA
Organism: Balaenoptera physalus; assembly: GCF_965194825.1. Lineage (NCBI taxonomy): Eukaryota > Metazoa > Chordata > Mammalia > Artiodactyla > Balaenopteridae > Balaenoptera > Balaenoptera physalus. The sequence continues at coordinate 56,183,252 of NC_138887.1, read as the reverse complement.
TGTTTTTATGGCCTAACGCAGTTGGCATTCTTCCCTGTGCACCACCAACTCCAACATTAGTTTCCTGTTTAAGTACTTTGCTCTTTATTGCCAAATTCCTTTGAAGGGTCATAAAAAATACATACATTTTTTAAATAAAGCTTTTCTATTGTTTGAGATCACTTCAGAGACTCTGTAATATGAGAATTATGATTATAACATAAATTTCATGCCCTGAGCTCCTCAGGCCTCCACTTTTGATATTCACAAGCCAGAATTATGAAATTTTCAAATCTACTCTCAAACTTTTGTCTCTGACGTGAATTTCAAGTCTTTTGAAATTTAATAACTGAGAATTGTGATCCCTTCCTTTCTAACCCTATCATGAAGTAGTAGTTGCATTAAAATACAGTTTGGAAAAAGGAAGGGCCAGGAAGTTAAATCAAAATTCTTCAAGGAGGATTTCCCTGCTGGCGCAGTGGTTAAGAATCCGCCTGCCAGTGCAGGGGACATGGGTTTGAGCCCTGGTCTGGGAAGATCCCACATGCCGTGGAGCAACTAAGCCCATGCACCACAACTACTGAGCCTGTGTGCTACAACTACTGAGCCTGTGTGCCACAACTACTGAAGTCCGCATGCCTAGAGCCCGTGCTCCGCAACAAGAGAAGCCACTGCAATGAGAAGCCTGCACGCCGCAACGAAGACCCAACGCAGCCAAAAATAAATAAATTTATAATAAAAATTTTTTTTCTAAGGATAGCGAACGATCCTTAGGAAGCAGCAATTGAGTGGATTCATTCTAATGAATAGAAAGAGCCAATCTAAAACTCAGGGAAGGGCAGAAACGGCAAAGGACAGAGAAAAGGTCAAAAGTCAGGACAGGAACCAGATCTTAGATCGCCTTGTAAACTACTAAAGTTTGAGAAATTAATGAGTTTGATAAAGGAAGGTAGGTTAGCTTTTTAAAAAGATCACTCTCAAAGAAATTGCAAGAGAGTAGAGAAGAGAGTGTAAACTCTTAGAATTCTGAGGATCGCTAACAATTACGGCTTGGTTAGACAGCAGAAGCAGCCATAAATAAAACTAAAAACTTAGTAGGAGTAGGTAAGATGGTGTGTTTTATGGATTAAGACAACACAAGGTTTAGAAAGACAGTAACTGACACATTCAAAGTCAATTTCTGTAGAGGTAAAAAAAAAAAAAAATCTATATATTGGACATAGTAACTTAGAGATCTTCTGTGACCTTAATGGGAACAGTTTCCCTTCAAATGGAAAGAGAATCCACATCAAACTGGTTTTCATAAGGGAATGAATGGACAATGGGAAAGTGTATAAAACTTATTAAAAGAGTTTGGTTATAAAGAGATTAAGCTGGATCAGGTATAGCTGGAAAAAAAGGAAGATCAGGAGACTGATTTTTTTCTCTCTTTCTTTTTTTAAGTATAAAGAGAAAAGCTAGGTAGAACTTGATGGAAAGATGTTAGGAAAGAGCTTGAAATAGTAGGATATAAAAGATCTGGGAGAGAGGAATAAAGTATGCTTCAAGGTATAGAGAAAGAGAAGATGGTGGTGGTATAGAAGAGATATGGCTCACAAGAGGTAGGGATTGGCCCTAGGTTAATGGATGGCTAACTTATCTGTTACGTTAGAAAGGATGAGGGAAAGATGGATGTTGATGTAGATAGACTATTGGTTTGTGATTTGGGAGTTGGGTTAATCACTGTTTAACTTGTGGTTTCTATTTCTATCAATATTTTTTTCATTGTAGTATAAATCAGAATCATTACCAGGAGGAAAGGTTTGTATAGAGTGAGTAATGTTGGAAATGGGTGGTGGTGTGGAGATGGAGAGAAGGAACTGGATAAGCAAATAGATGTAGGATTACCATTCAGTACTGAACACTCAGATAAGTTTGGTCTTGTTTTGTGATTTTCTGCAGTGAAGTTCAACATCCCAATGAGTTATGGGGAAGGGAGTCAACTGGGTAAATAAAGAGCTAAGCTTTCGCCAATGGAAGTCAGCAGACGAGGAAGTAAGTTTAGCTTATTGGCAACAGTGGTTGAAATGATAAACATGTAAGAACAGCATCAGGTATTTTCTAGTGAATGACACTTTCAGACCAGACTCTGTAAGGTAGTATTAAGATTTATGTACAAAAGAACAGGTTTAGAAAAAGTCAAAAAGAAAGTAAAAATGCTGTAACATAAGGATCCAAGTTTAGTAACTGATGATTATAATTGCTTATTAGTATGTACAGTGAACACAGCAGCATCTATTTCCCAATCCCCAATCACTCTGTTTCCATCTAGAGATCTACATGGTTCTAAGGGAAGTGATTTCCATCCTCTGGTGAAAGTGACCGGTCCAGCGGCAGGCATGTAACAACAGATGCAGAGCCAATAAGAGTGACAATCAAAACTTCCTTTCTCTCTTTCTCTCTAGACAGTGTGGGTTTGTAGATGTAAATCTTGGAGATATTTGACTACTATAACCTAAGTCCATCTGAGGACTAAGTTAACATATGAAGCAGGGCAAAGATCAGAAAATAAAAGAAAAATGAAATTAGGACCTAACAGTTTTATTTATCTTTGGATCAAACTTGGCCTGAAGTTCAGGTAACTGAACACAGACACTAAGAGGTGCCGAGCATACGTGTTGCAGGGGTCCAGGTCTGGCTTTATTAGAGGCCATATTCTTTGCCATTCACCAGGAATAGGAGTCTGCAAGAAAGGCCTTGAAGGTAAATTCAGACTCTCTAAGAACAATCAGAGAGGCGAGGTGAAGAAAGTGTGAGAGAGAGCGCTGACGTGTCCTGTGGGAGTTATAGGCAGTGAGTGAAAAGGTCATGAATCATAACTGCTCATACTTATCAGGAACTTGGTATTCACTAGTCACTTTCAAAGTGCTCTTCATCCACTGTTTCTTACCTAGAAACAACCCCCCACAACCAGTACTATTAGTATCAATCCTCGTTACGTGATTAGAAATTTGGGGCACAGAATGATGAGCAGTCTTTCAGAAGTCACACAACTGATCTTTGAACGGGAAGAGCCAAGATCTGAAGCCAGGAAGACAGGCTCCAGAGCTCTAACTAGCACACATATATGTCTGTCTGGGGGAGAAAAGAATTGAGTCAAGGAGATCCACGTATGGCTTTTCATTAAGATTCCCTGCTTATTAGTTCTAAGTGCATGGTGAAATACGGCTCACTGCTTCATATGATATATAACGAGTGCCACTCCTAGCTGTTCGCATACACCACAAATATTAAGACTTTATATGAGACATTATCCACGGGATTTTCATGAGTTGGAAACAGACGTTTGGATGTTCACACAAGCTGGCCTAAGGACAGAACTGAGCCATCAACTGGGAGAAGACCATGAATGAATGCACAAGGTGGCCTCAGGAACCCTGAGGTCGATCTTTTCCATATAGCTCTCCTTTAGATCTTACGGGTTTGGACAGCTTAAGTACCATTTCCAAAGAAATATTCTGAATAAACAAGGTATTATTATTTAAATTTTAATTATTTCAGCTCCAAAGCTACTTCCAGGGACCATAAACCCAAGGGAATTTAAACCAGGCAGGAGTTGTCAGTGGTTAGGTGGACAAAGAATAGGAATGAGAAAATCAAACTGGTTTCATCTGTCAGTAAGTCAGTCAAAACATATTGCCAAGTTCTGATCCAGTGCCTACTCTGGATATAGCAGGTATCCATACAGCTGAGGTCCAAACTTTCAAACAGCAAATACCACATACGATGGTGTTTATACACAGAAGCTGGATAAATTCTGCTTGGTACCTTATTGCTGTGATCAAGCTAATTTATTTTGAACAGTCGAGCTATAGAAGTTTCTAAGGAGTAATCTAAAGTTGTGTTCCTTAAAGAGTAGCTCTTAGACCATGTCTTTCACAATTTCTAGATTTATTTATCAAAAATGAAGACTTCTGGACAGTATCTTAAACCTGTTAAATAAAAATATAAAAGGACAAAAACTTGTATGTAAGTATACTATATATTTACCTATTTATATCTTATAATTATTATATACAGATCTACATAAACTTAAAAATTTATTATATGCTTATTTTTGACAAATATATATTTATTTTTAATTTTTATTTATTTTTATTATCTATATATGATTTATTATAACAATGTTTATTTAGATAAAATATAAGTAATATATAAACATATGTATACATTTGTATTTATATAAAATATAATGTATATTTTTACCCCAGATGATAAGACAAAATGGGCACCAATGGCCACAATTTACATGACAGAGTCATGCTGGTGGAACATCTGACAAAACAGGATTAGCACTGATGTGGAGGAGAGTTGTTCAGTTTCTGGAAAGATTCTATGCCTAGGATCACTGAAGTAGTTGTTCCTTCTTCAGAAGGTCTGAGATGAAAGTCATTAACCCAATACAGTTGGGGATAAAGTGCCAGTAATTGCCCCAAAATAAGAAGTTGTTTTTAAAATTTAAGTTGTCCTTTAAGTTACAGTAGCCTGTTTTCCAAACCAGATCATTTCAGTTCTGTCTATAGAGATGAATCAGTTTCTATGTCATTTATATCATCTATCTAAAGATGATTATACATAAAATCTAGCATTCCATTTGCCACCCTCACCAATCCTTAGCAAATTATAGGCACCCTATGATCAGGCCTAGCACGGTGAGGATATGGGTGCACAGGACAGGTCTCAAGGTCAGCATCAGTGTTTAGCAGTAGCCGGTGTTAGTGAAATGCAACCAGCATTAAGATTACTTAAATGCTACCAGATGCAGAGGGACCCAGAAAATGAAGAAGACAATTGGGAATTCCAACAGAAGCTTTAAGTCAAGAACCAAAAGAAAGTAAGTGCCATAGGAACAAGGGCAGGACATGGAGAAACAAGGAGACATTGTAGAGGCACAGTTTACTCCTGACTGGGCATATGTATTAAGAGCATGAGCTTCTGGTTTCCCTACTATGAAGTATTATGTGGACAGTATTCACCTCCATAAAATGAAAATAGCAATTGTTACAGAGTAGACTTACTTTGAGGATTAAAGAAGACATCATATGATAAAAATGATTTAATGATGTGGAAGTGTTATTCCTAAATAAATAGTAGCCTTTATTATAATTGTATGTTGCAATATTATTGCCATTAAACTCTAAGCTCCTTTGAAACAGGAACCTAGTATTATTCATCATTGAATCCCCTCTGTGAACGTTACAGAACATGTTTTAACAGTCCTCTGATTGAAAAGTGATATCTATGTCCCCTCCCTTTGAATCTGAGGGAGCTTTTGACCACTTCAATCAATAAAAAGTACAGTGAATATGAAACTCTGTGACTTCCAAAGCTAAGTGAAGAAAATGCCATAGAGCTTTTTTCCCTGTTCTCTCAGGATACTAACTTTTGGAGGCCTGAGCTGCCATGTCAGAAGTCTGGCTATCCTAGGCCACCACACTTTGAAAATGCCTAGGCCACAAGGAGAAGCCATTTTGTAGGGACTTGTGATAGTTGATTTTACGTGACCATTTGGCCACAGGGTGCTCAAATTAAACCTTATTTCTAGGTGTGTTCGTGAGAGTGTTTCTGGATGAGATTAGCATTTGAATTGTTGGACTCAGTAAATTACCCTCCCCAGTGTGGGTAGGCATCACCCGTGCTGTGAAGGGTCTGACTAGAATAAAAGGCAGATGAAGGAGGAATCTGCCCCCTTTCCCCCTGCCTCACTGACTGAACTGGGACATCTCAATCATCTTCTCTGACCTTCCAACTGAGAAGAACACCATTTGCTCCCCTGCTTCTTAGGCCTTTGGACTCAGACTGAATTACACCACTGCTTTCCTGGGTCTCCAGATTGCAGAAGGTAGATTCTTGGACTTTTTAGTCCAGCATCAGCCACCAGACATGAGAGTAACCAAGATTCCATCCACTAGCTATCAGATCACTTCCAACCAGTGAGTCTTCCCAGTTGAAGGCCCAGACATGATGAAGCAAAGACAAGCCATCCTTGCTTCACCCTGTTTGAACTGCTGACCCACAGAAGCTATGCATGTAATAAAATGATCGTCTTACATCACCAAGCCCTCAAGTAGTTTATTATTTAGCAATAGTAAGCAAAAGAGATTTTGATATGTGGAAGTGAATGGCCGCCACAACAAAAACAGAAAACATGTGACATTTGCTTTGGAACTGAAGGGTGAGAAGAACCTGGAAGAGATAGGAGGATGCTGACAAGCCTTAGCATACTGCTAGCGAGGGCGTGAACAACACAGGGACAATGTTATGGGGGAGGGGAAGAAACTGAACTCATTATATGGCGGCAAAAAGCTTGTTATGGAGCAATAATAAAGGGAATACCTTGGCAATTAGCATATTTTTGGCCCCTTATAAGTGTGTGTCAAATAAAATCTTTAAAAATACAATAAAGTTATAGCATGTCTGCTATTTTTCTTGCTAGAAGCTGAGGTGGGGAGGAAGAGATTTTTAAGATATTAAAATTAAAAATTCATAATAAATCAAGATTTTGTATTTCTACTTTCTAAGTCTCCTCAGAAATTTACCCATTAAGGAAATATTTTCTTCATATTTTAGGGCTACTACATAGAATCATGAGGGTGGCTTAAATAAGATTGCCTACTTTGTGAAAACACTGCTCATGTAGAAATACAAAGCAGAAAATACAAACTTCAAAATGCTGCATATTCAAGAATATTATCTTTCTCTTCAAAGAAAAATGTATGTGAGGAAGCCTGTTTTTAAAAAGTAAACCTACCATTCAAGGTTAATATTTTAGAATCATTATATTCAGTCAGAAAATAATGCTGAACATATCCTTATAAGAACATGTATTCTAAAAGGAAAAGCATGAGTAACTAAGGCTTAGGTGGAGCAAGAAGCGATGGAGGGCACCTAATTAGTTCCAATTAGCCATGCCAGAGGATGACTTTCCAGGTAAAATTACCTTATAATGAGGTGATTAACCTCTTTGGAAAGAGTTCAAGATAGACTTACTTTATACTTAATATATCCTATATAGAAGTGGTATAACAAGGGTCCTCAAGGTTCCATGCCAGGGATAATTTCTAACAAGAATCAATAGATTTTATTCTAGAAGAACCCAAAATACTTACATTATTGATGGACTAAATGGTAAAGCATCTAGAGACTATAAATTAGGCATTTAAACTTCATATCAAATTAACTAACTTATATGGAACTAACGTTATACTAAAGAATGTAACAATTGAACTCTAACAAATTACAAATGCTAGCCTCTAGATTATCTATGAACATCAAAGGAAAAAACATTCCTGTTGTTCACACTGGTCAGTGTTACAGGCTCATTCCCCAAAGTCAGCTGTCCACTGTCTAATTACTTTAGTGGATCCCCTCAGCCCCCAGAGCACACCTGGCTCTTGTTACAGTTAGAGAGACTAATGCTAAGCCAGGGAGTAGGCCTGAACACAAAGGAAACAGAAGCTTCAGTGTTTTCAACACAAAAACACTTGGTAAATTGAGGATAGGCTTCTTAGAAACAGCAGCTTTAACTGCTGGCTAAGTTTATCTTTGGCTTTTCCCTTAAAAGTGATAATTCATTAAGGACTACTTGAAATTATATATCTATAATATGTATAAATTTATATATTATATATATATTTGCTGTCACCTTATAATAAACAAGAAATAATTTACTTTTAATTTGATAATTATTTCCTGTAAGTTTCCATGTAGGCATAGGACCTATAATAATGAGCAGAAATTTTTTTCTTAAACTGCCTTCTGTTTAGTACTCTTCCCTATAAGAAAACACTCTAGATCTTGGATTATTCAGTTGTGATTTTTCGGACATTTCTGAATTAACTGCTGTTACTTCACAAATCTTGTTTCTTAATTTGGTATCCTAGGAAGTGAGTGTGTATGTGTTTGTGTATGTGTATAAAATTTTTGCATAAAACACTTGCAAATTCATGTAAAGCAAAAACACAAATCCTGGCAATACAAAGGCAAAATCAAGGAAGAAAAAATTTAGAATATTTGCCTGGAGATGATACTAATAAAATGTAAGTATCTTGCAAACAAAAACTAGAAATAAATGTTTCTTCTTCGGCTAAATCAGAGAATATATAAGCAACCCTTACTTCAACATATACCCTTTAGAGCTCAATGCTCACCTTAACTTAGGAGTTCCAGAAAATATCCATCTGTACAGTTACAATGTAGACTTTTCTTCCAGTTTACATTCTTCTGCAGAACCTATAACCATCTAAGGTTTCTATGTAACCCCAAATTCATTTTCCTTATTTGCCTTAGAGAGTCAAAAAATACAGTGTCTAGCTGGATGCCCATCACATAAAAAGAACTCCTTATTAAATGTCTGCAGAATAATCAACCAAATCAATAGCAGATAGCAATGTTTTATCCAAATTTCAGGACCTTCATTGATCCTTTTGTTACTCCCCTGCAGTGTCAAAAATAAAGGAAAGAAAACAAGAGAGCAGGAATAAGAAATTTGGAGAGAATGAAGAAAAGACGGAGTGAGAGGCAAAGAAGGAAGAAAAGTTACTGAATCTCTTCCTAATTTATCCTCCAGTTCTCACGCACTCTATTCCAAAGAGTTATCTTACAAACATGATTTTGAACAGCTCGGACTTAAAAGTGAGCATTATGGTTTAATGACACCAGGAAATAATGCAGAAAGATTCAGGTGAATTGAATCCCTTGCATCAATGTGCGCACAGCTCTAACTCACTTAACCATATTTTCATCTGCTCAGATCAGACATATTTAAATGAGTCTCAGCTTTTCATATTATATTTATGTAAGCTTTTCATAATTATATGTATTCTTGCTACAATATAGTTCTAATATAAGACCTTTAAAATAATTTACTAACTATGCTATTCTCTCCATATAGTTTCATTACAAATGAAACTATTATGAAAAGCTTACATAAATATAATATGAAAAGCTGAAACTCACAGAAAATATATGTAGCATACACATACACAAATAAATAAATCTATGCATCACAAATATATGTATGTACACACATGTATAAATCTATATATTATCTACCCATCTATCTACACACTATATGGCTTATATGATGACAATAGTTTCGTCATCTGGAAAAGCTGACTTAATAATGCTTACACAAAAAAATTCAAGAAACGTTATTTAAAAGATATAATTGAGTAGTCATGCTAAGTGATAATGAAAAATGAGTAAGTTTCATTTTTAAAAATAGACCAAAGTTGGGTAGGTACACAGAAAATAAAGAAATAAAAAATGCTTTAGCTCATGGGAGTCTCATGAGTATATAATTTTGTCCAAAAGGTCCCTGTACAATGTGAAACAATTCTAATGAATATAGATTTTATTCCAAATACTAAAAATGACAGATGTTTAAACTCTTAATATCAACAGTGCCATTTCCCTAGTTGGTTTATAAAAGATAGTACCATTTACAAATGTGGAAGTTTACAATGAAGCATAATTTACATTTTTAAATAGAAAAAAATGCTTCACTATACAATAATGAAGTTGTCTTGACTGATGGATGCAAAAGTGAGGTCAAATGCCTAAAATCAAACACCACACAGAATTTCAACACTGCTTGTGAAGCTTTGAACATTTATTTTGTTGAATTCTAAGAATATATTGCGACCTGTTTTGACTAATAAATAATTCATAATTGTTAAGAATTATTGCTAACCTATAAAGTTGATAATACAAGTGCTAAAACAAATCTGTAAGTAAGCATTCATTAGCAAGGCATTCACAGAGCTCAGGGATTTATATTGTAAAGTTTTTGTTTGTTAACACTGCTGGCTGGGGTCCTTGGATATTAAATACAAGAATATCAAAAAAACTTTTAGTACCTAAAAGAATAGTTATTTAGAATCAAGACTCATTCTAGGCATATTTCAACTCTCTTTCTATTATCTTTTTTGGCACTATAAAAAGCACAAACTATAAAAGTAGTAAGATATTTCGAAAACAGATATACCACTTACTAATAAATAATTTAATGAATACATTTAGCAAGTATCTATTGAGTGCTCATTATATTCCCTGCACTGTGTAGATACTAACGTCCCAAAGAGAGTCTCATTCCATAATCTCTTAAAGCCGATTGTCAGAAAAAAAAAAATCAAGAATCATTCCACAGAATGAGTGTGATCTTAAAGGCACAGGCAAATTTTCTAAATTCATGTAGACTATTAATTTCTTGAGTAATGTGCAGAGCACAGAATCTTTTCAAAATTAGGTTTTATTAATATAGTAACATCAAATTAACAGTCTGGAACACCGATTTTTCAGTTTTGTTTCTTCTCACACATTTAGAAGGCAAGGCCCTCTGTCATATCTTCTATCACTACCTAGATTCTGAGTTAAACTGCCTTATTTAAATTTACATATCCATTTCAGTTTTCTAGTTGTAGATGTCTTCACAAAAAAGCAGAAAGTAGTACAGAAATAAGGCACATACCTCTTGAACAGGGGGCTAAGAAAACGATCTTTGTTTCATTCAGGGAGTTAGAGACCAGATATTTTAAGTGATCAATGTGACAATGAAATAGTATCTTTGTGCAGTATTGCTAGCCCTCAGTGTTTGCTAGCAGGTGTATTAAATGTTGTGTATTAAGAATTTGAACTGGTTCTTTAAAAACAAGCTATGACTACAATATTAAGAAATCTTTGTAAACCACTGATACTTTTTCTATAGTTAGTTCCATTTTGCATATTACCTGTAAGTCCTTGTCAATGTTACACAGATTTACACATGGAATTCAACCATTTTGCATTTTCTCCAAAATTATTATAACCCTTCATAATTATCATGTTAATAGATAGATATTACAGTGTGTTTATGTACAATTGTTAATATCTTTTTTTAAAAAAAGCAAGAACTTAAAATGCTTTTACTAAATAAAACCCGGAAAGGTGTAATATATTTGAATTATGAGCATCAGTATGATGGTAAATAGTAATAGTCAAGTTATATAAATATTTTAAACACCAATATTATATAATAAATGGTTTTAAATAATACTAGCATAGATACTTTAAGAATTATTTTTTTCCAGCTTAAAACAACAGAAATATTTATTTAAATTCAGTTTGAAGACTATCTTAAAGTTTAGAAAGTTGAATAGCATATTTCCTTTTAACAGTTAACTTAGATTTACGTAGAAATTTGGAAAAGAATATGATATAAACCTCTCAACTAGCACTCTCTTAAGCACCACCGGAAAAATCATTATCTTTCCCAGTTCTTTCAATTTCTGTCATAAGCATAGAGAGCAGAACTATATATTTTGGTAATTAATTTCCTTAAGATAATGTTAGAAACATCATGTTCTTTAAAATATAAATGAATTTCAAGGTGAGCATGCTAGAGGATAATATTAATGGCGTGTGATTTATTGTGACAAGAGATCTGATCTGAAACACCATTATTCGGAGTACTTAAAAAACTCCATTTGCAAATTCCTGAAAATATGAAAGTGCTATAGCTGAACCTGTCTCAATGTTGAAATCTGGAAATCTGTCCTTGTAAGTATGAAACTGCTTGTGCACAATATCTGGCATGTCTTCCTCATAGAAATTTATTATAACATTTTCATAATCTGAATATGTTGTATTGCAGTTCAGAGAATTACCTAAATGCTTGTAGCTCTGAGTGAAGACAACCTACAAAAGTACAGACTGAAATGTATATGGATAATTAACTTGGTGATGTATATAATTTTAGGGCTGATTGTTATCTTAAAAAACAGTTGGCAATAATTCACTGAGCATCTACTGATATACCTGGCATTCTTTGAACTCACAACAGAAACATGTGACCTGTAACAATCTAGAAGGTGTTTTCTATGTTATTACTGTTCCAAATGAAATATCCCCTTTAAACTATATAAGCAAGATCTACTTGTGACTTAAATTTACAAGTAGGTTTCACTAAGATGTAATTTTACATCTTATAAATTCATCGGGGTATATAAACACATTGTAGTAAATGGCATCTAACCACATGTTGGGCAGTGAGCAATGTCATAAATTAGTAGTGCAAATGATAATAAAAACTTAAATAGATATATGTAAATAACAGAAGTCTTATTAAAAAGAATTAAAATTATTCTGGAGAACAGAACTGATTACCTTTTATACTTGACGGAGGATCATAAGTATTGGCATTCTTAAATATAGGCTGTCAAATTTGAGCATCACCTAAACATACTGATACACTACTCTATATTTTTAATTCTCCTTTCTCCCTTCCCCCTCCCCCATGTCTCTCTTTCTCTCTGTTTCTCTGGTTTTCTCCCCTCCCTCCTTCTCTCTTCTCTCTTCCCTCTGCTGAATAAGTTTGGGACAAAAATTTTCCCCCTTAAGCATTTCTTAATTCCTTTAATGGGCTTTTAAACTGTAAAACTCCTGGTGGGGCACACTGCATGCAGCATTTTTTTTTTGCTAGAAACCTATTTTAATATATGAATATCAACACATGAATGCTACACAGAATGGCAGTGGGTTAAGCATAGGATACCTGATTCTGTAATATGGCTTTATGTGCATTAATAAATATGTTCATTTCCAGAACATTCAAGGTGGGTGGGTCATCAAGTGCTGAAATATACTACAAAGTGAATATACTTTCATTGTTACGTCAATTTTTTTCATAGATTTCATGAAATAAAATTAAGTCTTGTAAAACGAAAGTGTCTATTCTAGATATAAAGAAAACAGGTGCAAAATTTTAATGAAATTACTTTTGACTTAATTTTGTAATATACATGGCATAAAATTCAAACAGTACAATAAAAATTCAGTATCCATCCCAACCACTTGGTTCTCTTTTCCAGAAGAAACCAAAGTTAAAAGATTTTTGTGAATCCTTCTAAAGATATTATGTGCACATACACATATTCATTATACACTTTTTCCATTTTCCTTAAAACAAAAATCAGAGATGTCTGAACTATGAAAGAAAGAGCAAACCATAGCATCATGATTTATCATTAAGGCAATACCTAAGGCACATTTTACAAATAAGTTTTCATATGTCTTGCTAAAACATTTAAATAGATCAATATAATGAAAAATCAGATAGGGTCTCACTAACCATGAAACTATTTAATATGATGATTCTTGTATAAAGTAGTACACTAAAGTCTATAGTTAAGAAAAATCTAAAACAGATTTAAAAATACATTTTAACAGCATTTATTTATTATGAAAATACATGGAAGAAAACTATGTCAATCTACTAGTGTATGACAAAACTGAAATAAACATAAGAATTTCCAGGAGCAGTTGTCTTATGTGTTCTGTAACATTTATGGTACAACGTCAATCTAGCCAAATACAGAGACCACAGGGCCTTTGACTTTGAACGTTAATATATAAAGCACTTAAATAACTATATAAATGCTGATTATGATTTTGTACCTCTGTGAAATGAACAGAGTACAAATGGGTATAACTGAAGCAAAAGATGATTCACTGCTTCTGCCCAATTTTTCCTGGGTAGTGGGGTGGAGAGAGCCATTTCCTTCTAGAAATGGGGAAGATAACAAAGCCAAAGCTTTCTCTACTTCCCTGAATATCAGAAAAAAGTCAACATCTACATTTTAGAGGAAATAATTTCTGCATATTTTGGTTTTTCAAGGCTTTTTCACTGTGAAGAAAAAGTCATTAAAAGTAGTTTTTGTCAGCATTGATATTTCTCTGGTTTATTTTCCATTTAGCTGAGGCCAATATAGGACTGACAGTACAAAGATTAGAGGTCTTGTATGATACCTACGTAATGTACAGTTACTCAGCATGATCCAATCAGAGCCTCATGTTTTTCCTTGGGATTTAGGATGATCACTCCTCACATATTTAGCCATGTAAAGACTTCCAGTATATCTTAATAAGGTACTATTTTCACCTTACACTTGAAATCTTTCTTCTCATCACATAAGAATGGGCTTAGATATGACCACACTGTATTCCGCATTATAACCTCACTAAAACCTAACAAGAAAAATCAAATTCGTTTACACTTTTGTCTTAATACTTACACATACACCAAGCCTTATTCAGTCATTATATGTAAAATGCTTTATACCATATAGTGATCCTTTTTATGACATAGTTCAACAGCAACCATAATTATAATATGTTATCTTACCTACTATTGAATTTTTCTGGGTGTTTTTCTCTCATGATGTGGAATCTGTGTGCAATGGAAGCATCCTAAGAAGAGAAACAGAAACAAAAAACAAGACAGTTTATGATCCTATTATCTTGTGGAAATAACGATTAAAAGAGGAAAAAATTGAAGAATAATATTTTAAATCAACTTTTCCTAAACAATGTCATTGCAAAGATATTCTACAATTAGGCAGAAATGTGTAATCCACATAAATTCCGTGCAAGTGTGATTTAGTCACCATTGGTTATTTTTCATATTTACTTCTAGGAATTGATTTGTATTTAATTTATATATCTCCTTTAATAACTGGTTTTGGCCTCATGCTTAAAGTATGTTTAAGATAGTTCATATGAACATAAATGTCAAAAAGTAGTTGAAAATACTGTTACACAAAAACTAGAAGAATGGCTTAAGTGGAGAAATGATCAGGTGGAGAAGCTCCTAGTCCTTTGAGATTAATTATGGGTAAAAATATAATTTGAGGGTGCATATCTAGTAAAGGTAAGTATAATACGTGGCTTCAAAGTTGGCTAAGAGTGTACTGGATGTGTAATTATTAACTGTTCATTCCACAAGCCAGTTTCTGACATATCTTGCTTAATGGAGAAAAACAACAAAGGGAAAAATTTATTTTTGGAGAATTGGGGACAAGTGTAACTGAACTCTGAGACCTCAAATGCACCAGTTCTGCACCCTAATGGATGTTTCTCCCTTTTAGGAAATTCATTCAGAGTTTCTATGATACAGAATCACACAACATGTGAGATTGGTAGAATACTTTGATTCAAGCTTTTCAAGTACAGACTGTTCTTGCTGACTTTTAATAGTTGGCCCTGTTATTCCAAGCAAGGAGATAATTCCCATTCTTCATCTACACATGATTAATCACTCCAATGAGAAACTAATATATTTACCAGTAATCTCAAAGGAAATGGGGCTATTTTAGCGATTAACGGTTAATTTCGTTTCATAGTAGAGATAAAAGAAAAAGAAAAACCAAACACAAAGGAAGTAAAGAAGTTGTGTATTTGAGAGAATCCTGAAAACACTAATCAAGGATTAAAAGTCTAATGAATGAAATGAAAAGGCTAATGTGCTTACTCATGCATAACAAAGCATGAGGCACAACAAGAGAGGGACCAATGCCCGCCGCAGATGGCAGACCGGGAGCTGCTTTTCCCTGCAAGATAGAGCTGTGATAGAACTCTAGTGTTTTCTGTACAATTTTATCCTCTAAAAATTGTTGAGTAATTGAATTAATCCACGTGTAAAGGACACAAAGGTATAGATAGGTGCGTACTGAAACAACACTTGTAAAATAAAAAAGTTATTTAAAAATTCTACGGTTTGATATCCTAAGATATAACTCTGTTATATATGTGTGGTCAATTTCCTGGTTTGCTAAGTAAGAATATCAAGGTGTTCACCTTTATTGGTTCAAGAGCTCTCAAACCCAGTCACAGAGTTTCTTCCTTTTTAAAAAATTCTCACTAATAAGTCATAAATATACTTTTTTGAGAATGTGCAGTTGTCTTACTGTGGTATGAAATTATAGAAAAAATCTGAGTATGGTATATTATGTGGCATTATCATTAATTTTAAAAATCACTTATTTTGACTTTATCCCTAATCTGGTTCAAAATCAATCTGGAATACCTTATAATTAAATGCATACATCCAACAGACCAGTTGAACAAAAGTAAAGAAATATGAATCAAGTACTAAGAATGAATGATCAATATTAGTTATCCACAGGGAGACTATCATTGAATTTACCTCTGCTTGAATTATTTGTTTCTGTAAGTTATAGCACTGAAACTTTTAAAAGTAGATTGTGTCGGATAATTTGCTTTATAAGCATACACTTTTGCAATAACAGATCTCTTCCTTTCCAAAGCAACACAAATAGTACAGAGAGAGGGAGAAAGGAAAAGAGAGGAGGAAGGAGGAAAGAGAGAGTATCAAAAGAAGACCATTTATGTAGACTGGACTATAATTGCCTAAATTCCTAGAAATACAGAACACCAAATAGCCAAAGATAAACTTAACCTTAGCTCCTCTATCTCCAAGATACTCTGGCAAAGAATCACGTAGGAAAGAGAGGGGAAAAATAAAAACTAGTGAGGAACACTGGTATGCCTTTTCCTTGTGTTGAATGGGTCCCACCACAAAGAGAGAGCTGGCCTTGCTGACTACAGAATGGATAAGGAACAATGACAGCAGGTGTTCATTTGGATGAAAATTCAGACCAAATTCCCATGGGACCCTGTCCTTTTGGCATAACCCCAAGAGGCTTGAAAGAGAACTGCCAAACCCTGCAAACTTATCCAGCAGCCATATTTCAGGGGCACTAACGGGTCTCTAAAAAGAGACCAATAAGAAAAAGCTAAAGTAATGTTGGTTTTTTACATAAACTTTGCCCTTTCGGTCTCTATGCATTGCGGTTTGTAGGAAACAGAAATTAAACTGGCATCACTTTCATATCCTAGAACGGATAAACTTTGAATTCGGACAGACTTTCACTTCCAAGACTTGTGATTGTGAGCAAATTGCTTATTTACCATGAGTCACAGCTTCCTTATCTTTAAAAGAGGATACTGATACCCCTTTATAGTATTGTAGTGAGATTTTCTGAGATTATTCTGTATAGCAATTGCAGTAGTGTTCTGTTATAGCTGGGGTGTTCATATATTCTATATCCATACTAGAATGTTATTTAAAGTAAAAAGAGGGTGCTAAAAAATAGCTGAATTGCATAAATTTGAAAGATGTATTTACTGACTCTCAATTTGGTTTTATTATTTCCTGAATTTATACTTTCATTTTAATTTAAAAAATAAAATCAGATCGAAGAACTAAAACATATCCATCTTTATTAAAGCAAAAAAAAATAAATCCCATTATGTTCATTTTCAAAGTAGTCTGTGTAGTAATTTGTATGTTAATTTATATATATGCAAATATGTACATATGTGTGTGTGTATACACACACACACACACACACACACACACAAGTATACATGTATCAGAGAATCAGCCTCTTAGCCACATCTGCCTTTAATACTCTGCACTGGTATTTTTCTAAAGACTGATTTTTTTCTTTTCCTGTGAGGGCTTATCATAAACTTACCCTAAATCCCCAAAGTTGCATTTTAAGTTATTAATTTGAAAAACTTTATTATTTTCTGTGGATCATAACATTTTAAATTGAGAAAATAAAAGTGCTGAGATACCTATATACAGAGATTTCTACTAAGAGGAGGACATTATCAATACTAATCTTTTTCTTGAAATGTAAAATATATTTGCCTAAATATGTCATAGGTACTATATTTTTTAATCCATTTAAAGAAACTTTCTCTGACAAATATTTTTACAAATCTTGCCAAATAATCTGTATTTCTGGAAACTGCATTATTATTATACCAAATTAAATATCTTCTCAATTCATTCCATTTTAGGATAGAATATAAATCTAGCTAATTACAAATAAGTATTATCAAGAATTATTCCAAAATGCAATTATGGAATTTAAAATTAAACCTTGTATGCTAGATGAATGAATTTTCATTGATTTCTTGAAATAGTTCAGTTCCTCCTTACTTTTGGATGGATAAACCACAATGTCTTCCTGTGTGTGAGCTTTTTTTCCTTTAATAATTGCAATTTGCTAAAGAGCTTCAAAAGCTGAAGTTTGTGGTGTTTTATTTGTTGAATATTTTTAAAGATTTCCAACTGAATTTTTGAGGTATTATTTACATACAATAAAGCAATTTTAAGTGTACAATTAAATGTTTGACAGAGGTATCAATAACAACTTTCATAATCATGATACAGAAAATTTCCATCACCCCCAAAAGTTCCCTAAGGCCCTTTGCATTTATATACACACAGACACACACACACACACACGTATGTGTATATGCATGCATGTGTGTGTATATATATATATACACACACAAACACTCCTCCACCCTTAAAAATCATTGATCTGCTGTCATTATAGTTTGCCTTTTCTAATATTTCCTATAAATGGAATTTAGAAGTATTCTCTTATGTCTGGCTTCTTTCACTTACTATAATGCTTTTGAGATTCAGCCATTTGTTCCAGTGTCAGTGGTTTGTCCCTTTTTATTGCTAAGTAGTATTCTATTAAATAAGTATACCACAATCTGTTTATTCATTAGTTGCTGACATTTGGCTTTTATGTATAAAGCTGCTATGAACTTTTCAGCACAATTCTTTTTGTAGACATGTGTGATTATGTCTTTTGGGTAAACACTTAGGAAGGAGACCGCTGAGTTATATGGTATGTGTATATTGAACTTCATAAGAAACTGCCACATTATTTTTCAAAGTACTTGTACCATTTGCATTCCTACTAGTAAAGTATGAGGGTTCCAGTTACTCCACATCTTTACCAACACTCCACATCTACTCCAACTCTTGACAGTCTTTTAAATTTTACCATCCTAATAAATATGCAGTGGTATCCTTTCTTGGAACCTTAACCCTTATGAGCCAGCACCATCTGCTTCGGCAGAGAGGTCTGCCAATTCTGATGAAACTATACGATTCGAAAGTTCTGGTACAGACTTAATAAATGTTCCCAGCTCCATCCCAATTGATTCATCCTCACAGCTTTTAGTATATTTTCTCAGTTATGCTGTCCAACAATTCCAAAATAGCAATGAGCAGTCTCTGGAAATCCATTTGTGCATTCAACCCCACACTCACCCCACGCACAACCTCAAGGGTTTCAAAGAATTTTTTTTTCTATTAAATTCCTCCAAAAGATATTCAGAGAATATGCGCTTAGGGTCTCCCTTGAAGAACTCTGAGCTCTCAAACTGATTATGATCTTTTTCTTTGGTTAAACTATACTTTAAATAAAAGTAATGTTAAAAAAATTCAATATATATAAAAGTATATGAAATGAAAAGCGAGTCTCACATTTCCCCAATTTTAATTCCTAGAGATAATAACCAAGATCCTTTCTCATGCATCATTTTGAAAACTGTCTATATATAAAGTATACATGTATGAAAATATATAAGCACATATGTATATTTACAAAAATAGGTTTATATTATACAAACTGTGCTGAAACTGGGGGTTTTTTCACTTATAAATAAAGCTCAGACATCTTGTTATATCAGTAAACAGGTATTTTCCTGAAGTTTTTAATGTCAGCAACCTCCTCCCTTTAATGGATGTGCCATTATTTATGTAGCTATTTTCCTACCGGTAGTGGTTTGGGTTTAATATTTTGCTACCAAATTTGATGTTGTTTAATACTGTGATACCAAATTCTATACAACCTTTATGCAGCTCTGTGAATATTTCTTTACAACAAATACTCAAGTGGAATTCCCGGCTAAAAGTGTATGTAAATATTACATTTCATTATAGAGTGAAAAATTATTCTCCAAAAAGTTAACATATTCCCACTAGTAGTGTGTAAGATGACTGGTTATCATTAAGTTTATCAGTTTCTGAATTTGATGGGCTAAAAGGTATGTCACAATTGTTTAAATAAATTTTCATTTTTGTTGATTGAAATTGACTATCTTTTCATATGCTTTTGTTCATATTTATTCTTATGTGGACTACCTATTCAAGTACATTATCCATTTTGTCTGTGTACCTTAAGGAAACATTTATTTATATTAATAACCATAATGATAACAATGAATAATAATTAAATATTTACTACTGTTAAAGCACTGTTTTAAAAGCTTTACATGTAGTATTTCATTTAACCTCATACAAAATTTTATGAGCTGTCTATTGTTACATATGTGTTATGAATGAGAAATCTGAGGATTATGGATCTTAGAATCATTCTAGACCATACAGGAAGAGGTTGTGGAATTAACAGTTCAATACAGGAAACTGCCTCTAGAACCCAGGCATTTTATGCTTTTTACTAGTGTAGACAAAGTCATGCATTGCAAATATTTTACAAGTTTGTTTTTTGACTTTGCTTTGCCTTGTAGAGTTTAAAATGTTTATATTTCAGATATATCAACATTTTCTTTCTGAGTTTTGAGTCATGCTTAGAAACATCTTTCTTTTCTCCAGAATTAGGAATATTACTACTTTTTGTATGTTTTGGCCTTTATGACTTCATATTTTACAGTGTAATATTTGAATCATTTTGTATTATTTTGGCATAAAAGTAGAAATCTTGCCTAATTTTTGCCAAAATAATACATATTATGTATATTAATAGGAGTTTTTGAATAATTTACCTTTCCCTCTTTGTTTGAAAGACACAATTTATTACATAATAAATTTCCATCTCTGCATCTCTGTTACTCTGAACCAGTATACTAAACTATTTTAAATGTAGTTTTGTAATCAATTTTCATATCTGGATGGGCAAGAGTCACATTCCCCATTTATTTCACTCTTTTAAAAAGTTTTATGGTTATATAGAAGATTTGTACTTTCTGGTAAAATTTGACATCATTTTTATTCAAATTACCTTGCTATGAATACCCAGGCAAAATCCTTTGGTACTGCAATTAGATCTGATTTGATAGATAAATTTTGGGAGAACTGGGATATTTTATAGTATCAGGTCCTATCTTTTAAAAGATATATTTTCCTGCTTACTATGTTTTCTCATATGATTCTTAGTGGGCGCCAAAGTTTCCTTCATATTAAGTCCAATGTATTTATTTATGTTAATTTCATACATATTTATCTTACTTTTGTATTTACTGTAATATACCCCTCTTTTATTTTATCTTTTTAACTGGCTATGTTTTATATAGAAAACATTTTGATTATTATTAATCTTTTAAACCTTATAATTCTGTTATTTTATGGTTCCTTTCAATTGATTCATTTTTTTCTGGGAATACAGTCCTATCATCTATAAATAACGATACATGCTCTGGCTCCATTCAAACATTTCCATCTCTAAGTCTTTTTTTCTTATCTAATTGCTTTATATAGTACATCCAGAACAATACCAAATGGAAATGCTGGTACACTTTTGCAGATTTAATTTAATGAGACTGTATGCAGTATATTATTATTAATCAAAATGCTGTCTTTACTTTTGAGAAATTAAGTTTTTATCAGGCTTGGAAATGATTCATCCAGTTATATTTTATTAAGAGTTCATCTCCCTTTCTTGATATATTTTTCCATATCAATTACCATCTTAACATACAGCATGTTAACACAATCTGGCATGCTATGTATTTTTCTTTTGCAGCTTTTTAATCATCTTCTCCTCTTAAGCTTTGTGTAAGGTTATGTAAGCTCTATGAGGACATGACATGTTTTATTCATTTCCATATCACAGAACTAGATATCATATCATTTCACTAGCCTAGGAAAGACCAAGCACTCAAATTGTGATTGACTGAATGAATGGACAAATGATTAAAATGACCACCACATACTGACTGACAATGTGCATAGCAGAGAGGTTAAGAACTTGGACTCTGGAGTTAAAATGTCTGGGTTCAAGACCTGGCTCTAAAATTAACTGGATCTTTGACCTTGAAAAGTTGTTCAGGCTATCAATGTTTCTAATTTCCTATCTTTAAAATAGGAGTGAAACTAATAGTACCTGCTTTATTATGAAGACGTGATGTTCTAATACCGGGAAGATAGCTAAAACAGCATCTGGCATGTATAAAGCAAGGAAATAAATGTTAGCTCTTATTATTATAGAAATATAGATGTCATTTTGAGATTCACATGATTTTCTCTTTTGGTTTATTGATATAGTAAATTAAATAAATTCCTATGTGCATTGGATGAAGTACCTAGAGACAGCTGTGCTTTGCTATTTAAAACTTTGGGGACTTTAAAAAGGCTATACTGTGCATATGTGACACATTAAATAACAAACCCAGAGGGAACAACACACTGTAAAATTCACATATTTCTGTACTAGTACATACGAATACTGACTTAAAGAAAGATAAATAAACGCTACAAAGAACATGTCAGTTCTGGTTACATATCTCACCAAATAAATAATGGGAAAAAATTGGTTTTCCGAGGTTTGTTAGATTTTGAAATTTTAAATATGAGATTAGAGTCCCATAATATATTTCCCATCTGCAATAAACAATCTTTGCTCTCCTGACAATCTTTACCTGAATGTCCGAATTACATAATGTCCTCTCTGTTAATATATTATTTAAGAAAATTACACCAATAGCTACAAA
Source organism: Balaenoptera physalus (assembly GCF_965194825.1). Lineage (NCBI taxonomy): Eukaryota > Metazoa > Chordata > Mammalia > Artiodactyla > Balaenopteridae > Balaenoptera > Balaenoptera physalus. The sequence goes on along the minus strand of NC_138887.1, from coordinate 56,160,851 downwards.
TGGGATTGTTTCATAGGTAGATTTTGTCAGATATTGATATTTATTGTGTTGGCTTAATAAAGGGAATCAGAAGGTTTCCATTTTTATGGTTCAGAATAGTTAATAATGCATAGGATTTGTTCTTTGAAGGTTTTAAAGAATCATTTGTGAATTGCTGGCCCGGTGGTTTTTGGAAGCAACATTATGACAATTTTTAAAAATTTCTATGATTTATTTAGGTTTTCTCTTTATATGTAAGTTAATATTTTTCATGATGTCATCTGCAGTGGGCTGAATGGTGGCCCCCAAAGGTATCAAAACCTAATCCTTGGAACCTTGTAAAGTTCTTGCAGATGTGATCAAGTCAAGTATTCATATTGCTTGGTGCCGGTGACTCCTTTCTATCTTACTCTTTCTTTCTTTTAGAGTAGGAATGTCTAACTGTTATACTATGCTTGTTTCATCACTGTTTAAAGCAGATAACTTGTTTTCTAGTTTTACAAGTTCACAATGAATAATTTTTCCTCGGAATGTATAACACTGAGTCTCACCTATAACTGATTTTGATGATTTAGAAGATAGGATTTGGGACTCTGAGGTGATGATATTCAGATAAGACTTTTGACCTGAGTTGATGATATAACAGATTGAGACACTGGAGATACTCAGATGATGTGAAAGTATTTTGCAAGTGGGACAGAACTGAATCTTTTGGGGTCAGAGCGCAGCCTGTAGTGGGATGAATGGTAACCCCTAAATATATCTGTCACTAGTCCTTGGAACCTAGAAATGTTACCTTATATGGTAAACTTTTTGCAAATGTGATTCAACTAAGGATCACGAAATGAGGAGATTATTCTGAATTATCCAGGTGGGACCTAAATGCCCTTACAAGTGTTCTTGTAAGACAGAGACAGAGGGAGATTTTACAGACAGAAGAGGATGAGGCAGAGACTGGAGTGATACAAGCACAAGTCAAGGAATGCTGGCAGCTACCAGAAGCTGCAAGTGGCAAGGAATGTATTCTCCCCTACAGCCTCCAAAAGGAGCACAAAGCTGTTGACACCTTGATTTCTGCCCAAGGATACTAAATTTGGACTTCTAGTCTCTTGAATTGTGAGAGAATAAACATCTGTTGTTTTAAGCCACAAGTCTGTGGTAATTTGTTACAGCAGGCATAGGAAACTAATACATCGCCTATTCCTACAGGTTTTTTGAGAAAAGCATTATCTTACAATATTTTAATTTTGTCTGAATCCAGTTATTTTTATTCTCTCCATTCTAATTGCATTATTTTTTGTATTTAACATGATGTTTGGAACCTGTAATTTAGCAAAAAGGCATATGAGAAGATTCAAATAGGCATAACAAATTCTGTATGTCAAATACATACAGTGGGATGAAACAGTCAAACAGAAAAATCTTAGAAAAGCAGAATCTCTTGCTTGGACAAGAAAGAATTCAACCTTAGAAAACCCTGATTAGTATTTATTAACATTGTATTGGAGGTCTTTAGAAATGCAATAGGTCAAGGAAAAAATAAGAAAAGGTGTATGTATTACGAAGAAAGGGAAAAACTGTAATTATTTATAGATGACATCATGCCCTATATAGAAAATCCAAAGGACTTATTTGAAGTCCACATAAGTTAAGAGTTTAAAGAGTTATCCACATATACGAATGGCATATAAAATTAGTAGAACTGACTACATTAAAACAAAGTAAGGGAAAATTATCCCATTCACGACAACAACAATTACAAATATCAAGGGGAAAAAAAATCTACCACTGCAAGTCCCACAGAAGAAAATGAGAAGTACTGAAGGAAACAGAAGAACAATCAATGGAAATGCATACCATCCTGAGTTGCAATGACTTAAGGAGCTGGGGTTCAAAGATGTGAGGGGTGGTAAGTTTCTTCTGAACTTGAGTATCAATGGAAACAGGTGGACTTTTCTCTATTAGATTGCATTTACTGTCTTGGAACTGGTTTTTAGTATGTAGGTGTGTGCATGTGCATATGTGTATGTGATTCCAAAGGAACTCAGAGGCATCAAGTTGTGTATCTGCAACTTATCCTGCTGTGAGTACTTTAGATGGAACCCATTGCGGACCTCAGTTAGCTTTGGATTACATTCCTGGGACAACCAGGGCATTTTTCTAGATTTAAAAACTCAGACTTAGAGATATACATGACTGAGAGCAAGAAGAAAGGTCTTAGAATAAAGTCAGTCCTTGGGGTAGGATACAGGATTTGCTAAGTGGTAGACACAGATTCAAAAGCAGAGTTTTCAATGGGAGACTTCTGCAAAAAGTCTTCACTTTGAGCTGGCTTCTCGTGAATTACTTAATTTTTAAAATTAAGAAATTTCTTTAAATTACTTTCTCTTGGATGATGACAAATGTTAAATTTAGCATTTAGCTTAAATTATTGCATTCAAATTTTATAATACTCTTTAGTTTAGTTTTCTTTTTTTTCCCCAATCATTTAATGAAGTTGGAGAGAGTCATGCCACTCTAGGTGACCCTGTTGCAGAGGGAGGTGAGACTTGGAATTATAAGTGAGATGAGGCCCGTTCCCACTTCAGCGTCTTTCCACTCTGTCTCCCATTTATGAAGAGACCCTTGGGGAAACGGCAGCTTTACATTGAAAGAAAGTGCATCATCAGCATTCCATCAAAAAGGAGATGATACACACTAATCTGACAAGGTACATTTATCCTAAATGAAGGAAAGTTTATTCTCATTAAATGATTACCAAAAAGTCTTTGGAAAACTAACAGCCTCATGCAGAATACTGGGATAAGTAAATGGAAGCTGTTACCACACCTAAGTCCTTCAGAAAATGTGAGGAGGCAGTTACCAGACCCAGAAGAAGAGAGTTACCTGGAGAAGATGGCCTTGAAAGAAAAAGACATCCAGTTGCAGGTGAGTTTTCATTGAGGTAAGCAGGAATATAAATACCCTAACCGTATTTTCCTCCCATCCATCTCTCCCTGGGGCTTGCAACTGGCCAAGCGAATCAGAAGGAAGAGGGCAAAAGGAATGTGATGTCTATATAGGATACTGCTCAAGCAGAAAGAAAGATGGAGAAAGGCAGAGAGAGAATCTAGAGAGGCACACAGAAGCAGTCCAGAATGGAGGACTTAGTCCTAAAGATTCAATGCTTATAACAGAATGGAAAACTATGTGGAAGAACATAGAAGTCTAAGAAGCATAAGCACCAAATATATAAAAAATAATTGACAACTAAGATGTCCATTGGACTATAGAGTATAAATTGTGTCTATATATGTATGTATATAATATACATATAATTACAAAATGATATATAAAATTTTGGGTTGATTAAATAAAATAGTATTACATGGTACCTGAAAATAAACACTAAACTTTCTTATTTTAAAAAGTCACATGCCTGGCTTTATCAAATTTTCTGGCTTTATCAAAGAATGATGTATTCCACATAAATATATTACCACCATATGTTATAGACTAGACTTTTAAATTTTATTAATTTGGGATAAAAAGTATTTTATGAAATATATAAATTTAACTTATAGATTAATTTAATATTTTATCTCATTGAAATTGATATATAGCATCACCTTTAAGCTACTCCTAATGGCTAGGGTCACCCTATTAAATATCACAGACCTTGGGTGAAGGGCTGTTCACTCTACACTGAATGACTCCAGACTGCTATGTTGTGGTGTTTCCTAGTTTTCTTAGGATTTTTCATTCCTTTCCTCTTCTATCATGTTAAACTATTATCTTTCACTCTTTGCTCCAAAAAACATGCCTGTCCCTAGCAGTTTCCTTCTGTTTCATAATCTCAATTTTCATATTTTGAGAAGAAATAGAACCTTAGAATTTTAAATATACAATTAACCTTAAATACTGCTCATAGCCTAGATGAGCAAAGTAGATTAAACAAAGCCAATACAGGTCTGGAATATGGTCAATAAGGATAAAAGGTGGTAGAAGAGTCTACAGTGTTCTCCTATAAGTGAATTTCAGGAATTCTGTGCATGAAATTACAGCTCATTATTATAACTATTCCTAAGCATTTTATTATACTCAACTTCCTAGATTGCCATTTTATTCCAAAAAGCCAAAGCTATTTAAAATTATCTTTGATAAATATTACTGGAATGTAAGTATTATATTTTTCATCTCCTATAAATAAAAATCTGTTAAAATTGTAATAGATTTTGACAAGAGTGAAAGAAAAAGTACAAATGATTAGTCTGAGTTTAAATTCCAAAACAGAACACCCATACCTAAAATTATGTAGTAAAATGAGAAGATTTCATCTAAATTTTAACAATCTTACTGAAAATTCCTCTTGTTTACATGTATTTAATACAGAAGAGCTCATGAAACCAGACAGACTAGATCAGGTTACTGGAAAGAAGATCTGACTCTAGGGAACCTAGAGAGACATGCCAAGAAGAGAACTTAAATCACAAGTCCTGATCCTGCTCTTTGTCACACACAATACATGGGATTAGCAGTGCCAGAAAACTTCTAGAACAGTTTACATTAACCTTAAATTCTGTGAACAAATTTGTAGAAAGAATAATAAACTTACTATACACTTACTAGTATCACAACTGTATGATTTCTATGGTCAAAATGTTCCCTTATATATAATTTTGTTTTACTTCGCCAATTCCTGACTGGTTTTTAACTGAAAGAAAAAAAACAAAATTTCTCTCAAAGTGCTTCTTTCGATTAAAAATTCCTAAGTTTGAAGGCCAAGAAATCTCAAATTTAGTAAACAGTATAGATAACATAATGGTGACTGAAGTGTAATCCAAATGATTGCTTTTATAATTTCAGTTTGATTCCTAACAGGAAATGATATAAGGAGATCTTGAAAAATCCACAAAAACCATAATTCGAAAAGATACATGCACCCCCAATGTTCACTGCAGCACTATTTACAATACCCAAGACATGAAAGCATCTAAATGTCCATCGACAGATGAATGAATAAAGAAGATATGGTATATTTATACAATGGAATATTACTCAGCCATCAAAAAGAATTAAATAATGCCATCTGTAGCAACGTGGATAGACCCAGAGTTTATCTTACTGAGTGAAGTAAGTCAGACAGAGAAAGACAAATATCATACGATATTGCTTACATATGGAATCTAAAAAAATGATGCAAATGACCTTATATACAAAACAGACATAGACCCACAGACAGAGAAAACAAACTTATCGTTACCAAAGGGGAAAGGAGGCAGGGATAAATTAGGAGTTTGGGATTAACATACACACACTACTATATATAAAATAGATAACCAACAAGGACCTACTGTATAGTACAATAGTTCGTAATAACCTATAAGGGAAAAGAATCTGTAAAAGAATATATATATTATATATATATATGTATATATATATATATTTTATATATAATATATATATAACTGAATCACTTTGCTGTACACCCGAAACTAACACAACATTGTAAATCAACTATACTTCAATAAAAATCCATGAAAGCCCAATTAATAACAGTTTAGTAACAGTTAATCATTAGATCAGGAGCTCTCTTTCTATAGAGCCTAAGATGAAAACTAAAGAAAGAGTGTGCAGTTTATATAATAAAGACACAGAAGTTGATACCTAAGTAGCACAGGAATATTTAAATCAACTTTCGTAGTTTTGGTGATGCCCTGATTAAATTACTCTAGTAGAGAAAATCAACGTGCCTAAAACCTGATGTAAACCTGAACTTCTCAAGAGGTACTGTAGTGTTACAGAGCCGTCCTGGAAAGGGAAACCCTAGATACTCCCTTTCAGAGGGTTCAGATGGAGTCAGAAGGGACTACAGAGGGGAATATGAGTTAGTATAATAGGAAGATACCCTCCCCATGACTGACAAGAAAGAAGTCAACCCTTGTTTCACAGTTAAGGTGTAGGATAGGACCAGAGTCAATGAAAGCAGGCCAGGACTCCAGGACATGCGAACCTGGAATACTGCACATGATGTTACAGCATAAGGACACAAGACAGGGACCATTTCCATAATATCTCAAATAAGGAATAATTCTTGCATTTGCAAAATAAATCTAATTTGACACCTGGTGTATGATTACCAGTAATGAAACTGAACGTGAGAATGACCAAGCTGATATGAGTGCAACAAGAAAATTGGAGTGAGATGGGGGTGAAGGAAGATGGAGTGAAATGGGCAGGAGAAGGCGCTGAGGTGGACACGAAGGATGAGGGGAACTGAAGTTTAGAAAACAACAGGATTTTTATTTACTGTCTGTAAGTAGGGAAGAGAGTAGTTGTCAGAGGTGAGGGTGGAAGTAAGCCTGCATGTGAAACAGGAGGTGGGGGGAGTCCCCCGGAGGACAGCACTGATGCTGGGAGATAAGTAGTTTAACAAAACCAAAAAGAGAACTAGGATGATTTTCATGGAAAAAGTATAAAAGTAAGGCTCTCTATAAAACATTCATAAAGTCAATAAATGCCAATAGTCCCAGTGATGCACCAAGCATTAAGTACAAGGTGCAATTATATAGTCTTTATCCCATTTAAATCTACAAGGTAAATACTATGATAAAAAAAAATACTGAAGGGTTCATCAGTTTGTATAACCTATCATAAGTCATCAAGTTGGAGTAGCCATACATACGTATATACATACATATACAAACACAAACACACACACACATACATATAAATAGTTTATAGTCATGTAGTCCACTGTCTCTAAAGGCCAATTGCTTCCAAAATCATGCTAGCTTTATTACAGGAATGACTTCCAAATAAGATTATATTCTTTATATCTGAAAAATGATGATACTAATAGTTGGTTGATTTCAATAAGGTATTTGAAAGTGACAGCATATGTTTTTATTTGGTCTATCTTAGGGGAAAAACTCATTGAAGAGTATTGCACTACATTTCATTCTCTTTTCCTCTTTCCCACTCCTGTCCCTCCACCTTCTCCTTCCTATCTATCTGTCATCACATAGGAAAGTTCCTTAGATAGATTTCATCTTTTTTCTGTAAAATATTCCTTTCCTAGAACTGTATACCTACCCAAGGGATTTTGGTTCTAACAGGGTAAAACTGGGCTGTGGCAGATGCTGCTTGTTGCCTTCCCAATATCTATTTCCCTCCTCTTTTTAACCAACAGAACTCTTATTTCATCTGGCCAGCCATATACCCAGCTAATAAACAAGTAAGCAAGTAAGCAAACAAACAAACCCTAAGTCCTCAGGGCTCCTCTTTATAGCAAAGAATGGTGATATAGATATAGTTCCTACCTACCCACCATCATCACCACCACCACCAATTTACTTGCAGGAAAGTGGATGTAATTCCTAAGAGGTATAAGCAGATACCTTAAGGATAAAGGCCACTGCTGAAAACTGCAAGGGAAAAAATAAGGAGCCTGGTCCTTTAAAACATCTTGATGGCCACAGTAGCTCTGAAGTGACTTCCTCCAGTTGTCCTCCCGAGAAAAGAATCCCCTAACTTGTAATTTTGTTATTGCTCCATGAAGCCAAACACAAAATAACGCAAAAATAGGTGATAACTTCCCTAGCAACTCATTCCTCTGGAAACACAAAGTCAGGGAGTCTGCAGATTCTGTAATGGTGATTTCTGGGAAATATTTCACTCAATACTTTTTCCTTATGCTTAAAATTACAATGTTATATTTATACAGAGACATGATTTCTAAAGGATTTCTGGAAAATTTTCTGTTTTCACCTGATTACTTTTGCTAAATTAGATATTTGGATTTTTTGACAGAAAGAGACAGATATTTATATCTTTATTTCAGAATGAAAAGATCTGTCTGGATTTAATGGACTTTCCTGAGGTTATGCAGCTCTCCAGAAGGGCAATCCGTGGCTCAGGGTGTGACTCCCTTATTTAACCCAGCAATATGGATATTCACTTAATGTTCCTTTTGATCACGTTCTTGTCAAGAGGTGTTTCAACATTAGCTGCTGTTAATGCCATTAGCATATCATATTTCCTAAAAAAACTAATATTATTCAGAAAATCAGGAGAAGCTGCTTGCATCCATAATTCTATTTGTAATCTAATAGTAGGTTTCATTTAATTAATGATGTATTTCCTAGGTGATGTTGGGAAACAAAATGATGTTGATTGGTAATTGTTAAATAAATACATCTGTCCTTATTATTTGTCCTCAAGAACAAATATAACATTAACTGTCCTTTCTTGTAATCATATTTTCTCGAAGAGAATAAAAAATCATATTTTCTCCTTGAAGAGAATAAAATCAGTAAGTCAGTAGCTTGAGACCATAATCAGAGGCTCCTAATTTATCTAACTTAAGTTAGAAGAACTTGACTCCAAAATCACTCAGCAAAACTACCTCAAGCCTTGATGCTACAAAGAACATCCTACAAAGTGACTACAGAACTCCCACATCAGTAAACCAGTACTTAAAAGAGGATAAAGGGCTATATACATCACGCTATATACATCACCCTTATGAATGAATAATATTGGTAAGTGAATTTGCAAAAGATTTCAGAGATAAAATTACCTTCCTTCTAATGTAATATAAAAATTAAAGTCTACTCAGTATCTTGAAAAAATTAAAATTATAAGGGAAAGTAATTCCTGTCTGTCTGCTTTTTACAACTCCAAAAGAGGGCTGTAAATAGTCTATTAAGGGCCTTGTGATGGGCAGCAGAGAAAGGGGCAATCTTTTCAACAGGTTTTATTTACTGAAGGAAGGAGCAATCCTACTGGGAAGGAGGGGGGAGCTAGAGTCTGGGGCAGAGATGATAGCTCTAGTTGAAAGCACCAAAGGAAAATCCATAAATAAAAATAAAAGAACACATATCAAAATTGCTTCAGTAACATTTAAACTATTTGGTCATGCTTTTCCAACCTAAAAGTAAAGGCCTAATCCTTATGCAAGGGAAAGTATCTTGCATTTTGGCTTGTTTGAAGATAAGTAAACACAGTTGTCACATTTATTAGTGTATTACAGATTACACAGATGTATAGAATTAATGAATATTAGAGACATTACTTTAATCTCTGCCTTGCACAAATCATGAACCCCTGTGAAGTATTCCTGGGATGTCCATAAGAAGAGAGGTAGTAAAATCTCAAACTCCTAAATATCTTCCACATGCCATTCCTGAGCAGTTATTACACATGATTCAGTACTGTGTGTCCTACAAGATTTATCATAGTGGCAAATAAAGACATATAACCCTTAAATGTTATAATGTATACAACACTATTTGTGATAGAACACAAACTGTTAACACACAAGGACTCACAACTTCCTCCTCTGCTGTTTGCGCACTGATTTTTTTCCCTCTTCCCCTATCTACTGCAAAAAGAAAGTTCAGATGCCTCTTAAATTGACTTTCTGGAGAAAATCACTATAAAAAAAATAATTACATTTCTTATGAGATATCTAAAAGAGTCAACGTCATAGAATCAGACAGTGGAATGGTTGTTGGCAGGGGCTGGGGAGAGGAAAAAACAGAGTTATTAATTAAAGGGTATAAAGCTTCAGTCAAACAAGATGAATAAACTTTAGAGATCTGCTGTACAACACTGTACCTGAGTCAATAATATATTGGACACTTAAAATTTTGTTAAGAGGCTGGATCTCAGTGTTCTTCCCACAATAAAATAAAATAATAACATAAAAATAATTACTATCTCCAGAGGGGGAATACAATACATCTGAATGGGAATATAACACATCTGATGCACACCTTGTGGGGGTGTGTCATCAAAAAGAGTCAAAAGATCAAGAGAAGGCAACATAATGGAAGGGAAACCAGTGAATGCTGTTGGAATTGGAGAGTTTAGAGGTGCTGGAGAATGGGAGTGGACCAACAATGTTCATATGAGTTGTGTTCAAGGGAAATGTGAATATAGATGAAAGATTCTGGTTGGGTCATCCTTTAAATTAAACTTTGCTCCAAAATAAGCTAGTTGGTCAATAGTGTTTCACACACAGACTTTGACTTTTTGGACATATTAGACTTTCTCACTCTTTTTACACCTGTGAAGGTGGCCTCACCTCCATCACAAACACAAACACAAACACACACAAACAAACACACACACACACAGCTAACCAAAGGAACTTTCCAAACATACCTGGTTCTCCTTCCCTCTGTTACATCACAGGTCCCCTTCCTCCATTCCAAGACCAGTCCCCTGACCCGTGCTTGGATCCTATCCCTTATCCATCTCTTAGGAATCACAATACATTAGGAGTTTATATCCTTTCTCTCCAGTACTTCATCCTCTGCTTCTTTATAGGCTCTTTTTCCATAACATTAAGATTCTTCAGGTATCTATAATGTAAACAAAAATCCCTTAACCTTCTGTGCCTGCAAAATATTGGCACTCTCCTTTTTATCTTTCACCCAAACTTCTTAAAAATACTGACTAGAATTTCTGACTTCACTTCCTCACTCCCTCTGACCCTATTGAAGTCTGGCTTTCTACATCACAACTTAAAATTTTCAACTATGATTTCTCTCTTTGCTTTCTCTACTAACTTGTACTCCTTATCCTACTGCCATCTAGAGTGTAATTTATCACTCCATTATAACTGATATCCTCAATCCTGAGGCAAATTTGACTCTAATTTGTTTCCCTCCTTTCTTTAACACTCTCTTTCCTTGACTAGGATCAGACCAACTCCTAGTTTTCCTCCTATTTTCCAGGCCATTTCATCTCGGTTTACTTGGTTACTCTCCTGCCTATCTCTTCAATAATGGCTTTCCTTGGAATTCTGTCCTCATACTTTTTTTTCTAACTCTACACAAGTGGGTCTGAAAAGGAAAGGCTACTCATGTTAGGGAGATGAGACTTGATTCTAAAAACAAGAAACTACAGAAATGTTTTAAACAGCGCATCTTATTTGCATTTTAGAACAATCACTTGGACACTGTATGAATGATTTTTTTGGTGGGCTCAATATTAGGAAGATATAAAATAACTGCTGAATTAGAACAGTAGTAGTATTAGTGTGGATGGAAAGGAATATTCATGACATATTTAAGAGATAAATACTGGCCTTGATGATTGATTGGGCATTGACTGATTGAGTGCTAAGCAGGAGGAAAGTATTAGAAATGACTCGCTGGTTTTGGGTTTGAGTAATTTGATTGATATGGTGCCTCCAAGTGAGATAGAATAAGAATTGGAAGTCCATCAGAGATGACAAAGTCTTCTTTGGTCACATTGAAGCTTTTTGCTCAACTTTTCAGGGAAATTTAACATCTAGTTTAAAAAAGTGTATACAATGAATAAATGGACACAACTGTGTAACCAACACCCAGACTGAAAAAAAAAAATAGCACATTTGTGTGGTCTTCAAAAGTCCAGTCCCATCATAAGAAGTTGAGTTTTAGTCCTATAACATTTTCTAGTGAGTCTTGACTTGACTCAAGTGTAGATCATACATAAAAATTACACACACACACACACACACAGACACAAAGAATAATAGCTTCGCCTAAATATTATGGTAAAATATGAGATTTGACTAGAGTCATTGCCTATGTCTTTGAAGGCTGAATGGCTAAAAGCCTATTTAAAGTTATTTCTGGCATTCATGAACTTATGTGCAATTATAATTATGTGATGGTGTGTGTTAATAACTTTTAAATAATGAAACAAACAGTGGACTAGATCGATGGTTAATGAGAATATTTAGAGAGTCTGTGTTAACTAGATAATATTAAGAAGAATATTAGAATCTCAAATCAAAACTTTTGTGATATGTTGCTATGATATTAACAAAGTGATTTCTTTCTAGAATTCATCTTCCTTTTGAAAATTGGCAATCATCAATATTTAGATAAAAATTTAAAATAAAATATGTGAATAAATTTATGGAATGTTTATATGTATATGATTATGAATAATTCAGATTTTGCTACTTCATTATTCCAACAGTGTTTATTCTTATATTATTTGATATAGGTTAAATAGAAAATCATCCAATTTTTCACTGGGAAAAAAAAAATCAAACATGATTTGGAATAAAATAATTCTTACTTTAAACCTTTTCTCTGCCATTTACTAGCAGTGGAATCCCGGGGAAATTGTTTCTACTCTTTGAAGTTATGGTAAGCAATAACATCTTATAGAAAAACCCGAACGAACTTTTTGGCCAAACCAATAGTTTGGTGAAAGAATCAAGCTAATACCTGCAATACAGAAAGTACTCGATAATGATAATTATTTTCTTTATTCATCATATTTCGATTTGCTAATGTAAAAGTGGTTACTGGAAATTATAAGAAAAGTGTAAGATTTCTAACTTCATAAGATTTTTAAATACATACATGTATTATTATCTTTTAAATATATCAATTAAAAATACTCTTCACTTGCATGTTGTATACAATATATGGATCTAAATTTAAAAAAATAAAATGTTTCCTTTAGAAAAGTAACTTCATACACGAAAAGTTGATATAATTATTGGATTGTCCCTGGATCTTCCTTATCTTTCCACAAATTCTTAAAATTTAAGCATTTAAAAATATGCCACATATTTGTTTCAAGAACTTTGTTGAGTGACACTGAGACATATTTCACTGACAGTTGTGATGAGAGATCAAAGTTATTAGAAAGTTCACACAACATGAGAAAATAACCCCAAGTCACTGAACTCCAAAGCCTTTTTCAGGAATGTTCTCCTGATCCCTGCAACACTGCCTTCTACTTCTTCCAAATTCATAGTCTGAAAATCTCCCCACCTTTGGTTACACTCTTTTCTACAGCTTTCAACTATTCTGATAAAATCTAGTTCAATATCTGCAGCCTTGACTGCTCTCTTGCTATTCAGTTCCATGTTTCCAAATCCATATTTTATTCTGTCACACAGGTGTCATGCTGAAAATTCAAATCTAACATCATCTTTTCCCCAAAAATGGATCCAGTTCAAACTGTTATTTCCATCACTGATGTCCTCATCCTACCCCTAGCTACCCGGGTTCAGAGTTCAAGATATTTCGGATTTTTCCCTTTTCTTCCACTTCTAAACAATAACCCGTGCTGTCAATCTACTTGAAGCTTTTCATTTCTATTGTCCTCATCTTAGTCCAGGTTTGATCACATCCCACATAAACTACTACAAGCGTGCTCCAAATGGTTTTTCCTGCTAATAAGATGACACACTAATACAATCCATCCTAAGTACCAGTACACATTCAAACGTGATAATTACTCTATGCCCTCAAAGTTCCACATCTGAGGCTTAGTTTTCAAGGCCGTTCATCCTCTGCCCACTCTAACATTTAAAACCTTAGCCTCTAGGAATCTATTCAATATCTACAAATATTTAAATATAATCTGTAAGGACTTCTCTGGTGGCGCAGCACTTAAGAATCCGCCTACCAATGCAGGGGACACGGTTTCAAGCCCTGGTCCAGGAAGACCCCACATGCCACGGAGCAACTAAGCCCGTGCACCACAACTACTGAGCCTGAGCTCTAGACCCCGTGAGCCACAACTACCGAGCCCAAGTGCCACAACAACTGAAGCCTGCACGCCTAGAGCCCATGCTCCACAACAAGAGAAGCCACCGCAATGAGAAGCCTGCGCACCGCAACGAAGAGTAGCCCCCGCTAGCTGCAACTAGAGAAAGCCTGTGTGCAGCAACGAAGACCCAATGCAGCCAAAAATAAATAAAAATAAATAAATAAGTTTGGAAAAATAAATAAATAAATATAATCTGTATACTTCTACTTCCACAACTCCTCTGTTTCCAATTAACAAGTACTTATATCATTATGCCATTATAAAGTAACTTCACGAACACAAAACTGTTTTGAATACCCCATGTAATTATTGACCCTGCAAAATGAAGAAACATGGGTCACCTCAAAAAGAAATAGGTGCCAAGAAATTTAAATCACCTGGATATTTCACATGCAATAGCAATAAAAATCATAACAATTCTATATTCATAGTACATGGAAATAAACTTGAGTTGAAAAAGTAAAAAAATGTTAATTATATTCTTTGTATGTTTAATGAATAGTAATAACCACAGTCAAATTTTGCAGAAGTAAAACTATCACATATACAGACATAACCATTTTCAATACATCTACTTTGAATGCTTAACCTATGCAAACACTTTTAGAGACATATTTGCTTAGTTTGCTACTTCTGATAAAATCGTTTTATATCAATGTGTTTAGCAAAATGGTTCTATGATTAAACAGACAAATAAATGTTCAATTATGTTTATTTGAATAAATTATGGATTAAAAATGAGTTTCATGTTCCACATTGCTGTTTGAAAACTAAAAAGAACTTTCTATGTCTCTGGACTTATTCACCATGAAAAGTTCCACATATAAAACTACCACTTTTAACTCTACGTACAAAAAAAATCATCACAGAATTACATATTGTGGCTATTTACTCATCAGGGCAAATAAACAGAAATGTGATCTTAATCAAATGCCATAATCCAATACAAGATCTATAAATACATGAATGGGCAAAAAGTTCCATAGTATTTTGGCACCAACATATTAGTGTCAATCTTTTAAGGGCTTTGAAGGTTCAAACATATAAAAATGTTCTTCAACTAAAATTATATATTCTCCCTGCTTAGAGAAGATGTATGACTAAAATGTACTGTCTTATAAAAGTTTTCCTTTAAAGAATGAATTTTCTACTACATTCAGTATTTTATTTCATTTAGTATTTACCATTTAATCTTATATGGTAATGTGGCATTTTAGTTTATTTAGTGCTTTATAAAATGACAAGATTTTTGATGTCTCACTCAAAATGTATGCACAGCTTAAGACAAACCATATTTAATACTTCAAATGGGATAATTTTTTTCCTGATTTGTGCTGATCTTATTTCAGGACCCCACTATCTAAAAGAGGTACAAAATTTCTCAGTTTTTGCCAATATAAGAATATAAATTTAATCTAAACTTTGTTCACCTCTTTTCAAATAAATATTTATAAAAATGGTTTTCAATTAAGAATTATTACCACTTGAAATTAGTCTCATAAACAAAATATTATGGGGCACCTTGGACTGAAATGTTTTGCTAGGCAAAACATCACTGACTCTCTGACATCAAATATGCAAAGTGAACAGAAGAATGAAAGCGCGTATGACTTTCTAAAGATATTCAAAATTATACGTTTGTAAAACAGTACTTTGCTTCCATGATTTAGTTAAATCATTTTCTGTATGTCAAATTATATGCTATTCTTTCGCTCTAATGTGAAATGAAAAAAAAATACAGACACTAAACCAGTATCTAGTACAACTAGTGTTTGCAAGCCTAGTGGATGTATGTGATATGGCTTCATGATAAACAGTTATCTTCCCATAATTAGCAATACTGGTTCAACAAACAAACAAAAAACAGTTCTTGAGAAAGGCAAAGGTATTAAGAGGTAGTTTAAGTCAAATTTGATATTATTCTTGATATCTACCACAATCAAATTATTTATTTTTGTTGTTTAAATGAAAAGTCCAAATACATTCCTATTATATTTCAAGTTGACCTGTGAACATCTAGATGCAGTTGCCACTAATTAGTGGCACCACAGAATTCAGAAACAAGTCTTTCCTGATACACACAATGGAAAAGACTTTAATAAGTGAATACCTAAGAATCTATAATACCATTACACAAAGAGAACTATAATAATAGTCAACAAATGGCTTTTTAAAAATGTACTATTTGTCGCTAAATACACTGCCATGATAACAAAAAACCTTTTGTGCTTTAAAAGGGTATGTTTCTCTCAGTAAAATATTTATGCTTTTATAAATTACCAGACTATATAGCTCATCCACAACAATTTCACTGTTATTGCATAAAATAGTAAATTATTTCTTTTAAATTATTAATTCAATAGAAAAAAGAATTTTTCAGGCTTATAGTCTTTTGAAAGGACAGAAAAATAGATGAAACAAAACCAAAATGACAATTTCAGCATTTAAAATTTACAAATGATAATTCAAACAAATGTTATGACATTTAAGATAATGAAACCCTTCATTTATTCTGCTATCTGGTATGAGTTTTATTTCACATATAAGGAGTCAGAACAGATGTCCAAATATTGTAATGCCAAAAGAGAGTTAGGGCATATCTTGATTAATACCCTCAGAGCAGCCTGTGGTGTCTCTTTAAAACTGGCATGCATTACCTCAAAACAACTATTTAAATCCATTCTAGGAAATATAGCTAGACAAAGCATTCCCGAGACAAAAAGAAAACAACAAAGCTCAGTATAATCCTTTTAGCAATGTGAGTTGCATATTATTGACAGACCATTCATTGCAATCAGCAAATGATTAATTGCAAATTTGTTGCTAAATTGACCACACTGAAAAAAAGAGACAAGCTTCAGGCTACTGTTAAAGAGGAAAAACTTATGTTAAAAATGATTGGAGACTTTTTGCAGGGAATTAATTCTAATCAATATGCTTGTTGACTACACAGTAGAATAATGACTTCCTTAAATAGGAGAGGTACCCATTATGGTAGACATTGAAATTAATATTTAACCCACTGACTTGCAATTTTTAAAAATTTATTGAAGTAGCATTTTCTTGCTTTACCTTTAATAAATAGTTCATGTTCTATCAAACATGTGCAAAAGATTTGTTTTCCTATTTCAAATGTAGATTGCAGACGTAATGCCCATATGGTCAAACTTATAATAACTGCCTGAAGCAATTTGTTCTTGGATTTTTAAAGATAAACCTCAGTGGCATATTAAAAATATAAAAGGGGATAAGATAGTACGATGGATGAGTATTTGTCTCTCAGTTACAAATGGCTTTTATTTCTTTACAAACAGAGCACCTTTCGGGTTCTTTTATTCAAATCAGAGTGTTTCAGGCAAAAAAAGAATGGTGCAGTGGTATATTATTATAGATATTTTGTTCAAAATGACCATTTTCATAAAACTAACTTTCAAAGTCATTTCTTGAATAAATATTTATTGAGCACCTACTATTGGCCAAACATTGTGCTTGGTTCCAAATTGACAACATTAAATACACTTAGACCTGTGCTTAGGAAAATCACAAAAGTTGTAAATCTCTACTTCCCTGTCTTATTTTTCTTTGAGCCTCACTGGGGATGCAACAGTGACAAAGAGGCAGGAACAATACTCTGAAGTTCTTGGGAACAGTAGAAGCAGTATTTTTTTGCAATAAAACTGAAAAAAGAAGATGAGCAGAGTTGCTTCAGATATTTACAGAAGTTCAATTACTACTAAAATTATGTCAGTGATTATGCAATTCTATTTTCAGGTAAAGTATCAAAAATCAATATACCTAATAGGAATGTATTTCTAAAAATGTGTGAGGGTGCTTCAAGATATAGACTGTACAAGGCAGGAGAGTGGTATGAAAAGTGAAAATCTTTAGTTTTCAACACTAGCCCTCCATGTTGACATTACATTATTCTTTTGGGAAAACTACACCAAACTCTGAATTCCATTCCCCACAATACAGAGAATGTCTTCTTTGGTCAACA
Source organism: Balaenoptera physalus (assembly GCF_965194825.1). Taxonomy (NCBI): domain Eukaryota; kingdom Metazoa; phylum Chordata; class Mammalia; order Artiodactyla; family Balaenopteridae; genus Balaenoptera; species Balaenoptera physalus. The sequence continues at coordinate 56,143,321 of NC_138887.1, read as the reverse complement.
CTATGCTCCTGGGTTCTCCAAACAGGGCAACTTAACACAATTTGTCACTATATTCCCTAGTACACATCTAGACAGGTACAAGTGAGCTTAAAGAGCCTCTGCTACATAAGAGAACACCAAATGACCCAGAGCTTACAGGCAAGAATTGGAACTTGGCAGGATCACTGAGAATAATGACCAGAGAAAACCATAATTCAAAAAGATACATGCACCCCAATGTTCACTGCAGCACTATTTACAATAGCCAGGACATGGAAGCAACCTAAATGTCCATCAACAGAGGAATGGATAAAGAAGATGTGGTACCTATATACAAGGGAATATTACTCAGCCATAAAAAGGAATTAAATAATACCGTCTGCAGTAACATGGATGGACACAGACATTGCCATACTGAGTGAAGTAAGTCAGAGACAAATATCATATGATATTGTTTATATGTGGAAGCTAAAAAAAAAATGGTACAAATGAACGTATTTACAAAAGAGAAATAGAGTCACAGATGTAGAAAACAAACTTATGGTTACCAAGGAGGTAAGGGGAGGGAAGGGATAAATTGGGAGATTGGCATTGACATATACACCCTACTACATGTAAAATAAATAATAAGAACCTACTATATAGCACAGGAAACTCTACTCAATACTCTGTAATGACCTATATGGGAAAATAATCTTAAAAAGAGTAGATATATGTATACGTATAACTGATTCACTTTGCTGGACACCTGAAACTAACCCAACATTGAAAATCAACTGTACTCCAATAAAAATTAATTAAAAAATAAGAATAAAAAAATAATCTACTGAAGGTATCGAAAGTTGGATATTACTATACATATAGTTGAGCAAACTGACGTTCAACAATGCTGGGTACATCATGCAATGTTGCAAAATCAGTATCTGGTTTCAAATGGTATTCAAACTCAGCTCTCTTCTAGGAGATGGTTGGTTATCTTATTTACACAATATCACTGAGCGCTGAAAAAACTGCTATCACCAAATGCCACTGAAGGAAGGACAACTGACGTTCTATCACTACTAAACCTCAAAGCAAAAGTTTGGTTGTACATTTAACTTTATTAATATAAACATATATTTTTACTTATTTTAGATTTTTACATCCCATTTGTACTGAATTAAATTCTTATACTTTTAAAATACATGGGAAAATAATCACGTTTTACTCTATTTGAAGGGTTTAGGTCAGTACAAGAATATTTTCTATCAAAAGGCATGTAATTTATATCTATTCCTCAATTTGTGAAAAGTATCTTTTAAAGCAAATAAACATTGTCTTGGTAAAGCAAATTTGTTGCCTTACGCATTCTCCTTCATAGCATTTGTTGAAGATGCTTACTTTGCTTAAATGTCTTTAAAGCTCATTAAAATACATTCACAAATATAAGTGTTCCATTTTTAAAAACTGCTCTACTAATGATGTATTAATATAGCTAACTTAATTAACACACAGTTTTATAAAATTATAGAGATACAAATTGAAAAGAAAAACAGCACAGGTAATAAGCCATTGAATTCTAAAAACTTGAAGAGTTTTAAGAGATTCAAACTCAGAGATTCAGAGAGTAAAATAACCTGTCTAAATGTTAATGCTGAAACAGGAGTACAACAAAAGTCTTCTAAGTTAAAATGCAGGCATTCTTTCTCTTTTACATTAAATCATCTGAATTAGTCATTTAATGTAACTTCAGGGAATTATCAATTTGTTGTGTTTTGGGGGGTTTTTTTTGCCTCAAAAAGTGTAAAATTCTATCAACGAGTACTAGGATTTATCCGTAAGCACCTGTCAGCTTTTTGCTAGCAAGGACACACAGGACCAAACTAATTTGGATTGTACAATGAGAAAACATTCACCCCAACAGACTGAAAACGTCCAAACTACTAATTACTTTAAATAGTGATATATCTATTTACTTGCCTTAATTAATACTTAAATGTATTAATTGCTCCCATGTGGGGAACAAATTATAATTGATAGGGAAGGAGAGGAATCACTTGGAGATGAAGCTAGAAAAAAACTGGAGTTTGAAGAGAAAGAAAAGACATTTGTGTAAACATGAAAGGCTTTGACAATGTGAAGGTAGAGTTTTAATTTGATTTGATTGATGATTGAGTCCTCATCATAATTTCTTGAACAGAGGGAGGGAAAATGTATATCTCAGAGATGGGCCTCAATCTAAAAAGACAGCTGTGATTCTGTTTTGGAAAGCTTACCTTATTAATACATGAATAAAAGGTTTTTACACGTTTCTGAAGCGGTAACATGTAGCAAATAATGCTCCCAATGTATTTATGCTCAAACTCATTTTCTGTCCTTTTTACTGGTTTTTGCCCAGCAATATAACTCAGTTTGATCTGAGACGGCATGAAGTAGTTGTCTGAGGCAGAGCATTACCAGCTTTGGTGGGACGCAAGGCTTCATCTGATTAAAATAATATATGGTTCCATCATGATTTTTACTGGCTATCAATATCAGTTCTGAAAGATTCATTTTTGGTTTGACTCCTCTGTCTTCTGGTCCAAGTCTTCTTGAATACCAAAAATGAAATTAAGATATCCCAGATCAGGGATAGATTAACTGAATCATAAAGATGTAATCTCACAGATCATCTTGTTTGAGAATTTCTTTTACAAGCAAGAAAACTGAGGTAAATGCCCTGAATGGAATGATTTGCAAATAGTTAGTGAGCTGTGGCAGAGATAACTGTCTCTTGATTCCTAGTGTACACCCTTATACTACATAATCTAACTTTAATGCCTAGTAGTAAATAAATAAATCAAATACCTTCTGAAAAGTGAGTGGCAGAAGTTGCTCAAAGCACTGAGTGCAGTTAAGATAAAGGACAGAACAATTAAATGCTTTTCCACATACTGAAAACAGATAACCTAAGAACTGTCAGAGTGGATCAGACACCCAGCTCATCCCAGTATTTTCTTTCCGGCCATGGCAAGAAGAGGACACATTTCTTCTCCCACAGGTCAATCTCAAAATTGGGAAATAAGTTGAACTGAGACTATAACTCAACAGCCTGTCTGCCCCTGTGGAGTTATTATTCATGAATTTGTTCTAGCTTTTTTGGATATTTTTATATATTTTTGTTTCCCAATTTTATATGCTCCTATAAATATTCTTGACTGTTTATTTGCTATAAGTCAATGTTAACTTTTAAGACTCAAACAATGGCTTATTTTCTTGTATTTTTAGTTTGATTAACATCTTTGCCCTTATAACTTTACCGACCTAGACTACAAGTTATCTTAAACTTCATCTTTTTGGATAAAAAGTTCATAAGACTTTCATATTTTTATTGATCAACCTTTCAAATAAAATTATTTTACCTTTCTCTGCATTTAAAAATTGCTCATTTTTTACTATTAATTCACTTATTCATTTAATTTTTAATAAATGTTTGGTACCAGAGTAAGGGCTTGAGATAAGAAAACAGACATGATTGAAAAGCTCCTTGCTTTCCTGTTGCTATCATAACTTTCCTAAAGTGGAATAATCAGAAGTACAAGAAGTAACTCTAGTAGCATTTCTGCATACTTTGTAAAATCTCAACTCCACCCTTTTGATTTTATTATTGTTAACAATAATATAAATTAAACCTAAATGATATATACTACTCCTAAACATAAGCAATCTAGAGGTACTGTAAGCATTTTGCCTGGAAGTGTTGGTCTGGGGACCGGCTGATGGGCAGACGCTCAAAGGACATCAGGGAGTCTACCGGTGGGGATTTGAATACAGTGCGGAAAATTTTACTGGGAACTGGAGAAAAGAGGACCTGTGTTGCAGAGCGGTAAAATGTCTAGCAACATTGCTCCTTCTTGTTACATGTAAGATAGGAATGGTATCTAATAAACTCATGAATACAGCTGCGAAAATTTCTAGGCAAAATGTAAAAAACAATTTCACATCTTCTAGCTGCCTATAGTAAAATGCAAGACAGAGAGAGAGAGAGAGAGAGAGAGAGAACGAGAGGGAGGGAGGGAAAGATGGATCAAATAACAAAGGAACTTAAGTTTTAAAGCAAAATTTAAAGAAAAAAATTAAGGAGCCAGGACTTGATGGGTTTGAAAAAACTGTTTCTCATTTTCAGCCCCTCCCATCAAAAGATTCTCAAGAACTGGCTTCAGAGCAGAGAGAAGATAAAATCCAGGCACTACAAATAATACGTGAACTCAGGCTTAAGATCACCAAGTTGTTACTAAGATTGTTTGTTAAGATCTAAAAAATTTTAAGGTCTTGCTTAGTGGATCTTCTAAAGAGTATGCTTTATAGATTTTCAGTTAATAGGGTTTTTAAGAATCTTAAGGGAATCCTCCCACAGCAGGCTCTTAGGCAACCCAAGTTAGAAAAAAGTCTATCAGGAAGATATATAGGGGTATGGTCTGTTGTCTAGTGGAGAGGATTTATAATTTGACACACAGGAAGCATGAAAAGTTTTTAAAGGAACTCTTCCAATTGGACTGATGGGGACAGAGACAGTACAAAATGAAAAGAAGTTGTTGAAGCTCCAACCTACTATGGGAAGGTAGCAGGCTGAGAAAACTGTTTAACAGAAAACATGGGCTATTTTTTTCTGGAAAAGACATAGTGTCTCAGACAGCAGAACTAAGAGTTAAGAGAATCATCTCCAGGAAGCTGAACTAGGTAGTAAACAAGAAACTGACAATATGTGCTCTGCTGAATTTCAGAATTATTAAGAACCAGTAACTGGTATGTATTTTGCATTTCCTTACTTTTTGAATGGAAGTGTCTATGGCCTATTACCCCGTGCCATTGTATGTTGGGCGTGTATAGAGCGTAGACATAATTTGTCTCTTTAGTTAATAGATCTTTATTTCAAGATAAATCATACTCAAGGAGCTGTACTAGGGGAAGTGCACTCAGGAACCTCACCTATGCCTGCACCTGATTTAAATAACAAGCTTCTGGAATTTGAGATGATGTCATAGTCGATGAGGTCTTTGAGGGTGTTGGGAGATAGTATATTTTGTGTGTGATATGGCCATAAATTTGGGGGGGGGGAGAGGGTGAATGCTGCAGCTTTTCTCAATAGCAGTTGTCAATAAATTCTATTCCTATCTGATCACACGTCATACCCCAATGAAAGGTACAGTCTATTTCCATCTTTCTGAACCTGGGCCTAACTGACAGAATGCAGTGGAAGTGACAATCTAGGCCTTGCAGCTTCCACCTTTGTCTCTTGGAAAGCTGTTTCTGAAATGTGTGCTTTGCAGGGGACCCACCCTGCAAAGGACCCAAAGGAAGAAGCTCAACTAACCTGAGACCTCCATGATGTGAGAAGTGAGAGAAGAGGCCTTCCCACCCTGAAGGGAGAGAGATAAGTCAAGCATCCTGGAGGGAGAGAGAAAAGTCAAGTACCAAGGTACCAGACATGTGGGTGAAGAAACTGTTTTGTAATTGGATCCTCCAGCCCCAGCTGCCAGAGCTAATGTCCATGAATCGGAGATAAATCACCCACTGATCACTTTCCAAATCCCTGCCCTACAAAACTGTGAGCAAGATAAAATCGTCGTTTTAAGTCCTTACAGTTTGAAGTAGTGTGTGACACAACAATAAATAACTCAAGCCAAACACACCTATAGTATTCATGTATGATTCTGAAATACTTTTGGTAATAGTTGTTTTTTCGGGCACTACAATGTAATTTATAAAAGTTGGAGCCTTAAATGCAGTTGACAGAAATAAAAAATCATAAAATTTGACATTAGATTGACAACTTAATTCAAAGTTTGGTTTCGATTGTCTTGGGTTTTAATAATTGCAGTTAAAATGCCAATACACAGTCCTTGAAAATACGATACGACCTATACCACTACTCCCATCACAGTGCGTCCCAACTGCAAAAACCCTCTTGGTGCCTGTACTTATCATTCAAAGCCCAGCACGATTCCTACCATCTTTGAAAAACCCTACCTAGTATTCTGACTCTCAGACTTCCTTTCTCCTTCACTTAAGAACTTTCTACTACCCTCAGCTTGAACTCCTCCAATCTTCCCTTCAAGGATCAGTTTACTTATAGAAAACGAGAATCAATGAGAGCACCACTAGACTGCTTAAGATTTCAAAGGGCTTGTGCTGTTCTTTTGATTTTTTACTTTCACTCCAGCAATTAAGTTCCTGTCTTTTTTTCCCCTTGTGATTTTGTGCCTCTCCAGGATTTAATTTATGTAAGTGACTGTATGTTGTTGTTAGTCCTTGCTTTAGAAACATCTGCATGCTTGCACAAACTCCATATTTGTGTGACTATCTCCTCCAGGAACTGATCAATCCTTATATATTGTGTTACCCTTAAGAGGAGATGAACAAACCTCTTTCTCTCTACTGTAACACTGCATGGATTACTTACATATACTGATTTTTCACATACTTTCAACTCACGATCTATATTTTGACTCGTTTTTATTTAAGTAAAAGTGTTAATCATCTTATTAAATTGGGAGTACATTTTAAGCAAGAATTACCTGTGGTATTCTTATTATAGAGTGATTTTCAAAGACTAATATAAATAAGATCATCTCCTAGACTTATTCAGGAGATCTGGAATGGGGTTAAAATCTGCAATCCAGATGTTTCTGGTCCACAGACTATACTATAAACACTGTTCTGTGCAATAAGGATGAGAGTCAAGACAATTTTCTAATAGTAACATAAAGCGGTGAGAGACTAGAGAGCAGGTCCAGTTAGAAAAACCTTTGCAAAAGTGCAAAGGAGAGCCACCAGAAGCCTGATCTAGACAGTGGAACTGGGGATAGAAAGGAGGGGACAGATGGAAGCTAAACTAGCTATTAATACGTTCCTGCAACTGTTTTCTATTAAAGCTGCCTTTAAAAAATGAAAATGCACTGTGGTAAGCACTAAAGCAAACACAACCAAAAAGATGTTTTCTTAACTGGGAAATTATGATGTGCAGTTATGTTTGGTATCTAAATACAAATTCTGCATGTAGGCTGCATTTATGGAAGAACCAAAAACAACCACAATATACTGTATCGTCGCAGAAACAAAACAAACTAGCTGTACTTGGCATAGTAATGATAAGCCCTTTAAATTAAATCTTTATGCAGATTCTATTTCATACTCCAAACTTTTCATGGAGCCTGTGTAATTCTGATATGTAAACCAACAAATAGATATGCTCTGTGTATTGAGTAGCCGGTTTGGGTACCAGCTGGCTTGGCTGTATGCCTTTCTAATGGTAATGAAGTCACACAGCTGCTAGGACAATCAGCTGGAGTTCAGATTATCTCCAGCTAAATGGATATCCATTGACTAGCTTCTTATCCGGACTCATTAAAGTTCAGTATTGACAAATGAAGAGTGCTTAGAGGTTTATAGCTAAGAGGTATCTAGGAATGAACTTGTTGACTTTTTTTCCCTATAGCTTTCTCCTTGTGATTCACAGGGTATCACTCATCTATTTGAGATGTGTGATTACTAATGTACTATAAAATTTTAAGTACTCTTCCATTACTGTTTTTAAAGTGAACAAATATTCCAAAGCGAGTAGTCACATGCATCAATAAGAAGTTGTCAGTATATGAAAACAAAAGCATCACCCAAAAGTACTGTTTTTCTTTAAACCAAACAGAGAAAGACATGATTCTCAGAAAAAGTTTACAGTTGAACTGAAATTGATTTTTATTTAAAGACTTCCTTGCAAGTATTGTAGTGAATAATTTCCAAGATTTGACTGTAGCTACACTAGTTTACATGTCACTGCAAACTAAATTTCTTTCAACCTAACAAACTAGATAAAGTGTATCAGTGTAAGTTAGTTAATTTTGTATGTAATCATCCCTTGAACATGCTAAAACTTTTTCAAATCCTCAAGGTAACAAGAACTTGAATTCAATACCTGTTACTCTCTAAAGATCAGAAGCAGAAAACAAGCCTTCACGTTACAGTAAAGCTCTCCAATGTTCTTCCTTTACCCCCTGCTGCAGTCTAGGCATAGAGCTCAGAAATAATATCCTATGTTTTGAACTGGTCAACTATTTATTTCATGCACTAAATTTTTTTGTTGCATTGTTTCAGGATTGCCTAACCTTATTTCCCACACTCATCCTCATCCTCCCTTATCCTGTAGACTACCTTCTACTTGCCACAAGTTCACTGCCTTTGTGAAGATGTTAAAAATGCTTAGTCCATGTTTTCCAACTTCCACCTCCAAAAATCAGTTTAAAATTGCCTCCTAAAAGTATATGTATATAATTATTTGCTTTGGAGTTTGATTAAATGTCCTTTAGACTCTTCCTCTTCTTGAAACAGAAAACAAATCTTTAGCAGACCTTCCTCAAGATACGGAAATAGAAAAGTGCTGGTGAAGTACAAATGTGAATGAAGCTCAAAACCCCAGTTTATTTGCTGCTTTACAATGTCCTCATATCAATTCTCTATCCTCTCTCTGATCTGCAGTGTACTTGTTTAATTTCTAGATCTCTTTACTGCTGATTCTAAAGACAGAGCAACATTCTTCCCCTGCCAGTAGTGTGACTTAAAATGCTTTCGCTTTTAGCTACAGCCAGATACTTCTGTAGGTCTGCATCATATTTTCAAGTGTAAGTGCTACAAGGCAGGACCTATGGCATTATTAAATGCATATTCTCTAGCTTACAGTGTGCACTAACACTATGACCAACCACACTTCCTGGTAACTCGGAATAAAGATTTTGGCAGAATCCTCTTATTAGGGAAGAACAAAATTCCAGGCCTTCCCCAAACCAATAAATGTAAACTCACCACAGGACGGATGTTGTCCTGACGCCACAGAGCATGCTCAGAGCAAGTCCAGACCTCCACACAAAGTACATTTTGGGGAGGCAAAACAGCAAACTCCTACAGTCAACAACTACTTCTTAATCGTCTTTTAAACTTCTTAAAGGTAACAAGTATGTCCTCTAGTCTCAAAACATCTACGCAAAAAAAAAAAAAAGGTAGAAAATATGCAAATAAAGTGTCCCTATATTGGCACAGCGTGACACCGGGAGTCAGAAGATCTGCTTAAGTCTGGGAATTTATGAGAATCACTTAATCGCTTTTGATTACTGAAATAGGAGTTCAGATTTCATTCATTCACAAAGCAAAGATATGCCATAGGCTGTGCAAGGCACTGGAAACACAGAATTAGAAGTCCAATACACAGACCTCTGAGGAGATCACACCTGGGATGCCTAGGGTACCTGAAAAATCAAGATTCTGTTAGTAGGTGAACGGGTAGGAACATCATTACTCCCTTGGATTTTCCACACAAAAAAGATTTACTGCTGACATCCTCTGCTATAGAAGTGGCTGTTGATATTCCTTGATACTCTGTTCTCTTCTGTATTTCCTAGCAGCTTAACCATTGACTAGTTCTGGCCAGTAGATGGTAACTGGAGGAAACAGGGGTAATAAGTATCACCTGTAGCCAGGAGTAGTTACCTGTCCAGGATTCCTTCTTTTTGCCCTGTTTCCCACTCCATCTGTAGGCCGGATGATGCCAAGGTGACACTGTACTTACAATATAGCACAGGTACTGGCTGCAAGTACCTAGGCTATTTAGAGGACAACTACTTAACCCATGGACAAGATATAACTTCTATTGGGTTAAGCCATAGAGATTTAAAGGCTTGTTTTTTTGTTGCAGCATAACCTAGCATAACATGCTTAATTCAAACAATTATATAATATTAAAATTCTCACTCACGGACATAAAAAATTAAGATCAGTCAGTGCTCTTCATGACAATTCCAAAACCTAGCATCTTATTCTCTGGCCCTCAAAACATAAGCATTTAAGTTCTGATATTTTCTCCAAGGAATACTGCAATTTTAATGGAATACATAACTCTCCTGAGCATACTGTCAGAGATGCTCCTGAAATATTAAATGTGCCATGTAAAATCCTTAATGGTCTATTACTAATCAGCATTTTCATGGAGAATCCACATATGACTTAATGTTAAATATGTCAAGCCATAAGGTGTGTGAGGATGTTTTCATTTTGTACTTGCACAGAGATTTTCACAGTGTTCTTATTTTTGTTGCCATTTGGGAGTATCTGTGGATTCCATGTCTTTGTTCACCCTTTCTCCTCAGGTATCCACGGAAGGCCGTATGTTGAACCAACGTGGTACCCCCTGAAGTAAGTTTTCCTCTTTAAAATGCTACATTTTGCAGCATTCTACGTACCATCTATCTACATTCCATTATGTTGGCACAGGTCTGACCAACTTGCAAGCAGGCAGAATGCCAAACACACAGATGGTATGGGGGGAAAGAGCCAAAAAAAACATGCGAATCAACTGTGGGTACTGATGGCATAATTCCCAGACATGAAAGTCCAAACACTTGTCCATCCTAAGCTTACAGTACATACTTACAGACACGCAGATTTGTCAACAATAATCTAGCACTGACAGATTAATTTTATATTTTTTAAAGCCACCTTTGGCTGCTGAGGATAGCTACAAGGCAATAACTCCACAAAGCTTGGTGCTCAATCTTTTGTCATTACCCAGGTGACTCTTCAAAAGACAAATAGGTAAGACATTTAAAAAAAAAAACTGTTTCTAGCTAAATCAGTTTTAAATAAATGGAAAAAGTGTATCTTGGCTTTATTCATATATACTGTGCAATAAAAACAGAAGACAAATGTCAATAAACTATATGCTAGGACCAAAGACTGCACAGCAGGCTTCAAATTGTGGCTGTTGAATACTCATCTTTGACCCTTATGTCTGTGTGATCAAAACTGTATTGTTTTCAAACCAGTCAACTTTATTATCAGGATTGGACCTGTGAGCACAAGAAATGGACAGTACGTGATTTGAGGATCTGTAAATGGACCGTCCACTTAAAGAATGTCTTCCCTGCTGTCTTGGCAGTTTGCCTGAAATTTCTTAAATTATTGCCACTTAGTTAGGTTAAGTTACTTTATCTCCTGAAGGTGCCTATTAGAAGGAAAATGTTTTATTAGGGAAAGTAGAACAGAAGACTTTGGATTTGGGGGATAGATGAGGTGTAATTATTGCAGCAAAGGCCCTCAGGACCTAGTGGGAAAGACCCCCAGAATCCCTTCACCTTACTCATAAGCTATACTAAGGACAATTCCTATTAAATTGGTTTTAGAGAGAACATCTATTAAATAAGTTGATACTGAAGTTCTTGAGGTTGAAAATACTTAGAAAATTAATTCAGGACCTAGATAACCTATTTAATATGTTCAAAGTGAGTGAGTAATATATTTAACTCAGGTCTCTTGAGCCCAAATCCAGTGCTATTGTTATTATCCTATCATCCTGCCATTTTACAGAGTTGAACTAGTTCATTTATTTAACTTTTAGAGTTTAAGATGTGAATAGGAATATTATATTCAATTTTCAAGAGACCATTTATTAAATGACTACTAGCATATAAGTGCAAGATTTCAAACGAGCATGGAGAAAATAAACTGTCCTTTCTAAGTGGCTGGTTAAATCATGTTACATTTCCGTTATTTTCTTAAATTCCATAGCATATAGTACACACAGACATTTAGTCTCTTCTATGATTAGACATCTCACTACCGTTTTAATCTTGATTCCAGGTCAATTTATGTCCATTGTCTATAGATGTATTTTGTTTACCAAATAATGAATACATACTTCCAGTGCAACATATTCATGTTTGCAGAACATCAAACATAGTCACAGAAACTGGTATTTGAGAACTCTACTTTAATCCTTATTTTCCTACAAGATGGAATTATTTGGCTACATTTGATTACCAAAGAGGATTTGTATAAGTGACATATATTCAGAGCCTACCCAGAAAGTAAAGTTTTTGCAATCATAACTTTGTTTTTTCTTAAAAGATACTAAAATGTTAAGAAATAGGTTTACTCTTGAAGTTTACTTGGATATGAGACAGGATTAGAATGCCCTAAGATTGCTTGAATCTTCTACAATTTCACCCTGAATACTCAGTTTCTTTTATTTTTAATTTGTCTTAAAACATTCCTATAGATAGCTCAGATTTTTGAAAGTGGCTTACAGCCATTCCTCAAACAAAGAAGCTAGTAGAGTACTTTACAGATTTCTCAAATTATAATTAAGGTATACAACTGGTAAAAACTTACTGTTTCATCAATTTTCCCTACTAAATGTAATTAAGAGACTCCCTGTCCATTAATATATTGCAGAACTCAATTATAACACAGCTAACCATTACAGAGGTTCTGAAAGACCACAAATCATAAAATCTCCCTGACAGCAGAAGTTTACACACCAAAACCTGAAAACAGTTTATTTGAACTAAACAAAGAGATTTTGCTCTGTGACAATTCATTTATTCTCTTTTTTATTCCTTCCATCATTCAATCATACGGCCATTTATGCATTCACCAAGTAACTGTTGAGCATTTATTACATGTCAAGAACTGGGGCAGTTATTGAATACAAAGAAAATACAGTACGTAGTCAAAAGAAAATTCCTTTGGTACAAGATTCAGAATTGAAAAGATTATATAACTTCTGCAATGAATACATCAAAGGAGATGAGATTTTCATTCAAGGTAGAAAATGCCATCCATTACAAAAGTGCTATTAATAACAGACCTTTAATATTTAATAGAGCAGAGTGATTAAGACAGAATCCATACTTTATTATTCTATCTTCTACATGTATTAAGTAGGTTTGACCACATTTGGGGGTATTACATGTAATTAAGAATAAAACTAAAAAATATTTTTTTAAATCTCTATAGGACATAGCAGATGTCTGTGTCCATTTAGAGCAATCATATTTATGTCAACAGCTTATTCTGCTTTTATTGAATGCAAATTTGTTGTGTAATTTTCACTTTCTCACTAAAAAAATAACAAAATAAATTAGCTCTGTGAGCATGAGGGGACGTTTTTTGAGAATTTATTCACTTTTAAGACACAGTCACACAGTCTAATTCTGGAAGCAGTTAAGACAAATAATTATTACCTGTATTTTCCTATTATACCAATACAATGGTTTTACTAAAACAAGATTTTTTCAACATACCTACTGGATTTTAAAAACTATAGTTGAAGGCCAATTTTTTATCATGAGTGTTGTCAAAATTTTATATTGAAATACATTTTTTTACTAGGTTGTAACTGTTTTTACAGGTAGAACTACATGTTGTTCATCTTTGTATACTCCTTGGGACATAGCATAATGTTTCATTTAATAAAAGAGTGTTAGAATGAAATTAAAATGGTGAACATATGGATGATTTTCTAAATATAAAAGTCCTTTATGCAGTTACTATGTTCCACTGATTACTAGCGGTTAAAATGTTCTACCTGCTATTTTGTGCCTAAATTTGTTGGTTCTGCTTTTGGGCTACAGACATTTCTAGGCAGTTAATTACCAAAAAGTAATCTGATTCTTGTTTTAAAGTTTCATTTCTTTACAAGGCAAATTAAAATCTTTAAACTCATGAGATAAATTATAAATGTTAAATGTATAAAAGTGCCAATGAAAACCCTACTAATTAACATGAGAACTGATTATATTTCAGATGCTATTTAAATCACAACGCTTTTATAGTTCTAGCCAATGAAATACTCCTATAACATCTTTCTAAATTGTGATGTAAATAAAAAACCAAACTTTGATCTTCTTTTTAAATTATGCAGGTATCCCTCCCACCGTAAAAAAAAAAGCTGTTTTCCAAAATTCAAAAATTTTAGTTCAGAATTGACAAATGAAAATATACAAGGATCACATTCCCACCTGAAAATAACTTAAAAAATAGGACATTAACTTGACTTTCTTAAAAGCTATACACAAGTAGAACTATCAACTGCATTATTTGAACAATGTATGGATATTTCCAACTATTACTTGCACTCCACAGAATCTGATTATAACTGCGAGTAATCTTTTATTTAAATATCTGAATATAAAATGTATTATGGATTGGTAATCTAATTATAAAACAAGTAATTAAATATTGATGAGCAAAACGTGCTTATCAGAATCTCAAAGATATTAACATATTGAGCTATTATTTTTTATCAAATGAACGTATTTTTAATTTTACCCTGTATCAAGTATAGTAATAAAAAGAATCCTCTGAATTAATTTTTACTACAACTTTACAAGAAAGGTGCTACTAACTTCCCAGAGGTGGGACATTCCCTCAACAATAAAGATTTCTTAACTAATGGTTCTCATGTTTAGAGCATTATAAAGTCAGTTAAAATATAAAAATCAGGTAACAAAAATAAAAAATGGGAACACTCATTATGACATGAATATATTGTTTCATTTTTTTCTATTTCATTAGCAATTTCAGGAAAATTATTCAACATCTCTGAGGAAATTGATTATAGCAGATTCTGTGACTATTTGCCAGGAAAATAATGAAATCAGCAGTGGCAGTGTTCAAGATCTCAAAATACGGAAGGGAGTTGTTTGCTTTGAGATGGGCTGTCTCTTAGGTGCTCCTGACGGGCAGATCAGACACTCCCCCCCATCCCACCCCCATTATTATGAACAAATCAGAAACTGATTCAAACAAGCTAACATGTTTAATAATTTAAATTTATTAAACTATCTTTTCATTAGTCTATTAACTAGAATATCACTGTTTTCCAAAAGAACTTAGGCACTTTCTCAAAAAAATGTATGAATGGGGGAGAGGGAAAAATCTATAAATTTCACATTTCAAGTGTCTAATACCAAAGTATTCACACAGCATTGCTACAATCTGGGCAACATCTCAACCTTCTGCCTTTTCATCTAGAAATAAGAACTTAATCACTAAATTCTTTGAATAATTACCGTGGCTATTTTTCTTAAAGCTACTTAGATTATAAATAAATGACATGATTACTGCAGAAATGTAAGAAGATTTCTCATTTCAAATTGCTACCACAGAGGTCCTATTTTTTTAAAGGCAAAAACAATTGTTTTACAACACAAGTAAAAAACAATCTATCCACTCTAGGAATAAGTAAACTATTATTGAGATTCCTGGGACATAAAACAAAAAGTAATCCCCCCCCAAAGAGTACATAATTTGAACAAAGTCATTGAACTAACTGAAAATACAGCTATAAAATCAAACTCTACATATTCTTCCAGAACCATTATAACAGTACTATCTTAAAAATACTTTCTTGCATACTTGAAGAATTCAATGTACTTTCCAAAATCTGTAATTTGCACTCAAGTAGTTTGGGGTTTAATTGAAGATTAAGAATAAACAAATTAGACCCAAATAGGCCATGCAGATAATGAAGATGCATGAAGAAAGCTGTGTGGGACAGACGCACACTGAAGAGCCCATTTTGTCTCAACGGATACACAGAGTCTGCTCCAGCTCAATACTGCCATGTAGGGAAGACCAGATGAGTACTGCCTCATCTTGTGATTTTCCAAGAGAAACATGAAATTTAGAATTTTATATGTAATACTTCTGTTTAAAAAATGTTTGGTATTCAACATTTAAAAAAAAAACAACTAAAAATAGCATTTGGGTTGCAGGGACTCAGGAGATATGAATTTTTTCCCAAACAGAGAGACAACCACACTACTATTGGACTAGGAAGGTATGTGGCTCCCAAATTTTAGCATGTAGCAGAATCACCTAGAAGCCTTGTTAAAAACACAGATTGCTGCATCCGTTGCCCAAAGTTTCTGATTCAGTAGGTCTGGGGTAAGGTCTGATAATTTGCGTTTCCAACAAGTCCCCAGGTGATGGTGCTGCTGCTGCTACACTGATGTACATTGTCCTATCTTCTTTTTTAATGAAAAGTAACAAATCATAAGACTCCGTTAAAATTTTTAAATGTTACTGAAGTAAATATAAATACAAGCATTTACATGGACATAACTTTCCATTTCTCTTGAATGAATTAAATTTTTAAGAAACTGCCTAACTTATGGAAAGTGGCTGTTTCACATAACCCATCAGAAATTAATGAGGGTTTCTTTTCAGGTTTTGCATATTCCCTCCATCACTTAGTATTATCTGGCTTTTGATTACAGACTTCCTAGTGGGTATGCAGCAGTATATTACTGGAATTTTACTTTGCATTTTCCTAATGATTAATCATGTTGTGTTCTTCATCTGCTTATTAGCTTTTTGAAATAGCTTTTTTGGTGAAATGTCTATTCAAGTCATTTGTCCCTTTTATAAATGGAGTTGTCTTATTATTCTTGGATGATAGTTATTTATATTATATGGATAAAAGTCATTTATCAGACATATGATTTGCAAATATTTTCCCCACTATAGCTTGTCTTTTTATTTTCTTAATGGTGTCTTTTAAAGCGCAAGCATTTTTAATTTTATTGGACTCCAATTTATCAATTTTTAGTTTATGGGTCATGCTTTCACTACTGTGTCTAAGTACATTTTGCTTAACCCAAAGTCACAAAGATGTTCACCAGTTTTCCTCTATAAGAATATATTTTTAGTTATTATTCTGGATTTTGGGAACTTGTATCTTTCCTCATATTTTCTTGGTCTAGCTAGATTTCATCAGTTTTGTTCATTTTATCAGAGAATAAATCTTTGATTGGTTTCACTGATTTTTTTCTATTACTTTTCTATCTTCTATTTCATTGATTTCTGCTCTAATATTTATTATGTCATTCCTTCTGTTTGCTTTGGATTTAGTTTGGTTTCTTATGGTGGAAACTTACGTTATTGATTTGAGACATTTCTTCTCTTCTAATATAGGCATTTAAATCTATAAATTCCCTTCTAAACACTGCTTTGGCTACATCCTATAAGTTTTCATATGCTGGGGTTTTATTTTCATTCAGTTAAAAATATTTTTAATTTTCTTTGTGATTTTTTCCTTTGATCATGTATGATTAGAAGTGTCTCGTTTAATTTCCACTATTTGGGAAAATATTTTCCCAGATTTCCTTCTGTTGTGGATTTTTAATATAATTTTGCTGTGGTCAAAGCAACGTCTTGTATGTCAATATTTTTACATTCATTGAGACTTGTTTTGCAGAACAGCAAACTGTTTCTACTGTAAAATGTTCTGTGAGTGTGTGAGTGAGTGAACAGAATGTGTATTCTGCAGTCATTTGGTGGAGTGTTCTCTATATGCCAATTTAACATAGTTGGTTGACAGTGTTGTTGAAGACTCCTATATCGTTGCTATTTTCTATCTAGTTTTCCTATAAATTATGAAGAGTGGAGTATCGAAAAATCCAGGCAATGTTGTTAAAGTTTTCATTTCTTCTTTTAATCTTTCAGTTCTTGCTTCATATATACAGGGGTTCTACACATTTAGAAGTGCATGTACCTTTACATCCTATATTCCAAGGGTGCATGTACATTTGTAAGTTTTATATAGTCCTGATGTACTGCCATTTGTCATCTTTAACACTCCAGTTCTCTTATGGTTACTGTTTGCATGGTATTTCTTTTACTATTCTTTTACTTATAGCCTATTTGTGCATTTGAATTTAATGTGAGTCTCTTATATATAACATATAGACAATTGGATTTTTAAAAACTTTAATTTATTTTTGGCTGCGTTGGCTCTTCGTTGCTGCATGCAGACTTTCTCTAGTTGCAGTGTGCGGGGTTCTCATTGCAGTGGCTTCTCTTGTTGTGGAGCATGGGCTCTAGGCGTGCGGGCTTCAGTAGTTGTGCCTTGCAGGCTCTAGAGCTCAGGCTCAGGAATTGTGGCTCACGGGCTTAGCTGCTCCACTGCATGTGGGATCTTCCCAGACCAGGGCTCGAACCCATGTCCCCTGCATTGGCAGGCGGATTCTTAACCACTGCGCCACCAGGGAAGCCCTATATAATTGGATTTTTAAAATCCAGTCTAACAATCTCCACTTTTTGATTTGGGTATTTAGTCCATTCCCATTTAATGTAAGTATTAATAAGGCTGAATTTATGTCTGCTATTTTGTTACTGTTTCTTCTTGTCTCATGACATTTTACTCTTTTGTTTCTCATTTACTGCCTTATTTTGTGACAAATATTTTCAGTGTATCAGTTTAATCTCTCTGCTGATTTAAAAAATGTTACTTTTCTCAGTGGTTTTGCTAGCGATAACAATATGTATCTAAGCTTATCAAAATCTAATTCAACTTAATTCTGCTAAAATACAGAAATTTTGCACCAATATATCTCCTTTTCCCCCTCTCCATTTTATGTTATTATTGCCATATATATTTTTATGTTATAATCAATATATTACAATCTGTATATAATAATGCCATATTATAATAATTGCTTTATGCCATATTATGTATTTTAATGTAATTAACAGAAGAAACAAGAAAAAAACAAATTTATAGAATCTTTTATATTTACTCATATATTTATCATTTCCAGCAGTCTTAACTTTTTCCTGTAAATGAGTTATTCACTGGTGTCACTTTCTCTCACCGTGAAAGACTTCTTGTAGTACTTTTCGTATGGCAAGAAATTCTATATGAAATCTTTCAGTCTTTGTTTATCTGGAAAGATCTTTATTCACATTTATTACTA
The DNA here is from genome assembly GCF_965194825.1 of Balaenoptera physalus. NCBI lineage: Eukaryota > Metazoa > Chordata > Mammalia > Artiodactyla > Balaenopteridae > Balaenoptera > Balaenoptera physalus. Next base: position 56,124,800 of record NC_138887.1, on the reverse strand, counting down.
AAGGATAATACTGCTCAATATATTACTCTTGTTGATGGTTTTTTTTTTCTTGCAGTAGTCTGAATACATTATTCCACTCTTTTCATCTTCATTGTTTCTGGTCAGATGTCAGCCATTTTCTGTAGTCATTCCCCTGTATGAGTTGTTTCTCTCTTGTTACTTTCAAGATTTTCACTGTCTTCTAACAGTGTGACATATGGCATGTCTCAGTTTGATTCACTTAGTATTTATCTTATTTGCTTATTTGTTGATTTCCAGGATCTGTAGATTACTCTTTTTCATCAAGTTTCGGGAGTTTTCAACCACTGTATCTCAAATTACCCCCGCCCCTCTTTCCTCTCCTTCTAGGACTCTCATTACCTGTATATTGGTATATGTAATATTGTCACAAAAGTTTCATACTCTGTTCATTTATCTTCAGTCTTTTTGTGTATTCAGATTAGAAAATTATTATTCATCTGTTTTCATGTTCACTGGTTCTTTTTTCCTTCTCTTTTTACATAGATCTGCTATTGAGCCCTTCTAGTCAATTTTTCATCTTTGTTATTGTACTATTCCACAATTCCCACTGCTTTTTTAATAATTTTTTCTCCTTTGATATAATCTATTCACTGAGTCATTATTTTCATATATATTTTAATTCTTTAAATAAAGTTTATTTTATTTTTTAACATATTTATAATAGCTACTTCAAAAACTTAGTCTACTATTTTCAACATCTGGGAAAATTCAGGCACTTTCTACTGACTTTTTTTTCCCTAAGAATGGGTCACATTTTATTTCTTTGCACATCTCATAATTTTGTTGAATACTGAACTTTTTAGATAATAAAACAATCATGGATTACGCCTTTCCATCCTTAAGGCTATTGTTATTGTTGTTTTGCTAGTTTGTTTAACTAATTTGCCTGGACTAAATCTGAAATCTATCTTTCCAGCAATGTCTGATGTCCTATAATGGACCTTTCAGTTTGTTTGTTTGTTTATTTTAAACCTGGCATTGTAATAGTCACCTTTGTGATCATATATCTCAGTGTTCCAATGAAGCTTGGTCAAAGTTTGTCCTCACCTACTTCAACCATTAAGTTTTTTATTTTTTGCTGATGGATCTATTTGTGACCCAGATAGTACATTTAAACTTTAGACTGTGTTTACAAGTTTGTCCAGGGTTTTACTTCTTATAAGGCTCTTAGACATTTCTGCCACACAGACAGAGGCTCTACAGGCCAGACTGTGGGTCACTTAGGACTATTCTGTTAAGAGTATGCACTTAAGTTTTTGTCAACTTGTGATACATAGCAAGTTTACCAAGCCCTTTACATCTGTCCCTCTCATACTTCTCTGTCAAGTTTTTGGACAGTCTACTGGCCCTGCATATGCCATACGGGCTTGCACACTAAGTCTTAGAAAAGTACTAAATCATCCCTGTTCATTTGCTACTGAGCACTTTAACTGACAACACTTCAAATTAAATGAGCCACATTTGGCAGTGGCAGCAAGGCAGGCCCCTCCTGATTTAACTACCAGATTGATACAGCTGGGGAAGGGAGTGATAGCATATCCAGGCAATAATATGATAGACTTGAATTTTTCTTGCCTGAAGTTCAAATTTTTCATGAATCAGCACCCTTCGCTTTATATTTTTGGTTTAATCCTAGAGCAAAGAACTGTTTGTTATTAAGTTCATCCAGCCTTATACTTCTTTTGGGGGTGAAAGGATTTGCTGACCCCTCACTTGGTCATGCCATCCATTGACTTTTGATTGATTTATACAGGATTACTAAAAAATAAAATAAGTTTTTAAGATCAAGAAACTGACCTCTTTTTGTGCAGAAGAAGAAATTGAGACCAAAAAAAGTATAAAACTGACCAGATCTGAACTAAAAGTTTTTGACCAAGTTGAATCTAAACCCAACTTTGATTTACAGCCCCATACCATCTATCTCATTATGCTTCCTGAGCCAAAGGAGTCAGAACTATTATAGTCGATAGCTGTTGATGCTAAAATAAAAGATAACCTTCAATAATAGGAAGCTGTGAATCCAGATCAAATGGATAACATCCTTTCCCCTCTTTGCTAAATAATAAATTCTCTTTAAAAACATATTTGAAGGTAAAAACTAAGTTATCAGTCACAAGTTCTCTAAAAATCACTTAATTTTGATAACATCTCCTTTGACAGAAGGTATCACGGAAACCATCTGAGAAGAGAGACTTCCATTTCCCTAGTTCATGAAAGTTGTTTAAACTGAAGAGATTAGTCTTTCTAATAGCTGGTACAAGACATTCCACATGCACGTTTGTCACAGGTACAGCCTTCTTGATGGACAAAAAATAGGTTATTCCTCTGTTCTGAAGAACTGCTTCCTTTATACAGTTAACAGTCCAGAAGGTAGACTGACTTACAGTAAGCTCAGGATCCCTGAGAATATCTGTGTTAAAACTACACTCCAAATCAAGGCTACATACAAAATATAAATGTTTATATATTAGAACATAGTGTAATATGAATAATATCAATAAAACAGTCATATGCCATCTTGTTTGGATATAATTATTACATACAAATGTTCTCTGCAAATAATTATGAGTCATAAGATATCAAACTGCTGCTGAATATGTTTCATATGAAACACTGCATACTGTAGTAGAAAGACCTTGAGTTTCAGAGTCAGACTTATCAGCGTTTGAATCCCAATTCTACTACCTATTAGCTGGGTGATTTAGCCCTTCTCTGTTTTAGATTCCTCATCGTATTAACAAGGATTGCAATATTATCTATACTGTATTTCTCTAATAACTAAATGATATACTACACTATATAGAGACATTTATTAAAGTATCTGACATATAGACCAGAGGTAATAACTGCCCTTCTCTCTACATCCCCCAGCTCTGAATGGAGGCATGTAGGCATACTGAATAAATCGATTGTTTTGTACCTCCTCAAATAGCCATTTTGGAAATATCTCACACTGATTTAATAAGAGCTGAGAAATGACTGTCTATTAAATTTTTGTATTGTATATTTATTGTGTTATATTCAAAATATAAGATGCATTTCACATTCCAAAATAGTTTCTTAGGAAACACACAAGCAGTTTAAATTTAAGTTTGAAAAAAAAAAAAAAAAAAAACCAATGTTCTTGGGAAATAGCATTCCCACTGAATTGGTTATAATTCCTTTCTCTGAGTGTAGGTAACTGTTCTCACTCCTTTCTGAATTCCAGACAAGGGAATTGTAAAAACAACACTCTTTTCCCAAACATGAGCCAGGCTATTTGTTACTTGTGAAATCCCCAGATCCCACCTACATATTTCACAATAGTTCATTCATTAAACTCTACTTTCAATTACTCCAATTTGAATGGTGCCATCTGTTTCCTATTAGGATTGTTAAAATATTAAGGAATTATTGTTAATTTTGTTAGATATGATAAATGTATGGTAACTGTATAATAATGCCTTTAGCAGTTAGAGACACATACTAAAATATTTACAGGTAAAATAAAGATTGGCAAGACTCTGATAATTATTGAAGCTGCTTAAATGTACATAACCTTTATTATACTTTTCTCTCCATTTTCTGGTATAGTTGAACGTTTCCAGAGTAAAAAGTTAATTTTTTTTTTTTTTTCCCCTATGGCTACTTTGTTTTTCTTTTTCCTTTTTTTGGTAACTATTGTTTCTTTGAATCCCTTTGATAACATAGTTTTAACATTATCTCTGGTTTGGTGGTCCTGCCATGAATACAAACAGAACAACCATTTCTAAGACAAGTAGGTTAGTAATTTCCTCTTTTGTCCACTCTGTAACCCTGATATTGGTAACTTTCTCCCACTCCAGTTAAAAATTTCTTTGTGTCTGATTCCAAACTTCATATTCATTTGTTTCAGGGCAGCTCTAAGGTTCATTTGTGACCTTAGAACAAGATGGAAAAAAAAAAGACATTCCGAGCAGTTTAAAAGTTAGACTCTTCTGGAAACAAGAATGACTGTTCTGGAAATTAAACTCTTTTGCTACATTTCTACCATGTCTTGAAAAGAGTGTTATCAAGTTGTCTCCCTTAAGCAGCATAGGAAAAATCATTTTGCCCAACAAGGAACTCTCTCTCATTTGGGAACTCTCTCTCATTTTAATGATTGGGTACATACCCTTGGCAGGTCACTTAAGTGACCTGGTCTGTTGACCTTTAAATTTTTTAAGCCATAACATTGTTCACAGAAGGCAAGACTTGATGATCCAATTGCTGTAATGGATGTAGAGACATTGACAACTTGAACGAAATAATCAGTAGGCAGAGTAAAATAGTTTTATATGTGCAATAGTAAAAATATTTCAATCTTATTTATTATTTACCATGTTAACTACCTAACTCAACATACTTTCCAGGAGTTACTATCTCTATTATAGTATCATAACAATTAGGTACACAGTTTGGTTATGAAGGAAGTATTTGAAGAAAATTAGCATTAAGAAGGGAAAATTTTAGAATTTTTATGTCATTTAAAATAATGATTTAGTATAGCTTTTTACATATGCTAAAAAGTATCTGCCCACTTCCAAAAAGCTAGGCAGACTAATTTTTACTTTACATTTTATGTAATATTTTTTTCAAACTCAATTTCATGTAATTTTTCTTTCATCTGTGTATGTTTTAAATAATTCTGAGCAAAAAAAAAATCTGCTAAAATTCCATAAGATTAATTATAAATTTTAAGATAAATGTACTCATTCCTTTAAAGCAGGGCTTTCCAACCCCGGGACTATGGAATTAGGGTTGAGTAATTCTTCATTATAGAGGGCTGTCTACAGCCCTCTACAATGAAGATACTGTAGATATTGTATTGTTGGATATTTAGGAACATACATGGTTTCTACTTAATAGATGTCAGTAATATCCCTCCTACCAAGTCTATGATAACCAAAAATGTCTCCAGACATTGCCAGATGTCCCTGGGGAGACAAAATTACCCGCTGTTGAGAACCAATGCTTTAAGGTGCATATTGCTTTGCATCTACCTAAATTCTAATTACTACCAAAGGATTATAAGTCAGAAAATAGCAAGAGTTAAACAAGAATAAGAAATGAAGAATTTTGAGAAAGGCGTTGCGATAAGAAATAGGTTTTCACCTAAAAACATTTCTAAACAAAATAATTTCAAGTAATGTGTACTGAATGTGACGATCTGTAAGAGAGCGCCACAATGAGCTGTTGCTTGAAAGCCTAAGTTGCTTACAAAGCCCGGGAAATAGTAGGATGGCAAGCAATGCACTTTTCATCAATTTGCTTTGATATACCTTCATCTAGAACAGTTCATCACAGAAAAGGAATGAATTTTAAACCTTCATACATAAAAGCCAAAATTGGTCACCGGTAAATACACAAACACACTTTGATATGAGTAAACTGACTTTTTACTTACCTAGCATTTCACCTGTTTCTCCCACCATCCTTTTTAAAATATCAAGTGATAATGTTAAATATGGTTACTTGAAGAGCTAACTGAACTTACTCTTATGTATTTACGAAGCCTACAAGTAATAACATATTCAATTCATTTATTTGGCTTTTGAGGATCTTTATCTTATTCTAAATATACTCAACATTTATGTTCAAAGATAGCCTTGAACTACCTTGAATATGCTTGCATATCTTAGCATTGATCTCTGGTTGATTTATTTCATCTCTACAACTACACAGGAAGCTCGTTTGGTTAGCACTGTCCACTGTATAAAGAAAAGCACTGGGAATAGAATAAAGCCTGAGTAAATACTTAAGACATAAATTGAGGAACATTTTTCCTGTTTTGTAGTCATCTTAGCTTTTAGCGTCTCCATGAAAGAAACGCCAAAATTAAAAAATAGTAAAAGTAAATATCCACAACTGCTGGTGAAATAGCAACTTTTGGCACCAGCAAATTAAGGTTAGAACAGATTTCAACTCAAAGTTTTCCTGGAATTTTTATACATGCCTGACTCTGTCTGAATTACTTTTGGGAGTTTCAAAGAAAGTGCAGGACAATATTACCGTAAATGTTATAAGTTTGGTTCGGTTTAAGATATACTTTTCCCTGTTAACACCAATAATGCCAATTTCTTTTAATCAAACATGACTGTAATTAAAATAAACATGTAGAAAATAAAGCATTACAGAATTAAAAGAATTACATAGTTCAGTAGGAAATTCAACCATGTAAAGCTATTTTTAAAGCATCAACTTTTATTTAACTCTCAAAGTGGAAAATTATCAATTCTTGCCATGCAACAACTCAATAAAAAGAAAATGTGCTAACTATGATCTTTTGCTGAGTGCCAGGTGCTGGCACTTAAAACTTCTTGCTATAAGAAAGTGAGATGGAAATTTTTAGTGTGTGAACCTTGTACTGTGTAATTTAAAATGGTCTATTAGTAGCCTCCCAAAAAGCATCTTTGGGTAAAATGAAAAGAGATACTTTAGCAAAAACGACTTGCTGAAAAGAACAAACTGATGGACTACAAAAATTTCAACAGTTAATATAAACTCTGGATTTTCTCTTTCTGTACATATTTGTATTTATTATCCATGTCAAAAATCTCAAAAAGCAGTCACCACTACTTTACTTTAATAGGCTTTTCTACTGCACTGCCACCTGCTCTCGCCTTTACAACATGGCCCACTCGCTCAGGCAGTTCTTCCCCAACGCAGCCTGCAGTGACCTTTCCATGCCTGAGTCATAAATCGCTAAACATAGGGGATGAAATTACTGACATGCTGCCTTACATATGCTGGTGTGAATGCACTACAATAATTGCTCTGTAATTACATGGTAATTACTGGCCATTTAAGTACATTTAAGAACAGGGTGAGTACTATGTAATCAAAGATTAATTATCTGATTATTTCTGTCTTTTAAACTGTAGGCTTACAAGATATAAAAATTGCAAGTAACATGATGATTAGTCATTGAGCTACATGCTAACCTGAAGTATAATTATGAAATAATCTGTAGAAATTGTATTTGCATTGTGGTTCTCAACAGTAATTGCAGAATACCTATATTGTAATATACATTCTATAAAGTGATGACAGAAAAAAATCAATACTTTATACTAATAGAGCATAAATATGGGTAACCAAAAATATTACACAACTCATTAGAAAAACATGTGAATGGGGATATATATTTTACAAGATAGGTAATCAGTCTCTGAAATAGGAATTGTTATGGTTTACCTATAAAATACAGAATACTATTGTATCTTTTAATAGCCATTTTTTTAAACATCTTTATTGGAGTATAATTGCTTTACATTGTTGTGTTAGTTTCTGCTGTATAACAAAGTGAATCAGCTATACGTATACTTATATTCCCATATCTCCTCCCTCTTGCGTCTCCCTCCCACCCTCCCTATCCCACCCCTCTAGGTGGTCACAAAGCACGGAGCTAATTCCCTGTGCTATGCGACTGCTTCTTTGCACACTACTTCAAAAAAATGTGATAGGGCAAATAATTGAGACAGGGATAGAGAAGTGGAATGAATACTATTAAGGTCAAAGGAGACAAAGTTAAGAAACTGATCATTTGCACTGGGGTTTAGTGGCTTAATCCAAATGAAGAGTGTAGCTTAAATTCATTACTAACTGGTAGGACCCAAGTTGGAATCATTTATACACCCTCACTGTCTTCTCTTCCTGAAACTACTAAGTGACATGAGAACTGTCTGGATAACTATTTAAAATAGTACTGAAACACACTAAAGGTATTTACTTAAAATTATTTTCAAAGCTTCAACTTTAAGTTTGGAAAGGGAATAATAAAGGATCCTCTCCTGAAAATTTGTCTGATATAGGCTGAACTCAGAAACCTAAACAAATACAAAAACTGTGCAGTGGCGAGGATATATACCAGGAGAAGGATTTCATGGAATATGGTTTACATATGTGTTTGCTGAGGGTGAAGATCAACTATTTCGCTGAGGAATGGTGCTAAAAATTAGTAATCTGTAAAACCATTGAAGTAACTATTTCTTCTTTAGTAATATGATTAAAAACCCAATAATATGAGCCCTGAAATAAAGATCATGTTGATTCCATTACAAAGTAATTATGACGACATTTTGTATGTAATGTTGGCACGGAGCTCTGGAATGTGTTAATACCATCATTTGCCATGAAAAAATGTCTTTCAGCAATAGATAAAAATTCCTTCTCTAAAGGAGAAGGGTGAGTTGACAGCATCCAAAGAAATGATAATGCTATCAAAATGGAGGTTGGTTACTTTCAAATTCTTTGCTAAATTTTTCAACATAGTCTTAATGCTACTATTTTTTAGTATTTTTCTATTTTCTGCCACAGCCCCATGAAATACAATATATACCTTAAAGTATTTTTGCGTGGTTTATTTTAGATTAAGTCTTGATTTATATTCTTTTGCCTGCTATGTTGCTACTCCAAGGAATTCTACACTACAATAAACTGCAATCTGAAGTACTTTCAAATACTGTCTTGTATAGTTAGCCAGATACAAATGCATAGTCAAGTGAAATGCTATTAGTAGTCACTTATGAACTTGTTAATCTTTTGACCAGAGCAGCTAATCATAAAGTGAAATCCAAAATGGACTGGGGTAGATTTATTTGATCAGCATCGATTAATTCTCATATCATTAATGAAGTATTTTCTTTGATTGAGATCTCATTAAAGGTTTCTGTCTTATATAAAAACGTCAATAATCCTTCAAAGACAGGAATGCCATTTTACTGAGGCTATATTTTCTCATGTTGTAACCAAAACTTATTTATAATTGCTTTTCCAAAGTGAATCGTTCCACTATTAATTTTTAAAATAAATTACTATACACTGTTTCATGAAGCATAAAAAATTGGGAGGTAATAAATAAAGATCATGCATTGGGTAATGCCTTTGGTTAGGCTGAGGAAGGGAGTTAGTAAGCAATTAACGTGGCTAGCCATTCTGTGTACACAATAACTCATCTCAAGTCGCCTTCTTCCTTGATCACTTGTCAACTGATACAGCCTACAATTTAAAATTCCTGTCTCCTTTATGAGAAAGGAAAGTTGAAAAGTGAATGGCATATATAAAATATGAAAAGATGCTTTAAGTGAGTTTACCATACAATACTGGGCATCTCATGAACACATCCATGATATCAAGCTACCCACTACATTAAGTTCCTGAGAAGAAATGTGCCATCATACAAAAGACAGCAAAGGTGGCTCAAACTGACTTCTTAACAATCGCACCATGAAACATTTATGTAATTTACCATTAGACTAAACCTCTTCTTTGTTTTCATTTTCCCCTACTAATTCATTGCTCTAGTACAGGATGGCGTTTCTCAGAAAACAAAGAAGCTAGCAGAAAATGTCATAAATGGATACAAAGTTTTCCAGCTCATTTTATCTAGGCTGTTTCCTCTATAAAGTATCTTAAGAAAATATATAGTAGAGCTAAAGAATCTAAATCTAAAGCAAACCATATAAAAACCTGCTATATAATATGGAATAAAAAGAAAGTAATTTTCGTCTGTTTAATAATATTATCAAATATTGTCAGAAAAATTCTGCAATTATTTCTACATCTTTATATTGGCAAACACATAAAAAGGAAAGTTTATGTCCTGAAATACACTTGAATCTATCCCTTGAAAAATTGCTACACTAAATGGAATATCCACTTTCACCACTTATATTCAAACATTCCACTGGAGTTTATAGCTAGAGCAATAAAGAAAAGAAAGGAATTACAAACATCCAAATTGGAAAGAAGAATGGAAAACTATATTTTATTTGCAGATAACATAATCCTGTATACAGAAAATTCCAATCCAACAAGCCCAACAATTACTAAAACAAGATATAAAAATCAATCTAGAAAAATCAACTCTATTTCTATATACTAGTAATGAACAATCTTAAAGTAAAATTAAGAAAGTAATTTTATTTATAATAGTTCCTAAGACTAAATTCTCAAAAATACATTTAATAAATAGGGGAAAACCTGTACAAAATATTGCTAAGAGAATTGAAGAAAGTAAATAAAGTGAGAGATAGTTTACGTTCATGGATTGAAAAACTGAGTATTGTCAAGATAGCAATTTTACAGAAATGTCCTATAAATTTAATGAAATCCTTATCAAAATGCCAGTAGGTTATTTTGGAGAAATTGACAAGATGATCCTATAACCTATGTGGAAATAAAAAGAACCCAGGATAGTCAAAACAATTTTTAAAAAGGAGAAAATTGAAAGACTTAACACTATCTGATTTCAGAGCTTACTAAAAAGCTATAGCAATGGGGAGTACGGTATTGGTATAACGATAGGCATATAGACCAATAGAACACATTTAAGAGTCCCAAAATAAACCCTTACATTTATAGTCAATAGAATTTTGACAAAGACATCAAATTAGTTCAAATGGGGTAGAGGACAGAATTTTTAGCAAATGGCAGTGGGATAACTGGATAACAATATGCAAAAAAAAAAAAAAAAAAAAAGAACTTAGGCTTTTCATTCAAAGCGTATACAAAAATTAACTGAAAATGGATCCCACAGCTGAATAGATGAGTTAAAACTACCAAACTTCTGGAAGAAAATATAGGAGAAAATCTTCATGGCCTTTGGGTTGGACAAAGAGTTCTTAGACATGACACCAAAAAAACAATGATCCACCAAAAAATTTTTAAATTGGACTTCACTAAAATTAAAACTGTTGTACATCCAAAGATACCATTCAGAAATGGAAGACAAGTCACAGAATGGAAGAAGATATTCAAACATATATCTGATAATGGGATTATATCCAGAATACATAAAGATCTCTTATAATCAACACTAAAGACCCAAGTTTTAAAAATGGAACAAAGATTTGAGTACATTTTTTATCAAAAAATATATATCAATGGCTAACATGCATGTGAATAAATGATCATCATCATTCGTCATTAGGAAAATACAAATTAAAATCATAATGAGATACCACTACACACCTACCACAATGGCTCAAAAAACGACTATATCAAGAGTTAGCGATGATATGGAGAAACTGAATTGTTCATGTAAGCAGGTGGGAATGTAAAATGGCACACAGAGCCCCTTCGAAAAACAGTTTCACAGTTTCTTAAACTGTTCAACAGGTACTTGCCAAACAACTAAGCAATTCTACTCTTAGGAATCTATCTAATAGCAATGAAGATATATGTCTACACAAAGGAATGCATGTGAACGCAGCATTATTTATGATACTAACAGCCCAAACTGGGAATAATCCAAATACACATTAATTAATGAAAGGATGTATACTACTTGATATAACTATATAGTAGAACACCATTCAATATTTAAAAAAAAATAAACTACTGATGTATGCTGTAATATTAATGAACTTAAAACATTATGCTAAATGAAAGAAACCAGATGCAAAAGACTGCATATTTATGATTCTAATTTTATAAAAGTTTATAGACATTTTTCCAAAGTAGACATATAGGTGGCCAACAAGCACATGAAAAGATGTTCAACTTCACTAATCAGCAAGGAAATGCCAATCAAAACCACAATGAGATATCACCTCACACCTGTCAGAATGGCTATTATCAAAAAGACAACAAATAACAAGTGTTGGCAAGGATGTGGAGAAAAGGGAAAATTCTTGATCTATTGGTGGAATGTAAATTGGTACAGTCACTATGGAAAATAGTATGGAGGTTCCTCAAAAAATTAAATATAGAACCACCATAAAATCCAGCACTTCCACTCCTGAGTATTTATCCAAAGAAAACAAAAACACCGATTAGAAAAAATGTGCACCCTTATGTTCCCTGCAGCATTATTTACAATAGCCAAAATACAGAATCAAGCGAAGTGTTCATCCATAGACGAATGGATAAAGATGTGGTGTGTGTATATAATTTATATACATATATACACATAAAAATATATGCATATATATAATAGAATATTACTCAGCCACACAAAAGATGAAATCTTGCCCTGTGCAACAACATGAATGTACCTAGAGGGTATTATGCTAAGTAAAATAAGTCAGACAGAGAAAGACAAATACTGTAGGATTTCACTTACATATGGAATCTAAACAACACAAAAAATGAACAAATATAACAAAATAGAAACACAGTCAGATACAGAGAATAAGCAGGTAGTTGCCTGAGGGGAGGGGTGGAGAGAGGAGAGAAATGGGTGAGGGAGATTAAGAGGTACAAACTTCCAGTTGACAAAATAAATGAGTCATGCTATAAAATGTACAGTGTGGGAAAAATAGTCAATAATTATGTAATATCTTTGTATGGTGACAGATGGTAACTAGACTTACTGTGGTGATAATTTTGAAATGTATAGAAATATCAAATCACTATATTGTTTACCAGGAACTACCATATTGTTGTAGATCAATTATACTTCAAAAACAAACAAACCAACAAAGTCATAGAAAAAGAGATCGGGCTTGTGGTTACCAGAGGTGAGTGTGGGGAGAGTGGGAATTAGATGAAGGCAGTCCAAAGGTACAAACTTCCAGTTAAAAGATAAATAAGTACTAGGAATGTACAACATGATAATTAACACTGCTGTATGTTATATATGAAAGTTGTTGAGAGTAAATCTGAAGAGCTCAGCACAGGGAAAAATTTTTTTCCTCCTTTAACTTTATATCCATATGAGATAATGGATGTTCACTAAACTTATTGTGGTCACCATTTCATGATGTATATTATTCAAATCATTATGCTGCATGCCTTAAACTTAACACAGTGCTGGATGTCAATTATATCTCAATAAAATGTCTAGAAAAGACAAACTTATAGAGACAGAAAGTATATCAGTGATAGCCTGTGACTGAAGATGGGAGTTGGTAGTAACTTCAAATGAACACTAAGAAACCACTGAACTGTGCACTTAAAAAAACTGAATCTTAGACCATGTAAATTATATGTCAATTGCTATTAAAAAAACATTAGAGGAATAAAAATGATACAGAACAGAAATCTGTTAAAATCCAAAAAAAAAAAAAAGAGCAGTAAACGAGGAACAAAGGAACAAAATTTCATGAGACCTACAGAAAATAAAGGCAAAATGGCAGATGTGAAAACAAACATATCAGTAATTATAGAAATACGAAAGGACTATCACTTCCATCAAAAAGTAGAGATGGTCAGTCTGGATACAAAACAAGATCCAACTATACTCTGTTTACAAGAAACAGGCTTTAGATTCGAAGACACAAATAGGTTGGAAGCAAAGGGGTGACAAACAGTTATACCATGTAAATAATAACCACAAGAGAGCTGGAGTCAACATAGTAATATGTAAGAAAATAAACTTTAAAACATGAAATATTGTTAGAGGCCAAGAAGATGAGGTGTCACATTGATAAACTGTCAAACATAAGGAAGATACAATAATCATAAAGTATGCACACATAACAATAGATCCCAAGATACATAAAATAAAAAAGCGACAAAATTGAAAGAAAAACAGACAATTTAACAGTTATATTTGGAGAGTCAAATACCCCACTCTTAATATTAGGTAAAACAATTCAAAAACAGATGGCTAAAACAACACTACCAACCATATCGACTAAGCTGACATTTCTTGAACACTATACCCAACAGAAGCTACAGATTCTTTTCAAGTGCACAAGGAGTATTATCCAAGATAAACTATACATTAAACCAGTAAAAGGTATCAACAATTTTAAATTTACTGTAATGGACCAAAGGATGCACTTCCACTACAATGACGTGAAACTGGAAATCAACCACATAAAAAAAAAAAAGAGAGAAATCCCCAAACATTTGTTAAACACACTTCTAAATACCCACTGAGCTAAAAGGAAATCAAGAAGGAAACTAGAAAATTTCTGAACTGAACACATATCAAAACATTAAAAACAAAGTATGGGCTGCAGGTAAAGCAGTGCACAGAGGGAAACTGGTATCTAAAACTATCATTTCTATAGATACAGAAAAATCATTTGATAAAATGCAATAAAACTCATCAGGATAAAAATCTATCAACAATCTAGCATTAACAAGGAACTTCCTCAGCTTTGGAAAAGACACTGGAATTTAACTGCTAAACTCAAATTTAATTGCCAAGGACTGGGTGTCTCTTCCTTAATATTGTATACAAGGAAAGTATACCTACTCACTGGATTCTAGCCAGTGCAATAAAGTACGAAACAAAAGAGAGAGAAAGGAGACTCATGGCTGCCTAAGGTTGGAGGTGGGAGCAGAGACTGACCGCAAGAACACGAGGAACTTCGGGGGATGACAGAAATGTTTTACTACTGTTTTATGCATATGGTTGCACAATTATATAAATTTAATAAAAATCACTGAACTTTACCCTTAAATGGGTTAATTCTATGGTATGTAAATTATATATCCTAAATGTTTTTAAAATATTGCTGAGATATGAAACGAGTAAATTACTTACAACTATTATCCACAAGAATTTTTAAATTTTTCATTTTTAATTTCAAAAAGACTCATGTAATGCTCATTCTTCTTGACAGCAATAGTAATTCAGTAATAAAAAGCTCAATCCTGGAGTTGCTATCCAATTCCTCAAACAGCACACTAAAACGGTTTATACTTAGGACATGTCTTTCGGTCACCTTCAATTACTGATTTGCTTCTACACTTAATCAAGATCCAGAGATGTATATTTGACCATTAAATAGTCACAGTATGTGGATTGACTGTCTTTCAGGGTTAACCCCTTCAGGGTGTAATACTTAGGCTTTTAAATTATTGATCACAATATACTTTTAATTCTCTGTAATAATTTGTAAAATAATTTTGAATAATCTCCTATAGCATGAATTTTCATGTGATAAGCAGAAAAAAACATCGAGCCCGTTTCCCTTATCACATCATTGGCATCACTTAAGTGAAATATCTGATAATATACAAAAACCCTGGGTTTGCTCTTGCAAGGTGTAGGTCAATGACATTATGCCACAGTCAACAGTATCATTTGATAAAGGAATTTTCCCATACATCATTTTTGGGGTATAAAATTTACTAACCTTGCAGATGTTGTTATAATACTCTTAGCAACCATGTGACATATTTACTATGAAAATGTGACTTTAATGATGCCTTTGAAATGTTGGTCTTTTCCTTGCCTTTGGCAAAAGTAATAGTAATCAATTTTGTAAACACTGTATTATGATTGTTCTGAAATAACTCAATTGGTTTACCAGAGAGGTTATTGTGTTTTGTTTGAAAATTAAGCAAAAGTTCATACCCCCAATTGTCAGAGACATCTGACCTAAAAAGCTCTAGGGTGAGCTAAAAAAAAATCATTAATACAATAAAATCTAATTTTAAAAGATTTTTATCTTCATAATTCCTATCATATCATTTTCTGTTTTGGCTACTTGTGCAAAGTCATCACACTTGTTAATTTGCTTCCCTGAGAATATTCAGTTTTACCTTCTACACCTGTAAGAGTCTGGTTCACAGTTTGAGTTACAACTTCATGACTGATTTCATCATATTTATATTCGAATGGTTTATTTTGAAGCTTTGATTAATTTCCAATGAATTGTGGCTAAAACTCAATGTAACTGTAAAAATGACAAATGCCTATTTAAAACACACAAGCAATAAATGCAAATAATATGAAAATATTAGGTGAAAGGAAATTTACCCTGTTATCCGAACATGTTCTAGGATAAACTGATCAACACTGGCCTTTTAGCATGCATATACCCTTTCAAATGCAACTATTTTTAGTAGTATAATAGGGTATCTATGAAAATAGTAATTAATCTTATTTTCAAATTTGTGCAATACGTGTGAAAAAAACTTCACTGTGGTTTCATCGAAGCCACCAGACACCTGGTTGACATTTGATAGGTTATAAAGATCCACTAGTGGTCCATGGTTTACACTTTGAAAAATACGGCATTAAAAATGTTGTGTCTCTTTTCTTCCAGATAGACTCATATTACAAGCAATAACCTGTCCAAAGATTTGTGATATTCCTTCATTCATGGGAACAGACAATAACTTAAGTAAAGAGCAATTTACTTGAGAATTATGAAAACGATGATTCTATGTTAATGAACATTGAAATAAAAATGATTCACAAACATAGGTCAGTTATAGTACCATTTCACTTGTGAGGCACAGTGAAGTGCTTCCAAACTGGATTAGAAGATTTGGCAGTGCCTTGGAAAATGTAAATGTGGAACTGTAGGAAATATACCTTGCTACTTGTTAAACATGACAAATGAAGCAAGAATGAACTGAGCCCACTGAGGGTAAACAAGTAATAAAAGATAAAATATCACTGATATTTCCCCATGAATACATGTATGGAATAAGTAATTATTTGTGTTTTACAGTTCTTATATTAAGAAACAATAGACTGATATTTAAAGAGAGCTATACAGAAGCAACCTAAAGATTTAAAAATTTCCCAAAGTACGTAAATGACTTATTGTCTGTCGTAGGCCACTTTCTTTCACATTCTATAGGATTTTCCCAATCACATCCACATTAATCTACTCTCAAATTTTTACCACCACATCCTCTTTTGCGTTACAGACCTGAATTTCCAACTCAATCAGTACCAGAGTGTTTCTGAGGTCAAAACATTTTTAATAGCCATGTCAATCTCAATTCAGATCCATCACCAAAACTTCTCAATTGTTCCTGCGGTCCTTAGCACAGTCTGATTTCTAATATTCCCATTCTAAAACTCCTGTTCTGTTTCATCACATCATCATTGCATACCATGGAAACTGCTAGCCTCTGAACTCATTATTGGCCTCCCTGCCAGAGCTTTTAAATACATTTTATTGGCTGAAGTCAGATTATTCTTCCTAAAATACCATTCCTTTCAAATGTTTTTCCGAAATCTTCTAATGGTTCTTTATAGACTACATCTTAACTTCCAAACTCCTTATCAATTTTTTCATGGTGAACCAGCCTGCCGTTTTTGAACCCTCGTATGATCATCTACATGCAAACACCTGTCAAGTCACAGTGGTCACTCTCCCCTAAACATCGTCCATGCTACCTAAATTCCCCACTTCATAACTTTGCTCACATCATTCTTCTTGTCCAGGAAACTCTTGCATACTTTATCTTCCTATTTAATTCCTACACGCCCTTGAATAATCCAGGAGAAGATTTTCCATATAATTTTACCAGTTTTGCATTTCACTACTTTGCTTGGTCACCTGAACCAAGCTGTAGCTGCCTCTCTCTTGCAGAGGCAAAAGATTCAGATATTCAAATATGAATATAACACTTCTGCCTGCCAGTGGTCCAGGCACACAATTGGAGGATTTTCTGTTGGGGAAGATTCTGCTTGGGACTATCTTCCTGAGACGTCAATCATGCCTCTCCTCCCCTCCCATCCCCTCCCCCAGCAGACTGCCAGCTAAGTTACCATTGAGGTCAAGGTACTTCAGGAGATTTCGGTGCGCAAATAAAATGCCGTCCCTACAGCTAAACTGCTCCCAAATCTGTGTTTATCTGACTTTGCTGTGATGGCTTCGAAAAAAGTGTGGATAGGTCCACTGGAACTATTTAAGGAATCTGAGATAAAGATTTATTTGCACAGTTTCATGCTATGGGCCACAACACGTTACAGGTCCACATCATGTTTTATTCTGTCTTAAAAAGGTCAGAAATTAAAATAATTTCTAAATACACAATGATGAACAAATTTCCATTTTATCAAGGCTACGGTACTTTAAAAGGGTTTGTTTACAAAGAAATAACTAACTTTAGAGTTCATGGAGTCAGAAAACCTACCTGAAAGAATGGAAAAAAAAGACTGAATTTTGATATTGCCCTCCCCCTTACCAGCTGCATGAAGATGGGAAAATTGACCTCCCTGGACCTCAGTTTTCTCATCAGCAGGAACGAGACAGGAGTAGTAGTGACTAGCTCACAGTGATGTGGAGATAATTAAATGAAGTAAAATTTGTAAAGCATCTAGTACCAAGTACGCTCACGTACAGTAGCAGCTCAATAAACAACAGCTCATTATTATGGCAATAAATTTAAAACTCAAGATATCGCTAGCTCAGAAGGTAATGACTGGTTGTACATGCTAGAGAGAAAGCTCCACAAATTCTTTCTGGACACAACTGCATACATCTCAGGGATCTCAAAAGGACACAAAGAACATTTTAAGTGTAGGACACCATAAGCATTTTTTTAAAATTCCATCTTGATAAAAAAATAAAGATATTAACTAAAATTTCTTTTTAATATATTATTAAACACATTACATTGCTTTCAGGATAGAATTTTTACTTCTCTATAATCTAGCCATTAATTCTGAAATTTCAAATGACCTTGAGATAATTAAAAAATATTCAAGTTACAGTTATAAGATAACCATCAGATATGTAATCACATATATTTAGGAAATTTCAGCAGAACATCAGAAGAAAGTCTTTGTGTTGGTACAGGTTATAACAATGAAAGAAAAAAATTCCCTCTATTTAGGTGCAGTCACTGAGAGTATTAACTGACTAACCTCATCTAATAAAAATTACACAATATAAATTTTTATAATTTTGTATTTATAAATATTTAGCTGGTGGAAATGTAAATTGGTGTGGTCACTATGGAACAATATGGAGATTCCTTAAGAAATTAAAAGTAGAACTGCCATATGATCCAGCAAACCCATTTCTGGGTATATATGTCACGTAAATAAAAACAGGATCTTGAAGAGACATCTGCACTGCCATACTTACTGCAGCATTATTCACAATAGTCAAGATACAGAAACAGTCTAAATGTCCATCTAAAGAAGATATGGTGTGTGTGTGTGTGTATATATATATATATATATATATATATATATATATATATATATATATAATGGAATATTATTCAGCCATGAGAAAGGCCATTCTGCTGTTTGTGACATGGTTGGACATGGAAGGCATTACATTAAGTGAAATAAATCAGGGAAAGACAAATACTGTATGATATCACTTATATATAAAATCTAAAAAAGCCAAACTCATAGAAACAGAAACTAGAATGGTAGTTACCAGCGGCTGAAGGGTGGGGGAAATGGAGAGACATTTTTCAAATAGTACAAATTTCCAGCTATAAGATGAATTAAGTCCTGGGGATCTAATGTAGAACATG
Organism: Balaenoptera physalus; assembly: GCF_965194825.1. Classification (NCBI taxonomy): domain Eukaryota; kingdom Metazoa; phylum Chordata; class Mammalia; order Artiodactyla; family Balaenopteridae; genus Balaenoptera; species Balaenoptera physalus. Next base: position 56,105,639 of record NC_138887.1, on the reverse strand, counting down.
GTCATTATAGTTAATAACCCTGTTTTATATACTGAAAGTTGCTAAGAGAGTAGATCTTAAATGTTCTCACCACAAAAAGAAATAGTAATTATGTGACATGGTGCAGGTGTTAGTTAACACTATGGTGGTAATCATTTTGTACTATATAAGTGTATCAAATAAACATGCTGTACATCTTTAACTCTGACAATGTGATATCATTTATATCTCAGTAAAGTTGGAAAAATTTATATAATTTTGTATTTGTAAATGTTTAGTAGAACAGCAGTGGTTTTCATAAGCCTTGAAGGTATTTGTCAAGTGATATATGCTTATAAAACAAAGTGAATAAACCTAACATACAGAATCATTTAAACAATACAAAAATCTTCATGATAGGAATTTAAAATTCATTAACACATGTTTGGAGTCACTCATTTTTGTGTATAAAAAATGTCAATAACATCTTTTATCCTCATGGACCCCTAACATAGCTGATACGCAAGCCAAATTTTTGTGTCTAATGGAAAACAATTCAGGTTAGTTTTCAAAGAATATCCAGATTATCTGGCACATTTATTATTTGGATTATACAGATAGTCAAAAATACTGGGGCATGAAAATAGTAATGATGAAACTTCACACACTGTTTTTGATGGGAAAATTCTTCTAGGACAAGGGTGTTAATAAATTCCTCAGTAGTGGCGTTTTCTCTTTTATAGAACTCCATTTTTGCTTTTCAGGCCTATCACACTATTTTTTCCCCCTATAAGTCAGTTCTTTCTTTGCTTTCTAGGCTTGCTCCCAAATGTCAATTTTCCCTTTCATTCACTCCCACTTGTATTTCTACTGTCAGATGCTTCTTCATGTTCATGCCAAGATATGTATTTTTTTTCAATTCAGCTTTTGAACATTTCCCATTTCCTTTATACCTGCTATTCTACCCTTTCTGTCACAATCCCTTCTAACTCCCTCTATTGCTAAATGTTTTATCTCTTTCACAGATTCTCCTTAAACTGCATTTACTTCTACTCCTCTTTATGCATTCATGCTAGGATAGTCATTAGGACTGTTTATCCATATTTCAGTCTCCTTTCTCTGGGCACTATCAGAAATTAGCAGTGGACACGTGACTTGCTACAGGAAAAAAAATAGTAAGTGAACCAAAGTGATACATATCACTGTCAGTCAGATCCCTTGAAGAGCCTGTGTGTAATTCACTCTATCTCTTTTTTGCTGCCAAGGCAACCATCAACTTTCCAAGTTGTGGAGACAACATTCAATTATGGTCCATGAATGAGGATGATATGCATCAGAGAATCCTGGCAACATATGCTGGACACACAGCTTGAATGAAAAATAAACTGTTTTTAATCCACTGAGATTTGGAGGGCTTTTTGTTACCACACTGTAACAGAAATTGTTATCTTATGGAGGATGTTATCATGATTTTTTAAGTAAAGAAAAAAAAAACCACATATGACATTGGCTTAGCCGTTAGGCATAGGATGCTATGTAGTGAGGAAACTATTATCAGAGGTAGTAGGAAACAAGGTGATGATTCATATTATACTTTGGTGAAAGTGAAGTGGATCATGTACTAAATATCTTGAGCTACAGGAGAAAAATTTTAAAAAAATTTGTAAGTACTGTGTGTCAGTTGCCACTGCTGGTATTTGGCAAGGTATTTCAAGGAAGAAATGAGCACAAAAAAGAACTGGAGCTTTTCCAATGAAGAATAAAAGAATATAAAGAGAGAATTCATTAGGGCAGGAAGAGGAAACTTCTCAAACAGTACAAGATAAAACTGAGACAGCTTTAGAGACACAAAAGCAGATTAAAACTCAGCTTTTGTAAAGAAAAAAATATGGATTTATAGCTATTATTAAAAACTTTCAATTTATTAAACTGGCTCAGGATAAAGATGTGATTCAAGTTATTGTCTTCATCCACATTTTTAGAACCTCTGAAAGATTAACATTCATTAGAGAAAAGTTAGGCTAATGTGTGTGGCACATAGTAAATTCTTTTAATTGCAAAAGATGGCTCGAGGAAAAAAAGATTAAGGTTGAATGTCTATAGCTGAAGTTTATATAAATAAAGTACCCCCAATTAAAGGGAACTGTGGGTGTAGGTAGTACACCATGTTGCTGACTGGAATCGAACAGCTAGTCAACTAAGTAGTCAAAATATTTTAAAAAGCATGAACTAAAGGAGATAAGTCTAGAAGATTGAGATGACCCATGAGGCCCCAACAATCTATGAGTAGAATCTGTGCTGAGAAAACATATCATCTCTCAAGAGAGACCAGTTTCCAAATGCCTATCCCAGGTGTAGACAAAGAGGACAACGAAAAAGACTAAAGCAAAGGGAATGTGAACAATGGACAACGGGGTCCCCGGAAAGCAGAAAAAAGGTTTAATTAGGTTCCATTACACATTCCCAGGGTTGGAATCCTCACAGTTATATGCTCAGCAACCTTTAAGAAATACTAAAAATCAGGCTCAGTTGGGGGACTTCCATTCTTTCCCTTTCTGGGAGCATGTACTGTGGTTATCCTGTTCCTGATTCACCATAGATCAGGTGAGAAAGAGGGCAGACAACTGTTACTTTTAATTCTATGTTTCTAACTCAAGAGAGGTCACCCAAAGAACTGAGGGAGACTACTTTCTCACCTCCCGAAGAAAAGTACGATTAGGCAGAGATCGTGGGCTCCGACCAGTTTGGACATGACTGACCAGGAGTATAGGGTTGGCATCCTTGATCAGGGCATGAGTGTGCTGGGTGTGGGGCAGAGATTAAACTGAGTATTTTCTAACCAAAAGACCTGATTCTGATAATCACTGGACATATCCCTCAATATTCTTGTTCTTCTAATGGGTTACGGTAAAAATAAACTCCCCTGCCCCCTTGTAGTTACCTGTGGCTGCATACTTCCCTTAGTAATAAAATGTAAAGCTCTTCTGTGCCAGCTTTGGGTAAAAGCCTTTAAAATCCAATACTGAATTTACCATCTCCCCCTGTCATAGTGAAAGGAGATGTTCCGGAAGGGGAAGACTCTATCAGCCTGAGTCCCCTGAATTAGCAGATCCATAATACAGTGCCTTCTGGACCATGAGGGATATATAACACATTAGCAAGAAACAAACCTTTGATTTTTTTTTTTTTTAAGCTCCTAGATTTTGAGGGTTTGTTTGCTCAGCATAACCTAGTCTATCTTGGCAAATACACATATTACTTTTATTTAACTTGTTACTCTGCTTTTACCTAGTAACTGCATCTGTAAAAAATTAAAGTCAGGGCTTCCCTGGTGGTGCAGTGGTTGAGAATCTGCCTGCTAATGCAGGGGACACGGGTTCGAGCCCTGGTCTGGGAAGATCCCACATGCCGCGGAGCAACTAGGCCCGTGAGCCACAACTACTGAGCCTGCGAGTCTGGAGCCTGTGCTCCGCAACAAGAGAGGCCACAATAGTGAGGCCTGCGCACCGCGATGAAGAGTGGCCCCGCTCGCCGCAACTAGAGAAAGCCCTCACACAGAAACAAAGACCCAACACAGCCAAAAATAAATAAATAAAATTAAAAAAAAAATACTAAAGCCACATTGAAGGGGGCAGATGAAATTAATTGTAATGGTATATTTAAAAAAAAAAAGAAAGAAAAATTAAAGTCAAAAATAACAACTCAATTTTTTCATAGTTTTTCAAATCTTCTCAGCTATATTGCAATGTTCTTTAGAGGAAATATCACTTATTATGGTACTTAAGTAATATTCTTACCAACTAGGACAATTACTTGCATGTATATAGAAACCAAGGATTTGAATTAATTTTTACTTGAATTAATCTTTCAGTTTCCTTCTTCAGTGACTTCCCAAGTTCTTAATGACTTCTGGTGAGCATGTATCTGGCTTTGCCTATCAAATATCCCTTCCTTCTTTTTCAGAATAAAATCTCTCTTTATAATGGACAACTTATTCCTTGTGACTCAAGTAGAAATAAACTCATCACCATCAGGACTACCCTTCTTTGATGCAACAGTACCTCAGGACACAGTGATTCCTTTAGGAATGAGTCTATGCAGGGCTGGGCTTCAGGGGCATAGGACTTGTGTAATCAAAAGGAGCCTCACCAGCAGGACGGCCTTTCAATAGGTTCTACTGCTTCATTCTTGAAACTCTTTAACTTTTCAACAAGTTAAGCTCTTTCTTTTCATTTTACACTGGGCCTTACAAATTATGTAGCCCATCTTCAATGTATGTCCAAAACTTTTTCAGTCAAATACTTCCCTAGGGTTTGCTGCTGGAACTGTGAGGTAAGACTGCACCTTTCTACTATGGATGCAGAATTTCAGGAAGTGATTTCTTCCACTAGATGGGACGAGTCTGAAGTAAGCAGACCCGAAAACAGAGAAACTGAATCCAGACAATACTGTTTGGACCCAAGCTAGAAAATAAATCAAAGATCAACTGAGCCAAGGGACAGAATAAGTAATATGGTATTGATGACTGTGTTGAGCCTCCAAACCCAGCTTGAAGCCTGAAACACTCCTGGATCAGTTATGTGAGTCAACATGTTCCCATTTTAGCTTAAACTAGCATGACTGGGGTTTTGGCCATGTGAATCCCAAGCAGTCCTTAGAAAACATGTTTTATTTCTGTGTTGAGTCTCCTTTGTTTTCCTAATTTGCTAAAATGGTCTTGGAAAAGCACTATACTTTGCATAAAGTAAGCTCTTTCCTGGTTAACTGATATCCATAACAATCACTGAATGCCTGAACTTGTTATAGATTCAGGGCTCAATATGGAATGATACGTATGGAATAAAAATCTGGTTATGGGTTTGAAAAGTCAGTAATTCCTTACTTTATTTCTTTGAATTTTTCTTACACGTACTCAGTGCAGACTGAATACCATACCTCTGCTTTAATATTTATTGTATATATCTCCACATTCTCAAATAATCCAAAATAGACCTCATGCATGGAGTGCAAGTGAGAACTAACCTAATCACAAGAAATCAGGCTTTATCTTCAATTTATTCATTTCTGTACATACAATATAAAGAATAGACATCTACTCCTGCCTTTCAAACAGAAACGGTAAATGGAATAAAATGCAAATGTATGACAATTATATTATGATAATATGACTAAAGTATTAAGATGGATTGTTAATCATTACTTAGCAAATTACCACTTTCGTATGGAGAAAATAATACCTTACATATATAATGAATAACATTACACTTGGACTAATATGGTTGTAAGTTAATTATAGACTACACAGCTGATTTAGTTTCATTTACCTAAGGAGCTGTTCTGACCCTGCTGCAGATTAATTACATCTTCAAGAATACACTCTCATTTATCATTGTCACTTGCAGCATTATAGCTCTTAGCGAGTGTGTAGGGCTTTTTTTTTTAATATTAAAAAAAATTCCTTAGCTATTATACATTTTGCAAGTTTAGTCATTAAAAGCACATGACAGCTAAAACCAGGTGAGATTAAATTAGTTATGGAACATTAGGAAAGTCCATGTCCCAGAAATTAAATGACTGTAAAAAAAAATAAAATAAAAATTCTGTTAAAAATCATTCAAGCCAGACAAAGGTCTCTCCTACGTTTATAGCTTTTTTGAGAAGATCCCACGCTTTGAAATATACATACAGAAAACATACAGCACATTATGAATTCCTTTATGCACATTAAGCAGCTTTTCAATATTCCTATTTTCTAAAATTGTTAGAAATAGTCAAAAGAATAACATGCTAACCTTTCTACACATATAGAAAGTTTTGTTTAAATTATGATGGAAATTTTATAATGCTTGCTTTTCTCTAACAATGAGAATGTTCTTAATTAAATACGAGCGAGAAGAGGAACCAAAGAGATCTGTGTGTAGCCTGGAAGAGAGTGGAACATTTATTCATTCACAGTAAATGATCATTTAATTATCTATTGGGAAATGCTGTATGCTAATGTATGTGCAAAGAGTAGGCACACTTGAATAACTTACATTCCTGATCTCAAGGTGCTCAGATTCTAGGGAAAGAAAGACAAACAGATGACTATAAAAACATGAAAATGTGATTAATGTTAAATAAAGATCTGTGAAGAGTAACATGAGGTACCAAAAAAGAGTGGCAAACCCACTTTGATAGCTCAGGAAAGACTTTTTAAGGGAAAAATAGCCTGGGTTGATTATTCACAAATGGACAGCTGTTGACCTTATAATTTGCTAACTAGAAAAGGGTGGATATATTTGTGAGAAGTTAGTGGTCAGGGCCGGGGGAGGGATGAAGGGGATCGGTTTCACCCAGACAGACTTGATGACATGAGTAAAACTACAGATCACGAAGAAGCATTTTAGAAACTACTGGCAGTTTCCAAAATGGAGATGAGGCTGAAGGTGTGTCAGGGCCAGAACATGATAAGGAGCTTGGAATTCATCTGTATGAAATAGTGGGCCACTAGAGGCATGGCTCTTTAAGCAGAGCATGGACCTGAAGAATTAGGACTGGAGGCAGAGAAGAACCACGAGGAAGCACTGCAATAGTGAAAATTAGAGGTGATAAGGGTTTGAGCTCCTTCGGGGCTAAAAAAAGGAAAAGAAAATACTTAGAGAATATTCAGATACAGAATCATCAGAAGTCCTCCATTAGGTATGGAGATTTGTGAAACTCCAAGATGAGATCTATGTGAGTGGTACAGAGAATGCTGGCCTATTTTCTGATGATGTTTGAAATCATGGGGAGGAATGAAATAACCCAGGCAGATATGGAGAGGAAAAGAGCAGAACTGAAAAACAGTCCTGGTAATCATTCACAATTAAAGGGCAGATGAAGTCAGAAAAGCACGTGAAGGTGACACATATTCAGCAAGGTGGTCAGAAAAGAATAATAAGTTTCGAGAGGGTATGGGGTTGAGGAAGCCAAAGGAAGTGAGAAAAGAAATTCAAGAAATAGAAAGTGATTCAAGGTTAAACGAAGCAAAATATTGAGAAAGATAGTGTTACTGAACTGGTAAATTTGAAGGTCAAGGGTAACAACAGAAGGAGAAGTTTCAGGAACGTTAGTATGTGAGACAGTAAGTAGCAAGATACAAAGCCAGCTTGCATTGGTTCAGCAAATGCGAGATGAAGTGGGGACAACTAAAATTAATTGTTTTGGACTCAGAAATTATCTAGGAATAAATATTTCCTTTTTTAAATGTAATGTGGGTTTTGTACTTTCTTCTTCCCCCAAATATTTTATATTTTAATTAAATATTTTAAATTAAACACTGCATTGTATCATCTTCAGAGATCAAAAATTTGCGTCAATAATCAAAACCCACTATAAACTTTCTTGAGTGATAAAGAAAGTACAGGAAAAGTAACTCAAAAGTATTTGTCTGCACATTAAAAAAGAAAAAAAGAAAAAAAAAAAACCCAGAATACCTGGTGGGGGAAAAAAAGACAATTGGAAAATATAGCAATCAGTTGCTTAATGAAAGAGCAATACTTGAAAATTTATTAATAAAACATGAACAATTTTGTTTCAGCTTCAGATTCAAATTTCTAGTTTGGGGTTTTTGGTTTTGGGGGTAAAATCAAATTATAGTATTCATTATCGGTTTTTATATGACGGATCTGTTTTGAAAAAATTCTCAATATTTTGCTTGATCCTTAATGAATAACTTATTTATCATTCAGTAAAGAGTAAGTTCATTATTTTTTAAATAATTTACTGAAGAGTTTAATGTGGCCTAGCCAATAAAAGAGAAACACTATGTAATTGTAAGAAAATGGTTAGAACTGAATTTACATTAAAATTTTGGAGGTAAAATAAACTGCTGTGAGGTAAAATTATCAAGTATTTGAGATTAGTAATCTTTTGGTGATTGACAATTTATTTAAATACCGTGAATCTTTCTTAAGATAAATAACCTATTTCAGAAACAAATGTCCTATGAAACAGAATCTTCCAATAAAAGTATGAAGTAGACTATCCAGGAAAAACATATTATCCAATACAGAATTAATGTCATTATAAATTTCTTCTTGTCATAAAATGGGAAAAATACATTTGAAAACAATGTCTTTTTATAATGAGAATTATAGGCTTTACTTGATTAATGTTTTCAATTTCTCAAATGTATAATCCAAGTTCCTCACTTAGGAAAACACATAAATTATTGTTGGCTTAATAACAGAATTATCTTTAGACCAACAGAATTTGGCCAAAACATATTTAAAGTTAAGTAATAAAAGGGTGGTAGCTTAAAAATTATATGTTTATAATAAAAACGTAGATGAAGTGGATACAGAAAAGGAAATGAGATTTAAAAAAATAGATTTGATCATGTCCAGAGTCTAATTTTATTGATTTCAGGACCAGACCAAACGCTCTATGTTCTTAACCAGCCTGTGATCATAACTAAATTTATACGGTTAAGATACTTCCTTTGTATTTTCAGTAAAGGCACAGGGAAATAAGTAATGTAAGAAAGGGCTAATAACTAAAGGAATTCTGATTGCTAACTATTCCACTAACTTGAAATTTATAGTTATGAGAATTCAGTAGTCACATTTTTCCTACACTGGAGGAGTAAGAGGCTTTTAGTGACTGACTAAGGCTGAAGGATATTAAATCGTAACTGTGCAAATATCTATTTGATAGGACATTTGGGTGGTAATATAAATGGTGCACTAGAAGTCCACTAGTCTTTGTCAGGTTTCTTCCAGACTCAGAGAGTAAATCCACAGACAGCACAGACCCATTTCCAATTTCAGAAGTACTAATATGGAAAAGGTTTTAAATTTCATGTTGGCTTTCGCTTTCTACACAGCGTGCGATACTAACTTGTTTCTGGATATGTTCTACAAAAAATTGAGGACCTTTCCAGAAGCCTTTGAAATTCTTATTGCCTTGCTTGTTTCTGCTCGCAGTGCTGACGTCTGTGTTGAAGAGTATCCAAATTGGAACTTACTGGGATGATTAACAGCTGCTACAAAATCAATACTCTATGTAGGGAAAACAGAATTGGGCTAAGACCATCTTACATGAGCACTATTCTGTGGCCGAATATCTATCGATGTCAGCAAGCCAGATATAATTTATGTTAGTAGAAGCATTTCCATGGATATAATCCATGGGCTTTTCAGAGTCAGCCTCAGAGACCTAGGGGGTGGGGATTCATAGGTTTTAATTATGCATCATTATGCATATTCTCAGTTGCAAAGATGATCACTGATATACTTAGTGAGAAATAGGTTTACTTAAATCTTTTATTATTTTCACATTTATTATGGTTGAAATACTATGTCACACTACTGCTACTGCAGTCTGACTCAAAATGAGTCTTAAAATTTTTTCTCCACAAATTTAACTGAAAGGTAATACAGATGTTTGTGTATTTGGTTTATTATACACGGATGCCCCAATTAACAGTAAGGTAATGGCTGACATACATCCTAAAAATCCTTTATATCTATTCTTCTAAGGCTAAGTATTCTTTATAATAATTATGCTCTTTATAATAACTTCATATCATAAATTTAAAATAACAAGATAAATATGCTGACAGTTTAAAGGGACAAAAATTAATTCCCTGAAACGTTACTTATTTGTACCTCTTCTAGCCACATTTAAGAGAAGATGCATGTGTGTAATCTTTTACGTCCAATATGCTGGAATTCACACTTCTTTCTGGCATGATGTTAATCTTTGTATCCACTGTTAACGCTTATCCAGGAATTACAGCAGGCACTGAATAAGTATTTGTGGAATAATCTAATAAATGAACTCTTCTGTGACTAAAATACTAATCTGAACTAGAGTACTAAATGACCACGATGACTCAATATTTTAGAATTTTTTATATTAATGTAAGTACAGTATACACCATCAGAAGTTAACAAATATTTATTCAACAACGCCATTTATAAATCCTGGTAAATGGCCCATAAGAGGAATATTTCGCTGTTCTGTTAAACTGGATCCTCCACTAGGAGTACCTTTGTGTACTAACACTCTTCCTTCCCTGACATTACACATTCATACTCTCCTTATTGCAATACGGCATGTGTTGCTTGGGTGGGTGATTACTCACAGGACAGGAAAAAGTTAATGGTTAAAGGGACTTAAAATGATCCTTTGTGTATGTGAGGCAGCTATTATTAATTTGAACTATACCCTTTGAATTCTAAATATATAATCTCTCTTGCTTTCTGTACTGGTGAGAAAAGTGAATGTTTTTCAACAGGGAACTCTCATGGAGCCTGGGTTCTACAGTTCCCAGATGTTCAAGTTTCCCATCAGTATCTTTTCCAGAAATTGACTCTCCAGCTCAAAGCCACAAGGACAATAACATGAGAAGTCAGGGTCAGTGTAGTTATGGACTGGGAAAGTCACAGTTATCAACAAAACCAGAAAGGTGAAAAATAAAATTAATGAGCCAGTGGTCTTAAGGCTAACAATGAGGGCCTTGATACCTTTGGGATGCATAAGGCCAAATCGGCAAAGGGGAGATGGCCAAATCGGCAAAGGGGAGATAGCCAAAGAGAAAGTGGAGCTGTTGCAAATGGAGAAAACACTAATTTGAAAAGATACATGCACCTCCAAGTTCATTCGTGCACTGTTTACAATAACCAAGATATCGAAACAACCTAAGTTGAACTGATGGATGAATGGATAAAGGAGATGTGGTATATGTGCACAATGGAATATTAGCCATAAAAAGACTGAAATCTTGTCATTTGCGACAACATGGATGGACCTTGAGAACACTACGCTAAGTGAGATTAAGTTAGACAGAGAAAGACAAATACTGTATGATCTCACTTGTAGGTGGAATCTAAAAAAATAATAGAAACAAAACCAAGCTCATAGATACAGAAAACAAGCTAGTGGATGCCAGGAGAGGGGATGCAAAACGGGTGAAGGGGGTCAAAAGGTATGAACTGCCAGCTATAAAATAATTGTCATGGGAGTGTAATGTACAGCATGGTGGCTACAGTCAGTAACACCACACTGCATATTTCAAAGGTACTAAGTAAGAAAGTAGGTCTTAAAAGTTCTCATCATAAGAAAAGAAAAAAATTGTGTAATTGTGTATGGTAATGGATGTTAACTAGACTTACAGCCATGTTCATTTTGCAGTGTATACAAATATTGAATCACATTGTACACCTGAAACAAACGTAATGCTATATGTCAATTATACCTCAATAAAAAAAGAAAAAAGAAAAGAAAAGAAGAGGAAGCAAATGCAACAACACTTGAAACAGAAGCATTTGTTATGGTCTGGTACAGGGAGCCCAGTACAGATGAAATCACTGTGCAAAGTGCACCAAATAATATCATACAAAACAAAAAATATTTTTCATCCAGCAGTGAAATAAAGACCATGCACACTCTTAGTCACTTTCTATCATAGTACCTTGCATCTTTTCCTTCATAACACTTACCACTACTTCAAATTCATTTGTTTGTCTCACCCCCCATGAAAATGCAGATTGAATAAGAACTGAAGTTATGTCTGCTCTATTCTCCAATACTGATTTTCACTATAGTACCCAATGTTTAAAGAATGTCCAGCACACAGTGAACATAAAGAAATTAAAGGAAAAGATGAGAATGTATGAAACAAGAATCAACAGAATAGCAAGTATAATTTAGTAAAGTCTATCCACTTAAAATAAGCAAATAAAACCACATCAAATCTCAAATCATTATTAAAACAATTTTTATAAGAGGCAGGGATATAGAACTGGTCAGAGTGAATATCTGAAGGAGAATTTAAGCATCATGGTAGCAGGTTTAGAGACTTAGATACATTTGAATAATCCTGTGAAATTTTAAAGATTACCCATGGTCTTACAACATTTTGAATCATATTAAGAAGAGAAAGTTTCATTTCCCTTTCCAAATCCCTACATAAGAATGTTAATATTGTTAACATTTTGGCATATATGTTTGCTGACTCTTTTATATGTTCTTAGAGACAAAGCTACATAAAAAACCATTCATATTTTATCACCATCATCATTCTTAACATTTATTAAGCATCAGCACTAGATACTGTTGTAAGAGTTTTAAGAGTCCCTAACTCAACCCCCAATACTTCCTTAAGATAGCTATTATCCTCATTCTCTAAAGAATAGGAGAAAGAGTGCTTAATTACGGACAATTTGCTTTTGTGATTTACCATTATAATTTTGAGACCTCTTTTCCTGTTCAAATTGATAAACTTTTAGGTTGTTCCCAATTGTATGTCACTAAATATAATTGGTACAGTTTAGGCTTTTGTATTATTTACTTCTGCAGAATGGATTCTTAGAAATGGGACTGATGGCTCAAAGGGTATTCACATTTTAACAGATACGATCAAATTACTCTCCAAAAGATTAAATTTATAGACCCATCACACAATTATGAATGTGCCTATTTCTGTATACACTCATTGACATTAGATACTACCACTCTTTGTAATTTTCAATAATCTGAAACAAGATAACCCATTGTATAATTTTTCATTTCCTTATAAATTAATAACAGGAATCTTTTTATCTGGTTAGTCATTGTAATTTTCATAGTCTTAGTCTACTTTTCTATTAGATGCTTTTTATTAAGAATTCCATATTTTAGTTTATTAACACCATGTTTATTACTTGTGTTGGAAATATTTTCTTTGACTTCTGTTAATGAGTTTTAATATACTTTTTTAAATGAAAGATTATGAAAAGTAATTTTAATTTCCTTTTCTTTTATGGGTTCTAAGTTTCTGGTTTGCCTCACACAGGTTTCTCCTACCCTAAGCAATATACTTTGATATTTTCTTCTAATATCTTATAAATGTATTACTTATAAGATATTATTATATTAACATTATCTTATACTATATATTAATTTATAAGATATAATTTGCATTTTTAATCTAGTGGATGTATATTTCACATGGATATGAATGCAAATATAAGTTTATTTTCATTCAAAAGAGTAACCAATTCTGTCACCTAATTTATTGTGCACTTCATTTTTATCCAATGATCTGAAATTTCAACATTTTACAAATACTAAATTCTCTGCATATATCTGTCATCTTTTTGGTCTAATTTTACATTCTTTTCTGTTTATCTATTTTTGTACTATCATATTTTAGTTATATTAACTTGATAGCATTCTGCACATGGCAAGGAAACGGACCATTAAAGGATATTAATTATCTCAAAAATATAAAGGCATTTTTGTATAATTGTAAATTATCATTTATCAAAACAACTACCAGTAATCCTACTAGAATTCTCAGTAGCAATGGACTAAATTTATAAATTAATTCGAGGAGTCTTGATTTCTTCCCATATAGGAACATGAGACAACTTATTCACGTTTTATTTTATAACTTTGTATTAAATTAATTTTCTCCCTATAAGCTCGGTGTCTTTCTTACTAGATGTAAACCTTGATACTTCATAGTTTTCTGATATCATTAACTAAATTATATTCATATTAACAGGTAATTTTATAAAGGAAGACTTCAGGGTCATTTTTCTGTATACTTATCTAGTATTTGGCACCTTAAGTTGATTTACTAGTTTCATTTTTAGTTGATGCATATTTACTATATACGTCATTGTATCATCTTCAAATAACAATAAGCTTGTCTCTTGTCAATATTTATGACATTTAAATTTTTATTATTATTAGCTCACTTTTCTAAAAGTGATAACTAGAGTGGTGATAGAAAAATCCCTGTATTCTTCCTGATTTTATTTGGGATGCCTCTAGTATGCCACTATTACTATAATATTAACTATTAATTTGCAGAAAATGTTTTACACATTTTCAGTAGTTTTTAATTATAAAAAATAGCAAACCTATTTTTTATTTAAATAATTATACTAACATTGACCCATTTTGACTTTGTTGAAATAAACCCTACACAGTCAATAGGTTTTAGTCCTTAAATAGAATACCTGAATTTATTTGCTAATTTTGATGTTTGCAACTGTTGTATTTATATACACATATGTATGCTCTTTTTTGGGGTTGTGTTTGAGGTATTGATGCTGAGGTTTGCCAGCTATGTAAAAAGAATGGGAAAACATTCCATCTTAACCTATATTCTGGAAAAAATTTTAATATATAAGAATTATTTGTTCTATGAAAGATCATTTGAAATGATAATAGTTCTTTTACTACATTTTTACCTCTTCCTCTTTGGCTATGTGCTTAGAGAAATGGTTCTCAAAGTATGACCATAGATAGGAAATATTGGGATCACCTGGGAGCTTGTTAGAACTACAAATTCTTGGACCCCAGTTCAGACCTACTGAAAGCCTGGCTCTGAGGATCATCAATCTGCATTTTAACAAGCCCTTCAGGTGATTCTGATACATGCTTAAGTTTGAGAACTACTGCCTTAGATTTCCTACCCCTTCCTCCTCAGCATATTTCAGCTTTCTTCAGCTTTGGCAGACAATACTCAAATTTCTTCCACATGATAAAGTTTACTAGCACAGATGCACAGGATATACACTTATAATTATTTAAATATTTTCCATAGCTGTGGTTATATTTTCAAATTTATTATGCTCTGTGTTTCTTTTTGTTTAAAAAAGAAAATTCTTGGAGGGACAAGTCAGCAAGATGGCGGAAGAGGCGTTTTCAGCCATCACCCCCCCCACCCCCTCCTAAACAAACATAGATTTTGACAACCACTAAGAAATAGATAGTAATACCTTTGTTGGGAGTCAGGAAGTCCAGCGGAGAAATTCCAGCACACCACTTGAGCAGAAAATCCGAGATCAGACCCACTGAAACGGGTAAGAACACTTTTCCCTTTACCTGCATGGCCTCTCCCCCAGAGTGGCATAGCTCAGTGCCAACAGAGGCTCCACTAAGCCCGAGATTTCCCCCGGGGGTGCGGAAAGTGGGAGCGTTGGGAGTGAGTGTTCAGCTTCCCACGCCTCCAGGACGCTGCCCCAAAGGCCACTTCCTTCTTGCCTCACCGGGAATAGCGAGGGTCTCAGCACAGCTGGGGTGTTGGGAGAGCCTGGGAGCAGGTAGGCGAGAGGACGACTCACAGCCACAAGGGCTTGGACCTCAACAAGGGGCGCTGGAGCCTACAGAGCCTACAGACCAATGCACGGACTCCTTCAGGAGGCTGGCCCACAAGCGGCTCTGGAAACTTCAGCTGATGATTTCAGCCTCTAGCCCACCTGGCGCCTGCAACGCTCTGCGTGCCTCAGCCCTCCCCGCCTCCTGGCTGACGCGCCACGCATGCGCTATGCGTGTGTGCCGCGTGGGAGGCCAAG
The DNA here is from genome assembly GCF_965194825.1 of Balaenoptera physalus. Taxonomy (NCBI): domain Eukaryota; kingdom Metazoa; phylum Chordata; class Mammalia; order Artiodactyla; family Balaenopteridae; genus Balaenoptera; species Balaenoptera physalus. The sequence goes on along the minus strand of NC_138887.1, from coordinate 56,090,364 downwards.
CCCTTGCGCACTGCTGGTGAGCACGCGCAGACGGCTGGCTCAGCTCCGCGGGATTGTCCGAAGTTCCCCGGATTTGCGCATTGCAGGGCTCTGCCCTAAGGAAAACACACAGAAGGCTTTCAGCACCCACCTTGGCTTTGGGGGATGGAGAGAAAGCAAACGATGTTAAGAATGCCTCCGCCCACCTTCCCAAAGAGGGAACAAGAGGTGGGGAGTGCGTGCATCTATAGAAAAAGTCTGATAGAGCCTCAGAATCCTTAGCTGCGCTGACAAGGTGTTTTTATGCCCGGGCGGGTCAGTAAAGACTGGAAAAGGTGACTGCTTTGTAAAATGCATACTATGGATCTTGAAGCACCCGTGTAACCTGGCCTCAGTCCTTCTTGGCAGTGGTCCCAGTGATCCTGTCTCCTCAGGGACCCAGAGGGAGACATGCCCATCTACATCCTTCCTATTGCCCACTGTGGACATTGAAGCAGCCTGTAACTCAGTTCCAGCCCCTCTCAGCTACTACATCTGGCAGTGTTTCCACATTTTGAGGTTTACACTTACCAACAGTCATTTGTGTTGTTCCCAACACTGTTTATGCCAGTTTTAGTCTTTATTATATCATTTAATTACCTATTATATAAATGGAAAATATGATTGCAAAAAGAAAGTATTTTATATGAAAACAAAGATGATTTGGGAAGATTTGATATAAATGCAATTCTAAAACTGCTATAGAATTATATATTCTTTGTTATAAAATCATATGTAAGAAAAATCATAAAAGATTTTTTAAACTATTATAGAAATCTAGAAGGATTTTATACTGATTGCTTCACAAGTATCTTTTGAATTTTTGTTCCACTTAAAAGAAACTAAAAATGGAAATCACAGATGGTTTATTATGGAATGTGATTTATACAAGCAAACTTTGTACAACCCCAGTCGATGATGCACATTCAAAGAAAGGACATGAGCTGGACCTATAAGAAAAAATTTGTCAATTCAATTATATTTATAGGTTTTAGGTTAAATGAAATATCCAAAGCTATATGTATCTTTTTTATGACACTTGTTTTACCTTTTAATTAATGTCTAACTATTACCTCTGGTAGACGAACTCCTGCTGTACATAAATTGGACTTCATTTCCTGATTATGTTCATTGAATCATTCAGTGGCCTCTCTTAAAAGACAAACACCACACCTTGGCTTCCAAGTCTTCAAGACATGGCAGCAGCCACTTCTGCTACTGCCTTTTTTGTCATTCATTCCCACCTTCTATCTTTATGTTCCAGGCACACTGACCTTATAGGTCTTTGAACACAACGGGCCTTTTCTCTCCTTGAGCTTTTCACATACAGTTATACCTGCATGGTATGCTCTTTCCATCTCATTGGTGTCCACCTGACTTACGTGTATTCCATAGATCCTCTCTTAAATGTATCTTCTTTATATAGGCCTTCCTTGACCATGAGACCTAAAGTTGTTGTCCCTTATTCTAGCTCATGGCAACTTTTGTTTTCTTTCACAGTATACATCATAATTTTCCAAAAAACTTGTATTTGTGCATTTGTTTTTCAATGCTTTTTGTACCATTAAACTCCAAGTTCTAATAATGAGGCGATCTCTTTTATTCACTTCTATAACTCCAGGGCCTGACCAAAAAAAAAGGTACTTAGTTTTTTTGTTTATTAAGCAAATGAATGAAGAATCAACAGTGAGGATAAAACTAATGGGCATGTATGAATTTGATGGTGATGCAATGGGTGAACAATTTTCTAACTGTGATTTTTGAGATTATCTATAGTTATTAAAGTGCAAAATCAGAATGAAAGGTAGAACGTAGCAGTTTTTCTTATTAATTTCTATAATCTATATTTCTAACATCCAGCTGTTAAGTCTCTCATGAGAATTTTCTCTCACCTCACAATAATATAAGTTTAGTGATTACATAGACTTTTTCTCTCTTGTTCACTGCCAACCCTCAAACGGTATCTGGCACATAGAAGGTAATAAATAAATGTGCTTTTATTTAAGGATCACCACTGTAGATGAATACCTATTCTCAGATTTAATTATGATTTCAGAATTATTTCCAATTGTTCTGGCTAAAAGTGAAAGGCATTACAAAAAGAAAGTAGCAGAAACTGGCTAGTTATTCACCAATTTCCCTTCTATTCTTGGGCAGACAGAATTCCTTTCCCAGCTTCCTTACAATTAAGTGCAGCTAATTGATTTGGATATGGCCAATGGGTTACAAGTTGAACATCTTACAGGCCTGGTCTATTAAAAAAAACAAAAGCAAAAAAACAAACAAAAAAACACAAACGCCAATACTTCACCCTCTTTTGTTGCCCAACTGTTGAATAGAGAGGGCTCTGTGTATCAAGAAGAGGGTGGAGCCACAAGATGGAAGGACCCTAGGTCAATGACTGACCAAATGGAGCAGAGCCTGTCCTCAAAAGTCAACCCCTGCTGTCCTAACAAGTGAGGGAAGAACTAATTTTTAGTTGTTGTCAGACCACTAATATTTTGAGGTTTGCCTCACAGGTTCTCTAAAAATTTGAAGGTTTCATGTACACTGTAAATCACTTACAGTCAGTATACAAAAGGCAATCTTTGAAATAATGAAAACAACACTGACAGTAGAGTCAAGTTTTGAGACCACCTTGTAGCTAGGAGGTAGGAGGGTTCCTAGAGATAATTTCAAGTACAAATTATGTGCCATCTTAAGCTTTCTCAAGCTGGTGATAGCAAAAAGTTGAAATGTCCCCCTTATTCTTTCAATGCTCCAGTTCCACTGTTTCTAATATATTCAGGAAGAGCTTGAGGTACACAATTCATTTCTTTTTGTTGTTTGCTGGATTCACCCATTGGGGCAGAGGAATATAAGTTGCTAAATAGAAGGTGGCCTGGCTGAGTGACAGCCAAAGCTTGAACTCTCTGTAAGGTCTACCAGTCTGATTGTGACCCTGAGTGTTGATCCTCTGCCTTGCTGGGACAGAGGCAAATATTTCAGGGAATGATGCTCTCCCTCTCTTCACACCTCTCCTTCCCATGTCAAACTCAGTGAAAGAGGCTCCAAGTTAAATGGAACAGGACCCTTCTAAAGAAATGCAATCAAAATCTACCTTGTTTAGTTCTGTTCCACCTTAAAATCATAAATGAATGCTATTACATGTTCTTGAATTAGGTCCTAAACCTTGCATTTCAAATTTAGTACTTCAATATATCTAGCAATTGCCTATCTAATGTAGAGTTCTAACAAAATTTTCTCCCCCTAGGAAGGTAGTTTTTGAACACTTATCAACTAAGCACCATTATTTCTCCAATGAGATTTTGGGCCACATTTATACTGAGTTTCGATATGTGTCTCTCTACTTCTCCACTGAGTTCTTCCTCTATTCATTCATTGCACTATTTTATCATAATTATCCAATTCATCTGTAACATGTCTTATTTGGTAAAACAGTTCTCCATTTCTTTTTATTAAAATTGACTGAGCTACTTTGTTATATATATTTTGGAAAAAGTTTTTCAAATTTGTCATAAAATCCAACTCTAATTTTGATTACTTACAGGTTAAAGGTATACATTAATTTGCATATTACAAATTATTAAGCTATCCCATCTAAGAATAGAAAATGTCTCTATTTATTCTGATCTTTTATGTCTTTGTAGAGAGTTTTAATGTTTCCGTTTTTAGGTCTTGTATATTCTTTATTAATTTCTGGATAGTTCTAATTTTTTGGTTGCTGTTTTTGTAAATGTATAGATTATTGCTTATATAATGGAATAATATTGAATAAGTTGATTTTATATTTAGTAACTTTGCTACACTTCCTTATTTAGCCCTAATATATTTTCAGTTGGGATATTATGTTTTGTCTTTATGGGGGGATTTTTGGTCTTTTTTCACTCTATATTATTTATTTACAATTCTCTTTACAATATTTTTGTAAAATCAATTTTGCAGTAGATTCGATTAATTACTTTCAATAATCCAGTTTTTGGTTTCACTAACATACTCAATTTTTTTTGCTCTTGTTATTCTTTGCTGTATGTCCTGTCTTATTTCTATTACAGTTTTCCTTTTCTTCATGTGTTAGCTATTTCCCCTTTTCCAACATCTTGAGTTTTGTAATTAATATTGGTTTGTTGATATCAGGTTTCTCAACCTCAGCCCTATTGACATTTTGAGCTATGTAATTCTTCCTTGTGTGTTTGGGGGGCTATTCTATGAACTGGGAGTGTTTATCAGCATCCCTGTCCTCTACCCATTAGCTTTCGGTAGGAATCCTCTCTTAGCCATGGCTATCAAATGTGTGTCCAAACATTGCCAAATGTCTCCTGTGATGGAAAGGAAATAACTTCTGTTGAGGACCACTGAAAATTGATCAAAGGCATATAACAAACTGAGAACTATTTATTCAAGAAAAACTACTGAACCTAAGAGAAGAACACTGGCAATCTGTGATGTTTCAACCTTGAGCTGCTACCTTACCCTCCACCTCCATCAGTACTATAGATCTACCAGGGTGGGGAAAGTTATGAAAGCAAGCAACTTTACCATCGGGGGAGCTAACATGACTTGGAGTGGAAGCTGGAAAAACTCCATGACCCAGAGTTATCCAAAATAATAGTAATCTCAGTGGCAAAGGTAGCAGCTTGCCTCAGTTTGCGAAAATGATTAAGGCAAGCAACTAACCAGCCAACTAGCCAGATATTCAAGGAGATCTTGAGAATGAGACAGCCATAATGGGCCTTGATAAGTTGTCACATATTCCTGGCTGTCTGAAAGGCTATATGCATGTGCAAGGTCGCACATATGTTCAGGAAAGTCCAAAGAGGGCCATAGTTATTTATACATCTTTGGCTGAGTGAGAGGCCTTCTACATGAGCAGAAGAGACAAAAAGGCCAGCAGATATTAAAAGCTGAATCAGATTAATAATTGCCTGCAGTTTGTATGTGTTCCCCAATGAACATACAGATTCAATGGCAAAGGGATGAACTGTCTCAAGGTGTTTAAGCACAAACTTTGGTCAATCATGCTGACACAGGAATGATACCTAGAAGCCAGGATTAATAGAAAAGTAAGAAGAAAAAACAAAAACAAAAATACTGAGGCATCAGTATATCCATACACTACAGGGGAGAAAGGCTCCATATAATTAGTGGAGGGAAATCCCTAAACAAACACAAGAACAACCATAACCCCTATGGGAGAATGCAAATCCACAGTTGTTACAATATATTATATAAAATCTCGTTTCCAACAAAAAATTAGCAAACATGCAGAGGAATGGGAAAGTGTTTCACATACTTTGGAAAAAGCAAACAGTGTCTCTGATGGACTCTAGATGTTGGACTTAGCAGACAAAGACTTCAAAACAGCTATTATAAATTGATCAAAAAAACTAATGTAAACTATGCTTAAATAATAAAGGAACGTATAAGAACAATGACTATTCACATAGAAAATATCAATTAAAGACCTAGAAATATAAAAAAGAACCAAATAGAAATTCTTGAGTCAAAAAGTACAGTAACCAAAATAAAAAATTAACTATAGGGACTCAAGACAGTGGCATTATTCATAATATCCAAAGACCAGAAGCAATCTAAATGTACATCAACCTGTGAAGAGATAAACAATATATGATATATCCACACAACGGGATACTTACTACTCAGCAATAAAAGGAATACAGTATTCATGTAGTTCATATAAGTGAACTTCAAAACATGTGAAGTGAAAGAAGCTAGATGCAAAAGACGATATATTGTATTATTTCTTTTATATGAACTATCCATAAAAGGCAAATCTTAGAGGTAGAAAGATTAGAGCTTTGCTTGGAACTGGGGGAAGGACCCAGAATTGACTAGAAGTGGGCATGAGGGTTCTTGTCTTGGTGATGAAAACGCTCTAATATGGGATAGATTTATTAAATCATTAAAAGGTTTACTTAAAATGAGTGAATTAGGTTGTGTGTAAGTTATTTGCCAATAAAGCTGTTAAAATATTGTTATTCATATCAAATATAAATAGAATTTTAATGGATCAAATGCATTACATTTTTCTTGCAAATAATAATAATCATTATCATAGTATTAGTAAAGATTGTATATTTAGCCTTCATTATGCATCATTATTTGAGGCTCTTTAAATGTATAATCATACTATTTACAACTATGAGAGAGAAAATAATAACTACCATGATACAGGTAAATGAATGCACACTAAGAAGAAAAAAATTGCTAAAGGTAGCTTGACTCCTAAGTTCATGGACTCAACCAATGCTTTTTATAGTTTGCTAGTTGTGTCTGTGTGTGTATGTGTGCACATGCACATGCATAAGAGAGAAATGAGATGTGATGTAAGATTAATATTGGGCAAATATGTTCAATGGAATGTAATGCTGTAGATAATATATTTTAAGACTTCATAATTACTGGGTAATATATATAAATACAAGTAAAATTACTGTTAAAATTATTAATTTCTTAGGGATTGAAATTTCAATAACTCTTTAAATTGCCAAATGATATTTTAATTTCGGTCTCAAATTTTTCAAGAAAGTGAAAAATTAACCTTTTGACTTATTAACCACTTGAGAATACTAGCAGCATTTTTCTTAGACTTTACACTAAACCATAAATTTTAAAATAATATCTGTAAATAAAAACCTAATAGGTTATGATATTATAATGTAGATTTCAAAATAAGAAAAAATTTGATGCATTGTTTTCACATTTTTAGTAATGTGAAACTGTAGCTTATACTCTAAAACTTATAAACTAACTACCTTATAAACCATTCTAAGCTTCATTTTATTAACACAAATGGTCAAGCCAATTACATAAAATATAGTTTCTTTCCTTTATTTAACACATGAAAAATTCATCACTGATTCTCTGACTTTAAATAAATTCATAAGCTTTACTATTACCCATTAGAAGAGGTGTTTTGCTGACACAAAGATAAAATAAATTATTTATAATCAGTAAATCTTCATAGTATAAGAGTTTACATCAGTGATTTTCCAGAACTGGTAAAAAAAGAATGGTTAGTGGAAAATCTTACCACGCCAATGGAAAAGTAATTATTGATGATACTGTAAGGCACTGGGTCTCCCTTCTCATCTTTGTCATTAGGTATGACTTCAAACTTCCACCTGTCCAACATGATTTCTGTGCTGTTTTCAATGTCTTTTAAGATTTTCATCAGATTCTCACCTTCATAACCTAATGAAAAAAAAATTATCATGAGAAAAAAATAACCAAATAACAAAAGCTATAATTATACATGTTTAAGCGTGTGAATATGTGTGTATCATTCTAAAGCTAAATAATGCATTTTAAAGCAAATTCTAATACAGGTTGAAGAATTAACTATAATCTTATTATACTCATACCAATATTTTATCTTTAGCTTTAATTTGTAACTCATATTTCGCTCCTGTGGGACAAATTCTCAGTAGAGCCAACTGCCAAATGAACATCTCCAAAGCATACCCCTCACAAAACTTTTTATCAATGTATTTATTCAAAGTGGAATTAATGATGTGCTTTGGTATCATCCTCCTGTGAACTCTCCCTCCGAAAGACAGTTGACTTTCCCCTCCACCCAGTTGCTATAGTTAAAAGCCTGGATGCCACGTTAGACTTGTCCCTTGTTTCTACTCCCTCTGCAGGCTTTATATTTGATAACACTTTTTTCCAGAAGCCACCCTCCCAAAATAATGGATTCTGTACAGTACCACAGCACACAGTTCTCAAAACTAGCCCTACCACAGAGCTAGCATGGTGCACTATAGTTATTTTCATTTTTCTCCCCACAAGTTCCTTTTACCAGGTGTGCCCTACAGTGAATGTCCAACAAATCCATTTTTAAATAAATCTACTATAGATAGTCACCATGGCCAGAAAAGAAACTTGTTGCTTAATATTATACTTTCTCTTAAATGTACCTTTAGTATCTAACATTATAGTTAATTAGGGCTGTAGCCTAATCCTGGCTGTGTTATTTACTTCAGTGTCTGCTTTTAACATTCTAAACAGTTTCTTCCTCTGTAAAAACTTAGGTTTGGTGTGAGAATTAAGTGAGAAAAAAAATGAGAAAATGCATAAAAGGTCTTAGTATATAAGGCAAAAGAATAGAAAGTTTTCAACAATATAATAATACTGACGATGACATTAGAATTTGAAATGTTATACTAAGTTAAATAATCTTTCTAACTCTATACACATTCTTACAATGATATTTTGAGTAGCAACAATATTTTCATAGATTTTTTTCTGTGTCCAACTTCATTCTATATTTTAATAATTTATTTGTTGAACAAGAAAATGCCAGAGGCTATGAGTCCTCGTTAGATGTGTTAGCGCACATAACTCTGGAAAAACTGATTGCATTAAAAGAAAAGGGAATAGGCACTGTAGTATGCCAACATTAAATTACATTTATGGTGTATTTGTTGAATTAACTATTAGAGGGGCAAAGCAGCCAGAAACCAGGAATACGTATCTTGGAGCCTACCATCTCTTCTTACCTTACACAGGTCTAAAAACTAATTATACACCATTCAATACACAGAGCAAAGAGTACAACAAACAATGATTACACAGATATAAACATTAAAAGTATTAAAAATCATTTCAGTAAATGTCATACCATATTTTATAGCATAATTCAAAAATTATGAACTTACATAATATACATATAATTGTACTCAGTGATAAAACACTGAATTGTTTAAACTACAAGACTATAGTAATTAAGCGTACTTATTTTTCAGGTGTTTCTTAATAGTTCCACCCTCATTCCCAATGTTTATTTTCTTTTTAATTTTTAATTTCTTTTAACGCCCCCAAATAAATTATATATATATATATGTTTCCCTATTGCATTGAATTAAAAACAGTTAAATATATTCACCTATTCTCCAAATTCTACTCTTGTTTGAAAATAAGTATGATGGTTTTAGATATAAATGAATTTATATACATTAAACTAATATTGTATAATATAGTATGAAAATATAGTATATTTAATATATAGTATTATATACAAACCCACTCAGCAGAAATATGAGTAAATGATAATGCTCTAAAACAAACATTGAGCTTGTCCTCAGCTACATCTCAGGTTAACAGAAGCACTGTTCAGCATAACACTGGAAAAATGTAGGAATGGCAACCGACCAGGAGACAACATAATAGAATTGAATTTAATGAAAGAATTAATACAGCTAGATTAAGTAGGGTCAATTAACTTAAATTCTTTAGTACTGGATAGGTTCTCAAAGTTTTTAATGGCTAAGTATGAAAAAGGCTGGTATCAATCAGTCTTCTAGCCAAGTAAAAATGGAAAGAGAGAGGCAATAAATCTATTTGGAGAATCATATCTGCAGTTCAGTGCTAATTCGCAAAGGTGAAGAATTCCAAATTGTAGTTCCCCATTTAACAAATATCTATGCCCTACTTGTTTAGATTTATCTGTGCTCAAGCTTGTTTAATAATGATCCATAACTATAAATAGGATTCCTGAACTCAATAAGATTATATTTTTTAAAAAAAGATAAATTAAACTTATTAAATATGCAAACAAAGCTTGTTCCAGAAAAGAATGATGCTATTTTGCTTCCATTATTTTGATTTAAAGCCTATAATCACTCTAGGCTAAGAAACCAAATGAAAACATAATTAGTATTTATCTTCGCTTTAATGATATGATGTTATCATAATGACTGATTCTATCTAAAATGTCATAGAAATTTTTACAAATTTAAAATCACATAAAGAAAAGCAACAACATATATTTGTAAGAGTGTGCTCCATGTGAAATTCTGCCTCCTACCCCCTTACTCTTCACAAAACAACATTTTTCTTGCAATAAACTTCAGAATTTTGTTTGAGAGATTAATCATTGCCAGAAAAATTGCAAAGAGAATGTAAATTAAGTATTTTTTTCAAATGCCCTACAACATCTTATATTTGTACAGTGTTATGTTTTCCAAAATATGTAAATATACTCATAAAAATTAAGCTTCCAGTCAATAGATTCCAGTGATATTATGTGAACAAAATGATTATTGGTTGAATAAAGTAATTTCTTTCCCAAATGTTAAGCATAATGATAATTACTATAATTACAGGAAGGACTCAGCCCAGACACTGGGGAAACAACTTGATAGTTGGCTGTAAGAACCTCCAAGGCAGATACCATTATTTTCTTCAAGTTCTGATGAGGAGTCTGAAGCACACAGTTGTTAAGCAACTTGCTCAAAGTTAGACACCTGACAAGAAATAATCCCACCCCAGAGCATGTTTCTTTATTAGTAAACTCTAGCAGATCGTACCTCCATTTTCCTAATTGCTCACCTTGGGCATCTTGCAGTCCCCCTTGATACCTCACTTTCCCCAAAGTCCCTACCCAATCCATTGGCAAGTTGTATCAGTCTATCCCTGAAAATGTCAGTCTGTGCACTTGTCTCATTTGTACTACCACCGCCCTAGCCCAGCCCATTTATCCTCTAAATACAATGGTAATCCAAATCCTCTTTTCAAAAACTATGCTTCCCCACATTGCCACATTTTCTTAACAGTCTTTTATGCCCCCAAATTAACCTATTTTGAAAACACAAATGTCACTGTGCCACTCTGCTTCTGAAACTCTTCCAAAGTTTCACTGTGTGCTTCAAAGTCAATCACATAAAATTTTTACCATGACCATTAAGACCTGCATAATCTGGCTCCTGATTATCTCTCCAATGTCATCCTATTCACCTCCCTGAGGCCATACCTACCCACTGCCCCATGACCTCTTAGAGTTACATCAGCCTTCCTTCAGTCCTTTCAGTACAAAGAGCTCGCTCTTTCTTCCTCATATTTTAAATCCAGCTTAAATGTTACTTCCTCAGAGAGGTCTTCTTGACCATATAGCTGAATAGTTCCCCTCGGTTATTCTCTGAAAATACACTCTGATTCTTTCATATCCTTGACCTTATTTTGTAATTATATATTTCATTATTCAGTGATTTATTGTCTGTGTACTCAATGAAAATGTAACCTCCAAAAGGGTAAGAACCCTGTATTTATTTTCTCATTTAATATCCACCACCTAGAACAGTGCCAGCACATGCTAGACATGCACAAAGAGTTCATCATCAATATACACTTTGACATATACTATAATCCATGTGTCTTTGGCCACTGATAAGAATATCTTTAAAACTGTTTATAAGGAAATAATTAGAGGATGCCCTGAATGGAACTTCTATATCAATTTTGAGATTTAAGTCACTTGCCAGCTTGAAACCAAAATAAAATTATGAATTTTCAAATATCAAAAATATTTCCAGAGGAATATGTAAGAAGCCGCATGCATGATTCTCTTCCTTTTAATCAATACACATATATTAACATTGGCAAATATGAGCATCTCGTAAGCAATGGTTCATTCTATCTATCTATCTATCTATCTATATCTATCCTTAGATTCTATACAATTTAACTCAGTATTTTATAATATTCGTCTACTAAGTTATATCTTTAATGAAAGTTACAAATATATCATATACCATGTTTTTAACTTGGTTTCAAATTCTGTCAAACACACAAATACATGTATATACATCTTAGAGTTCACAAGTTGCCCAGGTATTCATGGAACAATTCTTCTCAAATTTTGTTGTAAATCAAGTTACTTAGGGAGTTTGTTTAAAAAAAAAAAATCAACTGCCCGGGCCCCATCTCTAGAGATTTCCATTTAGCATATTTGAAGTAAGGTCAGTCCACTATATTTTTAACAAGCTCCCCAAGGGCTTCTGATTTACACTGTCTTAGTAGACACTTTTCAAACTTCTCTGAGTTTAGATGCTAAAAATATTTAGGATTAGGTTCTTGTTTCTTTAGCAAAATATGGTTTTCTTTTCTTTGATATCTTCAGGTAAGTTTAGCCTGTTAATGACACTTCAAATTATTTTAAGATCTCATCTTGAAATATTCTCCCCTTACTCACCTGTTCCATCTACACTATTCCATTTTCAGTTCCTTCAGTATGTCAAATGCCTTTGTATCTCTGGGCCTTTGGACTTGATGTTCCCTCTGACTATAACATCCACCCCCAGTTCTATATGGCTCTGTCATTATCCACCTATTAGGATTCTTCTTATGTCACCTCGTCAATTCCTAGGTGAGGTCGTTCATTATGTTGATTATCATCTTACTTGTCAGTAGGAAGTCTCACAATTTACACATGACTTCATGTTCCACTAGAATTTAAGGCCCCTTTGAAAGCAGATATTGTTTTCTTTCTATTCTTAACCCTGTACCCCAAGTGCAGAACAGACCACCTGGTGCAGAGTGGGTCTCAGAAAATGTGTTACCTCTTGTACTTATTCCTGGACAAGTCATTTGTTAGCCTTTCAATTTTTTTCCTTTGTTTGTGATTTTCTCACACACTCAGAGATTACAAATCTGAACATTATTTTAGAGTTAACCCATGCTTATCTCATTTCTTAAATTGGAAACCCCAAAACCAAAGAGGGTTGGAAGCTTGCCTGCCCCATCAAGTATATAATTAGCACTCAGTCTAACTCTTGGTCCACTATTTGTTTCTCTACCCTAGACTATTGTTCAAAATTATACTACATATTTGACAGCAATTACGTTTGCTGAAATCACATGGCAGCTGTCATGCAGTGAAGAAATGCTGGATTTCGTTTTTTGGGAAAGGGTGCTCTGTACTATATCTCTGTTTTTTAAGATTTTTTTTGTTGTTTTAGCTATTTTACCTCCTCCCCATCGCAGGCATCTTGCTAGATCATTGCCGGTCCCGAGAGGCAGAATAGCCACTGGAGGATGCTTGACTACATTTGCCTTTTCTGTAGAATTGAAAAATTGAAATAAAATAAATTTTTGATCACAGACAGAACAACAATGAAAAAAACACAGCTTGGCATGGAAGGCATTCCACCAGGTACTTATAAACATAAAACGTTCTATTTTATAGTTATATACAATTATAAATTGATTAATTTGTATGTATTTCTAGCAATTTATAAAACAAATAAATACCAAAATTCACAGTGACAGGAATTTTCAAGACTTATGCATGAGGAAAGCCTTTTAAATATGTTAATTCAGTTAAAAATTGTAGCAAGTCTGAATTAACTCCTTTGAAATTCTCAAGGATGCAGTTATATGCAACACAGGAATATTCATACAAGGACATAAGCAGAGTGGAGAAGTAGCTTCCTTTAAAAAGTCCCTTGCAACATCAACTCGAGGTACACTTTAAGGAATAAAATATTTTGAAAATAGTGGAATTCTAAAAGTTACTAAAACGCTAACAATGGTTGTGCTGTTCTGTGTCAGAGTCAACGACGTAAAAGGTTACCAGGTTTTGTTTGAGGTTCAACATTATACAACATAGTGCATGGGTCCAGTAAAGATATTTGCCACTGAAATTCCACATGCTTTTGTTTGAATCACTGAGCAAATCTCACAAACATATATTACTTTTCTTTATTTTTCTCCCTTCTCAGCCCTTCAAAGTAAGCATATGTGGGTGTGTAGGAATGGGGAGGGAATAGATTATGTAGGGATGTGCCACAGTGTACTAACCAAGGCTTAGATTTTGAGGGCTAATGCAAACCAACAATATCCTCCTGTTTTCACTAAAATTCTTACAAGTTCTCAGACATTGTTCAAGCAACTCCTTAATTTTTGCAGTTCTTGAACTCTGGTTTTCTCCTTAAATATATTAATACTACTGACATTGTTTATTGGAAGGCCAAAGAATACAATTTTCCCTGTTTTTCCTTTTTTAAAAATATGTTAGATTAAAGTCATTATATGCTTACCAAAAGTGTGCTGACAATATGTATTCATTTTTAATTTGAATATTTTTGAGGGTATGAAAAGGTAGAATATTCTCAACTGCATTGACTAAATAAAAGTTTGCGTCAATATATATAGATAGTAAAACTTCTTTTGAATCAATCTTTCCTTTTTATGAAGAGGCTTATTTTTAAAAAAGATTGGTCAATGCAGATCCAGAAATATTTGAGGGCTTATTAAATTCCAAGAGAAATGAATGAGAAAAGAAGGATTTCTAGTTACTTGTAAATTTTTTTGTCAGTTAAAAATTTGAAATATAGAAGAATAAATTAAGCCAGTAAACAGTGTGTAACATTCCAGATGTCTAAGTGTATCACTATGTATTTTGTTTATTTAATGCATCCACATCCAAAGATATGGATGCATTAAATAAACAAACAAAATACATAGAATTTAAGGTTACCACTCTCACCCCAGCTATGTAAAATGTGTGTCTTCATTACCTATGCAGTCCAAAATCCACCCCACAGTTCCATCTCCACCGCAGGCTAACACTCTGAAATCAGGAACATCACGGAAAAAGTTTAACCTGAAAAATAAGCATGTTATGGCACATGATTGATATTTCAAAATTAGGACATTTTTAGCTTTGTATATTTAGCATTTCATCTAATGAAAGATTTTGATTTTATTGAAAAACATTAAATTCTTATGTAGAATGAAATTCTAAAATAAAAGTATTAACATGTCCTAAGTTAAACATTGTCATTATAAACTCTATATTCTATAATAAATATATTTTTTCTTTTATCAACTCTAAAGTTAAAAAAATAAAGTTAAATTATAATAATTTTCATTAAGATATACTCCCATATGCGCTATGCAGTTCACATAATGCAGAGTGACATATACAAAATTGTTTCATTTACTAATTTTTATTGATAAACAATTCTTTTGAATAATTACATAAATGTGACCAATAGGTCGGTAAATAGGTCTTTGAGAGTTTTCTGCCTTCTCCATTACTGGGAGAAATTGATCAGGCTGCATATGAGGTTTTAGCCAACTGTATTCAGTGTTTCCTTCTGACTGAATCTGCAACTAGAAGCCAGGGTTCCCCCTGTCTTTTGACCTGGCTGGCAGTGTTTGCCACCCAGGAATACTCAAGACTAATTGTGCGGTCAGCTGTGATAAATGTCCACTGCTTCTGCTGCTACTGCATGCAGTGTGCTTATTAATGTAACCCACCTTGGGGAAAATTACAAAGGCAGGTAATGTATCCAGTTATACAATCATACATGCTTATTTTCTTGCCAAAAAAAAAGGAATTGAAATAGGACAGAATATTTAGAATGTGTCTCTTCACCTTTCTTGCCCCAATGGTAACAACATAATACAGTTGGCCCTCCATATCTACAAGTTCCACATCTGCAGATTCAACCAACCAGGGATCGAAAATCTTAAAAAAAAATCCAGAAAGTTTCAAAAAGCTAAACTCGAATTTGGTGAGCCACAACTATATATTTACAAAGCATTTATATTGTATTTACACCTATTTACATAGCATTTACATTTTATTACGTACTGTAGTAACCTAAAGATGATTTAAAATATGCGCAAACACTATGCCATTTTATATAAGGGACTTAGACCATCTGTGGATTTTGGTATCTGGAGAGTCCTGGAACCCATCTCCTGTGGATACCACAAGAAAATTTTCTATAGGATTACATATATAAATGTACACATGTAAATTTTATCACACACATATTTTTAACATAAATGGGATTGTGCTATACATCCTTTTAATTTATCCGTGTGCATTTTTTGACTTAAAAATGTCAGAGATCTTTCTGTGTCAGTGTATATATAAAGATTTATTATAAGTGAATGTATTAAATAGGGTATATATTCTATGATTAAATAAGTCATTTCATGTACTTTTAAACTCTTTAAAAGTTTCACTATCACAAAAAAACAGGTATTGTAGTTAACATTATTTGAATACATTTATGTGAACAAGTGCATTATGTTCTGAAAGCTAATCTTCTATAAGGGAAATATTCCACTACAACATTACGATACCCTCTGAATGGCACCCACCGTAGAAAATATAAGGGCCCACTTCCTTGAAACTCCAAAACACTACATATAAACAACTTTATGATGTTTCTTCAATAAGCGAAAAATACCATGGTGCTGTTATTGCATAATCACGTGCCTGTTTACTAGTGGGTTGAACATATTTTTGTAGGTTTACAGATGTGTGACCTCCTTTGTGAACTGCATCTTTAAAGCCTTGTCCTTCTTTTCCATAAGTTGTATTTTATTATCTTATAAACTCTACGTATTATGAGTGATATTTTTATTTAAATTAGCATCATTAGAAAAAAACATTTGGTTAATGTAATACAAACAGTGCGTAAACATAATAGAAATGTAAACAAATCAACTAATACTGATACTGATACCCATCCCCTGATACTAAGAGCCACAAGTATTTAGAACATGAAATTTTCCTGTATTTCCTCATGCATTGTATTGTGGGCATTTACCTTTCGTTAGACATGTTGAAATATTTTCTTCCAGACTATCACTGGTTAGTTTGCTGTTATATAAGCAATATAATAAATACCTATATACCAGTTACCCAACCCAGAGAGTAGAATATTCCTAATAACTTACATATACCTGCGTTCTTTCCCTATAGCACCCCCTTCCTCGTTAACAAAGGTGACCACTATTCTGAATTTCAGGTTATCATGTGTATGCCATAAACAACACATTGTTTGTATGTTGCTTTTTCATCTCAGCATTGTTACTAACATTCCTCCATGTAGTAGGTGAATTTCCATCCACGTGTAGTTGAAGAGTTATTTTATTTCTACTGCTGTGTTTAATACCATTTATGTGGATATGCTTTTTAAAATCCATACAATGGATATTTGGATTGATTAGCTTTATGTTCTCATAAAAAATGTATTACTGGACATATTTTCTAGTGCTCATGGACAGTGACCACTTTTGCAACTTTACAAGATCATGCCAAACTGTTTCCTATAGAAGTTGTACCAATGTATGTATGCAAAACAAGGTGGAGGGCTTCCCTGGTGGCGCAGTGGTTAAGAATCCGCCTGCCAATGCAGGGGACACTGGTTCGAGCCCTGGTCTGGGAAGATCCCACATGCCGCGGAGCAACTAAGCCCGTGAGCCACAACTACTGAGCCTTCGCGTCTGGAGCCTGTGCTCCGCAACGGGAGAGGCCGCGACAGTGAGAGGCCCGCGCGCCACGATGAAGAGTGGCTCCCGCTTGCCACAACTAGAGAAAACCCTCGCACAGAAATGAAGAACCAACACAGCGAAAAATAAATTTAAAAAAAAAAGGTGGAAAAAAACTGTGCTGAGCCCATCCTAACACTTGTAATGTCATACTTGTTAATTTTATGTGTTTCCTCGTTTGTGAAATGCCTTTTCATATCTTTTCTCTACTCCTTTTTTACTTGTTGATTCGTAAAAATTCTTTACTTCTTGATTTTAATCCTTTTGGGTTTTTTTATTTCTTTTTTTTTGGCAAATACTTCCTATAGGTTTAAAGTTTTTTTCTTTTACTTTCCTTAATGTATATTTTAACAAGTAACATTTTAGTTTTAATGTATTCAAATTTATCAATCTTTTGATAAATGGCTAGCACTTTAGCCTGCTTTGTGTAAGAAACAATGTTTCCTCAGTGGACAGAAGAAAATTCACATTTACTCTCCTAAAATTTCAGTTTTAATTTAAAAAAAAAATTATTTATTTTATTTTTGGCTGCGTTGGGTCTTCGTTGCTGCACGCAGGCTTCTCTAGTTGTGGCGAGCGGGGGCTACTCTTCGTTGCGGTGCGTGGGCTTCTCATTGCGGCGGCTTCTCTTGTTGCGGAGCATGGGTTCTAGGCATGCGGACTTCAGTAGTTGTGGCACATGGGCTCAGTAGTTGTGGCTCGCAGGTTCTAGAGTGCAGGCTCAGTAGTTGGGGTGCACGGGCTTAGTTGCTCCGCGGCATGTGGGATCTTCCCAGTCCAGGGCTTGAACCCGTGTCCCCTGCATTGGCAGGCGGATTCTTAACCACTGTGTCACCAGGGAAGCCCCTTAGTTTTAATTTTGACATAGAAATTTTATGTGGTGATGTAAGGTAGGATGGTGTGAGTTATTGGAATAGAATAGAATATATAATATATATAAAATATCCACAATATTCTAGAGTGGTTCTGTCTAGTAGTGATCCCTTTCTTCTTTTCCCTTCTTCACTGCCTTCTTTCTTCCCTCTGCCCTCCCTTTCTCTTTCTCCATTCCTCCCTTTCTCGCCTCCTTTTGGGTGTTGTGCAACAATTTTTCTTTTCATTTTTAAATCCATCTTTTCATGTTTTGGATAATTCAGTTTTCTATCATGCAAATCCATTATAAATCAAATTTCCATATGTGGGTATTTTTCTTTTTAGACTCTGTTCTATTTTATTCATGAATTTGTCCATCTCTGAATCAATACCACACTCTTACAACACTATAGCTTTATAGTTAATCTATGTCTCATTGAACATGAAATCTTAGCTATTATTTTTTTCTTTGCTTTACTGTATACATATTAAATTTAACTTGTCATATCCCATAAGGGTGAAAATAAAAACACACACAAAAAAATAATAAATGTTTAAAAAAATTGCATTACATGAAGTCTATTGATCAATTTTAGGAGAAATAACATCTATATGGTGTTAATTCCTCATCCATGAATATAGGATTTTTCAATCAGCTTAGATATTCTATAATATCCTTAAATAAATTACAACATTTTTTTGCTTGCAGGTCATTGTTAAATATATTCTTGGTTGTTTTAAAGTTTATGTTGGTATCTTAAATTTTTAAATTGTTTATTAAAATCAATGTTTTTGTTGCTGGTATATATAAATATATTTGACTTTTATATATTGATCTTACAAACAGCCACATTACTCCTCTTTTCTATTGCCTATATTATGTTTGTAGATTCATTTGGATTTCTATGTAAACAACTGTATCATATGCTAATAACAATGGTACTATTAGTGATCTTCAATCCTTATAATTGTTATTTCTCTCCCTGTCTTATTGTGCTGGCCAGAGCGTCAATACTTTATTGAATTAGAGTATTTATACAGAATATCCATATCTTGTCCCTGAATTTAAATGGAATACTTCCAGAATTTCCCAACTTAGGATGATGTTTGTTGTACGGATTTTCTTTTCTTTTTCTTTTTTGAGTGACACCTTTCATACGGTTAATAAAGTTTTCTTCTATTTCTGTTATATAGAATTTTTATTATGAATCAATGTTAATATTCTCTGCACCTTGTGAGATATGGAGATGATTTCATTTCATTGGTAATGTGGGCATAAACACTTACATATTTCTGCATTATTAAAACATTCTTATAATACTTTCATATACCCAAACTGGACACTGTTTATTAATATTGTTATAGAGAATTGGTTTTGCTTTGCTAACATTCTGTTTAGAAGTTTTTCATCTACATTCATGAACACAATAGACTTACTATTTTTCTTCTTCGTACCACCTGTCTAACTTTTTATCAAAATTTTTCTGTCTCATAAAATGAATTGTAGAATACGCCCTTATTTTCCAGTTTTTGGAGGCATCTATATAATTTTGGAAGTTCCTTAAAACTGGTAGCACTTGCATATCAACTATCCAATTTCTAGTGAGTCTTTGATTTCTTTTTTTTAAAATTAAGAGGTATTAAATAATTGTTTCAATTCCTTTAGTTATTACCGAAAAAGATCCTATTTTCTAATTCTTTCTAAATCAGTTTTTACCAATTACATTTCTGCTTTAATTTGTCTATCTCCTAAGTTTTCAAAGACCTTGTCACTTAAACCTACAAAAGCTTTTCAAATTATGCCAGTAGCTGAAAAGTTTATCATAGAGCTGAAAAGTTTACCATAGTTGTTTCTGGTGAAAGCCTAACCATCCACATGACTCACCATCGCTCTTCCATCCATGATGATGTTTCATCTGTTTTCTTTTAAAATTGTCATCTTTGGTTCTTCAGCAGCATCCTAACCCCAAACATAAACCCCATGTGACTGTCAGATCAGCTTACTCTCTGTAAGTTGATTGCTAAATGGATTGAAAAATGGACTTCTCTATCTTAACTTCTTAATCCACTGCATCCATGCAGTTTTCCCTGGAGAGTCATTCATTCCTTATTTCATTCATTCCTTGAATAATAGCCTTGGATAATTATTTAATCTTTATGAGCTTCAGTTTTCTTATCTTTAAAATTAAATTAATACCACCTACTTTGTTGGGCTGTTTTAAGGAATAAACAAAGGGCGTACGTAAATTGCATTGTACTATCCAGAGGTTATTAATTTAATTATTTTATCTTTATTACAAGTAGTAAACATATTTCATAGGTCAGATTGCTACTCCTCTATTTTACCACCTCTCCCACCCACAGCATTCTGGCAAAATAGTCAGCAAGAGAATTTTCTAGCAAGCAAAGCTGGATGGGCAGTGATGAGAGTTCTACCTCCAAGCTGATACTATTAGGAGACCTATTTATGGCACTGGGGACAGTAAGTTCAGAGGAAAACAGCTCTGATTGAGAACAAACAAACGCAAGAGACGTGGAAAGAGTCAAAATGCAGGGCTTTATGTGACCATTGACTTTTCATTCATTAAGCTGCAAAGACCAGCAGATGTGAGGCTCCCACTTCATAAGTCATCCTAACGATGGGGAAGATGAAGGCATGTGGAGTGTCTGAAAAGACTCCCCTTTGCGGAAACTTTAGTACTGTATACTATACGTTTCACCTAACAATTTCAACATTTCACTTGAAGAACTAGTAGGTATGAACATTTTGTAATGAAATAATCATTCATGGCTCCTGAATTTATTTTTGCCATTTTATGGAAATTTTAAAAAATTAAAACGATTTTTAAAGCAGATAATGATTCTTGAGTCTTCAGTGTTCGTAATTATAGCACTGGTTCTCCTAGAGAGTTTTTTCATTTATCCATGATAGCTAAATTTGAAAAAAGAACCTATGTTAATGTGTGTTTAGTAGCTCTGTGTCCAATGCCTTCTTATCACATATGCTCAACAGCCACCACTATAGCACACACTAAAAAAGGGTGGGTGGTAAGATTATAATGCTTAATACCACTAAAAGCAAATCAAAATATTTCATCTAAGATTCAGAAGTCTACTTTCCATTTTAAATAAGTTTTAGAATAAAACTGATACAGAAAAATTAGTGCCTGACAATAGTATCTAACAAGCACACTAGAGCAACTCGTTAAGACAGAAGAAAAACTGCAGTACTGATTCCATTATCTTGGAAAGTGTCTTATAATGAGATTTCTTAAATGACAATGTGTAGGAATTTTTTTTATTCCAATAGCACATTTTATTATTCAAGGAAAATAAGTGATACCTGCCATTTATATCTAATTTTGATGTATCAGATTGAGCATATAAATATAATAAATGTATGGCTACTAAAGAGTGTACATATTGTACATTATATGTTATAAAGTTATATTCTTTGATACTTAAAGGAAACCAATGTGCGATTGATAAACACTGTTAGCATAATACTCCAGAGTGAATGCTCATTTAATTGTATATATTCATTCCTTTGTATTAAAGAAACACAAGGCTAAAGGATCAAAAATGATTTTATCATGTCATCAACTCTCTTCCTCTTCTTCTTCCTCCTCTTTGTTTAGAAAAAATACTTTACTTAAAGAGCTTGCCTTAAGAAAGGTCTGCATTTTGATTTAAACATTTTGAGCCAGATACAGCATACTTATCTCTTATTATTCAGCTCAATTCATATTCATACCTGTATGTACACAGTTATATATTATTCTTACAGTTATAGGATTAGATGGCTTCACAACTGTCTCACTAAAATCAGGCAGAATTTTCTGGTCTGTGATGTTGCTATTGTTTTTTAAACTTTTTTTTTTGGTCTAGAAAACCAATTCTTAATACCTTCCAACTCGTTTTCTAATACCGCAACTGTATCTATACATACCTTGGTGTCACTGATATTATTACTGCTGCTGCAGCCAATCTGACAAAATCTATGCATGAAGCAATTATGTCCCTCAAAGTTTCTCTATGCTATATATTTAAAAGGGGGGGGGGTTATATGCCATTTTTTTCTGTGGATTTTGATAATGTCAGCTTCAAAGTGATGACTCATCAACTGTAATGTACCGTCCCCATCATTTCAGCTTAAAGTAAAACTGATTGTAACTATGTCCTCCCATCTCGTATCTATTTTACCAATAAATTACAAAGTTTAGGTAAATAAGGAAGTTCACCTGTTTCAACAAATTTGGCTAGTCTTTTGAGGATATTGTATGAAAGATGAATTTATACTGTTTTGGGGAGGCATTTAATGTAAACAAGTGGAATGGTTATAAACAAAATGTTATTTGGACTCATCATTATGAACCCAATAAAATTTAATGCTGTTCTCATCATATTCAGAAAAACTTTCAGAGTATTTGAGAAAATATATACCCCAATGAGCCATTAATAATTGAAACATTAATTTCATTATCTCTGGAAATCTCAAAAACACCTCGTACGCGTATGTGTATTTTAGAAGAAAAAGGGAGAGAGGCAGAGAAAAATGACAAAAAGAGATGAGAGACAGAAAATGAGTGAATATTTACTCTTGGGAAACCTATGATGTTATGTCATTAAATAAGTTCAATATTCTCCCTAGTGTAATACAAAATAGAAAGAAATCAGTAAATAAGCTCTGTAAAGTAATCAAAATATTTGTTCCTTTTTTGACTGGTGCACATAATTTTTGGAAAATTAATGTGTTAAAATGAATATCAAATGCTTTCAAGTCATTTTTGAGTGAATAAAAACAAAGGAATACTTAGTGAGTTTTATTTTATATGCATCAGATCATTCCACCAAGTTAACTTTAGAATGTGAGGTAAGAAGTTATTTTGAATTAGGAAATACATCTAGACATCTATTTAAAAAAATTACTTTGACTAGAATCAAATACAAAAGAATAGCTATGTCTAAGAAAGAGAGATACATTTCATGGAAAATCCATATACCTAGAAAAGTAATTTTATGAATGATATAGCACCTGCATCAATTCGCTTATTTAATATGCATTTATTAACTACAACTGTGTATCAGGAACTGCGTTAGAGTCCAGAGACTCAAAAGCAAGATAAGAGTCCTTGCCATCAAGTATCATAATTGAGAAGGCAGACAAGAAAATATCTGATTCACATTGCTATAGGATGTTTTGAAAACAGTTAATGCAGTTAATGCAGAATAACTAGAGGAGAATAAATGCATTGTCAGAGGGGATGGGAAAGTGAATGGTCTTTCCATTCATCAAGTTAGTGAATAAAGCTAGTGAACAGGTTTAGAAAAGGGTGAGAAAATGAGTTTAGTATTAGAATGTGAAATTTGAGATACCTATGGGACATTAACATGGAAATGTAGACTAAGTAGTCAAATAAACCTACATGGACAGAGAAATCTGAGATGGAAGAAGATAGTCGTAAGCAATCCGTGTACACTTGATGATCAAAATCATGAAAAGAGAATAAGAAGAAGGAACATAGAGTTGTGTTGCACCAAAGGAAACCATAAGGTTCCTTAAACAACTAAAAATAGGGCTACTATATGATCCAGCAATCCCACTCCTGGGCATATATCCAGAGAAAACCATAATTTGGAAAGATACCTGCACCCCAATGTTCACTGCAGCACTATTTACAATAGCCAAGACATGAAAGCAACCTAAATGTCCATTGACAGAGGAATAGATAAAGAAGATATGGTACATATATACAATAGAATATTACTCAGCCATAAAAAAGAATGAAATAATGACATTTGCCGCAACATGGATGGACCGAGAGATTATCATACTAAGTGAAGTAAGTCAGACAGAGAAAGACAAATATCATATGGTATTACTTATATGCGGAATCTAAAATAAATGATATGAATAAACTTATTTACAAAACAGAAACAGACTCACAGACTTAGAAAACAAACTTATGGTTACCAAAGGGGAAAGGTGTGGGGGGATGGATAAATTAGGAGGTTGAGATTAATATATACATACTACTATATATAAAATAGATAATCAACAAGGACCTACTGTATAGCACAGGGAACTCTACTCAATACTCTGTAATAACCTATATGGGAAAAGAATCTGAGAAAGAATAGATATATGTATATGTATAATTGAAGCACTTTGTTGTACATTTGAAACTAACACAACATTGTAAAAAAACTACACTCTAATATAAAAAAAAAAAATGCTGGAGAGAGAGTGGAGAAAAGGGAACCCTCCTATACTGTTGGTGGGAATGTAAAGTGGTACAGCCACTGTGGAAAACAGTATGCAAGTACCTCAAAAAACTAAAAATAGAATTGCCATATGATCCAGCAATCCCACTCCTGGGCATATATCTGGACAAAACTATAATTTGAAAAGATACATGCACCTCTATGTTTATAGCAGCACTATTTACAATAGCCAAGACATGGAAACAACCTAAAGGTGCATTGATGGAGGAATGGATAAAGATGTGGTACATATATACAATGGAATATTACTCCACCATAAAAAAGAATGAGATAATGCCATTTGCAGCAACATGGATGCACCTACAGATTCTCATACTAAATGAGGTAAGTCAGAAAGAGAAAGACGAATACCATATGTTATCACTTATACGTGGAATCTAAATTATAACACAAATGAACTTACCTGTGAAACAGAAACAGACTCAAAGACATAGAGAACAGACTTGTGGTTGCCAAGGGGGAGGGAGAGGGATTGATTGGGAGTTTGGGATTAGCAAATGCAAACTATATATATATATATATATATATATTCAGATATATATATATCTGAATCACTTTGCTGTACACCAGAAACTAACACAACATTGTAAATCAACTATTCTTCAATAACTTAAATTAAAAAAAAAATGATCATGTTGCAGTACAACAGACATGGATTTGCTCTTTTATGAGACTAAAACCTTGAGCAAATAAATCTTAAGCTCCCTGATCATGAGTTTCCTTACTGGCAAATGGAGAAAATGCTTAACTCATAAAGTGATAGTATTTTGCATATTCCCTAGCATACAACCAACAAATCACTATTATTATTATAAAATTAAGAAAGCATATATACGTGAAATGAACGAAGTTCTGAGTGTGAAATACTAAGAAAAAATGATATTAAAAGAAGTGACTAAGGAGAATGTATCCAGATATATAATAAGCAGCACCTTAGAGATAGGAGACATTGATTTTCTAATATCCAAGGGAGATGAGACTTTTAAGATAGGTGAAAACAGCTAAAACTACGTGATTAACACTTAGCAATTTATCAGTGACAATAGCAATGTCAGCGGAGAGTAAAGTCAAAACCCCAACTGCACTGAAGAGGAGATGGAAAAGTGAAAGAATAGCCCATTTTATTAAGAATGTAGTTGTGAAGAGACAAAAGAGTTGAGAAGGTAAGTAGCTGTACATTTCCATGGATATTTTTCAAATTAAAAATGAGAGTATCCTCAATTTCACATGTTGCTCATGTTTTTGCAACTCCTCAATGGCCTGGGAATTGTTTTCCTGTTTTCCTTTTGGTCTTGAACCTCTATCCTTTATCCATTCCTGTTGTAATTTGTGATTATTATAACACTTTCATCATCGCACATGTTTTCATAAACTAATCCAAGTCATTTTAATACAGAGTAGTCATATGTTAAAAAGGGATTACATACTTGAGCTAAAAAGCCAGTAGAATAGGAACAGCTCAAGATGTAATAATAAGAGGGTGGGAATAATAAATTAAGTATCAAAGAACCAAGAGGAACAGGGACCCAGAACAGAAGTTGAATACACCTTATTTAGGAGGAGAGACGCCTCATCCAGTGAGAGGGAAGGAAGTCAGGATGGGTATGAATATCAATGTGTTCATAAGGGTAGGAGTAAGGAAAATAAGTTAAGATAATTTACTTGCCATGGCCTCTGACTGATAAATTAGGATCAGGGATGAATATTGATTTTGTGGAATGTGATGTTTAGAAAAATCTGAAACCTTCTTTAGGAAAAAATATGCAAAAAATGTATATAAATTTAGGTTTAGATAAATTATATATAAATATATAAATGTAATATACGAATATATACATAAATAGCTATTTAAAATAAGAAATCACAACAAACTGAAAATGTAAGATAGCTCACAGATACGACATCATATGATCTAGAATAAAAACATAATAATTAATTAGCTTGATATACTTAAAAATTTTCCATTTATTGGCTTTTCATATGAACAATTTTGAATAACATATTTATGAAGAGATAAAAAGATGAGATCAAATTGTAGATTTCTGTAAACTGATTGCCTCTATATCAAATTGCCTTAAACTTTCATGCTTCTTGAGTTTTAGAGTTTTAAATGGAAGAGCAGGGCATAATTTGAAAAAGTCTAGCTGGTATAGTATTATCCATAGAAATGTTAAAGACTTCATTACTTCAGTGACCTAAGACTTGAGTCACTTTTTTTTCCCCAAAAGGTCCCTTAGCACCTGTAGGATCAATAAGAGAATGACTGAATAATTTGTGAATGTGTGTGTGTGCATGTGCACATGCATACAACTTGACAATTAAGGCCTTCATTGTAATTCATAGACTATTAAAGTGTCTTTGAAAGCAATTATGATTTATGTGCATACTAAAACCAATGCAAAGCATGTATTTTTATCTGTATGTTTCTTACTTTAGTAAAACACATATTTTGGTCATGATGATGTGCTCCACCAAACTCTGTATTCCAATTATCACCATAGGAACAAAAAATTGAATCTTAAGCACTGAACTTTTTAACTGAGTCTGTGATAACATGATCAATAATGTCCAATGCTTTACCATCATCCAAGTGAACTTCCAAAAACTTGACTGGGGGTCCACAAGTTGCATGCACTCAAATCATTATTGCAATAAATGAATTTTCTATTTAAAACATTCTGATCACTCTAATGTAAAAATGGCATTACTTGATCTTTTTAAAGTTCTTCTTTTGCTAGTGGACCAAAATCTTAACAGCTATTACTTCACTTACAACACACATAAGAAAACTTGAAATTGAAAATGTACATTAATTTAAAAGTCACATTTGATCTAAATGAAAAATCATGCTTAAAAGAGTGTTATACGAAGGGATTTTCTGCAGTTTAAATGACTGCCTTCAAGCAGAGAATTCACTATTAATTTGAGGCAGATACTGATGCTTCTTTAGCATTTTTGTGTTTCTGGTTTCCACATGGTCAGTGATATCACTAGAGTTCCCATCGCTGATGGTAAAGATTGATAAATATTTCATAGAAGTTATGTATTCATCATCAACACTTTTTAAAACAAAAATTCATAGAAATTCAGAACTTAATTTTTCGTTTAATAGGCATTTTCAGTTTTGAGATATATTTGCTGAAAAGTTTTATTGCAAAATAAAAATGCATAATATAACACAATATTTATAAACTACATGTTTAATTTGTAAGACACCAAGGAAGAGTATTCAAACTTCATTAAACGTTCTTGGCAGGACTTCTCATCTTCTCTTCCTCACATATATTTCATGTACATCTAACCCGTGATTTCCCACATCTCCACTGACAATGCTGATTGCTATATTTGTTCCCATTTGCATCTCACAAGGAGAGGAGAGGCACAGGCCACAGCATAATGGACCGGCATAACAAGTATACCAGTTGGCCAACAAGGTCTTTCAGTGAACATTTATTTTTGTCTTTGAATTCTCTGTATACTGTATTTCAGAAGAAGTTGTTGCTTGTATGTGGGAAGGATTGGGAAGAGAAAGTTGTTTTGCTTTTTTAGATGAAATGATTATAGGTTAAAGTGAGAACTGTGCTCACTGGACATGTGTGTGTCTTACATCTGACTAGAGGATAACAGCAGAAGCGGGAGGTGCAAATTAGCTCTCAAACCCCTTAAGTTTATTATAATGTACCCATTAATAATAATAGTTAAACTAAAAATACAAAATTCTTATGCTAATACTAAATTGAGTTGGATGCTGGGACACCAGGAATAAACCAGAAGAGTCCTGGGTAAACTTAATTATCATGGTCACAGTAGTTGTAAGACGCTATGTGATTTGGCCCGCCAGTACTATTCTAATATGCTATCTCTATCCACTCTGCTCCAGCCACGCTGGCCTTCTTGCTAATGCTCCCCAATTGTGTCAAATATTCTCCCATCATGATGCTTTTAGTCTTGTTCCTCCCTCTGCCTTAAATGTTATTCTATGTGATGACCAAATGGCCTGCTTGCTTCCTCATCTCCTTCATGTCTATACTCAGTGAGGATTTCCCTGCTCAACCTATTTAAAATAACCATCACAGAACACTCACTACCAATGTACACTCTGTTTACCTTCCCTGCTGACATGTGTATATTTTATTAGTTTAATGTGTGCCTTCCTCCACTAAGACCATAAGAGCAGAAAGTGATGTTTCTTTTGTTCATAGTGGATTGGCAGTGCTAAGACTTTTTCCTGGCACCTGGTAGCCACTGAATTAATATATGCTGAATCAATTTATATTACTAATACTATTATATATATTTACTGCTGTTGTTATTGTTAAACTACCATTTCACTTTTTACTTAGTTGTTGAATCATTATTCTGTTTGAGTGTGGACTACATTCAATAGTCCACTGTTATTATTTCTAATTAAATTATAGGAGTAGGTTACTACATTATCACTAATAAAGGATTCTGAGATAATCATCTGCTATGAGTTTTCTTATTTTCACTCATTAGTAAGATGCTGTTAGTTGACTCCCTGGAGCTGATGGTAAAGTTGTGCCAGGGAGCTTGCTGGACAGGCTTAGATAATAATAGCAAACTGAGGATAGCCAAATAAAATAGTTTATGATACTTATTAAAAACTTGACTTTTGTAGAATAAAATAAGAAACAGGTAGAAGGATATACACAAATGCGTTGGTTATTTCCAACAGCCAACTTAGGAGAAAATGTTATTTTTCTAGAGTGTTCAAGGAATTTGGATAAACAATCACCTCTAAACAATAACACATGGATCTATAGTCTGTTATTGAGCTGTTCTTTTCTCTGTGAAATGAGTAACAAAAGTTCAGATTTTTCAACATCTTTAAAGTAATAATCGATTTGTTGATGTTTGTGGAAAGTGACTATAGACTTGTAATGCCCAAAATTCTTTCGCGAGGCTAGAAGTTATAGGACTATTAACTGTAGGAGCATGTTACATTTTGTTACTTGTATTTAACATGTTGATCTTTAATACAGACGCATATATCGTTTCTCAAACACAGTCACTCCATTGATCAAGGCAGAGACAAAATTATGCTCACACATTTAATTGGGGGGGATTGCAAAATCATCTGCATCATATTTTATGATTAATCATTAGGATTGAAAGGGTCAATTGAGTGCTTTGTTTTTACATTAGCAAAGCAACGATTTTTTTTTCCTGGAAATTTGCAGTAGAGCTGGATTGAATTTTGACGAACATTTTCTTAGCATTTTGAGGATTTTGTTCAGCTCTCTGACACAACAAGATTTCATAACAAGAGACATATGTAATATGTCATAGTTCTGATTCAAGAGGGTTCTTATTTAAGTAAAATATGGTAGAAACTTTGTTATATAAAATGATATTTTAAATTAAGAAAGTAATGAAATCTGTGGAATGTGTTATGTGTTTTCTAAATTACAAATTTATTTTAACAGGAGAATGTATTCCAAGGCTTTACTATGGAAATATGTGTGATACTTGGAATATGTGAATCTGTATGTTGACTGTTAAATTTTATTTTTTAAATTATATATGTTTTACATTTAGTTCAGGTAGATGAAACCAAAGATTTTTTTAAAGCACCTATTTCACAAACAATTCATTGTTGTGATTGTTCACTATGCTGAACAATCTGGAAAATAATTTAAAAATATTTATCTTATATATTTTTTCAATTCAATAAATACTTGTTATTTTTTACTTAAATATTTTAGGGATGATATGAGAAAAAGCCATCTGTACTTTCACGAAGCTGATAGTCAGAAGGGAACAACCAACATCACGAGTATACAAAAAACTTGATATTAACTTTTCATAAGTCACATTAGCATATGCAGTTGGTATAACAGCTAGAGATGTGCATATTTATTTTAATGTTGTGAAGGAAGAAAAATCTCATTCTGTGAAGACCAGTGAGCGATATATGTTTTATATTTCATTTTTGCAACTAATTTATACCTCAAAACCATTCATTCAATTATATCATAATATGCTTCATCAGGAAGAAACAACTTACATGATACAGACTCTAGTTTCAGATATCTTTAAATAGTCATTATCAGAGTGAGAGAATTTATGTAAAGAGATACAATAAAGACAAACAAATAAACATCTATTTCTATCTTGAAAACAAAGATAAAAAGGGAAGTGACCGGAGAGTTTTGGTATTTACTAGATAATTTACACTAGGGATTAGCAGAGTTTCGATACATCAACAAAAGTCTCTAAACAAAACGTTAGAAAAGAAGAAATAAATAAAGATAGGATGAGAGAAGAGAGGCATATGAAAAGATCTAAAAATTTGGTATGGTAAAGAGGAACAATGGGGAAAAAAAGGAAATTAAAAGAATGAATAACTGCAGGCTCAGGGTGGCAGATAAAATATTTATTTTTTAAAAAGTGTATCTATAGTAGCATTGGAAAAGTAATAAACCAGGAATAGAAATGAAATTAAATCACAAATTAGAGTAGTAAAGAGACCTTACAGAATAGAACAACTCAGAAAGCAATACATTGAAAGGGAACTGCTGCAAAAGGCACCCTCTGCCCCCATGGCTGACCCAGGATCAGGGATGGCACAGCTAGAAACAGGGATGGGAAGAGTTACGACACGTGAGGCCAGCTATGGGATTAAGTGAAGGATTACAGCATAGCCTGGCCAGGGTCCCATTTCAGAAGAGCTACCTGGGGCGTTTGCCTCCTGGCTAACAACTGAGGAACGGTTCTCTAACAGAAGTGCACGTCTACCACTGGGCATGCAGCCTGGGCACTGGCATCAGATATAAAACAGGGCATTCTCATAGTTATCGAGATGAAAGTAGAAATTCAATACAATTCCATTCAAACTCATACTTTAAAAACTCAAGACAATAACAACACATTGAAGAGAGTAAATGTCATTAAACTTTGAGAGAATAATTAGGGAGTTACAGTATATAAAACAGTCTCCAGTGAGAATCAACAAATAGATCCATGAAGCAAAGGAAAGGGCAGCAACAGTCTAACATATATATTATTTCACCATATATGAAGTACGTCAAATCAGTGGTGAAACAGTGAACAAATGAACAGCTTTCGTTGGGACAGCTAGA
This sequence comes from Balaenoptera physalus, assembly GCF_965194825.1. Lineage (NCBI taxonomy): Eukaryota > Metazoa > Chordata > Mammalia > Artiodactyla > Balaenopteridae > Balaenoptera > Balaenoptera physalus. The sequence goes on along the minus strand of NC_138887.1, from coordinate 56,059,012 downwards.
TTTCAATCTGAAGGAAAAAAATGTTCCATGCCTACCTCATCCTAATCTGTCAACGCACTTCTAAGAAAAATGTAACCTTTAAAGATTAAAGGTTAGAAATTGAAAACAAAATGAAAACTTAATAAAAGATATAAAAATATTTCAGTAATTTTGGCTTGAGGAAAGGTTTTTCTAAAATATAAAGTTGAGAAATCATTCAGTGTAGAATTAGCAATGAAAATTTTATATATTTATATGGACAAGAAAAAGAACAAAATATACAAACTGAAAGCACACAGAAAAAATGAGAAGAAAACACTTGCAACATATATAAAATGATGATAATATTTATACAATAAGATTTAAAAATGAACACAAAAAAGATAAATCAAAAGGAAAATAGGCAAATAAAAGAGCATACGTGTAAAACCGATAGCTAGTGGGAAGCAGCCGCATAGCACAGGGAGATTAGCTGGGTGCTTTGTGACCACCTAGAGGGGTGGGATAGGGAGGGTGAGAGGGAGATGCAAGAGGGAAGAGATATGGGGATATATGTATATGTATAGCTGATTCGCTTTGTTATAAAGAGGAAACTAACACACCATTGTAAAGCAATTATACTCCAATAAAGATGTTAAAAAAAAAAAAGAGCATACGCTTTACATAAGAAATCAAAAGTTTAGTATATATAAGACAAAATGCTTGTTTGGAGCATCTGTTGGTTTTGCCTTATTTGACTGTGGGCAAACATGCTGCTGAATACAGTTTTGGTATGTCTATCAAACAAGCAAACCAACTGCATTGACCCAAACAATGCGGTAGGCACGTGGCCAAACCTAGGCCTATGAGACACTTCTTTTCTAAATTTGAAAAATGTGAAACACAAAGATCATGATAGGTTGCTGGTGCAAAAAGCTAATGCTTGTCTAAGAATTTAAAGTAATTATTATAAATTTAATGGGGAAGTTACGCTAATTGTAGCATATCAATATGGCCTATAATACCTATTATATAGTAATTAATCTACTAAATCAGTGGTTCTCCATGCTGTCTCCACATAATCAGCTGGGGAGCTTTTAAGAAATTGAAGTGCCTAGGTCCACCACTCAGATATTCTGAATCTGGCTATACTCCCAACCCCTCCTTCAACCCATACCTATGCCCTCATAGGGAGTTCTCCATTTTCACTGTTTAAGGATAAAAAAACGGCTTTACCAGTGCCTCTCCATGATATATCAGAAGTAGTTGGTGGTAGGCTGCTTTGGCAGTACAAATAAACTGGGAATAATTTGAGGACAGAAAAGAATGCCATTTGACCTCTGGGCAGTATCTCAAACAATAAAATGTCCTGTTTACCTTTTCTGGACAGAGAGATGTTTAGAGTTTAGGAAACATACCAATTCAATAGTACTGACTAACAAATATTTCTCACACTATTAAGGACTCGGAAAGGATGAGAATGGAGAATTAGTGATGGAAGCAAAATTTATATAAGTGAATTTCTCAGAATGGACCCATAATTGGGAGTATAATTGCTCCAAAGAAATGCCAGTTAGCATGTTTTCTTAGTCACTCCCAGTGAGTGTTCAAAACACTCATGTTCATGTTGGTAGGGTTGGAAGCTTTGGAAGGGATAAACAACATGAATTTATCTTCAACAAGAAGAGTAGGTACTGACTCTGGAGTACTCAACTGTCATCAAATGAACCAATTAGTGAATTCCAATATGTTGCTATACCTCAAGGGAACCTAAGCCAGCTACTTAAGGGTAGCCTAAAATCCCTGGACCGTTTCCATAATGCAACTGCAGCCATTTGTCCTCACTAACTAGACATTTGTTCTAGCAATTGGATTTACTTTTCTTTCCCATTATGCCTGTGTCAATGGTCATAGCAAATGACTTACTGAATGCCTTAACCACTATCATAGTGTCTCACATATTGCTGTCTCCTTTCAAGGAATACCGTTCACAGAGAAGGAAGAAAGACAGTGGGCTGATGCCCCTGTGACATAAAGGCCTTCTCATATGTTTTATCAGGGAGAAACAGTCGTCCATAGAACACTGAAATAACCTACTAGAGACTCAGTCACTGAATAGTGGGAGCACTTAAATGGTGTATGATCAAACAGCTGTATCATGTGCTCTGAACTATACGATGCTGCTTTACCCAATTCAGAAAACATGGTTCTGGAACCCAAATGTAAAGCTTGGTGATGAAACTTACAATTACACTTAATACTCACTGTGAATCTTAAATTTATGTGTCAAATTGGCTGGGCCACGGATGCCCAGAAAGTTGATCAAGCATTATTTTGAGTGTTTCTGCGAGGGTATTTTTAGATGAGATTTAACATTTAAATCAGTAGACTTCATAAAGCAGACTGCCCTCGCTAACAGGTGACCCCCATCTAATCAGCTGAAGGCCTGATAGAACAAAAGGCAGACCCTAACCGAAGAAAGAGAGAATTCTCCAGCCTGATCACCTTTGAACTGGGATGCTGATTCTTCCTAGTTCTACAGCAGCTTGCCAGCCTTTGGACTCAAACTGGAACATCAAATTACAGATTTGGATTTGTCAGCCTCAATTAGCATGTGAGCCAATTCCTTATAATAAATTTCTCTCTATACATATATACTATTGGTCTGTTTTACTAAAGAACACTGACTAATACATTCACTTTCAAATATTTTGCTTCACATTCCCTTGGTTTTGAACTCTTATGGTTGAGATGTGTTAACACCAAAGAGGAATGCTAGCATATGAGACAGTAAAATTTTCATTGAATTGAAGCTAACACTTGGACATTTTGAGGCTTCTCATACCACTAGACTAACAGGGAAAAAGACAGATAGGATGTTGACTGGTATAACTGACTCTGATTCCCAAGGAGAAATTAGGTTTGCTGCTATATAATGGGAAAAGGGAGTACTAATAGGACCTCTACTCCGATCATCGGTTTAGTTGTAAGGGCTAGGTTACATACAGTCACAAACAACCCAAAATCTTCGTGGCATAATCTTACAGAGGCTTCTTTATCATCCACTCTACAGGGACGTGGGATAAGCGGGGCTGGGGGTAGGGGCTCTCTCGCGCTGTTTTCACTCTGGCATCCAAGCTAACCAACAGGCCAATATAGAATACTGCTGGTCACTGTGGTAGAGGAAAAGAAAGAGTGGAAAATTTACTTTCTGCTCACAGTTTATTGTAAGAGAAAGCCATATAGCCACTCTTAGTACCTAAGGTGAAAGGACTGAAATCAAGATCACGTGCCTGGCAGAAGGCCTGGAAATATTTGATAAACAGTACTAATACTGTCAGGTACTACCATGCCTGTCATTCAAGGCACACAAGAAACAAATTCAGCCCTATACAAGCAGTACTACCAAAATCTCAGACCTATCAGGTAAAAATATTTGAGTCACTACGCTGGGGAAACATTTCCAAGAAGCTGACAAATGTTTTATGTTTCAGCTACAGTTTTCAATCAGTAGTAAAACCAGGACTATAGACTTTACATATGTTTTATTCTTTGTATTATTAAGAATATCATTTAATGAAATTCATATTTATAGTTAAATATGTAATTTTCTCATTACATTTCTGTATATTGAGACCAAATGGATGAAGGGAAAGGAGAAAATAGTCATCTCCAGAGATGTTTTAGAGAACCAGGACTTGAAGCTGGATATAGAAACAATATGAGACTTGGAGTTGTCTACATTTTAGGAGGATGTGTATTTTTGGCTACATATTTAGCAGTAACAATATGTTGATTGGTATTTTTTTTTTCAACTTTTATGTTCAGAAAAGAAGAGCTATTGGATAACTCAGTGGTTGGACCGTGGTGAACACCTATTGTTTATTCCCACCAAGAATTCATCTTTCATCCTCAGGTTATATAGCACCCTCATTTGGCTTTGAGGAGACAAACAATTTAGATAATAGTCTTGACAGGACTGTTAGTCAAGATGCTCAGTCCCAAAGTAGCCAATGCTGTGGCATGGGAAACAAGAGAGGCTAATAAATATGCTTCTCCTGGGGATATAAATTTTGAATATAGAAGCAAGAATACCAGAAGCAATTGGAATCAATTTCTCTTAGCAGTAACTCCTACGGACTCTGTCTTTTTAGTCATAATTTCCTCAAATTGTCCTGATTCCTATTCTTTCTGAAACATAGTTCTTCATTTTTCCATTAATTATATGAGCTACTTCATAATTTTCCAGTAAACTCTATTTGGGATCATAAGGCAGATTATATTTCTGTTGTTTATAGAAAAGTCAATCTAACTAATGCCATATTCAACTTTATAATTGATTAGCCATGCAAATAAAAATGATATATTTTCACCTAGTACATTTAACAATAATAAAAATTACTGACGATAGCCAATTTAAAGGAGGGCATGGGAAATAAAACATTATATATTGCTGCTGGGATTATAATTTGATACAAACTTTTTGTATAGTAATTTGGCAGAACCTGAGCAATAAAATTGAAAATATTTGAATATGCTTCTAAAAACAGATAAATTGATAGACATTAACTTAAATTATGCCAATTATTTAAAAGTGCAGGCAATATAAATATTTCCCAATAACAGAATAGTTAACAAAACTATGGAATACTGTGCAGCTCTTAAAAACATTTAAACTGATCAATATCTACTGAACTCAAACAATATCCACCATATGCTTTTGAGTAAAAGGAAGCAAGTTGCAGAGTAATAAAAAAACTACAGTCTAAGTTATATTAAAAAATCTATTTATCTATGCAACACATATATGTGTGTATCTATATATGAAAACATTGTATATATATGAATACATTCTATACATACAGTAGTTTTTATATTTATAGAAGTTCTTGGAGGATACGCACAAACAATTCACAATAATATCCTTGAGAGGTGGTAGTGCTTAAAGTGGGGCCCTTAACTTAATTTCTAAATAATATTCACTGTAGCGTGGAACTGTACAAGTACACTTATTACTTTTATTTTTCAGTATATTAAACTAGAGAAGATAATAGGATGGCTAACAGTTAAAGAGTAAAAGGAAACATGTAATACATATTTAAAGTGGAGTAGGAAAAAAAATGAAATGAAATGAGAAAACAAGGCTAAAATCAAGGTTATTGCAGTAAATTTACATAGAGCCACAAAGTGATTATGTTATTGATTATTAATTAATAAATGATATTGATAACAAATAACAGTCATCGAGGACACATTATGTGGTAAGCACATTTTTATATGCTTCATGGGTAACACCCAACTTAGTTTTATAACTAGCCTATGAGGCAGGTACTATTCCTTCATTTCACGGAAAAGACCATGACGACACAGAGTGGTTAAATGATAAGGTTTATAATGAGCAGAGTCATTAGGTATTTAGTTTAACTATAAAATACAAGCAAATCCTGGATTTACTTGGTCTGGTGGAGCTACAGAGGTCTTGGAGTAGCTAAACTTCTTAATGCAAAATTCCTTAATCCTGCAGATTAAGAGCTACTTCTTTGAAGTCCAGAGAATATTAAAGAACAAGAAAAAGAGGCATCCTGACTGAGCTTCTGTGTGAATATCAAGACTTTACTTTTTCTTGTCTTTAACTAGACTGGAACTTCCAGCATGTGGCTCACCTAGCCAATAATCTGATCATGATCCTCTACCTGGTGGAGTCTGGAGTTTGACAAAGGCAGTGTTCTGAACTAAATTCCTGTGGTGAGCCTGCCTTCTACAGCAAGGAGGTTCCACACATCACGGCTCAGCATTTGGGAACTGGCCCTGCACAACAGGTAGCAGGCAATGGAAGAAAAAGATGAGTATAATTGTGGGAGCCTGTGCTAATTAATTGCATATTATTTACATTTATCTAACATGAGATACGATGGCATAAATTTTATGCTGAGCATTTAAAAGACAACTTTAACATTTGGTTTCTCATTTCTGAGAATAACCTAGAAGACTTATTTTAATCATACCGATTTTTTTTTTTTTAAAGAAGTTTATTTTTAGAGCTTTTCTCTACTTCCTCTGGTCTAATGTTTACTATCATGTTGATAGAGAGAAATCAGATCAGTGGAAGAAAATGACATTAATTAGTTAACTAGGCCAAGTTAACAATGAATTATTTCAGTGCGTACTTGTGATATCAAAAGTATATGGTATCTGTTGAAAAATAATTGTATTTCACTACATCTTGCCTATTAATAAAGTATCTTATAAAAGAGTGATATGTATTAGAGTTTGTAAGTAGTAAATGAAAAAATCATTATGATTTCCATTCTTTGTTAACCAGAAGAATTAAAAATTAAAAAAAAAATTTTTTTATTCTGTAGTAGATCCATGTCCTATATTTAACAAACGGAAGGAGAGCAGTTCTTCTAACACATAGATGGTTCAGTAATTTAAGGACCCAGCTAATATATGTGTATGTTTGTGGTGTGATTATTCTTATTAACATTACTACTAGCAGTATGAGAATTACTTCACAATATTTAGAAAGGAGGAAAATCTTACTGAAACAGGCCATTTTGAAAAACAGCACCTGCATTAGTTTCTCTTATGTAGTTGATATTCAATGTTGTTTTGTATACTAATCTGGCTGCTGTATTTGAATAACATTACTTCTAGGTTTGTCTGGCTGCTTATTTAATTAATCAGTATTAAATGAATTAATGGTAATAATATATATAGGCTTACCCTGGCATTGGTCCATGTCCAGCAAGACTGTAAACCTGACGAGGATTTAGTAGATATTGGAATTTTCTGTAAATTCTATAAAGATGAAAATATGGAAGGAAAAAATAAAATTTAGTGATATCTCCAAATTTTTATTCTAAATATGCACATGCATTTAGAACACTCTCTATCCTGCTTTTGAATATTATTTAGCTAATAAGATTTCAAATAAATATTTTAAAATATCAGTATACAATTAGTTAAATATCTTCTCTTAATAGATCCTTGGGAAATTTACAGATTATTGGGCCAATCTAACAGAGATGAAAGTTAGTTATCCCATATATAAAATGGGATTGGACACTGTATGCATGAAAGTAAAGACTGTGACTTCAGCTGCTTAATTATTTCACATAAACAATCATCTTGATGAGCTAGATCACAAAATTGCTAAACTATTTCTACAGGCACATATTAAACATTTCATTTTTTTTTCTGAAAGAACTCGATCTTTGCATAACAAATGCAACAGAAATGTTTCTAAGTACACACACATCCCATATCAGAATTCTGAGACAAAATATTAAAAGTGAAGGAATAAAAAAAAAAATAATAATAAAAAAAAAAAAAAAGTGAAGGAATATATTTAGTTTTTAAAATTAGTTTTTATATATACATGTGAAAATATTACTATATATCTTAACATATTCATATTATGTGTACTGAAACTCTCCAAATATCTACTTATATCCTTCCACTTTCTTGTGCAATACCCTCACATTCTAGATCTTGAATAATGATATCACCTACCGTCTCAAGAATGATCTTAGAGTCATTCTCAGTACTTCCTTTTCCCCAGCACCTGAAATCAAGGACAATCCTGTACCCTCTAACTGAGTAATGTCTATCATACCTGGTTATTCTCACTGCCTTACAAGTTCTCTCACCAGCTCTGTAAAAGTCTTGCCTATTCAGCCTTCTTCTGTACTTCTATTTAAGTACAGTCACGTTGTTTCCATGATGAAAAGTTCCTGCCAGTGGCAAGTTACTTATAAAATATTTTATTATATTTAAAATAGTTTATGTCTCGTCTTTCTCCTCCTTCCTCTTAAACTTCAACCTCGCTGAATATCTCCTGGTTCCCTACCAAAACACCACACCCCCTTCCACACATCTGTCTTTTTTCTTCCTTCACCTGGCAAACATCTACTTATATCAGAACCAACTCAAAAGCTAGACTTCAGAGTCTTCAGACAATCATTTCTTCCTCTGAACTTCCATAGCACTTTTATTTTAAACATTCCTAGCTTAGCTTTTGCCTTGGGGTTACTGTAGTAAATCTGTTTACGTGTCTGCCTCCCCGTATGACTGTGTCTTCTGTCTCATCCCCAGTTCCTAGTAGAGACTGGATTCCCTCAAGTGTTGCTGTCTGAATGATGTGTGAACATTTTCACACCTGTTGACTGGTATGGGAAACTATGTGTGAATATACAATTCTGTTACCTTTTTCTTCTTATCTAATACATCAAAGAAGAAAACCTACATATTTTGAAAGGAAAACCCTGAATAGAATTCTATTATTTGCGAAAGATGCTTCTTATGCATTCAGGAGAATTTATGACTGCATTAATAATAGATCTCCTTTAAACATATTTACAGTTCTTTTGACTTTGAATGGTCCCTGTTAGTGTATAAAGGACAAAGCATAAGTGGGTGTGCATATAGGAGCACTCAAATATCCTCCCTCCCCCCCATTAAATTTAATTTACTGATGACTTCAGTGTATCTATCTGTAGATATATATTTTTTAATTTAAAGAAAATTATTTTTATGTACTGGGAGAAGAGGGAGGCAGATATTCAATTAAGGGTCATTCTACATGATTAACTTTATCTTAATTTGAGGGGAATGTTTCCATTTGAAATATATTTTTTTTCACTTGATACTTCATTTGTTTCTAATTTCCAACATGAATTTAAGTCTCATCTAATGCTTTGTGAAGAGTTTACTTCTTTTTCAAGATATCCATAATATATACAACTAACAAACTGTGAGTAGGAAAGGAGAAAATAATTTTAGCATCATTATTTAATTATTATTTTATATACCTAAAAGTGAGGCAACTATTCTCTTTAATAAAGCATTGTAAATATTTTATATTATTAAGTCACTAGTTATTTAAAATAACTCATCTTGTTTAGCAGAGTTAAAAGTATAACTATACGGTGATAAAAGGGAAAACTTTTTAAGCAGAAATACTATTTTGTTGAATGGAAAATGACCATTCTTCATTTAATTGAAATGAAGCTGGAAAGTTAAATGGTAGGAAAGGAAATTACTTTTCAAAATTCCTTTATTCATGGAAACATTTCAATTTCATTATTTGGTGAAATCACAATGTAAATTTCTATTTTATTATCATAGCGTCTGTGTGAGTGCTTTTATCTGATTGCTCATTGTTTGGCTGGAATTAGTAAAGAGTTCTAGAAATTATTAAGACAGGTACAACTGCATTTCTGTTTCTGACACTCCTTCTTAGAAGGACATAAGATTTACTCTTCAATGTGGTGACTTTCAGATTTTTATTAAATATTATGATTTAATAGTTAATTTTACAAAAAGGAAAATTTTTTGTTGTCCACATGAATACTGAGATACCTGATAATGCAGCTCATTATTATTCTGATTAAATATACTGTGCTTCTCCAGGATATATGGCATCATGTTCTCCAAATGAACATGCAGAAAATCATTATAATATATTTTGTCTAGAAGCTGGATATAAATTCTGTTTCTAACTACTGGGTCATCATTTACCTGAAGTCACCTTGTTGACCATTTAGAGAACCATTTTTATTCAACAGTATTTATGGAGCCATGTTGTATGCAAAGCTCTTTGTTAATGGCTAGGGGTGACAGGCAGGGTAGAGAGAATTCAGACACCTGAGATATGATAATAAAAATATTTACAAAAGGCCATTATTATATTAAAATTTCAACTGTAAAAACAAGGAGAGCATACTAATATACATTGTTATATAGAGATGATAGCACCACTTATTTCACATTAAAATTAGTGAAACATGAGGGATAATATTTTTAGATGTTTTTATACTATAAATTTAGTTTATCTTTTTACAGATATATAACATAGTAAATAAATGTGATTTTTAAAAACATACCGTTCTCCTTGCTTCCCACCACTTTTGGGGTTCACAAAAACTAAAAGTGGATGAGTACCAGGAACAGGAGTGATCTAGAAGAAAAGTTGAATATGTGGACAAATTATTTATATTAGATATAAAAAGAACCCCCTGTTATTTCTAAGTCATGAAATGCCAATTAGCAAATTCAAGAATATGGTTCTTTTGTTCTGTAATGTGGAGAGATAGAGGATAGATAACAGATCTAATTAGCAACATAATTAAATCCTGTGCTTTGACTCCATATATATCAAAATAAATACCCACTCCACTAAGAGAGGTGATTTTCTAGCTAGGAATAGGGCAGAGGGGAAGGCAGCTATGAAAAGGGAATAACCTCTCAATAGCTATGAGATGAAAACAATAGGTACAATTCGTGGGATCGTGAGTAAACCATCCAGAATAGAGCAGATTATGGTGGTAAAAAAGATTAGAAAAGAAAGGGATCAAAGTATAAGTGAGCCCTACTCTTATAGACAATCCCTACTTTAGAGTTTTATAGCACATTTGGAATGCATCTTCCCAACCACTTGTGAACTAGAATCTAAATAAGATGGTTTGAGGTCACTTTCGGTCAGAGTCCCCATCTATACAATGTTTCCTCCATGCTTTCTTTTCCTGCTTGAGAAGAGATGCCAGTTAATCCAGTCTATTTGCTAAACAGGAATCCATTAAATTGATTGTGTCCCTATATGCCATGCCCTGCTTTCATCACTATATATTCTCGATTTAACCAAAAAAAGTGCTGTCCTGGTGGAGCTTATATTCTGGTGGAGAAACAGACAAGAAACAAACAAATAGGGACTTCCCTAGTAGTCCAGTGATTAAGAATCCACCTTCCAATGCAGGGGACACGGGTTCAATCCCTGGTCAGGGAACTATGATCCCACATGCCGCAGGGAAGCCCACGCGCCACAACTAGAGAGAAGCCCGTGCTGCAGGGAAAGACCCCACATGCTGCAGCGAAGATCCCACGTGCTGCAACTAAAACCTGATGCAGCCAAATAAATAAATATTTTTTAAAAAGAGAAACAAACAAATAAATATACATTTAGTAGTGAAAAGTATCACCAGAAATAAAGCAGGTAAGGTGCTAGCACTTCATCGGTCGGGGGCAGAAATTGTTTTTGATAGAGTGGCAAAGGAGAACACTTGTATTTTACTTGAATTCAATGTTAAGAGGTAAGCTGTTTTAAATAAGAGTATTCCTATTCAGTGTATACCTATGTAACTCCCATCTAAACACAGTTTGATAAAACAATATTTTAATAACAAAAATATGCAACCAATGCAGTCCTCTAAATACTAAGTTGAAAAGTTTTAGATCAATTTACTTTTTGAAAGTAGAGTCAAAGTGTCCTTCATTGCTCTGGTATTTTTCCCTTAGAAGTACCTGAAATATTTAATGAGAAGACTAAAAACAACCATTTCACCATATCATGTTCTTCCTTTTGTTTAAACAATATAAGTTAAAATACCTTACCAACATATTTTCCTCCAATTCTTGTGAAATGCCATTTTTCTAATGAGTATAGGCACTGGGAAATTGTTGAAATCTTCACACTATATGAGAAGGTTGAGTAAAATATTCTCAATTCTTATACTCTTACCTACCTTGTTCCCATTACAATCTATTCTTTCTGACTCTGTTTTACTTCCTCTTGTAAAGAGGACACATGGGTTTTGTGCCTGATTTGTCTCTCATTCAGTTGGGAGATGAGATGGATGAGCTGGATCTGTAGTAACTTCTCAGCTCTTCTCCCCAGAACTCCATGTGCTCAATCAGTTACTGGATAGAAAGTACCTACTAGCTTAAGACATTGTGCTATAAACTTGCAATGTGACTTCCCCCTCCCCCCATTAAAAGAAACACCAAAACACACCTCTGACTACCAGTATTCAGTTTCCTTTACTTCTCATTCTATTACAAAATCAGAGAGAACTCCTAAAGTTTTCACATGCAAAAAGTAACACTAACAAATGTGGATTTTAGTTGATTTTTGCATTTAATCTGAATTGTTATTCCTTATTTTTAAAGAGAGGTGCGATTCTCAAGGTAAATAAAATATTTTAGCAAAACATAACATCTGAATCCAAATACTAATTAGGATGATCATCCCAAAATTCAATACTCAGCTTACCATTACATGAGATTACATTAAGTTCATTTGGGCAAATTTTCATATTCATTTGAAAATATATTTTGGAGTAACTTTCAGAAATATTTATTAATTGAAATGTTTAAAGGCATAATTATGATTTATCAAATAAAGGACAGTACCACGCTATAGAAAATTGTGTTCTGAGGAAACACTATTACAAACAAATAAAGATCCCACTAGACTATATTATAGTCTGTAGAGGACCTGAAAATATAAAAACCTAGATGTCATTTTTAGGGCTGAGTAGATGGATAATTAGATCAAATGGATTAGAAAAATAGGAGAGAATCTAGATAAAGAATTTAGGATAACGATGATACTCTACAAGTGATAAAAGTCAAGAACCCAAAATGGAAGTACAGGAAATAATAAAATCAAATTAGCAAACTTTTCCTCACTTATCCCCTTAACATAAATTATGCTTGTAAAATAAGACTGTATAAAAATTAAAAATTGGAAACTTTAGATATTTATTTGTAAGTTATCAGGGACTGTGGAATAGTGCCCCTTTGACAATGATTCTAACAGATAAAACACCTGACCTAATGTAGCCTCCATTTAAGGAGTAGTATGTGATTCAATATCAAAACCACTAAAACTCTGGTGTTAGGGGATCATTTAATGGTGGTATTTATACAAGAAATGTCAAGGTTTCAGGCAAATCGGCATCTTTTTCAATGCTCATTCAAAAAGCTTTTAAATTCTGCTAAACTTTGCTACTATAAAAAGAAGGTCAATCTAGCAGAGTAAATTTAGGTGCCAGGAGACCAAAGGCAGCATTTTTTAGATTTGAGAGCCAAAGACCTACAGTACTGCATAGCCATTTTCAAATCTACAAGTTAAAAATAAACAACTTCTGTGTTCACTAATAGTCCTGAAATAAGAAGCAGCATCTTAGTGGTAGAGACTGCAATTTGTCACTTAATTCTCATATTCCTCTTCATCCTTAGTAAAAGAACCCTAAGTTTTAGGATTGTCTACATATGAGTACATTCTCTTATGTAAACATAGCAGGACCACCAAAATAGAGAACTTAACACGATTCTGGACTAGCTTCTTTTGTCATAAAAGCCATTATTGAGACAACTGGTGAAACCTGAATGGGATCTAAGGATTAGATAGCACTAATGTGTCAATTTTATATTCAAGTTCACTAATTCTCTTTTGAACTGTCTAATATAGTCTTTAACAGGACAAATTTTGTTTTTTTACTTTCATACAATAATTCTGAAATAAGATGTAAAACTCAGTTATTTTGGAAAGTGATGTACTGTCATCCTAAAATGTCATATGCATTTTGTTAGAGATTTTAGTGGGACGGGAAGCAGTTAGACAAAAATACAAGTATTTTTAAAATTCTGTTAGCCTAAAACTATTTGATCTTGGAAGTAAATATTTTTATAGCACTTGAAGTAATTTCAAGTGGAACAGTATATAAAACAGATGAAAAGCAAATTACTATGTCTGAAGTGTGAAAGAACCCTGAACCTGTTCTCAGCTTCCCATCACCCCACTCTTGTGCTTGAGGCATCTCTACAGAGTCCTGGGCTTCTCAAAACAGTTTTTAAAAAAAAAAACATCGGGATAGGGTAATACAGTATAACAAAGAAAATACTGACAGTGGGAGAAAGTGTTCAGGAATATTTTACAGCATGTGTGGTACTTGAAATCTTGCAGAATGGTTATAAATTAGGTGTGAAGGACACTGCAATAGCAAACAGAATGGATTCTCCTCTATAAAGAATAGAGCTAATCACGTGAGACTGTATTTACTCACATAAAGGGGCAGTTTCAATCATATAGAGTAAACATTGAAGAATAGGACTTTAGGGTCAGACTGGTTTGGGATCCCAGTTCAACCATTCGTTTCTACAGATACGCTCTCCCTTAGTGCCATCAATACGCCTTTCACTCCCAAATTCATATCCGTCCTCACCCCTGAATTCTAGATTCACATATCTGTCTGCCTGCTTGACATTTCCATTTGGATATGTAACAGCATCAGAAATTTTGCTCCAAACTTTATTCATCCAGACCCTTTTCCATCTCAGTCAATGGCAACTTCATCATTTCAGTTCCACGGGCCAAAGTTCTTGGAGATGTCCCTACTCTTCACTTCTTAATGAGGCCTAATCCCACTATCTGACTTAAAATTATAGACAACTCCAACTCTCAGCCCTGACACATCTTATCTTATTCAGTTCCATTTTTTTCATTCCATTTATAACCTAGCACATTATATGTATGGAGACATGGACTCATTTTAGAGGTTGTTATATACTCAAAGTACAGAATAGTAATTCTGGACTGAGAGAGGGAGTTAAAATGACAGTGAAGAGCTGATTATAAGAATCAACAGGCCTGAGGATTCCAACTGGGCATACACACACACACATATCATCAAAGAAAAGAAGTTAATTTTATACACACTCTATATATTTCTGTATAGTGCGTATATGTATGTTTACAGTATTGGGAACTATAAGAATGAGATATTACAAATAATAAAGACAGTAGGGATAGAGAAAAGCAGTTGTGGTGGGGAAAACACTAGTTCAGTTTTAGATATTTCAGTATAAAGGTTCCCCTTTTTATCTTTTGCTAAGAGTATTACAAACTAGACTTTTTGGTTTGCAAGTGATGCTTATGCTTGGAAACTTTTTTCAAAGAATAATTAGGGACAAGGTAACGTCGGCTTAATAGAGTTTAAACAACAGTTCTGTTTTTTTACTTATTTGTTCACATGTGGATAACCATCTGTATTTTCACATCTATTGCACATTAAGGAATTGTAGTTTCAATTACATTTGATCATATGTATTAAGTGTAAACCTATGGTATGAGCGATGACAAAGACGGAGTACCTAACCACCTCTATTTGAAGTCCCCTAGGACTCGGGTTAATTAATGAGACTCATCCTAAGGTTATACATGATCTATTACTTCCTCTAATTAGAAATAATAATCCTGATCATTATGCTGGTTAGCTGGAAAGAAGTAAGATGAATGTGCTTAACTATGATTAATAGTCTTTAAGTAGTGTAGATCTCTTCTGTCACTGAGTTATATGCAAACTGGGCTGCAACTCAATGCTTTTTTATGATATATATAATTTTTAAAACTTGCAGAAAAAATTAATTTTCTGTAAGATCTTTTTACCTTTTATGATAATGAATAAGCATTTTATTATTTTAAAATTGATCACCACAACAAAAATTACTTATTTTTCCATTTTGTATGAAATGGCTATCCAATAATTTTATTCTCTTACCTTTTAAATATTTTCTCCCAAATTATGTGAATACCTATGTGCATCATATTTTAGTCCATTCTGCTGAGGTGAAACAGACCACTGCATGTGTTATATACCAATTTTTTTAAATTTAAAAATGTTAATGATGATGATTACAGTATACTTACTTACTGCTGTTTTATAAGGGCTGACGTCTTCCCTTTGCTAACTGACAACTTTATCTGACACTTTTATATGTCAAAGAAAGCTATGAAAAGTTATTATCTGGTTAGAGAAATGAAACACATCCACAGAGAAAGTTAATCACCTATTGTTTTTGATGTGACTAATTTAGTTGTAACAAGATTGAAAATTTTGGATCCCTTTTGAATAAAAAAGAAAACACAACTTACCTTGCTATGTCAGTTTAAAGTCTTTAGAACACTCTGCATGCAACATTTAATTTTGGTTCTGATGTCTGAGTAAAGTCAGATGTAACTATACAAATCTTAGGAAACTGAGACTAAAGCAGTTATAATTCTAGTGCATTCATGCTTTTTATTTCAAACTTTGCAACAATGTAATAGTACATGGAAGAGCAAGGTGGTCAGAAATTTAGCATTTCTAGACCTGTTAAAATTTGTTAACCAAGGAGACAGGGATCTTAGGAGTAAAACACGCAAACTCTGAGTCAGATGGTCCTCATTCATACCTCACTAACTGTGAGGCCTTAGGAATAATTTGACTTCAGAACGTCAATATGCTCATTTTTAAAGTGGTAATAATAATATTTATCATGTGTTGGAGAGTTAAGAATTCATAATTATCTCATATGTTCATTGAGAGGTGTCACTTAATACACATAAAATATTATCACAGTGCCTAGCATATACTGTTTAACAAATGATGCGTGTTTCCCTTCCATGTTGAGAAGTATGTGTCGAGCCATATGTAAAATATACCTGAATTTTAAAATTAGGTTTCCCTTTTGTTATTTTCATTGCAGGAACCCAGAGCGACTAAAGATTTAAACTAATCGATATTGTCAATTGACTTATTAAAACTACAAACGTTGATTATTTTCCACTAAAAATTTCACAGGATCACTTAACAAACTAAAAGCTTTTGCTATCAAAATTATGAATAGATTTCATATTTGGGGCTTTCAATGAGATTGCTTAACACCCAAGTATGCCTTTCAAGAGGTGTGGACGCTGATTTTCTCTTTCGATAATTAACTTCTATACTCTCTAACCAATGTAAAAAAATTTATTGTTCCAAATTTCCTCTTTCTACATTTGAGTTTAATAATTAATGAATAATATTCTATTCACAATGTGTTTTATTACATCAAAACAAAGCAGTAACCTGGTTATTAATATTTAAGCAATAATTATTAAATTTTCAATGAGATATTCAAAACAATGAAGAAGCAAGCATTTAGGCAACTACTGTGTGCTCTCAACTGTGCTTGTAAATTAAGAAATATAAAAGACATAATAACCCACAGAATCACAGACACAATAATAAATGAAAAAAAGATATAAAATCATGTATACTGAACACAAGTATGTGACATAATATATCTTTGTGTGGTAAGAAGTTGGTAAATTTTCTTGGAGAACATGAAACTTGAAGCATATTCGTAAGGAAAGGAATTAAAAATTGGAAGAGAGAAACGTATAGGTAGGAAAACAAAACAAAACAAAAGAACTTAATCCATAGATTAAGCCAAATTCTTTGATTGTGTTCATGTTAGTGAGAAACAGAGGCAAATAATTACAATAGATTCAATCTGTAGGATGTCTTAAAATACAGATGGAAAGAAATGTTACTTTTGATGTCAGAGACCCTAGGGGTAATTTAGAGGTTTTTAAAGTACTCAAAACATGATTTTGAGCTACCTGTGTTAACTTAAACTAGAAATATACATGGAGTTTCAACTTCAACTTAAAATATTGGAAAATATGGATAAATTATAATAGATTTTTTTTAATAAACTTTCTTTTTAAAAAAATTAATTTATTTATGGCTGTGTTGGGTCTTCGTTGCTGTGCGCGGGCTTTCTCTAGCTGTGGTGAGCGGGGGCTACTCTTCGTTGTGGAGCATGGGCTCTAGGCGTGTGGGCTTCAGTAGTTGTGGCACTCGGGCTCAGTAGTTGTGGCTCGTGGGCTCTAGAGCGCAGGCTCAATAGTTGTGGCACGTGGGCTTAGTTGCTCCGAGGCATGTGCGATCTTCCCGGACCAGGGCTCGAACCCATGTCCCCTGCATTGGCAGGCGGATTCTTAACCACTGTGTCACCAGGGAAGCCCAGATTCTTTATTTTTATTATTGATTTAGAAAAAAATTCCACACAAGTAGAGTTGATTTTATTATTTTCTGAAGACATTTTGTGAGTCAAAATCACTTCCAAATAGATATAATAATATGTACGGAGAACGTATACTTGGAAATAAATAATGCATATGTATATAATAAAGGTGTATATTTAGTAATAATTTGCAAAAACTTCAGATTGACACAAGATCTCTTACCAAGTTGAGTTTAAATGGAGATAACATAAATGATTAATCCAATCAGAATGTCACTCTGTCAATCAACTATAAAATTGACATCTTGATAAATTAATAAAAATGTTTCTGAAATTGTCAACTGAACAAATTTGCACATTAAATAAACATGTTGATAGCTGGACATATGCCCTTCTAAGAGCATGGAAGTAACAAATATGAAAGCTACAAACATTTGGATTAAAAAAATCATACCTGTAGGCCTTGTCCATCCATAGTAACGGAGTTGGCTCTTTGCATTTTGTTCTTGTCAATCACTTTGTTTGGCTGCTGGGAACCACCCTTTTCCTTTTTCACTGTTGCTTGTCTTTCCTGTAAGGAAAAAATCTTTTATAAAAATACTGAATTGTTTCACTACAAAGGGCAACATAGAGAAGAATTTCATGGCTACAAACTTGGGCCCAGGTTCCAAATTTGGGGTTCCTAGTGAATAATATGAAAGCTAATGTTTTCTACTGGCTCAAAATATATGATAGATGTATGATCAAAATATCAGTTAAAGAAAGGATGTGAAAGAAAACCAAACTGTATTATCCCTAGGTACCCAATTATGACTATGTTAAAAGTTATTAAAGAACACTAAAGCTAATCATTTTCATAAACAATGGTGCAGATAATAATACAGGATTGTAATGTAAAGGATTTGGTACTGAGCACTGAAAATAATGCTTAAAAATACATGCAATATTGAAAATGAATACATGATGGACCCTTAAGCTACTATTGATTATCAAGAATGGCACATAACTTAAAACACACATTCCATCCCAGCTAATTGCTACGCTCACCATAATAGAAAAATTTTTTATAGTGGTCTTCTTCCTGTTTCTATTTCCTCTCTTTTCACTCTTTTCAACACAACCCAATAAACTTTTATCACCATTAATCCACTAAATCAGCTTTTATTAAAATCACCAATGACCTGCTCATTTGCGCCTCACCTGTTGGTCAGTCATCATCTTCTCAATTTTTAAGCAGCGTTTGACAGAATTGACATCTACCCTCTAGAAAACATGCCTCAGCTGGGTTCTGGGACACTTCTTTCTCTTAGCTCTCCTCTTACTTGACTAACTGCTCCCTCATAGTCTTTTTTGTTGATTTCTCCTCCAGCTTTATAATCTGTAACGTTTAACACTTGGCCTCTCCCTTGGACCGCTCATCTCCATAATCTATACTCACTCCCTAGGTAACTTCATTTAAAACCAAGGCTTTCAATTTCACTTTGATAATGAAGACTTGCCTACCCACCTTAAAAATAAATCCCAAACTAGACGATTATTCACCACATCCATCATTACATGGTTTAAGCACCCGTCATCTTATTTGCCTTAATTATCGTAGCCATCACCTTAATGGACCAAACAGCTTCCATCTTTTGTCTCCCTACAGTCAATTTTCTACATAACAGCTACACTTATCCCTTTTTACTCCACTCCAGCTACAACTACCTCACCTTTGTTTCTTGATCACAACATTTGTGCTCTTAACACAAAGATCTTGCAACCACTCTGAACTCTGCTGGACTGTTCTTCTTGCTCCTGGTCAAATGTTACACAGGTTACTCTATTCCTCTCTGTGTGTGTGTGTGTGTGTGTGTGTGTGTACTGTTTCACATCAGATCCCAGATCAGTGCCTGATAAAATCACCATAAATGAATGTGGAAATAAATTAATCTTAACACTAAAAAATCAAAAATGTTAAAGTGCCTGAAATATTGTGTTGAGAAGGACTCCTGGGGCATGTCTACGTTTGTTGTGAAAAATTGTCCTGATCAATTAGCAATGTCTGCCATGTGTGCTTAAAAGTTTGAGTGCCACCTATTTCCTATCACTTATTCATATATATATACATTTCTGTTCCTATATTTACATGTATCTTGTCGATTACTTTTCAATTACTGTAATTTAGGAAAATATTTTTAAGTGGAAATATTTGAAAAGTAAAGCTCTTTTAAAATATATTAGGGCCAGATGGAACAGAAAACGTCTCAGACCAAAATAAATGCTAATCAGTATAGTCCTTTTATAGTCCTTGCAATTTCATGGTGCAAAAATACTGAATATATTTTTTGTGTGGCTGAAAATGGATGGTGTAATAGGATTCCTGAAATTCAAATTCTTTGGAAAATGATGTACTTTCATATAAGCATAATTTCTGGCAAAAATATTGATATTTTAAAAAATAGATCATTGTTTCTAAGCTTGCAAATAACATTTTGTCCATAGATAGTTAAGGGTATAATGCATAAATGAGTGAATTATAGGATGAGGTTTGGAATCAGACAACCCAAGTAGAATCCCATCTCTGCTACTTAAATACTATGTAGACTTAGAGAACGTACTCTTATTCAAAATGGAGTTAGTAATACCTATTTCTCAAAGTTGTGTATGGCTTGACAGAAAATGTATAAAGTCTAATATTGTGCCTATATTAGTGTATGTGCTCAATAAATGAAAGTTATTGTGAATTATGTAAAATAGGTATGGTTCTCCCGTTAGGGTGATCATTAATGTCACCATTATGCAGAATGTTTGTTATATTTCCAAATACATATATATGAAAAAATCCACTAGCTACAACAAGCATATGTTTAAATAAGTAAAGCTCAATGTTTATATTAGAAAATCCATAGCAGCTTGTGCTGAGTGCAAGCATGTGACACTGTTGGTGGGTATGGGAATAATTTTTTTCTGGGTTCTAGCATGCAGGTAAATAAAAGAAAACATGGGAACAATGTTCTATAAAAATCTACATTTTTTATAGAAAGAAAAATTTTATAGAAAATTTTATAGAAAAATCTACAATCTATAACTATAGAAAGTTATAACTTAGCTTATATGTCTTATATTCTGCCATGTAATCCGACAATTGTTATTTAGTATTTAATTCCTAAATGCTTAGGTTATAAGAACTAAATAAAATTTAAGTTCTTAGGTTATAAGAACTCAAATAAAATTTTAGTCACATTGGAACTTGGTATTTTTGACCAGACTATTTATAAATGTAATTCTGGAAATTTAAGACATGTAAGTATATGTCTGTAAAGAGTTACCAAATTATCTATTAATATTATTTTATTCTTAGCTGTGCAGATGGCTAGGGAGAATCCTGTGTGGTGAGAATCTCCAGCTAGCAGATAGCACTTGATTAAGTGGTTTCATGTCTCTCCAGGGAGTCATCCCTCTGAGTAAATTGTGGATTAAACTAAAGTAATGCTTTCTAGTAGCAATTGTGAAATATAAAAAGAAATTTTAAAACTCTAAATTGTGTTTTTAATTGATAAGATTTTCTTTTTGAAATCTAGACTCATAAGAGGTATATACCAAGTTAATAAAAAAAATCTTCAGTCTATCTATTGGCAGGTGAATTTTATTATATAATCTGGATAATACTAAAACTTACATTTGTTTAAACACACACACACACACACACACACACACACACACAATCAAGAAAAGCAAGTGGTTTCTTTGTTTGAGGGAAATATGCTTAGTGGGTAGAATTTGTGGAATTAATCAAGGCTGACAATTTAAAAACAGGAGAGACTCATAATCATTTAATTTTTCCCATGGTTTTCTTTTTATTATACTCATTTGTTTTATGTTTATTTCCAAATTGTATGGAAGTCTCTCTGAGCTATTCACTATTTTACTTAAGCAGCATAAGCTAAAAGGAGGGTAGTTGGATACTTTTTCCTATTTCCACTAAGAAAATCTTTACTTCTTTCCTATTTTATATGAGGGACAGGAAGGGTGAAGCAATTGCATCTTTGAAAAATCTGATGTTCACAAAAATTTCACTGGCCTCTTCTGGGGGTTAATTCACCCTGACTGACTGAGTTCTATGATGATATTTAAGAAAGTTACTTCCTATGTTGAAGTTATTGAAAAGTTTCAGGAAGAGCTCACCAGCATTATTTTGCACCTTTATTCAGGATAAAATTGATCTCTGATAATAGGGGGCAGTGCTTATCACTTCACCATCAGTTCTTTTCTCTAAGTTTTTGGGCTCTAAATCACAAAATAAATTACTTTGTTATAATTAAGGCAAATTTTCTTCTGCTAGATAAATTATCCCAAATATAAAGAGTTGGAAAATGATTGCTTTAATCAATAGAAATTATTCAAACACTGAAAAGGGTTACTCTAACAAAAAAATCATGAAAGAATATAGAACATATAACAACAAAATATAAAATACAGTTATTGATATTTCAGCATTTTCAAATATCAACCATTTGTGTTTGCTATGCAGACATTTAAAATACAGAATTCAATGTTTTGTGATCCTTAGACTCTACAGGTAGCACAACAGATCTTAACTGGGGAATATATTGTATTAGAATTCCAAAAGAATAATCATCATAATGAACAGAGAAGAAAAGCTGAAAGGCCATTCACAGAAAACAGAAAGATGAAATAAATGAAATAAAAAGATGTCACTTTAAATATGTGCTCTAAAAAAAGTCTTTTTCTATATCATGCTGATTCTCAGAAGTAGAGTATTTGTAAGTTGTTGAAAAGTGCTTTCACAAAAGGCATGCTTACCACGATACTTAAGCCTGCTGTTATCGATCACTCACAAACGACAAGCAGCAAGTCATGATTACCTCAAGCACAGGGTTTTCTTCTTTTTGTCCAACCTCAGCATGAGAGACGGGCAGCAGCAAAGCACCTCTATTGGTACAAAGCCACAAAGGGTGGGGGCAGGCAGTGCTTGGCTGCCAAGAGCATCCTTTACTGGAACCCTGGAACTTGCTTTTTCTGCTACTGCACCGCTTGCCCGAATGGAGACTTAGCCCATTCAGCCACTGGATCTAGGCCCCAAGAATTTCCCAGGAACCCTAGAATTTTAACCTGAGGAACACATGGATATTCACGATATAAAAGATCTTCCTGAAGCAGGAGTGTTACCATGTTCATCTGGGCTTATACAAGTTACGAGCTCCAAGAAACCAACTTAGTGACAGCTGCACCTTTAATTATCGTAACCTTATTATGGGATTCGAACATTTTCCCGCTGAGAAACATTAATTCATTTCAAAAATGGCAAAGGCTCTAAATCTACTAGAAATCCTTAGAAGTTGCAGCGAAACATGGCTGAGTAGCAAAGTAGTCTTGATTTTTAGAAATACTTTTATAGAGTTTTAAACATAACTATAATAAATGATATAAAGATTTCCATTTCTTTTTAATCAGTTAAATAAGTACTTATTCAAAAACAAAAACAAAAATTACTTTGGGCAGAGACAAAAATATGGGCTTGGAGGCTGAATTCTAGCTTTGTCTCTGTAAAGACTTGGGCATGTTATTTACTATCTCTAAGCCATCATTTAATTAATCTATAAAATGGGAGGGTTCATGTGATGACAAATTGAGAAAATGTCAATGAAGGTACCAGAATAAATTAGGCACTCAGGAAATGGCAGTAATTTTTAAAATATAAAAGAAATTGGTATATTTTATCATTAAGTTTAACACAGGTACACTGCTTGGATTATAGTAAAGATAGGTGTTGTGAAGAAGTACTTTATTTACTTTATAGTATTTTATTTGTTTGTCCACTATGTCACCATAACTTGGGATAACTGTTGTGATAATCTGAGTCTTTTGTAGGAGGATAGAAGACAACAAACTAGACAGAGTCAATCCTAGTCTTAAAGTACTTGCAGGTGCTACTCACCAACTCAGCCTGAAGGTATAATTTATATCTTGATCCACAGCCCTGGTTTTCATACATCATGCATGATGTGCATATTCTCTCCTAGGATAATTTCATACTGAGTGTGAACCACTTACAAGATTTCTGTTCAAGAAATCCTGATTGGAAGAAATGAAATTTAGGAATGGGAAGGTCCATGTCAAAATCATTTATTTGGGCTGTGTTTACTAGCATATGGTTGGGCCACTATAAAATTACGTGTGAGTGTATGGACCTCAACCTTACTCACACTCCATTCCCTTTGTAAACCATAATAATTGATGGCCACAATAAGCCGAAGCTTAAAAGCCAAGAGGCATCCCTCTTGTATATTCATACTCATCATCTCTTTCTGCCAGTTGAGTTAAATGCTTAACCTAGTGATTTCTATGTAGTCCCCAATCTGTTTATGCAAGTTCTAAGTAGAATTTACTTTATTATTGGTACTGTGTAATTTAATTAGCACTCAAACTACTGAGTTTTAAATGTAAAATAAGTTGTTTCCATGAAAAATTACTTGCATCCTTTGGAAAGGCACAATAAAACAAGATGTGTGTGTGTGTGTGTGTGTGTGTGTGTGTGTGTGTGTGTGTGTGTGTGTGTGTGTGTGTGTGTGTGTGTGTGTAGGAAGAGCAGTCAAGTTGGGCTGGACACATGACACATGACTAAAAGATTTGAGAATTAATAACAGAAACTGAGAGATATTTTTTTACATTCAAATTGCTTTGCAGATGCCTGTGAGTTTTTCTTATACTTTAAAACAACTGAAAGTAATTGAAAGCAATTACTTTCATTAATAAACAAATATCTTTTCACAAAATAAGGAATGCTTTTGTTATACTTTAAAACAATTGATAATTGAAACTTATCAAGGGTGTTAAGGCTGTGCTATATGCAAGAAAGGGTATAGCCATTTCCAAATAATAGATGTATCCACATAGAAAAGCCCTTGATCCTATGTGAAAAGTTTAGCCAATGAACATACATTTACATATTTTAAGTAAAATGTTTAAGGTATATACACATTTTTCTATAAGTTCCCCCACATACACTTTAACCACATTTTCAATTAACCAAAAAGCAATTGTTCTTGATGGTGGTATATAAGGCTTCTTGCGTGTGTGTGTGTGTGTGTGTATTCACACAGTCAGCCATGTATATATCTATACATGTGCTTAAAGAAATTTTTGGAACAACATAGTTGAAAAAAGCTTATATAATGATTTCGGACATGGTAGAAAGTTTAAGTTAATGTAAACCAATACAGCTTGCCAAAACAAAACAAAACAAACAAACAAATAACAGTATAGGAAGACTTTTAAAAACTTTATAGCAGACAAAAAAAAGGTTTTTTTGATAAATAAAAAAAGCATGTTTTGAAAACAGCAGTTTTGTTCTATTTATTCAATCTATAATAATACAAATTATTTAACTAAATATGGGAGACATTTTGAGATTAACAAGTCTAAAGAGAAAACTTTAACTCTCTCAGTTAATCATTTGATGAGCTATGATAGGGGCAAAAATAAACTCAAGGATCTTAACATATAAAGTTAATTCTCTGACACTTAAATAATTAGCCTAAATAATAAACTTTCCTAATACCTTTGTCATCTGAGTGTGTAATTTAACATGTCTACTTTATAATAATTATGATAATAATGGTATCAACTGACTTAAAGAATATAAAAACAGTTTAATATCTCTCTTAGAGTAGAAACATTATATTTCAAGCATAGCTCCTAGTATATTTGTAAGTATATCTATGGTTACAAAATGAAATTTTAAAAAATTTTAATGAGGCAGTCTACACTGATTAGGAAACGTTTTAGGGGGAAGGAAGAGAGGTTATTACATTTTTGTGCAATTATGCTATCCTCTAAATAAATCATACTCATATAGTATTCTGATATTATGAGTAATATTTTCTAAGCAAGCAGATTCAAATTATAACTTCAAGCGAAACAATACCATCTGAGGATATCCTTTAGAGATAACAGCAACTGAATGGGATATTGTCACAGAACAATGTGGAGGCTTTGCTTCATTAATTAAAAGGTAAAGTTAACACTTTACTGAAAATAAATGTTGCGGCAATGCCTACATTTATTTTCAAAATCAAAGTCATTTACTTTGTGACTATATTTTATTTTTTTTATTTTATATATTCCAATGACTTTCTATGCAATGTCATATGCTAAGGGATTAATGTAGATGTACTCTTTTAAAAGTGATGAGGACTTCAAAGTGAGCAAGAGTTTCTCGATTTACTATCATGGAAAGCTACATTTTAATGGCTTAGAGGAGTGAACTGTTTGGGTTTTCTGCAAGGTTTAAATGTGACAAAGAGGAATAATGCTATTCTTATACACTGGTCAAAACTCTGCAAAGTAACCTTTATTTTTTCCTGCATACTTTGTGCCATTTAACTTCTTGTTTCCCTAATGCTTGTCACAAATGTTGATTATAAAGGCTGCAAGTCTATCCCATCATGAAAATACAAAGATCCCAATTCCAAATATCAAAATATGAGAAAAAATAAAGCATACAAATTAATATTAGTATGTCACTGATACAGCCCAAAATGTTCTTTATAACAATACAAGATATATAAATGACCTATAATTGCAAGTGTGAAAACCTTTGCTTACGCACCTCAGGGACTGAAACTCCTGAAGTGGGCAGAGTCTGCTGAAAAAAGAGAAGTTCATATTAAAGCTGAAAAAAAAAAAAGTCAAACTGAAAACAAGTACCAGTGAAGGTTCTTATATCACTACACATGTATGAAATAAATGAATACATTACAAATACATTTCCTTGTCATAATTTTTCTGCTTACTTTCATTAATAAACCAAAATCCTTTCATGAAATAAGGAACACTCTAATGCAGAGGGGATTAGACTGTAGAATTACTTTTCCAAAATACAATTTCATATACTTAAAGTAGACTAATCTTTGGCCAGCTTCACAGACCTCTCTACAATAATACTGATGTATTACATTCGTATTTTGGAATGAGAACTCATCTCCAAGTTCCATTATCCTTCATAAACCATTCTTACTAATTTTTTAAGTTGCCCATTTACACAGCCCACCATTTCACTTTCTAGTCCAACTTTCAATCTTTTCTACAAATACTCAGTGTCTTTTGATGTAGACATAGCTTATGGTGCTGATTTTATTTTGTGATATTCTGGAAATAAAAAATATATATTCCATTAATAGCAGTAAAAAATAAAAAGATAATTAAATAAGTAGCAAAATTTTACTTGAGAGTAATTATTAAAAGATTAGGTTAAATACACTAAAACCAGTCTTCATGACAGCATGTCTTCAATTCCCCACCACCCTTCCTTTTCTAAGTCACATTGGGAAAGTTTTTTTCTGGCAAGAAGCAGAGAAAAGGTTACCAAACTCCAAAAGCCTGTGTCCTGTGGGACTTCATAACATAAAACACAAATTTGGAAGAAAAGGTGATAAATCACACTCAATACTAGATAAAGATTTTCCTTGGTTGCGGGGAGTAGGAAAGGTGGAGGGGAAGCTATTCCTTAGATATTGTGTGTCTCTAGAAAGAAGAGAGCAGTCAGTATATTTGAGTTTCCTCTCCTGGACCAAGCTATGTGTGTGAGACTCCCAAAATGAGAATGAAAGATCTGAGATCACAGTTATTAGTTTACTCCCTTACCCAGTAGAACTCCAGGAAGGGAACAAAACCCAAAAGAATAAATAGCTCCATGTGAGGCTTCATGGCTGCTTGTACAGAGATGGAGTAAAAGGATCCAATGCACCCAAAAGTGGAACAGACCCTAGAGAAAATTAGTGTCCAGGAATACAACTCTATTTAGAATATATTTCCATAATATAAGTAAAAAATACTGCAGCAACAGATTTTTAGTAAAAAAAATCATGAAGTCTGGGAGGATGAACCCGAGTCAACTATCCCATTAACAGGAGAAGCCTATGAGGGCCACTGCTGTTGTTTCTCAGATGCACTGACAACAGGTTTGGTAGAACTTTCGTTGAAAGCTTCTGATGTCAGTAATATTCTCGACTTCTGAGTCCAAGCCAGTCTATACAACACCTGGGGCAAAGGGTGGTGGGGAAAATGTCTGCGTTTGCTTCAGTGGGGACCAGCTCAAAGCTGGTCAGCCTTCTTTCTTTCTTATTTCTTGGCTGAAGTTTAGACCTAAATAAACATTTAAAGACATGAATGTAGCCCTTCCATCTTTATCATAATACACAAATATTTGATCTCCTCACATCCAGATTAAGTGCCTTATCCTATCCTATGCCATTGACCAGGGACTCTCAAGCAATCAAACTAAGATGCCCATCAGGCAGTTTCTAGGGCATGAGTCTCAGATGCCTTCTACCTTGGGAAGCATCAATGCTCACTGTGCATATGTCTGTACAGAGCAAGTCAATAGAAAGCCAAGTGAAAAGACTATAGTTACCACATTATTCAGACTAACAACCAATTGCGGTGCAAGAATTTCAAATAGCTCCTGTCCACCCCACCACTACCACCAAAAAAATAAAATAAAATAAATCAATAAATGATATTTTTGAGCTAATTATGGGCATATGAATATAGAAAGAATAACTGCTGATATTGTGGAATAGTTAATATTTTCAGGTGTGATAATAGTATTGTAAATGTATAGAAAATTGTTCTTATCTTAGAATGTGCCTGCTGATGTGTCATACTACCTGCAATTTACTTTCAAAAGGTCCAACTTAATAAATTATATATTATGTGTATATTGTAAAAATGTATATACATGCATACATAGTCATATATATATACATATATATAAAGAATGATTGAAAAATAATAATTACTTCATATAGGTTCGGGATATACTGTAGTCACTGTATTTTGTTTGAGAATTTTTGTAATGAAATTTGGGAGAAAAACTGATCTCCCTTTCTAACTTTTTTATACATCCACTTATTCCTAAGAGAGTGCAAAAATGTTTCTACAACGAAATAAAACATATGTGTGTGTGTGTGTGTGTGCACGCGCGTGTGCGTATTGGGCTGGCCAAAAACTTTGTTCGGGTTCTTCCATAACATCTTATAAAGAAATATAGGTAAGCATCTAGGTTGCTGGGAAAAAGAAGCAGAGAGAGACAGAGAAGGACCATTTCAAGATAAACGATAAAAGGGGTTCCTTAAAAAAATAATGTTTCAGATGAGGCAGAAGTTCATATAGTCAGGTATCAGCCTTTTCCAAATCTGTTCATTTTGAGGGAGTGTCTAATGATGGAAAAAGAGTTCTGAGTTTGTATTCACAGGGGTTTCAAATGCAAAAATGTACAGGGGCCAAGACGGTAATACAAATGGGCCCAGTGCCACAAGAGGCAAAGACTGTGCCAAGTTGGATAATAAAAATCCCACTGTAAGGCATCCCCCACAGAAACACGATGGGATGAAATTGAAGCCTGGCTGCCATTTTGCTACCACTTTCATAGAGAATCTGTAATTTACAGATATTCATGTTTGCAGGCTTCGTTTTTCTCAGAGTAGTGGTGATATGAGTTATCTACGGAGAGAGCGCGAAATTGGCAGAGAGGTAGCAAGATGAAGAAAGTAAGAAAATAGTAGCGATTTTGTCACTACTTCTCTGAGAATGGGAAAGCAGCTGATGAGTAACAGGATCAAGTGAAATTAAGGGCTCAGCTGGAACTAGAAGTAATAAATATGTAAGAGAGAAAGCCACCAGCTCTGAGAAATTCTCCAGTAATCCTCAGCCGTCTGAGAGCAACACGAGAAATTCATTCCAAGAATAAGGGGGATGAGAAGAACATATATATGAGCTCACTTTCAATCAACATAGGTAGGCAAAGAGTATACATTAAATTAACCTGCTCTTCAGTAGCCTAACCCTGAGTTACAATACGAAAACCACGGCATCTGGGCAAAAGAAAAAGAAACAGGTTGACAGAAAACAAATTCAGAAATTACATACTTCTTTTTTATTCTTCCGTGTATAATTTTTAAATATCAAGGATGAACAGAGTAAATGTTTCAGTTTTTTGAAAATTATCACGAGTGTGTAATTCTAAATGTAATGTATTTTTAATCAGAATTAATACAGGAAGTGTGTACTGTTTTATTTAATCAAATGTGAGGTGTGACTACAGAGGAATGTGATTGATTTTATTTAATCAGTATCATTTTAATATTAAATAGAATACACAGTACAGATAATTAGTTTAAAAGATGCATTTGCCTTCAGGGCACTTATTAAGTTTAACCTAATATCAAGAATTTTTAAAAGTCCTATTATTCTTAAGTATTGAGATATCTCTTGTCTTCATATTTCCTAACATGTAATCATTTTAAATTGACAATTTAATTCAAATTGTCATAGGACAAAGAAAAAAATCTTTGATGGAGAGATTATTAGAGGTTTGACTTAGTTTAGGAGTATAGTACTCACATTAAAAGGGTCATCAGTTATTTCAAGAAAGATTAATAGAATTATACCTTCTACCTATATAAAGATGTTCATATTTTTTAAAAATTGCTTTCATGTTTATGGTCTCATTTAATCCTCCCAGTAAAACAAGAAATCCCATTTTCCAGATTGGAAAACTGAGAATCAGAAAGTTTAGATGACTAGCCAAGAAAATTAAGTTAGTGGCAGAATCCAAATCTATTGCTTCCTTTTGCAGGCTTCATTTATTAAAAGAACAGCAGGGTTCAACAAGAACTTTTTAAAAAAAGTTTCTTTTTAGCCATGTCTCATTTTTTAAGCAAGTTGGAAATAAAATTAGTTTAAATGTTGATGAACACTCTAAATATTTAGAAACCACAAAGTATTACCTGTTCTGACAGGCTTGGATATCAGTATGGAGTAGCTGAATACAATAACTTCCAGTGTCATAATAAACATAAACTGGTCAAATAAAACTATTTAAAGTAGTTTCTTTTCCTTATATAACTGGATATCCCTGGCATTAAAAAAAGTGAGAGACAGAAAAGCAGGTTTGGGAAAAGAACAACTGTCTTCCTAAAATGGTGCACTGCCTCAGTCTAAGAGGGGAAGCTGTTTCTTCCTCACACGTGATAATAAAATGTATCCAGGACATCTCTAGGTATAGAAACTAAGTACATATTTGGTTTCCATGAATTTTATTTTTACATTGAAGCTTCATAATTTCTTTAACCTTTTATGATTTCACACATCCTTAAGTGTGTACACTCACACATCTGAACACAATACAAATTTTAAAAGGAAATGGATCAGAAGTGATTTTTATACTATTATTGCATTTATTAACATCTTTAATCAAAGGTTATTTCAGTGTATGACAAGTGTATCAATTAGAAGAAACATAAATTGTTTTTCTTTTCAACTGGTCCTTGACATATCTAATAAATATGTGCGGGGAGGGTTGGATTGGGAGTTTGGGACTAGCAGATGCAAACTATTATATATAGAACAGATAAAAAGCAAGATCCTATTGTACAGCACAGGGAGCTATATTCAATATCCTGCAATAGATTGCCAACAAACACACGAAAGGATGCTCAACATTTCTAATCATTAGAGAAATGCAAATCGAAACTACAATGAGGTTATCACCTCACACTGGTCAGAATGGCCATCATCAAAAAATCTACAAACAATAAGTGCTGGAGAGGGTGTGGAGAAAAGGGAACCCTCTTGCACTGTTGGTGGGAATGTAAATTAATACAGCCACTATGGAGAACAGTATGAAGGTTCCTTAAAAAACTAAAAATAGAACTACCATACGACCTAGCAATCCCACTACTGGGCATAGACCCTGAGAAAACCATAATTCAAAAAGAGTCATGTACCATAATGTTCATTGCAGCACTATTTACAATAGTCAGGACATGGAAGCAATCTAAGTGTCCATCGACAGATGAATGGATACAGAAGATGTGGCACATATATACAATGGAATATTACTCAGCCATAAAAAGAAACGAAATTGAGTTATTTGTAGTGAGGTGGATGGACCTAGAGTCTGTCATACAGAGTGAAGTAAGTCAGAAAGAGAAAAACAAATACCGTATGCTAACACATATGTATGGAATCTAAAAAAAACCATGGTTCTGATGAACCTAGGGGCAGGACAGGAATAAAGATGCAGACGTAGAGAATGGACTTGAGGACACGGGGAGGGGGAACGGTAAGCTGGGACGAAGTAAGAGAGTGGCATGGACATATATACACTACCAAATGTAAAATAGATAGCTAGTGGGAAGCACCTGCATAGCACAGGGAGATCAGCTCGGTGCTCTGTGACCACCTAGAGGGGTGGGATAGGGAGGAGATATGGGGATATATGTGTACGTATAGCTGATTCACTTCGTTATACAACAGAAACTAACACAACATTGTAAAGCAATTATACTACAATAAAGATGTTAAAAAAATTATAAAATGGAAAAAAATTAAAAAATAAAAGTGCTATTTTAGGACTTAAAAACAAAATCCTGCAATAAACCATAAGGGAAAAGCATATGAAAAAGAATACATATATTGAATATATATATTCATTATACATAATGAATATATATAACTGAATATAAATATATATATATATATATATGTATAACTGAATCACGTTGCTATACACCAGAAACTAAAACAGCATTGTAAATCAACTATACTTCAATAAAAAATTGTTTTAGAAAACACACATATTGTAATCTTATCCAGCATCCTTTGCCTAACCACTTCTCACTGGAGCCAAATTTTGAAGCTTGCACCAACATAAATTTAAAGATAAAAAACATTTTTAACTGAGATGATTTTGCTACTCTTATAACTGCTCACAAAAATGTTCTATTCTTACTCTTGTTAATGTGATTGTTTATGCATATTTGCAGAGTTTTGTTCAGGAGATACTGAAGAGAAAAGGGCGTGTGAGGCTCTCTCCTTAATAGCTCCCTCAACATTCACGCCTCTGTCCAGAAAGAAAGCACATTGAACCGTCAGGGAAAGTACAGTGGACATTTGGAGACTTAAGTGGTGCCAAATGTTTTCAATAAAAATGTTAAAAATATGTCTAATAGCGATATTAAAATCATTTCAAACACAGATTTCTACATATAAAAGCAATCAGCAAGACTAATGTTATTGTCTTGCCTACTTGATTATCTAGTGAAATAAAGCCATTAGAAATGTTATCCTACTTGGTTAGGTCTCGTAAAATTATCAGAAGCCAATATGGTTACGGAAGTGTTCTTCAATTTCTTTCTGGCTGTGATCCACAATAAATATTTGTATATTTACACACTTGTAAAATAATTTCACAAAGACAACTTACGCAGTGTGCGCCACTCTCTGATCTATTATTCTCTTTTTTCATTTCCATTCTCCTTTACTTTACTTCATTATTTTTCTTCCCATTCCTTTTTTGAAGGTCTAGATCCCCTAAATTTATTTCATACCTCACCAATTTTGGGGGGGGGAGTGGCAGCACAAACATAAAAGATAAGTTTAAAACATGGGATTCAGTGTAAGGCAGGTATTGCTTCTGACACTTGCAGGTTGTGTGACTCTAGGTAAATTTCTTAATCTCTCTAAGCTTTTTACTCTCTTCAAATGTAGAGGCAGTATCATAATTATACCCACCTTTAGAATTAAAAGGATGTCTAGCAAATAAGTTCTCAATAAATGGTAATTGTTTTATTAACTGTAGAACCCAAATATTTCCACTGCCTGCTTAGGGCTCATCAAGAAAGGACTGACTGCACTTTCTTCATCTGAAAATATTTTTGTTGCTAATAAGGAGGGACCCAGCAGATTTATCTTTTAATGAAAGCATCTATGTGAGGGCTATTAGAAGAGACAGAAGGAAGGAAAGGGAGGGGGTGGGGAGAAGAGATCAAAGCCAGAAAGCAATGAACCAAAAGGAGAGGGGGAGCGGAGAGGCTTAGAAGAGAAGAGGGTTGGAAGAAGACAGTCTCCTTAATCTTAGAGACCGTCTCTTCCAAAATCTGAGCAAAGGAAACAACGAGTAAAGGAAGGATGGGAGTCAATATTTAGACCATGGCTTTAGTTTTGTGTTTGAAGTACTGCAAAATCCTTAAATATCAGATTCAAATAATTCCAAAATGCATTTCAAAATGAAACATACATGTCTTATTATTTTTTCAGATTATTCTTTGGAACTCTTACTTTACAAATAGATAATTAAGAGTTACCTATTTATGGGTATGTGTGTGTATATATAATTGTTTGTGAATTTTGGGCACAGGAGTCCAAATGCAGTGGGTGGTTTGGAAAAAAAAGCACCCTAATAGAATAGATTAGTACCTACTGAATTTACATTCATAAAATGAATCAATAATACTCCCTGCTATGCCTATTTTTTCTCTCAACAAATATACGAACCTGTTCTAGAAATGTACCATTGTATCGTTAGTGTACCACTGCTTTCTAAAATACAGAAAAATCACTGAAGGTAATGAAAGAATATTAAAAATAATATTTAGAATTAAAGTATTATGCTGCTAAGTTTTCATTTTCATCAATCTTGGAAAAGACCTTGAATTTAAAAACTAATAAGTTATAATGAGATTTGTTCTCATCCTTCGCCCCTCTAAATATCCACTGATCTCACACCAAAGCATTTTCTAACCGGGTTAAAGTCCAATTCTGTACTCACATTAGGCTTAGATTCAACTGAGTTAAAATTTTACACTGACTGCCAGTCAACCTTATCATGAACTTTCATTATGTGCATGTAATTAATTGGGTCCAATGAACAGTATCAGTACTGAGTTATAGACTCTTTTCCCCCGACCATATAATTAGAATATAATTACCCACAGGATATCAGAATGATGCAAAACCTTTCCTCTAAATGTGCCCTCATTAGGAAACAAGTCTCAATGTACATTTATTCAATCAGTGTGAATTAATTAAAATGTTACTGAAATAAAAGAGGGCAGCGATAAAGAGTATCTGATATCTATTAAGAGACTATCACTTGAGATCTGCATGCACAGTTTATATTTAAACCCATTTAGCTCAAGTAGGAACTTTGCCATGTAATGTTACATATATCCAGTATGCTAGGAAATCTGAGTAAATGAGTCAGTGTGTGCCATTGCTTTTGAAGAGAACATAATACACAATGAATACAAACATCTTAAAGAATCTGGGTAAAATTCCAAAGGCCCCACCACTCCCTGATGAATCTACAAATTTGTTACCATCAAATGGAACATATTTGGTGGACAAAAGTCATTTTTACTTGAAGTATTCAGGTAATTAGTTGTTCATCTCATACCTTTTTATTACAAGTCTGACCTATTTATTCTGATCTGGCTTAGGACATGATGGTTGGGAAAGTCTAGACTTACCAAAGCACTAACTACTTTTTTTTTTTAATTGAGAAAATAGCCTCAATTACTCAGGCTAGATCAAGTTATTTCAATCTCATATTTTCTTTAAGCAGAAGATTCCTATGCACCTAAGAATATATTCTTTTTAACAGTATGCATGGTATCACACCACACATTCCAATTACACAAAACATGGAAAAAATAGTAAATGCATAAGGAAGCCATAGGACATATGATCCATGTCCCATGGGAAGCTGCTGATTCACATAAAATCATTCTTCCTAAAAGCTATTTATCTTGGTTTCTTTAAACCTGTCATATTGTCATATGCAATAACATGTTATTGAATAAATTAATAAATAACCATAATACAAAGGAATACTCAGCATTATTCAAGAGCAATATCATAAACAGTAGCAAAAAATTTTAAAGCTATGTAGCATCTCTGTACAGTAAGATATATAGAGAATTTCAAACCTTCTGTGTTGTTGCATAATTCTTCAGACATCTTTAGCTTTAGAAGTAGGTTTTATAGAACTTTATTCTGGTAATCAAAATTTGGTATTCATACTTATAAATAAATATGCAGTGGAAATTTTGAATGAGCTCTAAGATAAATTAAGCCATCTACAAATTGCTCTTTTTAATATATGCTTTAGAAGCAAACTCCAACCAATCTGTCAATTATTGCTAAGTTTTGCTTGTTTTTTTAAGAAATTTTAACTCCATAAAATTGTATATTCTTAAACGTTCTGAATGTATGTTATATTTACAAAATGGTATAATGTTTCATTCAGATATTAGATTGGTCTTAGGCAAGACCAAAAACTGAAAGAAATAATGAACTCACTCTTGCTAAGCAAGAAGGGAGATTATTGCAGACAGGTCTGATTTATTTTGAACATGAAAAGTTTTTTTAGAACTTCAGTAACAAAGACATGCAACTATAGTTGCTTGCTGAAAATGCTGTGATCTGAGTAACATTGACTAAAACACCACATTTACTAATGGTAATCACCACAAGAAGAACAAAAAAATTTCTAATATAATACCAACAGTTTTAAAATTGCATCTTGTAGTAAACATCAGTTTTCATTTTCTGAGAATTAAGAGAATATTTATAATATTTCACATGGACTACTGTATTACTTAAGCTATATTCTTAAAAATCTGATTTTAAATATAATTTAATATCCAGAGGAAAATGTCTTAATTCTCCCCAGAATTTTGAACTGTTCGTTTAAACTCTCTACCTGCAATATCACTTTATTTTAAATATTAGGCATTTTACAGTACCATCTATTGGATACTTTATATTACTGCAACAATATAACAATCACAAGCTTTTCAAAATTTAGTAATAAGTATAAAATACTTCAAATGTTACTCCAAAAACTAAACACAATGCTAATTTGACATTCATTAATATTATCTCATCATTATACACTTTAAACTCAATTTTATTAGCCTATAACAATAAAATTCAATTATCATGGGTTATTAATGATTTAAAAAAATAAGCTTCCCTGTTGCATATTCATTTTGATTTGTATTTAATATATATATCACTGTCTGATGTATTTTCTTCTTGACTCAGGAAAAAGAGTGATGACTGTTGGGAGTAAAAGAGCTGACTAAATGTTATTCATTAACTCAGGAAATATTTGTTGAGCACCTACTACATGTCAAGTTGAATTAGGTGCTAGAGATAAAGAGATACCCCATTTTAGTGTTAGTGACAGGAATGACAGTGGTATTATTCCATGAGCACAGGGAACAGTTCAGCAAGAAACAGGTTCAGTATGGTTCCTGGTATGTTGGCTTTCAGATTTCTGTTGGATACCCAAGAGGAAATTTACAACGTGATGCTGAGTATTCGGATCTGGAGGGTGTAAGGGAGAACAAGCTTAGATATATTCAAAGGTGGTAGTTGCAGTCATGAAATTGGATAAGGTAATTTATACAGAGCATAATGACATTAGAATAGAGTTAAAAAATGGAAACCTAAACATATTTAAGAACAGAAATAGCAGTAGGAATTTAGCAATATGGATAGTGTGGCCAAAGAGGTAGAAGAAAAGCTAGTAGAAATGTCTTAGATGACAGACATGTGAGGCCAGACATTTCAAATACTGTCAAATGCTGCAGGGGATTCAAAAAAGATCATTCTTGGAAAGGGTGTCTAGTAGATGCTGCTGGTAGTCCAAAGCAGATCCTTAGTTACCTGGCCAGGGAATCTACCCTCAGCTGCTCTGAGTGTCCAGTGCTGAGAACTCCCATCTGTCCCATTTTCTGCAGAATTAGCCTTTGTTCACTGCAGCAGGCTCTCCAGGGAGCACCACCTATCCTGCAGGAGGCCACGGCTAATAAATGACTGATACGGGTTACAAAATGCCAGCCCCTTGTTTTAAGTTAAGAAAAATCCTATGGTATGATTTTGTGCCAGAGCCCCCAAGGTTTAGGCCAAGGCTTAAACTCTCTCTGTGACCACTTCTTTGCTCAAAGCCTGCCTCTTTCCTCTTCTGCTTCCTCCTCCCTTAAAGATTTTCTTTTTTTTAATAAAGAAACATTCCTCTCTTTATATATCACACGTAATTAAATCCCTGGTTCACGTTCTACTCCTTGGGAATCCAACTAAAAAGAGTGCCGTTGGATATAGGATGGATGGCCAGAATAGTTTTAGACTCATTTTACAGTCAGAAATTAGAATAATGTGGGTTGAAGAGGAAGGAAGAAATTTGACACAGTGAAGGTATCTTTACACCTGCATATACTTATGGCTACATTAAGAGGCAGGCAAAGACCACATCATACACAAATATGTAAAATAACACTATACAGGAGAAAGAACAATTCTTCCTCTGGTATGGGTTCTTTGACAGACAAGTAACTAAGGGTATAAACAGAGAAGTTCAAGCACTGGACTCAAATTACAGTGCTGTCAAATGCTACCTAATATGAGCATGTTGGACTATACCTTGTTTGAGCTTTTTCAATTGGAAGCTCACAGATAAGTATATTATTAGATTGTGACTAATGCCATAAAGGGAGAAAAATGGGGAGTTCTAGGAGAGAGAGGAGCAGAAAATGCTCAAATGAAAGAAATTGGAGGAATGTAGGCCTTGGATGACTCAAGGATGTTGGAGAACTGGTAACCAAATGAAATAATTTGAGAATATTGGTGGTTGGGATGAAATAGGAGTAACGTCATAGGGAATAGAACACTAGGTGATCAGCTGTATTCCTCCAGAATTTGGGTTTCCTTGGGCAAATGAGAAGGAATTGGTAAAAGCTCCTATGAGTATTAGGAACAGAATTTAAAGTGATAGATTTTATCCTCTAGACTGGATAGCAAGGAGTGGGCATGGAGGTCTCCCACAGAACTAAACTATCCTTATTCCATATAAAGGGAAAACAGGTTGAACTAAGGAATGAACACAGGATTGAGTCAAAAATCACTGCACTATGCATGAAACTGCTGTATGGAGAAAAAGTTATATATATATATATCAATTCTGGCTCAGGTTTCAAGTGAAATTTGAGAATAGACAAGTTATATTTAATAGTAAAACAGAGGAAAGCATGTATCTAAATACTTCATGAGCACCACCATTTCATATGGAATGATTAAAACCACAAAGGTTACCTTTGCAAGGTAGAATTTATTCTTAAATGTCTAGTGGTGAAGGGTCATTTTTACCGAACTCAAAATTAAAAACTTAGAAGATGTGAATGATATAAAGCATTTTTTTCTACTGCAATGAAACCAGATCTGGATATTTGCCCTGCACTAACCTCAATATTTCTTTGGGGGGTATAAGCAGAAATATCAACACAAAGGTATACTTGGGAGTTTTTATGACAGTTTGGGGCCATTTGGTCTTACCAATGTTTAATGAGAATAGCCAGTTTTGTACATCCTTGCCAACACTGAGTATTACCATTTTAAAAATCTTTGCCAAAGTGGACGGAAAAAGTTTATTTCATTTTTCGGTTTGATAGTCTTGAATATTTTTAAGCTTTAAGTTTTAAAACTATTTTTTAGTTATTTGCATTAATATTACAAAACAGGGCTTTTTTGCTATAATGCTTATGTCTATCTTGATTTGTAAATTTTGGTCTTTACCATTTTCTAAAGAAATTTTTGATTGACCAAGGCTGTCAACCTTTTATTTCTCTTTTTTAGGAAAAAAAGATAATAAGGTCTTCTAAAGGCAAAAATTAAATCTTCAGTCCATGTTTGGTTTATTTTGGAATAGGTATAAAGCAGAATTTATCTTAATTTAGTTTCCCATATGGTTATACAGTAATCTCAACACCCCTAAACTCCACTAGCCCCTACCAGATTTGATATGCGACCTTCATTATATACCATACCATAACATAGAGTTCAATATGTTTTAGACTTTCTACCAGTTCTTTGTATCTCCTAGAGCCACTATTACATCATTTTGATCACTGTAGCTTTAGTAAACATATTCTTAAGATTTGTTAAAACAGGTTTTTTCTTACTACTCTTCTTTCTCAGAATTTACGTTTGTGCACATTTATTCTTCCAGGCAAACTTTGGAATCATTCTGTCAAGCAAAAATTATTACATGGAAATTGAATTAAGTAGATGAGTGAATGTGAAGAAATGTAGGTCCTTTTTAGTGCAACTTGATTTTCTTCAATATCCTTAGACTTAAGAGAATACTTCTAATTTTTTGTTTAGGGGTAGCAAGGTCTCTTTCCACCTTGTTGTCATTCTCCTTTGCACTATAGGAGATTTTCTTAACCTTCTCCTCCAAATACTGATTCAGTTGTTCTCAATGCTGATTTTTCCCTATGCAGATACTGATACATTTTAGTTTCTGATAAGGCTTTACTTTTTTCTCTACATATTTTCTTAACCTTCTAGATGTCCCTTTCAAATCAGTATACTGTGAAAGAGATGTTTTCTTTAGTATTCTTGGTCATGTAAATTTATTAACATTTTCATCTGCTTGCTGCAATGAATCTTCATGTATGACATCCTTCTAACTTTTAACTGCTATGCATGTTTCTTTGTTTTCTTGTTGCAGAATTATTACTATTTTATTTTGGCAATAGGTACGTATTTACACTAAAATGCACTTTGGGCATAAGCCATCAGTCTGCATGACAGTTGTTATAAAAAAGCAAAACCAAAGGAACAAATACTATACCAGTTATAGCAATATTATTGAAGTGTAGTCCCGTACCAATACAATTTCACATGGAAAAAATTAATCTTGGGTCTTAGTAATAACAGTAACAAGAAAAAAGTGTTCCTCTAAGTGAATGGTTTGTTTTTAAGTTGTGAGTCTTCACAACTTAAAACAATTGTCAAGCCAATATTTTCCCCCTTTTCCAAAGGCTACTAAGAAACTCAGGGACAAATTTGCAAAGCACCTCTGTCAACTTTTTAGGATACTGTGATATGAATTTCTAAGTCTAACTTAATTTTGGCACAAACTTATTATGTTTTATATTGCTGCTTATTGTATATTCACATAAGCTGCCTTGAAAATTGTTGGTAATAAGTTGTAGAATAACTCACTAATAGATAATCTTGCATCCTCACTTTTAAATCAGACACATATATGATATTCCTTATTTTGTTTGAGTCTATTCCATAGATTTTAAATTTTGAATATTTTTAATCCTTCTTCAGATAATGTTATTTGTGTCTACATGTTTTAGATCTCTATCAGATTTTCACTTAGCTGAACTTCCAGTTTATGTCATATTAGCCTTTTGTTTTTGACCTTCTGTAAATCATGACAAAACCAAGAAAGTACATATTTGTTTCCTTAAAAAATTATTATAACTTGCTCTGGATACAGCAACATTTTAAGCATAAAATATCACAGAAACTTGTAGGAATATTTTTTTAGCCCTATTAAAAAATAAACTAAAACTTCTACTTAGAGTCCTAAAAATAGAATTCTACCATATTCATTAGGTAAAAAGTATCATTAACCATGATATATGAACTTTTACTTTTATATTAGACCCTGCTTATGGGTATATATATTCTATATAATATAGCCTAGGTTAGCATAAAGATGGGTTATAAACCAATAAAACCAAACTAATTAAGATAATGTAACAGATAAACGGTTCATCTCACAATGCAGATGATGGAATCATCACTTAGTGATGCTGGGGCGTTTTCAGATTTCTTTCACTATGTGCCTTTAAAGTATATGTACATGGAAGATTATGCCCAACCTAAATGGATCTACACATATTTTATAAACATTATCGCTCTCTAGTGCTGAATATATCCTTCACTGGATTTTTGAAGCAGAAAATCATAGGCAAAGAAATAGAAAAACATTCAGAATTTAATTCTACATACTTAAAAAAATAAATAAAAAGCAGGTATCCTTTATGTATAATACCATGAAATTGAGTCTGAGTTAGAGTTTCAAAATATGGGGAAAAAATGAGATTCCTTCTTGCCTATCATTACTCTGATGACAATTATGAATTGATCTATAATGAATATTAATTAAATGAATATTAAGTAATGACATTGATGAAACATTATTGAGCACTGACAATGTGCTTTATCCCACTCTTTAGACAAAAAAGAAAATTGCATAGGCACAAACCCATGGTACCATACATAAAGAATTTTCAAGAAAATAGATGACTTCAGTTACTGTGGTTAAGGTTAAAGAGGTAAATGGAAAAGAAGGGTGAAGCAGCTGAAATGGATGTTAAATAAAACCTGAAGCTCAGTGCAGCAAGTCACAACCTTAGCCAACTGTTCACACCTCTCCACCAGGCTCTCCTCACTTCTGGGAGCTCTCTAACTAGGTCAGGAAATAAGGTTACTGAGAATTCAATATCCAACTTTCAGAATTACAGAGAATTCGAATATCTCCCTCCCCCTTTTAATTAGCTGATGTTTGGTATTGAAGTTGTCATTATTAACTGTTGCTCGGTAGGGGTAAGTGAAAGATAAGACAGGAAGAGGCCATAATCCTTGGACCGTGAGAAAGAAACGCATGCTATACTTCCACTCCCTAACAGGCCCCTGACATCACTGAGGAGTAAACACATGCTCGAAGGAAAGATTTAACATACTCTATGCTATTTAAGACTTACCATATCTACAATGCATAATTTAGTAGAATTCTTATAATAGTGGAAGAGCAAGCAAGATCGGAAGAAGAGGAAAAGTTAATGTAGACATATGGTTCTCTGAGGGTGTTATACCTAGAGATACATAGATTGCTGCTTCAGCAACACCATCACTTGGCCAAGTTTACAGAGTTACAGTAAAGAAGAGAAAGAGGTAGAATTGGAACCATTTGAATCAGATCTAAAGACTATGCTTAAAATTTATATTTTCTCAATAGTTTTGTTTTCCTTTCTCTAAGCTAACAAGTTTTATCATTTATCTTGCTGGCATTCTTAAAGGTTAATTTAAGGTAATATAGGGTATTATGATAAGAGAAAGTATTCCAGGAAGAACACACCACAATTGGACCAAAAGAAGCACAATGCTGAACATATTCTTTGTTTTATATCACTTCCTGCCAATGAACACTATATTTACTGTATATTCTGATAATATTATGTCTGTTTAAAAGTAAGATAAAATAATCCCACCAAATTAGTTTTTTAAATGTTTAAATAATTAATAGTTTATTGTAAAACTAACTTTTGACTTTAGGATTCATTTCAAGCACTGTGTTCCTGATTCGGAGATGTGTTTATAGTACAGAAAGAACTAAACAACTGTGAAATCTGACTCATTTGAACAACCAAATAAGTACATTTTGGGAAAAAATGATACTTTCCAGTATAGATTAGAGAGTAACTTGGGGAAGCCACTCCTCATAAAGATGTTCACTAAGGTGTTACTTATGAGATCAAAATAAGGAATTGCAAACATGCTAAATATAAACACTGTTTCAACTGAATTATAATATCTTCAACTAATGAGATATTATGCAGCTGTTAATAGTGATGTTACATAGTATATAGAAATACATAAGCACTTAATGATATCAGTTTAAATGTAAAAATAGGGTGTCACATGATATGTCAAGTTTAATTACAAAAATGCCAAAATATACATTTAAAAATCAAGAGGTAAACTTTAATAGTGGTTCTATTTATACATTAATAATGGTTCCTATATAACTGTTTTAGAGATTTAAAATTTTTTTCCTTTTCATTTTATATTGTTTCTATAAATTTTATTTAATAAATGCAAAGTTCTCTTTTAATAAAGGGTTAAAATTCACTTTCTGGTTCAACATAATGCTTACAATGGTAGTAATATTAGATGATATCGACTGAGAACTTACTATATTTAGGCATAGTTCTAAGAAATTTTCATGAATTAATTCACTTAATTCCATTTTCCAAATGGAATGCATAGAGACAAAATGTTAATAACTTGCTTCATGTCATAAAACTAGTGAAAAAGCCAGGACTCAGAAACAGACAGTATACTGCTAGCATTAATTGGGTTGAACCAATTCACTCTCACACTTGCAAAGTATGAACAATCTGATTGCTTCGTGTCCTTTCCAAACTTAGGATTTTTAATTATCTTAATCATCCTGATGGGTGTGTAGTGTTATCTCTTGAGATTTAAATATGCACTAGTCTTTACTGAC
Organism: Balaenoptera physalus; assembly: GCF_965194825.1. Taxonomy (NCBI): domain Eukaryota; kingdom Metazoa; phylum Chordata; class Mammalia; order Artiodactyla; family Balaenopteridae; genus Balaenoptera; species Balaenoptera physalus. The sequence continues at coordinate 56,015,496 of NC_138887.1, read as the reverse complement.
TAGTAAAGATGGTGAGCATATATTCATATGTTTATAGGTGATTTGTGTATGTATATTTTATTCAAATGTTTCTTTAGATCTTTTGCCCTTTTGGATTAGATTGTTTGTTGCTTATCATTGGTTTATATAAATTATCTTTATATTCTGGACACAAATCATTTGTCACCAGGCTGTAACCACTTGAAATAACTTGCCTACAAATCTAGAGTTCATGTTAGAAACTTAAGTTTCTGGTCTTCTATCCTTTCTGGCTCTCACCATCCCATGCTTACTTCTGCTTTCTTTCTCTTCAATTGATCTTCCATACTTCATTTCTAAAACTTTTCACTGGGGTCTCTGGAAACTTTGCTCAAAATAAACAAATTATCCTCTTTCTTTCTAAGTCACTGCCACTACCCCTATACCACTTCCAAGGTTGCTCATTCTCTCAAACATTACTTGTTCTATTTTTTTGATCATTTTGTGTTTGTTTGTTTTTGTTTTGTTTTTTATGGACTAGCTTGGCTTTGCACTAAAATCATCATTCTTCCAGCCCCAAAGTAGAAATTCTTATCATTTGAGACTCATGGAATCTAATAGTTCTCCCCTCTACTCTTATTCATTACTGTGATACAGAACCTTTCCACCAAGACCCTGTAATTATCCCAGGTGGTTTTATGGACAAGATAAAATAGACCATGCCCAGAGTTCCTTGACCTCCTAACACCTAGTGACCCTCCTCTCTGCAACCAGCTGAACCACCCAGATCCACGGCTGCATAATGGACTTTACCATCCTCTGGAACTAATCTATTCTGAAATCACATCAAACCCTAATATTCTGCTCTCTGCTACAATCTTCTCTCCTGTTTCCCTCATTTTCTTCCTCTGTTGGTGTTTTCTGATTACTTGCCTCACAACCCAGTGATTATATTCTCATATCTCCTCTGCTCCCTGCTTTAAATTTATTGTAATTCGCACTGCTAGCCGAATTATCTTTCTAAAACACAAATCTGATCATGTAGTCTCTTATTTATACTGGATAAAGCCCAAATCCTTGACAAGAAAGGTCAGGCTTTTCACCATCTCAGACCTTTTCTTGCCTGTCTCTCCACACCTCACCTTTACTCATAAGACTTAATAAACATTTTGCCGTTTCAAGATCTCACTCTGTACTCTTATTTCGGAGACTATTCATATAAAGTTCACTTTGTATTTGCTGGCCAAATCCTTGTTTTATTCAAGATTCAGCGCAGGCATCATATCTTCAAGAAAGTTTTCATTTACTCTTTGAATTACCCTCAGGATAGATGAAGATTCTCTTCACTAAAGCCTCAGTAAGTTAATATTTACTTCACCATAATATGTAACCTGCCTGACTGTCTTGCCCAACAGACTCTAAATTACAGTAAATAAAAGAACTGTTCTTATCTGAATTTTTAGCTCCAATACAATGAAAGGAAGGAAGAAAGAAAGAAAGAAGGAAAGAGAAGAAAAAAACAGAAGGAAACTGGCACTGCAGATATTGTAAATAAAAATAATGTACATTGATTATCAGTAATGATCTTAAAAATTCTTTAAAGGCATAGTCATAACAGTTATATGAAGAGTGGATACTTAAATGTAAAAAACCCAAGTTTAAAGTAATCAACATTACATGATCCCTGTATTTTATCAACTTTACTAATATATGTTGATGTAGAAAATTATTAATAATTAACCCCTTATTTACAGAATAGAACCTTGCTTTTAAATTATAATGTAAAATAATTATTTTATAAAAAGAAAACTAAATCACAGAGCTAAATATAATAGAAATGATTTTAATGATGATCTGCTTTTGCTGTTCAAATATAAAATTTAAAAAGCTACTTCTTCATGAGACATCTCAAGTATTCATTCGTTGACAGTAGCAGAATTAATTGAATAAAAGCCTAACCCAAATTGAAGAATCAGTATAAAAACATGTGTAATCACAGAGACCCAGTTAGCCTGATAATTAAAAAAATACATAAAATTTATAATGGATGTAAGACTACACCATAGCTCTAGAGAAGTTGATCAAATATACAGCTTCCAGTATAAAATGATTCTGAGAATCAGAGGGACTCTATCTAGCTTATTCCATTGATTTCTGGAAACTAAAAAAATTATGTACTGACAAAAATAGTTTTAAAGTACTAAATGAGGCTAAATTTTTCTTATAGTGAAGAAAAATTTATGAAAAGGACAACAATAGACTTATAGATTAGCACACAGAAATAAACACACATCCCATCATCATGTTCAAATGTCAGTATAAATTGAACTCTACTCTTCTTAAGGATAGAAGATAAAACATGATAGTAATAAGGCTCATAGGGTTCGAAAGATAACAAACCATGATAAACAGAGCAGAGAGGGACTTCTGTTAGGTAATGAAGGCATCTCCAAAAACATACCTTTTTTGTTACAATGAGGGAATTTCATATAATTTTTTTTAAAGCCTTTCAGGGCAGGTTGATGACATAATGGTGAGTCCAAATTTAATTAAAGCAAATCTGTGAGGGATTAACACAACATGGACCAAGTCTGTCTTGAGTTAGGGGTAAAACTTGGAACATAAAGAAGTGGGCAAACTGCATGCTCATCAGGTCATGTTTTGTATGAAATTGTTACAATTTTTTGCATTGACATTTGATTGGGATTGGACAGCAGAGATTTCTGGGTGTGATCCAAAACAAGAATCAGGAATGCATTTTTGATGGAGTCCATCAAAGGCAGAACATCTGTTTTGACAATCAATTGGTAAAGGTTAATGGCCTTTTCTGGAAATTAAGTTGTTGATCAAGAGTCCTGACTGATTGCATTAGATTCACTTTCCACTTGTTTGGAGGTGGGATGAGCTATGCAATACCTTTGTAAACAGATCTGAATTATCTTCAATATGGCAGTAAATAGACTGTGGTTCCAATCATTTTTTGCTGGAAAATTCTCAAAGAAAGCATTATAAGTACCTAAACATGGTCACAAAGAATCTTGATAGATTTTAAGCAATGAAGCTTTTTGTGATAGTATTCTCAAAATATACTAGAAGCCAAATGCAACTCCAGAAATCCCTGATTATATTTGATGTATGGAGTCACTGATTATATTTCTATTTTAATTTCAGAGTAGTTGGTTTTAATCTATTTTTATGGCTATAAGCACCATCGAGACAAATTATTTGTGGAATCCTATTTAATTATTTGTGGAATCCTATTTTAGTGCATGCTTATAAAAGCATGTCATCAGTGCAAAGAAGATGCTGACCTTGCTAATCTTCATAACAGGTGAGCACGTACGTATTGAATCATTAACTTAAAGTTAATAAGTGTTGAGGAGGGATTGAGGGCTGAAAAGAGAGGTACAGAAATTTAAAACAATAAATAAATAAAAATAATACCTGAAGAGATGTTCTAAAATATAAGAAGGCTGCTGCTATGGACCTCGACCTTGAAGTGTGTCATTAAAATGCTTCAACCAGCAAAAGGGATCTTTAATGAGTTTATATTGCTCATTGAATAACCAATTCCTGACCACAGGGTCAAAAGCAAGGGATAAAAAACTTCAATAAAATCTTATGTCTTAAGTTCTTCATTTCATATTTTCTAGAATGAGCTAGAAATGATATTGATGACCACTTTGCAATAATTGAGTTTGAAACTCACCTGCTCTTCTTAGAGAACATGATCATGAAAAACTCATATTATTTGTGAGGACTAACGATTTTCTTTCAATGAAATTTTAAAAATTTACAGCAGGTGATACAGTGTGAAATCATTCCTGGGAAGTTAATGAGAGTTCACAAATGGAAAAGCCTCCGAGCCCATCAGTTGTAGCATATTAAGCAATTCTGTGTGCAGAACAACTTTATTAATTTGTTTAAAGTTTTAGTATTTAAACAGTTAATGAGTTTAAGAGTCAATGTACTTATTCCATGATTGGAAAGTAAACTTTAATTTCTACTTAGCAAGGCAGCAAGGTAAAGTGATTTAGGTTAATTTATTGACATGTGCAAAACCACAAGGACTTCAAAGAGCAGGTGTACTTAGAGAATTACAAGCAGTTCAAATACTTGATTCTAGTGTGTAAGGTGGTGTGTGAGGGATTAGGCGGGTTGATCCAGTTAAAGAGCCTTGTTTACCATGCTGGAGAGTTTGGCATTGCTTTAAAATACTTTAAATATTTAAGAAGGAAAATATTTTATTGTATTTTTGAAAGTGGATCCAGGGAGTAGTATCGAGAATGTAAAGAAAAGAGGAAGTTCAGAGATTATACTATTAGTACTAGGAGAATTCTGGAGAACAATTTTTGGGTGACATATGAGACAGTTACAGTTGGGCTGAAGAAAAGAGAAAGAAGAACATCAGAATAGGTTGTCTAATGATTAATTTGATATTCAAGATGAGGCACCAATTATAATTCTTAGGTTTCTGGCTTGGGAAAGTTGGGGAATGAAGGTTCTAGATAAGGCAAGTAGGAGAAGGCCTATATCGGGATTTGGAGAAAGGGTAGAAATGATGAGCTCAGGGTATAAGCTCTGGAATGATCGTTCTTGGATTCCAGTCCTGAATTGTCACTTCATAGCCATGTGACATAGAAAATTACTTATCTGTTTCTCAGTTTCCTCATAGGTAAAATAGAGATAGTTACAATATTTACCTTATGGTGCCGCTGTGATTATTAAATTAATTCATACAAATAATTACCAATAACTGCAAACCCTTCATAATCTCAATTGTTTGTTACCTCACTCATTCTTGTAACCTGACACCAATAACCTTGATTCCAACAATCTTTGATTCCATTGTAATCCACAATGTATTTTCCTAACATCCCTTACTGTACTTCACTCTTCATGTCCTTACTTCCTTGTTTCCCAGCTTAAATTCCATGGCCAATCCCTATAATTACTCCCTTGCTCATACTCTCAACTCCTTTGCTTCTCTCTCATTTCATCATATTGGGCAAAACACAGTCTCATTAAGGCTGGCCCATGCCTATTCTACTCCTGGGCCTAGAATGTAACTGGAGAAATATGACTGAATATGACCAGAGAAATATACCCATCAAAGCTTACTGATCTTGTTCTAAATCCACAGTTATTAACAGGAAGAGACTTTTCATTATTCCCTGGCAATCATATGGTATTTCTTGATCCACGTAGCTCCCACTCCCCCAGGTGACTCGTGTGTAACTTATTCCTGATCCTCAAAACTCTCATACCATCTTTGCTCTTAGCAATGACCCACCTTCCTACTTTTCTAAGAAAATCTAAGTGTCATATCTTTTTTCCATTGTTACCCCCTGAACACACTAGTTAGATTGATTGTTCTTTTAAACATGTAAGTCAGATCACTCTCTCTTTTGGCCAAAAGCCTCTAATGGCTTCCAACTTCTTTTACAAGAAAAGCTAAAAACCTTAGAATAGCCTAAATTGTCCTATACATATGAAAATCTTAAGACATATTTCACCTTCTCTACTAGTATTCCCCCTGCAGAATGAAACCCAGTCACTAATTTCTTTGATGCACTTCAGACATGTCAGGCTTCTCCTGCCTCTGAGTCTTTGCTTGTCCTTCTTTGGTGACTCCTCTGTCTACAAAGTTCTGTCCCCAGAGAGCCACATCGATGACTCCCTCACATTCCTCAACTCGTTACTCAATTATTTCTTTGGTGAACCCTTAACTACTTCTTTTATAATTGTAGTTCCAGCATTTCTTCTCTTCTTTTCCTACTTTAATTTTGTCCTTTAAGCTTTACATACCACCAGTAATTTAATATAACCAGGTACTAAATACTGTACTTATTGCTTTGTTTATTGCCTATTTCACTCCACTGGAATGAAGACTCTATGAAGGCAAAGATTTGATTTGGGTTTTTACTGTTTTTCCTTCTACTGTTAATACTATTGGGTACATACTAGACATTCAATAAATACTTTTTGAATGGATTAGTATATTTAGCATAGTAGCTGGTATAGTATATGTGCTCAGTAAATAAGTTACTGTGATTACTTATAATAATGATAACATATCAGGCATGTAAACAACATGGAACCTCCAGGTTGCAGCACTTGAGATTCAGAAGAGGAGGATGAACTTAATATAAATTAATACGGTAATGAACTAAATAAATAAACAAACAAGGTCCCACTGGGAAAAATGTTAAGAGCAGAAAGCTGTGGCATGTGAGGGCAGGGCGTACGGATGAGCCAACATGAGGCAGGTTGAAATCTTGAAAGCTAGGAAAGATATTAAAAGGAAGTATCCAGAGAAACAGAAGAAGAGTAAGGAGACTATGGTATAATGGGTGTCAAAGTAAGGTAGACACTCATGAAAGATGAGGTGGTTAACAGTGCCTAATACTTCAGAGTATATAGTACCAAGGAAATGATAACGTAACAAAAGTCGAAATACAAATCATGATAAATACTGTAGGAAGATTTAATGAGTGAAAATAAATCTTCAGAATCAAAAGTATCTACCAAAGCAATGAAAGAGTTTGCAAGATTGTTAGAGACAAGACTATTCATTTAACCCATGTTCTTTACCTTTGATTCTCTCAAAGAAAGAAAGGATGGAATAATAAAAGAATGTATCTCGTGTTTGAACTTATAAGACCAGAGGTTGATATAAGTAGGCCAAAGAAGTAGTCTCATTGAATTGAATAGGGCTTTATACCCAGATAGCTGGATAACAGAATGACATAATAGATTTCTTCTTATAGTTAAAATCTGAGCTCAAGGATGCATCTAAACCAGTAAAATTACTACACTTCTTAAAGAGAATGCAAATATATAAAAATTTTATAAGTTCTTTCTCTTTAAGAAAACACTACAAAAGAACATAATACCAAAATTCGTCTAAAGTGTATTTTAACATGGCTCTCATTATTTTTAATTAATCTTACATGCTACAGGATGTATAATAAATCTTACATGAAGAAAGGAAATTTAGAATTAGTTACTGCTCTCCTCAGCCCCATGGAGGTATTTACTTCTGCTTTATATTTGCAGTTTGAGAAGAGAGTTTTAATTTTTTTAAATAAAGGAATTTAAATACAACCAGCATTTTACAGATAATTACAAAATGAATCATAAGTGGGTGCAAATTGAGTAATTTGATTAATTTCTAAGTTGACCTTTAGAAAAGTATTTGTCTAACATTTCTTACTTGTTGTATTTTTATTATATCAAACTGAAGTTCCAGCTAGTTAACTTCAATGTTGTTTTAAAAAAATGAGAACTGCGTTATAGATATGATAGTTTGTTTTGTAAAATAACTGTTTCACTTTAGAAACAATTTGGATTTTGAAATGTAACATGAATATTATCTTTGAATAGCTGCTTCTCTTTCTATCAAGATTTGTTCTTTTCAGGATTACCTCACACATTTTTCCCTTGTATATTTATTAAATCAAGGAATTATTTTGCAGGTAAATTTATTGTTCACTAATAAAAGATAAAATACACCTAATGGCAGTGCGTAGCTCTCTTCAAGGTGTGTGTTCTCATACTAAGTAGCCTCTGACTTAGGTGAAAGACCTCCCGACTGCAGATACATAATGTGCATCTCCAGCAAAATTGTCCATAAGAATAACTTCATTATTCTGGGAAGCCAGATCTATAAAACATGTAAAATGTGGAAGTGTTCTGCCCATACAATTTCTGGTAACTACAGCATGACTAAGTGATAAAACCTGAGTCAGCTTCAGTTACAGCATACCTTACTAAGACGTTTATTGTGCCATGAAGGATAAAGGAAATATAATGGGCAAAGGGGTGTTTTCTGAAGCCATGAGGTATTGTAGGTCTATTGAGTTCTGCCTTGATCAATGGAAAAATGATCTCTGGAAGCATTGAGTGGTAGAGTGTACCAGTTAGTCACAGACACCCCAAGTTACAGCAGAATGATGAGAAGGAAAAACTCACCAGTACCACTGGACAAATTGTTGTAGGTGGTAAAATATGGTCCTTCAAAGGTCCGCAGTCACATTCAGGTTTCAGATGAGAAGCACATTTATTATGCAGCTAGGAAAGGAGAAAGAGGACACTATCAAATTTTGCATGGCAACAGCAAACATGAAGCAGATTATATTTCGCCCGAGATACAGCAAATATATTTAAAGAACTACAAGAACAAACCAACAGGATCATAAAGGGATTCATATTACATTTGCCCTTATATATATTCTACCTTAAATAAACTGTTTAGCAACTTCTGTGACCTAGCCTATATATTTTCCAATTCTCAGAAATGTTTATATTAGAAATGTGCTTTAGGGTTTCTACCAAAAAGCCTGATTTCTTTGACAAACACACATTACTGTCCATTACAGTCCTTCCTTTGCTTATCTGTTAGCATAATCTGGAAACTACTATGCACTGTGGATGCTTTTTTTTTTTTGACCCTCCTGTTTTCTCAAAGTCATTCCAAAGTGCACAGCTCAGTATGGGGCATAATTGATCCCATCATTAGTTTTAACTTTCTAATTCAATATGTAAATGTAACCAGAGATTCATCTCAGTAGGAGCAGGATATAAATATAAGAAGACGATTATGATTATAAAAATTTATCTTTATATTATATTTATCAGCTCTACATTAAGTATGTGTATAATCATGTAACATATTATTTCCTTTTCTACATGTAAGAGTCTAAGCTGATATTTTTATCAACCTTGTCACAAGTTTAAATTAAGGTGTTATAGTACATTAAATACTGATTTTTTAAAAAATTGAGACGATAATTCTTATTGGGACCATACAGAATTGCTAAAGTAGTAGTTGTTTAAAGGCATCTAGGGGTATATCTGCCCCCTACTCCCTATCAGTTTAATATGAAATATCCATACTTTAGAACAATGGTACATATTAATAAAATGTCTTGTTCAAAACCAAAAAGGAGCTGCTTCATTTTTCAGTTTTGAACCAAAAGCCAATCCGTTTATGTCATGATTACATTAATTTCCGCAACAAACCTACCTTTGTAACAGTTAATTAACAACCAACCATAGGCGTTTAATGGGGTTGATCTGCTGTTAGCGATAGTATACCTCACCACTGTTGAAGGGGTATTTCTGTTGTCCCTGAATCTAAAACATCTATCACGTCCTGCCTTGGAGTTAAGGCTACTTGCACAGTAATTAACTCACACTAGGCCACATTACATGAAATAAAAGTATCTTTACACATTCATCAATAATTAGCAGTTCTGCTTCTCCGTGGCATGTAAACTCCTTTTTAAAAAGTGGTTTAATCTTATCAGGCATTGCTGATCTTTGTCATGAGGCAGGAGGTATTGAAGATAAAGAAGCAGTTGAAGTCACATGCAAAATAGGAATAAATTAACAGACACTCATTTGGCAAATGCAAATGCATAGTTTCCTTGAAAGAAAATCAGTGACTGGTTTAAATATATTAATTTATTGGACTTAATTTTCTTAGAATAAATCATGGCCCTGAAATTTTGGATTTAAACAAATAGATTACCAAGTGTTGTAGATTAAATTGGTCTTTCCCCAATTGATTTCCTAAATCCTAGTACCTGTGAATATGAACTCATTTGGAAATATCTTTGTAGACGTGTTCAAGTTCAGTTGAAGTTATACTGAATTAGGTTGGGTCCTAATCCAATGACTGGTGTCCTTATAAGAAGAGAGAAATCTGGACATAAGGAGACATATATGAAGGGAAGAAAGCCATGTGACAATGGAGGCAGAGATTTGGTGATGGAGCCACAGGCCAAGGGACACCAAGGATCGCGGGCCACTAACAGAATCAGGAAGAGGCGAGGGAGGATTCTTGCTTACAGCCTTCAGAGGGAGCCTGACCCTGCTGACATCTTTATCTCGGGTTTCTAGCCTCCAGAACTATGAGAGAATAAATTTCTTTTCTTATTTTGTGGTATTTTATTATGGCAGCCCTAGGAAACGAATATACCAGTCATTATGAAAACGGAACCCAAACCCAAAGACAGGCTGTGTGTCTGAAGACTCTTTTGTAATGTGGTGTCACAGAGAAAAAGCTTCTGCTTTTTGATCCTGTACCACCTATTTAAAACTGACAATGCAAGGCTCTACGAAGCCTCTACAAATAGAGAGATGTAAGAAAAAAATTGTGTGTACACATTGAGAAAGTACTGATTTTCACTCTTGACTGCAGTTAGTGAAGCTTTACATGCGACTCTGAAGGACAGAGATGCAGGGCACTGACCACAGGTACATAAGCTGAGGGCCTCAGCCTCCTCCATGCCTCCATACCATGCGTTTCTAACAATCTGCAACTGATATGATAGGGGATGACTAACCTCTCTATACAGTTATTTGAGGGTTACCAGATGTAAGAAAGGATAACAAAGATAAAATGAATTTAATGACAGCTTTTTGGCATTTAGGCTAGTTTCCCAGGTGGGGGGAAAAAAAAAGGAACTGAGGACTCAGGTAGAATCACACAGTTGATAAGCCGAACAGAATGTGTGTGTAAAGGGTAACTCTTCGTACTGAGGTTTGAGGGTTTCAGAGCATAGGTACCAGCAAATGGTCCTATGAAATACTGCTCTCTGCAGAGCTAAATAAAACCAGCATGGCATTATCCAGTTTGATTGTCATGGGGTCCATATTCCTGAGCTTTGTCTAGGCAGCTGCAAGGCAGTCTTGCAAGAACATAGGCATATAGCAGGGTCTACAAGGAGGTCAGTAACCATATCATCATCAGTGAAACAGGGAGACGCAGTGCAAAATAATTCTCCTCCCCAAGAAGCCTGTATTAACTAATAATGTGCAAGGTACCTTATACTTTTATGAAGACTGGAATCTGGCAGCTGCTAAATATAGTTGGATGTCCATCAACATCATGAGATTATTTGTAACCAGGAGTGTCAAACCAGAGGACACCATGTTGGAAAATACTGATCATTCTACAATGTGTATAGCAGGTCTAATGCATTTATCATACTGCTCAGAGACATACTTGAGGACAAAATATAAAATGTGAAAGCCAATGAGAAAATGCTTATAGTTCCCAGGACTATTTATCAAGATTAATAGTGAACCTCATTTTTGCTGTGAAACTAAAACTTCTGCATAAAGCCTCTTTTTTAAAAAAGAGCAAATATCAACAAAATAGAAACCATATAATAGAATTTAAAAGGCACTTTCCCCCAAAACGGGTTATGTTCTGTTTCTTGATTAGGTGATGCCTACACAGGGTACTCATTTGTGGAAAACTCATTGAGCTCTACCCTTAAGATATTTATTCTTTTCTGCATGTATGTTATTTTTCAATAAAACTGTAAAAAGGAAAAAAAAAAGTGAATATAATCAGCAATAAAAACAAGTTGCTTAAACTCGTCACCATGACATTTTACAGAAAAAGACACAGCACAGTTGAGTCCTTCTCAGTGTCAATAAGATACTGAAGTCTGACAATTGTCTTAAAGATAACCCAGATCCCAAATCAGCAAAACAGAAAAAGCCTCATCAAGAAGAGAAATAAACTAGAACACTGATGAATCCTGCCTCTTAAATGAAATGGCCAATGAAGCCCCAGAGAAAGGAAATCGTTACCTTTTTAAAAGTGTTTTTATTTTTGTTCACAGTTACCTCTGCATTTTTAAAGAGTAAGGCATAAAAATACTCAGGTCGTTATTTTATTGTATATACAGAAACGTCCATTCATGTTAAGGGAATCAGTCCCTTATCTAGGAAATTCATAAAATATAAACCAGCTATTCCTGGAAGTGAATTAAACACTTGGAAATAATTTCAGAGTTTATGACAATTTCCAATAGCACCTAATTTAGAGCCAGGTCTATGTTTATTGAAAACAGCTGTCTCAATTTAGGAAGAAAAAGAAAATGTGTGAATGAGTGTATGTGTGTGTGTTTAATGGATGGAGTTGAGAAAAGAGTGAAGGCATTGTATTGAGAAGAAAGCAATGTAATCTAAGAAGTCAAAAGGGAGAAAAATAGAAAAAAAATTTTCATAAGAATTTGGAGTCAAAAAGAAATAATTCATTTTCCTACAGAAAAATGAAGTGACTAGATTTAGAGGAACATTTGCTGGTTTATATATATTTTTTCTCTCTAACATTTTGCCATTTCAGGGTGCTGCCTTAATGCTGGCATTGGCCAAAGCATGAACCTTTCTATTTTCAAGGCGTCGGAAACCTTTAAACATTATTGTTAGGAGTTATTATTTTTTTATTTTTTTGGGGGGGTATTTGCCTCACTTTATTTTTTATTTTTTAACATCTCTATTGGAGTATAATAGCTTTACAATGGTGTGTTAGTTTCTGCTGTATAACAAAGTGAATCAGCTATATGTACACATATATCCCCATATCTCCTCTCTCTTGTGTCTCCCTCCCTCCCACCCTCCCTATCCCACCCCCCCAGCTGGTCACAAAGCACCAAGCTGATCTCCCTGTGCTATGTGGCTGCTTCCCACTAGCTATCTATTTTACATTTGGTAGTGTATATATGTCCATGCCACTCTTTCACTTTGTCCCAGCTTACCCTTCCCCCTCCCCATGTCCTCAAGTCCATTCTCTAGTAGGTCTCCGTCTTTATTCTGTCATACAGAGGGAAGTCAGAAAGAGAAAAACAAATACCGTATGCTAACACATATAATATGGAATCTAAAAAAAAAAAGAAAAAAAAAATGGTCATGAAGAACCTAGGGGCAAGACGGGAATAGAAATAAGGAGTTACTATTTTAAAAGAAGTAGGAACCCTACATGATACCAAAAGTCAGTAATCCATAGTCATCGTATAAGCTTTCGTTTGCGAAGCTCAAATGACATGTATCATCCTCCTACCCCGTGAGTCCTGCCTGACCGCGGGTATTTTACCGCAACCGGCGCAAATGACAACATGTTTTAAATACAAGTTTTACATGTCAAGAAAATATGTTCATGGCGGAAATGAACAGGTATAAACAGTGCAATCTTAACAATCAGAGAATGTAAGCAAGAGGAGGAGGAGAGAAGCAATGATGACATTCAGCCCGGCTGATCGAATTATAAAGCCCAGGGGAAATGGTTGCCTAATGTTAGAAGGTAGTTTATACGGCTTTCTTAGGATTTTTCTATTTTTTAAGTGGTTAGATTTACAGAAGGAGATAAAACCCAGTTCTAAGAGCCTAACATTCTATCTACATAATGGCAAATAGTATTATATCAAGAAGCCACAGGTTCTGAATAAAAAAGGGGTGCTAAAATGGATTTTTTTTTAATCTTTAAGCATTTGTTTACACTTGTATATTTGATGCAGATTTGAGTATTACAGGATGATTTAAAAAAAAAATTAAATCATGCAGTTAAAATTCACTATTTAGCAGTAAGAAGAACAGTGTTATCAGTCATGAAGGTGAATTATCGAGGACCTCCTCTAAACTCAGCACTCCATCAAGATTCAGGGTTATTAGAAGAAAAATGTGTATACTGGACCCGGAGCTGGATGAGATTGTAGTCTAACAGTGTAGACAACGTTAGCATGCAGATGTGACACGGCTGGACAGCATTTCAGTCTTTCCTTTGGTGTGGAATAAAAGTCCAGAAAGTGTTTAGAAAATGGCAAACATTATTATCAAGGAAAATTTCAAGGAAAATATGGAACTTAATTTGATTCCTGAGGTATAGTCAGTCAAAATTTGAGGTGGGTGCATTCAGGGCAATAATAGAGTAAGCAAAATAGGGGGGAAGCATGGCTTTCCCAGAGGCCTGTCAACAGACATGCTCGGCTACAGCAGGGACTGGGCATACGGGGGCTATTATAAATGTCATGTGCTTAGGTTTGGGTCAGATATTTGGAGAAGTGAAAACCAGGTTGAGGTAGGAAGAGGTGAGAGCTGCATTTATTATCACAGAACTATTATAGATTGCTGAAGGTGGCATATGATAACAAACTAGTATTTTCAGAAGATGACTCTGGAGGTGGTTTGCAGCCTGTGTTATAGGAAAAGTACCTTCTGCTAGGGAGATAAGCCAAGATTTCTGACTCTAATCTAGTTAAGAGGTGCTAAGAGCCTGCACGCGGGCTGTGAATGGTGAAGACAAAAAACTCAAATCTGAGAGAGATATTTTAAGGGGAAAACTTAAAGTCTCAGTGATAGGTTGAATATATGAAATAGGGGTGAAAGACAAGGATAAAAGAGATTGACTTCTATTTCCAATGATTGCAAGCATGATGTTACCATGTCTGATAGAATACAGTTGGAAGAGCTATTCTTTGTGAATACAAATAAATCAGTTTAGTCTAGGATTGAGTGATATTCGGGACCACATGGTTCTGGGTGCTTTTAGAATATGCAGGTGCTATTCTTAGACTGGGAAACTACAGATCCTTCCAGAAGTGAGTAAGAGATGGCAGGAGTAACATCCATGGAGTGCCCTCTGTGAGCCACGGGATGGGTTTTGTGTTCTCACATGACATTTTAGCTAGTTTTCACTATGATAATAATTGTCCTTCCATAAGCACTAGTATGTATGGGGCCTTCCCTAAACACATTGACATAGATTTTTTTAAAAAATTCATTTAATTCTTATAAAACTCTTACAAGATAGGTATCATTAAGTCCATTTTACAAATTAGGAAGCTGGCCAAAGCTTTTCACATACTTGGCCCAAGATTGTACAACTACTATCTTACTGGTTGGACAGAGACATTCTCAAGAATCTGGTCAGTCTAACTTATGACGAAGTTAAAACTCAAGCCATTTCCAAAAGTCATATGTACAAAGGAAGTGATGGCATTTGGAAAACCACTGAAATGAAGCCAGGTTTTGTTCTCTTTGTTTCTCTCTGCAATCTATTCCTCACGGACTCCGTTCAGATGGGCCTTACTAAAGCTGAGCTTTGATGGTGCCATATCCCATCACGACTTCTGCTAGTTCTTTGCTATATTAATAGCACTTTCTGGGAAGCATTAAGACATAAGAAAGTAGATTCAGTTTGTTTAAAGGCAATCAGTAGTGTAAGTGTCAGTCAAAAGCAGATCAACTTCATACTAAAATTTTCATACAGTAGTTCAGGAAGAAAGTAGAGATTATACTAAATACATAAATGTTTGGAGGTAAATATCCTCTGTTTAACCTAGGCAAAAAATCTATAAATTAATAGATATAGTCTTATAATTGCTTAACATTAAAAACCAAAAGAGCACAGAGGCTGAAGTTATTTTTAAGAAGGCTATATATATTCTTCTGGATACATGAGGACTTATTTAAAAATATCAAGTTTTGTTTCATGAACCAAACACCCACAGGAACCCCGGAGATCATGGTTTACAGCAAATCAGGCTGAAGTTAGCCAGAAGCCTCAGGTCTTGGGAGAGCTTAGTGAGAGGGCAGCCACTTTTCCCTGACTCTGCCTTAAACCCTTCAGTGGTCCCTGGTTTGCCTGTGTCCTGAGTAGAACTCGGGATTTAAATACATTTACAGCTTATATTGTGCTTTGCTGTAGTGACCAAACAGTCATCTTCATGTACACTCTGATCTTTTGTTAAGAATAAGACGTTAGGGACATGCTGTCTGAACTGAATTAGATATGAAATCCTTAGATTTTAAAAAGCAGAGCTTATTCAGAAGTAGCACCTTCTTTCCTATGAAAGGAAAGGCTTAAATTCTTACAACACTAGGACCAGGATCAAGACCAAATATAAATATGTAACTGGAGAGTGCTTGGGCTAGAAATACAGATTTTGGAGTCACAGGTGAGAGGAACCACTAAAACAAAAGAAAGAAAACAAGAAAAACAAAATGGAATATAAAACAAGAAAAACATTTCAAGATGCCTTGATTATCAGTAAGACCGTTAGCAATGGTAACTTTGAGGAGAATGATTCCCATAGAATGAAAAGGGCAGAAGATATACCTCATAGAGATTAAATGGGGGAAGGAGAAGAGGAGTCAAATAAAGAAACTTAAAATCTCTAAAAGCTTTTGTATTAGGAAAGGTAGCAGTGCATATTTTTATTTATTTTTCTTTAAATTTATTTATTTTTATTTTTGGTTGTGTTGGGTCTTCGTTGCTGTGCATGGGCTTTCTCTAGTTGCGGCGAGCAGGGGCTACTCTTCGTTGCAGTGCGCGGGCCTCTCATTGTCGTGGCTTCTCTTGTTGCGGAGCATGGGCTCTAGGTGCACGGGCTTCAGTAGTTGTGGTGTGCAGGTTTCAGTAGTTGTGGCTCGCGGGCTCTAGAGCACAGGCTCAGTAGTTGTAGCACACAGGCTTTGTTGCTCCGCGGCATGTGGGATCTTCCTGGGCTAGGGATCGAACCCATGGCTTCTGCATCGGCAGGCAGATTTTTTTTTTTTTCTAAATTTATTTATTGTATTTATTTATTTTTTGGCTGCGTTGGGTCTTCATTGCTGCACGCAGGCATCCTCTAGTTGTGGCGAGCTGGGGTTACTCTTCGTTGTGGTGTGCAGGCGTCCCATTGTGGTGGCTTCTCTTGTTGTGGAGCATGGGCTCTAGGCCCACAGGCTCAGTAGTTGTGGCTCGCAGGCTCTAGACAGCAGGCTCAGTGGTTGTGGCGCACGGGCTCAGTAGTTGTGGCTTGTGGGCTCTAGAGCGCAGGCTCAGAAGTTGTGGTGCACGGCCTCAGTAGTTGTGGCTCACAGGCTCTAGAGCGCAGTCTTCAGTAGTTGTGGCTCACAGGCTCTAGAGCGCAGGCTCAGGAGTTGTGGTGCACAGGCTTAGTTGCTCCGCGGCATGTGGGATCTTCCCAGACCAGGGCTCGAACCCGTGTCCCCTGCATTGTCAGGCGGATTCTTAACCACTGCGCCACCAGGGAAGCCCTGGCAGGCAGATTCTTAACCACTGCGCCACCAGGAAAGCCCAGCAATGCATATTTTTAGAGCGTTCAAACTTTAAACACATTGGTTTTTTTTCAAGAAATAAAAATAGGAAAGAAAAGAACAGATCTAAAACATTACACTTGAAATGTATGAAGGATGGCAAAATAACTTGAAATACAATGAAGAAATAAATTCTGATATTCTCTAACTTCAGTTTATATTAAAGATATAATTAATGAAAGATGCACTTTATGGGGAAAGTAAGAGGAACGGGCTCAGAAAAAAAACCGAAATATTTTTACAGATGCTTAGCAAGAAAAAAAAAAGAAAACTAATATTTTTTAATGGTCCAAATTTTTAAAAAAATGAAATAGTTGTGGTCTTCTTAAAACTGAGAACTCAACATGTTTAAGTAATTTCTATGTGTAATTTAAATCATTGTTAGACATTTTATTACAATAACCAAACACTTTAAAAAAATAAAACTGTCTTTCATAATTGAGGAAATTTCAAATGTAAATATAATTTAACCGAGTAATAGCTGAAAATGATTGAAGAAAATGCGTTCATTTTAAAAGAGTACTTAATTGTACTTTTGAAATGCAAGTCACAGTTTGTTTTTCTCATTATCCTGTGTGTATGTGTGTGTGTGTTTAAGAAAAATTTTTAAATGGCGTGTGTGTTGGGGAGGGGGTGTTGAGGGGCACTACAGAGAAACGTATCTGCTTAACTGAAACAACGCTCCCTACTGTTTTATTCCCACAAAAGCAAGAATAATTTGTCCTATAACAAGATGACTCATACACTAGCTGTAAAAAGAAAACAAAACCGATGGGGGGAAAAACCCAGCCCCATAAACGTTTTTGTACCAAATTGTAAAAAATGGCTATTCTTAAAAATATGCGTTCTAATTAATTTCCAGAAGTACAACATGAAACACTAGGGGTACCATTTAACAACTGCATTTATTCCAGAAGTTACTTGAAGCAGCTTTGACAATCAAGCAAACTAGGTAGAGTGCTAAGATTTCCTGGGAAAGACCAAGTGCCCTCTTCTTTCTCGATTGTCAATACCATTAATGACTAGCGTTTACATCCATATCTGTTATCCCTCAATTTATGATTTAACTAAAAGAGCAAGGCAACACCGTGTTGTAAAGAAGGGTTAAGTGAGTTCTTAAAAGCATCGAGAACTAAAATATGGACCCACCTGCATCTCTACCTAGTCATGTGGTCATTGATGATTTGCATAGATTTTTCTTGGTCTTAGTGTCCTCACTATAAAATTAAGTCTTTGTACCACATTATTCATTGTTCTACCCTTTTTAAGCCCATAGATTCTATGATTGGAATAAATTTAGAACATGTAGAATAGAAAATTTTACCAGAATAGTGTTTCTGGGCAGAGGGATAGCTGAGCTCTACCCAGTCAGTATCCCAGGCTCAAGGCCCACCCACAGCCATGGTGTCTGGTTACCTTCCTGGCTCCTAGAACTCCTAGAACTCCATGCAGCACAGATTGAACACCTCATGACAGTATTATCTCTAAGGTTGTCACTAGCTCTAAAATTCTTGATTCTATGAGGACAAATCTGACCTTGACATTTATCCCTTTGGGAGCCACACATGATATAAGAGGCCCCCATGAATTTACACTAACTTGGACTTAGTCTAAAATTCAGGATGGCCTTCCAGGATAGGACTCATCAGAGAACATGGGATATACCATCTTCATTGTGAGTGAATGCTAGAGATTTATCCTCTGATGTTACTCACTGTGATCTGACACCAAACACAATGCAGTCCTGTCAAGCCCTGGTAACATTTAACCGTTTTGTGGCATTTATCACACTTGGTTGGGCAGTTGCCTTCAACCCAGTAATGATGCATCACCTAGAACACAACAAAAGCACTGTGGTAAGAGGAGGCATCCATAAACACCATCCTCAAAAAGCAAGCATGGCCACACACTTACATCAGTGTTCTTCTTGGACTTTACGTAAGTCTTGATGCAAGAAGGAGGTGCTCTAGCCACGCAGCGCTCATGGACGGTGTACTTGCAAACTGAAAGGAAACATGTACACAAATTCAGAGCTAATCCTGGTCCTGATTGCAATTTTATACAGAAAGAATGACATTAACAGAAGCTCGTTTCATAGCCACTGCTCCCTAATCAATCCAATCAGCCACATCAAGGAAAAGTCCAACTCGACTGTTTTTACCATGGAATACAAAAGGCCAATTAGTACAGGAAATATTATGCATGTGAAGAACCAAGACTCCTCTATCATGGCAATAGCAGGAAATGCTTAATTAAATCAGGCCTCACTCAAATTTTTCACAATAATTCCCAGATGACAAACATACTAAAGACAAATTGATGACTGCCAAATGGCTTGGTGTCATTTGCTAGAAGGAAGAGATCTATATTTTACAAAGTATAGGCATGAGAGCAGCTGGCGGGCATGGGAATAAAAGCCCATGAGTTTATGCTATTTTGTCTATTGATTTATCTAAACCTTAAATGGCTGATTAGTCTATTTCCAGAGAATAGATTTCATCATACATGCCAGGCCTTCAGTTAAACTTCATCCCTCATTGCCATCATGGCACTGTTTGTCCAAAAGGAACAACCTTTGTTGGGCAGCATATTGTATATATATATATATATATATGCAAAATTTTATATGTATCTGCAAATATGTATAGAAACACATGCACAAACATATATATGTGTGTGTATATAAAATGCATAATGTATATAAAAAAACCAACACGTACACCTTATTGGCATCTTTAAATTACTTCATGGCTTGATTCTCAATATAACTCAGGGTCATATACAGATATTCTTTAATAAAACGCTGGTTTCAAATTAAGAATTCTAAATGCATAAATACATAGAATAAAAATTAAGTAAAAAACAACCAGGTAGCTCTCTCAATATAACAAACAAAAATTAACCACTGCATGAAGTTAGAATGAAAATATAATATTTATATAGTAAAACTATTCCCAAATATCCACATCTGTGATTTCCTTTGGAAACAGTTTCTCTTCTCTTCCATATTGGCAATAATGTTGAGTATTACATTTGCTACACTAATCAGTTAAAATTTGTGAGCAAGATTATCACTCTTATATGATATTGCCCATATTATATGAGAATTACCATTTTGTTTCATAAGCTCCCATCAATAGAAAGTACCGTGAAAAATTATTTTCCTTAAAAACAATAAAACTTTGAAAACAAATTACTTCCTTTGTACATGGAGAATGTTCTGGTATAAATAGCCTTTTAAATGTGGCCACCAGAAACTGCCCTCTAAAGTGGCACGAGGTAATTTTATGTAACTTTATTAAAATCCTTAAACACGTAAGAAATCACTTAAAAGTGTACCTACAATATGGTTTTTAATGTGAAATAAAACATCTGAGAGAAAGTCAACTCCCAAATATGTTACCAAAGAAGCTGTTAGCTAAAAATAATATCTGAAAATTATGTATTATATGGAAGCCAGGTAAAAAATTAGATTTAATATAAATGCACGAAAATGGGATGTGTCTAATAAACTTGACAATTTCAGTAACTCCATACACTGCAGAAAAGGGTGTGGATGGACCACGTGCTGGACCAAGACAAAGTCACACTTTAGTAAGGAGGACTCAATAGTCCCTCTGTTTTAACAGAGGCATCAGGGAATGCAAAAGTTCCTCAGGCACACATGTTGTTTATTTAAAACTTCTTAAGTGCCTTTTATAAATTAATTGTTACATATACTACCAGAAAGTATGCCATAGAATAAAATAGATATTGTAAAGATAAGTGTACCGAAATAAAAATAATGGCCACAATTCATGAACTGGCCACACTTTGGGTTCTAATATCCACTAACCATATATTAGATTTTCTTCGTGATAGAATTAAGAATCATGTGCCTGAGGTATAAGATTAGTTTGTATTCCTTGTGATTTCTTAGTTTGAATGGAAACTGATAATCAATTAATTATTTTTAAAAGACTGAAAGGAATTAGCTCATTATAGGAAGACAAGGTGAATAAAGCGATAACTTAGGGAGGGAAAAAAGACAAATATGCATAAGATATAAATATGAGAGACCAATGGATATTTTCATAATACTCCCAGAAGAAACGGGAATCATGAATAAATTAAACTAGAGTGGAAAGCAAATGGCTAGTGAATTGGGAAATGTCCTTATTTCTTTTCCAAGGAGAAGGTTTTCCAAAATTGAAGAAAGTTAAAACTAGAGTGATCTAAACCTTCAGAAACATACTTCAGGGAAAGATAAATCATAGGTACGGGAAGGGTCAGGTTATTTCTTAACTCCGTCTACAAATAGGACTATTCCGTGAAATCAACCCCTCCTCACCAGAGGTGATGACATCCGGGCAAAGCAAACATACTCACAGGAGCAGCAGAGGCCCTGCTTCCCCACGCCGATCAGCATGTTCAAGCAAAGATTGCAGTAGGCAGGTTTGTTAAAGTGCTTGAGTCGCCACACATGCTGTCCGTCATCCTTCACATTCTGCACAGGACGCAAGAGAAAAAGATTTCACTTAATGAAGTAAACAGTGGAATATGTAAGTGCCAATAAAATTCAGAGCTGGACTGAAGCATTTGAAGACAATCTGTTATTTCATCCCTGACTTTCTCCAAGATTGCCACAGAGTCTAGAAAACCACATGTGCTCTAGTGGAATGAGATCCTGCTAACAAATATCAGATGCTATAGCAACCCACAAATTCTTGCCTAATATCAACAGTTCAACAGCAGGTCCCAACCATCATAACCGTCCGCCAAACCGAGCACTCCTCAGAACAGAGGTGCGTTTGCCTCACGTCTGTATACTTTACTCCTAGCACAATTCCATAAACAAATAAGTGAATAAAGGAAGAGAAAATACTCTTGGGTGGAAGATTCTGAGAGATGAAAACCTTGGCAGAATATGTTAACACTTGCTTAATAGTAGGAATATGCAAATTTCATGATGGTGGTTAGCTCTTATAAGGAGGTAGAAGGGTGGGATGGGATGGGAAAGAATGACACTTAAAAGTAAGTTATTCATGATATTCTAAGGCTTCAGTTGGGGGATTCCTTATATGTTATAATTGACACTAATATATTTTTGTATGTCTCAAATAGAAAATTTTAAAAAATAAACTTTTATAAGGCTCTAATTACATTATTATTTTCTTTACTTCTCTTTTACAAAATATGAATGATTTTAATCTCATGGAAAGATGGCAAAAATATTAAAACTATATTACTGTATTTACTTATAACATCTCTATCATTATTTGCCACAATAAAACCTTGAGTTCAATTAATTCACATTTTAGCAAAACAACTGTAATTACTATTTATTCTTCTAAGTAAAACTCTATATAATAATATAATAGCTATTCTCTATTAGATACATTGTTTAAGATTGAAGTAACATGAAATAATATGATGCTTAAGATTCCTTACAAGGAGGTGAAGATATTAAATGAAGTTATTATACATCATTACTTTTATTACCATCATTTCCTGTATTAACATGTAGTCCTTGTACATCATGTACCAAACTGTATCAAACTCAGATTAATTTTAGACATCATTTATTGGTATTCTATAGAAACCACTGCAGGTCATGGTTTTTCAGGTTAGTCAAGTTGCCATACTTCTTAGAACACACTGAGCTAATACTTTTTTGAGCACCTATTATGTGCTCGGGCACTAATACAAATTCTGTGGTAGTGAGACAATATAAACATGTCCAGATCATCTTGTTTCTCTGGATAATAAAATATTAATAATAATGCTTCCTAACTACTTTTTCCTATTCCCAATCAAGAGATAAACCACCAGATTTGAAGTACCCAATTAAATCCACAGTAACTAATTCCTACATAGAACCAGAAATGTCAAATTTGCATCATAAAATGAAACATTAATGAAAATGCTTTCTGGGAGATAATTCTCCATGGGTCTCTTGAATTTCTGCACATTTTGTAAGCAGAAGAACTGTCCTTTTCTCCAGGTTATCTTTTCAAAGGTGTTTGAATAACATACAGCCTTACACAACAGAGATGTGCAGAGGGCAGGTTTCCTTATTGTCCGGTATAATAAAGATAATTTCTCCCTTCTAAGCAAAGGTTTAGCAAGTTTGTTTACTGTGTATTATAAAAGATTTAGTTTCCCCAAGCCAGGGGTTCTGAGCTCTGATGCTGTGCCAGGCAATTACTTGGACCTCTCTCCATCACCCCTAAGAGACTTCATGGGCCAGGAGAACCAGCTCAGATATGAAGCTCTTATTGCTTCTTTGCTGTGAGTAAACAAGTTTTTGTTTCTGACCCAGGCACTCATGTCCTCTGCCAGCACCCATGGAACTGTGGCAAGCTCACTTGTTCACTTGCAAGTAAGGTAACTCTCAGACCCTTCATGGTTCTTGACAATGCTCAGCTTCATTTTCCGGACAAAGAACTAACAAGTTCTCAGCAAAAGCACTTCTGCAGGAGATGCCAAGGAGGGGACATCAGAAGACAATGGTGTTTCAGGTTTTTTTTCCCAAAGCTTAAGAAATAGATTTTATAGTAATTTCTGAATCCAGTTCTGGTCTGCTCAAGTCATATGATTTCTAGTATCTTTATTATGTGAATGGAATGCTTTATATATTTGTTTAATTTTGCTATAGCTTCCAAACTATGTTTTAAAATTTCTATTCCTTCAAATAAGAATAAGATACCTTGATGTTAAAAGTTAAAGAGGTTAATTTTTAAAAAAATATATTGATAAAGTTAGCATTAAGCGTTAGTTTAAATAATTAGATTAATGCTTAAAAAGACATTTTTAAGTGAAAAGGAGAAAAGAAAATTTAATTTTCACATGTATTACTGTTCTCATAAGCCTTGTCATTTTATTTAGAAATGAGTGTCCATTACATGTGAATAAGCCTCCTCCTGTTGAAGAGCACATATGGACTAAGTTAGCTGGCATTTTCCTTATCAAAAAATAAACAAGTCTGAACGTGGGTGTTCTGTCAATCAGAACACTTAGCCATGTTACAGGCTGCCACTGATGCACAAATCCATTACCCCAACATAAAATGCTCTACCAAAAAACAAATTAAATCACTTTATAGCTCTTAGCCGGATACATTGCCAGAATATTCAGAGGATGAAATATGTATGTGACTTCAAGAGAAGAAATTGAAACCAGGAGCCAACTACTTCTAAGCAGCGCAAATTAAACGCCGACGCTATGTATTTTCATGTCTTGTCTTGTTTGTCTTATTTAGATGGTAAACTTACTGGGGAAGGGGGAGACACTGTGCCTTACTATATTCTATCAGCCAGCAGAGCATACACCTCTTAGTACTTCCATTGCAAATAAATATTTATTGTCATAGAGAGGAATTCATTTTTATAAAAAAGCAATGAAGAGGGAATCTGGAAGGCTTGATTCCTGGCCTCTGATGAAAATGTGGATAAGCCATTTCACCTTTCTTATTTTCCTCTCTAATAAAATGAAATAAAATGAAAGTAACCACTTTCCTCACCCGGGCCATGGTGTGAGGTTTCATTATACAATACCTGTGAAGTCAATTTAGCTCCTCAGAAGACTGGTGTTATATAAACAGCAAATATTATTACCATCATTGGGTTGAGTTGTGTAACATCCCAGTGTTTCAGCCAAAAGATCTGAGAAGGATGTTTGTAGGTTTATGATACTTTATTTCATAAAAGTTGTGTTCTCCTGGTTTTTTCATTACCAGACATTACTCTTAATAAAAATTTATTCCTGATATTTAGTAAACACTGTATTTATAATGAAGCAGTTCAGTTCTGTGCATGTGTCAGAGAAATGTTTAATGAAACACAGGCAAATTAACACAGAGAGGGAGTGCCAGGGTCTTCCTCGCCTTCTAATCCCCTGTAAGTCAAAAGGAGGCTTTGAAGGGAAGAATGCTCTTTGGAAAATATTGAAAACGATTTCATTATCTTAGTGGTTTCTAAGGTTTTAGTTTTTTCCGTAAATACCTCCAAGATTGCAGACAGTGTTCAAGTGAACTAGGGCTGTTATAAATAATATCATTTTTTTCAAAAAACCTCAAGGAGAAATTTCACTGATGTCACAGCCAAAATGCTCCCATCCCCCTACCTAGCCAGGTCCCTGTTTCAACTGACTTCACTTATGACACATAGAAGAGCTAAGGTCACAAATGGATTCCAACTCAAGAAATAATAAGTGCCATTAAATTACCATACTTTTCTGTTCAAGGTCTCCAAAAAATTATAATGATATGAAAGAAACTGTTCTTTTAGACAAAAAGATGAACTATATCGGGCCTGAGAAAAGAGAATGCAGAGAGAAGTTTTAAAATTCTGAATGGAGCTGCAATCAACTGCCCATCTCCAGATCCCACTTTCTGAAGTCAGGCTCAGACCCTAATAGCCTTAAGGTTCAAATGCCATTTCAACTGTCAGTAACATCACGTGGTTATTTTCCTTGAGTGACCCAGTGTGGAATCTCAAGAATTGTTGCATTTATCCAGCTTCATAACTCCTTTCTAGATTGTGCAAACAGCAGAACAACATCTTAACCAAATTAAATTTAAAAAAATAGAGTGTGAAACATTAGTTTTCCAAATATAGCTTAGTCTATTAAGAATACATCATCTTCTGCTTTCCATCATACTCATCAAGGGACACATTTCATCAGAAATCAGGAAGCAAACCAAAGAATTACTTCTACTTTATTGAATCAGGCAAAAAAATGTATCCTAAAACATTTCAATCAATGGCAAAGTTTAAACTATATATAGGGATTAAAGACCAGGACTCTGAGAACATATAGTGAAATCAACATACATAACCTTTCAAAAATCGTACAGGCCAGATTTGGGCCCAACAATCCAAGACTAAGAAGTGAAGGTATCCTTATTTTAAGCCAGGCTCCTATTTAAATGTGTATTCCTGTTTTTATGATAATATGAATTCAGGAATTTTCCTTGAAAAACCTAATAATGATGCAAGATTACAGATTTCAGGAATTGGAGCATTACTAATTATCCTGTTCATCGAGGAAAACAAATGTTTGAACTGAGAGAATATCAGAAAAGGAAAGGGATATTCCTGACTAATTTCTTTGTACATGTCCAGATAAGATGACTGGCAAAAAATGACCTAGTTAGTTAGTAACCAAGCCAGGGTGAAGGCCAGTTTGATAACGCTCGCTAATTCTCTTTCCAAGATAATTTAAAAACAGTTAACACTCATTCTGTTTGTATGACAGATTAATGATAGAATAACTTGGGGGTCAGCAAAACTATGGCCCTTGGGTCAAACATGGCCAGCAAGCTGTTTTTGTAAATAAAGTTTTATTGGAACACAGCCCTGCTCTGTCATTTAGGTGCTGTCTGTGGTGGGTTTTGCACTGCAGTGGCAGAGTCCAGCAGTTGCAACAGAGACCTTATGACCCACAAAGCCTAAACTATTAACTATCTGCCTTTTTACAGGCAAAGTTTGCCAATCACTAGAGCAGAGTTTATTGCTAGATACAGTTATTTAAAAAAGAAAAACATTTTCATTCAAAATACGGTTTTTTTAAAAAGCAATTCTTCACTGAGATGAATGCTGAAGGAAGAATGAGCAAGTCTCAGGCATAAATTTGTAACTGTAATCAAAATCACATATGCCACCCAAATACTCGATTTTACTTCAGATGTAAGAGACTATACCATTTCATACTGGGTCTCATGAAGTTTGAAGGACTTCTTGTAAGAGAAAGGAGATGACTTCTACTCCCTAGCATTTGATGAAGAATCAGGTTCTGATAAACTACAATTCTGATCCTGGCACCACAATGGGTATTAGGTAAAATAGAGTATTTTAAAAAATTCTGTTGATGGAGAAAAATGAACCACAATAAAATCACAACTGCTCTACCTTACATGTCACGTGAGGACTGCTCTCCCGGGGCAATATTCTTATCTGGGTAATTGGGCTAATACACCACAGTCACTTTCAAATACACTGTGGTATTTAACATGCACTATCAATTAGCATCTACTCTCTGAGCTCATAATTGACAATAGACAAGAATATATAGGACAACATAACAAGACAGGCCTCACAATAAATGGCTGAATTCAACCTAAAGCTTCTAGATTTCCAATCTCATGAGCAAAAGTGGGGGGCGGAGTAGGAGAGAATGGCACCATGAATCAAATTCTCTACAGGTAATAACAAAACACATTTACTGCCTACAGAAAAGGAAATAAATCTCAATTACTAAAAAAGGCCCTCATCACTCAGTTGTCATTGTGTCATTACTAGTTTGTAAAACACTTACCATGCCTGGGAATTAAAAAGCTGTTTTTAACAAATAGATGCTCTGATTTGTGATCATAATTACATAGCTTTTCCATTTTATTAAAAGCCAATTTTAAAAACATTATTGACGTATTCTTTTTTTAAGAAGTGAAGAAAATACTCTCAGAATTGTTCTTCACAGGGGAACCATCCAATCTCATATTCAAGTTGATCTACAAATGTTAAACAATGTAGCCCTGCCATCTAGTGGCCATCACTGGGAACACAACTTTGGAACACAGCTTGGGTTTCTTTGAAACCCTGAATCGATTTCTCCTATTAAGCTCCAAAAAAAAAAAATCTTTTAACGAAAAACATAAAATATAAATCTAAGAATATGAATATAAAGTAAATTATGTATCATTAACCTGATGGACATTAATGGCAAAGAATTGTCATTCCGTTGAAATAAAGTTACTGCTACACTAGAAACTGATGAGGTATATTCTATTTGTTTAAAATATTTTTAGTTAAATCCACATAGATTTGTGGACTATATTTACCAATGTTATTTTCATAATTTCACAAATATCTGTATTTATGAATAAAACTAAAGAATTTCTAAGCAATATTTTCCAAAAGAAAACATTATTTCAAAATCTTTCTGTGATATTAAAAATATAGATGACTATATCTCCATTTCTGTACTTTCCTGTCCAACCCTCAACTACCAAATGATTTACTTACTTCTTTCATTCTCTCATACAAGAATTTCCATAAATATTTAGAATAAAAACATTTTAGCTTGAAAAATATAAAATTCCCTTTGGGAACCATTATCAATAGAATTGAATAGTCATTTGTCAACTATTTTTCAGTATAGAATATACACCAAACCTTACCAAGTTAACATTTAGTCAGTTTTCTTTCTGTTTTCTCCCAACAGTCTGATTTACATATGCTTTTGACAGAAGGTATATTAAACAATAATTACATATTTATGATACAGAGATATATAGTAAGTTATTACAAAACATATTAGGTTATGTATAGTATAAGAACATCAGATACAAGAAGTATTGCTTCATTAATTTGCAAAATGTAGAAATATGTATCTATTAACAATAAGGTCTATATTAACTTTGTTTTAATAAATTATTTACTTTAAGGGTAATTTCCTATTTATCATCTATTGGTAATTTTTCTTTTCCTTCCTCTGACCATGTCTAAAATCCCATGGGCCTCATGAAGGCTAAGATTAACCTGAATGTAAACGAATTTGAAGATCCAGGTGAACTGGAGACAAATTGTACCATCTGAAACCCATTTATATATTCCCAAACCCATATGTAAATATGTACAAACCTATTTTTATATACTCTCACATGTTTTACAAACACAGACTGCAAGATCTCTTGAGAACTGTCTTTAAAAAAATTGGTATCTTGAGTAACTGTGGCATAGTTTTGAATCTGAAAAATCGTTATAGCTGGTAACAGGAAGTATGAAGAATGTGGAGGTCAGCAGCAAAGTGGTGGACATTACATTCTTGCATCTCAAAACTCTAAATATTCTATGTGTCAGGGTGCTTTCCATCAGTAATGCTCTTTGAATCTAAGTATAAATTTTACTATACTCATGTTATAGTTAATTCTTATTTATTAAGCTAAGTATAAACATCTACCGTTGACTCATTGGATTTTTAAATGAACTATTACTAAAATTCACACCAAGCCGGGGCAGCAAGATTTGGACTCAGAGTCACCATCATATCACATTCTAATCTTATGTTGATCTACTTTATTCCCCAAACCACCAGTTTTAATTACCACTGGAGGCACTGATATAAGAAAACTTCGACAGGCTTAGAAGGAAGAACTTTGACAGACTGTTGATATGTAAGGAAAACATTTACACACACACACACACACACACACACACACACACACACACATGCATATATACTCAACCACCTCTATATATAATTGGCTCCTCCAAGTATGGGTTTGGTTATCAATAAAACAGATCATCTTCATGGGGAGGGGGAGTACAGAATGGGATGGAGCACCGCAGGAACCACAGAATGCAATAACACTGGGATGTTTCTTGCATTAGATAAAATAAGGTCAATGTTTTTTTTAACAAGATTGCACTTTAAATAGTGGGAAAAAAGAGAGATTATGTATTAAGTAATACGGTAATACCTAAAATGAATTAATATATTCGTGGCAAGTATTACTATACAAGGAGTTATTGTTAACTTGTACTGTAACATACGTATTTAGAAGAAGCAGGCACTCACTATATACTTAATGGTAGAAAATAGCCAGATGAATTTATAATCAAAATGTATAAAAGAGAACCCCACTGACTTACCACCAGGCCACCCCCTCTGTGTAAATGCTTACATTTTCTAAGCCCAGGAGCACAAGAAGTGGAATGGTTGTCATGCCTCCTTGAATCCATTCCTCCAGAGAGACTGTTCCATCATGATCATAGTCAATTTCTTCCATCATTTCATGAAGGATCTGGAGAAGAGGAGATGAGGAAAAACTTGAAATAAGTCAATAAAATAAATTTCATATGACACAACGAAGTATTGCACTGAATTAGTTAAAATAAACCGTGACTAGCAACTAAGTAGAGAGATGAGGTAAATATCTAAATAACTCGGTACAATGTTAATCCTATTATTGAGCATACAGTAGCTTTGCTATGATTTCGAGAACCTGATTACTTACACTGATCAACTTTTATAAATAAATGATTAACATTTAAATATTTTGTCACTGGATGGTACAGCTTAAACAAGAAGGTATCTCTAAGCATGAAAGTGATCTTTAATTGCTATCTCTAGATTATTTTTTTAAATTCAAATATATGCCAGATAATGACAGACCAAATTAACTTCACGGCAAAGAGCTGAAATAATTCTTTGCTAAGTGGTGTGGGGTGGAGGAATTAAGTTGCTTTTAATTGCCTATCAGAACTTAATGGAGCCAAGAAGTTAAACAATCAAATAATTTTTTGATTAGATTTCTTTTCTAAGGAAGACTTACACAGAGTGTCCTAAAATGTTCTCCGTAGTGTCTGTTTGTAATATATTTATCTCTCGGCTGCATAGTGCTAATATTAGTTGTTAATTCGAAGGGTTGTTGTGAGGTCAAATGTGCTAATACATTATAAGTATCTTTGAAGAGTATCTAGCATATATAGTAAGTGTAATATAGGTGTTGTTAGTGTTATATTAGCAGAAATTATATTTGCTAATATATATTACCCAAACATATTACCCTTGGCTGCTGGGAAGGCAAAGTACCTCCCATCTAATGGCACCAAAGTGACAAACATGGTAGAATCCCGTGAAGGAAGCAACTCACCACCTTTATCTAATATGGAACTTTTAATCAATTTGAAAAAAGAAAGAAATACAGAGAGCATTAGAAGAAAAATTTGAAAAGGTGCAATAAATGGAATAACTTGATATGTGGACAGAAGTATTATTTGTCTCAACACCCCTTAACTTAGTGGATTGGTGTCTTTCCTCAGGAAGTTTCTGAAAATCAGATTATTTCCCTTCATTGAAACAAACTTATCTATAGGTAGCGGAAAGAGACTCTTTGGAACAAAGTGATGTTGAAATAATTATTTCATTACACTCAAAATGAAAGACAAGGGAAATCATTTAGAATTGGGCAAAATGGCATACGGTCTCATTAAAAGGCCCTCCCCCTTGAAGACACTCTGATGAACTAGTAGAAATGAACAAATGAGGAGACAAGTAAAACACAGAGCGTTTGTTTCAGAGGACTGATACTTTCATATTGTACTTAATAAATCTAATGGTAGAACCTGGGTTAGTTTTTGAAAACTCCCTTCAAGGGCATCTCAGTCTACCCTGAGCCATCAACCTGAAATGTACAATTCTCTTTAGTTATTATGCAAACTTACCAGGAATCAGACAATGTGTACAAATGTACACACGTGTTTAAAATGGGGAGAGCTGCTGAATCATCAGGCAGAATGAGGCAGTTACTATGACAGCAAACAGCCAAGTCTTTTATCTTTACTCTCTATACTGACCACAGAAAGGGCAGACTTGTCAGTATGTGTCACAAATGACTAATAATGCTATATAGCTTTTTATTTGTATTTTCCAGTAGGTATTTGTCCTAATTAGACTGCCCGACCACTAACTGTTCCTTCTTTAGAGCATCCAGATCCCTCTTTCCTCAAACCCCCCACTGCCAAATACGGTGATGTGGTGGTGCCTCCTTCTGCTTTCAAAGCTGATTGAAAAAGACCCCCTTCCCTCTATTACTCCCGTGAGGACAAGAGCCTTGATTGATAGGTGAATTATATGCACATGCACATAGGGGTGCATGTGTCTTTTACATTTATAATGTTGTGTTTTACATTAACATAACCAGAAAAGGCAGCAGAACTTATGAGTCATTTGATTTCAGTGAAAATAGTATTAAGATGAATCAAGCGGTATTCTTAGAATTAAATACATTACCATCTACTTTATTATTCCATATGCAAACTGCAATTTTGTTAATGATACCCACTACTCATCATGTGCACAGCATGTGCGTTTCCATGTTCAAAAATAAAAAAAAGGAAAAGAAAAATCAGCTGAGTTAAAACTTGGAAAACCCTAATCCCAGTAAGAACGGTGCTCTCCCTCCCTTTCCATGACATTGCGTTGACTTTGTTGTACTTTAACCGCATTAGTTTGCAAAGCAAGGGAAAAGCTATCAGACCGCTCCTATCACATAATCATGCCATTACCATGCTGTTGACTGCATAAATGTGAATTTATGTGGTTAAATAGGTTCTTTGAATTCATACAAAATGTAAACCATTTACATAAAATTGATTTGTATTTACTTAATTAATGTACAATATGCTAAACTTAGTTGGTTTCAAAGAGAAACTATAATCAATAACATTCTCCCCCTAATATCCCTGTGGCCAAAGTAAAAGTTTCGAATCATGTTTGTTTTAATACACATTTGAATAATGTTGTAACTTTGGTATAAATCTATTGAAAATAAGAGGTTTTTAATGCTCTTATAGGCATTGTTAGATACTATTTCTTGAAACAATTTGATTAAAGTTTCCTAGCTCGATCTTTAACTAGATGCAGAGTTTTGGGCAAGTAACTAACATTTTGGGGTCTCCCAGCAATCCCACTCCTGGGCATATATCCAGACAAAACTATAACTCGAAAAGATATATGCACCCCTATGTTCGTAGCAGCACTATTTACAATAGCCAGGACATGGAAGCGACCTAAGTGTCCACCAACAGATGAATGGATAAAGAAGATGTGGTACATATATACAATGGAATATTACTCAGCCAAAAAAAGAATGAAATAATGCCATTTGCAGCAACATGGATGGACCTAGAGATTATCATACTAAGCGAAGTAAGCCCAACAAAGAGACAAATACCATATGATATCACATATGTGGAATCTAAAATATGACACAAATGAACTTATCTACAAAACAGAAACAGACTCACAGACATAAAGAACAGACTTGTGGTTGCCAAGGAGGAGGTGGGTGGGGAGGGATGGATTGGGAGTTTGGGGTTAGTAGATACAAACTATTATATATAGAATGGATAAACAACAAGGTCCCACTGTATAGCACAGGGGACTATATTCAATATCCTGTGATAAACCAGAATGGAAAAGAATATGAAAAAGAATGTATGTGTATGTATATATATATATATATATATCTGAATCACTTTGCTGTACAGTAGAAATTAACACAACATTGTAAAGCAACAATACTTTAATAAAATAAATTAAAAAATATTGGGGGTCTCAATTTCCTCATCTGTAAAATGAATAAAATAGTAGTATCTACCTTGTAGAGTTATGAGCCTTAAATAACACATATGCAAAGATAACAGTGCACTGTGCATAGTAAACCATCATTATCGTCTTCTTAATCGCCTTCATCCTCTTTTAGATTGAATATTTTAGCTATTTCCATATAAGGAAAATCATGGCGATCATAAAAAAAATGTCAGTTCTGACTTTTTTGTGGCATGGTATGACCTTGGCAGTGTCATCAGCAGCTTCTGTTCACCTACACCTATATTAGACTACCATTCAAATTAATTTCCATGAGGAAGAAAAGCAAAAGTTATTATTACTAAGGGCTTCAGAAAACGACATATACTTTTTCTTGTTCAGAATCCACTTTGGCTATTGATTAGAAATAGTAACTTAGAGTTATCAAAAGACATATACACACTATTATATATAAAATAGAAAACTAATAAGGACCTACTGTAGAGCACAGGGAACTCTACTCAATACTCTGTAATGACCTATATGGGAAAAGAATCTAACAAAGAGTGGGTACATGTATAAGTATAACTGATTCACTTTGCTGTACACCTGAAACTAACACAACATTGCAAATCAACTATACTCCAATAAAAATTTTTTAAAAATCAAATGCCAGTAATATATTAGGATTGCAAAAAAGATGAAAGAGAAAGGGGTCTTCTAGAATGTAGCCAACAGTTAAATCATTCCTATACCTACTGGATTAAGTTCAGTGACGTCCCATTCAAGGTACTCTGCCACATGCATCATCTGACTGATGATATTTTCTAGTTCCTGGAGGAGAGGGAGGGGGAGAGGAGGGAGGGAAGGAAGGAGAGGGAAAATGAATACAAGATCTTAGTAAGTTCTTCAACTTTGACTTACAGGAATTGATTTGTTCAACATGTAGCTCAAAAACTAAAGGAGTGAGATGATTAATTTTATATAAAAAGTAAACATATACCTCTTCATTTTAAAGGTCTAATTAACTATACATAAAAGAAGAGCCTAAATATACATTCCTTTTGTACTTTGTCTAGAAACCTTCACCAGGAGAGGGCACAACTATACAAAGAAAGGTTTTCTTCCAGGAGAAGATTTTTAAGAAAATTTTTGTTTGGAAAGCAGCATCTGATGAAAGTAGGAGCCTGCATATTTTCCAAAAAGCTGTGATTTTTAAGTACTGAGTATCCTGACCCCACAGCTTAAAAACAGGTGTGGAAGGGTGGGAGGAAGGGTTTGAGGGCAGCTGAGAGTTTTATTTTTATTCTGATACACTGAGAACGTATACTGACGGTTCTAGCCATTTACTGGTAAAATTTGCTCTGCTAGAGGTGTGTTCAGGTCAAGGTTTGGAGGCTAAGTGCATGCAGAGTTTATTTTACGAGGGGATAGAATTTTAGTCTGAATTTTCACATTCTTCTGCTCAACATCAGCTCTTTGAAGAACTGCTGGTTAATATATATGCCTTGGCTAAATAAATTATAACATTTTTTCATACCGATTTATTTAATGTTTTAATTTTTCTGTATCTTCAGAAAAGATTAAACATACTTTGTGAATGCTAATAATTTTAAGGGTAGTCCGTGCATGACAATTAAAAGTGGTATTTCATAGTATGATAATTTAAAATATAAGAAGTATAAAGAATAAGGCTTGAAAGTATATTAATAAAATTTATTCTACTAAAACCTCTCATCTAATGTACGTGGTTAATATGCATAAAATGAAGAAGAAAATATAGTAAAAGAGGGTTTTTTGGGGGGGGGGATTCATGGATCCCTCTGAGAAGCTGAAGAAAGCTACACTCTCTCTCTCCAAAATTATATATATGGAATCATGAAAATGTTATATAACACAGGTCATCCCAGAAACAATGCAAATACAAATGTGTTTATTTATTACAGATGAGAAAAAATTTAAACACTAATCCCTTGCAATTAGAGGCTAGAATTGTGTGTGTGTGTGTGTGTGTGTGTGTGTGTGTGTGTGTGTGTGTGTGTAACTAATCTTCCAGTTACTTTATCTTTGCTTATATACGCCTTAATGGTTTGGAACCGTTAAAGTCTCTGGATGTGTTTGGAGGAACAGAAACTATTTTTGGTGGACTATTGTGTACATATGTGGTACTAGATAAGTCATTTAACCTCTCTAAGACTCAGTTTCCTCAACAGTAAAATGGGTATTCTAATAGTACCTAGTTCATAGAGTTGCTACCAAGATTAAATATGCTGTTATATGAAATACATTTATCTTATCTGGCACAAGTGATCAATAAACATTAACTAGCATTATTAGACATACTGGTCATTTCTCAAAGTATTAATTTTCTTCTGTTTTGTCTCCAGTACATGAACATAGCCTTTAAATTTCAAAGACAAATGATATCAGAAGGTGCACTTCCTACCTGACAGTGAAGGAAATATCCTGGGGCAGTAAATTGTATGGAGAAAATCACAGAAATTAAATCCAGATCTTTATTTTAAAAAAGACTAATTTAATCATAAACAAACTTATTTATCCTCGGCTCATTGTTTAATATTGGGAATATAGCTATAAATATTGCTAGTAATCTACTATATGTTAACCAAAAAATGGCCAGAGACCAAGAAGAGCATTTGACTGAATTTTCTAATCAGCTGCCAACCCATGGCTAAAAGCCTAGTAAAGAAACATTGTTTTAATTTAATTAAAAAGAAAAAGAAAACAAATCTGCATTAAAAATATAATTTGCATTAGTGTAGTCAGAAATGCTACAATAAGCATATTGACATATGTAGAAGAAATCTAAACTTCTAGTCGTGAAATGCCACCAGAAAATGAGCAAATGTATCATGTTGCTTAACATTCCTAAGTGGAAAACTGAACAGTACTAGGCACTTAAAAATAACAGCATTTGAAAAATTAGAAAGACCCTAACATAAGAAATCCCACAATCACAGCATCAATTCAGATTGGTGGTCATTTCCTAGAGTAGGAATTATATATTTTTATCTCTCTCTGGAGAAACTAATGCACCATTATCCTACTCAGTGTTACATAAATATGTCTCCAACTTCACTGCTTTGCTTGTAAAAGTCTGTTCGAGTTCTGCCATAGAGAGGTACATCAGATGATGAGAGAAACTCATTAGCAGAAATAATGTTTATTTTAATCAATATTAAATATATCAAAACATTTGTTTTTACATGCACCTATGTACTTCAAAATTTCCATAATGTGACACTTATTCTTCTGTTAATATTCTTATATTTCCTTCATAGAACAGGACATGATATAATATACAAAATGTTAAATAGAAAATACATCTTTGGTGGAAACTGAGATGGATATACTCAGGAGGCCCTGATTTGAGAACTAAGAGTCTAACTTCTCCTCTGAAAACTGTCAATGATTTGCATATATTACAAATAAAATAAACATTTAATTATTACTTTCTGTGAGATGGTATTTTCCTTCTATTGATTTTTATGAGTAAAACTATAGATAGAGTGCAAGTTGGATTTAAAATCGGATGAGAAGGGAAGTTTGCCAAAGCAGTTTTAAATATAATTACCCATTTCATCAACATATGTGAGTAACAGTACTTAAAAAGTGGGAAAATAATAAAATGATTGAATCAACTTCATAATTCCTTTAAATTCTACCTGTATTCTTGATATTTTCCTAAGTGTCAAATCTCATTGATATATATATATGTATATATGTATATATACATATATATATACACAGACATTTTTTTTCTTTTTAGATCAATGGTCTCATCTTTCTCTTATATTTTATTCAGACAGGGTTGAAGTCTTTTTTATCTTTCTGTATATAAAAAGTCACTTTTTTGTAGTAAAATTATTCAGTAGAACAACTGTAATCCTAACAGTTTCCTCAGATCACTTGCTTTCAGAAAGTCAGATGATAAAAATGCTGTGTGAGTGCATAGAAATTA
Source organism: Balaenoptera physalus (assembly GCF_965194825.1). Lineage (NCBI taxonomy): Eukaryota > Metazoa > Chordata > Mammalia > Artiodactyla > Balaenopteridae > Balaenoptera > Balaenoptera physalus. Next base: position 55,978,583 of record NC_138887.1, on the reverse strand, counting down.
TATTGTGTCTTCTGTGGTAATAGCTATAAATTTATTCATTGCATTTTTCAGAACAAACTACTTTGAAATTTTCACAGAAAATTTGAAGAAAAAAATTACCGAGCTGTCCAGGAAGCCATTTCCATCCGTGTCATAGAGGCGAAACATAACTAGAAATAAAAGAGGTGTTGAAAAAAAGATTATAGGCGAGTAAGATCAATGCTAGAATAAGGCATATTCTTTAAAATTTATTTTCTGTCAAAAACAAATACTACTAAATCCCTCCCCTCCTCAAAGCAATTGATTTTGGGATCATTTCTCAAGCTTAAAGATGAATTAATCATTAATAAAAATACTGGATATCAGATATAAATTCTACCAATTTTTGTTATATAGCTAGAAAACACTAAAAAGTGCTATTGTTTGTTCAAATTTGTATTACAAGATCATTAAATGGAAATTCGAAAATAACAGAAGAGAAGGAATTCAGACATTCAGAGTCTGAATATTAAAGGACAAAGTGGATAAGAAGAAATAATTAATTCAGAGGTCTGGAAATCAATTATAATTTGGAATCTACCATCCACTGTTATGTGAGCTTAGTCAAACGCTGTTTTCTTATCTATAAAATGAGGATAATCACCCTGTCATAAGACACACATCTGTTAGGGATAGGGGTTAAGAGGTACAAACTACTATGCATAAAATAAGCTATAAGGATATACCGTACAAGACAGGAAATATAGCCAATATTTTATAATAATTATAAATGGCGTATAATCTTTAAAAACTGTGAATCACTATGTTGTACATCTGAAACTTACATAATGTTGTAAATCAGCTGGATATGTATATGTATAAGTGATTCACTTTTCTGTACACCTGAAACTAACACAACATTGTAAATCAACTATACTCCAATGCAAATTTAAAAAAAAAAAAGACATTTGTTGTGAAAGTGAGATGATACACACAAAGGTGTATCAAAAGCTGTAGGTCATTACACAAATATAAGCCATTGTTTTGATTAATCCTTAAGCAGTATGGGAAAGAAAAAATTAGTGCAAAATAAGGGAATTTTCCTGATAGGGGATGCAAAGACATAAATGTCATTATTATCATGGGTATAATGGTGTATTTGTTTAAATCGGAGATGTAGTTTCATAGGGTAACCACTCTTTGAACTAATCAAATGAGGAAAAAGACACTACTGGCTCTGTGCTAGGGAGCTCAGGAAAGCAGGATGGCAGAGGTCCATGCCTGGCCTGAGGATTCCCTTGTATAATTCACACACCACCAGGAGACTACAGAAGAGGCTGCAGGTGCCTTTTTGAGATAAACAGAGAAGAATGACACAGCTGTAAAAATAGAGGAGTGGAAATGAGGGTTTGTGTTGGGTTTGTATAATTTCCTGGAGAGTCTTGATGTCTGAGGTCTATAATATTAACCAAAGACATTGACAACTAGGAGACATAATTATGCAGTGACCTTAATCTGTAACTCATTATTATTTTTATATTTAAAAATAAGTATTATATTTAAAAAATTCTAAGATATTTATAAGATGCAAAACTAGTCTGCACATCACTAAAAGGAAAAAAATGCCGCCAAACTAGCTAACATGTTCTATTCACTGTAAAATGGAAACAGACTTTAAAGATGTTGAAATGTAAGGGGAAATGTATACCTATTGAATTAAAGGATAGAATGTTAGGCTTGCTAAAGAATGTAAATATCTTGATTTGCAAACCATGATAATTGTTCTCTGTCATATACTAAATGAGAATAAAATTCAGAAAGAAAGAAACAAAAAAACTTACCACAAACATGGATACTAAGCATTTCAAGATTTTCTAGTATAGCATAAAATGGTAAAAATACCTTTTTAAGTGGCAAGAATTCATACACCATTCAGAGAAGGGGTAAGTACCAGGAACAAGGCAAGGACTTCCAAAACCTAACTATATTTTAGAATGAGGGACGCTTGTGACTCTGTTAATCCTTATTGGAGTAAATGACTGCTAAACCATTTCATACAGCTCAGGTATATGGACATTTACCTATGTCTACTGGTAAATGTTGTTGGAAACATGAGCTCAAAGACATACACACAAGTGGGGTGGGTGTGTGGGTACCTGTCATTCATTTTGGGCAGCATCTGAAACATCTTCCTAAATTCTGAAAGCCAGACTTTATAAAGCACAATAACAGATGAAAAGCCAGATACCTTCCTTTACTAGCCTGACTTGAAAATAGAGTTTGCACATGACCCAGCCTCTACCAATCGGAAGCACAAGCCCAGATGATCAATCAGATGCTAGTGACCCAAAAAGAAAGGGGCTTCACAGAATCCATGGTGATGAGAGGCAGCAGCAACAGCAGTAATTGAAGAAAGGGGTGTGTGACAGGGGTGGTAGCACTGAAAGCTGCTCTGTCTGTCCACAAAGAAGCAGTGATGGGTTGTCATATGTATAAGAAAAGAGTTATTAAAACTATCTTTACTTACAAATGATATGTTTGTACATTTAGAAAATTCTATTGAATCATCAAAAAGAATTGGAACGTATATATATACATATTTCATATATATATAAGAATTTACATAATGTATATATGTATTAGAACTTATGTAACTGATATGTTATCTATATCTTATTATTAGAACATATATGATATGTATTATATCTTATATTAGAACTTATATAACTATATAATTAGATCTTATATAACTTATATAGGTTATATGTTTTATATTAGAAATTATATAATGTATAAATATTAAGACATATGTTTATATATAAATATACATAAGTATATGTATTTAGTGATAGGGTAGGATTAAAAAGTCAATTGCAGTTTTACATACTTGCGAAGAACAATTAGAAAATGAAACAAAAAACATATCATTTACAATAACGTCCAAAAACCTAAATACGTAAGATAAATTTATCAAGAGTTGGACAAGACCTCTGTGCAAAAAATATAAAACTGCACCAAGAAAAATTATGGAAAACCTACATAAATGAACAGATATATTATATTCATGAAATTGGAAGATTCAATACCATTAAAATGTAAATTCTCCATAGATTGTTCTATATAACAGATACAATCTCAATAAAAACACCAGTAGCTTTGTTTTAAATATTAACATGGCTGATTCTAAAACTTACATAAAAATAAAAAAGACTTACAATATCCCAAACAACCTTGAAAAGGGAGAACAAATCAGAAGGATTTACATGACCTGACTTCAAGAGTTGCTAAAGATCAAGTGAATCAAGATAGTGACATGCTGACTAAGGGCTACACAACAGAACAATGGGAAATACAGAATATAGATAGAGATCCACACACTTATGGTCAACAGGGACCAAAGCAATACAATGAGATAAGAAAAGTCTTTTCAAAAAATGATGATGGAACAGCTGGATGGATATTCATATAAGACAAAGTACCTTGACCCTTATTTCACACCAAACATGAACATTAGGTCTAACTGAATTTTAACTTTAAAACTAAATTTTTTTGAAACGAAACTTTAACATTAAAGCAGAGCTATAAAGCTTCTAAAAGAAAATACAGGACAATATCTTCATGACCTCAACATAAGCCAATATGAACCATCAAAGATTTTTTAAAAATAGGTAAATTAAACTTCATCAAAATTGGAACTTCTGCTCATCAAAAAGAAGAAAAAAAAGACTATTAAGAAAATAAATAAGCCAGCTGCAGATTTGAAAAAAAATTTTCAGAACACATATATCTAACAAAGGACTTGTTTCTACAATATATGAGCAAACTCTAGCTCAGTAATAAAATAGCAAACAACCCAATTAGGAAAGAGGCAAAAAATCGAACAGATGTTTCAAAAATGGAAGAGACGTGAGTAGTCACTCATAACAAAGTACTCAACATCATCAATCGTAAAGAAAATGGAAATTTAAACCACAATTAGAGACCATCATATGCCTGCTAGAAAGACTCCAGAATTCAAGTTTTTTCCCCAAGACCAGTCTACCAAAGAAGTCTACTGAGAAGGCTTACCTTCTCAGCCTCTCAGTTGTCTAAGAATTTACAGTTTTAAAATAGTGGCAAAAGCCTGGTTCCCCGCTCCCAGAAATTTAACCCACAAATCCAACTTGCCTTGATAATTTCCTAAAATTTACAAACAGATTTTTTTTTTTTTAATATTGAGTTTAAATGTTCTAGTTGTTTCTAGCAGAAAAGTTGGTCTGAGAACACTTTACTGTTGTATGAAGTAGAAGCCCTAGTATATTTTTATATTAATTTCTACACACATTAACAGGAGTCAGTGGCTGTCTATAAATCCTGTCTAATTCACCAAGGAACAAAGTTGGAGAACTGTATGTTTTAGTTAATAATTATAGCAATAATAAAAACAGTATATATATATATTGAGCACTAAGTAACTTGTAGTCTAAATCTCACCAATTATAAATCAAAGATAAAAGTTTCCTTTGATTCTGATGAGAGAGAGGACTTCTAGGACTTCAATTTTCAGAGGTAAGTCTACTTTCCTCATTTAAAATTGTAGTGGGGTCATGCAAAACAAGAAATATTGAACACACATATTTACATTGCCTTTCTATTGAAGGTCCACTACAGTAACAGTAAGGGATGAAATAGGCATAAACACACAAGTACAAAGAAAACGTGAGAGGAGACAAGAAAAATAAAATTTTAGAGGCTGGAAAACACATGGTGACTGATGTAGAAACCTGAGAAATATAGACGTAAGCTGGTGGTGAAGAGGAGGCACAGATTCACACAGAAAAGGAAATATAATCTTCATGAAAAGAAATTACACATTTAAACACTACCCCTCACAGCTTGCACCTGAGGGTATGCCAGCCCTCTACCTTAAAGAAGACTGGATCTTTGAGCTTTATGGCAGTCAAGCCACAGGGACTCTGTGTTCAGGGTGCTCAGGAATTCTGATGGTAGGGGTCCAATACCAAAGAGTGTAATCATGTGAAAATGTATATACTGAACACTGACAAATATAAGTCCCCTTCCTCATCTCTAATGAGTCAGACTTAAACCTCCTCTACCCACCCACCTACCCACAACCACCAAGTAGTTGTTTCAAAACAAAGTAATTTGGAAGAAACCAGCAAGGCAGGGAGAGGGGAACCTTATAAATAAGAAGAAAGTTTCAATCCATAAAATAAGAATAATAGCAAATAAGGATGGTGTTGACAACAAAACGGGTTCTCTGTGAAGTGAAAATTATGCTAGAAAGAGTAAAAAAAAAAAAAAAAAAAGAAGTCATCCTAGATGTAGAAGATGTCCCAGATGTCAAATGAAAGGCATAAAAGAAAAGAAGTTGGAAAACAGGAAAATTAAAAAATATAATAATTCAAAGTTCTGTCATGGAGTTTCAACATCTAAAAATAGTGATTTCAGAAAGACTGAACAAGTAAAATAAAGGAGAAGGTAACTAACAATGAAAAGATGAAGGAACAGATGGAGAGCACAAGTTTCCAAACCAGAAAATATGGTGGAGGATTTAGGAATTAGTTATATAGGAATAGAGAAACTAATCAAATAAAGAGAAAAAAAGGCAGTTATTAACACCACAGAAAATAAAAATTGTTTGGCTTGGTAAGCCTATAGAACCTTTCCCTTTTAAAAGCATACCTGAATAATACTGATAAAATTAATAGTGATCCTCAAACATTATAATAAGACTATTTTTTCCTTAGAATTTAAAAGTAAAGTTAGTCTCCAAGGTCAAGTGAATCATTGAACAAAGAGGTTTTATTTTTAAAACCAACATATAAGGATATAGATTTTTAGGTACAAAAATAATTTAAGCCCAATATTAAAATTATTCTGTCAACATGATAGCTTCCAAAGGTGGATACCTCTTACAAAGTTACAAACCAGTTTAACCCACTTTTTTTCTATTTTTATGCTCATGCAATTATACTTTATATAGAAACAATTATGTGCCCACACATGAATTTGGTTAAAAGCTCAAAGGAAAGGCACATTACGCAATATGAGAGTAATTCTTTATATCTAGAATTTGTTTCTTTTCCAAAAGACTTGCAAGTTTTTAATCTATTTTCCCATAGAATATGTTTTTGTACTTTGCGTAATATGTTATTGATATGAAAATATTATTATGGAAATTGTTTTTAAAGATTAGAAAGTATATGTTTTAAAAGGCATTTAAGCCAGAATTCATTTAACTCACAATTTTTTACTGTTTTATGTAGTTCAAGACCTATTTAATAAACCACAAGGACAGAGGTGAAAATCATTTGTTTGGAGTTTTTGACATCTAATATTATTATACTTTGTTATACTTTCTTCTTTTCTCCACAAAAGAAACAATAATCTAAACAAAGAAAGGCAGCTTTTCAAAATAAAAAGAGCACCTATACAGCAGGTCAGAAATCATACATTTTAGTCACAGATAGCTAAACTGGCGGTATAATTGATAACCAGTCTCTCTGGGCTTTAATTTTTTCATTGACAATGTAGGAAGGTTAACTAGATGATATTTGAGGACTTTTCAATATTAAATTTCAGTGGCTCTAAGATTAATACTAGACAGAGCAGTGACTTTAACATACAGGGTAGTCCTCATTATCCGCATGTCAATTATGTATTTTTCTGGACATTTTCCTACTGATTTCTTTTTAGTGATATATTTTCAGTAACTGTAAGCTAACGTAAAGTTATTCTAGCTAAGTCATTAATAATTTGATAAACACTAACCCAAATGTGAATACCACATTTATACTTTAAAATAAAAGTATAAATTTAGTACTATTTGATGCCTTCAGTAATTCGCATCATCTTCCTCTTGTCAAGCACCCATAGACTTCAATACAGTTCCATTTAACTAGCATTTATTGAGCATCTATCTTTTGAAAAACACACATATATAAGTGGTAGGTGCTAGAGTGGGAAATTTATACACAGTGCAATGGTACAAGGAAGGAGAGTAAAATAATCTGATTAGAGATGGCAAGAGGACTCATGATGTGAGCTAGGCTTCAAGTGTAGACTGGACTGGATCTGATATACACTGGGAAAGATATACACCCCTAGCAAATGCACATTATAAGCAAAGGCATGAAGGTGGAAAAGTTCAGGGTTTGTCTGATGATTAAAAAGTAGATTCATATGACTGGGACTTTTTTGTGCAGGTCATAGCCAAATGCAAGACTGGCCAAGTAGGTTGGGGTCAAATTGTGGAGCCAGATGAGTTTATGGATGCTAAGTTAAGGGCTTACTTTGATGTATTATTCAGTAGGAAACTACCAAAGGGACACATTCTTCCTGAGTCAGAAGAAGAGGAAAGAACAGGTATAGAAGTTGACAAGTTTTAGGTAACATGAGAGGAAGTTACAAGAATTTACAGCTAATGAGTGAGATGATGATTAATTAGGTAGGTGTTTGAAGCAACAAAGCATCTGAATGAACTTTTAACTAGGAGAAGTCAATGACCAGAGAAACACTGAAGGCACTGAAGGCCAGCTGAGGTTTTGAGAAGAGTTCTAATCCACAGAATTATATTATTATTTCATAAAATTTCTGACAGCTCAGTGTATGAGCAAATAAACTGGATGTTCAAAACTAAGTGAGAAGGAATGATTGACCTCACGAATTACGGGGTCAGTCTACATTTGAAGGGGTGGGAGGCCCAAAAGCAGCAAGCAAGTTCAGTAGGAAGTGAAGCGGTCAAGGCGCAAGAATTCTTAACTTACTTTTATTTCATTTAACAGTCACATAAATGTGAAGCAATTTATGTGAGCAAATATTGGTTCATTTAATTCTCATAGCAAACATACAAGATAGACATTATTATGATCCCAATTTTACAGCTGGGGAAGCTGAGGCCTGAGAGGTTTTAAAAATGTGCCTGGGTCTCCCAGATAGTAAGGGTCAAAGCTAAGATTCATTCAGTTAGTGAAATGAAGAGTCCAGACTCTCGAGTACTGTGTTACGCTATATTTAAATTCAAAGTAGGAAAGTAAGAAGTTAAGTGAGCATAGGCTGTGGTCAAAGTAAACTACTAGAATTTAAATTTATAGAATAAGAGCAGTCTTTGGGAATTAAAAGACTTGGGGTATTGCAACAAAAGTGGGTGACTGAAATAAAATGGAGTTGAGGTCACAGAATCTGAGGAATCTAAGGAGACTCAAAGAGGGATGTATTGAATGACTCTCACTAAAGTACTGTAGTGGGCTTAAGGTGAAGAGGGCAAACCAGACCTGGTACAATGTTCTTATCTATGCACCTCGATGGTTGGTAACTTCCACCAGCAAGGAGACATAAAAAGAGAATTCCTCCACAACTTCAGGTCACACACACATGCGTGCACACATACTTTCCAAGGGTTCGTGGGAACAGGTAAATAAATACCTTCTACTTGACGGGGCCTCAGAACTGGCAAAGACCACAGAGAGGCATTAGAATTGAGTCAAAGATTGAGTGAAGGAACGCAAGTTGAAGAAATGGCATATAATCAGTGGAAAGTTCAAAAGCTTTTGTTTGTTAGTTTCCTTTCAATGAAAAAAAAAATGCTTTATTCTAAACATTTTGTAAATGCCTGGCAGAAAAGAGAGGTGGGGGAGATTAGGAGTGGCAGTAGGCACTGAATAGATTTATAAAACATTGTTTTTTGGGGAAAAAACATTTAAAACATGTCATTAATTTATCTAATAACCCAGGTAAAAGAACGTGTCAAATAATGCCACCATCAATTCCAAGAACAATTGTAGTTTCAGATGAATTATGTGTGTGTGTGTTTTCATTGGACTGAAGGAATTGCATAAACCAATGCTTCTCAAAATGTGGTCCCTGCAACACCAGCATGACCTGAAATGAAAACTCTGAAGTCCCATTCCAGGCTTGCTGAATCACATACACTCAAGCTGGGGCAGAGCAAGCTGTGTGTTCATAAGCCCTGCAGGTGATTCTTATGTGCGATAAAGTTCAAGAACCTCTGGCCTAAGACAACATGTCTGTACTCCTTTCTGCTTAGCTGCTTAGAAACTGAGATTCAAAAACATCGCTCACCTGCAAAAGTTAACTATATAAGGTGCTTGATTATATCTACTTCTGTGTTAATTTTAATTATTTTCTTCTTTTCTTTCCTCTAGTATATATTATGTTTAATAAGTCATAACCATTTTGGAAATATATATTAAATTAACAACCATTAAATTTCTTTAAAGACATTGAAAAAATTTTTAGAATCTATAACTATAATATATTATATGAATGTTAGGAATTTGTAAATGTGCAATTGTAGAAGGGAAAAATGTATAAGTACATGGCTAAGAAAGTGGGCGAAAGAAATGGATTCTGATTTAACTGATGTAGGAAAAAGCCAGGCACCGGTATTTAAAAAACAAACAAACAAAAAAACGCAAGCTCCAGATGAGTAAGGAAAAAGCCAGGCACTGGCATTTAAAAAACAAACCAACAAACACAAGCTCCAGATGAGTAAGGACCAGTTTAAGGTCCTCCAAACTTGAGGATAGTAGAGAAAAAAACTAGAACATAGCTAGAACCTTAATGAGTTTCTGAAATTGAAATGCATTTTCTTTCAAGAGTCTGGTGAAAATCACAGAAGTAATGCCAGATGGTAACAAGTCTGTCTATGAGGAAAGTCTAAAGAAATGGTTGAGAAAAAAAGAAAATGCAACTGAATGGTATAAGCTCGAAAAAGAGCTGGAAAACTTAAAGAACCGAGGGAAGGGGACTGATAACACTAGAGAGGTAAGTGGCAGGTCAGGTTCAACTTGATTCATCAAGTGTTTCTGAATCACTCGTGGGTTAACATTCTGCCTGGCAACTGTGGACAAAGACTGCTGAGACACAGATTCAAATTGAGAACTTACAACATTACCTCTTAGGAATTCTACCTTAGAAACAAAATACTTGCAGTTGACCTAAAAATAATTAAACTGGATCACAAAGACCATGTTGGGGAGAAGTAATGGTGCCTTTATTTATTCTCAGACCTGGAACAGAATCTTTATATTTTTAAAATCATCCCAAACACAGTCCTAATAACACCTGACAAAACTTTCTCTCTGGCCATTACTTCAATAGAAATTCACTAAACATTAATATTTATTTTGGAATGAGAGAGATTTCTGTAGGTTCTTAGGAATACAAATAAATCTTGAAATGCAAATATTCAACATTTAGAACTAATAAATATGTATTTAAAGAATGATGTTAATATGGTTTATTCATAACTTAAGCAGGTGTTACTATTAAATAATCATATTATATTAAATTCTTTATTAGTAAGAGAAATATTATTGAAAGTTACTGTTAAACTAAACATGCTACCCAATCATAGTTCTGAGGTGTCACAATATTCTACATTTACTTTAGAAATGTCAAATTTAGGATTCATTATCTTTACTATCATTTCAGTAGCAAAAAAATTTAATTCATTTTAATGATATCTAATACAATCAGGTTAATCAGCTTATTGAACAAACCACCAGCTCTGTATTTAGCAAGGGCTTTGGAGATAGAATGGATTATTAAATGATTGGGTTTTCAGTAAAGGTTTGAAAAGTATTTTCTTGCCTTGCAATGAGTACAGTTTGCCACCAGAGAGAGCTCAGTCACTGTATGTTATTAAAGAGAGCACTTACTTCCTTTCAACTAGATTGAAATTCTCTATCTGAAACGCCTGCTACATGGTAAAAGAAAAAAAAGCTATTGTTTAATTATTTATAATATTCAGAGTCAACTTCTAGAAATGAAACTCTCATGCTTGGCATTTAAGAAATTATTTGTCCCTGGCAACGAAAGTCAGTGCAGAAGATTTCAAGGAAGATTTCCAGAGAGAAAGGCTCAGGTTGCCTCACTGGATGCCTCACTGGATGGCTCAGGATAATGAACCCTTTTTCTGCCTAATGGGAAGACCTCCTACACACTAGAAATAAGTGTATTTTCAAAACAACACAAAGGATACTATTCAATATTGACTGGCTACCAAACTGAGCAAATTAAAAAAAAAAAACCATCAATTGATAAACATGCTCGAGAAATACTCAGTAATAAATGGACCTTGATCAATAATAACCTAAAATTGATAGATTCTTAATACCTTTTAATTGTCTGATTTTCAACTGGAGGATTTTTTATTATTATTAACCAAGGTCACTTTATTTAATAAGAATTTAAACAACCATAGTATATACAATTTTAAGTTTGTCAATATCCAGTCCTATCCCCCACCCCAACCATGATAAGTAAACTAAATGAAGAAACACGTACACTCCAGTTTATCCTCAGGTCTTCCTCTTTCAAGGAGAGACAGGTAACAGACAATATCCTTCAGGTGGATTACTTCTGGGGAACACGTATTTGCTGGAGAAGTACGGGGAGAGGTGATGGCACCTTTATTCATTCTCAGACCTGGAAAAAAAGATCTGTCTTCATATACTTAAAAATATTCACAGTGCTCTCAAACAAAAACCAGCAAAGGAAATAGAGAGATAATGCCTAGACCATGTAGAGAAGCTGTATATTTCTTAGGCGTAAAATAACCAAATTCTCCGGTCTCGTATAACAGAGACAGACATTCTATGATTCTTTTAAGTAATGGGGAGTTCTTTGGGATTTGGGGACATAGCGACTGCTCTGACTACTCACTGGATGGTGTTTGGGCCAGAATTCTATTGCCCAGCGTTAGTTGGTAGACAGATTTCAAAGCATGAAGAACTACTTTCCTATTCCACTTTTCTCTGCCTTAGGCAGTGACAGCTGTAAATCAGCTGGGAAGACTGAAAAATGGTCTTTCACAAAAAACTGAAGAAATGTGAGTCTGTCACAATATGATTTATATATTGATGGTCAGGAATCATTCCTACATAAAAACATGTATTTATGTCAAACAGTTGCCAGCACCATGAATAAGACATCCTTTTTGCCATCAAGGAATTTGCCCATGAATAAGAGAGAAAGAGAACATAAACAAAAATCTGGATAAACATGACAGATTTAATTAGAGAGGTAAGAACATACAACTGTAGTTTGGTTTTAATATGGTCCATACTTTATTTATTACATCCATTCATTGTGCCTATTCCAAGACAAGGGTAGAGAATTTGAATATCTGTTCACAACAGCTGATGACTGCAGATTATCTGGCTGATGATAATTAAATCGAAACTCTTTCACAATAAATAGTTCCATCTTACAGAGAAGTCTCTGAAACCAGATCATATGTATCTGACAAGACCTCAAGGTAAACCCCAATTATCCTTTGAGGTCTATTTGGCCGTATAAAAGGTATGTGGGTGAGATGGCTAATGGGCTGAATGGCTACCTGATTCCTAAAATCAACCAGGAGTTACTGGAATGTAGGGAATAATCTTAACCAAATACAGTTCTACAAGCCTGTCATTCATCAGCATACCTCCACCTGACCACATCTCTTGCTCTGGTCTATCTCTTTCCATGTATAACTTTGATTGAACACCTGTGATTTCCTTCAGCCATTTCAAGATACCCCGGAGTATAATTTAATGCATTCTGAAAAGTCAGCAGTTAATTAGTTTAGTAGTCACAATGTTACTACTAATAAAATATACCATTTATTGAATGTACACTATGTGGCAGGAACCATGCTGGGCACTTGAACATGTATCATTTCACTTAATTCTCCCATTAACCCTGTGAGGGGAGATTGCATTAATCCCATTTTACAGATGAGAAACAGGCTTAGTGAGATTAACTGCCCAGAGTTTCATAACTAGCAACTTTATCCTTTTTATTCTACACTAACAGCTTATAGAGTATTTTTGTTCAAGGCCAATAGTAAGGAAAAGTAAGAAAAACAGTTTACATCTTAATCCAGCACAAATAACACACACACATACACACACACAAGTAGGTTTCATAACTGTGCCAATGTTTTCTGTGTTAACCTATTCTCTTCTTTTCTATTCCATTCTTAAAATTCTGTCAAAGACCCCTTAAACTGAATTCATTACCCACCATGGGCCACAATTCACAGTTTGAAAAACAATGCTTTATTTACATCTTTCATTTTTTTACCAAAGTCTTCTTTATTTCAAATACATCTCTATGCTTCACATTAATTCCACTTCTGTTTATAGTTATTGAAAAAGATATATATATATATATATATATATATATATATATATACACACATATTATAAATGGATTTCCTCCCTTAGCAAAAGTGTCACTGTATATCTGATACAAACTAACATAGTCACTTTTATAAACCAAAGGCAGAGAACAGAAGACAATCCTGAGCTTTGAAAAGAAAATACCTGACTAATTCTAACTAATCATCTAAAGCCTAGCCAGCTGCAGAAATAAGCAGTTTCAACTTGTGATAAAAGACATTTTGGCACTGATCCTTCACATGACCATAACTTCCAGACTCGGAGAACACAGTCCTTGAATTATGGTTGGATAAACTATGACCTAACTCATCCTGCCTGATGAGCTAATCCTCTCTTCTATGCTCCCCGCTTATGGTACTGAAATGATTTAATCAACTTGATTTAACTCTTTTATACAAAAACTCAGCATAAAACAAGAATAAAAAGCATGTATCATCACATTCATTTGGAAGAATGCCAAAAGGTATACGTTTTCACTTACATATGTTCACTTATGATCATTTGTATATATAAAATGAAGGTTATGGTATTTCATTGTCAATTTTCATAATACTAAACACAAACATTTGGAAAATATGAGTATCATAATTTTCTGTTTGCCTTTCCTGTATGTAATGTACATATTGAATATGAACATTAATGTATTATTTCAACTTAACACTACTTTTAAACAAGAAACATGTTACTATACTAAAATTATTTTGTTTGATAAAGTGAGTTGACTATTTGCCATTTTCTGTTCATGATATGTTGTAAACAAAAAGTTGTATCATGCATTGAATTGTGTCATAGTTTAACATTTAAAAGAATTTAAAGGTTATTTAAAAAAGAAATTATGGGCATATATGACAACACACAATGAAAAACTAATCAGTTTTTCCTTAAGTCCAATTTCAGCTAAATTTGAGAGGTAAAACATATACTTTTCGCAATGATTTATAGGGTGCATCAGAGGAAAAAATAAATAAAATGTCAATGACCTTTTCCACAATTACTTTACAACAAAAAATTTATAGAGCTGGACCACTAAATCTTGACGTGTTACATTGAAAAAGCTCATAGGTTTGTTCCTGCTCCTAACCCCCTACCCTAGATCAGCCCACTTTCTCTTAAGTGGTGAACATGTTTCCTTATATTTTCATTTAATATTTTGAAAGCAGGCCCTAGGGCCTCAATCTGTCTTCATAGAGGTTGTTTTTACACCCTATTCTACCCTTTCGAAATTTTTTTTTTCCTGTCCCTAAACTTGGCTGTAGCTCTTTCCCAGTATTTATCTCCCTCTAGGAAAGTTCACTTCCCTGAAGAAAAGTCCTTTTCCTTTTAAGCGGTTTGTGCTAAGGCTTATACAGGACACACACGAGACCATGCAAATGGCAAACAGGACATAGCAAGCCTGGTTTCTCGGTTGCAGCTCCTCAAGGAAACGAGATGGTAAATGGAATCCTACACTTCTCTTTAGCAGTAATAGCCTCTGAAGAAGAGGTTCAAAAGTCTACTTCCCTTGGGACTTCCCTGGTGGTGCAGTGGTTAAGAATCCATCTGCCAATGCAGGGGACACGGGTTCGAGCCCTGGTCCGGGAAGATCCTACATGCCCCAGAGCAACTAAACCCATGTGCCACAACTACTGAGCCTGTGCTCTAGAGCCTGCAAGCCACAACTACTGAGCCCACATGCTGCAAACACTTAAGCCCGCGTGTCTAGATCCCATGCTCCACAACAAGAGAAGCCACCGCAATGAGAAGCCCACGCACTGGAATGAAACGTAGTCCACGCTCGCCACAACTAGAGGAAGCCCCTGCACAGCAACGAAGACCCAACACAGCCATAAATAAATAAATAAATAAATAAATAAATAAATAAATAAATAAGTAATAAATTAATTAATTAATTTAAAGAAAAAGTCTACTTCCCTTTAACAAACTCCATTTTAACCCATCCAAGCATCGGTGAAACTCTCTCTTTAGAATTGGAACTGCACATGAAGCTAGGTAAAACACAATGTGGTTTTTCTCTGCCTCAAGTGGTCAATATTTAGCTCTGAAGATCATGTGACTGACATCCAAATTTGCAGGTTCTCTGACTTGCCCAAGGCTATGCTTCTTTAAATATTTCCCCACAAAAGTGACCCATATATACCTATACACATATAATATATATTACAAGGTACAACAAAGTACAAAATAAAGTGAAAAATAGGCAAAGTAATTAGAGTCTATTAGTTTTATTAGGAATAATTATCTTGTACTTTGATGGCATTTTTCTGTTTTTATGATGATTATATATATGTATATACACATATATATATAAACATTATTCTCTTCAAAGTTTTAACTACAAAAAGACTTAGCGTTAGTCAAACTGAATATTGCCTACGATTATCATATTCTTCAAGCACACGATTTTCATTGTATTCCAATACAGACACTCCATTTCTTAAAACAATGACCTAAAAAGTTTTATTCTAATAGATACTTTTAATTCTAGTCTCAAGGTTCAATTGTTAGCAAATCAGTTCTGGGTACATGTTCAATTACTGCCTCTGCTCCAGTTTATTTTATTTTCAAACACTTGCATTCCAGATAATGAAAATGGTAGCGTTATCTCCATCATTTCCCTTCATCTATTAAAATGAAATATTCAAAACTGTTATTATTATTATGACATAATGACATGAATTAAAATTCTAAACTAATAAGGCAATAAAACACTCTGGTAATTTGGTTTTTCCATTTTTTTTATACTGGTTCAATTTGCAGAAATTTAACAGGCTTACAAAGCAATTTGTCACTTAGTGTAGTCACATATCATACTCCCAATATTCATATTAATAGTCATGATGAGTAGCACAGATAACCAAGAATAACAACAGTTGCTTCATATTATCACACATTTCATGATTTTTAGACTTAACCTTCTAACTATGTTTGTCTTAAAATAATATAATTAAAATAAAAATTTTTTATGCTTACACAAACCTGCAGCAAGATGAGATAGACTGCGTAAACTAGATTGTGATTCCTCATAAAATGAGGACAGGCAATGGATACAGTCCTTGACAAGAGACTAGGGTCAGCAAAATCCCTCTAAGAACATCATATGGGTTTCATCTTTTTGGCCACTGGCAAAAACCTGAAACAAGCAATTATAAGGAACAGGGTTTGAAGCAGGTCTTTGGGGGTGATGTCCTAGGAGCAGAACAAACTCTGCAAAAGAGCAAGGATAACATTCCTGGCTGTGTGCACTGACCCTGCAATTCCATTTGTGAGAGAAAAGGGTGGAAAGTAAGAGAGTAAACTACTGATAGTCACATAGCAATCCCAGGAGTTAAGAGTTGAAGACAGGTCATCTAACTCCAATCTTTGACCTCTTTTCAAAAGCAGTAAAAACAGGACTTGCTCTATCAGTCCTGTCCAGTAGAATATTCTTCAATGATAGAAACGTTCTATGTACACATTGTTCAATATAGTAGTATTAACCACATATGGTGGTTGAACACGTGAAATGTGGCTGGCGTTTGACTGGAGAACTGAATTGTTTTAACTGATTGTTAACTAACTTAAATTTAGATTTCAAAGTTACATTGGGCTGGTGGCAACCATAATGCAGGTGAAACACTGTCTACAGGCAGAGAATTGATAGTTGGTTGAATTACTCTGTTTCATGACTATACCTAAGCATGGGAATTAAACCAAAACATATGAAAAGAAGTCATGCTACCAAAATTTCTATATTTGTTACATTAAAAAGAAATCCCAATAATACTCCTTAAATTTGACTGTACTCTTTCAGGATGTATGGCATCTTACTGGAAAAAAAAAAACTATATTGAATTTGACCTTTATCCTGTGTTTGCAAACTAAAACACAGGAAAATGATCTGTTTAATTAATAATGGGGGGGGGGGGACTAGAAGAAGATGGCAGAAGAGTAAGACGCGGAGATCACCTTCCTTCCCACAGATACATTAGAAATACATCTACACGTGGAACTGCTCCTACAGAACACCCACTGAACGCTGGCAGAAAACATCAGACCTCCCAAAAGCCGTGTGGATGAAAGGCTCTTGGTGCTCCAGCCAGGCATCAGGGCTGTGCCTCTGAGGTGGGAGAGCCAACTTCAGGACACTGGTCCACAAGAGACCTCCCAGCTCCACATAATACCAAACGGCGAAAATCTCTCAGAGATCTCCATCTCAACATCAAGACCCAGCTTCACTCAATGACCAGCAAGCTACAGTGCTGGACACCCTATGCCAAACAACTAGCAAGACAGGAACACAGCTCCATCCATTACCAGAGAGGCTGCTTAAAATCATAATAAGGCCACAGACACCCCAAAATACACCACCAGACGTGGGCGTGCCCACCAGAAAGACAAGATCCAGCCTCATCCACCAGAACACAGTCACTAGTTCCCTCCACCAGGAAGCTTACACAACCCACTGAACCAACCTTAGCCACTAGGGACAGATACCAAAAACAACGGCAACTACGAACCTGCAGCCTGTGAAAAGGAGACCCCAAACACAGTAAGATAAGCAAAATGAGATGACAGAAAAACACACAGCAGATGAAGGAGCAGGGTCAAAACACACCAGACCTAACAAATGAAGAGGAAATAGGTAGTTTACCTGAAAAAGAATTCAGAATAATGATAGTAAGGATGATCCAAAATCTTGGAAATAGAATAGACAAAATGCAAGAAACATTTAACAAGGACGTAGAAGAACTAAAGAGGAACCAAGCAACGATGAAAAACACAATAAATGAAATTAAAAATATTCTAGATGGGATCAACAGCAGAATAACTGAGGCAGAAGAATGGATAAGTGACCTGGAAGATAAAATGGTGGAAATAACTACTGCAGAGCAGAATAAAGAAAAAAGAATGAAAAGAACTGAGGACAGTCTCAGAGACCTCTGGGACAACATTAAACGCACCAACATTCGAATTATAGGGGTCCCAGAAGAAGAAGAGAAAAAGAAAGGGACTGAGAAAATATTTGAAGAGATTATAGTTGAAAACTTCCCTAATATGGGAAAGGAAATAGTTAATCAAGTCCTGGAAGCACAGAGAGTCCCATACAGG
Organism: Balaenoptera physalus; assembly: GCF_965194825.1. Lineage (NCBI taxonomy): Eukaryota > Metazoa > Chordata > Mammalia > Artiodactyla > Balaenopteridae > Balaenoptera > Balaenoptera physalus. Next base: position 55,960,341 of record NC_138887.1, on the reverse strand, counting down.
ATAAATCCAAGGAGAAACACGCCAAGACACATATTAAACAAACTGTGAAAAATTAAATATAAAGAAAACATATTAAAAGCAGCAAGGGAAAAAGAACAAATAACACACAAGGGAATCCCCATAAGGTTAACAACTGATCTCTCAGCAGAAACTCTGCAAGGCAGAAGGAAGTGGCAGGATATACTTAAAGTGATGAAGGAGAAAAACCTACAACCAAGATTACTCTACCCAGCAAGGATCTCATTCAGATTTGATGGCGAAATTAAAACCTTTACAGACAAGCAAAAGCTGAGAGAGTTCAGCACCACCAAACCAGCTTTACAACAAATGCTAAAGGAACTTCTCTAGGCAAGAAACACAAGAGAAGGAAAACACCTACAACAATAAACCCAAAACATTTTAGAAAATGGGAATAGGAACATACATATCGATAATTACCTTAAATATAAATCGATTAAATGCTCCCACCATAAAACACAGACTGGCTGAATGGATACAAAAACAAGACCCATATATATGCTGTCTACAAGAGACCCACTTCAGACCTAGAGACACATACAGACTGAAAGTGAGGGGATGGAAAAAGATATTCCATGCAAATGGAATTCAAAAGAAAGCTGGAGTAGCAATTCTCATATCAGACAAAATAGACTTTAAAATAAAGACTATTACAAGAGACAAAGGACACTATATAATGATCAAGGGATCGATCCAAGAGGAAGGTATAACAATTGTAAATATTTATGCACCCAACATAGGAGCACCTCAATACATAAGGCAAATACTAACAGCCATAAAAGAGGAAATCGACAGCAACACAATCATAGTAGGGGACTTTAACACCCCACTTTCACCAATGGACAGATCATCCAAGATGAAAATAAATAAGGAAACACAAGCTTTAAATGATACATTAAACAAGATGGACTTAATTGATATTTATAGGACATTCCACCCAAAAACAACAGAATACACATTTTTCTCAAGTGCTCATGGAACATTCTCCAGGATAGATCATATCTTGGGTCACAAATCAAGCCTTGGTAAATTTAAGAAAATTAAAATCGATCGAGTATCTTTTCCGACCACAACGCTATGAGACTAGATATCAATTACAGGAAAAGATTTGTAAAAAATACAAACACATGGAGGCTACACAATACACTACTTAATAACGAAGTGATCACTGAAGAAATCAAAGGGGAAATCAAAAAATACCTAGAAACAAATGACAATGGAGACACGACGACCCAAAACCTATGGGACGCAGCAAAAGCAGTGCTAAGAGGGAAGTTTATAGCAATACAAGCCTACATCAAGAAACAGGAAACATCTCGAATAAACAACCTAAACTTGCACCTGAAGCAATTAGAGAAAGAAGAACAAAAAAACCCCAAAGCTAGCAGAAGGAAAGAAACCATAAAGATCAGATCAGAAATAAATGAAAAAGAAATGAAGGAAACAATAGCAAAAATCAATGAAACTAAAAGCTGGTTCTTTGAGAAGGTAAACAAAATTGATAAACCATTAGCCAGACTCATCAAGGGAAAAAGGGAGAAGACTCAAATCAATAGAATTAGAAATGAAAAAGGAGAAGTAACCACTGACACTGCAGAAATACAAACGATCATGAGAGATTACTACAAGCAACACTATGCCAATAAAATGGACAACCTGGAAGAAATGGACAGAGTCTTAGAAATGCACAACCTGCCGAGACTGAAACAGGAAGAAAGAGAAAATATGAACAGACCAATCACAAGCACTGAAATTGAAACTGCGATTAAAAATCTTCCAACAAACAAAAGCCCAGGACCAGATGGCTTCACAGGCGAATTCTAGCAAACATTTAGAGAAGAGCTAACACCTATCCTTCTCAAACTCTTCCAAAATATTGCAGAGGGAGGAACACTCCCAAACTCATTCTACGAGGCCATCATCACCCTGATACCAAAATCAGACAAAGATGTCACAAAGAAAGAAAACTACAGGCCAATATCACTGATGAACCTAGACGCAAAAATCCTCAACAAAATAGTAGCAAACAGAATCCAACAGCACATTAAAAGGATCATACATCATGATCAAGTGGGGTTTATCCCAGGAATGCAAGGATTCTTCAATATACGCAAATCAATCAATGTGATACATCATATTAACAAATTGAAGGAGAAAAACCATATGATCATCTCAATAGATGCAGAGAAAGCTTTTGACAAAATTCAACGCCCATTTATGATAAAAGCCCTCCAGAAAGTAGGCATAGAGGGAACTTTCCTCAACATAATAAAGGCCATATATGACAAACCCACAGCCAACATTGTCCTCAATGGTGAAAAACTGAAACCATTTCCACTAAGATCAGGAACAAGACAAGGTTGCCCACTCTCACCACTATTATTCAACATAGTTTTGGAAGTGTTAGCCACAGCAATCAGAGAAGAAAAAGAAATAAAAGGAATCCAAATCGGAAAAGAAGAAGTACAGCTGTCACTGTTTGCAGATGACATGATACTATACATAGAGAATCCTAAAGATGCTTCCAGAAAACTACTAGAGCTAATCAATGAATTGGGTAAAGTAGCAGGATACAAAATTAATGCACAGAAATCTCTTGCATTCCTATACACTAATGATGAAAAATCTGAAAGTGAAATTAAGAAAACACTCCCATTTACCATTGCAACAAAAAGAATAAAATACCTAGGAATAAACCTACCTAAGGAGACAAAAGATCTGTACGCAGAAAATTATAAGACACTGATGAAAGAAACTAAAGATGATACAAATAGATGGAGAGATATACCATGTTCTTGGATTGGAAGAATCAACATTGTGAAAATGACTCTACTACCCAAAGCAACCTACAGATTCAACACAATCCCTATCAAACTACCACTGGCATTTTTCACAGAACTAGAACAAAAAATTTCACAATTTGTATGGAAACACAAAAGACCCCGAATAGCCAAAGCAATCTTGAGAACGAAAAATGGAGCTGGAGGAATCAGGCGCCCTGACTTCAGACTATATTACAAAGCTACAGTGATCAAGACAGTTTGGTACTGGCACAAAAACAGAAATATAGATCAATGGAACAGGATAGAAAGCCCAGAGATAAACCCACGCACATATGGTCACCTTATCTTTGATAAAGGAGGCAAGCATATACAGTGGAGAAAAGACAGTCTCTTCAATAAGTGGTGCTGGGAAAATTGGACAGGTACATGTAAAAGTATGAAATTAGACACTCCCTGACACCATACACAAAAATAAACTCAAAATGGATTAAAGACCTAAGTGTAAGGCCAGACACTATCAAACTCTTAGAGGAAAACATAGGCAGAACACTCTATGACATAAATCACAGCAAGATTCGTTTTGACCCAGCTCCTAGAGAAATGGAAATAAAAACACAAATAAACAATGGGACCTAATGAAACTTAAAAGCTTTTGCACAGCAAAGGAAACCATAAACAAGACCAAAAGACAACCCTCAGAATGGGAGAAAATATTTGCAAATGAAGCAACTGACAAAGGATTAATCTCCAAGATTTACAAGCAGCTCATGCAGCTCAATAACAAGAAAGCAAACAACCCAATCCAAAAATGGGCAGAAGACCTAAATAGACATTTCCTCAAAGAAGATATACATATTGCCAACAGACACATGAAAGAATGCTCAACATCATTAATCATTAGAGAAATGCAAATCAAAACTACAATGAGATATCATCTCACACCGGTCAGAATGGCCATCATCAAAAAATCTAGAAACAATAAATGCTGGAGAGGGTGTGGAGGAAAGGGAACACTCTTGCACTGTTGGTGGGAATGTAAATTGATACAGCCACTATGGAGAACAGTATGGAGGTTCCTTAAAAAACTACAAATAGAACTACCATACGACCCAGCAATCCCACTACTGGGCATATACCCTGAGAAAACCATAGTTCAAAAAGAGTCATGTACCAAAATGTTCATTGCAGCTCTATTTACAATAGCCAGGACATGGAAGCAACCTAAATGTCCATCATCAGATGAATGGATAAAGAAGATGTGGCACATATATACAATGGAATATTACTCAGCCATAAAAAGAAATGAAATGGAGGTATTTGTAATGAGGTGGATGGAGTTAGAGTCTGTCATACAGAGTGAAGTAAGTCAGAAAGAGGAAAAACAAATACAGTATGCTAACACATATTTATGGAATCTAAGGAAAAAAAGAAAAGGCCATGAAGAACCTAGTGGCAAGACGGGAATAAAGACACAGACCTACTAGAGAATGGACTTGAGGATATGGGGAGGCGGAGGGGTGAGATATGACAGGGTGAGAGAGTGTCATGGACACATATACACTACCAAATGTAAAACAGATAGCTAGTGGAAAGCAACCGCATAGCACAGGGAGATCAGCTTGGTGCTTTGTGACCACCGAGAGGGGTGGGATAGGGAGGGTGGGAGGGAGGGAGATGCAAGAGGGAAGAGATATGGGAACATATGTATATGTATAACTGATTCACTTTGTTATAAAGCAGAAACTAACACACCATTGTAAAGCAATTATACTTCAATTAAGATGTTTAAAAAAATAAATAAATAAAATAATGGTAAAAGTTGGCATTCCTAAGGTACCTAATACATTATGTTTTTGAGTCCCACAATACCCAGCAAGATCGATATACTTCTTATCTCCATTTCGCTTTCAAGAAAACAAAGACCAGTTGTGCATCCACAATTCAAAAGGCAGCGTGATGTGGGATTTCATGCTTTAAGTATAATTTTGTGGGGCTACAGAGAGAAAAATAAAGCAGAGAAATCTGTCTCCTGCCTCTCAGTAAATGACCTTTTGTTTTAAGGGTCTGGTTTTCAAGACTCTTGAGAGTGCATACATTATTTCATAAACCTTTGGAAGGAAATTAGAAATCCTAGCCAGCCATGGCTGAGAGCTCTAAATTCATCTTCCATTCAGATCAGTCCTTGGGCCATCCACTTAATATATGTTTGTAAGAAGCCTGTGGATGTGCTTGCTTGCATGTGTAAACATGCAAACACGAAAATACATATTTACCAAATCTTTACCTGCATTTTCTTATGGGAAATGGATTATGAATGATTTTTCTTTTTGCTTAACTGTGTTTTTTCATAGGTATACAACTAACATATCCTTTATAAACATAAACTTAAATAAATATTAAGGTCCTTTAATATTAGTCATGTGAAACCAGGTTCCAGGCATGTAAAACCAGGTTCCAGGCATTGGAGATAAAGTACTGAACAAAGCAGATGAAAAATCCCATTTTCACAGGGTTTTTGTTCTAGCAGATCAAAGCAAATGCTCAATACCATAGCACATTTTCTAGCTTGCTACTAAGTATTTTTAGAGCATAACACAAATTAAATAATATTATGATTGATTTGAGACTGTAAAGTACTAAATATCATATTGCCCTCATAAGGATCTCAAAAACTGTAAATAAGTATTTGTGAACATATTATGCAACAATCTTAAGATAACACTATCATTTAATATGTAATTATTAAGATGCAATTCAAAATACAAAACCCCTTTATTTTGGGTCAATAAATTTAATAGTAAAAATGAACAGTTTGAAAACCAAAATTTTACTTAGCATATTCAGATAGAAGAACAAAGAAACCTATATAATCAAGTTCAGTATATTCAAACCCATTTAATAATTAAAGAGGAGATTTGGGAGAAACTTTTCTTTTACCGACAGTAATTTTATCATCAGTGGGGCCTTGAAGTTACGAAGTTTTCCCTGGTTTTAGGGAAGGATTTTTAGGGCTTTCAGTGTTTCAGGATAAAAAATTAATTGGAGTAAAATAATTTGTAGATTACTACTACTAATGATTAGAAGTCTGAATTTGGTACTATAGAGGCATAAAAAATGTAATGGCTGACATACATAAATGCTTATTGGCCAACAGATAGAAATTCTTGTATCTTTATTTCTAGGGCACTTGTATGTAGGTATATAAGCTGCACAGACTATAACTGTTATTATCAATAAAGCATATCAACAGCGATAAAAGCACAAATATATTTGAAATGGCCTACTGTGTGCCAAGAATCTCTGCATCTCATAGTTACATAAGTCTTGTACTCTGTTCAGTTTGTGTTTTTTGGGACCTGGCCTGCCCTTGTTTGTATGGTGGAAACTGAAGTAGCTTATTAGACACAAAAGGCCTATAAAGCTACTTTACACTACACACACACACACACACACACACACACACACATTTTTAATATCCTTAAGACAGTACTGATAAGAGTAATACTTTCTTCTCAGCACAGTTAATGAAGTGTGTCTTCTGGCAAGAACACTCAGTAAGGTCATTTGGCAAAAGAACATTTTCCCAAAGGTTTAAGTACTTCATTGCACAATTTTCTGTTCTTAACTTGATTAACTTCCTTATGGACAAAAAGGCATTGTTTCTCCTTTTCTGTCTAAAAAAAGCCATTGTGGTATGACTCTCTGGTTGTACAGACAACATGAAAAGAGCTAAATACCATTACTGATATTGTAGCTTCACATCACAAATTCACTAACCATTGCCACATCAAATGAGCAATGAGAGGGGACCCAAGATAAAGTACCTGAACTTTTTCAGAGATAGTTTTTATTATTCTCAATCTTAAATATCTTTGGAACTTTTTTATATCTTTAGCCTCATCTGCCTTCAAGCTAGCTGCCACACCACTGACAGTGTAATTGTTTTCTGGCTTACATCCTTTCCATGGCTCTCCAATTTCTTCTGGATAAAATTCAAAACATAGCATGATGGACAACACGCTCCACCATGGGGTCCTGGCTACCCACCTCATCTCTCCTCCAGTCATGTCATCTGTCCCTGCCCAACTGAGTCAAGGCACAGCCCCAGATCTCTCAGGACTCCCCAAAAGTCTACCTTCCTCCACTCTCTGAAGGCAGTCAGGACTCCAATCCTGCCAGGACTGCTCCCCCAACTCTACCTCCAGGCTGTGCCCAATACTTCCAAGGTCATGCCTACTATCTACTCTGGGACCATCAAAAATGACCTCCTTATGACCCGCATCCCAGTTTCAGTTCGTCATGAGAAACCTAGGACTTTCAGTCATCCTCAGCCTTGACCCGCACTTTCTATCTGATTCATTTTTGCCAACAGCATTCATTCCATTTGACGTGCCATAAAATTTTATTTTTAGTAGTCTTTCTCTCACCACTAGAATGTAAATGACTATGGGAGGGGTAGCTCTATTTTGCTCACTGATGTACACCCAGTAATTTGAATAGTATCTGGCACATTGTAAGTGATCAATAAATACTTTTGAATGCATAAATATTGAATGTCTTAAAGTTTGTGCACTGTCCTTTGATGGGACATGATTTTAATATTTAAACAGAAATTGTATATGTTGCTTTCTCTTCTTGGAACTCCCTTCTAATCCACTCCCACCCATCCCTCCCTCTACCTCTACCTGGATAATTTCAATTTATGGTTAAAATCTCAGTCACATGCTCCTGACACATAGAGCACAGCACTTATTTTATTCTAATAATATTGATCACCTATCTGTTTTTTTCCCTGACTCTAAAGGATCCTCAGCTTTCTTGTGGAATTCCTGGCACATAATGTGTTTTTAAAAATGAATGGCTGGATGCATAAATTAAGGAAATAATAAAACGAATAATTAAATGGTACGACTGGTCAATTCACTACATGATCTGATTTAAACGGCTAGGAAAATCTTCTCTTTGTGTGCTATAAAACAACTAATAAGAAATAACAAGAACTCTTACACTGACCTATGGCTAATAAAGGATGCTTCCTATTATAAAGTCAATGTTTTGGACACTGGGGAGCCCAACAGGAATATATAGTATGAGTGTCTGAACCAGTTAATAAATCACATCACATTCTCTTCTCATTGCCATATTCTTAGAGAAAGTAATTGTTATTAATAACTGCTGTTAATTGCTATCCTATACAAAAAGAAAGACAATTTAGCTGAAGAGGGTTAATTCCAGGAGTTTCTGTGTGACAGCTGTCAAAGGTGGGATTTGGAGAGAGGCAGGGATGTCCCAGCTAATCTACAAGAGGCAGATGGTGGGCCTTTAACAAGGGTCACAGGGTTGCTTCCCAGCTACACTCTCTAGGTATCCCATCTCACTGATCACTGCATCCCTAGCATGGAACACAGCACATGCTCTTGAATTAAAATGAAGCATTAGCTGAGACCTGAAGGAGCTGGGTTTTGCTGTGAAATAAGGGCAGAGGGAACATCACGCAGAAAAGCCCAGAGTCCTGAGTAAGCACAGCAGGTTTTAAGTCGCAGCAAACAGTTGGATATGAAAAGAATCTGGGTGCATGGGGCAAGGAGACAGAGAATGAGGACGGTAGGCAGACTCTATAAGCTGCATGGCATGGGCTTAATGCTATGGAACTCAGATTTTATCATCTTCTTAACTGCACTACCCAGGCCCTGGAGTCTCTGTAAGGTCACCTCAGGAGGGGGTGTCTCCAGAGGCAGGGGGAAGGCAGAGTTACTAAGACTCCCTGTACTCCGACCTCTCCTGCACCACCCCCAAAGCAAAGTAACTCTGCTTTAATCGGCTTTAAATATCAAGGATTTACGTTTACTTGGGAAATAAAGGTTTAAAACAACATTCCACAAGGTGATCGTGAAAGTCTGCACTTGGGAACCCACGAATAATATCATCAGGCTTCTGTGTCAGAAAGAACATTTTGCAGATGGGAGGGCAGGGCCTGGCTGGGAGTCATGCTAATTGATAGTCTATGACACAAACAACGATGTATCAAACTGACACTGGCAGAATGTTTGAGAAGAAGTTACAACGAGTAATAGAGAGCATTTTGTGATTAACTAAACCTAAGTAGTGAGGCAGTGAAGGGTAGGAAGGGACCAAGATATCAGGGTAGGGAAATTGAGAAATACTCAGGTTCCTTTCAACCAGAAAGAAGATAGGAATAGAAGCAGATTTGGGTAGAATATAATTATTTGATTTTCCAAACCACTTAGTTTGATTCCTTATGGAACGCTCACTCAGATGAAGGGCTCCATCTGGAATATAGTAATATGTATTCTCTGTGAGCTGAAGAAACCGTTTTGGGTTGTGTGGGAAACAATTGAGCATTTTATTTTAGACAGCACCTGTTTTTTTGTATGATGTGAAAAAAAAAAGTCATCTGTTGAGAGTGACGGGAAAGATATGAATAAACTAAAGGAGGTTTAAAAAGTTTAACCTGATTGATCTAGGAGACAGTATCAAGAATAAATACTTTTCAGAATAGATTTTTTTAAAAGCTGAAGAGGTGTTAAGGCCATGTTAATACTGGGTGTTAGGAATGTGTAGTGGCAACAACCTGCATGCATATTTATGAGATTTCTCCCTGGTTATGCTCAGCGTGCAAATAGCAGGGACTGAAATATGGGATCATAATAGTGATCCATGGTTGAGGGTTTGTGAGCCACTTGCGGAAAAAAAAAAAAAAGGATTCCAAATAATTAAACATTTCTGTAAAGATAATAGTTCAAGTGATAGATTCTAGGGATGAAGGTAAGATCAGAAATTGGTCGTTGGAATAGCAGAGAGGTTTAGGATTAGGGATGTGGGATTTACAATGAAGCAGAAGAGGTTCTAAGAAAGCTGGAAAGATGGTATATTGGGGATATATTTCAAAACTAAAAGTCCAACATGGGAACAGCAGAATTAATCATCTTATATTTAAATAGGGGATAAGAGGCACTTAACGGAAACAAAATGTTCCAAAACAATACATCATCCACTACATGAAATGCCAGATGGAGCATTAGGTTCAACAAAACACAACTACATACACACAACTTTTATACCTATTTATAAGTATTTTTAAATGTTTTATTCTATAAAAACTAAATGCTTTACTTTTACCAAATATGTGATCACTGTTCATTAACAAGAATAACATTTTTTTCCTTTTAAAAAGTTTGTCTTCTTATTGAGAAGCCTTTATTGTTCAGTTGATGTACAGAATCAAGAATGGCTACCATATTCCTGACGGTAATGTGGTAATGAAATATGTGAACTCTCAGAGCAGATAAACAAAGCAGATTATATAGCACCTCTTTATTCAAAAATAATTTGTGATTTTTTCAACCACAGATACATCTTGCGTAGATAACTTAGATTATTGCAAAGCAAGTTTCTAGGAATAAAAATCTATTTATCTTTCAGTTTCTGAGTCAAGGCTGCTACCCCAGGCCTTGAAAATTTTATTACTGCGCAGGGTTCCTTATTTCCCAGAAAAAAAAACCACTATCAAAGGTAATTCTGAAAATACATAGGATGAGAAACAGTCCTACAAAGGACACTATGCACCTATGTCTTAAAATGTGGAGGCCACACTTTGAAAAGGCATCACAGTTTAATTTATTATTGCTGCATGAGGGTTACACAGCCTATCTTACAATTCCTTTCAAGTAGGTCGATGCACGATGTGTGATTGTCCCAAAAGAAGTACAAGCTGTTATTCCTTATTTTTTTTTTCCCATTTTGAAACATGGTTTGATCTCTACTCCTTGTAAATTTGGTATCTTCTATGTAGTACTTACTATGTGCTATCTTGAAGAAAAGAGGGTTTGAGGTTTGAATTTCTTATAAAACTACCAAAGTAATTAGATTGTCTCCTTCCTCCAGGTATGACACAATTAGTCTGAGTCTGTTGACTCAGAGACACAACATATCAACAAATGTTCCCCCTTCTTTCTCAAAGAAGACAGTATTTCCCAAGGACAGTATTGCTTCATGTAAATTTAAATAAGGGACAACTTTGTTATTTCTAAGGAATATGCAGTCCATTTATAGCCTGAAACGGAGAACACAGAAGTTTCAATTTCTAGATCCAAGTAAAAACCTGTCTCATATAAAAATTTTCAGCCCAGAACACTGGTAAGCTCTGAAACCACACTTTAGGACAAACTAAACGGAACTCATTCAGAGAAAACAGCAAGTGTGGGGAGCCCTCTCAGTTCATGGTATAAGGGGAAATATTTCAGGAACAAAAATATTTGATGGGTAGTTAAAGATTATAAGCATATTAATTGTTCTATATTTTGAAGGGATCAAAATATAGCATATGGAAGGTGTACATCTGTTAAAAAACTTGAACCAACATGTGATGGCTGGCGGAAAAATATTTTACTTCATTAACAGAAAGGGAAGCAGCACAACATAAGGCTTAATAGTGTGGACTCTTCATCAGATTGCCCAAGTTTTGTTTATGGCTCAATCACCTATTTCTTGATTATATGTTTTAAGCTTTTTATTTATTAGAGTGCTAATTAGTAAAATTCTCCTCACCTCTTTACCCACACTTCGATATTCTATGTTGTGATACTTGGACGGGAAGTCTCAACCAGTGGCTCCCATAGGATACTTAATCCCCTCTCAGGGGATCTGTAAGGTCAAAATGCTACCAGTGATGATTCTGAGATATCATTTGCTTTTTTCACTCTCATTCTCTCATGGGTGTACAGTGGAGTTTTCAAGGGGCTACCTGACATGATATGGCAACACAGCAGCGGATGTGGTTATTCAGCTGTCTTCTATGAAGTTGGATGTTAGTCATTTGCAACAGTGTGAAATAATGTCAATCTTCTCACTAATTTTTTTTTGTTTTTGAAAATAGTCATTTTTCATAAAGATGTTATTTTTGTCAACATCTGAGGGGCCGATCATTGTAATTTCTAGAATGTGTCATCTTTAATATGGTAAATAGAAATAAATATCACCCATATAAACAAGAGCATTTTGGGGTCCTCAATAATTTTCAAGAGCCTAAAAGAGTCCTGAGATCAAAGAGTTTGGGAAACACTGCTGTAGACTACATTTCTCCATTGCCAGATGGAAACCTGTTGGGTTCACAGGGGGCACTAGGGAGACAAGAGAAGGGAGGAGGGAGAAGGGACTAGTTCCTGCTGGTCTAACTGCACTTATCTGTTAGATCTCTCCAGCATCTCACTGTCCCAGCACCTGGGTCCAATAGCAAGGCGCTCTAGACTCCAGCTTACTGCCACACCAAGAAGGCGCAGTGAGCTCCTGCAATTCAGTCCTGCACAGACCATGGTGATGCTGTAAGAGGTTTGACTTCCAGGGCTGCACAAACCTCCCTGAGCTCCTGAGCTATCAGAGCCAGTCAGGAAGGGTCCCCTCCACAGGAGTCTTGACAGCGAGACCTGCCAGGCAACACCCACCCCTCAACTCTGCCTCCCAGCCCCAAGAGGTCCTCCTTCCAAGCTTCTGGGTTTTGATGACTCCAACCCAGGGGACACATCTGCTTCCTATGGTTCTACCTCAGTGTGTCTCAGTGTTCATCTTCACCTTTTCAACTCTCCAACACTGTTTAACCAGTTTCCTATTGCACATTTTCTAAAGTAATAGAGTGAGATTTCTATTTTCCTGACTGTGTGGAGAGTGATACAATTAGTGACAGGTAGTAATGCATCAGACATCTCTAAAAAGCTACACCTAATGAGAGAACCAACCATCTCTATGGTGACAAACTGAATTAAGTATCTAAGAGAAAAATTAAAACTCTGTTCTGAGCTTACAAATCTAAAAATGTGAAAGTATATTGGTAATTTGAACAATTGATATTAAATACTATGTTTTTACATAACTGCCTTGTGACTACATATATTTATATATATATATATATATATATATATTCCAGTCATTTAAAAGAGCACTTTCCTATATTTGATGGAAGTATCTCTTAAAATTATTACCTAAACATAGACTTCTAAGACACTGAAATGACAAGTGATGAATAATGATAAAGTATATTTTCTCTAATGTTTAGTTGCACAGTCTTAATATAAAAGGATAAATCCTGCAAAAAAGGTAATTTTTAAACAAATCATCTCATCTTATAGAGAACTTATAATGATTTTTCCCTTTGAGGTTTTTGCATTACATACATTTTTAAAGTAAATAATTAAACTTACCACCTGAGAGGAGAGCAGGCTTACTTTTTACCATTGGACTAGAATGAGGAAACTTGTTGCTAAATGACATGAAAAGGTGTGTTGTGAAATCATCAGGAAGCTCGGCTTCCAGGAATGTCTTCATAAATAGCTTGAAACCTTCAAAATCTATCGTCTGAAAAAAAATTTAAACATATATTTTAAGACTCAGCCAATGTTAAGATTTTGTGCTATGCTCAAAATCATTAGTAGTAGACACGACCTCAAACATTCTTAAATCCAAGTCTACAAAAGGAAGGTAACTATTTGAGAACTAAATCGGGCAGTCAGTCCTAGGTTGACACTGGTGATTAGATTTGTATGTCTTACCTGCAATAATGGAGCAGGAAAAGCAGGAGCTTTTCACTCAGACATCTCTATTTCCACAGTATCTATGTGGCCTTAAAATTTTTACTCTCTGAAACTTAATTTCCTCCTCTGTAAATTGAGTGTAATATTCCCAATCCCGTAAAGTTGTTATGATGATTAAATCAGACAATTATGTGAAGATGCCAATGCAGAATCATGAACACAGCATGAATACTAAGAAAGAAAGGTATTTCTCTCATCTCCTTTCTTTGTCTCTAATGGTGAATATTGTTTTCGACAATTGGAGAAAGTGGTTGGCAGGAAAGTTTCACCCTAACACCAAGACGAATGGATATAAAATTCTAAAGTGAAATTCTAAATCTTCCTATGCAGATTTTCAAAGAAATCTGCTTCAAGATCCATGCCCACTCTTACTCATTGCAGGACTATAAAAGCGTCGACATTTACATGCAAAGAACCATTGCTACTTTGAGAATCTCCTTGTCTACTTGGGGAAATGGTGATGGGAGCCACCTTCTATCCTCAAGTTAATGAGAGGATTTCACAGGAGCTACTAGGAGAGCTTGCTTTGTCCAAGCAGATGAGGACAGTGGGCCAGGATCTGACTCCTGCCTGGGAAACTGAGGACAAGGATACAGGTACTCGGGACAAAGACAAGAAAATGGTATTGTACTGGGCTTGGCCAACCCTCCTTGTGACTGCAGTGACAATGACGCATAAATGTTGCCTGGGAAATAGCTGTAGACCTCATGGAAGAGAAGGCCCCTGGAGCTGTGTTGGATACTATCCAGTAGGCCATTTGAAGGGACTAGGAAACCTACAGAGAAGAAACTGAGCTAAAGCCACATCTGTCCAGATCAAGAGACTGCAAGGGCTATAGGCCTCATAGGAAGCCCTTGAAGGGCATTTTTTTATTACCCAGTTTAACGTAACTGAGATGAAACTAAAAATAAGGAAAAAATAAAACTTGGCAGATTAATGCTCCTAATTTTTTAAGAATCCTGGCAGAGGAGAATAAAATTAATTCCATAAACTGTTATTTTGGATACAAAAAGTCCATTTTTCCTATGTAAAAGTATTGGGATAAGGTGGTAGAGAACAACCAATTTTATTATTGTGCTGTTTTGAATAAACCCAAAAGGGAATCAGACATACAGGGGTATCATTATGAGAAAGTAAAATTTTGCAGATTAGATCGCATGCCCTTTAAGTATATGTACTGTGTATGCTTTTGTACCTAACATAACCTCAAGCTAACACAAAACAAAGCCAAAAACTTCACTTTATTTATGAATGGTTCCAAGACTCTGTCTACAACTTATTCTGACATTTTTGGTTAAATTTAACTTAGTCTTGCTTTGCTTATTAATTCTCAGAAGGGCACTTCAGATGTTTATATTGGTGGCGGTAAAAAGACTTCATTTCCTTCCATATTTAATGAATTACCTCCACCACAGAATATTGTAAATTCTACTACTGGATTGAACCACAAAACTAAAAACTGGGAATAATATGAATATATAAAGAATAGCATCAATTAGCAGAAGTACTTTCAAAAAGCAATTTGCCACAATGAATGAAGCCAAGGTTTCAAAATACACAGATGAGGCCAGCAGCCAGACTAGTATATCCAAATAAGTTGCCTTGAGCAGGGCACCTCTTCTTACTAATAGGATTCCTCAGGATGGCCTATCAAAAGAGAAGTAATCCACACTCAGTTGGATAAGTGACTAACACTTGTCAATAATCTTCAACATGTAAGAAGGGCTATGGGGAACGCAGGAGTTAATTTTATATGCAAAGTTATAGGAAATTTGTATGGTAAAAATTCACAAGCATTGTGATTAAAATCAAAGTTACTTATAGTTGCTTTTCTTCCTGTACCCTTTTGTAGTCAGCACTGTGTTTGGAAACATAACAGATGACAGAGCATGGTTTTGAAGTCACACTACGTGGATCAACTCTCAGATCCAACACTTTCCAGCTGTGTGACAGTGGGCAATTTATTAAGTTCTCTGTGCCTCAAATTCTTCATCTATAATACCAACCTCTTGATTTGTTAGGAAGAATTCCAAATCGTATTTGACGAATGAGCCTTAAAACCATATTAACTTAAATGTTTCCATTTGCATTTAACAAATCATTACATGGTTCATTGTTTTTTGGTGGGTGTTTTAAAAAATTGTTGTTGTTTACTTGTTTTTCATTTGTTTTTGTTTTTTTTTGAGAAACCAGGTAAAAAAATGTGAACAGAAGACTATAATTGCTGAAATTTTTTTCTCTGAATCTTCCTTCACAATAAGATTATATTTTAAAACAGAATTATTTCAAGCCAAGGGTTTGACGTGGTAACACAGGAAAACAACAACAACCAACCAACCAACCAACAAAAACAAAAACAAAAACAAGGACTTCAGAATAAAATGATTTTGTTTCATATTCCAATACCTCCACTCACCACCTGAGTGATTTGGGGCAAGAAACGTATCTGTTCTTTTTAAGGAAAAATCTGCCACATCCCAAGTGTGATAACCCACATAGGACCTCCCTGAAATCGGTGCTTGTGGTTTAATGATGAAAACCAGAAAAATATCCAACCAAAAGGAAGAAGTGAACTTAATGTATGACATCCCTCTTAATAAGGAATACATTTCTCCTTGGTCCTTCTTTTTTCAGATCTCAGGAAAACTTTCTGAATTTTCTCCAGTGTTGTAGCTCTCCCTTGCTCAGCAATCAAAAAATATGTTAGTCTTATTATCTGACATCTCTACACCTTCATTTCCTCCATATAAGATCAACTGTTCAGCATTGCTGCCTAAACGTAATAATAAATTGATGTAAAGCACTTAACGCATAAGTAAAAAGAAGCACTTGTTTGAGGTTAGATGGGTTTTTTCATTATCTTAATTTGCCCACCTCTTCATTGGTCCAGGAAATTAGAATTTCATTGCATTATTCCAAATCTAACCCTCTGTTTTTTGGGTCTTAGATATTTTGATGTAATTTTTCTGTGTCAGGCAACATTGGCAAATTACTGCCTTCAGAAAGCAAGCCTTTAAAAATAGATTATCTTACTTTAAAAAAAAAATAAAAACTTATCGTAGACATAAGAATAGAATAAAGATTTCCTTAGTTCTTAAATGATTTCCATGAGATGATGTCATCCTATTTATGACTAAAGTTTTACTGATGATGTCAACTTTTTCCTCCAACTTCTTTACATTATTGGTGGCAGCAAACTTCCTTTCTCTTACATTTCCTGTCATTACACACAGCTTACAATGCTGCAAAACCCAAACTTCTTCAGAGCCAAAAGGCAGCTGCTTCAGTGTTTCAGATTCACTGAGGAATTAATCTTCAATGCCTTTCCTGGTTAACCCATTTCTTTCTTATTAGCAAAAGATTTTCCAATCTTTTCTAAAATTCTATGTTGTCCAAAGTACCAAACATTTCTGTAAGTGGATAATGTCCTCAATCTATACATTTTCCTTATCTCATGATTTAGCAGAATATCTTGAAATTTAAGTATCTTGTTTTCTACTGCTGTCATCTAGCAGCATTAGCATTGGTTTTTGAAGATTGTGACCTTTAAATAGAATGAGATCATTTATATGCATAGCAATAGAAACACTAATGAAAAAAGTAGGGTCAGGCAATTGAATGAGTGTTCAAAAATCGAACTGGCTGTAAGCTCAAAGACAGATACACCAAATGATGTTTAAAATTTTGAAAACTGCTTTTTCATTTTTTTTTTCCTGAAGGAACAGGCACAGACTATTTAGGGAGATAACACAGAGAATCTGTAAAGAATACAAACTTGGGAAGCTGCTCAGATGTTGCTGCCAAGTTGGCATAAATCCAAAAACACACTTCTATATGCCTTTCATTACTATATCTGACCATCTGGTTTCTTGGTGTTTAAATCCCTGCTAATACTAAAGAAATAACTCTAGCATTCATCCAAGTAGATTCAAAGTGAATGAAAATAAATGTCGTCATTCTATCATTACTTTAATTTATTTTGGCAGTCTTGGGATGAAGATTTTCTCATAATCAGCAAACGTTCATTATGCATACATCCACTTTGTACTGGGCTCTGTTCTCGGTGGTGTGGTAAAGATGTTACTGATATATGCAAAACTCCTTCCACCAGGAGGCTTATCTTCTAATGAAGGGAATAAGAAAAACACCAAAATAAACAGGATAAATGTACAGTGTCTGAAGGTATTAAATGTTGTCTAAGAAAATAAAGAAGGAAAGGTTTATATATGGGGGAGGGGTGCTTACAGTTTTAAATCTGATGACTAGGAAATGAGAATCGGTTCTGTGAATAAAGATTTAAATGAGATGAGGGAGAGAGCTTCGTACATATTTGGAGAAAGAACACTGCAGATCAAACAGGTGGTGCGAATATCCTGAGGTATTAAGATGCTCCTGTTTTAGAGGATTTGCTGCAGGAGCTAGTGAGGAGGAGGAGTAGTCCAGAGCAGGACTGAGGGAGGACTGGAGTCACAGACAGGAAGTACAAGACGGGATCTTTGGTGGTGTGTGGATGGGGGCTGATCCTGTAACATATACTAGACCGTCAATAAAGCATTATGCTTTTAAGGTAGAGTGAGAGGAACAGTTACTGGAGGGATTGCAGCAGGAGATCACATGATCTAACACATTTTAACAGGATCATATGACCATAATAGGATCATAAGACTCTTTTATATAATAGGATCATTTTATATTATAGGATCTTATAACTTTTATATCACACAAAAGATAGTCTAATTTTCACATTTTCTAACAAACTTGTATACACAGCTGATTAATAAGTGATCTTTAAAAGAAAAAAGGGGGGCTTCCCTGGTGTCACAGTGGTTAAGAATCCGCCTGCCAATGCAGGGGACACGGGTTCGAGCCCTGGTCTGGGAAGATCCCACATGCCACGGAGCAACTGGGCCCGTAAGCCACAATTACTGAGCCTGCGCGTCTGGAGCCTGTGCTCCGCAACAAGAGAGGCCGCGATAGTGAGAGGCCCGCGTACCGCGATGAAGAGTGGCCCCCGCTTGCCACAACTAGAGAAAGCCCTCACACAGAAACGAAGACACAACACAGATAAATAAATAAAATAAAATAAAATTTAAAAAAAAAAGAAAAAGAAAAAAGGAATCATTGAACTATTATAGATTAGATTAAGGTACTAGCTAAAACCATTAACAAAGAAATGACTTTAATTCATTTACCAGCAAGTATGGACTGAGTACCTGCTATGTGTACAATACTGTTGGCTACTGGGCAAAAGAACTCTGATCAAATGAGGTAGGCAGTAACTTAAATTAGAGGCTTTCTTTCACTATTCCCATTTCCATTCTGCTGTCTAATTTATATCATTAACTAATTATATTAAATTGAACATTGACGTAAAGGTCATCGAACCAAAGTATATAAATTAATATGTAGCATGGTTAACTTCCTGAGATTTCAATTTTTTTATATTAAAATACTTTCAGAAGAAAAATGTACACTTTAAATGTCTCATTGTTTATGCTTATTTTGTATTGCAATTTATTGTTCATTACTTCAAATTTCAGAGAGCTCCTTGATAGTCTCCTAAAACTGCCATGGAGAAACTTCTGTTAAAGATAAAGAGTGAAAGTGAAAGTGTGAATTTCACACTGGATTTTTAAAACTTAGTTTTGGCAAATGAAATTATTTGTACTACCTCAGAGCTGCATAATTTATTAGTTGTACTTGTCTTTACCTAAAACTAACATTTATTAAGTCTCAGTAAAGAGAAAATTAGAAACATGTTTTTCAGTAAGACGATAAATGGCAAGAATAACAAACAATGCTACTCCAAGTTATTTTAGTACTTATGAAATACAAATAATGGATTGGAAGAATTTTAAGCAGATTATTTTTATCGTGATTTTCAGTATATCTTGTGATCAAGAGTCTGTATCCAGGGCTTCCCTAGTGGTGCAGTGGTTGAGAATCTGCCTGCCAATTCAGGGGACATGGGTTCGAGCCCTGGTCTGGGAAGATCCCACATGCTGCGGAGCAACTAGGCCCGTGAGCCACAACTACTGAGCCTGCACGTTTGGAGACTGTGCCCCGCAACAAGAGAAGCCGCGACAGTGAAAGGCCCGCGCACCGCGATGAAGAGTGGCCCCCGCTTGCCGCAACTAGAGAAAGCCCTCGCATGAAACGGAGACCCAACACAGCCAAAAATAAAAAAATTAATTAAAAAAAAAAAATCCTTCCCTCTACTTTAAAAAAAAAAAGAGTCTGTATCCAACTACGTTTTGTACTTAGCAGGAATCCACTTGCACGGAGTAGGACGTTGCCTTGCCTATGTTTCAGTGCTGTCACTAGAACTGCTATGAGTTGTTACTGAGGCACACACCAAATGCTCTAAAAGTTATTTCTCCTCAAAAAATAAAACTCAATAAAGATTTTGGGAACAACTATGCATATATAATTTTCATTAATAATGTCAGTTTTTAATGATTGCTTACTTGCATCTTTACTTTGAAAGAAAATTTCCAAAGGGGGTTCACTTAATGAAGGTATGTGTGCAGGCAGAATTACAAGTATCTCTTCTTCCCTGCTAGACTATAAGATGCAACATAACACTGCATCACATAGTGCTTAAAACAGTTTCTTTTACATTGTAAGTCCTCCTATATATTTGAAGTATGGACACTGGAATAGCAAAAAAAGAAAAAAAATAGCACAATTTCACTCAGTTACCTCTTTGTAGGAAATCTAGCAACAAAGAAAATTGATTCAGGTAGGATGGTAAGAATTTGTGAAATATAATAAATAGAAAAAGCTTCTGAGCAGGAATATACTGTTTCACTTAAATCTCAAACGAGATTATTTTAAAGTATAATAGCATATGGCTATATATTTAATATTGTAGCAGATTAAAATAAAATAAAATCAACAAAACTAATGATAACAAAATAACCAAAAATTTGGAATGGTTTCAAATATATACTATCCTATAAATTCTATTCTTTCTAATCCATCAAGGTCCAAATATACCAGGGTTATTATTGGGAGAAATATCAAGATGGGAAGGTGTAGAAGACAGACTAGGAAATACTCAGCCAGCATGTGAGAGTGAGGGATTGACACTTTACAACTGGGTAAAGGCTTAAGAATTCAGGGCTTAAGAATTCCCTGAGTTGAAGCATTTTGTCAGCAATTTGAAAATATATTTAATAGGTTGACACTTTTTGATAGCAAAGATCATCTTGACCATTTCTATTTCTCCCACAGGTCCAGATACAATATCCAGTATATAATATACATGCAAGAAATGCATTTGGGATGCAACCCAATTATTTTTGTTCCAAGTGCTTTTCTCACTTTCTGTATATTTATCTCTCACCAGTGCGTGCTTTTATGCCAAACTCTTTCTTAAAGCCTCCAATATCTCCTTTTAATCTTCATAGTTAGTGATACACTCCATTATCCATAAGTGGAAAAATAAAATTAGTTGTTTGCTTAATATGTTTGTTGCATATAATGGAAACTCTCTTAACGTTATTGTGTTCCAGGAACTGCACTAAATATTAATATGTTACATGTATGCTATACTTCAATCCTCACGATAACCCCTTAAGTAAATGCTACTATCACTCCTATTTTATAGACAGAAAGCTGAGGCTCAGAAAAGTCAAGCAAATTGCCCAAAGCCAAAAGCTCCTAGTTAGTGCCAAGGACCTAAATATTTCTGACTTCAAAGGCTACTATGTTATAGTTAATCAAAGTATAATTCTATAGACAGATTTTGATTTTTCAATATTCATACCTAGTACAACTGGTTTATCACCGTCAAATGTATTTTTTTTTTAATTTTATTTATTTATGGCTGTGTTGGGTCTTCGTTTCTGTGCGAGGGCTTTCTCTAGTTGCGGCGAGCGGGGGCCACTCTTCATCGCGGTGCGCGGGCCTCTCACTATCGCGGCCTCTCTTGTTGCGGAGCACAGGCTCCAGACGCGCAGGCTCAGTAATTGTGGCTCACGGGCCTAGTTGCTCCGCGGCATGTGGGACCTTCCCAGACCAGGGCTCGAACCCGTGTCCCCTGCATTGGCAGGCAGACTCTCAACCACTGCGCCACCAGGGAAGCCCCCGTCAAATGTATTGACTAGTGTATCAATAAACTAGCCATTAGAGAAAAAAGGGAAATAAAATAAAGTATAAAAATAAAAAGTAATGGCATAACTATCTCTACTCAGTTCCACAATCTTGAAAACTCTGAGTTGACTGTAACTCTTTTTTGACATACTAAGTGTAACCTATTACTTTTGACCATATATCTGCAATGTGTTCTAACTCTGCCCCCGACCTCTATTACAACCCCAACTGCCCTCCCAGTTTTCATCATTTGATTGGACTGCTTCAATAACTCATACCTGGTCTTCTCTTTAACTCAAGCCTGTTGTTCACATTGGTTTAGAAGTATTTTCCTAAGTGGAAAATTTAACTCGTTGATCTTAGGAATATCATTCATGATTTCCTTTACCTATTAAAAAAAACCTTAAAATCCTTAGACACTCTAGGCCTTTCTACACAAATCTCTAGATTTATTTTCCCCTAATATCCTTAAATGTACTTCTGCTCAAAAAAACTATTCCTGTTGATGAAAACACACAAACAAAAACAACATACAAACCTTAAGATAAGTTTTAGTTGTAGCAAGCACCTAAGAGTTTGCTCTACTTGTCCCTGAAGAAGTGAAAAAGATCACCTGAAGATCCCAGCATCACTTTCTCTCTAACCTGATTTTTAACTCATATAAATTATTTAATAAATGTTATGAAAGAAATGAAAGAGCAACCTACACAGAATGTTTAAATACTGCATATCAAAGTTAGCTGTTATGATTAAACTCAGGAGAGTTACTAGTTTATTTTTCAAATGATTTAATCTTGTTTTTAAAACTCATCTGTAGAGAAAGCAGTTGGAAGCAATTAGTATAATTGTATTTTATATACCCTAAATATTTACCTATTGTTAAATTTCTGTATATTTATTACAGAACGTTAAGGGAGAAATGGATCAACTGTGACATATCAACTGTAACAGATAGCACCTAGCCACTTGAAGCAGTCAAATCATTAATCCAAGCTTTCAATTTTGGATAGATGTAGCAGATGGTCCGTTCTCAAATTCAAGATGTTTTCATAGATATAAAATAGTTTGTTTTTTTTGTAAATGTTGAGATTTGATCCTCAATGCAATTAAAAGAAACCTGCAAGAAGTTATTCAACTTGATTTGTTTAATTATGACATAACTAATTAATCTCACAAGTAGCCATGCAAATATTTTCTCAAATTGTTGGATGTGGTTCCATTCTATGCAAGAGCAATTCTCTGAGTATCAAGGCATAAAAACTGAAGCAACATGGCGAAATAAAAGTTACTATGTATTTCAACAATAAGTAATACACAGTCAAAATTGGGTTAATAACAATTGTAGTAGGCATTTTATTCTTCAATTTGCTGGTATGTTTTCGAAACTGTGTTCTGGTTGTAGCTTTGATAAGAGGAGGAAGATGACTGAAATTGTGCTGATAGTAATAGGGAAGAGAAGCAGAAATACTGGTTAACATGTTACATCCATTCCTTGCTAACTAATTGTCCTGGCATTTATGCAGTTGTGAGAGGTGGAGCAAATACAACAGACACAATAACTCGTGCCAGGACAGCACTCTGGATTGCAACCAGGCCTGGTAGGGGAAGCAAATCACATGTCATGTCCTCCACTCATACCTCACGGTAGAAGGAAATTAATTTAGCGTTGGGAAAGACATCAGAGTGACAGCGTTATATTTACTACTTTATAGATGAGGAAAGTAAGGCTCTGAGAAAATCAAGGTTACAGGATTGGTTGGAGTGTCTCAGATATTCTCCCTATCACCTTTCATAAATTTTCCAGAACTTTCATATGAAATCATGGTGCTCCTTACAGTGTGATCCACAGCCACTGCCTCAAAACATCAATGGAACACCTGGCAGACAGAGACTTAAGTATTTTGCATATACTTTAGAATTTAACCCTTTTAACAACTCAGTAGAGCCAATACTCTCTTCATTTTATAGGTGAACAAACTCAGGCTAGGAGAGATGAAGTAACTTGTCCAAGACCTGCTCATATGTGGCAGATATGGATTTGAACTCAGTTCAGTTGGAAACCTAAGACCATGTTTTCTCTGTTATACTTTCCAGGTGCTTTCTTTAATGGCAAAGGTTGAATTTGGTTCTGGAAGTACAATTATAGCTTACAATACAAGGGTGTTTATATCATTGCTAATAATTATAATAGTGTCAATATCCTTGTTAAAGACATTTCAAATATACATTAGGCAGCAGCACTACAAAATGTAGGTTCTGAAACCCCAGGTTTCTTATTAAGGGGTTGAAGCAACTCACTTGTCTGAATAACACAAACCCAGTACAGAGTACTGAGTACAAAGATAGAGTACGCCCAGGGAGCTATGAAAATTTAACTCAGCCTTAGGCCAAGAATCATCTACTGACAGGAAATGTAAAAAGAAAACCCTACACTCACAGAACACTGGTAAACAAAGAACACACATAGAGTAATAAGTATGCATGCCCTCATTCTTTTTCCTTTTGACTACCCTCAGCTTTCCGCATTCTTTCTACTCTGCAACTGAAATTGCTTCCCTACTAAACAACTGCATATGGAACAAAGGCTGAGCCAGGAAAAGGAAGGAAGAAGCTCATTCTACTGACCCCAAGAAAAGACGCTCATTTGCCACCAGTTTTCAAACAGCCTGGAGCAGGGATGAAGGTTGTGCAGAATGGTGTGTTTGTTGAGTAAGGTGTTCAACAAATGCCCTTTAAAAGTTAGGGCCTGCTTAATAAAAGCAAATGTTTACTCTGAGGAGTTGCCTCCTAATAACATAAAGCTCATGTAGACTGTCTTTGGGGGAGCTAGTAGGTTTCCACAGAGGTCAGGGATGAGATCAGGGAAAGGTCATCCTGTGAAAGGGGCTGGTAAAAATCATCACCGTCAATGAGTTACCATTTCAGTTGTGCTTCATCCTAGGAGACTGTAGTATGTAGGACCAGTGTCTAAGTCAGTCAAGATCATTCTGATGTAATCAATTGTACTGGGATATGTTGGGGATGAAACTACAGTGCTTGTTGTCATTGAAACAACAGGGAAACTTGTGAATAAGAAGCAACTAGTACATATCCAGTATTGTCCAAGGGAGACAATGTTATGGTTTTAGACAGCTCACGCATTTTAGTAAGATATATTCCCAGTAGGATATAAACATCCATTTAGAGAACTCAAAAATGTGTTGTAATTCTAGGTATCCAACAGAACTATGGACCTAAAACTTCCTTGACAAAATGGACTTTACTAGGAGAGAGTGGTTGAAACAACAGATGGATTGCTCTTTTTCCCAGGAGGGCTAAAATCAAGAGCTTTTCACTCATATTTTCTTCACAGATTCTAACAGCACTGTAGACCAATTAAAAAGTCCTTATCCATCTCATTTAAAAGCAATTACTAAATCTCCCACTGTAAAATAGTAATTTAAGACTTTCATTAAATAGATCATTTAACCAGAGCCTGATTATATTTCGGTGAAATTAGAAAATTAAGTTCAAGTGTCTACAAAACTGAAGCCTGCACTCTGGACCCTTTTTGATTCTACTGAGGTATCAGCTCCTCCATTTGAATCTTTAATTTAAACAAATATCAGTCACTTATAACTTTATAAGTATTACAGTTAATATTGTATATTATATGAATCTTACTGGTACAGAAGTATAGCTCAGTGATATGGATAAGAAATTCATAGCTCACATCAGAATAAAGAAAGAAAAGACAGATTTTAATAGAAAAGAAAATGTCTTACTTGTTTAAGAACGTCTTGTTTCTGCGCATGCAAGGAAAGAAAAGAATACATGCGTTAAGGTAAGATAATTTATACTTATCATCTCATATTGCTGATAATTTAACTAAAAAGTCAAGTTTACAGATTGATTTTAAAGCATACCCTAGATCCATGGGTCTAAAAATGTGGTTCCAAAATAGCAGCTTCAGCATCAGCTGGGAAACTGATAAAAATAGAAAATTTTGAGCCCCATTCCAGAAACTAAGGTGAGGAGGCAACAACCTCTGTTTTAAGAAGACCCCCCATTTGATTCTGATGCCAGCTAAAATTTGAGAATCATTGAATCAATCAATCTTAGAATGTAATAAGCAAACAGTTCTAGTTGACATGAGATAAATATAATGAATAACACACACAGTATAATTAAAACCTTCCAGAGAAGAATGTGAAAATATAACAGTATATATAAAGATATATTCGATTGTACTTATTCCCCACTCCTATTTCCTTCTATTAAAATAACATACCTAGCCTCTCTCCACCCCTTTAAAGACAAATATCTTTCCATACATAAGCCACTGCTTAATTTCTTCCCATCTCTTCAGAGGTCAATGAAATAATTTGGTGTGGAATTTGAAATCCAGGGAAAAAATATTTATATATGCAATGCCAAACTGATTCTTTCTCATAGTATAAAATTCTATGACTCTCATGAATCAGTTATATCTGAGATGTTCTGAGTGTGTTTTACTATGAAGGTTCATGGCCTTCATAGTATGAAGGTTCATGGCCTTCACAGTGGCCTGGATGGCCACTACAATCTACCTGTAATCATACTCTTTATATTGTCCACATAAGATTAGGTGGAAACTAATAGGCATCTCTTACCTTGTTGGGCATGAGTCAGTAATAATTATGTGCAATGGAACATGCTATGCTCATTACAGAAGCAATGTAATGCTTGCAATGACATGCAATGTCATTCAGTCCATGTGAAATACCTTTCCCTTCCCCTTATCCTTCTCATCTCCTCAGGTCTTCCCTCTCATTCTAATGGCCTAGCCAATTAAGTGAAGAGGAAATGTCCTAAACTGGGATCCGAGACAACCAGATTTTAACTACGGTTATTGTCACAAACCTAGATGGTTAATCTTGGGAAAGTCATTTTACTTTTCTTAAGATGAGTTTCTTTACTTAAAAACTTTATAATCATATTTGTTTGGTTATCTCAACACCTTTCTCAAGTTTTTATTCTTAAAGAGTCTTTAAAGCCATTGTTTAAATTTATATTTTATGATTCTGTCATTTATTTCCTCACAGGAATTAAAAATAAATGAGTCATCTATATATTACACATTTCTCCTCTATTCAAATCGACTTAAACAGGTCACATTTTCATTGGATTAAGCTTTTATACACAGAGCTTTTATAATTCAGTAGTTCAAGTGAATCATAAGAAAAATAATGCATCTACTATTTAAGCAGCTTTACTATGTAAAGGGGAGAAGCAATTTAAGAGATATTTAGGTTGTTTTCTCTTTGCAAATACATTTTATATGGATGATACAGGCCATCTCCATTTTAGAAAACAAAGTATTTGTCATTTACTCTAAAGCAAGACTAGATTAATCACTTTTCTAATTTTTCTTGTGCAACTGAACATCAATTAGGTAGTCAGTCATCTATGCCTTTAAAATTTGAGAGTGGTTTCACTCTTAAATTAGAAATACTTTTGGGTCTTAATGAGATCTAACTTTTTTGTTTTTCAACTGTTCATTATTTTAATAATGCATTTCAAGAGCAGATCTGTGCACTTATGGAGAGGTATTACATTATTGAAAAGGCTGACATCATATGTGTGTCTAACAATGAGTCTAGTAATTACCTCAATAAATCCAGTACATGGTGACTGATAATCCTCATGAAACATATAATGTCAGTAAGACTAATTCTTGAGAGTCCTTTAAATAAGAAATAATTGAAGCAAAAAGTCTACTTTGCAAACAAGATCACATTCCAACTGAATTTATAGCCAACAGCTATCTTTAGGGGGAAAAAACTGTTTTTCTCTCTGTATGTAGATTAGATAACATGCATGTTTTCAACTATGATTGGAAAATGTAAATATTAATGAATATTTGGGGTCTTACAGCAATTCAGTAAAGCTGTCATCTTTACCTTTCCAACCCTGCTTTCTTGGTCTTTGAGATTTTCAGTTCTACCAATTTATCTGCCAACATTCTTTCTCTCACTCTAAAGCATCTAGGAAAATAAAATGTGAGGAAAATGTAGGCCAGATGTCTGCTTTTTTCCCTCATGATATAGGCAAATGGGAGTAGCTTTAAATTGTCTATTTTCTGCATCATTTGTAGGCACTAAACATTAACTTTATTTTTAAAAAAGAAAATAAATCTTAGGTTAAAGAGTTTTAAAAGGTATAATTATGTATCAGAATGTAGACAGAATAAAAATATGGAAGGAAAAATAGTAAACATTGGAGTAAGAATAGTATGTATTGGAAACACTAAAAGGAAATTATAAAACAATATGAACATTTTGAGGTCAGAATTTAGAGATTCGGTTTTGACTAAAATATTAGTTCTATGAATCCCAGAGAAGTTAAATATCAAGGATAGCCAAGAACTGTGCTTTTGTAAACATTCAAAACCACAATGATAACGAAAACAAAAAACAGATCACATTTTAATCAGCAAACAAATCTATCTAACGAATGGCTAGATAATATATCCAGGCAAAAGAGTCTTCTACAAAGGGCAGTTTCTTTTAGCTCCCATACAACCCAACTGTCACTTGGTGAAGCTGCAAAAGAACTTAACAGCAATGATGATCAAACACTCAATATGTAACATTTCTCAGCTAACCTTGTCTTAAAGACAAGGTTATTAACAAATAATTAGGGAGGGAAAGACATTCATTCAAGCAAGGTGTTTCAAAGCAATTGACAGGACATCAAGTTTTTATAGGGAAAGATTCATAAGCTTATTGGTAACAGGCTAAAACAAGATAAGGAGAAAAAATTCCTCTCTTTGTATCCAAGCCTGCTCTTTAAAGTAAGAGACCAGTTATATCCATCACAGAATCTTCAGTCAAGGGAACACTGCCTGCCCCACGCCAATGTTCATTTGGGGTTAACATCTGTAGGTCATAGAGTGAGAGTCAGCACACTTTCTCTCCCGTTCTATCTAAAACTGTTTCCTGACTTTTAGGAAAAGAACCTAGCATGTATTATAAATAATCTATACACTTCCAGGCACACAATATAGAAATGTTCTTTTCATTAGCAAAATGTTTTTAGATGAAAAAAGTAGTACACCATTTAATGTATCTTCCAGAATAGCATTTCATTATGAATTTCATTTTGTATATGAATATCTATTTCCAAGAACTCTTTATTAAGAAATCCCTCCTCCAAACATCTATATGAAACTTAAAGAAAGAAAAAAGGTTTTACCCCTTCAGGATTATACTTTGCAAGCACACCATTACCATGGAATTCTTCAAGAACGTCTTTTAATTTCTTTGTAGAATCTATAAGAAATAGAAAACACACAAATTATTTATATATGCTACTGTGGTTATATAATCCAGTCCAGAAACAAAGACTTCTTAAAATATAAATAAATATCACTAGGTATTAAATTTTAAGACAAACATGCAAAATGTTCTTTACCATTTTTGAAGGGCTATCTAACTGGAAAAGGCAATCACAAAAAAAGAAACAGGGGAATTCCCTGGCAGTCCAGTGGTTAGGACTCGGTGCTTTCACTGCCCGGGCCCAGGTTCAATCCCTGATCAGGGAACTAAAATCCCGCAAGCTGCACTGCAGGGCCAAAAAAAAAAAAAAAAAAAAAAAAACAGGAAAAAGTATGTTTTGACCAAGAATGGGGACACTGCCTATGTATTATACGAACTAATGTGCAAATAAATGAATAGGTAGTATGCTTTTTCCCTTTTTCTTTTGATAACATAACTTCTAAATTAATGAAATAGTCTTAGTTAAAAAAAAAAAAACAGGTATTCTTTGTTGAACTTAACAATACACAGTGCATTTTTCATGAATCAGTCTATTAACTAATAATAGCCCTGCTGAATAAATAAGAAAAATAGAATCCATTCAGAGGCAAACTATAGATCTTAGTATTTTGCAGGCATTTTTAGAGAGAATTTTCTAAACATACATAAAGCTCAACTTATTTTATATCAATTAAGAAAAAAGTTTAGATATGTTATGAAAAGTATTTTAAATTATGTTTTTTCAAAATTTTTATAATTTTCAGGAGTTTCATCATATTAAGATGGTAACAAAAGAATCTTGAATTAATGTATGAAATAATGTCATGGAAGAACACAATTATGAGACTTAAAAATTATATATAAATATAATAAAATATATGTATTCAATCTACTAACATAATGTTCTCATAGTTATCAAAATATAGTTTTGACTAAGAAATCTCAGAATTATAATATATTTAAATGAGAAGAAAACAACACCTAACAAATACTGTTGTCATTTAAATATTCAATCAGTTTAAATAACAATGATAAAAAGAGCTTGAAATTAAAATGTGGGAAATAATCAAAAGATTTGTAGTTTCCTATTAGGGAACAGGGCATGGATATTATTTCCTAGCATTTGAATATAATATTTCCTGCCTACCACCAAGACTCAATGATTTTTGAATCATCATAAGACATGTTCCAGTTCCCAAAAAACTAATTTACAAATGAGCTTTTGAAACACTCTTAAAAAATTCACTCTTAGATGCCCATCAAATACATCATGCCTATATTTTATAAATTATAGTTTCATTTATATTTATAAATTTGTTTCTTTATACCATAAATTCTGTTTAGTTTTATATGTATGTGACTATTTTTTTATTGTGATAAAATTCACACAACATAAATTTACCACTTTAAAAACCATTTTAAAGTATACAGTTCAGTGGTTTATTAGTATATTCACAATGCTGTGCAACCATCACCACTATCTACTTCCAGAACATTTTCTTCATCCCCAAAAGAAACCCCAAAACCCTGGACTTTTCATACAAATGGAATTATATAATGTATTGTCTTTGTGTTTGACTTCTTTCACTTAGCATAAAGCCTTCAAGGTTAATGTATGTTGTAGCATGTGTCAGTAGTTCATTCCTCTTTACAGGTAAAAAATATTCCATTTTATGAATATACCACATTTTGCTTATTCATTCATCAGCTGATGTGCATTTGAGTTGTTTCCATGAATAATGATGCTATGAACATTAACGTATAGGTGTTTTTGTTCAAATATATGCTTCAGTTCTCTTGGGTATATGCCTAAGAGGAGAATTGCTGGGTCATATGTTAATTCTATGTTTAACGTTTTGAGGAACTGCCAAACAGATTTTCACAGGGCTGTACTATTTTACGTTACTACCAGCAACGTATGAGGGTTCCAGTTTTTCCGTATCTTTGCCAATACTTGTTATTTTTTAGTTTTTTAATTAAAGCCATCCTATGGATATAAAATGGTTTTGATTTGCACTTGAGTAGTCATTTACTAATGACTAATGATCTTGAACACCTCTTCATGTGCTTATTGGCCATTTGACCATTTTTTAACTGGGTTGTTTGTCTTTTTGTTGAGATTCTCTGGGTGTGTGTGCATGTGCGTGTGTGTGTGTGCACGCACTATAACGTGCTTGAAGCCCGTACAGATTCCTATATATAAATATTTTGCATTATATATCTTGCCAGCACTTTCAATACTGTGATCAAGGTTAAGTTGTTATTCTGTGTCCCTTGCTAAATTGAAGGTTTCCCTACGGAAGAAAATGCACATTTTCATTTTTGCACAGCATTCAATTTATTACAAAGCTGAAACAATAGAATTGCAATAAATATTGGGATTGAAATAATCACAGCTATTCCTAAAATACAACAAATTACAGTAATTGCTTTGATGTGCACCTTGGCAGAAACTTATACTACTTCAGAGACCAGGTGCTCTATTAAAAAGAGACATGAAGCTGACTCCTTACTCTCAAATCCTTCTCTGTGGATGATAAAGCACTATTCTAAGTTAGCAGAACACCTTTTACTTCCTTTTGTTTATAGATGTAGATTCAGACCCTTCTGTACATACCTAGAGCGACATACATATATAGACGTGTAAATCCTGGAATAAGATATCCCAATAGACTATTTTAACCATAGCTTGGCTCCATGATAAAACTGAAGGGGAAGAAGAAAAATTTGGTTTCTTATACACAGGACTTCCACAGAACCTCAGAGATACCACCTGAAGATGGGCTTTTCATTTCACATATGCATAGGAATACACAATCAGTAATCATTTATAAATGCCCTGGAGAAAGTAACAGCCTTCAAAATTATTCATATCACTTTTTAACAGTTTACTGGTCATAGTTTACACTGGAATATTCTTAGTGGGAGACCGCTAGGAATAAATTAATGAATTAAGAGCCAAAATCTCTATTTCTGTGACTGCATTTTCCATGAACTGAGGCTCAGTGATAATCTTGGTCTGGGACAATTTAAGAAGCTCTGATTCATATTTAGATGAATCACCATCAACTCAACTTGCTCGTTTTCCAATTCTCAAGTTCCATTTTTAACATCTTGACATCTGAAGTTTACCCACAATCCAATTCCCACTTCACAATCTAGTTTAGAACCTGAAGCCTTATCTTGCTCTTCTATTCATGTCCCAGTAAACTTTTTGGGTCCAACCTCCCTGAGACTAAAGTCTTGACTTTTCCAGCCAATCTTCTATAGATGAAGATTGTGCATGGAACATCAGAGGATTCCAGATATCTTGCCTTAACCCTGTATTATTTAAACAGAATCTCCTTATGTAAACTGTCTACATATCTGCTTGGATTCCCAAATTGCACTGGATTGTGAAATACCTACTGCTGTGTTCTATGTATCTTTATAGGAACACACACTTATTTTGTAACTCAGTTGCTTTTCTGGATTTGTTCCTATTACCTATCATCATAAACATTCCTAACTTTTGATTATAATCAACTGTCTGTCCTAAACAACATTGGATGGGAATTCCCGGCAGCCCAGTGGGTGGAACATTGTGCTTCCACTGCAGGGGGCATGGATTTGATCTTTGGTAGGGGAACTAAGGTCCCGCAAACCACATGGCACGGCCAAAAAACAAAAGCAAAAATACACTGGGGTAGCAAAGAGAAGAAAGGATGCATAACTATGTCCAACCTACCCTCTAGTACAAGACACACCAAGGAAGTGACACCTAGATGAATAGATAGTAGTTGGGTGAAAGACATAGTTTCAGTCATATTTGAGCTAATATTGGAACTTCAAGTATGAGAGCACAGTGACAGATTCTGGGCTGAGAAATCCAGGCAGGAAGCCAGACAGTCAGGCAGCTGTGAACTGGGAGATCAATTCACAGTTAATACGTATTTGTAATGGGACAAAGGTCCGGCTTCCAAAATGATTGGCAACTGAAATGCCAGGCAGCCAGGTTAAAACAGCTGCTTTAACCCTTGGGATAAGGGATTAGGACAGATGCTCAGCACAAAATATTGGGTCTCCTAGAAAGCAAAGGAGGATCATGACTTGAGGCAATTCTGAAATAGAGGGCTAATTCCAGAGTCAACGATGCTTGCCTTGGCTACGAGGGCAGAAAACTTAGAGAAGAACACTGGATACCAATTGCTGCCTTCTGACTAGCATATCCATCTTCGAGGAAGTAATTTAATGTTATTAACCCCAAC
Source organism: Balaenoptera physalus (assembly GCF_965194825.1). NCBI lineage: Eukaryota > Metazoa > Chordata > Mammalia > Artiodactyla > Balaenopteridae > Balaenoptera > Balaenoptera physalus. Next base: position 55,927,315 of record NC_138887.1, on the reverse strand, counting down.
AAAGAGAACGGGGTCATTTTAGGTTGTCTTTTCCATCACTCTCAGCATCATCTGAAAAGTAAGGTGGTACTAAGCCTAAAAGCAGGAGTAATTTTTTTGAGCAAGCACTTCTGATATATGCTGAAACCGAGGAAATCTACCTGGGGACTGACAGAGGAGATTTTGTCTTGTCTTTCTAGCACCTGCTCTAGTGCATGAGTTGTTCCAGACGTCCTCTAAAGTACTCACTCCCTGTGAATCCTCTCATGTTCAGCTGAGTCACATAATATCCAATGCCATGAGAGTTAAAGTAGCTACATTTCAGAAATGTTCAGTTAGGAATATTCTGAATGTGTACATGATTTTCAAGGAAAATTTAAATCCTTTCATATAATTCTGACATAAAAATAAATTGAAAAGTGTATTTGGCAATGATTAGAAAATAGAAGAATCAAGCTAATGGGTCCTAAAAAATGCTACATAAAAAAATAGAACACTTTTAGTTTACTTCCTATCTCTTTAGGTGTCTGTTGCATCTTGAATAAGCTTCCCTTGTGATTTTACTGCCTCTTTGCTTCTTTACTCCAAAAAACTCAACATGTGTTTGTCAGATTAATTGCAAAGGCCCCATGGAGTAATGGAAAGATTTAAAGCCAGATAAATTTGGATTTGAGTCTTGGCTCCAGAACTCTTGGCTGAATGTCCCTGGGCATATATTTAACCTCTCTGTGGCTCAGTTTTCTAATACTTAAAATTGGAATAATGATACAGACCTTGAAATACTGTGTCTAGCAAAGTGTCTAGTGCCCAGTAGATTCCTGTTCCTTTGCTCCATCCTAAGCAGACTTCAAACACATCATCATCATTCAATATTTCCTTTTGTCTTTGAATTGAAGCACAAGCTCCTCCTATTGGCATCATAGATGTCTCAAAATATGATCCAAACGTACCTACAGATATTTATTTTCTGTGCCTTCCATATTTACAATTCAATATATAGACATTCAATTCCCATGGTATCTCATAATTCCAGAGTCCTTCCTTTTCTCATGATGTTCTTTTTGCCCAGCATTCCCTTCAATGTCAAATGAAGTTCGAGCATAATATATGCCATAGTTTACCTGCCACCTTGTCTGCAAAACTTCTCAGGGCCACCTTCAACTACAGCAGACAGCAATTTGCCCTGTGTGGAACTCCTCATAATAATTCTCTTAGAATCTATACCCGATTTATGTATTGAGTACTATTAACACTATGAATTAAAGTTTGCATGTGTAGAGTGTTTTGGAGATTGCAAAGTGTTTTACCTTCTTATGTCACTTAAAACTCAAAATTACCTTATGACTTCATCAAACTTTCTCCCCATTTAAAACATACAATCAAGGTTAAAGAAGTCATTATTTATTCAAAAATCACACAGATAAGAGATTAAGGTAGTGATCCAAATTCTTGTATATGACATAAATCTGGTCTCTTTATGTTAGAAAAAGAACTAATAGAATTTTCCATCACAGCCAAGTCTTTTTCTTTGGAGTCCATGACTTTTGTTAAGTTAGTTCAGAGGATTTTATTACTTATTTTTCTAGTACATGGAAATATTCTATTGCTTTTTTACCAACTTAAATTAACAGATGAAGGATATATCTTCTATGTATACACGAAATATAACAGGAGGGGTCAAGATAGTGGAGAGAAAGATTCTGAGCTCATCGCCTCCCATGGGCACAGCAAAATTACAACTATTTACAGAGCAACTATAATGAGAATGACCTGAAGAATAGCAGAAAAGATCTTCTACAACTAAAGATATAAAGAAGGAACCACAAAACTGTGGGAGCGATGGAAATGTGGTACAGTCAAGAACAACAAACTGGAAGACAATCACAATTGCAGAGGTTCCCCCCAAGGAGTGAGGGGTCCCACAACAAGCTCCCCAGCCCAAGAGCCCTGCAGCAGAAAGTCGAACATCTGGCTTTGAAGGCTAGAGGGACTGGCATTCAGGAGAATAGAAGGGCTTTAGGAAACAGAGACGCTGCTCTTAAAGGGCAAAAGCAAAATCTTCACATGCTCTGAGACCCAGGGCAGAGGCAATAATTTGAGAGGAGCCTGGATTGGACCCATCTACTGATCTTGAAGAGGCCTTTGGAAAGGCAAGTCCCCAGTGCCACCCATGATGGTGGCAGCCAGTAGTTTTACCACCCAAATAACAGTCATAGCCACTATGAGAAGATTATTCTATTCCACTGGTTAACAACAAGACTATCAGACTTATAAAATTCATTTGTCATTTTTAACAATAACAAGTTTTTAAAGAACTGACTGTAAATTAATAATCTTGTCCTTTATTTGCCAAAGTAAACAGTGCCATGGGTCCCTGTTTCAGTGAGGACATTGGGTTTCCAGGGAAAACTGAGAGCTTTGACAACTTGAGAGAGGCTACCAATGCCTTTAATCTTCATGTTACATGGGACCATGGAAAAGTCATCTTTTACTACTCTTAACTGAGTGATTTCAAAAGTTTCCTTCAAAATCTAGACTTCCTAGCAGAGATTTTTTTCCCCTTATCACAAAGGATATTTGTGGCCTAGAAATCTTTCCTGTGCCCCGTCAGAAGCATCTTTGCAGTGGCTGTTTTAACTCTGTACTAGTAGGGTTGTGTTAGCTGCAACTGTTTTAAAGAAGAGACTTTTCTAATATAAATATTGAACTAGCATTCATGTGCATAACATATTAGCACAGATCTTCCTCAACTTACGATGGGGTAACGTCCTAATAAACCCAACATAAGCTGAAAACACCATAACTCAAAAACGCATTGAATACACCCAACCTAGCAAACATCATAAAATAGCATAGCCTAATGAAGATGTGCTCAGAACATTTACATTAACGTACGACTGGGCAAAATCATCCAACGCAAAAACAATTTTATAGTAAAGTATTGAATATCTCATGGAATTTGCCGAATATTTACCGAAAGTGAAAAACAGAATGGTTGTATGCGTAGAGAATGGTTCTAAGTACATGGGTTGTTAACCCCTGCAATCCCATGGCTGACTGGGAGCTACAGCTTACTGCTGTTGCCTGGCATCATGAGAGAGTAACGTACTATGTATGGCTGGCCTGGAAAGAGATCAAAATCCAAAATTCAAAGTACAGTTTCTATTGAATATATATTTCTTTTGCACCACCATAAAGTCAAAAAATCATTAAATTAACCCATCGTAAGTTGAGAACCATCTGTAAATGATACAAAATTAAATTTGATAATTAACATTTCCCTTAGCTATATATAGTACTTAAAATTAGCAAAAGAGCTTTATCTTTGTCTAACCAAAACAGTTTTGTTTTTAAACCAGCGGTACTCAAACCTGGATCCATCTTACAATCACCTGAGTAATTTTTAAAATATACTGATGCCTGGGCCCAAAACACAGTGATACAGATTGCATTGGTCTGGGGTGGATCTCAGACATAAGGATTTTTAAAAGCTTCTCACATGATTCTCATACTCAGGTAAGGCTGAATTAACCATTGCTCTGATTCTTAAAAAGATACACAAAGAAATTGAGAGTTAATCAGCAAATTTTTCCTGCTATATTTTCCTATATATGTATATATATTTTGTGTGGTTGTTGCTCAATGGGCTTCTATCAGGGAAACAAAAACTTATTAGAATATTTTATATAAAAATTTGTCTACTCTCACCTCTGGTCACAATGGCAAAAAATAGTATTTTGAAATTCCAGAAGTTGACATTGCTATTAATGCACTTCCTCAGGTGATACAGAAGATGCTCTACTTAAATTGTAGTCAGCAGCAGAAAAGAAACACCTACAGCAGTATAGAATAAGATATTTGGAAAACTAGTCATCAGTTCTCTCATCAGAGACAGAAGTTCACATCTACTTGTGTGAAAATTTTAATAAAACTACCAAGAGATTGAAAAAAAAATGTGTAACTATTGTTAAAAATAGTCACACTGTAGCACTTTATATGCTAGTTGAAATCTATACACTTGGATTTTAAAATACATCCTAAGAAGAATATTCTAATGATACAACTACACTAGGAAGAGATGTAAAATAAGCTCTTAAGGTGTTCTTAGTATAAGTTTCCTCTCCACATGCTCTTGCAAATTCTTGGGATTATTGTTAACTTGAAAAGACAATGGCCATAATATCTTCCAGAAAAGGGCTATACACATGGCAGTAGCTAGGTCTATTTACCTGGGAAGACAACTATTTAATTCCAGAATAACTTGATCTGAGACCATGAAGAAAATCTCCTTTCTCCTTTTAATATTCATTATTTGCTGATAATACTCTTAAACGACTAGCCCTTAAAACATTTTTATGCGTTTGCTATTATTTTTTCCCTTCTTCATCTACCTATACTTAACCTTTTGATGTGTGCATCTACTGCAAAGCCTTGGACAAAATATCTGTAGGAGTGAATCTTAGATAAACAAAGTATCTGAGAATTTTGTTAGTAAGCCTAAGCCAGCTGGACACTGTCCTAAAAGCCCGTGAAATAATTTATATTGCATACATATTTTACTGTATAGGAAATTCATCAGGAAAATATATGCTTTCATTTGAGCCACTCATCTATACAATAACAAAAAGTTGATACGGAAAACAATTTTAATTAAGAATTTTAGGACTTGCCTGATGGTGAAGTGGTTAAGAATCCGCCTGCCAATGCAGGGGACACAGGTTCAAGCCCTGGTCCAGGAATATCCCACATGCCGCCGAGTAACTAAGCCCGAGCGCCACAACTACTGAGCCTGTGCTCTAGAGCCCGCGAGCCACAACTACTGAGCCTGTGTGTCACAACTACTGAAGCCTGTGCTCCTAGCTCCCGTGCTCCACAACAACAGAAGCCTCCACAATGAGAAGCCCGTGCACTGCAACGAAGAGTAGCCCCCTCTCGCTGCAACTAGAGAAAGCCCGCACGCAGCAACAAAGACCCAACGCAGCCAAAAATAAATAAATTAATTAATTCAAAAAAAAGAATTTTAATTGGTGGCTGAATTGACTGGTTAGATTCAGTGGAGTGTTGGCAAATGTTTAACAACTGCTGAGGGTACAGAGTGCTGACTTGAAATGTTTGCTGATTTAGCTCTTATAAATATTCCCATCATGGCCATTTCAAGCCTTCAATATGACATCATGAATGTGGAGTTGGGAAAAGACGATAACATTGGACTCGTATGAGCAGTAGTTAATGAACTAATAAACATAAAATTTTATATACTTTAAGGAGAAAGAACAGGTCTTTCAAAACAAATAAAGATAAAGAGCAGAAACAAAAGCCCCAGTTGCAAGTGTGCAATTATTCTTTCAAATATTTGAGAGGCATGCATTGAGTTTAAAACAAGTATTACTCTAAGTACCTGGAATATATCATTGCACAAAACCAAAAATATTCTGGGTCACATGGTTTATAGTCTAGTGCAAGAAGATAGAAAATAAACATAACACATAAATGTTAAAAGATGTCAACTATTATGGGAAAATAGTACAAGGTAAAAGGGATTATCAGCTTGCAGGACAGTTTGTGATTTTAAATAACAAGGTTAGAGTAGACTTTTGTGAAAAGGCGAGATTTGGGCAAAACACTGAATCTAATTTATGTTTTAAAAGAAGCACTCTGTTCACATAAAACTAATGAAATCTGAATAAGCTTTGTGCATTATACCAGTGTTTTGATAGAATTTTATAAACCGTATTTATGTAAGATGTAACCATCTGCAACTGGTACATGGGGCCTCCTGTACATATTTTTCGGTAAGTTTCTGTGAATCTATTATTACTTCAAAATATTTTTTTAAAGGAGCACTCTACTATATTGAATACAGACTGCAGAAGACAAGGATAAAAGCAGGAAAATAATTATGGAATTATTATATTAATCCAGTCTAGAGATATGACTTTGCTTGAAGGTATTAGTGATGGAGCAGGAATGATGGATTATTTTTTTTATCATTATTTATTTTTATTTATTTATTAATTTATTTTTGGCTGCGTTGGGTCTTTATTGCTGTGCCTGGGCATTCTCTAGTTGCAGCGAGCGGGGGCTACTCTTCGTTGTGGTGCGCGGGCTTCTCATTGCGGTGGCTTCTCTTGTTGAGGAGCATGGGTTCTAGGCTCACAGGCTTCAGTAGTTGCAGCCTGCAGGCTCAGTAGTTGTGGCTCGTGGGCTCTAGAGCGCAGGCTTAGTAGTTGTGGCTCACGGGCTTAGTTGCTCCACAGCATGTGGGATCTTCCCGGACCAAGGATCAAACCCATGTCCCCTGCATTGGCAGGCGGATTCTTAACCACTGTGCCACCAGGGAAGTCCCCTTCCTTTTTTTTTTTTTTAATTTTTTTTTTATTTTGACAGATTATTTTGAAAGCAGAGCCAAAAGGATTTCCTGATGGATTGGATATGGGTTGTGAAAGTGAAGAGTCAAGAGGATCCCAAGGTTTTATGTTTGAAGAACTGGATAAAGAGGAATGGGGAACACTACAGAGGGAGCAGGCTTGGGATGGAGAGTTCTCAACTTTACTTTTAGGGATTTTACATTTGAGAAATCTATTAGACATCCAAGTGTAGCAATCAAGGAAGCAATTTTACATAAGTGTGGAATTCAGAAGAGGGTCTGAGCTAAAAAACTAACTTTGAGTGTTATTTGTATAAATGATGTTTAAATCCAGAGCTGGATGATATCACATAGAGAATAAATGTAGAAAAGATACCAAGGACTGAGACATGGAACACTCTGAATTTCAGACGTCAGGAAAAGAGGGGGAACATGCAAGGAGACTAAGAATGAGTACGGAGTGAAATAGCAAGAAAAACCAGGAGAAGCAAGTGGCATGAATTCAGTGTCACATAATGTCAAGTAAGACGAGGAGGAGAAATTGATCACTGGATTTAGCAAGAAGAAAGTCACTCGTGTCCTGTCAAGAACTGTTTCAGTTTAGTGTTGAGACAAAAGCTCTATCACAGTGAGTTAAGAGAAAATAAGATGGGAGGGGTGGGAGGCAGCAAACAGAGGCAACTCATTCAAAAAGATTTGCTACAAGTGGAAGCGAAGAATTTGAGCAGTAGCTGGAGTGCAGGAAGTGGACTCAAGATAATTTTTTAAGAGGAGAAAAAGGAAAACAGCATGCTGATAGAAACGATCCAGTAGACAGGGAACAACTGAAAATGAAGGGAAAAGAAGGGAAAGCCACTAAAATGGTGTCCTTAAGTGGATAAGAAAGAACACAATCTCATTCAAAGCAGAAAGTCAGGTCTGGCATAGGGTGCGGGGCATGGACAGTTTACCTAAGTGAGATGGGACAATATATGGATTCATGTGATGGGGGAGGTAGATGTCCAGTTGGTGTATATAAAGTTTTCCTCTGATTACTTTAGTCAATGGAGGAGAAAGAAAGGCCATGAGCTGAGCAAAGAGGACAAAGGAAAAGATGGCGATTTGAGGAGAGGCGTGAGGTGTTGAAAAGTCACCCAGAAGGACAGCAGAAGTGAATGGACAAGGGAAATGGGGCATGACTGTCAGGACACATGGAAGGCTAGTCAGCTATAAAGTAGGGGGAGAGTTAAAATTAACTAGGGTTATGGTTTGTCCATCCAAGGGCTATGGAGTGAGAGGGGCAAGAGAGTTACGGGGGGAAACAAGGAGACTATTTCAATGACTTCTAATGGGGCACTGCCCTCGGGTTTGAGATCATTACTTCAAGTCAGGAAGAGTCCCCTGTGACTCTGCTGGTCATCCTATTCAGTCTGAGAGAACAATTTGGGGCAGTTACTGTGCTTTTCAGAGCTTTATGCCCTCTACTTGGACACCAACCTCCGTTGTACCAGCCATAATGGGATATGAAAGAGAGAAATTGGTACTTCAGGTTGCTTTCTATGTGTGTTTCCCCAGAGCTAACAGTACCTCGGTGGTTCTTGTCTATCTTTTTATCCCCTTTCCTTCAATTTTTCTCCATTCTGTTAAGTGGCCAATTATGCTTGGACACATAACGTTCTGTTTCATAATTGTCTTTTCAGCCTTCCCCCTTGTCCAGAGGATAAAATAGAAAGCCCAAGTAGTTAAGCTCTATGTAGACCCATCATGTTAGTAATGAAAAGGGTTATTTCTCTAGAGAGGCATTAGCCTCTTGTCCTCTTTTCCACCACCCCTGCTCTTCCCTTCCCGTCCGACGACTCTACCCATGCCGGCACACACTCGCTCAATTCATTTTGGAGAGGCTGAAAAATAACAGGGAGATAATTCTTGACACTTTCTGTTCCTTGAGAACACTTTATAACTTGTATGGTTGAAGTTACATATTTTTTCCCCACTCCTTGAACTTAAAGTCTGCTCTTTTATTCCCTATAATTTTTTCTTTCTTTTTAAAAGTTATTTTGAGTCATTTATTAGATTCAGTGAGGGTAGGTTTTACAAATTGAATTCACTGTATTTTTCCAGAGAGATAGACTAGATTTATATATATGTATACATATATACATATACATATACATAGTTGCAAGAAATGATCACTTCATGCAGTATTGTTCAAGTAGTTCCTTCACAAATATGATGTGGCATCTTCAAACTAATGAGCTCATTTTCAACTAAATATCAAGATTTTTAGATTCGCTAGTGCTAATTAACCACCATTCACTATTTGTGATGACAATATTGCTATTAGTAAATGGGGATGATAATAATAATATCTTCCTTGTGCTTCTGCTGAGATTAGTACCTGGTGCACATTAAGTATTATTATATTAACTGTGAGCCCTTATCATCATCTCTGCTGTCAGATTTATACTAAGCTCTGGGATTTTTTTTTTAACCATAAACTTAATTTCAGATTATTATCAATTTTCATTTACTTTTGCATTTTCACTAGATGCTTTAAACTTCCTATCTGCAACAACAACCAGGATACAATGTAAAATGATTTCAATTAAAGTTATATTTAAATTATCAATTTTAACCTTGTTAAGGGAAATTCACTCTCATAGGCAATAGAATTAAGTGCAGTCATTATATGTGTTTCAATCAAAATATTTAATGAAATGCAACTAGGAGTTACAATTTTAAATCTGTACACCATTAAAAATTTTGAAACCCACACTAGCTCAGAAGATGCAAGTTTTGTTTTACTTTTTAAGTTCTTTTGTGGGTTGCAAAACATTTACTGAGGAATCAGACATTCTGGAAACAATAGTATATTCTGTAGTCGCAATGATAATAATATCCTGTTTTAAGACAATACAAAATTACCAAAATTTCTAAATAGTTTCTGACCATAAAAATTGCCAGCTCTCTGTACATTTACCAACAAACACAATATTATGCAACCTGGAAAAATCGAAGACTATTTACTTTGCTGGCATACATATTTCAAAGAATATAATTTGCTCACATACATATTTTAAAGAATGTAAAACTCCAAAAGACTGTCCCCAAGTTTTAAATTCAAAATAGAACTCAAGGAAAGGGACCATATTTATCTTGCGGCTTTCTGTACCCACTCATCCATACCATGCCTGTGAAAGCTTTAATGTGAAAAGGAGGGCTGTAACTATACATGGAATTATTCTAGACCCTGGTTCTCAGATGATCTGTAGGATAGTCCTCTCATAAAACAGACCTCCATTTTCTCCCTCTAACACTGAGAAATTAGAAGACACAATATTTTAGGACTCTTCCAGCCACAATAGTCTATGATTCATAATTTAAAACATCTCCAGATACCCTAGAAGGATACTCAGCTCCACACCCCCTAAATATTCCCCTCCTAATATTCCCATCTCTACTTTTTACTTCTCTTAAATCTTATCCAACATCTGAGCAGAAAGTTCAGATTGAGGAACTTGGAGATGTCTAATCCCACTACCAGATAAACTGAAAAAAGGAGAAAGAAGCAAGAATTCCAGTTGACAATTTCAAGCTTCAATTGACAATTTTAAGCTGAGGAATTTACCTACCATGTGACAATCAATCTTTATATGTTTACAAGTTATCAGAGAGCAGACTGGAGATGAAACACTGTGTTTGGATACTGTTGCTTGCTTTTCTGAATATCCCTATCAGGCAGTGTTTGGAAGGGAAATTTATGGTGGTGGTGGTTTTTTTAATGGTATCTTTCACAGTCTACATCTTACATTGGTATATTTGCTATAACACTTCCAACAAACTTTGCCATAATTTGTGATCAAATTTTTAAAAACCTGCTAAAATGCTAATAAATGAGCTGGCTATTCTAAGTGAGAGGATTTCTGATGCAATTTAGCTATATTCCAGCCATTTACCTATTAGGATAAAGGCTTCTCCCACATTGTTTAAATATTTCTGGAGATCTAACAAAAAGAAGGGAATGATTAAGGGTGATGATTTTGTAAAGGAATTTAGTTACAAAGCAGTCAGAGATGGTTTAAGGACTGTGCACCATTGCACAAGTTAAGAATCAGAAATGAGAAGAAGAATGAGGCTGTAGCAGCCACCCCAGGGTATTGCAGGAATCCACTGATCAATGTGCTTCTATCTACTACAGAGAAAATTCTTGGTCATTTTGGGGGAGAAAAAAAAAAAAAAAACCTGCCAGGAACACAAAAGCTGCTGAAAGTAAGCTAACACTGTTTGTAAGTTTCTTAGGCTGCTGTAAAAAATTACCACAAACTTGGTGCCTTAAAACAACAGAAATTTATTTTCTCATAGTTCTGGAGGCCAGAGATCTGATATTAAGGTATCTTCAAGGATGGTTCCTTCTGGAGGCTTTGAGGAAGAATCTGTCTCATGCCTCTCCCTTAGCTTCCGGTGGCCGCTGGAAATCCTTGGAAATCTTGGCCTTGTTGACCCATCACACTGATCTCTGTCCCTGTCAGAACATGGCCTTCTCCATTTCTCTGTGTCCTCTCCTCTTCTGCCTTTTATTTATTTATTTTTTTTAAATACAACTTTATTGGAGTATAATTGCTTCACAATACTGTGTTAGTTTCTGTTGCACAACAAAGCGAATCAGCCATATGCATACACATGTCCCCATATCCCTTCCCTCTTGAGCCTCCCTCCCATCCTCCCTATTCGACCCCTCTAGGTCATCGCAAAGCACCGAGCCCATCTCCCTGTGCTATGCTGCTGCTTTCAACCAGCCAACTTTTTTACATCCGGTAGTATATATATGTCGATCCTACTCTCACTTCTCCCCAGCTTTGCCCTCCCACCCCATGTCCTCAAGTCCATTCTCTATCTCTACCTCTTTATTCCTGCCCTGCAACTAGGTTCATCAAAAACTTTTTTTTTTTTTTAGATTCCATATATATGTGTTAGCATACAGTATTTGTTTTTCCCTTTCTGACTTACTTCACTCTGTATGACAGACTCTAGGTCCATCCCTCTCACTACAAATAACTCAATTTCGTTTCTTTTTATGGCTGAGTAATATTCCATTGTACATATGTGCCACAGCTTCTTTATCCATTCATCTGTTGATGGACACTTAGGTTGCTTCCATGTCCTGGCTATTGTAAATAGAGCTGCAATGAACATTTTGGTACATGACTCTTTTTGAATTATGGTTTTCTTAGGGTATAAGCTCAGTAGTGGGATTGCTGGTTCATATGGTAGTTCTATTTTTTAGTTTTTTAAGGAACCTCCATACTGTTCTCCATAGTGGCTGTATCAATTTCCATTCCCACCAACAGTGTAAGAGGGTTCCCTTTTCACCACTCCCTTTCTAGCATTTACTGTTTCTAGCTTTTTTGAAATGGCCATTCTGACCGGTGTAAGGTGATACCTCATTGTAGTTTTGACTTGCATTTCTCTAATAATAAGTGATGTTGACCATCTTTTCATGTGTTTGTTGGCAATCTGTATACCTTCTTTGGAGAAATGTCTATTTAGGTATTCTGCCCATTTTTGGATTGAGTTGTTTGTTTTTTTGATACTGAGCTCCATGAGCTGTTTGTATATTCTGGAGATTAATCCTTTGTCTGTTGGTTCATTTGCAAATATTTTCTCCCATTCTGAGGGTTGTGTTTTCATCTTGTTTATAGTTTCCTTTGCTGTGCAAAAGCTTTTAAGTTTCATTAGGTCCCATTTGTTTATTTATTTTTTTATTATTTCCATCACTCTAGGAGGGGGATCCAAAATTACTTGCTGTGGTTTATGTCAAAGAGTGTTTTTTCTATGTTTTCCTCTAAGAGTTTTATAGTGTCTGGTCTTACATTTAAGTCTTTAATCCATGTGGAGTTTAATTTTGTGTTAAATGTTATGTAGTGTTCTAATTTCATTCTTTGACATGTAGCTGTGCAGTTTTCCCAACACCACTTATTGAAGAGACTGTCTTTTCTCCATTGTATATTCTTGCATCCTTTGTCATAAATTAGGTGTCCATAAGTGTGTGGGTTTATCTCTGGGCATTCTATCCTGTACCTATGATCTATATTTCTGTTTTCATGTCAGTACCATACTGTCTTGATTACTGTAGCTTTGTGGTATAGTTTGAACCCAGGGAGCCTGATTCCTCAAACTTCATTTTTCTTTCTCAAGATTGCTTTGGCTATTAGGGGTCTTATGTGTTTTCATACGAATTGTAAAATTTTTTGTTCTAATTCTGTAAAGAATGCCATTGGTATTTTGATAGGGATTGCATTGAATGTGTAGATTGCTTTGGGTAGTATAGTCATTTTCACAATATTGATTTTTCCAATCCAACAACATGGTATATTTCTCCATCTGTTTATGCCATCTTTGATTTCTTTCATCAGTGTTTTATAGTTTTCTGAGTACAAGTCTTTAGCCTCCTTAGGCAGTTTTATTCCTAGGTATTTTATTCTTTTTGTTGCAGTGGTAAATGGGAGTGTTTACTTAATTTCTCTTTCTGATTTCTCCTTGTTGATGTATAGGAATGCCAGAAATTTCTGTGCATTAATTTTGTAACCTGCAACCTTACCAAATTCATTGCTTAGTTCTACTAGTTTTCTGGTGGCATCTTTAGGATCTTCTGTGTATGGTATCACGTCATGGGCAAACAGTGACAGTTTTACTTCTTCTTTTCCAGTTTGTATTCCTTTTATTTCTTTTTCATCTCTGATTGCCATGGCTAGGACTTACAAAACTATGTTAAATAGGAGTGGCGAGAGTGGACATCTTTGTCTTGTTCCTGATCTTAGTGGAAATGCTTTCAGTTTTTCACCATTGCGTATGATGCTTGCTGTGGGTTTGTCATATATGGCCATTATTATGTTAAGGTAGGTTCCCTCTATGCCCACTTTCTGGAGAGTTTTTATCATAAATGGGTTTTGAGTTCTGTCAAAAGATTTTTCTTCACTGGTTCCAGGCGTTAGAATTTGGACATATCTTTTGTGGGGGGGTGGGGGCAGGCACTATTCAACTCACTACACACTAGATTTGGGTAGAAACTTTAAAGGTGATGTTCAGCCAAAGCATTGCTTTGAAAACCCAGGATTCTTAATGGAATTTTTTAAAGTTATTTTTTATTAAAAGGTATGTTAGTTCAGGGCTTCCCTGGTGGCGCAGTGGTTGAGAATCTGCCTGCCAATGCAGGGCACATGGGTTCGAGCCCTGGTCTGGGAAGATCCCACATGCCACGGAGCAACTCGGCCCGTGAGCCACAACTACTGAGCCTGCGCATCTGGAGCATGTGCTCCGCAACAAGAGAGGTCGCGATAGTGAGAGGCCCGCGCACCGCAATGAAGAGTAGCCCCCGTTCACCACAACTAGAGAAAGCCCTCGCACAGAAACGAAGACCCAACACAGCCAAAAATAAATAAATTAATTAATTAATTAATTTAAAAAAAAAAGATATGTTAGTTCAGATTCTCTGAGACGTTCATGAAAGACACTGGAGAGACATCTGCGAAAAATAAAAGGGAGTGGGAGTAGGCAGGGAGAGCCTTTAGACTCTAAAGCAGGTCTAGCACTTGGGAAAGGAGACCAGAAGATGAAAACTGGGTAGGCAGGCCTCAGAAGTGATGAAGCTCTGAGAAAGTGGTGAGCACCTGGTTGGCCACCAGGCCAACACCACTGTGCTTGGTCACTGCCTGGGAGCAATCCAGGGAGAGCATGGCCTCAGCATCAATACTGTAGTAAGTCCAAAGTGTAATGCTGAATGATGAAGAGGTAGTCAAACATCAGTGAAAAGCTTTCTGTCACCATTCATCAGAAGTTTCAAGAAGAATTCAAGAAGAAGGAAAATTCTGCAAACAGCTCTTTTGATATATCTAGAGCATGTCCTGCTCAAGGACATCCTTCTAGGATTGTTGATTTTCAGATAATGTACAAGTGATCTTTATATCTCCCATTACCACTGTTACTGTTACAGCCAGGGCTACTGACAACCTTGAAGGCATATTACATGATATGAGTGATGCATTATCTGGAGTGAGGTGCTACTGGAGGTGCTAATGGAGATGACTCTGCTCTAACAAACGATTAGTTAAATGGTCCTGAGAGCAAGAAGGTACTCATATTAATCAATTGGGCTTCAAAATAGACCTCATGCCTAACAATAAAGTATGGAAAAACACACTGTTCTATACTTTTTTGGTAAACTTCCAAAAGTTTTATGAAGAGAACTAACCAAACACACATCTTGGGTCTACTGCAGAGGCCAGATTTACTACTGTGAACAGTGAAAATGTTGCAGAATTGGTTTGTATGCAATAGCAAGAAATTACAGTAAGAAATTCATTCAATGTAATTATTATTGTGAATTGAAAGAAAATATAAATACTTGATGCAAATCTCTAAATAAATCTTAGATCATGCAGATAAAAATAATTTGGCAAAATATCTGAATAGACATAGTCTGTCAATTATTCTTTCAACTAAAAATGGTATCCTATGAGAAAAGTGAATAATTCAACTTGCACCTCCAATAATCAAAGCAAGTGCTTTTCCTTGGGACAACGTATTTCTGTGTCAATCAGAATTACTTATGCACACTTCCTATTTTATTACATAGAACATTAAAAAGATGCACTCAACAGCAATGATTTAATTAAACTGACTATTTGTAATGTTTCTTCAAGGACATTCTTAAATAAACAAATAAATAAATTTTTAAAACAATTGGACAAGTGCATGTGATCATGACAGGAATATGAGCATCTCATATTGTCATATTATCACCAGTTTTATTGACACAAGCAAAGGGAATGGAAACAGGTGTGGAATTCGAGTTTTAAGCCTCCTATTATTGTGGTCTCTGGCATCAGCTGGTAGTTTACAACCATCCATTTCTAGAGTTAAAAGAGCCAACAGGACAAAACTGTCCACTGGTTCCATGTACTTGGACATGGCCTTATACTTGGACATGGTCAAACCTCAGGCATTTATTCCTGCCTCTCTCACCGCTTCACCAGCCCCCATCTGCTCATCCTGCCCCTTCAGCAAGCAGCAGCTTTAACTACATCTTCCACCCCACTTTCCACTTCAATCAAGAAGTCTGCAAGAGTTTAATTTAAAAATCTACTTCGTTTCTTTGTTGTTTCTGTTTTAAGGGTTATTTTTATTTACTGCCTCTGTAACTTAATCATTCTTCAAGTTTCTGCTCAGAGGGAAAAGGTAATTCGTAGCTAATACTTTACACAGCAGTATCATTATATACTACACACATATACACTAACAAGCTCAAAAAGTGCTAAATAATTAGGTGTTAAATGATTAAGTAATTGGTGCATTAGTGCTTTATATTATGCAAAAGTCTGTTGAGTTTTTTATAGGTGCTTCAGTATTTATTACTACTTTGGAAGATTTGGTTCGGTGTTCTTATAGGCTGGGAATGCATGTTAACTTTCCTATTAAAAATAATGGCATAGAAGCTTCTACTATTTAAAAAATCAAGAGTCAACACATTTTCAATAATGGATTTGATTCAGATAATGAGGGATGAATACATTACACCTACTAAGTAGAAATAGAATGTATAAAGTCAGTGAATTCAAAGTAACTGAAGAATAACCAAGAAGTTAATGAGGAAGAGACCACAAGTGTGAGAAAAGCCAAGAACAGCATTGGACTATAACCCAGCCAATTGGAGGATCCAAATAAACCCGTTCTAAGTAATCAATAACGAGGAACAGAGAAATGCATAAACAAACCATCTATACCATAGAAAATTTCAGGAAATGAGTATGAGAGGGCTTTTGCAGTGGGCAAAGATGAGATCACAAGGAGGTATAAATGAACCTTAAGTAAAAATGACTATACTGTCCAATAACTGTGGGAAATTCTTTTGTTTTGCAACCTGTCAAACACCATGATAAAATCATGTTTATATTAGACAGTGACGTTTTCATAAACCTATACTGCCTCACAAAATTTTTGTAGTGTCCACTGCAAAGGAGAAAAAAAAAGGACAGTAAGCTCATTTTCCTGACAGTGTGACTTTTGTAAACTGGCTTGAGTTACTAGAATGTGTGACAGCCAGATGCTTTGTTAGTTTTTTGGCTCTGACTTGCTTTAGTGTTATCTGCTCTCACCTACAGAATTGGGAGGAGTATAAGGACAAGTTACAGGTCTGAATGTGCATAAGAGATTTATAAGCTGTGGAGAAATCATCTTGATGTTGTTTGTATGATAGGAAGAACCTGAGAAAGACTGGGAAAATATCTCCTCCAAAGTTAAAGTTAAATAAAGAGAATTCCAAGAAATTAAAATAAACTTCAATTACTACCTAGTAAGAGCTTTACCTAAGGCACATTATTCTAGCATATACACAACTATAAAGAAAATTCTAAATTGTTTGGATATTTGTTTCAGTGAAAATCTGAAATTATGGAAAAGCTGAGAAGACGCCGCGTGAACTGGAAAGTGTGAAAGATTTTAGGTTTTCTCTTATTCATATATGACTATTATTGTCATTTTGCTATGGCATACTTACTGGTTTTGCTTGAATGTTACTCTGAATGAGGTTATCAGATTACCTTTTCACCAACTGTCGCTTTGCAACTGTTATTTAACTCTTAATCAGATTATAGTTGAATATCAATTACCCTTTTTTTTTAAATTTAAGAATCTAAGGAGAGTGGTCTGGGCAAGATGGCGGAAGAGTAAGACGTGGAGATCACCTTCCTTCCCACAGATACATTAGAAATACATCTCCACGTGGAACTGCTCGTACAGAACACCAACTGAACGCTGGCAGAAGACGTCAGACCTCCCAAAAGGCAAGAAACTCCCCACGTTCCTGGGTAGGGCAAAACAAAAAAGAAATAACAGAGACAAAAGAATAGGGATGGGACCTGCACCAGTGGGAGGGAGCCATGAAGGAGGAAAGGTTTCCACACACTAGGAGCCCCTTCGCGGGCGGAGACTGAGGGTGGCGGAGGGGGGGAGCTTCGGAGCCATGGAGGAGAGCGCAGCCACAGGGGAGCGGAGGGCAAAGCAGAGAGATTCCCGCACAGAGGCTCGGTGCCGAGCAGCACTCAGCAGCCCGAGAGGCTTGTCTGCTTACCCACCGGGGCGGGCGGGGGCTGGGAGCTAAGGCTCGGGCTTTGGTCAGATCGCAGGGAGAGGACTGGGGTTGTCGGCGTGAACACAGCCTGAAGGGGCTAGTGCGCCACAGCTAGCCGGGAGGGAGTCCGGGAAAAAGTCTGCAGCTGCCGAAGAGGCAAGAGACTTTTTCTTGCCTCTTTGTTCCCTGGTGTACGAGGAGAGGGGATTCAGAGCGCCGCCTAAACGAGCTCCAGAGGCGGGTGCGAGCCACGGCTATCAGCGCGGAACCCAGAGAGGGGCAGGAGACGCTAAGGCTGCTGCTGCTGCCACCGAGAAGCCTGTGTGTGAGCACAGGTCACTCTCCACACTGCCCCTCCCGGGAGCCTGTGCAGCCCGCCACTGCCAGGGTCCTGTGATCCAAGGACAGCTTCCCCGGGAGAACGCACAGCGTGCCTCAGGCTAGTGCAATGTCACGCTGGCCTCTGCCGCCCCAGGCTTGCCCCGCCGCCTCTGTACTCCTCCCTCCCCGAGGCCTGAGTGACTCAGAGCCCCCGAAGCAGCTGCTCCTTTAACCCCATCCTGTCTGGGCGGGGAACAGATGCCCTCAGGCGACCTACACGCAGAGGCGGGTCCAAACCTAAAGCTGAACCCCGGGAGCTGTGCGAACAAAGAAGAGAAAGGGAAATCTCTCTCAGCAGCCTCAGGAGCAGTGGATTAAAGCTCCACAAACAACTTAATGTGCATGCATCTGTTGAATACCTGAATAGACAACGAATCATCCCAAATTCAGGTGGTGGACTTTGGGAGCAGGATATATTAATCTTTCCTCTTTTCCTTTTTTTGTGAGTGTGTATGCGTATGCTTCTGGGTGAGATTTTGTCTGTACAGCTTTGCTTTCACCATTTGTCCTAGGGTTCGGTCTGTCCGTTTTTTGGGGTTTTTTTTTACTTCAAAAAATTTTTTTAAATAAATTTTTTCTTAATAATTTTTTCCTTATTTTTTATTTTAAAAAATTTAAAAAAAATTTTCTTAATAAGTTTTTTATTTTTTATTTTAAAAAATGAAAATTTTTTTCTTAATAAATTTTTTTCTTAGTTTTTTCTTATATATTATAAAAAAATTAATAACTTTATTTTAAAAAATTAAAAAAATTCTTAATAAATTATTTCTTAATATTTTTTTTCTTATTTTTTATTATAATACCTTTACTTTATTTTATTTTATCCTCTTTCTTTCTATTTTTTCTCCCTTTTATTCTGAGCCGTGTGGATGAAAGGCTCCTGGTGCTCCAGCCAGGCATCAGGGCTGTGCCTCTGAGGTGGGAGAGCCAACTTCAGGACACTGGTCCACAAGAGACCTCCCAGCTCCACGTAATACCAAACGGCGAAAATCTCTCAGAGATCTCCATCTCAACATCAAGATCCAGCTTCACTCAATGACCAGCAAGCTCCAGTGCTGGACACCCTATGCCAAACAACTAGCAAGACAGGAACACAGCCACATCCATTAGCAGAGAGGCTGCCTAAAATCATAATAAGGCCACAGACACCCCAAAACACACCACCAGACGTGGACGTGCCCACCAGAAAGACAAGATCCAGCCTCATCCACCAGAACACAGGCACTAGTTCCCTCCACCAGGAAGCCTACACAACCCACTGAACCAACCTTAGCCACTGAGGACAGATACCAAAAACAACAGGAACTACGAACCTGCAGCCTGTGAAAAGGAGACCCCAAACACAGTAAGATAAGCAAAATGAGAAGACAGAAAAACACACAGCAGATGAAGGAGCAGGGTCAAAACACACCAGACCTAACAAATGAAGAGGAAATAGGCAGTCTACCTGAAAAAGAATTCAGAATAATGATAGTAAAGATGATCCAAAATCTTGGAAATAGAATAGACAAAATGCAAGAAACATTTAACAAGGACGTAGAAGAACTAAAGAGGAACCAAGTAATGATGAACAACACAATGAATGAAATTTACAATACTCTAGAAGGGATCAATAGCAGAATAAGTGAGGCAGAAGAACGGGTAAGTGACCAGGAAAATAAAATAGTGGAGATAACTACTGCAGAGCAGAATAAAGAAAAAAGAATGAAAAGAACTGAGGACAGTCTCAGAGACCTCTGGGACAACATTAAATGCACCAACATTCGAATTATAGGGGTCCCAGAAGAAGAAGAGAAAAAGAAAGGGACTGAGAAAATATTTAAAGAGATTATAGTTGAAAACTTCCCTAATATGGGAAAGGAAATAGTTAATCAACTCCTGGAAGCACAGAGAGTCCCATACAGGATAAATCCAAGGAGAAACACACCAAGACACATATTAATCAAACTATCAAAAATTAAATATAAAGAAAACATATTAAAAGCAGCAAGGGAAAAACAACAAATAACACACAAGGGAATCCCCATAAGGTTAACAACTGATCTTTCAGCAGAAACTCTACAAGCCAGAAGGAAGTGGCAGGATATACTTAAAGTGATGAAGGAGAAAAACCTACAACCAAGATTACTCTACCCAGCAAGGATCTCATTTAGATTTGATGGAGAAATTAAAACCTTTACAGAAAAGCAAAAGCTGAGAGAGTTCAGCACCACCAAACTAGCTTTACAACAAATGCTAAAGGAACTTCTCTAAGCAAGAAACACAAGAGAAGGAAAACACCTACAATAACAAACCCAAAACATTTAAGAAAATGGGAATAGGAACATACATATCGATAATTACCTTAAATGTAAATGGATTAAATGCTCCCACCAAAAGACACAGACTGGCTGAATGGATACAAAAACAAGACGCATATATATGCAGTCTACAAGAGACCCACTTCAGACCTAGGGACACATACAGACTGAAAGTGAGGGGACGGAAAAAGATATTCCATGCAAATGGAAATCAAAAGAAAGCTGGAGTAACAATTCTCATATCAGACAAAATAGACTTTAAAATAAAGACTATTACAAGAGACAAAGAAGGACACTATATAATGATCAAGGGATCGATCCAAGAGTAAGGTATAACAATTGTAAATATTTATGCACCCAACATAGAAGCACCTCAATACATAAGGCAAATACTAACAGCCATACAAGGGGAAATCGACAGTAACACAATCATAGCAGGGGACTTTAACACCCCACTTTCACCAATGGACAGATCATCCAAAATGAAAATAAATAAGGAAACACAAGCTTTAAATGATACATTAAACAAGATGGACTTAATTGATATTTATAGGACATTCCACCCAAAAACAGAAGAATACACATTTTTCTCAAGTGCTCATGGAACATTCTCCAGGATAGATCATATCTTGGGTCACAAATCAAGCCTTGGTAAATTTAAGAAAATTGAGATCGTATCAATTATCTTTTCCGACCACAAAGCTATGAGACTAGATATCAATTACAGGAAAAGATCTGTAAAAAATACAAACACATGGAGGCTACACAATACACTACTTAATAACGAAGTGATCACTGAGGAAATCAAAGGGGAAATCCAAAAATACCTAGAAACAAATGACAATGGAGACACGATGACCCAAAACCTATGGGGTGCAGCAAAAGCAGTTCTATGAGGGAAGTTTATAGCAATAGAAGCCTACATCAAGAAACAGGAAACATCTCGAATAAACAACCTAACCTTGCAAATAAAGTAATTAGAGAAAGAGGAACAAAAAAACCCCAAAGCTAGCAGAAGGAAAGAAATCATAAAGATCAGATCACAAATAAATGAAAAAGAAATGAAGGAGACAATAGCAAAGATCAATAAAACTAAAAGCTGGTCCTTTGAGAAGATAAACAAAATTGATAAACCATTAGCCAGACTCATCAAGTGAAAAAGGGAGAAGACTCAAATCAATAGAATTAGAAATGACAAAGGAGAAGTAACCACTGACACTGCAGAAATACAAAGGATCATGAGAGATTACTACAAGCAACTCTATGCCAATAAAATGGACAACCTGGAAGAAATGGACAGATTCTTAGAAATGTACAACCTGCTGAGACTGAACCAGGAAGAAATAGAAAATATGAACAGGCCAATCACAAGCACTGAAATTGAAACTGTGATTAAAAATCTTCCAACAAACAAAAGCCCAGGACAAGATGGCTTCACAGGCGAATTCTATCAAACATTTAGAGAAGAGCTAAAACCTATCCTTCTCAAACTCTTCCAAAATGTTGCAGAGGGAGGAACACTCCCAAACTCATTCTACGAGGCCACCATCACTCTGATACCAAAACCAGACAAAGATGTCACAAAGAAAGAAAACTACAGGCCAATATCACTGATGAACATAGACACAAAAAGCCTCAACAAAATACTAGCAAACAGAGTCCAACAGCACATTAAAAGGATCATACACCATGATCAAGTGGGGTTTACTCCAGGAATGCAAGGATTCTTCAATATACTCAAATCAATCAACGTGATTCATCATATTAACAAACTGAAGGAGAAAAACCATATGATCATCTCAATAGATGCAAAGAAAGCTTTCGACAAAATTCAACACCCATTTATGATAAAAGCCCTCCAGAAAGTAGGCATAGAGGGAACTTTCCTCAACATAATAAAGGCCATATATGACAAACCCACAGCCAACATTGTCCTCAATGGTGAAAAACTGAAACCATTTCCACTAAGATCAGGAACAAGACAAGGTTGCCCACTCTCACCACTATTATTCAACATAGTTTTGGAAGTGTTAGCCACAGCAATCAGAGAAGAAAAAGAAATAAAAGGAATCCAAATCGGAAAAGAAGAAGTAAAGCTGTCACTGTTTGCAGATGACATGATACTATACATAGAGAATCCTAAAGATGCTACCAGAAAACTACTAGAGCTAATCAATGAATTGGGTAAATTAGCAGGATACAAAATTAATGCACAGAAATCTCTTGCATTCCTATACACTAATGATGAAAAATCTGAAAGTGAAATTAAGAAAACACTCCCGTTTACCATTGCAACAAAAAGAATAAAATATCTAGGAATAAACCTACCTAAGGAGACAAAAGACCTGTATACAGTAAATTATAAGACACTGATGAAAGAAATTAAAGATGATACAAATAGATGGAGAGATATACCATGTTCTTGGATTGGAGGAATCAACATGGTGAAAATGACTCTACTACCCAAAGCAATCTACAGATTCAATGCAATGCCTATCAAACTACCAATGGCATTTTTCACAGAACTAGAACAAAAAATTTCACAATTTGTATGGAAACACAAAAGACTCCAAATAGCCAAAGCTACCTTGAGAACGAAAAATGGAGCTGGAGGAATCAGGCTTCCTGACTTCAGACTATATTACAAAGCTACAGTAATCAAGACAGTTTGGTACTGGCACAAAAACAGAAACATAGGTCAATGGAACAGGATAGAAAGCCCAGAGATAAACCCACACACATATGGTCACCTTATCTTTGATAAAGGAGGCAAGCATATACAGTGGAGAAAAGACAGCCTCTTCAATAAGTGGTGCTGGGAAAACTGGACAGGTACATGTAAAAGTATGAAATTACAACACTCCCTGACACCATACACAAAAATAAAGTCAAAATGGATTAAAGACCTAAATGTAAGGCTAGACACTATCAAACTCTTAGAGGAAAACATAGGCAGAACACTCTATGACATAAATCACAGCAAGATCCTTTTTGAACCAACTCCTAGAGAAATGGAAATAAAAACATAAATAAACAAATGGGACCTAATGAAACTTAAAAGCTTTTGCACAGCAAAGGAAACCATAAACACGACCAAAAGACAACCTTCAGAATGGGAGAAAATATTTGCAAGTGAAGCAACTGACAAAGGATTAATCTCCAAGATTTACAAGCAGCTCATGCAGCTCAATAACAAAAAAACAAACAACCCAATCCAAAAATGGGCAGAAGACCTAAATAGACATTTCTCCAAAGCAGATATACAGATTGCCAACAGACACATGAAAGAATGCTCAACATCATTAATCATTAGAGAAATGCAAATCAAAACTACAATGAGATATCACCTCACACCGGTCAGAATGGCCATCATCAAAAAATCTAGAAACAATAAATGCTGGAGAGGGTGTGGAGAAAGGGGAACACTCTTGCACTGTTGGTGGGAATGTAAATTGATACAGCCACTATGGAGAACAGGATGGAGGTTTCTTAAAAAACTACGAATAGAACTACCATACGACCCAGCAATCCCACTACTGGGCATATACCCTGAGAAAACCATAATTCAAAAAGAGTCATGTACCAAAATGTTCATGGTAGCTCTATTTACAATAGCCAGGACATGGAAGCAACCTAAGTGTCCATCATCGGATGAATGGATAAAGAAGATGTGGCACATATATACAATGGACTATTACTCAGCCATAAAAAGAAATGAAATGGAGTTATTTGTAGTGAGGTGGATGGAGTTAGAGTCTGTCATACAGAGTGAAGTAAGTCAGAAAGAGAAAAACAAATACCGTACGCCAACACATATATATGGAATCAAAGGAAAAAAAAAAAAAGGTCATGAAGAACCTAGTGGCAAGACGGGAATAAAGACACAGACCTACTAGAGAATGGACTTGAAGATATGGGGACGGGGAGGGGTAAGATGTGACAGGGTGAGAGATTGGCAATGGACATATATACACTACCAAATGTAAAACAGATAGCTAGTGGGAAGCAGCCACATAGCACAGGGAGATCAGCTCGGTGCTTTGTGGCCACCTAGAGGGGTGGGATAGGGAGGGTGGGAGGGAGGGAGATGCAAGAGAGAAGAGATATGGGAACATATGTATATGTATAACTGATTCACTTTGTTATAAAGCAGAAACTAACACACCATTGTAAATCAATTATACTCCAATAAAAATGTTGTAAAACAACAAAAAAAGAATCCATGTAGTCATATGCAACAATCTTTTCCAAATTATTAGATTTTCTAAGAAAGTCTGAATTAACCAAGACAGATGGCCAATTACATGAAATTGGCAGCAAATTTATCCAAATTCATAATATTAAAAACAATAATTTGTTACTGCCTTAGAATTCTGCAATTCCTTTCCTCCCTTTCTGTCACAGATTACTTTACATGCCCTGGCTCTCACTGCCCTGGATGATATCATATTAAGTGGCATGTGTCCCTTTGCCATTAACATTTTCATGTATAAAGGCAAGATTACTATATTTTTTATGAATATATAGCTAATAATGCCATAAAAAAAAAACGGAATGCACTAAAATACAAAAAGATATAACCATCTATAATGTCTCTATCTGCAAATGACTACTATTATCATTGTGATATCCTTCTGGAATATTTTCAATATGCATGTATAAATACATATTTATAAAACTGGCATCAGAAGTTATGAAAAATGGGATTACAGGTTACATGGCATTTTCAAGGTGCTTTTATATTTAATGTATTTTAAATATTTTTTCATGTTAATAAACATATTTCCAAACCATTAGTATCACTAGTATTGGCTGAACAGTGTGTCCTTGTTTGGCTGTGTTTCATTTACTAATCTCTTATATTTAAGCACTGAAATTATTTTAAATTTACATTAATATTAACAGTATAGGGCTTCCCTTGTGGTGCAGTGGTTAGGAATCTGCCTGCCAATGCAGGGGACATGGGTTCGAGCCCTGGTCTGGGAGGATCCCACACACCGCGGAGCAACTGGACCCGTGTGCCACAACTACTGAGCCTGCGCATCTGGAGCGTGTGCTCCACAACAAGAGAGGCCGTGACAGTGAGAGGCCCGCGCACCACAATGAAGAGTGGCCCCCGCTCGCTGCAGCTAGAGAAAGCCCTCACACAGAAACGAAGACCCAACACAGCTAAAAAAAAATAAAAAGAAATAAATTAAAATATATATATATATAAGCGTTGTAAAATCATAAATTAAAAAAAAAAGTATAATAAACATGACATATACACGTATCATTACACCATATTTGGTTCCATCCTTAGGAAAAATTCCTGAAGGACACATACATGGGTCAAAGGTTTTATATATTTTAAGGCTTTTTTTACATCACGCTGATTTGCTCTTCAGCAAGTTTGTACCAATTTAATTTGTCATAACAATGTGTAAGTAGACGATGTTTGTTAATGTGTATAGAATCTGGACATGATTCAAATGTGGTGCAACTCTACTTGCATTCTAACTACATTAATCACGTGCTGAAGTAAAAATGACACATTAATTTCAGATTCCATATTGCTATGAATAATTAAGAAGATGTAGGTATTACTAGTATATAAATTCTCTATTTTTTCTTGCATTGTAGCAGAGTGATTACTGAGCATCATGCTCTTAAAGATTATCAAGATAAAGGCATTGAAGAATAAAAGTGCTCTCAAGTGGAATGAGCATAACATTCAGAGTTAGGAGACCTGTACAACTAGGGCAAATATATTCCTTGGACCTAATTTTTCTTATCTGTACATAAAGATGATAGACTGTGCAATTTCTAAGCCTTTTCCACTTGTAAAACACTCTGTATATGCTACTTTGCAAGCTGCATTAAGCTAATGACCATGACTTACTTATTTTTTTCCATAGCACCTGGCACATAAAGTACTTCCATAAAAGTCATTTTTATATGCTACACAGATTACATTAAAACCTCTTTGTAAATGAGTATGCTAGCTGCTTATTAACCAAATCTCATTTCATAGGATTGTATCAAAATAAACTAAGAATTGATTTTACAGTATTAATTACTCTATAACCCTTTGCAGATGGAACCATTCTTATAAGTTGCTTGATTTTTTTCTAGAAAGTAAAGAGAAAAAGGTTGAGGTCCCATGTAACATTTACTGATACAAAATATTCAGTCAACTAAGAAAGCATTTGTTTTTATATTTCTCGCCTTCAGCTAAAAGAGAGAATTGAAGAAGGAATTGGCCTTTAACCTCTACTCTTGTATAGATAGCTCTGCATTTTCAAGGTATGTATTGCTTCATTTTTGTGACTTTTAAATATATTATGAATTAGTAGAAAGAAGAAAACATTTGTTCTTATTTTTATGTCAATTGCTTAAATTAACAAAGGGAACTTGAAAGGTTTAATTAAGGGACATAGCTGCCCTGTTTTAACATTATTCTATTATTCTATTTTTAATTATGGAATAGTATTATTATAATCATCATTTAAGAGTAATATGGTTAAAGTAACTTGATTAAAATATTCGATCAGTACCACAGGGTATAAAATAAAAGTAAAGGCTCACCCAAACCCCAGAATTAACTATTTTCACCATTTCTGTTCTGCTTAGTGATTTCTGTTTCTTGTCACAATATCTATTTATTACCTGATATAAAAGAGCTATGTTTTATATACACCTCCCCCAAAACACAGAGATCTATTCAAAATTTTACTGGTTATATGACTAGTTTTAGTTCTCCTGATTGACACTTTATAACTGATAACTGCAAATAATTCACTAAAACTCTATTTCTTGATCCTTCAATTTCAAAGTATCTGTTGTCTTCTCTCTATGAAGTCTGGGAAAATCGTTTGGCCTACAATCTATTTCTCTATTCCTTTTTCCAACTTTTCTCAGCCATACCTTTATGTTTGCATTTTTATTCTGTGATGGAGATTCCTCCTCTATAATTAAATTTGTAGTTGGGCGTATGGCCAACTTAGATGTAAAAATGGTGCATGGAATGCAAGAAGGTCATCTGTACGAATTCCAAATTGGGACAATTAAATAGTGATACACATTCTTCATGCTTTGTCATCCCTGTTTTTGCCACCTGGAAAATGAACAGGACCTACTCCCAGCCTAAATGGCAAGGCCACAAGATAAAAGTAAATGACTCTGTGATGTAGAACCACCCACAGATCTGGAACATTCCCCACGTATTTTGTGCAGGAAGGATATAAACTTCCTTGTTCTTTAAATCTCAGAAAGTTTGGTCTCTCTGTTCTAGCATCTTAGCCCACTGTATCAAACACACTTCAATATTTTGCCTGGTTTTTGATTCTAAAATTATGTCACTTGAAAAAGAATGTTTCAAGCATCAAGTAGATTCCATTTTCTTATATTCAATCAACAGCTCAAACCATGCCATACCTTTCAGTTTGCATAGTATTGTGAACATGATATTTTTATTTATCAATATTTTTTCAAAATTCCTTAATGCCTTTCTTTATTCTGAGTTTTTACTAAATGAATACTAGACCTTATATCTCTCTGTTATTTTGCCCTTTGTGCAAACTGGATCCACTATTTACAGTCAGAGGATTAAGGTCTTCTTCAAATATATATTGTATTACTCAATATTTTTTTAACGTTGGCATCATAATTTTAATTTCAGAGACGTCTTGCTAATCTTTGTTTCTATTTCATCATAAATTTTCCTGTTTTGTGATGCAGCATTCTCTTAAATCTCACTAACAATAATACAAATGCTTTTTTATAATATTAATTAAACCTATAGCTTAATTAGTGGAAAATTAATATTTTCTCAATATTGGGTCTTCCGAGGATGAATATGAAATATTATTCCTTTTATTTATGTCTGCTTTAATAAGTTTTCATAAAACTTTCTAACTTTCTCCATTAGGCATTATACATATTTTGTTAGATTTATTTTTAGGTACAGTATATTTTTGTTGTTATTTTGAATGACATCTTTTTTTAAAATTATATTTTCTGGTTGCTGTTTATGGAATATAGAGCTTTTTTCTGTATTTATCTTACATCCAGCACCTGGTTACTTCAATTATTAATTCTCAAAATGTGTTTATAAAAACTTTGCATTTTTGCCTTTATCACTAATATTATTTTTTAAATTACAAAAGCTGTACAAACTAGCTGGAAATAAATATACAAAAGCAATAAGAAAGTGAAAGCAGAAATTTTCTCCACCCTCCCTTGGGTTAATGTATATATTTTTACCTTTCTTCCAGTTTTATTGATATAATTGACTTACAGCACTATATAAGTTTAAGATGTACAACATAATGATTTGACTTATATACATCATGGTGACCACAATAAGTTTAGTAAACATCCGTCATCTCATACAGATACAAAATTAAATAAAGAGAAGAATTGTTTTGCTTGTGATGAGAACCCTTAAAATTCACTCTCTTAACAACAGTCACATATAACATACAAAAGGGTTAATTATATTTATCGTGCTATACATTACAGCCCTAGTACTTATTTATCCTATAACTGGAAGTTTGTACCTTTTGGCTGCCTTCCTTCAATTTCCCCTCCCCCTTACCCCTGCTTCTGGTAACCCCAGATCTCATCTCTTTTTCTATGAGTTTGTTTGTTTATTTGTTTGTTTGTTTTTGAAGTATAATTACCCTGCAACACTACTGTAATTCCTTTCACACAATTAGGTGATTAGTATTTCCATACATTCCAAAATGATCAACACTATAAGTCTAGTTACCATGAATTTTAAATATAGATAACCATATCATCCATATACTATGATAATTTGCTCCTATTCCAACCCTTATATCTTTTGTTTCTTTTCTTATTTTACTGACAACAACCTCCATTATAATGTTCAACATAAGTAGTGACAATGGACATCCTTGTTGAGTTCCAGATTTTAGAGTGAATACCTGTACTGTTTTGCCATTCAAGATGATACTTATATTGTTCTGTTAAATACTTTTAATCAAGTTGAAGACATTTTTTGTTTTTCTGGCTTATAAAGAATTTTTAATCATGAATATCTATTGAGTTTTATTAAATGCTTTTAACGTTTCTTTTTCAACACGAATCTCTTATTGTAAATTGAAATTAACTGCATTTTAAGTGTCAAAAACTCTTTCATTCCTGGAGTAAATGTAGTGAGATTAGGCTATACTGTATTTTTTTCAATTATCACGATCTATTGACTCGTCCTCCTCAGCCCACATTCTTTTTTTTAATTTATTATTATTTTTTTGGCTGCATTGAGTCTTCGTTGCTGCATGTGGGCTTTCTCTAGCTGTGCCGAGCCGGGGCTACTCTTCGTTACGGTGTGCGGGCTTCTCATTGTGGAGGCTTCTCTTGTGTAGAGCACGGGGTCTAGGCGCATGGGCTTCAGTAGTTGTGGCATGCGGGCTCAGTAGTTGTGGCTTGCGGACTTAGTTGCTCCGCAGCATGTGGGATCTTCCCGGACCAGGGCTCGAACCCATGTCCCCTGCATTGGCAGGCGGATTCTTAACCACTGCACCACCAGGGAAGCCCCCCCCATGTTCTTTTTTGTACCCTTCTGCTTTGTATGTTGTATCCTGTAATATATTCTTTGAATGGTTACACTTGAGATAAGACTATACATACTTATATTAGAAAAGTCTAATTTTAATATAAAATCTGAACAATAAGAGAACCACTGAACACTTTAAACATATTCACCTCCTTTCCAAATTATATGCTATATCGATTAGAGTTTTAGTTATATATTTATTAGTCATCATAAGAAATTATCATGATTATTTATATACTTAACATTGGTTTAACTTTCTGGTATTAATCTTTTTCCCAGTGCAACTTGGCATCTTTATTCTATTACCCATCCTATGCCAGATTTTTTTTTTTTCTTTTTTGGACTTTGGGAGTTTTCCACGCTTTTTGTGAGTTCAACAACAATATATTTTAATGCATGCTTACTTTTTAAAGACTTCTCAGTATGGCTAGACTGCCACACTGATGCAAGAGTCTCTCATTCTTTTACTAGAGCACAGTTGTCATCAACTAAGGTTCTGGCTGTGTCACAGTAACATGTCCTACATCCCTAGGTAGTGTGAGATGAAGGTACCCATGTAATTTCTATGAAAAAGAGCAAGAAAGAGTCATCTAAATATTCTGAGTGACTTTCATCTCTATTTTCCATTTTCCCTTGGCAGTTTACACTTATTTTATCATATGATTATCATATCAAAGTCTCAGAAAAATATACAGTAAAAAGTAATAGGATATAAAAATACAATACTTCAAAGATTTGGAAACAGCTAATTGGCTTTTTAAAATCATTTTCAGGTACCTTATTCTTAGTACCTCAAGAAAAGTATAGAAAATGGCAAAATTTACTAACTCTAGGAAATGGTTTTGGTCTTGCCTTTTCTAGCCTTGCCTTGTCATTTGATTTATTTTTAAATAAAATATTTTGGTTCTAATACTGACTCATTCCATCTAGTTAGTTCATTAAAATCATATATATATATGTGTGTGTGTGTATGTATGTGTGTGTGTATATATATATATATATATATATATATGACATAAATATGTAATAGAGAACTGAACTAGAAATCCAAGGCCACCTGCATCAAAAACTTGTGAGAAAGAGCACATAACAGGAAGAGCGTGACACAAAGAAAGTTAAGCCCACTTGTCCAAGCTAAAATTCTGAAGTAGAAAATCAAATATTGAATCATAATCTCAAAATATACAGACACCGTACATTCAAAAAATCATAAATAAGATTATTTCTGAAATACCAGATTAAGGTAAATACTTATCTTACTTTCCAAAATTTGGGGTAACTCAAATTTATCTGAATAGTATTGGAAAGTGCAATATTCAGATATGAAAGGAAGAAGAAATTTTTCTTTTTCGCTACAGCTGAAAGATCTATGGATAAAAGAAAGCTATATTACAACTTTTTGTCCCATAAGCTCAAAGAATTATTTACGAAATAGTTTTTGAACTCTTTGGCAGAAAATCATCTGGGAGAGTCATCTGTCTTTTTTTTTTTGCTCTTCATGACATTTGTAAGCAATGGTACAGAGATCTCCTGTGTTAAAAACTTCATAGGACGCAAAGGTCAGAAAAATTTTCAGGAATACACACACACACACACACACACACACACACACACACACACATACCCTTACAGGATTACAGACTGTGAAAAAATTCATGGCTAAGACTGAGGCTGGAGCAGAACAAAGACACACCCCAGACCCCAGGGACACTGCACGGAGTACCAAGTCACAGTAGGACACTGCTGGGAAAGGGAAGGATAGCCCTCCTGTACCCTGATCCCAAGCAAAAGCTTGCTGCTGTTGGAGAAGGAGCAGGAAAAGCTCTAACGCCCTTTAGAACTTTGCCCGGATACTAAGCAGAGGTATGTTGCCTTTTGGGGAAGGCCAGGAAAATTTGGAACCTTACAAGCCCTGAGGATCAGGTATACAGGATCTTTCTCAGTCCGAGGACACAGCAGATGATAGGAAACCCTCTGCTGTCATCCCCATCCCACCTAAAGCCATGTATATTAATCATGTCTTTGGTTTTCTGTATTCTGGTGCTTTGATATCTTAGGGCCTCGCTGAACCTGGAGGGATGGTTCCTTTCAGGGTTAGCTAATTCCTAGAGAGAGCAGAAGTCTTGCCTGTGAGTGCAGCTCTCATCTCAATCCAGAGCTTGTAGCCCAACTACATCCTTAATCAGGCTCTCACTCTGGACCACAATCCGTCTGCTCTGATTACCACAGAGCCAAGTACCAGACAACCAGGGACAGGCCCAATGACAGCCTGCTGAAATTATTCAAATTAATCAATCCTAAACTGGCTTACCCTGCCTCACCCATTCTTTCCCACAGAAATCACAATAAAGGCTCTCACTCAAGTTTTCTCCTCACTCCCTCTGCCTCCTGATTGACCCTGGTGCTTCCCCGAGTGGCCCCTTGTCACAGGGCATGCCCCTTTCTCTTAGGATCTGTGAGTGCAACAAACTATCTTCTCAATTGCAATCATTCCCTGATCTGTTGGCCTTGCCACACCTAATAATAATATAATCTATTTTTTTATATTAATTTTCATCAGAGTATGGTTGCTTTACAATGTTGTGTTAGCCCCCACTGCACCACAAAATGAATCAGCCACACACATACAGATCTCCCCTCCCTTTTTGGACTTCCCTCCCATTTAGGATACCACAGTGCATTAGGTAGAGTTCCCAGTGCTATACAGTACGTTCCCATCAGTTGTCTAATATAATATATTTTTAGAAACACCTTACACCAAGTGACACACGACAGCAGTCTACATCGGACGAGTGGGAGGCAGCAGAAAGTTTCATCTGTGCCACAGGTACTGAGCGTCTGCTGAAAGATGGCAATGGAGCAAGGACACTGAGAAAACAACCTCAACATTCCAGACCTGACCTGCAGCAAAATAAAGCTGCAGTTTACTACTGGGGAAATTTTTTAAATTCAACATTTAAATTTGAGATAATGGTAGGTGTATATGTAGTTGTAACAAATAAGGCAGAGAGATCTCATGTGTTCTTTTCCTACTTTTTCCTCAATGGTAATATCTTGTTATTTTCCAATTCCCTCTGCATCCCACCTGCTTCTTAGTCCCTGACAAGCACTCATCTGTTCCTGTTTTTATAATTCTGTCACTTCAAAATACAATATACATGGAATCATACAGTATGTAATATTTTTGGATGGCTTTTTTCTATCAGCATAATTTCCTGGAGATTCACCCAGGCTGTTGCATGTGTCAACATTCGGTTCATTTTTATTGTCGGGTACTATTCCGTGGTATGGAGCTCCCACAGTTTGTTCAACCATTCACCAGCTAAAGGACAACCGGATTGTCTCCAGACTTTGGTGATTATAAATAATGCTGTTATAAAGATGTATGTACATATTTTTATGTGAACATATTTTCACTTCTCTCAGATAAATGCCCAGAATGGCACTGCTGGGTTATATGGTAGCTGCATGTTTAGTTTACTAAGAAACTGCCAAATTATTTTCTAGAGTAACTATATCATTTTGAATTCCAACCAGCAAAGCATGAGCAGTTTCTCCGATCCTCTCAGCATGTCGTGTTGCCACTATTTTTTTGTTTAGCTAATCTAATAGGTGAGTAGTGATGTCTCATCTTAGTTCTGACTTGCATTTCCCCAAGGGGTAATGATGCTGACAGCTTTTCACATGCTTATTTACCATCTGCATATCCTTTTGAGAGATATGTCTGTTCAGGTGTTCTGCCTATGCTCTAACTGGAATATTTCTTCTGTTTTTTACTGTTGAGTTTTTTTTTTTTTAATAATACATCTTTATTGGAGTATAATTGCTTCACAATACCGTGTTAGTTTCTGTTGCAAAACAAAGCGAATCAGCCATATGCATACACATGTCCCCATATACCCTCCCTCTGGAATCTCCCTCCCATTCTCCCTATCCCACCCCTCTAGGTCATCGCAAAGCACCAAGCCGATCTCTCTGTGCTATGCTGCTGCTTCCCAGCAACCAACTAGTTTACATTAGGTAGTATATGTGTCGATGCTACTCTCACTTCGCCCCAGCTTCGCCCTCCCACCCCATGTCATCAAGTCCATTCTCTATCTCTACCTCTTTATTGCTGCCCTGCAACTAAGTTGATCAGTACCATTTTATTCCCTAAGATTCCATATATATGTGTTAGCATAAGGTATTTGTTTTTCTCTTTCTGACTTACTTCACTCTGTATGACAGACTCTAGGTCCATCCACCTCACTAAAAATAAATCAATTTCATTTCTTTTTATGGCTGAGTAATATTCCATTGTATACAGGTACCACATCTTCTTTATCCATTCACCTGTCAATGGACATTTAGGTTGGTTCCATGTCCTAGCTATTGTAAATAGTGCTGCAATGAACATTGTGGTGCATATCTCTTTTTGAATTATGGTTTTCTCTGGGTATATGCCCAGTAGTGGGAATGCTGGTTCATGTGGTAGTTCTATTTTTAGTATTTTAAGGAACCTCCATATTGTTTTCCATAGCGGTTGTATCAATTTACATTCCCACCAACAGTGTAGGAGGGCTCCCTTTTCACCACTCCCTTTCCAGCATTCACTGTTTCTAGCTTTTTTGATAATGGCCATTCTGACTGGCATAAGATGACACCTCACTGTAGTTCTGATTTGCATTTCTCTAATAATTAGTGATGTTGAGCATCTTTTCATGTGTCTCTTGGCCATGTGTATGTCTTCCTTTGTGAAACGTCTATTTAGGTCTTCCGCACATTTTTGGATTGGGTTGTTTCTTTTTTTGATATTGAGCTGCATGAGCTGTTTGTATATTTTGGAGATTAATCCTTTGTCTGTTGGTTCATTTGCAAATATTTTCTCCCATTCTGAAGGCTGTCTTTTCGTCTTGTTTATGGTTTCCTTTGCTGTGCAAAAGCTTTTAAGTTTCATTAGGTCCCATTTGTTTATTTATGTTTTTATTTCCATTACTCTAGGAGGGGGGTCAAAAAAGATATTGCTGTGGTTTATGTGAGTGTTTTTCCTATGTTTTCCTCTAAGAGTTTTATAGTATCTGGTCTTACATTTAAGTCTTTAATCCATTTGGATTTTATTTTTGTGTATGGTGTTAGGTAGTGTTCTAATTTCATTCTTTTCCATGTAGCTTTCCAGTTTTCCCAACACCACTGATTGAAGAGGTTGTCTTTTCTTCATTGTATGTTCTTGCCTACTTCGTCATAAATTAGGTGCCCATATGTTCGTGGGTTTATCGCTGGGCATTCTATCCTGACCATTGATCTATATTTCTGTTTTTCTGACCATACCGTACTGTCTTGTTACTGTAGCCTTGTAGTATAGTCTGAAGTCAGGGAGCCCGATTCCTGCAGCTCCATTTTACTTTCTCAAGATTGCTTTGGCTATTCGGGGTCTTTTGTGTTTCCATACGAATTGTAAGATTTTTTGTTCTAATTCTGTGAAGAATGCCATTGGTACTTTGATAAGGATTGCACTGAATCTGTAGATTGCTTTGGGTAGTATAGTCATTTTCAGAATATTGATTCTTCCAATCCAAGAGCATGGTATATTTCTCCATCTGTTTATGTCATCTTTGATTTCTTTCATCAGTGTTTTATAGTTTTCTGAGTACAAGTTTTTAGCCTCCTTAGGCAGGTTTATTCCTATGTATTTTATTCTTTTTGTTGCAGTAGTAATGGGGAGTGTTTCCTTAATTTCTCTTTCTGATTTCTCCTTGTTGGTGTATAGGAATGCCAGAGATTTCTGTGCATTAATTTTGTATCCTGCAACCTTACCAAATTCATTGCTTAGTTCTAGTAGTTTTCTGGTGGCATCTTTAGGATTTACTATGTATAGTATCATGTCATCGGCAAACAGTGACAGTTTTACTTCTTATTTCCCAATTTGTATTCCTTTTATTTCTTTTACTTCCCTGATTGCTGTGGCTAGGACTTCCAAAACTATGTTGAATAAGAGCGGCGAGAGTGGACATCTTGCCTTGTTTCTGATCCTAGGGGAAATGCTTTCAGTTTTTCACCATTGAGTATGATGCTTGCTGTGGATTTGACATATATGGCCTTTATTATATTGAGGTAGGTTCCCTCCATGCCCATTTTCTGGAGGGTTTTCATCATAAATTGGTGTTGAATTTTGTCAAAAGATTTGTCTGCAACTATTGAGACGATCATATGGTTTTTATTCCTTAATTTGTTAATGTGGTGTATCACATTGATTTGCATATATTGAAGAATCCTTGCATCCCTGGGATAAATCCCACTTGATCATAGTGTATGATACTTTTAATGTGCTGTTGGATTCTGTTTCCTAGCATTTTGTTCAGGATTTTTGTATCTAGGTTCATCAGTGATATTGGTCTATAATTTTCTTTTTTTGTGATGTCTTTTCCTGGTATCAGGGTGATGGTGACTTCGTAGAATGAATTTGGGAGTGTTTCTCCCTCTGCAATTTTTTGGAAGAGTTTGATAGAATTCACCTGTGAAGCCATCTGGTCCTGGACTTTTGTTTGTTGGAAGATTTTTAATTACGGTTTCAATTTCATTATTTTTGATAGGTCTGTTTATATTTTCTAATACTTCCTGGTTCAGTCTTGGAAAGTTGTACCTTTCCAAGAATTTGTCCATTTCTTCCTGGTTGTTCATTTTATTGGCAGTAGTCTCTTATAATCCTTTGTATTTCTGCAGTGCCAGTTGTGATTTCTCCTTTTTCATTTCTAATTTTATTGATTTGCATCCTCTCCCTTTTTTTCTTGATGAGTCAGGCTAAGGGTTTATCAGTTTTGTTAATCTTCTCAAAGAACCAGCTTTTAGTTTTATTGATCTTTGCATTGTTTTCTTCATTTCTATTTCATTCATTTCTGCTCTGATCTTTATGATTTCTTTCCTTCTACTGACTTTGGGTTTTCTTTGTTCCTCTTTCTCTAGTTGTTTTAAAGTGTAGGGACAGATTGTTTATTTGAGATTTTTCTTCTTTCTTGAGGTGGCATTGAATTGCTATAAACTTCCCTCTTAGAACTGCTTTGCTGCATCCCATAGGTTGTGGGTTGTCGTGTGTTCATTGTCATTTGTTTCTAGGTATTTTTTTATTTCTTCTTTGATTTCTTCAGTGATCTCTTGGTTCTTTAGTAGTGCATTGTTTAGCCTCCATGTATTTGTGTTTTTTACACTTTTTTTTTCCTGTAATTGATTTCCAATCTCATAGTGTTGTGGTCAGAAAAGATGCTTGATATGATTTCAACTTTCTTAAATTTTCCGAGGCTTGATTTGTGACCCAAGATGTGAGCTATCCTGGAGAATGTTCCATGTGCACTTGAGAAGAAAGTGTATTCTGCCACTTTCGGGTGGAATGTTCTATAAATATCAATTAAATCTGTCTGGTCTATTGTGTCATTTAAAGCTTGTGTTTCCTTATTTATTTTCTGTTTGGATGGTCTGTCCATTGGTGTAAGTGGGGTGTTAAAGTCCCCTACTATTATTGTGTTACGTCGATTTCTCCTTTCATGGTTGTTAGCATTTGCCTTATGTATTGAGGTGCTCCTATGTTGGGTGCATAAACATTAATAAATGTTACGTCTTCTTCTTGGATTGATCCTTTGATCATTATGTAATGTCCCTCCTTATCTCTTGTAATAGTCTTTATTTTAAAGTCTATTTTACCTGATATGAGTATTGCTACTCCAGCTTTCTTTTGATTTCCATTTGCATGGAATATCATTTTCCATCCCTTCACTTTCAGTCTGGAAGTGTCCCTAGGTCTGAAGTGGGTCTCTTGTAGACAGCATATATATGGGTCATGTTTTTGTATCCATTCTGCCAGTCTGTACCTTTTGGTTGGGGCATTTAATCCATTTATATTCAAGGTTATTATCGATATGTATGTTCCTATTACCATTTTCTTAATTGTTTTGGGTTTGTTTTTGTGGGTCTTTTTCTTCTCTTGTGTTTCCCGGCTTAGAGAAGTATCTTTTGCATTTGTTGTAAAGCTGGTTTGGTGGTGCTGAAATCTCTTAGCTTTTTTTTGTCTGAAAAGCTTTTGACTTCTCCATCCAGTCTGAATGAGATCCTTGCTGGGGAGAGTAATCTTGGTTGTAGGTTTTTGTCTTTCATCACTTTAAGTATATCCTGCCACTTCCTTCTGGCCTGCAGAGTTTCCACTGAAAAATCAGCTGATAACCTTATGGGGATTCATTTGTATGTTATTTTTTGTTTTTTGCTTGTTGCTTTTAATTTTTTTTTTTGAATTTAATTTTTGTTAGTTTGATTAATATGTGTCTTTGTGTGTTTTTCCTAGGGTTTGTCCTGTATGGGACTCTCTGTGCTTCCTGGACTTGGGTGACTATTTTCTTTCCCATTTTAGGGAAGTTTTCAAGTATAATCTCTTCAAATATTTTCTCAGACCCTTTCTTTTTCTCCTCTTCTTCTGGGATCCCTATAATTCGAATGTTGGTGCATTTAGTGTTGTCCCAGAGGTCTCTGAGATTGTCTTCAATTCTTTTCATTCTTTTTTCTTTATTCTGCTCCTCTGCAGTTATTTCCAACGTTTTGTCTTCCAGCTCACTTATTCGTTCTTCTGCCTCTGTTATTCTGTTATTGATTCCTTCTAGTGTATTTTTCATTTCAGTTATTGTGTTGTTCTTCTCTGTTTGTTCTTTAGTTCTTCTAGATCTTTGTTAAACATTTCTTGTATTTTCTCAATCCGTGCCTCCATTCTACTTCCAAGATTCTGGATCATCTTTACTATCATTACTCTGAATTCTTTTCCAGGTAGATTGTGTATTTCGTTTTCTTTATTTGGTCTTGTAAGTTTTTACCTTGCTCCTTCATCTGTGACATGTTTCTTTGCCGTCTCATTTTTTTTTTTATGAGTGGGGTTGTGTTCCTGTTTTACTGGTAATTTGGCCTGAGGCTTCCAGCACTGGAGTTTGTAGGCTATTGGGTAGTGCTGGGTCTTGGTGCTGAGATGAGGAAGTCATTGGAGACCTCACTCCGATGAATATTCCCTGGGGTCTGAGGTTCTCTGATAGTCCAGAGGTTCGGACTTGGAGCTCCCACCACAGGAGCTTCTGCCCGAAACCATGCTCACAAATCAAGATTCCGCAAGCCCCGTGGGGTGGCAAGAAAAAAAAAAGAGAGAACAATAACAAATTAAAAAATAAAATTAGACTAGGAAACTAACAGATATGTTAGAAAGAATGTAAAAATAAAAATATAGATGAATCAATAACTGGAAGGTACATCAGTACCACAATAGTAATAAAGAGGAGGGAAAAGGAAAACAAAAAGGACAGGGTAGAAGGCCTGGTCTGTGGAGAGCAGGGCCTAAGCAAGAGAGAGATATGGGCGGTGGGTGAGGCCAATGCTCAGGACCCACAGTGCTGCAAAAGGCCCTGGGTCCTGTGGGGGGTGGAGCTTAGGCTCAAGGAACAGAAGGGGCCCAGGTGTGGCCCCCATCCCTGATCTCAGAGCGCAGGGGACTTCACCTGGGAGCCCAGCAGGCTCCCCGTGTCTGAGTGGGTGGGACAATCACCCTCCACTCCTCTCCTGCTCCTCCTCGAGGACCCCTCCCACCTGCCTCTCCTGATCTCCCCAGCCTCCCTCCTGTGCCCCCAAGAACCCATGCAACCTGGAGGATGCTAGAAGGCAGGGGATGCGCCTGGGCACTTAGCAGGGTCCCTGAGCCGGAGTGGGGGGGGCAAACGCCCTCTTCTCCTCTCTTGCTCCTCCTGCAGTTCCCCTCCTACCTATCTCTCCTGACCTCCCCAGCCTCCTTCCTATGCCCCCAGGACCCATGCAGGCTGGATGGGGCTTTGGAGCGGGGAGAACCGGACTGGGAGCTCAGCAGACTCCCCAGCCCATGTGGGCCAGGTGATCGCCCTCTATTCCTCTCCTGCTCTTCCCGGAGAGTCCCTCCCACCCGCCTCTCATGATCTCCCTGGCCTCAGGGGCACCAATCTTGTCTGGCTTCCACTTCTCCCCCTCCCTTGGTCCCCCTACATCCTACAGGTTCACTGTGGGGTTCCTTCTGTCTCCTTGGGGGTTAGCATCCCCCACTAGTGCCTGGCAGGCACTCTAGCTGTGGGGAGATGCTAACTCCACATCTTCCCACATCGCTGTCTTGACTCCTCCCCTGCTGTTGAGTTTTGAGAGTTCATTATATATTTTAGATAGTGGTCCTTTTTCTCAGGTGTTTTGCAAGTATTTTTCCCAATGTGTAGCTTGTCCTTTCTTCCTTATAACAAAGTACTGTACAACACAAGTTTTTTTATTTTGATGAAATCCATTTTATCTATTTTTCCTTTTATGCACTGTGTTTTTAGTGTCAAGTCTAAGAAATTTTTGCCCAGCACTAGATCCCTAAGATTTTCTTCTATTTGCTTTTTTCCTAAAGGTTTTATATCTAAAATATAAGGCTGTGATTTATTTTGAGTTAATTTTTTAATAAGATTTAAAATTTAGGCTCATTTGTATGTTGGTTTCTTTATATAAAGGATGCCCAATCGCTTAAGCACTTTTTGAAAAGCTCTTTTCTCCACTGAGTTTTGAACCTTTGTCAAAAATTAGCTGGACATATATTTTGTGGGTATATTTCAGTGTTCTCTGTCTCCATTAATCAGGTCTCTAACCTGAAAATACTACACAGTCTTGATGACTGTGGCGATACAATAAAATCTCAGATTTTAGAATAATATTGTCTATATCTACTAAAAAAATCTTGCTGGGGTTTTGATAGTAATTGCATTCAATCTGTATATTATGATAGGGATAATTTCTATCTTTGCTATGTTAAGACTACCAAACCATGAACATATCCGTCCATTTATTTAGATTTTCTTAGATTTCCTTCATCTAAATTTTTACTTCTGAGCACATAAGTCTTGTGCATATTTTGTTAGAATTATATCTAAGTATATTTTTGAGTAATTATAAAGGATATTGTTTTGAATTTCAGTGTCCATATGTTCTTTTCTAATTCACAGAATTATAATCGACATTTAAATGTTTATCTTTTATCCTGAAAACACTATAAACGCCTTAGTAATTTTAAAAGTTTTTAAAAATGATTTCTGAGGATTTTCAACAAAGACAACTATGTCATCTGCAAATATGCTTTTTAATTTCCTTCCTTCCCTTATTGCACTGGCTAGAAATTCAAACACTATTTGAATTAGAATCGTGAAAGTAAACATACTTCCCTTGTTCCCAATCTTGGGGAAAAAAATTAGTCTTTCAACATTAAGTAGAATGTTAGTTGTGCCTTTTTTGTAGATGTTCTTTATCAAGATGAGAATATTCCTTTTTATTCCTGTTTGTCTGAAAGCTTTTCTTTATCATACACATTTAATTTTATCAAATGACTTTTGTGCATTGATTGATAGAATTATGAGATTTTCATTCTTTAGCCTGTCAATATGGTATACTGAACTGTTTGATTTTCTTAATATTGAACCAATCTGATATCCCTGGAATATAGCCAAACTTGACTATAGTGCATCATTTTACATATTTTGTTTGCTGATATTTTTTAAGATATTTTGCATCATATTTATGATGGATGTTGGTCTATAGTTTTCTGATTTTGTACTGTCTTCATCTGGTTCTGGGATAAGGGTAATACTAGCTTCATAAACAAACTGCTATTTCCTTCCTTCCTATTTAATGGAAGAGTATGTGTAGAATTGGTGTTATTTCTTCTTTAAATATTTGATAGAATTCTCCAATGAAATCATCTGGGCCCAAGGATTTCTTTTAGGGGAGTTATTAAATCATGAATTCAATTTCCTTGATAGTTATAGGGCTATTCAAACTATCCACTTCATATTATGGAAGTTATGATAGTTTCTGGTTTTGGAAGAATTCACCTAAATTGTCAAACTTCTGTGTGTAGAGTTGTTCATGGTATTCCCTACTTATCCCTTTGATGTGTGCAGGATCTATAGTGGTATCCTCTGCTTCATTCCTGATATTGTCAATCTGTGTCTTCTCTCTCTTTATTTTGTCACTCTTCCCAGAGATTTGTGAATTTTTATTGATCTTTTCAAAGAACCAGCTCTTGTTTCATTTATTTTCTTTATTTTTTTTTGTTTTGTTTTCAATTCCATTGACTTCTGCTATCTTTATTATTTCATCCTCCATCCTTGCTTTGGATTTAGTTTGGTCTTGTTTTTCTAGGTTCTTGAAGTGAGAGATTAGAATATTGATTTGAATTTTTCCTCTTTTCTAATATATGCATTTAGTGCTGTGAATTTCCCTCTCAGTCTTCATTAACTGTGTCCCACAAATACTGATATTTGCATTTTCATTAAGTTCAATCTAAATTTTTATCTCCTGTAGAAGTTCCTCTTCGACCCATTGTTTATTTTAAAACATATTGTTTGGTTTCCATGTGTTTTGAGATTTCCTATCAGTTTCCTGTTATGGATCTCTAGTTTGATTCCACTGTGGCCAGGGAATACAATTTCAATTCTTTTAGATGTGTTAAATTTTGTTTTATGGCCCAGGATATGGTCTATCTTGTTGCATGTTCTATGGGTACTTGAAAAGTGCCATGTAAGTATTCTGCTACTGTTGCATGGAAAGTTCAATAAAAAAATGATTGTATCCTATTGGTTGATGGTGTGGTTAAGTTTTTTATATCCTTGCTTCTTTATGTCTAGTTGTTCTATCAATTTTTGAAAAAGAAGTTTTGATGTTCCAACTCTAACCATATATTTGAATATTTCTACTTACAGTTCTTTAAGTTTTGCTTTATGCATTGTGAAGCTAATTGTTTGTTGTAAATACATAAGGACTGCTCTGTCTTCTCAGTAATTATTCCTTTTATTTTTATATGATGTGCCTCTCTACTTATGGAAATATTCTTTGCTCTGAGGTCTACATTTTCTAATATTAATTTTTCCATTCTTATTTTATTTTGATTAATATTTGCATTTTATATATATATATTTTTTTCATCTTTTTACTTTCAATCTGCCTATATCCTTATATTCGAATTGAGTTCCTTGTGGACAGCATACAGTTGGTCATGATTTTTAATCTACTCTGGCACTATGTATGTTTTAATTGACTCACTTAGACTATTTGTATTTAATGTGATTATTTATATATTAGGGCTTAAGTCTGCCTTTTTGTTTTGTTTTGTTTTCTCTGTTTTTGTTTCTCCCTTTTCTTTCTCTTGTCTTCTCTTGGGTTACTTGAACATCTTTTAGAATTCCATTATGATCTCTCTTTAGTGTTTGTGAGTGTATCCCTTCAACAGGTTTTAGTAGTTGCTCTAGGAATTATACTACACGCATATAAGTTATCATAATCAACTGGTGTCACCATTTTGTCAGTTAAGTGAAA
Organism: Balaenoptera physalus; assembly: GCF_965194825.1. NCBI lineage: Eukaryota > Metazoa > Chordata > Mammalia > Artiodactyla > Balaenopteridae > Balaenoptera > Balaenoptera physalus. The sequence continues at coordinate 55,884,266 of NC_138887.1, read as the reverse complement.
TGTAGGAAACTGACCCTCTTCTACATGCCTTTACCTCCCCTGTTAATAATATAATTGTTTTAAATATTTCTTCTACATACATTTAGTTTGCCAAGAAAAAGGAAAATATTTAGAAATAAAAAGACTTGTACTCAAATGTTCAAAGCAGGATTATCCTTAATTGCTGAAAACTGATAACATTCAATTCACAAGTAAACTCATCAACAAATTGTGGTACGTCAATACAGTGAAATATAGCAGCAGAAATAAGAGTCAACTACTGATGCAAGCAATGAGGATGTATTTAAAAGCATTATGCTGAGTGAAAGGAGAAAAGAAACCAACAACAAAACGAAAACAATATAACTATATGACTCCATTTTCACGACATACTTAAAGACAAAACTATAAAGACAGGAATCAAGTTAGTGGTACCACGGGCTGCATGTGGTAGGTGTGAACTGACTTAAAGTGGGCTGCAGGGAAGGAACTCTATGAGATGATGGAAATTGGAAATTAAAAATTCAAAGCAGTTAAAATCATATATTATTACATGTCTAAAGTACTTTGCAAAATGATTTCATACATTATCTCATGTAATCATCATATAAACTTTTCTACATAGCTCATGCTATCCTTTTGTTATTTAAACCTAATGAGACTGCAGCTCAGAGAGAACCTACAATTTTCCTAAGGTCACTAATCTTGGGAAAGTTAGTAGAGGCAGTAAAGCAGCAATTGGACTGACTAATCATATCCTATATTCCTTACATGAATATACTATGCTATGCTAGTATATGATTTTTAAAACTTTACACCTCAAGCAGAATAAGTGTTGCATGTAAGTAAAAAAAATCCAGCAATATGTTTTAAAGGCAGACATTCATGGGCATGGTCATGAGAGCAAGAAGGTTAAAGAGTAAAACTGAGGGACCTAAGAAAATGTAAACCAGTCCTTGAAGAGAGACAATAGAAGCATAGGAAAAGCAGAATAATCAGCTTTATTTTGCTGATATCTATAAATATGTTATAAATAAAAAGAAAAACTATTTGGTGCGCCTTAAAATTGTCTTTAATCTGCTTTTCTGAAAGGTTCATAGAGGTTGTTTTCAGCTCTAACATAAAGCATCCAACAGTTTCCATCAGAAATTAAATATGAGCACATCTGTTTCCTTATTGGCTATTCCTCTGTCAAATGTTCCAAAGCAATAAAAAATGGACAATCAGATGAATCACAGATCAGAGGGCAACTTGCTAGTTTAAACTGTCTGAAGAATTTTTTGACATTTTCAGTACTGTATTACTTAAAATAGCCAAGTATGTGGGTGTGGTGGTTATTACTGTTCCAGGAATAGATTTGCTTACAAGTGGCAGGAAACCTTGACAGAATTCTGATTGATAGTTGTACAGTCATTCACCTTGTTTCAGACCTATCATTTGCTTTGCCTTCCCAGAGCAAAATGTTCTAACAGTCACCATATATGAGAATGAACAAGTGCCGAGCTTATTCATGCCACTCTAATCCCCAAATCCAATTAGCACTCAACCTTGTCATGTAGCTACCCTTCTAATGCTTTTTCAGCTACATGCAGTTCTGTGGCTCTGATTAAAAACAGTGGGTGGCCTTGATCACTTAAGATGCTTCTTATAAAATCATTAAGAGCCCAGCAGAGAAAGAGAATGAGACCAAATAGAAAGATGGAGACTACATAACAGTCCACAAGAAATCCACATTGATATATACCAAGAAAGACATTTTCATCTTAAACCATTCAATGACAAGATTAGATGAGGAAGATGGAAAAGCAGACAATAGTCATATTTTTGCAATATGAACTTGAATAATACAATAGAGAGAAGAAAGAAAACATAAGTTTCTACTATATGTCTACTATATGGCTACTATATGCCATATACTCTTCAGATTCATATTAATTATTTCATTTATCCTCATCATGATCTTCTGAGGTACGTATTATATTCTCCATTTTAAAAAGGAGGTAAATAAAGATCAGAGATGCTAAACAACTTATCTGTGTCCATGGATTCAGTAAGTGGCAGAGAAGACTTCAAATCCAGGTGTCTCTGATCCTAATGACTAAGCTATATTTTAGGGGTTTTTTGGGTCTCCCAAACCTATCATTATATAATTCCACTTTTTAATTTATCAATTAACTTCCTGGCTTCTCAATAACTACATTCTCTTTTAATCATATTACTGTATCTTTGAGATATCTATTTTAAATGACTTTCTCTCTATAATTAGGTATAAGTACAAGATGAATTTGATAACTGCCAGGAGTGAAAGAAGGATCCTGCCCAATTACTAAAACAAATGTATATAGCTTTGGGGATCACGGGAAAAGGACTGTTAGAGAAGAAAACTTCATTAGGTAGTAAAGAATACAATGTAGCTATAAAGAAACAGAGAGAAAGGTCTTTCTATACTGCTAGGGAAACAGTACCAGTTAAAATAGGCTGGTAGACTCAAGTCAAAAGATGAACACTAAGGCAAACAAAGAAAAAAATCTGTTGAGCAAACTTTAAAACTTACTTTGTAAATGTAATATCAGAATACTGTGGGTTTGTTTAATATAGTGACACCTCATCTTTTAGCAAAATGGCTTTAAGGAAAAGGCACTGAATGTACAGAATTATCATTAGGCCATTCATACTTCTTCTTTGCAAAGACTTTTAATTCAATCCAATAGAAAAATTTCCCCCATACAAACATAATATTTATCTCATAAAAAGAAATACTAGGGCTTCCCTGGTGGCACAGTGGTCAGGAGTCTGCCTGCCAATGCAGGGGGCACGAGTTTGAGCCTTGGTCCGGGAGGATCCCACATGCCGCAGAGCGGCTAGGCCCGTGCACCACAACTACTGAGGCGTGCCCACCTGGAGCCCGTGCTCCACAACAAGAGAGGCCACCACAGCGAGAGGCCCGTGCACTGCAGCAAAGAGTGGCCCCCACTCACTGCAATTAGAGAGGGCCCGCGCACAGCAACAAAGACCCAATGCAGCCAGAAATAATAAATGAAATAAATATATTTTTTAAAAAAAGAAATACTATAGGAAATTATTTCCATGTTAAACTAAATTTCTTGAATTCAGCAATTAAATGAATTTAAAGAAAATGTTCTTTCAGTAGAGCACTGACATTCTAATTAAGGAGAAAAGGGAAGCACATGTATGTGAAAATATATGAATGTTACAAAAAGTCAGGTGACACAAAATTGAGATGCTTGAAAAAGTACTACACATACTAACCATACTTGTGTATAATATAGATCTTAGAGGAAGAGGAAGTGAAAATATCAGAGACAAGAGCTAGAGAAGCTTCTTAGAATTCCCAGAGGAAAAAAGTGCATTTGCTACTCTGCATAAATATTGTACTGAATTTTAAGAAAAATAATGGCAGTCATTCTGGCAAAAGACTACTGGAAGTGCATTCTATAAGAAATGGTGAAAATGTGTCTTGGAATTGGTTCAAGATGGCAGAGTAGAAGGATATGCTCTCACTCCCTCTTGCAAGAACACCAGAATCACAACTAGCTGCTGAACAATCATCGACATGAAGACACTGGAACTCACCAAAAAAGATACCCCACATCCAAAGACAAAGGAGAAGCCACAATAAGACGGTAGGAGGGGCACAATCACAATAAAATCAAATCCCATAACTGCTGGGTGGGTGACTCACAAACTGGAGAACACTTATACCACAGAAGTCCACCCACTGGAGTGAAGGTTCTGGGCCCCACGCCAGGCTTCCCAAGCTGGGGGTCCGGCAATGGGAGGAGGACTTCATAGAGAATCAGACTTTGAAGGCTAGCATGATTTGATTGCAGGACTTTGACAGGACTGGGGGAAACAGAGACTCCACTCTTGGAGGGCACACACAAAGTAGTGTGTGCATCGGGATCCAGGGGAAGGAGCAGTGACCCCATAGGAGACTGAACCAGACCTACCTGCTAGTGTTGGAGGGTCTCCTGCAGAGGAGGGGGGTGGCTGTGGCTCACCGTGAGGACAAGGACACTGGCAGCAGAAGTTCTGGGAAGTACTCTTTGGTGTGAGCCCTCCCAGAGTCCGCCATTAGCCCCACAAAAGAGCCAGGAAGGCTCCAATGCTGGGTCACCTCAGGCCAAACAACCAACAGGGAGGGAATCCAGCTCCACCCATCAGCAGACAAGCGGATTAAAGTTTTACTGAGCTCTGCCCACCAGAGCAACAGCCAATTCTACCCACCACCAGTCCCTCCCATCAGGAAACTTGCACAAGCATCTTAAATAGCCTCATCCACCAGAGGGCAGACAGCAGAAGCAAGAAGAACTACAGTCCTGCAACCGGTGGAATAAAAACCACATTCACAGAACGATAGACAAGATGAAAAGGCAGAGGGCTATGTACCAGATGAAGGAACAAGATAAAACCCCAAAAAAACAACTAAATGAAGTGGAGATAGGCAACATTCCAGAAAAAGAATTCAGAATAATGACAGTGAAGATGATCCAGGACCTCGGAAAAAGAATGGAAGCAAAGATCGAGAAGATGCAAGAAATGCTTAAAAAACATCTAGAAGAATTAAAGAACAAACAAACAGAGATGAACAACACAATAACTGAAATAAAAAATACACTAGAAGGAATCAATAGCAGAATAACTGAGGCAGAAGAATGGATAAGTGACCTGGAAGACAGAATGGTGGAATTCACCAAGCAGAACAGAATGAAGAATGAAAAGAGGGCTTCCCTGGTGGCGCAGTGGTTGAGAATCTGCCTGCCAATGCAGGGGACATGGGTTCAAGCCCTGGTCTGGGAAGATCCCACATGCCGCGGAGCAACTGGGCCCGTGAGCCACAATTACTGAGCCTGCGCGACTGGAGCCTGTGCTCTGCAACAAGAGAGGCCGTGGTGGTGAGAGGGCCGTGCACCGCGATGAAGAGTGGCCCCCACTTGCCGCAACTAGAGAAAGCCCTCACAAAGAGATGAAGACCCAACACAGTCATGAATAAATAAATAAATAATTAATTAATTTAAAAAAAAAAAGCAAATCCCAGCTCCATCATTTAAAAAAAAAAAAAAGAATGAAAAGAAATGAAGACAGCCTAAGAGACCTCTGGGACAACATTGTCCCAGGAACATGGAGGTCTTACCTTCCACCCAAGTAAGCAATGTAGGGTTTTTGACAACAAATATTCTAACACATCTGGGATCCCCTCATAAGTGTTCATTAGTAAAGAATGCATAACAGTAGGCATTTTTTTTTTTTTTTGCCAAAAAGTATTTCGTTCCTAGGTTTTAGAAAATATGTTTTACAAAATCAGCTTGAATATATGCCTGACAAATAGATATCAAATAAAAATATATAGTAATTTAGAGCCAATAATGCAGCAGAGTTTTAGGCTGCAAAAGGATAGGGAATGAGGAACATTAAAAACAGTAAATGTAGTTCTTTCCTCAAGAAAATTCTGATCTTGTTCCTTTAGATTACATGTATGAAAGTGAGCAACAGATCCTTTACTCAGCATCCCCTGTCATATTTTAGCAATATCAGGGTGCTGCATTAACATGAACAACATGTCTACGTAGATTTCCAACATGAAACTTCTAGGATTGTGCTTATTTTCCTGTTTTCCACTAACTCTGGCGCACAAGCAAATCACTGTTAAGTAACTTAGGATCTTGTGTTAACTCCTTTAGATGACTGAATTCCACTTTTTTTAGTCCTTTATTTAAGTTTTTCCTAGAGAAGTGAAAGAACGTATCCATACTGAAAACATGAATGACTTACTATACTTAGAAACTTGCCTGAAACTAGGAAAAATGATTCTCCAAGGCTGTATTCAGAGATCAGTGGCAGAAGCTCCCATATTGCCACTCTCAAAAAAATGGCAATGACTATGGAACAAGACAAGTAAGCTATGCTCTGGTTTCTGATACTCTAGTGAAACCTAGTCACTCCTGACAATTAATCTCTATCCTGAGTGAATATGTCTCATCCTGAACTGGTTTTCTCATTGTGATGCTCGGCTATGTTTAGGTTATAACATTCTAGGATAGCACTTGCTGTCATCTAAATATAACGCAAGACACAAAAGTGTGCCACAAAAGTTAGTTAAAACTTTGTAGTAGCCACACTAAAAAAAAAGTAAAAAGAAATAGGTAAAATTAATTTTAATAACTTACGTAATTCAATATTTCCAAAATATTAACATTTCAACATGAAATTGATATATTAAAATATGAATGAATACCTTTATCTTACTAAGTCTTTGAAATGTAGTGTTCATTTCATTTATGAGCAATTAGAGTAATGATATTTCACATGCTCAACAGCCACACGTGGCCGGCAGCTACTGTATTAGACAATATAGTTCTGGAATGTTAAGGTTTCAAATGCTTTAAAAACAGTGCCAAGCAGAGTGCCACGAGCTTGAAGATTTTTAAAATGCTCTTTGATTATCATGGTATAACTAAAAGCTGGAGCTCTGGAGGCCCAGAAGAGACCTATTTGAAATATGCCGTATTTCTCACTCTCTATTAATACAATCCTTGTAAAGTTGTGTTGCTTTAAAACCAAATAGTAAGGGATAAATTAGGTGTTTGGTATTAACATACACACACTACTCTATATAAAATAGATAACCAACAAGGACCTACTGTATAGCACAGGAAATTCTACTCAATATTTTATAACAACTTATAAGGGAAAAGAATCTGAGAAAAAGATAGATATTGATACATATGTATGTATAACCGAATCACTTTGCTGTACACCTGAAACTAACACAACATTTTAAATCAACTATACTTCTATTAAAAAAAAAAATAGTAAGGGTAATTTCAATAATATTTAAATTGTTCTCAGTGTTTAATTGTAAAGAATTATAACTAAGAGTTATACAGTAAGAACAGTACATACTTTTAAATATTGGCTCTTCTAAAACAAAATCCACGCTTCTCATAAAGTTTTTATTAGTCACATACAAAGTCCTTTTAATTGTTTTTCTTATTTATTCTATATTTATAAAAGTGGAAATGGAGAATGAATAAATCCTATCCACTCTGAATGAAAGAATATTCAAATTAGCTATGTAATTTGTTAAAACAGCCTAAAATCACAATTTCCTAAGTTGATCATTTTCATCCCATCACTTAAAGTTTCTAAAACTGGGGCTTCACTGTTTTTTATTGTGGTAAAATACACATGACATAAAATTTACCGCTGTAACCATTTTTAAGTGTATAGTTCTGTGAATTAAGTACACTCACATTGTTCTGCAAGCATCATCAGCAACCATCTCCAGACCTTTTTCATTCCTCCCCCAAGGACATGACATGTTCTACCCATTAAATATTAACTCTCCATTCCCTTCTCCTCCCAGCCCCTGGAAATTATCATTCTACTCTCTGTTCCTAGGACTTCGACTACTCTAGGTACCTCATATAAGTGGAATCATACAAGAGATGTCTCTGAGACTGACGTGTTTCACTCAGCATAAGGTCTTCAAGGTACATCCAAGTAATAGCAGGTGTCAGAACTTCCTTCTTTTTAAGGCTAATATTTCTTTCTATATACAAAACACATTTTGTTTATATATGCATCATTTGATGGACACCTGGGTTGCTTCTACCTTTTAGTTTTGTGAAAAATGCTGCTAAGAACTTGAGTGTACAAATATCTGAGTCCTGGACTTTTACTTTTATTACCTGTCCTAAGTTTGTGGACCACTTATCTTTCCTATTTTTCTTTCATTAAGATGGTGGCAGATATTTCTTTCACTTTAAAATAAGATAAGGGACTTCCCTAGCACTCCAGTGGTTAGGACTCCGCGCTTCCACTGCAGGGGCACGGGTTCCATCCCTGGTCGGGAAACTAAGATCCTGCAAGCCACATGGAGGGGCCAAAAAAAAGGTAGTAAAAAAAATAAATAAATAAAATCTCTCCTCTTTGTGCTGGTAACATACACAGTATTTTTCCTAACAGAACAGATAAATTTATTCCCCTGAAAACTTAAATTTTGTCTGCCCCTTATTCCCTAGTTCTCATTCTACTATATTCTTTTAAGGTCATCATGCTTTAATATTAAGTCACTGCACATGAAGAAATATTAGCATAATGAATTCTGAAAATTAAAAATATCTGCAGAATACTCTAACCTACAGCTCCCTGGTTCCCAGATAAATTATCCCAGTTTCACATTTTGGTTGGAATTTATCTTGTCACATACTCTAGGCTTCAATCTTTCAACTCTCTTCACTCTATTTGTTCTCTCAGCTCCCACATGTGAACTATTCTTGGTATTAAAAACTCATTTTTAAAGCAATACAATTTCAACAACTAAAATACCATGTGTGCTTGGTTAGGTTAAATTTAGCCTTGTGAAATTGCACCTTAGCAATTCTGCAGCATCAGTAAGTGCTTCTCCTATCACCAGTTCCTTTTTATCCCCAATCCACAACTCTGATTTGATTGTAATCTCTTCCCCTCTAGTAAATACAGCTTTGAGGACGTATGATCCAAACCTTGGAGAAAAATAAACAGAGTCATGTACCAAGTATGATCTAAAAATAAGAAAACAAAGCTCATGAAATCTTGAGAACTGATGCTCAAAGCAAAAGCAGACTGTTCTCTTACTTTTGCGATGCCATATTTAAAGTGTTCAAAGATTTGTGAGAAGCATATGATAATCTTATTAATAACCAGAACTATTCCAAGGAACTTGACTTCCTGAATTTCTAACACATTCAGTAGTCCTTACTTCCAGCTATTTCTTTTAGCAAGCCTGAGTAGGAGAGGAAGGGAAATATAGTTGAGCAGATGTAAATAATGCAACATTTAATTTTTGCCTCAACTGCAACAGAAAACTACTCTCATATTTAGTACACCTATCAGGCATATTTCCTCAACTTTCCCAGCCAGGATTGCTCTTGGGAACATCAAGCTACCACATAAATGAAAAGCAGTGAGAGAGAGAGAGATGACATGGAAAAAATATAGGCATACATGTATTATAGCCACTTTGAGCCAGGATTTTTATTATTGTGGCTGAAAATACTCTCGACAGTAAGAATTTCTTCAAGTAATACTATTTTGATTAATAAAGGACTAACTGATTTCAAGATCACAAAATCTTATATAAACGTTTGGGTATTGGTCTCTGTTGTATTCATTTATGAATGGAACTGCGGTTGGGTTTAGAATTTTGGAGTCATTTTCCACTCAACATTTAACTAATGTAACTTTATTTTCTTCTGAAAATTGGTTAAGAGAGAAATCTGAAACTAGATCAAATGTCCTTACTTAGAAATCACCTGCTTAAGTGCTTATAAATGTTTTCTTTATCCTTCAAATTCAAAAATATTATGAGAGTATTCTAGGTAAATGTTTCTTTTCATTAACTCTATTAACCTCCTTGGTCAGCAGACTTATGTCCTTCATCAGCTCAGAAAGGCATATTCTAACAAATAATTAATTAATGTTTATGATCAATTTCTTCTGCTCTTTTATTCTGGCATTTCAATTACATACAGTATTTTATAATTTCTCTAGTCTTCATATTTACTATTTTCCTGGTGTTCTACATTATTTAAAATAAAACATTATGAATTATACATGAAATATTATGAACTACAAATAAATACAAAGGGTTATAATCAGAAAAAGGAGGAATTAGGAAGGAGGGGATCCATTTTTGTTTTGTTTGTTTGCTTCTTTGTTGCTTTCTTGTTTACATCTTGATTGCTGCTGCCTAACTGACTAGGGCTGCTGGTTGTCATTCACTGCAGGGCAGGCATGCAGGGCCCACAGTTTCCTGTGCAGGTATGAAATCATCATTCAGGGCCTCCCACTGCACATTCTTCTGACACTGGAAACCTGCCTCCAGCTCATCCTCTCCTCCCACCCTAAGCTAGTCAAGTTCCTCTTCCAAGGTCTCCTTACCAGGAGGCCTCCCTCTAGGGTATGGCACTTCCAAGATAATTCAAGCCTGGCCAGCTTTCACTAAATCCACTTAACCAAAGGGAAACTCACACGTCCCTGCCATGCCAAAAGATGAGGTATAGGTTGCCCCTTGTCTGCCTCACTTCTTCCAGCCACTCATTTCACATGATTATTTTTCCTCTTGCGTAGGCAGGTGTCTGGCACATGAACAAACCTACTGCCTAAGACAGGATCCTAACAGAGGGAAGCATGTCTTAATCTCTTCTTCCACCATTCTGATCTCTAGGAGTGGTTCTCTTGGACGCCCAGTCCCCTGGCTTTAATCTTGGGGGTCAAAGGACTTCAAACCACAGAACTACCCACCAGCTAGGCTCTACACTCTTTCCTGCTCCCCTTCCTCATCTCCTTCTATCAACAGCAACAAAAAGGAGTCATGAGATCACAGACTGTGTACAATCACGAAAATAAAGGAAGCAGTTGAGAAAATATTGTGAGAGACAAATCCCTGGACCAGACTTACTGGACACCAGAAAATGGATAAAATATAACCTTGGGCTAAACTGAAGAAGAAAGGTGCAGATTTTAAATATAAAAGGCTTACACTGCAGGCTGTTATAATATACTTTTACTACCTATCTGCAGAGAATAGCAACAGAGTCCCTCTGCATGCTTATTAGGCATTATCTTTATGTTCCTTTTCATTCCCCACCAGCTTACCATTTTGCCCCAAGTTTTTCTGATTTCTTAACCATGTTGATGGTTGGAAGTTACTGAACCTATCACTGATGATTGTTTTTTCGTGTCCATTTGTTGTAAGGCAGAAGGAACGGTGAGCACTAGTCAGAATAGCAAGTGAAAAAGAGGGTGGGCTATGTAATCACAGACCCAAGTTCCATTTCTGACTACGTGGTAAAGCATGCCACCTCTCTAAACCTTAATCTTATTAGTCTGAAAAACAGTATAAATTATATCTCCTAGGTTTAATGTAAAGATTAAATAAAATAGTGCAAGCAAAGGACATAGAACCCTGTTTTACATATGGATGTATGGTATTATAGGATGATACCTACATTCACTGTGAATGCTTTTATTGTAACAGCAAAGACAAACACACAAACAAAAAACAAACAAAAGAAACCTCTGAACCAACATTGTTTATAATAATAATGTTTGCAAAAAACAAACAAACAAAAAACCTCTGAACCAAAAATGCCCTCTAGGTAACCCGACATATTATGCGAATATCATTCAGGGACGAACTCCTGATGAGAAGTATGACTTTATGTTCTACTCTGCTGATGGGACACACTTAATACAGAAAAGCTCATGGACTATTGACACAGTTTTCTGTCTGTAATGTGCTCCATTTCATATTATGCATCAATATTTGCCTTTTTATTTTCCTCATTTCAAATCCTTGCTAAAGTTCAGACCTAATTCCAATTTTTCAGATTTCAAGAAATACCTAAGGGCTAAGAGTATTATGAAGTTCACCTCCAAGTTACTTTAGTTTGATTATAATCCCTCTCAGGGATGGAGATCTTCACTTCTGAGGATATTGGTTTACAGCTGTATCTACCACACACACATATATAAGACTCAATGCCACTGAGATACTTTAAGTCATTTGTCCCACTAAGAATGCATCTCATAGTCTAGAAAATGTTGCAAGTTTCAACTTGTCAGTCATAATATATGTCTAGCTACATTAGAATAAGAATTTAATTACAAAAAACACAGGTACAATATTTGACTTTAGTTAAAAAAGGATGAAATCTAGTCAGATATTATTACTATATTTTTTTAAAAATCAAACAACCAAATATAAGTAAAAACATAAAAGATTCTAAGGGATTAACTACAACAAAAATGATCAAGGAGAAATTAGTAATAAAAAAACTGAGTAAATATTAGATTTTGGTTTGCAAAGTTTTAAAAAATTTTCTTTTTTGAGGTGTCTAATATCTATACTTCTACAATAATATACTGATTTTAGAATTTGAATCAGAAGTAGATATGTTAATTAACATACTTTTTTTCCTTTTTACTAGGGAAATACATGTTTTCATCTAAAATAAGCACAAATGACACAATGTTTAGATTATATTGTCAAAACCAGTTGTCTACTTAGTGTCTATTCCCATATCCCTGCCACAGATATTGACAATAATGATATAGTACAAAGTAAAGTCTATTTTTAATCAATTCCCAGTAAAATATAATAATACAAATGTACATGTGCATGCAGAAGCACACAGATTATGGCATGATGCTGATAGCAAGAATCAATTCTGGTAACAACAACAATAAAAAAATCCGTAGGCATCACGTGTATCTGCCAAGTCTAATTCTGAATTGCTCTACTATGTGCTAATATAAAAGAAAGCAACCCAGATACCAACTGGGAAAAACTCCAGATTTTCTCTTGGGTATACAAATCATGACTTCTGCTAGGAAACTGTGATAATACCAATGTTCCAGAAGATCCGAACATGAATTCTTAAGAGCCTGAAACCTCTATAGGCTCACTGAAAGGCAGCCCTTAACAACTAAACACATTTGTTTCAAAAATATCAAGGGAAATTGGGCCATTGTCACAATCCTCCTACAAGGGACTGTTGAAAGTTATTTTCCAGAAATAAACATAAAATGGCTAAATCAGGGGTGGTCCAATTTCTATTCTTTATTAATTCTGCCCCCTCTAACTCATGCAGTTCTAGAATCTTGAACCAGCAGGCTATGATGAGAATGCCAACCAACGTACATCAAAGGAGAGCAATAAAGAGCCAGGCGGGGTGGCCTCCTATGCTCCCCAGCAGCGTGGAGAGACTTAGCGCATTAGAACCCTGCAGGTGCCCCCTTCCATTCTGTCTCCTGCCCTCTTGCCACAGTGTTGGAAAACTTCTGGGTAAGGCTGTGGGTAGAGAATGTGAAGAAAGGAATTATAAAATAGCTGCAACATGAGGGAAACAGAAGCAGAGGCAATGGCTGGCTGGCAAAGGAAAAGAACTAAAGAATACAATTGTCTCCAGTCCAATTATTATATCAGTCAGGATTCTAAATCCAACTTTTAGTTGTCAAGTGGAAGTTTACTTGACATGTAAATGTTGTTGAAACAATATTTGGACTACTGTATGCTCAAAATCTATGTATTAGGGATGGTACTATTTGAGGCACAGAGAAAATAACTATAGATGACGGTACTGTAATGATGTGCAGAAACAAAAAGTCAGACAAATGTGCCTATTACAAAAACAGGCATAGTTCTACTGCAGTTTAAAAATGAATATAACGTAGCAAATATTAAATTATTCATTAAAAGAACTGATTGCATCTAATCATTAGGATATTTGCTCTTTCCTTTATTCTACTCTTCTGTCCACTTTTCTCTTCCTTTTGGTTTCCCTTATTCCATTCCCTGTCATTTCCAGATGCAAATGATTCATTCACTTTCCATATTTGATTTCTTTTGACCAATATCTTCCATTTTTGTAATACATACAGAGTACCTAGTGTATATGATACAAAAGGGGGAGAAATGGACATAGAGGCATTGACTTCCAGTTATACGTATTCTATGTGGATAAACTAATTGGTTTATTGACCAATAACAATAAGTGGTAAAAATTATACTTACTAGCCCTATGTCCCTATGACATATATACTATAATTATCCACATTTTACAGATGAGGAAGCTGAGGAACAGAAATGAAGCAATTTGCCCAAAGCTGCTTAGTTTGTAAATCAAAATTCAAACCTAAGCAGTATAATTCTAAGACCACGTTCTTAACCACTGTATCATATGCCTTAAGAGTTAAAAAAAAAAAAAGTACATAAACATTAGGTTATTATTATAAGTCATTATATGAAGAGTGAAATGAATGGTATAACCAATATATGTAATAAATTCTGAAAAGACAGAGATTAGGACAGGTTGAAATATTCAGCGAGAAAACCCTCCTCCCTCACCTGACGTAATGTTTGGAGATCTTGTGAGGAGGACAGAAAGGTAGAAAAAGAAGAAAGAGAAGGTAGGAAGAAGAGAGGAAGAAGTTACCAAATTTTTTCCCACCCTTTCATCACACTGCCCTATGCCAGTTCATTATAGAAATTACCTAGTAGCCTTCAATCATCCATCCTCTAATGATTCTCTATGCTTTACGGCATGCTTGGTCACCTTCTATATAAACAACAGAGATTCTGGATCAACAAAAAACCTTTTAAACCCAGTTTAAATTTGCCCTTTTTTTATACACCATCCAGAAAATCCTACCCCTTTAGTATAATAATATGCAGGCAATCTTGTATTTTTTTTTAATCTTAGAATTTTATTTATTTTTTATACAGCAGGTTCTTATTAGTTATCCATTTTATACATATTAGTGTATATATGGCAATCTTGTATTATATAACATTGGGATACAGTAGTGTTTCATTGTTTTCCAAATTGCTTATACCACACTTTATTTCAACTTAGAGTTGACTGTCTCTATAATCTAGTCCAGTAAGTGCTAAAATCCTAAAACAAAACAAAACCAAAACAACTTGGTAGTGGTATTTTGCAATGCCTGATATTATAACACTTGGAAAAATTCCCTTGGGTTGGGCGTTTTAAAGCATTTCAAAAAAAATTTTTTTAACTGCACATATAATCAGCAAATAGTGTTTATCATTTATGGTTTCCAATTAGCTAAAGTCTTATATTAAATAAGATTGTTGAAAAATTCAAATTATTTCATTTCAAAGACAAGCACAAGAAAAAAGCAAACATTCTTAATGAACTTATAGTTGATCATTGGGTGGACAGTTGGAGAATTTTTAATGTGAGTGGATTGTGCATGAAATGTTATGGAGGATAGTGCTCTTTCCTTGATATGACTTTTCTATTGGGTTTAAGGCAAGAAACTCTAACAAAGTTAATCTAAAATTATCAAAGACATTTATCTCAGAACTAGAACTTTGAAAAGTCTAGAACAAAGTATGGCTCTGTTGTTAAGTCAAGCTAGACCTGGAAAATTCCAGTGAATCCACTGAATACTTTTTGACCCAAATCTCATGACAATAACCTCACACTAGGCATTTTAGAAACATCTCATGTATTTGCAATAAGTATGCTAAGCTCTCTGTACTCTCTGTGAACATATTCAACCAGATTCCAGAAAGGTCCACCTACAGACACTTAATTACTCGGAGATTTTTAAAAGAAGAAAAATAAAAAAGGTCTATTCACATTCTTCACATCTAAGTCAATAACATACCCATGACTAGGAAGAGGGGAATCTTAAAATCAGAAAAGTTTATTTTTGTATCAAAAGTTTACTTTTGTTTATTTTCGAGCACCCTATCATGTCCCTTTCTATATATACAGTCTAGAACAATTTTCTCTATCTTAAGTTTAATTAATTAATTAGATTCATATTTATTGAGTGCCCATTGTGTGTTAAATGTTATGTTCACAAGTTGGATATATATCTGTGAATTCTAAAGTTATGGAATGATAATAGCACAAATTCAAAATGCAACAACCTAATGGAGTAACAGAATTGTGTTTTAATTTTTGTTTTATTTTGATGGAACAGAAGGGAATCAAGAGTTCAATTTTAGATCTGTTAAATGTGAAATGTCAAGGAGACATCCCATTGAAGTTGTCAACTAGACAGCTGCATATTTAGAGCTGAAGTTGAGAGGAGAGGATTGGGTTAGAAATATACATCTGGAAGCCATTATCACACACATTTCATTTAGAGGAAATGAAAGTTGAGTTTTAGAAGGTAAGTGAATAGGAACAAAATATATGCCTCTTTGGCCTAGTGATTATTTTAAACTGGCTGTTTTTAAGAAACAGTAGACACAAGTGAAGCTCTGAAAACTGAGTACAAGTTACTTTTTTGTAACAAAAAGAAATTACATTTATAAGAGAAACCTCCACTTGTGAGGGTGTTTCCCTCACTGTACCAGGAAAAGGAGGATGACCAAATCTCTAGAAACTGTTACCAATGGAGAAGGCATCAACTTAAATCTACAAACCAACCTTACCCGTGTTTACTGTGTTTTTCCCAGTACACCTCCCATAACTGAGTCCCCACTCCCAACGTCTTTTCTCTTTAGCTGAAGATGCTATTTAAGGTGATGGCTTCAGCCATTTCAGAGATTTACTTAGCTTTCCTGGGTACCTCCTACATATATAGAAGGTGACCATGTTACTAAAATTTTGTTTGCTTTTCTCCCATTAATCTGTCTTATATCAAGTTAATTATTACACGAGCCAAAGAATCTAAAAGGGAAGATGGGAAAAGTTTTCATCCTTAAGCTGGCAACCCACAAAGGGACCTTTACTGTCCAGACACTGCTTGCTCCAAGACTACTGCAGCTGAGCGATCCTGGGACCTCTGACAAAAGCCAGAAAAGGTAAGAATTCTTATGATGTCAGTTTCACAAATCTCAGCCTACAGGGTCTGATGAAAGTGGGAGTCCTTTCCTTTTTCTAAATTTAGATTAGCAGGAGAAAACACTTGTGAAACTAATTATTTGTGTATATCAACTTTGGTAATAATTTCTTATGAGTACTCTTGTTTGCTATTGATGGCCCAGAGATGGTCATTGTTTGGTGTGTCATTGGTGTAAGGAGGAAAACCACAGGTCTGATGAGGTTTCCCTTTCATCTTGTTCTGTGTCCTGAGAGATTGGCTTTGTTTCCAGTGAGAATATTCTCTCTGGTCTCCAACAACTGGAGGATGCACGTACTGGCATGCATTTGGTGGATGGCCGAATAGGCCATGGATCCAGTAAGCAGCATTCTCTTTGTCCAGCCATGACAACTGTCAGGGGAGTTTGTCATAAGGGGGTTCCAGCCCATAATGGGCCTTTGTCATTTCAACCTTTGTTGTTTTGTTAGTCCTGGAAAAGTACCATTCAGGTAGCACCTGTACAATGTCACAGATTAGTGGGTCTGTTGCTGGAGGTATCTCACATTCTCCTGGGAACCTGGAGATACTGTTTGCACTACACCATTCTTAACCGCCCGTGACAAGGAAAGTCCTTGCTTTCTGAGGCTAACTTTGCGAGTGAACTTTCTGAATCTTGGGAGGGCTGCACTCTTCTTGTGGTTTGCCTCTTACACCCTTAGTCAAGCCACAAAAAGGCATATTAGTTTGAATCACTATTGATATTAATAGATCTTACTCATCAATGGGCAGACAATGGATCTTTTGGATAGGACTATTTTTAAAAGGTTTTTAGAGTGTTCTCATCCTGCACAATTCGTTTACTGGTACCTACAGAAAGATCAAATTGGAAAGAGGACATAAAGAATTATAACAGCTGGCCTTAGGAGTTCCTTAATAGAATGAAACAATAAAAATTGGACTTAGAACAAAAAGTAAGGCCAACATCCAATGTAAATTCCCTTCTCAAAATCTCACCGCATCTGCCTGTTTTAACTTCCCTTTTCTTACAAGATTTATAAAAAGCACTCCAGCCTGATCTCCATGACCTGGGTACACAGGTTAGTCATGTAAATACTGAAAGCCAGGAGATAAATTTAGCAGAAGCACCTGGGACAGGCAGTAGGGCTCACTTTACTGTTTCTTACCACTCCTCCTGAAAGGAGCAGGACCCTGTGGGACCCTCCCAGGTACAAATTCTTTCCATGTCCCCTGTCTCTTGTGTGTAGGAAATAAGCCTCATTTAGCCTCCCTAACCTTCCCAGGGTTCCAAAGGTCAGATTCAAACAGTTGCTAATCAGGAAAGGGAGGGAATGCAGAAACAAAGGAGGAGCAGTCAAGAAACAAACAGTGCAGCCTTGGGGCAGGGTTCTGGTTCCTTCTCAAGGAATATACATACCAATATCTTTGAGTTCTTCTTAAAACTAAGGAACTAAGGAACTAATGCCCCCACCCAGGTGGAGGATGGTAACTTCAGGTTGAACACAGGATTCCTGGAGCACCATCCTGTTACCTCACCACCAACAATCAGAAGAAAGTCTGCACACAGTGGAAGATAATGAAGACTCTGACCCCCTCCCCAAATGACTTTCCCTTTAAAAAGTTTTCATGGTCGAGCAAAAGCCTCAGAGTTGGTTTTTGGACATGAGTCCACCTTCTCCCCAGGTTGCTGGCCTCTTGAATAAAGCAATCCTTCCTTTTCACCCAACACTTGCCTCTTGAGTATTGGCTTTTGAGCTGCAAGCAGCCAAACCTGAGTTCAGTAACACTCTTACTTCCCAGGCCTCTGTAATCAGGCTCTGCCAGCTTCAGACATTTCTATACAATGTCCTCTGCAGATGTATCCTGAATCCCCACTGCAAATAATTCAGGTTCCCTGGACAGCTGCAGATCTTCAAAACACTACTGAAACCAGAGGGTGTAGTGTGAAGGAATCGTTTCATTTTGTAGATCAGTATCATCAGCTTCCTGAGGAACCTTTATTGAAATGGATTATGAGGGTGCAGTTGATCCTTGAACAATGCAGGGTTTAGGGGCACCAACACCTCACACGGTTGAAAATCCATGTATAATTTTACTGTCATCCCTCAGTATTTGTGGTTCTGCTTTCATGGATTCAATCTACTACAGATTTTGTAGTACTATTGTACATATTTATTGAAAAAAATCTGCAATAAGTGGACCCATGCAGTTCAAACCAGTGTTGTTCAAGGGTCAGCTGTTGTTACGGAGTCCAAGCTCGCTCTGCTTGCTGCGTGGCAGGCCGATGAATTGGAGACGAGGTGCTGAGGCAAGGAACACGACTTTATTCGGAAAGCTGGCAGACCTCGAAGACTGCAGACTAGTTATCTCCGATAAACCACCTTATCTGGGTCTGGATGCCAGTTTCTTTATAGAATCGGAGAGGGAGAGGAGGTAAGGAAGCAAAGTAAAAGGGCCATCAGTCTTGCAAAACATCTGGAATGACCAACCTTGGTGAGGGAATGTGTTAGTCTCTTTTGTCCTGCAGCCATTTGCTGGTGGGCAGGGTTCCCTGAGGCAGGCCTTTATGTATGATTATAATAACAAAAGCAAGGAAAAGTCAAAGAAACAGATCCATTGTGGAGTCCGATTTAGCTCTTCCCTGTTACACTGTCACTTGTTTGGGAGCCCTTTAGCTTTGAGCGCTGCAGAGCAGAAGAGCACGTTTAGGTTGATACAGAGCCGAGACCTCACTACTCGGGTCACATAGTAAATGCTGTGATTAAGGGGTCCCTTTCACAGGAGCACCTGATATAATCTTATTGTTGCAAAACAGAAAAACAGTTTGGGAAACCTTATTAAACTTGCTGTCTCAGCTTCCCCTCATGGGTCTTACAGATGCTAATAAAAACATTAAGTTAATTTACAAGAGAATGAGAAGAGGCCAAGGGGAGAGGAAAGGGACTCTTCCCAACACTGGACATTTTTAAATGATAATTAAAGAATAGAGTGAATAAACTGAATATTGATTGGGGCAAAACAAAGAGGAAACAGAAAGGGGAGAATATGAGGACTCATCCCAGCAGGGTAGACATCTCTAGATGGTTATTAAGAATTGGATAAATAAAATGGACATTGATGGGGTTAAAACAAAGGTTTTGATACAACACAATCAAAGGTTGAGTGGGCCAATAGGGACCTACTGCTGGTCCCCCAACATTAAAGGGTCCCAAACTAGTCTACTCTATTTACCCCAGCTTGAAGAAATTTAAAAACTGGAAGGCAGAAAGCAACCATTTGGGTCAGTAGTTAGGCAGGTGAGTCAAGTTAAGACTGACAAAAGGGCTAAGGTCCCTTGGCTCAATTCCTTTCTGAGTACCCAAAGCTTTTTACACAGGAGTGAGTAAAATGGCCATGAGGTGAAGAAAAAAAAGTTTCCAGGACTCTACAGGAGACTCATGCGCTGTGGCACAAAAGCCATTGGTGAATGTGGGTAACAAATGGATTGAAAGACTATAGAAATGCAAGGGTTGATAGGATCCAAAAAAACTGTAATGTTTAAACAGGCTTTATGTAAAGAATTTGTGTCAACTTTACCTGAATGCTTTATGGGAATGGATATCATGTCTGGCCAGGAGCACTTCTCCTACTCGGTACTGTGACACCAAAACATGTTGATGTAGTCCTAACTATATTCCTATAGATAGGATGTAAGAGTTGATGGAATGAAGGTCAAAGTTTGTAGTGTGAAATAAAATTCATATTTTACGGCAAAACATGAAAAAATTAAACACAAAACATTATTCTCTGCCCTTTGGCCTCCTCTCTCCTGTCTATTGTGCATTGTGTATCTGCATTATGCATCGACCAAACCTCCCCATCAGCAGAAATACCTGTTCAACCATAAAGAGCAACATTCTCCTGGCGCCAACAAGACAACTCCTTAAAAGATAACATTCCCTCTTGATCTTGTAAGGGGTCACGGTGACTCACCACTTTGCACTGGCAGATCTGCATTGTGTAAACTGTCAATAATATGTCATCTAATGTGTAGCCTTCTGTTTCAAAACACTTATATAACTGCTTTGACTTCTAACTGGTGGAACAGTTCTGGGAGCATTCTGAGATCCTGCTGCATGGTTATAATCCTCAATTTGGCTCAAACAAAATTTTCCACTTCTTTCTTAGACCGACTGATTAACTTTTCAGGGACAGTAGGAAAAATGGTCTATTTGAACAAGCTTTATGTGAAGTGGTTGTGTCTCTTCTACCTGACTGCATTATGGGGATGAACACTGTAGCTCATTGCAGAATGTATCCTCTACCTAATATTGTAAAATAGAAGGCATGTAAATCTAAGCAATATTAACTGGACACGTTAAAGGGAATCAACAAAACTGCCTGAGACCACATAGTGCGGTATAGATGCTGCAGGCTGATATTCAGGGCTTGATAGAAGCCATATTAGAGGCTTTTCCCCCTAAAGTGAACTGGTCTAAGATTGAATTATGCACTCAGAAAAAGAACACCCACAGGCCTTTGTTAGAATGATTTATCCAGACTTTACAAAGGCATAAATCTTTTGGTTTCCATCTTAGCTGGAAGTCTTCTACACGATATAATAAAGAAAATTGAAGATAATTTAGTTGGGTGAGTCAGCCCTTGATATTCAGTCTGCAGTCCAATTTTTTGAGAATTTGGAAGTAACCATCCTGTCTGTCAAATCTCCACAAGGCCAAAGGTGTGGCTCCACAGGCAATTCAAAGCACTACCAAGACCCAAACCTCCCCTACTCATCCCAAAATGCCTGTAGGTATTGGGAGATTAGAAACAGAATTGTTCTGCACTTGAGAAAAAAAAAAAAACTTAAATGGTAAGTATTCTAGACCTCTGATAATAGGGAAATATGCCCCAAAACTCCATCATGGGAAAAACAAAACAAAAAAACCTGGATACTTTCTCTGTGCTTTTCTGATGTAGATTTTTCTACCCCCTCCTGTTCTCTAGGACCATTCCTTGAAATGCAAATTTTAGGGAGCTGTTTCTCATCAAAAAAAATAAATAAATAAAAGGAGGAGGACATTTGGAAACTGGGCAAGTGAAAAATCTTTTCCACAAATAATAGTAACTATACAAGGTCTCTGTGTCTGTCTATAAGATTATTTGTGTCTATATATGTATACTGTAGATATGTGTTATTTTTCTACAACTGGATGGTATTGCCAACATTAATTTGTAAAAGAGCTCTATTTAGTTGGGTTGAAGGCAAGCATTTATAAGGACTGGGGTATTCTAAAATTCTCAGTAATATAGAAACTAACTGAAATGTTTCTCAAGTTCATATGATGTGGGATAATCTTCGATAAATAAAAGCTAGTTGAAGTTTGTTGGCTTAATTAAAATAGGTATGTCTCAGATTTATAAGCATTAAATACAATGCATACAACTTTTATTTTGCCTGAGTTTACTAGTCAAATAAATTCATCTTTTACAAAATTTGTCAACGAGAAAATTAGCTTGAGATGATGGCTTTGTCTAATGTCTCATGAAGTTTTAACGAGTAATCTAAACACAACTGTTGGAAGCAAGTGATTTAGATAGATGTAAGTAGGATAAGAGTTTTTAGGCAAACCTTTTGCAATAATTATGTTTTAGGGTAGGTGTACTTAAAAATAGCTTCCAAATATTTTTGGTAACTTGAAACTTTAGAGTTTTGCTAACTTAAATGATGGAACTTTACTAACATCTAAAAAACATTTCCAAAAAGATACACAGGAACACTGAGTAACTCTCCAAAATGACCCAAGCCACCACCTTAAATACCATTTCAAGTTAAAGACAAAAGAAAGATGTTGAAGTAGGGGAGGCCAGTTACGGGAGATTACTAGGAAAAGCACAGTAAAGCAGGGTATATTTCTTATTCAGATTTAAGTTGGTGCTTTCTCCATTGACAAGAGTTGCTAGAGATTTGGTCATCCTTCTCTTCCTGGTACAAAGAGAGAGATGCCTTTACAAATGAATATTTCTCTTATAAATGTGAATCTTTCCTACAAAAGGATAACTTTAACTTGGTTTTCAGAGCTTCTCCTTTATCTGCAGTTTCTTAAAAATAACCATCTCAAAATCATACTTATGTTGAAGAGGTATATTTGGGTATGGCATTTCTGTTCCCCTTCATAGTTAAAGAATAATTAAATAGGTGAGGGACTACAGAAGGGTAAGGGAGCTCATGAAAGGATAAGTATAAACTACCAAATGACAGATACTAGTATTAGAGCATTCTACCATTGTTCTTACAAGCTCAAAACCACAAATTAAAGACTTGAAGTTCTGATTATGAAGGTTTATTTCTAGGAAGATTTTTCTTTCATCTCAGAAATCAGGGATGTCTTCAACTATAATATTTTTCTACTC
This sequence comes from Balaenoptera physalus, assembly GCF_965194825.1. Classification (NCBI taxonomy): domain Eukaryota; kingdom Metazoa; phylum Chordata; class Mammalia; order Artiodactyla; family Balaenopteridae; genus Balaenoptera; species Balaenoptera physalus. The sequence continues at coordinate 55,861,523 of NC_138887.1, read as the reverse complement.
AATATTTTAAGTATAGTTGGATGATGTAATCTATTCTCAGCTGAATTCACCAAGGATTTAAGCCAATTTATATATTTTTATTGTGTGAAATAAAATTCATATTTTATGGCAAAACACAAAAAATTGAAACATAAAAAATTTTTCTCTGCCCTTTAACCTCCTCTCTCCCCACTACTGTGCATTGTGCATCTGCATTATGCATTGACCAAACCTCCCCATCGGCAGAAATACCTGCACAACCATAAAGAACAATATTCTCCTAGCATCAACAAGACAACTCCTTAAAAGATAACATTCTGGGACTTCCCTTGTGGTGCAGTGATTAAGAATCCACCTGCCAATGCAGGGGACATGGGTTCGAGCCCTGGTCCGGGAAGATGCCACAGGCCGCAGAGCAACTAAGCCCATGCACCACAACTACTGAGCTTGTTCTAGAGCCCGTGTGCCACAACTACTGAGCCTGCGCTCTAGAGACCGTGTACCGCAACTACTGAAGCCCGTGCTCCGCAAAAAGAGAAGCCGCTGCAATGAGAAGCCCATGCACTGCAACAAAGAGTAGCCCCTGCTCGCCATAACTAGAGAGAGTCCGTGCGCAGCAATGAAGACCCAAGGCAGCCAAAAATTTTAAAAATTAAAAAAAAGAAGATATTCCTTCTTGATCTTGGTGGGTCATGATGACCCACCACTTTATACTTGCAGATCTGGATTGTGTAAACTGTCAATAATACATCATTTAATGTACAGCCCTCTTTTTCAAAAAACTTATATAACTGTGCTTTGACTTCTAACAGGCGGAACAGTTCTCAGAGCTTTCTGAGATGCTGCTGGGTTATAATCCTCAATTTGGCTCAGATAATATTTTCCATTTCTTCCTTAGATCAACTGATTCATTTTTTTGTGGACAATTGTGAACAATTCATCTCATAATTTAAGAATTAAATTTATATCTACTTATGTCATTTCATACAAGTATAAAGAGCCTAAAATATCTTTGTACATTAAAAGAAAACTAAGTGAAAAAAAAAAACAAAACTGTTCAGAAACTATAATTGAGGAAGCAATGCAATCTCAGTACAAACTAAACTTAAATTAGGTAGGACAAAGAAATAATTAAATTAAGGGATAGAATATTGAAATATGTAGATAAGCTGCAAGATTTAATTTTTAATAGGTTCTCATTTCTTGTATCCTCAATTATAAATTTTTATTCCTAAACCAGCAGATTTTTAAAGTGTATTCTCAAAAAAAATTTATCTCTGTGGTATACTGAATATATATGTCATTACATATATATAAAATACATTATATATATATATTACATGTAACACATTATATATATATATATATAGAGAGAGAGAGAGAGAGAGAGAGAGAATACTTTTGTTGCATCAGAAATTAACCTTTGGGGGGAAAAACACAATTATTATAGCATCTTACTAAAGGTTAAAAAAAACACAAGGACACAAGATTTTATATTTTAGTTAATTTCAATTGAGAAAATGTAAAAAGTTGACAATACTTTACAATGTCAGAGATAAATTTTAAAATTTATGATTATTTTCTTAACTGAGAAAAAATAGCGATGTTTAAAATCAATTACCCCCAAACAACTCTCACAAAAATAACTAGATTAACAATCAAGAAGGAAGTGAAACTAAAGGTATTAAAATTTTCCCTGTTTCTCCATATTTTGCAGATTACCTGCAAAGAATATATATGGCCTTTAAAAATGAATTTTAATTCCTTTAATTGCTCTTACTCCCCAGTCTATATTAGCATAACCTGTAACCACACTGACTTTTCTTTTAGTTGCATAATCTTTTTCTCCTCATTTTTTTTCTCCCTAAATAAACAGCAAGTGATAAATGAAGTAAGATTCCATGTCTGAGAATATAATAATTTTGGTTTTGCCAATTAAGGTACTAATTTTTCTCTAGGATACTAATTTTCTCTCTCAGGATTATGATAAAGAAAAACAGTGATTGAGGGAAGAAAATAGGAATGAAATAGAATGAAGAGGGAATACAGACTGAGAAAAAGGGAGGGTGAGAGATGGATCAAATTTAGTTATTTTGGAGAAGAAAATTAGCAGCAAAATATCTTCATTACTGATCAGAATTCAGATATTACATTATATAGCTAAAAAAATTATTAAGATCCTCAAAAGTTTCTTCATTAGCCTAGACTTGGAGAAATTTGTATATATGGTTTGATGTGTAATTACCAAGGCAAGTTACATCAGAGATTAGAAGACATATTAAGTTCATTTACACCTACTATTTTTTAAATTACTAAATTGATTTAGTCTTTGTCATTTAAGATCACATTAAACTTATATACAATATTACTTAGGACTCTATTTTTATTGATTATAAAAATCAAAATTTTAGGCTTTTCAATTCTCATGATAAATGACCTGTTCCATATGGATCAGTCCCAAGAGAAACAGCTTGTTTGATGGACGTATAAATTGGAGACAAACTAAGAAAACTATATACAGGTGAGCAGAGATACTACAGAACAGTCATTCAGCTGTTCTGCATGTGTTCCTGGGTGGTGGGAAATACATGGCACCCAACAGGCATGAACTGAAGAGCTCCTCTCTAGAGCAGGATGGTGTTTCAGATATACTAGACTGTTCACTGGCTGCCGCCTAATAAGGCACTGCCCCCACCCTCCAAAAATACTTTTTCAAAGGTTCAAAAGTTAAACAAATGAACCAGGCAATTTCTTCTTTCCTTAAAATTAACGCTCTATTTGAAACAAAAGTAAAATCGAATTCCTACCTTTTGAAAACAAAAACATAACTGAATTCTTAACCTCTACATTACAGCAACAAAAGCTAGACTGTGAGGTGGAGGACTGAAGGAACACAAATACAGAGCTGTCCTGGGCTTCCTGACTAAATCATTTCACTTTTGTCAATTGCATTAACTCTCCAATTGCAAACTTCCCTTTGCCCACTTACTGGATTATACCTTCAACATTTCTCGTAACTCCCGTTGCCTGAGGCAGCCTATTTGATTTTGCCTACCCTGCTCAGGGGCTTGCACAGAGCTGTAGTGTTAAACTTGCAATAAAAAGGAGCCAAGCCTTTAAATGCATACTTAAGGGCTTCCCTGGTGGCACAGTGGTTGAGAATCTGCCTGCCAATGCAGGGGACACGGGTTCGAGCCCTGGTCTGGGAAGATCCCACATGCCACGGAGCAACTGGGCCCGTGAGCCACAATTACTGAGCCTACGCGTCTGGAGCCTGTGCTCCACAACAAGAGAGTCCGCGATGGTGAGAGGCCTGCGCACCGCGATGAAGAGTGGTCCCCACTTGCCACAACTAGAGAAAGCCCTCGCACAGAAACGAAGACTCAACACAGTCATAAATAAATAAATAAATAAATAAAAGAACGTGAATTTCTTTAAAAAAAAAAAAAATGCATACTTAAACAACTTTGGCGGACCTCTTCAAATTTCTCCCTACTAAAGCCTAGAAATGGATTCTGCCAAGGCAAAATGTACCTTCTCCATCGAAGCTTCTGCCCACAATCTCTGATTTTTTCATGAGTCTCTTACTGCTTTCAAAGTGACTCCAACTCCCGGCCCATCGGAACTATCTCAAGGCTGCCTTAAAAGGTGTACTGAAAACACTTGGAAAATGATCCATTTCTCAGCCCAGCAGCCTCCAAGAAATACCAACTTTATATTTTGTCTTCTTAGCCATAGCAAACATGTGCATCCTTTATGAATAATGTGAACTTCCTAGTCCCTTTATTCATTTTTCCCCTTCCTATTCTCATTCCTGTTGGAGAGCAATTTTGTTTGTTTACACTTTGTTTTTAAACTAATGATCACCCAAAGGATAACATAAAGAATCAGTACAGCAGAGTGATTAAATGCATGCATCCAAGAGACAGTCCACCTGATTTGAGCCATGGCTCTATAATTTAATACCTCTATGACCTTAGGCAAGTTATTTAATTTCTCAGAGCTTCAATTTCCTCATCTGTAAAATGGAGATAATCATAATAATTGCTGGCCTCATAGAGTTGCCATGGGGATTAAATATGTTAAAGCATAAGTACTTAGAAAAATGTGACCAAAATGAACTCATGATAATCTCTTTATAAGTATTAGATAGTATATTATATTTGCCATCCAAGATGTGTTCTGAGTAATAATAAATGTCAGCATGCAAACATTTGGCTTGCTTTAAAAGTGCACCATTCTGAATACTCTATAATAGACCCAAGGTCTGCAATGAGCTATCTTTTGTCCTCATGGGATGAAGCCATGAATAATGGCTGATGGTGACTACATAGGACACCAAAATAATGGTCTTGCCAGCTTTGATCCTGTGGAACTAAGGCAGGATGGAGCCAAGACACTACAAAGGGCTACAAAAAGAAGAAGCAAAACAGGAGAAGAAAGGGCAGAATAGATGAATAAATGTTTTGTCTCCTTCTTTGTACTCTAGGTATATTTTTGATCAGATACTAGTGGTATTACATTCTTTGTGAAACATGGACTGTTCCCGAACACCCTTTAAACATTGTATGGAGTAATAGCATGGGTACAGTTGGAGAAGGTATTGCCCAGGATTTTTAACCTGTGGAACGGCTACACCTACATCAAGCATCCTATAGAAAGTTTCAGAAGCTTCCACTGTGGCATTTAAACTGACAGTAGAGAGACATAGAGCATTTTAAGAGAAAAGTACTGACAACATGGAGACATCTTGGACTCTGCAGTGAACCAAGAAACATAGGCTTTGAGAATGCTGTTTCCACTCCAAAGTTAGGAGCAAGCTATATTATGTGGAGGATATGTGTGTGTGTGTGTGTGTGTGTGTGTGTGTATGGATATGTATATATGGAGGAGAATCTGGAGAAATCTTGAGAAAGTGGCAGCATCTCTGTATATTGAGCTCTGTGCTATCAGTAGTTTAGAAAGCAAATTTTCATTAAATTAGGAAATGTTGAGATACATATGCTAAGTTCTTAATCACCTGGGCAAGAGAAGATAAAATATAGGCAATTCTGTGATACACTAGAAAGTTTTTACAAAATATGCTAGAGAGGACGGTTTAGGAAAAGAAAGCCAGTTAAGACTCAAACAAGACCTGGTAGGAGCAATCACATGGCCCAGAGCTAAGCTCTGCCAGCGATCAATCTCTCTAAGATGTCTGGATATCTCTGTGGTTTTTATTAATTCAAGGGGATTAAGAAAAGTCAGAGGTTATGGAGAACCAGGAAAAAAACAGAAATAGTTGATTGAGGAGGGATCATATATCAACCCATAAGATATGGCTAACTGAGAGCTGAGATGTTAGTGGACACGTTAGGTGGCTGAAATAAAAACTTCCAAACCTCACCTCATGAGTAGAGGTGACACCATGGGCAAGCTATGGGATCCACTTCAAAAGGACACCAAACCTACTGCTACCAGTGCAATCGGGAGGAATGCAGAGCACAGGCTGGTAAATTATGTTTTGAACGGATTCTTTCCTAGAGCTGGACAAAATGCCATCCTATTGGATCTAACTGGGCTTCCTATAATAGAGTCCTATTGGTGCCCCTGACTTGCAAGACCCTGAGAAAAGTGTAAAGAGCCCAAGGTGTCTGCACTAACAGAGGAAGAATTCTGGACAGAGTCTCAGGGGACTATTATTATTTAGTTCATCTCTGGGCATTACTGTCCACATTTCCCTAGAAAGACTATGGACATAACTCTCAGTGGTCTAAATGTACAAGGTTCTGTGCACCTGGGCTGACTGCACTGAGAAGCCCCTGTTGTTGCCAGAGGATAAAGAAGGGGTCAGAAAAATGGTGCACGTGGACCCAGCACCTGTTAAGCAGACTAATGTTGCTAACTAAGGTCAATTCCAACTTCTTTTAGGTATTGCCCTATTCTTTACCTCTTACAGGACAGACTGACTGGCATCTTCTCATGCTCTCCTTACATACCTTTGTGCCAACTTGTATGGTCAGTTAGAGGTCAAAAGTATCATGAGAGCAGTTCCAAATATTTCAGCCTATAGACTGCAGTGAAAAGGAGCCAAACACAAAGTACAAACTTTTTTTGATACTGAAAGTTTTCAGATACCCAAGGAACTGAAAGAGTACATGAAAGGGAAACTACAAAGTAGGAGAAAGAGTTCTTTCATTTAATGTGGAATTTGGACTCAGAAACACTGAAGCAACATACAATTTCAGGACACATGGAAATTTATCAGTGATCAATTTACGAATGTCTGTTTCTCCAAGATGGATTCTTTGAGGGATTACATTAAGGAACTCTTAAGTTAATGGTACTGTTTTTTACTTCTCAACTCTATGCTTTTTAGATCAGACTGGGAGATAAGGTAATACAAGGAAAATTAGCAGAAAACTCAATATAATGGTGATAGCAGCCAATAGTGGAATAAGAAGGAAGAATTCTGAAAGGTTCCCTTCACCAGAAAGCAACTTTGGAAATGGCAGAAATTATCATTAAATGGAGTTGTACCATATAATAGTGCCTCATAAATGACCTATGGAAGCAGTCACTGCTGCTTCAGAAATACTTCCCAGAGACGCTGAGAGCAACACCTGATGTCTTTGACACCCAAGAAGAGAAAAGAGACTGGAGATCACTAGAGTACAAGTTTTCTGACCCCAAAGAGCCCAAAATGTTTAAGACGTTAATTTTTTTAAATTCTGCCACCCATGAAGTGAATACGAGGGGAGTGGAAGGGAAAATGTGCCCTCCCAGAAAGGTTTATTTAAAATAATTCAGGCTCAAAAGTTAAAAAAAATGTATGCAGTATTTTTTCCCGTCACAACCAGTTAATTTGATATTGGTAACAGGGTATTTCAGTAATCACATCAAATCATATCCCACCAATAATCAGAATATATCCTTTGTTCTATGCTTTCTTTGGGATTCCTTTCTTTACAGGCTACCTCCTTGAATATCTTCTAACTAAAGCAGAGCTTTTATGAGTAAATCTCTAGAGAAAGACTTCCATTCGGCAAAATTTTAAAAATACAACTACTGGGCTTCCCTGGTGGCGCAGTGGTTGAGAGTCTGCCTGACAGTGCAGGGGACACGGGTTCGAGCCCTGGTCTGGGAAGATCCCACATGCCGCGGAGCAACTGGGCCCGTGAGCCACAATTACTGAGCCTGCGTGTCTGGAGCCTGTGCTCCGCAACAAGAGAGGCCGCGAGAGTGAGAGGCCCGCGCACCGCGATGAGGGGTGGCCCCCGCTTGCCGCAACTAGAGAAGGCCCCCCGCTTGCCACAAATAGAGAAAGCCCTCGCACAGAAACGAAGACCCAACGCAGCCATAGATAAATAAGTAAATAAATAAATAAAAATTAAAAAAAAAAAACCACTACAAATGTCTGATATCCATAGGGAAACTATAAACGAGAAAGATTTGGCAGAATTGTGTAAACATCTGGAGGACTCTCCTGTCCAAGTCAAAGCTGTGGCTACCAGCATTTTACTCTTTCCCTGATTTTTTTTTTTTTTTTTTTCATTTGAGAGTTTTGATTTCCCACTGTATTCAGTTTGGGGGCAGGTTTCAAGGGACAGTGGATTATCCTAATCTAGCAAGAAACTAAGCCTTAAAAAGGTCTAGAAGTCATTTATCATTTGGCAGCTGTAGAAGCTCAAACAGTAACACATTCTGCTCCAAAGGCACTTATGACATGGGGCAGGACCCTCAACGTTCATTCAGTTGCAAGGAGTTCTCAAAGCCTTCAGCAAAAGGGGAGACTTTGCCTGGAGTGGAACTATTTGTCCCTTTCTCCCAGATCCTTCCTTTCTGTGTTCATTCTATAATATAAAGCACTGAAAAATAAATTAATGATGATTGTTACTTGTAAGAAAAAGATGTGTGTGTGTGTGTGTGTGTGTGTGTGTGTGTGTAAATGTGTTTTAAGAAACTAACTTTTTAAAATAAAATTTAAGAATTAAGCCTATTTTTCACAGTAGACTCTAAAATACCTGTAAGTAAATGGATTACCCTTCATCCTCCCTGGATGAATATAGAAAAGTAGGTGAGTCTCCCTAGCTTGAAAAGTAGAGCACAAATAGGATGGATCTGAAAACCCAGTGGTAGGGCACAGGGAAAAAAGAGGAATCAGAGACCAAGATGAGGAGACTTCTGGGCACAAATCTGAGGCTGCCTTTATACGGAATGAAAGGCAACCTGGTGGGAAAATATGTGTTTTCATCAACTTCTGGGCTACTGATTATGGTGGTAAAGACTATTATAAGCTTATATTCTTTGGGAGACAATTCTCAATGTTTCTTTCATGTTTCTGCAGCTTTTACAAGCAGGGGCACAGACTACTTTTTTTCCTCCAAACTATCATTTCAAGGATGTTTTTGGAGTGAAAAACCTTGAGAGACACTGATTGTGACCCTCTCTTGAGCAAAAGGAAGGTTTGTTTACTGTCTATTAAAAAACATTCAGGTTCCCTAAACTTGGAGTTCTCCTATGACTCAACCCACTGCTTGTGCAAAGCTTACCTGGCCCTTTTCATCTTTCCCTGTGAAAACTAAAGTAGGGAGCCAATAAAAGCACGAGGTACATGATGTTTTCTGTGACATGATAAACAAAGTCCTCTTTCTCTGCCCCAGGAGTCTTGCATCTTCTTCTAGCATCATGACGCCTCAGCAAGCTAACTTCTTACACTGTAAGTAGGGTAAGATCTCAGACTGCTATGGTCTTGGCAATGTTCTTCCTTATAAAATACATTTTTGGGTATGAGAAAATAATCCTTGCACCTGAAGATGCCTAGGCAAGGCTCTGAAAGAGGCTGCAGGATTTGAAAAGAAACTGGAAAACTGGGCCACAAGAAGTAGGAATGTATTTCTTACATAATCTCATAGAAGCAAACCGTAAAATTCAATAAATAATAAAATTAGAAATGTGTATTTGGGAGAAGCAGAGATACTGAACTACAGAAAAAGAAAAGAAATAGCAGAAAGATAACTCAGAACATTCTAATGATAATAACAATGAAAGTAACAGTTAACTTACATATGGTAGTTTGCATTTTACAAAGCATTTCCACACATATTATTTTGAGTCTTACAACATTCTTGTGAGTAGGTTTTATTATTTTCTTAATTACACAGTAGAAAAAATTGAACTTTAGAAAGGTTATGTAACTTGCTAGCGGCCAAACCTAATACATTAAGTAAATAAACAGTAGAGAAGTACTTAAGAAAACTGAATAAAACCAAAACAAAAACTAGATTTGGCCATAAGCTCAGAATCTTTCAGCACCAAGTTTTTTCCTTTATATGCTGCCTCCCTTGTTCCCTATAAACATGTCTTTTTCTCCTATGTGAAAGAACAAAATCCCTGTTTTTATTCTATTAACTTTAGATGTGATCCTTCCTCTTTTTTTTTTTTTTTTTCACGGCTAAGATTCTATAGTGAGTAGCTTATGTATTCTCTCTGCCTCTCTTCCTTTCCACTCAGTTAATATCTTTACTTTCTCCCAATGACTGTATGTCGATAGACAATGTTTTACTAATGCCATTCACAGATCCATATTTTATGACTGTTGCTGAATTCTTCAATCTTGCCCTCAGTGTTTATACACATGTCCATGTGCACACATACATGCTCAGACACAAATACGTACATACACCAACACATACTTCCAATTCTTCCCTAATGTGTCACTTTCTTTCATGCCTCAGCACATGCTCTGCTATCTAACTGGAGTTTCTCTGCTTTTTTAAACCCCATTCAATACTTTCAATTAAAATTACAATTCCACTCCCCTTTCAATACCTATCCACATGAAGAAGAGTTAAAAGCTCTTGGAGAGTCTTGCATAGATTTTGGTTCAAGATAGTGACATAGGAGGCTCCTGAACTCACCTCCTCCCGTGGACACACCAAATCTACGGCTACATATGGAATAATTCGCTCTGAAAGAACTCCATAAACTAGGTGAACGTGAACGACCCCTACGCATAGGGCAAACAAGAAAAAACCCACATCAAAATAGGTAGGAGAGGCTGACGCACAAGCTTGCCATGAACCCTGCCCCTACTGTGGTGACACACAACCAGGAGGGAACTCACAACTCCCAGCTTCTCCCTGAGGAGCCAGGGGTTTGAACCCCACATATGGTGCCCCAACTTTGAATACTTCCACCTGAGAGATGGGCCCCCAAAACATCTAGCTTTGAAAGCCAGTGGGGCTTGTGTCTAAGAGACCCACAAGGCTATAGGGAGCTGAGAAACTGTTCTTCACAGGCTCAGGCGGACTCCCTGTGGCTAAGCCCCCAGGTCCAGTGCAGAGGAAGCAGGTTAAAATCTGTAATGCTCAAATTTCTAAATGAGAATATATTATGTATAGCTTATCAGATGTCTGTACATAGAGAGATATAGATACAGGTATACATTAATGTGATCAACACCACAGGGAGGACATCATGGAGCGATACAGAATTTTAAATGAGTAAAATGGTTTCTTCCAGGAGAAAGTATGCAACATTTTGTGTAGGAAAGATGTCCAGTCTTTCCATTAAAAAGGACTATTTGCTTATCTTAAAGGCTGTGGCCTGAGGAGCAAGTATCTAATTTAATACACATCTAGGGGCTGACTGCAATACTCTCCAGAGGCAGGCACCACCTTTTTGCTCTCTCTCTCCCTGCCTCACTCCAGGTTGCTTAATATACCAGAAAGGAGCTTGCACAGAGGTCTGGTGCCCCAGCTTTTGCAGCTGGGCCCAGGGGATGCATCCCTTGATTAATTGGCTCTGGTGGCCAGTGGGGTTTATGTTCTGGGGTCCCACAAGCCTGTAACAGAGAATCTGTTCTTAACTGTCTGATCCCCAGGGCACAGCGCAGAGGCTACAGACTGAAACACCCAGTGTCTCAGAGGAAGATGCCTATTTGCATATCATGTACCAACAGGTACCTGAAAGGGTGCTCTACATCACTCATCATCAAGAAAATGCCAGTCAAAATCACAATAGGGGACTTCCCTGGTGGCGCAGTCGTTAAGAATCCACCTGCCAATGCAGGGCACGTGGGTTCGAGCCCTGGTCCGGGAAGATCCCACATGCCGCCAAGCAACTAAGCCCGTGTGCCATAACTACTGAGTCTGCACTCTAAAGCCCACGAGCCACAGCTACTGAAGCCCACGAGCCTAGAGCCCACGCTCCGCAACAAGAGAAGCCTCCGCAATGAGACGCCGCACACCGCAACAAAGAGTAGCCCCCGCTCGCTGCAACTAGAGAAAGCCCGTGTGCAGCAACAAAGATCCAATGCAGCCAAAAATAAAATAAATTAATAAATAAATAAAAATTTTTAAAAATCACGATAACACTTCACACCTGTCAGAATGGCTATCCTCAAAAAGATAAAAGATAACAAGTATTGGCAAGGATATGTACAAGAACCTTGTACACTGCCGATGGAAACGTAAATTGGTGCAACCACTATGGAAAACAGTATGGAGGGTTTTCCAAAATTTAAAAATAGAACTATCATATTTTCCAGCAATTCCACTTCTGGGTATATACCTGAAAGAAATAAAATCAATATCCTGAAGAGATATCTGCACCTTCATTTTCATTGCGGCATTATTTACAGTAGCCAAGACATGGAAACAACCTAAGTGTCCGTAGACAAATAAATGGTAAAGATAATGGTAAAGACAGATAAATGGTATATAATTTACATATTTTATATATAATTTTCTTTACCACTTATTTGTATACATATATAATCTACCCATTAGAAAGAAGGACATCCTGCCATTTGTGACAACAACATGGGTAGACCTTGAGGGCATTATGTTAAGTGAAATAAGTCAGAAAACAGAAAGACAAATACTGTAAAATCTCACTTACATGGGGAATCTTACAAAATTTAACTTACAACGAACAAAATGGTGGTTTCCCAAGGCAAGGGGCAGGGGGTGAAATGAGTAAAGGTGTTCCAAAGGTACAAACCTCCAGTTATAAGTATAGCAGAACACAGTGACTATAGTTAACAATGCTGTATTGTATATTTGAAAGTTGCTAAGAGAGTGCATCTTAAAAGTTCTCATCTCAAGAAAAAAAATTTTACCTGTGTGGTGATGGATGTTAATTAAATTTATTGTGGTAATCATTTGCAATACATATCAAATCATTATGTTGTACACCTAAAACAACGTTTTCTGTCAATTGTACCTCAATTAAAAAGAATCTTGCATATATAATATCCGGAGTAAGTATTTCACTGCTTTCTCATCGTTTGCCATGATATTTGTCTCTCTGAATAGACTAAGCTCTTTGATTGAAAGAACTATGATATTCATTTCTGTATTATCTAGAACCAAGCATAATGCCTAAGAGTGAAAGGTACTCAATACTGTTGGGTGAATAATGACCAGCGAGTAAAATTAAGTCCGTCTAAGTCTGCATACTCATATTTGTGTGTGTGTGTGTGTGGATATGTGTGTGTGTGGCACTTCCTGCTATAATGTGGGTGGTGGCATCTAAGGAAACTTCTAGCAAATAACAACCTTTAATCTACAGCTGAATTAAGGATGAAGTACATAATTTAATCTGTATGAATCTTTGTGATAACTTTTGTTACAACTTGTCATACTAATATTAGTAATAAAAACAAGAGTAATTATTTATAGGTGGGGAGCACTATCCTCATTTTGTAAGATGAAGAAACAAGCTTAAAGGGATTGTGATGACTTGCTTAATGTTCCAAGGTAAATAGTAGGTTATATTTTATTTGTGTAATACTGTCCACATTAGTAGTTTTCACCAAATAATTCAGTCTCCCCCGATGCTGGACAGACAGAAGGAATGCATTTCTCTACTCCCTTGAAGTTAGATGTGGTCATGTGGATTGCTTTGGCCAAAGAAACGTAAGCTAAACATTATCAGGGAGAAGCCTTAAGAGCTAGCACCCAATGCACAAAGTCTATTTCTCTCTGTCACAGCATCTGCCAATTTTAAAGTTGATGGCTGCTCCATCAGACTGGGACTTGATCAAGGATAATGTGAAATTAAACCATTTGCTGATTCAGATTTGGAAATGTAATAGGAGCAAGAAATAAACTTCTGTTTTGTTAAGCCACTGAGATTTTGTGAATTTTTCAATCATAGTCTAATTTGGTCCACTTTGACCAAAATACATCACAGAAGTCCTAACTTCACTATTAAAGTTTGTTTGACCATAAATCTTAATTTAAGGTTTGGGGCAAAGTTTGAAACGTTGAAAAAGATGTTTAAAAATCATTGAAAATGATATATTTTTAGGATACTAAAATAACGGAAACTTAGACATTCATAGTTATTACTTTCTTTTACTACTGCAGATTTAGGTATTGAAAAACTTAAGGTATATGGACCCAGAGAAGCCACCAACAGGAAATTCAGTCTGAAGCAGTACAACAAATAGGAACTGGAGCCAGAGATGAGGCGAAAGAGATTATGCAGCCAACATACATTCCAGAAATAAAATCTGGGTCACAGCCAGGAACTGCTGAGCTAATCAGTGTGAAATCAGAAGAAACAGGGTCGGAAATGACAGACATGTATTATCTAAAATAGAGTCACAGATCCTGATTTCAGACAAGTGTCAGGACAAAGTCAAGACATTCCACATAAGTAGTATAACTGAGTAGTCATAAATCAAAGAACAAAAAGTCCTCATTTGATATTAAACCACCACAGTCACCACCATCATGAGCCTCATCAAAACAATAATTAATTGAGTCCTGAGCACTTTACAGGCCTCTTCACACTTAATCATCATTGCAATCCTAGGACAACAGTGAAGAAAACGAGGTGCACATCACAGCACCTGAACTCAAACCCAGTCTAATCTAACAACAAATTAGGTGTTCTCAGCCGCTATGTTAATTGACTCTGTGCCATTTATTCTTCTGTCTTGTACAAAGAGAGTAATTAAGTGGCTTGGCTTTCCAAAATAGAGTCAATGTACAATAACAAAGGGCCTAGAACAAATGTAAGCGCTAATCCCAGTGGGACAAATTAGAAAGAGGGCTAATATGTGATCTAAATTTGCTTAACAATAAATTGAATATGCACAGGGGAGGAGGTCTAGTCTCTCCCTCCAGTTTCCTTAACCCATCATGTATGGATCAAGCACAAAATACATCTCCAAGACACAGATCATCATGCTAGAGGGTGGGGTTTCTTGGGAGAGGAAAGCTACTTAAAATGGCCAAGCACTTTACCAAATTTTTTATTATAATTGCTTCCTGAGTTTATTCTCCTCTCTTTTCCCTCCTATGTTTTTCATAAGGAAGAGTGAAGGAGGGTCCAGAGACGGGAGAAAAGCAGCGTGGGTAGAATGATGAAAACTGCTCACGGAGGTTGACACAGGATCCCCGCCATGTAGCAGGATAAGGGAGCAGAAAGGTGTTCTGGGGCCAAAGCCATAGTTAGAAGCTTTGCTTCTTTGCTTTGTCCTGTGTACAAAAGCCCTTTGAGAGATGGCTGTGGCTGATGGAGATAAGAGGACCTGAATCCTGGGTTCCAGATTCCCCTATTTTAGAAATATGATTAACAATCTGTTTATTAACAAAGTGATCTCTGTAAGAAATATAAATGAATTACTACTGTTTTGATCTTTGTTATTGCCTATTGTGCCATAGCAATAGGCCAGGCAATCTGCCTGACGGAGATCATCTGCCACCTCTAAGGCTGATTGTGAGTATTCAATGAATTAATATTTATATATTATTTAGAATAGGGTACTAAAAATCGATTATTTATGATAATGATGATTACTGTGTCATTAAATCCTGCAACACTGTGAGGTGGAATTCTACTTTACCAGGTGAGGAAGCTGAGGCACAGGTAGTACATGTAACCTTCCCAAGGTCCAAGTCTAGTAAGTTGAAGTTGGGGCTGCGGTTCAACACTGTCAAATATTAGTTTGCCTACAAAGCCTGTGCTCTTTCCACTAAGCCACACCACATGCCTCGCTTCAATGGAAGAAACTGTACACTAGGTCCAAATATTAGGCATGCTGGTCCTTACTGAAAAGAACAAGTCATCAAATAATTCTGCAACTCTCTACAATGCCAGCTGCTATAAACAGTATGAAATTTATGAGAGTTTGGAAGTGTTCCCACCGTAATAACACAGTATTTTTCCAAAATAATGTACACGCTATATAACACGCTTTGTATATAGCAAATAAAAAGCTAATCCTAAGTGACAATACATGGGCAGATAATGAATCGCTTGGAAATACTGTGTAGATTTTACATAGAAAATATTGTTATCCATGAAAAGATTCCAGGAAGCAACGACAAACTAATAATGTGATAAGCTCAATTCTCTACACGGCAGGAGAGAGAGCTGTCCATCTTATCACACAGTTTGGATGACTTTTTATGAAGAGTGTAAAAGAAAAGTATACCCCTCTCCCACATATCAATGGAAATGCTCCCCACAGAGTGACTCAGCCTGAAACCCTAAACAGGAGCATGGGCTCAGCATGCTGTAGGCAGCCATAGCAGGCTTCACATTAGCTGCCTTCAGCATTTGTGGGGACAACACAGATCCGAGGCTGCCAACAGCACCAGAAGCTTCTACCTTGTGGGAAGAATGTGGTCTTACAGCAGAAAAAAAGACATTGGCTCTTAATGCTCTAAAATGCAGCACTTTTTAACTTGATCATCAACAATATATTCAAACAGCCAACATAACACACTCACTCCCTCTCTATTAAAATAATAATCGTAAACAGTTATATAACTTGCAACTCACCAGGCACTGTTCTCATTACTTGACATATATTAACTCATTCAATTTAATCCTTACAACATTCGACATATTTATTATTTTTCCCATTTTACAAGTATGAAAATTGGGACACAGAGAGGTTATATAACTTTTGAAAGTCAGACATCTAAAATATGGTAGGACCAGGATTTGAACACAGCTGTTTGATGTGCTAGCTGCCTAGCCAGGAATGCTGTGCCAACGTCACTCTATTTTTTCCCCCAATTAATTATGAGGAAAGCCTAGAAACTGAAACAACATGTATAGTTACAGGGTGTAATGGACTAAAATTTGTGTCTCCCCTAATGCATATGTTGAAACCTTACCTCACAATATAAGGGATCTTTGAGAGGTAAATAGAATTAGATGAGGTTCTTAGGGTAGAACCCTGATGAACTGAATTAGTGCCCTTATAAGAATCCCAGGAGAGCTTGCTGCTCTTCTTTTGCTCCTTCCACCATGTGAGAATACAAGAAGTTGGCAGTTTGCAGCCCAGAAGAGGACCTTTACCAGAATCCATGCTCGCACCCTAATCTCAAACTTCTAGCCTCCAGAACTATGAGAAATAATTTTCTGTTGTTTATAAGTCACCCAGTCTATGGTACTTCGTTATAGCAGCCTAAACAGAATACGACACGATATATTGTGGCAATCGTGGAGAGAACTCAAGATCAGATAACTTGAGAAAAAGATCTTTATGGTATTATCGAACTCCAACATTGAATGATTTGGTTTTGTGGGGTAGAGGTTTCATGAACTCATTCATCTCAACCAAGAATTCGACGACCCCACCCCATTCCCCAAAAGCGTATAGAACACTTATTTGAAATATATCACATATAATCTTAGCATGCTGCACATTTAAACTTAAATTAATAACTTTTTAAAAATTTAGTCATTTAATACATATAAACAATTTCTTATTGAAAGTTACAAAACAATTAAAATCTAATATATCACTTTTCTAATAGACTACAGAGGGATGTCACTTTGCCGACACTGCATTGCAACATGAAAAATCTGATCCTTAAATGCTGCTGATAAACTGATCACATGTACTGAATAGCATGGAAAATATACCACTTTTACAATCTGCAGGATCATAAGTTTGTTTCCTGTTATGTTTTGACAGTGGTAATTTATTACACAAAGATCCATCCTAATCATAATATTCTTTGCTATTTAATTATACAGGAAACTTCTTAGAGGATTCGGTCTAACACTCTTCATTGTTGTCTTGGTTATTTAACAAAGAGTAGCAAGTCTAATGATCATGGAATCAGCACTATTTATTTCCTTCATGGTTAATATGTCTTCTCATAAGATCCATTTTAATAATGTTCTTATACTCACTGTGTCACTACTCACTACCAATTTATTGAATACCCATTAATCTTTGTCTCAAGAGGTTAGAACTTTTACATTATGACAATTTTTATTACCACTTGTCTTAGGTATTTCTGCAAATCTATTACTAAATCAAGCATTTTAGTGATATAATTAAATGTACCTCCATATTCCTTAGCCAATAAAATAAAAGTAGCAGCCTGTAATATATTTAATACTTTAGTACTAAATTCTGTTTATCAGTTCAAATGCAATTTGAATATTGGAGCAAAAGTTATTGTAAATAATAATTTGGCTATCATGGCAATAATTTATCTATTTTATACTAGTGCCTCCACAGGCGTGTTTCCTGTAAGTACCCGAACACTGGAAAATATATTTTAATAATCCAGCTAAATTCAGCATAATCTAAACCAAACCCTTATGTTTATTTTACTTGGGAGATTATGTCACCAAATTCCCCTGTCTTCCAAGTCAAATTTTTAGAGCTAAATTTTAGAACTCTGTCTCTTTCTGCCTCTTTCTCTCTCTCTCAATTCTCGTATTTTGTTATTGCCCAAGTTCTCTTCCACTAGTTTTAATGATGTAATATTTGAATCTATGCTTTTCTGGTCATCATTCTCCATCTACGTTTTTTAGTCTATTCCAGTAGCCCACTGGCCTAATTTCAGTCTCTTTGTCACATATACTATTTTCGTATTTGTAAATTAAGCTTCTTGGAGCATAGCATTGTTCATGTCGCCCTACGCTTAACATTCTACAATTACTCTTCACTGCCTAACTCAAGTTGAGCATTGTATATTTAAATTCCATCTCATTTTTATAGCCTTACCTTCACTTACTCCCTTAATTTGTAGTGTGGCTAAATGTAGTTCATCTCACTTCCTCAAATATATGCTAAATTTTTCTTTTAATTTATATCATTTTTTCTGCATTTACCATGAATCTATTTTTTAAGATTCATTTCAAATTCTACTTCTTCCATGAAGCCTTCCCTTTTTCTATCTCTAGCTGCATACTATTGCCCTACAGATCCCTAAACTTTGCTTGTAGCACTTAGATATTTCACCTAGATATCGTTTATCTTAGAGTTGTTTATCCATTAGTTTCTAGCCTTCATTAAACTGTAAATTCCAAAAAGGGAGGGTCCATATCTGTTCATATTTGCATCTCCTACAGTGCCAAGCAGAATACTCTCCCCAAAGAAGATGTTCAGAAATATTTACTTAATTATTGGATATATCACAACAGTAAAGAGCATATAGAAATTACGAAACATAGGTAAATCATTTTTTAGCCAGTTTAGAAATCACTGAGTATAAACATGCAGACAAGAATTCAGCCATTCTGGGATAAATTGTCTTCATGTGATAAGTAGATGAATTGTGCTTTCAGTGGCTCAAAACAGTTTTTCAGTATAAGGACCACATTCTGATGTCAACAATTTCTGATCCTCCCCTCCATTTGATAGTTGCTGTATTTTTATCATTATTGATGGAGAAAACTTACAGGTTACATGGGTTTGCATCTTCCTTACAAATACCCACCAGCACTATGATAACCTCACCCAGAACACTTCAGCTCTCCAGTTAGGATAAGTCTGGAAAACCTATGAAATTGGCCTCTTCAGATGATATACATTGTTTACTAATGTTCCTGACTTATACTATGTACCCCGTAAATGTGAGTGTTATTATTCACTCACATATCTATTTCTTATTATTCCAATCCTCCATTTGAGTTTAATCCTTTTCTCTGCCTCTTCATAATATGATTCAATTCACTCCTGACACTTCTCTCCTACATGCCCCAATTCTCTGCATAAGCATCTCCAGCTGTTCCAGTTTTTGCCTCTTTCACTATTGCACGCTTTTGGTTCTTTTTTTGCTTTCCGCTTCTTGCATTTTATTCTTTAACACTCACCATTCTTATTACATTCCCTGCATATTATTTTTTCTCTACTCATCGTGCTCCCAGCCTTTTGCTCCCTCCTATTTATTAGTTGCTTCATTTTCTCTCTTCAATACCTTGACACAGTTGCTACCCATATTTATTGTTGAAACTCAATTTGTGACATGGATGTATTTTTGAAAATCCATGGTAAGAACAATAAATAAATACAATTTACTGTTTATGTGTAAAGAAGCTTACCATATTTAAAAATTGCATACTATAAAATGAATCACCATGGCCTATCTTTTGTATCAATACACACACTAAACAACATGGTGTAACATCCTACACCTTCTTTCTTTTACAACCTCTAATTTCAATGCCATGATGTATCTATGACTCCCTACTCCCAATCTTTTTGAAATGTTATGCAGGAAAAAAAAAAAATCTCACTTTTCCCCTTACTTCTGCTTATCCTTCTTCTTGGTTACAGACACCAGTCTCCATTCTCCCAAACTATCTTATCCTTTGCTTCACATCTATTACAGCGGGAGTGTTTCCAAGTTCACTTTTGCATCTAAAGTTCTAGTTCTTTTTCTTCGAGATCTAATGTTCGATTTAAGTTTACCTTTTCCTTTTTCTCATGCCAAACTGGTAGTCTCAAGTTCACTTACTTGAAAACACAAAAGACATACCTGTACTTATCCCAATGCTGAACGGGATTTATAATCTGTTTTGGTAAGTAAATAATAACGTTGTTCAGCGCAAATACCAAGTCAAATCATATTATCAATATGAATACTTACATTCAGCATATTTCTGAAGCTGGGAAAATTCTGAGGGGCTGAGATGGGCCCATTTTTCCTGGTTTGTCATGGTGGTGGTGAGGAGATCTCTTACATACCAGGTGAGAAGTTCTTTATTCAGATGTTTGGCAGAATTTATGCTTCAAAGTTTCCACATGGCATGTTTCATTATAAAATATCTCAAGCTTTCAAATATGCAATCTGTCAACATGAGACCACTGTGGATATGGGTTTGTAGTTTCAATAAGGTATTAAAGCACTGCAGAAAGAAAAAGAAAGATTGAAAGATTAGTATCATTAAACAAAGAATTGGCAAGTTATAGAATGTTAAAGATTTTTAATCCCTAAATAATATATTTCAGTTATTCTATTTTGCATAATAATCTTTAATTGCTCACTCTAATGGCATTTTATACACATTTCCTAACACCAAATCATAGAAGAAATATGATTAAAAATACAGTGTGAAGAAAATTTTATAAGGTCTAGTTTCATACAAGTAGACTTTTATTTTGTTCGGTTTTTTAAACTCCACATTCCAAGAGCAAAGAAGGGTGCCATTTTTATCAATCTAAACTTATCAATTTTTTAATATCTAAACAAATGTTATGTTCAGACCCAGATTATTAAATGAAGCTAAATAAGCTCTAAAGTTCCCTAAATATACAGTCTGCTAGTCTACCAGCTTTCCAACAATGGTTTGGAATGGTCATCAGTGGTAGCACATATATTTGCAATTATGCAAATCAATTTGGGCAGGTTATATAAATTGGGTTTTTTTTCCCTAACAATTAAAAAAATAATAATTTTAATTTTACCATCTGTAAAAATCTCAATAAAATTTACCAAATCAAAGCAATTCCAAATGTCTGACAGACTTTCATAATGATAGTAGATGGAACTACTGTGAATCATGCTTAAAAATAAACCCCTAGGTTGTCATGGACCTACATTCACTGCTACATCTATAAAGGCAAACAAAATGAAAAACCATCTGGTTTCAACTTTTTATCAGAGACAGTAATCAACTGATCAGTAATCAAGCAGACTGGCACTGTAATCATCATAGAAACTAAAATATTTAGAAACAATTACTTAGATAATTTATGAAATTAAATGACTAGAAGGATTATGTATATAGATGTCATTACCTAAAGGCACGGTACCTGTATTTGGCATTAGTGCCTAACCTTTTTTCGACATCTATTTACTGTTCTCTATCAATCCTACAACCTCACTGTCATATTCTGTCATCTTATCCTTAAGAAAAAAAAAACAAAAAAAACTCTTCTTGTTGGTCTCATCTCTTCAGGGTTCCTGCAATCAGTTTTACAAGGTGGTAGTTGACTTTTAAAATGGAAAAAAATGCAGATACTGATGCATTAACAGAGGCCAAATTGCTAGGTGTTTTTTCCTCCCAGGGGATGCTCTTACATCACAACCATGACTTTGTGGAAGCAACACAAACTAAAAGGAATAAGACCATGCGATGGATATTTCTTTGTGCTTTCCACCTAGTTTCTTCCTGCTGATTTCATCCTTCACATGGATTTCATCCTAATTCTTTGCTTCTCTCCAGTTACATGCCATTTTGGTGGGACTATAAAACAAGGTGTTCCGTTCTCTCCTATCCAAAGGGAGACAGATGATTCGGTCACATTTTGATCATTAGACTCCATCTCATGGGGCTTTAAATGTTGAGTGGAGTTATTCAAGCACAGTGTGAAAATAGCTCTGGTCTAAACGATTACAGCAATAATAGGATACCTGTCCCTGTCTGAGCCTGACTCTCCAGGTATCTTGTCACTTCTAGAAGTAAGTACCATTATTTTAATAAGGGATTAAGTGGGCCAGAATCAGTTTCTGTTCCCTGCTATCTAAAAATCTAAACTGATGATAATGGCGGTTTATTTATTCATTCAAAAAAAAAGTGTTTATTGATCTCCTATGTGCTAGAAAGCATTCTAGGCACTGGAAATACAACAAAGATCAAAACACGCAAAAGATGAAAATAAGGCTAATTCCATCAATGTGTCAGTTTTACTGAGAGCTTACAGTATGCATGGCAGTCTCCTAACAGCATTCGTGTGTTGGATCATTCAGTCTTCACCAAACAACCCTGTGAGGTGCTAACAGTCTCCCATTTTGACAAATGAAGAAACTGACACTGGGTGATTAAAATCTGATAGATATGACAGAGACTGCTAGAAACCCACCCAATATCCATTCTTTCTTTCTTCCTTGGTAACAGAACCCTAATTTTATTAAATGAAAATATATCCATCTAAACAACTATATTCCTCAGGTTCTTTGCATGAAGTGGCCAGTGAGATGTAAGTGGATGTTGGGTGAGATATATAGGAAGGTTCTATTTGAGGAAAGAGCTAGCAAGTGCTCTTTTAATCTTTTTTCTCTTCCTCCAACTTCTTACCTGGAATGTTGACATACTGGCTGTGAATTCAGCAGTTTCTGACACTAGTGAGATAACTTTTAGAATGGAAGCTATGTACTAAGAATGGGAGAGTCCCATAAAGTAGACCAGGGGTAGGCAAACAGCTGACTGCAGTAAACATTGGCCCACAATCTATTTTTGTAAATAAAGTTTTATTGGAATACAGACACACCTATTAGAGAAACCAGTAAGAAGCCAATTTTTGAAAGGATTTCAATGTCAAACAAAGAGGTTTGGGCACTAGTCTAAAGGTAGTAAGGAGCAATGAAAGAACACAAAAAAGGCCAGAAACCGGATTACTTTGGGAAAATGTCATTTTGGAAAAATATCAGTGTCTTCATTCAGATTCTTTCTCTTTCACTTGGATTGTGATAGCTTCTTAACCGGCCCCCTGAGCTCTCTCCTTTCCTTAACATGGCCTATCCCTTACCGCCCATGGGTAGTCATGAACTGAGATGATTCCAGAGGTCTGTCTGATAAATTACCAACAAGTTAATTAATAAATTAGAATAGAATTCATTACTTAATTAATTATAGTTTTCCACCCGGATACCTGTGCTGAAATTTATTAAAATTCCCCAGTTAATTTACTGTAAGAAAATCAAATTTAAAATGACTGGTTAACTGACATCCTTCAGATCTTTAGATGAATGCTATCTTCTCAGTAAAGTCTCACCTGGTGATTCAATTTAAAATTTAACATTCCTACACACCATCCCTCCATCACACTTTTATTTGTTTTGAATATAACATCTTATTATCAAATATTTAAGTTATTTATATTATTTAATATTTGTCTCCTCACACTAGAATTAGGGGTAACGTAAGTGGTTTTAAGCACTGATGGGATTCCACAAAGAGAACAAAACAACTAAAAATACGTATTGAGTTTGCCCTTGATATTCATCTGAACGTATGTGTTAGATTTTGTGCCACCATCCTCTCATGGGCTCTAAGATAGACATCCCATGAGAGGAGGGATTTTTATCTGTTTGTTCAGTGTTATTTCCCAGTGCTTGGAAGAGTGCTTGGTATATATAAATATTTATAGAATGAATTCACTTAAAGGCTTTTTTCATAATGAAAAACATGGGTAGGAGAGTTAGAAGGAGCCCCTGAGGTTGATAAAGAGAAAATGGCTCATAAGGAAGGAGTCAGGAACAGAAGTCACTATGGGTTTCACTTTCCTGAGAGGCCTCACCCCTTCCCTTCAACTGAATGGACATAAAAGAAGTTGTGCTTAGAGATACAAAGCTTTTACAGCTGAAAAAGAAAAAAGCTTTATTTCACAGAGTTTTTATGTTGGGTTGTGAAATATAACTGACTTTGTATAAATGAGAATCATTCCCAAGGAATGCCATAATTGAGACGTCAGTTAGGCAATTTATAATAACACTTACACATGAGCATCAGGACAATATTTAAATTATTTGTAAATATTTAACAAAAACACTACTTAGCTTTCCTTTATTTAGCGTGATCTTGTCGACATAGGTCTTTACTTTTTGTATCAAGAACAGCATTTCTGGATTGATCTAATGCATTTGCAGTCTAGCAAGAGGTATTTAGAGAGTAATGGCATCCCTGAACCACGCACAGTAAATTCTCTGGTTCTTAGATTTGGTTAATTCCAACACCCATATGCTTTGAATAAAACTTCTTCTCATCCTTCTCCTAATGGGTGCCTGGAAGCCTTTGGTTTCTCACAATTCTGGTAGTTCCAACTCTCATCATATGACATGCAGCCAGAAAAGAAAAAAATTAAGGGTGGGGTACAAATGGAGAAGGTTCTCCTAATCAAATCTTTTAAACTAGTTGAACTAACATATCATAAGTCTGTAAAGAGAAATGTTGCATGTGTAATATTAAATCAAGAGGCACAGCTATTTTCTATGCCTCAGAAGGAGATAGGAATGATGGCAACATTTCCTTATAGTCTCTGCCTCTTTATAAATGTATAGAAAGAAAATGACAGTATTCAGTTGAGATTCCCTATGATGCTTTCACAGACTTCCTGTTCCTCTGCAAGGGGTTTTCTTTAGGCATATAAAATGAAAGCCAAGAAGAATCCACTTTGCTGGCTGTTGGAATGCATTCTCATCTAGTGAATGGGTGTGCCACTTCAGTTAGTTGGTGGCAGGAAATAATTATATTGGAGGAGTTGGAGAAGGCTCTTTGGCCTACTGTACCTGGACTAAAACACAGTCTCCATAGTTAGTAAAGGAAATCAATTTCCTCATGAATAAGGTACAAGCAATGTCTAGATAAATGGATCTGACTGGTTGGATGCACTGTATGTTAGTCACATTAAGTGTAGATTTCTAAATATTTATTCAAAGTCAGCATGTGATGACTCCAATCATTGAATAAAGTTAATACACACTAAAGCACACTGAAGACTCTATGTATATGAATTTAAGGTATTATGATGACTGAAAATATCTACTGGGTCTCAAGGGTCATAAATCCCAAAATATAAGGTAACCCATGGAAAAATCACAGAAGTGAAAAAGGATGAGACCCAAAATATCAATCATAGAACCTCTGAAAGAAAAATAGGATGAAATTAAATGGAATATTACTGTTATCACTTGATTTATAATTATCTGTTCATTTATCCATGAAAAGAAGTCTAAATTGAGACCCAATGACATGCTAGGGACTCAGCCAAATGCTGGTGATGTAATTATAGGGTAAGACACTTCC
Organism: Balaenoptera physalus; assembly: GCF_965194825.1. Lineage (NCBI taxonomy): Eukaryota > Metazoa > Chordata > Mammalia > Artiodactyla > Balaenopteridae > Balaenoptera > Balaenoptera physalus. The sequence continues at coordinate 55,836,542 of NC_138887.1, read as the reverse complement.
TGGATCTTGTTTGGGGGAAAGATCCACATTAAACAAACCAACTACACAAATAAATAATTATAAACTGTGATAAGTTATATGAAATACAGGTAATGGAATTCTATGAGAGTACAAAAGACAGCCCTGATTTAGATTAAGAGATTCAAAGTACAATCCACAGAAAAGTTTTATTTAAATTAAATCATAAAAGTTGAGTAATAGTTATAAACTTGAGTGAGAGGAACATTCTGAGCAGAACCCGGAAGTGAGGAAACAAACAAACAGACAAAAAAATAGAAATACTACAAGACCTCCAGAGAAGGCATGTGTGACTGGAGCCTGGTGAGCAAGAGGGAAAGAGGCACATGATTAGACCACAGAAACAGGTAAAAGCCACATAATGGACATTCTTAGAGGCCATATTGAGGATTTATCTTAAGTAAATTATGAAGCCATTGACAATCCTGAGGAGGAGATAAACATGGTCCACATATATTTTAAGAAGTTTTTTTCTAATCAGTGGATTGGAAGGTGACAGGAATGGAAGTGGGAAGGCCAAATAGGAGGCTATTCCAGTAACTGGATGAGAGCCGGTAGTGGCTTTAACTAGGAAAGTCATAGTAAAGATGAAGGTAAAAAGCCAAACTCAAGATACATTTCTGTAGCCAGATCTGATAACGAATAGGATACGTTGTATGCAGGATGAGAGGATCAAGAATGACTCCTATACTTTTGGCTTGAGCACAGGGTACAAAAAAGGTGGAGTTTAAAGTTCCTAAATACTAGAACAGTATCAGGTGTGAGAAGAATAGAAAAATCAGTATATTTGTTTTGGGATGTGCTAAATTCATGAAAAGACATCTAAGTTTAAAGGATTAGTAGACAGTGACATAGGCCTAGGGCTAATAAAAGAGAGACAGAGGTATGATATTGTGAGTTGTCTGATACAGACGATGTTTAAAGATGTGGAAGAAATACATAAGTTTGCCTGATATGACAGCCATGAAGCTGTGCTACTAAGCTCTACTTCAAGAAAGAACTTGCATTCAGCTGCAAAGAGTACAGTTAACTGACAGCCTCGAGCTCTTTTTCCTTTAGAATACATTCAGCTTTTGAACCAAGGTCATACTCTTCACAGGTAGAGGTCAATAATTAAAGGTGATGGATGCATGAGGGTCATGCTACTTTTGTCCAATGGGGGAATCCTTTAATGATCTATATTTGCTCCAGAACACCCCAATGAACTGACTGAGACTCTGTCATGTCTGCATTATAATCTGAAGCTTTTCATAACCAACCCTGCATCTCCCACCTTCTTTCTTTTCCCAGATATTAGTTCTGCCTCGTTTGAAGGCTCTTTTTGCCTGATCCTGCTTTTCTTCCTTTTTATCTTTGACAGGAATAATTTCTGGATAAGCCTTTGTATCTGTAACTCCACCTAAGTCTTTCTTTCCTGGTGAAGGATCCCATGTGTCAGGATCCCAATAGGAAACAGACGGTACCCTTAAAATGAATAAGTAGGAGTTTAATAAAAGGATTATTTAGAAAGTATGGACAGAGGTTAAAAGAGCTAATAGAAGCTGGTGCAGTATCCTGATCTAGCAAAAGCTGGGAAATTATTGACCCTAAGCCTGAAAGGACTAGGGATGTTGCAGCTAAGAAACCCCACAGTATACAAGGTCATTTGATAGGAGCCATGGACTTAGGTAGCAGGATGTATCCCTCCTTGAATGACTTAGCTGGGCAGGAGATGGGAAAATAATTTCCCTCATCCTGTCATCTTCCAACTCTCCAATATCCTTCAGTGCCTCTCACTGACCAAACCCAATCATAAGCCAGAGGGCAAAGACAGCCATTGGTGCAGTCTATATAAAATTGCCCCATGAGTCACAGAGCAAAATGGGAAGAGGATAAAGAGGGAATCTGAAGGGACAAATATGAAATATTAAGCACATCTGCAGAAAGTGTGTGGTATGAGAAAGTGTGCCCAGGACAAAGCTCCAAGGAATTCCCATATTAGCAATTAGAAGTGGAAAAACACTGGAAAAAAGAAGAATATGGTGTCAAATAGACTAAAGAAGAGAAAGAAAAGAATCCTTTAAAGAGAAGATAGAAGGCACTTTTCAAAAGTTGCTGAGTGCTTAAATGAGAAGAGAACTGAAATATCCAAAAGCAACACGCTGGTCACTGGTGACCTTAGCAAAACAATTTCTCTGAGGCCGAGCAAGCCAAATTGGAATGGGTTGCATGGTAGAATTGAGTCTGGGAAGACTGTGAATATCATCAACTCCTTGATAAGTGTGATTGAGAGGGGGAGTGGAGAGCTAAAAGTAGCAATGGAGAGAAGAATATGGAACCAATAGATTTCATTTGTTTGTTTCTTTGCAGGAATCATTGGAAAAATTTGTAAATTGAAGAGAAGAATTTATAGTAGGAATGGTTCAAGCTTCAGGAGAGAGAAACTAACTGCTGTTTCAAAGACCTTAAAAAATAAAAAGGACTTTAAAAGTCCTTTAAAAGTCCTTAATAGAAAGAGAAGTTCTATAAAATATCTGAAGGCCAAAATTAATCTTACCAATGTGTACAGATGCAAGTGGTTTTATAGATTTGGTGCTTAGAAAATGGAAGATTTCTGGTTGATGACTTAGGTTTTCACAATTTTTATATCTCTATATATGTTATTAGCTGACAGATTAGTTAGGCAATGATGGGGGAAGAGGAAAGTAACGGTGGGAAGATATGAAAAAATTACATACAAATGTCATAAAGTGAGCTCATGAAAGGCATACAGTAAAAAGAGCAGGCAGAGTTAAAAGCTAATGTGATATTGCTATCTATTTATTTAAAACTATAACAGCCTGATTTTAAATGATTAGTTTATAGACTAAGGCAACTAAAGGACAATTAATCAATCACATTCTTAACCTACCACTTCTGAATCTGATAGATCTGTACCCTCATTCAAGTTCTGAGCTGTCTTTCCTAGGTAAAGCAATTCACTTAACCTACCTAATTCCTTTTTCATGAAAAGTGGATAATGCCACCCACCTCCCAGAGATATTAACATTTAATGAAATAACATGTGCACGATGCATAATAAATAAAAGATTCTCAGTAGAGGTTATTTTCTCCTTGCTTTTGTAACTAAGGATTTAAGATATATCTATAGTATTTAATTTGAACATATATATAGTATGCATATGGGGGAAATAGATTAGAAGTCTACAAACCTTTCAGAAGATTATGGGGTGGCTTAATATAAGATTCATAATTGTGTTATTTTTGAACTCTGCTGACACTTCTAAGGGAAAGCTTTCATAGTGCAAAACAGGGAAATATATCTATCAAGCTTTGTATTGTCTACATTTTGTAGTCCTGGTTTTTAATTTGGATTATTATTTTATTTTATTCTTCTTAAGAAAATTACTTTAAGTGAATTTTCTCTTTCTTTCCACACATGGTTTTAAGGAGGACACCTCTTAGAATAAAGAACAGAAGGTTAGGGGAAAATGGTGATTATGTACTAGGTAGAACTTCTCTCAGTATGAAATATTGAGTGTAAAGTGCCCTTCTAGAAACTTGCTATACTCTTCCAACAGGTGATGTCTGTTTCCTCCCCATGTACTTGTGAGTACCTTTATGACTACCTTTTAATCAATAGATTACAGTAGAAGTGATACTCTATGACTTTCTAGAAGAAAGCCCAAACTAGTCATGTGAAGAGACCACTTGGAGACACCATGCGTAGGTGCACAAGCCAACAGTCTAGTGAAGTCTCAGTCAACAGCCAGTATCATCCCTCAAGTATGTGAGTGAAGATGCCTTCAGATGATCCCGCCCCAAGCTATCAAGTAGCCCCCTTCTCCAAGCTGGTAGTCTCCCCAGATGAGGCACCAAGTAGAGTGGAACAGAAACAAGCCAACCCATTAAGCCCATTCTAAAAGCCTGACCCACTAAATCCATGAGCACAATAAATGGTTGTTTTAAAGCACAGAGTATTTTGTGGTTTGTTATGGGATAATGAAAAGAACAAGTAACTTCGAGCAATATTTGACACATATAAAAAGTACAAAAAATTGTTATTCTACTAGGATGATGATGATTACATTTTCATGTATGCTCAAATATGAAAAATGTATGTGAGTGTATGTGTGTTTAACTTTTAATTTACCATTCTTACATTATATGGTCAAGTTCATATTGCTATGTATTTTCCATCTCCCTCTGAAGAGAGGAATAGAGCCTTTGGGAGTTGAGTATAAATCACATAGGTTTTCTTCTAACTTTGGACTTTACAGCAATGGATTGCTGAAAGACTGAGAATGTTGGAGCAAAAAATAAAAACCTAGCAGAATATATTGGAAAAAGGCAAAGATCCTGAACCCAGAAAGAGAAAAGATCCATTTCGTATGCCATTTTTTTGGTGTTATATTTTGACAGGGAAGAAGGTCTGTTTGTATCTTCTATAAAGATTTTCCAAATACAAATTTAACCCCAAATAAAGAGGAGAAAATGAAAAAGGATAACCCTTTCCTTCCACCCCCAAGACGGGATACTGATTAAGGAAGAAGGTCATTAAATGGCTTTTTTCAATCTATTTGGCCTGGGACTTTTTCAACAGGAACAGATACTTCCTAAAATGTTGATTATTATAAGTTGATAAATTTATCTTTACTGTTTTCCATGCCTAACTTAAGAAAGCAGAAAATCACTAAAAATAATTCTCCAAATATTAATTGTTTTCCTGAAGAGCCTCTGATATAATACATTCAGATTTTGTATTGAATTAAATATGCATGTGTTTACAATCTTCTTCTATTAATTAAAAAAATAATAAATTCAGTCTCAGGTACTTCCTGGAAATTGATGATTGCTGGTAAGGAACTAATATCTTTTCATGCCTTTAATCCCTAGAAAATAATCAACTCTAAAGATGTTATTCAATTTCAAGTTACAGTATACAACTGCCTAAGGAAAATCATTATTGAAGTACACTAGGGGCCTTTTTACTAAATGAAATTTGAAGTCTGCTCTGAGAAACAAGTAATGCTTGCAGTAAATCCACAGTATAAAAACACAGAGCTGGACTCAATTTACAGACACAGAGATAGATGACAGCCATAGAAGAATATTAAACATCTTTTAAAATTAGCGATTTTTTTTTTTTACCATAAACTACAGAAACTTTTAGAAGTGAGCTTGAGAAACTTTTGGAATATAACCACTTTTCTCTAAAATTTATGTAAAAAATGGTGATTAGTTTAAATTTCACATGATATTCTATAAGCAAAATATACACTGTCTCCATCCCTCTGGTCATTGTATTATGAAACACCTATATGCCATCTTCCCTCATTCATTTGTGCTAGGCCTTCTTTATTCCATTATCAGCACTGCAATCAAGGTACCCTTTCTAAAAATCCATCAGCATTTGTGACTCCTACATCTGACATCCTTTAATGGTTCTTTATTACCTATAGGATAATGTCCAATTTTCATTGTTAAACATATATAATTCAACTATAAATTCTAAACTGGCTAAGAGAACACTATTTTAGTAAGGTAACTTTGAAGCTATATTTGCCCTAAAACTGTCAATTTGAACAATATTTAATTTCATTATATCCTATTCACATCTTGGGCAAAATGATAATACAAATAATCTCAGGAGGGTTAAATATGTTGTGGAAGGGCACCATGCTTATTATAGTGGATGACTGAAAGAATAAGAAGGATTTATTTTTTTTTTATTTTTATTTTTTTTTACAAGTTAAGCTTTTACTCTTATCCTGTAGAAAGTTTTTTTCAGAATTACAAAAGAACAAATCGACTAATGAAATTAGGCTATGGTCTATGTTACTTGTCCTAAAGGAAAAAAATGTGAAAATTTTTATAACCAAAGAAAAGTAAAAAAAATGATTCAAATTCTAAACTAGAATAATTCCTTGGTAGAAGCATGATGTAGTATAATGCATTCAAGAGAGCCTGTAGGACATCCTTCAAAAACCAGAAACAGTGACAAACTGAACCATATTACAAAGGTTTTAATGTGGGTTTCTAAAAAAAGAGACTGAAATTAAATTACTCTTTCTGAGAAGAATTCAAGGTGTGAAATGAGGTTGTAATATTTTAAATCAGGTCTATCTCAAAAAAGATGGAGAAACAGTAGCAGCTGTTTGGAGATCAGCAAAGAAATAGCACACCTCAGCCTCTCCTGGTTAGAACGGCCTAAATATAGCAGCACTTGTAAATCCAGGGAGAGCTTAAATCAGCCGTGAGATCTATTTCCAACTAATAGATTCCATCTTCAAAGTTCTTTCAGAAAGAAGATATATATTCTTTCCACTTAGGCACATAGTTTTGATCTTGAGATATTTATTACAATTATGTTTCTATGACATACTCGAAAAGGAGGAAGACCTGGAAAGTTGATTCTGTAAATCTGTATTTCCATTGACCAACAGACATAGCTGACTCTCAACAGAATTAAACACACACACACATACACTCACATACACAAACACACACGTACACATTTTGTCAGAGACTAACTGAGCATTTTGCTTTCCTGAGCTATGTAAGTCATTAAACTCTTTAAGTAAAGTCTCAGATATTTACCCAAAGTTTTTTTGAATATAATGTTTTTGGAAAGATCAGATTCTTTCCATATTTAATTCACTGTTCTCATTTTCATTTCTAAATATTAACAACCTATTTAATTTTGATTGGATATGACTTTTGACAAAATTTTCTTTCTTTTCTTTTGAAGAGCGTCTCATGTGTACTTTAAAAGATATTTATCCTGAGAACAGGGAATAAGTAATAAAAACATGAATTTTAATGTAAAACATGAAGAAGACAATATATAAAAATATCATTTTATAGAAATATGATGGTATTTAGTGTCAATGTGCTAATTTAGATGATGTAATGAATACTAGTAATTAAACTTTTCCTGAACCTATAGTACAACTGAATCTCTGAAGCACATATGTCTATCAGTTTTAATGATAGAAATAATACCGTAATCAAATATGAAATCTGATAGCATTCAAGATACTTTATACAAGGGAACTCATAAACAAACAAATTTCAATTAATAAACTCTGCCTTATTAGCTTCCAGAGGCTTAATTTCTAAGAACTGAAAAATCCCAGATTAAATTTTAAAAACTGTCTCGTCAGAATATAACACATAGATCCCAAGATGTCCTTTGAAACAATTTTCTCATTGAAATACAAATATAAAAGTTCACAGTTACAACTGATCTTTTTTCTAATTGGTAAGCATATATTTTTTTCAATCACACAAACTCACTCACATCTTTTAAAGTCCAGATGTTAACGCTGCCGTGTATTATTTCTAGCTTCCTTTATTCTTTTACTGTGTTTGTAACATCAGTGTGTGTGTGTGTGTTTATATATATACATATACATATCTGTGTGTGTATATGTATATATAATGAACACTGTATAAGTACCATTTTATATGTTTTGTTACTTTATATAATTTTTATCACATTATCTTTTTCTGTAACTTGCATTTTTTCACTAAATTCTTCCATAAATAAATACATATATGAATATGTAGCTCTGATTCATTCATTTTTACTGCTGTGGAGCAAAAGTATTCATTGTACATTGCATCAAAAAGAATAAAACACCTAGGAATAAATCTATCTAAGGAGGCAAAAGACCTGTACTCTGAAAACTATAAGATGCTGATGAAATTGAAGGAGACACAAACAGATGGAAAGATATACCATGTTCTTGGATTAAAGAATCAATACTGTTAAAAATGACCATACTAACCAAGGCAATCTATACATTCAACGCAAGTTCTATCAAATTACCAGTGGCATTTTTCATAGAACTAGAACAAAAACTTTTTAATTTGTATGGAAACACAAAAGACCCCAAATAGCCAAAGCAATCTTGAGAAAGAAGAAGAGAGCTGGAAGAATCAGGCTCGCTGACTTCAGCCTATGCTACAAAGCTACAGTCAGCAAAACAGTATGGTACTAGCACAAAAACAGACATATAGATCAACAGAACAGGATAGAAAACTCAGAAATAAACCCATGCGCGTATGATCAATTAATCTATGACAAAAGAAGCAAGAATACACATGAGGAGAAAAGACAGTCTCTTCAACAAGTGGTACTGGGAAAATTGGACAGCTACATGTAAAAGAATGAAATTAGAACATCCTCTAACAGCATATACAAAAATAAACTAAAAATGAAGTAAAGACCAAAATGTAAAACCGGATACTATAAAACTCCTAGAGGAAAATACAGACAGAACACTCTTTGATATAAATCGTAGCAGTATTTTTTTGGATCTGGATCCTAAAGCAATGGAAATGAAAACAAAATAATCAATTGGGACCTAATCAACATTACAAGCTTTTGCACAGCAAAGGAAATCATAAACTAAACAAAAAGACAACCTACAGATTGCAAACTATGCAACCACCAAGGGCTTAATTTCCAAGATATACAAACAGCTCATATAACTCAGTATCAAAAAAAAGAACAACCCAATCAAAAAAATGGGCCAAAGACCTAAACAGACTTTTCTCCGAAGAAGACATACAGATGTCCAACAGGCACATGAAAAGATGCTCAACGTTGCTAATTATTAGAGAAATGCAAATCAAAACTACAATGAGGTATCACCTCACTCTGGTGAGAATGGCCATCATCAAAAAGTCTACAAATAATAAATGCTGGAGAGGGTGTGGAGAAAAAGGAACCCTCCTACACTGTTGGTAGGAATGTAAAATGGTGCAGCCGCTAGGGAGAACAGTATGGAGGTTCCTTACAAAACTAAAAATAGAGTTACCATATGATCCTGCAATCCCAATTCTGAGCATATATCCAGAGAAAACTATAATTCAAAGAGATATATGCACCCCAATGTTTATAGCAGCACTATTTACAATACCAATACATGGGAGCAACCTGAGTGTCCATCAACAGATGAATAGATAAAGAGGATGTGGTATATATACACAATGGAATATTATTCAGCCATAAAAAAATGAATGAAATATGCCATTTTCAGCAACATGGATGGACCTACAGATTATCATACTAAGTGAAGTAAGTCAGACAAAGACATATATCATATGAGATCACTTATACATGGAATCTAAAAAAATGATACAAATGAACTTATTTACAAAATAGAAATAGACTCACATACATATAAAACAAACTTATGGTTACCAAAGGGGAAACGGGATAGGGAGGGATAAATTATAAGGCATTAAAATAGACACACTACTACATATAAAATAGATAACCAACAAGGACCTACTGTATAGCACAGTGGAAAAGAATCTAAAAAAGTATATATATATATATATATATATATATATATATATATATATATAGAATCACTTTGCTGTACACCTGAAACTAACACATTATAAATCAATTTCAATAAATTTTTTAAAAAGTATTCACTGTATGAATGTACCAAATTTATTCATCTAGTCTATTTATAGAATTTATATTTTATGCCTAATTTTTTGTTAAAAAAAATAATGCAATTGGACATTTTTGCACGTATTTTCCAGGCACATAACTATACATGTTATATAACTATATATATACATAACTATACATGCAGTTGCTGGACTGTAGAGTACACTTCATTATATGATGCCAAATTCGTCTTCACAATGAACTTACTTTAGTGAGCTTATTAAGTTTTTGCCCATGAGTGTGAGAGATACACTGGAGGGTGAACCCCAATGGGTCACACCCTTAGATTAACCCCTCCCCTTAAATCTTGGTGGGAACTGTGACTTACTTTTAGCCAATGGAATATGGCGATGGTCACTCCCTTGATTAGGTTTCATTACATGCCAAGAGGTTCTATAGATTGCAAAAGTCCCTAATCAGCTGTTCATCAAAAGGAAGATCATCCTGAGTGGACTCAAACTAGTCAGGTGAGCAAGCCCTTTGAAAGAGGGTCTAGAAGTCAGAGACTTGAAGCAGCAGAGTCTCTCTTTCTCTCTCTGTTCCTGGCTTTGAAGAAGCAAGCTTCCATGAATTCTACAGCCTCACAAAAAGAAATTCTGCCAACAACCTGAGGCAACACAAAAGTAGATCCTTCACTAGTCAAACCTCCAGGTGAGAACGTAGCCCTGACAACACCTTGATTTCAGCCTTGTGAGACCCTGAGCAGAGAATTTAGCTAAGTTATCAATCAGGATCAGGAATCTGGGCACAACTAAGAGATACTAAATGGATGTTATCTGAAGCTGCAAAATTTGTAGTAATCTGTTAAGGAGGTATATAAAAGTAATACAATGGTTATAAGATGGCCCATTATTTTTGTTTTAGTTTACATATTTCAGATTCTAGAACACTTAGCACCTTCTCATGTGTTCCTTGGCCAGTTAGATATCCTTTCCAATAAGCTACTTATTTACATCATTTTTCCATGTTTCTACTGGGTTATTTTCATTTTTCTTTTTCATATATAGGAGTGTTCATATATGAATTTATTGCTTTAAGTATATCTCAGTTTTTGATGGTAACTTTATCATCAGGATTTTAAATTTTAATAAGTGTACATATTTTTATTTTATAATTTATTATACATTTTTAGTACCACATGCAATTCTAAATATCTCAAGAGACAGAAGTCTAGAAAGTATAAATGTCCAAAGCGAATGAATCTTCTGTTGTATGGGTAATTTCTTACTTGACCTGTGACCTCTTAAAATTAATACTCAAAAGATACGAGCTCTCAGTTATAATTAAGGTTCATACTCTAGGGATCTATAATAGCATTTTTTCAACATAATGCAAATGAATATTCAAGATGTGGTAAGAATTGGGACTATGAAGTAAAACTGTTTTCTAATATTGGCCTACAACACTATAAAAAAAAATACCCAAGAACCATGCTTTAGGTTCTTTTGTTTCTAATGTATCTTTTGTTTCCAACTGCCTCCATAAGATGCTGCTCCAGAGATCGTTCACAGCAGATCCCTATGTTCAAAAATAGCTACAGTTAAAAGGACTTTGAAGACCAACAGTAATATAGTCAAAGAACTAGCATGATTACACTCTTCTCATGTTCATTTTAGGATATGAATGTATATCTCCTGAGGAAAGTAAAAATAGAAAGTATGTGTATACAGAGATAGGAATACAGGTAAAAGCAATGGAAGACATAAGTAAAAGTGGACAATCAACTACATTAGATTAAGATCCTGCCCTATGGAACACAAACAAAATTTGTTAAATGAGGTGGCAGCTTTGAAGGGAGTATAATTACTTGGCCTGCAAAATGTGTGTTATAATTAGGTGGCAGAGCACCATGAGGGATATTAAGTTGTCATGGTGTCAGATGGCAACAGATCAAGGAGTGAGAGAAAAGAGAAAGACCCACTAGAATAGCAGTAAGCCAAGAGATATGAATAGGAACCTCAGTTAACGACCAAGATACAGATAATGACCAAGGTAGATCATCAAGGGAGTTGATAAAAACTAGCCAGAGTAGATAAGGTGCAGATTTTCAAATCACGCAGTCATCAAGTGACAAGTGCATGTCACTGTCATGGGTTCTGGGGAAATTAAACATGATTAGGCAGTGTTCTTGGATCTCAGTGACCTCACAGTCTATTTGGAAAGACAAACGTAAACACACTCACCTTTATATGAGGCACCCTGGTGAATAACCGTGCTTTGGAAGCACAAAGGTGGGAGTGATTCTGACTGAGAAGATTAAGGAGAGCTACGAAAAGGAAGTGCAGAGTCCAAGTTTGACCTTGAATTACATGTTTACCAGGAGAGAGAGAACATGACAGAGGGCTTTCCAGGCAGCAGAAACATTGTGATCAGCAATCAAGAGATGATACAGGCAGAGAGGATGGTTGTGGGGTATGTCAGGAAGAGAAACCAGAATCTGGGCAAAAAAGAGATTGGTGCCTGGACAAGACATCTGAATACCAAGAAAAGAAGAAGGTAAAGTGGGGCAGTGTCAGAGCTGGGTCTCCTTGTTAGTCTTGGTAATAAGATCTGATTCCTCAGTCATATGTGAAAATACATCCTCGGATGGGGAGGGGGGCATGTCCTGGAACCAATCCCCAGTGGATACCCAGGGACAAGTGTATACTGTCATTACTTTATTAAATATATATTTGTTCAGAGTCAGAAACAGACTTATAAGTGAGCCAGAAAAAAGATAGGAAAGCTTGACTTCAAAGGATGAACCAAGAGAGCTGAAGTACAGAGACCACTGCTTTTTATCTTCAGACTATACAAGAGTGGAGAAGGAGGTAACGAGTGGGGTACGATGCTGGGAAAGACATCTTTGGTTTTGTTTGTTTTTTTCATTATTGTTTTAAGAGTTCACAAATTTCCTTCTCCAATCTCCTCCTATCAAACCACTAAAGATTACTGCTCCGTTAACTGTGGAATCTCTGTGTTGTTTAATAAATATCTTCGTTTCTCACCTCCTTTCCTGACTAAATGCAAACACCTGAAACAGATTAAATGCACATCTCGCAATAGCTGTGTTAGATCCAAGGATCCCATTTATGTTATAATGTCACTTACAATACACTCTAAGGGCACCCAAAGAGATGCAACATACAGACAAAGTTGTAACAAAGGCCTAGTAGCAGAAATTTAGGTGATTTCAATAAACAGCCACATGATCAGAAAATTGTACCAAGAAATAAGAAATAATTTGATGACATCTTATTGTTTTGATGACATCTTACTCATTTTCACCGTCACAAACAAAATGACAACAAGAAACAATTTCATTAACTATAGATATATGGAAAAAGCAGCTTTATATTTTCATGCTTAAATGATATATTCTAACAACAATGAGCCAGGTATTTCCTTCTTTGACTATAAAGGACAGCATAATAAATACTTTAAATATCATCTATCATTTCTGTCATTTTAGAAATTGTGAAATTTTCTAACTTAAAGCACTTAGTTAAAAATGTTTCACATTTTAGATCTCTAAGGGAGTAAATATTTTCTCACCAAACACAAATGTCATTCATTCTTGATAATTCATTGCCTCTTTTGCAACATAACTGCTTTTTGGACAAAATCTGAACTCTGATAACAATCATATACATCTATACTTATCTCCCATTACTTATTTCTTTTATATGTGTGTATAATGCCTAATAATTTGGTACTCAGGAAATTACCCCGTGAAGGGCAGACAAAAACTGAGGTAAGTCAGGAAGAAAAAGAAAATGATTTTTAAATGGTATTTTGGCATCATTTTCTAAAGACAAATATTCTATTCTTTTTATTACACTGTAAAATTGGATGATAGGTAAATCCTAAGGGATGAGTATTTCAGTGAAACAACATTAATCTAGAGAAGTGTTTAATTGGATGCTTTTACTGTTACTTATTTGTCAGTTTTATAGTTTCAAATGGCATAGTTAAATGTTATTTACATTTAGAGGATCACATAAAATTATCTCCTTCCTTGAGTTTTTCCCCTCAGGATATTAAATTGTTCATGGACAGTGTCAGGGAATCTTTGAACACCCTGTTAATATGTGCAATATTGTGTGACTATGTGTACAAACTTAGAAGAGAAAATTCATAGATTTTGTGACATTCTTTAAAGGTTCTAAGATTCTAAATATTGACATCACCTGGGAATTTTAAATGATGCCATATACTTCCTTCATAAACAGTGAATGATACATTACATCCCTATATTAACTGTATCCTGGTAAGAAAATGATTCTTAGCAGTGATGAAGGACATCATTGCAGGGGAAATTCAAACTCAGAATTCAAATTCAGGATGGTTTTCCCACAATTTCATTTTATTTCAAGGTAGCTGGCATATATATATAATTATAGGCCACTGAAATTCTTTGGCCACAATATCTAGTATATGACTCATATAAACGTACTGGGTTTTTCACTGTTTGTATTTTTTATATGTTATATTTCTCAGACTCTGAGGCAGCCAATAAAATGTACAAAAATATTTCTGCTCAGTTATACTTTCAAATAACTGTATTAAATAGATTTTATAAGAATATATGCTTAAATGTTTAACTTTCAGCATAATCCATATTTAAGAAATTTGTGATATGGTTTAAAAAATAAATACAGTAAATGATCAATAAATAGAAAAATATAAAAATAGCTAACCATCATGAAATGCTCTCTATAACCTAGGTACATGTTTAACCCTTTATATTTATTTAGTGGTTATAACAACTTTCTGGTGAGATAATATTATTTCCATATTTCATATAAGAAAACTGAGATGAAGAGTTTTAAGTTATTTGCCTCGAGTCACACAGTTAATGAGTGATGGAGCCAGAATTCAAAGGCATGGGGACCAATGGAGGAACCTCCTCTCAGCCAACTGTAACCACTAAATTTTATTGTTACCTTATTTATAGACTAAATATTTTTTTTAAGTATTTGTTTATTTATTTATTTATGGCTGTGTTGGGTCTTCGTTTCTGTGCGAGGGCTTTCTCTAGTTGTGGCAAGCGGGGGCCATTCTTCATCGCGGTGCGCAGGCCTCTCACTATCGCGGCCTCTCTTGTTGCGGAGCACAGGCTCCAGACGCACAGGCTCAGCAGTTGTGGCTCACAGGCCCAGCTGCTCCGCGGCACGTGGGATCTTCCCAGACCAGGGCTTGAACCCGTGTTCCCTGAATTGGCAGGCAGATTCTCAACCACTGCGCCACCAAGGAAGCCCTAGACTAAATATTTTATTTTATATTTAAAAGTATGGGATTCAATGGGGAAAAAAAGCAAAAGTAACAACTAATGGGCCCGCATCACTTCTCTTTACAAATTCGTCTTTTTTTTTTTTTTTTAACATATAGTGCAGTTGTATCTCCTCACTCACCTTTACAATTTTTGTATATTTGTGTTTTATTTCAACCACTTTAGTTCTATTGCCTTAAATGGATTACACAGGTCACAAAACTCATTAAATTTACTTTTGTTTTTTACTGTGCTTTCCCTCAGGGAAGATTATTTAAAATAATTTTCAATAGAACTCATTTTCTATTAGACACTGCAAGAGGTGATGATAAGAGCAATAGCACAGAGTCAGGAAATGCAAACCTGCTCATGGCACTGAGCCCTAAGGCAGTGCTTAAATTATTTTAATAAAATTATTCTTTATTTTTATTTGATGGTCCAGAAATGGTAAACCACTTTAAATTACACTTTTAGTTTTAGTGAAGTTGTGAAACTTTTAATATTTATTAGACATTTGTAATTTTTTGTACATATATGAATTGGCTCTTCTTTTTCACTTTGTCCATTTTCCCACAGGGATGCTGTTTTCTTAATATTTTATACTAGGTATTAACCATTTGTGTCTCATTTGTTGTAAGTATTTCTCTCATTTAAATTTCAAAAATACTGGATATAGTTTGCAATTATAGTAAAAGGAAAAGAACTAGATCATTCTGTGGCTGGGTTCTATGGTCTGGGAACATAAGGACCTAAGGGAGCCACCTGACAGACTTTGGGGGGGCTTTGTTGGCATTTGGGGAGACAGCTGAGCAATGGGTCCTGAACGGACAGCTCCTACCTGCCCCACTGCAGTGGTACAGCACCTCTTTGGGGAGTCTCCCCCTCGAACCCTCACCCTGAGTGGACCACCTTCCAGGCTGAAGGGGATGCTAAAGGATATAAAGTCAAGGTGAAGGATGAACCACAGAGAAGATGTGTAAGGTTATCTGCTAAACCTGCTCCTTCAAAGCCAGAGCCCAAGCCTCAAAAAATAAATAAATAAATAAAACAAAAACAAAACTAATATTATCTCTATTAAAGTTACATATTTTAGAATGAAATATAAAACTAAAATTTCACAACATACTATTTAATATGAGAAAATGGGAAAATCACTTCAAACCCAAGAGGATTGATATTTACTACATACTTATGGTTGTATAAAAACTTTAAGAGGGCTTCCCTGGTCGCGCAGTGGTTATGAATCCGCCTGCCAATGCAGGGGACACGGGTTCGAGCACTGGTCCAGGAAGATCCCACATGCCCGGAGCAACTAAGCCCATGCACCACAACTACTGAGCCTGCGATCTAGAGCCTGCAAGCCACAACTACTGAAGCTGTGTGCCTAGAGCCCGAGCTCCGCAACAAGAGAAGCCACCGCAATGAGAAGCCCGCGCACCACAACGAAGAGTAGCCCCTGCTTGCCGCAACTAGAGAAAGCCTGCGCGCAGCAACGAAGACCCAACGCAGGCAAAAATAAAATAAATAATAAAAATAAATACATTAAAAAAAAACAAACAGTAATCTTTAAAAAAAACAAACAAAAAAACTTTAAGAATATTATAATATGAATCAAAATATAATTTTAAAGTTTGAGATAGCATATGTTAAAATTAAAAAGATACTAAATTAAAAGTGGGACATTGACTTTGCAAAATTAAAGTTATTTAAGAATTTTTATCTTAGTTTAATTTGGCTACAGAAGTTATTTTATAATCATCTTTATTTTATATAATAGATATGTTTCTGTAGGTATTCCTACTTGTTCTTAAATCACTTAATGACAGAGCGTGTATATATATATAAATTCTTAAAATGCAAGGAGATAAATACAAATAGAGTTATGTATGCCTGGTCATTAGAGAAAAGGTTTCACAAAAAATGAGGTATTTGAGCAGAATCCTTAGAGAAGCACTAGGAACTAGCCAGGCTGAAGGAACGATATATATAAAGACAGAAAAACACGTGTATTATCTAAGGGTGTTATAAGCCAGTTAACAGGACTAAAGAGAGGCTATGCACAAAGCGGTGATAGATGATAATGGGGGGAAAAAAGAGTCAGAAACCAGGCAGAGGCCTTAAGATGTTATTCTTTGGGCAATCGGTAACTATTGTAAAAATATAAGTAGGAGAATTTCATGGTTTTATTCATATTCCAGACAGAACGGTGCTGGCAATGAAAATAGAAAGGTGAGCTAGAGGCAGAGCTGCTGGTGAGGTGGCTTTGCAGGGGTACAAGTAGAGCTATGTTAGGGATAGACACAAAAGTCATTGTGGTGGGGATGAAGAGGAAATGGCGAATTCTAGAGGTATTCTAGAGCTAGATCTGTAAAGAATTGATGACCTATAGATGAACTAAAAGATGATCACAAACAACCCAGGTGAATAGTAATTCCATTAATGGGACTCTGGAAAAGCAATGGATTTGTGTTATGGTTAATAAAATGACTTTAATGAAATTACGTTATATTTCTGAGACCTGTGAGTTCCCGTCTTTGCGTATTTCCAGTCCCTGTTTCTCCTACTAGAGTTCCTGGCTCCCTTGCTATCTGAGTTTAGCAAACCATGACATAATTCCCATTCAGAAACCACCTCACACAAGAAAGGCAGAAAAATGAGTTTCAATTAAGTTTAGAATACAGATGGCACCTAACTTTTTAGTTATATTTGAATTTATTGGGCTCTCCCTTAGATATAGTAAGTCCATTTCTGAAAAGTAAAATGAGGGGCTTCCCTGGTGGCACAGTGGTTAAGAATCCGCCTGCCAATGCAGGGGACATAGGTTCAAGCCCTGGTCCGGGAAGATCCCACATGCCGTGGAGCAACTAAGCCCGTGCCCCACAACTACTGAGCCTGCACTCTAGAGCCCACGTGCCACAGCTACTGAAGCCCGCACACCTAGAACCCATGCTCTGCAACAAGAGAAGTCACCGCAGTGAGAAGCCCGTGCACCACAACGAAGAGTAGCCCCTGCTCACCGCAACGAGAGAAAGCCCGCGCACAGCAACAAAGACCCAATGCAGCCAAAAATAAATAAATAAATAAATAAATTTTAAAATAAAATAAAATAAAAAGTAAAATGAGTAGTTGTCAAAGAAACTGACAGTCATCAAAATAAATCCAGTCACATGCAGAATGTTCCACAAATATTATTTTAAGTCTTCTGAAGAGCATCCTCAAAGAAAACGACTTTCATTCACTCATTCGTTAGTAGTAAATAATCTTCTTGATTGACAGAGATGGAGACTGTCATGTGTTAGTACTAACTTTTGAGCTACAACATTATACAAAGCTTGTGGCAAGTAAGCACAAATAGGACATCTAAATTATTTTGTAATAATTATGAATAATATAAGTAAGTATTAAGCCTTAAAATCATGTATGAAAGTAGCTCAAACGGAGTTCAATGATGATTTTGATAGGGCAATAGTTCTCAACCTGTGACAATTTTGCCCCTAGGAGATAACTGCCAATGTCTGGAGAGAGTTCAGATTAAGACTGTGGGGTGGGTGTGGGGACACTATTGGCATCTAGTGGGTAAAGGCCAGGGATGCTACTACACACCCAGCGTTGCACATGACAAGTCCCAAAGAATTATCTGGCCCCCGATTTTTATATATATATATATATATATATATATATATATATATATATATATGTTAGGAACTTTTCCTATCCTTCCTTTTTTAAAAAAAATTATTTATTATTTATTTATTTATATTTGGCCATCTTGGGTCTTCCTTGCTGCTCACGGGCTTCCTCTAGTTGCGGCGAGCAGGGGCTACTCCGTTGCAGTGTGTGGGCTTCTCATTGCGGTGGCTTGTCTCTGTTGAGGAGAAGGGGCTCTAGGCACATTGTCTTCAGTAGTTGTGGCACGTGCCCTCAGTAGTTGTGGCTTGCAGGCTCTAGAGCACAGGCTCAGTAGTTGTGGCGCATGGGCTTAGTTGCTCTGCGGCATGAGGGATCTTCCGGGACCAGGGCTTGAACCCATGTTCCCTGCATTGGCAGGCGGATTCTCAACCACTGAGCCACCAGGGAAATCCTGGCCCCAGATGTTACTAGTAGCAAGGTTGAGAAATACTGTTATTATAAAGCACTGCAATGTAAGCTGGTGCTTTTTACCTATTGATATGCATAATCCTAGATGAATTACTATTTTTATGATGCTGGTGACTATTTTATAGGCCACTTAATTATTTGAAGAGTGTGGTCCTGTTTCTTAATGCAGTCACATAAATTTATGAAATACTTTCAGAAAATACCCATTTGCTACTTAAACTGTTTTTCTGAAATGTCATGTATCTTGGGTTTCAAGCACTTTAAGAACTAATTTCCAGCAGCATAAAGAATATATTAAGGCCAATATTTTTTGGCTTACATTGAAAAAAAAATAATACATTCTTGAAATGTGTTTTATTTTATAAGATGGTACTTGCTAAATTACTCTTTAAATTTAAAAAGTGACTTTGTGCTTTCTGAAATTGGAACACTAATTTTTCAAAGTCATTTGCTTAACAGTGTTTGTGAAAAACAATAATAAAACTCTGAATATTTATAAATTATTAAAAGCAAATGTAATTAACTTAGATAAATATCTGAAATGAATAATATTTTCTCCTTTACTTTTAATAGAATGTGAAACTAACTTAGGCTTCTGTTTACTCCTTTGAGAATCATCCTTAT
Organism: Balaenoptera physalus; assembly: GCF_965194825.1. Classification (NCBI taxonomy): domain Eukaryota; kingdom Metazoa; phylum Chordata; class Mammalia; order Artiodactyla; family Balaenopteridae; genus Balaenoptera; species Balaenoptera physalus. The sequence continues at coordinate 55,817,097 of NC_138887.1, read as the reverse complement.
TAATAATACCAGCAGGAAAAAATAAATAAATAAATAAAACAAAATAATACCAGCAGAGATGAGGAAACACAGTTTCTTAGGATATACATGCAAGAAGCACTAGCACTGAGTCCTTGACTGATGTCTAATTCTGAGATATCTGCCAAAACAATCAAATCAGCTATCCAGTTACCGTTAACAGAATAATAAGTAAGGTATCATCAATAAAGGATACTGCAGCGTTTCTGAGGTGTTACCCCTTGGATTTATAGCTGATTTCAAATTGTACGCAATGTGATGTAGTAACAAATTATGAGATTTGGAATCAGACAGGCCTGGACTGAATTCTGTCTTTAACATCTCTGCATCTCCGTTTCATCATCAACATGTAATCTCCATGTCACTGGACTTTGTTCTGGCTCTAATCTGACCAAGAACCCTCCTGAGGTCAGTCTTTGACAATATGTGGACTATATGGAAGGTTTTGTGATAAAATACAGAAGAAACTACTGCACACATTTTCCTTTAACTTCCCCTTGGCCACTGCTCCTTCTGTAGCTCCCCATGCTTACTGGTCCCCTCTGCGATGGAGTCTCACTTTAGAGACCTTCTAGGCACAGCAGCTCTGGCTCTGCTCCCACTCTCATGCCTTCCTCCCGTCTTCTTTTAACTCTCCACTTTACCTTTATGAACCATTTCTCTTCCCTTCAACTTCTCTATTTTTCCATTTTCCAGTCTCCCTCTTTAGTAGTGGGAAAGAGGGTAAATCCTCCCTTATATGTGATATGAGAAAACAGTACCTACCGCAAGAGATTCTTGTGAAATTAAAGTGAAACCCTAAGAATCTACCATAGTCTCTGCTGCATATTCAGCACTCAGTCAATGTTAGTAAATTGTTAGCTCCTTGCTTCCTTGCACAAATGCAAATTCCAGATACCTTAAGCAAGATGAAGACATAAAACAATTCCATGAAGACACTGAAAAAAGAAATCCTCTGTGTCTTAGAGGTAAAGATAGAACATTTTTATCAAACTGCAAGGACAGTCCTTCTAGATATTATAATCTAAACATTGTCAGAATTCTTCATAACTTAGTGTTATAAATCCTTGCGATGGCAATCACTAAAATAACCAAACCCACAGAGATGAGAAATGGCATCTTGTCAAAGGGAATATTATATACAAAGAAAAAAAAATCATGTTCCTCATCAAAACGAGTAATGAAAAACTAAAAACAGCCCATGTAATTCTTGGAATATGTAATTAATAATTCAGTCTTGGTTTTTATTTCACATTAGGGCCCACCTTAGAGACTTTGAGACTTTATCATGTTTTCACAATTAAATACTTAGGGCTTAACTGGGTCCATAATTTCCTGTGCATTTTAAAATTTAAAGGTTTTCTTTTTTCTTTCTTTTTTTTTTTTTTACTAACTCATTTTATCACAGTTTTGTAATTGAGCATACATTCCTCCCAAAAGAAAACATTCTTTCCTCTTGTAGGAAAATGTTTAAGCTGCAATGCTATTTCATAGTGTTGTTATCAATGCCCATTCTTAAATGAATCAATCAATTCATATCAAGTACTTCACGCTGAAAAAATATGATCAATCATCTCAATAAAAGCTTTTCTGAAAGTTTATTCTCATTGAATTATATAGAAGTAGTTCATTAATAGCAAAGAATATATACATACATTTGCTGTACATGGGCATTCCTCTGTTCTATGCCTAATTTATCTTTGAAACAATTATATACACAAAATATATTCATATTTTTAAATTAATTTATGCTTTGCATTTATAATAATTTACTTGTATCTAGTCACTATCAATGGATCATGACACAGCAATAAACAAACAAGAGATAACCCACTAATGCTCATGCTATGTCAGATCTAGTTTATGATTTGGGAGACAATATTAAATAATGTTTTATAATCTGGCACTTATATTACGCACTCTTTGACTGTTCTTCCACCTCTCTATTTTCTAATTTCCTTTATCAACTTTTCTCCCTTTATGTAACACCTTGACCCAGAGTTGTATCTCGGGGGTCTTGGCTTTACATACTTTTTCCCTGAGTGACCTCACTCACGTCTATGGATCCACTGGCACCTATATAAAAAAGCCTTCTAAACTTATCTGAACCCCTAATTCTCACCTGACATCCAAGCCCACAGAGCCATATATTAAATTGAGATTTTCATCTAGGTATCCCACAGGTAACTTATACGAAGTGCTCTCTCCACTCCTCTGTTTAATCTCATCTTGCAGCTTCCTATAACCTGCACTGTAGGTACACAAGCAATTCTATGGACATTGAATAAATGAGTGAAATGAAATAAACACATGAAATAATGAGTTAATTCTTTAGAAAATACTTCAGCCTTCTATTGAGAATATTTTCCCTACCATCTTTGAAAAAAATCTTTTCCCATTTTCTCTAATTATGGAAATCCTGACATAGACTAATTTAAGTCTGACCTTCTTGAGAAAATTTGTCTCTAGATTCCAAGATTAACCTTATTCTGATTTACTATCCTTAAGGTCAGTCCCATACAGCTTATTATTTGTTTATAAAATGCTTGCTGTTCTCTGCTTTTGGTAATGTTAATATGCCTAAACGCTTGGTATGCTAATACTGTCTAGAATTTGGACTCAGAAGGACTAGGCTTCTTGTTTTTTATAAAACATGCTTAGTATAGTGCTGAAAAAAATTCTTGGAACACACAGATCATCCATCTATCAAATAACAAGCATTCAGTGAGCCTTTACTAAGTGCCCAGCACTGTTTAGATTTTGTGATAATATTAACATATTTATTTTAATTGCTATGTATGAGGAGATATAAAGATGGATGGCATGGTGCAGACAACAGCTGATCATTATCAAAATGAATTTTAATGTTTACCCATTTAGTTTCTGTACCTTTATCTTAAATGACCTTTAGAAGTTTGAAATGTTAACATTCACTAACGCTTTTTGCTAAAACTTCTATCATGGATATGGCACTTTGCCAAAAATAAGCTATCATCAAGACAGGACTGAGATTCTCAAGAACATTCACCTCCCTAAGTTCTTTGCGAAGCAAAGGGCAAATGGTGATTCATTAGATCTAAAAATAAATATGAGTTTGCAAAGGATGAAGAGTTGAGCATCATAAGTCATTTCTGCAGTTTAATATAAGAACTATCATTTATTAATCTGCTCATATTGTTCACTACACAAATATGCTACCTATAAAGTATACCTATTTTTTCCAATGAAATGCTGATTCTAAATAAGAAAATGGTAGAACCGGGGTAACAAATACATGATATACCTGCTACCACTAGACACTCAAACAGCCAAGATAATAAATAAATAATTAAAATATTTTACTCTTGAGCCAAGAGGCAGGCTCAGACATTTCCTCTGTACAAAGCACTGGAGGCAAATACTACCAGTTGATTAATGTTGGCATATGTAATGAAACCTATTGCTTACCTGCTCTAAAATCACAGAATTTACAGGAAGTAGCTAGACAAAGTGTCTGTCATATATTGTATTATACTCCAAATGCCCAGTACAGTTACTGATTTAGGGTAGGTACTAGATAAATGTTAGTTGAATTAATAATATAATTACCGGTGAATATTTCTATAGTAGTGACATCATCATCACTGTTTAAAGAACCCAAGTGGCTCCAAAAATTCTGAAAATGAACTTTGCGTGTTTTGCTGCCATTAGTTATTTTCAGAATTGTGCCCTCTATAGGTGCCTTTTCTCTAAGACTATTCCAGCCTCACTCTTAGCTCCCAGCAAAGAAACCTGCTTATTAAAATATTCACATGTTATAAATAATACATATTTCTCTGAGAAGCTTCTTCAACTTTGAAATAGCCAATATGAAAGGCATTAAGAATTCACCATTTTATTTGATAATCAACAGAATAGGAATACAACTATTTAGTGACAATCATAACACACTAAAATGCAATCCCTTGCCTCTAATGCCAAAATGTAAGTTCAAAAAAGTAATCAAAGAGTAGAATCAACTACAAGAATTGACTCACGTAATGGAAAATTCAAATCACCCTCAAAGAAAAGTACCCTGGCTCAGCAATAGAACTTTCTAAAATCTCTGTTAAACTTCTTAGGAATAAAATATTATCTTCAGGAAGTTCTTGTTTTGGAAATTACTTTTTGGCACATAAGGTCAACACAGCCAGCACCTCTTTCTATTACCCCTCTGCAGTCTTCCATTCAAATATGCACTCACTCAATTTAGCCATCTTTACTTGTCTGGTACAAAGGACAAATAAAAATTTTTACATTTTGTTCTTAATCATGAAAGTATCCTGCTTAGTAGTACCACAATTAACATCTTAAAATATTTAATGTATTAACACCCTATACTCTGATCACAATGACAAAGTAAATATATAAGGCAGGAAGATAATAAAGCTGCTATAAATTTAGAACGTTACTCAAGTACAGCAAATAGTAAAAGTTCAAATACATTACTTTTTTTTTAACAATATACCTATGATTTTGGTGGGAAATGTTTCAAATGGAAAGAACAAATACAAATATCACCAATCTAGTATCAACTGTCCCAATCCACTTTTTATATATATTCTTCATATATACACATATGCACATGCTTATATATACACACAAATGCATACACACGTTTATATATACATACATATGCATATGCACATGCTTTTCCATGACATATACGTGTACAACAACATAGTTAATTTTGAGCTCCACTATTTCTAGGCAAAGTTACCCTTACAGTCCAAAATTATAGATTATTACTGAAGATCTCTGAATTGAGTGAAAATTATTTAAAAGTCATTAGGTTTCTTTAAAGAAATATAATTGGTAGAATTCAGTAATGGCAGTATTTATGTATTCTATTAGTAAGTTAATTATAAATTATTACATAGGTGGTTAAAACACAGATATAGAATAATGATTTTTATTAAGTAGTCAAAATGTGAAAAAAACAATGCTGAGTTACTAAGAATGAATCAAAAATATACAGTGGTGATTTAAAAATATTTTTAGGAATAGTATTTTTTTCTTTGAATAAAATTCTACTAGTACAGTCAATGTATCAGAGGTTGAATTTCTCTAGTTAAAGATAGAGATGTATCCAGTTACCCTGCCATACACATGCACACACACACACACACGTTTGTCCTTGAGAAATCTGTTTTGAAAATGCTCAAAAAATAAGGATCTGAGTTCCTCTGCTCTATCTCTTTAGTTGCCTCATCCACTTCTCTTTAATCAGGATTTATTTTATCACAACTGAACTCATGGGTCATTTCAGTGGACATGCATTCACTATGACGCAATTTTTGTGGAGAAAAGTTAGTCGATACAGCTTAGCACTGGAAACAGGATATATTTTCCACGTTTCAAATTCAATCCATTAAGGTAAACACTATAAACATACTGTTTTCATTCATTTGTCTTACTATATTAGATGTGATTAATGTATGAGAATTCCAATTTTCTTATCTACAAAATCTCACCATGAGATTATAATGAGGAAAAATACTACACTACTTTAAAGTGCAGTAAATAATATACTATTAATATATAATACTAAATATTAACATATAATATATGATACTATGTACACATACATGATTTTTAAAAAGTAGGAGAGTATTGCTACAAAAGAGAGCAGTCATCTGAAATATGGCTTTTTTCAGTAAAATCTGAAAAAAAGTAACAATTGCAACAAAATTTACTGTACCCTGAGCTTGGAGGCATTATTCGTAATCAACCCCCCCACATAGATTTATTATTAGATACAATAAAAAACTTAGATCACACAGTCCCCTGCATGTAAATTTTCAAGTTGTTCCTCTAAAATAAGTATGAGGAAAAAATAGCTCTGCAATATCTTCCCTTCCCAAACTCTTTTTTCATCTTGCTAGATTAAGGAAAAATAATTAAACAATTAGATATTTTGCATAATTCCATAAGAATCTTTGCATGGTAAGGGATCTTTCTTCTGTTTGGGAAAATAACACTCATTATCTACAGAGGAGTTCAATGTGTCATTAAGAATTTCAGTGTGATGGGGTCAAAATGAATTCCCCTGAAATCCAGGACAGCATACAAAGAATAAGATAATTTAACAGCAGTTCAATTAATGTCGTATTACTAGAAGTGATTATAAAGAAATGAAGCTGTCTCTACAAGCCACAGACAAAATAAGTCCGTTCCTCTAAAACTATTTATCATCTAGGACCTTCTATTCTTTTTCAGACATCCCCATTGAATGCCAAATGCTATTTCTTTTATTTTGGAAGGGAAATTCTGCTTCCTGTATCTGTTTGTACCTTAAAATCTAGGAATACTTTATTCACTTTTTAGAAGTCATCATGCTTTTTTTTTTTTTTTATTAAACCAAAGATAACTCAACAGTACATATTTGAACTATACCAATTTGCACCCCTCTGTAAAATAAAAAAGCATTTGGTAACTACTGGTCGGTATAATGTCTTATGTTTTCACATTTACTTATTTGTAAAAATAAATAACGCAAAACCATCAAGACCACCATTCACCTTGTTGCTCAATAATTGTCAATAAAGGTCATTATGAAATTTATATGAATTAATATGCGCATACATGCTAACTGTTAGATTTTGCACACACATACTATATCCTTATCTCAAAATGACCTGTATTAGGATACAAAGAAGTGATCCTTCTTAATACACTATTAAGCATCATTCAAGTAAATAATAAGACCTTTATAACTCTCATGGCTACATTTTTGGCTTGAGTACTAAGAAGAGTCAAGCTAGAACTCAACCAACTTCCTAAACTGTTTTTCTTCTATTTCTTAGGTTTTCATGCTTATTTACATCAGTGCTACCAAATCAGTTTTATATTGTTGTTTTTTTAAATTATAAGTTGTAACAAATTCAACTCAATATAACTTACCTGCATTTCTGGACTTGTCTTCTGTGTACAACTGATATTCAAATTGAACTATATGATGCTCTGTAGTGTCATTTGATGACATGGGCATGTCTCCTTAACAGTCAGGCTACATACATATTCTGTACTTCAAGTCCACTATGCCTAGCACTACTATAGTACATTCGATGTAAATATCTGTAATCAATTGAATCAAATCATAAATAAAATTTTAATCTATATCTCAAACTACTTTTCTCATATGCTGTGTATTATTTAACGAAGATTAGTGACATCCACCAAATTCTGTTTTCGAAAATAAAAACTAGTCAATGTCTGCCGTTTCAAGATCGCCATGCTTTTTTTGTGCTTAGAACTGTGCTTAGTGCTGGAAAGATAATAAGAAGACATTAATATTTTTAGATTTGCATGTGAAAAAAATATAGTCAAAGGACTTACATGACCACAGTTAATTAAGAGGTTTTTTTTTCTTATGAAACAATGCTGGGGATGCTAGGGGAAGTTTCATAACTACTGAATATTGTCACTGCAGTCTCTGAGAATTCACATATATGATTTACCCTCTACAATATTATTGCTGAAATTTGGCCAAATTTTTTGGTCTCATTCCTACTTAAATATTCTTTTGAAAAATTCTGTTTTGGGCAATCACTCTGGCATTGCATTTCCATCACCCTTGTGCACAGCTTGTGCTGGTCTGCATGTGTCAGTGGCTTATAACTTATATATAACTTCTTTTGCTTTGGAATGTTTTCCAGAAAAAAATCAAGCGTATGATAGATGCTTAATGTTTATTTACTAAGGTAACTTCAAATTTAAAAAATTTCTCAGGGGATAATTAAATAACTCTCCACAGTGCAGAGTTCTACAAATAACAGCCCGTTGAAGCTTTTGAAAATATGCTGATTTGTTATGAGGAAAAATCGCATACAGGAGAATTAAATCAAAGCCCAGCTTTGAGGGACTGATTATCATTTTATGACTTTTTGTATCTCTAGTGCCTAGTTTATATAAGTATGTGTTCAAAAAAGAATTCATACTTGTGCCAATTTTTACAGAAGGGCAAAAATAGACTTTTCATTTTGTTTAACTTACAGTGACTTTGGAATTGTCCAATAAGAGGGGAAAAACGCCAATAATATTTTATCAGTGAAATATGCACATATACAAATACAGTCTGTCAACAAAAAATTCTTTATGTCTGACTGTTAAACATATAAATATATAAATCAAGCTAACCAGAAAAAATTCATGTCAATAATAATCCAGAAGTTAACACTTCCACCTTTTTCTTTATTTTATCTGCATTTATAAATAGTAGTGCAGAGTAAAACTTGTACCAATTGTTCTTTCTCTTTTCCAATTGCTCTAATGTTCCTGCATTGAAGCTTTAAATGATGTCAGCAACTAGGTTAGTTATATGAGTACACATTTTACTGCATAGTTTATAAGTTGGTGGAAAGGCCTTATAAACTATACTTTGGGTGTAAAAAACTCAGAGAAAGATATTATTTATATTATGTGATCTATTAAAATATCTTACAAACTAATTTTGCTTTCCTCTTATTGAATTCATTTTGTACCTTGCATATATTTTAGCTTAGGAGCTGTAGGTCATAAGATTCCTCCCAGGCCGTTCAACTTCATATCAAATGCCAACAACTATTTAAACATCACCATCACCAAAATAAAACCTATAGCTGTATAAATCATTCTATTTTAGGGCTCAAAAATCCATGCTTTCTTTGATAAGAATAAATGATATACTCACGGTCTCACATTACCAGACAGAATAATGTATCATACAGATTCCTGATATATTTGTTTTTATTAAGGAAGTATTGTGTATCAAGGCTCACAGCTCAAGGTAATGTAACTCTTTCCAAATAATGACAAATAAAAATGATCTATATTAATGTGTTTCAAAATATTCATGACCTGAGGTAAAGGATATTATCCTGTTTAGATACCTGATTTGTCTATGGTTAGCTAGCCAGGCCTATCTAATGAGACAATGTAACGTGATAAGCTTCCACTCTTTGCATTCAGTAAATGACTGTGGTCAGATATTTCACTTGAAAGAGAGACTGTTTCTATCACTTCAGATGGGAGTTCACCCCCTAAGTATAAAACACTTAACTCTTTTCCAAGTTATTTGGATAGCTTATACTTCATCTTGTCAGAACGTCTAAAATAATGCTTTCATTCTAGGTATTTATGTCTTTAGAAGGTTCTAATACAAATGGCCAAAACTTTTTTTTTTTTAATCTGAAATGACCTAGGGCTATAAAGTCCAAAGAATATGCCTATGATCTTGAATATTTATGTTAGTAAACAAACTTGTAAAACTCCTTTCTTTTATCCAACAAAAATGTTTACAATAACCACCTTATAGCTGCGACTAAAAATCAAGCAAGGGCATTCATTCTTCTCCAAGGTAAATTAACCCTATGTTGAAATAATCCTGCCACATGAGACTTTTGTATGACAAGTCAAAATTCTTTCTAAGTGAAACAATCCAGAAACTATCAATGTAAGTAATAAATGACAATTGTACGCCTGATCCTTGTTTTCTCTCATAATAGGATCCTACTTTTTAATAATTACATTTAATGAATATTTATCTAGTTCATCTTGCACAGCATGCTTAAAATCTTCGTATCAGCAATTCTGAGCTTCATAAGATGTCAATTTGGTTTCTACTAAAAAACTACATTCTTCAGAATCCTTATCAGAGTTCATGACTGGGGGACATAATCTCTATTGAAGGATCAAAGTGACAATTATAGGCAAGTGACATTTAAACTAAATCAGCCAAACAAATTTTGGGAAATGTGGTTCCAGCCAGAGTGTATGGTAGTAAATAGGAAGTCTTTAAGGTAAGAAAGAATTACACTTTTTCAAAATAAACTAAAAACTAGCTATTGTTCCTAAATGAAGTTAAGGAGTGCTAGAGTTGCTCAAGGTGAAGCTGGAGCAGAACTGAATCACAAAGGACTTACAGACTGGGGTAAGAAGTTTGCATTGCATTCTAATGCCATAAGAAGCCCCTTGAAAGATAAAATTATATGTATAATAATAAAATTATTGTTCTTTTAAATAAAACGCTAAAGTATCAAAATTAAAAAGGTCTTTAGGAGCTTCATATCAATCTCATAACCTTAATCTAACCACTGGTAAAGCTTTGTGTATACCTTTTCTTTGCTGATACAACCTCATCATAAATAGGGAATATTGCTTTTCTAGTAGTTGTTTTTTATTTTTTAAAGATATGATCTTTATGTAAGTCAAATCATTACACTGTACACCTCAAACTTATACAATGCAATATGTCAATTATATCTCAATAAAACTGGAAGAAAAAAAGATTTGATCATAGGCTACACATTCTACAATTTACCATTTTTACTTTAAAAGTAGAATAGACATACAGGTGATTCTGACTCATTCTTTATGATATCCACAGAATATTACACAGTATGGAAGTATAATTTACTCAGTAATATCTCTACTGATGCTTATTTGCTCTTATTTCCAGTTTTATACTATAATAGATAATGCTGCAATAAAAAATCCCTGCAATATTTTATATCCAAGTATCTTTGCTGAATAAAAACTAATGGAGCTGTTGGGCCAAAAATGATGAGAAATTTGAATTTTAATAAGTTATGGCAAAATGATTTCCAAATTCTCCACAGTATTTACAGAATTGCTGATAAATTGCTCATAAGAGAGCAATTTCATTACACCCTTGTCAATACTGGATGTATTTAAATGTTGTTAAATTTCTCCAATCTAATGGGTGAATTCTGGACTATATTACTGTTGTTGGTAGTTGTATGGTCATCATTTTTTTTCTGTGACAATTGAGATTGGGTATCTTTTCACAGGCTTAAGATATCAGAATCACTTTTATAAATTGATTGTTCTTATCCTGTTGAATCATTTTTATGGCTCTGTAACTTTTTTAAAGTTGTTTTTTGTACAGCATTGAATATTAGAGAATTTAACACTTTCCCCATTATATGAATAAAATGTATTTTCTCCCAACAAATCATTCATTTTTAAAATTTTAATTGATACTTTTTTTCATAAAGGTGAATTTCTATATAATAAAACTGTCAAAATAACATTTTGCAGTTTCCTAGAGAAAATATTAGGAGTTAAGAGTGTACACAGAACTATTAAATCATACACTTGTGTCTACATTTGGAAACAGGTAAAAGGATTACTAGGTGTCATTTCAGTATAGTGGCTGGGTGTTGTGTACCAGACACACTTTAACTGGAGATTTTCTGACTTTCTAGGGTTGTGTACCTTTGTTCAACTTCCTATTTATTATTGATCAGGATATGCTGCAACTACCTAAGAGTAAAGGTTAACTTGTAGAACTGACTGAAATGCTGATGACCCTTCTTTGAGAAAATTTTAAATGGTTTCTGTCCAAGAGAAATGCAAATGACTTCTATACCAAAACTCAACTGTTACTATTTATTTTCTTGTATGACTTTAACCACATTTGTATCATTTGTTAAATTCATTTCTTCATTCCTTTAAGTGACCAACTCTGTAAACCTCACATCGTCTAATTCTCTTTTGAATCAGTCCAGGCATTTTACAAGTTTGTTCATTAATTGATGACGAATAAAATCTTTGGAATGTGTTCATTTTGTATTTTTATGAAAGTCATATTTTTAACAGAAGTTTCCTAAGCAAGAAATTTTGGTGGTCTCAAATAGAGTGATGAAAATAAAGAGTAGTGGATTTTGCAGGTTAAAAAATATATATATATGAATATATTTGAGAGTATAAGGGAGAAAGAGGAATGAAGGGTGAGAGAGAGAGAGAGAAAGAATGAGAGTGAATAAGTGATGGAAGGCAGTCCACAAGAAGGGAAGAGTGTTTGACAGAGCATAGACTAAGACCTGAGATTCCACAGGAGGACCAAATCTTCCTCTCTCATACTAGCAGAAAGAAGGAGGGGTGGGGATGGAATCATGTTATAATTTGGTAGGCAGTGATTTCCTGTTTTAATGTTTGAATTTCTGTTGTATGTTTCTACATGAAACATGAGTCATGACAATCTGAGAGTTGGATGAAAAGTAACGGTTGAAATTTTAAGAAGAATGGAAAAGTTAAGCGTCATTTTTAAGCATATAAAAACAAGCTTTCCAGAAAAAAATTAATAGGATTATTAGAATGAAGTACTTAGTGTATACATATATATATATATATACTTTTGATGTCCTTATTTATTCAACTAATACTACGTTGTTGTACAAAAGACAAAAGGCTCAGGGTGGTCAAAATTACAAAGATATTGAAATTATTATCTAGAGGTGAAGAAAGACAAGTGTTGCAACCAGCAGACCAAGAGGTGACAAAATGAGGTGAGCCAGGTGGCCATGGAGAAGCCACGCCCTCCCTAAGGGACAACTGCTCCTCTTCAGTAGGTCACTGCTTCAAGAAGGGAGTACACACACCCAGAATATCCAAAACTGCTTTCTCAAAGGATGACAGACACGCAGATTTCCTGATTTATACATATCAGAAACTCAATGTTTTAGGAACTTCAGGTTTGAATCTCTGAGGTTAGAAGTCAGGCAAGTGCTTTTCCTTGAAGAGTGGGGATGACCAGGAGGGGACACCTGGGGGACTGCTGGGAACTTTCTGTTTCTTGATCTGGGTTGGTTACATGGGTGTGTGTAGCTTGTGAGTATTTCATGGAGCCATACACTTAAGATTTGTGCCTCTCCTCTCAGATAAAAAGGTAAAAAGAGGAAAGCTATACATATGTGTATGTGTGTATGTGTGTGTGTGTGCGTGTGTATATATATATATATATATATATATATATATATATATATACACAATTTGTTTGCAATGTATTAAATTTATCCTCTCCAATTACGAAGGCTTGATGAAGTTGGGAGCTATGCCTTTTTGCTCCCCTTTAATACCTATCACAGTGCTAATATTTGATTAGATGATTACTAATGAGTGCTTGTAAACAATACATAACTAGAATATACAATATGTAGATGTAAGAAATATTAATAAATTCAAAATTTCTAGTTTCTTTGAATAAATATTTAAGATGGAGGAATACACACACGCAGATAGAGATGTTAGAGACAGAGATGAGAGAGACAGAGATGGAAAGAGAGACAGAGGTACAGGTAGAGATAGAGATAATCTGCAGGGCTTTTCTAGGAGTCTGTACTCAAAGATTTGGGGTTTCATATTAACCACTGTGACCATTTGTACTTTTGAACAAACTGGAGAATCACTTTTTGGAAACCTCTTACTAGAAGAGGTGACCTGAACCTAGATGTTTAATTGGCATTTTGCTCACACCAGTAGACTGAGTAACTCTGCAAATAATACCTAACTCTGTGATATCTAATTAAGCCCCTAATCAATGCTTTAGCTGGATAAGGCAGATGTAAATTTACTGTCTTTTCACTTTTAGCCCTATTCTAAACCCAATTATACCCAACAAACCAATGAATCAGTAGAATAAGATACCAATAATAAATAGATGCTCTCATCACAATTCTGTCTTTTGTCACAATTAGAGCAAGCTTCCTATTCATGTCATTATAGAAAACAGAATAGAAATGTCCTTTTAGGACAAAGTTTCCTTCTAGGCCAATCTTTTTCTTAAAGGATCAGCAAGCAACTACTTAGGCTTTGAAGGCCGAAAGGTCTCTGTTGCAGCTACATAACTGCTGTTGGAGTACGAAAGACGCCACAAACAGTACATCAACAAATGACTTCAGCCATGTTCCAATACATTCTGTTTACAAAAACAGGCAGACCTCTGCTTTAGGAAAACCTAGGAGAGTATTTTTTAATATAATTATTTATTTCTCTTATATCATGGTATCTATTCTTGAAACAGAAAGAGGCATAACCATTTAACTAGCAAGTCTTCCTCAGCATTGCAGTACTGCAGGGAAAAAAATGTTCATCTTTGAATAATCATAGATTTCAGATTATTCTTTATGCCCAGGCAGCCCATAAATTATAAATAAAATGGACATAAAGCCATGTCAGGCTGACCTTCTCCTTTACCTTAGAAAGTTCTCACACAGGTTTTTAAAAGGTCTGTACTTTTCCTGGTCTGCTTCCCAAACGTGGAGGTAAATACATTCCCTGGCAGCCTGACTTTTTCTAAGGCAGCACTCAATGTATCACTCTCCTAGAGCACATTTTCCAAAACCTGACAGAAACATCCCTGAAACCTTCAGAGGGGAAAAATAAACCCTCATCTCAGGCTGTGCAAATTACCACCAAGTATAGCCATGAATAAAATAGGAATCAATCCTGATTCATGTTTTTGGAACATCCTAAAAAACGGCAGCTCCGGCTCCAAAGGCCAGTGCTCAGCAGAACTTAGACCACAGGAAATTAGGCAGGAAACAGAAAAGATGTTAAATATTCTTTTCTTATGACACTTTTTTCTTTTTTGAAAGAAGCCAATTATTGGAGATCTCTGAGTGGAACAGTATTAAGCTTGGTGCTTGGCTACTTCTCCTAAGACTGCTTCCTTCAAATTATGTATAACTGAGGGAAAAAACACCCCAAAATCTCCAGACTAATGACCTGGAACACAAAAGCAGGGCCACTGTTGCCAAAAGGGCTTAGTTAAATGTACTCAGTTCCTGAAAGCACAGGAAAGCACATTAGCAATGATTGGTTTAGAAGATTGGTGACTTGAAAGCTCCTATCCTTAAGGAAAAAGATCTGGGACAGGTAACTTTATGTTTCTTGATGGGGAGTAGAGCCAAAACCAGTCTGTGTGAGAAGAAAAAAAGAGAATATGTACAGGTGGCTGAAGGAATTGCCCACTTACGTTGTAGTCATTTGTTCACAAATATTGGAAGCACTATGGATACTCTACAAATAAATTTCCTATGTTCAAGGACCACTGTGTGGTTAATATAAGAAAGCAACATGCAGGACTACAGACAAGGAGCTGATGAGATATATGTTGAAGTACACAAAAATGTGGCGGAACAGAACCTGGGGCTGGGGAGGGGGAAGGGCTGAGTAAGAAAGGAATGTTTACTACAGAGAGAGATTAGAACTGGTCCTTGAAGAGATGAAAGAATTTAGACAGGAGGAAATTCTGTGGTGGGGGGGAAGTCTTCAAAAAGAAGAAGGAGAACACATTCTACGGGGAAGCATGCGAGGAGGCTAATGTGGCACCTAACAGAAACAAAAGGTGTGCTCTGAAGTGGTTACACGTGCCCCCGTACATACAGGGGGCATAGTGGGAGGCTCACAGAATCACCACAGAAACTGTATTAACTGATTGCCAGCTTTGTGCCAGGGGCTGTGCTAACAGAATTTCATGAATTTTGACTTTAAAACAACCATGTAAATGAGTTGCTTTTATTAACCCCATTTGTAAAATAGAAAATTGTAACTAAACAACTCAACCCAAATCACACAACTGGTAAGTGCTAAAGTCAGGATTTAAACCAGGCAGTTCCTAAGGACTGTCTTATACAGTGTGGCAGGTTAAGGAGTACTAACAGATTTTATTTTTTTTTAGCCTGAATGCCAGCCCAAGGTGAACCTACAGCTTATTTAGAAGGAAAAGGGGAGACACTGAATTATTTTGAGCAAGGACACGAGAAAATCAGAATCTTATACAGAAAAATTGATACTGAGGATTAAAAAAGAAGTATAAAGCAAAGAATGGATTGAACATGAAGAGACCACATAGCAGGTTAAGAGTACAGGTGAGTGAAATTTAAGAGTCCGAAATTGCCTGGTAGGGGGAAAAATGGAAAAGAAGGAAGAAATGTGAGATAGAAGACGGGAAAGATCAAGAGATGGAACTGAGTCAGCTGATATGGAAGCTGAGAGGGTACTAGGAAGAGGGGACACTTCAATATGACTGAGTCTGGGATCACGGGAAGGAGAAAGCTGGGAGAATGAAAATAAACTCAGTTTTAATAATATTCTTGAGTAGTCAGTGGGATAATAGACAGAAAATTCTAGATGAAAATGGCCCACAAATATAACAGTAAACCCATGGAACCCTGCTCCAATTTTCTCTCAACTGGTGCCAAGGCACTGCTTCTCTATGACAAATGCCAGAAGCTTAGAGGTCATCTCGGACTTCTCTACCTCGTTTCCTCATGTACTCATATCCAGATTGTCATAAGCACTATTCACTTCATAAATGCCACTCAGATTTATCTTTCTCTCCACTTACACTGTTACTGCTGTAATCTAGGCTAAAATAATCACTAACCTTTATTACCACAATGGCTTGCTAATGGGGTACTCAACGTCCATCTGGTCAACCTGCAATTCATCCTATACACACTACAGCTAGAGTAACCTCATCAAAACAGATAATGTTGTCCACGTATCTACACCTCCCTTAAATCATCAGTTATGTCCAGTGCTCTAAGGTTAAAGACAAAACAGCCTTGTACCATCTGTCTCCTCTTTAAACCCATACATACCCACTCCAAACTGCATGGACTTCTTTCAGCCCTCAAGTTTGCCATACAATACAGCCTTCTTATATGCTTCTTATAAGCTTTTCTACTTTTGCCTTATTATCTAGTTAATACCTTCAGACCTCACTTTATTATCGCTTCATAAAACCTTTCAAACCCTCTTGACTAGCTCAAATAATACTGTTATATTTGGACCACTCATTTCATGTGCAATTTCCAACTTATTTGTACTGGTGTTTAATTTGTTTTCTCTGTACTTTAACACCAACCACTCACATTTTAATCTGCTTCAGTCTGACTTTTGCTCCATCACTTCCCTGAAACTGCCCTTTGCAAGGTCAACCAAGATCTCTCTTTTCCAATCCTGTAGTCAATCTGCAGCCATCTCACTGGTCTTCTCAGTAGCACCCGACACATTTCAATAGCCTCTTCTTATTGAAACACTTTCTTATGTGGCATCCTGGGAAGTACATTCTCCTGGCTTTCTCCTGCTGCCCCTTCTCACTTACCTTTGCAGATTCCTCCACCTCTTCTCTACCCCATGAAATGCTGGTTTACCCCAAGCCTCAGCACTGGACTTTCTCTACCTACATTCAATCTCTACATGACCTCTGTTGGTTCCAGTTCTATACACGAAGTTCACTTTTTTTTTTTAATTGAGGTAACTCTGATTTATAACATTATATAAGTTTCATGTGTACAACACTATATTTCTATTTCTGTGTACCCTGTACCATGATCATGACCAACAATTTAGTTTGCACCCATCACGGTTGATCCCCTTTACCCATTTCTCCCTCCCTTCCAATCCTCCCCCTTTGGTAACCAGTACACTCTGTTCTCTCTAGCTCTGTTTTTGTTCAGTTAGGTTTGCTCATTTACTTTGTTGACAGTGACATTTTCGTCTCCAACAACTTCCCTTAATTTCAGCCTTGTTTATCCAACTGCCTACTTAATAGCACCTATTGGGTACATTAAAAACATTTCAACAAACTATTATATACAAAATAGATAAACAACAAGGTCCTACTGTATAGCACAGGGAACTATATTCAATATCCTGTGATACATCATAATGGAAAAGGTCATGAAAAAGAATATATATATATATATATACACACACACACACATATATATATACATAACTGAAACACTTTGCTGTACACCTGAAACTAACACAACATTGTGAATCAACTATACTTCAATTAAAAAAAACATTTCAAATGTAATATGTACACAGAAGAATGAGACATTTTAAAAATAAATATAAAATAGTACATTATTTAAATTAGCACCCATTCTCTATCACTTTCCACTTGCCCTGGCTTACCTTTCTTCATGACACTCATATATAAAATTATATTACATATTTAATTTTTACTTTCTGTCTCCTCCAAGAAAATGTAAGTTTTTGAATGGACTATTTTTACACTGCATTTCTGATGCCTAGAATAGAAACTAGCACCAAGTAGGTGCTCATTATTCTCAACACCTGGGTCCCCTACACTGTCCAAGCCAGTGTTGATATTTCCTGCACCATTAAATCAACTAGGACTCTAATGCCTCTTTTCCCCACACTTAACCAGTCCTCTTTCCAAATGGCATCTTAAATCTGAAAGAACTGACCATCTTCATTTTTATCTTTGTGTGAATAAAGAGCCATGCATCTGAAAGTTAGGAGATTAGGTCATTGCTTAGAATGCAGAACACTGCTATAAAGTTAAGCTTCAAAGTTGGCTGCATGTAGGTAGTGTTTGAGCCCTCTTATTTAAATACTGAAATTAGGAAGTATAAGTAAATAAGGGTTGGTAACTGTAATGTCTACTGGCTTGTCAGGATTTTTTTAAAGTTAATGATGTCTGTAACATTTAACAAGACTATATAGCTTGCACTCTAGGGGATATGATATGGATAAAGAGGAACACCATGGAACAGCAAGCGCCAGGAAGTGCTGATGTTATACAGGAAGTGTCAAGGAATCTATGTCTAGCCCAGTAAAGATCTTTTGTATCATTGACTCTTATCTGGTCAAAAGAAAAAAATCTGGTTCAGATTCTAGCATTGGCAAGAATTAGCACCACGACTCAGCTACATTTGGCTTTCACTTCGATTTACAATTACACTAGCAAATAATCCTTGCAGAGAATAAATACAGGATTAAGAATGCAGGTAAGTAGATGCTCCCTGAGGCTTTGTGTTATTCCGCACAAGGGCAGTCAAAGTTCAGAACTACCAGAATGCCGTGCAGAGGGCGGAATCCTCCCAGTTAACACAGTGCAGGACCTGGGATTTTGGTCTTTTATCACCATCTGGGTAGGGGGACCACGTCAGCACTAAAATGTCAGCCCTCTTCATTTTAGTGGCATTCTTGCTGCACCACAGATAGATACTTCTGTCTTCTTTCTGGTGCTTCATCAGGCCAACCAAACGTAAAGTTCAGCAGGCCTGGCTCCAGCCTACCACAAACCCGGCTTGGAAAATCGCCTCCAGCCGCAAAATAGATGGGAGAGGAAAGGAAGCTCATCTCACAAATTAAATCGGTACTCAGTTTAAGAAACAGAATTGCATATTAGCTAACAGACAATGAACATTCCTTGGGTAGTAACAGACCACCAACATTTTGCTCAGTGTATAAGAAAGAACAAGTCTTCAGAGGCATCAATGGATAGTTTGTAATTAATCCCTTGGCAATATAAAGTGGAGAGTGAAAGAAAAAGACTCTTAAAATAAGAAAATAAAATCCCACCCCCAACCGACAAAAACAAAAATGGTGGAATGAGCAAAATCTGGACAAGTAAGACAGAGGGAACCTTGACCTCTACCACCTTCAACTCAGTCCTAACAAGGAATTCATTTTTCAAAACCGAAAATTAGTTTTTCATTTTTTTTCCTGTTTGGCCTAGAATAAATATTACATAGAAATACATTAACCTCTTTCAGTGATGTATAAATCCAATAAAAAAGAGAAAAAAATCTAGCATATGCATTAATGATGTATCAGCTTACCAGAATTTACCTAATCCTAAAATCTAATAGTTTCCCAGTTTGAAAGGCTTCTCTTTGCACACAGTTTTCACTTCCTTGTGAAGTTACATTTTTTTCAAATCCCACAAATAAAATTAATGACGGCACATACCATATTGTGTTCTAAGCAAAATGACTAACTGTACTTTTTTTAGGTCACAGCTAACCTTATTTATTTATATTGCTTAGGCAAAAGTACACAGAAAAGCAATACTAGAAATTCAAAAATTTTTTCAGGGACAACCTCAGTCTATGATTTCTGAAGCTACACGTAAGTGAAAAATCCACACTTGCAAAGTAGACTAGTGTACTGCTATGAATAAATTCATTTAAAGTTAAAGTTGACATGAATAATGTTTCCCCCCCAAGATGCCTTCATGTATCTTCTTAGTTGATATCTGCTTCTATGGAAAGAATGGAAGGAGGACAGGGTTATGGGAAAGCAAGAATCTGAACAAGTGACCACTCACTCATAAATTGCACCTAGAAATCACAATGAAAGCTTTTTCTAAGAATTTTCCCACATTTCTTATAATAAGTATTTGATGTGGCTGAGAAAAATATTTTCGTTCTGTCACTGGCACATCATCATTTAAATGAGGCTCTGAGAAAGTGACCGAGCACTGGGGAAAACAGACTAGGTTATTTTCTATTCTCTCCACATCTGTGACCTCTTAGCGTTCTGTTTACTTCCTATAAGCCCTCAAAGTCTCCGTGCTTGTTCTTGTCAAATACTGAAAACAACCCTGATCCTTCTACTTCTTTATATGCAGTTTCACAACTGAATGCCAATAATCAATCCACAGAATGTGTCACAAATAAAACAAATGCCTAAATCTAACGTAAGCTGCTAAACTTGGAGAAAAAAAGCTCTAATTACTACACTTGGTGAAATTAAAAATAATCTCATTCTCTCAAAACAGAATCACGTGATTATTATCTCCAGAATGAGCAAACATATTTATTACTATTACGTATCAAGGGGAAAACATACGCTGAAGCACAGACAGTTGTTCAGAATTAGTAAGAACCATACTGAAAAAAGGCACAGAGAGGAGGTAAGAAAGAGTATATTTCAGACAAGAAAGAATAAAAACACTGACCTAGAGAGATGCTTTACAAGATAACTCATTGTCCCTAGTCAGAAAAGAGGCATTTTCAAAGTTCACTTATTTATTCAGTGGTTTTTTTAGGTACCTGTTTTGTACCAGCTACTGTTCTAAACACTGAGAAAATAAAGAACCCAAGACACAATGGAACACAAGCAAGGTGAGAAAGGAGCACTGACAGAAAGGGTATTTTAAGCAGCTTAATGTCAAAGGAACACTGGATTGGAAGAGGATAGAGTGGCAATAGACATTATTGAAGAAATAAAGAGGGGCCATGTCATGGGGCTTTGTCTAAAAGCAAGGGTACAGAGAAGGTGGGTGGCAATGGGAGAGAGGGTTGAAGTAATTGTGGATATTAATATTTTTTACATTAAAACCAAATTTAATTAAAATATTTAAATGCCAATACAAAAAAAAAAAAAAGTAAATGACACAAAGAGGAAAAGGTTACAGATACTCAAGCACTTCTTTTCTTAAGGAAATATAAAGCACATGTGTGGCAGGGCTTTATGAGAAGGCTGCTGTGGAGAATGGCAAGGGAAATTAAACATGGGCACTCAGAAGAATTACCAAGGTCAGACTAAGATGGGAGATCACAAATTTATTATGACGCTAGCTTTCATGGTTTTGTGATTTTCAATAGCATTCAATACCCCAAGTGAAAAAGCAAAGCCAGATTGCTCAATCGAGAAAGGGTAAGGAAAGAAAAGAATACAAAGGAATAAAGACTTGGGCAAAAGAGTTATTTAAGTTGTATACTAGGTCTTGCCTGGATAGTACAGCAAGGGTGAATGAGAAAAGAATCACTGGAAGAAAACAAGGTAGGTCAAGGTACTGGAGACTGGTGGGAGGTAGAGAGAATGAGGTGATGATTGTTTCATGATTCATTATTTCAAAGATGATAAGTTTCAGGTAATATCATTCCACATCAGGAATGGAGTCACTGTCCAGTGGTTAACAGGGAATAGAGTGAAATGTCAAAGAAGGTAAGGTCGTTAAGGAATTTCTGTAGGGTATTAACTGACTTGTCAACCTATATAGGTTCATCAATCATAATCAAGACAGGGGATATAAAGAAAAATTGTCATCCAGATTTCTAAATTTGAAAGAGTAATAAAGAAGATGACAGATGATACTAAAGAGGGTAGGTGATGATGATATATTGATAAAAGGCAAAGCAAATAAAACAATGTATCTTGGATAAACTGTTTTCTTATGACATATCCTGAATTGCTGAAGGGAGTCACACATTGAGGAAAATTTTTATCATTGTAAATTCATCACTCAAATAGCCCCCCAATATTATCCAGATTCTAGTAGATGTCTCTGGTCAATAAATCTTCCAACACTGTCCAAAAACTTCAGACTTTCTCCACTTTGTACAAATTCTACAAAGCAAATTTAAATTCCAGAAATATCCTCAATTTAGCACTACAAAACATGCACACGTATTCAGATTGCTCTTTTTCTCCTTCCTTTCCTCTTTCTTTATAGAGAGTGTTACTCCTGGTCAAAGTCAACTCAAACCCCTTATATCTTTAAACCAATTTAATTCCACATTCTGTAGTATCCATCAAACAAACATTCCCTTTTAGCTTCTATATTTTTAATTATCTCAACTTCTCATACATATTTAAACATGCTCAAAAAGCTCCCACTTTACGAGAGAAAAAGTTCCCTCAAAATTCTATTATTCTCCAGAACCAGCTCTATCTTTTTTCAAAAGCTTCATAGACAAATTTTTTGAATGGGTCACTCTCTCCATTTCCTGAGCTCCTACTCAATCCTTAAAACATTTTCATTGGGGTTTCACCCCAATCACATCATTAGCTAAGATCAGCAATGATCTCCCTGTGTTCAAATCCAAGGATTCTTTTTTTTTTCATTCCTCACCTTAATTAACCTCTCAGCAATATCTGGCAGTGATGATTACTTTGTCTTTCTTATGGGAGGTTTTTCTCTGGTCTTTGATATATCACAAATCTGTTATTGTTTTCCTCCTCTGTGACAATTCATTTTCCTCCTTTACAATCCCATCTACTCCAATACACTCTAAAATATTAGAATTCATCTAGATTCATTCCTAAAATTATCTTCTTTCTCATTCTACATTATTTTTCACAGATTCTTATCTATTCCAAAGGAATGGATCATCATCTGTATCACAAAATTTATACATCTCTTTCCCTGTTTGCTGCTCTCATCTCTTTATTCATGTAGCCAACTGTTCACTCAAGAGTTATGGGGGATGAATGAAAGGGAGTACTGGTTTCCACAAGAGGGCAAAAGAATAATGCTCTCTAACTATATCTTTGTAAATGTTTTTATTGTCCTTTTTTTTGATATTCCAAATTTCCCTCAAGATCCAACTCAAATTCTAAATTATCTGTGATTAATTTTTGCCTTATTTCCTCATCTCCTATAGCAATCTTACATGTAATCCTCTGCACCTACTTTTATTGCTGCACGTAGCCCATTGTGTTATAACTTCTATATCTATGTGTCTTCCTCCAATGCCCACTTTAGGAGTTACTTAATGTTAGGGCCAGATTCTATTTATAATTTTCTTCCCAGAACTTACTAATCTGAGGTATGCTAGATGCTTGAAATTTTTTAAATGATTAATTGAACGCCAACAACGAACAACAAATTGTGTTCTGGGGTTTTCAAAGATATATTAATAGATGCTCCCAGAAGGAGAGATTCTGTAATTAAATAAGGTCAGGGAAGTTTGTACTAAATCCCACTCCTAGGGAGTCTAACACACACTTGCATCTGAAGAACTATAAGAAGTCCTTAATATAGAAAACTATTTAACTTCATTGTTTAGATAAGGAAAGCTTTCTTCCCCTTTTCTTCTTTTAAAACACATATTAGTATTCCTCAAACATTTTCTCCTTATGTCTTGTGATAGTTTGGATTTTAACTTATTATTAGGATCAGCAAAACAGATGTTAAAGAACCAGAGGGTATGGCACATCCTCTTTACCCAGGTTGCTCCTCAATGGTAAGACACAGGTGCTAATTCCTTCAATATAGCTCTGACTCGTCTTTTATTTATTTATTTATTTATTTTAACATTTTATTTTATTATTTTTTTGGCTGAGTTGGGTCTTCATTGCTACTTGCGGGTTTTCTCTAGTTGTGGTGAGCTGGGGCTACCCTTCATTGCAGTGCGCGGGCTTCTCATTGCAGTGGCTTCCCTTGTTGCAGAGCACGGGCTTTAGGCACGAGGACTTCAGTAGTTGTAGCACGCGGGCTCAGTAGTTGTGGCTTGCGGGCTCTAGAGCGCAGGCTCAGTAGTTGTGGCGCACAGGCTTAGTTGCTCCGCGGAATGTGGGATCTCCCTGGACCAGGGCTCAAACCCATGTCACCTGCATTGGCAGGCAGATTCTTAACCACTGTGCCACCAGGGAAGCCCTATAGCTCTGACTCTTCTTAGTGGAGAAAAAATTTTGATCAATATAGTATTGCCATTCTATTGATACATACATCAAAACTAACAGATTCTTATTGTTTTCTTTTTTTACAAAGTTATTAATTTCAAGAATTTGACCATATAAAATAGAAAAATTGTTATAGCCACATTGAAACCATTATTTTATATATTTTTTGAAACTGCTCTTATAAAGATAATATAGTTACCTAAAAACCAAATGTGCCACCAGGCACTTATGCAGGTAGCTTGAACGATAGAAGCACTAATAGCTCCAAGACACAATCCCCACTTGAAGCTCAAAAATCTTACCACTTTACTCCCACAAAATATTGTCTAATACAGTTTGGATAGAGTACATTTAAAACCAAGGACCCAAAACAAAACAACAGTCCTCCTCTGAATGACTTTTATGCTATGCTTTCTTCAATGTGTGACAGGGAAGGAATCTCTACTTGCCAAACAGCAAGTTCTGACATATGGTGTGGCAGATAACATTATGTAACAGTAAAGAACCCATCCTGCTAATCAGAACTCTTATTAAGAACAACAGGATAGCAAAGTGAGTCATCAGCTTGTGTGCTCTCTCCCGATTCTAGTAATTTGGGACAAGTGTGGGGAAGTTACAAGTTGTTTATGTGCAGCCCAAAATGACAGGCAAGAGAAGTTACTAAGCAACATTAAGTACTTGTATTTTTCTAATCTTTTAAAGCTGCCACAAGCTGAATAGTCCTGTAACATAAAGGTAAAGGGAAAAGCAGTGTGGGAGTCATGTTTTTGACTGAATGAAAATGTTTTGCTCAATAATTCTGAAATTCTGATTCACCATGAGTTCATCTGTCTTGGTTTTAAGGATTACTTCCTGGGTATAATCCCCTTCTACTCACTGTCAACACCAGAAACCTGTTCTATAATGAATAAAAGCATGGTTGGGGGGAGTAGTTCCTACGAGTCTTGAACCCAGTCTGTCCTCCAGTAAATAGGACCTTTGTTCTCTATTTCAGCTTTTTGTTTCTTTCATAGCACTTACTACTACAACAACAACAGCAAATCATGTTCTTGTTTCCTTGTTTAGTGTGTTTGCTTCTGTGTTTTTCTCTTTCATTGATGTGAGTTCAGTATTGTAGGAACTTGCCTGTTATTTCACTCTTCCTTCCCTGAGCCTGGCACCATGCCTGACAATAACACTAGCCCATCCATGACGGAGGGATGAAACAGAATAGTGTCATGGTGTTAGTAGTTCCGTTTCTTAAGGTGATGGTTTTAATAACTATGCCTATTGAACCTTAAATTTCTCAGAAGTAGCTGAGGGTTGTTTGCAATCTCTAAAACACACACTAGGAGAGGCAGGCAAGTGAGAATTCTCCAGCTCTTATTTCTTTTCATTAAGGAATCAGCAAAGGGATTCCTTGGTCAAAAGCTCAGGAAGAACATTTCCTTACATCCTCTGTCTCAGCAAAACAAGTTGCTGAATAAACTACAAACTCATCTTTTGTGCTTGAAGTCTGTTTTCAGGGCAAGGATCTTGTAATGCTTTTCCACAGCACCTCTGTTTCTTCCTCCTTTCCAGTTCATATAATTTAAAAGGAGCTGACCTAGGTAGTAATAGGTTTCCTCACAGAAGAGGTCACATTTTCCCAGTCTGCTTGGGTACAAACAGCAGCGTAGTCAATATAGATGAAAACAGAAGATCATTTTGTACCTTAAATGAATGATAGCTGTGACCATATTTTAAGAAGAGGAAGAAAACTAAAACGATAAGAGGTTTTTCATTTAAGAGGAAGGGAATTAAAATTTCTCAAGGTTGATTGTGTGCCAGCCACTCTCCTGAGGGGTGTTTTCCTGTGTTATCTAATTATTCTTTGTTAACTGTTATCATTCTTTTGTAATTCAATAAAACCCTTTTGGGCAAAAGAGTAAGTAAAGAAGACACTATATAGAGGGTGTTTATTGTAACATTTAGTAGATTTTATGAGTCATATTTTTATCAATATAAAACTAAAATGAAAACTACTTATAGATTTAGATTTCATTTAGAACATTTTCTCTGCTATTGATACTTCCTTCTTTACCTGAGGCAATATCCCAAATTAACAGGAAACCATAAATAGCTAATGAGACTTCCCTGGTGGCACAGTGGTTAAGAATCCACCTGCCAATGCAGGGGACACAGGTTCAATCCCTGGTCCAGGAAGATCCCACATGCTGTGGAGCAACTAAGCCCATGTGTCTCAGCTACTGACCCTGCGCTCTAGAGCCCGCGAGCCACAACTACTGAGCCCACGTGCCGCAGCTACTGAAGCCCACGTGCCTAGAGCCGATGCTCCGTAACAAAGAAAAGCCACCTTAATGAGGAGCCCACGCACGGCAAGGAAGAGTAGCCCCCTCTCGCCGTAACTAGAGAAGGCCCACGAGCAGCAACAAAGACCCAATGCAGCCATAAATAAATAAATAAATAAATAAATAAAATTTTAAAATCAATAAATAGCTAATACTTTTGCTTATTTATTATGTCCCTTCTGCTCTCAGCCCCTTACATGATTAAATCATGTAATTCTACGAAATGGGTATCATTTTCATTTCTCCCTGCTTTTCAAAGAGAAATCTAAAGCATAGAATTTAAGTAAAACTTGCTCAAGGTCATACAACTAGTAAAGATTTGAGGCCAGGCAATCTGAACACAAAAAATAAGTTTAACCCCTATATCACAGTGTCTAAGAACGGAATGATGAAATTCAAATGAGCATCTTTGCATATTGAGAAATTATACACGGAGTCAATTTCTCCACACCTTCATCATGAATCATCAAAACATGATACAAGGGCTTCCCTGGTGGTGCAGTGGTTGAGAATCTGCCTGCCAATGCAGGACACACGGGTTCGAGCCCTGGTCTGGGAAGATCCCACATGCCACGGAGCAACTAGGCCCGTGAGCCACAATTGCTGATTCTGCATGTCTGGAGCCTGTGCTCCGCAACAAGAGAGGCCGCGATAGTGAGAGGCCCGTGCACCGCGATGAAGAGTGGCCCCCGCTTGCTGCAACTGGAGAAAGCCCTCGCACAGAAATGAAGACTCAACACAGCCAAAAATAAATAAATAAAATAAAGAATTATTAAAAAAAAAAAAAAAACATGATACAAGCTGAGATTCTTTAAATGTAATTGTACTTACATTACAAAAGAAGGCCTAGCTACCTCACTGGGGTAACCTCATCCTGAGATTAGTCTGTTGACGGAATTTCAAAGAGATTTTAAATAGCTACCACACTTTTTATCCCATCTGCCCTTTTCCTGGTTATAATTTCATATTTCATAACTAATTCACGTGGATTAGAAAGAGACTAAAATAGAATTATTTGACCTAAGATGACACCTTTAATAAAAATATTGTATTTTGGAAAACCTTACATGACGTCTATCCAGTTAGCATTGTTATAATACTTGAATACTTACTGAAAGAAATTTACAAAATCATTAATAAGTAAAACCCAAATTATCCCATAAACGGAAAAAGCTTCTTTTGGGGGAGGGGAAATGGGGATTGATTTTCCCACCATTTCTTCATTTTTCTCTAGTGGTAGTCAAGTTTCTAATGTCTGCTCACTGATATGACTCAATAGTTTTCAGCTATGACTGAATAAAACTCTCAGGACTTTTCCTCAAAAGAAGTAAGAGTTCAAGAAACAATTTATAAAAAGCACCGTTTCACAACTTTATTGTCCCACAGAGCAAAACATCTTTAATGAACAATTTATGCTAATATTTGTTTTTCCCCCTTAAAGATACATTAGTACCAGAAATTAGATATCATTAAAAATTTCAATATTATGATTTGGAAATAAGTATGCCATCTGTCATATTCTAAAACATTATCTCCTATATTCTAGATATGCAATACCAGAGAGGGTGATAAATGTCTTTTGAGTAATTTTATACTAATTATGAGTTCAATGTATTAAAATATACTATGTGGCTCAGACCTTGTAACTTGCATTTGAAAGATCATTCTCTAGTCTTTTTGCGGGGTAAAGCCTGTGAAAGTGGAACTCCTTATTTCTTCAGAGAATTGAATTAGAGCTTTGAATTGTTTATAAAAGAAGTGTTTATTGAACTCTAATAATGTATTAGACACTATGCTCAGCACTGAAGTCCCAGAGATAAAAAAAAGATTTTGTTTCCTTCCTCAGTGTAGATAAGATTATTTCAACCTTCTGTGGCATATTCAATTTTAAAGTCAAGCACACACTTCAGTGGAACCACAGAGAAGGACAGTTGGGCCAGTGGTAGAATACAAATAGAATTCAAGAAGGTCATGATGCTAGAGCAGAAGCTTAAGGGATATAGATGCATCATCAGGTAAAACCTAACAGACTGAGGGCAGAGGGATCTGGGTGTCCAGAAAGAAGTTATAGAGAGATAGGCGTAAGCAGAGACAAAAGAGGTGAACAAATAGCTTGTACCGTAGCTTATTTCCAAATCACATAACAAGCCAGTGATACTTATGAGTAGACTTGGAGCCTTTTGGTTAAAAGCATGGGCTCTAGGGCCAGACTGCCTAGTTCGTGTCCCAGCTCAATTCTAATTTCTAACTGTGGGTGGTAAGTCCTTTAACCCTCTTATGCCTCAGTTTTCTCTCTTATAAAATGGAAATAATGATGATAATAGGATTATCACATAAGAGTGTTTTCAAGATTATATGCCCAAGATGCTTATACAAGCAACTGGCATGTAGTAAGCACACAATAAATGTTACTATCATTATTTTTAAACTATGAGGGCAAGAGAACCAAAGCACCACATTCAAAAACCAACCCTTGAAACTAACTACTTCTAACCTCAACCTGCAGTGTCACAAATGACAAGAGAAAAGAGAAAGAATCAGGGCTGACAAAGTGAATGTATTTGCAAAGCCCCATCACCATATAGATCTATGACAATAATAGCTCAGTAGCATCAAGTTTCCTTATGGAGCATGTACATTTATACTTTGATTTTGAAGATGAGAGCTTTTGGGCTCCTTGATCTGTAGTGACTGGCATATTGCCAATATGAAATAACTGAGTCAAGGACACTGTGTTTCAAATTTACAATGCAATACAGACTCCCTGCTAAAAGGCAAATTCTTCATTTCCAACTGTTGACTCAGATAATACTTGAAAAAGAATTTCATCTGTTTAAATTTAGCATGCTGAGAAAGACCAATCTTAAAATATTGTTTGGCTTATGCCCATAACATTTTCATTTTATTCCTTGTTAGTATTTGTCTTCTGTGATAAGACGACAAATGACAGTATTCATGTTATTCTCCATAACACTTCGAATTTTACCTAAATGAACTATTTTGTTTTTATCCTCACCAGTTAAAGATGGCCTTTCATTTCCTGGCAAATTTTCAGAAAGTGATTATGCAAGAACCAGTAATATTTCCAAGCACTGTTTTACCTCTTCAGTCATCATCTGGCCTTTCTCCCTACTTTCCTTTGAATCATCATTTTTCCTCTTAAACACACACACACACACACACACACACACACACACAAAGGAGATTATCTGAAAACAAGCTAATCTAATTTTTATAATCAGACCTATGTAAGGAGATATTTTGAGTCTCTGCTTCATGTGTGTCTTTAAAAATCTCCACCCCACACAGAGCCCGAAGAGGTTGTTTCCTAGAGTCCCTTGGAACACAGAATCTGGACAAGTTCTCGTCCCAGCCTCCCGCCATACGATCTCTTTATTTTACTCCCACAATAACTCCATCATCTTTCGTCCCAGCAAAGATGCCCCAGCTTCACTGCCAAGGTTCATGAAGCCAGAGCAGAACACTGAAATTGGAATTGCAAAGTATGCCACATTTGGATCTAGAGTCAATTTAGGCTCCAATGTAGGTAGATCCAATGTTGGGTGTCAGTACAGCTGGGAGTTCTCTCCTGACTGATACAATTTTTCAAGCACTCTCAACCCACGCCATCCACAAAACAATAGGCTCATTCCACTTGATCCATGATAGAGTACCATCTTAATAAAACAATATGGCAAAGTCACTAAGAGTTAGAGCTAGTCACACTTGGGGGCTAATCCTAGCCCACCATTTATTAAATATGCTGTTTTAGGTAATTTGCTTGCTCCCTCTGTGGTTGAATTTCTTATAAATGGGAGAGCATGCCATCTCCCTCCTGTAGCTTTTATCCCATAAATGAGAAAACATATTTAAAGTGCTTAACCTTGGGAGGGGCAAGACAGGGGAAGATACAAACTATTACATTTAAATAAATAAAATACAAGGATGTAATATACAGCCCAGGGAGTATAACCAGTATTTTATAACTTTAAATGGAATGTAATCATAGGAATATTGAACCACTATGTTGTACACCTGAAACTAATATTGTAAATGAACTACATTTCAATTAAAAAACGAAGTGTTTAACCTAGGGCCTGGCATTTGTGCACTCACAGTAACTAGGAACTAGTCATGCATTGTGTGGTGAGAAAATCATACATGCAAATAATCCAAGGAGTTATCAAGGAGTTGCAGTGATAACCAGTCAATACCTAAGGGTGGGGACTTCCCTGGTGGCGCAGTGGTTAAGAATCTGCCTGCTGACGCAGGGGACACAGGTTCGAGCCCTGGTCTGGGAAGATCCCACAGGCCGCGGAGCAACTAAGCCTGTGAGCCACAACTACTGAGCCTGCGCTCTAGAGCCCGCGAGCCACAACTACTGAGCCCACGTAGCCCAACTACTGAAGCCCGCGCACCTAGAGCCCGTGCTCTGCAACGAAGAGTAGCCCCCGCTTGCTGCAACTAGAGAAAGCCCGTGCACAGCAATGAAGACCCAACACAGCCATAAATAAATAAATAAATAAATAAATAAATAAATAAAATACGTAAGGGTGAACAAGTGCATGGGATTCTTACTTGAGGTCATATTTTCGGTTGGTGTTTTACAAGAGAAAGAAAATGCCATAGTTAGGAGAGGGGCAATAGGAAGACGTTTCTTCAATATCTTATCTAGAGCTTCCTCCAGACAGATGCTTCTAAGCTAAAGGTATTAAGCTTAAGAGAATAATGCAAGAGTATCAAGCATACATAAGTACAGTTCTGTTCCAGTTCTGTTCCTGTAGTCAGGAAAATAAGCATCCAGGAAATGATATTCTTAAAATGTCATTTCAAGCTTATGTATCAACATCACAGTCATGATTAGTAGGCAGAATTAGACTGAGGGACCAGCTGATCTTTGTCTGGCTTGTCTGGCCACAAGTCTTCCTTCTTTCAAGTGTGCAAGGAAAAGCATGAGTCACAGGATAGTTGTCTAGTTCGGACACTGTTCCAGCAGAACTTACCAATGTTTTAAACTTTAAAATAATTACTTATTTCAAAAATGGTTTTGGAAATCTTCTCCTCAGATATAACATGAGGTTTGTTTACCAGCAGGACAACCAAGATATGAAGCAAAGGTATTCCCGAAACTCAACCTAAGTTTCTATCTTTAAAGAAATTCTGACAAACTCCTATTCAACCTAAATTCTTATCAATTCCAATCAGGCTCTCAGCCTGATTTTTCTTCTCTTTAGCTAAATTCTTAAGGTTCAGGTAATGATTTATTCTAGAGTAGCAGGGAACTGCTTGCAAACTCACTCCAAACATGTTCTTTTAGTCTTTGTATAGATGTTTCCTTTTCTTTTTCTCTCTTTTTTTTTTTTTTGGCTAAAAATTTTAACCACCATCATGCATGCACTACCATAACAAATATATCCCCTGGATTATATTTGACTTGGTGATTTACTAAGTCATACGTACAGGTTTTTGCACCAAGAAATTATGCATGTGTGGAATGGGTTACCTCTAAAAAGTTGGGTATTTCAATAACACAAATATATCTGGAGATCCCCAAGATGAGTAGGCAAAGTAATTCATATTATATTCAGAATATGTTTTTAATAAAATAATCAAGATTAGGTGGGTTAGAAAAAGATTAACACAACTGAAAACTGAAATAATTGGAGGAGATTGACCTTCAGTTTCCTCTTCTCTAATGATGGAGAATTTCACATTACTTTGCATTTCACAATAGTTGTTTCCTAAGTTTTGACACCCTTTTAACCTATAGAATTTATGGAAGTATATGAAAGTGTTCAGCTTAAAATCCTGCATTCTGTTTTAGATAACCTCTGTTTTTCCATTAATATTTCTTGGAGAAAACTATAGTAATATAGTATTCTCTTCAGTGATCCTGTGGCTAAGTCTAGTATTTTTGTGACATATTCTTTCTGCTTAAGAGATTCCCGTTTTTTTTCTCCGTTATAAAAATCTAGTCAGTGTAAAAGAGGACCTGGTTAGAATTACCCCAACATTTTTAGATTAATTATTTCTAGTTTCCTTTCTGAAAAAGACCTTTAGTATTCTGCCTGCATTCACATTCATTTGGTCATTTGCTTTACAATGGGCTGGCCTTTGCTGACCTGTTTTTACCTCCTTTTAAAAGTTGGTTATCTGCAATTTGAGCCACCAGGAGAAGTCATTTTTTAAAAAGTTTTTTAAGCCTCACTTTTTGCCAGTGAACACCATGCAGCTTGTTTCTAAGTATAAAGCCATCTAGGTAAGAAACCATCACTTAGAAATCACAAGGAAGGCACCGTTTAGCAAGTGGAGATTATTGCAGTAGTAGGAAACTGGGGGAATCCTGCACCCACTAAAGAGTACTTGAATGTTTATCATAACATCAGTGTCGCCTCGACTGTTGCCTAGCAATTATCTAAAGACCTACTTCACGTTTTATTTTAATTTAATGAAGTAACTCAAAGACTTTTGTTTTGTTTGATTGCTTCTTTACAGGTTAGGAATAAGTCTGGAATGAAACTTAATTAACTGGGCGTTTGAAGATCTAAGCCAGCCTGTTTACAAATTTTGTGTTGAAAATGCAAGCTGCTATCCGTTAGTAACTTTCAGAAGCCCACTCTTGTAATTAAATCTAGAATGCGTTTACCAGTTTTGTTGCCGAAAATCACCACGAACAGGGTGCTTCTTGCAGACCTAACCAACAAGCGGTATCTGTCTGCAAATAACTGAGAGTAACTCGACTATGCCATAACTAGGACAGGAGTCAAGGAGACCAACCGATTTAATACCTCATGGAGAAGTCAAAGCTCTGCTTTTCTAACTTTCCTCACCATTTCTTGTCAGCTTCCCTTCCCCCCGCACTACATACCCAGAAGCCACTCAAATTGCCAACCGTGTCGAGTTGAACTTACTGCAGTGTGATGCAGGCGAAGGCTGGGCACATCTCTGAAGCCAGAGCAACTGCTTTTCTGGAGAGGAACTGGGACTAGCCAGCTAGCAGGATCCTTTCCAATTCACACGCTCCGCTCAGTCAGGAGTCCCCCTTGCAGCTCGGCTTCCCCAGAGGCGTGGAGCTTCAAGAACTCTGCTCACAGCACCTCCTCCTCCCTACTTCCACCCCCTTCCAGAACACACAGCCCATTCTAACTAGTGTCTGAGAGATGGAAATCGATTTCCAGTCAACCACAAGGGCTGCCTGCAATCGCCCGGTTCCTGACAATTTGCAACTCAAAAACAGCGGAGGCTGAAAGATGTAGGTTTCCGGAGCCTGAAAGTCAGCTTTGGCAGTCCCCTTCCCCACCCTCACTCCTCCCACGTCCCCCCTCCTCTTTCTCGGCCACCTCCAGTCTCCCACTCAAGCTAGGTATTAAGAATGATTATTTTGTTATCCAAACCAACAAGCATCAGGAGGAATTTGTCAGAGATGAAATACCTGTTGTCCATGACTAATGCTCTTCTCTCCTGTCTTTGAGTCCTTGATTTATATAAAGATGCGCTGATATTGGAAATCTGTGCGGGTGCGTGTGTGTGTGTGTGTGTGTGTGTGTGTGTGTGTCGACGAGGCAATCCGCCGCGCAGCGGCTGCAAGCAACAGCCCTGCCTATCTCTGGCTGCCGCTTCTCCAGCTGCTATTGCTACTATTGCTGTTGGAACTCAGGGGAAATGAGACAGGGAGACAGTGCTTTACAGCTATTTAACTGCTGGACCAGTTATAAGACATGGGAGGAGACTGTGCAGGTGTGACTGGCTATTGTTGAAATATTGAGCTTGATTCACGGCAATTAGTACCATTCAGGATACAATTCCCCTCCAACAGGAAACCTGATACCTGTCTCCCCTCTCCCTTCTACTAACTATAGTCCTTGATGGGTCATTTTTCATCAAACACCTGCCTAACCCACTTCTAGCAACTGTAGAAGCTGCACACTCTATTTCTATATTAGAACTTGGTAACCTGGGAACAGGAGACTGGGGGATGGATGAGGATGAAGAAGGAAAGGATGGGGGAGAGTAAGTGAATATTAAAAGAGTTGTATGTATGTCTAACCAATTAGGGCACAGATAAAAATGAAAATTTTGAGCTCTGTGTGTAAAATAATGCATTGGGGTAACAAAAAGGTAAGCCAGTAAATAACCATGCCTGTTTTACAAAATGTGTGCAAAGCCAGCTAGTTATTCAGGAGCGTGTTTAACAGCTTAACTGCAGAGTATCTTGATATACACGTGCCTTGGTGGCTCTCAGCTCCCCTGTGTTACATCTAGAGTGATTTCCATGTGTTAATATCAACGTCAGCTACAAATTCTGGTGAAACCTACTGGTTACCACTGCCTATGAACACTCCCTTTCTTCTTATTGTTTGCTCATTCTCTGCCCCGTTATATCTCCAGATTATTCTCACATAAGGTGATATTCTGAACTTTAAAGAGGTTCTCCAAACCCCCACAGACAAGAATACTTCTTAATGACTAACGTCATTTGCTGTAACAACAGTTTGTCTTCATGTTCGTGTTTCTGTAATAGATCGGGAGACTACGAACAATCCCTCCTAAATAAACACACACACACACACACACACCACTTAATTGAATAGTACTATTAATCCACTTTCAGCATTCAATTTTCTGAGCTAAAAATAAACTTAATTCCTTTTGATTTTATTAGTAATGAACACCTTTAAGTATTTCTGCCTTGCTCTGAGCAATTTTTGTATTTGCCATACATTCTCCCAGTTGTTAGGAATTGTATAGTCAGGATTAAACTGAACAGATGTTAATGCAGAAAAAAGAAAGACCCTGGAAATATAACAAAGAACCCAGAAGACGGAAAGGAACCCAGAAGGATTAGATAATACATCTTTTCCTGATCTGTTTACCTTAGAAAATCACTGCCTTTAGCTAAACAAAGGCCAGTAAATGTGCAAAGCATTTCTCAATTATCCAATAAAATATCAATTGACCAAAACCAACCTATTTACAATTGTAACAGAAAAATGTCTTCTTTTAAAAATCATGCAATACAGTAAATTGAGAGTATCCAGAACTTTTTAAATGTCAAAATCCTAATGAAAAATGATGTCAAATAGCCACATATTTTTGCCTCAATTTTTGTCTATTAAATAAGTATTATACAACATACAATCGATATTAAAAATACGAAGAGTAACTTCACATTTTCATACTTATATATAACGGAATGTAAGAAAGTAGGCAAAAGTAGTATACACCATTTAGAGATACATTTGACACAGAGGCTAACTTTACCCATAGGTGATGTGATGTGAAGGTTATCCTGCCCTTCAAATTCCATAGTTTAGTATTTGGGGGTTTTTTTGGCTTTACTTGTACTCTTATTTTAAAATTCAAATATATTTAGGAAGAACAGTTACAATTTAAACATTCTTGAGAGAGAGAATGTATTAGTTATCTTTATTACAGACAAGCAGGAAACTAAACATCCAGGCTAGGTAGAGAAGGAAAAACCAGGAAGTACTGAAATAACTGGTCATGAGCATTTCACACCAATTTGGCTGGTTTTTAAAACACTGTCTACAACATTACTGAGATTTAAAGAAGAAACAGCTTTCTTAACAAAACTATCACACAGTCCCTGAGGTTTGGTAATGGAAGAAGAAAATCTTCAGCTGGGGATTAATGGCTGACCCTTAACCTCTGACTCCTGACATTCAGGATTTTCCATTTTGTAGGAAAACTTATAAATCACTGCTTTATAACCCCATTCCCATTTCTCTAAGGTGCCTAAATTTTCAGAAACTTCATAAGGATCATTGTATAATTAATCAATCTAAAAAAAATAGTGATAGAAAAATGAACTTACTCTATAAATTCCCATTAGTCAACAAAATCCACAATTTATGGGAACATAGAAAGAAATAATTTCTTAATTTTCAACTAAATCTCTTTGATCATAGAAACATGTATTCCCAAACTAAATTCCATAATTTAATAATACTCAAACACTGAAGAAAAGCCAACGGTCGGTAAACCTACAATGGCAGAAGCCCTGTTTGTTTAGTTCACTCATGTATCTCTGGAATCCATCAAAGTGCTTAGAATATGATGTGTGCATAGCAAATAGTTTTTTAATAAATGAGAGAATGAGTAAATGAATTAACCTATGAATGCAGGGCATTGGGAAGATAAGTGAACTGGGAATAAAGATGTTTAAATTCTCCCAGCCTCTACTCTGCTGGTAAGTAACTGTGGCACTTTAGGCAAGTGACTCACTTCTTGTGGTCTCAAAGCATCCTTTCAGGCGTATCACTCACAGACTCCACAACACTGTGTAATAAATGTCTTCCCCCAGTATTCCTCCAAAATGTTTTTTCTACTATACAAATTCAATCAACAAAATTCTCTAGAATCTCACTTCCTGAGCATTTTACAAATGGTAACATTAGGACCCATATAGTCTCTAAGAAACACATGGTTTTCCCCCACTTTTGACTCTCAAATCTGCAACTAGTCTATTGAGTACCGGACCAGATACTCAAAGAAAATAGAATGTTACACATTTAAGTGTGTGTGTGTGTGTGTGTGTGTGTGAGTTTCTAAAATAATAGTCCTGAATCAGCGATTACAAGCAAGGCCTTTGTTGACCTTTTACAAATGGAAATAAGCTAACAAACAAACAAAAAATTATGAGAAACAGAGCTTAAATAATGAAATTTCATAGATTACTTACAGTAAATATAAATGCATATTCAATCACAGACTTTCATGTAAACTGGTGTTTAAAAACACCTTATGTTAATTTTATTCAACAAACATTTACTGAGCATCAATTTAGTGCAAAGCATTGGAAAGGGAAACACAGTCCAGTCACAGCAACTGCTTTTAAAGGACATATGGCCCTATAAAGAAATGTATTCCTACTTTGTAATTAAAATTTTTTGATTTAAGTATATTATGTTTCAGAAAAATAAAATAGCTCAAATTTATATCAAACATGATTTAAACCCTAGCCAAAGTTGACTTAAATGATGAAAGGAGAGCTACTTCCTAAATTGAGCAGACTGTCACATGGGAAATTTTCCACTGGTTTCCAATCCATGACTCAGTAGATGTAGGCTGGGAGGTGGGGGAAGATCCAGAAAAGATAAAATCTTATGGAACTACCTTTAAAAAATAATAATCATAACATGTTGGATATGGATAGGCCCTTTGACCTCATCTAGTCCAATTCTCATATTTTATAGGATAGGAAACTAACATCTTAGTTCATCATGGCTTATTGCTGGGAAGGCCATTTACCAGTTTCTCCACTGGCGAGGAATAGCACAATACTAGACATTCAAAGCTCTGGCACAAAAAGTCATGCTTTGAGTCTCAGGTATGTCAATGACTAGTTGCATGGTCTTGGGAAAATTACTTTTCTACACTTCAGTTTTCTCATCTGTAAAATGAGGATAACTTTTTTCAGCTTCATTGAGGTATAATTAACAAAACTGGAATATATTTAAAGTGTACAGTGTGATGATTTGAGGTACACATACATTATGGAAGGATTCCGACTATCAACCTAATTAACACATCCATCACTTCACATATTTGATTTTTTGTGTGTGTGTGAAAACACTTAACACTTCTATACTCTTAGCAAATTTCAATTATACAATACAGTCCTATTGACTATGTCACCATCTTATACATTAGATCCTCACAATTTATTCATTTTAAAACTGGAAGTTTGTAACCTTTTAAAAGCCTCTCCCTATTTCCCCCACCCCCAGCCCATGGTAACAATCATTCTTCTGTTAATAGTGCAACTATATTTTTTTATTCTATATATAATATAAGTAAAATCATGCAGCATTTATTTTTCTCTGTCTGGCTTATTTCACTTAGCACAATGCCTTCTAGGATCACTCACGTTGTTGCAAATCACAGAATTTCCTTCCTTTTAAGGCTGAATTATATATATATATATATATATATATATATATATATAAATATATCATATATATGTCATATGATATATATATGATATATATATATATATATATATATATATAGATATATATAGATATATATATATCATACATACATCCCCTGGGTAAGTGCTGAGTGGTGGAGGCCACAAAAAGGTGAAAGCTCCTGTTGGATTAACACTGCTGGCAGGTCATGGGTGGGACTCACAGTTACCTCACTGCTGACTCTTGCAATGGTCCCAGTTAGTGCTGCTGACTGGAGTGAGAGCCACCCCCTGGTTCCTGCAGGGTACCCATCAAAGGACACAGGACAGGAAGTCTAGGATGAGAAGTGCAACTCAGAAGGAAGGCCAAGGAGAAGCAGATGCTCTGCAGCAGCCAGAAAAGTTCCACATGTTGAGGTGGAGGCACATCCTGTTATGTGTGGGCATATATATATATAATTTTCTTTATCTATTCATTGGTCCACAGGCACTTAGGTTGTTTCCATACCTTGGCTACTGTGAATAATGCTGTCATGAACAGGAGAGTAGAGATATGTCTTCAAGATCATGATTTCCTTTCCTTTGGATATATATACAGAGAAGTGAGAATGTCAGATCATATAGTAGCTCTATTTTTAATTTTTTGAGGAACCTCTATACTGTTTTCTATAGCAGCTACACCAACTTACATTCCCACCCACAATTCACAAGAGTCCTCTTTTTTCACATCCTTTCCAGTATTTACCTTTTGTCTTTTTGATAACAGACATCCTAACAGGTGTAAGGTGACATATCATTGTGGTTTTGATTTGCATTTCCCTAATGATTACTGATTGTTGAGCATCTTTTCAGGTTTGTCAATTCTGTTTATCTTTTCTCTATTATCTTTTAGTCCCTATTTCATTTATTTCTGCTCTGATCTTTGTTATTTCCTTCCTTCTACTAATGGGATTAGTTTGTCCTTCTTTTTCTAGTTCCTTGAGGTGTAAAGTTAGGTTGTTTATTTCAGATCTTTCTTTTTTCTTAATGTAGGCATTTATCACTACCAAATTCCCTCTTACATCTGATTCTGCTGCATCTCAGAAGTTTGGTATGTTATGTTTCCATTCTCATTTGTCTCAAGTTGTTTTTGATTTTTCCTCTGATTTCTTTTTGATCCATTGGTTGTTAAGGAGTATGTTGTTTAATCTCTACATATCTGTGAACTTTCACTTTTTCTTCTTGTAATTGATTTCTAGTTTTATACCATGGTGGTTGAAAAAAATGCTTGATACAATTTCGATCCTCTTAAATTTATTAAGACTTGTTTTGTGGCCTAACATATGATCTATCTCGGAAAATGTTCCATGGGCATTGTGAAGGATGTGTATTCTGCTAGTGTTGGAATGAATGTTCCATGTATGCTTGTTAGATCTATAGTGTAATTTAAGTCTACTGTTTCCTTACTGATTTTCTCTCTGGATAAGCAAACCATTATTGAAAGTGGGGTATTGAAGTCCCCCATTATTATTGTATTGCTGTCTATATCTCTCTCCAGATCTGTTAATATTTGCTTTATACATTTAGGAACTCTGACATTTGGGTGCATAAATATTTATAATTGTCATATAATCTTGATGAGTTGGCCTCTTTATCATTATACAATGGCCTTCTTTGTCTCTTGTTGCCATATTGGCTTAAAGTCTATTTTGTTTGATATAAATATAACCACCTCTGCTTTCTTTGGCTTATCTGCATGAACTCTCTATTAGGTAAATCACTTATCTCTGTTTCACTAAGATTGGTTTCTAAAGACTTATTTTGTTCTTTTGTTTGGAACATATTCCCATATTTCTTCATTTTCCTTGTCTCTCCAAGTTGGTTTCTGAACATTAGATAAGATAGCCACCTCTCGTAGTCTTGACAGACTGCTCTCTTGTAGGAGATGAAGCTTGTCAATCAGTCCGATCCAAGCTCCGGGCTGTCTCTCAATCCTTTGTGATTGTCCA
Organism: Balaenoptera physalus; assembly: GCF_965194825.1. Taxonomy (NCBI): domain Eukaryota; kingdom Metazoa; phylum Chordata; class Mammalia; order Artiodactyla; family Balaenopteridae; genus Balaenoptera; species Balaenoptera physalus. The sequence continues at coordinate 55,776,847 of NC_138887.1, read as the reverse complement.
AGCTGCAGTCTTTGTTCTTAGTGGTTCCCAGTATTTGAGAGTGTTCCAAGACCTGTCAGTGCCCCAAGGGGGATGATTGCAGTCAGCACCTAGATGCAGGGTAATTAGAAGCCAGATCCTCAGGTAGCAGCTGGGAAAGTATGCAGTTAAGCCTCTCCCAGGGGAAAACTGGCAGATGGGCATTTTTGCCTGCTTCTTCTGTGCCGAGTATGGGTGTATAACCATGGTATGCAGGTGAGGTGCTCCTGCTCCCATTTAAAACTGCTTCTTTAGAAGACACAAATAAATGGAAAGATATCCTGTGCTCATGGATTCAAAGAATTAATGTTGTTAAAATGACCATACTATCCAAAGCAATCTACTGATTAAATATAATCCCTATCAAAATCTCAACGGCATTTTTCACAGAAATAGAACAAACAATCCTAAAATTAATATGAAATCATAAAACACTTCAAATAGCCTAAGCAATCCTGAGAAAGAAGAACAAAGCTGGCACTGCACTTACTAATTTCAAACTTTATTATGAAACTATATTAATCAAAATAGTAAGGTATTGTCATAAAAACAAACACATAGATAAATGGAACAGAATAGAGAGCCTAGAAATAAGCCCATGCATATATATAGTCAGTTAATTTGCAACAGAAGAGCCAAGAATATACAATGTGGAAAGGATAATCTCTTCAATAAATGGAGTTTGGAAAACTGAACAACTACATGCAAAAGAATGAAACTGGACTCCTTTCTTATACCATACACAAAGATCAACTCAAAATGGAGACTTGAATGTAAGAACCGAAACCATAAAACTTCTAGAAAACATAGGGGGTAAGCTCCTTGACATGGTTTCTGGCAAAGATTTTTTGTATATAATACCAAAAGCATGGGCAACAAAAGCAAAAATAAAAAAAGTGGACTACATCAAACTAAGAGCTCCTGCACAGCAAAGAAAACCATCAACAAAATGCAAAGGCAACCTATGGAATGGGAGAGTACATTTGCAGACCACATATCCAAAAGGGGTTAATATCCAAAATATAAAAGATACTTACATAACTCAATAACCAAAAAATAATAACTCAATTACAAAATGGGAAAAGAATGTGAATAGACGTTTTTCCGAAGAAGACATACAAATGGTAATAGATATGTGAAAAAGTGCTCAACATCACCAGTCATTAGGGATGTGCAAATTAAAACTACAGTGATGTATTATCTCACACCTGTTAGGATGTCTATCATCAAAAAGACAAGAGATAACAAGTGTTCATGAGGATACGGAAAAAAGGGTACCCTTGAGCACTGTGGATGGGAATATAAATTGGTGAAGCCACTATGGAGAACAGTATGGAAGTTCCTCAAAAAATTAAATATAGAACTACCATATGACCCAGAATTCCCACTACTGCATATAGATCAAAAAAATGAGAAGACGATCTCAAAGAGACATCTGCACCCCCGTTCATGGCATCATCATTCACCATAGCCAAGATATGGAAACAACCTAAGAGTCCATCAAAGAATGAATGAATAAGGATGCAATGTGTATGTATCTATCACGCATACATACACACACACACACAGTGGAATCTCATTCAGTGATGAGAAAGAAGACAATACTGCCATTTCCAACAACATGGATGCACCTTGATGGCATTATGCTAAGTAAAATAAGTAAGACAAAAGAAGACAAATACTGCATGGTATCACTTATATGTGGAATCTTTTTTAAAAAGTCAAACTTATAGAAACAGAAAATAGAAAAGTGGTTGTCAGGGACGGTGGAGTAGGGTGAGGGAAAGAGAGAAAAGTTGGTAAAAGAGTACAAACTTTCAGCTGTAAGATGAACAAGGTCTGAGGAGCTAATGTAAAACATGGTGACTACAGTTGATAACACTGTATTATGGAACTGAAATTTGCTAAGAGAACAGAACTCAAATGTTTTCAGTAAGTTGAATAAATGAGTGACTGACTGAATGAATGAATAAAAATTGAGGTGATGAATGTGTTAATTAACTAGATGGGAATCCTTTCATTTATATACACGTATCAAATCACCACAATATACACTTTAAATATGTTATAATTTTACATGTCAATTATATATCAATAAGGCTGAAATTTAAAACAAAATTTAAATAAAAACTATGAACTTATATACAAAACAGAAATAGACCCACAGACATAAACAACAACCTTATGGTTACCAAAGGGGAAAGGGAGGGGAAGGGATGAATTGGGAGTTTGAGGTTAACATATACACACTATTATATATAAAACAAATAACCATCAAGGGCCTACTGTATAGCACAGAGAACTATACTATACTCAATATTTTGTAATAACTTATAAGGTAAAAGCATCTTAAAAAGTGTATATATATTATATATATATATATATACTATATATTATATACTATATAATATATACTATATATTATATATATAATATATATAGTATATATATATGTGTATATATATATATATATAATCACTTTGCTGTACACCTGAAACTAACACAGCATTGTAAATCAACTGTACTTCAATTAAAAAAAAAAAAGCAAAAAACAAACAGAACAACAACAACAACAAAAACTACTCTGTTTGCTATAGTCCTGTTGGAGTTGTGAATGCAAGCCCCATTGGCTCTCAGGGCCAGGTGATCTGATGGTCATGTCCCTCAGGTGCCTGTCATAAAAGTTGGCACCCAGGGTATGTGTACAAGCTACTTCAAGAAAGATGTGAGTGATCTGGTTTTATATAGTTGGAGTGCACTAGAGGGAAAAAGCAGCAGAAGTGCCCACTGGCTCCCTCTGGCAACGTGAAGGATCACAGCCAGCCCCCAGAAGCATGCAAATTAGAAGGATGCTAATGCAAATTAGCAGGATGCTCAGGCAGTATCAAGTAAAGTACGTAATAAAATACCTTCCAAGAAAAGACTGATAAATGGGTATTTTTGCCTGCTCCCTCTGTGTTGAGCCCTGGGGTGATAGTGTGGCTAGTGCCTGAGTGCCTGTTAAGAACTGCTTCTTTGTTTTCTATAGCCCTGCTGGTCTTGTGGATGCAAGCCCCTTTGGCTTTCAGATCCCTTGAGTGGAAGCCTTAAAAGTTGGGGCACAAGATGTGTGTTTCAAACCATTCACTCCTCAGGGAGAAGCTGACAGTTAGGGGTTCCTTCCCAATTTCACAGCCCTGTGCTATGAGTGGGGTTTATGGGGAAAGTATGTCTGAACCTTTTCTACCCATTTTGATGTGGGTATTTTCTCATTCACCTGATGTGGAGGAGTCACTCAGCTAGTTTCTGGATTTCTCTCAGCTCTGTATATGTAGCTGTACAATTGGTGCAGCCATGAGAGGAAAGAAGTTCAGGAGCCTCCTATGTTGCCATCTTGATCCCTCCCAAAATGAGAGAATAACAGCACCTACCCCATAAAGTGGTTGAGAGAATCAAAGAATTTGGCACATGTAAAGTACACAGCACACTGCCTGGCAGAGTTCTACATGTGCTTACGCAAATGCATTCCTGTGCATGCATACACACACACACATTCACACGCACACACATTCACACACATGCGGACTATCAGTTTTGTGATTATTACTTCTCTTCATTGGAGTCATAATTTATGAGGTTAATGTTTAAGTAAAGGACTTTCCAGTTATTTAATTTTTTTAAATGAATAACGATGGTGGACTCTGCATGATTCACTTAGGGGCAGCAAGCACATTGCTGACCTAAGGAATTCTCCTTTCTAAAATCAGGGAGAATTCCTCGTCTACTTCAAAGAAGGTAAACGGTGTTAAAGAGGTATGATGGAACAGTGATAACATGAATTACTGAAGAAACCATTCAATCAAACTTTATAAAGCATCCACAGTATGTGAAGTCCTAAGCTGCATACATACTTAAGGAACCATAGAAAATGCAGCAAAACACGATTTAAAGCACAAAATAGAAAGCCTATGACAGAGAAACTGCAGTATTGAAACTGAAGTTTTATGTGGGAAATTAGCAGACTCTAATACAGCCTAGCCATTCATTTGGCTGTCTCCATGATAGATGTAGATTACACCATAATTCATTTAGCAATGGTCATTCACATAGTCAATTTCAGGAGAAATTCCTGAAAATGGCCATATTTTATATTGTATGATCTCACTTTATTATTTAGACCAATGGTTTAAAAGAAGACAAAGCATACATATTCTGTCATGACTGTGTTCTGGTTCCTAAGAAACCAGATAGGTAGATTTAACTAATTCTCCTTTGTCTTCTCTAACCCTAGAACAGCATCCCATCATTCTCCCTAATACTCTAGAGGCCATTTATTTGTTTGTCTTTTGCTGGACTTATAGGCCAAATTATATTTATATTTGCACACAGCCTACAAACAGAAAGCACTCAAAGATTTTTCAATTGCATTGATATGGAGTTGTAACAAATAATCCTTTTAAATGCCATTTTTGAAAGAGAACATAAGCCTTCATTTAACAGCTAAATATTTAAAACTGAATGCTATAAATTTCAAGATAATAGATACTTTAGCTTTAGCTATTTAACTGGTTAAATATGGTTTATATCATTTACAGTTTAGGAAAGACTGCCTTAAGCTGGGTGTAGAGCTTGAATAGCTTTCTATTGTATCCTTTATGTGATTAAACCTTAAAGTTTTATTAAACTGAAACTTAGATTTCTGTAACTTCTAGAATGGCAGGTAACCTGAAAAGAAGAGCCTGTATTAAAATTTGCAACAGTAATTATATCCACCTGCACTATGCATTAAAAATGCATATACATATAAATTGTTTTGGGTGAATTTAACAAAGCACTTCATTGATAAGACAAATGCTATACAATCATGAAAATTTTAACAAGATTCATTATCTTTATATTCACTACTGTGAAATCAGACATCTGTGGTTGTATTTGTCCTTGAAGTTAGTTTGAGAAACTGAGGATGTATTTTTACAATTAACCTTCTCAGTCCATACTGAGAGATAAATATAAATATTAAAATATTAAGTATATACACAAAATAGAGAAGCTCATTCTAAGCCTCATTTAAATGTGGTTTTTTTGTTTGTTTTAAACTGAACTCTTATTTCTTTGTGATGGCTTTCTAGTCTATGATTTCCCTGCATCCAGCTTGAAGAGTTTGAAGGAGGGAAAGGTTGATTATGTGTGTGACCTGCACACCCCAAACAGCTATGTCTATTAAACTCAATTCATTTCACCCTACAGTAAATAATTTCTTGTCTTCAGATTGTAACCATATTTTTAAATGTCAGATTCTAAAAAAACTCAGCATAAAGAAAAGATCTCCTGAAAGGGGGAGTTTTGGTGCAGTGTTGTTTTTTTCTAATCATTCTTATATGCTTTTTATAGCCTTATTCTTCTTATATATACCAATATCAGGTATACATTACATTATCGGGATTCAGCTTTGTAGATCTTCTTAGAGTATTATGGGGAGAAACAGAAAGAACAATATTTTTCATTGTAGATTTACTAGTTACAAATACACCCAGCTCAATGTTTAAAACTAAGATTTCTTGGCCAGTATGAAAAATTAAATTTGCAAATGGGCTTCATTACATGCCAGCTTACAAACTAAAAATAAACTGCATAATTAAAAGACAATGACTAAATATATTTTAAAAAATCAGTCACTTTTCCTCAGTTGGCATGACCTGAATTCAGGCACCATATTTGCCCTGGATGACTTATCTAAAAATGGCTTTTGAGGTTGAATAGTTCCGTGAAACACTGGTACATAAGCATTTTTACATCAATGGGAATTGACATCAAACTCTTACGGAAAATTTTTCACCTATTATGATAATCCTGGGAAGCTGTGATGTCATGATACTTTATACAAACAAAATACATGATATTGTTTTAAAAGCAGGGAAACTAACACCTACAGTAAGCAAATTTTTTCTTGGAAAGATTTATTCAAAAATACTTTTTTAAAAGCTTGATAGAGCATAAACCTTTATGTTAACTTTTGGTTTCCTTTTTGTCCACCAAAATATATTCATTTTCAATAAGAACAAATCCTTTTACAGTATTCTAGGCACTCATCAAAGAGCTATATATTACACCATGGCACCTCATTTAACAATCAGAATTATCTTACGAGGCAGATACTATTGTAACTTCCAATTTTCAGATGAAGAAACAAAGTACTGAGAACATAAGTAGTTTATCCAAGGACCAGATTCAGTGATGAGTGATGGCAAAGGCACTGGAACTTTATAAGTTGGCTGCAGATGTCATATTCTTAAGCTCTGAAATATCGCTTCTCTACTTCTAACAGGTAAATATCATTTAAGATATGAAATCAGAATGCTTACGGCAATATAACAGATAATTGATTAATCTATGTTTAATCAGTTCAGGATGTTATTAATACTTGAAATGTCAGTAATTTATATTAACTTTAAATTACTTGGAAGTAGATTTCTTGACAATTTACTATTTTAATTAAACTACAAATTCAAGATTCCTTGCATTTCTCATGTTAAAATTTATTTCAAGCATATGCATATTTATTGTAACTGATAGTCTGTAGCAGATATATGTCATACCAATGTAAAGAATAATTAATAGAGCCATTAATTTATGCATTTTAATAACTATGTTAACTTTACAATGCATACATGTAGTGGAACATGGTACAGTAGTACAGGTAGTTTCTCTGTGGCTCTCCCTCATTACACTGTAAACTCAGTGAGGGAAGGACTATATCTCATTTGCCTTTGTAGCTTTAGTTCTTTGAAAAAAAGTTGGAATTAGAAACATTGCCAAAATTATCACAGCATCAATAAATGTGTTTGTGTAAGGATCTGTCCAAATGCTGAAAATACTTTAAGCAGTTGATTTTACATTATGTAAATGTTATAATCTGGTGTTGAAAAATAAGTATATTTTCCTTTTGAGGGCTTAGGATAATTATACAGTGTATTTGTTGTTTGTTTGCTTAATATTTGTCAATCTCACTAACTTGTAAGCTCTATGAGAGGGAGGATTATAAATTTTTTTTTTTAACCGCTATAGCTCCAACACTTAGCTCAATGCCTAGCAGATGGTCACTCAAGTTTAATGATCTATTAATTTTTATCTATTAATTACCCACATCTAAATAAAATTAATAAATTCAGGAAGAGTTGGTAAGTCTTTTTTCTTTGTTTCCCTTCAAAAAACACACTGTCTTTTCTAAGCCTAAATCATCTGAGAAAGATGTGTATGATCACCTGAGGCTTTCATGAGTGCCTTAAGCTACAGGATAAACATCTGGGTACCATGACCCAGAGAAGCTAAGTTGTAGCAACACTATATTTCATTTAACCTAAGATAGGAGACCAAAGATTCAAAACAAAAGTGAGAGTAAGTAACTGAATTAATGGACCATTCTCTATTACTCATTTTCTGACTTTATTTATACAACAATATATTGGAATGTTGTATGACACTAAAACAGTGTATAGAAGCCATAAGAAAGAAGGAGTTGGCTATCAGGCTAAGTTCTTTGGACTATGTTCAAAACACATCTGAGTTTTGATTTTTGGACTGGTTTTAGTTTCTGCTTACTCCCACTTAGCTCTACTTCCCTGTCTTCTGGTAACAAACTCTGGTTTTCCTTTGGATACAATTTTGTTGCAATGTAAAGATACCCTGTTCCTAAGGTAAAGGGACCTAAGTTAAGCCACTTGCATTCTCTCCCTAGAAATTTGAGTTTCCCAAACTATGTGAAGGTATTGCAGTTAATAATTCCATTAGAAACATCTTCAAATCTTTCTATCTAGATCTTCAAGTCAGCCTGTTTCCTAACCTTTCTAAGCCTGGTCCTACTGTGGTTTATTTTAGTTTATGAACCACTTTATATTTGTTGAATGACACTATCTTGCATCAAGCAGCCACAATGTGTTTAACTTTTCTGCAACAAGAACATTAGCAGCTAGATCAAGCAATGATGAAACACTCAGAATGTGCATCAGAAGAATGACCTCATTGGGAGAATGGTTAGGGTGATTCACCTGGTGATCATGAGTAGAATGTATTAGAATAAAAAGAGACAAGCACCAGGAGAATAATACAGGACACTATTGAAAAGTTTACATGAGAAGCCAGAACTGTCTTAATGAAGTTAAAATGTAAGGTATTTAGTGTTATATAGAGTCAGCCACAAAATTCATCATTGTTTTTGTTTTTTCCCTAGCTACAACTGGGTAGGACAAAGTAGGTGCCAATGTCAAAGCTAAGTATTTTAGTGGAAACCAGTTGAGTTGTCTGCTTCCTCACCATTATCTTTCTCATGATTTCAATGGTGGCTCCAGGCTCTATTTCTTTTGTAGAGTGCTAAGTGTCCCACATATATGATGGCCCCTCACTTACCTACCTCTTCCCTACTTACAAACCATCTCTCACATTGCCTTGTACAAGAAATTCTTCTCTGTTCTCTTTAACTTGCCCCTTCTTGTTTCAAATCACTGTCCCTTACTTAACTTGTCAAAGGTCACTACTCTCACTTCCTTAACTATTTCAGACTTTATGGTTCTCTTCGAGATTCCCACTTTGCACTACCTTCTTACTCATAGCAAATGACCATGTCTTCCACTTCATCAAGAAAGGTGACACTGTCAAGCATTCTTCTCAGCTTCAGCCAGACTGACACATAATGTTCCAACATACAGGTCAGTGAGTCTTCACCCCACCACGTTGTCACTCACATTCACACTCTTACTCAAGATGTTTTCTCTGTCCTTTCAAAATTGGTCCCCCATCACCCTTTTTTGCTTTGTTTGGCTCAAGCAACTCTTGCTTTCATATCGAGTGCAGGTCTCCTCTCCTCTAGAAAACATACAATTTATCCTCCTGTTAACTCTCATAGCACCTGTGCACTCAGCAATTCTTGTACCTTTCACCTTGTATATAAAATGCCTATTAGTTTTCCTGTTACTCCAACTAAAATATGTAACTTCTTGAGGTTAGGCATCATACTGATCATAATATTCATTATTCTTACACATGGAAATTATGCCCTGCATGCTAGATACGGTGCTAGGCATTGTAAATACAGAGATGAATGATACATATTTTCCTAACATCAAGAGCCCACCAAGCAATTCAAAGACTACAGATGAAGGTGATAGCAATAGCAAAAGTAGGGCCAGGAGAGTAAAGAAGGGTATGACGTAAATCAAATCAAATAAAAATGGGAAGAAAATCACATGGAAGTTTTCATTAGGTACTTGACATTTTAGGAGAATTTTCAAGGATGAATTGCTAAATGAAAAAAAAAGGTAGTCTCTTGACTTAGAATGTTATCCTTGATATATAAAGAGCTTGGAAGTTGTCACTCCTCTCCTCACATCAAGACAAATCTGAACAAACGGTAATCAATGGCTTTTCTTATAACTATCAGAGATTTGAGGTCACAAGGCAAAAATACCATCCAAACCTGGAGAGACAAGTAAATACAAAGAATCACAGCTGCGATCAGCTTACCAGCAGCAGAAGCCATATATTTTGAGGCTTTGTTGAGAATACAACTTCATATATAGTTAGGATCTCTATGCATTCTTGGTAGATGGAAACTTTTTTCATTATGTAATCGCTCTCAGTCTCTAGTAATTTCCTTTGTTCTGTAGTCTACTTTATTTGATATTAATATAATCATTCCTGCATTTTTCTACTAATATCTACAAAGTATTTTTTTTCTTTTTCTTTCAACCTCTGTATATTTAAAATAAAATTGCTGTAGATGAATACTGTTGGGTTATGTTTATTTTAATCTGTCTTTTAATTGTTGTATTTTGACAATTTACCTGTTAGTAATTATTCATGTTAGATCTTAAGTATGACATTTTATTTTTTTGGTGTTGGTTTCCTCTTTTTCTCTTTTCTTACATTCCTATAGGTGACTTAAAAATTTTTTTAGGACTTCATCTTGATTTATTCATGGTGTTTATGAGTATATTGCTTTGTATATGTTTCTTAGTGACTGTTCTAGGTATTACAATATATACTGCTTCAAGGAAGTTTAAAGATCTTACTTTTCTTTAGAATGCTTTACCTTTCTCACTTTTAAAGTGGAATCTTAAGTATATGTTGAATGACAATAATTTTTTTTTAGTTTTCTTTTGTCTGAGAATGTCTTTATTTCCTCTTCATCCCTGATATTTATTTTCATAAAGAATTTGTGGTTGACATTTGTCTTTCAAAACTTGAAAAGTGTCACGTTCCTTCTGGTCCCCATAAATTTCAGATAAGAGGCCTACTGTCGGGCTTCCCTGGTGGCGCAGTGGTTGAGAATCTGCCTGCCAATGCAGGGGACACGGGTTTGAGCCCTGGTCTGGGAAGATCACACATGCCGCGGAGCGATTAGGCCTGTGAGCCACAATTGCTGAGCCTGCGCGTCTGGAGCCTGTGCTCCGCAACAAGAGAGGCCGCAAGAGTGAGAGGTCCGCGCACCGCGATGAAGAGTGGCCCCTGCTTGCCGCAACTAGAGAAAGCCCTAGCACAGAAACGAAGACCCAACACAGCCATAAATAAATAAATAAATAAATAAATAAATTAATTAATTAATTAATTTAAAAAAAAAGAGGTCTACTGTCATTCAAATTAGTGGTTCCACTATAATTAATGGGTTGCTTCTCTGTGGTCACTTTTGAGAATTTTTTGTCTTTAGTTTTCATAAGCTTAATTATAATGTGTCTTTGATTCCTCTGAGTTTATCCTTTTTAAAATGTAATTTAGCCTTAGTTTTTAGGTTTATGGCTCTAACCAAATTTGTTAAGTTTTCAGCTGTCATTTCTTTGCATATTTGTCTAGTCCCACTTCTGTCTTCTCTGCTTCTGAGATTAGATGATGGGAACGTTAACTTGCATTGTAAATTTTTAAAACTTTATATTTTCTGGCTGCTTCAACATCCCCACAAACAGGCTATAAGCACCCCACCCAGATGATAAGAACCAGTGTGATAAGGCTTCTTCCTGCCACAAATTCCCCTTTTCACTTTCCTACGAGTGAGACCTAGCGACATTCAAATGCACCAAAGAAATCTCCTCACAGCTTCTGTTTGTGTACACCACCTGACCCCCCAAAAAAGGCGTTTGTCCACAGGTCCTTGCTCTCTCTCAGCTTGCCACTGCTTGGTTGAACCCATTCCCTTAGGGTTCCTCCTCTCTGGCCCCCTGTGGCATGTGGTGACTCTCTCTAAGACTTCTGAATATATTATCATTAAATGTGTGTGTGTGTGTGTGTGTGTGTTTGTGTGTGTGTGATTCTTTTCTCCTTCTACATCAAGCATCAAGTGGCAATACAGGCAATTTTAGAGTTTCCTGTTGCTGGAGCTGCTGGGAGATGGATATTTCTACTTACCTGTTTCAATTATGATTTAGATTTTGTGCATCCTGATTTTACACAAGATGGGGAGGATGGTGGTCTCCTCCACAATGAGTGGGCCCTAGGCTTTTGCCCTCTCTCCCCTGTATTGCTATTACAAATATATCTCTCAAAGTACTATGTCTAGATTCTATGATAAGAGTAACTAATGGAGTCACTTGGGATTTTGAGAAATCTAATTAAATAAAATGTTATTGCAGAAGTCCTTTCAACTTGGCAACAAAAACCTATTTAAATTGCATTTATATATAAAAGTTAACGAAAATAGATATACTAAAATATAGAATAAGTCTTTCAACAAATATTTAGTGAGCAACTATTATTTGCCAGGCACTAGTAATTCAGAAATGAACATAAGGCCATGGCCTCATGGAACATGCATCCCAGCAGGTGAGTTTATAGAAATTTATTTAGTAGCAATTATGGTAATGTAAGGACTCATCATATACACAAGAAATATTAACCATATAAATACCTAGTTATCCTAGCAATACTCTAACTATATCAAAATTTTCCCAGAATTTTACTGAAACCATTAGCCTCTCAAAATAATAAATAAATATGTTCTTTTCTCTGTTAGATTATTAAAATTTCCTTGATCACACATATTTCTTTGTATGTTATTGAATTTCTCTGTTCTTTCAAAGCAAACCTTTTTTAATAGAGATATACACAGGCTGGATTAATATCCTCAGTGCTTCAACACACTCTTCTCTGTATTCTGTGTTCTATGTGTCATTTAAACCACTCTTAACAATGTCAGCAAGGACCTCTCTTTTGTCAAATCAACTCACATTTTTTTCTCTTTACCTGAATTACTAATAGTTTCCCAAATGCATACCACACTTCCAGATTATCATACATACAATTAATCCTGCAAACTGTTACACTTTGTAACACACATTACTGGTTATGCCACCTCCACGGGCAAAATCTCCCAATGCTTTCTATTTTAATTAAGTTTTCTCACTGACTTTTTTTTTTAATAAATTTATTTATTTTATTTATTTATTTTTGGCTGTGTTGGGTCTTCATTGCTGCGCGCGGGCTTTCTCAAGTTGTGGTGAGCAGGGGCTACTCTTCGCTCTGGTGCACAGGCTTCTCTCATTGCGGTGGCTTCTCTTGTTGCAGAGCATGGGATCTAGGTGCATGGGCATCAGTAGTTGTGGCACGCAGGCTCAGTAGTTGTGGCTCGTGGGCTCTAGAGTGCAGGCTCAGTAGTTGTGGTGCACGAGCTTAGTTGCTCCACAGCACGTAGGATTTTCCTGGACCAGGGCTCGAACCCATGTCCCCTGCATTGGCAGGCGGATTCTTAACCACTGCGCCACCAGGGAAGCCCCTCCCAATGCTTTTTTAACTGAAGTATAGTTGCTGTACAATATTATGTAAGTTACAGGTGTACAATATAGTGATTCACAATTTTTAAAGATTATACTCGATTTACAGTTATTATAAAAGATTGGCTATATTCCCTTTGTTATACAATATGTCCTTACAGATTATTTTATACATAATAATTTGTACGTCTTAATACCCTACCCCTATATTGCTCCTCCCCCCTTCCCTCTCCCCACTGGTAACCACTAGTTTGTTCTCCATATCTCGGAGTCTGTTTCTTCTCTGCTACATTTACTAATTTGTTGTATTTCCCAATGCTTTTCATATCAATTAAGGGACATTCAAGAATTAGAAACCAAGCTAGGCTTTTCAAACATAGATCATTTACTATAAATAATTGGTTACTCAGATATCGAAAGGCTAAAGCAAAAATGGGATATAAAAGAAGTAGTTGAGGCCCCTAAGACTTGAGAAACAAAGTCCCAAAAGTATCACCAGAAACTAGGAGTTCAACAAAGCTACTGCGATGATGACCAAGGGGCTTCCAGGTGGCATGTTGGAACCTGGCTGGGGATTGGCATAAAAGAACAAGAGGTGAGTGAATGCAGTGGAAACTTTATGGGTAATTCTTGGGCCACTTTGGAAAGTGCTATGTGGCTGGCTCTAGAAGTACCAAACAGCACTAGAGCTGCTATAGTCTGCTGATGCTGAAAGGATGCTGACAGAAGCTACAGGCAGAAAGACAGTCCCTTCTCTTCTCTAACTTTCCAATCACACACCATTGCTTCCCAGACAGTAAGGGAATTTCAGAAATGGAGTTTGCAGATTCCCGTTCCAATAACACAGAGAATATTATAGAATTGGTGAACATGGCAATGAGAAACAATAACCACCAGAGTATACTTCACTTATGATAAACCTTTGCTTCCAGATTAATCATCTACTAAAGCCATCACCACTTATTATTCTCTATTAGATTATTTTCTATCACCTGAACACACTTAAACTTGGCATTATGCACATCATATCATGACAACTTCGTATCCCTGGAGGACTCTTCCTGTTCTCTCTTTATAACTGGAAATTGTATCTATCAACCCTTTAGGTTCTCTCTTAAATTTGATTTGTCTATAAAGATTTTCTTTATCCCCAGAGTTAAATTTTTATTCTTAGCATAGTGCTTCATATACAGTCTACGGGAACTGTGTGTTGCATGAATAAAGTTCATTTTCCAGCTACATTTGTACCTCTCTCAAGGTTACTACATTCCGCCTTTTTCTTTAAATAATTATTGTGCTAGTTTTATCAGTTTACAAGTTCCTTCAGGGTAGAAATGATGTCTTACTCATATCTGCAGTCCCCGATGTTAAGTGCTCATCAATTGATGGAATTTCCAAAACTGATGTATACAAAGAGAAGAAAAAGAAAAAGTTCATATACTCACAAACGTTAATTTTAGGAAGACAAAATTTCAACTAGCTTCAGAACTCAATATTTTTTTCAGTTTTTCTACTTTCTGCTTTTCTGCTCATTAATTATAATTAATATTTAAGAGAGCAAACATACCTCACTTTCAGTGACCCCAGAAGTTTCTCCATTCAGTTGATGTTTGAAAATTACAAGGCATTGGCTTTGTTACTTTTTCTTTTATCAATTATGGCATATAAGTGAAGAACTGGGAAAGGCTGTCTCCCTAACAATATAACATTTCAATACATCCTCTCCGGAATCTACCCCCGACTCTGTAGAAAAAGGATGTTCTGTCAGTAGTAATTTTTCTTCATGGCATCACAAAAAATGACAACCTTTCTGAATCCCCTTTCATTGTTTTATAACTGCAGATGATCAATGTGCTCAGGAAAAAGTGAGCATTTAAAGTACCTGTCAGCTCTGGATTCAATAAACAAGGTTTCAGTATTTCAACCTCATGAATAATTTCAACTTGCATTTGATCAACAGAAAAATAATTTCAATTATATTTCTTTTTTAACATCTCTAACACTCAAAATTACTGATTTAATAAATAGCTCACAGGGGATGAATACTACTTTAAAATTTTTAATGACAAACCTCATTTATTTGTATGAAAATATGCTAAAATACATTTTAATATGCTAAATAAGTATTTATAATAAGATTAAAAAGTATGCTATTTATAAATGCAATTATCTGATAACCTGATTATCAATTCTTTGAGTACAGAAGTGCTTGGTATGCTGTAAGTCATCAATATTATCTCACTGAATTAAAAATTCATTTTGATGTATTTATTTTTCAGTCATTGTTGTGAGATTAAGCTATTGCTTTTTGAATGTGTTGATTGAGGACCCCAAAGTAGAGAATTTATAAGCAATAGGAAATCATTAAATGCTAATTTTAAGAATAATCAAGAGTGAATCTTTTTATATATATATCCTACCATAATTTGTTCCTGTTTATATCTCTAAAATATAATCTGCATAATATAATAAATTTTGTCATGTAAAAATAATATGCAAAAAATGGGCATATTTCTGAATGAATACTCAAGCAGATGAAAAACAGACAAAGCCAAACAATTACAATAAGAAATGTCTGTTTCAATCAGTCCCCTTAACTTGATTTAAAACTCCATGTGGTATACTGATCTGTACTTGACATCTGCCCAAGTTTTTTAATTCAATGATTTTCATCAGTGACTGAAACAAACAAAAGAAAACCCACATAACAGTATTTGTTTGCAGTTATCATTTTATCTACAGCGTAATGTTACATCTGGAGTCTTGTGGTTCTAAAAGCATATTACTAATGCTAAGACAAGGCTCAAAGCCAATTTGAGTTTTATTGGACAAGAAAGCATTCCAGTGCCTTCTTTATTCCAGACACATCAGCTGACAAATCAGCGGTGACCAGGGTCCTGTATCACTGTGGGCTTTAATGCAAATGGGATCTCAATTTAAAGTGGCTTTGGCAGTCTTATCGATCTGTGAATTCACGATGTTTTTATAGGAAATCTCCAAAGAAGGAAGACAGCATTTATTGTGAAAATGTGTAAGACATGTGGGTGTGTCACACTGAGGGTTTTTTTTTTTTAAACCAAGGAGGAAAATTAAATTCCTTTTACAGCAACAGCAGGATGAACTCTGTAGGTTTTGAATGGACTGCAAATGAATCTCACCAAGACTCAATAACATGCCTCAAATATGAGAATACCTGTCAAGAGTTTTTTTTCTAAAAATATCCTACCATGTAATTCCTGACAAAAAATGTTTACATAAAAATAATATAATGAAACTATTACATGCATTCTTGACCAAAACTATTCACATAAATCTTTCCATTGGCTGTTTATAGTGGGGTTTGGTCATCATGAATAAGAGCAATAATTCCATATAAAAACAGAAAATGAGGGAGTCAGTGAATGTAGAACAGTGTTCTACATGCTCTTTATAAGACCTCTAAAGTATATTACATGCAGAATATTCTTTCTTTGTTCTAAGGCTTTAAGTAGGCTAATGACATTGTGAATATTTAAGATGAAAAACAACATGTTCTCTCTCTTCTCTTCCCCCTCTTCTGTCCTCTTCTGCCTTCTTCTGTTCCCTTCCCTTCCTTCCCTTCCCCTGACCTCCCCTCCTCCTCTCTTCCTCCCTCCCTCCCTCTTTACCTTCCTTCTTCCCTCCCTCCTTCTCCATTTCTGTCTGTCTTTCTCCAAAAAATTTCACAGAACTCATATTTGACAGAAAAGTGCTTCTCAAAACAAGTCACTTCAAAAAAAGGATCTTATTTAAAATGTAGATTCTAAGTCAGTAGGGTCTGGGGACTCTTCATTTCTAAAACATTACCTGCTGAGGCCTATACTGCTGGTCTGTCAACCACACTTTGAGTAGCAAGAATATAGGATTCATTCTGAGAAATGTTAATCTAGGCAAAAGATAATGGGCAGCCAATCAGGGAATGGTGACTATAAGACAGGAGAGTGATTTTTCAGAGCTACGAGCTTGAGTGATAAGCAGTATCTCC
The DNA here is from genome assembly GCF_965194825.1 of Balaenoptera physalus. NCBI lineage: Eukaryota > Metazoa > Chordata > Mammalia > Artiodactyla > Balaenopteridae > Balaenoptera > Balaenoptera physalus. The sequence goes on along the minus strand of NC_138887.1, from coordinate 55,760,095 downwards.
AGGTATTAATATGGTTGACAAGAAGAAAGGTGATATTATTAGCAGAAATCGAGGTGTCCGTATTCTCACTGGATTTGACCTGTAAAGCGAGTTCCATTTTGGCATGGTTGAGGCATCAGCATGATCGTAGGTGAAGACCCTTAACCAATAGTTAGAAATAAAGTTTTTAGTGGAGAAGAGAAGTCAGACTTGTACCTCTCAATTTAGTTAGTGTCTAAACATGAAATGTTTAGTGGAATGAAACAAAAATGGTTGAAAAGCAGAGCTTAGAAAACACACACTTTGGAGGTGGGTAATGTAAGAAATGTCACAGAAGAGACAGAGAAGGAGCTATCAGAGGTAGGAGGATAATCACATACGAAGTGCCTAAAAAGAAGAAAGTTTCAATCTGGTGCTTTCAGAAAATACAGAGAACTTGAGAGTACAAAGGATAAGAAATACATGAAATGATTTTATTTGCTAGTTAAGAAATCTTTTTAAAAACAATTTGTGGAGTATTCGGTATCAGATACCAAAGTGTAGGTAAAAAATAGAGATGAGTCAATGAACCTAGCAGGTATAGAGTAATTTAAAAAAAAAAAGCAATGAGGAGAAAAAGAGAGACTGACTGAGAGGGTAACAAGGTTGAAGGAAAGATTTCTTTTGTTTTGCCTTCTCTGCAAAGGGCAAGCTTCAGTGCACTGGCTGGGGACTGTACAAATGAGAATGAAGGAAACTGATGGAGAACAGTTCCTGTAAAAAACTGACTAAACGGGATCAAAATCACAAGTGAACATACTCTACCTGAATGAATAGGAACTCTTATTTCAGGAGCAGGATGGAGAGGAGGATGAAGGCAAAGAAAGTGTTCGGAAGCTTCTACATGTTACAACAGGGGGGACCAGGGGAGTGTCAGACAGGTATTTCTGGAGTGCACTTTCTGTTCCTTGGTCAGTCCTTAAAGGTCCTGCATAATTTTGATTTGTCTGTACAGATCATTCTTCTACTCCCTAAAGAAAACATGAAAGGAAGGAAAAGAGGAACCGAGAGGGAAGAGATCACAGTTTAGGGTTGCATGTAAATATAGGGCAAGCCCATCTCCCTGCTCAGCATCCTTTCCACCTTCTTTTGGGAGCAGATGTAGACTTCCCTTTGGGAGACTATCCTTCGCCCATTCTGTGTGATCCTGCTCAAACTATTACTCAGGTGTCCAAGTTTCCAGGTCAATCAAACTTGCCTTTCCAGGAATATTCTAGTAGTATGACACCAGGATAGAGGATGATTAAAGTAAAATCATTCCATTTGTGGGATTTATGGGAGGCTGGCCTTTAATTCCTATCATTGAGCTCCCTGCCCTCATCTTTGTTCCTCCCATGATGTGAAGGTTTAACTCTGAGTCTAATTTTCTTCTTTTTCTTTTCTTTTTAAACATACTTGCTCAAAATTGGTTTTGCAACCACAGAACCTTACCTAATGCAGTACTAAGTACTGGAGGTGACAATTTGACGTACTTGGTAGTTTCTTACAAGCAACAATATTTAATATAGAGAAATAGACTTACTCATTCTTACTAGAAAGATGACTTCAAACCTCCAGGCAGTTAAACGTTCTTCTTGCATGCTTTTCTAGCATTCTGTGTGCATACTTTATATCATATTAAATGATATAAAGTCCCCTTCCCCACCAAATTTTAACTCTTCAAAGCTAGACTACCTCTTCATTATATTTCTGTTCCGTGCATTTAATTCTGTGGCAATCATCCAGTAGGTGATCAATAAATATACATTTTTCCACAGTATGAAAGAGATAGTAATAGATCAGATCTTTTTTCTGTATGTTATAAAGAGTTAGTCTCAATACTAAAATCATCACTTTCACTTATATTTGATAACATATAGTTAGTGGTTTGTGAAATGTCCAAAACTCCCTTAAGTGTTTTATTCTTAACCTTGGTGGTTAAAATGTTTTTCTCTATTTAAAATCTTCTTTATGCAATGCTCAAATTCTGAGAAAATTTAACAGAACAGACAGCCCTGAAGGAGTGGCAATGCTGACAAATTCAGAATTTTCAAGAAAATTTTAGCGCAATCAATATTCCTGTATCTCAGAAATCTTTAGCTGGTAAAAAGCATATGGTTATTAAAGAAAGGTAACATACATGGTTCAATTTTTCTAAAATAAATAAAAATTGGGGGACAATGTTGATTAATGTGGGCAAGTAGAATGATGAGCCTCCCATGTTAGTTTGCAAAATTTAATGACTCCATGCTCAATTTTGCCTTTCAGTAGTTTTAGAAAATTATGTGGTAAAATACAATTTTACCTTTATGGAAATCTATTTAAAATTCACTTTGGAGCTGGTTAAATATCCCCTTATAATGACTTTCTGCTAAAGTGTTATGAAACTCACTTTTGATCGGATCATTATTTTTCATCCCAGATCAACTGGACCTGACTTCTTCCTTAGATTATTAAGTATCACGGTTGACATTATTATATGATTAGATTTACAATTATCTTACATTTTCATCTTTTTATTATTTCACATAATACATAATATATCCAGGGCTTTTACAACACAATACTATCAATGCATTAATCTACTGATTTATTACTAATAGAGTTAAGATAAAAATAAATGCCATCTTTCTGTTTATATCAATAAATGCAGCTTAATTTTTACACGTATTCAAATCCTTTTTGAATATAAAGTTTATATGGAGGGAGGGTTTCCTAAGGAAAGATGCTCCCCTTTGAAAGGAAGAGACAGCATGCATCTATATTTATAAAAATCTAGCTAGACTGTATGGTTAACATAATTGGGCAAGTCAGCTCCAGCCACTGGACAATCATGCTCACATGTACATATGGATGTAGATTTTCTAACTCCAAGTTCATTGTTGTTTCTTTCATGACATTCCAAAAAATATATATAATATATATGTTCTCCAAAACATATATGATACATATAACATACATTATCTAATTTATCTCATTTGTAAAATAGGAAAATGATTAATACCAGCTTCATAACACTGTTGCAAAGATTAAATGAAATATTTATACAATATGCCTAGACAGAACCTGACACAAACAAGCAATAAATAAGACATTTTTTCCTTATCTTTTCTTTCCTCTACTGTTTTCACGGCCTCTCTCTCTGCCCAGCTATAGTATATGTGAACATACACACAACACACTAGGACCCAAGCAGGCACATGTGTTTATACTCACACAGATGCAGGGAGTGATACAGAAATCTATGGACATACTGCATATTGTCCGTAACTCTTCAACACACATACAATTTCAAATTGATTAAAAATATGCTTCCCTGGTGGTGCAGTGGTTGAGAATCTGCCTGCCAATGCAGGGGACACGGGTTCGAGCCCTGGTCTGGGAGGATCCCACATGCCGCGGAGCAACTAGGCCCGTGAGTCGCAATTGCTGAGCCTGCACATCTGGAGCGTGTGCTCCGCAACGGGAGAGGCCGCGATAGTGAGTGGCCCGCACACCGCGATGAAGAGTGGCCCCCACTCGCCGCAACTAGAGAAAGCCCTCGCACAGAAACGAAGACCCAACACAGCCATAAATAAAATAAATAAATAAACATAGAACAAAAAAAAACCTGTTTAAAAAAAAAAAATGCTTATGTTGCCCATTTCCAAAAGGCCCTGAAAGGACTTTTAAATGTACTTTTAGAAATGACATCTAAGAGAGGAAACAGAACACAAAGGACCATGATTTAAATACTAGATGTGAGGAAGACAGAGTTATATTTTTTCATGAAAATTTATGAGATGAATTACTTATTCTTGCTCAAAGCAAAGGTCAACTAACTTCAACAGGGCATGGACAGTGGGAATTATTACAAATAGAATTGATGTTGTCATAAAACTTGCATCTGTTCAAGCACATGTAAAAAAATTAAATTATTGAATCAGTAGTACTTCACATAATGAAAAAGAATCTTAGCTTGAGATTGTATGGGGGAGGTTTTATGAAGAGACTGCCTTATCCATAAAAGAATACAATATGTGGTTTTAGATGATTTTTTTAAAAAACTAAATGATTTTCTAAAATAGTAATTTAAATCAGAATTCCTATCACGAGGTTCACAGAATTAAGGGGTACTTAAATGGATTTCGTGGAGAGTGTTCACTGTAGAAAGTTTATGCATAATTTATAAATATATACAGTTATCCATGGAGATGGTTTACAGCTATAATCTAAGAAATTATTTAAAGGGCATTATATTTTTTAAAAGAAATTAATTCACATAGCTATGTTGTTGTTAAGACAAGGATTAACAAACAAGGGAGAAAATCTGAAAAAGAAATTAATATCTGTTGTATACAATGTCAAGAACTTCTAGTAGAAAAGAGAAATTCTAATTTTTGTAGTGTGTCACCTTCTTATTTTACTAAGCATCTTCATAATGTTTCAGTTCGTTATGCTTAAACCCAAAAAGTATAAGGTCTGTTTAGGTATCTAAGAGCCTAGCAACAAGAAGATTGTTATAAGCCATTTGTTACTTTGCTTGTAAAACAAACTCCTTTATATAGAAATGGAAAAACAAAACTGTTCTGTTATGAACCTTTTATGTTTCTGGCATTCCACTTGTTTCTGGATGAATTATTGTTTAAATGTAAATTTTTACCTAATAAGATTTATTTTTGCATGCTTAACCTTTTGAAACATACAGAAAATATGTATATGTATTTTTAACTGTTATCCTTATATTAATACGATTATTCTGAGCACACTGGAGTCAAATATATATAATTATATTATCATACAATAGTATGTACTGAATAATACCTATATAAGAAAAACACTCTTCTAGGTTTACATATGTGAATAGCTTTAAAATCAAACAAACCTGAAAATATATGTATGTGTGTATCTTAATTTATATAACATATAGTTCATCATGTACATTCAAAGAGAAGTTGGGGAAAAGCAAACGTTGAAAGAGATATACTAGACATAGGAGAATGCTCTCAGTTCCTCCAACTCTCTTTTTTGTCCAACCATCTCTTACTTTTTTTCCTTATATCAATGAGTTCAATAATCCCACTCAGCTCATTATCATTAATCTACTGCTTTCACGGCAGAACTTTTCATACTAATTCTTATTCTTTCCCAATCACTGGCTTCAACATAAAATAAGCATATTATGAAGAGTGAAAGGGAAAAATACTCCTCCCAAGGTCAAAAGAATAAAGGATAAAAAGTCATTTGTTCAACCAACGCACCTGAAGCAATTCTCTTTAACTAGGTAGTTCACAAATCTAAGTATAACATATTGAGAATTGTATTTTCTTTATCTGAAAGGAAACTTGTCAACAGAAGACAAATAATCTTTATGGGGCCTAGAAAATGAGATTCAGTAGGAAGAATGTATCAGAGCATCTGAAATAGAATAACAAAACTGAGATTACAAACACCTTAATCTTATCCCCTTTCTATCTTCACTATTTTTTTTCCTAATCTGGACTGAAAGATCATTTACTTTAAATCCACTCATTATGAAAATTCTTAATATTTCCCTCTTACGTTTCTACTGAAATTTTAGTTTTTAATTTCAAACTTAGCAGTATGGCATTTAAAATAGTGATTTGGCAAACCGATCCTCTCGCACCCCCTCACCCTGCTAAAATATATTAAGTCTCTGTATTAACTACAACATACAAAAAGTTTAATGCATTATTGGGTTCATTAGAACGTGAAGGAAATTGCCAAACTGTAAAACAACAAATATGAAGTTTAACTTCTAGCAGAGGTAAGAGACAAGGAAAATATAAAACATAAAGTGTTTTACCTTAAACTATCAGCAATTGGAGATCAGTATGCTATCTACAGGTCCCCCAGGTATCTGAAGAAGCTGAAGCTTGCGGCATGAACTTCAGAACCCGTAGCAAGGTCCTAGAAATGTTTATCCAATTGACTTATGATATGGTACAGGCATCAAGGTTTTTCAAAACTCCACCAGGTATTTCTCTACTGTGCAACTAAGGCTGAGAACTACTCAGTAGAGCAAAAGGGTCCTTCAAGTGTGGTCCCTGGACCTGCAGCACCAACATCACCTGGGAGCTTGCGAGAAACACCCATTTCAGCCTTTCACACCAGCCCTACTGAATAAGAAACTCTGGGGGTGGGGTCCAGCAATTTGTGATTTACTAAGCCCTCCAGATGATTTTGACGCTGCTCTAATTTGAGAATCACTTTATCAGGGGATCAAAGAAGGTTTTTCCAAAAGAAGTTTTATCTATTTTGGGACTTCAGGTTTTAAGTAGGAGTGAAGAGGGAAAATGACGTAGGTCTGCATCTCTGACTCCTCAACCCCCAAGTTAAATTGTTCACGATGTGCTGAGATGCTGCATTTCTAATAAGCTGACAACTGATGTCCATGACACTGACTATGAGAACAGTCTTTTAATAGTGTGTGGAGAGCACTTCAGGGAGATGAGCACCGAGGATGAGATAGTTTGGAGAAATACATTAAATGTCAGGTAGAGAGTTATGAGATGAGGCTAAAAAATAAAAAAATTACACAAAGCCTTGTAAGGAACATCAAGGTTGTGAATTTTATCCTAAGTTATAGTAAGTCATCAATAGATTTAAGCAGTGTAGGGATGTGATTAGATTTGCATTTAAAATAATCACTCCAGCCACTGAATTGAGAATAAACTGCAAGGAAAGAAAAAGTGAAAGTTAGAAGATTAACAGGAGGGGATTAGAGTCATTCACGTTAAGTGTGGTGATTTTTTTGAATTATAGATATGGTGGCAAGATAAGCAAATGTAGACATGTTTGAGACATATTCCGGAGGAAGAACCAAAATCAATAATTTTTGATATGTTAGATATTAGGTAAAGACAAAAGGAGATATGAATAATACATATATAATGAAATATATTAAATGTGAAAGTATAAAATATACAAAATATGTAAAGTAGGTACCTACTAGATAGCCAAGTGGGAATAATGAGTTAATAGTTGTCTATACATGTCTGGAGCTCTGAAGAGAAGTTTGAGTTCAAGATCAAACGTGGGTGTCACTTGTATGTAGATATTTTTAAAAATACATTGAAGCTGTGGGGAGAGTACACAAAGAGAAGCTGGCATACAACTGAGCCTGAATAAAGTCTAAAATTAAAAGATTTTCTAGAGGAAGAGTGGCCAACAAAGGAGGCTTAAGAAAAGAAGCCAAAGAGTTAGGAAGAACTCCCAGAAGACTATCAGGTTATAAAGGCAAGAAAAGAAAGTGTCTAGAATAATGTGAGACCAACACTGTGGTAAGTTGTTGAGATGTCAAATAAATTTAGGACTTGGAAGCACACATTTGATTTAACAATGAAGATAATGTGCAGGAGCAAGTCCAATGGAAACTTCAGGGTAGAAATCAGATTTTTTTCAACTGCAGTAAGAAGAGAAGTAGAGAGAACCCTTGTGAACAATTCTTGTCAAAGTTAGTGCTTCTCAATCTCTTTTGCAAGCTCAATTCTCTTTTAATTTCTTAAATGTTGGGATTCCTCTCTTTGAATTTCATTCTACACACTTTTCATAAGTTATCTGAACTATATCTTTTCCTTTAAACAAAACTTTGACCTCAGAGCTATTTCGTTATATTCACCTAACTTCTTTCTGGAAATGGATTTCTATTTTGAAATTCTCAGTGGTACTTCAACCCCGAGTCCTCACCCCAAATAAACATACACATTCTTGATCATCCTCCTTTCTTCTGTGATTGGCAACAGCTTCAGTGAAGTTGCTCAAGTCAGAAACTTGGGAGTTATCTTTGACTTTCTAGTCTTTTCCATGACTAAATACAGACATTCAGATGTCCTGTTGATTTGTGTCTCTCTTACCACTCTACCAAGGATTCTATTCCTATGCCAGTCTTTTTTTTTCAACCTATATGATTTTTTTTTCAATCTTTCTTTTCTCAATCTACCTCAATTTTGTTTTTCCAGTCTACAGCCCTCTTCCTCTCACAATTTATTCTCCAAATTAAATGCATTACTTGAATCAAATTTGATCATCTACTTCCCTTTCTTGAAATATGTTGGAGGTTCCTCACTGCAACAAGGAGGAAATCCACAGCTCCCTAGCAAAATGAACAATTTTTAAAACATCACTCCCCCTTGACAATCTAGTCAGACTATATCCTACCACTTCTACTGCCATACAAAATTCTTAAACCATAAAGCATCCAGTTTCCCAAAGTACTGTATTATTTCTTTCTGTTTTTACATGAATTCTTTCCTTTATGCTCAAAACTCTTTTGGCCACACTATCTGAAATTAACTAACTCCTACTCATCTTTCAAAACTCAGTACAGGTATAATTCCCCATATTAACTGAGCTTTTGGCCCATCTCCCTTCCCCAACCCCTGCTGGCTAGGCATCCTCCCTAGGCTTGTACTGTTTCTATTATACCACTTCTTGAAAATTGTAATTGTGTGTTAACTTGTTTGTCCCCTTGACCAAACTGTGAGCTCCTTTTCTTTGAAGCACTAGTACTTGTCATATAGGAGTAATTCTATTAATGCTTGTTAAGGAAATGGGTGAATACTACATGTGACAAAAATGGTTGCTTTGCTATTGTATTAAGAGTCAAAAAGAATGTTGCTGGGATTAGAGAATTATAAAGTTACATAGACCTTAAAAATTGTTTAACATATACTTTGTTGTAAAAGTGGGGTGAAATTATTAAGCCATATAGAATGGCTTAAAACAAAAAATGGGGCTTCCCTGGTGGCGCAGTGGTTGAGAGTCTGCCTGCTAATGCAGGGGACAGGGGTTCGAGCCCTGGTCTGGGAGGATCCCACATGCCGCAGAGCAACTGGGCCCGTGAGCCACAACTACTGAGCCTGCGCATCTGGAGCCTGTGCTCCGCAACAAGAGAGGCCGCGATAGTGAGAGGCCCACGCACCGCGATGAAGAGTGGCCCCCGCTCGCCGCAACTAGAGAAAGCCCTCGCACAGAAATGAAGACCCAACACAGCCAAAAAAAAAAAAAATTAATTAATTAATTAATTAAAGGTGCTAATAATTAAAAAAAAAAAAAATGATAGTTGGAGACAGATGATCCAAAATCCAACTGCAATGTAATAGTTAATGTCCTTGGGAAACCATTTAACCTGTTTGTCAGTTAAGAGATTTAATAACCTCATAGGATGGTGTTATAGACTGAATGTGTCCTCCTCAAATTCATATCTTGAAGACCTAACCCCACCTCTAGTGTGATGATATTCAGAGGTGGGGCCTTTGGGAGGCAATTAGGTATAGACGAGGTCATGAGGGTGAGGCCCCATCATGGGATCAGTGTACTTATAAGAAGAGGAAGAGACCAAAGCGCTCTCTCTCTCTCTCTCCACCATTAGAGGATACAAGAAGGTGGCTGTCATCAAGGCAGGAAGGGAGCCCTCACCAAGAACTGAATGTTTGCACCCAAGATCATGTAACTTCCCAGCCTCTAGAACAGTGAGAAATATTTATTGTTTATGCTACCCAGGTTCTGATATTCTGATATAGCAGCCTGAATGAATTGACACAATGGTCAAGGTCATAGGATAGTCAGGCTTTTAAATAAGATACTGCATAAGAAAATGATTTATGTTCTCCATTGCTTTTATCAAATATTGGTTATAATTTTGAAGACCCAGGTCATGAAGCTATTGAAGAGGCAGAACCAGGACCAGAAATCTAGGTTCTATAGGTTTGGTTTGGACATAGCACTGCTTAGATCTCCTAGGTTTCCAGTGGGGCCATGTGGGCCTAGAGTGGTCACAATTCATATGCTTTGGCTGTAACTGGCCTTTTCCATTTTCCCAATGTACTATACAAATTATAACACTTCCTAGTTGTGCAGTGACTGCATCAAAGTTAGATATCACTAGCTTACAAAACCAGTCCACCTCCCCCAGCCCCACTGCCCACCGATGGTCTGTCCTGGTTGCCAGGCACTGACTGCTTTTAAAGTAGAACACTAACAGGGTTCTGGGCAGGCAGCTGTAACCCTGAAGCTACTGGCCAGAGGCAGAGCTTCAGTGCCCTTTGGAGCCAAGGAGGGCCTGTTTATGGTCATGAAAATGTCTTTCCAACTACTTCTGTGGCAGCTGCATGGTACTTTGATGGTATTATGTGAATTATGGATACAAGGCTTAAGTCTCTTTGAGCATCCCTTGAAATTTTTGGTTTATGCTGCTTTGATTGTTTGTACAGTAAAAAGTTGATGCACTTTGAGGGAAAATGACCTAGCCAAAGGATCTGCTGCCTAAAGGATAGAGTATCTTAAAGTCAGTAGGAGGAAAAAACTCATTACATACACCTTTAATGCCCTTGAGCCATCTGCAGTGGAGGCCAGTCCTCTGATGCTGCAAACTCTGTGTTTGGCAGAATTTAATATTGATGTGAACAGGTATAACTTTTCACTGGGGGATAGAGTCAACCTTCTTGACTGAGAACAGAAAAGCCAGTCCTATAAAATTTTACTTCATGGAGTGATGATGGCTTATCTTGAAGGACAGTCAAGGTCACTCAAAGCCATCAAAACCACTCCATTCCAAAGTGATTGAGTCCAAAAACATCTTAAAAACATCTCAGAAGACTGTAGAACATCAGAGGGAAACATTTAATATTATTCATGTGAACATTCAGCTTCAGGAAAATCTAAAGCTGCTTGTCCAAGAATATGTCAGCTGGAAGGAAAGCGTGCAGGAGTTGAAGGGACAAAAAGGGATGCTTTAAAACCTCAGCACCCAATGAGAACAGAAGTGTGGTGATAAAGATAGCCAGTTAAAATATCTGACTGAAACTGTGCTCAGATGACATTCACAGATGATGCATATGATCATGAATATACAGGTAATAACCATATAAGTATTTGCTGTTACAAATACTATAAGCAGAAGGCATATCTGAAGGTGGACATCTCTTAATTTGATTTTAGGTCATTAGAGTTTAACCATTTAGAAAGAACTACTAGAAGCTCCATTGAAGAAGCAGGTATGAGATGTGTGTCATCTGGAGGAGAGTAATACCTGTAATGCGGAAAAAGTGATTACTCTAAGAGAGATATTAAAACTAAGGTTGGCAAAGCTCAAGTGATAACAAGATGTATCAACAAATATAATTCAAAGTGTGTTAAGACCCATGTCCAGTAACTTTAAGAAACATGATTGCTTTCACAGAAGTGCAAAATTGGATAGAGACTGAGAGATTAAAATAATTGCCATTGCCACTCATGTGTAGGATACTTGACACTTTTCAAAGAATTTCAAATACAGTGATTTATGTAGCAAAATCTTTCCAAAACCGAAATTAGTTTTGCCTCCTCGCGACTCTGATGTCCACATAGTAAAAGACTAAATTTGTTAAAAGACTGAGTACTATTATAGTAAAGTTGATTACCATCACACCTATATGCTGTGATTTAATTAGTATCACTCAATATCTGGTAAAGATTTTATGAAGCCTTTGTTAAAATTCAAAATCTGCTGCCAAGTAGTAACATATTATAGGGGCCCAAATTTTTAGGGGATGTGAAAGTGAGCTGCCAATTAATTCCATTTATCCAAAAATTAATATGCATTCTATCTGTACCAGAGAGGCTACATGAATAAGACAGCTTCTCAGCTTTTAATTAGAAGTTCTTATCTTCTAACAACATTCCAGTGCCTGTACAAGAAATATTATTGTAACATCATAGACCAAAGTAATTGCATAAAAATACATGGGCTCTTAGAGAAGAGAAAGATAAATATACCCATGCGTGCAGCACAGCAGATGTTAAGATGAAGTTTTGGTTGTATCTGAGGCATGGAGACTTCGCTTAGGTAAAAAAAAGGGAGAAAAGGCTTTTCATGGAAAAAAAAATACAAAAGGCAAATGAGCAGAGAACAAAGTTAAACATTCTTGCAGCCTTCCTTCTTGTCTCTCTCTTTCTAGCTTCCTCTAATTCAACCTTCACAATTCCATTGCAAAAGGAATGAAATCTCTAATCTGAAGCATGCCAATCATATGCTAACATGGGCTATCAAAGGCCCAAATCTGAATGTGTGAGTCTCTTAGTTTTCTAGTTTCATGGTTGAAATTTCCTATTTCTAAATGTATTGTCTTATTAAATATGTTGCTTCATTTTTTTAAGCAAAGATGGCATAAGAAACATTAAAAAATTCTTAGTCTGTTTCAATGCCTCCAAAAGTTAGTTCCCAAACTTTGAAAATTGCTGACACTCCTTTTTTTCTTTCTAACTATATTATTTCTGAAGCTTTTTGGAAATGTTCCAAGAAGACATGTGTGGAATGCTGCTTTGACCCACTTAAAGAGTTATTTATCCTGTGACATCTTTGGGATGGATAAAATAAATAATGTTGCCTAGTATTGGAGACATTTTCTTATACAACCAACTGTAATATAAAGTAGAATACCTTAAAAGTGAGAATTGGGGAGCAAAAGAACATGAGGAGAAAGAAATGGAGAGATTAATTCCAACCAAGGAAGACTGAGAAAGACTACAGGAAAGTGTCTACAAGGATGGGGAGGGATTATGAATGTATTTTCTGAGACTAGCTATTATTCACCTAACAATGGTCCTGATACTCTTTCCTTACATTACATATTGACATATATTGTGTTTTGTAAGCTCCTCTTTTTTACATGAGACTGTTATGATTTATTACCATGCCTATTTCTATATATTACAGATTTTATACCTGTCCCAAAATATTGTATCTATAAAATGCCTAAAATATATAATTTGACAATAAGGCAAATAGTCTCATTTATAGAGTTATACATGAATAGGTGAACATAACATACAGTGAAATTTCAAAATTAAGTTCACACTTTATAGTTGCACAGAATCTGTTAAACTGTAGAATCTGTTATATTGTACACGTACAATTTAAATGCACTGTTTTGAAACCCTTACACAACTTCTAAATCGTTATTATATTATTCAAACAATTTTGGTAAGAATTAAATCAACATCCAGCCAATCCTGGCACCCATATCCCTGTATCCATCAGCATCCCCAACTGCTGTGATAGGCATTAGTTTCCCTTCCATCTGCAAAGTTCTCCACGATGTAACTAAGAAGGTCTCCAGGAGGTTCCTGTGATCTCACGAGGATGGGCTCTTCGTGAGGGACCCTTACATGAGACATGGTAGTTTAGTTTTAGACAAAGTTGATGGCAGATGGTGAACATGCAAAAAGGAATTGAGTGGTTTCCTAAATTGTTAAGCACCCCCTGTTAAAAGATAAGCTGAGGCACATTTAAATTTTCAAGGGTTTATTTGAGCATACATCAGTTTGAATTCAGCAGTATGAAACCCAATGTAGTTAGGACTGCTCTACCGACAGGAATTAGGGGAGACCTTTTTAGAGAGAAGATGAGGAAGGGAAGCAAGGACATTGATTGGCTAAATCTTAGACAGTTGCCTTAAATGGGAAAGCCTAGTTGGCTATTTGCGATGGATTGTTCTTGGGTTTCATCTCCTCAGAGCTGAGTGCATTGACTCTGACTTAGATTTTGGTTTGCTTACATAGGCTACGGAGGCACGAGAGCCACCTCAGTCTAATGGCCTTCCTGTTTAATTACATTAACACCCCTCTCCACCAATACCTCTGCACACATGCACACCCCTTCCAGAAGATGTTACTAAAACAGCAAAGAGAGAGAGAGGGAAGGGGGGGCGTGGAGAGAGAGAGACAGAGAGAGGGAGGGAAAGTCAAACCCTCAGGAAATTTGTTTCACTATTTTAAGCCAAAACTACCTGATTTTCTTCTTTAATGACTGGTTTTATGACCAAATGTCCCAAAGATGCCATTTCCATTTTCTTAAAGTAACCTGCATTTTCATTACTTCAGGGTTTTCAACTCCAACCTCTCTGTAGATCATCTCCACAAGAGTACCGTGCACATCCTTAGCCAATTTTTATCATGTCCTCATCTCCTCATATGTGAATAGAGCTCTTTTCATGATGATTCCTGCCACCTGCTGGGTGCACAGCTGGATGTTGTTGCCGCAGATTGTACCGTGGTCCCTTCATCCTTAACAAGGAGCTTCTCTTGAGAAGGAACATTTAGGTGGGCTAAAATTCTAGGCATAAGGAAATGTCCCAGTTCATATCTCAATCAATAATCTTTATTCTTACATCAAAAGCCAAGAAAGAACCTAACTACGTAATGCCAAAGTTTCAATGTGGACATTGTTTCTGGGATTAATTTCTTTTTGTGGAAAAATCACTGATGTTGATTCAGTATTTCTTTGGTATTTTGTCTGGGATTGCACTGAGTTATAGATCAACAGGCAGGGAAGCTGGATGAAACCTGACATCTTTACAAATGTGTCTTCACATTTAGGAATAGTGAATACGTTTCCACTTGCTCAGATCTATTATATAATTTAGTAAAATACTGTAAATTTCTTCATAAAATCAGTGCACAGACCGATAGGTCTATTTCTAGGTATTTTATAGTTTTTTTTCTTTCAGTTACATTATCTAATTGCCTATAGCTGGTTTATATGAAAACTGTTGATTCTGACAGAATGATTTTATACCTGGGTCATGACTCTCTTGTTTGGCAGTGTAGTAGAGAGATTTTTTTAAAAATACGTTTTTCATCCTTTTAGGATATTTTAAGCAGACTAGAGTTATATGCCTTTATTCACTCAATCTGCCATCATGATCCAGTTTCTTGAATAATATTTTTAAATTTGGGGGAGGAAACTAATTTGGGTATTCACAGCCCTACAGTCCATTAAGGACAACATAACTCATTTGTAACCTAGTAACCATTTTTGTTACTAAATCACACACTGTGGTGCTAGCTGACTAAGTAACTGCTCCAATATGCCCACCTGAAAGAGGTCACTGGAAATCTCAGTAATTTAAACATTTTAGGACTATTCTTCCACAATCCTTGCTGTCAAAAGAAATGAAAAGCTCCAAACGTTAGATTTTATCACTGAAAGTAAAAAGGAATGCAAATGTAAACTTGTTTATATTGTAATTTGAGAAAATTTAATCTATAAATATTACTTTATTTAATAGAGCAAATCTAGCCAAGGAGTGAAAATGACAATGACAATTGCGATTTTCCTCCAAAACTTCAATTGATACTGACTAGTGTGATACTATTGTCACTGTCACATAGCATTGTCTTTTTATTCATTCTAAAGTTGATGTGAATACTGTATGCTTAGTACTGTGAATCTACTTATCTTCTCTACCCAGATTTTGAAAGTAATAATAACAAATACTTCTTTTGCTGTCAAATCAAATCAAATCAAATATAAGGCATTGGTAAATTTTTCATTACCCAGGATCTCAGGCAGAAGGGCTCAGGACAAATACCAGACAACCTGATATCCCAACTTAAAGATTTATTATATGTTTTAATTCCACACACTCACTTTCACATCTGACAATCCCATTCTTAGAGGTGATAGTTATTTTAGGGGTTGTATGGTTGGTTTAATGTGTGTTCCAGTTTAGAAATTATTTTTTTAGGTTCTTTCTTTATTGCATTTTTCTTTGGCATAACTCTACTTATATTCGTTTTCTCTTTCCTTTTATTCTTGAATTTTTATCCTATTTTGAAAATGGCCTTGTGTTTCACTTGTTTTGAAGATTAGTGTGCATGCAGGTTAACTGCTTGTTTGTATTTGTTTTCTGTTTTAAATATTTATTTATTTGTTTGGCTGTGTCAGGTCTCAGTTGCGGCACGTGGGATCTTCCTTGCGGCTCACGGGCTTCTCTCTAGTTGTGGTGCACAGGCTCCAGAGTGCGTGGGCTCAGTAGTTGCGGCACACAGGCTCTCTAGTTGTGGCACACGGGATTTAGAGCACACGGGATCTAGAGCGCATGGGCTCAGTAGTTGCGGCACGTGGGCTTAGCTGCCCTGCGGCATGTGGGATCTTAGTTCCCCAACCAGGGATTGAACCCACGTCCCCTGCATTGGAAGGCGGATTCTTTACCACTGGACCACCGGGGAAGTCCCAACTGCTTGTTTTTTACATAATAAAGTTTTATTGAACGGAATATTGACTTTATTTCCATATCTCTCCTTCCATTTTTCACTCAAGCACTTCCTGCTGGTAACCACTAGATAGTTCAGTAAGCAAAACTTTTCTAATTTAAAAACACACAATTTGGAATTCTAGTCAATGGTCCTGTCTCTCAAAGAGTTGTGCTCACTAACTTGATGAAAATATACCTTTCTTATTAACCTATATATCTCCAATGTGGCAGTCACGGAGATGTGCCATGATGATGCAAGGATAGACTCCCTGTCCGGCTCTGGAGAGTGTGGTTCAGATGACAGCTTCCACTTGTTAAGTCTTTCTCATTCACCACAAATTTTGAGCCAAGGCCACTCTCTGGATGCAGCAGATAGTTGAGTAAACAAGGTGGTACAAAGGTTGCGTCATTTCTGCTTAACAAAGGACTCTTCTAACAGGCAACCTTTCATTCAGACCTCTCTGTTGGATTGGCAAAATTTAATAAATCCAAAACCTGGCCTGAAAGTTTCTCCTGCAGAATCCTGCTTCTTCCCCCCATCTTTATTTTACAGGTGTTCCTCCACAATAAACCTTTGTAGACTTTCTGAGTAGATCCTCAGCATATACTTCTCAGAGGATCCAAATTGCATAACATGAAAACACATTAGTGCAGGCTGCTGAATTATGACATTTATCCACTGGGTAAAAACACTTCTGCTCTTAGCCTTGATATCATGTGGGATGATATACTTATGAGTCCTTTATAATCATAGTCTCACCAACCATACAACCATTTGTCTAGAATTGTGAAAAAATACTTGCCAATATGAATAGTGTGTGACAAAGTCTATAATCATCAATAATCATCAGTTTGGTTTATTATTAAGTATGTAATGGTTTACATATTTTTATGAGGTACTTCAGACCCTCAAACGTGAGAAATAAATTATACATCCATATTATAAGTTCCCCTATTGCTACAATTTCAGAAATGAATATGGTACTTTCCAGTTTGAAAAGAGCTGTTTTCAATGTCATTCTTCACTTCAGCTGCAGAAGTGTAGAGGACATCCTATTTTACCTTAAAATAACAGCAGCAACAACAGCAAAAGCACAGTATTGCTTTTTTCAAGGATAAAATTACTTTAACATTTTATGTTTTGAATAAAATGATTTATTCTGGGGTAGAGAGTACATGTTTACCTTAAAAAGCACAAGCTTTTCATCATGATCCTAGCAAATCCAGATGTAACTCATTCAAAATATAATGAAACATCTCCCTGTGTCCCTTTAGAACACATTAATGTTTATGGAATTCCTTGTAAGTAGATGTAGGCGTAGGTGTGCATGTTGGGGGGGGGGGTGTGTATACATACAAAATAAGACAGTACTAGTAGCAAGGCTAATAAATGCTCCTACAATTATTTCAAGTGGTGGTTTTCATTTTCCATCTTATTTTCAACAAATATACAAAATCTCACAGATGCTAATGTATACTCTATTTTATTATTTAGGATTCTGTTGGTTTCAAGTGATAGAAATGCAGGTAAAATGATCTTAGGCAAGATGTGGACTACGGCCACCAGAACCAAGAACTTGTGACCCAGTTGTGCTCTCTGCCCCTCCTTCTGTGTCTCTCTCTCTCTCCATTGCTCATCTTTGCCTCTCTTGGCCTACTTGTTTTTTTCATAAATTCACATTGGATTGGGGGTGGGTGGTATATTTGTCCTTGAGAATCAGTTACCTTACTAAAATCCAAAGGCAATTGTTTGACAACTGTTTGATATGCTAGGGAGTGATGGAGCAAGATTTGATTGCCAAATAAGCATGCTCTAAAGCTCCTGGTGTTAACTTGTGCTCTATACCCATTCCACAGCTAACATGTATCAAAAATTTTTTATTCTTCCTTTCAGTAGGTGGAAGATTTATTCTAATTCAACCAATATTAATAACAATCTACCATATTGCAGACACTGCATTAAGCACAGGAAATATGTGGATAAATATAGTATAGACCTTTCCCTGAGGTAGTATATAATACAATAAGGAAGAAAAAATGTAAAAATAAAATAATGAAAATGTAAATATATATGATATTTGCTATAAGAAATTTGTATGTAAAACTTTACGGTAGTAAACTTGATTATCTTTAGGAAAAAAGGGTAGAAATTTGGGAGTAAGGAGAGATTCTACATTGGAGGTGATGCCTGATGAACATTTGGAAGAATTGATGTGTTTAACAGTTGAATTTTATAAATAAGAACATAAAGTGCTAAGGCATAGAGTCACAGAATAACATAGCACTTTGAATAATTGTAACTGTTTCAGATAAATGGAGAAAAAAGCACATGAGTAAGCTTAATAGACAGAGTTAGATGGAGAGCCAAAGCCAGAAAAAGAAAGATCTTAGAGGTTATGAAAAGAATATTGGAATTTATTCTAACATAATTTAAAAATTTTAAACAGGAGTTGGGTGAGCTAGGGGCAGTGAAAAAAATGTTTTTAATTTTCATTTTAAAGAGATCTTCCTGGCAACAGTATGGAGAAAAGATTCATGAGTAATTGACTGTTGGCCATTAAATGAGATCGGGGGCAAGAAGTATAATTTCTTGAACCAAATCAGTGACACTCAAGATTGAAGACTAATGATAGAAACCTGAGCATCGTTTACAGCATGATTTCTAAGAAAAAATGCTTTAGAACAGACCTTAACTAAAACAAACAAAACAAAACCGAAACACTTGTCTCTTAATTGTGGTTTAGTGATGGTTTGTATTCATCACATATACATACCACTTAGTTGTCATAAGTAAATATATAATTTGATTCAAAACACAGAAAAAGAAAATAGAACTGAGTGATAGTAACATATATTAACACCACTATCCATGTCTATTAAATTTTTATAGGCCTATCATGAAAAGAATAGAAGACATTATGAGAAAACCTTCTGATCAGTTCTAAAATCATGTATTTGACTTTTCAATGCTCTCCATTATTTGGCAGCACTCCCATATATTAAAAACCACTTCCAACTCACACTCCGCAGCCGCACTCGAAAACGGCCACTCCCTTCTCCCTCTTAAATGCTCTATTTTCTTCCTGACTCCATACATTTAATTGTATTTTCTCCCATCATGACATGCCTTTCATTCTTCTGTCAACACAACTATATCCTCCCAAATTCTCAAGGCCTGGCTTGAGCCTTATTACTATAACAGCCCATGCTAATCATTTCCTTCCCTTATTTCCTAGGAGTGAAGGAGTAAGATACAATTTAGCTTTTAAATTTATCTCCCTCATTAGACACAGCGCCTTGATGGAAGGACTAAGTCTTAAAAGGCTTTTTTATACTTCACATAGCACAGTACCAAAGGCATAGTAAAATTTTGCTAAATAACTTTTCAGTGATTCATGCTGGTGATATCAGAATGAATTGGCATCATTTTGCTTGTTCAAGGAAAAATCCTAATTAAACAGCAATGGTAGAAGTTTTTAAGTGGATGTTCAATCAATGTTGCATACTCCCTGAGTTTGTGCTACTTCTATTAGAACAGAATGACCAGATGAGAGATCGAGCTGGATTTTTTCCTTGGCCCCATTCCACGATAACCTCAGGCAGTCTAATTAATTTTTAATTTTCTTTCTTGGTCAATTCAAGTACAGGGATGTTGTAAAGACAAATAACTGAGAATTAGAGAAGGAGATACTTCTGTTTGATTGCTAACACAATTTTGTTAAAATATATCATATAAAATCTATGTTACAGAACATTATATAAAAATAAAATGATAGAAGATTCTTAATAGCTAAAGCCCTTTAAAATTTCATCTTAAGGACATAATATGCATAAATTGTACATTTTACAACAGATTCTGACACATTTTATTCATTCTACACATAATGCAAATTTTTGCAGGACCCAGTTATTGGAAATGAATGAATTTAGTGATATGCCTCATAGTAGCTATTGGTTCAGTTGAACTACTGAATTAATACTAACTTTAAGTTTTAGACTGAAACTTCAGCTCGTTATCTACAGAATTTTTTTTTTTTTTACATGAAAGATGGAGACAATTTTAAATGAAAAATTTAATCTAAATGTGCTAGGGAAAAATCTAAGAGGATTGAAAAACTCCCACAGAATGTAAACAAACTATTTTTACCCACGTCACACCCTAAACAAGAAGTGCTTTCTAACTTTAGAAACTGTGAACGACTCATTTAAGGTGGATGTTTTTCATAATTTTTAAAAACAACTATAAAAATTATTTGACAATTTCAGAGGATTTGGGGGCAAAATGTAACTGTAGAGCTTAAAAGACTTGAATTATCTTTGCTGGTGAACAATTTTGTTTAAAACATAAAAAGCAGTAAAGTATATAAAACTAATGAATTCCACTGGAGAATATTAGCCAGAAAAATAAATAGAGCAAAAGGTATTTGAGAAACTGAGAGGGAGAAAGAAAGACAGACAGACAGACAGACAGATAGATAGGTGTAAGGTTAGTCCAAAGTAGGAACCTACTCTAATAGTTGCTGGGGATCTGTGAATGGAATATTCTTCTTTCTGACAAAGGCATGGAGAGGAGCGTGTGGTAGCCCACTCAGCCATATTCCACATATTAGAGAAATTCAGAACTGAAATATCTGTGTCCACCTTCTGCTTAATGGTACCGATAGCAGAGAATTCACAAATATTTCTATTATTCTCATATCTTTTTATCTCAGACAAGTTTGATCTCTTTTCTCCCTTCCATTTCCCCCCACCAGATACTGAAATACATATTAAGATAATAAAAACAAGCTTCTGTTGACTTACTCTTATAATAGTCAAGAAACACGATATAGGGGTTTCCCTGGTAGCGCAGTGGTTAAGAATCTGCCTGCCAATGCAGGGGACACGGGTTCGAGCCCTGGTCTGGGAAGATCCCACATGCCACGGAGCAACTAGGCCCGTGAGCCACAACTACTGAGCCTGCGCGTCTGGAGCCTGTGCTCCGCAACAAGAGAGGCCGTGACAGTGAGAGGCCCGCGCACCGCGATGAAGAGTGGTCCCCGCTTGCCGCAACTAGAGAAAGCCCTCGCACAGAAACGAAGACCCAACACAGCCAAAAATAAATAAATTAATTAATTAATTAAAAAACAAAAAACAAAAAAAACCCCACAATATAACAAGCCTGCTCTTAGATGATAAGCAACAATTAGAATGTGAACAAGTAAAAAAAAAAATGAGCTCCTAACTTGAGGCTTTAGAAAATTTTATTTGAAAGATCTTTGATTTATTGTGTTTGTATGTGTGGTTAACTGAATCAAGCTACATGTAATAGTGCTGTTTTCACAGTGAGAAGTAAAATATCTGTGATAATAAATTACCCATTCGTAGCTCTTTTTAATATAGAAGACGAAACTAAAATCATAGGTTCTCAAGAGAGCTCTTTTGATTAAAAAAATTAATATATCCTCTATCTTTGATGGCTGGAAATAAAAGATTCTGTCTTTTCCCATTTACCTTCAGGGGTTTTTGTTGTTGTCACTACTTGGGGTTTTTTTGTTTTTTAGTCTTGAATTATTTAGCCAATAATCAAATCTCAGACGTGGAAGTGACTTGAGTATCATCCACTCCTTTCTACCATCCATTGCCTGAATTCTACCTATAACCTGACTGAGAGACAGTTATTTATTCTTTACCCAAAGATTTCCTTGTGGTGAGAGTCAGGCCCCTTTCTCTGGGAAAGCATAGACTAAATTAAATTGACCCTGCTGAAATGGAAGTAAATTTTTAGTATCCATCTTATAAATGCAATGTATGGTATCCTTTATTTGAGCATATATCTTTATCAAAGAACATAAAATTTCATGCTTTTAGCATATTCACCATACATTTGCATCATTCAAAGAATGTGATGTATTTTGTTCTCACAATAATACTGTTATTCTGGGCATTTTCTTATTATGTATTGTCAACTATTTTTTTAACTTAAACACAAGAGTTTCCATTAATTTTTGTAAAACACTAGCTCTTTATTTTGACTTGTTTTCCATGTGTCAAAATTATTTTGATTGTTCATTCCTCACCAGAACTTTCACTGTCCTGTCCTGCATTATGCCATTTGTAAAAGAATTAACAAAAACTCTGATAACAACAACTGTGCAAGGAACAGATGATGCTGGAATCAAAGCAAGGGTAGACTCTTGGTGTTACCATCAGTCCTCTTTAAGGATTCTTGAATCATAAACAATGTAAAGACAATTAGGGGCCCAGCCTCAAGTGATCATTCATTTAATACATTGTTAAGATCTCACACAAAAAAAGTAATTCTAATTCCTGTTGAATACAAATATGCTGGAGGAACGGTAAAAAGGAGTGATTGCAGAAACCCTCTGACTATAGGAAACTCTGGGTTATTTGAAAGTGAAAATTTATGGGATCAATTGGTCATTAAGTGCATTAACATGATTTGGACCTAATTAATGCCAGTGATTCCTCTAGTATGACTTCATTCATTCCTTTTTTTTCATTTTTGAACATTTAAAAATTTTAGCAAAAGGTAGCTGCTATTAATAATAATTATTATTATTACTATTATTTACTATCAACACTACTATCACTAGATGCCCCCCAGATCTGGGAAATTCAGCACTGAACAACACAGAGAATTTCTTTTTCTGACAAAGTACAATTTGTGAGAGGGAAACAGACAATGTAGCAACATTTGTTTGGACGGTATCAAGCAGTGACGAATGCTTTGAAGAAATAAAATATAGTAATAGGAAAATGTAAAGTCTTGTAGTTGGAACAAATTTGTTAAATAAAATAAAAATAAAGTGGCTTATAATGCTAAATTGCTTAATAAATGTTAGTTGAATGAATAAATTAAAAAATGAATGCCACAAGGGGAAAAGGAAATGAATGAATGAATGAATGAATGAATGATTTGGAGGAGAAAAAGACAAATAGGACAGAAATCATTCTCAAAATGCCCACCCATCAATCTCAGAGAAAATGCAGATAAAATTGCCCCTCAGAATTTCCTGCCCATTCCCCAAAGTTGCCTTTTTGTGATTTTTCCCCTGGAAGGGCTATTCTTGTTTCAACAGGGAAACAAATCTTGTTGAGAACACACTGTGTATTATTCCTAGACTCTCTTCCAAAAGATGGCCCTGAACTCCTCCTGCCATGGAGAGTATTTATAGATCTCTCTCTGGAGTGCAGATCAGCAGTTTATAGTAGGCTAACACAAAACACAGGGCAACAGGAGGTGTCACAGGGCTCTTGAACCATTTTTGTGTAAAGCCCTAAAGTGAAATTTCAAATGCAAATCTGAATGAAAAATAATTAGCATTTTCTTTCCTTATCCCAAGGAGTCAGATCATGTAAACTATTGTATCAAAATGAAAACAAAAAATAAACCCATGCTCCCTAAATGACAATTTCAGTCATTGGAATTAATTTCTCAGTTGAACAACATCTGCAAGTCGGATTGTTCTTTTGCTGTTTCTGTTCAACTCAAAATATTTTCTGACAGATGGTGATATAGCAATAAATAAGGCCTGTGTACTTTAGAGGCTGGAAAGTGCCTGGGCTCATGAAATAAATATCATAAATAAATATATTTTAAGGTGTCCCTATGTTTACTGAGCTCTGAGATCGTAGAGGAAAAAAATCTCATTTATATTGCAGAAAATAAAGTTTCCTACCTCCTTTCGTACTTCCTCACAATACTAACAAAAGACTTATGGTGTATTCCTGGCAGAAAATTCTGGCCACAAGATATCTCCTTTGTGGACACTAAATATAGTACTTTTTAAATGGTTATTTGGTTTAAAATTTGTAGGTGAGCAAAAATATCTAGTCGATTTTCCATTTCCTAACTACAAGACAGAATCAACTGAATTTAAAACAAACATCTGTGAAACCAATTAGGTTTATTCAAGAAAAAAGAAAGGAAAAATAATTAAGCATGTTAACATTAAGCTTATGAAATGCAATACTGTATGTGGAAAAATTCCTGGATTCGTGAAGGCCTTTTATTATTTTTTTTAAGTCACAGTCATGCCTAAACCTGCTGGTAAAAGAACACTGAACGCAACTTTAAGGTAAATCAAGATGATACTGTTTTAGTAAAATAATGACAGACTACTTTGCCTTAGGAACTGGACGTGACAAAAATCAGTGTCTGGAATGCTTGTCATTCTAGTCACAAATGCCACTTTTACCATGCATTGCAAATAAACTAAGGCTTGATATATACTCTAACATACACACTAGAAAAAAGTTTCCATTTTAAACTTAATATTTTTTTAAACGTTAGGATTCCTTGTGTAGTATAAAAGCTATCTGATGTAGCTTAAGCAGGCAAACTGTAATAAATTAGGGTCCGTGTATAACACAAAGATTTTGCTGTCCTTTTGCCCTAAATCTATAAGCAGCAGATTTTATTTATTTCCAGAGCAATTAACTAAAACACTTGCTTTTTAAAGCCTAAAGAAAGAAAAAGAAGAGAGTACTTTGCTGCCTTCTATTTCTGACTTGCTACAAAATCACAGAACTTAAATAAATTTAAAACACTAGGTGAGGGAGTAATCATCACATTAAAATGATTAATAAAATATATGACCAATATCCTATGAGATCTGAACCTTATTTCTTAAGATTTGAACTGCTTTATGATTTTGATGCCCTAGCTCTCTCAGAGATTACCAAAAAATCTACTGTTGCTTAAATCTTCAAATAAAAAAAACTGTTCTCAGGGTACTGAATTTTAAATTTGTTTACGTCTATAAGAATTTCTAAGGAGAGACATAAAAATAAAATTATTGTAAAATATATCACTTGGATTACAGAGAAGAATAAACACAAAAGCCATGTAAGTGTATGTTTCTGTATGTGTGTGCGGGGAAGGCTGTAGAAAGTAGGTTAACTTTATATAGGATATAGGAAATCTAATGCTTGTGTTATTATATAATAAAAATAGGTTAGATGAATGGTATTGAACAGATTTTTTAGTGATATACAATATGCTCTGCTAAAGGCTTACTTTAAAATAGAAACTATAATTTGCAAGGAAATTATGACTCATGGAAACAAATCTCTTAAAGCAATCAATCTGACTTTTTTTTCCACTAAAAATACAAGTCTGAAATTCTCTCCTCTTGAAGCTTTTGCATATCCAATAGACTTTGATTCTTTTTCTTCTCTGTATCTATGCTTATCTATGTTTAATTTTTGTTTAAAATGCTAATTGAACCATATTTAAAATGTCTTCTATTGAAATGATATTTATTTTCTTCTTTGTCTAGATGGTGTATAATACAGCTATATAAGTAGAATTTAGAAAACAAAAGTTGTTTAGTTTTCTACTAAAAATAGTATAATTGGGGGGAAATGTTATAATCAGATTATGTACATTTGTGATCCAATACAGAGATTTACACACACACACAAAAATATATATATATATTGAATGTTGAATTAATCATATCACTTCTCAGAGAAACTTCAGGCTGTTTATAGATAAATATTATCCATGTTCAATTTTTTGCCATTATTTTTCCCAATTGTTCCAAATAGATACTTGAGTAACACAAAAAACATACTTGAGTTTTTGCATCAAATAATATACTCAGAATAGCACACCCTTTGCCGAGAATGTTTGTAATGTTTGTTTTTCTTTCAGTGTTTCTAGCACCAAATGATACAACATAAATTTACAATAAAAGAAACAGTGTTTCGATAATGTTCATTAAGAATTTTGTAATTAAGGTAACACAGTGTCCATCTCCATGATTACAGCTCCTATCACTTACCTGCCTGTCATATTCTCTAACGGCTGAAGATGAAAAGTAGACTTTCAAAATCAGTATAGGTTATACCTTTGTTTTTCTTTGTATAATCAACCATATCTTACAAGGAAGGAATTCCTCTACAGAGTTTCTATTTGGCTCAGATCAAATAAAAAAGGCAAACATTACTGGGAAAATTGCCATTTGTCAACTGTTCCATGTCATATCGTGTGGTGATACAGTTCTCTACACAACAAATGTCAGAATGCTGACACTCTACTGTACAAACTAAAACAAGTACAAAATTGAGCATAAATAATCTAAAAATATTGGCAGCAGTACATTCCTAGATGAATGGAGTTAGTGATGACTAATATTTTCTTCCAAAGGCTCTAGTACACCTTTATATATTTTCTATAGGACATCCTTAGTGGGAGGGGAACAGAGAACACATAAGAGTCAAGTTATTTTTAAAGTTAACAATGAAAAAAAGATTTTGAATCCTTGCTTAATTAAAAATGGAACAGTACAAGAGGGTGACTCATTTCTATCATAAGGAGCTGAAAATTAAAAATTAAGCAATATCCTAAAAGTATAAGTGCAATATCCTAAAAGACTGATTCAAATACTACTTCACATAAAAACCTTCATATAGATCCCAAAGTTCACTTATTTATTTAGACTATTTGTTGATATCACAGCACTGTCCTTTCTTAAATGCAAAACAAACAAAACAAAAAAGCAGGTAAAGAGAAGGGTATTTATTGCCTCAAATAGTTCCTTATAATGGTAAAACAATTGCTTCCTTTCTAACTGACTGAAAAGTTACAGGATACAGTCCTCAAATATTCAGATCTTACCTTTAGAGATAAACGTGAATGGTTTCTTCATCCAATTGTGATTCAACATTCCCTAACCATTAAGGTACTAATTTATGCAAGAAAGTAGAGGTCCTAATATGTGTTACATTTTATTCGGAAATACAGATGACAATTCCTCTTACTAGGTAGCTTAGAGTGACTAGTTCTTGCCATAATGTTGTCATAGTGATAGTGACATCAACGTACTTCATGGTAATCAGTGCAGCGATTTATCTGAGAAAATATTAGTGCTGATTCCTGATGCGTTTTACATTTTAAAATGCTGAAAAATATACTATTTAATATATTACAGGTAAATGGGCTTTACTTAAGTAAAGCAGACCAAAACTCTAGACAGACTGATTGATCCATGTATCTGCAAAATGTACATTAAAAAAAAGCATCTGAATGGATAAAGGGGATATTGATGAACAAGCCAGGAGATCATGATTAACCGGTTGCTAAGGAAGAGCCTGCTCTCAAGTGCCTTTGCCAAACACAAAAGCTCCTCAAGTCATGGGCTCGGTTTAATTATTTTATTAAATCCTTTTTAATTTCTTTGGACTCCAAGAGTGATATGGTGGTGATAGTCCTGAATTCTGGATTCCATCCCTCACAATCTTGGCAAAACACTTTCAGTCCTCACCTTTCATGCCAAAGGGTTGTTACTGAAACTTCAGATGTTACACTTGGTAGTTCAATTACCTCTTACTCCAATGCCTTGCAGACTAATGTCACAATAAGCAACGAGAAGAACATTGGCAGAACCTCTCTGAGATGGAGAGGAATCTCCCGTTTTTAGGTCACCAGCACATTAAAAATGAAAACAACGTATATAAACAAAAAGGGTTATAATTTTGTGTATTTAAAATGGCTTCTTTTTATAAACTATTTTAACATCAAACTATGATACAATAATTAGGCTTTTCACACAAAATTATAGGATTTATTTTAAAAATAATAATTCATAATATTATTAACCAGTAAGGGATCCCATGCTGAAATTTGGAAGAACATTACTCTCTTTGCCAATCCAGGCAACGAGTCTCTGTAACTGATTGTGCAGCCTCATTTTGAGACCTTAATGCCTTCATGCATGTGTGAATATGGCCAGTCATAATGCTTTATCTATGAGTAATTAATCCTAATTAAAATAAAGGGATATCAGAGGCACTCAGGGCAAAGTAGACCTTACCATACCCAAATTCCAGACTCACAAGTTTTTTTTGTTGTTTTTTAAATCTACACTTTCTGGTTTGTGTAAAATCTAAACACGGGGAGGGGGAAGGGTAAGCTGGGACAAAGTGAGAGAGTGGCATGGACATATATACACTACCAAATGTAAAATAGATAGCTAGTGGGAAGCAGCCGCATAGCACAGGGAGATCAGCTCGGTGCTTTGTGACCACCTAGAGGGGTGGGATAGGGAGGGTGGGAGGGAGACGCAAGAGGGAGGAGATATGGGGATTTATGTATATGAATAGCTGATTCACTTTGTTATAAAGCAGAAACTAACACACCATTGTAAAGCAATTATACTCCAATAAAGATGTTAAAAAAAAAATCTATCAATTTTTGGAGGATAAACTATGAAAACCGTAACTGGATTACTTTCAGTTAGCTATTTGCTTCATTAATCATTCTCATTGGTTGGACTCTGATGAAAAGTAGCATTGCTTCTTTGCCAGCCTTGT
Organism: Balaenoptera physalus; assembly: GCF_965194825.1. Taxonomy (NCBI): domain Eukaryota; kingdom Metazoa; phylum Chordata; class Mammalia; order Artiodactyla; family Balaenopteridae; genus Balaenoptera; species Balaenoptera physalus. The sequence goes on along the minus strand of NC_138887.1, from coordinate 55,731,758 downwards.
AATTTCACTTCAAAAACAGTGACTTAGACATGGCCAAACACGATAATCTCTCTGCACTGACAGGAATATCTTTTAGTTGATTAAAAAAGGGATGTGTTTACTCAGGGCTCTGTTAATAAAGATAGATTTCATAGAGCTGATTTTGATTCAGTATTATTAATCAAGGGTTTTATTTCCATTTAGGCAATTTTCACAAGTCACAGAATTGATATTTGCAGTTTTGAGTATTTACTTTATGCCATACCATCTCAGACCGGTGTAGTGTGGAGGGATTGGAGGCCAAAAGCAATGCTGAATTTTTGCTGTCAGTAGTCTGTTTACTCGCTATATTTACATCTATAGGAACATACATATGAATATATTCATATTCTTGAGAAATTATCATAGATCAGAGCTTCCCAAATGGAGGCTATTTTGCCACCAAGGAGGCATGTGCCAATATCTGGAGATATTTTTGTTTGTCACAACTTGGTAAGAGAGGGTGCTACTGGCATCTATTAGGTAGAGGACATGGATGGTGCTAAACATTCTGCAATGCATAGAACAGGCCCTCACAACAGAGACTGACATGGTCTCAAATGCCTCAAATGTCAATAGTGTCATGGGGTAGAAACACTGCTATTCACACACACACACACACGCACACACACACACAAAGAATATATAAAACAAGCTGATAGGGCTTCCCTGGTGGTGCAGTGGTTGAGAATCTGCCTGCTAATGCAGGGGACACGGATTCTAGCCCTGGTCTGGGAAGATCCCACGTGCCGCGGAGCAGCTGGGCCCGTGAGCCACAACTACTGAGCCTGCGCGTATGCAGCCTGTGCTCCACAACAAGAGAGGCCACGATCGTGAGAGGCCCACGAACCGCGATGAAGAGTGGCCCCAGCTCGCCGCAACTGGAGAAAGCCCTCGCACAGAAATGAAGACCCAACACAGCCAAAAATAAATATAAATAAATAAATTAATTTAAAAAAAACAAGCTGATAATCATGGCCACATACTGTTGCTCAGAAAAGTAGATCAAATAATTTGCATCTTATAAAATGTTAATGTATCAAGGTTTAATCTTAAGCATGGTATGTGGTGAACCATCCCAGTTTTCAGACACATGCTCAGGCTACCTCAAAACCAGTACCAGTGCTGGACACTGTTTCTTATATGTTGTAAGTAAACATGTGGTTTGCTGAACTGAGTTGAATGTATCTTGCTGCAATGGATATCTATTTGGGAAAGTCACCATACTTCCACTCAGCAAGACTTGCTAGACAGTACAACCCTGAAGGATGCATGATAGCCTGTTTACATTGTGCACATGCTCTGTCTGGATGGCTAACCACATTGTCAGGAGCATATTTTCAGACCCATTCAGGAAAGTCGACATAAGAGCATAGGTTCGCTTTGTTTTTGTTTTGTATTACTAAACATGTGTCCAAGAAAACATTTACCACCCAGAAGAGTAGAGATCAAATCCAAGATAACACACTATCTCTGGTAGAAAAGAAAAAAAAAAAAGGAAAAGAAAAAGAAAGATTAATTCAAAAAGATTTGAGATATCAAGATTGCACAGAATATTTTATCATAATTGGTATATCTGTCTTCTTTAGCTTAAAAATGATTTTTTTCCCTAACTGCATGTTTCGTTTCTTACTTCTCATCACTTTTTCTCCCAGATTGTTCTATCTTATCCTTCAGTTAGCAAACATTCACCTAAAATACCCGATATACTCCATAAAATTATTCCTACAAATAATACTGGAAGTATTAGGGAATTACTAATACTAGGGAATTACTAGGCACTGGTATTGCAGAAGAGAACTGTCCAATAGGACTCTCTGCTCTGTAGGAAATTCTATTCTGCACCCACCAACACAGTCACAACTAGTAGCACGTGCCTACTGAGACCTAGAAATGTGGTCAGTGTACCTAAGGAAAAAATTTTTCAATATCATTTTATTTAACTTTGACTAGGAGCTAGTGTATTGAAGAGTGCAATTCTAGAATACCGATGACTCAAAGAAATTGAGGTTACAGGAAACAGATAAAACCGATTTGAACAGAAGGACAGAAGAAATACTAAGACAAAAAAGGAAAATGATTATGATGAATCAATGCCTATAAGAGTTTAATCTTCTTTTGACATTTAGGTTCTTTTGACATTTAGGTTCCACGGCTTTATTGGAGGTGGAAATGTCTTATCTAATTTTTCAGCAACTTGATGTGACTTTGCTTTGGGGCAATTCTAGGAATTTACAAACTTCAGATTTGGGTGAAACATTCCTGTAATTGATTTATAGTAAAAGAAAACTAACTACATGTTTTATGAGATTTAAAGATTTTTTTGATAGAGGAACAAAACACATGGACATTTGGATAGATGAAAGGGAGAAGTCTGCTATTTAGCACTCCAGAGGAGAGATGGCTGCCAGACAGGGACACAGAAGAACTGCCCTCTCTACCACCCCAGCAGGTATCAGCAAGCTATAGCTGTAGGGGATAAAGGGGAGAGAGTCAGCTAGGTTCAGAGAGATCCCTGTGGGTTGGCTAATTTGGATGATTTTTCAGGCTCCGGGCATAGGGGCTGTCCTCAGTTTTGTCTGGTTCCTGACCCTGAGGCAGTTAGCATGGATGCACCGTGATCCTGAATGTGAGAGCCTGATAAGGGAAGTGGTTGGGTTGTGGACTTAATCAGCTGCTCAAGAAGGAGAACTGACCAGCTTTTAGTCAGACCCTCAAAACTGGGTCAAGACAGCGCAAAAACAAAACTCTCTTACAGTTGACTTCTTGTTGTCTTGGCATCAGTTTTGAGTTCAATTATTTGAAGAATTCCAGTAGCCCAAGTAGTAGAGGAGACTTTTACAGAGTGGCATATAAATGCCCCTAAACTGCCTAGGAAAACATTTTATTATGGGAGTCAGAAGGAGGGAAACAAGTAGAAGTATAAATAGGTCAACCGTATCCAAGTTTCCTGTTTATATGGCAAAAACAGATCTGAAGTTTGGGGGTCTCTAACAATATCATGGTGGACTTGTAAGGTGTGTGACAGTATGAATTATGTAGTTTGTGATAATAATATCTTGGTGTATCCCTTGAGTCAAGGTGGTAGGTGCAGCAGTTTTGTTGATGGAGAGTGTGAACTGCTAGCTCAGCAAGGTATAGGTGAGTCGTATTTGTTTGTAGCCATGGGGAAGGGGTGGTTTTGGTGGCCGTAGACACAGGGTGGGCACTTGTGGGGGCAAGGTAGAGCGAGAAGGGAAGTAGGAGAAGGCTCTGGGGAGTGGGAGGTCCAACTGAAGGGTGGACCAATGTGAGGAAGTTACCTACCTGGGGAAGAACTAATTTCCATTAATTTTTTAATAGCACAGAGAGCAGTAACCTTTATAAGATTTCCCTTTAGGTATGCAAGTATAGCTATAGAACAAGGAGCATACCACAAGCTAAGTAAACAGCAAACTCAGGAAACACAGAATCCCTAACATCCAATGAAAAAAAAAAAACAATAACTATTTCATGTCAGCATCTTAGGAGAGGCAACTGGTGGGTGTTGCTGATATGGTGGTCTCAGTGTCCAGGGAGTAGTTTTCTCTGTCACAGGGTGCAAAGTCATCTCCAGTGGAGTAGTCTTAGACCCAAGTAGTGTCATCTAGGGTGATACCTTCTCAAGAACAAGCTCCTGGTCCAGGGCAATGCGGTTTGGGATATGGCACTGGGGGTATCCTTTATAAGTGGATACCCACTCAAGTTAATATGGGTTTTGTTTTTGTGGCTCTGTGGTATTATAACAAGACTGAGCTTCTTGTAAAATATCAAGGCGATTTTGGTCCTGGGAGCTTGACTTATAAATATCTTTCAAACCAAGGCTTCGTGGGTGCACAACTAGCAGAGATGATGCTTGCCTCAACGAAGTTGCTATCACTGAACCGAAGCACCGGAACCCAACTGACATAATTAAATCCCTGATTAAGGGTGGCCACATCTAAAAGCTCCCAACTGTCCAAGATTCTATCCAGATGGGTGATGAAAGGGATTCTACTGCAGATAGGTTTTTAAATCACATGGCCTATTTGGGGTGCATCTTGTTAATAGGATGTCACGTTTGTCAATTAAAATATCTGTGGCTGAGCTTGGAGCTCCAGCATAGCCTATAGGCAGGCCCTCCAATTTAGGCAATTACCATGGGCCCTTTGCCTCAGTTGTTGGCTTGGTTGGTAATGGAAAAGCCAGTGAAGACTTCAGGTTGTAGGGGTGTGGGCTCCAGCATCTGCCAAGTTTGGTTAAAACAATGGTTTACTTGGAGTGTTGGAGCCTCTGGATTGCAAACCAGTGAAAGCATCCAGACCAATAGCAACGAAACCAATGGTCAACAAAATAGTGTGTGGCTGCACTTGATAGACCTTTGTTGTTTGATGTCAATTTTTCTCTGGCTTGTATTGTTACCAATGAAGGGTTGTCTGGCTTCTTCATTATGGGATATGGTGTTGACTTTGTTATTATCTCCTAATGTTATCTCCATTTTGATTTACCAAGTCCAGTTTCCTAGCTCCCTAGCAGCCCACATCGTCTGAGGGAATAGTCCTGGAAGAATAATTTTAATTTTCTGGAGGGAATCAGATGGAGAGCCAGGATTAATTATCTACCCCTTATAACCTGAATACTGATGAAGATTTTTTTGCGTGGTAGAAGTTTAGGCTCAAATGAGTCGCATGTCAGATGGGCAGGTTCCTGGCCCATGGGACAGTCTATGGTTAACAGGTCCCAGAAGAGTATGTACCCTACATCTGGCCTCCAGCGCTATGGGGGTGGAACAGAATTGAAAATCTGTAAAGGTAGAAAAAGACATTATTAAAGGGCCTCATATATAATTCATCTTTATATACATGTAGCCAGACATATTCCCCCTTTAAATATAGGAAAGGTCGAAAGGAAGGTTTTTTATTTAAAGCTGGTGTGTGGTATGAGTTGACTAAGGGGTCTTGAATTAAGAGAGATTAATGCCTGGGGGCATGAAAGACACTGCCTAGTGGTTTGTCATTCTTTGACTGAAGAGAGAGTGCTTTGAGGAGCCCATTAGGCCTCTCAATTAAACCAGCTGTCTGGACCTGCTGGGGTAGTGAGTTTTATTGACTGACAGTCCAGGACCCCAGCATTGTGTATTCTGACAAGTGAAATATGTGCCTTGATCACTATCGGCCGTGTCTGGAACACCCAAGGAGATAAGGAGTGTCCTGATGGGGCCTTATATTGTGGCCTTAATATATGTAGAGATATGTGTAGCCTTGATTTCTATTTTGGGTATCTGTGAGCAAAGTGGTTCACAGAGTCCTTTACCTTGAACAGAGGGAACAACTCTTAGGCAATGACTCAAGAATTTAAAAAAAAATACATGTATATGGAATAATTTGCTGACTAGGGCGTACAGTGCTAAAATGACTGAAATATGGCAAGTTTTCTGACTCTTGGGCCCTGTCCTTTGTCACGGACATACCAGTTAGGAGATGGAAAGCAGTGCCATACCACTGAGCATCAGTTATGATGGTGGCAATGCCACCCATATAGTCTATAAAGTTTCACTGCTGTTCCACCAGTTGATCCCAAGGGACTCCCCGGGTAGCTAAGGTAACTGGGAGAAGGGCAACCTTATCCAGCAGCCTGGCATCTGGCAAGAAACTGAGGAGAGGAGAGACAAACCCCTCCTCCAGGTGGAATATTCCAGAAGGCCCAGGTTTGGTTCCATTCTTTATCAAGGAGGCCTAAGTAGAGGTGCTCAGATTGAGGGGTGCTGCATTTATGACCCAAGGCATAATGGGCAACTGGGTATAGAAAGTCACAGGCTCAGGGATCCATCAGAACCGCGATTTCTAGGACAGACCAGTATGTGGCCAGTGATTTTTGCTCTAATGGTGTACAGTACAGAGCCAAGGTCAGCTTCTAACATCAGAAGCCCAACGGCAACCTATGGCCTTCATAAGCGTCCTGAGACTCCTGGAGGTGTGAGAAGAGGGTGCTAAAACTTCTGTAGTGAAGGAGCCTCTGAGGAGAGTAACACGAGTGCCTGTCAATTTTTTTTTTTCTAAATCAGTGTTTTTAATAAAGGGAAATGTGTTTCTGAGAGAAAGTAACTGAGCTTGTTGGTTTGTAGTCCTTTCAACAATACAACCTGATATTTAGCTGAGAGTAATTATCGAGATCAATACCATTCAGGGACTCTCTGTATTTAGGCAAAGAGAAGCCTCACTGGTGTTTCCTTTTAGAAGAGATACATCCACTGAGATGAAAGGCCCGACTCGATTTTTCATGAGATGCTTTTACTTTGATTTTCATTTTTTTCACGTCGGCATGCCTTGTGAGACTGTGTTTTATTGCAAATCTTTTGCACCAGCCAGCATATTCACACATAAACGGGTGCTTTTCCTCAGGCAGAGAGAAAATATGGCTCTTGAGACCAAGCATGTTGCATAGCTTCCACCATGGTCTTCTCCTGGACACAGACACACATCCCTTTCTGGGACACGAGTTTTCACGTGTTGCTTACCCTCACCTCTCTGCTTGAATGTTTTCTGGCATACTTCACGTGTTATTTTCTTTTTAGCGGGTTTCTCTCACATGTTTTTGGCACAATGAACATCCCTTTTGACATACGTAGCTCTCATAGACTTTTCTTCTCATCCTTTCAGACTGCCGGGTGAAACAAAAGTGCTTGCCATTTCTTTCAGGGTTTCACTTGAACAGTGATTCATTTTTCTGCTGGCACTGATGGATTTCTAGCTGCTGCTGTTCTTAAAGGTCTTCTTACAACCTTCAAAATGGCATACGTATTGTTTTTGCTGATTTTCATGTTTGCACTCAAAATGTTTCTTCAAGCTTGATTTTCTGTTGAATTTTTTTATTTTTTATTTTTTTAAAGAGTAGGACATGGGGCAGCAAAGTTTTTTTGTTTTTGTTTTTGTTTTATAATTTAGTCTTGCTTGATTTCCCTTTGCTCACTTTTTTTTTTTTTAATTTTACTTATTTATTTATTTATTTATGGCTGTGTTGGGTCTTCGTTTCTGTGCGAGGGCTTTCTCTAGTTGCGGCAAGTGGGGGCCACTCTTCATCGCGGTGCGTGGGCCTCTCATTATCGCGGCCTCTCTTGTTGTGGAGCACAGGCTCCAGATACGCAGGCTCAGTAATTGTGGCTCACGAGCCCAGCTGCTCCGCAGCATGCGGGATCCTCCCAGACCAGGGCTCGAACCCGCGTCCCCTGCATTGGCAGGCAGACTCTCAACCACTGCGCCACCAGGGAAGCCCTGAATTTTTATTTTTAAAAATGTTGTTGGCCTCACCGTGCAGCTTGTGGGATCTTAGTTCCCTAATCATGGACTAAACCTAGGCCCTCGGCAGTGAGAGCACAGAGTCCTAACCACTGGAGCACCAGGGAATTCCCTTGTGTTGAATTTTTAATCACCACCACTCTCTGAAGAATAAATAGCCGTTCTCCCGTGTGGATCAGGATGTGGCATCTCCCAGGGTAGTCCCTGGTGATGGCTTGGTTCCACTCTTCATTATCACAGACCCACGCCCTCTCCCCATGTGCTTGCACAGGTGCATATCTAGCTTTCAGGCCTACTGCGATTGGCTCTGGAGTCAGGTAAGGAGCAAAAGAACCTCCTGGGGACCATGCGGAGTGGGGGAGGGAGCAAGGGCAGCTGGGGTGGGGCGGGGCTGGGCTGGGCTACTGCCTATCCCAGTGAACAGCATGTGCAGAGAACACGTCAGTGATGGGCAGGAAGGACACTGCCCCCGAGATCAAAGCCTGGCACCCCAGGGAGCAGCCGTGCAGGGCCAAGAAGGCAACCACACGTGTGGCCCCTTGTGGTCACCATGTGCAGGCAGCCGAGACTCTGCCCAGAGTGAACCATTCTGGACCAATCCCACATACTACCCAGGTGTACATTCTGGAATGTTTCCCCGTGGGGCCCATCGATGTTAATTTGGACCAGTTTTATAGCCTTTTGTTGGAGGGGGTCCCATTCAAGGCAGGCTGATTAGTAAGTAACAGTATCAGAGAGAGTAAGTAGAATCTCTACACGAGGACTATATTGCCTCCAGAATGCAACAATGACTAAACGATGCTGGAGTTTTATGTCCTTAATGAGTGTGTTAACAAACATCCTTAAAGGAGGATGTCATCGCTGGAATATCATATCCGTGCTGATGGAGAACAGTGGATGCAGTTAGATGTTGTCTGCAGAGATTGTGCACAATTGCAAAGAGGTCCTTACTCTAGAAGGTGGCTAGAAAAGGTGCATTGCTTCCCTTGGGGGTGAAGGCAAACTGACGCTGAGAGGCTGTTAAAATAGGCACTGAAGAGAACATATTAGCCAAACCTTTTACTATCAAAATATTTACTGGTTGTTAATTGGATGACATCAGTAATTTTAATAATATTGGGTATTGGAAATGGGGACCTTAATGGATGGGACCATAGTATTAAAGTTGCAGTAATCCACTGTGAGGCATTATTCTTTTTTTTTTTTTCTTCAATTTTTGAAGGTTTAAGAACAGGCAAAATTTGCCTATTAAATGGAGAGGCGGTGGACATAATCACCCCTTTATTAATTAGGTCTTATATGAAGTTTGCGTTCTTGAAGGCCCTGTTTTAACTGAAATTGGACCACTTTAATATTTTAACTGGGTCCTTTTTTGTCAAGCCAGTTTCTAAGTGCCAAAGACTTTACTTAGCTTCAATTTATTACTCATTATTTCAGAGTGTTTATTTCCAATATAGAATATTTTAGGGCAATAGATATTATGACTATGGGAAATTTAGGCAGGGCTATAACATAAAATAAGGAATATCTCTTTTTTCTGTATTTTCTGTTTAGTTACTCTCCTAGGGTTATAGGGGGTTCCATGTTTATATTTAGTAGGATCTTCTGATAAAACTGTAATATGAGATCCAGTATGATTAAATCCATGAAGTCAACTGGTGCATTTTAGCAATTGTTAAAGTTAATTTAGCACCTATGCTGTAGAGGCACAAATGGCAATCAGCACCCTTTTTATCTTTTTGTCATAGAAATTATTTTAGTAAATTTTGGATCTTCAATTGTTTTAAGTTATGGACCTTTGTTTAAAAAAAATATTACACACACACACACACACACATATAATTCATTTTTTATTTTCTCCCCCTGTATCTAGGTTTTTTCCTTTCATTCCATTATTTTCCCTCTGTTTTGGGCTTCTAGTCACCTATGCCTGTGGTTTCAGTTTGCCTCTGTCTGATAACTCAGTGTGATCCATCTAGGTGGTTATAGGAAAGGAGCGGGCAGGGGCTCATGGCCTGCCTTTAGGCAGCCGGCTCTTACTCCAGGCCTTCCCAGCCCACCACTAGAGGACTGGGGTTTGCAGCCTCTCCATGGGACAGCTCAGTAAAGCCCACTGTCAGAAGTATCAGTCCCTTCACATGTTATGTTGGGGCGCTCACTAAGGCCCAAGCACAATGGGTAGGGGTCTTGTATTTTTTAAGTAATTGGATACCTGGCAGGTGTTCTGAAGGGGGTTGCTGGGATGAAATCTTTGTTTCCCCGAGCCAGAGGGCCCCTTTGGATTACAGGTTGGGTGGCTGGTCTTTGAAGGTGCAGCCTGTGATATTCCTGACAGTCTAGGGAGCATAAAGGTCTCTGTGGACAGCCAGGAGATACGCAGCAACAAAGAGAGGGAGCTGCCACTCCCACCTGAGCAACATCAAAATGACATCCAGCTGCCACTTCTCTCCCATGGGGGGAGCCCAACCAACGTCTTCCTGCACAGGAGTCCCCTGAAACACACAGACCAACCAGTTCTGCCCCAAATAATGATGAAGAAACACCACCACCATCAAGGAGAGCCCCCTGGAACAGGTCTCTGCCAAACACAGACTGTGACAAAAAGCAGAACCTCCGAATCTTCCAGCCTGGAAAGCACAGCTCAAGTGGCCTCAGGCTGCAAGACTAAAGCCCAAGCTCAAATTCCATCCCAAACTGCTCTCCCTGTGGTCTGGAGCCAATTAGTGAGCCAAGAGCAGTCTCGCAAGAAGTTATCCAAGAGTCAGTGGTTGTGGCCATAGTGCCAATTGTTTTATAAGACTGTAAGAATTCTTTTGATGGTGGGATACAACACACTGATTCACGCAGATGAAAGGCTGAATGTTTTGTTACTTAACGCGACTGAGAGAGATGGCCGCTGGGCAGGGCCACCCAGGGAATGACACGCAGGGAGGGTGTCACAGCAAACTAGAGTTGTGGGGTGCAGCTAGGTAGGTAGCTTTGGCAAGCAGTGTGGGGTTAGTTAGGTTTTGCAGGCTCCCTGAGGACTGGCTGATTTGAATCATTTAGTGTACGGCTTATCCCTAGTCTGGTACTTGCAGTGATTAGGGTGATGCCACGTGGCCCAGAGTGTAAGCGCCTGGTAAGCAAAGTTAACTTTTCAGAGCACATGGTGGGCTCTAGCAAAGCGCATCCTACACTCAGAGGCTGACAGCAGCCGGACTGCAAGGCTGAAAGCCTGGCACTGGATAAATATCCAGGTCCCTTCACAATTTATAGGCACCTAGAGATTTAATTTTTAAAATTTGTTTAATGATTGACAAAGGCCTATTTTTTTTTTTCATTTCTTGGCACATAAACTGCATGTTTAAATTAGGCACAGTTTTCTTAATTACTTTTTTATAAACATGAAATACTGGTTCATTTGATGAGATTCTTTTCAGAATTTTCTAAAATTCCAATAAAATACGGAGAAATGATGTCAGCTCTTAAAATCCTCCCATATGAGTGTTCATTTTGAAGCCTTAAGAGAGTTACTGAATTTCACAAAGTAATAAACCTGCTGACTAAGGAATTCTTACCACAGATTAATTCAACAGGGTTAGGCAAAAATAAAATATCATAGTTTCCCTACTCTTGGTTAGTTTTTAAATGCTTTAAAAAATTAACAGAGACACTCCAATAAATGTAATTTTTAGGGCTTATAGCAGCCAAATTAATATAGCAACCCAATATAACATTAACAGGCTACTACAATGATTTTATGTAGATTTGTGCAAAGTAACTTCAATTACATATTTCACACTGCTCAGCAATCCATCTGTGTTAATCTAGAAACTTCATCTCTCAATTTCCACAATTATTACTTCAATTTTTTTTTCTCTTTCCCTCCTTCCTCTTTCTTTCCTGTTACATTAGAGGCAGTTTTTCTTTTCCTATCTAAGGTAACTCCTCCCATCTGTGTGTTTGGACCCCATTATAATTTTTCAGGAGTATTATCCAACTTCCCTTTCCTGAATATTCAACCAAACCTTCTCAACTAGATCTTTTCCATCTATATGGAATCATTCCTACGCCTCTATCCCATATCATCCTTACTTACAGCCCTATCTCTCTGCCACACCACTGTTAATCTCTTTTAAAAAAATTATGTTTTGCTGTCTTTGTTTTTTCATCTCCTATGCATTTACTAACATAGTTTATGCCAACACAGCTTTTGTACCATTTATTTACGGAACAATCCTTCCTAAGGTCATCAGTGGCCTCCATTTTTTGGCCCCATGCCAACTCTAGGGGACATTTTTAGTGCTCATTTCATTGATTTCTCGGCAGCATCTGGCACTGTTAACTGTCTACTCTTTCTTGAATTACCCTCTTACTTTAGCTCCCATGATGCAATACTCTTGTACAATGCCAGAATTAAAGTACCTGAGTGAAAGCAACATCAGTAGGAATTTAAGAAGAAAAGAGATGAAACACATCACCAGCAAACCTGATTGTCCAAAGATAATCATGTGATGGTTGCATAGACTATCCACCAAAGTCCCTTCTCCCTTCTTTAGTAGTAACTGGACATAATATGCCCAGTTATATTACATTTTTCAGCTTCTCTTGCAGTTGGCTGTGACCATTTGCTGAAATTCCCTCCGAAGGTAGGTAAGAAGCACTACAATGGTCCTATGAAACTTCCCACATATCCTCCTCTGTGCTCTTACCTGTTTCGTGGGGGCAAGTCGAAGATGGCAAAGATATAGTCAGCTCGGAACTCTGAATGACTAAGTGAAGCAGAGATAACCCACTTTCACTGTCATAAACATACATCTGCTTGGGCTGGAAAATTGTCCCAGAGACTTTAATGTACATCAGAAACACCTGGAAAGTTTAACACACATTGCTGGCCCTCCACACCAGAGTTTCTGATTCAGTAGATCTAGAGTGGGGCTCGAGAATCTACTTTCCTGACAATTTTCTTTCTCATACTTTGAGAAATGCTGTCCTAGACTACTATGCAAAAAGAAACAAAAGTCTTTTATGTCTCTTTTTTTAGCCATTAAATTCGGAGTCTATTGTTAAAGGACTTAAGCTTCCCCTATCTAATTCAGAAATGATTATGGAAACATGATCAAAATTATCTTATTTTCATGCTGGTACGAGTAGCCAATTTTACACAAAATACAACAACCTTGGAAGCACATTGAGTGACTGGGAAATGGGTCAAATTGTCTAAGTTCTCTGTTTTGTCATCTTCTTACAGATTGTCCTATTTCTCCTAAAACTGACCTCCAACTTCTAGGCCACAGTACCGTCCAAAGATGCTCAAATGTGTAAATAAGGAATTAAGGCTTAGAGCAGAAGAAATAGGGAGACAAAAAATGGAGGGGAAAAGGTACTTCACAAAGCAACACGATTGTGAATTTTGAAACTAAAAAATATTTAGAAAAATAAAATTCATTCCAAAATTTATTTGGTATTTTGGGGTGGGAGTATCTGGGGTGGGGGGAAGAATGTGTATGCTATCTGGAGCCAGGATACAAATTACAAATGTTCTCCAGAGAGAATGGGTATACTGGAGAGGAGTCAGCAGAAATGGTCAGTGATTCAAATCCTGTAACTGAGCAGATGAGAAACCTTGGACTACTGAGTTCAACCACACGGGGAGTGATCTAGACAAGCCCTAAGATCCCAACCAGATTTGACAATCTGACTCTGTTGCTGAACTGCTTATTTTATAACAGGGAAAAGAATAGATCTTTACCATCCTGCAATGACACATACATAGTAGGCTGAAAGCATTTTTGATGGACATATATGTTTTTCATGACACTGAACTAGAATAGAGAGAGAATTCCATCCTTAAACCTGACATATTTCAGTTTAAATGCCTTGGATCTTTTTTCTTTTTTGGTGGGGGAATAAGATTTGAAGCTTGGGGCTTTCCTGGTGGTGCAGTGGTTAAGAATCCGCCTGCCAATGCAGGGGATATGGGTTTGATCCCTGGCCCAGGAAGATCTCACATGCCGCGGAGCAACTAAGCCCATGAGCCACAACTACTGAGCCTGTGTGCCACAACTACTGAAGCCCACGCACCTAGAGCCCGTGCTCGGCAACACGAGAAGCCACCGCAATGAGAAGCCTGCTTGCCGCAACTAGAGAAAGCCTGCACACAGCAACAAAGACCCAAAGCAGCCAAAAGTAAATAAATAAATACATTAAAAAAAAAGTAAAAAAAAAAAAAAAAGATTTGAAGCTTGAAACGGAAAGTTGAGACATGCTGATCCTTATAATTTCCAAGTAGTACAGGAAAGGGAAGAGAGCTTTCCTTCTTTAAAGACAGTTTGTATGACAGCTTTACTAATATTTAGTGTTTAAATTTGCCTCAGGTTTAGGAGATGCTTTTATTTAATTATCTTGTAAATGTCCTTAGGCCACTTAATGACTGAACATAGGTTTTCCCTTTCCCATTGTGATTCTCCATCTATTTCATATAACCATGATTGAGTTATTTAAATCGACAGTCTCTTTATTGGTTGACATTCAAGACACCTTAAATTTTTCAAGAAACCATTCAGACAAAGTAATGTCTCCTTTACTCCTTCTCTCCTTCGGTTAAAAGCATAAACCCTAAAGAAACACAAATATTGTCTTTTTTTCTTTACTATTTCTTTTTAAAAAAATTTTATTTAGTATTTATTTTTTTGGCTGCATTGAGTCTTTGTTGCTGTGTGCAGGCTTTCTCTAGTTGTGGCTAGTGGGGGCTACTCTTCCTTGCGGTGCACGGGCTTCTCATTGCGGTGGCTTCTCTTGTTGCGGAGCATGGGCTCTAGGTGCGTGGGCTTCGGGAGTTGCTGCACTTGGGTTCAGTAGTTGCGGCACGCGGGCCCTAGAGCACGCGGGCTTCAGTAGTCGCAGTGCGTGGGCTCACTGCAGCTACAGTGAGTTGCAGTAGTTGGGGCACGTGGACTCAGTAGTTGTGGCTTGCAGGCTCTAGAGTGCAGGCTCAGTAGTTGTGGCTCATGGGTTTAGTTGTTCTGTGGCATGTGGGATCTTCCCGGACCAGGGAACAAACCCATGTCCCCGCATTGGCAGGCAGATTCTTAACCACTGTCCCACCAGGGAAGTCCCAAATATTGTCTTTGTGTTATCAAAGATACTCTAAATTTTGCTCCTGGAAGTATACCTTATAACTTCTCATCATCCCATGTCTCTCTCCTGTTTGACTATTACATGAGAAAATGGAAAAATTTCCAAGCAAGAACAAAGTGTGGCAAGTTAGGCAAAACAGAAATTGAAACAATAAAATGAGAAAACACCTACCAAGGAAGTCTAAAGTTAATCTGATTTTGTAAAGCAGGAAGAGAATTGACAGATGACCACTAAAGTCACTGCACTGTACAATGTATTATAGAGGCACATTCAATGGAAATAAAAGACACGAGAGACTAAATTCTCATGTTAGGGTGATTTCTAAGGATATTAGAGCCCAGATTATGTATGCTGTAATATAGAAAACCTGAAAGTAATATGGGAGGTCTGGTCTCAAGTCCTAACTGTTCCATCCCACATCTTACGAGATTAACTGGTTTACGGAGTGAACTAAATTTGATGGAAATGTGTTCTGGAAGTCTCTTTATTTTTAAGCAACTATTCCACTTATCATTCCTTTTTGATCCTTCCCTGCTCCCTGATGGAACATTATACAAATCTCATAACTTCCAAGTCACTTCTATTTCCTCTTCAATCATTATGACTCACTCTCAGTCAACTTTATTCAAAAGATCAATCTAGTCTAAATCAGAGATTCAATCTCTAATTCTATTCAAAGCTTGTTTCTTCTCCACAACTCAAGACTGGCCCATGGCTCAAAGTCTTCCTGTGAGAAAGGGCATTTTTACTTATCTTTCACTTTCCTTCATCCTTCTCCTCCTTCCTTTTCTGCTTCCTCTTGTACTGAGGTGAGAAAGGGGGAATTGGAGGAAGAGGGGCAACAGTCTTTCCTCATATTTTTGTAGTCAGGCCTTTGTTGTCTTTCATGACAGCATTCCTATATGTTCGCTCTCTTAGGGCATATGTGTGGGTTTTTCAGAGGGCCGGGGGGGATCTCCACAATGCATAGGATTGTAGTGTGGATGCTAGGCTCTGGGGACTCTTGCTGGCAGCTTCCCTCTTTCACAGGGCGCATTTAAGAAGACTCGAGCTGGGCTACTCTATTCTGCATCCATTGGCCTATGAATCCTTGTCATTTCCAATAGCAGGAATGCAAGCCACTTCACCCCCTCAGGTCTCTCTGCAATGGTGTACTGTTCTACCCTTTCTCCTACCCACAGAAGACTCCAGGCAATAAATAGGCCTAAGTCTTCATGTACATGAATGCTTCCACTCTGCCCGGATTCAATTAAGCAATGTCTCATGTTCAACTACAAGGGAAGTTGCAAGATGAGGCTGAGGTTCCATGCCTCTTAAAGCATTCAACCATGGTGTGCCGTAGTCTGCTTTTCTTAAAGACACCGCCAGTCTCTGTACGCTTTTCTTAGGTCACCTTACCTTGGGAGGGAAAGAGCCTCCATGTCCCAGTATTCTCTTCTGAGCTCCTAGCTCAACAACCCAGATGAATTCCCTGTCTCCATAAACTCTTCTAGACCTTATTTAGGCTGAATGGGATGTGAGCGTGAAGGTCAACAGAACTGTGTTAAGCGAATATGAAGAAGCATATGGCACAGTGCCTTCTATTTTATCAAAGCAACAAGGAAGGGTCAGAGGGGAGGCAAGTCCATTTAAGGCAAGGGATCTGATTTGAGGATGACGCACTAAAAATAAGCCGCATGGACTACGGTCACTGCCCTCACTTACCTCCAGAAAAGAGGACTGGGTGCTGTGCATCTGCTTGATGACCTCCTCTAAAGAATTATCGTCACATTATATATACTACCAAATGTAAACCCGATAGCTAGTGGGAAGCAGCCACATAGCAAGGGAGATCAGCTCGGTGCTTTGTGACCACCTAGAGGGGTGGGATAGGGAGGGTGGGAGGGAGACGCAAGAGGGAGGAGATATGGGGATATATGTATATGTATAGCTGATTCACTTTGTTATAAAGCAGAAACTAACACACCATTGTAAAGAAATTATACTCCAATAAAGATGTTAAAAAAAAAAAAGAATTATCGTCACAGAATTTTCAGCTATTTCACCCCACTAATACAGATACTCAATCATTCTAAGCCTACAGTACTAGACTTTGGAATGATCTCATACCCCAGTAAGCACTGTTATTGCTGCACAATCTTCTTAGAATTACCTTGTTGAAAGTGTTAGGTCCGTTTTGCAGAGAAGGAAGCAGAGCACTTCTGGGTTGACGAGTGCTACTGGAGGTCTAATTCATGAAGGGCTGCTGGTCCTCTGGAGCAGGTGGTCTCTGATATGGAAGAAGTGTATTTGATGCTGAGTTTGTGAAAACCTACAACGAATAAATATTTTCCCATCAAAAAACCCCAGCAAAACAAAACCAAAGACTTACTGTGCCATCTTTTTTTAAGTACTGTAAGAATTACTTGTAACTACTTGACACTCTAAAACAGGGGAGCAATTTCTGCCTACAATGAGAAACTCTGGAGCACCATCTGAGAGCACAGAAACAGAACACTTAACTTTCTGTTACCGAGGTGTTGTGATATCGGACAAGTTACCTAACCTTTACCTGAGCTCCCCAGCTGGGCTGCTGTATTAATGTCCTATGAGCGCTATAAGAAACTACCTCAAATTCGGTGGCTTAAAGCAATGCAAATTTATTCTCTTACAGCTTTGGAGGCCAGAAGTCTCAAATCAGTTTCCCTGGGCTAAAGTCATGGTGTTGACAGGGCTTGTTCCTTCTAGAGGCTCTAGGGGAGTATTCATTTGTTTGCCTTTTCTTGCTTCTAGAGGTCAGCTGCATTCATTGGCCTCACATCACTGCAACCTCTTGCTTCTGAAGTAATATCTGCCTCCTCTCTGATCTCCTGCTTCCGTCTTTTAAGACCCCTTAAGAGACGGACTACAGCCCATCTGGATGATCCAACTTAGTCTCCTCATCTCAAGATCCTTAGCTAAATCGCATGTATAAGGTGTCTTTTTGTTATCAGGTATCATTTACAAGTTCTGAGGATTAGGATGTGGATATTTTGGAGGCCAACATTCAGCCTACGACAGTTGCTTTAAGGATTAAATTAGATAATATACATAAAGTACCCACCGTGATGTCTGGCACGTATTAACACTCAGCATGTGTTCACTTTCTTCCTTCTACCTCCTCATCCTATTTACTAGGTTGTATGATTTTGGTTAAGACACCTGATCACTAAAGAGTCCTTGCTGCCTCATCTGTAGAACTAGATATATTTATAACACTCCCTCTGGAAATATAATGATGGATAAGACTGACTTAGCGTCTGCCATCCTTAAGTTTTGAAGTTCACATTCTCTTCAAGGGAGCAGACAATAAAATCATTTTATACACAATATTATGATATATATTTATAGATATATGATATTAATTAGTGCCATTAAAGAACTTAGGCAGGGAAGGAGAGATAGAATACTGGGGGAGGGCAGGATCATGCATAGTCCACTCTCTCCATGTATATAGCACTGTCAAATGTCACCTCCATAGAAAGGACTTGATTGACCACATGATCTAAAACAGGGTCACTGCCCACCTACTTAGCTTTCTCTTTTTGTCTGAATTAAATTTTATGGCACTAATTACTCTCTCAAATTATATGTATTTATTTTATTTATTATTTTATTGTCTGCTCCCTCTAGAACAATATGAGCTTCGGGACAATGGGGGTTAATTCTGTCTTGTTCATCATTATACTCCTAGAAGAGACTGATAAGGGTAGGAGCTCAATTAATGTTTATCAAGTGAATTAAGGGGATGCATAAATCTCATTAAATACTAACACTAATTCTATTTAATTAGTTTGAGAAACAGTGGTAGATACACAGTTGTTTCATATCTAACTGGTAAGACAAACAAATACATTTTTGAATATGTGTATCGTCTACCCAAAGATTGTAGTAAAAATAGTGAATTTCTGTGACTATTTATCAGAAACTTCTATTTTTTTTCTTTATAACATCTATGCCAGAGGATAAATGATAATTTGTATACAACAATTATTTTAAAGACCACATATATATAACTTATCTTTTTACCAC
The DNA here is from genome assembly GCF_965194825.1 of Balaenoptera physalus. Lineage (NCBI taxonomy): Eukaryota > Metazoa > Chordata > Mammalia > Artiodactyla > Balaenopteridae > Balaenoptera > Balaenoptera physalus. The sequence continues at coordinate 55,713,276 of NC_138887.1, read as the reverse complement.
TTAACTTGAAAAAAGTTGTTGAAAATGTTTCTCTCACAATCATTTTCTGAAAATTGGGTAACTATAGGATGTATGCAGGAGAGAGATTATTTTCTCATACACAGGGAAGAAGTATACAGTATTACAAACATGCATGTAGACCTCTAATAATTATGAAAAAAGGAAAGTATTTCAATTCCAGTTGGACTTCATATTTTAATCTGTGGTATTTTTATGTTCAATGAATACAGATAATTCATAAAAACACATGTTTCTTAAAATGAAAGCAATGACAGCCTTTAAATAACAGTATTCTAACTGTGATTCACTTTCAATTATACAGATTAGAATTAACAATTTAACTTTGTGACATGTTTACAAACCAGCAACTCTAAATTTATTGTTTTTAACATGTTTGTCATTTAAACTAATGTCCTTGTTAATGAATTCTTGATTGAAAATAAGAACACGTGTTATTTACTTGTTATTTCAATTAGTCACCATATATATACTATATATATATATAATATATATATAAAATTTTGTTTAAATGAGCACACTGCCCATATAGGATTCTAGATTTAGAGATATCTTTAAGTAAAAATATTCCAAAAAATGTTGCCTGTTTTAAAAAAATCTCATTCAAGAATCCAATTTCTTTTTAAAATTGAGGTTGGTAAAAGTTATCTAAATAAAATTGAAATATATATTGGTTATCTGATCTACAAAAATTAAAAGCAGAGTTCACATACTATTTAAATACATATTGCTATCCCAGACATTTCCACTAGTTCCAACTGTCTATATTATAAGTCAATTTAGTTGTTTTGAGAGTTGGTAAATGTGAGCACTCTACATTGTTTACAAGCTACATTTTTCCATGATAAGGTCAAATAATATATTTTCACCAAAAATACTAAAGGCTTCAGGATGGGTACCGCTCAGTAAGGATGGCCTTTCTAGCATCACTGGTTCCTTCAGGGTTGATGTGTCAGAAGGTGGTGAGCAGGTGGACGCTGCTTGTGCAGGGAGAGGACCTGCCAGGTTGGAAGCAGCAGTGGGTGGAGGTCTCACCCAACTTCTCACTCTGCCATGGCCAACTAAATATGACCAAAAATGCTTTGGCCCTCTTCCCATTAAGAACTGGGGTCTCGCAACCCTGCCCCTTAGTATGGGCTGGCCGACGACAACTGACCAACAGAGTTTGGCACAGTGAAACTATTCCAGTTCTGGGCTTAGCTTTTAAGAATGTGGGCAGCTTCCACCGTGGTCTCTGGGAGCCCCAAACGTCCACATAAGTAGTCCAACTACCTAGCTAAAGATATCATATGGTGAGGCCCTAACATTTCATGACAAAAGAAAGGAAGAGAAGCCCAGCTGAGCCCAGCCCTCCAGCAATCCCCACCAAGACATAAGGCATATAAGTGAAACAGCCTCAGACTCCCCAGTTCGGCTCAGCCAACAGCTGAATACCACCCAGAGATCCAAATCATTTCCACAGGGGGCAGAAGAACTGTCCAGATGAGCCCTACCTGAATTCCTGACCCCCAAAGCAGAAGATATATTAAAGTAGTTGTTTTTTTCACCCACTAACCTGTAGGGCAGTTTACCAGGGCAATAGGTAACCATAACGTCTCCTAAGTAAGTCATCCTGACTTTAGCACAATTACCTTATATGTTTGAAAATCATCTTTGTCAAGCCATGTCACCAGATTTAACTCCAGAACGGGATGCACTGTCTTTTTGCAGTGGCCACAGTGATGAATTGTGGAAATGAATGTCTCACCACTTGCACAGTAAATCAAAACTATCTAATGTTATAATGAGCATGCAAAATCACTCATGTTCTGCTTTACAACGTCTAGGAGAAACTGAGAAGGGCAGACGTGTCAGTGTATATGTCCTTCAAAATCAGTGGCTCTAAAGCAGATCAACTTGACTTTCCTCTTTAGAAAAGAGCTAACACTGACTGTTCAGTTAGATTCAAGACATTAGAACCATTTTCAACTACTGTATTGCTCAAGTAAAATTAATATCAGAACTCTGTAATATCTACCATTTAAAAAAATCTATTGTAAAATCTTTGCCTAATCCCCATGTATGGGTTTGATATCTTCCCAAATTCATTCCACTAATACTTTCATGATATCGTTTTCTACCTTAAAACCTTTCAATAATTCCTAATTATATATGATATTAAAAATCAACTTCTTATCCTTGTTTTCATGTCCTTCCATAGTTCTATAGTATTTTCTCCTGTCTACTCCAAAATGTACTTTTTTTTTAAACTGCTGGTCAGAGATTTCCCTGGTTGTCCAGTGCTTAAGAATCCGCCTTCCAATATAGGGGACGCGGGTTCGATCCCTGGTCAGGCAACTAAGATCCCACATGCCGCAGGGCAACTTAAGCCTGCACACTGCATCTACTGAGCCTGTGTGCTCTGGAGCCCATGCACCACAACTAGAGAGCCCATACGCTGCAACTCCTGAGCCCGTGAGCTCTGGAGCCCGCACACTGCAACAAAGAGCCTGCATGCCGCAACAAAAGATCCCGCATGCTGCAACGAAGATCCCGTGGGCCACAACTAAGACCCAAAGCAGCCAAATAAACAAATAAATAATAAAAAATAAATAAATAAACTGCTGGTCAGTATATCTAACTGTGGTAAATAATATCCAGTCCTGAAGAGGGAAAAGTTACATTCTTATCTGCCCAGGTTGAAGGTAGCATGATAGAGTTGAATAGGTAAAAGGGGCTCATATCCATTGGCGGCTTTCAGATCACTGCCATGGGTTTTAAGTCAACTGAGAAACTGCTTGATGGGCCCTCTAATGGGTATTAGCTCATATATCACAATGGCAGACTTATGGACCAAGGAAAACTACAGGAAACATTTCCCTGTGGTTAAAATATCTCTACTAAGAGCCCACAACCAATCAGTAAATACCTCCTGCTTCCCTCAACCTACCAGTCTCAACTGATACTGTTTTGTACAGTTCAACTTTTTTTTTTTTTCCCTTTACTATTATAGAGATCATTTATTATTTGGCAACGTTGGGAAAGTTTTCAATTGATAGACATTCATACCCTTAACATCTTTAACATTTAATTTTAAAATGTTTAAGACTCAAATGAAAGGGGAAACAAACAGTCTAAAATCCTTTGTACACTCCTAGGAAATAAAAATATGTAGGAAAAAATCAAAATCCTAATTTATTTTCAATATTTTTATATCAATTATATGTCTGTAGCTTTAAAATGTTTTCCTCTTGGCTGTTTCCTTGCTGTCATATTGTAGAGTAGTGGTTTTTAAACTTTGGAGTGCATTGGGATGATCTGATATACATATTTAAAATGCTGGTTCTAGAGCCCATTCCCAAAGATTCTGATTAAGTAAGTCTGGCATGGAACCCAGGAATAGATGTTTTCTTAGGTTGGCTTCAGGCTACTTTTTTTTTTTTTTAACATCTTTATTGGAGTATAATTGCTTTACAATGGTGTGTTAGTTTCTGCTGTATAACAAAGTGAATCAGCTATACATATACATACATCCCCATATCTCCTCCCTCTTGCATCTCCCTACCACCCTCCCTATCCCACCCCTCTAGGTGGACACAAAGCACCAAGCTGATCTCCCTGTGCTATGCAGCTGCTTCCCACTAGCTATCTATTTTACATTTGGTAGTGTATATATGTCCATGCCACTCTCTCACTTTGTCCCAGCTTCCCCTTCCCCCTCCCTGTGTCCTCAAGTCCATTCTCTATGTCTGCGTCTTTATTCCTGTCCTGCCCCTAGGTTCTTCAGAACCTTTTTTTTTCCTTAGATTCCATATATATGTGTTAGCATACAGTATTTGTTTTTCTGACTTACTTTACTCTGTATGAAAGACTCTAGGTCCATCCACCTTGCTGCAAATAACTCAATTTCATTTCTTTTTATGGCTGAGTAATATTCCATTGTATATAAGTGCCACATCTTCGTTATCCATTCATCTGTCAATGGACACTTAGGTTGCTTCCATGTCCTGGCTATTGTAAACAGTGCTGCAGTGAACATTGTGTGTACAGCTCATTTTAAAACCACTCAAACCAAGCCCCAATACCCCGTAAAAGCTTGTCATTATTTCCTCAGATTGAGAAACTCCCAAGGTTTGCCTGTGGAGTATCCTCCCTTGCTACATCAAGCTAAATAAACTTGGCATTGTATTACTACAGATGTATCCTTGGTAGCCTTTGGCCAATGGGCTTCAAAACTACCACTAATGAAACATGCAATCTTGGCCTAGTTACTTAATAGTCATGAACCTTATTTCTCTTTCCTTGTATAATACTGATAATATTTATCTCGTAGTATGTGGTGAGGTTTAGGGACAATATGGGAAAAGTACTTAGTGTGATATATACTAGATAGTAAACATGAGTAGATAGTGGGTAATCATTTTATTGGTATATTTAAGTTGTTTTTAAAAATACAGATTGTACCTAATAGAATTGGCAGTGCTCCTGATATAACTCCTGGTTTATTTCTTTTAAATTCAATTTTCATAGTAGCCCATGTCTGGGAATATAAATCTGAATGAACTGTCAGACAGGGACATCTTGAATAGGGACAACTAATGCTAATGGAGGACTGAATAGAATGTTCATAGTCTATTGGCTTTTGAAAACTAGAACTAAAACTGGACTCAGTGACCTTTCAAAATTTTCTGTCCTTATTAAATCATGCATTTAGAAAAGAAAAAGTCAGCATCCTGCATTCTTGATGTGATCAGAATTTGATCAAGACTGTGAAAGATGAATAAAAGGGAAGCAGTATGTTTTGAGACAAATGAGCACAGTAATTTAATAAAATGATGGTAAAGTAATGAGAAAATGCAGAGATTTTCCAGTTTCCTGTTAGAGTGTACGCAGTTTCAAATTATAATTAATTAGGGAGGAGGCCAGTGCCAAGGTCAATGCCCTAGGAGGCAGACTCTGAGACTGACACTTGCCTGCATGTGGTGTATTGAGCAGCGCTCTTCAGAACAACAACCAAAAGAGAGGTAAGCAAGCAGGACTGAGCAGAGGAAATAGACAGACTGTGAAAGGGTGACCACAGAGGACTGACCTGGTTCCCTGGGGAGCTCTGGAGTTGGTGTTCCCCTTAAGAGATTTCCCAAATTGAGGCAAGGGTGCTCAGTTTTTGTTCCCTTTTACTCCCCCACCTGTTGTGGAGACAAAGCTCCCTTTGGCAGAAGGCAATTCTTGGGAGGGTTGTGAGCCAGGAACACCCCCAGCTGTGGAGGGAACTAGTGCATTGTTTCTAAAGGGGGGTCTATTGAGTGGACCTCAACATCCACTACAGTGAATTTACAAATTTATCTACTCTTGTGTTTTAGGACATATTATCTGATGGTCTTCTATTTGCCCTTTGAGGAAATAAAGCAAATATTAATTTAAGATTTATTGAGGAAAGAAGTTTGAATGAGTCTATATTATCAAATGCAATAATAAGACATTCTTAAAATAACTACCCCTTCTCCTTTTTGCATGTAGATTGTTGTGCTGCGGTTTGACAACTATTTTCACCTCGCTCTCCTGTCTGTATTTATTCTTTGAAATATTAAACTAGATTTACGCGTGGTGAGGATGAACATCTTCAGAACTGGATTGCTCATGCCTTTGTTCTTTAATCACATTTTTGGTGGGTTCCTATTTATTATTTTGTCAATGGCATAACAGTTGAGTTCTAATTTTGCTCTTCTTCTTACTCAAAATTGGTAGAAGGCTGCATGAGACAAGCAATTTGCCAAATGCAGCCACTGAGCATTCAATTGCTAGTGCATGGAAGAAAGGAACAGCTTCAGAGGTGTTTGTGTGAGACATACATCACATACCAATTTATGAGCTGAAACTTTCCCCAAATACATTTATTTGGTTTCTATATGAGACTGTTACCATTTGATTAATTTATTTACCTGGTGGTATAATGTAAAACAACCATGTAGGATATTTGTATTGGTTTTGTTTTTCCTTCATTCAGTTTCTGAACGTCACCTCAATGTTGATCTATGCTAGTCTGTTTCCTGCTGCATATTCCTATTTCCTGATCCATAAAGGCTATGTCTAGTACTTCATCAAGCAAACATGAACACTTAATAAATTATTTTCACATGTGAATCACATGACTAGGTACCAACTTCTTTTATAATAAGAAACACTATTTAATAATGTGCTCCATCCATTTAAATTTTTTTTTCTTCTTTCAGGCACCAGTGTCTGTGATATGTCCTTGAAGTTTTTTACTATTTATGAGGAATGTTAAATAGTTAAAGATAAAATGCTTCCCTGCAAATATTTAAAGTATATATTCTAAAATAAAACACTTTCCCTAGTAAGACAGTAGAACTACGACATTCTTAGAGACAAAGAGAGTAAAATACGAGGCTAACGCTCAGCTAAAAATGATGGCTTGTTCTGCTTGAGATGACTGATACGGTCTTAGTATGTAACCTGTGCTTCATTCCACCCCGGGCATTGCCGTTATTTTATTCTGCCCATTGGAGTCTTCAAATTTACTGTGGAAAGCTCAAAGACCATTTTAACTTATCTGCAGGGATAGTGCCGTTCATTTTCCATTCTCTATTGAGACTCTAAAATCTCTCAATGAGTACCTTATTTTATTATCTCATTGAGCCTAATACATCCTGATGAGTAATCAATAGTACCTGTGGAACACCTATGTCACTTTCAGTAAATCTCTGAAGGGTAATATCACACTAGAAATGAGAAAAGTGTGTCCACAAGCCATTTGTGCTATTTGAAATGCATAAAACTCTCATTTTAAAACAAATTATCCTTGTTCATCCTCTTTTAGATAAACAGAGGTAAATACATTTTCTTTTCTGTCACGCTCTGTTTTGAGTGTGCTGTTCTGATTTGCCCATTCCAAGTTAAAGAAAACGGAAATGAATTGATATGTCTTGGAAAGTTCTCTGACCCGATATATTTGATGAACAAAATAATGTGATGATTAAAATTTTCAAGTTAATTAAAAGCTATTTATTTTTATTCTCTTTAATGTGTATGTATTCTGTTATAGGTCTACAACAAATTTGGTTGCTACTTTTAAAACTAAGAATCAGTGTTTTAGACATTAGCATGACAGGATGCCCTTTTAGAGTTTAGAATAATAGGATACATCATTTCACTAGAACCTTAAGAAAACTTCAAGAGGTACCCATTTTACAAATGAGGCCTCAGCTCAGACAAGTTAAGTAAACTGCTTGAGTCCACAGTACATGACAGGTCCAGAGCTTAAACTTTTGATTCTCAATCCAATTTCTTTACTCTTAACCATGGTACCTTTATTTATTGAAATGCACAAGGTCCACTGGCCTAGTTGAAAGATCCATTGTCTATGAAAAACTAACTAAAAATTTCAGCTTACTTAGCAGTGTTATGTAAGGGTACTCAGAGTTAAGCGTACTGAAAGTTAAAGAAGGAAGAATGACAAATAGTAGTCAATAATTGGATTTAAACATATGAGGCAGCAACATCTGTTTAAGAATTATAATTCTAAACACCTAGAGACAATATCGTACCCTAGGTTCTCCTAAGTTTGTTCATTTGACACGTAGAAGGTGAACATGAAATAGACTATAGCAAAGTTCCAGAGGCCTAGGGACTTTGTTTGCAGTTCTATCCCTACTACATAAAATAGGGCCTGGCACATAGTATAATATATTGGGTGAGTGAAAGAATTAATAGCTTTTAAACAGCCAACCTATAGAATAATTTATAAAAAAAAATAGTTCCTTGGCAAATAGGAGATTAGATCTTTGAGCAGGAGGATAAAAAAAAAATTCTACTATTTTGAAATTACTCATTGAAGGCTGACTTTGATCATAAAATACAACCTTTGTGCTCAGAAAGTGTAAATCCTTGATTGATGTCTAATAAATAAATATTATAGAGCTAAGTTAATGAAGAATGCAAACTGGGGAATCTATCAATGAATTTGGAGTGATTTTTTTAAACTCTTAAACACTGAGAAAAAAACTAATGCCTCTGGTTTTAATTAACATTTCTTCTTGATGGTTTACAATTAGGCTAAAAAGACCAACAGGAAAGTCTTTCTTGGGGGGAAGCAAAAATTGCAATTTATTCAAACAATTATCGTATTTGTAAACACTTATTTCTGAGGCTCAATATTCTGACCTTTAGAAATGTCTACAATTTACGGACTGGTAATGCTTTAAAATAATTCTGCTTTCATTTCTGAAATAAAATACTTCCCAAACTCATTGTGACAGAAAGTCATTTGACAATCTTCTGTGTGACATTTTTACAATTAATCTCAATTACATAGGAAGAGTGAGCTGTTTGCCTCATCAGGTAATAGGCACAAAGAATTAATAGAATGTTGAACTGAAATGGACCTCAGATAACCTGGTAAAGCCATTTTACTTTTGCAAAAGAAACGGAATGAGATCCAGAAAGCTGACGTGACTTGTCCAAGGTAACAGAGTGAGATACTATCAGCGCCAGGATAGAAATGCAGAACCCCAGCCCATTTTGCAGTAGGGGACTCAATCGGTACAGAAGCATGGTCCTTAAAAAACTATGGAATAGTTTTTCTCTAGATTTAACCCATTTTGACAATTTACAGGTAGCAATGTGCCACTAAGTGCCGTCTAATGATAATCAAGAAAGCAATGAAACCCTGTTTTCTCAAAGAAAAGAGTACCCCATACTCTGCAGTTATCTCTGGCTCCTCTTTCTTTCAAGTACTATATTCATCCTGTCACTGCCTCCTTTGGGGCTACTTATATATGTCTATCCAGAATCCATTCTCTCTCAAGATTCACCGACCTTGATCCAAACTGTAGCCGTCATTCATCTGTTTATTGCAGCAGTCCTCCTCTGTCTGGTCTCCCTGCTTCTTATCCTACCTTCCTGTGTCTGTTCTCTAAAACAAGGTAAGTCAAGAGGTTTGTACAAGGCTGAAAATCTTTCTTTGATTCCTCATCTGTCTCTGAATCTAAACCCAAGTCCCTACTGTAACCTCCAGGTTCCATGTTAATATTCCCTGAAAATTCAAGTCAAAGAGATAGAGACCCGTGTGTGTGTGTGTGTGTGTGTGTGTGTGTGTGTGTGTGTGTGTGTGTTTACTGGGAGCGGATGGCTCTCCTCCAAATTCATATTTTCCACTTCCAAAATACCACCATTCTCAGAGAGTTGCCAAACCCTATGGCCTCAATAGAACAGCTGGGACATACAAGTAAATTCACTATCTACACAAGAAACACTATGTAGTATTTTTTTCCTAGTGTTTATCAAGTTGTAGCCTGAATATAGCTCAAGGAAAGTTTCAGATCCTTGGTGGCTAGAAGCAGGTATTTGAGCCAGTGAACTGATGTGGGTCTGTTCTGAACTAATAGTTGTTTACCTCTCAATCCAAAGTCTGCCATGAGGGCAGCAGGTTTTTCTATGAGATTAAACCATTTAACATCCCATTCAAGGATGGTCTCTAAAATTAAGGGCAAAAGCAACCTATGAAACGGGAGAAAGTATTTGCAAATCAAATACCAGATAAGGCGTTAATAGTCAAAATATAAAAAGAGCTCACACAACTCAATAGCAAAAAAAAGAAACAAAAAATGATTAAAAACTGGGCAGAGGAACTGAATAGACATTTTCCAAAGAAGAGATACAAATGACCAACAGGTATATGAAAAGGTACTCAATATCACTAATCATCAGAAAAATGCAAATTAAAACCACAGTGAGATATTGCTTCACACCTGTGAGGATGACTATCATCTAAAAGACAAGAAATAACAAGTGTTGGCAAGGATGTGGAAAAAAGGAACCCTTGTGCACAGTAGGTGGAAATGTAAGTTAGTGCAGTCACTATGGAAAACACTATGGAGGTACCTCAAAAATTAAAAATAGGACTATCATATGATCCAGCAATCCCACTTCTGGGTATATATCCTAAGGAAATGAAAGCAGAATCTTGAAGAGATACCTGTACTCCTATGTTCATTGCAGCATTAATTACAATAGCCAAGATATGAAAACAACCTAAGTGCTAAGTGTCTGTCAATGGATGAATGAATAAAGAAGATGTGAGATTTTATATATATAGTGAAATATTATTCAGCCATGAGAAAAGACATCCTGACATTTGTGACAACATGGGTGGAACTTGAGGGCATTAAGTGAAATAAGTCACACACAGAAAGACAAATACTGCATGATATCACTTATATATGGAATCTGAAACAGATGAACTCATAGAAATAGAGACTAGAATGGTAGTTACCAGAGGCTGGGGGTGGAGGGAAAGGGGAGATGTTGGTTAAAGAGTGCAAACATCCAGTTACAAGATGAATCGGTTCTAGGAATCTAAAAAGTACAACTTGGTGGTTATAGTTAATAATACTGTACTATATACTTGAAAGTTGCTAAGAGAGTAGACCTTAAATATTCTCACCATAAAAAAGAAATAGTAATTAGGTGACGTGATGCAGGTGTTAGCTAACACTATGGTGGTGATCATTTTGCGATATATCAGTGTAATATTACTATGTCAAGTATATCTCAATAAAGCTGGAAAAACATAAATGGGCAGCCTTTTATTTTTTCCCATAAAACAGCCTCTGAAGGGAAAACCAATTGAAAAATGTGAGAGACCTTATTTGGGCCGTATCACCCTTTTGAGCCAAGACTCAGCACGCTTATGGGGAGGCCATGCAAGTATGGGGAGTGTTCTACAAAGTCTCTCACTTTTTCCCCCTCGTTTCTACGTCTCTGTAATGTGTTATATCTGTGACTAATGTAGAAAAACTACAGTTAAGCCTTAGGTAGAAAATGCAAATGACAAAGAGAGGTGCAAATCAGGGTGTAGTTGCTGAAAGGATCTCGTTCCCACAATATTTCATAATCAACGGTGCCTTTGGTGTAAGCATTTTTGTTTCTAGTTGGGTTCTATGTTATCGTGTCAATACCCCTCGGAAAGGCATCATGCAACTAAAATGTTATCTGAATGAGTTTATCCAGCCCTTTCTTCTCCATCAAGAGGGAAGAAAGTATCCAAAATATGCAGGCAGGTGTAGGCAGGTACAGGGTGGGTGGGATGAGAACCTAAAGGAAAGTGGGTAGTCTAGAAGGCGGGTAACTATTATTCAATCCATTGTACACATCTGGATACTAAGGCTGAGAAGCTAGCCTGCCAGGCTACTAAGTGGTGAAGCCTAGGTATGCACCTACCTATAGCTGACTCCAAAAATCCATACAATTATTTGCTAGACCAAAGTCAAGTTGACCTGTGGGTTAATTATGTTTAATGTTATCAAGCTGCCTACCTTTCTTTTGCTCTTTCTCTCCTAAAGGAATAATGGACAAATACAATGTTATAAACAAATCACAGCAGATAATTTTGAAAGTGAAAGACAGTATCACTTGGTAGTTTAGAGCATTAAGTAATCTTGGGCTAGTTGTCTCTGTTCCTCAGTTCCCTCATCTGACAAAAATGAGTTAAAAATACTTACATCCCAGGGTGGTTGTGAGAATCAAATGAGGGCTTAGAATACTGCCTGGCACACAGAAAGCATTCAGGGAAGGCTTTGCTATTATTGGAGTTATTGGCTTCACTTCGATTCTACATCTTACTTTTTCCCCAACTGATCAGAATGTCTTTTTTTTTTTTTTAATTAATTAATTTATTTTTTAACATCTTTATTGGAGTATAATTGCTTTACAATGGTGTGTTAGTTTCTACTTTATAACAAAGTGAATCAGTTATACATATACATATGTTCCCATATCTCTTCCCTCTTGCGTCTCCCTCCCTCCCAACCTCCCTATCCCACCCCTCTAGGCGTTCACAAAGCACCGAGCTGATCTCCCTGTGCTATGCTGCTGCTTCCCACTAGCTATCTATTTTACGTTTGGCAGTGTATATATGTCCATGCCACTCTCTCACTTTGTCACAGCTTACCCTTCCCCTTCCCCATATCCTCAAGTCCATTCTCTAGTAGGTCTGTGTCTTTATTCCTGTCCTGCCCCTAGGTTCTTCATGACCTTTTTTTTTTTTTCCTTAGATTCCATATATATGTGTTAGCATACGGTATTTCTTTTTCTCTTTCTGACTTACTTCACTCTGTATGACAGACTCTAGATCCATCCACCTCACTACAAATAACTCTATTTCGTTTCTTTTTATGGCTGAGTAATATTCCATTGTATATATGTGCCACCTCTTCTTTATCCATTCATCTGTTGATGGACACTTAGGTTGCTTCCATGTCCTGGCTATTGTAAATAGAGCTGCAATGAACATTTTGGTACATGACTCTTTTTGAATTCTGGTTTTCTCAGGGTATATGCCCAGTAGTGGGATTGCTGGGAGAATGTCTTTATTTTTAAGAGAATTTTACTTTAATTTTGGGGTTAGTTTTGTATTTTTAAAAGTATTACATATTTGTTTAATAAAAGGCAAAACTGTTTAAATCAGAAAATTAAAGTGCTTACGTTCTTCCTCAATACCACTTCTCACTCAGATGTTACTATTATTTATATGCATATATAAATATATACACAATTTTTTTTAGTCATTCCTATTTCTTTTCCTGAGTTGTGACTTTGCTCTTCGCAATTTCTGGCTATCAGTGACCATGAAAATGAACTCGAAACACTGCCCATCTTACAACAAACTAGCTCTAATGACAGATATAAATGTGCAAAAGGTGCACCTGGAGCATATAGTGAAGCGCCTGGGTGCACTTCTCTCCATCTGCAAACTCCCATGTTAGGATGAAAAGAAAGGCGTTTTTCATGCCAGGCGAGGATCACGAAAAGGAATAAAATATTCCCAAACCGGCATTCCTGAAAGAGTGTGAACCAACAACAAAAAATCTCAGCTGCAAAGCCTAGGTCCTCGCTCTCCCCACTCATATTGCCCTTCCTCCACCCGAGACACGTGCTAATCCAGGTGCAACCTGTTTAAAAGCAACTCCAAGGGCAGAGGCAGCAAGTGAGAGGGGCAGGGGACTGGGATTGTTGGAATGGAAGGGGTGGGAAAGGAGGAGCCTGCCTGGGTTGCCTTGGCAATACAAAGAAGAAAGTCAAGACAGAGGGATTTATATGCTGATGCTAATTGCATTTGCTAATTGCATCTATTGTGCTGACCTGTTTGCTTCCCCACTTCTTCATTCTGAGTCATTAAGCCGTTCCCAGAGCTTCCCTAGGCAGTGTTATCTCCTTCCCATCTAATTTTGTCCCCTCTCCCAGTCCCCAGGCTCAGTTACCAGAATGCTACCTTTGCCAAGGCACTGGGGAAGGCTCTGGTGACTATGCAAGGTTTTAGAGATCCTGTAGGAAAATATTTCCCTGCTGGAGTTTGCTGGAATATTGCTTGGCTGCTCAACCATAGCATGGATTTACAACTAAAAAAAGCAGCTGAAAAACTAGAGAAAGTAAATCTGAAAGAAACTTCCCACAGGGAAATGCAGCCTGCAAATGATTCACCGAGGTGGTGGTGGTGAGGGGGTGGGGGGAAGTGGTGGAGGGTGGAGGGAATATTGAGCAGTTCACTCTCTGGAATCGAGTGTACCTTCAGTTGGAAAGGTGCCTGGACAGGGCTTGGAGATTTGTTCCCTCACTCCCCCTGGTGGGGCTTTCATTTAATTACAGCAAGAATCTGAGAGGCTAAGCACATCTGAATACAACAGTACCTACTGTGAATAATGCTTTCTTATGCTCCTTCATCACTGAACTGAAGTAATAGCTTCCATCACTTCGCAGGTGGTAAAAATCAACAAAGATATTACAAAGCATGCAGCTGTAACTGCTGTGTGGACACATTCAAAAGTCATGCAATATATTTAAATATTTCAAAAGTAATACATGTGAGAGCCATGCTGAAGTAAGTTGCTCACACTATTGCTTTTCATTTCTAGACATATTCACTTTTCCCTCTGATCTTTATTTACAAGCAGAGCCTAAGAACTGGCAACCTCTTCAGTCTATTTTTGTTTCCCTTAATTATTTTTATCTCCTTTGATTTAAACATTTGCTCTCCCAGGTTGTTCCATCTCTACTAATTTTCTAAGAGTAAGATTTCTATTTTGTTCCAACTCCTGCATTTTAACAACAGACCTCTTCTGAATTCTCACCTGGTGTTTCTGTATTTCTCAGGCACTGACGCATTTCACTGCTCAGAAATCAAATTGGCTCCTGCAAGGCTGTAAAAGGAAGGTCAGGCTGTCTCTAGGCTGCTCAGTGTCTATCATCCTGTTTTGCATTTGGTCATAAAGTATGGCAGATTTATCTGAGTGGAAAATTTTTTCTATGGAAAACTTTAGTCACTGTACATATTGGAAAAACATTGCCTGCCAAAGAGCAGATTCCACACCATTCCTAGTCTTTGGTCTCACATCAGTGTTTTTCACTTTTATAAGCCTATGAAATTCCTTGCAATCATCAGTGATGGTATGGGGAAAGGGAGAAAGGAGGCGGCTTTGGCTGGGATCCCTGATCATTCTGATGGATTTCCTATAAATATATCTGAAACCTAGGCCCATTACAGGCTCTGGGATCCTGAAACTGCATTCATTACTTTGTCTTTGTATAGTGTCACAATATTTAACAATACGGGATGGTTCATCATGCTGGAATTGTGAAGGTGAGCAGAATTTGCCACCTCAAAATATGCCTCCCTTGGCTTAAGGGCTATTTTAGGCTGATGATTTTTAAGAAACAGCAGAAAGAAGAAAACCTCTGAAACACGAGTAGAAATTACTCTTTGGTAAGAGAAATTTACATTTATAAGGGAAAATTTCTAAATCTCTAGCAACTCTTATCCGTGGAGAAGGCAAGAACTTAAACCTGCTTAACCACAATTCCCTTCATAGCCTTGCTGACTGGGTTTTTCCTGGTCACTTCCCATAACCTGCCTCCCTGCCCCCAACATCTTCCCTTTGTCTTTAGCTGGAGAAAGTATTTAAGGGGCTGACTTCCGTCATTTTGAAGAGTTACTCAGTTTTCCTGGTTATCTCCCATGTATACAGGAGGTATATATGTTATTAAACTTCTGTTTGTTTTTCTCCTGTTAAATCTGTCTTTTATTACTGTGGGGCGGGGTGGGGGTGGGTGGATGGTGGCTCCAGCCAAGAACTTAGAAGGGTAGAGGGAAAATTATTTTTCCTACCCTTCAATGGCAAAGCATTTTCCATTAGATTTCTACACAGGTCTGAACCTGCCTGGCTGCCATGTTTGTTTTCTTACTGACACAAAATGTGGAGGGTTGGGTATGAGAATCCTCAATGGTATTCCAATGGTGCCCAAAAGGAACAAATGGAATTCAGCTTGCTGAGAGCTTGGGGGACAGTGGCAGAGTCCCTTCACACAGGTCCTCTACTGGCAAATATTAATGAGAGGAGAGGGTCAGAGAGGAGGAAAGGAAACAGCAGACTTTATGGTGGCTGACAGGAGTGGTTCATGAGCCCACGTGCAAATCCCTTAAGATCTCCCGACAGTAATGGAGGAGGACTTTTTTAGGAAATGAAGGTCCTGTATTAGTAACTGAGGATGACATGTTAATTAATTTCTATTAATGGTAATTAATCTGCACTCTGGGAGAACAGAAATGGAAGAAAAGTGAGTTCTATATTTTCAAATATAAATTGACAAATGTTTGTGAATGAATATTTATTCAGTTTTGACTCTGCTCTAGGAAGTCTGTAATGTTCCAGTAAACAAGACGGACTTGGTCCTTACAGATGGTAAACAAATTATAACAAGAAAGTAGGTAAATTATAATTGGGATAAGGGATGCAAATAAAAAGTGCATGCAAGTATATATTTGGGGAAAACCAGTGCAAGCCTCAGGTGATGGGATGTGAGGCAGGCAAGGGAATCTTCACTGTAAGCAACATTCAGTTGAGATTTGAAGGAAGAACAGAATAAAAGTCGGCTAGCTGAAAGGAGTCTGAGTTGAAGGATCATTTTGAGCAGAAGAAACAATAGCTGTGATGATGCCAAGTGAGGGAATTATGTGGCTGGTCCACAGAGAGTGAGGAAAGTTGGTGCTGACCGCAGTGATTAATGTAGGCAGGTCCAGATAACACAGGGCATGTTAAGAATTAGAGGCTTTTTGTAAAATAGTGATGGCTTCATGCTAAATATGTGTAAGTATTCAAACCATTTATTCCCTCAAATATTTATTCTCAAATACTATATGCCAGGCTAGATCCTATGGCTAGATCCAGACTAGACCTTATCACAGAAAAATGAATCACTGTTTACTATGTACTCACATTATTTTTAAAATGTGAGAATAAAGTGTTGTAAAAAAAAAACATATGAACTAACACACTGTAAATCAACTATATTTTGAAATAAAATAAACTTTTAAAAATTAAAAAAATTCATTTTAATATATGGTACACCTAAAACTAATACAACGTTATATATCAATTTATATTTCAAGTTTTTGAAAGAAGACAAACATAGAATAATTTATGATTTGAGAATTTCCAGGAATTCTGAGCAAATAAGACAGATGAGATTTCTCCTTTAACAGGGTTTACATTCAAGGGGGGGAAGTTATAACTAGTAACAAATTCATAAAAATCAAATTAACAGTAGTTTATTAATGGAGAAAATAAATCATGATGTGATAGAGAAAAACTGGGTAGAAGGGGCTACTTTAGATAAGATGGTCAGGAAACTCCTCTTTGAGGAGACACTTGGGCTGAGACATGAAACTGAGAGGAAGCCAACTATTCAAAGCTCCAGGAGAAAAGCAACCACTATGACCCTGAGATGGACAAGAGCTTGTCCTCTTTGATGACACAGGGAAGACTAATGTGGCTCAAAAACAGTGAGCGAGAGAGTGGTATTATAAAAAGCAGGCCATGGAAAAGATGACGGCTTTTATTCCAATGGGAATGGGAAGTCATTGAAAGATTCTAGTAGAAGAATAACGTTCTTGTTTTTGTTGTGGTCGTCTAATAGTTCTCCAGTGCTGATACAGTATGGATGAAAAGGGAAAAGAATGGAAGCAGAGAGACCAACCTAAAGGCTATTGCATTGGTCCAGGAAAGTGAAATCAAGCAAATATTAAGAGTGGTGGTGCAGCAAAGGAAACCATAAACAAGACCAAAAGACAACCCTCAGAATGGGAGAAAATATTTGCAAATGAAGCAACTGACAAAGGATTAATCTCCAAGATTTACAAGCAGCTCATGCAGCTCAATAACAAAAAAACAAACAACCCAATCCAAAAATGGGCAGAAGACCTAAATAGACATTTCTCCAAAGAAGATATACAGATTGCCAACAAACATATGAAAGAATGCTCAACATCATTAATCATTAGAGAAATGCAAATCAAAACTACAATGAGATTTCATCTCATACCGGTCAGAATGGCCATCATCAAAAAAATCTAGAAACAATAAATGCTGGAGAGGGTGTGGAGAAAAGGGAACACTCTTGTACTGTTGGTGGGAATGTAAATTGATACAGCCACTATGGAGAACAGTATGGAGGTTCCTTAAAAAGCTAAAAATACAACTACCATATGACCCAGCAATCCCACTACTGGGCATATACCCTGAGAAAACCAGAATTCAAAAAGAGTCATGTACCAAAATGTTCATTGCAGCTCTATTTACAATAGCCAGGACATGGAAGCAACCTAAATGTCCATCATCAGATGAATGGATAAAGAAGATGTGGCACATATATACAATGGAATATTACTCAGCCATAAAAAGAAACGAAATGGAGTTATTTGTAGTGAGGTGGATGGAGTTAGAGTCTGTCATACAGAGTGAACTAAGTCAGAAAGAGAAAAACAAATACAGTATGCTAACACATATATATGGAATCTTAGGGAAAAAAAAAAAGGTCATGAAGAACCTAGTGGCAAGACGGGAATAAAGACACAGACCTACTAGAGAATGGACTTGAGGATATGGGGAGGGGGAAGATGTGACAAAGTGAGAGAGTGGCATGGACATATATACACTCACAAATGTAAAATAGATAGCTAGTGGGAAGTAGCCGCATAGCACAGGGAGATCAGCTCTGTGCTTTGTGGCCACTGGAGGGGTGGGATAGGGAGGGTGGGAGGGAGGGAGATGCAAGAGGGAGGAGATATGGGAATGTGTGTATATGTATAACTGATTCACTTTGTTATAAAGCAGAAACTAGCACACCATTGTAAAGCAATTATACTCCAATAAAGATGTTAAAAAAAAAAAAAGAGTGGTGGTGAAGATGGGGAGAAGCAGATGTGTTCTAGCTAAATTTTGGAGATTAGAAATGGTATAACTTGTTGATAAACTGGGTTATGGGGAGGAACAGAAAGATGATGAAGGTAGATTGCTAAACTGATAATGGTGTCATTTCCGGAGATAAGAAAACTTAGGGGGAAATAGTAAGAGCTCTGATTTGGACATGTTAAGCATGATGAATTTTAGATATTTGATGAAGATGTCATAGGAGGGGCTGGACATTAATCTAAAGCTCAAGAGGAAGAAAATAGTCAAGAGTCAAGTCAAATTTATAGACTGGGGTCCATGGGCAAAATTTGGTCTAAAGATATATTTTATTGATTTATATAGAATTTAATTTTGTTTTAAAATAGTCATCAACTTTTAAAAATTGGGAGAATTCGCATAAAATGGGATCTGGTAATACTATCTCTGCATTCGCACAAGATTCCAGTGACCTGGAGCTGAGTAATGCCTGTGCCTCTCCTGAAGGGCTTTTGTCCTTCCATCTGCCACCACTCCCCACTGTCTCTTCTACAATTAGTCTGAGTGTCAATTGCCACTGATAATTTTTTTATAGTAGAAAAATATTTCCATTTACTCATGTCTGAACCAAACAGGGAGAAAACAGGTAATCCTGAAGACCCTGTTTTATTTGTATCCAGCCTGCATGATTCATCTTATTCATGTGTTTCCTGTGAGGCAATTACAGGTATTGAAATCAGATTTCATAGCATAGAAGAGAATGGGAATGTAGACACAGGGAAAAAGAGGGCCCCATCACAGGGTTCAAGGTCTTGCCACTTTCCAATGATGTGAATCTTCCTTCAGATCCTATCAGGAAGGGAGGTAGCAGAAGATGAGAAGAGAAAGCAAAAGAAAACGGACATCAAGAAGGCAAGGCAAAGAATAGCAGAGGAAGACTGGTATTGAAATTTCCCCAGAATGAATGGAAAAGGATGAGGTAACACACACAAACACACACACACACAGCAAATGGTCCCTTAATGTCTACTTGAGATTACTGAAAGAGGGCCACAGTAAGATTTTGTCATGGTTACTAAGCTCATTGTAGAGCTCATGCTATTATAGCTTTGAGCACTAAAAAGAAAATTCATGACAGTTTTAGAAAAATAAATCCTCTCCTTTCTGACATAATGAAAGAATTTGGTGCTCTGGATAGTCAACTATCCTAAGGAATAAAGTGGTCATATCACCCAGGTTGATATATCATATATACCACAAATGTGTTTCCACAAATTTATGAAAAGGATGACTAGTCTTATGCAGAGGACGTAGCTGCCTCCATAGTACCCACATCTTAAAATATTTTCATCATCAAGCTGTCTTAAGCATCAAACTTCTATTATTCCTTAGACTTAGACTAGCCTAGCCAAAATAAAGTACAGATATTCGACCTTGACATTCCACACACTTTCAACATCATACAACTATCAATTGTCATGGTAACAAAGGCACGTGCAAATGTGAAGGGACTGGATATTGCCAGAAGATAAAATAGCAGGCAACAGCTGCCTTTGCATATACTGTTTTGTGTGCATGCACGTTTTGTGTATTATGTAAGAAGCTATAAGTGTTCATTTATTAAATGTATATCGGAAAAAACAAATGTAAGCAGTAGAAGATAATGGGTCAGATCTGATTCAAAGCCCAGCTGGCCCGGCCACCACCCTATCAAGAGATAGCACCTGTTCCTCCCCATTGCACCTGTGCAGTCCTGAAGATGGCTTCGACCAGGAGCATACAGTGGAGAGGATGCTGTGCCAGTTCTGGGTGCAGCCCTGAACTGGTGTTGACAGCTGCTCTCTCTTGGAAGCCAGCCACTACATACAAAGAGTGACTACCCTGAGACCACCATGTTGTGAGATGTCAGAGCCACACGGAGAGGCCCTAACAGATGTATTGCCAGGTAGAGAGAGGGAAGCCAAGGGGCACCCAGACACCACACCTGTTGAGTGAAGAAGCCACACTAGAAGTGGATCCTCTGGTTCCAGCTGCTCCATCTGATACCAAGAGGGTCAGAGACACACTTCCCAGCCGAGACTTTCCAAATTCCTGATGCACAAAACTATGTGAAGTGCTGCATATTTGATACCTCATACGCCCTTAATAAATTCTAATAACCATCGTAGAAAACAATTATTTGCATAGTTCATTACAGTTGAAAAAGGATATCAATTTAATCCTTAAAATTCCTCTATGAGGTAAAATTACCCCTTTCACTTTATCAGTGACAGTTTAGAGAGTCAGAGAAGATAAATCATGGGCCTAAGATACCACATAGCTGTGCCAGAAGCAACACCTGGTCTTCTAATTCTAAGCCAGATGCCCATCCACAGCTGTCCTCTAGAAAAAAATAATTTTCTCTTTTAGGCATTGATTAGACTATGGGACTGTCTACACTAGAAGAAAAACAGCTAATCATCTCTCTTCCCTTTTGCACAGTATCTGATTTTACATTGTAGGGAAAGGATTTCTGAGGATCATCCCTATGATTAATCCATGAAGCCCCGAGCTAGTATTTATTTCCATGATAAATAGAAGGTGAATCAAGGACAATTTCTTCTTTTCAGTACAGCACTTTGTGTTATAAGAAATATGATTTAAACCAAGTCAAGTTTCTAATTAGGACCAATCATGCCTAAATTATAGTAACAGAAAATGGATTTGTAAACATGTATATATTCACATACATATCTATATTCACTTAAGGTTTTCAAGAACAAACTACACTTTTTCACATTACGCATTTATTTAATTTCAGTCTGATTCTAAAACCTCTTGAAAAGCTTGCTTAGCCATCATTGGAGGTTTAAATAACATGGAGGTGGGCAAAGGCAGTCCCCTACAAGGCTCTTCACCCAGAGACACTCAAATGCATACTCAGCAGTGGCATCTCCTAGGATTTACTGTAGTCATGACTTGTGTGATGTCATCATTACTGAATAATAGCAGCCACTTCACAGCTTTCCTCTAGTTGTCACACCATTCCCCCCAAATGCTAGCTGACAGCAGTACCAAATCTGGTATAAACCATACCCTTCATCAGTGAACATGCTCTTGTTCCTGGTGGGCAGGGCAGGGCACCAAGAAAGACTCACGCAGAAATATATATACATATTTATAAAATATATATGAAGCTTTCTAGTTCTTGCATAAAACCTACTAGCCAAATTTCCCCCAAATTATATTTCAAGATAGGACAGATATCGTAAATGATCATGAGTGGTTTTTTTTTAAATGCATCTTTATGTAGGTATTACTCCTTTCGAGTACCAAAAGGAAACTTCATGTCTCCTTGGCATGAAGTATCATGCAATTAGGGAACGGAGATGGAGGGAGGAGAGATTTAGCATTAGTGGATTCTCTAAAAATAATCTCAGTTTGAAAAGGTTGCAACACTTTGTTCTAAGGATACATGAGTTATAGTTACTTGATCATTGTATTTAACCAAACAAAATCATACATTTTACAACCTCCCTGTATTAAATAGGGCTAATACAACTCATATGCCGCCCTCTAAATTATTACATTTCACCCAATACTTTCAAAAAATATATTACCTTTTTAACAAAATATTTTCCTTTTCTGGGAAAGCTTTTTTTATACACAGCCTCCTCCCCCTTTCCAGCCCACACACATGCACATCCCAAATGGGAATTGAGATATTTTACCACACATTGGCTTTGCAATTGCTTTCCTATCCTTTCTTTGGTGTCTTTTCCCATTCTTCCAGTTTCTAATATTCTTTAAATCTCAAAACCTCAGATTTGTTTGCTCAGTTGTGAGCTCATTCTCTAGAATTCCAACATAAGTATAGGTCCTTTTAAAAAAATAACCTATGTGGAAGTCACCCTTTTTGTTCTCATGTAATATATATATATATATACACACACACACACATACATACATATATATAAAACCAAACTAAGTTTCTCATGCCCAAAGTACTCATGCTCACAATACTTGGTAGCAACACTATCCTTAAAGCAAATGAGGACAAGGATAGTTGAAATCATTATATTCCTATTCCTATTCTTGGCATAGTGGAATTCTAAGAGACCAAAGCCACTAAACCCAACCTACTACTTATCTACAGAAAAACCAGCCAAATCCCAGTTATATAAATAAAGTGAATACCTATTGTATTCGGAGTTTAAACATAACAAAAGAGAAGTAATTCTAAGTCAAATAATTAGTGCCAGTTACTTTTCCAATATTTGTATGGTTATGAGATTGACTTTATCTTGTGTGTACTTTTCTGGAATCTTGTTTGAAAGAGAAAGCAATTAAGTCCTAGCTTAGACCATTACTTGACGTCTTGTCTCCTACTCAGCTGGTGAACATCTATCATCACTGAGACTATATTAGTGGGCGTTAACCTTGGCTGGAAATGACAGTCACCTAAGGATCCTTTAACATTTACCAGTGACTGAGGCCCAACCTAGACAATTTAAGTCAGAGACTCTGGAGGTGAGATCCGACCTTCTGTATAGTGAAAAAAACTTCCCAGATAATTCAGGGCTAGATCTACTGAAGCATCCTCATTCCATTATTTAAAAAAAAAAAAAAAAAAGCGAAAACAATTATTGCCACGGTCACACACTTTGACATTCTAGGATTCAATATATAAAACTTGGTGATTTGTCCCATAGCTGCTATAGTGAATGGTCTAGAGTCTTGTAAGGATTATAAACTTAAAACAAAACCATGGTGCAAAGATAATCCTTTGGAGTCTATTAAGCCATGAAACCCAAGTCTAGATTTCAACTGGCAGTCTGTTTCAAGCAGGTATGGAGGTGTCAAAGGTTAGGCAGGTCTGAGGAACAGCTCTCACCCCATATATAGGTTCAACAGAGCAATCACAATGAACAGAGCTCAAGAAGAAAATGAAGTCCTTCAATCAATAGATCCTACTTTCAGATAAATCATCATCATAGTTGAGGATAATGACTTGGCCTGAATGGATTTTGAAGGACAGCCAGACTACAAATACACAAGTCCTGGAATATGTAAAGAGCTGGGCAAAGGAACCAGGAAAAGAAAGACTGGGGTTCCATTAAAATGATTTCCCTACATTAACAATTTTTCTAAGCCTACTTTTATATTCCGGAAAGACAAATCATTAATCATTCTGCGTTAGGACTAAGGATCTCTGATTTGTCAGGTTATGGACACTTAAAATGTTCAGTTTTTGACCAAATTATAAGTTTCTGAAATTAGTGTCTTAGCTCAGGAAGAAAAATATAACCTTATATAAAAAAGTAGTCAATCAAACTTAATATACTTAATTTACCTATCCCAAAATTCTTTTTCTAGCAGGCATAATAATATTTGGTTCCATTAAGAATCAACTGTGAAAAAAATTTTTTGCACCTAGTTACAAATGTTCTAAATGGCATGGAACAACTGATTCTTCTACTTTTGGTTCAGTTAATGAGCTTTCTCAAAGGAAATGACTGCAGTGCATTAAAAGAAATCAAGTAAAATGCCTTTCCTGAATCAAATTCACCCTAAGCTGTTGGAGTCTTAATAAATTTGTGATAGCATGAATAGTTCATATATACTGAAATGTAATAAGCAGTATTCTCCCTGTACTTTCCTATGAATTTCTTACTACTTGCATCCTCACTAGTAATAGCGATCCAAGGATTAGTCTTGGATGTATTGGAGAATGTCCTACTTTAGAAACCAGGACATTTGGTTCCTGATTCTGCTTGTGTTATAATATATTCTATGAATTCCAGTAAATTATTAAATTACTACCCTTTAAATTTCTCCATCTTTTAAAAGGGAGCAATATACCTTATTTCTTTCTGAAGACTTTTGTAAGACAAGTAGACTCTAATGAGACAAAGAGCTTTACAAAGCACCTTAAATATTTGTAAAACTAAGTATGTTCAGCAATGACTTCTTTTTGGTACAGTGTGGACATACAGTTTGTGAAAGCAACTTACATGGGTACAAAGATGCATTAATTCCTTCATGGGTGAATTATCAGTCTCTGGAAAGATAGACACTCTTAACCAAAAGGTAATTATGGCTGTGAATGGAGGAGGAAGTTAAGGGAGGTGATAAATGCTTGTCAGATGGCAGCGTCTGGCTTCACAAAGAGAAAATAGATGCAGGAATGATGATGATGCCCCTGTTGTCCAAGGGCAAACACAGTTGTGGACAGAATCAGAAAGACCCACCAACAAGGTCAGGCTCACGGCAAAAGTGATTCTGTAGAGAGCATGAGGATAGCTATTGAAATGGATCAGCTCTTAGGGTTTTTTCCAAGGACAAGATTTTCCTTCCTCCCAATTACTGAGCTAATGGTTTCTTTAATTAGTGTTACTGGATGGCTTTTAAACAATATTTGATGCCGTCAAATAAGCAATTATAACAGATTTTCTTCACTCAATTGGGAAACTAAACACATTCTTCGACTGAACTAGGTTTTCTCCTTTTGTTTGAAAAACACTAACAAATTAAACTTCTTTGAGAGGAAAAATAAATTTTTTACTTAACTCTTTATTTATACTTTGTATTAAAATGACATGTATAATCCAATTTTTATTAAAAGTTTTCCATCTGTATATTTCTAGCTACCTATCCATGTGCTCTTCTCTTAGCACATATGAGAGAAATTCATGGAATTGTGTTAATCTAATTTTTAACAGTATTTACTTGCATATAAATACCAGATAATCTTTAACTTTTTTCATTTGGATTTGATGCATTTTTTAAAATAGCAAACACGCATTATTTTTAGAAAATAATAAATTCATTTTGAAAACAGTATTCAAATATTTAAATATAGGCATAACTGTTATAGTTTGAATTCTCAAGGACCTACTAATGTGTGGTAGTTTTGTTTGTTTTAATCACAGTAAGAAAAATGTAGAAACTCAGATTTTATCACTGACAATAATATATGGTCTCTGTCATGGTAGTCTATACATTTGTACGCCAATTTATTACCTGTGACAGTGCTGGAAACTTTGAAATACGTTCACAAATAAGAACATGATTGGGTAACAAATTCAAGATAGCAGAAGAAATCCTGTAACTGCTGCTTTGAAGCTATACAGTTTTTTCATTATTTCAGTTGGCATTAAAAAATTGGTACTATTATCATTACCCTATCCAATTGCTAAAACAATGTTTTTCCAATTTTTGTAATTCACTCTGCCTGAAGAGGTTTAAATTGCAAAAAGATTAAACTATAAGGTACTTAAGAGTGGGTATCATGCCTCATTCAACTTTATCTTTTCTCCTAACAGAGAGGTGAGACCCTCTAAAGCACGGCAGGGGCTCAATAAATGTTTGAAGAATGAATGGGAGAAGCATGGCTCTTGCTTTCTTGCATTTCTACTAGGATGAGAAGAGCCATAATGTACTCTACTGACTTCCTATGTGATAGAGAGACCATGGTTTTTGAATCAGACAAACCTGGACTTGAATCTTGATTTTCTCATTTAATAATACCTAGTTTCTCTAAGCTAGTGTTTCTCAGCCTACCAAGGGGCCAATAACCTTCTTTGTGTGTAGGATTGTGTGAAGATAAAATGAAATTGAGATGCAAATCCCAAATAGCTCCTGGCACAAAAACTGCCAGATGGAATCATTTTTTTAAAAATTTTTGTTAAGCCATTCAAATAAAGAATGACTACATGATCTGGTTTGTGAAACTAGATGAATGTGGACAATATGACTAAATCAAGGGGATACAGGACTATTCAGATCTGAAGGTTGAGATGAGGAGGGGGAGGAGTGGTAGACAGACAGTGAGTTCAGACTGGGACAAGTGGAATTTAACATTCCCGTGAGACTTCTGGATGGTCTAGTTCAGGAAAGAAGTCTTTATTAAAGATACAGATTCAAGGATCACTAGAATCTTGATTTCTGAAGTCTTGGAAGTGATGTGCTCACCCATAGAAAGACTTAACTTTCTTTACCTTTTCAGTGTTATTCACTCCTTTGACAGATTGGTAAAGTCTATGAAAGCCTTAAATAAATCATTTAAATGTGTAGAATTAAATAAATAGGGTCACAAAGAAAACCATTTATTAAAATACAATTATCAAAATATTTATAAAACACACTTGAGTTATGATCACAGATCTGCCTCTTTACTAACAAATCAATAACAAACTCCTGTGGAAAACCTAATAGCTACTGTAATTTCAAACTAGTGGTGGGTATAAATGGTATATTGGGTATCTACAATAAGTGTCATGTGATATAAAAATATTCATTTTCTATTAGTCACAAAGATACAGGTACTGTTACCACTACTGTGGTTTTTGCCTACCTTCAAATTTTAAACTAAAGGTTAATGAATATAGTTGTAATGCTTTTTCTTTTTTGTTTTATAAATTTATTTACTTTATTTATTTATTATTTTTGGCTGCATTGGGTCTTTGTTGCTGAGCGTGGGCTTCTCATTGAGGTGGCTTCTCTTGTTGCGGAGCATGGGCTCTAGGCTCATGGGCTTCAGTAGTTGTGGCTTGTGGGCTCTAGAGTGCATGGGCTCAGCAGTTGTGGTGCACGGGCTTAGTTGCCCTGCAGCATGTGGGATCTTCCTGGACTAGGGCTCGAACCTGTGTCCCCTGCATTGGCAAGTGGATTCTTAAACACTGCGCCATCAGGGAAGCCTTGCAATGCTTTTTCTTATCCAAATCCATAGGTCCCCGTGAATTTTAAGAACAGCTTTTAGGTCTGTGAACTTCAAGTTAAGAATACCTGACTTCGGGGCTTCCCTGGTGGCGCAGTGGTTGAGAATCTGCCTGCTAATGCAGGGGACACGGGTTCAAGCCCTGGTCTGGGAGGATCCCACATGCCGCGGAGCAACTAAGCCCGTGAGCCACAATTACTGAGCCTGCGCGTCTGGAGCCTGTGCTCCGCAACAAGAGAGGCCGCTATAGTGAGAGGCCCGCGCACCGCGATGAAGAGTGGCCCCTGCTTGCCACAACTAGAGAAAGCCCTCGCACAGAAACGAAGATCCAACACAGCCATAAATAAATAAATAAATAAATAAATAAATAAATAAATAAAAATTAAAAATAAAAAAAGATACAGGATGCCCACTTCAATTTGCATTTCAGATAAATAATGAAAAATATTAAAAAAAAAAAAAAAAAAGAATACCTGACTTGGACTGACAGAACCCTGGGGAGAATTGATCCTTAAGGGGGAAACATAGGAGAAGCAGCTGCCAGTTAAAGAACTTAAGAAAAGGAGTTGGGAGGGGAAAAAAAAAATCAAGAGAGAGTGGTCATCTTGAAGTCAAGATAGAACACAATAACTACCAGTAGGTGGTGGCCAATGCAATGCAATGCTTGAAGAAGATCTAATCAAGTTTGAAAAGCAAACAAGTTTAATAAATAAGAAGTGACTGGTGTTCCAATGCTCCAGTCTCTATTAGCTACACAAGAGGAACTCAATGCTCATTTTGAGCACAAAATAGAACTTGATATATTTAATAAAAATAATTACTCAGGTAATTTTGACCACATACCTTAGACATTGCAGATATTTCAGAATAAATTAAAATTAAAACAATTCAAAAGTTAACAGAAGGACATTTATAGATTATTGTGCTCTATATTAGGTCATACCATCTCTATGTGATGGTCAAATTTTTGTATTTTTAACTAAATTAACTAAATGTACAATACATGCACCTGAAAAAAAATCCAGCACTGCAAAAGAGGTCAAACATAAGGATCTCTCCTGAGGTAATAAATTCTCCTCACAATGGCTACATCTGTTAAACATCTGTGTATTCTTTAAGAAATTTTCTATGTGTATAAAAGCATACATACATAGTAATTGTATATTAAGACATATATAGACCTTTTTACATTAAAAAGTACAGTATAAACATTTCTCTACCTTTTACTTTTTACTTAAGAATATATCTTAGAGATAAATTGTATACCTTTTAAAAGTTATTGCATAGTAATTTATTAAATGGATGAATGCTTTATTCAACCAATGACCTATGGGAAGTTAAGTCACTTTCAGTGTTTTGTTATTGAAAAAAAAAAAAAAGCCCCAATATATTTGCATGAAACATATCTGAAAATCGATCTGTGGCCTAAATTTTGAACAGTAAATTTTCTAGTTAAAAGCTAGATATGAATATCTAATTTTTATGGCTATTGCCATATCACCCTTCTACGGTCCTACCAAGCTGCTCTCCCACATTCGTACGGTGTATGAAAATTCCTGCCTTCCCACACCCTTATCTCTGTACTATCAAAATGTGCTTTTGCCAAAGTAATAGGATAAAAACATCTCCTTGTTGTTTTAACTGCATTTATTTAAATGTGAGTGGGATTGAGCATCCTTTCCATAGTTTAGAACACATCTAGATGACTAGATAGCCCACATATAGATGGCTGAAATAATCTGAATGAATGCAGCTGATCTAATATTTAGGCTATTTTTACAACAGGTTCAAACACACAATCCTATTAAAGCTGCTTCAATAGCATGTTCAAGGCACATAAAATGACAAGATTAGAGTCCATCTTAATTTCCCCCTTTCTCTCACACCCCACATCCTTTCCATCAACAGATCCTTTATCCAGCATCCAAACTCTTCTCATCACCTCTGTAGCTACGCTTTAGTACTATAATCAACTCCTGCCTGGGTTATTACAATGAATCATATTAATAGATTCCATCTACTCTGTCCTTTCAAGTCTGCATTCTATTCTCAATACCCATCAGAGGGATCCTGTTAAAATGTAAACCACATCAAATCCACCCAAGTAAAAGCAAGAGTTTTTGCAATGGTCTAAAAACCCTCCAAGAGCAAGGCCTCTACAGGTCATGGGGCTTCATCTGCTGCTTTGTCTGCTGCTCTTCTGCTAAGGTAAGGCCCAGCCACACTGACCTCCTGGTTGTTCAGTAAACATGCCATTAGGCTCAGAAATTTAACAATTCTTAAGTTTCTTTACTCAGACAATTAAAAAATAAAATAAAATAAACTGCATGGAAAAGACTGAGAAAGGAGAAGATTATTGTTAGCAGGGGGTGTTTCATTTAGAAGTTTGGTTTTGAAATCAGAAGTTTGGAATACCTATTCCTTCAGAGTGACACCATATCTGTATACTGATGGACATGGAACTCTCATCCTGATTTTATAAAATACAGTCCAAGAATAAGTAAATGACAGTTATGTCATTTCTAAAGATGGTACAGTGTTCATTAACAAGTATAGCCATGTCATGTGATTCTCAGCTCCAGTTTGGGAAATTCTGATAAGAGAAGCACTTGTAGTCCTGAGAAGGAGGTGTTAAGAAAGGACTCTGATATTTTACAGAGACAGCCTGTTAGATACGTCCCAAAGATTGCCAGGAGAACCTGTAAACAATTAAAATGGTTTTCTTTCAAAACCCATCAAGCCACCCAAGGGCAGAACACTCTGAATGTCCTCTTTGCTGCTAGCTGCTGCTAGCCAATCTAAAAAAAAAAATTACTTTTACCAAATCATCTGTATTTGTTTTCTTCTCTCTCTCATCTTTTATGTAAATCATTCTGCGCTTTCTCCTTTGTTGGACGAAAACAATCTATTGATTGATATAACTTATATACAGGTGAAAGCATGTCCTAAAAATTAACTATATGTTCGAATTATTCTTTGGAAGTGTTTATAACAACAAAAACTTTCATCTCCAGATGGAAAACTTGGGTTTACTTTTCTAAAGACTGCTTTATATGTACTTGTTTATTTAATTTTTTGTCAGTAATATCCAAAACCATTTTAAAAGAATAACAGGGGCACAGAGCTCTGCTGTTCATTGTTATATACCAGGTTTCCTAGTTTGCTCTCTTACAGGAGTTTGTAGTCTAATGGGAAATAGACCAAACTAAAACCTATATCTAGTTTAACTGAAGTTCAATGTCTGCTGGCATTGAGGAGAAACCCACTTTGTCCCTATTCCTCCCCTGTCCCATTTTGAACAGTTTGTGGGGTAGAGAGATGAACAGAGATGATGATATGGTATACATTCTTAAACTCTGCTTCTGTAAGATAAAAGACCTGAAATTAATAGAACTATTTCTTCATGAGATACTTAGTGAGGTTCTCAATGATGGATCAATGGATTTAGGGCACACATGAGGCAACATTTGGAAGATATACAGCTACAGCTGGAGGGTAATGTGAGCCCACTCAGTGACGTGATGGCAAAGGTTAACAACTGGCCCTGTAGGTATTTTTGATGTGGAACTACTGTGTTAAATGCCTAGGATTGCAAGAGGTTTTTTTTTTTTTTTTTCCCCTAACTCTCAATGTACTTGAGGTCCCATGTTAAGAGTTCAAGGGTTGAACTTCCAGGAGAACTTTCACCCTTCACTGATAATAGAAGACGTGAAGACAAACAAACGAAAACACTGTGATAATTAACCAGCAGAACGTGACTGCCGATCTAAAAATTCTGTATCATTTTTAAATGAGCAGGGAATCTAAGTGCCAGTAGAGGCTGGGAAAAAATAGTAAAAAAGAAGGGAGAAGGAAAAGAGGGACTGAGGGGAAGAACAAGGAGGAGAGAGATAACTTGGTCATTGTTAGCAAAAGTGGCTGATTTGGTGAAATGAAACAGAAAAACATGGAAGAGGAAAAATATCGTATTTTATTAAATATTATTATTTTATTATTATTTTATTATTTAATTATTATTAATAATAATATTATTTAATAATATAAATATCATATTATTATTAAATTTGCTTTCAGTATCAACATATTTGGAAAAATTAAATACTGAGATAATAACTAAGTAGGTCAATGTTCATACTGTGCATTAAAATACATAAAAGCTTGCAAAAATTTAAATGTGATAATTCTAAAAACTATATGCTCAGGAAATTGATAAGTCTCTTTGGACAACTAAACTCAAGGTTTTTGTGTGCTTTAAAGTTTTAAATGAAGTAGTCATACAACCATCTACTTAAAATAAAAAATTAATCATAAATGATATGTGAATAATCTCAATTTCCTGAAAGTTCAACTGTTAAATTACAAAATAGTTCCTCACTTTCATTTTCAATGCTCACTAGGAGATAATTACTTTTCTCTTTATGCATTTTTTCATGAGTAGGCCTCAGAATTTTTATAAAGTTTTGAAATCTATATTAAATCTCCCACTGCCAAACAGCTCTAGGAAAATAAAGAAAAAAGAGATGGAATTTCAAGATACTTTCAAAGGTCTCTCTAAACCCTGTTTAAAAAAATGCATTCTACTTTTTTTAGTTTCTATCACGTCTTTTTAATAAATGGCATATTACCAAAGCAATGAATTTTGAAATGAATTATTCAGCAGTGAGTTTGGAAATGTCCTGTTTACTGTCCATTCCCATTTCAGTCATTACACGGTGCTAAATGATGTTGGAATGTAAGTATCACTAAGAGACTTAAATTAGAGTATGCATGTGCCATCCTCATAATTAAAAATCCTAGTGAGTACCAGAGAGTTACTGTCTACATAACAGGGAAAGAGTCTATCCCTTGATTATTTGCACTTATGAATGATATAGCCAAGGAATCATATCAATAAACAAATGCATAATGACAAAAGAATTTAGATCTTACAGAGTATTATATGATGTTCAACAATACAAGCTAAGAGAAAAACAGAATATCCACAGTTGAAAGTTAAGAAAGATTTACATATCCACATATTTCAGTAATTCTTTGTAATGTAGTGGATTGCTTTTGCATGTGTTGATGAGGGAACTAAATTAAGTCTTAGAGGAAAATCCATAGTGACTAGAATAAATGGAGATGAGAATGTAAAATATGTGGTTAAAAGACAAAATGTGAGAGCACTATTAGGAAGAATAGAGAATAAAAGAAAATTAAAAGGAGGATTGAGTCTGACACAGGATGCAAGGATAGTTTGAAGATATAAAATGAGATTACATTGGAGTATTCTAGAACTGATAGGTAAAATTGATAAATATATGCAAAAATTACGATAAACCTCCTTTTCCCTTCCCAATTTTTAAGAGAATCAAGACCAAATCATGTAATTTTTCACTCCCATCCTTCTTTCCTTTATATCATCTTTTCTCAATCTTCATCTCATACATTTCTGATGTCTTCAAAACTTTCTCATCAGTTTCTGAAATTCTACCTTCTAAGTCACTAAGGTTTCTCTTTCTTTAAAACAATGTAACCAATAAATGATAAAACTGCCATTTATCCAGCTAGCACTCAAAAGACTGCTCTATCATTTTTCTTCCTATGTATGATTGAATGTTAATTTTAACTATTAAATTCTAAACTATACACTAAAAAAG
The DNA here is from genome assembly GCF_965194825.1 of Balaenoptera physalus. NCBI lineage: Eukaryota > Metazoa > Chordata > Mammalia > Artiodactyla > Balaenopteridae > Balaenoptera > Balaenoptera physalus. The sequence goes on along the minus strand of NC_138887.1, from coordinate 55,680,706 downwards.
AACTATCAGAAGGAGCAATTAAGGAAATAATCCCATTTACCACTGCATCAGAAAGAATAAAAAACATAGGAATAAACCTACCTAGGGAAGAAAAAGACCTGTACTCTGAAAACTATAAGAAACTGATGAAAGAAATTGAAGATGACACATACAAATGGAAAGAAATACCATGTTCTTGGATTGGAAGAATCAATATTGTTAAACTGACCACACTACCCAAGACAATCTACAGATTCAATGCAATCCCTACCAAAATACCAATGGCATTTTCCACAGAACTAGAACAAAAAAATCTTAAATTTCTAATGGAAACACAAAAGATCCCAAATAGCCAAAACAATCTTGAGAAAGAAGAATAGAGCTGGGGGAATCATAATCACTGACTTCAGACTATAATACAAAACTACAGTAATCAAAACAGTATGGCGCTGGCACAAAGACAGACACAGAGATCAACAGAACAGACTAGAGCTCAGAAATAAAACCATGCACTGTGATCAATTAATCTATGACAAAGGGAGCAAGAATATTCCATGGAGAAAAGACAATCTCTTCAATATGTGGTGCTGAGGAAATTGGACAGCTACATGTAAAATAATGAAATTAGAACATTCTCTGACACCATATACAAAAATAAACTCAAAATGGGTTAAAGTCCTAAATGAAAGACCAGATACTATAAAACACCTTGAGGAAAACATAAGCAGAACACTCTTTGACATAAATTGCAGCAATATTTTTTGGATCCACCTCCTAAGGTAAAGAAAATAAAGCAAAAATAAACAAACAGGACTTACTTAAGCTTAAAAAGGTTTTGCACAACAAAGGAAACCATCAACAAAATGAAAAGACAACCTACCAAATGGGAGAAAATATTTTCAAATGATATGACTAATAAGGGATTAATATCCAACATATACAAACAACTCACACAACTCAACATCAAAACAAACAAACAAACAACCTGATTTAAAAATGGTCAGAAGAACTGAACAGACATTTTCCAAAGAAAAATTTTCATATGCAGGCACATGAAAAGATGCTCAACATAGTCAGTTATCAGGGACATGTAAATCAAAACCATAATGAGATATTACCTCACACCTGTCAGAATGGCTATCATCAAAAAAAACCACAAATAACAAATCTTGGCAAGGATGTGGAGAAAAGGGAACCCTTGTGCACTGTTGATGGAAATGTAAATTGGTGCAGTCACTGTGGAAAACGTATGGAGGTTTTTCAAAAAACTAAAAACAGAACTACCATATGACCCATCAATTCCACTCCTGGGTATATATCTGAAAAAAGCAAAAACACTAATTCAAAAAGATATATGCCCCCCAATGTTCATAGCAGAATTGTTTACAATTGCCAAGAAACAGAAACAACCTAAGTCTCCAACAACAGATGAATGGATAAAGAAGATGGTGTGTGTGTGTATACACGTACATACGATGGAATACTACTCAGCCATAAAAAGATGAAACATTGCCATGTGCAGCAACATGGATGGACTTGGAGGGCATTACGCTAAGTGAAATAAGTCAGACAGAGAAAGAAAAATACTCTGTGATATCATTTACATGTAGAATCTAAAAAAAATACAGCAAACTAGTGAATATAACAAAAAAGAAGCAGAGTCACAGATACAGAGAACAAACTAGTGGTTACCAGTGGTGGTGATGGGGCAATAGAGGAGTTGGGCACTGGGAGGTACAAACTATTGGGTGTAAAATAGGCTCAAGGATGTGTTGTACAACACAGGGAATATAGCCAATATTTTATAATAATTGTAAATGGAAAATAACCTTTAAAAATTGTATAAAAAATAAATATCCCATAAAGAAGATGCTCTACCATTTTTCTTCCTTTGTATGACTGAATGTTAAATTTAAGTATTAAATTCTAAACTGTATATTAGCACATTAGAGACAATTCAACTCGCTAAGGAAAAACTGATAAAAAATAAGTGCAAAAATATAAGAACATTATAGGACATTTGAAAATTGAGGAAATTTTAAAAACTCATTCTCAATCTATCTATAGTTAATGACACAGTAAAATTATTCTCACTGCCTTTTAAAAAACATCACTATTGTTTTTAAATTACTTTAAAAGTTTTTTTTTTTAAACTACATCAGTCTTTACTGACCACTCATCGTTCAAAGGAAAGAACTGAGGTCAAGTGTTACTGCAAGCAGTTTTAGAAATACAGCACTAGATGTCATCTAAAATTGACTGGAAAAACAAACCAACTAAACAACAGTCCACAGGATGGAGTAGAGAGCAAAGGATATATCTGAGGAAATCACGAGGTAATCCTATTGTGAGAAGCACAGAAGCAGAGGGACAGCCAGCAGGAAGGAAACAGCGTGTGCCTTCTATCCAATGGATGGTAAAGCAGGTCAACTAACAGCAAGGAAATGGCATTACTTTTAGCTCTATCTTAACTTCACTCCCAATATATGTGTTCTTGGAAAATCTGTACTCATATTCCTATTCTCCTGGGTAATATTTTGGAGACTTTTTTTTAATATCTTTATTGGAGTATAATTGCTTTACAATGGTGTGTTACTTTCTGCTGTATAATAAAGTGAATCAGCTATATATATACAAATATTCCCATATTTCCTCCCTCTTGTGTCTCCCTCCCCCCTCCCTATCCCACCCCACTAGGTCATCACAAAGCACCGAGCTGATCTCCCTGTGCTATGTGGCTGCTTCCCACTGGCTATATACTTTACATTTGGTAGTGTATATATGTCCATTCTCTACGTCTGCGTCTTTATTCCTGTCCTGCCCCTAGGTTCTTCAGAATCTTTTTTTTTTAGATTCCATATATATGTGTTAGCATATGGTATTTGTATTTCTCTTTCTGACTTACTTCACTCTGTATGACAGTCTCTAGGTGCATCCACCTCACCACAGATAACTCAATTTTGTTTCTTTTTATGGCTGAGTAATATTCCACTGTATATATGTGCCACATCTTCTTTATTCATTCATCTGTTGACGGACACTTAGGTTGCTTCCATGTCCTGGCTATTGTCAATAGAGCTGCAATGAACATTGTGGTACATGACTTTTTTGAATTATGGTTTTCTCAGGGTATATGCCCAGTAGTCGGATTGATGGGTCATATGGTAGTTCTATTTTTAGATTTTTAAGGAACCTCCACACTGTTCTCCATAGTGGCTGTATCAATTTACATTCCCACCAACAGTGCAAGAGGGTGCCCTTTTCTCCACACACTCTCCAGCATTTATCATTTGTAGATTTTTTGATGATGGCCGTTCTGACCGGAGTGAGGTGATACCTCATTGTAGTTTTGATTTGTATTTCTCTAATGTTTAGTGATGTTGAGCATCTTTTCATGTGTTTGTTGGCAAACTGTATATCTTCTTCAAAGAAATGTCTGTTTAGGTCTTCTGCCCATTATTGGATTGGGTTGTTTGTTTTTTTGATATTGAGCTGCATGAGCTGCTTGTATATTTTGGAGATTAATCCTTTGTCAGTTGCTTCATTTGCAAATATTGTCTCCCATTCTAAGGGTTGTCTTTTGGTATTGTTTATGGTTTCCTTTGCTGTGCAAAAGCTTTTAAGTTTCATTAGCTCCCATTTGTTTATTTTTGTTTTTATTTCCATTTCTCTAGGAGGTGGGTCCAAAAGGATCTTGCTGTGATTTATGTCATAGAGTATTCTGCCTATGTTTTCCTCTAAGAGTTTTATAGTGTCTGGCCTTACATTTAGGTCTTTAATCCATTTTGAGTTTGTTTTTGTGTATGGTGTTAGGCAGTGTTCTAATTTCATTATTTTACATGTAGTTGTCCAGTTTTCCCAGCACCACTTATTGAAGAGGCTGTCTTTTCTCCATTGTATGGTCTTGCCTCCTTTGTCATAGATTAGGTGACCATATGTGTGTGGGTTTATCTCTGGGCTTACTATCTTGTTCCATTAGTCTGTATTTCTGTTTCTGTGCCAGTAGCATACTGTCTTGATTACTGTAGCTTTGTAGTATAGTCTGAAGTCCAGGAGCCGGATTCCTCCAGCTCTGTTTTTCTTTCTCAAGATAATTTTGGCTATTCAGGGTCTTTTGTGTTTCCATACAAATTGTGGAATTTTTTGTTCTACTTCTGTGAAAAATGCCATTGGTAGTTTGATAGGGATTGCATTGAATCTGTAGATTGCTTTGGGTAGTAGAGCCATTTTCACAATATTGATTCTTCCAATCCAAGAACGTAGTACAACTCTCCATCTTCTTGTATCGTCTTTAATTTCTTTCATCAGTGTATTACTCTTTTCTGCATACAGGTCTTTGTCTCCTTAGGTAGCTTTATTCCTAGGTATTTTATTGTTTGCTGCAGTGGTACATGGGAGTGTTTCCTTAATTTCTCTTTCAGCTTTTTCATCAGTAGTGTATAGGAATGCAAGAGATTTCTGTGCATTAATTTTGTATCCTGCTACTCTACCGAATTCATTGATTAGCTCCAGTAGTTTTCTGGTAGCATCTTTAGGGTTCTCTATGTACAGTATCATGTCATCTGCAAAACAGTGACAGTTTTACTTCTTCTTTTCCGATTTGGATTCCTTTTATTTCTTTTTCGTCTCTCACTGCTGTGGCTAAAACTTCCAAAACTATGTTGAATAACAGTGGTGAGAGTGGGTAACCTTGTCTTGTTCCTGATCTTAGAAGAAATGGTTTCAGTTTTTCACTATTGAGAATGATGCTGTCTGTGGGTCTGTCATATATGGTCTTTATTATGTTGAGGTAAGTTCCCTCTTTGCCTACACTTAGAGAGATTTTATCATAAATGGGTGTTGAATTTTGTCAAAAGCTTTTTCTGCATCTATTGAGATGATCATATGGTTTTTCTCCTTCAGTTCGTTAATATGGTGTATCACATTGATTAATTTGCATATATTGAAGAATCCTCACATTCCTGGGATGAACCCTACTTGATCCTGGTGTATGATCCTTTTAATGTGCTGTTGGATTCTGTTTGCCAGTATTTTGCTGAGGATTTTTGCATCTATGTTCATCAGTGATATTGGTCTGTAGTTTTCTTTTTTTGTGACATCTTTGCCTGGTTTTGGTATCAGGTTGACGGTGGCCTTGTAAAATAGGTTTCGGAGTGTTCCTCCCTCTGCTACGTTTTGGAAGAGTTTGAGAAGGATAGGTGTTAGCTCTTCTCTAAACGTTTGATACAATTCGCCTGTGAAGGCATCTGGTCCTGGGCTTTTGTTTGTTGCAAGATTTTTAATCACACTTTCCATTTCACTGCTTGTGATTGGTCTCTTTATATTTTCTATTTCTTCCTTGTTCAGTCTCGGAAGGTTGTGCTTTTCTAAGAATTTGTCCATTTCTTCCAGGTTGTCCATTTTATTGGCATAGAGTTGCTTGTAGTAATCTCTCATGATCCTTTGTATTTCTGCAGTGTCAGTTGTTACTTCTTCTTTTTCATTTCTAATTCTATTGATTTGAGTCTTCTCCCTTTTTTTCTTGATGAGTCTGGCTAACGGTTTATCAATTTTGTTTATCTTCTCAAAGAAGCAGGTTTTAGTTTTATTGATCTCTGCTATCGTTACCCTCATTTCTTTTTCATTTATTTCTGATCTGATCTTTATGATTTCTTTCCTTCTGCTAACTTTGGGGTTTTTTTGTTCTTCTTTCTCTAATTGCTTTAGGTGCAAGGTTAGGTTGTTTATTTGAGATGTTTCTTGTTTCTTGAGGTACGATTGTATTGCTATAAACTTCCCTCTTAGAACTGCTTTTGCTGCATCCCATAGGTTTTGAGTCATCGTGTTTTCATTGTCATTTGTTTCTAGGTATTTTTTGATTTCCTCTTTGATTTCTTCAGTGAACTCTTGGTTATTCAGTTGTGTATTGTTTAGCCTCTATGTGTTTGTATTTTTACAGATTTTTTTCCTGTAATTGATATCTAGTCTCATAGCGTTGTGGTCAGAAAAGATACTTGATATGATTTCAATTTTCTTAAATTTACCGAGGCTTGATTTGTGACCCAAGATATGATTTATCCCGGAAAATGTTCCATATGCACTTGAGAAGAAGGTGTATTCTGTTGTTTTTGGATGGAATGTCCTATAAATATCAATTAAGTCCATCTTGTTTAATGTATCATTTAAAGCTTGTGTTTCCTTATTTATTTTCATTTTGGATGATCTGTCCATTGGTGAAAGTGGGGTGTTATTAAAGTCCCCTACTCTGATTGTGTTGCTGTCAATTTCCCCTTTTATGGCTGTTAGCATTTGCCTTATGTATTGAGGTGTTCCTATGTTGGGTGCATAAATATTTACAATTGTTATATCTTCTTCTTGGATCGATCCCTTGATCATTATGCAGTGTCCTTCCTTGTCTCTTGTAACATTCTTTACTTTAAAATCTATTTTATCTGATATGACTATTGCTACTCCAGCTTTCTTCTGATTTCCATTTGCATGGAATATCTTTTTCCATCCCCTCACTTTCGGTCTGTATGTGTCCCTAAGTCTGAAGTGGGTCTCTTGTAGACATCATATATACAGGTCTTGTTTTTGCATCCATTCAGCCAGTCTTTGTCTTTTGGTTGGAGCATTTAATCCATTTACATTTAAGGTAATTATCGATATATATGTTCCTATAACCATTTTCTTAATTGTTTTGTATTTGTTTTTTTAGGTCTTTTCCTCCTCTTGTGTTTCATGCCTAGAGAAGTTCCTTTAGCATTTGTTGTAAACCTGGTTTGGTGATGTCGAATTCTCTTAGCTTTTGCTTGTCTGTAAAGTTTTTAATTTCTCCATCAAATTTGAATGAGATTCTTGCTGGGTAGAGTACTCTTGGTTGTAGGTTTTTCCCTTTCATCACTTTACATATGTCCTGTCGGTCCCTTCTGGCTTGCAGAGTTTCCGATGAAAGAGCAGCTGTTAATCTTATGGGGATTCCCTTGTGTGTTATTTGTTGCTTTTCCCTTGCTGCTTTTAACATTTTTTCTTTGCATTTAATTTTTGATAGTTTGATTAATATGTGTCTTGGTGTGTTTCTCTTGGGGTTTATCCTATAGGGGACTCTCTGCACTTCCTGGACTTGATTGACTATTTCCTTTCCCATATTAGGGAAGTTTTCAACTATAATCTCTTCAAATATTTTCTCAGTCCCTTTCTTTTTCTCTTCTTCTTCTGGGACCCCTATAATTCGAATTTTGGTGTGTTTAATGTTGTCCCAGAGGTGTCTGAGACTGTCCTCAATTCTTTCCATTCTTTTTTCTTTATTCCACTCTGTGGTACTTATTTCCACTATTTTATCTTCCAGGTCACTTGTCCATTCTTCTGCCTCAGTTATTCTGCTATTGATTCCTTCTAGAGATTTTTAATTTCATTTACTGTGTTGTCCATCGTTTGTTTGCTCTTTAGTTCTTCTAGGTCCTTGTTAAACGTTTCTTGTATTTTCTCCATTCTATTTCCAAGATTTTGGATCATCTTTACTATCATTACTCTGAATTCTTTTTCGGGTAGACTGCCTATTTCCTTTTCATTTGTTTGGTCTTGTGGGTTTTTACCTTGCTCCTTCATCTGCTGTGTATTTCTCTGTCTTCTCATTTTGCTTAACTTACTGTGTTTTGAGTCTCCTTTCCGCAGGCTGCAGGTTCATAGTTCCCGTTTCTGGTGTCTGCCCCCAGTGGGTAAGGTTGGTTCATTGGGTGTGTAGACTTCCTGGTGAGGGGACTGGTGCCTGTGTTCTGGTGGATGAGGCTGGATCTTGTCTTTTTGGTGGGCAGGACCAAGTCCAGTGGTGTGTTTTGGGGTTTTTGTGAACTTATGATTTTAGGCAGCCTCTCTGCTAATGGGTGGGGTTGTGTTCCTATCTTGCTAGTTGTTTGGCATAGGGTGTTCCGCACTGTAGCTTGCTGGTCGTTGAGCAGAGCTGGGTCTTAGCATTGAGATGGAGATCTCTGGGAGAGATTTTGCCTTTTGATATTACATGGGGCCAGGAGGTCTCTGGTGGACCGACGTCATGAGCTTGGCTCTCCCATCTCAGAGGCTCAGGCCTGACACCCAGCTGGAGCACCAAGACTCTGTCAGCCACACGGCTCAGAAGAAAAGTGGGAAAAAAAAGAAAGAAAGAAAAAAATAAAATAAATTTATTAAAATAAAAATTTTTTTAAAATATTAACAAAAAAAGTAATAAAAATAAGAAAGGAAGAAGGAAAGAGCAACCAAACCAAAAAACAAATCCACCAATGATAACAAGCGCTAAAAACTATGCTATAAAAAAAAAAAAGAACCCTAGGACAAATGGTAAAAGCAAAGCTATACAAACAAAATCACACAAAGAAGCATATACATACACACTCACAAAAAGAGAAAAAGGGAAATATATTTAAATATATTAAAATTTAAAAAAAAGGAAGAGAGCAACCAAATCAATAAACAAATCTACCAATGATAATAAACTCTAAATACCAAACTAAGATAAACATAAAACCAGAAACAAATTAGATGTAGAAAGCAAACCCCAAGTCTACAGATGCTCCCAAAGTCCACAGCCTCAATTTTGGGATGATTCGTTGTCTATTCAATTATTCCACAGATGCAGGGTACATCTAGTTGATTGTGGAGATTTAATCCACTGCTCCTGAGTCTGCTGGGAGAGATTTTCCTTTCTCTTCTTTGTTCACACAGCTCCTGGGGTTCAGCTTTGGATTTGGCCCTGCCTCTGCCTGTAGGTCGCCGGAGGGCATCTGTCCCCCACCCAGACAGGAGGGGGTTAAAGGAGTGGCTGTTTAGGGGGCTCTGGCTCACTCAGGCTGGGGAGGATGGAGGAGTACAGAATGAGGGGTGAGCCTGTGGCGGCAGAGGCCGGTGTGATGTTGCAACAGCCTGAGGTGCACCGTGTGTTCTCCTGGGAAGCTGTCCCTGGATCACGGGACCCTGGCAGCGGTGGGCTGCACAGGCTCCCAGGAGGGGAGCTGTGAATAGTGACCTGTGCTTGCACACAGGCTTCTTGGTGGCTGCAGCAGCAGCCTTAGCGTTTCATGCCCGTCTCTGGGGTCCGTGCTGATAGCCAGGGCTCGCGCCTGTCTCTGGAGCTCGTTTAGGCAGTGCTGTGAATCCCCTCTCCTAGCGCACCCCAAAACAATGGTCTCTTGCCTCTTAGGCAGTTCCAGGATTTTTTCTGGACTCTCTCCTGGCTAGCTATGGCGCACTAGCTCCCTTCAGGCGGTGTTCACATAGCCAACCCCAGTCTCCTCTGCCTGGGATCCGACCTCTGAAGCCCGAGCCTCAGCTCCCAGCACGCAACCGCCCCAGCGGGTGAGCAGACAAGCCTCTCAGGCAGGATCGGTGCTGGTTGGCACCGATCCTCTGGGCAGGAATCTCTCCACTTTGCCCTCTGCACCCCTGTTGCTGCGTTCTTCTCCATGGCTCTGAAGCTTCACCCCCGCCACTCCCTGTCTCCGCCAGTGAAGGGGCTTCTTAGTGTGTGGAAACTTTTCCTCCTTCACAGCTCCCTCCCAGAGGTTCAGGTCCCATCCCTATTCTTTTGTCTCTGTTTTTTCTTTTTTCTTTTGCCCTACTTATGTATGCGGGGAGTTTCTTGCCTTTTGGGAAGTCTGAGGTCTTCTGCCAGCATTCAACAGGTGTTCTGTAGGAGTTGTTTACCATGTAGATGTATTTCTGATGTATTTGTGGGGAGGAAGGTGATCTCCATGTCTTACTCCTCCTCCATCTTGAAGGTCCCCTATTCTGGAGATTTTTAAGATATCTCCAAGAGTAAGTGCAGGAAAGTTTCAACAAATCATCCATCCTCAAAACACCATTTTTTGGCTATCTAAATGAACTTTGTATGTGAAAAGAACTTTGTGTGTTTGTATGAAGGCCTTTAAGTTACTGAAAATATCATAAATTTTACAGAAACTTGTTAGCTTTGAAGAAATTGTACTGTAAATAGCTCCTGGTAACTGATTTATTTATTTATTTTTTTCGCATACATGCAGACACAAAAATTAGGCATGTCAGGCTGTTAAGAGATAGATGTGGTTGGATAAAAGGAAGTGCTACTGATCTTCCAGAACCTATTCAAGTCCCACTTTCCTGAAAAGTTGCTTGTCATAATTTCAGCTGTCTTTAAAACTGTATTGTACTATTTAAAATTGTACTGTCATTTATTTTCTCAGTGTATGGTAGGTATTTTCCACCAGCAATATTATCCGTCTCATATGGATCAAGCAATTGATTTCTTTTAAATTGTGTTTTCTGCTTACTTCTTCCTCTGTTCACAGTGCCTAGCAGAGGACTGTTTACAAAGCTCCTCAACTAATACTTGCTGATCAATTAGGTGCTTATAGAAGGCAGTGTATTTGGTATAACGTTTATATCAAACTCTCTATTTTAATGTTTAACATAAATATTATTAAAGCATTAATAAAAGTAGAATTACAAAGGAATAATATATATACAGAACATATAGAAACCTATTTGCATTGAAATAAATTTGTTTATGGCATCATGAAGAATTCATAGATTAAGAAAAGACATGGGCTTCCCTGGTGGCGCAGTGGTTGGGAGTCTGCCTGCCGATGCAGGGGACACGGGTTTGAGCCCTGGCCAGGGAGGATCCCACATGCCGCGGAGCAACTGGGCTCGTGCTCCACAGCTACTGAACCTGAGCTCTAGAGACCGCAAGCCACAACTACTGAGCCCGCGTGCCACAGCTGCTGAGGCCCACATGCCTGGAGCCTGTGCTCCGCAACAAGAGAAGCCATGACAATGAGAAGCCCGTGCACTGCAACGAAGAGTGGCCCCCACTCACTGCAACTAGAGAAAGCCCACGCACAGCAACGAAGACCCAACACAACCAAAAATACATAAATAAATAAAATAAAATAAAAACAAACGAAAAAAGAAAAGACATGATGACTACATTGGGCATTTCTCAGGTATTCACAGAATAATACACTATATATATGCGTGTGTGTATATATATATATACATATATATACACATATATATATACATACACACACAAAGTTTTTCAATAAACTTTGAAAAGTGAGATACAATTTACATAGAGTGAAAATTACAGTGGAGTAAAGTTTGGTGAAGTTAAACAAATGCACACACCAGTGTAGCCCGTACGCCTCTCAAGATATAGAAAAATGTTATCACCCCAGAAAGATCCCTAATTTATCTTCCCAGAAATCTCCACCCCTTCTCTCTGTACTCCCTACAACCTTATTATCCAAAGCAAACTGCTGTTGCTGTTTTTGTCAGTTCTAAAACTTCATACAAATTGAATCATACTGTATGTATGTGTTGGTTCCAGTGCCCATTCTTACCCAGTATGATCTCATCTTAACCAACTACATCTGCAAAGAACCTATTTCCAAAAATGGTGACATCATGAGGTTCTAGGTGAACATAAATTTTGGGGAGATGCTATCCAAACCAGTACACACTTCATGCTCCATGGTCCAGAAGTGCCCCCAAGCAGAAACCAAGGTGACTATGGGCATAATATATCTGTTTCCCCTCTATTAAATATCCCTGTTCTGCCTATTGTACAATATTAAAAAGTTTTTTCTTTTAGTATATTTGGTCCAAGGTTTTAGTTGTTTAGTGCAGAAGGGCTAGTCTGCTACTAGTTACTACATCATAGTCCAGAAGTGGAAATTTCTCTGAATACATAAAGTTTTAAAAGTTTTAAGTAAAAATTCCAAATGTAATTATTTTTGATATCTCAGTAGAAATTTTTTCTAGGTTTTGGCTATGGAACCAACCTAAACTCAGAAGGACACCAAATCTTGATTTTCCTTCTCTGACATTTCGGTTCCTTTGTGAAAAAACCTTAAAAACTATGTGCATCGGGTCCTCTGAGAAGGAGGTGCTGAGTTAGGAGAGTTAGGAGTACAACAGATTTGTTGGCGAGTTATACTAGTGAAAGGAAATAGGCAGAAGCAGGATTGGGAATGGGGAGCCATCAGGCCCTAATGCAGAAATGATGAATTCTGACAGCTCAATACGGAGGAGAGAACAGCCCTCAGAGAAGCCCTGCTTTGGATGGAAATGACTGGGCCTCTGTACCACAGTGTTTCGCAGTCAGTGACTGGGGCCACCACCAGAAGAGTGTGATCTTAGCTCAAAAGTGGAGGCTGGCCTGAAGGAGTTAGCACCTGAGGCTGATGGCACAACCACAGTCCTTGCGACTGGCCAACAAGTCCTTTCTTGAAGAAGAGCTGAGTGGCACATCTCAAAATCTGCCACTGTCCTCCCCGTGTGCCACATGAGTCCACTTATCCATACACATCTGGGGAATCCTTATCCAGAATTTCAGTGCCCTTGCCTTTGTGAGGGGACACTTAGAAGGATGATATTAATGTGGATAAAATATGATCCCTTTCACAGCGGTGACTTTCAGGTCTTCCCAGAAATGTAATCTTTTGGTAGATCATCATGCTTTACCCAGAATATTCATTCATGCCCACTCCCCTGAGCTTTTTAATTCATTTCTCAACTGTCTGCCAAAGCATTTCTGGCATTTCAACTTGGTCCAGCAAAGCCATCACTTTCTAGAGGTTTCTAGTACCATCTCAGCAGTAAATTTTAGGGTTCTTTCTGTGGTGTTAAATCCTGTATCTCAAAAGAGGTCCCAAACCTAAGTGTAAGGGCAGACACTATCAAACTCTTAGAGGAAAACATAGGCAGAACACTCTATGACATACATCACAGCAAGATTCTTTTTGACCCAGCTCCCAGAGAAATGGAAATAAGAACACAAATAAACAAATGGGACCTAATGAAACTTAAAAGCTTTTGCACAGCAAAGGAAACCATAAACAAGACCAAAAGACAACCATCAGAATGGGAGAAAATATTTGCAAATGAAGCAACTGACAAAGGATTAATCTCCAAGATTTACAAGCAGCTCATGCAGCTCAATAACAAAAAAACGAACAACCCAATCCAAAAATGGGCCGAAGACCTAAATAGACATTTCTCCAAAGAAGATATACAGATGGCCTACAGACACATGAAAGAATGCTCAACATCATTAATCATTAGAGAAATGCAAATCAAAACTACAATGAGATATCATCTCACACCGGTCAGAATGGCCATCATCAAAAAATCTAGAAACAATAAATGCTGGAGAGGGTGTGGAGGAAAGGGAACACTCTTGCACTGTTGGTGGGAATGTAAATTGATACAGCCACTATGGAGAACAGTATGGAGGTTCCTTAAAAAACTACAAATAGAACTACCATACGACCCAGCAATCCCACTACTGGGCATATACCCTGAGAAAACCATAGGTCAAAAAGAGTCATGTACCAAAATGTTCATTGCAGCTCTATTTACAATAGCCAGGACATGGAAGCAATCTAAATGTCCATCGACAGATGAATGGATAAAGAAGATGTGGCACATATATACAATGGAATATTACTCAGCCATAAAAAGAAATGAAATGGAGGTATTTGTAATGAGGTGGATGGAGTTAGAGTCTGTCATACAGAGTGAAGTAAGTCAGAAAGAGAAAAACAAATACAGTATGCTAACACATATATACGGAATCTAAGGGGAAAAAAAAAAAAAAAAAGAAAAAGGCCATGAAGAACCTAGTGGCAAGACGGGAATAAAGACACAGACCTACTAGAGAATGGACTTGAGGATATGGGGAGGGGGTGGGGTGAGATGTGACAGGGTAAGAGAGTGTCATGGACATATATATACACTACCAAATGTAAAATAGATAACTAGTGGGAAGGAGCCGCATAGCACAGGGAAATCAGCTCGGTGCTTTGTGACCACCTAGAGGGATGGGATGGGGAGGGTGGGAGGGAGGGAGATGAAAGAGGGAAGAGAAATGGGAACATATTGTATATGTATAACTGATTCACTTTGTTATAAAGCAGAAGCTAACACACCATTGTAAGGCAATTATACTTCAATAAAGATGTTAAAAAAAAAAAAAAAAAAAAAAAAAAGAGGTCCCAAGGCAATAAAGACACTCTTATCCAGTCTTATATGACCGTCTTGATCAAGCACCCTCAAAATTGAGTCCTACTTGTACTCCCCCAGTTCCTAACAATACCTGGCAGCTAATCATTATAGCTCTTTTGACATATAGCCCTTTTTCTCCCTTAAGATATGTGGCCTATTCCTAAGATATGCTGTTATTTATCCCTTGCTAGTGGCTTGAAGACAGGAGAGGAGGTAAGGGTAGGTCCTCAAGTTAACCCCTGTTGCCCTGGTTGGGAGAGGTTTCTGCAGTGTCTTCCCTCACAGGGAGATCGCAAGCTCTTAAAAGGGAGAACTGGCCACGTATGCAGACTCTGAGGATCAGAGAAATCTGAGGAGTTGAACGTTTGGCTTTGTTCACCAAGAGTCCATGTATCAGGGTCTCAGGTTCTCCCAACCAGGGTCATGACCTTAGCACAATAGACCTGCTCAGCTGAATATTAAAATGTCACTGAAACTTAAAAACTCTATTAAATCCTTAGTTTATTTTTTCTTCTCTCCCCCTGCACGAGATAAAGCCCTCTGGCTTTCACACTTAGTTTTCAATTATTTGTTAAAAGCTTTTAAACTTTCAACATCTTTCAGTTAGGGTATCAATGAAATTTAATTTCAATCAACAGATTCAACTGACCTTGTATGCATTATTTTCTCTGTATTTGTACCAGTGACATGGTGAAATTTTAATAACCAGCTACCAGCTTGAGCTAGGGACTATCCATGCCCCACAGTCCTCTTGACATATGGTTATCATTTCCAGCTGGGCAGGAAGTGATCCAGTTCTAAAACTCCAGTTCTGGCATCGAGTCCTCTAAGAATCAGATACCAAAATGTTGTTAGATGTACAAAAGTTATATTGGGAAGACATACCTGAGAAGGGAAACTGGAAGGAGAAGGATTGGGACGGGGTAGTCATCAAACCATGGTGTAGCTCAGTCTGCAAAACATAAAATGAATTGGAAAAATACCACTCTGAGCAGAAATGACTATGTCCTGATGTCACAGTCTTGCTCAGTCATTGGCTGGGGCCTTCCTGTAGAAAGCATGTCCTCAGTTCAAAAGCTGAGGTGGACTTGACGGAGTTAAAGCTATAAGGCTCTCCAAAGTCCTTGCGGCTAGACAATGAGTCCTTGCTTGAAGAGGGATCTTGATGCACTTCTCTGTCAACCATAAGTAGCTAAGTAACCAACTAACTGAATGAATGAATGAATAAAATAAAATAAATATTCTAGCAGCAACAATGATTTGACTAGTAAAGCAGCATGTCCTGGATAAGTCCATGACATACCGATAACCAAAGGTCAGTTCAGGTTTATCTTCCAGGTCATGATATGAAGACTTTGGGCAATGATGTAGAGCAGATCTCCAAATGTTAATTTGAGAAGCCTGAGTTGTACTGTGAATTAGAAGCCAGTTTCAGAGTGATCCATTAAGGACACGCGCACCATTGATTTTGTTGGATATGAAAAACCCATATGTAATTCAATATCACAAATGCTTTTTCCAGCTGTACTTTATTGAAAGTACCACCCTTTGCACAAATGCCATTGTCTTCTGTGGGGAGCATTTATTGTGCTCTGTATATAAACCACACTTACTTCAACTCCTTACAAAGTCATAGGACACATAACTGGGGAGATTAGTAAAGACAATAAATTCATCCAGAGAGGATGCAGCAGAAACATGTAAGAAGGACAATTTTAAAGTAGGGTTGACAGTGAAAAGCCTAGTGAAAGTTTGGTAAAATAATAAACCTGTGGTTGGTGGAGAAAAAGTGAGGACTATCATTAAAAGTGTACAAAATCCTCTTTCAGAGACTAAGCCCAGAAATACAGAAAGTGTCACAGATTGGGGAAAAAAAAACATTAAAAAAACAAATCAGTTAGAAATTAGAGGATATTAGATATTAATTGGAGATTCAGAGAAACAAGCAGGAGTTCCAGATTGAAATTCTGTGTTACATTTGCTAAGGCAGGTCTACTGCAAAATAATGAAGATCATGCAACTATTTAAAGCAGAGACAAGCACATTTTCTGCACCCTTTTCCTTTTCTTTTCCCAGGGAGTAGATCTGAGGAAACGACAGTGGAAAGACTGAGGAATCATGTTCCTAACCAGACAAAGGGAGAGCTCTTCACAGAATTGGTCACTAGAAGTAAGCATGTTTGTGTTTGTTTATCTATGTGTATATTTTATTCATTTTTTAAACATCTTTATTGGAGTATAATTGCTTTACAATGTTGTGTTAGTTTCTGCTGTATAACAAAGTGAATCAACTATATGTATACATATATCCCCATATCCCCTCCTCTTGCGCCTCCCTCCCACCCTCCCTATCCCACCCTACGTGTATTAGAGAATGCAAAATAATTTGCACAAAAATTTGGAGCTAGGCACTTCATAGAAGGCTAATATTAGCAGATTTTTAAAAATCTGATATGCAAATATCTGAAACATCTTTTCAATTCCCATGTTGTAATTTTATGCTCTACAAGCAATCTTCTGATTATACCTTGGCTTTTCTAGATTTTGTCCACAGAGAAAGAATGCATACAGGAGCTCAGTCCCTATACAGCAGTCTTTATAGTTTTTAATGTAAGCCAGTAAATCAGTGTTCTTGTTACAGACACTGGTGTTTTTGAGTTTAATTTGATTTCACCTTTGAGAGATAGATGTAGCACCATTTGGTATATGTAACATCAGGTTTCTGTACCTATGTGGTTGAAGGCTAGACTGTGAAATGAGTTGATTTCGCAAAGGTAAGAGCCAGTTTATAGGGGCCTGTCTGATAGGTACACAATCCCAGATCCCTCATTTATTGTGAGATATCTTTGAAATTTTCACCTATACTATAAATCATTATTAGAATCTTTTAGAACTTCAGCTCTATGAGTGCAAGCAACTTTGCTTTATTCACTGATGTATCCCAAGTACCTATAACAATGCCAAGCATAAAGGAAGCACTCCATTTTACATATTGTTAACAACTCACTCTCATTAAATAAAATTGTTCCTATGTATAGCTTTAGTATAAGTTTTAGATAAATTTAGATTTCTATAAGTAATTTGGAATTATGGATTTATTTTCTTTGTACACTTGAACGATTCCTAGGGATCCTGAAGCATAAAGCAAAACACCACTCTCTATTCTAGAATTTATGATAAGCAACATATATTGGCAGCTGCTAAATTAACAGTTAACATTACAACCTATCTAAATTTATCTATTTTACTATAAACTGTTTATTTTCTTCATTTGTATTTTTATCCATATTAGAATTTGTTAAGGATGGCGAAATATTTCCATATTTGATAGACTATTTTCTCTAGGGAGGAATTTACTAGGTGTTGAGAGATTTCACGGGTAAAATTATCATTTTCAATACAAATGAAAAAGTTAGTACAACCAATTCTTGTCATACGAGTGAGTGCAGAAAAAGGTTTGGTGTTTATAAAAGCTGGAAAAGTTAGCTTCTACTTTTCTGTTTTTCTTGCCGTTATAAAATGCTTCTGAATTCTAATGTGCAATGTGATTTCAGATATTCCACTATAACATACTTGAAATCAAGTAAAAAAATATTTACACTAGTCACATTGTAAATGGATTCTGAGAGTTTCTTTAAGTGTCATGTTTTTCTAAATATTTAAAGACTAAGCCACCGTTCAAAGTGAAGTACTCTCAAAGAAATGAGTAAAGTACAGAGTCAAAAAGTGGTGGAGGGGGTTAAAACCTGAGCATAGTGCTGGGCCGTCATGGCAATGACTTCTGATTGCCCACTATGGTTTTCTCACCTGCTCCTTCTTCTAGGAAAGACTCTTGACTCTGGCTACAGAGTGAGCCCAGTGCCTAGACATACTCCACAATAATGCCAGGCACATGACCCAGCAGGACCAATCAGTGCCCTTCTCTGGAATTTTTATATGAATATTGGGGGTTCAAAGGGGAGATTAACTTCTGCTCTAGAAGTTAATCCACATGAAGTAAACTTGGAACTTGGAGCACCATTTTCCCAAGCCACAGGGCAGAAGTTTGTCAATGGAAGGAAGAAACACAACAAACAAACTAAACAGAAATAAAAAAGGAGATCAAGAGAAGGGCAGGTTGCAATGAAACTGATTTACAGGGGTAGATTTTTGAGATCTGGGGTGTCAAGGAGGCCTTTGATCAGTCACTTAGTCTACCTGGGCTGCCATAATGAAATTCCATTAGTATTATTTATAGGTATTTATTTCTCACAGTTCTGGAAGTTTGGAAGCCCAACAGCAAGTGTTGGCAGATTTGGTTTCTGATGAGCGCTCTCTTCCTGGCTTGTAGATGGCCACCTTCTTGCTATGTCCTCTCTTGGCCTTCCTCTTCCTCTTCCTCTTATAAGTCCCCCAATCGATCTGATTAGAACCTCACCCTTATGATCTCATTTAAGCTTAATTACCTCCTAAAAGCCCCATCTCCAAATATCGTCACATTGGTGGGGTACAGATTCAACATTTGTATTTTGTGGGGACACAGGTTAGTCCCTAGCAATCACAAAGTGAAATGCATTTCTTCACTTTTGCTTGATCTTTCCCACATTAGTGCCTTTATGCGGCTGTTCCCTCCACTTTGCCTCTTTAACTGTTACTCATCCACAGCTCAGTTAATCATCATTTCTTCATGGAAACTTTCTCTGACCTCTATGATTAGGTGAAATATCTTTATTACACTCTTATTTTATGTTCTCATAGTGTCCCATGTTTTTCTTTTGGAGCACTTTCATAACTGTCAGGTTATTTGTGCAAGAATTTGTTCCAGGTCTGTTTTCCTATTTTGATTCTAATATCCTTGGGGCCAATGACTGTGTCTTATGTGCTCACAACTGTATCTGCAATATTATCATAGAGCCTGGTATTCTGTAAGTAGTAAATAGCAGTTTCTTGAGTAAAAAGATAAAATATAAATATGAGACTAATCTGGTTATAAAATAAAAGACCAAGTATTTTCCAAGCAGAGGTAACAGCATATGCAAAGACTCTGAAATAGTTAGAATCTTATCTGAATGAAGGAGCTATGAAAAAGAAAACTAAACTAACACAACACTGTTAATTAACTATACTCCAAAATAAAATTAAAATTAAAAAAAGAAAAAAAGGGGCTTCCCTTGTGGTGCAGTGGTTAAGAATCTGCCTGCCAATGCAGGAGACACGGGTTCAAGCCCTGGTCCGGGAAGATCCCACATGCTGCGGAGCAACTAGGCCCTTGCGCCACAACTACTGAGTCTGCAAGCCACAACTACTGAGCCCGTGTGCTGCAACTACTGAAGCCTGCGCACCTAGAGCCTGTGCTCCGCAACAAGAGAAGCCACCTCAATGAGAAGCCTGCGCACCGCAATGAAGAGCAACCCCTGCTCGCCACAACTAGAGGGGGCCCGCACACAGCAATGAAGGCCCAACGCAGTCAACAATTTAAAAAAAGAAAAAGAAAAAAGAAAACTACATTGAGTGAAACATGGAGGGTGAGGAGGGTGGAAGCCTTGGAAGGGATCTGATTCTGCAGTTTCTTAATTTTTCTGTGAGGGAATTTTGTCTTTTTTCCTAAGAGAAGTGAGCATATGTTGAAAAATTTTAAGCAAGAAAATGGCATGCTTTGTTTTGTATATTATTAGAATCTTTCTAGCTCCTAAGTGGGAAATAACTGGACAAGAGCAAGATGGATATAGGTCGAACAGAGGGGAGGTCTTCTAAGAATCTAGAAAGGAGACAACTGAAACTGAACTGAGGTAGTGACATGGAGATGGGAAACCAAGAATATTAAAAGGTGCTTGAATGAGCACATACAATAGTTTGTATTTAACCTATAGTAAGGCAGTCCAATATTTCCATTATAACTGGCTAATGCTCCCCTTTGCAAATAATATGTCAAATTTCCACTTATGTCAAAACTACTCAATATACGCTGTTATGGTTAAGATAATTTCATGCCAAGAAAATAGAAATGAGGGGTAGCAGTAATAAAAGAATGGAAAGTCAATGATTTGCTATTAAAATCCTTCAGGCATTCAATTTTATGGAGGCCCTGCAACCAGCTAAGAAAGAAACCAATTCATAAAAATGTATAAACGCACTTCATAATGTTCAGGGTATGCTTGCTTATATTTGGCTGTATTAATAATAAATTCCAGAGCTTAAGTCAATAGGTATACGAATTAGAGGTACTTTGCTGAGGGCTTTATTTTATAATCTTTTTGTAAAGTATGAAATGCTTAATTCCATTAAACAAAAAAATTCAGTGTGAAGCTTATAAAAATTCTCAATAATCAGAAAACATTAGTAAAGTTTTTGAAGGACGTAAGTTGTTTTGCTCTTTCTTTTGTTCTTCTATTGACTTTCAGTCAACAGTTGGGTGTCAGGAATTTGCTTATTATTTTAAAATTAATTTGAATAGTAATTAAAGACTGGTAGAAAATATCTGCCTAATGAAATATTTAGGTCAAGATGGGTGACTGAATACTCAGGTTTTTCTCTACTCCTTTTGAAAAACGTATTGAAGTGCCCAAAATAAATACTAATAAAATAATACCTGTGCTAGTGACCTCAGAAGACTGCAAGGACTTAGTAAACAAGAGGACTGAAGGGTTAAAGGAATTGACTGAGAACTAAAAGGGGTCAGTATGATTGTGAAAATTAGGATAACTGAAGAGTTGGTAAGTCCATGCTGCTCAAAGACAGAAAGCAGCTTCAAAGGTGAGTTTTCATAACAGAATCTTGGAATCAACATCAGAAGGGGACTGAGGACTGTTTGCTTTAGGTAGTCTGCCAAAGGGTGTCAAAACAACTAGTCTTATTTTCTTTCTATAAATGCTGCTGGCTCCAGTGTTTGCCATGGCTTCACCAGTGGAATAAAATTCACCAAATGATATGTGGACGTTTTGATGTGGAAAACTCTAAGAGCACTGGGGTTGTGGAAAACTCTAAGAGCATTGGGGTTGTGGAAGTAGAGTACTTCCATAAGAAAAAGGAGATCCCAAAATAAGAAAAGAAACTATGAAAAGAAAATTCACCTAGTCATGGTCCTAAAAGTCTTGCTTTACACTTCCACATCCATTTTAGAAAAGTTTTGTTAATTAACCTGCTAGAATTTTGATATGGATTGTATTAATTATATAGAGAAATTAGGAGACAAATCACATCTTTACCTTACAAGCCTTCCAGCTATGAGTATGGTATGTCCTGCCATCTATTTAGGCTTTGGTTCATCGCTATAATGTTTTGTAGATTTCCACTGTAAAGTTCTTGCACATATTTTCATGTTCATTCCCAAGTACTGTCTATTTCTGATACTAATTTAAATACTGTCATTTAAAAATATTTTCTATTAATTGATCTTATTTTGGAAATGCAATAGGATTTTATATATTGACGCTTTGCCTTGCAATCTTGGTGAATTAACAGACTAATTTTACCTCATGTAGATTGTTTTCGATTTTCTACATATACACGTTTTCCACATACTACAATGAAAGCTATTTTTTCCATTTTATTTTCTATTCCTACATATTTATTTTATTTTCTGGCTTTGTTGTAAGAATTAGGACTTCTAGAAAAATGGGTGACAAGAAGAGTAAGAGTGAGTATCCTTGTACCCTTCCATCTCTGGAGGGGAAAGTTTTTGAAATTTCACTAGTGCATATAATATACGCTGTAGGAATTTGTGGGTATGTTGTATCTGATTGAGAAGTTAATTTTTCCCCTGGTTTGCTTAAGAGGATTTTTTAAAAAAAATCATGTTTCACTGTTAAATTTTATCAAGCGCTTATTCTGCATCTATTAATAAAAGTATATGAATCACTCTTTTTTTTATCCTACAAATATGTAAAGTACACTAATTTTTGACTGTTAAACCTGCCTTGTATATCTAAAATAAATCCAACTTAGTTTTGATGTGTTATGTCTTTTATATATTGTTGCATTTGTTTTTTATTGTTGTTGTTGATTTATTTGTATTTTAGCATCTATGTTCACTAGAAAGATCAGCCTGCAAATTTCCTTTAAGGTCTTTGTCAGGTTTTGATCTCAATATTATGCTGGCCACATAAAATGAATTGGGAAGTACTTCCTTCTTTTCTATCTTGTATAAATTGTATAGAAATTATTTCTTAAATTCACCAATGAAGTCCTCTAGTCTGTTTTCTTTGTATCATGCCTTTTTTAAAAAAATAAAACTAAGCTCTATAGAACCATAACTCATATTCCACTACCCATATAAAGTTTACAATTCAACTTTTTTCTTATATTCACAGAATGGTACAATAATCACTACAGTCAATTTTGGAACATACTGATCACTCTGAAAAGAAACCCCATATCCTTTATCCTTCCCATTTATTCTCAACCCCTACAAACCTAAGCAACCACTAATCTACTTTCCAACTATACAGATTTGCCTAATATAGACTTTTCATATAAACGAAATCATAAAAAATGTGGTCTTTTGTGACTCACGTGTTGCACTTAGTGTAATATTTTCAAGGTGCATGAACGTTGTAGCATGTGCCAGTATTTCATTACTTTTAATTGGCAAATAATGTTTCCCTGTATGGATGGATATACCACATTTTATTTAACTGTTCGCCAGTTGATAGACTTTTGAGTTGTCTCCATTTTTTTGGATAATATGGACAATGCTGCTATTAACAATCATGTACAAGTTTTGGTATAGACATGTTTCCAATTCTCTTGAGTATATACCTAGGAGTGGACTTGATGGGTCATATGATAATTCTATGCTTAACCTTTTGAGTAACTGCCAAACTCTTTTCCAAAGCAGCTGCACCATTTTAAATCCTCACCAGCAGTTATGAAGTTTCCAACTTCTGCCCATTCTCTACAACTTGTTATTATATGTCTTTTTGATTATAGTCATCCTATAGTGTTAATTGATATCTAATTGCAGTTTTGATTTGCGTTTGCCTAATGAATAATGACGTTGAGCATCTTTTCATGTGCTCAATGGCCACTTTTTGGAGTAATGTTTATTCAAACCCTGTGTTCATTTTTTAATTTGGTTATTTGTCTTTCTTGTTGAGTTGTAAGAGTTCTTTATGTATTCTGCATATGAGTCCCCTATCAAATATATGATTTGTAAATGTTATGATAAAGGGATTATGCTCCAAGAAGAGGCAATAGGACTGAATGTTAATATACCTAACAACAGAGTTTCAAAATACTTTCAGCAAAAACTGAGAGAATCCATATATGGTGTAAGGCCTAAAAACAGGACCCAAAATTATGTGCTAAAGACATCTGGTGAAATCAAAACGTCTTTGAATGGCCTAATTGCCAATTCTCCCCCGGACTCTGATACTATGTATAAGTCTACAGTCCAAGGGAACCAGGCACAGTTCTCGCTTATCTCCAAACACCTGCCTTCAGTTAGGTAGGCCATAGAACTATTCAAACAAGCCAAACACGTCAGCCATTGGAACAAGGGGTCATCCTACCTTCTTGATACTACGAAGCCCTTGCCTGTTCACCCTTCCCAAGTGTAAACCTGGCTGGTCTGTCATGGTGTGCAGTGTCTTCCTACTGCATGCTGTGACTTTATGTGACTAATGAACTGCTTTAATCTCATCTTAGTGTCAGGTGTCATGTGTTTGGCCATCCCCTTAACCTAGGATGGAACCCCTTCCTCACCAGTGGGATGAATAGGAGGCATTTAAAACAGTTGGCATAATGAACAGCATAGCCCAGCCACAACCTAGGATACTTGGTTAGCTTTAACGAACTGCTCTTGGCTCACTAACTTGCTCTGTGATACACTGAAGCCTGCCTGGGACAACTGCTGTCAGGTTTCTCTAGCATATATAAGTGCTACAATTATACAAATGCTCGTGTACACTTTGTTGTCTTTTTGGGTGTTGCCATCTCTTCCAATCCTAAAATATTCTCATCTCTAAGGTGAGAACTGCTGTTAAGTGACTCTCCCCTGTATGACCCCATATGACTCTCAGGTTCAGACTGTATTCAGCAGGTCATCTCTGAGGCTCCCACTGTTAAGGCAGCAATGACACAGTGCCTTAATCAATCTATGCTTGAGTCCTGCTTACCAAGGGTCAGGCTAGAGCTCTCTAGTCACTGCATCTAGCCTGGTGACTGTCACTGGATGCCTGGTGCAGCCATTAGGATAATTTTTTGTCATTGTGCACCTCTGAGATAGGGAGATGGACCAAGTATGGTTCTCTGCAAAGTATGCAGAAATGGAGCCCACCAGCCCAGGGAGAATTATGCATGGAACCAGGTTGTTTATCAAGGAGCACTGTTGTTTAGGCAAGAGTAGTATCCTTGCCCATCTTCCACGCTGCTACTCCTCTTGCTGTTGTCACGAGCACTAACACAGTGGTGATAACAGGCACATGAAAAGACGTTCAACATCGCTAACTACTAGAGAGATGCAAATCAAAACTACAATGAGGTATTATCTCACACCAGTCAGAATGGTCATCATCAAAAAGTCTACAAATAATAAAATATGCTGGAGAGGGTGTGGAGAAAAGGAGACCCTCCTACACTGTTGGTGGGAATGTAAATTGGTGCAGCCATCATGGAGAACAGTACAGAGGTTCCTTAAAAAACTAAAAACAGAGATACCATATGATCCAGCAATCCCACTCCTAGGCATATATCTGGAAAAGACAAAAACTCTATAATTCAAAAAGATACCTGCACCCCAATGTTCACAGCAGCACTATTTCCAATAGCTAAGACATGGAAGCAACCCAAATGTCCATCAACAGATGAATGGATAAAAAAGATGTGGTACATATATATCATGGAATACTATTCAGCCATAAAAAAAGAATGAAATAATGCCATTTGCAGCAACATGGATGGACCTAGAGATTATCATACTAAGTGAAGTAAGTCAGACAGAGAAAAACAAATATATCACTTATATGTGAAATCTAAAATATGATACAAAAGAACTATTTACAAAGCAGAAATAGACTCACAGACATAGAAAATAAACTTATGGATACCAAAGAGGAAAGGAGTAGAGGGAGGGATAACTTAAGAATTTAGAATTAATAGATATAACACTGCTATATATAAAGTACATGAACAACAAGGCCCTACTGTATAGCACGGGGAACTATATTCAATATCTTGTAATAAACTATAATGGAAAAGAATATGAAAAATAATACATATGTGTATAACTGAATCACTTTGCTGTACACCAAAAACTAAAACAATCTTGTAAATGAACTATACTTCAAAAAAAAAAAAAATTAAAATCCAAAAAAAAAAAAAAACAAAACCCAGTGGTAACAGACTTAAAAATAAATGGGAATTTATTACCTGAGAAAGGTGATATTTTAAATAATTAGAAAGCGTAAGTTCCCTCATAAACCCTATGGAAAAACTGAATAGGAATTTGGGGTGAGGGGAAATAATGTGCAGTTTCTAACTCCTTCCTTAGGCAAAGCAGAATGGGATCAAACTTTAATATAAAAATTTGTAACCATAAAAATAACAGGGACGAAAAGAAAATTAAAATTAGATTGACGAGATAGTTTCCAGGACAAAAATGAAACTCAAGAGTCATACAAGCACACTTTATTTTGACTGAATAAAATTTAGAAATGTTTAAACAGTAAATGATACTATAAACAACAAAGCAAAAGTCACAAAGAATAACTAAGAAACAAACGGTTGCCAATGTTAACTTCCCAAAATTAATCTGTGGAATTAGGCCTGAACTAACAAGAATAATAAGTTTAGCTGGGGATGTGGTTGTGTTGGTTTGGTTTTTTGTTTGTTTGTTTTTTGTTTTCCTGTAGTATTTTAAGGCCGATCAATATTTATTGAGGTAAACATTAGGTTACTTTTATAGATGGGTTATATTTCATAGCATATAGAAATGATCTTTATTGTTTCAAAAGTCCACCTGATCAGGTCCAACTTCAATTATAATTTAAGTAATAATATATCAATTAAGTAAATTAAAAAATAATAATTATATGATCCAATTCTAGAGGGTTTAAGGAAATAAAATTATATATTGTAAAAATTATAGTAAAGCCATCTATATTCTGGAAACAGTATCTTAGAGTTTATAATTGTATAAAATTTCAAAAGAGTAAATGCAACTTCAATTAAGTAACAAGTTAAACCAAAAAGGGATCCATCAGAATTAATTTAAAGAGAGAAAACAAATCAGATTCCTTCTGAGTGTGTAAATATTTGGGATTTGCCTGCTTTAAGCCTCAATCAAACCTACACACCACCCTGGATCCCTGAGAATTCACATCTCACCCCTCCTCTTCTCTTGGGGTCCTGATGAGAGAGGGAATAACCAAACTCCCTAGGGCCACTGCCCTAGGCCGCATGTAGAACAGCAGAAACAAAGGGGCCACTTGGAAAAAGTTGGATTTAAAACTCTAGTTCAGCCAACTTTTGCCTGTTGTGACCATTTTCTTTCCTTAGATCATTGAGTTTTCTCTTGGTCGATATTATAGCCAACAAACTTTCTTGAGCTATTTTCTCATGGGAATTGATCCACCTTGGGTTGAAGGAAACGGAATATCCAGTTGTTTCTCCAGGTCTTTGACCATCTTTCTGTAGAAGTTAAGGTTTTGATACAAAAGGTTAATGTTTTCATAAACTATGTAAAATTTCTTCTCCATTTCTAAGAAGTAAATTCCCTCCTCAAATGATTTTCTGAAAAATTGCATTTCATATTGTTGATTTAGCTCTGGCAGTGTCTGGAGAATCAAGGGAAGCTTTTGAATCTCTCTTCCAAACTGTGCATTTTCTCACTGCATAGAAAGATGGCTGTTTTGTTTGGGAACTTTTTAAATACTCGTTCTTTCTTTCATTTAATTTTATTTAAGGAGACATTTAAGTTAACAGCATCAATGAGATTCTTCAAATTGACCTCTAATAATCTTGGTTTCCATTTTTGGCATCCTTTTTGTCCAATGCCAGCTTGTCATCATCTGTGTAATCTTCTCTAAATAGAACAGGTAAGTTTATCATCTTAAGGACAGATTCAACCAGAGATTTTTAACTGGCTCTCTTTATAGCTGACTTCTTGTTCCCTTTGTCTGTTGACATTTTCTGTAATTTTTTTCTGTTCCTTCAACTTCTTTACTCTTTTCCTTTCAGCATCTTTTTGGGCAGGCAGCTGAACATTTTCATTAAAGACATTAACTATTTCTTTCTGATTTTGTTCTGTAGTCTTCTGAAATGACTTTAAGATATTTTAGGCCTCAGTCACTTGAGACTGGGGAGTTTGACACCTCTTTTGAGTGACTGTGTCTGTCCTTTAAGACTAGCCATCATTATCTCATGAAATGAAATTTTTGGTGGACTCTCTTTTCTGTCCTTGATCGAGAAGGTCTACTGTATCCCACAGGGAAAAGGCAGACCTGTTTGCATCTCTACTAAGTGCTGCCAAACACAGAGTTTGTAACTCCAGGGGACTGGCCTCCATCACAGGTGACTCCGGGGCTTCAAAGGTGTTATGTAATGGGTCTAACCATCTAACTGACTTTTCATGACTCTTCAACTCAAGCAGCAAGTCTCATGGTTAGCTCTTTTTTTCCTCAAAGTACATTGTCTTTTTATAACAAAAGCAATCAAAATTTCCAAGGGAAAAATCAAGCACACTTGAGGCTTGTGTCTATAATTGAGACAATACCATCTGAGCACTCCACAGCTGCCACAAGACTGGCTGGAAAGACATGTTTGTGGCCATCGGCAGGTCAGGCCTTCCAAGGCTCCAAAAGTCACTGCCTCTGGCCAGCATCCTGTGGACTGCAACTTCCTGCGTAGAACCCTGTGAGTACTGTACCTTAAAACAAGTGTCTAACAACTAGGACAGACCATCAGTGGGGCTACGGGGCAAGGAAGGAGGGCAAGTTTATAACCTAGTACTCTTTAATTTTGTTCTGGTCACTGCACAAGTAGAAAGGGTTATTATTTGTAGTATACTGGGGGAAATGAAAAAGTCTGATTATAGCCAGAGAAGACCAGCCACAGGCTGTGAGCCACAGGTTAACCATGGGGATGTAGGCAGAACCATGCCATAATCAAACCTATAGAACTAAAAGTGAATTAAACTGGGTTTCTAGCTCCGTTTCTGTTTGCTCAACAACTTCATGACTTCAGACTTCAAAACCACAACCAATATGAGGAACACAATGCAGATTATAAATTATCCTCCTTTGGAGTATTCTATTTAAGCCCAACTATCCTATGAAGTTGGCAATCCCATGAGGTTGAAAATCCTATCAAGTCCATCATCCTATGAGGCTGTTAAATCTCTATTAATGGATAAACTTACACTTGGACAGGTTAAATGGCTTGGTCAAAGACACCAACTATTAAGTTGCAGGGTTTGATTTTTAATAAAAATCAACTGACTCCAAGTTTAGAGTTTTTAAGAAATACTTCTACATTGCTTCTACATATAGACAACCTACTCACCCATCCTCCACTATTAAAATAAAGAGCTTGGTAAACAATGTCTATAGGCCATGAAACTCAAAAATCCTCTAATCCCATTCTTCTCATCTTTTTAATACAATAGTAAAGTGTCTATCACGTGTATCATTCATGCATCTATTTGATGATCCGTAACAGAACAACTCCTATGTGACAAGTACTAGTGTTACAAAATAGTCTGGTCAAGGAGACAAGCAAGTTAAAAGACAACCAGAACATACTGTGAAAAGTGTTATCAGAGAAGCTAGTACAAGCCTAGGGAGATGGACCAAAAGCTCAGTACCATGGAGAATTACAATGAAGTGAGTTTTGAAAGAAAAGTAGAAATTAGTTAATTCCAGTGCTAAGACCAGAGGATAAAGTGTTCAAGGTAAAGAGAACACTACATTAAAGATAGTCAAAAAATTGACCTGTGATTTTCAAAACCACAAGTAGCTTTATATTTGAAGCACTGGGCCTGATGACTAGAGTGATAGGATATCATTTGAGCACACTATAATAGAGCAATTATAGTAAAAACCTGGCAAGGACTTTTGATTTTCCATCAATATGTAAGGAACTTCTAAGTCATCACTCCAGTCCTCACACCAAAAAAAGCTGAAAAAACTGAAAAAGTATGTTTTGAAATATGCCTAGAGCTCTCTATGTTTTTTAACAAGAGAACTGCCCTCAAGAGAATCTATTTTACCTGAGCCTAACTGTCTGGGGTTTTACCAAAGCTGAACATACCTGGAGGAAGGGAAATATGCAAATATAGCCTTCTCTAGCCTTTGATGTGGGGGAAGAGAAATACCCAACTCAGGCTCACTAAAAGACTGAGACCTAATCACAGGCATACAGAATGCTTCCCCTTCTTCCATACCTTACTAGGGCTCTTGTATAGTAGTTAGGAATTACAACATATACATACAAGTCTTAGACCTTATTTAAGGACTCTAGACCCAAAGAAAACATGGGAGATAAAAACAAGGACATTAAAGGAAATTTAGCCTCTGATACCATAGCTACAGCAAAGAGTAAACCCAGCCTAACTCCTAGCCAGTAAACATAAAGCTAACAGCCTACCTCAGTTCCTTTAACTTGATACAGTATGTCTGACTTTTAACAAAAAGTAAAAAGATGTGCTGAAAGCCGAAAAACCCAGTCCAAAGAGACAGAACAAGCATCAGAACCAGACTCAGTTATGGCAGAGATGTTGGAATTATAAGGCTGGGAATTTAAAACACCTATGATTAATATGCTAAGGGATATAATGGAAAAAGTGGACAATATGCAAGACCAGATAGGTAATATAAGTGTTTCAAATGCTAAGAATTAAAAAAAAAAAGTTAAGACGATACAAATTACAAATACAAAAGTGAAAGACTAGCCATCACTACCAATCCCATGTACATTAAAAGGATAATAAAGGAATATTATAAACAACACTATGCTCACAAATTTGGTAACTTAGAAGAAATTGACTTTTTCTGAAAGATGCAATCCACCAAAAGTCACACAAGGAGAAATAGACAATCTCAACAGGCCTAAATTGATTAGAAAAATTGAATCACTAATTAATAACTTTTCAAAGATAAAGTACCTTGCCCAGATGGGTTCACTGGTGAATCTACCAAATATGTAAAGAAATGATACTAATTCTCTACAATCTGTTCCAGAAAATAACAGAGGGAACTTTTCTTAACTCATTCTATGAGGTCAATATTACCCTAATACCCAAACCAGGCAAAGACATTATAAGAAAGGAAAACTTCAGACTAATATTTCTCACAATCATAGATACTAAAATCCTTAACAAAACATAAGCAAGTCAAACTCAACAATGTATAAAAAGAATTATACACCATGACCAAGTGGAATTGATTCTAAGTACTCAAGTTTTACTCAACATTTGAAAACATTTACATACTTTGAGACTATTTTTCTATGTGAATACACATCTAAAATTGTTATGAATTCCATTTTATCATAATAAAGTAGTCCTCTTATTATCCACAAATGGCTTGAGTGGAAAATACGGTGTGGCTTTAAGTAGTGAGACTTTTTTTTTCCCCATATGTGCAGTTTGAAATACAGTTGAGTCATTTGAAATGAATTACTCAACTTTGCCTATTATTAAACCAGAAGCCTTGATTGTACATGTTTATTGATACAGTTGAAATCTTCAAGTCCTCTTTTAATTAATGTTTTATCTTTAAATTTCAGAAAGAGACATGTGCATCCTGCAAGGGGGGTTTGCTAATATCGGACCAATTTTCTTGTCAAGAATAATTAGCAAAGCTAATAAAAGACAAATAAAACCTTATTTTTAAAGGCATCAGAGAGTTACCAAGACTAGTAAGGACTTGAGGAAACAGTTAAGTGGTAAGAAGAACCTTTCCACTTCCCCCTCACATGCTGTAATTTTTTGAATTTTTAAACAACGTTAACAAGACTACATATTTGCTTTATTCAATATCTTAAAGAGTTTAAAGCTATTTCAATATTATCTTCTTTATATTTCTAGAAATAGTCTTCCAAATTTCTACACTTGTATCCTTAAATGTAAGTATTGATAAGAGTCTCTAGAAGTGTAAAATCTGGCCATAGCAAATCCACTGCAAATGTACATCCAAACAATGGGAATTTTAAATTGATAAGGGGGTATATAATCTTTTCTACATATTGGCCTCACTTAAGACAGAAAATCTAATCAGACATAAAGTTTCTTACTGAGACAAATTAGAAATTAGGGCAAATAAACTGTCATCACGTCTAAATCTTCTGTGAGCACAAGCTTGTACATTTCCTCATGGGTTTCATATGGAACTGCTCTGCACTGAAGAGGCAGACAGGATTAACTTGCTGTCAAACAAGGAATGAAAAGTAATCCTTGTTGACAACGTGTACCTGTTGTGAAGGAAGCAACGACACTTTCTTCTAAACACTCAATTTTCCAAATGTTCCTTACCAAAATCTTGTGTTTTCTAAGAAAAAATGTTTCATACAGGCCATTTCTCAGTAAGGAATGTTTTAAAGAGTCTGATAAAGATATGCTAATGTGATACCTCAATTTACATATGATTTGCTTATATACTTAGGGCATATTGATTTTTTTTCTAGTGAAAAAGATGCAGGTGGGGAAATTTAAGATCTGCACATCTGTATCTTTTATAAGAGAAGTTTTTTTCCTAAGTTTTGGAAGAATACTACCGTAGTCCCCCTTTACCTGAGGGGGATACATTCCAAGACTCACAGTGGACCCCTGAAAGTGAGCCTAGTACCAAACCCTACATATACTATGTTTTCTCCTATAGGTACATACCCATGGTAAAGTTTAGTTTATAAATTATGCACACTATGAGATTAAAAACAATGATTACCAATAAAATAGAACAATTATAATAATACACTGCAATAAAAGTTATGTGAATGTGGTCTCTACTTCTCTCAAAATATCTTATTGCACAAATGTAAGGCCTTTTCCATCTTAACTGAGCATTTATGCACTGTGCCTGTACTTTTGCACTTTGAGGTGCAACAGCAAAACTACCACGAATTTCTTTTTCCTTCGTCACCATTTCACAGAAGACTTGTTCTTACTGTACATCTTAGCAATCTCAGCACATGATTTTTTTCCTTATTTCATTAAGTCGAGAATTTCCACTTTTTCACTTTATGGCTTCTCTTTGGCATAGCTAAATTGCCAGCATCACTACTCTTGTGCATTGGGGCCATTAAGTAAAATAAGGGTGACTTGAACACAAGCACTGTGATATCAGGCAGTAGATCTGACAATGAAGATGCTACTAAGTGACTAATGGGCAGGATATGTTGGACAAAAAGGTGATTCATGTCCTGGGTGGGACAGCATGAGATTTCATCATGTTACTCAGAATGATGTGCAATTTAAAACTTATGAGTTATTTATTTGTGGAATTTTCCATTTAATATTTTTGGAACTCGGTTGACCATGGGTTAACTGAAACCATGGAAAATGAAACCTCGGATAAGGGGAGACTACTGTACTGTAAAATAATGTACCTTTCTAAGTATGTTTTATTACATGATGTAACTCAATTTGACATGTCATAGTAACAATATATCAGGCTGAGGGTATTTTGAAAAGAAACATTCTTGTTCAAAAGACTAGCAATTCAAGATATTTAAAATACACACTCTGCAAGATCTGGGACATTTTTAATCTCAAATTTGTAACAAAAGTCAGTAATTGTGCTATCCTAGTTTTTCATAAATAAATGATTTATCCTATTTACTGTTGGGAAGTAGTATTTGTAGAGAAGGTCAACACTGATTTTTAGAATAATTACACGTGTTTCAAGATATTCTCCAGCATATATAAGTGCTTTGACTATACACACGGTTTTTCTCCCATTGAGACCTTCTCTCTACAATGAAGGTTTATCATTTTATTAAGTACACTTTAGATATTTACCTGCATAATGAAACATATAGAAATGAAGAGTTAGCCATGACTAGGAAACTCCTGTTGATAAATAAGACCCATCAATTTGCTGCCAAGTTCAATTTTGTAACAGAGTAATAACCAGTTTGTAAAACAGTAATCTGGCTGGAATGGACTTGAACAAACATTTAGTTGAACTGTTCTTCATTTCATCGCAGAGTGGGAAATGGGACCAGAGAAATCTACACTTGTCCAAATTCTCAATATTAGTGTGAGAAAAGATCAAATCTGAAATTTGGGTTCCTATGTGTCTGTATATTGTACCTCACACACAGCCCTTCAAGCATGTCAATGTCCTCTCTACTGGGGAACAAAGATGCCATTGAGAGTGAAGAAGAGAAGTGGCCCCAGGCAACCACCAACAGTTTCATTTTCAGCATAAACAATGTATTTTTGAAAAAGAAACTAAAGTTATGTGAAGAAAGACCTGAACCTGGATTCAAAGTCAAAAGTAAGTTCATAGGCACTTTTTACTCTGTTTTTGGCCCCAAACAAGTCACTTTACAACCCTGAATCTGTTTCTTTTTCTGCCTACTTTCCTTCATAAGGATGTAAGAGTTAAATAAGACACTGAATTTGAAGCTCCCTGAAACATGTAGAGCACTGAAAAGTGTTAGGCATTAAGGAATGAAGCATTCCTAAAGTTGGGTGTGACTGATTTGGCAAGTGTGGACCCAAGAAGCAGGCCTAGCAATTTACCTCAATTTCCAATGTGTAAAATATGTATAAATTAAAAATTATATTAATGATATTTCATTTAATACATTGTATATATTTTAAAGAGGGTTTTATTTCTCTCTTAATCTCCTTAAGGCCTCTCACAGGGACCTGCACATAGCAGGCTCACAAAAATATTTTGTTTATATTGTGTAACATATA
Organism: Balaenoptera physalus; assembly: GCF_965194825.1. Taxonomy (NCBI): domain Eukaryota; kingdom Metazoa; phylum Chordata; class Mammalia; order Artiodactyla; family Balaenopteridae; genus Balaenoptera; species Balaenoptera physalus. The sequence goes on along the minus strand of NC_138887.1, from coordinate 55,646,872 downwards.
TTAATTATATATTCATATACAAATAGAGTTGAACACTGTTTTAGATTTATCTTATACAATCACTCTTGAATAGAAAAATGAAACAAACTATGAAGCATGAGGAAGGAAATGAAAATATAAGAGAGCTCATTTTAGACCCCCAAAGGAAATAACTATAGGCACTATAAAAATTAAAGTATACTTGTATTAACCTGTACACACCATAATAGCATCTAAAACCCAAAGTGTCTATATTTCAACAGTTGTGTTTTGCCTTTTACAAATAGGGTATCTGTGAAACCTAAACACATAAAAATATAATAAAGTAATAAAGATATTTAGATTATAACAGAGAACATGGAAAGTAATATTAATAAAGTGTAGAAAAGTAACATGAAGCTTCAGTTCAAAATACACTGCTGAAGTAAAAACTAAATTATTTTAATTTAGCGTATTTGTCAGTGAGAAATTGTTCAGTTAATTTGCTTTTGGAGTAAACAAGCATGCTGATGTTCATCAAATATTTAGTAATAAGTTCTAGGCTCCAAGATATCAATGATTTGGGTCCTTCTTTGTGAAATACGTCAACTTGTAAATTTGTTACACTCTATGCAATGCATTGTGAGGGAGTTGGTTCTTAATTTCAAGGAAGAATATGGAAACATTTAAATATTTCTATTTTTACTAACAAAATATTAAGCCATAATATCCCAGAATATATCATGTAAAGTTAGTAATACTAAAAATCAAAAAAGCTCAAATTATATTATGCATTATTTTTACACATAGCAATGTGCCTGTTTTGGGTGAGAGCAGAGAGGGAATACACCTAACAGGTGAACTTACAAGTACTGAACAGTGCACACTAATTTATATGGAAATCTCTGGGGAGCCCTTTGAGGGAAATTATTTTTAATCAAGTCCATAATTGACATTAGGATATATACAGATATATTTGATAGACTTGGAGGAACAAACAGAAACCAAACTGTAGGAAACCAATGAGATGTGTAACAGATTTCTCCATAATGGAAAATGTCTGTCATAGAAAGACCAGTTTAGCATCAGGATTCAGGATAAACGTTTTAGATTGGGATTGGTAGTATCGAGAACCAGAATCAGACCAACCCAGCAATTTAGTGAGTATAAATATGTCTGGGAAAAATTATTCATTTGAATTGAAAGAACCATCCTAATAAATTCTGTAACATGAAAAAAATGTGTGCATATTTTAGAAGGAGAGATTATAAAATCTCAGTCATTTAGTAGCCCACAGATTTCAAGAATATTAGGAGGTAAACTCTATAAACATAAATTTAAAGTAATTGTGGCAATTTAAAACTATTTAAGAAATATTTTCCTTTTATGGATTAAAAGGGCAGAATAAAAATTTATCATTTTCAATATATTTTTTTCCTACAGATTAAAATTATGTATAGAAATTACAAACGGACTCTGCAATAAACCTATAATGAATTTACTGAGGTAGGGATGATAGTATATATTTAGTTTTACTTGTTCCTGAGGTTTTACAATATGAAGTAATTTTTTCCTTTTCCCTCTTTTCCCTTTCTATTCTCCTTCCACTCCTCTATTGCACATCCTTTTCCAACATTCAAAACTTCCTTATTCATCTCAAGAATTTCTAGTTAAATCATAACATTACTGCTAGCCTTCAGATATGCATAGCAACTTTGTAGAGAACAACAGTCTCACTAGACATAGCTTCTCTTGCTTAGTTGAGGACGCAAACTAAAGAAAAAGTAAGTGAATATACACGATTACTGAGAAACCAGTTGAACACAAGTATATTTGTCATTTTCATACAAAATGGTAATCACAATGAACGTGGTTCAAGGACTCACGTATTAACAAATCATTTACTCACTGACCATTGAGACAGATGCCTCAACTAAAAATAACACAAAATAGAGAAAAATACCTCCCACTATACTAATGATTGAAAATTTAGAAATATTTATGTTCTAAAATGATTTCTCTTTAATCTAAGATTAAAAGCATTAAGAATTTAAATTTTTACTGTGTATATATGATGTAATAATATAATGAATGGAGACACATTAGGATAAAATGGAAAATCTGTAAAATCATTTGGCCATATTAATGAATTAGGAGATCTAACATGAAATAGGCAGTTTATACCCCACCATGAAAAGTGTGAGGCTCTTAAACTGCATATTATAAGATCCCACTCAAAGTTCCCAAGTATAAGTATATACATAAGAAAAAAATGTATACACCAAACAGTAATCTCTGGCACTTGAAATTACAAGATATTAAGGAATAATATACAAATGTGCAAATAGGAAAAGAAAACACAAAACAAAATGGAATATAGTATGCCCTTTTAATGTTATCGTGTACCTTTTCTAATAAGGATCTTTTCATTTTCTAGGACCCAAGAGAATGTATCTGTTTTTTTACTTTTCTATTTATTATTTAATTGTAGTCTACAAACTGTGATGTTACATATTAACTTGTGAATTTCCGTCTGGTAGACAAGACTAGCCCAAAGGTTATGGATTTATTGCCATGTAACACGTTAACCAGGATTGTACCTAATTAACGATCTTACCCTTACAACATTCTTCTCCTACTCTTCCTCCTACTCCTCCTTTACCTTCTTATACACCTATAAATTCTCAGCTTCTCAAATGCTCTTGGAATAAGCTTTACTATTTTCATTTGAGTGATTTCCTCATTAATGGCTGTTAAAACTTTGACATTTTATTGGGGTGTAGGGTGGATCCTTAGAGTTATTTCCAAGTGCCAAAATGCCAACAGTACTTTAAGCTACCCCCCATTCCCCCCTTTCACCCTTGCTCCTGCTCTGTTCTCCCCAATTCTGTTTTCATTTTGTTTCAGGTACTTGATCAAGTTTGTTTCTGATTCTGGTCTGTGTATGGCCAATAACTTATTTCTAACTGGGTAGCAGCAATGATTAGCATTCTAGTTTTACAATCTGAACATCTGACAATATTTACTGAGGTGATGGGGATTTTTTCTTTTTCAGTCATGTGAGAGATGATAGAAATCTGGTTATTTAGTTTTTAATTTTGTTTGTGTTCTTTTCTATCTGTGAACTTAACTCAATGAAGAAAACATTTCTTGCCCACTGAAAGGAGAACAGCCCTTTGAGACAGCAGTGATTTTTTGTTATTGTTTTGTGTTTATTTTTAACTTGTGACTGAGGTTGGAAAAACGAACCTGCAAGCTCTACATATCTGTGTGTTTATAATTAGGAAACACCTGTACCTCTTGATATGAGTTTGAAATTCTTCCTTCCTTCATGTTATAGCAATATACTGAATTATAAAATCTCTTAACTTGAAGGGGCTTTGTTTAATTAGCTTATAGAGACTAATGAAGGTCACATAAACCAAGTGTTAGGGAACCCAAGAATTAGGGAAACTTTGGGAACAAAAACAACTGAACTTCTAAAACTTTACGCTACTATTTTAGGATTTGATAAGTATTAATTATTAATTAAGAATTAATAAGTATTCAGTACCATTTTGGTATGTAAGCTTAATATAACATCCAATACTCTTACTTAGTTAAGGACCTGGACAAATGTTAAATCAAATAATTAATAAATAATATTTAGATACTTCATAAAATATTAAGACTGAATTTTATTTCTGTATAAAATTAAGACTGAATTATATATAAATATTCACACACACATATATATATACACACCTTTTTTGTTATTTTAGTATGTTAGAGAGTGGCCATACTTGGGGGCCAAGTTAATGAACATGTCCATTTAGTCAATTAAGAATGAATAAAAGGGGTGTGGTTATCAGTAGGTAGCCCATTATTTTGCTCAGGATCCTTTGCTGTCTGTCAACATGCTTGGCATTAACAGTCAGTTACCAATCACTACCTTCCAGTTTCCTCCTTGCAATAGAACCTACACTGACTGAAAGTTATAATTAATATTAATTTTTGCGATTAGACCAGGAATTATAATGGCATGGAAAAAAATGACTGTATGTATGTGATAAGTTCTTGATTTTAAGAGAAAAAAAGAGAGTAGTTTTCTCCGCAAGTAAATTTGTCAGGTCATCTCAGAATATACAAAATCAAGTAAAGAGAAACACTTGAATGTGTATAGCAAGTTTCAGAAGGTTTGAGAGAAGATGATTTTATTTACCTTGGAAATAATCTGCCTGCAAATAATAAATCTAAAAAGAAGCAAAGAAATATGTGAAAACTTTGGCATAATGTTAGTATTGATGGCCTTATCAATAATACATTTTAAAAGGAGCTTATGCATTTTTAATTGCCATATAATAATGCAAAACTGAATTTGGATATCAATTAATATGACAAGTGAAGTATACTGTCATTTCTTAACAAGGGGTATTAAAACAGTATGTCCAAACATCTGCATTTTCATGCCTCATCAGAATAACTACATAATTTTCTGTTTTTTTGTTTTGACTCTGTCATGTCCTTGATATTTAAACAATGAAGAAGTATTGCTCATATCTGAAGGAGCTGAGGTTCCTTCTCTCATGTTTACTTAAAATATTATATTGCCACATTGGTTAATTGTTCTTAGGCACCGAGGAGTCTATTTTAATCAAATGATGAAATCTTGTTTGCTAATCTTTTTTGTTTTCCTTTAAATCACACGCTAAATTTAGTCGGAAAAAACGCATGTCTTTTATATCTAAAACTAAGTTTAGAGTTCTCAGAGAGTTTCTGGGAACAAAACAGGCTTGTTTTTTCATCTTAATCAAAAGGGAAATAGAAAAAATTAGATTCATTTGATAAGCTCCATGTTTCTTGGCTAGCTTAACACTATTATAAAAGATGCATGGAAAGACATTTCAAACCAAAGGATGATTTTATCCAAGTAAATTGTGAATTATATAAATATTTCAGAGATTTTACAATTTTCAAAATGGATTTGAAAGCCCTAAAGTTTTGTCAGTGCCCTCGCTGTCCTTAATATGTTCTCAGAGGCAACACTGATAAAATTCTTATGAAAGAATTATTAATTGCACCCCAATGAATTATTCATTGCACTCCTCTCCACACTGATATCATTGATTCTGTAATAAATTAAGTACAGTCATTCAGACTCATCTACAGATGTTTTCTGCTTTTATCTCATGCTTGCCTGAAGGTTCTGTATAGAATATAGAGAAATGTTTGTCTTCAGCAAAGAAAGGTATGCTCAGTCTCCTGGAAAGCAATAAACAAGGTTTTTTAAAACTACTGATACTTCAAGGAATAGACAGACTCACAGTTATAGGCTCTGGAGCTTAAACCTGCCATCATTTAGAAAACTGTCAGACTGTACCAGGAGATTCAATCTGGATATCTAGGTTTTTTTTTTTTTTCAAATCTAGAAGCAGAAAACTTTATAGACAGCTGACTTAAGACTAGGTAAAAGAATTAATCCCATTGGGCTGAATGAACTAAGAAGGGGAATTTGTGGTTGTTTGCAATATTACTGATTTAATTTCATTGTTCTATTTTCTGATGGGTATATAAGTAAGCTCATTCTCTTCCTCTTAATCTATGCGTATCCTCAATTTACTAGCCTCTTTTATCCCTCATATTTCAGAAACGTATTCTTCTGAGTGTCTGCACTTTTCATGAAAATATATTTGCAGAAGTTAAATAAAAACCGCTTATCCTTTTACTAAGGTCTAATTGGAGATATCAATGGTGAATCCAAGGTCATACCTCGAGTGTCATATTGGGAATGCTGCTCATTGAATCAGAATATGTCAAGCCCACATTTAAGGAAGAAGCTCCCACGTGGAGTCGATGCTCACAGGGGCCTCTGAGGTAAACTAGCCCGCTTACCTCTCACACATTTCTAGCCTCACCAGTAAGGAAGGTCCTTCCTGACAGACCAGAGACCTTAACAGATTTTATATACCTCAAAGAAAGTAAAATTCCCCAAAGTTTACAGGAGAGACTTTATTGGTCTTGGTTTCCTAGCCTTAGTATAAAAGAACAAGCAATATAAGCTTGTAAAAATCCAAACTGAGCTTCTTTATGAAAATTTCTAGACAGATTTAATTCTCCAGTAGATGTTCAGTAGTTACTCAAAACGGTGCAAAACTGGGTGCTTATGGAGACTTAAATTGTCAATAAACACCTCTTACTGTAACTATACAAATAAGTCATCCAACCATAATGTGGTCAACTTTTTTTTTTTTTAACATCTTTATTGGAGTATAATTGCTTTACAATGGTGTGTTAGTTTCTGCTTTATAACAAAGTGAATCAGTTATACATATACATATGTTCCCATATTTCTTCCCTTGTGGTCAACTTTTGTGACCAAGAACATTCTTTAGAGACTATTTAGCAAAATGGGGGGACTATTAAGAAAAACTATCCAAAATTTGGAAAAAAGGCAAAAGAAAGTACATGATGTTCTTTCAATGTCATACCAGAGTACTGTTATCATAGGTTCAGTCAAGGGTTATTAAATTCTCTAGAAGAATGTACCTGTGTTTGATGTTGTGATGTACCATCTAATTTGAGCTCAAAAAACTAAGAAGTGACATGGTCACTTGGAGATTTCTGTCTGGGAGAAAAGATATGCCCAGTGGGATTTTATTGCCCTGTAAAACATTAACAAGTTTTATATCTAAACTAGAAATCTTCTAATATTCTCTTTTTAAAAATGTATAAAAATACTCAGTTACACTGGTAACTACAGTTTAACTCCTACTGGTTCCTTCATTAATGAGTTAAAAATTCTTTGACATGTTCATTCTATACATGTACAAGAGTCAAGTTTTCGAAAAATATGCTTTGAGAAGGTGAATTTGACATACTAATTTCTGTATTTTTTAATGTTTTCATTGATTTTATATTACTTTGTTACCAGAAAAGACGTCACAAAGAACTAAATTATATTGTATCTGATATAGCAAAGCTATTTTTTGCGGGGAGGGGGGATACATTCTCTCTTGTTATAATATTTTAAGATGAGGAAATTGCATTTTTTTTGTTCTTTCATATCTAAAAATAGTCACAGTTATTTGGTATTGAGCACCCAGTCCTCCCGCAATATATCTGAAATACAGAATAGAGATTCAAGATACAGTGGTATCAGGCGATCTCTCAGATATGCTCAAGGGCACTACTGTTCTCTTGCATTGACCAGAAGTATTTTTACCCGCCCTGACACTATTGGTCATGTCTTCTTACTAAGTTACGTGGACTGGGTCTGTCAGATAGTGGCAGTCTGTAAGTCAATGATGGAGAAGAACAGACAGATCAATGCTATATCCTAAACACTCTGAAAATAGAAACTCAGCACCACTTTTCCACCTTTTCCTACCCACACCCTGAACATTCCCTTGAAGGAAAGGGCTACATTCCATTGTCCTACAAAATACCCTATTACAATGGAAGCCCAGTTGCATAAAGGCAATAAAAATTTTCTTAGAAAAAATTTTAGACTTTATTTCTATGTTACTTTGGGTGAAACAGAAAAGAAAACTCTGAATAAAAATGGATTTATCAGAATTTTACTTCAAGTAAGGGATTTCCTAAATGGAAAAAGAAACCTCATCTTTTGCTACATGCCTGTTGGGTTTGTGAGTATAAGACTGAAGAAAAAAGCTTTTAATATGAATTCTCTGTAGCAATGAAATTTGTCACTTAAAATAAAGAGAACTCAATTTTTAGACAAAGAAAATGTATCTTAAGTTGCTTTTTGGTTATGAAGAGTTTCTAATTCTTTCTAGTAATTCTTTTTTTCCTTGCTGACATTTTCAGTTTGCACAAATTGTACCAACCATTAGAGAAATTTTAAGGATTTCCAAAAATTAGTGTTAGGCCTAGCAGTCTTTTATGGAAGGATCTTTATACAGCATTTAAAAGTTTGAAGAAAAACACAAGATAATTGTCTATCCTACCTTCAAAGGATAAACTTAGGAAAGAAAAGTAGGCTGTGTTGAATAGTGAAATCATAATATGTTGATGCTGTTTTTGAAACTGTAAATTGTTCTGATGTTTCAAAGATATTGGTTAGCCTGTTTCTAAAGGGCTAAAAGTTTCTGAAATAAATTCTGAGATGAAGAAATTCTTGTTTGGAACTTTAGAGAAGGAAGCTATTAAACTACAAGAAGATTAATTTAAATGTGCTGATTCATTAGCTAAATGAATAAAAACCAGCTGTATTCATTCTAACAAAATGACTAGAATGAACTGTCCAAAAAATATGCGAGATGTGAGAACATGAAGATTAGTATAGTCCTTTGGACACTGTATACATTTGCTCTCAGCAGGACACTATCACAGGTATTTTTATATCACAGAGATTAGGAAGCATTCCACCCCCAAACAGATCAAGCACAAAATGAATTGACTGGAGGCCCAGTTGCATTCTCCTATAAAATAGAAGGACAACAAGTGCCCTAACACACTCCAGAGGGAGCCCTCCAATCAGAACTCCCATACTTTTCTTCCATTACATTTCTCTGTTGGTTAAATAATACGCTGTAGATATTTCTGTTACTTTACTTCCCTCCTTCCTCTTGATGACTGCTGGCTCCACTGAGCCCTTTAACTTGAATGAATTTGACAATAAATAAGCTGTATATTTTCTGCAATCCATTTCCTTTCAGCTGGTTTTTATGTTTTCTGAAATAAAACTCTAAGAAAGAAAATGTCTCATGTGACTTATTTAGCTGATTTTTATGCATGAATATGTGTATGTGTGTATATGAAGAGAATTTTACTTGGAAAGAGTACTTCTTCAATTTAGAGAAGTAGCTGTATGTTAGACAATTCTAAAAACATCTTATGCCTCCATTCTTTTATGACTTTATCTTATCCATCTAGGCAAACTCAAAAGCATAGGGGAAAAATATGTTTCTAATGCATCAGAGAACATTTTGGCCTTAGATTTAAAATTTCCAATTCAAGCAATAGAGAAAGAAAGAAAAAAATGGCCCCTAAGGAATGGATTGAAACTGAAAAATAGTTCAAAGGAACCTTTGTTTTGGTTCTTAGATCACTTAGTCACACAAAAAAAGAAGTCAATGTAGAAGAAAGTAATTTGTACAATTATTTTAATGCAATCTGCAGGAAATATTAGGCTACTTTCAAAGACTAGACATTTTAAATTTGCAAAATCTAAATGATCCTGGTATTACTAATTCCCTATTGTGTTTTATTCTCACTCATACTTATACTTCTATTTAATGATTTCTTTTAATAATGATTATTCTTAAGGCATACTTTGAAAAAAACTTAGTGCCTTAAAGTATTTAATAGCAAATAGCTCCATATGGCCTTTCCTACACTTTTCCAATTTATTTTGTCAAGCGGAAAATAGTTATGCATCTATGGATATAAGAAGTTAAAAGTCTTAAGACCAATGCCTTTGCTTAGAGGAAATTTAACATCTTTTATTTCAATCCTACATACTTGTTGCAAATCACAGTAATAAATGCTGTCAAACTCATACCTGTAATTAAATATTTTACAGGCCTGAAATATTATTTGCACTTAACCTCAAGTAAATCGCTATTTTATTATTTTTTATTTTTTTTAACATCTTTATTGGAGTATAATTGCTTTACATGGTGTGTTAGTTTCTGCTTTATAACAAAGTTAATCATTTATACATATACATATGTCCCCATATCTCTTCCCTCTTGCATCTCCCTCCCTCCCACCCTCCCTATCCCACCCCTCTAGGTGGTCACAAAGCACTGAGCTGATCTCCCTGTACTATGCGGCTGCTTCCCACTAGCTATCTATTTTACGTTTGGTAGTGTATATATGTCCATGCCACTGTCTCACTTTGTCCCAGCTTACCCTTCCCCCTCCCCGTATCCTCAAGTCCATTCTCTAGTAGGTCTGCATCTTTATTCCCGTCTTGGCCCTAGGTTCTTCTGACCATTTTTTTTTTTTTATATTCCATATACATGTGTTAGCATACGGTATTTGTTTTTCTCCTTCTGACTACTTCACTCTGTATGAGTCTCTAGGTCCATACACCTCACTACAAATAACTCAGTTTCGTTCCTTTTTATGGCTGAGTAATATTCCATTGTATATATGTGGCACATCTTCTTTATCCATTCATCTGTTGATGGACACTTAGGTTGCTTCCATGTCTTGGCTATTGTAAATAGAGCTGCAATGAACATTTTGGCACATGACTCTTTTTGAATTATGGTTTTCTCAGGGTATATGCCCAGTAGTGGGATTGCTGGGTCGTATGGTAGTTCTAGTAAATCACTATTTTAAATTATATGTATGTGTGTGTCACTGCATGATACAGACACATATGTATATGCATTCAACCATAAAATGACAGAATTCTCAATTCATCTACTAAAAAACAAGGGTGAGAGGAGACAATTATAATAATTTGCTTGGGGAAATGGAATCTAACATATGAAATAATTTGCCTGAAGTGTTGACATTTAGGAATTAGTTGGTACCATTACTGATAACAATATCAACAATATGCTGGTTTACTAAAAATTAATATATCTCAATTTTACCTATTTGGTAAAAAACTACTTAGTATACTAATGGCCTCTCTTGGGCAAAATAGCCTGATAATTCAGATAATGGAGAGGCAATGGGGAAAAAGCTTTTCTTTTAGATACTGGTGAAAAGAGTATGTTCATTCTTGAATATATCAAGGGATAAAATCATCTCTTTAAGAAAATAAATAGGGAAGGATGGAATACATGTAAATACAATTTTTTAAGAGCTCCTCTTTTAATCAAACTTTTATTACCATCTTAATACTTCGCAAAAGATACCACAACCCACAGAGCGGAAAAAACATTTGCAGTATATATATCTAACAAAAAAATGACATCCAAAATAAATTTACTAAAGAAGAAAGAAAGAAAATCCAACAGAAGAATGCACAAAAGACTCAAGCAGATATTCCCAAAAGGTACTAGATATTTAAAAAGCCAATAAATATCTGAAAAGGTAGTCCTTATTGTTACTTATAAATCTCTAGATTGACTAAAATGTAACATCCTTACAGAAAAATACTACACAGTAACAGGAATGAATGATTTGCAACTATTAATACATGCAACAGCATGGATAAATTTCACAAGTAAAATGTTGAGACAAAGAAGTCAGAAACAAAAGTGTACATAATGTATGATTCTATTAATAACAAAAAAGGCAGAACTAATCTAAGCTCTTAAAAGTCAGGATAGCAGTTATCTTTATTGCTGGGGGTAATAAGTGTAATGCGGCCCCCAAGAAAGATTTCTGGTAGCCTAGTAATGCCCTGTCTCTCGACCTGGGTGCTAGTTCCAGTACTGTGTTCAATTTGGTGAATACTCATTGAGTTTGACCCTTGAGATATGTTCTTTGCTTGATGAAAGTTAAAAAAATGAAAGCTTGTCTTCTGAACACTTCTATGAGAATGAAGAAAGACAAAATATTGTGGAGAGAATTATATTTATGAAAAGATAATATATAAAACTATTTGTTTGTAACTCTTACTATTTCAAAGATAGCTCTATGATAGACTTCTTTGAACCATAGGTTTCTTTCCAAATAATTATCATTCATAATTAAAATAAAAATCAGAGTTTTACTGTACCTGTATTTGGTTTTAGTTATAAAATATATCAATATATAATATAGCAATTAGCAGTGTACCTACATTTAAAAAAAAAAATTGAAGGATTCATTGTGGTTGGCCCCATTATATCCCCTTCAGTTCACTTATACGGCCTCTGGTTAAAACCATATGAATCATGGTGGATGACGATGTAAAGAATTACAGTGTTATCAAAATGGTAATCTTAATTAAAACTGCCGTGCCCCATATAGAATGACTCAGATTAGCACAGTCTTTGGCACTTAGCATGCTGCAATTCATTTGGCAAAAATTTCCTTCTTGAGCTTCAAGATGGGGAGGCCAAAAGCAGTTTGCTTTTATATGTTAAGGCCAGCAGTACAACTTCAATGTAGAACTCAGATTAAATCTCTTCTTCTATCATAATATATCCACACAGACTTTGATTTTCTTTGATATGCCACACAAAATCACACATGATGTTCTTACATGTGATCTACAGAATATCACACACAATCTACTCTCAATAACACCACATTGACCCTGATGAGCAGAATGCTACAAGTATCCTAGATAACCTAGTAATTCATTGTCAGAATATAAAAGATATTTCTTGGAGCTGGCTTACAACAGCTTGTGAGATCCAAATGTGCATAGCTCTTCACAAGTACACATTTTGGAATGCCCCTTTGATAATCTGAAATCAGCCATGGTGGGAGTATTTCCATGAAAGAATTTACATATCTAAAAACCGCTACTTTTTGTTTTTCCCTAGAGAGCTGATTGTTAAACATTTACCAGTACACTACTGGAGAAACTCTACAGATATTAAGGGGTTTACTGCACTGGTGAAATTTCGGGGGTCTGGATGACAACGTTCTATGATGCTTTGGTATATCTAAGATAAAAAGCAAGTCCTTTACATTGTACTTCCTGCTACAAAAAACTAAGACAACAGTTTTAGGCCTTTTGAGATTTCCGAAGTAGCATATAATACACTTGAGAATAATATGCTAGCTCATTTATCACAAGTTGTGAATGGTTGCTAGCTGAGAGTAGATCCCAAAGGAAAAGAGGGATCTGCAGCAAGTTCTAAACTGCCATCCATAAGCTATATGTTACTGAGTTACTAAGTCATGTGATCATGGGTTATTTCAGAAAATCATCATGCAATGGAAATCAATTAATCAGGACAGAACTCAGGAAGTTCTAAAAAAGCACAAGAAAATTACATACATTAAATCATTTATTCCACATCAAACCTTATGCCATAGATACTATGACTTAGGAAGTTTTAAAATAAAAGGAGAGAAAAAGCTACATGAGAAAATCATGAAAAATAAAGATGGTGAATTAAAATTTTCAGGCAAAGTAGCATTCACAGCAAAAAGCAATAAATGTGAAAAGAAGTCACACTCTATTTAATATAAGCAAGTGTGTACATTACAAAGGCATAAGGATTAAAAACGTGCCAACAGTGGAGCAATAACATTATACATCTAGTGAAAATGAGCCCAAATTCAGTCTATGTACCTCTAACCACTAATAATCAAGTATCAACAAACCAAAATGAAAAATCACATTCTACACAAATAACACCCTCACTATAGTTTGATGACAGAGAATGCAGAGGCTTTAAAATAACTTGAATAAAGAAAAAAAAATTCACCACATAGCAGCATATGATCTCTCACACTATCATGTCACTTCCTCCCTGTCAAGAGGCTTATGGGAACGAAAGCAAAGGATGAAAAACCACAGCAAAGAGAAGAAGGAGCCTAAGTTATTGGTGTTATACTTGCTTTTTAAAAGGAATTTAAAATTTTTCCTCATTGCTATTGCTTTGGAATGATTTATAGAGCAATGAGACAATCTGGTTTTTGAAGGTTTGATAGAATTCCTTTGTGAAACCATTTGGGCCTGGCACTTTGGTGATAGTTCCTTAATAATCTTCTTGATTAGGAAATTGCCCTATTGAAGCTGTCTAACTCTACTGGGGTTAATTCTGTTAATCTGTATTTCCCTAAGAAATTACCCATTTCATTGAAGTTTTCAAATTTATTTGCATAGAGGTCTGCAAAGCAGTCTCTTTAAATTTCTTATGTTTCAATGGTTATCCTTGGTATTTCTTATTTTGAATATTTATGCCTTCTTCTGTTTTCTCTTCATCAATTTAGTTAATGGTGGGTTTGTTTTATACCATATATCCATCATGAATGAAAAATTTATTGTATTTGCCTTATGATCATTGTGTGCTTCTTTAATCTAGAAATTCATTTTCTACCAGGAGATCTATGAATATGCTTCATTGCTAACATGGTTCAAAGGAGGAAAAAAATCATGAATTAAAGAAATGTCAAATTCTATAATATAAATCACTGTCCAGTCCTGATTACAAAACAAATAAAACTCTTATTAAAATATCAGTAGAAGAATATTACTTAACACAATGTATAATCAGATGATAAAAATTATGCTAAATGGTAAAAAACAGAGACATTTCTATTAACTGAAAAAGTACTGTAATAACTACTGCTAGGAATACTTTTATTTACCTGCAAAGTGTTAGCTAATATAGATTAGAGGAAAAAATAAGAGCTAAAATATTTAATCAATGGGAACATTATTAAGGTCTCACAAAGTAAATCAGTGATTCTAAAACTTTTTTGTGCATCAGTCTCCTTTGGGAATCTGATAATTATTATTCTTTCCTGGGGAAAAAAATGCCATATAATCTTCAAAGTTACAAAATTTTGCATGAAACATATTTTATCCCTTTGAAATTCAGTTATTATTTATATATAATACAGAAACAGTATTACAAAGACATATTTCTCCTACAATTTTTTTTATCAAAAAGTTGATTACCACATCAGAAAAAAAGGAAATTAATACAAGTTATACAATAAAGCAAAAGTAAAATTTAATCATAGTCAAAAGTGATTTTCAAAATGAATATGCTAAAATGAAGTTTAAATAAGTATTTGAAAATGTGGAAGAGTTTGAAAAATGATAATGCACATGTAATTGTTTCTATTTAACCAGTTTTATTTTTATTTCAACGGCCATACGTGCTGCAAATTCAGACTCACAAATATATACGGGAACAAAAAATATCAAGGCTCTCTTTGCCAAAGAGGTCTAAACTGAGGAATATCAGAATTTCCAAACAATCTTCAAGGTGAATTTATGCTATAATTGCCTTTGTACTTATGCCAATTAAATAATACCTATCTGGGTTTGAAAAGTGCTATTTATTTCTGCAAAGAAACAATTGAGAAACCACCTTCAAGTGTGAGGTAATCTGAGCAGGCAACCCTCAAAAGAGTTTTGCAATGTTTCCAGGTGACTGAACATTTTAACTTTCAGAGACAATTAAAAACCATGGTCATTCTAGATCCCTACGCCCTATAACACATCTTTGCTTTGAAGAGTTTACATGGTTAAACATTTCTAACATATTTAAAAGAGATTTAGAATATTTTAAGAAAATATCAATACCATGCCCACACATAGGTTAATTAATTTGAAATCTCATTAAGTTAATGTTTTTTCTAAACATATATAAAGACAAAATTGACTCAATAAAGAGAAAATATGAATAAATCAATAACTGTAGAAAATGTTGAAAGAATTAAAAAATTACATCCAAATAAAGCTCTGGGATAATATAACTCACCAGTGAGTTCTTTCAAGCTTTAAAAGAACAGCTAATTGCACATTATATAATTCATACATGCATTTTAAAGTTTCTTTAGGTTAACAGTATGTCTAAAACCTAATTTGGGTGATGGGAATTTATTATATGTATGTATAAAGAAATTAAAAACTGAAATAGCTGAACAATCAAACCTCACAAAATAAGAACCGGTAGACTACTCAGCATAAAATTGACCAATGTATCTTACCTTATCCTTGGCAGATATTTATTATTATTATCGAATCTAGCATTTCTTATTTACACCGACCACTTTTGGATTTTTAATCTACTTTTGTCTTAATGACTTCTTTTCTCTTTGTAAGTTTTGAATTCAAATGTCTCATGGTGAGAAGAGATAAAAAAACGTAAAACTATTTGGGGTAAGTCAACATCCATTACTGATCACCTAGGTTGAGTAAATTTTTTTCTTATAGGCTCCATATGCACAAAGCATGGATTCAATCAATCAATTACATATATGTTTAAAAAAGATTGTATAGGAATAGTAAGATAAAAATATATGTTAAAATCTTATGGGGCTTCCCTGGTGGTGCAGTGGTTGAGAATCTGCCTGCCAATGCAGGGGACACGGGTTTAAGCCCTGGTCTGGGAAGATCCCACATGCCACGGAGCAACTAGGCCCGTGAGCCACAATTACTGAGCCTGCGCGTCTGGAGCCTGTACTCCGCAACAAGAGAGGCCGCGATAATGAGAGGCCCACGCACCGCGATGCCAGAGTGGCCCCCACTTGCCACAACTGGGGAAAGCCCTCGCACAGAAACGAAGACCCAACACAGCCATAAATAAATAAATAAATAAATAAAAATTAAACTTTCAAAAAAAAAAAAAAAAGCCTGAATTCTAACTCAGGCAAGATGTTTAAAATATATATATATATGTTAAAATCTTAAATTCTAGGCAACTGAAATCAAACACCATGATTAACCTAGATTTAGCCTATCAATTAAATAATAATGTTATATAATCACTACATTATATCCCAGGTGACTAGGAAAAAGTGATCATGATTACCTTAATAGATGTCTGTCTGTAGGGAATTCAATTAAACTGTACTTAAAGTTATTTAGAATATAAAAAAGAAATCCCCTTAAACTACGAGCTAATATGATACTAGAATCATTCACATTGAAATTAGAATGTTGCTGTCAATATTATTTTTAAGTCCTTCATTTGGTACATCTGGCCAAAAAAAATGTTGTTTTAAAAGAGTGTTGTACCAATGAAAAGAAAGAATCTATATTTTTGTTCTGTTTTGTTTATGCAAATGCTATGTTTGAGTTATTTTGCCTAGTAAATCCAAAGCAATAATTTGGAAAATTATAAAAAATAAAATTAATGATTTCAGTAAAGTGGATGTGGATCAAGATCAGGGTTGGGAAATGATTACCTACAAAACAAATCAGCCTACTGACTGTATTTGTTAAGTTTTGTTGGAACATAGCCATGCCCATTCCTTCAGGTGTTTTCTATGGCTGCTTTTGCAGGCAGAGTTAGAGTAGTTGTACCAGAGACTCTACAGCCTGCCAAAGCCTAAGATATTAATATCTAGCCCTTTACAGAAGCATTTGCTGACCCCTGACCAAGAGAAAATATTTGATCATCAAAAATTTTAACCAGCAATTAACAGTTCCAGAAAGAAATAACAAAGAAAGATACAGGGAGGGAAATTTCTCAGACTTGAAACCTATGGGTTTTCAGACTGTAAGGGCTCTCTGATTATTCAACATAACACAGGAAGAAAAACACCACAGCAAGTCTGGCAAGATCATAGTGACACTTTAGACCTACATTCAGATCTCCTTTCCAGAGAAGGAAAAAGATTACCTAGAAAATTTGGAGGACATTTCTGAAGATAAACATAGAAAACTAAAAGCCGATGAAAAAATTCCAGCCTATGACTCTATATATTTAATGTAAAGTCAAGTCATGATTAGACATATAAGGTCTTTAAATGCTTTACTTCTGATCTCTTAGAGAATATACTCCACCAAAATTAGGAAGTAAGCACCAAAAAGGAAGACATGAGATCCAACAGAGAAGTCAGAGGAAGAAAATTCTCAGGATGACGAAAAAACAGTAACGTTTCAAAGCCATATGTGCAGTAGGCTTTGTGAAAAACCAGGTCTGATGGGAGCAAGGGGACAGATAGGTCCCAGAGGGACACAGCAAGGGAAAAACAATAAAACTTATAGATGTATATGAAGTATTGGGCCATACTGAAAATAATTTTACAGTTCTTTGTAAGCATCTGGGTGCTGACTTAGTGATAAGTATATAGAAAAAAGCAACTGAAGTGAATGAAGTAACTCCAAGATAAAGAAAAACTCATACAAGAAATGAAGTGTTAAACTGACAATTGTGATGCTTACATTTAGATGTAAAAAATCTTGTGAGATTGCTCTTACTTTTCACACTCTATAGGGACTCTGAGGATAATGTGTTTTGTGAGGTACTGCAAATTTGTTGATGGTATCCTTCACTGAACAGAAATCATTAATTTTGTTGTAATAAAATGTATCAATTAAAAAAATGAAGTGTTAGTATCTTTAGTATATCAATGAAGTGTGAGAGTTCTGACAATGGCTCAACTGCAATATTTGCAAAACTATAAAAATGTAAACATTGAAATCTGACTTAACCAGGAAGTTGGATATTAGTATTTTAGGAATATGGCTATAGAAGTAGAGTCCCAAAGGCAAGACGAACTCTACAAGCTAAATCCTCTTCTGTAATGTAAGTCAGTAAGTAATGTCTAACAGTGAAAAATAAAGACAGAGCTCTATAAACTACATTAGTTAGAAGAGTGGAGACAGTTTTTAAAAGAGGAAGATGGAGGCATAAAGGAAGTAGTAACTGGGAACGGAAAAAAAAGGGGCATTTTTATTACCAGCTGTGTATTACTATTAGAGATTTAAAAACAAAAGAGAATTTGTCAATTATGATTCAATAAAGCTGGAGAAAAAGTAATGTAAAATAAAATAAAACCAAAACCTATTATTGCTTAAGAATGCAAGTTGTATATTTAAAAGGCCTATGTATAACCTGAACTTGGCCACTTACTAACTGCAACTCTGGGTAACTAAATAAATCTGTGTCAAATTTTTTCCTACTTAATATAGGTATAGTAATAACAGTAACTACATGTGAGACATAATAGAGGGTAAATGAACTAATACAAGTAAGACATTTATTTTAAAAACATTGTACTTTGCTAAAATAGCATTTACAGTTTTTAATAAAATGAGAAAACAATATCTTTACAATAGATTTACAAACGAATAATCTGTATTAGTAATGTCTAAGACTTATACAAAGTGTTACCAAACTGAAAGACAAGAATTTTGAAAAATCCTGAATATGAAATCAGTCTATTTAAAATTATTATTAATTCTAATAATAAAAGCTATTTTTGCACGCTGCTGAATCAAACTATTTTATTTGGAGAAAACTGCACACAATGTCTTTATGAAGAAGGTGAATAGAACAATTTTCATAAAATTTTATAGATATTTAAAAGACCACTGGCCCTTACATATTCTTTCTTAGGGAGACAATGTTAAACTAATACATAAAAGAAAGAGAACTAGGGCACCTATCAGGCACAAGTTGGGGACCACAGACACCTAAGGGGACGGGAGGAACCACCAGCAACTGGGTAGAACGTGGGGCATGGGGGGAGTGAAGGAGGAGGAGAAGTGGAGGCAGAACGGGACTAGCGTCCCTGAGGGGTGGCTGGGGGAGGAGAAGGGATCCGACGCCTGAAGGGGAAATTGGGGAACCATTGGGAGGGCACAGGATCAAAAGGGAGCGTGGCCAGGTTTCCCCTGCCCACTTGGGCCCCCAGGAACCTGTTGAGATCCTGGGCCTGATCCTCTGCCCACTGAGGACTCCTCCAGCTGCACAGGTCCTGAGGGAGTGGGAAGGAGAGAAGGCAGAGCAAAAGTAAAGGCTGGACCTCCTGTGGTGGGAGCTCTGAGTCCAAACTGCTGGACTAAAAGAGAACCTCAGACCCCAAGGAATGTCAATCAGAGTGAGGAGTCATGGAGGTCCTCAACTCAGCACCAAGACCCAGCTCTATCCACTACCTGTAAACTCCAGTGCTGGATGTCTCAGGCCAAACCACCAGTAAGACAGGAATACAGGACCACCCATCAAAAAAAAAAAAAAAAAAGAAATGACAAAAAAATATGTTACAGTTGAAGGAGCAAGGTAAAAACCTATAACACCAAATAAATGAAGACAAAATAGGCAACCTACCTGAAAAAGAATTCAGAGTAATGATAGTAAAGATGACCCAAAATCTCGGAAACAGAATGGAGAAACTACAGGAAACATTTAATAAGGATCTACAAGAACTAAAGAGCAAACGAACAGTGATGAACAACACAATTACTGAAATTAAAAATACTCCAGAAGGAATCAATAACAGAATAACTGAGTCAGAAGAATGAATACATGAGCTAGAAGATAAAATGGTGGAAATAACTGCCAGGGAGCAGAATAAAGAAAAAAGAATGAACAGAATTGAGGATAGTCTCAGAGACCTCTGGGACATTAAACATTCGGATTATAGGGTCCCAGAAGAAGAAGAGAAAAAGAAAGGGTCTGAGAAAATATTTGAAGAGATTACAGTCGAAAACTTCCATAACATGGGAAAGAAAATAGTCAATCAAGTCTAGGAAGTGCAGAGAGTCTCATACAGGATAAACCCAAGGAGAAACACGCCAAGATACATATTAATCAAACTTTCAAAAATTAAATACAAAGGAAAAATATTAAAAGCAGCAAGGGAAAAGCAACAAATAACATACAAGGGAATCCCCATAAGGTTAACAGCTGATCTTTCAGCAGAAACTCTGCAAGCCAGAAGGGAGTGGCAGGACATATTTAAAGCGATGAAAGGGAAAAACCTACAACCAAGAGTACTCTACCCAGCAAGGATCTCATTCAGATTTGATGGAGAAATTAAAACCTTTACAGACAAGCAAAGGTCAAGAGAATTCAGCACCACCAAACCAGGTTTACAACAAACGCTAAAGGAACTTCTCTAGGCAAGAAACACAAGAGGAGAAAAGATCTACAAAAACAAACACAAAACAATTAAGAAAATGGTAATAGGAACATACATATCAATAATTACCTTAAATGTAAATAGATTAAATGCTCCAACCAAAAGACAAAGACTGGCTGAATGGATACAAAAACAAGACCTGTATATATGATGTCTACAAGAGACCCAATTCAGACTTAGGGACACATACAGACTGAAAGTGAGGGGATGGAAAAAGATATTCCATGCAAATGGAAATCAAAAGAAAGCTGGAGTAGCAATTCTCATATCAGACAAAATAGACTTTAAAATAAGGACTATTACAAGAGACAAAGAAGGACACTACATAATACTCAAAGAATCAGTCCAAGAAGAAGATATAACAATTGTAAATATTTATGCACCCAACATAGGGGCACCTCAATACATAAGGCAAATGCTAACAGCCATAAAAGGGGAAATCGACAGTAACAAAATCACAGTAGAGAACATTAACACCCCACTTTCACCAATGGACACATCATCCAAAATGAAAATAAATAAGGAAACACAAGCTTTAAATGACACATTAAACAAGGTGGACTTAAGTGATACTTATAAGCAATAACATAAACAACAACCAAAAACAACAGAATACACTTTCATCTCAAGTGCTCAAGGAACATTCTCCAGGATAGACGATCTCTTGGGTCACAAATCAAGCCTTAGTAAATTTAAGAAAACTGAAATTGTATCAAGTACCTTTTCCGACCACAACGCTATGAGACTAGATATCAGTTACATGAAAAAATCTGTAAAAAATACAAACACATGGAGCCTAAACAATACGCTACTAAATAACCAAGAGATCACTGAAGAAATCAGAGGAAATCAAAAATACCTAGAAACAAATCACAATGAACACATGACGACTCAAAACCTATGGGATGCAGCAAAAGCAGTTCTAAGACGGAAATTTATAGCAATACAATCCTACCTCAAGAAACAAGAAACATCTAAAATAAACAACATAACCTTACACCAATTAGAGAAAGAGGAAGAAAAAAACCCCAAAATTAGCAAAAGGAAAGAAATCATAAAGATCAGATCAGAAATAAATGAAAAGGAAATGAAGGAAATGGTAGCAAAGATCAATAAAACTAAAAGCTGCTTCTTTGAGAAGATAAACAAAATTCATAAACCATTAGCCAGACTCATCAAGAAAAAAAGGGAGAAGACTCAAACCAACAGAATTAGAAATGACAAAGGAGAAGTAACAACTGACACTGCAGAAATACCAAGGATCATAAGAGATTACAACAAGCAACTATATGCCAATAATATGGACAACCTGGAAGAAATGGACAAATTTTTAGAAAAGCACAACCTTCTGAGACTGAACCAGGAAGAAATAGAAAATATAAAGAGACCAATCACAAGCACTGAAATTGAAACTGTGATTAAAAATCTTCCAACAAACAAAAGCCCAGGACCAGATGGCTTCACAGGAGAATTCTATCAAACATTTAGAGAAGAGCTAACACCTATCCTTCTCAAACTCTTCCAAAATATAGCAGAGGGAGGAACACTCCCAACTCATTCTATGAGGCCACCATCAACCTGATACCAAAACCAGACAAAGATGTCACAAAAAAAGAAAACTACAGGCCAAAATCGCTGATGAACATAGATGCAAAAATCCTCAACAACATACTGGGAAAGAGAATCCAACAGCACATTAAAAGGATCATACACCATGATCAAGTGGGGTTTATCTCAGGAATGCAAGGATTCTTCAATATATGCAAATCAATCAACGTGATACACCATATTAACAAACTGAAGGATAAAAACCATATGACAACCTCAATGGATGCAGAAAAAGCTTCTGACAAAATTCAACACCCATTTATGATAAAAACTGTCCAGAAAGTAGGCATAGAGGGAACTTACCTCAACATAATAAAGGTCATATAGGACAAACCCACAGCCAACATCATTCTCAACAGTGAAAAACTGAAACCATTTCCTCTAAGATCAGGAACAAGACAAGGTTACCCACTCTCACCACTATTATTCAACATAGTTTTGGAAGTTTTAGCCACAGCAGTGAGAGACAAAAAAGAAATAAAAGGAATCCAAATCGGAAAAGAAGAAGTAAAGCTGTCACTGTTTGTAGATGATATAATACTATATATAGAGAATTCTAAAGATGCTACCAGAAAACTACTAGAGCTAATCAATGAATTGGGTAAAGTAGCAGGATACAAAATTAATGCACAGAAATCTCTCGCATTCCTATACACTAATGATGAAAAATCTGTAACAGAAATTAACGAAACACTCCCATTTACCACTGCAACAAAAAGAATAAAATACCTAGGAATAAATCTACCTAAGGAGACAAAGACCTGTATGCAGAAAACTATAAGACACTGATGAAAGAAATTAAAGATGATACAAAAAGATGGAGAGATATACTATGTTCTTGGATTGGAAGAATCAACATTGTGAAAATGACTCTACTACCCAAAGCAATCTACAGATTCAAGGCAATCCCTATCAAACTACCAAAGGCATTTTTCACAGAACTAGAACAAAAAATTTCACAATTTGTATGGAAACACAAAAGACCCTGAATAGACAAAACAATCTTGAGAAAGAAAAACAGAGCTGGAGGAATCAGGCTCCCTGACTTCAGACTATACTACAAAGCTACAGTAATCAACACAGTATGGTACTGGCACAAAAACAGAAATATAGATCAATGGAACAAGATAGTAAGCCCAGAGATAAACCCACGCACATATGGTCACCTAATCTACGACGAAGGAGGCAAGAACATACAATGGAGAAAAGACAACCTCTTCAATAAGTCGTGCTGGGAAAACTGGACAGCTACATGTAAAAGAATGAAATTAGAACACTCCTTAACACCATACACAAAAATAAACTCAAAATGGATTAAAGACCTAAATGTAAGCCCAGACACTATAAAACTCTTAGAGGAAAGCACAGGCAGAACACTCTATGACATAAATCATAGCAAGATCCTTTTTGACCCACCTCCTAGAGAAATGGAAATAAAAACAAAAATAAACAAATGGGACCTCATGAAACTTAAAAGCTTTTGCACAGCAAAGGAAAACATAAAAAAGATGAAAAGACAACCCTCAGAATGGGAGACAATATTTGCAAATGAAGCAACAGACAAAGGATTAATCTCCAAAATATACAAGCAGCTCATGCAGCTCAATATCAAAAAAAAAAAAACCAACAACCTAATGTAAAAATGGGCAGAAGACCTAAACAGACATTTCTCCAAAGAAGATCTACAGATTGTTAAGAAACACATGAGAGGATGCTCAACATCCTTGATCATTAGAGAAATACAAATCAAAACTACAATGAGGCATCACCTTACACCGGTCAGAATGGCCATCATCAAAAAATCTACAAACAATAAATGCTGCGGAGGGTGTGGAGAAAAGGGAACCCTCTTGCACTGTTGGTGGGAATGTAAATTGATACAGCCACTATGGAGAAGAGTATGGAGGTTCCTTAAAAACCCAGAAATAGAACTACCACACAACACAGCAATCCCACTACTGGGCATATACCCTAAGAAAACCATAATTCAAAAAGAGTCATGTACCACAATGTTCATTGCAACACTATTTATAACAGCCAGGACATGGAAACAACCTAAGTGTCCATCAACAGATGAATGAATAAAGAAGATGTGGCACATATATACAATGGAATATTACTCAGCCATAAAAAGAAACGAAATTGAGTTATTTGTAGTGAGGTGGATGGACCTAGAGTCTGTCATACAGAGTGAAGTAAGTCAGAAAGAGAAAAACAAATACTGTATGCTAACACATATATATGGAATCCAAAAAAATAAAAATGGTTCTGAAGAACCTAGGGGCAGGACAGGAATAAAGACACAGACGTAGAGAATGGACTTGAGGACACAGGGAGGGGGAAGGGTAAGCTGGGACGAAGTGAGAGAGTAGCATTGACATATATATACACTACCAAATGTAAAATAGATAGCTAGTGGGAAGCAGCTGCATGGTACAGGGAGATCAGCTCAGTGCTTTGCGACCACCTAGAGGGGTGGGATAAGCAGGGTGGGAGGGAGACGCATGAGGGAGGGGATATAGGGATATTCATATGCATATAGCTGATTCACTTTGTTATACAGCAGAAACTAACACAACACTGTAAAGCAAATATACTCCAATAAAGATGTTAAAAAAAAAAAAAAAGAGACTCTATGAAGATCAGCATTTTGGGTAATTTTAGAAATGTTTCTAAGAACCTAGTTTTTTCAATTCAGCCTCTTAAATAGACTTCATACTTTCTTTGTTATAGCATTATATTGACCACTGTATATTAACAGCCCTTTTGAAACAATAAGACATCCTTCCCATTGTACCATTAATATTTATTAAAAATTATTGTTTATAAAAACACTACTAACCTTTTGATGAAATGGGGGAGAAGTGTTTTTAAAATGTGTATACATATCTAAAAGCTTGGTCCAGAGATAAACACTTAAAAGTGTGTGAAATTGTCCTGAACTCTAAGGAAAGCAAAATAGTCCATAGACCTCCCCCTTCTCCCTCCAAATAGAATAATAATTATGAATAGAGACTGACCTCATAGCAACCATTAACTTTCATTGTAAACTGAGGAATTTAACAACCCAATGTGTGACATCAGTGGGATTTACAGTCTCAAAGTAGTTTGCCTGAATACACCCAACAATACCGCACTTACACTTATAAAAATGTCCTGGCATCATGGATAAGAGGTCTGGAAGAACACGTGATCTTCTTTGCTGGTTCAATCCTGCCCTCATCACTACTGTGTGCACACCCAGTTAGTTATGATTCCCTCCCTGGCTTAACTGCAAAAGCACCCCCACCATTCTAAGGAGCCAGATACATTTTAGGATTTTCTGGAGAAAACAATGATATAAAATTCCACATTTTTTCTGAATAGCTAGTCTTTTAAAACAGACACAGTACATACCTACTTATATGGTATTTTAAAAGCATTTCCAAAGGTTTCTTTTTCAAAACACTTCAGGGAGCAAACAGAGGGGCATAGTAGGGATAATTTAGTAGTTCTCTAACAGAGAAAAGAGAGTAACTGGACATAAAACAAGCTCTGTTGGGAAAACTTTGCAGAAATGTGTATACAGTTGATTGCTAGGGTGGACGAGATATGGTGGGATGATTCTGATTGGTAGGACACAAAATGGGAGAGCAGAGGCATCACAGGGAAGTAGAGATAGCACATCAGAATGGTTACAAGCCCAGTCTGGAGCCCTGCTGCATGGATTTGAATTCCAGCTCTGTCACTTACTAGCGGTGTACTGAACAGTTGATTTACCCATCGTGTGCCTGAGTTTACTCATCTGTGTAATAGAGACAATGCTAGTACCAACTTCTTAGGATTGCAGCGAAGAATAAATTGACTCCTGGTTGTGTTTAGAATAAGAGAAGCTTTCAGAAAGAACATCCACATGGGCAACCAAAGGTGTAATTTTCTTGCTCCTCAATTTAGCCCAGGTCTGTCTCCGATTATTTCTTTTTCCCCAGATTTGCTGCACTGTGGCCTTTTTAGAGATTATTTCACATCTGCGTGAAATACTTCATGCGAAAATTCGGGCAGAGGGCTGACCTCCCTCAAAGGAGGATTAACTGGTAAATGATTGCCAAGCACTTGGAACACTTGAAGTGTTCCAAAAATGTTGCTTGTTAATTTTCCTCGTCCTGAGAAGGGCCAGCTGATGACAATTCTAGGCTGAAGTATCTCATGTCACATAAATACCTAATCCAAAGTTGTTGTGAAATTTCCAATTTGCAAGTGGCCAGAGGGCACACGAAGAAGACATTCACTGAAGAGCAGCACATTCTGCACCTGGCATAAGATTAGCAGCTGCTTAAGGAAAATGTTATTTCCGGCATTTGGTTTTCAGTTTGATTTATTTTTTCACATTTTTCACATCTGACTAGTTAAGTGAGCCTCACATAGCAATCTTCCTGTCATATAAGAAGATCATATGGTGAAACACAATATTATCTGAGAAAAATCTGCCAGATTGAGACTATGGAAATAAATTAGATTTTTTGTTTGTTTAGTACGTCCTGCAGATGACAGCACATTCACAATTTTTATTGTATTATAATCCTTTAGAAAAGACACTTAATGGTCCCAAAGGCATCTTCAGCAAAAGTACAAGGTGAAATCTAAAAGGAGGCAGTTTTCATGGAATTGTGAATTGCACAGGAGTACCATCGAGAGATAAATATTCATAAGTCATTAACAAATTCCAGATCAGTTCATGATTATTCATCATGAGAGCACATGTACTTGATTAAATATGAATTATTCATTGGCTTTGTTTATGAACATCTTTAACTGATTAATGGTAAATCTTGATGAATATTCCTGAATTGTTCAAACCAAAGCATAGATCATAATGAATGAAGTCATGCGTTGCTTTTCAGGAGTGTGAGATGAATAGCTGGTACAGGAAGAAAAACAAGAAATTGCAATGGTTTTGCAAATATGTCTGGTTTGGAAATCTGGGGGCTCAGCTTTTGATTAGTAACACATTGACAATCAACACCCCACCCTTTAAGCTATGAGTCTTGGCTTCAGCCTCCAAAAAGGTGACGGAAGATGGTGCCAGGAAACATGCCTCAAGCACTTTAGGGTTTCTCTGGTCCATCTTTCTGAAACCAGGCCTTGTAGATCATGCATTTAAATAGCTTCTTCAAATATGGCATTTAATTCTAATTTACCCAATAATATTATTTTTTATTTGTATTACACTGTGGTAATTACTGTAAAAATTAACATGAGATTTGTCCTCCTAATAGATTTTTAAGTGTATAATACAATATTGTTAACTCTAGGCATGAGAGTGTACAGCAGATCTCGAGAATGTATTCAGCTTGCATTACTGAAACTTCATACCCATTGGTTAGAAGCTTCCCATTTTCTCTTCCCTCTTGTCCCTGGCAACCACCATTCTGCTCCCTACTTCTGTGAGTTTGACTACTTTAGATATCTCATAAAAGTGGAATCATGCTGCATTTATCCTCCTGTGGATGGCTTATTTCACTTAGCACGTCATTAAAGTTCATCCATGTTTTCACATATTGCACAATTTCCTTCTTTTTTAAGGCTGAATAATATTCCATTGTGTGTTTATACCACATTTTCTTAATCCAATCATCCACTGATGGATATTTAGATTGGTTTCCATATCTGGCTATTGTGAATAGTGCTACAATATGGGAGTGCTACTATCTCTTTGAGACCCTAATTTCAAATATTTTAGATAAATACCCAGAAGTGAGATTGCTGGATCATGAGGTAGTTTTATTTTTAATCTTTTTTTTTTTTTTTTTAATTTATTTATTTTTGGCTGTGTTGGGTCTTTGTTTCTGTGCGAGGGCTTTCTCTAGTTGTGGCAAGCGGGGGCCACTCTTCATCGCGGTGCACGGGCCTCTCACTGTCACGGCCTCTCCCGTTGCGGAGCACAGGCTCCAGACGCACAGGCTCAGTAGCTGTGGCTCACGGGCTTAGTTGCTCCGCGGCATGTGGGATCTTCCCAGACCAGGGCTCGAACCCGTGTGCCCTGCATTGGTAGGCAGACTCTCACCCACTGCGCCACCTGGGAAGCCCATTTTTAATCTTTTGAGGGACCTCCATACTGTTTTCCATAGTGGCTTCACCATTTTGCATTCCAAAAAATGCAAAAAATGAAAACTGGTACAAGGGTTCCAATTTCTTCACATCCTCAACACTTATTGTCTTTTTCTTTTAATATCCATCCTAACAGGTAGGAAGTGATACCTCACTGTAGCTGTGATTTGTATTTCCCTAATGATAAATGATGTTGACCATCTTTTCATAAACCTGTTGGCCATCTGTATTTCTTCTTTGGAAATATGTCTATTCAAATCCTTAGTTCATTTTTTAATGCTACTGTTAGTTGTGTTAATCTATTGCTTGTTTCTTTTTCTGTGGAGAAGATTTTTAGTTTGATTGGAATACTTAATATTGTTAAAATGTCCATACTACCAAAAGCAATCTATAGATTCAATGCAATCCCTATCAAAATCCCAATGGCATTTTTTATAGACATAGAATAAAACAATCTAATCTGTATTTGGAAGCACAAAAGACCCAAATAACCCAAAAACCTGGAGAAGGGAGGACAAAGCTGAAGGCATCACACGTCCTTGTTTCAAAATATATTACAAAGCTACAGTAATTAAAACAGTATGGTATTAGTGTAAGGAAAGACATTTAGACCAAAGGAACAGAATACAGAAAACCCAGAAATAAATACACACATCATATGGTCAACTGATCTTCGACAAGGGTGCCAAGAATGCACAATGAGGAAAGGCTGTTCTCCTCAATAAATGGTGTTTAGAAAAATGGATATCCCCATGCATAAAAGTGGAATTGGACCCTGATCGTCCACCATAAACAAAAATCAACTTAAAACTGATTAAAAACTTAAACATAACTCCCCAAACTATAAAGCTTCTAGATGAGAACACAGGCAGAAAAGCTTCATGACATCTTGGCAATGATTTCACAGATAAAACACCAAGGCACAGGCAACAAAAGCAAAAATAGGCAAAAACTGGAACTACACCAACAGTATTCTTGACCACGAAAAATAACCTTATTTTTTCATAAGAATTGAAGTTTCTTGATTATAGATTATTTTAAAGCCAGTCAATGAAGTACATTAAAAAATGGAAAAATTAAAAGAGAAAGCAGTCTATGTTTTTTTTTTTCCTATGTTAAAACTTAGTAGAATCCTGGCATGTATTTATGTGTATTCATAAATCAATTTTACATATATTTTTCTTATTTCTGTATTTTCAACCTGACTTCTGGCATACCAAGATATTTGTACTAAAATAACATTTTATGATGGAATTGGAAAATAACATTCTCATATTATTAATTCGAGTGACACTAAAATACTAAAGGTAAATTTATTTTGTGGCACAGACTTGAGTCAGAGTTTATTACTAAGTTATTATTAGAATAGTCTATTGAATCAGAGCAAGTCACAGAATGAAGACAGATCCTTTGGGAAGTCTGGATAAAGGAAAAAACTGGATAATAAAATGAAGTAGGTAGTAAAACCAAGTGAAAACATGAAACAAGGTATCTAGGAGGAACATTTTATTGATGTTAGATATATTACTGTTCTTGATTTTTATATTTTGAAAAGCACAAGGGATAAATCACAAGCCATAAGGAAGAAAGTTTCCCTTGTATCCATGGCTTACTTCTCCTAAAATTTTTGTGGATGCCCTGAACCTGGTAAACTGCTTGACAATTCCAAAAATCTAAGTATATTCTGCTTAAGGCCAATCAAATTGCCACACCTCATCTCTTGGTATTAATTTTATTAGGCTAGTGATTCCCAATCAGGTTATACATTTCAATCATCTGTATGGATTTTTGAACACATATACACTTTGAATGAGAATTTTTGAGGGAGAGATATTATGTATGTTTAGGTTAATATGTTTCACAGATAATTATAATCCCTTATAGTACTATCCAATGTGTTCATACCATAGGTGGTAGACTGTTTTCATTATTGACCTTATTCTACTCCCCACCCAGTGTCCATGTTTTTTTGACCTAAAACCAAATAGTACTCTCCCTCCCTTACTATGGATTTGGGCATAAAACTTGCTTTGGCCAATGGAATATTAGCAAGTGTTTTAAAAACAGAGGCTTGAGAAGTACTTCCAAGCTTTCAATTGTGCCCTTGCATCTCTGTCCTCACTAAGAGAATATGCTCAACCCAGACATTTAAGGGCACATGGAGCAGTCAGTTGCACCACTATAGCTGGTTGATTCCCAGACCTGAGAATAAGTCCAGCCAAAATGAACAGAACTCCCCAGCTAACCCCAGCTAAATCACTGAACTGCAGGCTCATGGTCTAATAAATGCTTATTGTTTTAAGCCATTGAGTTTTCATGTATTTGATAATTCAGCATTAGATTGTCCAAAGAAAGCTGATATACCATTTTAAGCAATAAATTATTTTAGCTTGATTCCAATTTATAGCTCCAATTACAATTCTTTGGAAAAGACCAAAGTAGTGTAGGAGAGTTATAGAAAATATAGTTAGGTGATGAGTATATTTAGTGAGAAATATTTTAACTTAGTGATTTTGATCATTTGAACCACCAAATATGATTAACACATGATACATATGGTAAAAATTTTAATCCCTTATCATTCCATCATAAATGCCACAGAATATCCGTTGAGTATAATAAAATCTGTATCTAAAAAACGGCTAAAATCTGTATCTAAAAATCAGCTAAATAAACAATGGGGTAATGTGTAAAAGTTTTAAGAATCATTTTATTCATTTATCTATTATGTTTTAAGAATAATATTTTTGCTATTCTACTGTATACAAATATATGTGAATTATGATACACATATACTATATATGTATACATATATAGAAAATGAAATAAATAGCACAAGATAATAATGATAAAAAATTACTATCCAACCTCTTAAAATATAAACAACCTTAATATTAGAAAGCATATTCTCTATTATATAACATACTATTTGATTGATCACAATTGTTTTCCAAGTTTTTAGAAACTAATATGCCATGAATCTGTTTGGCTATAATTAAATATTCCTTTTTTTTAATAGCATTTTAACGAGTGATACATTTGTGTGTATGTAGAGAAGATATAGAGATGCATTATACAGAGATGACACATTGCATATGGAGAGAAAATATAACATGTATACATTATTGTGTATATAGAAAAGTGAGATTCAAAACATAGCCAAATATATTCCATCTAGAGAGTAAAATAAGGAACAGAAATCAGAAAAAAACAAAAAGCTGAGAAGAAAAAGTCAGAGAAGTAAGAAGAAAATCAGAAAAGTATGATGTTCTGAAAATTAGAGAAGTCAGAAAGCTTTTGTATTTATGGAATTAAGTGACCTCAGCTTTTCTCATGACAATGCAAAAGAAAAAGAAAGGGCAAAAGAGATGAAAAGAAAGGAAAAGGTAGTTTTATAGCTAGCTAGGTCTGAGTGGTATTAAAGATTTTAGTAAAATGTCAGTTCCCATTCAATATCTATCTGGTCTCACCTACACTGTTCTAGTAATGTTGGGAGACTCTGGGAACACCATTAAGTGCTGGTAGATGAGAAATTATTGAAGCATCAAGTTGAGACACATGATCTCTTAAATCAAAGAGAAGGTCATTTTGCCATCAGTGCTAATAGACAGAGAGACCATGTCCTGGGCAACATTTTCTGTCCAATATCCTATCAGAATAATCAAGCCATTTTCCTTTTTAGTCAGTTTAATACAGGTTTTTAAAACAGCTTTTTAAATTTTTGTTTTAGGACAAGCTGCAACCTTCATTACGTTTAGACTGAGGCAACTCAAGTATTAGGAGTCTGTTTTACTTGATGGTTATCAGGCTCCGACTGTCTTATTTCATTTTGGGATTGTCTCCTCAGGGCTGCACATTTTAGCATCAACCACTATTGCAAATTGAAGCAGGAAGGTTAAGAGGCAGCTGAAAAAGGAAAGTGTAGAATGAAGTACATAAACAAATTGTGGCAGGGCAATTACACCCAAGCCAGCAGATTCAGGGTCAGAAAACCATTTATCTGGCACATATCTGGCTTACTCAATAGGCAATGTGTCAAAACAGGTAGATATGTGGAAGAACTACTGTTAACTGTCTCTCAGATCAAATAATGATGGAATTTAGGAAAACAACACTTGTTTTCACCTATGCATATGCTCCTCAGTAATTCTTTCCTATAAAAAATCCCCACCACTCCTCCTTTTATTTCCCTGCTTGCCCCAGTATCATAATTCTCTAAGTTTTTTTTTAAATTCCCTTTCAAGCACTCTTCTTCATTTTGATTTTTAAAAATGTTTATTTCAGGCTTCATAAATAACAGGGTTTCAAATAACTGTATTTACATTTGTGGGCAAACAGAATACATGGTCATGGACTAATGTAAGTCATTTTAATGGTAAACTTGAATTATCAGAGTACAAACTTGTCATGTTTTAATGAAATCAGTTGATTCAATTCATTTGATGTTTCTAAATTATCTGGGCTGTTACCACTTTGCTCGTGTGAAACAGAGATACTCAAAATTTCCCATGTTACCATGAATCTTTTCTTGGATCCACTGGGGTCATATTCAGACATGATCTTCATGGTTTATTTACTGCCTCTTTTAGGATTATTAGAGATTCTTGCAGTGTATTCTCTTTTAAATCATTGTCTTGCTCATATCCTTTACAAAAAATAGAGCCATATCTGAAACTGAGCTGGAGTCCAGGGTCAAGGTGAGAACTTTAATGTTTATGGGACTCAACAATGCTGGCTTAAATTCTATAGAGTTTTAAAGATCTGGATGACATAAAATTCTACATTTTTTAAAAAGATTTATTTATTATTTATTATTTATTTTTATTTATTTTTTGGTTGTGTAGGGTCTTAGTTGCAGCACGGGGGATCTTCGTTGAGGCATGAGGGATCTCTTTTGTGGCGGTGTGGGCTCTTCGTTGCGGTGCACCGGCTTCTCTCTGCTTCTGGTGCGCGGGTTTTCTCTTCTCTAGTTGTGGTGCATGGATTCTAGAGTGCATGGGCTCTGTAGTTTGCAGCACGTGGGCTCTCTAGTTGAGGCGCGTGAGCTCAGCAGTTGTGGCACGTGGGCTTAGTTCCCTGACCAGTGATCGAACCCGCAACGCCTGCATTGTAAGGCGGATTCTGTACCACTGGACCACCCGGGAAATCCCAAAATTCTACATTTTTATGTAAAGTTATGCTTTATTGAATTTTGCATATGACTGGATAAAGATTTTTTTATCTTGAAAATAGTTTAAGAAAAAAAGAGAAAACATTTTGAAGCAAAATAATGTAACCTATCTTTGAAAAGCACTAAAATGCTCTTACCAAAAAAAAAAAAAAAGCATAAAGTTTGCTGAAGAGAAGGAAAGTTCAATTATAACTTTTATAAATTTTTAAAATAAATATTATGCTTTTTAGAAATTGAAAAATCTCTATTATTTAAAAACATGTATACTCCCAGTTATATTACTTACAAGCCAGGTGGCTTTGGGAAAGTTACCTTGTCCTCTTCTTTATCTCTAAAGTGGGTTCTCACATCGAGGTGTATAAATAAAAAACTACACATAAAATTTTTCGTACTTGAGTTGAATAAATAACTACAAAGAGAGCTGTTCTGTGCTATTAGGGTCAAAGAAGCACTTATGGTGCATCTATTATCAGCGACATGAAAACAATTTAGGGGGTTTATGAAAACAGTTTATTGGGCCTTTTATCATATGACTTATAACAATGTTGTCAATATTTTTAATCAATTTTAATTCTCTGTTTTTTGCCATCTATTCAGAGAAAGTGACATTTTAACTAACACCAGAAGGAAGGAGGTGAGTGAGTCCACGCATACTTGAAGAAAAGAGCCCTCTATGAGGGGGAACAATTTAGAGTTAAGACTAAACTGGAGCATGCTGGTGTATTTCAGGAACAGCAAGAAGGCAATTGTTGCTGGAACAAGTAAAAGAGGAGGAGCTTAGTAGGACATGAAAGAGGCTAGGGAGGCTAGATCATATATGTCTCATTGGCCTCAGTAAGGAAATTACAATACTTTGAGGAAAGTATGTAACTTTCCTTAAACTTAATATGAATAATTGATTTATGGCAGCATGAGATGTCAATATACATGTGAAAAAAATTAAAGAAAATATATTAAATCACCACTTCTAAACCAGTGCTGAAAACTTCTAAGTAAAACTCAATCACGTAATTGCTATATTATCCTGTTATAATTTTAAACTGTTCTACTACAGACCATATAGAATCTAAGAAGAAATTCATCGAAACTCTTACCAATATAATAAAGACAACTTAAAAATCTTAATTTCAAGACAAATACAGTGAGTAAGTTATTTTTAAAATGGGCAATAATTAGCATATAAATTTAATATAAATGATACCATAGGAATATGACTGTCTAATATCAAAAAGTAAGAATCAAGTCATTATTAGGAAGTTCTTTTCTTCTTTCCACTATGATAGCACCATGGACAGTGGCTAGCCAACACCAAGAGTTAAGCTCAGTCTGTTGGTTAATATGGAAAATTCATAAATACCACCAAGATTTTTAAAGAAGACTCAACTACATTACAGGTTTTGAGGCAATAATTAAAATCAGACATTTGATTTAGTTCCTAAGCTTCAAGAAAAAGCATAGTATAATGTAAAGAAAATTGAACCAGGAATAAAGACAAGTATTTAAACATACATCTAAATAAAGTTCTAAATACAGAAAGCTAGGCTATCTTTGGTAAGCCAATTAACATTTCTGGAGTTCACTGTATTCATTGTAAAATGGTGAGATGGAAAGAAAATTCAGGAAATGTTATCTTAGGTCCTCTCTGCTCTAAACTTGAATAATATTACCTAAAAGTTGTCCTATAAACTTGGATGAATGCAACCCTAATGTACATACCCATGCCATTGATATAAACTTTCAATGCTTTCAAATCCACTCAGAAAGAATGTCTAACACAAATAACTGCTTCAATATATTGAATATTGAGCATCAACTATATGGAAGTTAGAGAAGAACCAAACCAAGCTAACTTGGCAGTACAGAAATTTCATATTGCATATAAAAAGATCAGAGGCAGAATGATTGGCTTATTTAGTGGATACATAACATCATAATGAGTCAGTCTTTCTATGCTTTTTCTCTGCCTACAGGTATGCTGACCAATTCTTTCATGCTGCCTCCACTCATGTTCCCAAAATGAGTGCCAAAATTTCAGGTGTCACAAAAGAAACCATCAGAGAGAAGACTTTTATTTTGCGTCTACTTTTCCTTGCTATCAGTGAGAATTACAGTCTTTTCCAGAATCCTCCTTGCAGATTTTTCCTCATCTCTATTGAGCCAGAAGTGAACCACATGTTTGAGCCATCAGCATGAGAACTGAATTATAATCATAGGCTTAGCTGAACAAAATTAGCCCCTGGTATGTACATTCTGAAATATATGACCTTCTCTTTAGTATATGGCTATCCAGTGCCTAAGCAGAATTGGAGTTCTGTTAACAAGAAAAATGAGAAATGGCTATAAAGTCTACACAGGTTCTACCCCATTCTGTATTCTTCTTTCTATGCAAGCTGACATTGACAGACATGTGCAACTGCTTTGCAATGAGATATCATTTAGGAAACTGACCATCTCTGAATAGGAAGACTCTTCATCCATGGCTTTTCAAATGCTTTTGAGTTTTATCAATTATGAGCATCACTATTATATGACTTTAGATTAACAAATATGATTAATATCTTATTAGTGCAGTGCTTATAACTCTAGTTCAACTGACAGTTTGTTGACGAGTATTGCAATCACCCTGTTTTATACGTTTATTCCACCAAATTTATCCCAAAAGCTTATTAATAAACCATGACATTTCCAGTCACTCTCATTTGCAATTGAATGCTAAACTGTACCCAAAAAATTTACTAAATTATCTTTTACCAGGTGTAACATTATCTTACCTAAAACCAGATTTCTCCTTAAAATTCCATTTTATCACTTCCCTCAATCCTAATACCCCTAAGATCTACATTTTAATTTTTCTTAATGCTAATAACCCTAAATCCTATGATTTAAATATGAAGCGCAATTGACTTAAAATATTAATGCAATTATTCACTTAAAATCTTCTTCAAATCATCATAAGAGAGTACGCCTTAGTTTTCTTTGCCAGGAGAGCCATTAGCACCTGAATAGCATAAAAATTTTCAAGTAACATGCGAAATGTGAAATTTTACTTTCCAAAGCAAAGCCCTAAGCCAATGAGGAGGTATTAAGCATTATTAGCCTTACTTTATCAGTGACACAGGGCAACAGATTTGTCACACTAAAACTGGAGACTGAGAATAAGGTCAACCTGAGTATAATAACCAACTCTATTCTTAATTCTCTTTGTCACAAAAATATGATTAATGCAGCAAATGCAGGCTTGTTACCTGATTATTATCCCTTCTGGGTATGACATAATTCTGTCTGTCTCTTTACAAATATATTCCATGTGTGATGTTGATCCAGTGCTCTGCAAAACACACCAGGAAGGCATTAAAGTCTCTTTGCTCAAGAGAAAAAAAATCATTAGATTTATGCAAGCACTGAAAATGGAGGTTTATATTATTAAATGCCATAAGCCATTTTAGAGAGGGTTCTGGTTTTTCCAAGTACGACACCATAATTGTCCTATGAGGGAGACAAAGAATGGGAAAAACAGTGATTACTTGATCCTTCAAAGGGCAATGGCTCTTGGATCTAAAAAATAGATTACTATATGTCAGTTTTCGGATGATGTATTTTGGGTTTGTTTATTTTGTATTTTGGGTTATGTTTTGTTGAACATATGCAATATGAAAGGTTGCATTTAGTCCCATAAGTTGGGCTCAGTTCTACCCTTAGTGTCAAAGTCTAAAGTCAATGGGTAATTGCTATGAGAACGTTGCTTCTAACCTCTCCATCATGGAATGCATTTAATATGTTACAGTTTCTGAAAGTGGGGGAAAGACAAAGACAGAGGTAATGAAAAAATCTGAAGACTCTCTAGATCAGCAGGTATGCATTATCTCTTTATTTATACTGCTTAATATATAGTGATTGCATTTTTATTTTTATTTTATTTTATTTTATTTAGTGATTGCATTTTTAAAGAAACTCAACTGCCCTGTGAAAGGTCAACCTGCCACGGATAGCACATCCTTAGTAGAACCTAGTGCTTCAAGACAAGTGATACACATTGGCAGAATAATACCGAAGGGTGGACTATTATCACTTGGAAGCATTTCTCAGAGGGTTAAAGACAGGTTGTCTTACTTTGTGAAATCTGCACTTATAGATTTAAGTTATGCACCTTGAAAAATCTGCACTAATGGATTAAGAACCGCCTATAAAACTTTTCTGTACGGAAACAATGATTTATTAGAATCCTGAAAATAAGTTCCTCAATAAAATGATGAATAACACTTTATAATGAACAAAGCCTTATGACTGCATTATTAGGCAGAAATAAGTTATTTTCAGGAAAAAATTTACAGGAAATTGTAAATATGAAGGTAAAGTAGTATTCCTGTTTTACACAACAGATTAAAGGTCACAGGCCTAGAGGGCCACGGCCATACTAAAAAGGTAATTAAAGTTCAACAAAATCGACCAAAATTTCATAGGGGTTGTCCTTCTGAGTTTGATTTAGCAGATCACTAGGTGTATATTGTAAGAATTCAAGTGGATTTGTTGATGTATATACAAGTGGAAAGTCAATATATAAAAAAAAGGTAAAAATTCAAAATAAAGCAATAAATGAATAAACAAACATAATTCTTATGAACACTGAAATAACATAATTAGGTGGGGTTTGTTTATAAGACGTTTTTTCTCTGTAAAATCAAAGGTTTCTGTAAATCAAATGTTCTGATTTTTAAGTGTACTTTTCCCATAAAAAGTTTTAAATTAACTTTGCTTTTGATTTTTAAAATATTTTCTATTGATTTTTTAAAATGTAGAAGTAACAAATAAATCTAAGGAAGAAAACATGAATCACCCATAACCAGTATTTGAAAAACTGTCTTTTCTCTGATTATCCTGTAGGAAACTAAAAAATGCGCTAAGAAAAATGCAACATTATTAACCATCACTGTTTTGTTTTGGCAGAAGGCTGCTCTATCCAGACATGTGGGGCTTTTTATAAATTATTTTCTTTGGTAGATGTTGAGGGTTTTGAAAAGATCAACAGTCAATAAACTCAGTTAATTTAATTTACATTTATCAATTCAGGTACTTCACTTGTTCATTCATAAGTCACAAATGGAGGTTTCTCTCACCAAAGAAGATGAGAACTGACTACCAAAGAAGAAAAGCTGGAAAACATGTGACTCCAAAGGACATTTTGTTAACATTTCAGTTTTCTAAATAATTAAAATGTATATAAAATTGTTACGAGATTTTTAACTGAAATTACTATTCCAAATGGGAATCACAATAAATGAGAATCAAGTTATTTTAAAATAACTGAAAATTAAATAATTAAAGAATAGTTTACCCTCTAATATAGATGAGATTTATTTGAACTATTTCGGTTCTATTATACTAAGAAAACATATGGAAAATTTTTTATAAACTTGCTTTCCAGGTCTTCAAATTTTTCAAAAATTATTCTTCATATCTTACTGTGGCAAGATGTAGCTACAACATTTATATAAATCTATGTGTTTTTACATTTATGGCAAAGCCACAGTATAGTTGTCATTTTATGCTTTTATTAAATTGAATAAAACTGTAAATTATTAACTAACGGTAATAACTACTATTCATTGAGGATATTCTATGACAGACTATATACCAGGTACTTCACCTACAGTTGAAGTCACAACAAACCAATGATATGGATAATGTAAGAGGAAACTAGAGATCAGAGAGGTAAAGTAATTCACCCAAAGTCATTCCGTTGGTCAGAAACAACCAAGTTTGAACCTAAGTCTATTTGATTCCATTTTGTACTCTCAAGAGTAATTATGTATCACCTTGTCAGCTAATACTCTTGCCACTTTCATATCAAGCAATGTAATGGATTATAAAAGAAAAAAATTTATGTTAGAAATCTGTTTAAGAGGCTTTGTTTAAATTTCATTCAAAATATTTTGTTGGCATAACGTGAAGCCACACTCAAACTATTGATAGAGGTTTTATACGAGAGAACCAGCTATACAGGGCTAACATTTCTATCATTTATTATTTATATATTGCTTTCCTCCAAAAATAATTTGAGGCATTTCTAAAATTGACAAAACTAAGACATTTGTAAATAGTTTTTAACATCCTAACTAATGTGGCAGAGTAAAGACTGGCTGATCCTGGAATTTCCTAACTCAAAAACTAACAAAATTAATTGACGAGGATATCTGGGTTGTGTGTTTTCCAGAAGCAAAAGGATCCAAATGCACTGGGGGAAAATTCCAAGCTCAAAAATATCTCAAAAAAGGATAGAACATATTCCAACCAGGTGGTGTAAGCCCTGTAACAGAACTCCTGAAAATGTGCCAGTTCCCAAACTGAATACATAGTTCTAACTTAGCACTTTTGACCCTAACCCACTCCCACCTTCCCCTACACAAATGCTGGCACATGCTCAGGCTCTTGGAACACCAAAGAGAACATACAATTTATATCTCTCAGATAAAATGTTAGATACAAACAAGTCTTAGATAATGTAGTAAAGAGAGTTAAGGAGAATTTAACCATACCATATCAGGAAAACAAAACATTAATAAAATTGTTCGCGTTAGAAATGAGTGAAAGGAGAAAAGAGGCAGAATGACATCTACGCACAACACTCTATGAAGGTAAACTAAAGACCACAGAGTGATGAAATAGTCAATTTTGAGATTCAACAACACCCAGACACACAAAAATAACCCTACTAATGTTATGGTTGTTTCCATAGAAGAATTTAAAGACAGCATACTTTTAATGAAATGAGATACTAAACATGAGATGATTAAAGTGCAAAATTAAATGAATAGGAGGATTTTAGACTTACAGGAACAAAATCATGAACCAAGCCAACAATACTACAAAAGCAATGAGCCTGAGACAAGAAAGTGAATAAAAACGGCTGAAATAAAATGGCCCAGAGAAAGGACTTAAAAATTACAGTGAATGCCAAATACTGGAAAAAGAACTAATTAAGATAACTAGAAAGAATATAGTGGGTAAGGAGGACAAAGATTATCTAATATCAGGATAATTTGTCTCTCTTTGGTAGACCACCCAACACATGGAATAGAAAAAAATTATTAAAGGCTATGACAGAATAACATTTTCTTCCAATGAAGGAAGAATTAAATAAGTATATTGAAAAGGCATGTGGTGTTACTAAAGAAAACTGATTGGATTATCGAGGAAAAATTACACACTGAGACACACCCTGGTTAAAATACTGTTATTTTCAAGATAAGAAAATAATTTTTCAGGTCACTGCACACAAAAGTAAGAGGGAGAGAGGTTGTGGGGAGTGGGAGAGAGAAAATCAGACTAGTCTAAGACTTCTCATCAGTATCCAATATCATGAGACAAAAGACTAAAGACTGAAATATTCCAGGGGAAAAATAACGTGATCCAACTTTTTTATCCTCAGTTTAGCTGTCCTTACAGTATAAAATTAATAGGCAGATATTGCTAAACTGAGAATAAGTCAAGGTAAATAGAACATATGATCCCTTGCTTAAAAGATAAAATGTGATGAAATTCAATCAATTTAGGAATTAAACTTTAAGAGCCAGAGAATGGCTCACCAGACCCAATTTCTTTCCATTTACCACAGTCAGCCAAAGAACTGTACCAGATTGGGGTGAATAAACTTTCCGAAAAGGGTCACATAGCAAATATTTTAGGCTTGGCAGGCTTTAGGGTCTCTGATGCAAGTATTTTACTGTGCTGTTTTAGTTAAAATTAGCCAGAAAGAATATGTAAATAGATGGGTATAGTTGAATCTCAATAAAAGTATATTTACAAAAACAGACAGCATGTTTTATGTGGCCTGTGGGCTGTGATTTGTCAATGCATGGGTTAGATGCTGGCCACTTCCCTACTAGCCTGGGCCTGTAGAGAGGAGAGCTAGAGGAAAAGCCTCAGTAACCCACCAAAGAAATGCATCATGAATGAGAAAGAAACCTAGTTTTAATCTGAGATTTTGGCATTTTTTTAAAGTCAGCATAATCCACTGTGTCCTGCATGATAAAAATGAGAGTGTGAATTGGTGCAAACACTTTGTAAAGTAAACTGAACAGTAAGAAGAACACAGAGATCCCAAAGGTGAAACGAGATACAGAATGATAGGTGTGTACACAGTCGTACTTTTAGTAAGTGTAACTGTGTCCAATTTTCATCATCAATGTACGTTAATTAAATCTGTACTAGAGATTATAATCTCTAAATAATTCTAAATGTTTATATTATTATATTATATAATTTCCAGCTATAAACTGCAAATCATTACAATTTTTAGCCACCTGGCCAAAGGTGTATCACTGGGATAGTTAAATTATAAGGTGATATGTTGAAGAAAATCTGAGTCACTAAAATTTTCATCTGTTCTGCCATTAATAATTTCCTACTACATTGAAATATATATGATGTGGTGAATACAGTAAATGTTCTCTTTTACTAACTAGTTAGGGATATGAGCATTGTAGTATATTCAAATGTGTTTGTTGCGTTCCTACTGATTTTTATATTTTTTCATTTTAGACTCGTTTCACAGACTCTGTAGTTAACTCGATTTTTCAATGTTTTTGTGGGATTCTGGTAAATCTACATCCGAATACTTATGTGAAAAATTTTATTGAAAATATCCGTTTTCTCACAGTTCCTCATTTAAAGGACATGTACGTATGTTGAGCTGTACTTATTCTCCTCTAGGAGTGTTAATATCATTGCCTACTCTATCTTAATCAGCTTTCTTCTCAAATGCAAGATTACAAATTGTATAATATGTGCTTCACTTTTAATTTGTGTTTTCACTTATACTCATAGGAAATGGAAGTGGAGAATCAATGTGGTAATCCAGTCTGGCTGGTGGAAAACAAATTCCCTCCTTAATTGCTTAATTCTTCATTTACTTTGTTTAGACACAGCTAAATTACACATAAATGAGATGGACAGTCATGACCATGTTAAGGACATGTGGTTTTGTTTGTTTCTTCAGGGTAAATTACTGACATTCAGAATTGGCTGCAACATAGAAACATCAGTGAAGCAATTACTATACAATTAATTTTTTTTTGAAACTCAAGCAGGATACCCTCAGATATTATTGATGGAGGCTGCTAATTCGGATACTCCCTCTGGGAACTCTCACCAAATAAGATGTGTTCAATATGTCTTCAATGTATACTCGGCCTCGGCAACAGCAGTAAAGGATATATTAATCTAAGACATCTCCATAAACAAATCAATGAACCGGAGGACTCAAGCAAATTTGTATAGACCTTGTTCCAGTAACACATTTCACTGGTTGTGCTTTTAAGTATCTCATTAGCTGTCCATTTAGGATAAGACATTATCTTTCCCCCCAGGTGGTTCACCCTGTGTGCTCCATGGTGACAGAATGTCATTATCAAGCTTGCAGGGATGCACAGTTCTTTAGCTACACTGCCAAAAAGGTGTTCCTGATAATGCAAGAAGCCATTCAAGTAAAACTTCGGAATTATTGGTTTTCCTGTGCAAGTCTTGAATCTTAATTATCAGTCTGTTTAGGTTTTTAGCATGATGGAAAGATTACCTGATAAAGCACTGACTTTCTTCTTTTATAGATTGATCACCAAAAATTTTAATAATAAAAATCATCATAATGTTTAAATTTGTTACAAGGAAAAAATTACATGTACTTGAGGTACTTTTCAAGGGATGTTCTCAGTTTTTTTTCTTTTTTAACATGAAAATTGATGCCATGAAAGAAGCAATAGAGTTATAATTATCAGTCCACCTCCTCACACATGAAAGCTAGTAAAGATGTAAAAATTAGAGATGGCACCCTTATTACAGCATGTCAGTACAAAAGCAGGGATGAGCATCGAAATTAGATGAGAAGGGGCAGGGATCTTTTATTTCAGGTAGAACTGCAGGATGAGAAGGCATTATCATCATTATACTGGGGAAGTTATTCTTCAAATATGTGTTCTTTGAAGACATATATGTCTCAGGGATTTGGATAACAATTTCGTTCTTAACACTGCAGCTACTAGTAAAGCTACTCATAAAGCAATGTTGAGTTAAATTCCTTCAGATTATTTTTAAAATAAATTAAATTACCAATAGAATAAGAAAAAATCATGTGTCACTGAAAAAAGGAAGACTAGGAAAACCCAAAAAATATATTGTCAATACAGTAATGGTCAGTTCCTGGTCCTATTATGCACATCTGCAAAATATTTTTCTTCACCCTACAGTCTCTCTTTAGAAAATGTGTGATTTGGTTATCTCTGTAGACAGAAAAATCCAAATTTATTTTCAGCTTAGATCTTACTAGACAGTTCTTTCCCAAACTAATAATAGTTGAGAAAATCTGGTATTTTTACCAATATTCTGCCTCAACAAATGGGACTATCATTACCCTATTTACCTAAGTTACAATATTGGGAGAAATCCTAGATTCTTCCCTAATTCAACTTATCCCCTACCATCCAGTTCACCATTTTAACTCCTAAGTGTTTGCTGAGACATGAAATAATAAAGTGACCCTAAAGCAGCGGCTTTAGGTTGCCTGGTTAAAAAGCCATCTCTAATTTTTAGTGTTTCTAAAATCTTGAACAAGTTACTCAAACTTTGTAAAGATTAATTTCCTCTTTTTTTTCAAATGAAGATAAAAATAGGTCTAACCTTATATGGCTGTCATAGGATTATGTGATATGATTTATGTAATAAATCTGCCACCGAACAGATCAAATAATAAGTACTTAAAGTGTTATCTGTAATCATCATCAGCAAGAGCAGCAGAAACTGCATCACCACCCTCATCAGCATCACTATCATCAGCACCATCATCATTATCATAATCATCATTTTGAATCTATTCCTACCTCTCTGTTCACACTTCCTCTGTCTTAATCCAATCTCTAGCTGCTGACCTTTGGCTGATATCACACGTTCCTATTAGCCTTCCAGTTTTCAAACTTATCATTCTTTGAAAGTAATTTTTAATGAAAACTGATCATGTCTCTCCCCTACTTAAAATATATCAGTAGCAAAACCCACCTCTTGAATATACAAGTTTTGACGGTTTGATCATTATGTGTCTCACCTGACTCATCTCACATAATCCATCTATTAAAGACACTATTAAAAACACTATATTCCAGGTGTTTCAGAAGTGCAAGCACTGCTTAACATAAAATTCCATCCAGCCACAATCTCATCTTCACCTGAAGAAAACCTGCTATCTTTTCCTCTGGGAAGCTCTCCATG
Source organism: Balaenoptera physalus (assembly GCF_965194825.1). NCBI lineage: Eukaryota > Metazoa > Chordata > Mammalia > Artiodactyla > Balaenopteridae > Balaenoptera > Balaenoptera physalus. Next base: position 55,602,399 of record NC_138887.1, on the reverse strand, counting down.
TTCCCCCAGTATACATGCGTGCTTCTGTGTTTCCAAAGCACCTCGTTCGTACCTCTCTCATTCACGTCATTGTCTTGTAGTTAACTGTCCATCTTCCTAAGTAAACATTATGCTTCATAGTGGAGAGACTATACATTATGTATATCTCATATCTCTAGTCCTTGCACGGTGCCTTAGGCATAGCTGAGACATACATGGATGGGAAATGAATGCTATTTTTTTCAGCATTCTTTTTGTAAAGACTTCTTGTTATCCTTGATCTTATTGTCTCCAACAAACTACATCAAATTATTACAAAAATCTACAGATGTAACATTCTCCGTGACTTACACATCCAAGCCCAATTCCTTCTGAAGCCACTAATATGCATCAGCTCCCAATTTATGTTCTCTATTTTCTCCTTTGTCTAGTGTACCTCTACATTATTTTGGAGTTGATCTTCCAAAGACAGAGGGGGAAATTCATTTACTCTCTCAAACTAAGACTTACCTATCAGTGTTTTTCTCCTGCTTTCCTCCTATTTGCTTCAATATACATTACTATTTGAATTTCCATTGCATGCACACATGAACACACACACACATACACACACACAATCTTCAAGTCTAACTTCCTCCTCTTTTCTGATCTGACCCCCCTCTTAAATCTACGGCATTCTTCACTGTTTCTTTAGGTTGCAATGCTCTCATTCCACCAACTTAACTGGTCGAAACATTACCAGTAAGACACACAACTCTTAAACTCATGCTGAAAACAAGAACAAAAACTTTTCAATTCCTATTCCAATTATGTAATTGCAATTATGTAATTTCCTTAAGATCCTCAGAGAACTTTGTTATTCTCTTAAGACATCTAGTATGTTCTACTTTTTATATTTACTTTTCAGCCTAAATGAGCTATCTACTTAAACTAGCTCCACCTTAAAAAGAAGGCCAAAAATGTTATTGCACTTTAGGCCAAATAAATTAAACCCTGCATGGTTTTTAATTGTGTATTTTATTGAAAGCCATGGATAAGCAACTTTGCTTATTACTGGAAAGCTGATGTAAATACTTCAGGTATTATCAGTGTTTGACTCAGAGTAGTGGAATACTTTCTTGCCTTTTCTCTTGGCATTTTGGGTAACATCGACTTTTTTTTTCTAATAATACTATAATCTTGTTTTTCTGCTGTTAGTGGCAATTTTCATCATGTCAGTATCAGGATGCAATTGTTTTGTAGTCAAGGTATCATTTTACTACTCATAAATCATGACATATATTTATCTCTCTCTTCCAAGTAGATTACTGATTTCATTTAAAAGTACACATTAAAGTAGTTGACGAATATCTAATCAAAATAAGGGTTCGTGTTTCATGTGAATGAACACAACATGACGTTATGTATCTAGGATATGATATAATAGTATTGCACATTATTAGCATGTATTAGAAAGGTCTGGAGTGGGAGGTTGAAAACCTGAGGCCATTTGTAAAGATGGGCTCATCCAGATGGAAAATTTCTTGATTTAGATTGCTGTAAAGAGGAATCTTACATACTACCTGAATCAATTTAAACATATTGGACATACAAGCAGAAAAGCTTATTACTTTTGGTATTAACTTCACTTTATCTAGGATTTCTAATCTTTTGATAGCTGTGAAATTACTTTTTACTTTAAAAAAAAGTATATCCAGGGCTTCCCTGGTGGTGCAGTGGTTAAGAATCACCCCTGCCAATGCAGGCGACAGGGGTTCGATCCCTGATAGGGGAAGACCCCACATGCCGTGGAGCAACTAAGCCCACGTGCCACAACTACTGAGCCTGCGCTCTAGAGCCCGTGAGCCACAACTACTGAGCCTGCGCTCTAGAGCCCGTGAGCCACAACTACTGAGCCTGGGCTCTAGAGCCCGTGAGCTACAACAACTGAAGCCCATGCAGCACAACTACTGAAGCCCACGCACCGAGAGCCCGTGCTCCACAACAAGAGAAGCCACTTCAATGAGAAGCCTGCGCACTGCAATGAAGAGTAGCCCCCACTCGCCACAACTAGAGAAAGCCCACGCACAGCAACAAAGACTCAATGCAGCCAAAAAAAAAAAAAAAAAGAAAGAAAGTACCTCCATTCTTTTAAGTCCTATATGCCAGAGATATCTCTTGAATATTCACATGAATTTAAATAATTGGCTTTAAGAATTTGGGGCGGGGGGAGAACAAAATTTTATCTTAAAACAAGGGCTGGGCATCAATATTTTCTAGGCCTAAAAACTACATTTTTGGAGATGTAATCTTGCTAAACATGATTATTCTGTTTCTTAAAAATTATAAATAACCTATTTCTTTCCAAAAAGGATTTTGAGGTTACTTGATCACATTGAAGCCATACCTGCAAACATACCTCTGCTTTAGGTATGTTTTTTGATTGTTTTTTTTTAATTTTATTATTATTATTTTTTAGTATCTTTATTGGAGTATAATTGCTTTACAATGGTGTGTTAGTTTCTGCTTTATAACAAAGTGAATCATTTATACATATACATATGTCCCCATATCTCTTCCCTCTTGCATCTCCCTCCCTCCCACCCTCCCTATCCCACCCCTCTAGGTGGTCACAAAGCACCGAGCTGATCTCCCTGTGCTATGCGGCTGCTTCCCACTAGCTATCTATTTTACGTTTGGTAGTGTATATATGTCCATGCCACTGTCTCACTTTGTCCCAGCTTACCCTTCCCCCTCCCCGTATGCTCAAGTCCATTCTCTAGTAGGTCTGCATCTTTATTCCCGTCTTGGCCCTAGGTTCTTCTGACCTTTTTTTTTTTTTTAATTCCATATATATGTGTTAGCATACGGTATTTGTTTTTCTCCTTCTGACTACTTCACTCTGTATGAGTCTCTAGGTCCATCCACTTCACTACAAATAACTCAGTTTCGTTCCTTTTTATGGCTGAGTAATATTCCATTGTATATATGTGCCACATCTTCTTTATCCATTCATCTGTTGATGGACACTTAGGTTGCTTCCATGTCCTGGCTATTGTAAATAGAGCTGCAATGAACATTTTGGTACATGACTCTTTTTGAATTATGGTTTTCTCAGGGTATATGCCCAGTAGTGGGATTGCTGGGTCATATGGTAGTTCTATTTTTAGTTTTTTAAGGAACTTCCATACTGCTCTCCATAGTGGCTGTATCAATTTACATTCCCACCAACAGTGCAAGAGGGTTCCCTTTTCTCCACACCCTCCCCAGCATTTATTGTTTGTAGATTTTTTGATGATGGCCATTCTGACCTGTGTGAGATGATATCTCATTGTAGTTTTGATTTGCATTTCTCTAATGATTAATGATGTTGAGCATTCTTTCACGTGTTCGTTGGCAATCTGTATATTTTCTTTGGAGAAATGTCTATTTAGGTCTTCTGTCCATTTTTGGATTGGGTTGTTTGTTTTTTTGATATTGAGGTGCATGAGCTGCTTGTAAATTTTGGAGATTAATCCTTTGTCAGTTGCTTCATTTGCAAAAAATTTCTCCCATTCTGAGGGTTGTCTTTTCGTCTTGTTTATGTTTTCCTTTGCTGTGCAAAAGCTTTTAAGTTTCATGAGGTCCCATTTGTTTATTTTTGTTTTTATTTCCATTTCTCTAGGAGGTGGGTCAAAAAGGATCTTGCTGTGATTTATGTCATAGAGTGTTCTGCCTATGTTTTCCTCTAAGAGTTTGATAGTGTCTTGCCTTACATTTAGGTCTTTAATCCATTTTGAGTTTATTTTTGTCTATGGTGTTAGGGAGTGTTCTAATTTCCTTATTTTACATGCCGCTGTCCAGTTTTCCCAGCACCACTTACTGAAGAGGTTGTCTTTTCTCCAATGTATATTCTTGCTTCCTTTATCAAAGATAAGGTGACCATATATGCGTGGGTTTGTCTCTGGGCTTTCTATCCTGTTCCATTGATCTATATTTCTGTTTTTGTGCCAGTACCATACTGTCTTCATGACTGTAGTTTTCTAGTATAGTCTGAAGTTAGGGAGCCTGATTCCTCCAGCTCCATTTTTCTTTCTCAAGATTGCTTTAGCTATTCGGGGTCTTTTGCGTTTCCATACAAATGTTGAAATTTTTTGTTCTAGTTTTGTGAAAAATGCCAGTGGTAGTTTGATAGGGATTGCATTGAATCTGTAGATTGCTTTGGGTAGTAGAGTCATTTTCACAATGTTGATTCTTCCAATCCAAGAACATGGTATATCTCTCCATCTATTTGTATCATCCTTAGTTTCTTTCATCAGTGTCTTATAATTTTCTGCGTACAGATCTTTTGTCTCCTTAGGTAGGTTTATTCCTAGGTATTTTATTCTTTTTGTTGCAATGGTAAATGGGAGTGTTTTCTTAATTTCACTTTCAGATTTTTCATCATTAGTGTATAGGAATGCAAGAGATTTCTGTGCATTAATTTTGTATCCTGCTACTTTACCCAATTCATTGATTAGCTCTAGTAGTTTTCTGGAAGCATCTTTAGGATTCTCTATGTATAGTATCATGTCATCTGCAAACAGTGACAGCTTTACTTCTTCTTTTCCGATTTGGATTCCTTTTATTTCTTTTTCTTCTCTGATTGCTGTGGCTAACACTTCCAAAACTATGTTGAATAACGGTGGTGAGAGTGAGCAACCTTGTCTTCTTCCTGATCTTAGTGGAAATGGTTTCAGTTTTTCAACACTGAGGATGATGTTGGCTGTGGGTTTGTCATATATGGCCTTTATTATATTGAGGAAAGTTCCCTCTACGCCTACTTTCTGCAGGGTTTTTATCATAAATGGGTGTTGAATTTTGTCGAAAGCTTTCTCTGCATCTATTGAGATTGTCATATGGTTTTTATCCTTCAATTTTTTAATATGGTGTATCACGTTGATTGATTTGCATATATTGAAGAATCCTTGCTTTTCTGGGATAAATCCCACTTGATCATAGTGTATGATCCTTTTAATGTGCTGTTGGATTCTGTTTGCTAGTATTTTGTTGAGGATTTTTGCATCTACGTTCATCAGTGATAGTGGCCTGTAGTTTTCTTTCTTTGTGACATCGTTGTCTGGTTTTGGTATCAGAGTGATGGTGGCCTCGTAGAATTAGTTTGGGAGTGTTCCTCCCTCTGCTATATTTTGGAAGAGTTTGAGAAGGATAGGTATTAGCTCTTCTCTAAATGTTTGATAGAATTTGCCTATGAAGCCATCTTGTCCTGGGCTTTTGTTTGTTGGAAGATTTTTAATCACAGTTTCAATTTCAATGCTTCTGATTGGTCTGTTCATATTTTCTATTTCTTCCTGGTTCAGTTTTGGAAGGTTGTGCATGTCTAAGAATTTGTCCATTTCTTCCAGGTTGTCCATTTTATTGCCATATAGTTGCTTGTAGTAATCTCTCATGATCCTTTATATTTCTTCAGTGTCAGTTGTTACTTCTCCTTTTTCATTTCTAATTCTATTGATTTGAGTCTTCTCCCTATTTTTCTTGATAAGTCTGGCTAATGGTTTATAGGTATGTTTTTAATAAAACTCATTTTAATCTCTCCTTTGGGGTAAATGTAATTTTTTCACATCCACTGTAGGATAGATGCATTCATTTATTCAAATAATGTGTACTATATGCCTTCAACATGCCAGGCATATATTAAATGCTATCTCAATAAATGGCTGAGGCTAAAAGTAAGACACTGGTTAAAGGGCACACTCTTCTATTGCACCTTTTATCTAAAGGTACTCTTTCATGTGGATCTTTCTTAAAGTGAATTTTCCAACAGAAACTTAGGAAACACCAACCTCTAATCTCAGTCAAAACCATATGAGGGTATGCGGAGTCAAGATGGCAGTGTGGGAAGACATGGAGTTCACGTCTCCCCACAACTAGGGCAGGTGCCAGACGCTGGTGGGAGGCCTCGATGCCTAAGGGGATGAGAGGAACCCCCAAGCGAACTGGTAGGATGTGCAGGGGCTGAGGGGGAAGGAGAAGTGGAGGCCAGACAGGACCGGTGCCCCTGAGGGGTGGCTGAGAGGGGGGATGGGTTCCCACTCCTGGAGGGACCCTGGGGGCTTGGACGGGAGGAGCATGCCCAGTGTTTCCCCTGCCCAATCAGCTGGGGAAGTCTGCCCGACTCTTGGCCCAGGCCAGGTCCTACACTCTCAGAGGCTCCCTCCAGGCCGTGTTGGTCCTGGGGGCGTAGGAGGGAGGCCTGGGAAAAACAGGAGAGGCACGTGGGAGGGGCCCTCCAGGATGGGAGGAGGAGAGGAGCCGAGGGCTTTTGCCCCGCCCACTCGATCCCAGGGAAGCCTGCTGAGCACCCAGGCCAGGTCCCCTGCCCTCCAAAGCCCCCTCCAGGCTACGTGGGTCCTGGGGGCATAGGAGGGAGGCCCAGGGGAGAACAGGAGTGGCAGGCGGGACGGGCCCAACAGGATCAGAGGAGCAGGAAAAGAGCTGAGCCCAGGAAGTCTGCTGGGCTCCCAGGTGGAGTCCCCCACCCTCTGAGACCAGAGGCAGGAGGCACCCCTGGGCCCCATCTGTTCTTGAACCTAAGCCCCACCCCCTACCCCCCACACCCCCCAGGGCCTTTCCCAGCCCTGTGGGTCCTAATCAGAGGCCCTGCCCACCACCCAAGCCCCACCCCTGCTTAGGCCCTGCCTTCCACAGCCAAGGCCTTTTCCAACTTTGTTTTTTTCCTTCCTCCTCTTTTTTACTATTGCAGTTCTGTTTTACCTTCCAGTTATTGTTTCATCTATATTTTTATTTTTATATTCTTTCTAACAATCTGTTAGTTTCCTAGTCTAATTTTAATTTTTACTTTGCTATTGTTCTTTTTTTTTTTTTTTTTTTTGCCGCCCCGCGCGGGTTACAGGATCTTGGTTTACGAGCTGGGGGTTGGGCCGAAGTTCCTACAGTGGGAGCTCTGAGTCTGAACCACTGGACTAACAGAGAACCTCAGACCCCAGGAAATACTCATCAGAGTGAGGTCTCCCGGAGGTCCTCATCTCAGCACCAAGACCCAGCTCTACCTAACAGCCTACAAACTCCAGTGTTGGAATCCTCTGGCCAAAACAACCAGTAAGACAGGAACACAATCCTACTCATCAAAAAGAAAAAAAAAAAAAAATGAGACGGCAAAAAAATGTCACAGATGAAGGAGCAAGGTAAAAACCTACAAGAGCAAATAAATGAAGAGGAAATAGGCAATCTACCTGAAAAATAATTCAGAGTAATGATAGTAAAGATGATCCAGAATCAAGGAAATAGAATGGAGGCACAGACTGAGAAAATACCAGAAAAGTTTAACAAAGATCGAGAAGAACTAAAGAACAAACAAACAGAGATGAACAACACAATAACTAAAATGAAAAATATACTAGAAGGAATCAATAACAAAATAACTGAGGCAGAAGAATGAATAAGTGAGCTGGAGGAATAAAAGGTGGATATAACTGCCAATGAGCAGAGTATAGAAAAAAGAAGGAAAAGAATTGAAGACAATCTCAGAGACCTCTGGGACAACACTAAATGCATCAACATTCAGATTATAGGGGTCCCAGAAGAAGAAGAGAAAAAGAAATGGTCTGAGAAAATATTTGAAGAGATTATAGCCGAAAACTTCCTTATCATGGGGAAGGAAATAGTCACTCAAGTCCAGGAAGCACAGAGAGTCCCACACAGGATAAACCCTAGGAGAAACACACCAAGACACTTCTTAATCAAACTAACAAAAATTAAATTCAAAGAAAAAATATTAAGAGCAGCAAGGGAAAAGCAACATATAACATACAAAGGAATCCCCATAAGGTTATCAGCTGATTTTTCAGCAGAAACTCTCAAGGCCAGAAGGGAGTGGCAGGATATATTTAAAGTGATGAAAGAGAAAAACCTACAACCAAGATTACTCTACTCAGCAAGGATCTCATTCACATTCAGTAGAGAAATCAAAACCTTTTCAGATAAGCAAAAGCTAAGAGAATTCAGCACCACCAAACCAGCTTTACAACAAATGCTAAAGGAACTTCTCTAGGCGGGAAACACAAGAGAAGAAAAAGACCCACAAAAACAAACCCAAACCAATTAAGAAAACGGTAATAGGAACATACATATTGATAATAACCTTGACTATAAATGGATTAAATGCCCCAACCAAAAGACACAGATTGGCTGAATGGATACAAAAACAAGACCCATATATATGCTGTCTACAAGAGACCCACTTCAGACCTAGGGACACAAACAGGCTGAAAGTGAAGGGATGGAAAAAGATATTCCATGCAAATGGAAATCAATAGAAAGCTGGAGTAGCAACAGTCGTATCAGATAAAATAGACTTTAAAATAAAGACTGTTACAAAAGATAAAGAAGGACACTACATAATGATCAGGGGATCAATCCAAGAAGAAGATACAACAATTATACATGTTTATGCACCCAACATAGGAGCACCCCAATATATAAGGCAAATGCTAACAACTATGAAAGGGGAAATCAACACTAACACAACAATAGTAGGGGACTTTAACACCCCACTTACACCAATGGAAAGATCATCCAAACAGAAAATGAATAAGGAAACACAAACTTTAAATGACACAACAGACCAGGTAGATTTAATTGATATTTATAGAATATTCCACTGAAAGTGGAAGAGTACACTTTCTTCTCAAGTGCACACGGAACATTCTCCAGGATAGATCAGATCTTGGGTCACAAATCAAGCTTTGGAAAATTTAAGAAAGTGGAAATCATATCAAGCATCTTTTCTGACCACAACACTATGAGACTGGAAATCAATTACAGGGGAAAAAACTGTAAAAAACACAAACATATTGAGGCTAAGCAGTGTGCTACTAATTAACCAAGAGATCACTGAAGAAATCAAAAAAGAAATAAAAAAATACACAGAAACAAATGACAACGAAAACAGGATGACCCAAAACCTATGGGACACAGCAAAAGCAGTTCTAAGAGGGAAGTTTATAGTAATTCAATCTCATCTCAAGAAACAAGAAAAATCTCAAATAAACAATCTAACCCTACACCTGAAGCAACTAGAGATAGCACTACAAAGAAAACCTGAAGTCAGTAGAAGGGAAGAAATCATAAAGATCAGAGCAGAAATAAATGAAATAGAAATGAAGAAAACAATAGCAAAGATCAATAAAAGTAAAAGCTGGTTCTTTGAGAAGATAAACAAAATTGATAAACCCTTAGCCAGACTCAAGAAAAAAAAGGGAGAGGACACAAATCAATAAAATTAGAAATGAAAGAGGAGAACTCACAACTGACACCACAGAAATACAAAGGATTATAAGAGATTATGACAAGTAACTATATGCCAATAAAATGGACAACCACGGAGAAATGGACAAATTCTTGGAAAGGTAAAATTTTCCAAGACTGAACCAAGAAGAGTTAGAAAATATAAACAGACCTATCACAAGTAATGAAATTGAAACTGTAATTAAAAATCTTCCAACAAACAAAACTCCAGGACCAGACAGCTTCACAGGCAACTTCTAACAAACATTTAGAGAACAGCTAACACCGATCTTTCTCAAACTCTTCCAAAAATTGCAGAGGGAGGAACACCCCCAAATTCGTTGTATGAAGCCACCATCATCCTGATACTAAAACCAGAAAAAGATATCACAAAAAAAGAAAATTATAGACCAATATCACTGATGAATACAGATGCAAAAATCCTCAACAAAATACTAGCAAACAGAATCCAACAACACATTAAAAGGATCATACACCACGATCAAGTGGGATTTCTCTCAGGGATGTAAGGATTATTCAATATACACAAATCAATCAATGTGATACACCATATAAACAAATTAAGGGATAAAAACCATATGATCATCTCAATAGATGCAGAAAAAGCTTTTGACAAAATTCAACACCCATTTATGATAAAAACTCTCCAGAAAGTAGGCAGAGAGGGAACCTACCTCAACATAATAAAGGCCATATATGACAAACCCACAGCAAATATCATTCTCAATGGTGAAAAACTGAAAGCATTCGCACTAAGATTAGGAACAAGACAAGGATGTCCACTCTCGCCACTGTTATTCAACATAGTTTTGGAAGTCCTAGCCACGGCGATCAGGGAAGAAAAAGAAACAAAAGGAATACAAATTGGAAAAGAAGATGTAAAACTGTCACTGTTTGCAGATGACATGATACTACACATAGGAAATCCTAAAGATGCCACCAGAAAACTACTAGAACTAATCAGTGAATTTGGTAAGGTTGTAGGATACAAAATTAATGCAGAGAAATCTCTGGCATTCCTATTCACTAACAACGAAAGATCAGAAAGAGAAATTAAGGAAACAATCCCATTTACCATCACAACAAAAAGAATAAAATACCCAGGAATAAACCTACCTACGAAGGCAAAAGACTTGTACTCAGAAAACTATAAAACAGCGATGAAGGAAATCAAAGATGACATAAACAAATGGAGACATATACCATGTTCTTGGATTGGAAGCATCAATATTGTGAAAATGACTATACTATCCAAAGCAATCTACAGATTCAATGCAATCCCTATCAAACTACCAATGGCATTCTTCACAGAATTAGAACAAAAAATTTTACATTCATACGGAAACACAAAAGACCCCAAATAGCTAAAGCAATCTTGAGAAAGAAAAATAGAGCTGGACGAATCAGGCTCCTGACTTCAGACTACACTACAAAGCTACCGTCATCAAGACAGTATAGTACTGGCACAAAAACAGAAATATAGCTCAATGGAACAGGATAGAAAGCCCAGAGATAAATCCACGCACATTTGGTCACCTAATCGACGACAAAGGAGGCAAGAACATACAATGGAGAAAAGACAGCCTCTTCAATAAGTGGTGCTGGAAAAACTGGACAGCTACATGTAAAAGAATGAAATTAGAACACTACCTAAGACTCTACAAAAACTCCAAGTGGATTAAAGACCTAAATGTAAGACCAGACACTATAAAACTCTTAGAGGAAAACACAGGAAAAACACTCTTTGACATAAATCACAGCAAGATCTTTTTTGACCCCCCCCTCCTAGAGAAATGGAAATAAAAACAAAAATAAACAAATGGGACCTAATGAAACTTAAAAGCTTTTGCACAGCAAAGGAAACCATAAACAAGACAAGAAGACAACGCTCAGAATGGGAGAAAATATTTGCAAATGAAACAACAGACAAAGGATTAATCTCCAAAATATACAAACAGCTCCTGGAGCTCAATGTCAAGAAAACAAACAATCCAATTAAAAAATGTTCAGAAGATTAAATAGACATTTCACCAAAGAAGACATACAGTTAGCCAAGAGGCACATGAAAAAATGTTCAAAATCACTAATTATTAGAGAAATGCAAATCAAAACTGCAATGAGGTATCACCTCACACCGGTTAGAATGGCCATCATCAAAAAATCTACAAACCATAAATTCTGGAGAGGGTGTGGAGAAAAGGGAACCCTCCTGCACTGTTGGTGGGAATGTAAATTGATACAGCCACTATGGGGAACAGTATGGAGGTTCCTTAAAAACTAAAAATAGAACTACCATATGACCCAGCAATCCCACTACTGGGCATATACCCTGAGAAAACCATAATTCAAAAAGGGACATGCACCACAATGTTCACGGCAGCACTATTTACAATAGCCAGGACTTGGAAGCAACCTAAATGTCCATCGACAGATGAATGGATAAAGAATATGTGGCACATATATACAATGGAATATTACTCAGCCATAAAAAGAAACAAAATTGACTTATTTGTAGTGAGGTGGATGGACCTAGAGTCTGTCATACAGAGTGAAGTAAGTTAGAAAGAGAAAAACAAATACTGTACGCTAACGCACATATGTGGAACCTAAAAAAAAAAAAAAAAATGGTACTGATGCACTAGTGGCAGGGCAGGAATAAAGACGCAGACATAGAGAATGGACTTGAGGACACGGGGTGGGGAGGGGGAAGCTGAGGCGAAGTGAGAGTAGCATCGACATATATACACTACCAAATATAAAATAGGTAGCTAGTGGGAAGCAGCAGCATGGCTCAGAGAGATCAGCTCTGTGCTTTGCGATGACCTAGAGGGGTGGGATAGGGAGGGTGGGAAGGAGGCTCAAGAGGGAGGGGATATGGGGACATGTGTATGCATATGGCTGATTCACTTTGTTGTACAACAGAAACTAACACAGTATTGTGAAGCAACTATACACCAATAAAGATCTATTTTAAAAAAAACCCATATGTGGAATAATTCTTTATTTGTATGACAAAATTTCAGAGAATAGTGGTACAGCTTTTCTAAAACCCAAAACCACAAACTAAACAAACAGAACCACCAAATTCTGTTGGATAATGTTTTTATTCTCAATAATGAAGAATCTTTCATTTTGCTTGATGAAGGTTAAAGTCTTATGTAAAAACATATTTCATAAGATATACTCTAAAATATGAAGTCATGCTGGTTTCTGCTACTCTTTATTTATGTGTATATTATTAGTCACATTTTATACATGATTCTATCTCCATCTAAGACAAACATGTCCCAGAAATTTCCTCAGGGCAAATATTGATAGAGGCTGTTTGGTGAACACGTGGTCTCTGCCCCAGTGAGGAATTATCACCAGAGTAGGGAAGCGAGGAACCGAGAACATTTCTTACACTTCACAATTTGATCTAGACCTGTTCTTGGCTTAATAACTTATTTATACAGACAGCTCAGAAATTTCCTTACAGCTGCATTCTCTAAATTAAACCAATTAACTTTCCTGAGAAGGCCACTGTAAGAGAGCTTTGTCTCCTTAAGGCTAAGGATGATGTACAAATGTGTATTGACATTCAAACACATGCATCAAATCAAAGGCAAATACAATTAACAAAAACACCAAATGATTAAATAGGAACTGTCATCCACATTCTTGAACTTCTACTTAAGCCAAAGTGAAAAAGTCTGTTTCATATCCACGAAAATTGCTATGGTGATAAATATGCAGCAATTTAGGAATCAACTTTTAATTAGATTTCCTCACTTTTTATTCCTTTTATACAAAATCATATTTTTCCCATGTGTTTTTATGTTCTCTATATAATTTCTTTATACCCTATTTTTGTTCCTATATTTTCTACTTTCAATGTCTTCAGTAGGCTTTCCATCACTTAGCTGTTCCATCCAAAAATTGTTTATGGATCCAATTTTCATAGTTTATTTTTCAGTGTAAAGACGGCAGTTGGTTTGGGGAGTACTGGATCTTGTAAATTTTGCTACATTAGAGTAATGTAAATTATGGATTTAGTAATTCAGTTTTATTAAAGGAAAATATAATATTTTACAATATAATATTTGAGTTTTTAAAAATTATAGCTATAAAATTCAAGATACATTTAGCTATAACTTCAAAGTCTGTTCAACCAAATTTTACAATGTTTTGAAAATATACCTGGGAAACATAATATTTTAGATCATCATTTTATAATCTTAAAGTTGCTTAGAATTTCTCTATTGCTCACCCTACTTGATGTACAAAAATTTACATCAGGTTTTGACTACTTGCTAATTAAATATTCTGGAATCCTGATAATTGTATTATTATGTTTATAAATTGTGATAAAGTAAAATATCTTGATGCGTATCTTAAAATTCTTATTCTATTCCCCAGCCCCACTCTGCCGCCAGTAACCCAGGACACCTAATAATATTTCAACAGACTTCTACAGACTATAAAGAGCTTCATTTGCTCACTATTTAAGTGGTCCTCCATAACCTTGCAAAGTTTATAGAATTTCAATTACATCTGCAAAATTTCCCCACAGCAGTAGCTAGTGTAGGGGAGGAAAAATCATTTTCCTTCTACCCTTCTAAATTCTTGGCTGAGACACCCCCTGTAACTAAAGATACATGAACAGGAGAAAAATAAACAGAAGTTTAGTAACATGTATAGCTCCTGGACACATGGGAGAGACCTAGGAGAACTGAGTAACTCTCTGAAATGGCTCAAGCCACCACCTTAAATACCATCTTCAGCTAAAGACAAGAGAAGATGTTGTGGGAGGGCAGTTATGGGAGATTTTCAAGCAAAGCACAGTAAACAGGGGTATGCTGCCATGCAGATTTAAGTCCATGTCTTCTCCAATGATAAGTTTCTGAAGAGTTTGTCATCCTTCTCTTCCTGGTACATAGAAGGAGACACCTTTACAAATGGAGATTTCCCTTATAAATGTCTCTTATGAAAGAGTAACTGTTACTGGTTTTCAGAACTTCTCTCATGTCTCCTGCTTTTTAAAAGTAATCAGCTCAAGATAATTCTTATGCCAAAGAAGCATATTTTGGGGTATTCTGGCAAATTCTGCTGCCCTTCACTAGATTAGGGTTTTGTTGAGTGACTAGAGGATGAAAGTTGGAGGATGAAATTTTGTTCTCCTTTTATTGCTATTACCCAAGCATCTTCAGTGCTTTCTGATAGAAATTTTATAGATTCATCATTTATATTTTACATCCATACATATTTATATGTTACTTCCTAACAGCATGCCCCAATATATGGCCAAATATCTATAACAAATTCCTCATTAAAAAAAATTATAATATATATCTCCAAAAGCTTATCTATCTACGACTATATTTACATTCATTCTACCTTTCTGAATGTATGTACCAAGTATGAGTCCAAAGGCACAGAATCTTAAAGATGGTTTCTCTCAATTGGTCCTGGGTTATGTCTTTGGTTCTCTGATGTGATTAAATTTAAAGTCAGTAATAACCCTGCTGAAAAAGGGGATAGTAGAAATCCATGGCTGCAGTTACAAAACAGTTATACAAATTTCACCTATAGAACCTTTAATTAAATGTCTAAAGACACAACTCTGGGTGACCAAGTATTTGCTGCTGTAGAACATGTTAGTAAAAATGAGGAGAATAACGGGGTTGTTTGCCTCCTTCTACTTGTGCTGGAAAATGTGGGTAAGGAAAATAATGAGCTCAGGGATTTAAGTTTTCAGCACAAGGACCATATGAGACACCTTAAATTTTCTGTGACTCCTTTTATTTCCTGCAGTCATCAAGATTTCTGAAAACCAAACTCTCTAAGTCTTATTTTATAGATCGTTGAATTACAACACAAATTCAATTCTCAACCTCTCAAAGTTTCTTTTGTTAAAGTTACCATCATGGTTTGGGAAGTAATAAGACCTTGAAAACTGGGACAGAGACTTATGGACAAATTCCACTGAAGCTAAGGAACTTGAAGCCACAAATTCTACCATGGCCGCTTGGCCAGTAGAAGGAGCCCTTCTAACCCTGCAGAAGAGATCAGTTTTCCCTGACCTGAAGAACTTGTAATGACTATCCCGGAAGTAGTTGCCTTGCCAATAGTGCTGACCTTCTTTAGAGCTACCACTAACCCTCTCTTCTTGCTTCCAGACTTTATAATCAAACTCTAGTCTCAGTAGGCTATAGAATATGAGATACAAAGTTTGATTGATGAGATAGTGCCACACACACAAAAAAGATTGCATGATTTTACCATTCATATCAATGGAAACCTAGGAATATGTGTGGGACTAGGGTAGAAGAAATGTAATGTTTGGTTAGGTTAAACTCATTGACATGCTGATATTCTAGATCCAATGTAGTAGTTTGAAGAGTTGAGAATGGTATGTGTTTGGCTGGTTGACTAAAATATGGACCAAAGACAATCTCTATCAAATAAAACTGAACTGCCATATCTTTCTTACTATAATGTAAAGGCAGTTAACCAAAGGCTTAGTGTGACTGGAATGGTAAAGGCAGTTAACCAAAGGCTTAGTGTGACTGGAATGAATTCACTATACAAGACCTTCTTACCAACCTCATCCCTTAACTACACTCCTTAGAGTCTAAAAGACATTCTCTTAACCAAGGCTGTGAGAAAAATAATGAAGGGAGCCCCTCACCTCCATCTTTAAAGTGCTCTACTGTGCCTCTTCTTTGTAAGCCATTTTTTACAGGAAAATGCTACAATCAAGCAAGAATCTCTAAATACCATTAAGATCCTGGGGGTTTCAGAAGCCAGGTGGTAGCACTTAATTGTCAAGCACAAGGTGAACACATATAGTTGGTTAGACACAGAGTCAAAACATTAATCAGAATATTCTGATCCACAGAGATCTTTGTATTGGCTATGGGATCATGGTATCCCTACAACTGAAACTGATGGGCAGCCTATTAAAATCTTATTTGATTTGTATAAGTGGAAAACTCTAGCCTATACCTCTTCCAAATATTTTGATTTGGTCTGAGACAGAGCCCGGGTATAACTTTCAAAAGCTTACCAAGTGATTCTGTCACATATCCAGCATTGGAAAACACTGAGTTAAGCTATTGATTTTCTTCCTTTAACCTTTATAGGAACTGCATATGAGTAGAAAGTTGATTGATGTGAATGTCACTAGAGTGATTCCTTCCACCTGCTCTAAGATAAATGAATAAGCAGTTAAAGAACCTTGGGCATCCAAGATACAAGGGTGAAATATAGATATGGAGATAGATAGATACGTACATACATACATACATACATACATACATACAAACATAGATTTACATCTAGGTATACTACACCTTACAAATGGAATATATCCCCTTGAATGAGGCTTTGTACTCCTGACTTGTATTGATATCTCTAACTATAGAGATGTTTTTATCACACACAAATAATGGGTAATATATGTATATAATTTTAGAATTGGAAATTAATATACTGTATACATGTATAATAGTATAAATGTTGCCATATTTGAAACCTTAGAAATGTTGACAAATGAAATAAAAAATGGAAAACATAATGGCAAATGATTAAAATATAAGAATATAATTGGTAAATGGGTTTGTGATGGTTATTAAACTTAAGATAAATTAGGAATAGTGCTACCTGCCAATATGTAAATAATACATACATATTTTAAATTGATTTATAATAAATAATGCCTGGCATTGAGATGTGCTCACCCTGTCTTACAGAATATAATTTTGTCAAGTGAGGTAATTTTAATGATTACATCAAGAATGGGTATTCTGACTCATATAGGCAAAATAATTTCCTCTAATTTGATATTTCTAATTTCTACAATGTTAAAATTTACCATCATTTCACTACCATTCACTCTCTTGATCTCTCTCTCCCTTCCTTACCCAGCTTAAATTCTAAGGTCAGTCATTATAAACACTTCCTTGCACCTCTCTGACTTTGTCAAATTTGCCCGGCTTATCACATCCAATTTATAAACCCCTGAACACTTGCAGCTGAATGTGGCTGGAGGGAGACACATGATCTATTGACTGATTCCACTTTTAATATAAGAACATTAACCTCAAATACACTGGCCCTTCATGCTTCCATGCAATTATACTATACTTCCAAAAACAAATATTCCATAATTTCTTAATCCCCAATTCTTCCCCCCTCACCAGCCTCAATCTAAGATAATTATTTTGTATCCTACAGAGAAAACTGAAACAATCAAAAAAGAACTCCCACACATTCCCATCACCACATCCCAGCATCTGCTCCTATCTTCTCTGCCTTATCGTCTGCTTCCATAGGTGAACAATAATGGGACAAGGTTGAATATGGCCATTCTGCTTTAAAAAAACAGATATTATCTTAGTCCTACTGAATTGGAGAAATAAGTTAATTGACCCAGATTTTAAACATCTTCAGTGAGTTCATTTAGTTACATAAAAACTGTGATGTGAGCAGGAGTAAAATTAAGTAATTTACCATAATAAAGTGGATGAACCCTTTGCTACGACACTTTTCTTAGATAACTTTCTGTAGCTTTTCTATTAAATCTGCATCTGATTCAGTCTCAAATATTCTTGTGAAATGCCTCAAATCAGTAACTTATAGCACAGCCTGAATGTTTTAAAGAGCTCAGAGTTTCACCAGATTTGTGATGAAGACCTTCAGTAGAGATGGTGTAACTGATTAAAAGGCAGTAACTGACTGCACAGCCATTGTTTCACATGTATAGTTAATGGCAGTAAAAGGCAGGCAGAACAAGATCAAAACCAACAAACCAAGAACCAGCTAACAGTATTGTCCTCTTTTTGCTGGTGGCTGATCAGCTTTTTCCCTACCCTTTTACCTGAGCCACTTATCTCTGTGGTAGCCATGGAGTCTCCTTGGTAACACTCTTTTTGTGTGACCCAATAGGCACAGCCCAGATCTTTTCCCAAAGCTGTTTGGATTGTCAGCTATCGTGACAATACAATATTCCAGCAGTCCATATTGTGTTGTTTTTGGCCTAAAATAATCCAGGATATAGGAAGATCCTAGACAAAAACTGGAGGAATTTACACTTTTGAGTCCAGTCACTTAACTTGAATAAGATAAAGCTATTTCCTGTTTCTAAAATGTTTAACTCACTGATATATTCATGTGATCTTTGGAAGGAAGCCAAAGATGGTATTGTCCTCCTCTCCATCTCTTTTCCATATAATTTCTTACATATAACTAAAGATAGACATTTTTCAACAACATTGGAGTATAGTAGACTCAGGGGTAATAGCAATAGCTACTTCCCAAGACATTATGAAAATGATATAATTGTTTGTAACTGGATTCAGATATTAAATGAATGTTCCTAAGAGTACTGCCTCCTACAGAGCCTGAAGCCAGGGCCCTACTTAAATCATGTAAATGAGTAAGATACGGGGAGCCCCTGCCAAGGAGAACATTAATGTAATGTCTGAGAATGAACTGAGGAGGGCAGAGAAATCAATCATGACAGTAGGGCTTGATAAATTTTATAATAAAATTATGAAATACTGTGGAAATTTAGAAAGTAGAAGGAAAACTATTTTTGGAATGGGATGGCTTCAGGAAACAAATGACAACTGAACTATGAACCACCTACTGGGAATATTTTTATTATGTGCAAGAACACGATACTTCCCTGTAAATACAAGCTCAAATAGCTATTTAATAGCTTCTTCCCTAGTTGGGAAGTTGGGGATGCAACCAGAATGCATGAGTTTGTCCTCAGAGCACAGGGGCTAGTTTGCCTTCCCTCTACCCTGCTTCTACGTCCTATTCACAAAATGACCAGTGAGGCAGGGGGACATTGAGGGTTTTCTGGTCTGCAGGATGGGGTCAGAAACATGCTAGAGGTAGCTTTCTATTATCAGACTACTGTCAAGAGACCCAAAATTTATTGCAAAGAAGCAACTGATTTTGATAAAAAGAACTATACATAAAGGTGTGCCCCTAGGTAAACTGTTTACAGATCTCTGCCGGCCATGTTTTACTTTTTCCTCAGCCTCAACTCTAGAATGCCTTAGCTATTATTAATCTGTTTTTTGGGCAATGCTGCTTTTTAAAAAAACTTCTGCAATAATGTTTATGTTTACTAGATGTCTTATGTTTGTCTTCCAGACAATGGATATATATACACATATAACCAATAGATTAGAGAAATAGACAGGTTAAATAAGTTAACCAACTGGTAGGTCCTTGGGTTTGGGAGTGCAAATAAAAAGACTTTACAATAGAGTCACATAAAAATAAAGTGGTGTTCTGTCTCTAAATAAGCAGGAGATCCTGGAAGAAGCATAAAACTAAATAGACATGGGTATGAATTCTGTCAACCTGTGAACTCAGACATGTTAGTTAAGCTCCGTGAATCTCAATTTTCTTATCTAAAAATAGAGATAATATCAACTATCTTTAAAAATTATTGTAAGCATTAAAGATGATATCTATAAACCATCAAATACAGCGCCTGGTATTTCATACATATTCTCTATATATTAATGTGTATTGCAAATGCTAGCATTGTTTGTCACTAGGCTCAGGCATTCAGTGAAGTTGCATATTCTATACAAAGAAAGAGCTGGGAACCAGGCACACATTAAGCCCCCTTCTGGTGAGACACAAATAGCCTAATGGAAATTACACTCAGTTTGAAATTACAGGACTTGGGTTCTGACTTAGAAATGACCACCTACTAATTATATATTTCCATAAAAATACTTAAACTCCTTGAATCTAAGTGTTGCCCATATGAAGCCAGTAGTAATATACCTTAGTAACACTGTAACTGTAAAAGAGATGTTTGTAAAACAGAGTGTATACTGTGTAGTGTAAGAAAGATGTAAAAAGTGTAATAATATCTAAATTTAACCAATCATGGAGCATGTCTTTTGGCTAAGCAGAAGTATGAAAATCAATGAAATTCTTATAATAACCTCTTATTGTAATCTATTGCTGCTTGTCATCATGGGGAATAAAAGAATGCGTACTCTTGATAGGTACCATGTAAAAATAAAATTCAAGTGACCAGATCTAAAAATGAAAGAACAACATGTAAGTATATGATTCTAAGAATCATTCTTTCCCCAGATACCCTTTTCATAATGTAGCACTGTCGTGATCCTTTGTACTGAAATGACAAACATTTTCTCATCTATGGAACTTATTGTGAGTAATATGTAAATAAATTCCCAACAAATCTATTCTCTAGTTTACACATCAGGGTCTCCAGGATCTTTTCACATTGAGAAAAAGTTTACTAAATCAGCTCTAATGGAAGATACTGAGAGAACTATATTGTAAATTAATGACTGGGAACAAAATCTTCTTCTTTCAAAGACTGAGTGATGATAATCCACTTTTGCTGGTCTAGAGACAACAATCCAAATCACTCCACAATAAAATCACTAAGGTAAAATTGAAGGCTTTAAACTAGAATTATTCCTAAGAATAGTGTGTTTTAATATTCATAATTTGCTTTGGTATTTCTATGTAAATATTCCTATTTTAAAGTCAATATTTTAATGAAATCACACTTCTTTTCTTCCTATAGAATCTTTTAAATCTGATACTCTGTGCTTGTAAATTTGTCTAATAATTATCTTAATTTTTCATTCTTGGAAATGTAGTGAAAGTGGTTGATTATAATTCATCTAATTTCTCTTCCTTCTAATTGTATCTTCAGGAATTTAGAGCATTTTCCTCTTCACTCCCTTCTCCCCGGGTGACACTCCTGTCCCCAGCCTTCAATTCTTGCCATCCATATTCTTATCTAATTCCCCTTGTGCTAAAGCATTGCTTGTAGTTTTGAGACACAACCACAAGGGTTCAAAATGAGTTTCTTGATTATTCTCTTCCCTCTGTTTTACAGCACAGCTCCTGTCTTCTTGCCCTGCATCCCAACAGTGCCACCCAATAATTTGCCTCTGGTCGGTAGTACTTTCTTCCCTATGCAGACCTCTTTAAAGGAAAAGATGGCTGGCAGCAACTCAGGCATGTGTGATAATAGATATGCCTGGTGCCCTGAGCAGACAAAAGAGAAGCCAAGAAGCCACTGTGGACATATCTCCATGTAGCTGGGGCGGGGGGTGGGGGGGTTGGGGGGAGGATTTCTAAGGAAAAAAGGAAAGAAAGAAAAGGAGTTTAGGTTTATTGAAGTTGAAGAAATTACTCATTTTTCAAAGTCACCAGTGTAGCAGAGAATATTCTGGTAACCCTCCTTTTTTTCACAATTTTTATTTTATTATGTTATTAGTAGTGTGTGTAAAACTATTTATCTATATGCCTACTAGGAATTTTACGATAATTCTGTTGAACACGTGATTTGTCTTCTTTAAATGAAATAAAATTGAGTCCTCTAATAGAAACAAATCTTATTTCTTATTATTTAAAATAATTTTGGAATCAAAAAAGTCCTTTAAAAATGTATTCTTTGAAGAGACCAGTCCTCATAGGAATATGAACGGCGTATGAGTGGCTCACCTCCTGGAACCACCATGAAGTGTCTTCCCTCAGGGGTAAAGAACTGCATGTCCATACAATTGTATTATGGGTGGTTTTGCCCTTCTTTGGAAGCATCTGGTAGAGGCCGCTTCCCAGACAGGATATTGAACAAGAGTCCTGTTCTGGTATGACAATAACCACAGGCGGGTCCTGCAAATATTCATTTAGTGATAGTGTCTGTGCTTAACTCAATATAGCCTTGTTGTCACTTGTCAAGTAAATCAAAGGCACATAGCGTGTATTGAATGCCTGATAGTATCTAAGTGTATCATTGACGCTTGAGTAATCCCAAAGGTTTAACTGGAAGAGAGGAATGGAAAACCTGCATTGTATAAAAGTGGGGGTCTAGGACATATGTTCTGGAAATAGGAAATTGTAAAATGCTACATACAATTCCTCTCCTTTTTTGAGATTTTAATATGTTACTTTATTTGGTGTATGAATTAAACAAGACATAAACTTTTATTTTAAATAGCATAAAATATATTTAATTTGATCTCTGGCTACTTGGGTTTGTTTAGGGCAATGGTTCCCAAATTTATTATAATTATACTTCAGAAACTCTTAATTTTTAATTTTTTCTTTCCTCATGTTTAAAATGAGATTGCTTTTATACTCATAAATACATCACTTTTATTTTTATCTACATATGGTTCAACCTTTTTATATTGTTATCCTTTTGTTTTTCTCTCCTGCAACTAAAAATAATATTCTAGAACAATGGAACATTTTCATGAATGTTGATATCATATTTTCAACAACCCTTCTCTACTCCTTCCTCCCCACCATTCAAAAAATGGTTGGGCCTGGAAGTCATTTTTAAAAAATGCTCCAGTACGAAAAAAAGGTTCTCTAGTTGCTGTGAAGTGTGATCAAGAAAACTATAACACAAGGAGTGAACAAGGAAAGGAATACTTGAAAACAAGGGAACAGATTAGGATATTAATATTTCAGTCATGTAATCCATGTAATTTTTGGAATTAATACACTTGACCATTGGTTTTACAGTGAAAGAAATTTTGTGTTTGTCTGAAGCATTACTTAAAATAATAGAGAAAAGAAAAAAATAGTGTTAAAAATTATGTATCACTTTAACCTCAATGATATAACATCTGGCATACGTGTGTGTTATGAATATATACATATATTTATCAGGAGTAATGAGTGAGCAGTGCTTTCCATTCTCATCTTGAGTATCACATCTGTTGTGTTGTTTAAAATAATTAACTTCCTTGAATACAGAATGTTGGTTTATACAAAATAATTCTAAAATATCAAAATAAATTAATGAGCTTCAAAAACTCAAAATTGTCAACAATAGTTATATCATTCTGTTTCAAACCTTTCTGCTTATAATTTTTTGTGGATAGATGAAATCACTTTGTTTAAGAGGAGGCAACTTCAGAAAGACATCAGAAGGAGAAGATTCTTTCCACAGCCTCCTGAGAGTCTTGGCTTAAGCACTGGGTCCATCAACAAATGGAGACTTGTTTATCTGTAGAATAGTTTCTATCATTGTTGAATAAAACAGTGCTCTAGGAAGGGCAGAATATTGCTTAACTGCTTGCAAAATGAAGTTAGAGCTCTGCAATTTATTGGATAAAAGGATACGATGTTAGTTAATTCCTGGGCTCTAGAACTAGGTTAAGCTATATTAACTCATCACTGAGAATTTTTTACATTCCCTGATTGGTTGATACGCTTCCTAGGTTGAAAATTATTCTCCCTTTGAATTTAAAGGCCTTCTTCCACAGCCTTCAAATATGCCAAATTTCTGATCACTTTTTGTCCATTTGTCAATGACTTGTATCTCTGGAAATTTTAGAATATACTTTTCATCCATGCTGTTCAGAAATTCCAAAATGATATGTACTGGAGCAATTATTTTTTATTCATTTTACTTGGAAAGCAGTGGATACTTTTGATCTGACAACTTATGTTTTTCAGCCCTGAAGATTTTTATTTTAATTTGTGATTTTTTTTCCCTGTCCATATTCTCTGTTTCCTATTATTTAAATAGCTAAGAGTTTGGTGTTGTACTTTCTGTACTCTAGATAATTTTGAAGAGGAAATAATTCCCCAGGGATTTGAAGAACGTTTTGTTGGACACAGAACTTGCTATGTGTCTTGAAACAGGTGATAAAAGGCTTGATGATTGGTGGTAGAATCATGTAGACACGTAGTGGGGGCAAATAGGTAAAAGCAAATGCACATCAGCACACAAATGAAAGAAGACTGAAGATAGGGGACAGATTTACTATTGATGAACTAGTTTTACGGTAGATTAATAGGAAGGATGGTTCAAAAGAACTATTACGATCATACTGAGGAGGTCCTTGAGCTCAAGCTCCAGAAAATATTTTACCACGTGCAAGGGGAAGACAGTGATTACTTTTACTGGGGAGTAACATGATTGGAAGTATTTTTAAAAGAGCCATCTGATTGTGTTGAGGGGGAAAGATAGTAGAGAGATGAGGTAAGAGGCAGTAAAACAATACAGAAGGCTTTCACGTGCAAAATTGCTGCCTTGCTTCGCTGTATTCTGAGAAGTACAGTCTCCTCATCTCTTCTGAGTCCCCAACACTCTCCTGCGCTTTGTTCAAGCTGTAGCCTGGCTCTGTGAGTCTGTTATCCTCCTGACACACCAAGTGATATCTGACAGCCATTTCAAATCCAGCTCAACTCTCAAGTTCCTCCACTTGCTCCTCACCAGCCCCCCAACCTAGTTAGAATGACCACCCTCCCCTTTGATCACATTTCTCTTTTTGAATACATCTATTATTGGTACCTTTATCTTGAATAATTGTTACTTGTTTCTGAACCTGTTCCTCTAGATAGTCCTGAAGACAGGAAACTGTTTTCGTCAGTCACATGCTCAGAAAGACTATTTGTGAAATGTGAATTAAGCAGTAATGGCAAGGTACATGGTGTATGTCTGATGACTTTACTTACTCCTGGAGGATTTCAGCAAAGAGTAAGAGACAAAGCATGTAATTAGATTCCACTGTACTACCTGGACAAGATAAATCATAATCATGACATCCTAAATACTGTATACACTCTGACGCAATGACCTGTTGAATCAGTATTCATCAAGTTTAGTCGTACAAAACAAAATTCCAATTATCTATGTGAGAAGTATATTCTATACAAAACTGCAGAGACATAAATTAACCTGAAAGCATTTAAAACAACATGGTTGTCTGGGTGATATAATACAGCACATACAACCAAGAGTTAGTTAAGCAGGGAGGAGAAGAACAAACTGCTACCCAAATAACAATTTTTCAATACTTATCTAATCACAAATAATGTACAGCTCGAGGTGGTAAAATATCAATTAAACTTAATGAAGCTGATCAGCAGAAAACAAAACCCTTTCTAATAAAGATAAAATGTCCATGAAGGCATAATTAATAAATTAAATGTAACACAAAGGCTGATTCTATAAATAAAATTCTTAAAAATGGTAAAACAGCTTTTTAATCAAGTTATTTAAAATGTTATTAGGTCATATTTGACACATACAAATATCATATATATATAATCACATATTTAAATTATGAAGCTTAATAACCAAATAAACATCCCTCCCAGAACTCACCACCCAAACTAAGGTCTAGAGCATTTCCAACATCCCTTGCTTTGATCTATATCTTCCTACCCCCTTCTCTGCACAGTACCGACTGATGAGCAACTATATGGAATTTTATATTTATCATTTCCTTGTCATATTTTTATTATCCTTATCACATATAATATGCAACTCTATGGGACATGTACTTTTTGTTTCTGAGTTCTCTGAAATATTATTATAGTGTATGTTGCCATCTTTGACTTGCTTTTTATACTCACAAGTGTTTCTAAATTTCACACAAATTGGTAACTGCTGCTGTTGTTCATTCATTTTCACTGCTTATAATATTCATTCTCCTAAAAATGGGCATTTTAATTGCTTCCCACTTTTCATTCTTGAGAGCATTGTTATGAATATTCTTGTTGACTGGTGGTCAGGTATAAGAATCTTTTGAGGGCAGGGAATGGGTGCAGATTAGAAATAGCATTGCTGGATCATTTGGTATGTGAATATTTAATCTTACAAGACTTTGCCAAATTGATTTCCAATGTATTTCAACAATATGTAAAAGCTGCCATTGATTCACATCCTTGTCATTAGTTAACATTTTACCAAAATACATTCAAATATGGGCTATGCATTAAATATATTAGATCCTGGCCATTATAGGGAGTAGTAGGGAATAGAGTAAAATTAGAGAGTCAGGCTAAAAAGAAGTAAAAATAAACTAACAAAAAGAGAGGTTGCCCTTGACAATAATATAAATTATATATTATGTTTAAGTTACGTATATATAAAATATAAAAATGTAATATAGGAATAACAAAAATATGCCATGAAATGTAGAGAATAATTCACTCAGTGCTTGAAACTGAGCTAGAAGGAATTAAAGCAGTAATGAATAAAAATTTGGTTAACTACAAAAAACTAGGTTTACACTTATTTTCTCTGCACTTTGAAGATATTATTCTCAGATCTATCACATCCATTATAGCTGTTGGCAAACAACTGTCCATCAAATTGGCACTCCTTTGAGGAGATTTGTCTTTTCTCTCTAATATCATTTAAGATCTGCTTTTATTTTTTTTCCATTTTGTGTTTCCCTACAATAGTTTTAAGCATTGGTTACTTTTACTCTAACTTTCAGCAGTAATAGAAACGATCCAATGGTCATTTTCTGAGATATTTCCTTTCTTTCATTTCATTTATTCTGTCCTTCTGGGATTTAAATTAGATATATATTGATACCAGGACTTCTATTCTCTAAATAGCTAGATCTCACTTTTATTTTTTCAATTCCCTCGCTTCTTTGTGCCATATTGTAATTTCTTCAGATCTATTTTTCAGTTCACCAATATCTCATTAGTTTTGTCTAATCTACCATTCAATCCAAATATTGATTTTTTTTAAGTTATTTCAATAATTATATTTTTCTTTCTTAAACCTTATTTTGGCTCTTCCAGATATCCTAATCATTTTGAATAGTTTGTTAGTTTTTCCTTTTTAAAATTTTATGGTTTATGTTTTTTATTTAAATATTTCATACATAATTATTTTATATTTTATATATAATGATTCTGAAGGGTGGCAGAATATGCCACCCAAAAAATATGCCACTTTGGCATAAGGATTATTTTCAGTTAAAGGTACTTGAAAAACAGCAGACGTAAGAAGGGCATTCTGATCTCCTCTTTTCTTCCTGGAACATGAGATAAAACTCTCATATAAAATATGCCCTCCCTGTACCAGGAGAAAAGAAACATTCTGTGATGGGAGTCAAAGCCTAGAGAATTCTGTACAAATGGACCCTGTTAAAAGAATGCTTATCTTTGATTAGCCTCCCTATACATTTCAGTTACTTTTTCATAATTGCCTCTCTTTGTTCAAACTAGTACAAAAGTATTAGGTTTTGTTACTTCTTTGGATATTCTTTTCCTTCTGTCACATAAAACTTACATTTGCATGCTTTTTCATGGTAATATGTTTTATGTCAATTAAATTCTCCCGCCCATCTGAAAACCTGAAGAAGGTAAAGGTCAAGTTTTGCCTCCCCTACAATTCCAATAGCTGAGGTTATTGGGGCTCCTAAACTAACAGCTTTTTCCTACTGACTCTCACTCATGACCCTTCGTCTTCTTATATGTTTGGTGCTCTTCGATTATAGGCTTATATTTAGTTGAACTTAATTGGTGCTCTTCCAGAGTAGATATTCATTTTCTGCTCTTAGCAATCAGGGGAGCTACCAACTGGGAATGATTTATTCACCTTTTAGGGTCCTGGCCTTCATAAAAGAGCCTAAGGACTTCTATCTTTCAAACAGCTCACTGTCTAGTCACCTGACTCCAGCAAGGATGGCATTTATGTTGAAAGACACCTCACCTTTTGGGTGTTAAATAGGCTCCAATTCCAATTTCAATCTTTTTTCCTCTATCTTTGTTGTTTTTGTTTTGTCTCCTTGGAGATATCCCCAACTTCCGATTAATCCAATAATATAATAAAACTATGTGCTAGGCAAGATCTAGTTTCGTTTTGTGTTCCTAAAGGCCATTCAAAGCAATTGTTGGCAATGAGATTTTACAGATTTGACTTTGTAGAGGTTAGTACACTTGGTACATACTTCCAAGTAAAAATGGTGGTTGAATTATTTGGGTTAATTTCAATATTGATAACTATAGCACAAAATCATCTTTGAAAATTAAACTGATGTTAGTGTCAAATAATACGTAATTTTTTTGTAAATTTTTAGAACTAAGCTAGGACATATATTCCATAAATTAACAGAGCTCCCTTAAAGCACATGTTAAAAGAGCTTAAGAAAGATCACTTCAGCCAGCATTTCTCTTCCTCCTAAAAGGTTGATCAGTGTGCCTTTGCCTGTGAGCTTAGCCTTATGCTAATTTCCAAAGTCAAAAATTACCTGATCCACAATGTACTCATTTAGCCCCAGCTCTATATAACACAAGGTTCAATATAAAGGTTCCGAACTCTCCTAATATTCCTAATCCTTTAGTCCTTACTCATGTAATGTGTGCTAATGATCATAATGTCGAACATCTGAATCACAATCCACAAACCCAGGTACATAGGAAATAGCCGTTTTAAATAGGTATTAAATAATCAAATTAGAATGGATTCTAAGTCTCTATACATGGCAGGTGGGAAATTCTAATTAAGTCATTATTAGGGCCCCATTCTTCTTCAAGGTCTTAGTGAAATATGGCCTGGGAAAGGAAGCCAGACACACTGACATTTGAACCTTAGGAGTCACAACTAAAACTGTTACCGTGTACCTGTGAAGAGGTTCTAATCTGGAAACTGTTTTCATGGTTTACTTGGAGCAAGAATGCCATCCTGAGACCGGGGGTTTTGATGTTTATTGTTCAGCATCCATAGTCTCTCCTTCCAACCTTTATCGTTGGTGTCTTCTCACCTACTGTTAGACAAGAGGTAATACCTCTGTCTTTTCTCTTGATCTTTCAAATTTTCCTTCTCTCCTCTACTTACACTCATAAGCATTTCCCCAATTCCCTCATCCCTAGGCTTTTAGGCATCAAATGGCAAGGAAAGATATGAGTTTAAATCACTTTTACTTTTGGCCCAGCAAGGCAACTTCCCCTGAGGCTATGGAACGCCAAAGATCTTGGCTACCTCAAGGAAGGAGAGGGAGAGAGGGAGGGCAGAGAGAAAAGACCAAAGTGATTATCTTGCCACGGTAATTACTGCTAATATTTATTTAATATTTCTTGAAAGCCTGATATGTGTCAGAAATGAAGCCAAGAAACTTACTTCACAGTCATTTCATCTAATCCTCAAAACAACCTTATGAAATAGGTACTATTATTATCTCCATTTTACAAAAGGCTAAAAAGAGTTTAAATCACAGCCCCTGATCTCACAGTTACTAAACTGAATAGCCAGGATTTAGACCTCAACAATCTGACTGTAAATTATACTGCCTTTGGTCATTGATTAGGCTCTTGCTTGTTCCTTAGTTCTTTAGTAACTACCTAAGTTACCAGTTTAGGAATTTCAATTAGCCTCAGATGTCTGTCTTTCTTCTGACAGTTTTCTCCAAGAATTTGGAGTCTTTCTATTATTGAATCTCAGACTGATGAATGGAAATCTCACTGTCTCTTAACAGACTTCTCTAAGGCCAACTTCTCTTCATGGCCAGCCATTCTGCAGAACGCCCTAAAGTCATGCTCTATAAATCTGCTGAAACAACTTGTTGCTACTACTGCCCTAAACCCACACGTGACACGCTGAGGTGGTAGGATGTGCCACTCAGTTTGTCTGTCCCATCAGTAGGGCTAAATTTTGTGCCTGTCTCTTCTCCCATTCCTTCCCTTTACCAGACACCTGGCAGGACGCCAAGGTACAACGGCTGCAGCATGTAGACTATAGTCAACTGAGAGGTACTTTAACAGTAGAAGTCATTTTGGTCAATGAGTAAAATATTTACACTCTATAAACATTTGGTCTTTGGTGCCATATTCATAATCAGAAGGAACTTAAAAATATGCTTCTACTCTGTCAAGCAAGGCTTACAGAGGGAACTGGCATGTAAATCTTCTACTTAAAAATATGTAAAACATATACAGTAAAAGTTTCCACCACTATAGAGCAGCTTGCTCATTAAAATGTCATGTTTTCTTAGAATGGAAGGAGTGATGGGAAGATTTTTAGAATGACTTTAATCATCCTGGAGAACACTATCTCAGTACTGTTCATTTTGCAAATGCTCAAATAGGGTAGATTATGCAGAAATTAGAAAGCAAGAACATTTAAAAACTGATAAATAGCATACATTGTAAATTATATAATAGGAAATTTTATAGTATAATCAAATTATGGTAAAATATGTATTTGCTGTATCACTGACCTGTTGAACAATCTTACATTTCTATTACTTGCCCTGTATAAAAAGATAAGTATCTGTGTCAAACCTGAATATCATATTTATAAATATTTCTCTTTCACATGCATAAACTGTTGTCAGACCCAGAAATTACACTGCTTTTTTAAGGTCTAGAAACTTGGGCTAACATTGGTGTTATTAGGCACGTGACTATGCCACAGATATGCAGTCAAACATTCTGTAATATAATCCAAAGAAACTAGCATCTGATTGACTTTCTCAATACTGTTCTATACTGTATCTTTGATTTATAAGGAATAATTATTTTTTAATTACTTAAATAACACTAGAGTACAGTACTTTCTTCAAATCTGTTTCACAGAATAGAAACTAAAGATTAAAAGAATTAATTAAATACCTCAAAAGGTTATTTATCTGCACCCCAGGAAAGCATTAAAAAATGCAAATAAGAAAAACGAACAAAAGAAGTACATGATTCTTACAAATCCCCTAACATTCTCAAGTGGTGTGTATGTGTAGGGAGAGTGGTCCATACATATTTTTAGTAAGGAATAATAGGTGCTTCCAAAGTATATTACATCTACCTGTAGTAGCACTTCCTCAATTGTAATGATGTGTTTACATGCCTATCTATACCTGCCCCTTTAAGGCAGGCTACAAAGTTTTGGGTATCATCACGATTTAAGTGCCAAGATGTTCTGAAGAGTCACAAGTGTTTGGAGACATTTTTAAGTCTTATTTGCAAGAGAGCAGGACAAGTGGCATAATAATTTTATTTTCATCAATAGGGTCAAAATATCACATGACTACTGCCGTATAATTTTGAAAGAAGATGAGGTAAGATATTGAATAAATAAATGATGTCTCAAATGCCATCTTCAACTTGCTTCCTATTAATAGTATTTGAAAAGATAATTTCTTTATGAATGCAAATGATTACAAAAATCTTATGAAATAAAGTTTTTTAAAAGCCTATTTAAAATATATGAAATGTCAAGTCTATCAAAGTATGAATACAAGGTAAATTTGATATTATAACAGAGTTATAGATTTGTTGTAGTTATATAAGCTTACACGTTCAGAATAAACAACACAATAGAAATATATCAAAATGTTAACAATGGTTATCTCAAGATAGTGATATTATGGGTAATTGTCTTTTCTGTATTTCCCATATTTTTAAAACAATAAACCACAGTGTTTAAAAGGAAAACGAAATGTTATTTTTACCATATCTTAGATGAAACTATTCTCACCTTTCATGGTTTTCCATGTCTTCACAATGTCAATCACCATTATTCTCACAATAGAAGATGCTACGATTATTATCCCATGTCTCTTTAGGATATTCTGTAACAGAGAAATTTAATGATTATTACATTATTACACTGTAGAGCAAATGCTATTGCCTATATCCACTTTCTTCCAAACCAGAGAAAATTGGAAAACTTTGATTTCACCTTCAAATTTTAGGGATACTATGCTCTAAAGTGTTTCTCATAAATAATAATTTTAAAGAAAAATTTACGTTAGAAAAGAAGGTATTTTTCTTATTAAAATATCTATATAATTATATTTTTCTTATAAAAATTAAGTTATTGAAAATATTCTATTCTTAGGATAGAGTTGATTTATTAAACATAAAAGATTAAAAATTAAAAGCACAGGTCTAATCTTGCACTCAAAACATAAGTAGCAAATAAAATCCTGATATAAAACTGTTAGTGCAATTATACAGTTAATTCTGATACACTATAATTTTTGAAATATAAGCATTAAGTCTTGTCAAGTTAATCCTATAGAAATATGTATATTCAGATTTTTGGTAACTGAGTCTTTAAATCTGTAAGGTCAGGAAAGGAGAAGATGGCGGAAGAGTAAGATGCGGAGAGCACCTTCCTCCCCACAGATACATCAGAAATACATCTACACGTGGAACTGCTCCTATAGAACACCCACTGAACGCCGGCAGAAGACGTCAGACCTCCCAAAAGGCAAGAAACTCCCCACGTACCTGGGTAGGGCAAAAGAAAAAAGAAATAACAGAGACAAAAGAATAGGGATGGGACCTGCACCAGTGGGAGGGAGCTGTGAAGGAGGAAAGGTTTCCACACACTAGGAGCCCCTTCACGGGCGGAGACTGCGGGTGGCAGAGGGGGGAAGCTTCGGAGCCACGGAGGAGAGCGCAGCCACAGGGGTGCGGAGGGCAAAGAGGAGAGATTCCCGCACAGAGGCTCGGCGCCGACCAGCACTCACCAGCCCGCGAGGCTTCTCTGCTCACCTGCTGGGTCGGGTGGGGGCTGGGAGCTGAGGCTCGGGCTTCGGTCGGATCGCAGGGAGAGGACAGGGGTTGGCGGCGTGAACACAGCCTGAAGGGAGCGAGTGCACCACAGCTAGCCAGGAGGAAGTCCGGGAAAAGGTCTGGAGCTGCCGAACAGGCAAGAGACTTTTTCTTGCCTCTTTGTTTCCTGGTGCGCGAGGAGAGGGGATTCAGAGCGCGGCCTAAAGGAGCTCCAGAGACGGCCGCGAGCCGCGGCTCTCAGCGCAGACCCCAGAGACGGGCGTGAGACGCTAAGGCTGCTGCTGCCGCCACCAAGAAGCCTGTGTGCAAGCACAGGTCACTATCCACACCGCCCCTCCTGGGAGCCTGTGCAGCCCGCCACTGCCAGGGTCCCGTGATCCAGGGACAACTTCCCCGGGAGAACGCATGGCGTGCCTCAGTCTGCTGCAACTTCACGCCGGCCTCTGACGCCGCAGGCTCGCCCCGCCTCCTCCGTAACGCTCCCTCTCCCCTGCCTGAGTCAGAGCCCCCGAGTCAGCTGCTCCTTTAACCCCGTCCTGTCTGAGCTAAGAACAGCCGCCCTCAGGCGACCTACACGCAGAGGCGGGTCCAAACCCAAAGCTGAACCCTAGGAGCTGTGCGAACAAAGAGTAAGGGAAGTCTCTCCCAGCAGCCTCAGAAGCAGCGGATTAAAGCTCCACAAACAACTTGATGTACCTGCATCTGTTGAATACCTGAATAGACAACGAATCATCCCAAATTGAGGAGGTGGACTTTGGGAGAAAGATATATTATTTTTTCCACTTTTCCTCTTTTTGTGAGTGTGTATGTATATGCTTCTGTGTGAGATTTTGTCTGTATAGCTTTGCTTTCACCATTTGTCCTAGGGTTCTGTCCGTCCATTTATTTTTGTTTTTTTTTTACTTAAAAATTTTTTTTTTCTTAATAATTATTTTTTATTTTAATAACTTTATTCTATTTTATTTTATCCCCTTTCTTTCTTTCTTTCTTTCTTTCTTTCTTTCTTTCTTTCTTTCTTTCTTTCTTTCTATTTTTTCTCCCTTTTATTCTAAGCCGTGTGGATGAAAGGCTCTTGGTGCTCCAGCCAGGCATCAGGGCTGTGCCTCTGAAGTGGGAAAGCCAACTTCAGGATACTGGTCCACAAGAGACCTCCCAGCTCCACGTAATACCAAATGGTGAAAATCTCCCAGAGATCTCCATCTCATCACCAAGACCCAGCTTCACTCAACGACCAGCAAGCTACAGTGCTGGACACCCTATACCAAACAACTAGCAAGACAGGAACACAGCCCCATCCATTACCAGAGAGGCTGCCTAAAATCATAATAAGGCCACAGACACCCCAAAACACACCACCAGATGTGGACGTGCCCACCAGAAAGACAAGATCCAGCCTCACCCACCAGAACACAGGCACTAGTCCCCTCCACCAGGAAGCCTACACAACCCACTGAGCCAAACTTAGCCACTGGGGACAGACACCAAAAACAATGGGAACTATAAACCTGCAGCCTGTGAAAAGGAGACCCCAAACACAATAAGATAAGCAAAATGAGAAGACAGAAAAACACACAGCAGATGAAGGAGCAAGGTAAAAACACACCAGACCAAACAAATGAAGAGGAAATAGGCAGTCTACCTGAAAAAGAATTCAGAATAATGATAGTAAAGATGATCCAAAATCTTGGAAATAGAATAGATAAAATTCAAGAAACATTTAACAAGGAGGTAGAAGAACTAAAGAGGAACCAAGCAACGATGAACAACACAATAAATGCAATTAAAAATACTCTAGAAGGGATCAATAGCAGAATAACTGAGGCAGAAGAACGGATAAGTGACCTGGAAGATAAAATAGTGGAAATAACTACTGCAGAGCAGAATAAAGAATGAAAAGAACTGAGGACAGTTTCAGACACCTCTGGGACAACATTAAACGCACCAACATTCGAATTATAGGGGTCCCAGAAGAAGAAGAGAAAAAGAAAGGGACTGAGAAAATATTTGAAGACATTATAGTTGAAAACTTCCCTAATATGGGAAAGGAAATAGTTAATCAAGTCCTGGAAGCACAGAGAGTCCCATACAGGTTAAATCCAAGGAGAAACACGCCAAGACACATATTAAACAAACTGTCAAAAGTTAAATATAAAGAAAACATATTAAAAGCAGCAAGGGAAAAACAACAAATAACACACAAGGGAATCCCCATAAGGGTAACAGCTGATCTTTCAGCAGAAACTCTGCAAGCCAGAAGGGAGTGGCAGGACATACTTAAAGTGATGAAGGAGAAAAACCTACAACCAAGATTACTCTACCCAGCAAGGATCTCATTCAGATTTGATGGAGAAATTAAAACCTTTACAGACAAGCAAAAGCTGAGAGAGTTCAGCACCACCAAACCAGCTTTACAACAAATGCTAAAGGAACTTCTCTAGGCAAGAAACACAAGAGAAGGAAAACACCTACAATAACAAAACCCAAAACATTTAAGAAAATGGGAATAGGAACATACATATCGATAATTACTTTAAATGTAAATGGACTGAATGCTCCCACCAAAAGACAAGACTGGCTGAATGGATACAAAAACAAGACCCGTATATATGCTGTCTACAAGAGACCCACTTCAGACCTAGGGGCACATACAGACTGAAAGTGAGGGGATGGAAAAAGTTATTCCATGCAAATGGAAATCAAAAGAAAGCTGGAGTAGCAATTCTCATATCAGACAAAATAGACTGTAAAATAAAGACTATTACAAGAGACAGAGAAGGACTCTACATAATGATCAAGGGATCGATCCAAGAAGATATAACAATTGTAAATATTTATGCACCCAACATAGGAGCACCTCCATACATAAGGCAAATACTAACAGCCATAAAAGGGGAAATCGACAGTAACACAATCATAGTAGGGGACTTTAACACCCCACTTTCACCAATGGACAGATCATCCAAAATGAAAATAAATAAGGAAACACAAGCTTTAAATGATACATTAAACAAGATGAACTTAATTGATATTTATAGGACATTCCATCCAAAAACAACAGAATACACTTTCTTCTCAAGTGCTCATGGAACATTCTCCATGACAGATCATATCTTGGGACACAAATCAAGCCTTGGTAAATTTAAGAAAATTGAAATCATATCAAGTATCTTTTCCGACCACAACGCTTTGAGACTAGATATCAATTACAGGAAAAGATCTGTAAAAAATACAAACACATGGAGTCTACACAATACACTACTTAATAACGAAGTTATCACTGAAGAAATCAAAGGGGAAATTAAAAAATACCTAGAAACAAATGACAATGAGGACACAATGACCCAAAACCTATGGGATGCAGCAAAAGCAGTTCTAAGAGGGAAGTTTATAGCAATACAATCCTACCTCAAGAAACAGGAAACATCTCAAATAAACAACCTAACCTTCCACCTAAAGCAATTAGAGAAAGAAGAACAAAAAACCCCCAAAGTTAGCAGAAGGAAAGAAATCATAAAGATCAGATCAGAAATAAATGAAAAAGAAATGAAGGAAACAATAGCAAAGATCAATAAAACTAAAAGCTGGCTCTTTGAGAAGATAAACAAAATTGATAAACCATTAGCTAGACTCATCAAGAAAAAGAGGGAGAAGACTCAAATCAATAGAATTAGAAATGAAAAAGGAGAAGTAACAACTGACACTGCAGAAATACAAACGATCATGAGAGATTACTACAAGCAACTCTATGCCAATAAAATGGAGAACCTGGAAGAAATGGACAGATTCTTAGAAATGCACAACCTGCTGAGACTGAACCAGGAAGAAGTAGAAAATATGAACAGACCAATCACAAGCACTGAAATTGAAACTGTGATTAAAAATCTTCCAACAAACAAAAGCCCAGGACCAGATGGCTTCACAGGCGAATTCTATCAAACATTTAGAGAAGAGCTAACACCTATCCTTCTCAAACGCTTCCAAAATATAGCAGAGGGAGGAACACTCCCAAACTCATTCTACGAGGCCACCATCACCCTGATACCAAAACCAGAGAAAGATGTCACAAAGAAGGAAAACTAAAGGCCAGTATCACTGATGAACATAGATGCAAAAATCCTCAACAAAATACTAGCAAACAGAATACAACAGTACATTAAAAGGATCATACACCATGATCAAGTGGAGTTTATTCCAGGAATGCAAGGATTCTTCAATATACTCAAATCAATCAACCTGATACACCATATTAACAAATTGAAGGAGAAAAACCATATGATCATCTCAATAGATGCAGAGAAAGCTTTCGACAAAATTCAACACCCATTTATGATAAAAACCCTCCAGAAAGTAGGCATAGAGGGAACTTTCCTCAACATAATAAAGGCCGTATATGACACACCCACAGTCAACATCTTCCTCAATGGTGAAAAATTGAAACCATTTCCACTAAGATCAGGAATAAGACAAGGTTGCCCACTCTCACCACTATTATTCAACATAGTTTTGGAAGTTTTAGCCACAGCAATCAGAGAAGAAAAAGAAATAAAAGGAATCCAAATCAGAAGAGAAGAAGTAAATCTGTCACTGTTTGCAGATGACATGATACTATACACAGAGAATCCTAAAGATGATACCAGAAAACTACTAGAGCTAAGCAATTAATTGGGTAAAGTAGCAGGATACAAAATTAACGCACAGAAATCTCTTGCATTCCTATACACTAATGATGAAAAATATGAAAATGAAATTAAGAAAACATTCCCATTTACCATTGCAATAAAAAGAATAAAATACCTAGGAATAAACCTACCTAAGGAGACAAAAGATCTGTATGCAGAAAATTATAAGACACTGATGAAAGAAATTAAAGATGATACAAATAGATGGAGAGATATACCACGTTCTTGGATTGGAAGAATCAACATTGTGAAAATGACTCTACTACCCAAAGCAATCTACAGATTCAATGCAATCCCTATCAAACTACCACTGGCATTTTTCACAGAACTAGAACAAAAAATTTCACAATTTGTATGGAAACACAAAAGACCCCGAATAGCCAAAGCAATCTTGAGAAAGAAAAATGGAGCTGGAGGAATCAGGCTCCCTGACTTCAGACTATACTACAAAGCTACAGTAATCAAGACAGTATGGTACTGGCACAAAAACAGAAACATAGATCAATGGAACAGGATAGAAAGCCCAGAGATAAACCCACGCACATATGGTCACCTTATCTTTGATAAAGGAGGCAAGCATATACAGTGGAGAAAAGAAAGCCTCTTCAATAAGTGGTGCTGGGAAAAGTGGACAGGTACATGTAAAAGTATGAAATTAGAACACTCCCTAACACCATACACGAAAATAAAGTCAAAATGGATTAAAGACCTAAATGTAAGGCCAGACACTATCAAACTCTTAGAGGAAAACATAGGCAGAACACTCTATGACATAAATCACAGCAAGATCCTTTTTGACCCACCTCCTAGAGAAATGGAAATAAAAACAAGAATAAACAAATGGGACCTAATGAAACTTAAAAGCTTTTGCACAGCAAAGGAAACCATAAACGAGATGAAAAGATAACGCTCAGAATGGGAGAAAATATTTGCAAATGAAGCAACTGACAAAGGATTAATCTCCAAGATTTACAAGCAGCTCATGCAGCTCAATAACAAAAAAACAAACAACCCAATCCAAAAATGGGCAGAAGACCTAAACAGACATTTCTCCAAAGAAGATATACAGATTGCCAACAAACACATGAAAGAATGCTCAGCATCATTAATCATTAGAGAAATGCAAATCAAAACTACAATGAGATATCACCTCACACCGGTCAGAATGGCCATCATCAAAAAAATCTAGAAACAATAAATGCTGGAGAGGGTGTGGAGAAAGGGGAACACTCTTGCACTGTTGGTGGGAATGTAAATTGATACAGCCACTATGGAGAACAGTATGGAGGTTCCTTAAAAAACTACAAATAGAACTACCATACGACCCAGCAATCCCACTACTGGGCATATACCCTGAGAAAACCATAATTTAAAAAGAGTCATGTACCAAAATGTTCATTGCAGCTCTATTTACAATAGCCAGGACATGGAAGCAACCTAAGTGTCCATCATCAGATGAATGGATAAAGAAGAAGTGGCACATATATACAATGGAATATTACTCAGCCATAAAAAGAAACGAAATTGAATTATTTGTAGTGAGGTGGATGGAGTTAGAGTCTGTCATACAGAGTGAAGTAAGTCAGAAAGAGAAAACAAATACAGTATGCTAACACATATATATGGAATCTAAGGGAAAAAAAGGTCTTGAAGAACTAGTGGCAAGACGGGAATAAAGACACAGACCTACTAGAGAATGGACCTGAGGATACGGGGAGGGGGAAGGGTAAGATGTGACAAAGTGAGAGAGTGGCATGGACATATATACACTACCAAACGTAAAATAGATAGCTAGTGGGAAGCAACCACATAGCACAGGGAGATCAGCTCTGTGCTTTGTGACCACCTAGAGGGGTGGGATAGGGAGGGTGGGAGGGAGGGAGATGCAAGAGGGAAGAGATATGGGAACATATGTATATGTATAACTGATTCACTTTGTTATAAAGCAGAAACTAACACACAGTAAAGCAATTATACTCCAATAAAGATGTTAAACAAAAAAAAAAAGAAAGAAAAGCATTTTTGTAGAAGATAATTCTATAGTTACTATAAACTCTTGTATGTCCATAGATGTTCTT
Organism: Balaenoptera physalus; assembly: GCF_965194825.1. Taxonomy (NCBI): domain Eukaryota; kingdom Metazoa; phylum Chordata; class Mammalia; order Artiodactyla; family Balaenopteridae; genus Balaenoptera; species Balaenoptera physalus. The sequence goes on along the minus strand of NC_138887.1, from coordinate 55,563,092 downwards.
TTGCCTCTTATATGTGACATGGATAAACTTCTCTTATCAGTTCCTATATTAGTGGATTTAAGAATATTGAAATATATTTTAAAGTAAATAAAGTTACTTTTAAATCTTGTATTACTTTATCACATAAAATTTTCCTTACAATGTTTTGTCTTTTGTATTATTGTCAGATTTAGCTTCCTAAAATGTAACTGATTGCAGTTCCCTTTATTAAAAAATCCTTAATGAAAAAAATAAATAAATTAAAAAAATAAATCTGTAAGGTCAGTATTTTCTTATTGTAAATCTAACTTAGTCACTAGTTTCTTGAGAGAAGGAAGAATGTAAATAATTTATACATGAAACACGAAGCTTAACATGTGGCTCAAATACTGTAATCCCAAATGAATTATTAAAAGAAAGATGTGATAGAATTATTTAGTGCTGCATGAAAGGTAGGCTTACATACTGTGTAATCTAACCATTTCCTAATATTTTTAAAAAGGTTAGCTTTATACCTTCTACAAAGTGATTTTGTCTAGACAAAGGAAACAATCAGCTATTTTTGTCAAAGTTCTCTTCATTAAAATGAAGTGATTAGATATGTGAGTTGTCTTGGTTCTGAGATTCCATTACAGTTTTATTAAAATTAAACCAAAAAAGATCATATCATATTATTCCTGTTGTTACTTAAAATGACCTATTTATTTGGACAGGGCACAAAAATTTAGTCTTAAAGGCACACAGTTTTTTTCTGAAGGGTACCTGCTTTACAGGTAAAAGTATTATCATAGAACATCCCCTACAGATTTCTCTAGTGCTCTCATGATCACAGTATTGTCTTCTAAAACATCAAGTGGATTTCAAAATTACTGAAGCATTCACAGCATATAAAAAAGTTAATGTTGTTTTCATAAAATATAAAGATCAAAGCTATGTTTGCAGTAAAAATTTCAGTGTGCCTATATAGTATATACATGTGTTTTTTAATAGTCACTCTATTATTCAGTTCATATTATATAGTTCAATTAAGTATCACAGATATAAAATAACAATGACTTAAACAAGCCTGAAAGTCCAGACTGATGAGGTACTCTGCAGAGTCAAAGACCCAGGCTTCTTCCCTCTTGTTCCTCTGCTGTCTCTAGGGTGGGCTCCTCCTCCTCAGGGTCCAAAACTGCTCACCACCACATTCACAGTCTAGCCTTAAAAAACTAGGTGTGGCAGGCGGTTGACAGAACAGTCCTTCCTCTTAAGGGTATATCCTGGAACTTGCAACCATTACCTTTTAATGTAGCTCACTGGCCACAATTTAATCTCAGATCTACAGCTAGTTAGTTACCAGGGAGACTGGAAACTGTAGTCTCTATTCTGGGTGGCTTTGTGATGAATTAAAAGTAAGGAACTCTGTCTCTATCAAAGAAAGGAAGAATATATACCAGGAGAAAAGTAGTAGCCGCTGTTGTAGTCAGATTTGCATAAACTCTAAAAGTCTAGTCCCTCAAAACCACAATGAGATATCATTTCACACCTGTTAGAATGGGTATTATCAAAAAGATAAGAAATAACAAGTTTTGGCGAGGATGTGGAAAAAAGGGAACCCCTGTGCACTGTTGGTGGAAATAAAAATTGGTGCAACGACTATGTAAAACAATATGGAGGTTTATAAACAAATTAAAAATAGAACTATCATATGACCCAGCAATTCCACTTTTGGGTATTTAGCTGAAGAAAACGAAAACACTAACCCCAAAACATATGTGCACCCCAATGTTCACTGCATTATTATTTACAATAGCCAAGACATGAAAACAACCTAAGTGTCCACTGATTGATGAATGAATAAGGAATTTGTGAGATATATATATATATATATATATATATATATATATATATATAAAATGGAATATTACCCAATCAACCATAAAAAAGAATGAAATCTTGCCACTTGCAACAACATGGATAAACCATGATGGCATTATGCTAAGTGAGCTATCAAATGATCTCTCTTATATGTGTAATCTAAACAAACAACCAAAACAAAACAAAAAGGAAAACAACAGGCTTATAGAATCAGAGAACGGATTGGAGAGGCAGGGTGTGAGGGTCTAGTGTATGTGAGTCTAGTCCCTGAAAAATGGTAATGGTTAAAAGAATACTGAAACGTAGACTCTTTTCTTGATTTAGATACTACACTTGTACTAGATTGATCATTATTACTTTGACCTTTATTCAATATAGAATATGCCTGTCATAACATCAAATTCAGGGGTCAATTTTGGAATCTTTTCCAACCCTGTAAGAGGGATGCCCCACCTAAAGCAAAACAGCTACATTTTGGGGTTTTTGCTACAGCAAAGATTCAAAACAAGTCACAGAAACCCAGGTGATTCTTGTTCAGTGGTAAAGGCTACCAGAAGGAATCAGTTACTAAAAGTATTAGCATTAACACTATTTTTAGCAGTGTTAATAATTTAGATTTAGTTACATTTTACATCTGTGCTTACAAGTCCTCTTACAGATTTCACTTTTTTTTTCTAGAATTATTTTCCTTCCATTTAAAATACATATTTTAGAATTTCTATTACGAAAAGTTTCTCTACTGCCTCATTAAAAAAGTTTTAAAGCTCAAACAAAAAAAAAAGAGAAGTTTCTCTAGTAGCAAATCTCTTATGTGTGAAATTTTGCTTTATTCTTGATAGTTTTAGGTTGGCGGTTATTTGCTCTCAGCAAATTGGAGATGTTATTCCCTTGATTTCTACTGGTTTTCAAAGTTTCTGTTACAAAGTCAGCCATCTAATGACTGTTCCTTTTAGATAGTCTGAAGCTTCTGTCTGGGTTTAAGTTCTCAAGACCGCAAATAACACTGTGAAGACGCAGATTTAGAACTATTTTCAGTTATATTAGAGTCACTCACTTGAATTGTGGCCTACTTTATGAAGACTAGTAACAGTAACATTTAGCACTTACCGAGTGCCTGACACTGAAGTAGAAACACCCCACCTTATCTGTCTCATCCAGTTCTCACAATCTTTCGCAGCGCGCGCTCTTCCCATCTCTGTTTCGCGTGCGGAATATGAGAATCACGAAGCTCGGAAAACCTCCGCCAGATCCCACAGCTAGTGAGTGAGGCGGAAGGAGAAAAAAGACTGCACTCACGTGGAAAAACACAACCCCGCTCAGGTGAACTTGATTCAACACGTGAAAATTATTCATTCTCTGACGGTCAGAAGGTGCAGCGATTTGCACCCCGCTGGGCTAAGCCGGAACTACATTTCCCAGAATCCTCCTCTCGGAGGCTTCAGGTGTGTGGCCGCAGGAGCGATTTGCGGGAGTTTTGGAAGGCGGGAATGAAGTGGTCCTCACCCTCCAAAGGTCATCCAGTTGGCTGTGGTCAGAGTCCGAGGCCGAGTACCTGCCGGTGCATTCAAGCTTGCCTCGCATTCCTTTGCTCCATGTCCCACTTCTCTGCCAGGCAGCCAGCCAGCCGTGGGGACAAAGCGCGACCCCACCCCCAACAGATGCAGCGGCAACAGCCCTGCGGAGACTTCAGTCGGCTCGCCGTGTCCTGCTCCCTCAGCTGCACAAGCCTGCTTCCCGGATTCCGCTGCCAGCGTCCACCCTTCCATCCACGCCCGTACTCGGGAGAGCTGGCCTCCAAATCCCCTTTCCCGACCTTCATTCTCCGGGCGTCCCACAGTAGTGTGTGGTCTAACCCCTCTAATATACGCCTTATTTCATAATGCTCGCAGTGATCGCATATCCCTAAGTGAACCCTGGCTGAACCCAGAGGGAATATAGTACTGAAATACTGCTCAAGTAGTGTTTCGGAAACCTTCTTATGTGCGCTCCTTAAATGCAGGTATTCTGGTTACTAGGCAGGGCCAGATTCTGACTTTCATGGGCCCTAGACTCTTTTGCCTTCAGAGTACCGTTTTATCCATAAAAAAAAATATTAAACATTATATTTTACAACTGTTGGTATAAAGAAAAATATAATCCAAGATGGATTTTATTTTTTTCTTCCAATTTTGAAAGAAATTAGAACACTTTTTTAGATTCTAAAAGTACCATGGACCCTAGGAACTGTGTCTATGTGGTTAATGGAGAACTTGGCCCTGTTACTAGGTTTGGCCAGGGACCAGGAATGTGCATTTTAGTAACTCTCCCTTGGTGATGCTTCTCACTAGGCAAGTTCCAGAAGTGCTACTAGAGGATATGGGTGCCTCAGAACCTCAAGGAAACTCTGTGATCATGTTAAAGGATAAACAACAAAACCAACCTTCACATGGAAGGCAACACGTTTGTGGGGAAAACTCTTTTTAAAAAGTATACAAGGGGCTTCCCTGGTGGCGCAGTGGTTGAGAATCTGCCTGCCAATGCAGGGGACACGGGTTCGAGCCCTGGTCTGGGAAGATCCCACATACCGTGGAGCGACTGGGCCCGTGAGCCACAATTACTGAGCCTGCGCGTCTGGAGCCGGTGCTCCGCAACAAGAGAGGCGTCTGGAGCCTGTGCTCCGCAACAAGAGAGGCAGCGATGGTGAGAGGCCCGTGCACCGCGATGAAGAGTGGTCCCCACTTGCCGCAACTAGAGAAAGCCCTCGCACAGAAACGAAGACTCAACACAGTCATAAATAAATAAATAAATAAATAAATAAAAGAACGTGAATTTCTTAAAAAAAAAAAAAAAGTATACAGACAACAAAATATAGCTCTGAAAAATAGCAGATGCCCCATCCTATGTCTTAGGCTTACAACACATCTGATTTTTCAAGTTTTGTTTCTTTCCCATGGATTGATCTTACAATAGAATTACAATAGCATTATTGCTACAGGAAATAGTTCTAGACCAATGAATCTATCTTACAAGCCCCCTCTGAGAACTAAAGTCCAAAAGCAAAAGAAAGTTATGATAAACTAGGTCCATTCATAAAGCAGAATTTCCCAGACTGCTGTGCTTATAAAGCTCCAGCATAAAATTGATTAGTTTTTATTTGTTTCCTGTCTCTGAATTAAATTTTAATCTCCTTCCTGGAGGGAAATAAATTGTATAATATATCCCAGGACTCAGGACAGTTCTTTAATCGATGGGGACTCCTTAAGAAACGCTGATAAAAACGAAAAATACAAGTAAATGTAATGTTTTATTTAGCCCTGAAAGTAAATACGGAAGTGCTGAGCAGAACCAAATACAGTATTCAGTATTGCATGTCGTTGTTGTTGTTTTAGTGAAACTGTATTCTCTTAAGCCACTTATATGTGTTTGTCTTATCTCTATTATTAGGTGGTTTCTTGGTTATATTTTCTTTGTATTATTCCCAATAGCACCTACATATTACCATAGAAGTCGAGGTCCCTCAAAAATAACTACCTTTTTGTACTTAACGAAAGAAGAAACAATTTGAGATAGATTATAAAAATATATTTCTGGTTATTTTTTGTGGGGTCTGGGAAATGGGATAAATTATTTATGATGAGTCAAAGGTTGCAGATGAAGGGGGGCAAAATTTGCTGCCCCCAAATATGTCTCTTTGGTGTAAGGATTATTTTAGACTGATTATTTTTAAGAAATAGTAGACTCAGGAAGTTTCTTTTTTTACCTCCCACTTAACCTCCTAAAAGTATTTAGATAAAGGGCCTGGTCTAGGAAGAGTAGTAGCATCAGAGAGATCTAAATATAAAGAATCTGGTCTAGGTGTGGCAGGGAAAACTGGGCAGGGCCTGAAGACCAAAGTCCTCTCTGTGTCCCGTTTTTTCTGCATGGCCCAGCAAACATCTGCTTACCAAACATTTACTTTTCCCATCTTCCTGTAAATTATCTTTCTCCCCTTTGAAGTCCCAGACCCCTACCCCCTTCTGCTTAGTTCAGGACCGCACATAAGCTTCAACTGCCTGAAAATCAGTGAGTCTCATTTTTCTTATGGGACTCCCGTACGTGAGAAATTAAATTTGATTTTCTCATGTCTCATGTCAATTTAATTGTTAGACCAACCAGAAGAACCGAGAAAGGGTAGAGGGAATTTTTCTTCTCCAACACAGACTTTGGTTGAAATAAACTTTTCAAAATCTCTCAAATTTTAACTCTGAAAAAAATCTTTACGCTCTAAAGGAAAGCTAGGAGACACAGAAGAGATTGATTGCTTTATTTTTAATTCTTCTGCTGAGATTCCGTTTCTTCTGTTTCTTCTCACTACATGCTTCCAGGGCCTATTTCCAGGACTTGAAAAATAACAGAGGATTAGTAGATTCTCCCTATGCTCATCCTCAGCTAGAATGCAAGTTAAAAAAAAAAAAAAGAAAATCCTATCTTTGCCTTCCTAGAGAAAATAGGAACCATAGAGGAAGCAGAAAGCTTTTAAGGAGTGAGCAAGTCACATATAAAAATAGTACCTGACATCCATCTGAGAGGTGTCCTTTACATCTGTCCTAATGGGTAGAGAATATTGACAAGCTGCACAGTGGGACAGGAGAATGCTTTCAGAGATTTTCCAGTTATCCCAACTTTAGGTTTTTCATCAATTATATTACTTAATTTATGAATTCTCACAAAAAATATTGCAAAGCATACTGTAAATTAGATGTTCTACATGAAATATTCAGAATACATGAAAAGAAAGCAATAAAGGAAAGAGAATGTACATCCAAGTATCATTTAATTGGTTATCCTGGTGTGATTACACAGAGAACGTCGTAGATATAAGAACCTTAACTGTTGGTGGTTTGCTAGATCACACCCATTAAAAACACTCCTGATGTATCAGTTCTTGAGCCCAGCTTTTTCCTAGAATGTGCTTTCCTCCTCATAAGGGTGGTAGAAATATTAAAAATACTATCATGTATGTTCAGAGAACATTTTTCATAGAAACCTGAAATGATAGAGACAGAAGTCACTGGATATTTTTCTGATTCCTCAGGGAAATGACAACAAAGTTTTCCAGATATTTGAATTAGGCATACTTTACCTCTTCCTCATGTCTACTTACCAAGATGTTCCTGAAATGAAAGATCAGAATATAAATGAAGTCATTGAAGTAATATACAAAGTAGAGCACAAGTTGACAACTTTAAGTGCAATTTAAACATTTATTTTGTAAGCATTATGAATTACAAGTTATTTTTGCCTTCAAAGTGTTTTAAATCCCAAAGTGATAAAACAAAATGGAATGCCTGTTGACTTTTCTTAAAGAGGGTACTTTTATTAAAATCTGTAGAAGACAATTTTTGACATAGTTCCCAACTTCACAACACCTAGTTTCCTGAGATTTACATCTCCAGTACCAAAAATCTCATGAGGAACGGTCCCTAGGAGCAGTATTTATACATGAGATTGCACCATCTGTGCCACATTGGTTATGCCAGGGGTGAACATTTGATTCAATTTTAGCCCAATTCCCTCCAATAAAATGGAAAGTGAGGTCAGCAGATATTTTGCACCAGGTCTCTGAAGGTGGTTGGTACTGAGGTGAGGAACATGTCTGTAGAGAAACAAAAAACTTGAACTAGAGAAAGAACAATGTAGGAGATGTAAAAGAGCAGCTGGGATGAGATCTATTGGCTCAAAGACAAAAAAGAAAAGAGATCAAAGAATGACTCCCTGGGTACTCTAGTTACCTCACTTCCATCATGAATTCCCAGTGTACTTTCTACTCCTAGCTTTCATATGATAGTTCTGTACTTGCAAAATAAATTCCTCCATTTTGCACAAGTTTGTTCTAAGCCTGTTTCTGTAATATAAAGCCCAAATGTGTAAGACATCATCCCATAATTATCACTTGCAAATACTGGCCACAAAAGTATTTTAATATCTTTCAACATTTTAATGCCCATTCAATAGTAAATGTTTTATTTTTTTCTATGCAATTTATCCAAGACACCAAATTGACCTGCGTTCACAGGTATGAATAACAGGCCACATGTTCACAGGTATGATGATGATTTTTTGATTCTGCTGCCTGCTCACATTTCCAAAACAATCAAACAGTAAATTAATAATCAAACATTAATTGAGTACAAAATGTTTTTTAAAAATATTGGAGCTGTGGAGAATGCAAAGAGAAAATAATGCAATTCACATGAGAACACATCGTTTTTCAATAACAGACTATCTCTGATATGTGAAAAGTAGTGCTCTATTCAGTAAATTTTTTAAAAATGTTGCAAGTCGGGGTAGTTTAAACACACAAATAGCTCCATCTAATTTTCAATAAGAGTCACACCATACAACAATTTAATCGTCCTTCAGAGAATTCATTATACAGCATTTGGACTTGAAAGTAATTTCCAATGGTTTGAATGGACTTTTCAAAATTATTTATCCTTAAGGCAGAAATAATTGCTTTGTATGTCAGTATTTTTAGTTATAAGCCAAATAAATGAGCTCTGACTGAATTAAGCAGAAAGTGAATTTATCAAATACTGAGTGATACACAGCCTCATGAGAAGGGCTGAAGAACTAAGAATAGAGATGATATAACAATGAATAAAGCTCAAAGCTGTGCTGCAGAACTGATCTAGTGAGGACACTGCCTCTACCCACAGGCACTATAAACTGGAACTCCCACAACCCAAAATTGGCTGCCACGGTTTTTCTACAGGGCTGTCGACATAGTCAGCACTCTATCTCAGGAACTGGGTTTCCCTGTACCCACCACTCTTTCAGATAGAATTCTGTAGCTCCTGTTTTCTTTGCATCATTATTACCCAATTCAGAGTCTGGCAGAGCATAGGACCCATGACTGTGCTGAGAAATAATGAGTATGGCATTTTCATCTTCACAGGGAGAGGTGCACTCTACTTGCTCGAAGGTCCAAGGCGTAGAGAATGCCCTTAACATAGAAAGGTGGTCACTATCCTGATTAGCCAGAAAGTGTGAGATTGTCTGGTGTGCCAACGAAGAGTACAACTAATGTCGGAGCTGCTCCTCTTTTCGTGTTCTTTTTAGTGCTTTTTCTCCTCTCAAGTTGTTTTCTGCGACAGTGATTTAGGGCAAGTGTAGCCAGAGAAATTCTTATCCCAATAAAAGTCACAAGTTGAAAATATTTTTGTTTCATGTGTTTCACTGGTCTTCAACACAAAAATATGAGCAGGTAAAATAAAATGTATATAGGGGAAACACTGAGGCAAAACTGAAGTCATTTTTTCAAAGTGATCATGTATGTGTAGCTCACAGTGACTGTGAGGATTTTGAGAATCTCTTCAGCAAGTGTTTGAGCTATAGAATAGGCTGCTTCCTAAGAGATGAAAGATGTGTACCCCAATTTCCTTAATTTCTAAGGGAAAACACCTAAAAAGTAAAAGAAAAAACCTTCCTCAAATGTACAAATTTGAAGAGTTTATGGGAAAGAACCATTTCATCTGACACGCACGTGTAACGGTGACTATAATTTGTGATTAAGAAGGAGAGATAGAAATTACGCCCAGGAACCTGGGGGCATCAGTAGAAGCAAGTACAGAGATGGATATATTCATATGAAGGGATTAAACAACAGGTCCTTTGAGCTTCCGATCACTCCTTGAAGGGAGGAGAAGTGAAGGAAAACACAGCCCCAGAAGCTACCCTAGAGAGCCTTGATACTCTCAGACAAAAGGATTCCCTCATTCCTCACTCATGATTATGGTAAAGTTGGCTGTTTTCATTTGTACTCTTCCTAAATTCTATACTTAGTCTTGGCCAGTGAAGTTGGCCGTTTTCTAGGAGTTTGCATTTTCTCTAGTGATACGAAGAGTTTCAAGCCAAGTGAAATGTGGTCATGAAATTCCCATTTGCTCCTTTCCACTCACATCTCTCCTCCAGCCCTTCCCGGAGATGTTCACACAAAGTGGCCAGGGCCCTTTAAAACAACCAGAAGAGCCACATATGTACAGATGGCACGACTGTGAATTAATTTTGATTTATTTACTGGTTAATGTAATGTTTTACTCATAATTCTTATTGACATTATTTCTTATATAAAAATACAAATAACCAGAAATATCAGGAAGTATATTGGAAGACAGTGTGACTTCACACACCTGGCAATAAAAAAAATCGAGAAACTAAGGATTTAATCTTGATTATGTCCCTCCTTGTGACTTACTGTGTGACTAGAAACAAGTCACTGAATTACATCAGCTTCATGCCTCGTTCTAGAAAAATAATGATAGTTTCCTGCAAAGAGGGGCAAAATTTGCACACAAAATATGTCTCTTTGGTATAAGGATTATCTTGAGCTGGTTATGTGTAAGAAACAGCAGACAGCTTACCCTTCCCCCTCAAAGTGAGAGAGTGGCATGGACATATATACACTACCAAATGTAAAATAGATAGCTAGTGGGAAGCAGCTGCATAGCACAGGGAGATCAGCTCGGTGCTTTGTGACCACCTAGAGGGGTGGGATAGGGAGGGTGGGAGGGAGACGCAAGAGGGAGGAGCTATGGGGATATATGTTTATGTATAGCTGATTCACTTTGCTGTACAGCAGAAACTAACACACCACTGTAAAGCAATTATACTCCAATAAAGATGTTAAAAAAAAAAGAAAAAAGAAACAGCAGACACAGGAGAAGCTCTGAAAACAGAGTAGAAGTTTCCCTTTTGTAAGAGTCATTTACTTTTATAAGAGAAATCTTTATTTCTAACTGTGTCTCTCTCTTTGTACCAGGAAGAAAAGGATGACAATCTCCAGAAACGGCAAGTTCTTAAATCTGCATAACAACCATACCCTTGTTTACAGTGTTGTGCCCACAAACCTTCCAAAACTGCCTCCTGACCCCCCAATAGATTTTTTTACCTGGAGATGGTATTTAAGTAGGTGGCTTGGGCCATTTCAGGGAGTTACTCAGTTTTCCTGGATATCTCCCATGTATGCAGGAGGAATATATGTTATTAAATTTGTTTGTTTTTCTTCTGTTAATCTGTCTTTCATTACTGGGTGGTCCAGTAATAAAACAAGTATAGAGGGAAAATCATTTTTCCTCCCAAAACCTGTTATGGGAAGGTGACATAATTGTTATAGAAAATACTTTGTATTATAGATTTGAAAGTAGTTGAGAGAGACATATATAGAAAGAAGGAGGGATGCAGGGTTAAAATTTTACTTAGTACTACTCAGATACAGAAAAAAATGTAACTATTTACGTTCTACAATGGATTTACTTCTTTTTATAAGTCCTTTCCCTGATGAGTTTAGCCCTTACAAAGTACAGAAGGTTGGGGGATAGAGTGATGGACCAGGGGGGTGAGGGCAATTTACACTGAGCCACATTCCCTTTCATTTTAAATAACTTTTGTTTTGGATGAATAAGTCATTTTCAGGAAGATGCTCAGCTTTTTTGGACTTTCTTTTCCACCTGGTACTTTTCGCTAAAATGGCACTGAGGCACCTTATGGTGACAGGGGAACAAGAAGGTCTCAGGTTCTTGTGGCTTCTGCAAGTTGGCTTTGGTTTCTGGACTCATGTCTACTGAGAGGCAGTTCTTCCAGTCTTACCTGTTGGGGTATATTCTGGCACCCACTGCGAAGGTCCATGGTATCCATCCATTTGTTCCTAGTGACGAAAGTCCTACGTATTTTATAGTCTCTTCCTCTGATCCCTGCACCTGTATTATTCCTCCATCCTTCTTAGCTCCTAAATATTTCTCTGCCAGGACATGCACAAACTTTTGTCTCCTGCCTCTCATGCAGAGAAAGCTAGAGGTGCTGCTTCACTCTTATTTATTCAGCCACCATCTTCAGCAAAGGCCAGAATATTGCTCTAGCTCTATATCATATATGGAGCTGAGCCAAACGCCAAGGTTCCTTAGAGACCCACAGGTACCCTCACACTAGATGAAGAGGTCTTCTCACACATATGGATATTTCCACAGCACCCTCCCACTTGAAGGGGACTGATCAGGGACAGAAAGAAATAGGAATTTTAACATTAGCATCTGACTTACTGGCATTCCCTTCTCCTTCATGTAGACATGGGTCAGAAGGAAGTCTCCCTTTCTCCTTGAAATTCTCATTTGCAGAGATTTCACTTATGCCATATTCTTAGTTCTCTCCATCCATGGTTTATAGTAACCTTGAAATAAAATTTGACAGGACTGTTTCCAATACAAAGAAGAATTAAAAATTTCAAAGAATATATCTGTAATGGCTTAATATCCAAAAATGATGATTAGCTAGACCAGTATATTTATATTAACTGGGTATCTATCTGGCTATATACCATTTGTCCATCCAGTCTTTCATCCATCTATCTATCCATCTAACTATCTATCTACAACACTAAGCTACCCAGACACATATATGTAATACCAGAGCTTGAAAAAAAAAGAATTTAACATATCCAAAAATCTGTAAAAGACCATAAATTCCTTATAAAAGAAATGAGTTCACAGCAATGAAAATTTATTCATAATTATGTAATATTGTCATTCAAAAATATTTATTAATCACCTACTGTGATGGTTAATATATGTGAACTTGGCTAGGCCATGATACTCACACATTTGGTCAAACATTAGGGTAGATGTTGCTGTGGGGGTATTTTTTAGATAAAATGGACATTTAAGTCAGTAGACTTTGAATAAAGTAGTTTACAATCATAATGTGGGTGGGTCTCATCCAACCCAATTAAGAGAAAAAGGAATGACATTTTTGAGAAAAAGGAAATTCTGCCTGCAGACTGTCTTTGGCCTGGAGCTGCAAAATCACCTCTTCCCTGGGTCTGTAGCCTGCTGGCCGACCTACAAATTTTGGACTTGCCAACCTCCACAATCCCAATGAATTATTCTTTAAAATAAATCTTTCACTCTCTCTCTCTCTCTCTGTATACACACACACACACACACACACACACACACACACATATCTCCTATTGGTTCTGTTTCTCTGCAGAACCCTGAGTAATGCAGCTACCTTTCCTACTTCAAGAGATGCAGGGATGAATGTCATTGTTCTTGTCTTCATTAGATAATTGTCCACGTTGGAAAGCAGACTCCAAATAGATTCAGTTCAACCAAGACCTTGAATAGATTTATATTTAGTTCTCAAAATAATTACCCCTATGTTATCTTATATAATCCTTTCAAACCGATAACATAGGTGATAAAGTGCGTATCATCTATAAATAGGGGAAAGATAGGCTCAAGGATTTTAAGTAATCCAGCAAGAATTATATATTTATATATTTAATATAATATATATTAAAATCAATATCATATATATTAAATATAATATATTTAATATATAAATTAATATATCAAACTGATATATATTTAATATATTAAAAATTAAGAAATGGAAAGATTTTTTTTCAGATTTGTTTATTCAAAAAAAATTTCATGGAGGAGCTTTGGATCTGATAATAATAAGTAGGCACAATGCAAGCGACATTCCGCAGGAGAAGCGAAAAGGAGACTGTGACAAAAGAAACCGGGTAATGAACATTACACTGCTTTACACACGCTGCCCATTCTTCAATAGCACAATTAAAAGCAGACTATGTGCCTTACAACTGGTGTATTTAGAAAGCCATTACAATCTTCAAACACTAAAAAGGAAAGAAAAAAAACAAAGAGCATTTTTAAAGCAGTTATAACACATTTCAGCCATTCACTGGGTTCTCAGATCAGACTGAAAACTGAAAGTTCACATCTACCTGAAGTTGCTTGTCTAAGATCACTGTTCTGAGAGCTTTACAACCACTTCAGAAGCTTCGTCAAGTCCAACTCAACAAGAAATTTAAATCTACCACAAATATCTGTGCTGTGGCATCATGAACCTGTGGTACCTTGTAACTCTGTGGCAACAGGCATTTAAAATTCCAAATCCTAGAATTTTGCAAGATGTTTCAGAAATGGAAGTGTAATTGAGTATACAATGCTGTGTCCTAGGGCAACAGTTCTAAACCTTAATAAATATAACATGTAGACATCATCATTTATTGCAGCATAAAGTAATCTTGTCTACAGGCAACTGGCTGTCTCTATAGAAATTCAGCGAGCATATTGGGCCAAAGCAGGTCCCAGCAATGGTACAGGGACCAAACACATCTCAGCAAACATATGCCTGTTAGCTATGCAGATATCTACTGCAGATTCTGGCTGCACAGCGCCTAACAAGCAATGCCAGCAGCACTGGCCTCAGTAAAGGCACAGGTCATAAGCCAGCATTGGTAGCTTCAGGGTACCTATGCTCCATTTGACTATAGCTTTAAACTTTGCCTCGTACGCCTACCGCAGGGTAAGCAGATAGCATATGCTGGCAAGTCTCAAGGGCCTTACTAAGCAAGTGCAACAGAAGTAAGGATTCAAGAAAAGCAAAGAAAAAACAAAGGGAGTTTTTATAGTCCTTTTATATATTGATGGTTAGAGCAATGTTTCCTGTTTTTAAACTGCAGAGCATTAACGAGATCCTAGGTGTAAAATGGTTAGGACATTACCTGGTCAGCCAGTATGTGCTGCCCAAGATGTTAATATTCACACAGAGCCAAGAAGGGATTGTGGAGGATGAGATTTGGATTCAAGTGCTTGTCCCACAGTGTTGAATATCACCCCCACCACGTGGTCTCCATTTGGCTTTTCATTGTTTAATCACATAAGAGGAAGACTTTTTCACAGGGAGGCAGGCTATTTTTAAGCCTAAGCATTTTCATAGCAAGAGGCAGTAGAAAGAGTTCCTAAAACACAGGATTGAAAATATTCACAAGAGAGTATCCATGCTCAGTCACTAGATGGAGCTCACACTCAATTCAGTTTTGGGGTGTCAGAAACATGACTCAAAGTCAACATGAGAATGAAAATGCTTTAAATGTGTTGGATGGGAAAGAAAGGCGCTTAAAATAAACCTGGTGATTGGGGATGCCGTTATACAAATTTCCAGATTTTGCAAGAGGGTAGCTATGTCTTTAATTCTACTCTCACTTTAGAAATTCCTGGTAGGCTATATGCAATAACATACTTGGAAATGATTTGGACTGGACAATGGAAAAAGATAATTTTCAGCCTTGGAGTTGGATTGATTAATATACTGCTCTGACCTAGTTCAGAGCCCTCTGGGAGTGCTGTTCTAGAGGCAAAATCCATCTGCCTGTTAACCTCAGGAGGAAAACCAGAGGAGGCCTCATGAAGGTGGGTACATTCTGGCTGGAGAGACTGCTGATGTCCTCCATTGAGGGAGGAAGCAAAGCCCCTGACTGACTTCAGGTCAGGGGCCAGCAAACCTTTCCTGCCAAAGCCAGACAGTATGTATTTTCGGCTTTGCAGGCCAGATGGTCTTTGTCACAAGTACTTGATTCTTCCAACATGTAGTGCAAAAGCAGCCATAGGCAATATGTAAACAAACGAGTATGGCTGTGGCCAATGGAACCTTATTTATGGACACTGACATTTGAATTCCACTTAATTTTCATCTGTTACAAAAATTATTCTTTTTTTTTTTTTTTAACCATTTAAAACACTGAAGCCCCTTCTTATCTCCTGGGCTGTACAAAAACAGGCAGCAGGCTAGAATGGCCCATAGGCTGCCATCTTCCCATCCCTGTACTAAGTTAAAAGGTAACTCCAGTGTGTTAAGGTGGAGCTATTTTTATCCACCTGTGATGTTTCCTTTTTTTGCTGAGAGTCATCTGTCAAAGTTATACCTCTGGCCTCTTGTTTTACCCCTTACTCCTTCTTATGGAGGTAGACTTACCAGATTGGTGGATCATACCATTAGTTGATATTTCTCAGTTGCACAGAACTAAGGTATTGAAGGTCCTAAATTGCAGGTAAATAGTCACTGGCATCTATTCTTACTACTTGTCTGAGGCAGTGGGAGTCAATAACCGGGGCAGGTGTGTCCCGTCTGCAGACTTAAACTTTCCCTCAGGAGTTCTCAAACAGACTTTGTTTTAGTCCTCTCCAGCCAGCCCGCGTTATCAGGGGAAACTGACTGGATCCTGATTAGACCTGAGCCATCATTTCCAAATCCTCCAATAGTAACCGGTTCAGGAAACTTCGCTTAAGGCCAGGGAACGTTTGTAATATGTGATGGTAAATGTTACTAGTTTAGGGATGGGCACAGTGACCTGAGTTGACTCAAATCTTTTTCCAAAGTCAGAGGACATGTTTTTCTTTTCTGTCACTGGATATGAACAAGAGAGCATGGTGCCATGTAATTCATGCTGGCATTTATCTTGTGACCATAAAGGAAGCAAACCCGAGGACAAAGCTGGTATGCTGAGGACACAGAGCTGAGAGAGACGGTGAAAGCTTCCATAGCTCTGACTCATGCATGACGAGAACCCAACTTACCTCTGGATATCTTGTTTTGTGAGAAAATACATTTCTGTGTTGTGTAAGATTTCCGTAGCTTATAGCTATAATAATAAGCTACTTAAAAGGGGACAGAGGGTGATTTTAGATTTGTTTTTTTTCACTGTATAAATTAATACATTATTAGTGAAGAAAAAAAGATAAAAAGCCCACCCTCAAGGAACAACCAAGGTTAGCATATTATCATGTCATTCCAGATGTTACCCTAGGTATACACACACATGCATGTATTTTACATTAACAAATATATACTATGCATAATGTTTCTTTTATGTTTAGCAAGTTAAAAGTTTTAAATAGTTTTAGATCTACAGAAGAGTACAGAGTCTTCCCATATACCCCATACCCAGTTTATGACCTTAGGATGGTATATTTATCACAATTAATAAACCAATATTGATATATTATTGTTAACTAAAGTCCATACTAAATTCATATTTTGTTAGTTTTTACCTAATGTCCTTTTTCTGTTCCAGAATTCCCTCCAAGGTACCACACTCTACATAGCTGTCATGGCTCCTTTTTGGCTCCTCTTGGCTGTGATAGTTTCTGAGACTTTCCTTGTTTTTGAAGAGCTGGATGGTTTTGAAGAGTACAGGTCAGGTATTTTCTAGAATGTCAAAGTGTTTGGTTTCACTGATTTGTTTTCTCATAGTTAGACTGGGGTTATGGTCTTATGGTCTTCCACAGAGGTAAACTGCCATTTTTATCACGTTAGGTCAAGGATATACAGAATCAACATGACTTATCACTCTTGATGTTAACCTTGATCACCTGCTGAAGTAGTGTTTACCAGTATAAAGTGTATACTTTTTTCCCCTTTCCGTATTGTACTCTTCGGAAGGAAGTCACTATGCATAGCCTATACTTAAGTTGTGTGGAGTTAAGTTCCACATCCTTGAGGGGTCTCTACATAAATTATTCGAAATTCTTCAGCAAGGGAGAGATTTATCTATTCTCCCCTTCATTGATATGTAATGTATTTAGCACTTTTTTTTCCATGAAGCGATTTGTTAAGTCTTTTCATGTCAATAATGAAAAGATCCACATCATCATTTAATTAGCTGCCTAGTATTCCACTACATGTATGTACCATAATTTATTTTTATCACTTTCTTATTAACATTCAAATTATCTTCCTTTTAACTATTATAAACACTACAATATATATTAAGAAACTTGAGAAATTCATGGGAAGGATCATGCCACAGATGTGAGCTGAGTTTAAAGAATGTCAGAAATTGTGAAGAGATGGACTATCTCAGAGCTGGGGACACACCTAGATATCTAAGTAACCATGTCTGTGACCTAGCACTAGAGGCCACTTATGGCACAAGTATTGAGAACCTGGGATGATCTCAAATTCGTAACTACATCTCAACTACATCTCAAAGACGCTCCAGAGAGTTCTATGCATTACCACGGCAAGATTTGGAGGCACAGAAGCATCATATTAAATTTGAGAGTTAATTGTTTGTAGCCAAGAAATCCTAAATTAAATCACAGTCTTCACTATAATCCTGAGTGTATCTCAGACTCAGGAATGAGGAGGAAAGAGGTGTCCATGGCTACCCTTTGGGCACAGGATAGCCAGCATCTCAGACAGAGGTAGGGAGCTGTCCATTGTGAATATTCCTCAAACACCAATAAGTGACTCTGATAAGTGAGTAACAATGGGTAGGGATGAACAGGTTAAATCTTTCCAGTTCATCTTTCTCCCAGAGCCATCTCAGGGCTCAGGTTGAAGACAGTACTTACTTAGTTACTTCTAGTCCCACAGAGGGGGTCACAAGTGGGATTGTAGGAGTCATTTTGTAAGCCTCAGCAAGGCGAGGGGGATTCATTGATCATGCCTGGATTGACGAAAACATCAGGACTTAAACAAAACCTGACCTTTGACATAGTTGGACTGAAGAACAGCATTTGTTGACAGGCTGCAACCCTAAGGCTTTCATTGGTGGTTGAACACACCCAAGAGAGGTCCTCAAACCCCAGTCCTAGTATTGCAGAAATGGACTTTGAGGGCTCAGCAAGCCAAGCTTGTGAGTGCCTCCATAGGCTGGAGAGAAGAATGATGCTTATCTAGAATCCAAAATGGGTGGAAAGGAACAAACAGACAGGTGCTGGGGGAGAGAGTGCTGCTCTTTTGCCTTTCCCTCCTTTGCATCCAAATACAAACTTCACCCAGTGAAGGCTTTACATCTGAAATCTCTGACCAGCACAACTGATAGACACAAAAACTTAAGTGAGAAGAAAATCTCAAAGACAACGACTTCTGAAATAATTATATCACATTATATCTGCTTAAGAGGTAAAATATTTCTTTATAGCTTCTCTTATTATATGTATTTTTTAAATTGAATTTGATTTTTCACCTAGTTCTATTAAATAAAATTCCTTATATCGCAGCAGAAAGGCCAAATGCATGCAAAGGAACTCAACAAAAATTAAAAACAAAGAAACATTATGGCATGTCTTATTTTATAGAAAGGGAGAAAATATCATCTCTTTTTATGAAACAAATTTTCCATCTCTTGGACTTTTACATAGTACTGACTCTAAACATTTTAAAATCCACACTGATTTCTTACAGCAACGTGAGTAAGATCAAATCCCTGGAAACCAGGTTGAAATTAAGCTATGTATCTGTTCCATTGATTATTACCCCAAGATTCAAAATGAAACTATGACTGGAGTGCGCAAAAGAATGAGTATAACATAATTAAAATTGATAAATGAAATATAAAATAGATAAATATAAAACTACTAAATCGTAGTACTTACGATTACAGAACCATGACCATGTGAAATAAATAGGGCTACAAGAAAATGCAATAAGAAATGAAAAAAGAAGTTGGGAGTTTAAGTTTGCAAAGTTCCTTATTTTGCATAACAAAGAGTCAATAGATAATGTATAAATCTGAAAATGCAGCTTAAGGAAAAAAATATGTTTTAATTCATATTTCTTTAATATTATCTTCATATTTTTCTCCTATGTTTAGAGGGATCTATCTTTAGGAATTAATATCTTTTAGTGTAAAGAAACATTGATTTAAAGCTCTGTGATTCCTTTCGCTTTATTTCAATTTCTTCTAGTTCTATGTCATGTTAACTTTAATACATTTAAAATTTTAAAATAACATGAAGAGTATGATCACATTTTATCTTTCTTATTTACATCTGTGTTTATAGATGCAAGAGGTCTGAAATGGTGTTTGTAAAAAATTGAGGACCAATATTCCTCGACAGTAGCATTTGGGGGAATTGTTACTTCTTTTTTAGACTTCTTCCAATACTTGTATGTATTTCTTGAATTGCTAGAATTAATATGTGCCCCTAAATACATAGATGCATATGTGTATAAATAAATAGATAGATACGTGTGCCACACCTTTTGTATATACACATCCATAGATATGTAAATACATATAGTCTAGAAAAATTAAGTTAAGGTTTTTTTCCTGGGAGGAAGGGAGTGGTATTAGGGAAGGGCAAAAAGGAATGATCACTTTTTACTCTCTCTATATACTATTTGCATTTAATCATGTATTACTTTTGTGATTTTAAATGTCTAATTTTTAATCAAGAAAAGAGAGAAGTTAAATTTTAAGAAGGGTACTTTTCTCCATCACATGCTTGATTTTCTTATATTGGTTAAAGCTCAAAGAAAATGTTGGGATATTTGGTAAGGTCTGCAACCCAGCTGAATGTAGGGAAAATATGTACCTTATAGGTTGTTTTATCAAACAGGGCTTGGGCCTT
Organism: Balaenoptera physalus; assembly: GCF_965194825.1. Lineage (NCBI taxonomy): Eukaryota > Metazoa > Chordata > Mammalia > Artiodactyla > Balaenopteridae > Balaenoptera > Balaenoptera physalus. The sequence continues at coordinate 55,543,071 of NC_138887.1, read as the reverse complement.
GGAGTTGTGTGTTCTGTATTTCCACGGATTGTCTGAGAGTTCCTTTAAACACAAAATGCCCTACGTAGGCCTAGTACATCCAGATCTACTTAATTGAAGAGAAGTTTGAGTAGTAGTTATAGAGTAACATATATGCTTTGTTGGGCAAACATATTTTTGCTCAAGTGACAGATTGGGAAAAACCTAGCTAAAATATTCCCCAAATATTTTTTAAAAGGATATTCACATGTTGAATCAATGAAATTAGTTCAAAAAACTTCCTTTTCTTTGTTACTGATTCATGATAGAAAGAAAAATCTTTTCTTTAGAGCCTGATAGAGTACATTCTAACTTAAGTCAAACTTTACTCTTTTCTTTCACTACATAATGTTCAATTGTTAGTTTGAATCATGAGCACATTACCTAGATTACATGAGTTTTAAAGAATATGTAATTATATTTGCAATAACAACTACTGGCTTTAAAAAAGGCCTATAATACTGAAAACTCATGTAAATGTGTTTTCAGGCAATTAGAGAATGGTGTCTTTAAAGTGGTTAATCTATTTTACATTCTTAATTTTTAATTTAAAATGGGGTTTTAAATTTAATGAATCCATTTTTATTTGCCTTCAAAAAACAAACGTACACATATTCTCCTGTTTTCCAATAGATGTCAGTATCAAAAAAGTAAAGAGCAAGTCTAGTTATTTAATATAATTGTCTTTCAGTATAAAGGAGAATATTCTTTTCCCTTCTTTCTGGTTTCATGTACTCAGAATTACTAGAGCTGGTCTAAGCAATCCAACAAGGGACAGTAGTTTTAAAATACATAATGGTTATTATTTTTGGGGGGGCAGGTAGGAATTCATGTAGTTAGTGTAGGTAGGAATTATGGTACATGAAATGGAAGAAAATACTAGGGAAACATCTGAGTGTTTTCTAGATAATCCCTATTTCTTTCTTTGTGTTTCTTCTCTGTATAAAGATCTAATTCCTCCTTGTTAGTTCCCATTTCCAAATGTTAATCCACAAATGATTTTCTGTTCAAAAAGGAGCTTACATATTTTCACATGGCATTTTAATCTTTGAAATGCACAATGTCTTTTTTAAAATAATAACATCACTAGTCTTTATCTCCATTCAGTTTTCACTATCACAGAACTTTAATTTACCTTAAATGAAACATCATATTAAGAATAAGTATTAATTACTAGAGTTTTCAAATTAATTCAGCAACAATATACAGAATTGAAGGCTGGAGAGAATTGAGGATTTAGAATTTTGTCAAAAATGGGAAGGAATTTTACTCTGAAATTTGTATTTAATCATATGTTATCAGTATAAATTGAGTCCTAACAGATTTTAACATGGTATGTAAATTGCAGAACAGATCCATTACAGACTCATGGAACTTCTGAACTAAGGTCATGAGGAAGCAATGGTGTCACCATATACAAAGAGAAGAAGTGCAATGGCATTGGGAGGAATGGCTAACAAATTCAGGTCATGCTTATCATTTTGTTTCATTCCATTACACTTATCTAACTTTACCTTTCTCTACTTTTAGACTTCGGAATTTGTATCTACTTAATTTACCAAGAGAGAAATGAAAAAGGATCTCATGCCATCTGCACTCTTCAAAATCTTAGAGACTAAAGGACATGAAAGCATTGCTTTTAATAAGATTAGGTTCATGCATTTGAAACATGCCACAAACAAATAAAAAAAGTTAATACCTGAGTTAATAAAAGAAAGAAAAAGGTGTTTCTCATAGTTCGCACAAACCCTGTTCTTTACGAACTCTGGTCTTTCTCTTAAATTAAGTGCTTTTATTTTTATAAGAAAATTCACATTGTTTTTTTAAAAACTCAAAGAGCATAAGAAGGGTTACCAGGGGGTAAGCGGGGCAGAGGGACAAAATGGGAGATTGGGATTGACATATACACACTACGATATATAAAACAGATAACTAATAAGGACCTACTGTAGAGCACAGGGAACTCTACTCAGTACTCCGTAATGGCCTATATGGGAAAAGAATGCAAAAAACAGTGGATATATGTATATGTATAACTGATTCACTTTGCTGTACACCTGAAACTAACACAACATTGTAAAAAACAAAAATGAGAGCATAGGAAGGATTATATAGTAATGAAAATAATAATACAAGATAATGAAAATGAACAGTGTCTTCCCAGCCCACCAAAAGTTCTATTCCTTCGGAAGCAAATCCTCTTACTATTTTCTGGTTTCAATTTCACTGGTATTTATTTCAATCTTTAAATTCTCTTTTATAACACTTTTTTTGGGTTCACGAAACATAGTCTATTGATTTCTTCTTATAATAAGAAAGTAATTGGCTCACATTTGTCACCTGCTACATCTCCTTTCCCCCCTACATCAGAAAACTTTCTTAAACCTCCATTTTTCATCCATTTTCCATAAACAGCATCTTTTAACCCCTCTCTCTGTAAAATGGAAGACATTAGAGCTTCCACCAATATCTCCAATTCTATCCCCTCCCCACTCCCTATTTGCTTTCTGATTCTCTTGTTTTACAATGCTAAAGTTAAAGATATATACATTCTTTTCAATAGCCATAGTTACATTGTACACTATTTCTAAGAAGCATTCTAGGAATAAATAAAGATGCTTTACTATCTTTCTTTCTTTTGGGGGTCCTTATCCACTCCTGTGTCTCTCAATAGCAAAAATTAGGGGCAAAATTAAAATTAATTTTATATTTATACCCCAAGAAATCCTCAATTATTCCCAAAATCATATTACCTAAGTATTCCACTCCCTTCACGCCTCCTGACTCTGCAGACCTCCTTTCTGTTCCAATCTCTGTTCCTGGTAATTGGCTTCATCCTGAAAAATCCTCTTACTGCCTTCTTGGAAATGTTGAATCTACTGTTTCCTGGACCATATTTTCCTCTTTCTTGGTTTATTCCTTGTTTTGCCAGAGCACTGCGTTGAAAAACTCACTAAGAAAGGAATTTTCCAGGGAAAGTTTTTCTGAATGACTTAAATGTCTATATTCTATCTACCTACTTCATTGATAGATTGACTGATTTGGATTTCTAGGTTAAACCTCATTTTCCCTCAGTCCTCTGAAGGCACTGTTGCGTTGTCTTCCACCAGACTATTGCTATTGAGAAATTTGAAAAACATTTGGTCCATAACCTGGTCTTTCTCTCTGGAAACACTTAGGAGCCTTACTGCACAGAAATTTCATGGTGATGTGTCTGATTATAGATTTTTGTTGTTGTTTTTGTTGTTCCTGTGTGTATAAGTTGGTGGGTTTTTTGTTTGTTTTGTGTGTTTTTTGGCGGCTTTCCTCCTCTATCTAGTGTTTCTTGATGAGAAAGAGGCTGTAGTAAAAATGACTATGTACTTTGTCCACAAGTAGAGATTCTTGCCTCCCCTACTTAGGCTGCATGTAAACAGTCAAGGAGCCTTGTGTTAAGTTTTGGAACGATTAAAGGCCAAAATGAAGTAGGCTTTGTTCTGGGGTACCAACTCCTAAATTTTTCAAAGTTCATTAGAGAAAAATTTTCATTTTATTTTTCTGGGGCAGAATCACCTGGCTCTTGGCATTTCGTGCTAAATGCAGAGAAGTCTTCCACATAAAATTTTAATGAATTCTTATTTTAATTCCCACATTTCATTCCTATCCATTTCTATCTGTTGAGATTCCTCAGGGACAAATCTCCTTTTTTCTTATTTAGAGGCACCCCATTCATATTCTTCACTGGGCCCTATGCCAGACTACTTTACCAGTCACTACTTACCCATGAATTGGCTCTCACCTCCCCAAAGCTTCTAGCTTTCTAATTCCTCCCCTCTTATTCTCTTCTTTATTTCTAGATACATACTTTTTTATTCTCTTACTCCTAAAGGAATAGATTTTTAGGAGGGAAAGGAGATAGACTTGTAGGTTCAATACATCATTTGATATTGGAAGGCTCCCTTGTTTTTTTTCTTTAATATTAATATTCATTATAACATAAAATTACCGGAGTTTTGGATATCTGTGTTTTGATTCTGATGACTGTTTGTTGTATTTAGTTTTAATATAGGCAGCTCCTAAGAAAGAAAAACAAGAAACAGGAAAACAGGAAACTTTGTTACGTTGTTAACAGTGAATGAGTACAACTCAGGGATTTCCAAAGCTTCTGAGGGTGTTGTCGATAGAACTTATAGCTAAGGACATACAACTATGTACAACTACGTTCACAGCAGCATTGTCACAATAGCCCAAAGGTGGAAGCAACCCAAGTGTCCATCAGTGGACGAAAGGATAAACAAAATGTGGCATATGCATATAATGGAATATTCAGCCTTAAAAAGGTAGGAAACTCTGGCACGATACAACATGGATGAATCTTGAAAACATTATGCTAAGTGAAATAAGCCTGTCGTGTAAGGACAAATATGGTATGAGTCCACTTTTATGAGGTGCCTAGAATACTCAAAATCATAGAAACAGAACATAGGGTGGTGGTTTCCAGGTACTGGAGGAAGGAGGAAGGGAGAGTTAGTGTTTAAAGGTTACAGAGTTTCAGTTTTGGAAGATGAAAAGTTCTGGAGAAGGATGGGGGGATAATTACACATCAATGGGAATATATTTAATGCCATTGAACTGTACACTCAAAAATGGTTAAATTGTCAGTTTTATATTATGTGTTTTACCACAATAAAAAAATTAGTAAAACATATTGGAGAATGTATTTCTTTGGTTCACATATGCTTTTCATTATTGATCATGATGGCACATATTAGCAATTGAGAAGGGTTCTATCTTTATATGTCTACTTTACCCTTTTAATATATTTTCCTTTCTTCCCCCCTGACTTCAGAGAAAATAAAATTGCTCATATCCGAAACCCACACAGTTGGAAGGAGATCCAAGTAAATGGATCTCATGGTCCTCATCCATTCTGCCGGGTGAAAGAGAACAACGGACCAGGTGTTTGAAGTTGGCAAGTGTTCATTTTTTTACTACCTCTCATGATATTCTGATGTTTCAATTTCCAACATATAAAATGTTAATTTCATGATTTAGATGAATCACTTTCCTTGGGGAAAAACCAGACTTAAACACCTTTATTTGTCTAGATTTTGTTCTTGACTTTCAGTTCAGTGAGAGATGATGTAATATATCAGATTCTAGATTCAAATACTCCTGGTTCTCTTTCGGATCCTTCCATTTAACCACCATATGACTTTTAGCAAGGTGCTTACTCTCTCAAAGGCTCAGTGTTCTCAGCTATAAAATGGACATAATGACTACTTACTAGTGTGGATGTGAAGATCCAAGGAGTTAGTGCACAAGGCAAGAAACTGATAACCTGTTAGTATCTATGACATATTTGGGGGCCAAACTGCAGTTAGATTAGAGTGAATTAGGCCTTTTAGCATCATGGAATGATATTCAAGTAAAAACCCATAAAAAATCAATTGTCTTTAATGCCATGAGGGGCACAGAAAAGACAACATAGGGATTTTTTTCCAGTTTATTAAATACAAAAAATTACAATAAAATTGCAAGTACAGTTTTCTAAAATGTGATTGTCTTTGTTAAGCCAATTTTGATTAGACAGAAAACAGCGTGTTCTAATAATTTGCTTAAAATCTGTTAAAAGTAATACCTCCTGGGGAAACAGCCTTTAATTTAATCTCCCCCATCTCCACCAATCTGAATATTTTAACAATTATCCTATATTTAATCTCCATTTCAAATATCAGAATGCTCATTTGAATTTGAATTTCTGAAGCTTTAAAAGAAATAAAATGGTATTTCTCTTTGGAGAAAGGCAAAGGAAGGAGGGAAGGAAGGAAGGAAGGGAAGGAGGGAGGAAGGAGAGAAGGAATGAAGGCAAGAAGGAAAGAAGGAAGGAAGGAAGGAGAGAGAAAGAAAAAAGATTATTTTATAAAAAGAATCATGAGAGCTACAAATTGTTTTATTGTGTGATACTGGCATTAACAATAAAATTTTAAAAATCTATTCTTTTAAACTTTCCCCAGAATATAAAGTTCAAAAAAATTCTGTAAGATTAAAATTCATGAAAGCATTTCTTTTATATCCATATTATAATATACTTTACTTTATCATCTTTAAAAATGCCTCCAAAGTGGACATCATCTTATTCACTGTTAATCTTCAATGCATATTTTGGTTGAATATTGATTTTAACTAATTTTATCAGTCCCTTTCAGAAAAATAAATTGAAAGGTATGATACATTTAAGTTAGAAAATCTAATGTCTTTCAGTTTGCTTGCCCGTTTTTTGGCAGTAAACACATTGGGTCTCAACTTCATTCTAACTTTATGGTATTTTGTTGAAAAGGCTCCTTATGAATATATTTCTGTTTCTGGTAGCTGAATGAATGAGGCCTAGGATTTCTGAGTATGCCTGACATCTCCTAAACCACATACTTTGGCCATGTATGATATATGGCTCCAGGATAAGTAGTTCTTTCATGAAAGACAGCAGGGCTTCTGCCTTGTGACTGCCAGTTTGCATCCCAAGGAGGCTACCCTTCTCATGGATGCCAGGTGTGAACTGTGAGGGGTGAAGGCAGATGATTTGTCTGAAACTTAATCATATCCAGGGCTAGAACTTTCTTTTTGAAGATTAGAGCCCAAAAGCCTTGTTCAGTAAGGCTCTGAACCAATGGTGAAGAGTGAAAACCATGATCTCTAAAGAATATGTGTCTTGTTTTCTATGAGAATAAGGTTAATAGAATTTCAATACCACTGCACTTAAGAGACTTGTTATATTGGCCTAGAATCAAAATTAATTAAGTAGGTTCCAAAAGTTCATGGTATGTATTCTTCCTGTCCAATCTTCTAAATATAGCTCTGTCCCATATAATTTTAAAAATTCTGTATACTGAATTTTAACTGTCCTCATACATAAGCTATTTAGTGGGCAAGATGTCCAGACCCACATGCTATAGACGAAAACAAACCAACCCCCAAAACTCATCTGTGAGCATTTACAGGTATGTATATCAATATTCTTGTTGATCTCAATACCTTGGTCATTACAGCTGGAGAGTCTCCCCTTTACTGGAAAAGTCAAGTCTAAGGCTGGTTATTTTTTTCACTAATATTTTGTTGGTAATTTGCCACTTGGTAAAACTGGCTTTAAGAGTTCCAGAAAACACTTGGCTCCCAACAATACAAAGGACCATTGCAAGCATTTTTGGTTAGTGGTGATTGAACGCAGATTGCAGGATTGTTTTGCTAGACCACATTATTCTTTCAAATGTTTCTCCAGTAGTCGCATATTACTTTCTAATGATAATCATTTGCATTTTCAAAGCCCATTTTTGCCCCTGATGTTTTATGAGGAATTTACTCAGAGCTCATCTCTGTCTTCACTGTGCTTCCCCTGGTTTGAGCGGAGGCCTGCAGCTTCTGGGCTTTGGCATAGCCATCGTAATAAATGGCTGCAAAGGACCAGTAGGAAGAAACCCATGAAAACCGCCCAGCATAGGCTCTATAGCAGGTGATGGGCAAAGCAGAATGCTATCATTTCCCATACTCACCGAAAAAGAAAAAATGAAGGGTGTGCTATGAACTCTATTTCAACACCATACTTAAAAACTGTTTTTCTTAAGAATGTTACTGCTCTTAGTCTCCTTATGTAATGGAAAAGGTAAACAGAAGGCTAGGCACGTCAGTTGGATGTTTGGGCCTAGCCAGCTCCCAGTTTTTATTTTCGTGTCTGCTGCTTCCGCCCCCATATGCTTCTTTCTCTCCACTTCTGGTGGTCAAAGGCCTACTCTGCAGATGTTTCTCCCACACAGTGGAAACATTCTCTAATGTGTCTGTACACTTCCCTTCTCTGCTCATATGGGAAAAGGAAAAACTGGAGAGACATCATGAATTTCTGGATTGGTCTTATTCCCTTTTGTGCCTTTCAAAAGTGCTGAAACAGAGAAAAAAAATTACTTTAGACCTATTCACCTTTCCCACACTGCTTGCTACAGAAATTGGTTTATAAAGTCATTGTTTTTACTTTTAAAAAGTAAATAAATAATCTTATCGTACCATCTTTCAGAAGTCTCAAGACAGCTAGTCTGTGTTAGAAAACTGTTATAATTTGTTTAAATTGTATTGTTTTTTAAAATAAGAGTGATAAATGCTGCAGACTTGGGAAATGAGACTATCTATGGTTTATTATACATAAAGCATATACGTAGATTGCATCCTGGAATTTTCAAATTATTTTCATAAGGAGATGCTCTTCCCTATTTGCACAGCGGAGGACGGGACCAGTATGCTGAAAACGCAGGACTCACAGAACACAAAAGAAAACAGTTGCTTTAATTTTCTCCACTCCCCCCCCAATTCTCTCTGTAAAGCCCAAGCCATCTCTCTGCCCTTGGATGATACCTTGAGCAGCATCCATAAATGACCCGAGTTCTCTCTGAATCTATTTCCTTTAGTCACTTTAGTCATAAAGATATTCTCCGTTCAAAAATTAATATGCCAATGTCTCTGTTTGAAAACCAACTCTGAACTTTATTAGAGGTTCTTCCTCTCCTGTGACCCCTCCCTCCCGATTTGGCCTGCTGCAGGTGAGAAGTATGTAGTGAACCTGTGAGTGTGTGCTGTGTGCTGTGTGTGTGTGTGTGTGTGTGTGTGTGTATGTGTCCTGTAGGAAGGGTATTGGGGTTTTGATCTTGGTTTCTCTTTACTTTATCACGTCTTCTCTCCTGAAGCCCAGAGCTTGGTCATGGTTGAAGCATAAGGGTCAGGAAAGAGCTTTCCTGGCCACCACTGATTTCCTGCTATTTCCCCACACCCTGGGGGGAAAATAAGACTAACTGTCTACTAGGATCTCTCAGGTCAATTCCTGACAAGGGTGATGGCTTCCCAACTGCTGCTCCTGGCTCCACCCTCATGTCACCATCGGGCTGTACGTCTCCAGCGTCTCTCAACCGGCATCCTGTCCACCCAGCTGTCCTATGCCAGCTCTCACACTCACTGTGGCCTTCTAGTTCGTGGGAAAACTTGCAAACGAGACCCGGTGCCATGAGTGTGGTTACTTCCCAAATGCAGCCACTGGCCACTTGGCCAGACAGAGATGGGGCAGACAGAAGTCCACTGAAGCATGCCACAAACTTCAGAGGATGAATAGCTAGCTCTTAATTGGCCTCTCTCAAGCTTTGCTTACGAAGTTTGAGGGAAGGGGAAGGAAGCACTGCCAACTTTTCCCATGTGAAGCGAGGGACAGGTGGAATCTTCATTGCATCAAGCTCTCTCCAGAAATTCTCTCTCCTATCCTCATTTCCTAAACTCACAAATCTCCTTTTGTGTGAGGAATTAAGAGTCTTAGCATGAATTTAAGACAGTGGAGGTCTTTCATGGTTTTCTATAATCTCACTTTGGAATTTAGGATTAGCTGGTAACTATTATCTTGGGATTCAGCCAAAACTGAGATTGAAAGATATTAGTTTTACCTTGGGTAAATATGTGTTCTTAAATAACTAGGGAGTTCATTAATTCACTCATGACACATACTTATTGAGCACCTCCTGTGTGTCAGTCATCATTTGAGTAGCTGGGGAAACAGGACTATAAAACTATAAGAAATCCCTGCTCTCACAGACACTTAGTGGAGAGTACTAAGTATTCTCTGTTGATTTAAATAAAATAAACAAGAAAGATAAGTAAAACTAAAGCATGCAAGTAATAAGGAGAAAAATAAATAGAAGAACTCTTTTGGAATGTGTGTGTGTGTGTGTGTGTGTGTGTGTGTGTGTGATTTTAGTGAGAGAAAACTTCATTAAGAAGGCATTTGATTAAAGACCTGTTGAGGTTAGAGATCAAATCATACAAACAATATCAGTTTGCTAGGGCTTCCACAGCAATGTACCACAAACTGGGTGGCTGAAACAACAGAAATTTGTGGTCTCACAGTTCTGGAGGCTAGAAGTCCAAAACTAAAGTGTCACTGGCTTTGGTTCCTTCCTAGAGTTGTGAGGGAATATATGTTCCATGACTCTCTCCTAGCTTCTGATTGTTTGCAGGCAACCTTGGTTGTTCTTGACCGGGAGACACATCACCCTGATTTTTGCCTTCACGTTTCCATGGCATTTTCCCTGAGTGTATGTTTGCCCAAATTTCCACGTTTTATAAGAACACCAGTCATATTGGGTAAGGGTCCATGCTACTCCAGTATAACCGCATCTCAACCTAATTACATCTATTAACTACACTATTTCCAAATAAGGTCACATCTTAGGTTTTCGGTAGGGGGGGTTAAGACTTGAACATTTGAATTTTGGGTGGACACAATTCAACCCATAATGCCAACATCTGGAGGAAGACATTGCAGGCAGATGAAAGAGTGAGTACAGATTGATAAACATTTTATGCAAGTTACATATTTAGCATGAATTTTCTGGAAAAAATTCAGTACTTAATTTATCATTAAACATGCATTTATTTATCAATTTTTTGACTTATTGATGCAAATTAGCAGCCTGATGGTTTTGTTCCTGCAGAGTATTGTAAAGGATAAGGTAAGGCTTCTTAGTGTGCCACGTGGCTGCCAGATGCCATTGTTAGACAGTCTCCCCACATCTCCTGCCTAGAAGGAATTAGCCATCCTTAGACACTGATTGTCTTAGCACACAGCATTTTACCAGCAAAGTAAAATGCATGCTGTGTACTATTCCTGAAAGGAGCTGTTAGTTGCATTCTTGTCTGAATAGGGCAGAGCAGGAGGAACAGAAACTATTATATATGGACATCTTTCATACTTAACTTTGTATTAAAGTGAGAACTCTCTTCACTGCACATCCACCTTTCACTTTATCACAAGAAGACCTGGCAAAAGCCAAAAGTACAAAACCGATGTCTATCAAACTTAATCCAGTACATTTTAATTCTGCAATTAATAATATTTTATTAAAAACGAAAAATCAGGGGCAAATATAAACAGGGCTATGGCACCAATATTTTTTGATCACGCTTCCTTTTTTTTTTAAGTTATTTATTTAACATCTTTATTGGAGTATAATTCCTTTACAGTGTTGTGTTAGTTTCTGTTGTACAACAAAGTGAATCAGCTATATGTACACATATATCCCCATATCCCCTCCCTCTTGCTTCTCCCTCCCACCCTCCTTATCCCATCCCTCTAGGTGGTCACAAAGCACTGAGCTGATCTCCCTGTGCTATGCAGCTGCTTCCCACTAGCTATCTATTTTACATTTGGTAGTGTATATATGTCCATGCCACTCTCTCACTTCATCCCAGCTTACCCTTCCCCCTCCCCGTGTCCTCAAGTCTATTCTCTACATCTGCGTCTTTATTCCTGTCCTGCCCCTAGGTTCATCAGAACCTTTTTTTTTTTCTTTTTTAGATTCTATATATATGTGTTAGCATATGGTATTTGTTTTTCTGACTCACTGCACTCTGTATGACAGACTCTAGGTCCATCCACCTCACTACAAATAACGCAATTTCATTTCTTTTTATGGCTGAGTAATATTCCATTGTATATATGTGCCACCTCTTCTTTATCCATTCGTCTGTTGATGGACACTTAGGTTGCTTCCATGTCCATGAACATTGTGGTATAATACTCTTTTTGAATTATGGTTTTCTCAGGGTATATGCCCAGTAGGGATCATGTTTCCTTTGCCTGCTAGACTTCTGTCCTCTCCCCATCTCATTGACGCTTACCTAGGCTTTAAACTTTCAGGGTTTTTTTCAGGTTTGTGAGGATATGCAAAATAGTCTCATACTAAAGTATACTTTTCCTTGGATGGCATATCTAAATATCCATGTTTTTTTAATCATTATCACCCCATTCTTTTAATTAGCTATAGAAACAATATTCCCTTACATTGTACATCTCTCCTGCATATTTCTGAATCTCAAGGAGAGGGTCTAGAGAAGTTTTCTTTCACTCTAGATTGCTTATAGCTTCTGTAACTTATCAATAGTAGAACCTTGAACAATACAGACTCTCTGGTACCACTTGAATCTTACTAAATCAGAATTCCAATGTTCCTGCCAGCAATTTCTCAGTTTTAAGAAGATCCACGGGCAATCCTGATACATAAAGACAAAGGTTACTTCTTCCTGTTTTCTGTAATGTAAATCTATGCAAGTTAGGATTTTGGATTTATCGCTGTTAAAACTAAATGAGAACACACCTAGGGAATGAACTTATGATTGATGGATACTGCTGAGTCTGGAATGGCTGGAAAATCTGACTAAAGAGGTATGACACTTGCAGAATTCCAAAAAGCAGACACAACCCACAAGAGAAAACCATCAATGCTTGCTGATTTGCTTTTTTTGCTAATGACTTTTTCCAGTTGAGTTTTTGGTGAGGGAGAAGTTATCTGTTATGCTATTGAGAAGAAAAGGCAGCAGACTGGAGCAAGTTCTGAAAAAATACCCCAGTAACAGATAGAACATTGTTAAATCTATTTTCCTTGAGGTAGGCTTAAGATGGGGCCTGACACCTTCCATAGTGCTGCTGAAAATAGTGACATGAAAAATGTTTTAAGATTCTGAAAGCCAAACTACCTCTGTGTTTTCTGTCTTTCCTTGGGATTCTGGAAGCTACAAATGTAAAAATATAGAGGAGAGGGCATAAAAAAAGGGAACTCACTTTCTAACTACTGTTGCTCTCCCTAATAAATCACATTGTGTTCATCATACTGTATACCATATCTTAAAGAATTCCACTCAATGGTTCTATTGCAGAACGTACACTGAATAATTGAATCATATATGACCAGTAAAGTGAAATGTGAGAACCTCTGATAAACATTAATGCAAGCTGCTAATGTTAAATATAACAAAGGTTCATGTACTTTGGTGATCAATTGAACTTCAGATACTCAAGGACAGATCCACATATTGCTGAATATCATGGCCATGAGATGATTAGATTAAGTTTAACCAAAATAACTAGAAAGAACAAGATAAAGGGGAAGTAAATGACACAACAAATAGAGCTAGAGTAATGGGCAATTTTATCAAATCAAATCAAGTACAGGAATGGACTTCTTTTAGACATATGGCAATCCTATAAAATAACCTGGGGCCTTATCACTTTCAGAAAGATCATATGTTCTGTACTCATGCACCTAGTCAACTAATCCATCCTGTAACCAAACTACTTTTTCTCCGAACTTTGTTTTGTACCTTGGAGCATCGAATTGAATAGGAAGTTCTCTGAACTTAAACTCCTGAGCCTGTATTCCAAAGTTTTGTCTTGGGTATCTGATATCATGTAAAGGAGAAACATGGCCTTCAATGTCAGAACTCAGAGGTTTTAAATTTTCTTCTGACAATCGATTAAGCATGATAGGTCTGAGCACGTTTTTTAACCTCTCTCAGCCTCAGAATTCTCTTCTGTAAAATGGTATCAACAGCACTTAATTCCCAGGATTTTAGAGAGTAAAGGAAAGAACGCTAATCGAGTATTACTCAATAAACAAATGTCTTCCCTCTCTCTAGCCTTCCTTATGGTAGATTATCAAACATGAGAATATTCATAATCATTTCAAAGTCAGTTGACATCTCTCCAATACAAATGCTAAGTAATTGATGAGCCCTATTTTTAGTGCTGTTCTCTTGAGAGAATGAGAGAGAGAGAGAGACGTAAAGTGCTTCCAGTCAAGAGTAAGCATAAATTACATGGCATCACTCAAGATTAATTTAAAACATTAATAATAGTTATATGATCTGTCATCATGTATTAGTGCTGGACAAGAGAAAACTTGACTGGAAAATTAACAAGGTTGAAGGTGAAGAAAAAAGTGTCCTGATTAACACACACAGGCCTTGGGAATACTACCTATCTGGGAATCACTTCTACTTTCAAAGGCCTGAAAATTCCTAGCTTAAAAATGTCTGCATTTCTAAAAAAAAAAATAATAATTTATAATCATAGTGAGAGTAACTAAGAGAGAAAAGAAAATGGATTAATTTGAGTTGACTAAAAGAAAACTAAACTTCAGCATAAAAATATCTTTTATCAATTTTGAATTCTTTATTTCCATTATTAAGCTCATTCCTAGACCACTCCTATAAATTCATATATATTCAAGCATATAGACATGTTTCTACATGACTCATGGGGAAACCAATAAACTGTCCTAACACATTAAAAATCTACTTACAGATTTGTGGAAGCTCTCTTTTCTTTGCTGTTCTTGAAGGCTGTAACCTATAGATTGAAGGGCTTTAGGATGTAGAATATGGGTATTCAGAGTTTTTATGCTATAAAATTAGCAATTTCAAGCCAACAGAGGTTTCCCTGCTTTAATACGATTCTAAATATGCAACGCCCAGCAAGAACTCCTGGTAAGGGAGAAGAATAGGGACTAATATCTGTTATGGGTTCAAGTATTTGCTCTAGCTCTGTGTTAAATTAAGAAGTAAAAAAAGATGAATGAAGCAAAGCCAATTCCCTACTTCTGACGCTTGAGATATAATTTGTTAATTTTTTCCATCATGCAAAATTTAATATTTCTCTGCTTTTCCAGTTTGCAAAATAAATGTGCTTCAGTTTTGCATCATGAGTCCACACAGACACCTGCAGTTTGATTCTTTTTACTAGTTCCACAACTTTTCTCTGTTCAAAGGTTAGAAAACACATATTAAAAATAAGTCAACCAACTGATCAGTCTCTTTAAACCAGCAATGAATATAGGCAAAGCTCAGTGAAGGACAGTATTAACTGTTTTAGTGCTTATAACTTTGGTTACTTAAATTGTAACTTTAAATCTAAGAAATACTGGAAGAAGGAAAGAAAAAAATTCCAATTGTTTTCAGACCTTCCCCCTTTGAACCATTTCCTGCTTATCTCTGTCAGTTCCCTCCTAATGAAATACTTGGCAGGTTTTTACAATCCCAATGAATAATATACACATAATGCTTGGGCAATTTTATTTAGAGTCTTTTAACATGATTGTGACAATTTAAAATAGCACAGAAATACCGCACACTCCTCAATCTGCCAAAACAAACTGACCAAACATGTTAGACATATGTATCACAAATTAATCTATGGAATAAATGAATTCTGACGAATTCTGGTGATTTTCATTTCAGTGATGTCATTTTCCGTAATGTTACTCCTTAGGTTATATGGCTTTCAAAGGTAAACCTAGCCTTAGGCAGACAACTCATGTAATACATTTTTATGACAACAAATGTGTATCCAAGCACAATTTTAGCAGACAGCAAATGAAAAGTTGTCTAAACAATGCTAATAAAATCTTCATTCTTTTTACTGTTTTGAAGTTTTATCCCTTCTTCTCATACTCATTGGCTTAGATGTTACCAGTGGATGTAACATCATTCTATTTGAAATCATTGTCTTTCAACCCTAGCAATAAAGTAACTGCAGCTGACTTTAATTTTAATAGAGGATAATAAATGCGGAAAGGAAGCGAGAGTAGATAAATGTATTTACCTCACATTAGAGAAATAGTTCATATAATCATTATATAAGATAGTTATATTTCCATAGGCAGTAGTAATATATTATGGTTGTGGACAAATGATTAAAACAAGAGAATTGTGTACAAACGTTTAGTCATTTCCAAGGGTCTGAGACAAGTTGTTTCATGCTTCTTACTCCCCAGAAAGCAATGCAGATGGAAAAAAAAATCTAAAGAAATAAAATACAGAGAGGAAGAACAATTAAAATTGATTCAATACTTCTGTTCAATTGAGTTAGAAATACCTTTCTAGGGGAAAATGAATATACATATTTTAAGCAATTAAATTATTCAAATTGAATCTAGCAGTTGTTCACTGATAGAATTTAGCCAACCCAGCTTAAAACATGTTATGTGAAGAGCAGGAGTAAAAAGTTTTGTTTCTGTGGCTTTTAAAATAAAATATCCTCACAAATCTGGGTCATTTCTAGGGATAGGGCTATGTAAATTAGACAGTGAATGAAACAGAACTGTCTTCCGGCTTTTGGATACATTGCATGTTGTTTGTATTGTACTAAACAATCTCATTATTTATATAGTTTAAGAAGCCTTTGGAAAAGGAGAAATAAAAACAGTATTAAGGAATCATTTCTCTCTGAGGCAATGTGATCTACCATATTATGAACTTCACCCAACATGAATTAAATTCTAAACACTGCTGACTTAACTACTTAGTCTTTTGATCCTACCAGGTATAAAACGGTAACTGCAAAATTCTCTTTAAAACTGAAGACATACTAAATCATAATAAGCAATCATAAGAGTTCATTGAGTTTACCCCTTCGCTTTCAAGTAACACCACACATTCCCAATAAATCACCAAAATTTAACCAAGTAAAAGTGTTGACTTCTTATGATCCTAGCAAGAACGATAATACAGCCATCCTCAGGAAGAATTAACCAGTTGCAGAAATTTTCATTGTGTGTCATCTAAATGCCATAATGACCTAAATGCACACAACTTCTGCTCTTCTTGAGGTAAAATCTAGGCACTGGTCACAGTCCTTACACCTCAGAGCTTTCCAAAGTCAACCCTTACCCTTTACGTATGCACTAAAATTAAGCTGTAGGATTTCTTTTATGATCTCCATTTTATGTGTTATTAGAGTGATGATGAAAAATGCCTAAACAGCTGGGGATATGGGGAAAGCTGTGAAAGGGATTCTCCATATTTTTTTTTATTGTGCAAACTTCTTCGTCAAATGATTAAAATATGACCACTTGCCTCTCCCCAGAAAGATCACAATTACTGAAAGATCCATTAAAATGTACAAAGAGACATAGTTAAGTAATAAGATGAAGGCATGGGGAACATTCTGGGGTGATGGACTAAAGTGAAGCCAAGGCCATTAACTGAGGCCAGTCATTCATTCACAGAAAATACCCTCAACTGCCATGAATTTGCTATTAAAGCCTGGATATGAAAATAACAACAACAACAAAATCCTCTTAAACCTGGATACTTCGATTAGATGGGTAGGTTGTTCAGTTTCATATGAACCTTCTTGTTCTTTCTAGAGAACCATTATCCTTCACATTAGCTAATCTGATAGTTTTATTCAAATCCATGTGTTACTTTCAGCCTATAACATCCACAATATAAAAAAAAAATACCAAAAATAAAATCAAAAGTTATTTTGAAGCAGGAGTCAAGAATAATATTAACATTCTGGAGTTGCCTCAGAAATCAAATGCAATATATTTAAAGGCTGGTTTTGATTTTGTTTCTTTTGACTGTACTTCAAGTAAAATGACCTCATGGGATTTCTCACGGGGTGCCAAAGTAATATCAAGATAAGGGAGTATTTGTGAAAGTTAGTAGATTGTGCAGTGAATTACATTTGTATATGAATATGGGTTAATGTTGGCAGAGGGATAGCTGAGAAGACAGCTTTCAAGTAGGACAGAGATGATAACTCTATGATATCGGGTTGAATAGTTTAATTTGGATCCATAATATTAATTGAGCAACTAACAGATGCTTTGTGCTGTGCAACGCACTGGTATCTGAAAAAATATTTGGCAGCAATTTTTATTGGTTTTCAATCTAGTGTCTAGGGTCACACGGATTATTTCATTGGTTGAAGTCTAGGGAGAATGAAACCTCTACAACTGTGTGTAAAATTTTGTATGTCATAATTCTCCTCGTCCCTACTCTCCACCCACTAGACTATCCATACTTTCATCTAGGATCTCTGAAATATTAAGAACCTCTGATCTAACAAAAGTGTGAAAAAGATTATAATTCAGTACCTGCCTTTGTTGTTAATTCACCACTTCACAACTAAATCTTTCCACTTTTGAAACTATAAATCCAGTTCTATTTCCTTAAGGACCCATCCCTAATTAAAACACAAAGATCTTATTACCTAAAATGCTTTTACCTTCTTACCAAAAAATGCAATGTTGCACAGTTTGTAGTTTTATTTTGTTTCTCTGTTTTTGGTTTTCTATTTTTTCAGGCCCCTATGTATTATCCCTCCAAATGGAGGAGAAAAGCTAACGAAGCAAAGGGGGCAGATTCACATGTAAGATTAATGCACAGTGAAACCCTTGCTTAGGCTGGGCATTGTCTTAGGTGCCTTTACTAGATTATAATGTTTTATTCTCATGGCAAACTTGCAGAATTGGTATCTAGTTTACTGGTGAGGCAGTGGGAACTCATAATTTATGTGGTTTACCAAGCAGTCACAAAACTACTAAATATCAGAGCTTGTATGATGTTTTTTGTTTACTTAATGCCCCCCAGAAAATCAAACTACACATCCTGGGAAGTTAGTTCAGTGAATATGAACATCAATAGTGAATTCATTTTCTCTTTTTTAGTAATCACTGTACTTTTTTGCCACTAACTACTAGGTTTCTAAGACCTTTTCACAATCAATATTTTAAGCATAAAGTGGATTTTTTTATATATAATGAAATCCAGATTGGCACAGGATAATAGAAATTAAATGAAATGAATATGTTCTTCTCAAAATATGCATGGCCCTGAAATAGACACCCAGTTTTATTAGAAAATAGTTAAATAGGAAAACACAGATTTGCTTTTATATTTTTGAATGTGTGTATATACTTATAATAGATCTAAACATACATTTCATATATAATTTTAAGCTGGAAAACTACTTAACATGGACTCAATATGATCACTTGATTATTATAGTCATTTCATTTTAAATTTTCCCTTGTCCAATCTTTCTCTTGATTTTTGTATTAGGCTGTTCATTTTAGTTCTCCATAGCTGATCAGATTAAAAGTGTCATTTGAGATAATTGCTCATTAACATATTTCTCAATCAACTATTTGTACAATGAAGGCAGGAGAATTACTACTTAGGCCAGTGTAAGACTACATGGCAACCACAGCACTTTTTCTTTGCAATATTCTTCCCTAATCTGTAGATATGATGCTTCCAGATACGTACAAACTCAATGAACACTTATTTTATAATAGGTCTGGGCAAGTCCCATGATTTTAACAGCTGGATTCAAAATATGAAACAGAGGAAGTTCACTTTTGGTGTCAAGCCCTCCCTGTGTAACACATCATTAGTGGCCCTTGTCTTCAGGCTATTTCCTTGACTTCCCAGGGCCCTCCACTCTGATACCTGAACTTTGGCCTGTACAGATGCTCTCCACATTTTCTCCGCCCCTTTCCCAAAAGTTCACCAATTGGCAGGTGGCTAATCTGAGCCATTAATCCATAATAAAATGTCAGCGGGAACTGACGTGTCATTCAGCTGCTCCTCCCCGTTAGGTCTGTGTTTTTAGAGGCCTTATTAAAAATGGAGCAAATCAGGCATCTAATCCTTTTTTTTTAACTTTTTAAAATTGAAATAGTTAATTTACAATGTTGTATTAGTTTCAAGTGTACAGCAAAGTGATTCAGTTATACATACATATATACATATATATCTATGCTTTTTCAGATTCTTTTCCATTATAGTTATTACAATATATTGAGTATAGTTCCCTGTGCTATACAGTTGGTCCTTGTTGGTTATCTATTTTACATAGAGAAGTATGTATATGTTAATCCCAAACTCCTAATTTATCTCTCATCCCTCCCCTGCTATCCCCTTTGGTAACCATAAGTTTGTTTTCTATGTCTGTGAGTCTATTTCTGTTTCATAAATAAGTTCATTTGTGTCATCTTTTTAGATTCCACATATAAGTGATATCATATGATATTTTGTCTTTGTCTGGCTTACTTCACTTAATATGATAATCTTTAGGTCCATCCATGTTGCTGCAAATGGTATTATTTCACTCTTTTTCATGGCAGAGTAACATTGCATTATATATCTATATATATAGATATCTATATATATATATCACATCTCCTTTATCTATTAACCTGTCAATGGACATTTAGGTTGCTTCCATGTCTTGGCTATTGTAAATAGTGCTTCTGTGAACACTGGGGTGAATGTATCTTTTCAAACTAGAGTTTACTCCAGATATTTGCCTGAGAGTGGGATTGCTGGATCATATGGTAACTCTATTTTCAGTTTTTTAAAGAACCTCCATACTGTTCTCTATAGTGGCTGCACGAATTTACATTCCCACCAACAGTGCAGGAGGGTTCCCTTTTCTCCACAACCTCTCCAGCATTTCTTACTTGTAGACTTTTTAACGATAGCCATTCTCACTGGTGTGAGGTGATACCTCATTCTAGTTTTGATTTGCATTTCTCTAATAATTAGCGATGTTAAGCATCTTTTCATGTGCCTGTTGGCCATCTGTATGTCTTCTTTGGAGAAGTGTCTATTTAGGCCTTCTGCCCATTTTTTGATTGGGTTGTTTGTTTTTTGATATTAAGTTATATGAGCTGTTTGTGTATTTTGGAAATTAATCCCTTGTCAGTCACATCGTTTGCAAATATTTTCTCCCACTCCATAGGTTGTCTTTTCGTTTTGTTTATGGACTCAATTTGCTGTGCAAAAACTTTTAAGTTTAATTAGGTCCCATTTGTTTATTTTTTTTGTTTGTTTCCACTACTCTAGGAAATGGATCCAAAAAAATATTGCTGTGATTTATGTCACAGACTGTTCTGCCTATCTTTTCCTCTAGGAGTTTTAAAGTATCTGGTCTTACATTTATGTCTTTAATCCATTTTGATTTTATTTTTGTATATGGTGTTAGAGACTGTTCTAATTTCATTCTTTTACATGTAGCTGTCTAATCTTCCCAGCACCACTTGTTGAAGAAACTGTCTTTTCTCCACTGTAGAGTCTTGCTTCCTTTGTTGTAAATTAATTGACCATAAGTACATGGGTTGATTTCTGGGCTTTCTATTCTGTTCCATTGATCTATATGTCCCATTTTGCCTAGTACCATACTGTTTTGATGACTGTAGCTTTGTAATACAATCTGAAGTCAGTACAGTACTGTCTGTACCAAACCTGCATGAAGCAAGTTTATAGGTGCCATTTCTCCAACTACACTTGCTCACTTCCTCTCTCTTTGTCACATTTTGGTAATTCTCACAAATTTCAAACTTTATTATTATATTTGTTATGGTGACCTGTGATCTTTGATGGTACTACCATAACTCGCTGAAGGCTTAGATGATAGTTAGCATTTTTAGCAATAAAGTATTTTTTAATTAAGGTATGTAAAAATTTTTTAGACATAATGCTATTGTACACTTAATAGACTGCGATATAGTGTAAACATAACTTATATGCAGTGGGAAACCAAAATATTTGTGTGACTCACTTTATTGTAATATTTCTTTACTATGGTGGTCTGGAACCAAATCCGCAGTATCTCCAAGGTAGGCTTGTACTCCATTGTGTACATTTTGAACCAAATTTAGACCTCCATGTTGATTTCCTAAAATTCTCCTGGAATGAATGTACCTATTCTGTATCACTAATAAATCATACCCCACCTATAAACTGAAAAGTATATATTTATTTAAAAATTCTTTCTCTGACATTGATAAGGTTCATAAAATATCAGTTAACTGGCTATTTAACACCAGTGTAACAACAACAACAGCAGCAATTTGTTTTAAGGGAAACACGTTAAATGTACAGAAGTTTTTACTGAATTATTTGGAGAAAAATAAAACCAATTCTTTGTTAAATATACATTTTTTTACATGCAATATTATAACATGGTTTATTAACTAAGCAACACCATAAATGTCTCTCAATGTCAACAGATGTACAGTGCAGTTTTCACCAAATGGTGCATAGTATTCCATCTAAAGAATAACCTATATTTATCCAATGCTGTACTGTTGAACACTTGAGTCATTTCAGAATCATGTTTTTGCTATTAGAAATGGTGCGGTGCATTTACAACAACATGGAAGGACCTAGAGACTGTCATACTGAGTGAAGCAAGCCAGACACAGAAAGACAAATATCACATGATATTGCTTATATGTGGAATCTAAAAAAACCGGTACAAATGAACTTATTTACAAAACAGAAGTAGAGTCAAGGATGTAGAAAACAAACTTATGGTTACCAGGGTATAAAGGGGGGGAGGGATAAATTGGGAGACTGGGATTCACATATACACACTGCCATATATAAAATAGACAACTAATAAGAACCTGCCGTGTAACACAGGGAACTCTACTCAATACTCCGTAATGGCCTATATGGAAAAAAAATCCAAAAAAAAAAAAAAAAGAAAAAGAGTGGGTTTATGTATATGTATAACTGATTCACCCTGCTGTACACCTGAAACTAACACAATATTGTAAATCAATCACACCCCAACAAAAATTAAAAAAAAAAAAAAAAGAAATGGTGCCATGATGAAGTCACCCTGTGAGCAGTGTGTTTAGGGAGAAGAGGACAGGCAGGGACACAGTGGTCCTGATGACAAGGATGAAATGGAGCCCGAAGGACAAGAAAGAGCAACCAGAAAACAGAAGGTAGTAGAACGGTAGTGGAGAGCAGAAGGCAGGAGCAAGAGGGCAGCCTTCTGCTCCTGGCTCTGGTCCTTGGGGGCAGTTACTGATGAAGCTGTAGTGACAATGGAGGGGAGGTGATCTGGATGGCAGCACCCTGGGCACAGACAGCACTGCTCTCAGCAGTTCCAGCTCTGCTCGAGGTAGTGCCTCTTCAATGGATCTGGAACCAACTGCAGTAGTGTCTCACCACAGCCAGCACCGGCTTGTGAGCTGAGCGGCAGGGCACCCGCATCTTCTGATCTCTGGGTCTCACTGATGCGTCCCTTTTGGTCCTCCAGTCCCACTTCCTTCCATTTCCTCTTCCACCCCTTCCAATGCCTTTGAAACCAGTTCCTTGTATTAACATCTCACTGTTTGAAATACCTAGAGTGGTTTTGTTTTCCTAACTGGACCCTGTTTCAAACATTTTTTTTCTTTTCTTCTCACAACTTTTTTAAAAAAATTTTTTATCAGACAAGTATTTGACTAATATATTTTTTGTGAAAAAAAAAGATGAAGAAGGAGGACAAAAATAAAAATCTATTCAATCAAGTGATAGTAATATTTTATATGATAAAGAGTTTTATAATGTCAAAATGTTTGATGTGGATTAATGGTGTCAGTATAAAACAGATATAGGTATAAGGTACATGTAGCTCCTGCTATGTCATTTGAATATTAAGGCTGAAAAATGATTTCCTTGACTACTGACAGCCTTAGTGCAATATAATCCACTATTTTTTTTTTTGAGGGGGAGATGTCTTTTATATTTATTGATTGATTTTTTAACATCTCCATTGGAGTATAATTGCTTCACAATGGTGTGCTAGCTTCTGCTTTATAACAAAGTGAATCAGCCACACATATACACACATCCCAATATCTCCTCCTTCTTGCATCTCCCTCCCACACTCCCTATCCCACCCCTCTAGGTGGTCACAAAGCACAGAGCTGATCTCCCTGTGCTATGCAGCTAATTCCCACTAGCTATCTATTTTACATTTGGTAGTGTATATAAGTCCATGCCACTCTCTCACTTCGTCCCAGCTTACCCTTCCCCCTCCCTGTGTCCTCAAGTCCATTCTCTATGTCTGTGTCTCTATTCCTGTCCTGTCCCTAGGTTCTTCAGAACCATTTTCTCTTTTAGATCCATATATACGTGTTAGCATACAGTATTTGCTTTTCTCCCTCTGACTCACTTCACGCTGCATGACAGACTCTAGGTCAATCCACTTCACTACAAATAACTCAATTTCATTTCTTTTTATGGCTGAGTAATATGCCATTGTATATATGTGCCACATCTTCTTTATCCATTCATCTGTCAATGGACACTTAGGTTGCTTGCATGTCCTGGCTATCGTAAATAGTGCTGCGATGAACATTTTGGTACATGACTCTTTTTGAATTATGGTTTTCTCAGGGTATATGTCCAGTAGTGGGATTGCGGGGTCGTATGGTAATTCTATTGTTAGTTTTTTAAGGAAACTCCATACTATTCTCCATAGTGGCTGTATCAATTTACATTCCCACCAACAGTGCAAGAGTGTTCCCCTTTCTCCACACCCTCTCCAGCATTTATTGTTTCTAGATTTTTGGATTATGGCCATTCTGACTGGACTGAGGTGATACCTCATTGTAGTTTTGATTTGCATTTCTCTAATGATGAATGATGTTGAGCATCCTTTCATGTGTTTGTTGGCAATCTGTATATCTTCTTTGGAGAAATGTCTATTTAGGTCTTCTGCCCATTTGTGGATTGGGTTGTTTGTTTTTTTGTTATTGAGCTGCATGAGCTGCTGGTAAATTTTGGAGATTAATCCGTTGTCAGTTGCTTCATTTGCAAATATTTTCTCCCATTCTGAGGGTTGTCTTTTCATCTCATTTATGGTTTCCTTTGCTGTGCAAAAGCTTTTAAGTTTCATTAGGTCCCATTTGTTTATTTTTGTTTTTATTTCCATTTCTCTAGGAGCTGGGTCAAAAAGGATCTTGCTGTGATCTATGTCATAGAGCGTTCTGCCTGTTTTCCTCTGAGAGTTTTATAGTGTCTCGCCTTACATTTAGGTCTTTAATCCATTTTGAGTTTATTTTTGTGTATGGTGTTAGGGAGTGTTCTGATTGCATTCTTTTACATGTAGCTGTCTAGTTTTCCCAGCACCACTTATTGAAGAGGCTGTCTTTTCTCCACTGTATATCCTTGCCTCCTTTGTCATAGATTAGTAGACCATAGGTGTATGGGTTTATCTCTGGGCTTTCTATCCTGTTCCATTGTCCTATATTTCTGTTTTTGTGCCACTACCATACTGTCTTGATTACTGTAGCTTTGTAGTATAGTCTGAAGTCAGGGAGCCTGATTCCTCCAGCTCTGTTTTTCTTTCTCAAGATTGTTTTCGCTATTCAGGGTCTGTTGTGTTTCCATTCAAATTGTGAAATTTTTTGTTCTAGTTCTGTGAAAAATGCCATTGGTAGTTTGATAGGGATTGTGTTGAATCTGTAGATTGCTTTGGGTAGTATAGTCATTTTCACAATGTTGATTCTTCCAATCCAAGAATGTACTATATCTCTCCATCTGTTTTTATCATCTTTAATTTCTTTCATCAGTGTCTTATAGTTTTCTGCATACAGTTCTTTTGTCTCCTTAGGTAGGTTTATACCTACGTATTTTATTCTTTTCGTTGCAGTGGAAAATGGGAGTGTTTTGTTAATTTCTGTTTCACATTTTTCATCATTAGTGTATAGGAATGCTAGAGATTTCTGTGCATTAATTTTGTATTCCGCTACTTTACCAAACTCATTGATTAGCTCTAGTAGTTTTCTGGTAGCATCTTTAGGGTTCTCTACCTATAGTATCATGTCATCTGCAAACAGTGACAGATTTACTTCTTCTTTTCCAATTTGGATTCCTTTTATTTCTTTTTCTTCTCTGATTGCTGTGGCTAAAACTTCCAAAACTATGTTAAATAACAGTGGTAACAGTGGACAACCTTGTCTTGTTCCTGATCTTAGAGGAAATGGTTTCAGTTTTTCACCATTGAGAACGATGTTGGCTGTGGGTTTGTCACATATGGCCTTTATTTTGTTGAGGTAGGTTACCTCTATGTCTACTTTCTGGAGAGTTTTTATCATAAATGGGTGTTGAATTTTGTCGAAAGCTTTTTCTGCATCTACTGAGGTGATCATATGGTTTTTCTCTTTCTATTTCTTAATATGGTTTATCACATTGATTGATTTGCATATATTGAAGAATCCTTGCATTCCTGGGATAAATCCCACTTGATCATGGTGTATGATCCTTTTAATGTGCTGTTGTATTCTGTTTGCTAGTATTTTGTTGAGCATTTTTGCATCTATGTTCATCAGTGATACTGGCCTTTAGTTTTCCTTCTTTGTGACATCTTTTTCTGGTTTTGGTATCAGGGTGATGGTGGCCTCGTAGAATGAGTTTGGGAGTGTTCCTCCCTCTGCTATATTTTGGAAGCGTTTGAGAAGGATAGGTGTTAGCTCTTCTCTAAATGTTTGATAGACTTCTCCTGTGAAGCCATCTGGTCCAGGGCTTTTTGGTTGTTCGAAGATTTTTAATCACAGTCTCAATTTCAGTGCCTGTGATTGGTCTGTTTATGTTTTCTCTTTCTTCCTGG
The DNA here is from genome assembly GCF_965194825.1 of Balaenoptera physalus. NCBI lineage: Eukaryota > Metazoa > Chordata > Mammalia > Artiodactyla > Balaenopteridae > Balaenoptera > Balaenoptera physalus. Next base: position 55,517,033 of record NC_138887.1, on the reverse strand, counting down.
TTCAGTCTTGGAAGGTTGTGCTTTTCTAAGAATTTGTCCATTTCTTCCCGGTTGTCCATTTTATTGGCATATAGTTGCTTCTGGTAATCTCTCATGATCCTTTGTATTTCTGCAGTGTCAGTTGTTACTTCTTCTTTTTCATTTCTAATTCTATTGATTTGAGTCTTCTCCCTTTTTTTCTTGATGAGTCTGGCTAATAGTTTACCAGTTTTGTTTATCTTCTCAAAGAGCCAGCTTTTAGTTTTATTGATCTTTGCTATCATTTCCTTCATTTCTTTTTCATTTATTTCTGATCTGATCTTTATGATTTCTTTCCTTTTGCTAACTTTGGGGTTTTCTTTTTCTTCTTTCTCTAATTGGTGTAAGGTTAGGTTGTTTATTTGAGATGTTTCTTGTTTCTTGAGGTAGGATTGTATTGCTATAAAGTTCCCTCTTAGAACTGCTTTTGCTGTATCCCATAGGTTTTGGGTCATTGTGTTTTCATTGTCATGTTTTCTAGGTATTTTTTGATTTCCTCTTTGATTTCTTCAGTGATCTCTTGGTTATTTAGTAGTGTATTGTTTAGCCTCCATGTGTTTGTATTTTTTACAGATTTTTTCCTGTAATTGATATCTAGTCTCATAGCGTTGTGGTCGGAAAAGGTACTTGATATGATTTCAATTTTCTTAAATTTACCAAGGCTTGATTTGTGACCCAAGATATGGTCTATCCCAGAGAATGTTTCATGAGCACTTGAGAAGAAGGTGTACTCTGTTGTTTTTGGATGGAATGTCCTATAAATATCAATTAAATCCATCTTGTTTAATGTATCATTTAAAGCTGTGTTTCCTTACTTATTTTCATTTTGGATGATCTGTCCATTGGTGAAAGTGGGGTGTTAAAGTCCCCTACTATGATTGTGTTACTGTCGATTTCCCCTTTTACAGCTGTTAGCATTTGCCTTATGTATTGAGGTGCCCCTATGTTGGGTGCATAAATACGTACAATTGTTTTATCTTCTTCTTGGATTGATCCCTTGATCATTATGTAGTGTCCTTCTTTGTCCTTTATAATAGTCTTTATTTTACAGTCTATTTTTTCTGATATGAGAATTGCTACTCCAGCTTTCTTTTGATTTCCATTTGCATGGAATATCTTTTTCCATCACCTCACTTTCAGTCTGTATGTGTCCCTAAGTCTGAAGTAGGTCTCTTGTAGACAGCATATATACGGGTCTTGTTTTTGTATCCATTCAGCCAGTCTATGTCTTTTGTTTGGAGCATTTAATCCATTTACATTTAAGTAATTCTTGATATGTATGTTCCTATTACCATTTTCTTAATTGTTTTGGGTATGTTTTTGTAGGTCTTTTCCTTCTATTGTGTTTCCTGCCTAGAGAAGTTCATCTACCATTTGTTGTAAAGCTGGTCTGGTGATGCTGAATTCTCTTAGCTTTTGCTTGTCTGTAAAGGTTTTAATTTCTCCATCGAATCTGAATGAGATCCTTGCTGGGTAATCTTGGTTGTAGGTTTTTCCCTTTCATCACTTTAAGTATATCCTGCCACTCCCTTCTGGCTTGCAGAGTTGCTACTGAATGGTCAGCTGTTAACCTTATGGGGATTCCCTTGTATGTCATTTGTTGTTTTTCCCTTGCTGCTTTTAATATTTTGTCTTTGTATTTAATTTTTGATAGTTTGATTAAGATGTGTCTTGGCATGTTTCTCCTTGGATTTAACCTGTATGGGACTCTCTGCACTTCCTGGACTTGATTGACTATTTCCTTACCCATATTAGGGAAGTTTTCAACTATAATCTCTTCAAATATTTTCTCAGTCCCTTTTTTTTTCTCTTCTTCTTCTGGGACCCCTATAATCTGAATGCTGTTGCATTTAATGTTGTCCCAGATGTCTCTGAGACTGTCCTCAATTCTTTTCATTCTTTTTTCTTTACTCTGCTCTGTGGGATTTATTTCCACTATTTTATCTCCCAGGTCACTTATCCATTCTTCTGCCTCAGTTATTCTGCTATTGATTCCTTCTAGAGAATTTTTAATTTCATTTACTGTGTTGTCCATCACTGTTTGTTTGCTCTTTAGTTCTTCTAGGTCCTTGTTAAACGTTTCTTGTATTTTCTCCATTCTATTTCCAAGATTTTGGATCATCTTTACTATCATTACTCTGAATTCTTTTTCAGGTAGACTGCCTATTTCCTCTTCATTTGTTTGGTCTGGTGGGTTTTTACCTTGCTCCTTCATCTGCTGTGTGTTTCTCTGTCTTCTCATTTTGTTTAACTTACTGTGTTTGGGGTCTCCTTTTCACAGGCTGCATGTTCGTAGTTCCCTTTGTTTTTGGTGTCTGCCCCCAGTGGCTAAGGTTGGTTCAGTGGGTTGTGTAGGCTTCCTGGTAGAGGGGACTGGTGCCTGTGTTCTGCTGGATGAAGCTGGATCTTGTCTTTCTGGTGGGCAGGACCACGTTCTGTGGTGTGTTTTGGGGTGTCTGTGACCTTAGTATGATTTTACGCAGCCTCTCTGCTAATAGGTGTGGTTGTTTTCCTGTCTTGCTAGTTGTTTGGCATAGGGTGTCCAGCACTGGAGCTTGCTGGTCGTTGAGTGGAGCTGGGTCTTAGCGTTGAGATGGAGATCTCTGGGAGGGCTTTTGCCATTTCATGTTACGTGGAGCCGGGAGGTCTCTGGTGGACCAATATCCTGAACTTGGCTCTCGTACCTCAGAGGCACAGGCCTGACACCCGGCCAGAGCACCAAGACCCTGTCAGCCACATGGTTCTTTTGGGAAGTCTGAGGTCTCCTGCCAGCGTTCAGTAGGTGTTCTGTAGGAGTTTTTCCACATGTAGATGTATTTGTGGGGAGAAAGGTGATCTCCACGTCTTACTCCTCCGCCATCTTGTAGGTGTCCTCTATACTTTTGAACATTATATTTTGTTTTTTTAAACATGATTACTGTCTGCTGTACAGATAAGAATTTAAGCAGAGATGAGCACTGAATTGCTACAAAATATCTCTACTTCCCATTAATGCAAGAGAAGAAATAAACACAAACAGAACTAGAGTAGAAATTGAAGCCATATGTATTGAAGGTCCTTCCGAAATGAAAACATTAGAATATATTAGTCAACAATAAATTTTTTCCCCTAGAATTTTGTAAGAATACAATTTGACAAATTCCAACTCATAACAAATTGAGAATTATTGATTTTACTTCCAGTATATTCTATATATGACCAAAATACTGAGTAATAAGCAGACAAATGAACAAAGGGCTTAAGAGAAATAGTTCCAGAAACTACTACTATTACTTGGAGGTCCTGTGTTCTCTGTCCTTATTTCTATACCCTATTCAAGGGCAGATATAATCACAGCTATGCTTAATATGTGGTCTTTTAAAGATTCAGTAATATTCATTTCTATTTAGACTTTAAATCAAACATTATAATTTTACATTAGTTTTAAAATGTATATTTATGTTCTTAACTAAGGAAAAACGTGAAAAGAAAGTTCACATGAATGCCCATGTACTAACAGTGGCTTATTTGAAAAGAATGTGTTTTCCTCAGCCATTAAACATCTTCTGAAATTAATGTTTAAACGAGAGCATACACTAAGCATACCACAATAATGTTTTTTTAACAAGAAAATAAACACAAAAGAAACATTAGAACAGAGTTTTAAAATAATTCAGCTGAACTCCAAAACCAGAAAAATCAGGTGTTTCATTATTTTACTACTCAGTGCCAAAGGACCAATATAATTTCAGTGACAAAGAAGCACTAAGTTAATCTAGATAACAAATGCAGAATCTTTATTGCAACCATTTCTTCAGTTCCCCAGAGATGATTACCTCCTATTATGTACAATAAGTTATTCACTTCTTCAAGTCTAAATTGCTCAAGAAAGTGTTTATCCTTTTCAGCAGTACTCCTATAGAATATCCCATTGTTCACCCAGATCACCTTTGAGATATCACAATGACATTTGAAAGCCATAATATTAGTAAGAAGATTAGAGATCACTTAGAGGTCTCTAAAACCTACCTACAATTCAGAGAATATACTTGAAGACAGTTGGCATGAATTAGCTACCGTGCATACAAACCCATCTGGTGGAAACCGAATAAACCATAATTAGCATAAAGTAAAAATAGATGCTACATTTCTCAAAAACATCTGTGGATATTTCCTCTCTGAATTCAAAGTTATGAATAAAGTGTCTTTATAGATAAATTACTTTAAATATTTCCAGTATTACCAACACTTATTCTATGGGTACGACCATCCAGTAACATGGATTTTTAAATTGCCTTTGATTACTTACTACATTCTTGCCTTTCCTTATATGCAATGATACATCTTCGATTTATACTGATTTCCTGGAAATTTTCTAAATATTTTAATACATATACTCTCAATATCCAGCCTTCTTTTTTCTCAGTTTTTTCCAGGTTAGTTTTGTTGTTGTTGTTAGTTGAAGTTTGTCAAAAGGACAGGTACAAAGAAATGCCCAACTTACCACATAGAGAAAAATTACAGAGACAACCAAAGTTGATGAGGCATGATTTATATCCAAAGTATGACCAGAATATGTGCCTTGTCAAAACTGAAGCCTAACTTTATATTTTTCTAATTGTCCAAGTTCTTAATGATAAGATTTTAGAAATTTTTCTTGAACTACAGGAGAGAAAACAATATGAAGACATGGAGAGAGAGTTATAATAAGGTCAAATTAATAAAGGTCCAAATATCACTTGTGAGAATGAATGTTTGGGTCAATGTTGACCATTCTTTTGGGAAAAATATCTTAGGAAATATATATTTTATGGAAAGAGTCTTTTTACACTCATAATCTTCCTCTTATATACTTATCATGGAGCCTCACATTCTTTATTTTTTATGAATGTGAGAAGGAAAAAAGAATCAGGGCAATGAAAAATTTTAAGGATAGTCTGTTTTAGTTTTTATAAAGTTAAGAATAAAACAAGAGTAGGAAAAATAACAAGGGACCCAATGAACATCACCTAGTTTGACTCTGTGCTGAGACATTTTTATGTATTAAAGTTAGCAATGGGTAAAACAGTAAAAATAACCCAACTCTTTGCCCTGTGTACTATGACTTTGCTTTCTTTTTAAGTGTAAGATAGTTCAGTGAATTTAAAAATTAATTGCTATTATAATTTTTGCTTTTATATTTCTGCAAACAAGTTCTGGCTACTAGAAATAAAATTTTATTTAGTTTTCCTGAGTATGCCTAACATTGGCATAAAATTGTTTCCCTCATATCCAGTATGTTTTGAAACTGAAGATTTTTGAATGAAATGTTGCTGGATTAATCATGGTCCTTAAGTGTCCTAACAGAACTCTCAGTAATGATAAAAAACATGATATTTCATCTAAAATTCAAAGTACCACACCTTTCTAATGCCCTTTTTCTGACTACTAAAATGTAAACCATTTACACTCTAAAACCAGAGCTTTGTTTCAACAGAAATTATCAAGAAAATTGTTCTGTTCTAATCCATCAAAATGCTATTCTCCTTGTAAATGAGTGGCAGTTCCTGCCAGATAATCCTACCACAATAGCATGTTGATTCTCAGGGTGTCCTACATAGCAATGCTCCTGGCATCTCTCTGACATAAATCACCAGCCCAGGTCTTGTCACATGAATAACAACTTTTAATACTTGATGTACAAAAATTTATATCTGGAAGAGAATATATTTACGTATGCAGAATACCATTCAAGACTGCTAATCCAGGACTTTTACCCTGCTGTTAAAAAAAATTCCTTGTACTTGCCTTGCCTTCTATCTAGGAAACAAAACAAGTCTCTTAAAAATGAGCTCAAAAAAAAAAGAGTTCATTTTTGGGGAAAAAATGCCATGTTTACAGAAATAATAGTCATGTCTGGTTTTTAAAACAGGACAGTATATCTTGGAAAGATATGTTTTGAAAAGATTCTTTTGTATTGTTTTTGCTTGTGTCAAAGGAATGATTACAGCCCCAGTAAATGGGAACCTCCCAGAGTAGGCTAAATAGAAGGCCAACAGCTCACATATGGCTTGCAGCTTGGGGGATTTCTCTCAATGTTCTGCCAGAGATGGGACTGCCCAAATGGTTTCTCGCGTAAGTCCTAAGTCATAAACTGCATCCTCCTAATCCAGCCATGCCAGAACTGGACCCAAGGGTATACAGAGTCTTGGCTGATGGGAAACAATGACTGCTTCCTAAGGAAGCCACAGCTGCTTTCCTGAGAGACACCCCAGATGTCTGAATTTTCCCGTACTTTCCATTTCTGACTACCTGTTCTGGCAACAGTTCCAACAAAGGGTGAGGCAGGCAGCAGGCACCCAGCTGTTTTCAATAAGCCTTGGCAATGTAGGTACTGATTACATAAACACTACAAACATTCAAAGAGCATATTTTCTAGCTTTTAAAGCTATAAAAAAGGTGTGAGCCTGTTCAAAAGCCCTACATCTCCTTTGCTCCAAATAGTGATAATGACGACACTGATGATGAGGATAAAAATAATAATGGCTTTAATTGTGAAAGCAAAGATTATTAAAGGAAACATGATAACATGAACTTCTAGGAAACAGCTCAATCTATACAGAGAAAATTGTAAAGATGTGAAATTTCCACATTACGGGGTCAATGTTCCTTTATGAAACAGCAAGGTCAAAATGTGTACTTAATTCACTTGATTTCTTATTTTTCCCACAACCCAGGCAAAAAACAATCAGATGTTGCATTATCCATTTGCTTTACAGCACATTTTCCTTTTCATTCACATATATTCAAAAATACTATTTTAAACTTTTAATATATCTAAAATATCCTGTAAAGTATATTAATGAAATATTACATAAGGTCCTCTTTATATTAATATCAGGTCTAGAAACCTAGAGAAGATGTTGATTTACATTTTAATTAAGATGAATTTTCCTGGCTTAAAATTAATAAGTAAATATATATATATATATATATATATATATATATATATATATCTCCACTCTTCGGATCTGAGAGTTGAAAACTGAAAGATTTAAGTAACTCACTCATGCCTATAGGTACATATACAGGTTTATTATTTTTTAATGGTTTCTATATTTTACATATTAGATCAAAATATATTTGAACATTGTAAGAAGTGAGTTGGAGCTTCAGTAATCTATATTTCTAGGTGACTATTCAATTTTCTGTACAACAAAGTGATGTCCCTCTCCCAAAGAACAGAATTGAATTCAATTTTTTACCTTAAGATTCTCATTTATTTTTATCTCAATAATTCACAAAAAATGATCTTTGGCCAGGTCAATTCTCTTCAGTATATCTATTATTTTTGCCGTAATTTTCTTTCTTCCAAGACCCAGTATATATTCTTTGATATGGATTTTAAATTAGACTCTTTCAAAGAACAAATGCTACTGAATAAAAGCAGCAGAGGGAATGTTTTTCAAATTGTTCTAGAAAAATAGTTTTGGACAAAGTGATCAATTGCTAATCCAAAAATTACGCTACTGACAGGAAATCTGAATATCATTGGTAAATTAGTGAAGGCTAAGAATGATAAACCACATACACATTACAATTAACTTGGGAGATAAAGTGACCTTAGTCAAATCAGAAGAACTCTGGAAAAGGAATAAGAAGATTAGGTTGTCCCAACTCAACACAAATTATTTTACCTCAGAGATTACTTAGAATTTCAGTTCCTGCCTCTATAAAATTGGAATAATAGTGTCTCTAATTTTCACAAGATTATGGTGAATATGGATTCAATTTTTTAAATTGTAAAGCTTTATAAAGATATAAGATAGATTACTAAAGTGTGTTAATTTTTGTGCTAAAAAGATTCAATAAATTAAAAGTGAAAACAGAGTGACAGATTAGGAGACAAAAATTATAAGTAGAATTTGGAACATGTGAGATTTTATAAATGCCAGCTCTGTGTCATGGATGGTCATAGTTAAAATGATACTTTTAAAACTGTGAATATATAATTATTGCTGGGAAAACATAATTCTCCTACAAAGTAAAGTAGGATTTTAGTGGGTAAGTACAATTATAGATTGATCATTGTTTGGAGAATTGATAGTTCCATTATGTATCTCATCCTGTAAGAACATGGGAGAGTTTGATGTTCCTGATGAGTTTTCACCATGCCAGCCTTCTGAACTGTATCTTTTAGTGTCCTAAAGTGTCCTTTTTAACTCCTTATTTATGACAGAAGTATGGAAAAAGTAATAATTTCTAATGGTCCTCTGTTTTGATCTCTCATGTTACATTAAATTTCCTTTTCATACCTAAAATTGTTGAAACAATTGTTTTTTACACAGATGCTACTGCAGGGGGATCCTAGGTAATATAATGGAAAATATTTTTCTCAAAAATTCTACAGTAAATAAATAATTCCTAGTGGTGGTGTTTCTTGAAATATATATTTTTAGAAAAATGTAAAAAGATTATTTATTTAGTGCTAGGTGTGGTGTCCATAGGAAAAAATAGCATGGCTACTAGTTCAAAGGTGAAATGTATGCATAAAAAATTACATTGAATCAGTCCCCATTGGGTTGTATCCACTACATGAATATTTATCACTCTTGTTTTATGCCAGGCATTTCACTGCTGACAGAACTCACTGGTGAGCAATATAGTCCCTGAATTCATTCATAGAACTTAGACCTATAAAGTTTTTCATGAACATATCTATTAAAGGTTGGTTTTATATATATATATATATATATATATATATATATTTCTAAATCTTCAGGTCAAATTATCTTCACAATATTGAGGTTAAATACAAAATAAAAATGTTTTACTAAAAAGAGGTCAATCACAGAACTATGTTAAAGTCCATTCATTGAACAAGTTATTTAATGCCACTCTGCCTCAGTACCTTCACCTGAAAAATGTAGATGATCTTACAAGGGTTGTTGGAATAATTAAATTAAAATAATGTTAGTATTACATTATTACAGGGTTTCATACATGCAAGTGCTCAACAAATGTCACTAGTTTAGTTGATGCTATTGATTTGTTATTGTCACTATTGATATTAGGTCCACTTCTACAGCAGTATTTTCTAAACTTTGTTTGAAAATACATCATAGCAGTTATTCCCCCCATTATATTTAACTTTACAATTTTTTCACTTTAAATTATTATTTGTATATTCTAAGACATATAAAAAGAGATTTCTTTTCAAAGAAAGATGGGATAAAATGACTATAAATAGAAATTCTAATATTTACTTCTTTCCTTCCAGTGGATCCTCTCATCCATCACTTTCAAAAACCATAATCACAAGGATAAAGAAGTCTTCAAAATCCTAAATTTGGTGCTCTGGGAAAAACACTGGCTGAGAGCCCTAAAACCTGGTTTCTTGTGCTTTCTTTCATAAAATGGTTGAGTCATTTTATTTTCTCAGGATGTCAGTTTCTTTAGTTTCTTTTTCTGTTCAATGACAGAATAGAAATAGAAAAATCTCTAAAGCCAATTCTCTGTTCTATTATCTGAAAAGTAATCGAATTGGCCAAGACAATATCACAATGGTAGAAAATTCCCAGGATAGTTCCCCCAAATAATTAAATGTGTAATAAAAAGAACACATCAGAAATGCTTCATCTTGCCCACAATACTACCACAATAAGGTAATTGAAATAACAGAGGAAATGACAGGGAAAAAGACTTTAAAAAATCATTCTCTACACATGTGGAATATGTGAAGAGACTGGCAAAGGATGGGAAAAATGATTTCCAAATTGTCCATTTTTAAATATCAAGATCCCTAATCGTCTCCCGGGACATAAGCTGACTTTCTGGCACTCTGTTGCCTGAAATTTAGAAACTTAAGGTTCATCTTTGAAAAAATAACTTAGTGAACATCATGAAAAAGGTACAGAGAAGTAGCCGCAGCGTGATTCTTAGAAAAATGTGCAGCAGCATATACTGAAATAAAAACAAGTAATGGACAATTTTGATAGTTATTGGTAAATAATGATGAGTTTTAAGGACAACAGAAATTTCGGAGTTAAATAACTTACCTGCTTAAGTTTAAAGTTTAAGAAATACAGTTATACGTCAATAAAGCTGGGGTAGGGGAAGAAATAAAGTTTGGTCATTAATGTATTGGCTAGGTCAAGTTATAAAATGAAATCTTCAAAACTTTTAGTTTTTATCTAGTCCATAATTCATTGTCAATTGTTTCTCTCTCCAGTGCGAGAGAAAGAAGAGAAGGGGTGGGGGAGAGGGATTATTACTTGGATCCTTAAAAACAATATTATAAAAAATCTGGGGGAAACTAACCAACGTAAGATATTGAATAAAGGGATAATTATATTTTAGTACAGTATGAGTTTTCAGAAAGCATTTTTGTAGCTGTAAATGTGTTTATAATTACACCAAAAGTATATTTTATGGATTCTGGGGAAATGTGTTAATAATTTTCATAAATAAGTAAAGGCAAGTGGAACCTCCTTGGTTAGCTTCTGAAGTTAGCACATACAACAAAAGTTGTCCAGAGTTAAAATTACCCTAGAAAATCCCTTAAATAACTCCTATAGTATAATGGTTTGTGTACACAAACCCTTTATGGTAATTCCTTCACACACTCAAGTTTGAGAACCTTGTGCTATACTGAAGAGAACAATCAAAGGAAAGTATGTAGATGTCTGATAATTTAAACCAATCTTGCCTTTTGGTTAAGTGACAAAGCTTAGCAGGAAAAAAAAAGAAAGAAAAAAAAAGAAGGAAGGAAGGAAGGAAGGAAGTAAATGGATAATGAGCTCTAAATGAGCTTGTTTCTGGTTATCTGCAAGGTTTACTCCTTTTTATTTTTAATATTGAGCCTCTGTTACTCTAGTACTACATGTTAGATGAATGTGTTTGCTTTTGTGAAGGTCAAACAAGATATTAGAGTGCATCTTGGAGTTAGCAGTAAGTTCCAAATTCTGAGAGTAGCTTAAATGCACGTATGATGTTATTCCACTTTACCTTAATATGCAGGAGACTATTTAGCTTGACTTCTTTGCCATAAAAATTTTGTTTTGAAATGTTTTAATTGACCTCAGCTTTTGGTTTCCATTGCTATTTCTAACTGCATCTTTGACAGCAGTGATCCTTTAAGACCTATGTAGGCAGAAGTTTTATTTCAAACATTCAAGTGAATAAATCCAATTCAAATTCTGTCACAACAAATATGATGTATCAGGACTCTCTGTTATAAGTAAACTAATTTTAGATTTGAATATTATCTCTTTTTTTTTACCTAATTATGACCTTCTACAATAAACCAGTCCATCACAGAGTATTTAGTACAGGGATTCCCCTTGTTATAAAGCAGGAGTTAAACAGAGAAAATTACAGAAACCTGGAATGAGATGACTATCATGACCCTTGAAAATTTCACCAGGATGAATATTGACTTAAGTGCCTTATGACTGACAATTTTTCTATGCTCTTATCAGAAGAAAGCACACATATTCAGAAATGTTACTTTTCTTTTTCTTTTTTTCCCCCTCTTTATTTTTTTCCTTTGCTGTGGTGAAGTGAGTTACAAGTTCCCACAAGACCTGAAGCCTCAACACAGCTTGGGTTGTGGACTGGATTTCTCCCACATGAGTTTGGTGGCCGGGTCAGTCGGAATGATATTAGTACATTTAATTTTCAAAACACACACAGTGGAACAGATGTGTTTTATAGGGACTGCAAAATGAAGTTCAGAAATAAGGGGGTCTGGATAATGTTCTGGTACAATATGGTTAGAGATCACTGTATGAAACTAATTCCTGCTGATAGTCATAACTTGTCTCTGTGAAAACTGGTTTATAATATTTGTGTATAGCACTATGGAGAATATCAAAGCTACCAAGATTTGAAACAGTGCAGCAGGAGCTCCAGAACTTTATGTAAATTAACCCCACAACATGGAACACATTAACTTGAGGGTTTCAGGAATTTGGAACTCAGAATGCCTGGGATGTGGGTTTAATTGAAACGTGGTATTATGACAATCAGTTTTTCTCTGGAGACAGAATTTTTTAAGGTGCATGCAAACGTATAATTGAGCATTGACATATTACATCATAGTGATACATTTTAAACAACCCGTATCTGCTTCACAATATTTATTTCACTGAAATACCACTGGATATTTAAAGATTCCTCCTTTTGAGTCCAGCCATCTGAATAAATGAACAGTACACTGAGGTGAGCCAGTCAACTCTCAGATGGGGTCAGGCCTCAAAGGCTCACACATACACAAAGCACTTCTTCTGGAAAAAATGTTTCTGGGTTTTCAACATAAATCAGGGTCAACACATAATACAATCATACTCTAGTACATTTAAAAGCTGGAAAATAGTCTAACTAGGACAGGGATGCTTCCAGCAAACCTTCAGGCCAAATAGCAATCAGAGAATTCATGGCTTTGTGCTCAAACCCCATCTCTGTTCAAGTCCATGAAGGGGTTGCCTGTTCTCATGGGGAAGTTTTAAATGGGAGTTAGAAAACTGCACTTTCTCCATGGTTATGATTTTACAGGATTTCTTTTTCTCTTTCTTTTCCTTTTCTTTTTTTCCTTTCCTTCTCATTCCTTTTCTCTTTTTTTCAACTGTAGCCACAAATGTACCAATATACTTGTGAGTAAGACTAAATTCCAGGAGCCTTGATTTTTACACCATAACAATTAATTTAAATTTTTATGGTAAAGGAATAAGTCAAATCTTCTGAGTGAAATTCTATATGAATTACTTATAAATAGTAATAAGATTAAATAAAAATATAAAATTTTCTAATTGTACAAAGTCTAACAATATAAAAAATCCTATTTGGTCAAATTGCATATTAGATTCAGAATATGCCTGATAAAATTAAGTATGTTATTGTTTAGGTTCTTTTTATATAAAACATAGAGCATAAAACTAAGAGTTACTTATTGCATGGCAGAGTTGGAAGCTCCAGGACCAACAGACTAACACAAATCTATTGAGCATGCACTATATTCCTAGATATGTACTAAAACTAAAGTGATAGAGAAATAGTATAAAACAATACTATATTTATAATACACATTGTCAAAGGGGCTGGGCCTTTCAGTAAAGTGACATATTACACAGACACAGAACCCTCTTCTACTACAAGTACATTGAAATGTTACATAAATGCAACCTTTGAAAACCTAATATATACCTTATCTCAAAAGAAAGAAAGGGAATGCTAGATGCTGGGGAAAAGAGCAGGAACAGGAGGGAAGACAAAGCTGGAACTGGAGTTTTAATGCTCGATAGAGCCATGAAATGTGGTCTTGAATCTTTAAGTGTTGTGATGCCAGAGATGGTCATTCTACATTATGCCCAATCCATGAAAAGATACTAGGAAACAAACACTGGCCCAGAGAGGTTGCAAGGAAGCTTTTAGTTCACCCTATGCTACAAATGGGAAAAAAATCAAAGTGTTGCATGAGATATTGAACAGCCAACATTTGTTCTAGAAGTGAGGGTGCTTCAGATATACAAAGATGCTAAACTAACATAAAAATGGGTCCATAACGTGAAATTGCTGGTGGCCCAAAAGAAATAAATATTAAATCATAAAGATGCTATCACATGCCAAGGCACATGAGAAGCCCAGGGATATAAAAATCCCAAATGAGGATGAGCTTATAGTAAAAATGTAAGTATACAGACATCCATACACTCACACACATTTATAAAAGCAAACCAAAAACATCCTGAGGGAGATTCTAACAGATAGAAGAAATGGAGAATTTATACCATGAACGTAAGAACTAAAGCATTTGGAAAGATAGAATAAAGTAAGAATTTTCTTTATATTTTAAAGGGATAAAAATAGTAGAAATAATGAGGAACAAACAAGCGACTAAGAAAAAACAGGAGATAAATTTAAACATAAACCAAATAAAAACATCTCAAAACAAATACAGTTATTAAAATTAAAAATCCAATGTGCTGGTGAAAAAGTTTATTATACACAGAAGAATATAAAATTAGGAAACTAGAAGACAGAAATGCTAAAGAGAGAGTTATAGAAACAAAAATATGAAAAAGAGTTGGAGACATGGAAGTTACATGTCTAACATGTGTCTAATTAGATACATGTGTCTAATTAGAATCTAACACATGTTAGAATCACTTATATGTGGAACCTAAAGAAAAATAGAGTAGAAAAGTGGTTGCCAGTGGTTGGTGGGGTAGAGAATGAAGAAATAAGGAGATGTTGGTAAAAGGGTACAAACTTTCAGTTATAAGATGAATAAGGTTTGAGGATCTAATGCTTAACATGGTGACTATGGTTCATAACTATATAACTATAGATATATACCATATAACACTGTATCGTATAAATGAAATTTGCTAATAGAGTAGAACTTAACTCTCCATGGTGATGGATGTGGTAATGAATTTGATGGGGAATTCTCTCACAATGTGTATATACAGCAAATCTTCATGTGTACACTTTACATATCTTACAGTGTTATTTGTCAATATACCTCAATACAGCTGGAAAAAAATAAATTTTAAATTTTAACTCTGATTAAATTTAGTGTTAAATCATGGGTATTTTTAATTGATTTGCTTAATTTTTCCATAGTTTGAAAAAAATTATAGTTTAAAAGTATTTTTAGGGCTTCCCTGGTGGCACAGTGGTTAAGAATCCGCCTGCCAACGCAGGGGACACGGGTTTGTGCCCTGGTCCAGGAAGATCCCACATGCCGTGGAGCAACTAAGCCCGTGCACCACAACTACTGAGCCTGTGCTCTAGAGCCTGCGAGCCACAACTACTGAGCCCACGCGCTGCAACTACTGAAGCCCGCGCGCCTAGAGCCCGTGCTCTGTGACAAGACAAGCCACTTCAATGAGAAGCCCACGCACCGCAACGAAGAGCAGTCCGCCCTCGCCGCAACTAGAAGAAAGCCCGCGTGCAGCAACAAGACCCAACGCAGCCAAAAAAAAAAGTATTTTTAATTAAAAAGAGGGAGTTAATGAGACCTGTGAAGTTTCAGGACACCGTCAAGGTAGAAATAGTATTCCCCTGGGCCTGAGCAGTGGACTGGACTTGGGGTGGAAAGAAGGAGAAGTAACACAAATGAAGCGACGAGTCCACGGTCACCCTTGTTGGCCTGACTCTCTTTGAACATATTTGAGAGTAAAAGAAAATTTGAAAAAGAAGTCTTTCTATGGGGGCTATTCAAAACCACACTGAAGAATGGGTATCTCACTGGATGATTTTGTAGGAGAATACCATTACAGAAGTATAAAATATGTGAGATAAATTGAGCAGGAGATCATTCAAATCAGGAAAATCTGGCCTATTCATGTGTAGTAAGAGAAAGATTCATAGGTTTATTAATTTATTGCTCAAATTTGTTTTACCTCCATGCATGAATTATCTGTACAATACTCAACAACATTCATCAGGCTATTTCTACTCGTCTGAGATTTGTATTGCAATAGATAATACAGATCACTGAACCGACAGTGACAATACAGGGTGCTGTGTGTAGCAGGGCCACACAACACAGTCTGGGAGATCAAGGCAAGTGTCTTGGAAGAATGAAGTGCCTGGAATACATTATTTCCTCAACTACATCTTTATGAAAGAGTGATTGCATGGTTAAACAAATGATATTTAAACATTAGGGATAAAGGGGAGTTTGCTAGTGGAAAAAAGAATGGAAAATTTGGAGGCTAGAGACAAATAACCAGGGAGAAAAATAGAGCACGCACTGGAAGAATTAAGAGACGTTCGGAACCGTCTACCCCCAAAAGCACAGGAAAAAAGTAGAGAGAGATAAGGTTTGCTTAAGACAAAGCAGGCAACTGAGGGATTTTCATCACAAAGTGATATGATTAACTTTGTTCTGCAGCACCTGGCTGTGGTGTGAAGGGCGGTGACTGGTACACTGGGGGAGAGACCTGTTAGGATGCAGTCTCCGTAAGCTGATGATGACAGGGGCCAGAACGAGGATAGTTTTGGGCGTGGGGATAGAGAGAAAAAGATGGATTTAAAGGATTATAGGGGATTTACCCATGAGAGTGAATGAGTTCCCCCAAGAAATATATACGTAAGAAAATATTTTTATACTCTCCTGATAATCCCGTAGCATATTTTCAGAAAAATCAGACAGCTTATTACTTGTTTCCTAAATGCACCCCAGTTCTTTCCTGTTGTACTGCTCTCCTCATGCTCACTCCCTCTACTTCTCTTTTCCTCCAATCCCATTTCTTTAAATTCCACCCATCCTTCAAGGTGGGCTTCAATGTTACCTCCTTCATGGAATATTCCATGATCTCAGTTCTCAAAAATATAGAATCTCTACCTCCTCTAAACCTCCAGATTTCCCGCCTTTATTTCTTTTATTGCATTTACTACATATCGCCTGCAGTGATGGCTACTGAATATCTTATACACCTACCCAACTGTGCTTTAAGGCCAGGAAAAATATCCAATTCGTTTCCCTCTAAAGCATTTGACGTATTGTCTTATACGTACCAAAGTCAGTTTTTACATGTAATACATTACAGTGTATGTAAAAATAGTACATTGTATCAATCCAGAAATGTTTCTTTAAGTATGGATTTGCAAGTTATTTCAATAGAAAATTAACCTCATTTTAAAACTATTTAAGTTTTAGAACTGATTGTAAAACCAAGTCTAGAACTGGCTATTAATTGATGTCAATACATGCTTATTATTATTATTAACATCATCATATATGATTCTTAACATCTGTCCCTTAAAATAAATAACATTAATCTAATTTTAAATAAAGTATGTGTCCAAAGTGATATGTAGGCTTATAATGATGTTATTTTCGGTAATAATATTCATAAATCTTATAAAACCATGAAAACCATAGAAGCGTTCAATAAATTCGAGAGAATAGGAAAAATAAAATCAAGATATTAGAATTTTTAACAATTTGGTTTCCCCTTTTACACCCCCCAAAGATTAGAAGGAGAGAGAGAAGCAAATGGGATCAACTTATTTAAAATTTTTCTGAATCAGTGTGCCTCCTTGGTACTGGGCCAATAGAAAATGTAGAAGAATAATTTGGCCCCTATTTGGCTTCTGGATATTGAGGACATGTGTGTCGGATCAGAGTTACAGGGTGATTTCCGTGAATCTATTCCAACCCTTCTGGAAGTAAAGTCCATCTGACAGTTTCTTGAGCCCGAGCTCAGCTTTTGTTAAGTCATCTATCAAAACTTTGGAATCTGGCTGATAAGGCTGAATGCTGCAGAGGTGCCTTTCATGAACTAACAACTTTACCTACATCATAATAAAGAGAGGGAAAAAAATGACATGATTAAAAAAAAGATCCTCCTTGTCTTTCTCTTTGAATTCTTTATTTCCCTCTCTGAGACAAAGGGCAATAGTAGCAAACATATGCATAATTCTCTTTTCCCCTAAAAAATCAAATACAGTCTTGATTTCTTAGCAGTCAACTTTGATATTTTTTCACCTTACTGAAGAGTTGGATATACTACTTTGCCTTTGTTGCAGACACACTGGAAGTAAATTATGGAATTCCTTTTAAAGAGAGAATAAACATATGGGAGTCCTTTAAAAAAAATATTGTGCAGTTCGATGTTAAACATGCCATCCATAAAGTTAAATTTAAGCATTTGCTTCCTTCAAGGAATAGCCACTTGCTCTCCTCCTGGAGAAAAACTCAACAGAAGGAACATAGTTTTACCTCTTTTCCAGTATCTAACAATTATCAGGTGATTACTAGACACATGTTGTACAGTTTCACCAATTTCATAACAATTTCTGTCAATTTAAAAGTCAAAGATTCTTAATATTTATATAGCATGACCCTCTTTACCTTCAAATTTTCTCAAAATTTACAAAGAAGAAATAGCTTAAATAATTATTTTATGATTAGATATTGCATTTGGAGAATAAAACCTCTAATCTTCCCTGTAGTTGCTCTTTGAGGCATTTTGGTCTGAAATGCTACCTTTGCCTACGGCCATACCACCCTGAATGTGCCTGATCTCGTCCGAAATGCTACCTTTGGAGGAGAAGGTAGGATGTAAGCTTCAAATTGGTCCACTTCGCTATAGTTTAATCACTCCACTAAGGCATTTTGAAAAGAATAGTGTTACTATTATGAATCCAATATATTCTGGGAGGTATCTGATAACAATATTTTTGGTCTAGGTAAATAGAATACTGAGGTTACTCAAGATTTGATGATCAGTTTAATTAACTAGTTTACAAATATTTGAAATGTAGCCTTAAATTTTGATTCTGGAAATCATAATGAAGTGAGACTCAGACTGATTAACAGCAAACTTAGACAAAAGGCTCAAAATATTTTTAAAGTAAAACAGAGAAAAAGAAAGAAAATGCGTGTGAGAGAGAGAGAGAGAGACAGAGAGACAGAGAGACAGAGAGAGACAGAGAGGATATGAACGAATGGAGATTTGGTGATTTTTAACATTCACCTAAATAGTCCCTTAAAGGCAAAACTTTTTTCTGGGTTAGCCCCCTTTTGCAACTTACTTGACTAATGATTAGAAATGTTCAGTAATTACTAGCAACCCTACTTGGTTATAGAGAAAATTGTTGCATCTACTAACTTATCCTCTAATTTGTTAAATAAATGATCAATTTCCCCCACCTTCTTATTATGAAAATTTTAAACCTATAAAAAATGGAAAAAGAATAGTACCACAAATACCTCTATAATCTTTACATCTTTCACATATATATTATAGTTGGCCATAGGTGTTTTCTCTCCTATCGATCCTTCTCCCTCTTTCTAAACATTTTTTTACCATTTGAAATTGGAAATAACAAGAAATTTTACGCCTATATGTTTTAGTATTTGTTTCCTAAGAACAAGGACTTTGCCCTACATAATTACAAAACTATCACCACATACAAAGAATTTAATATTGATAAAATGATTACAGTATAGATTCATATTTCTGCAAATGTCTCAAAATATGCATGTGTGTACCTATGCATGTACATGGGCTCATGTGAATCCCAGATACACTCAAAAAATCAAGCATTGCATTTGGTTAAATTTTATATTTAATTCAAACACCAACACCACTTTAAGATCTTATGGGCATAGGTGAAGCATAATAGTTGGAATCCAATAGCTTTGCAAACTTTAAATGAATGACCAAAATTTAAAGAAATTATTGAAATCCAGTTTCTGCCAAAATCTAAAAGATGTGAAGAAAATTCAAAATGGCACAGTAATTGGTATTTCTAATTTGATCATTATTCCTGTTCAATTTAGTATTGAGACTAAGGGTTACTAGAAATGGTATTATCTGATATCCAAGATGAAATTAGCAGATGAAAATTTTGACAAAACTACAGTTACAGTGATATCATTATATTGAAATTCTCCATCACATTTTCAAGTAGAAATGACTACCTGCTTTTCTTTTAAAAAGATAATTTTCAGGAAAAAAAGTGAATCTCATCTAGGTATATGAATGAACGTTTGTTAGGGGTTGAACTCAGGCAGATCTTATAACTGGGTCAAAAGAGAATATTAAGAACAGGCACTTTTACAAAATATTAAAATGAATGCAATAGGATGTAAAATTGATTTTTGTCATGTGAAAGAGGGAGCTAGACAGGACAGAATTTACATGTCTACAGATAAGAGCTATTTTTACCTTGCTATGAGTTATCTATAATTTATAGAGTTGTAAAATAGCTTCCCTAGAATAAGAATCTGATACCTGAAAAGGCCTTTTCCAGGAGTCTAGATAATGTGTAGTTTTTACTTAAAAACACATTTTTCCCTATATCTTTTCTAATTCCTGCCCTCAGCTATTTAAAATTTGTTATAATGATGACTACATTTAACTACAGATGACAGCAATGTTATGGCATTTGAATTCTTGAGATGTGTATGACTAATTGAATCCTGACAAATACATTATGAATATGCAAACAAGCAAACATTTTTTTATCAGCAGCTTTATTGGGAAATGTGCTAAAAATACGTGCTCTAAGCAAACTTGGCTGGAGAATCATACCTTCATTGTCAAATAACTGTTATTTGAAGTATTCTTTTAATGAACCTTTGATATATAACATTTATTTACAATGATGTGTGTCAGGATTATTACATATGGGTAGTAAGAATGAAACAGATCTAGAAGTCAGAGAGCCACTATTTTTAAGGAGGTATGATATTCCTCCCTATACTCCAGGCTTCCAAAGAGTTCTAGAATAGGAGTATAATAAAAGGGAAAAGGATTTCACAGAGCCACACTGTTCTTTGGAACTATACACTGTGGTCAAATCTTTGACCTCTAACTGTCTTATATACCTTCCTCATCACCCAATGCCCCTGGAACTCTATGCTTGAAATGTCTCTTCTGCTGTTTGTCTGAGCACTGCTTTCCTATTCTAACTCTAAGAGGTTAGATAGGACTGTCCATAGGAAATATGACACAATGGTTGGCTCACGAAGAGGATCAAAGCAGTTAGCAAATTTGGCGATATTAGTAACAGGGTCCAATTATATCTTCAAAAGTCTTAAAAATTATTTTGCTTCATATTACACATCTAGTAATACTGGAAGGGTTTTAAACGTTTAATTTTTGTTTAATAAAAATATACACACATTGTCGAAATATTGGAAATAGGAATATTATAAAAAACAAAAATAAAGATCCTAATTCAGTGGTGGGGGTAGTTTGGGAAGACATTATTAACATTTGGTATAATTCCTTCAATTTTTTTCTTTATATTTCTCTCTTTTTATTCAGTGCATGTTAAAATCATACTAAATATTCTGATATATTTTCAATTTAACACATGTGAACATTTTTCTTTGTGATTACATATTCTTCAAAAATAAGATTCTCAAGAATTATGTAGTGCTTCACTGCATAAATGCTCACGATTTTATTCATTCCCTAAAACTGCATATTCCATATGCTCCTAATAATTTACCTCTATACATAGTAAGGTGATGGTAATCTCTATATGACAACCTTTCAGCCGATCTTTGTATTTTCTTATGACATGTTTCTGTGGTTGGAATTACTACAAAAGACCACAAATATTTTAAATTTCTCCATACCTATTGCCAAAGCTCCCAGTAAAATTGTGTGAAAATTTATAATACAACTAGAAGTATAAAAGTATGCACATCTCATTACACTCACACCAAACTTAGTATGATCTGTTTCAAAAAATATATGTTAATCTGAGGGATGAAAAAGGCAACCTAATGGTTTTTGTTGAGTTTTTTTTTTTTTTTTTTTTGATGATTGCTAAGGTTATTCAGCTTCTATTGGAATTATTACTCATCTAGCTCTCAATTAAAAAATCAACATATTCATCCCTAAGGTCATTTATTGTTCACATGAGTAAATAAATATGTCTTGGTTTATGAAATATTCAGGAAAGACAAGCACAGACATAGTAAATATTTTAAAGCATCTTCTTAATTATTTGAGTACTGATTAAACTGATTGATCCAAATTATGATATTCATTCTGTGAAACTTGGCTTTTTCTTGACAGTTTTTTTCTACAGTTCTCCTCTTACCTGGGCATCTAGGCACCGAGCCCACTATCTGAACTGATAGTACTTTTTCAATAAATATTTACTGAGTGAATGAACAGGACAAGTCAGCCCCTACTGTGATAGACATTTTCTCATTGCATATTTCATAGGTATAAATGTGACCCAAGTTTGTCCTGGCTTTATTTGCCTCCATCCTATTCATCCTCTGCCCTAATAAAAACCAGCCCTTCTCGCATCAGGTTTTATTCACTAAAATCTTATCAAACCTGGGTCTGGAGGGTATCCAAAAAGCGGAACTTTGAGCTCGATGTTACCTCTTCATAACATCTGATAATGCACTCTTTCTTTCAAATATCACTGGTCTAGATCTGTATCTAAAGTCAGACTGGCAGCCAAGGAGATGATCTGCACTAAAAGAAACCAGTTTGCTCTTTGTTTACAGGGATTCTATATTGTTTAGCCATTGTCAGACATGACCTTAGAAAAGTCAGTTATGCTGTGAGATGGCAATTATCTTCCGACTCGAACTCTGACAAGGATATTCTGAATTGATTTCTAATGAGAAAACAGTAGATATAAAATTAATCACAACAATCTTCTATAGGTCCTACATTAACAAATAGTCCTTGATGTTCCAGTCTATTACTTAGCTCATTGAGCCATGTTACATTTTATTTTTTTCCTTTTATTTATATATATATATTTTATTTTACATTGGAGCATAGTTGATTAACAATGTTTTATTAGTTTCAGGTGTACAGCAAAGTGATTCAGTTATACATATACACGTATCCATCCTTTTTCAAATTCCTTTCCCATTTAGGTTGTTACAGAGTATTGAGCAGAGTTCCCTGTGCTATAACAGTAGGTCTTGTTGGTTCTCTATTTTAAATATAGCAGTATGTACATGCTACATTTTTAGAGAATAGAAATATAGGGTCAGAATTTCTGTTTCGGTAGAGCTGGCTTTTGAGAAAAAAAAAATTCTCTCTGCATAGCACCTTTACTTTATTATTAGCCCTGGAGAAAATAGCCCTGGATAATGTCAGCTTGCTCACTGACCCATAGCGAATCATTTTGGCACATAACGGCACACTAAATTACTCTCAAACCTTAATTTCCAACTATTTTTAGGGCAAAAACATTGGATGCTAATCTTACAGATATAACTTATTATCAGAGTCACCTTCTGAAGAGTTTCACATCCATGAAAAATAATCTAAAAGAAGACATCATTATAAAATCAATAAAAGGAAAAACCAAGAAATGCCTTTTTCAGACTGTATCGCCAATAAATTATCATCTCGTAGAAGAAAGGCAAGGACCTTTAATTATAATTAGGGAAGAATGCTGAATTATTACTTGAGTAATTACCTGAAAAATCCAGAGAAATGTGAAAACCGTGCCTTATCTTCATCTTTTCCCCTAGAACCAGCTTACCCCTATTTTTATCCGTTTCTCCTATTGTTTTAAATAAAACTTGTGTTTCTTTCCATATTGTTTCTTTCCACATTGTTTCTTTCCACAGGAAATTAAAGTCTATACTTTTCCAACAAGCAACACAAGTCTCTACTTTGGTGGGCAAGTGATAAAATATATCTTAAATTAGCAGGTAGCTTGAGGCACATGTGGCCAAAACATGAGTTGAAGGTGCTCCAATGTTGACAAAACATACTTCATGGAGGGTGTGGAAAATCCCAAAAGATCCACAGAGCTCAAGGAAAGGTAATTAAAACCAACTCTGCAGGTTATAAAACTGGAAAGGGGTTTAAAGGGAGGCTGAGTACCAGGAAAGAGAGGCACAGTGTAGGAGAGGCAAAGAAAGATTGAGGAAAAAAGGCTGGAGGAGAGTTGTGAAAGGGTCAAGTAAAAGAGCCAAGAGGCACAATTCAAAATATTAAGAGTTAAGCAGAAGGACATATTGGAAATGCATGTAGAGAAGTGAAAGAGTAAGTCACTAAGAGAAAAAGAAGAAGGAAAGACAATAACTAAAGGAAAATAAGTACAAGATACCAAGAGATACAAATGATCATTAAAAAGCTATCTGGCATTCATTCATGTTTTGCCATAGCAATTATCTGCCAAAGCTGAAATTACAGTATTCCTCTGTGATTCGCCTTAATAGACTCAGCCAGGTGCATTATCTGCAAGCATTCTCATTCAGGAGAAAAATTAGCCAATCATCAATCTGGATGTGAATTTAAGGGACAAGAATAAGTGAAAGCTCTCCAAATGATATTTATGCAGTGGGCCAATCAAAATTGCATAAATTACTGAATTCAATTGCCAGGAAAAGGGGTTAAATTTAATACAGCTAGACAGCTGAGCAGCTGCTTTCATGATTTAAATAAAAACAAGCTGAAACCCATGCTGTCAGCTCAGTGATATATGACTTGTAATGGGATGTTTCCAACCTTCACTTCCATATGACCCCCTCCACTTTAGGTAATGCTCCTTGCCTCTAGTGCAACCAACTTTTCAGAAAAACATCTGGGTCCCATTCCTGCTCTGTTAGCTACAATGCTGCCTCCTACAAACATAAATGATTCATTGGACAACACCCTTCACTTCAGGATCAAATTCGGGAGTTTCACTGATAATTTTATCATGTTTACAACCAGAGATACTGTACACGAACAAGGCACACATTTGATCCACAAAATTCCTTCACATGGTGTTCATACTAGTATAGATTGTATGTATAAAATGAGAGGTGAATTTTAGTGGTTGAAATTAGAAAAACAAAGAAAGGCTATCCCCAACATAATGGAGTTTTTGTCTTGCTACTGCCCTACTCCCTTATATTAGAAACTTCTCTTCATCTACACATTCCCCCTATCCTTCCAAAAAATAAAGGGAAGGGAAGAAGAAAAGACAAACATCCCTCTGAAAAGTGGGCCCAGCACAGGGAAAAGAAAGATGAGGACTTTGCCAATTACACAGAACTTTCACTCAGGTCAAGGTCAAATCAAGAAGAATTTATCCTACTATAAGAATAAAAATGCCAGAAATGACAATGATTATGGAAAAATGAAAAATCATATATATAAAATACTCATGATTTGAACCAGGACATTTTGTGTCTTGCAAAGCAAACCATGAAGCTCACACTTTCTATGAAGATATTCATTACTGTAGAAACCAAAAACACGGTAGATGCTATCCCGAAAGGGAATCTGAAATAGTCACTTGATACTTTAAGACTGTGCCTCCAATAACCGATTTGCAAGTTGTAACCATCGTTAAAAACAAACCATATTTCCCATTTTTAATTCATGAAACCCAAATTAATATTATAATGTTTACAATTTACATTAATTTCTCATTTTAATACAGCAAGTGTCTACATATAGGCACATACAAAATTTTAAGCCGGACTTTCTAAAATGATTACTTTCCCCATTAAAAGTCAACAAAAAGGAGAAGGAGGAGGAGCGGGAGGAGGAGGAGGAGGGAGAGAGAGGATGAAATAGAGCAGCAGCAAAACCAGTGGCTTACTGGGGCTGACTGCAGAAATTTGTGAGAATTTTGTTTCAGGAAAGAAGAAAAAAAGCAGTAATAGCTAAAGTAGTAGTTTTTTTGTTTTTGTTTTTGTTTTTCCTCCTTGCAAAAGAATACAAAGGTTCTTACATTTCCTCCTTACAGTTATAAGGAGGTACTTATAAAAGTACTCTGAAATTTAAAGGTCAAAAAAGTTCACCAATAAAGATAATTGGGGAGTCCAGCTCCTGCTTAAAAACCAGTACGTAATTTTCTAGGCCTGACTATAGGCCTTTACAAAGGTTTTACCTGGCAGGCCTCAGGGGGAAAGCTGTCCTCCCCGAACTAGCCTTGGTGCACAGTCTGGAGGGAGTTGCAGCCCGAGACTCAGCCCTCCCGCTCCCCCCTCCCCCCTCCCCCACCCCACCCCAGGTGGGACAAGCTCTTTCACATACTGACATTCTGAGCCCAGGCAACTTCATTCCCAGGTTTCTTGATCTGAGGCCTTGGGCAGAGGTCTTCTGCAGACGCCTCTGCTGACAGCTCCTTGTGGGGGAAGGTAAGGGAAACTCAGAAGACTCCACTCGGACTCAGGACCCGGTATTTTTCCACTCCTAGCCTTTCCCCCTTGCGCTCTCCCCAACCCAGGGCCCACAAAACTGCCAGAGCATTTTATTTGGGGCTCCCTCAAGCAGTGAGACACGACCGCCACAGCCCCCATGTCTGCACTGATGCACCTGACCCTCCACCTGTAGCAGGAGAAAGGAACAGGGGGAGTTGGTGCTTTCTCTGGTTGTGGACTCCTGCTTATACCATCACAGTTTTAAAGGCTTAACTTCATTTTGGGCTTGTTGCTTTAATCTGCTGCTCTGACACCTGGCAGCTCAGCTCTCTCTTTCCCAGTTCAGCTAAGCCCCGGACAATAATAATGCACAACATTCACTCATTTACAATTTAAAGCATCATCAGAAGAGGCTTTTCAGAGCATCACAAAATATAAAGTGTTTCCCCTTTAATTCCTCATTAATTCCTGAATATATTAGTTGGATGGTTGCAGTAGGGCAAACAGAAGTTACAGGAGGACAGGAATATGATCACTGCTACCTTCTGTTACACTGGGAAACTCGCTCAACTTCTAATACATTTTTATCTTTCTTGTTTTACAGTCAAAACCTATCAATAAGACAGTTTGATGGATGCTGCTTCTACAATCGTCTCTCACTTCCCCAGCAATGTGAGCCAACGTACACCCATTTGGTCCTCCACATTCCCCACCTTATCTGAAGGCATAGATCAAAATTGTCAGCTCTCACATATGAGCTTTCTTTGAAGTCCCATTCTGTATTTAAAAAAATGCAAAATTTGCATTTTATTTTATGATGTGATTATGTTTTAAGAGAAAAATCATGTGTTAACCATCATGCCATTTAAGAAAGTATATATCCGTGTTTATTCAACAGCTCTGCATAATGAATGGCCCTAATTAACTCATATGTATATTTCATTTTGCAAAGCAAAATCTAGTGGAGCCAGTCAGACCTGGGTTAGGATCCTAGGTCTTCTAGGCATTACTGAATTATCTGCGGGGATAATGTTACCATCTTGCAGGGTTGTGTGAGGGTAAAATGAAATAATGCGATCTTCAACACCTATTTCTTCTCTTTCTTCTGCACCTCTTTTCATATGTAACTGGTTAAAAAGCTGCTCAACTTTGTGGCCCAGACATAGCATGGTGTCACGGCCAAAGTAACACCAATCTGACAATCAAAAGTAATGGAGAGGTAATTTATATATTCATTGCAAACTCTTCAAAAAATGTCAAGGGGGGGTTATGCACAGAAAATAAAGCTCTTAAAATCATTTTCACCATCCTTTCCCCAGAAGTCATATTTGTCATTAAGTATCTGTTCTCTATCTTTCTCACAAAAATTTCCAAAGTGATTTTTAAATATTTTTTGTCCTGCCATCTGCTGAATGTTTTCTTCTCTTTTCCTCAGCTATCAAACTGACCCCTTCAATGCAAAGCATTTGCCTCTCTCCATTACTCATTTGCTGACTCTGTACGATGCTAGTCCAACAATCTGACTGGTAACATCTGCTCCTTACCAGGCATGGGACATGGAGATGTTGAGTATCCACGTGCAGTTGGGGAAAGAGGATTTGTGAAGATAAGCGACTTGCACAAGGTCACAAATTTAGTAAGTGAAAGATTTAACATGCGCTTGTTTTCTCCTCCTTCCCTCCCTCTGTCTCCCCTTTGCTGTCCTACTCCCACTCCTTTTCATAAACCAAACAGCCTTAGTCATGCATCAGCCTGTCAGAATATGAGGCATAAACATGTGAGTCTCGTACCACTGCTAACTTGATGGGTAAGAGGATTAGGGAAGAGCTCAAAGTAATCAGTTCATTAACACTAAAATATTTTATGGAAAAAGGAATTCTGCCTTTAGAACTTCAAATCTATGCTACATGATTTGAAGAACGTGTACTACACAGCAGGGAAGAAAACATCTGCCAATGAGTAGAACCTGAATCAAAGGAAGTGTTATTAAGAAAATTGCCTTAATTAAAATTCAACACTTCAGTACTCTATAAAAACACAATAATGACAGCAAGATTTAACTTTAAATGTGCAAACCACAAAAAAATGGAAACTCAGAAAAATCCCATCTGGTTCAACCTATCATCTTCAGTAGGTAGGTGCTAGTCACAGGGTGACTGGGAGGAAAAGAACTTAGGATGTATTCGAAAAGAGACAACAGGCTCAAAATGGCTTCAAAATGGCTACAACAATAGGCTAAGTCCACATCACCAAACAAAGTGAGATTTAATACCCAACCTAATTACAGTTTCAACCTCTCCCAGCAAAGTAATCTTAATGGGTCAGTCTGGAATTTCCTGGTCAGCACCAGTGAGGTAATCTGCCTGACAGATCCCTTCCATCCCCCAAGAATGCTGAGAAAGTCCACTCTCTCAGTGTCCCTGTCTCCTTCTCCCTACAAAAGCTTTCCATTTTGTACAGTTCCTCAAAGGGAGCTCAT
Organism: Balaenoptera physalus; assembly: GCF_965194825.1. NCBI lineage: Eukaryota > Metazoa > Chordata > Mammalia > Artiodactyla > Balaenopteridae > Balaenoptera > Balaenoptera physalus. The sequence goes on along the minus strand of NC_138887.1, from coordinate 55,488,978 downwards.
TTATATTTGCTAGATGGGATGCTGCCTGATTCATGAATCATTAAATAAAGCCTATAAGATCTTCAAATTTACTCAGCTTAATTTTGGTTTTTAAGGAGAAGGAAAAAGACAGAAGAGCTCAAAGAGAAATGAATAAAACATTTCAAAGAGGAAATAGAGATTATAAAATATCAAATTGTGGCATAGGTGGAATTTTATACCATGATTTCTATCTGAAAGTCAGACTGTTGTTCTAAAGAAATAGTCACTTATTGTTTTTGATTCATTATCAACTGTCAAAAAAAAAAAAAAAAAAACCCAAGAATACAAAGGGAAAAATGAAAGACATCAGAAAAAGAGAAAGAGGATTAATAGCCTCCAAATCTATGGATTTTTTTTACATGAGCATATTAGTTTTTTTGTTTTGAACTACTATGAAGAAGTTTTATGACAAGTGTACTAAATTGTGTGGGCTAAAACAAATCCATCTAAAGTGCCAGCATAGCTTGGTATTGTGCACACTTGCCTGGCTGGGAGTAAGGAAAACCTCTCTCAGATTGGACTCACGATGTCTATCAGGCAAAGCCCAGGCTAAAAACCACAGCCCACTCCAGGGAGCTTGAGGGAGGGATTGAACATGGAGAACCAGTGAAAAAACTGATGGCAGAGAATAGAGGGGACCAGGGGCTGGGGGAGAGGGGATTAGGCAATTACTGCTCAATAGTTACAGCATTTTTGTTTTGGATGATGGAAAAGATTTGGAAATAGTGGTGATGGATACATAACATTGTGAATATACTCTAGGCCACTGAATTGTACACCTGAAATGTTGACTTAAAATACACTGATTTGCAGAATTAGAAACGGTCAAATTAATCAACTTTCTGTTGTGAAAATTTTACCACAATCGAAATAAAAGAATTGAAGAAGCAGCCAATAAAAAAAAAGTGATGGCAGAACACAAAATCCAACAGGAAACAGTGTAGCAATTTAGAGATTAAGCACAGTAACAGATTAAACCACAGCAAGAAGACTTGGCTACCTAGGCTAGAGGGACCAAGGGAGAGAGAATGGAGTTACCAGGGTCTGGGAGACAAGGTTCAAGGACTGGAACAACAGTAGAAGCTGCAAACACCAAGGAGACACAGCCACTGCTGAAGATGCTGCCCAGAGCAGTCAGAGGGGAAAGGACTCTGGCTTCTGTCTTCCTCCCAACCATCAATATCCCACTGCTACCCTACAGTGGCCAGAACGAGGTGGAAGACAGAGGTTAAGGAGCCTAGCGATGTACTTGGCAGGGTTCAGTCCCCTCAATCCAGAAAAGAGCAAGGAAAAGGCAGGGAACGGATCAGGGAGAAACCAGCAAGTAACCCCCCATACAACATACATGGCTGATGGTGTAGTTGGGCATATCTTAAAAAAAATCTGGGGCTTCCCTCATGGCACAGTGGTTGAGAATCTGCCTGTCAATGCAGGGGACACGGGTTCGAGCCCTGGTCTGGGAAGATCCCACATGCCGCAGAGCAAATAGGCCCGTGAGCCACAACTACTGAGCCTGTGCATCTGGAGCCTGCGCTCCGCAACAAGAGAGGCCGCGATAGTGAGAGGCCCATGCACCGCGATGAAGAGTGGTCCCCGCTTGCCACAACTAGAGAAAGCCCTCACACAGAAACGAAGATCCAACACAGCCAAAAATAAATAAATAAATAAATTAATTAAAAAAAAAAAAAAGAAGAACCTCTGCTTTGCTGCAGCTGTGAGGAAGAGGGAATATTTAAAAAAAAAAAATCTGATAAAAAATATTATAAGGATTTGACCAAATCCTTATATAATGTGTATAATGTGTTTTATACACATTAGAGAAAGATCAAAATAAATCTTTTCCTGAAACTCAACCACTAACAACAACCTCTAGAAAGGGATTAAAAATAGTCCTTCCATCCATTTATCTTTTTGGACCACAGGTGAGTTTGTGTTTAGCAAATAGATTATAATGTGAATCTTCTCCAATGTGAAGTTCATAATTTCCTATCTCAAAGAGGACTTAGTTGTTTTCTTGCCATCTCCACGTACTTTATTCTGTGTGAATGTCTATCTCTCCCAAAGTTAGTGTCATATACTAATATCTTTTTCATCTCCCTAGCACAGCCAGGGACCAAAAATGTCTTGACTTCCTTATCTGCTGATGCCTTAATTCACTTGGACACTGGTCTTGCCTGCACTCAAACTGTTTTCAAAATATGCCACCCAAGAAATAGTTTACAAAACAGCTCTTAGTGAGACACTTTCTTCCTTAAAATCCATCCGTAGCTTTTTTCTCTTACAGCGTAAACTCTTAAAGTGTTTGGTCTACAGTAAGGGTCAGCAAAATTTTTCTGGAAGGAAACACATAGTAAATATTTTGGGTTTTGCAGGCCATATGGTCTCTGTCATAACCACTCATTTCTGCCATCCTAGTGTGAAAGCAGCCTCAGACAATCTGTAAACAGAAGGGAGAGGCTATGGTCAATAAAACTTTATTTGTGTACACTGAAACTTGAACTTCATATGATTTCATGTGTCACAAAATATTCTTCTTCTTTTGATTTTTATTCTACAATTTAAACATATAGAAACCATTCTTAGCTTGTGTTCAGTACCAAAACAAAAGGCAGCCTGCAGACCCCTGGTTTACAACATAACATTTTCTAAGATCTGTTGCCTGCCCTCTTTTCAGGCTTATGTTTTCCCATCCCCCGCTCTAGGTTTAGTTATGCTGAGCTACTTATTGTTCTTTGAGCATATCATGCTATTTGTTACAAGTTTCCTCTGCCTAGAATGACTCCTCTTTCTCCTATGCATTCTGCAAATCCCTGCTCAAAGAGACACTCCTCTGAGACTCTTACTCAGGAATTTGAGCTGCTTTATCCAATATTTATCTTATAACCTCTCACTACCTATAATAGTGTATGTGCCCAAACATGGTTCTTACTGTACTGAAATTATCTGTGCATTTTCATTCCCATTGACCTTTAGCTTCATGTGGACAAAGACCTTCCTTGTTTCATTTGTGTTTTCATCCCTAGAATTTTGCAAAATGCCTAGAGTATGGCAAATACTCTAATGAATAATTGTCCACTGAATGGAGTGCCAGTTAACTAAAATAAAATTTCACTCTTCATCATAACACATTAAGTAACTACCATAAATGTTGAGCTTAGCAGAGTTTCCTCATCTAAGCACTGGTGAGTAAGTTTGGTCACTTACTTATAATATGTAAAGGGTTCCTTCAAACCTGACTCTGTTCACAGACAATTACTACAATGACTCCAGAGTGCTGTTTCCTGTTAGTGTAGAAATAAGTTGTTGGGTTGTTTTTGGTTTTATTTTGGTTTTGCTTTTTCCAGACACTAATTAATTATTGTTTTGAAAAACAGATCCTAAAGAAGAAAAATAGAGACTGAGATCACTATTGCCTCCAGAAGCCACAGAACCCTGTGAACATGCAGATGAAATGCCCAGAAACCATACTGCTGATTTTTTGTCAATTTTACTCTCTTTGGATAGAAGAAGGAAGTAATTTAAAACATTACTTTTTAAAAAAGAACTGGTAAACAAGGCAATATTGTGTTTCAGACTGCAGAATTTATGTGATTTTAAAGGAAAAATGGAGAGATGGGAAAGAAATTCCACACCAAAAGTAATTTTTTCTTCTCTGCCCTTTGGTATCTTTTAGGAGAGGATTCCTAGAAACATTAGTGGGTGGGGAACCTGAGGAACAATTTTAAAACAGTGTTTCAAACACCCTAAAGAAATATTAAATAAAGGAAACTAGAAACTGCTTTCTATGTCCTAAGAGGGGCAAGTATAAGGAATGTAAGTTACACATTTTAAAACATTACCAGTATATAACGATTAAAGATATGGAAAGGATTCCTTAATTGAAGACAATTATTCTGAAGATTTTAAGGAAAAAAATCTATCATTATTGTATAAGATGTTATTGTATTTTCATAAATTTGGAGGGCAATCATATATTTATTAACAAAACAGAGAACAAAAGGAAACAGCTTTTGATAGGTAAGTATGGCAAAAGAAGATAAAGATCCCTGTCTTGAACTGTATCAAATGTTAGATGTGAAAATACTGTTCCAAGATCCCTGCTTTGACTTACACATAAGAGGTCTGTATAGAGACGATTACTGGTCCCAGGACTAAAGTGTGTAACTCAAAAGCTTAAAGAGCAGCCACAGATCATGTTATTGGCAGGTGCAATGAAGTGAAAGACAATCAACTAAGACGTGAATTAGAAATACATAATTTAAATACCAAGAGATTTGAGTGTGCCGCCTTCCTGTTATCTACTGGAAGTTGTCCTAATTTAAAAGTGAGAGTCTAATTACTGGTTAGTGGTAAAAAGTTGGCCTGGGGCTTTTTTATATACATCAGATTTTCATACTACTTTCTATTCTATCATCAAAATTCTCTTAAAAACTTTCCTAACACTGTAATTACACGAAAACCAGACTGAAGGTCATGACAAGTGCAACCACCACCTAAAACCTAAATAGCTAAGAAACAGCTATCTAAGAAATAGAAAATATTCAAACCCCACTATAAAAAGTGAAGAGATCTTTATGATTAAGGCAAAGAAAGAGATTTTGAATGCTTTTCTTCTATAACCACTGTGTAATCAACCTCTAATTTGCCTTATAACTCTTGGAACTTCCTGAAAGATTATTTTGCTATGAAGCTCTGTGTCTGCACATATTCACACCAGACAATGGAGAGAAAACCAGGGGAAGTAGCTTCCAGAAGCAGCAGCTGAGATCCAGAACATGTGCATGGAGAAACTGTGTCTACCATTGCTGTATGTTCTTTCTTCTTTGGAGGGTCTTGCTTATGTCAGAGTTTTCAGAGATTTTCACCAGAAAAAGATGAAAAAAACATTTAGGAAAAAAAGAAGCTCATACAGACATCCTTATCCTTTTGTGTCCCCAGTGTTCTTTTCATTTGTGAGAAGAAGAAATAGGTCTACTTGGTATTTAAAATCCTGCCTACAGTTCTGTGACAATGTGTATATAGCATATTTGAGTTAGATCTAGAGATTTTTTTCCCTTGCCTATAAAACAATTTACATTCAAAATCTGACCACACAAAACTATGGAATTTAAGGTCTGTTTCAGGAGATGGGATACAAAATGTCAGGGAAACTAAAAGATATGCTTCCGTAAGAGTTCACTAAAGATAAAAGTTAAGATAAACATTCCTTTTGCAGGTGTAAAATATCCAAAGTTGTCCTTTAAATAATAGTTATGTACATATATATTGACCAAGAAGGACTTAAGTTTCCTTCAGATTGACCAAACTTTAGACAGTCTGCGACCTGACTCCAGGCCCCAGACATCCCTTTTCTTAGAGTAGTTACTTTAGAAAACTTTCAGTTGTAAATTATTTCTCAGGCCCTTTGAGATGTTAGTCTCCCAGACTCTTACCAGTTTTACAACCCAGAAATGTCTTTCTCAGGGACCTGGAAGCCATTGTTTTGAAATGTAATCATCAAGACCCTATCTCTGGTCTCTGTGGGAAGGTAGCAGTCTAACTTCAGCAAGTGACAATATCAAATACAGATGGTCTAATTACACAGACCAATCTCCCATGAACATCCTCAGGTACTTTTCCATTAGCTCACCCCAGCATTTACAAATCCTCCCATATTTGGTTTTAGGGGAATTAAGTTCAGTTTCTCTCCTGTATTGTAATACAGGAGAGTTCTATTGCAATATTCTTAAATAAAGACTTGTCATTTTTAACAAGTATTTAGAGTTATTCCTCTTCTACAATAAACACACACATATACACACATGCCTGCACACACATACATGCACACAAAATGTACATATACATTTTTAAAGCTAATTCTATTTTAAATTATTCATAATTTTTAATGTTATTAACAGATTAATCTAAAGTTAGAGTTCAAAACATAAAGGCAAAAAAGATTATACGTTAAAATTAACGTGTGTGTGGGCTTCCCTGGTGGCGCAGTGGTTGAGAATCTGCCTGCCAATGCAGGGGACACGGGTTCGAGCCCTGGTCTGGGAAGATCCCACATGCCGCGGAGCAACTGGGCCCATGAGCCACAACTACTGAGCCTGCGCATCTGGAGCCTGTGCTCCCCAACGAGAGAGGCCGTGACACTGAGAGGCCCACGCACCGCGATGAAGAGTGGCCCCCGCTTGCCGCAACTAGAGAAAGCCCTCGCACAGAAACAAAGACCCAACACAGCCAAATAAATAAATAAATAAATAAATAAAATTTATTTAAAAAAAAAAAATTAACGTCTGTGGAAAATGAAGGAAATTCAAAGGTATGCATTTCAGAGAATTTGAGAAAATGAAAATTATACAATTTGTTTAAGAAAAAAATTTCCAATTTTACATTCTATTATTATAAATAAAATACACCATATTACACAATAAAATGGTCATGGAAAGTTATAAGTGTAATTATTTTTGAAAATAAAAATATTTTATATGCCCTAGGGCACTTAATAATTTAATAATATGAATAATTATAATTATACTAATTTAAATAAAACAAACAGTAATATTAATATTAATAATTTAATAACACATCCTTATTACTACATGCCAGGTACTATTTAAAGTTGTTTGCATATGTATTAATCAACACAATGATTTTGTGAAGTAGGTTTTATTATGCTCCGCTTTACAGCTGAGGAAATTGAGGCACAGAGAGGTTAAGTAACTTGCCCAAGGTCACACAGGTAGTGAGTAGGAGAAGTGAGATTTGAACTTGGGAAGTCTGGTTCTAGGTCTGTGCCCTTAGCCTTGTGGAAGGCCAGCTCCCCAAATATCACCAACACCGCTTGTTGGTAAGACAAAGCTGAGTGGCTGCTTACAGCCCTAAAAGGGATCAACACCTCCAGAGCTGCAGCAGTGTCTCTGAGGACAGAATCAGAGGTCAGAACTTACTGAAAATTGAAAACTTGGTATAAGGCAGGTCTTAACAAAGGAATGGCTTGATTAGTATTAGCTAAAGATCCAGATAAAAGAGTCTAGGATTGGTTGCAAAAACAAGTTGAAGATATATGAGGCAAAAGATTTACAGAATTGAGGGCACAAATTGTATGCTAATGCTTTCTGTTGAAGGTGGATCAATCTGGACCAGTATGAAATATCAAGCAATTTTCCTGAGCTAAAGTCATGCTAAAGAAGACAATGGAATAGTAAAGTCATGTGAATGTACATACTAGGCTGTATGGGGGCCTGTAATTTGGTCTTCACTGTCCAAGCTGGATGTGGGAGTATATACTTTGGGTTCTTTACATCTCTTAAAAGACTACTATAGCAATTTTTGTTTCTGTTTGAAAGCAGTATGCCTGTTGAATAAATTAACTATTTTAAGTTGACATTTTAATATGCTTTTTAAAGCACCATTTATGTTAATAAACCAATCAGGATAATTTATAATTTAGTGTGTTTTATAAATAATTTAACTTGCTCTGATTTAACTCTATGTAGATGTGTCTGCAAATTAACATATTTGTATATTTTGTATATTCATATACAATTGAATATATGAACATTGCTATATTCATATACAATTAACATAATTAATTGTATTCAATTAACAGTTGAATTGAATACAACTGTTTAACAGACCTCACTGGTTTTTAAACTTAAAAGCAAACCTTAGAGTTTTGTCTAGGACATGTAAGAATAGGCTATTTTTCACATGAGTATTTTCTCATCAGTGCATTTTGCAACTAATATTTTCCCTTGCAACTATCTTTTTTTTCTTTTGTGTTGTTGCTTTAACTCATTATGAAGCAATAACTGCTGTTGCCAATAGAAACTTTTAAAAGAGAAAAAAATGACTTCTCCTGACAAATGATCAAACTACATTAAAGAGATAATATAATAATATATAATAAACATCTTTTTATTAAAAGTACAATTAGTATCAGCTATGCCAGTTCACTTCATATTTAAGTTTCCATATCTAGCAAATAAAAATATAGGACACTAAGTTAAATTTGAATTTCAGATAAAAAATATGTTTTTAGCGTAATTCATCCCAAGTAATATTGGGACATACTAAAAATTATTAGTAGTTTATCTGAAATTTATTTATTTATTTATTTTTATTGGAGTATAATTGCTTTACAATGCTGTGTTAGTTTCTGCTATACAATGAAGTGAATTAGCTATATGTATAACTATATCCGCTCCCTCTTGGACCTCCCTCCCACCTCCCCACCGCCCATCCCACCCACCTAGGCTGTCACAGAGCACGGAGCTGAGCTCCCTGTGCTTTACAGCAGGTTCCCACTAGCTATCTATTTTACACATGTTAGTGTATTTATGTCAAACCTCATCTCCCAATTCGTCCCACCCACCCCTTCCCTCCTGTGTCCACATGTCCATCCTCTACATCTACGTCTCTATTCGTGCCCTGCAAATAGGTTCATCTGTACCATTTTTCTAGATTCCACATATATGCGTTAATATATGATATTTGTTTTTCTTTTTCTGGCTTGCTTCACTCTGTATGACAGACTCTAGGTCCATCCACATCTCTACAAATGACCCAATTTCGTTCCTTTTTATGGCTAATATTCCATTGTATATATGTACCATATCTTCTTTATCCATTCCTCTGTTGTTGGACATTTAGGTTGTTTCCATGTCCTAGCTATTGTAAATAGTGCTGCAATGAACACTGGGGTACATTATGTCCTTTTGAATTACAGTTTTCTCAGGGTATATGCCCAGTAGTGGGATTGCTAGGTCATATGGTAGTTCTATTTTTAGTTTTTTAAGAAACCTCCATACTGTTTGTTTTCCCATAGTGGCTGTATCAGTTTACATTCCCACCAACAGTGCAAAAGGGTTCCCTTTTCTCCACACCCTCTCCAGCATCTGTTTGTAGATTTTCTGATGATGCCCATTCTAACCAGTGTGAGGTCATACCTCACTGTAGTTTTGATTTGCACTTCTCTAATAATTAGTGATGTTGAGCAGCTTTTCATGTGCCTGTTTGCCATCTGTATGTCTTCTTTGGTGAAATGTCTATTTAGATCTTTCACCCATTTTTTAATTGGGTTGTTTGTTTTTTTGATATTGAGCTGCATGAGCTGTTTGTAAATTTTGGAGATTAATCCTTTGTCCGTTGCTTCATTTGCAAATATTTTCTCCCATTCTGAGGTTTGTCTTTTCATCTCATTTATGGTTTCCTTGGCTGTGCAAAAGCTTTTAAATTTCATTAGGTCCCATTTGTTTATTTTTGTTTTTATTTTCATTCCTCTAGGAAGTGAGTCAAAAAAGATCTTGCTGTGGTTTATGTCAAAGAATATTTTTCCTATGTTTTCCTCTAAGAGTTTTATAGTGTCCGGTCTTACATTTAGGTCTTTGATCCATTTTGGGTTTATTTTTGGGTATGGTGTTATGTAGTGTTCTAATTTCATTCTTTTACATGGAGCTGTCCAGTTTTCTCAGCAGCCCTTATTGAAGAGGCTGTCTTTTCTCCATTGTATGTTTTTGCCTCCTTTGTCGTAAATTAGGTGACCATATGTGTGTGGGTTTATCTCTGGGCTTTCTATTCTGTACCATTGATCTATATTTCTGTTTTTGTGCCAGTACCATACTGTCGTGATTACTGTAGCTTTGTAGTATAGTTTGAAGTCGGGAGCCAGACTCCTCCAGCTCTGTTTTTCTTTCTTAAGATTGCTTTGGCTATTCGGGGTCTTTTGTGTTTCCATACGAATTGTAAAATTTTTTGTTCTAATTCTGTGAAGAATGCCATTGGTAGTTTGATAGGGATTGCACTGAATCTGTAGATTTCTTTGGGTAGTACAGTCATTTTCACAATATTGATTCCTCCAATCCAAGAACATGGTATATTTCTCCATTTCTTTATGTTATCTTTGATTTCTTTCATCAGTGTTTTATAGTTTTCTGAGAACAAGTCTTTTGCCTCTTTAGGTAGGTTTATTCCTAGGTATTTTATTCTTTTTGTTGTGATGGTAAATGGGATTGTTTCCTTAATTTCTCTTTCTGATTATTCATTGTTAGTGTAGAGGAACGCCAGAGATGTCTGTGCATTAATTTTGTATCCTGCAACCTTATCAAATTCATTGATTAGTTCTAGTAGTTTTCTGGTAGCATCTTTAGGATTTTCTATGTAGAGTATCATGTCATCTGCAAACAGTGACAGTTTTACTTCTTCTTTTCCAATTTGGATTCCTTTTATTTCTTTTTCTTCTCTGATTGCCATGGTTAGGACTTCTAAAACTATGTTGAGCAATAGTGGCAAGAGTGGACATCCTTGTCTTGTTCCTGATCTTAGTGCAAATGCTTTCAGTGTTTCACCATTGAGAATGATGTTTTGCTGTGGGTTTGTCATATATGGCCTTTATTATGTTCAGGTAGGTTCCTTCTATGCCCATTTTCTGGAGAGGTTTTTTTTATCATAAATGGGTGTTGAATTTTGTCAAAAGCTTTTTCTGCATCTATTGAGATGATGATATGGTTTTTATTCCTTAATTTGTTAATATGGTGTATCACAGTGATTGATTTGCATATATTTAAGAATCCTTGCATTCCTGGGATAAATCCCACTTGATCATGGTGAATGATCCTTTTAATGTGTTGTTGGATTCTGTTTGCTAGTATTTTGTTGAGGATTTTTGCATCTATGTTCATCAGTGATATTGGTCTGTAATTTTTTGTGTGTGTGATATCTTTGTCTGGTTTTGGTATCAGGGTGATGGTGGCTTCATAGAACGAATTTGGGAGTGTTCCTCCCTCTGCAACTTTTTGGTAGAGCTTGAGAAGGATGGGTGTTAGCTCTTCTCTAAATGTTTGATAGAATACACCTGTGAAGCCATTTGGTCCTGGACTTTTGTTTGTTGGAAGATTTTTAATTACAGTTTCAATTTCATTACATGTGATAGGTCTTTTTATATTTTCTAACTCTTCTTGGTTCAGTCTTAGAAAATTGTACCTTTCCAAGCATTTGTCAATTTCTTCGTGGTTGTCCATTTTATTTGCATATAATTCATCCCAAGTAATATTAGGATATACTTATACTAAAATTATTAGTAGTTTACCTGAAATTTAAACTTAATTGAACATTTGTATTTTATCTGACAACTCTCCTTAGTGGCAAGTTTTCATCTGATAAGAGTTGAGAGCAGTAAAATCTACTTAGGATACATTCTTCTATCTTATTCAATTCTTTTCTAACCATGTCCCTTCTATGATTTGCTTTCTTCCACTTAAGCTGTCACTTGGACTTAGGTGCAGAGATGAAGGCAGACCCAGGGTGTTTCTTTATCCTATAGATATAGGGTCAATCTAGTCTTTATTAAGGTTAAAAAGCAAAATTAATCTGAAAGGAAAGTTATATGCAATATAAAAACTAACTTCTAATAACTTTAAAAATAACTGTATCTCTGATATTCCATATTTATAACAAATACAGATGCTGTGGGGTTAAAAGTCTATTCTATAGGGCAATTTTCAGAGATGTAAGACATTATTAAAGGAAAAGAATAAACAAGAAACATCAGTCATTCCTGAACGTTTGCAATATGCTCAGGTCCACGCTAGAAGCTTTAAAACTTTAAAAAAAATTTTTAAGTGGGATGTTAAACAATATCCCTTGTTACTTTTATTTTCCCAAAATTAGAAATGAAGTTCACTGGAGATAATTGATTTCCTCAGGCTATTGGTCTAATAACCAGTGAAAGCAGAATTCTAGCTATAACTTTATCTATTAACAATGTTTTGTCCATCATACCAGCTGGGTTTAGATTCCAGTCAGCTTTAATTAACTGTCACAAATGGTGCCAAAAGAATGAATAATCTACATCAGGGAGTGTCAGCCGGTTCCCATTCAGGAAAGGTGAACACTCAAATGTAAGCACTCACTGTGGTAGGACTGGTCTTGGCATCAAGCCACCAGGTTAACATGCAGCAGCCAGGTTAAGATTAGGGAAGTCACCAGGTGGACAATGTTTAGGAAATGATGATTCCATGGGAAAAGCAACTCTCCCATCTGTTTACTGCTGTGCCCTTCCTTCCATCATAAAAAACAAAACAAAACAAAAAAGACAACTGATATGGGTCAAAGATGGAGGCATTTATTGGACTCTCAGAATTTTCTTCTCTCCATCTGTTGACTGTCAGTCCCCTCAGAAAGATCAGTAAAAATCTGTTGATCAAGTCAAACTAAGTTTATTAGATGTACTTCAGGGAGGGGTGACACCACCTAAGAGAAACAAACAAATCTTAGGACTGTTATAGACAAGGGAAATTGGAGGAGGATATTAATTTTTGTTTGTTTGTTTTATTTTGTTTTTGCCTGGGCTAGGTGATTTTAAAGTAAGTCTGTAAAGGCAGAGAACTATTTGGAATTGGGCAAAGTTCATGTGAAACAACAGTTTTGGATTGTTGAACTCAGCTTTGGATTGGAAGTGAGACTTTGTGAACAAGTTGATAAATAAGTTATCTTGGTTGATATAGAGTCTCATCACCAGATGAGATTTTGGATGAATTTTTTTTAGCTAGGGACAACTAGATTCAAATTCTAATTCTCTTGATAGACCAGTATTTTACATTATTAGTTTACAGGAATGAAATCAGATATCAAACCAAATATATTTTTTAATCACAATGTTTGGAAAAAATTATCACTTAGTGATACATAATATCAACAGTCTTAAGACTAAATGCTGGAGGAAAGAAGCTAAAAGACCAATGAGGCTGGGCTGCGATTATGAAGATCCAATCCTTAATTTGGACACATATTAGTTCCAGAGACCAGGACAGAGAATCAAATTGATCAGTGAACAACTGATTTAAAAACTGCATCATATAAAAGGAGTAAAGAATGTCTATGTCTAATCAATAAAACTGAGATTATATTAGAGAAGGACCTAACTATTTAAATAATTACCACCTTCCCCATTGTAGGGTAAAAAACTTCAGGGGAAAATACATGATAAGCCAAATTATGTACAACATAAAATAAATATGTGAAATAATGAACAGAAACTATATCACCTGACAATTACCTTACTTATATTTAAAACATAAAATGATTTAATTTATTGAATTATAGAAATAACATTAAGTGTTGACGATAGATGCTACTACAGTATTTTACCAGATTCACTAACCTAAGATGGAGGAAAACTTTTAAGTCAGAAAACAAGCACTGTTGTTTGGAAAAAGAGTTTGGGAAGAATGTGGGAAGAGCTCGAAGGAATTTCTTATATCACTTTAAAAGCCCACTCTATCATATGATATTAATAATTTTATAATACTTTAAAAAATAGAGATTTAGATGAAAAAAATCTACTTAGTCTTAATATGCACAGAATGGTCAGATCCCAAGGGACCACTTTTACAATCCTACTCACTAAATCTAAATCATCAGGAAAGAAATCTTCAAATTAAATTTAAGCAAAGTATCTTTTTAGAGTTGGGTGGTAAACATTCATCAATGTTTCTTTGTTCTCTCAAGCAGCTACAGCATTATTATTCTCTCGACTACCCTATTATTATGATATCATCTGGAGACCCAAGAGTGCATCTGGTTAAAATTGATGGACCCTTGTTACACAGAAATCATATGAGCTAGAGTTTTCCCCAGAAGACAGAGCAAGAAGTTAAATCAATCCAGATACATTTTATTCTCTGAGACTTGGAAGAATCTCTGTTTTTTTGTTTGTTTGGTTTTTTTTAGTGTTGGCCCATGACCCTTAGCTATGGGTAGTGTCAACATCGTTTGACGCTAAGCTGAGAAGAGTTTGCAGTGATCATGGCTGGAGAGTTTCAAAGAGAGAAGCTACAAAGTGATCAAAACATATGCCAGTTAAGCTTTAAATTGAATTTTTAAATATTTTAAGTAGTAATATAAAAACCATTGAGTTGTTTAGTCAAAGGCAATTTTAGCAGTCAAAACCCAGAAATCCACCAGCTCCAGCAACACAAGATTGGTATATTTTTTTCCAAAGGACGGAAAATTTTGAGGTTACAACAGACAAAAATGCCCAGAATTCCCCCAAACCACTCATTCAGTTTCTCCCACTACTCTATCCATTTATAGTTCAACTTGATATTTTCTAATTATTTCCTGAACTTCTACTTCCTGCCTCTGAGCTTTTGATATTCTTTCATATAGAATGTTTTTTCCCTGCATTACCATATTTTAGGACTTAAACAAAAACTCATCCTTGAAACATCCCTCAACTCTTAGCTAGAAGTTATTTCCGTCTTTTGTCCCTTCTTCAACTGTCTTGCTCACAACTCCTAGCAAACCTTGTACAAGGGGTAAAATGGTGGGTATATAGTAAATTATGTGTATAAGAAAGGAGGAAACATACAGATAGTTACATTTGCATAAAGAAATAGTGCAAAGGATATACAAAATACATAAAAAGTAAGAGGGAATAAATGTTCTCAATGTGTACCTTTGTCTAACGACTTGATTTTTTGAACCAGTGATTATTTCTTCAAAGATGTGTTCAAATATAAGAAAGAACTATCTTGCATCACTGTTGTTTATGAACATTTTCTCCCTTATTTTTTGGTAAATTCTCCTAGAAAAGGGGCTATATACGTTGTTCATCTTTTATATCCCTTACCTGATTTTGTATAGTGTATGCATTAAGGGCATTGCATAAACACCTGCCCCGCAACTTGCCCCATTAGGGTATATTCTGAAACAAAAGCTAAATAAAAATCAACAAAAAGAGAACAAATCTTCCCATTTTGTAGAAGTAATAGTTTACACCATTAATGTATTGATGATGAGACCAGAGCTTCTTTCCCGTCTTAATCAAAGACAGTAAAGTATTCACTAATTCTTAAAGAGATGAAAATATAGTGAATTTTACTTGACTTACTATCTTGAAAATAATAATACATACTACTGTTAGACTATAAAAAAGACATTTTAGAGTCCAGAAAATTTAAAATAAAGGTTAGTCTGTGGATTATAAGGATAACAATGTCAGTAGCAGATGATCTGAGTATTCCAGATCACATGGAAGTCCTAACTCTCTAATAGATCAGGTTATTGTATATAATATGGCACATTCCACCACAAATACTTCATTTCCTTTCACTTTACTACAATAAAAGATGTCCTCCCTCCCAACTAATCTCCCACTCTACCAGACAGATTCCCAATGTCATCACTGTTTAACTTTCTTTTCCCTTTTTTCTCTGAGATCTGGGACTTAAGAATATACCTCTCTTTCCCCTTTGACCTGAGGGAAAACTAAATACAGTCTAAATTAGAGCCTGAGCTAGACTAATAGACTGAGTCTGAGATTTGCAGGTTTCTAAATAAGCCCTAGATTCCTAATTAGCTCAACAAGGAACAAAATAGCACTCAGCCTTTCTTTCCTCTTCTGATCCTCCACCAACTTGGCAAGACAATTTGCAGCCCATGAGGCTCAGTAAAAATAAATCACCATCACTGAGGTATAGTGCACCATAAATATTCAAAACCTAGAATCAAAAACTTACAAATTGGAAGGGTTTCACATATATGTCCAGAGTGCCCAGAGTTATGGACCATTACCTCTATTAAAAAGGAGAAAAATGCCACAGTCATTACTCATGACAACTTAACCACCTCTATTTTTAGTTAATTAAGAATGTTCTTTAACTGTTAAGTACAAGTCTAATTTTCCAATCCAGAAATAACATAAATGCTTGTGTTTTCTCCCTAGGATTAGTACAGAAACCAGAGCTCAAAGGAATGATGGAGGAAGAGAAGGGAATCCCCAAAGCATTAAATAATAGGTCTGCATCTTATAGATCATCATCCCCAGACAATCAGACACTACATAAATGTTTCCATTGTTCATTTCCTTTATTGCAGATACAATGAAACTGTCCAGTATGATTAAGAGATGTCTTACGATAGAAAATAGAGGCACTTTGCTAGAATACATCATTGAAAACATTTTTTTAAAAAGCTGAATAAAAGTCTCATCTGTTTCATCACAAACCCTCACTTACTAAAGATAAAGAAATCATGCAGTAATTCAAACTGCATTTTTAGGGATTAAGTTTTATGCCAAAATGATTACATATTCCAGCAACAGCTCTCTAAGGATGCTGGTTTTACAAAATAGCTTCCAGTGGTTAAAATAGATAAGCATTTCTAAACAGAATATGCTGCATTTGGTACTCAGTAGGAATTTGTTTAACTAACGAATAAATTTGCTTTTGTGGTAGTAAATGTTACCTGCTGTTAATTAAAACCCCCTAAAATATGTTTTACATAGTGGCTTTCTGGAGGAACAACTACTAATAGAACCTTGTTTCTTATATTCCTTGGCAGATAAAAAAAGTGTCAGTTAATAGATGATGACTTGAAGTTTATTCACTCTCCACAAATTATGATGCATCCTTTTCCAATAGAAGCTATCAAGCAGAGCTTTCTCAAACTCTTGTAGTCTCCCCCCCACCAATAACATATGTTATATATGTTTTATATATTATATATTTAATATTTTTATTATCTTATCTCTTCCAACTTTCCATGATAAGGGATCTCCAGTTGATGGCTCCTCCCCAGTGCTCTGAGCCCCATATCCAACTCCTTCATTGCACACCTACCTGCATATCAAATGCCTCATTTTTTTTCTTTTTCATCTAGAGCTTCTCACTTTCTAGTCCACCTTTAAACAGGCTTAAGACTCTCTAAACTTTCCTTTTTGTCGTCTTTCCCCTTTGGTCCTTTTCCCCCTTTTGCCCTCCTTCTAAAGCTAAGCTTCTAAAAAGTGTATTCCATAGACACTGTCCTCCTTGCAGGCTTCTTATTCCATGCCTCCACCCAAAATTGGAATCTTTTTCCCACCACTCCTCTAAGCCTCTCCTGGATGCACCACCAGTGAGTGCCCTCTGGGCTTCTTGCAGTCCTTATCTTAACTGATTTCTAAGAACCCCTTTCTTGAAACTCTACCCCTTTGGTTTCTGTGATATAATTATCAGGGTTTCTCCAGATTCTTTGGATCTGACTCAACCTCAGCCTTCTTTAGGAGCAAATATACAATTTTTTAAAATGTCAAATTCACTGGTAATTAAAGAGATGCAAATTAAAATATGATTTGTAATGTGTTTCTTATGAAACTTATAAGGAAAATAATTCATACATTGCTAGTGCATATAAAAATTGCAACACCATTCCAGAAAGCAATTTAGCAAAGTGTTTTAAAAGCCTAAAAAAGCCATGTATTCCTTGACCTAATATCATTCTATTGTTAGGAATATGGCCTAAGGAAAGAATCATGAATATCTGAAGGAGTTTATTTGTCAGGACATTGATCTCACAGCACTGGTTATACTAAGGAAATTGATAAACAACTGAAAATGCTCAATAGTGGAGAAATAAATTATAGTTATCAATACAAATAAATGCTAGGTTGCTTTTTTAAATGATGCAAATAATTATATGTACCTGTATTCTCAATACATTTTCAAGTTGAAAAGACAGATTAGAAAACTGTATGTTAAGTATGATCTTATTTATAAAAAGAGTATGTATACAAACACGTAAGTACAAGTACATAAAATACTGGAAGGTTTTGGATCCAAGTGTCTGCTGCTGTTTCATGTGACTGGTGGAAATACAGGTGACTTTTTTTTAACTTTTCAATTTTTAAAAAATGTCCTACAATAAACAAGTGTTATTTTTGCCAGAATGGAATAAAAATGAAAATATTTTCAAAAGTGTTTGTATTTGAATAAACTAAACACAGTATTGAATTTTCAATTTGGAACTTTGAGCTTGTAACTTGGATGAATTTGTTATCGTTTCTCTTCAGGCAGATATTCAGGAATTAATAAAATAAGTGAAGGTTGTTTCAAAATGTACCCTTGTTCTGACTTTGCATACTGAATAGAACTGAAAAATCAAAGGTTTGGCATGAAAAGCTTGGAAAATTTTACACTGTAAAACAGTAGTTTTTTAAAGATGGTAGGGGAAAGAAATCAACACAGTATGATTTATGAGCTATCAGAGATGGTAGTAAGTATTATATACTATGAATTACATTTTTATTCCACCAACACCAGCAATATTGCTCATATGAGCAGTACTGAGCAATATGTCCAAGTACTGTGCTGAAGCCTTAATATGACTCATCTACTTGTTCCCTACAGCAAAATTATGAGGCAGGCGCCATTACTATTCCTATTTTAAAGATGATGAAAGGGAGACAAAGAGAGATCAATGAACTTATTAATGGTCATGCAGGTAAGTGAGTAGGTTTGAACCTAATCTAATTTCAGAGTTCGAGTGTCCAATTACTTTGTGATCTGTCCTCATATCTATCATATCTAAAGAGAAATTACCATTACCAAAATTTCTCATACATATATGACCCAGTTTTAGAAAGCGGAAGAGTATAAATGGCATTGTTTAGATAGAATATTATCCTATCTATACCCTTTAATTAAAATGGAAAATATTTTTCCTTAAAATTCATTAAAATTTCAAATGTTAAAAAAATGAAATATGATGAAATAATGATAGGCCCCAAATTATAATAATTCTGGTTACACTTTGCTATAATAACTTGGAGACATACACACACACACATATATATATGCATATATACTTGTGAGCACATATATATATTTATATAAAAATTTCACACATATGAATAGCCACTGTGCCATTACCATTTACCAACAAGGCCATATTCGAATTAACCCCAACATACACAGACAAACAAACATTTACAGAGTTCTAATGCTAATGGAATATACTCTATACACAAAAAAAGGAAAGGTGTGTGTTCTGAAAAGTAATAATAACATATTTTTCCCAACATGACCAAATGTTTTTACTACTTTATACACTATCAGTTAAAGATTCAATTATTCATTATTTCATTCAATAAAAATTTCCACGCATGCCAAACCATGCTAGACACTAGCAATAAGAGATACAAAATTGAGGTCAGTGGTAGAGGCAAAGGTATAAATGACAACTCAGAAGGTGCTTTGATAGAAGGGTACATAAAGTGGTTAGAGGATGAATTCCTACCTTCACCAGAAAATGGGTTGAGGGGAGAGGGAGTTCAAGAAAGCTTCCTAGAGAAAGTAGAAGACTGAACTCTTAAAAAGAAGGAAGGAATTAGCTAAGCAGAGCAGTAAAGGAATGTTCCAAACAGAAGGAGTAGCCCATGCAAGAGTGGACAGGAAAATCATTAGCTGTCTTGGGTAGCAGCTTAATGTCAAAATTAGTGTCTTAAAGTCCACGATCTAGCACAACATGTAGTTCCCCCACCCACCCTTTTCAGTTCAGATTCTAGTCAAGAAGCAAATCTTTTCTTTGAGGATTATATGGATGAAATTTCTCTTGCCTTCAAAATTTGGGGTAGAATAAGAACCACTCAGAACACAGAGGAGGTAGTTAAGGAATGAGGGTCCCAAGGAGAGGTGGAAAAATACAACAAAGAAGTAGTTTAGAATAGGCTAGGTAGAACGGGGATGGCAATGAGCTTCAACTTGAATGCAAACTTCTATTAGTTGGAAATAACTGTGCTAAGAAAAATTTCCTTTCCCACTAGACTGTTGGTACTGCCAAGGGGTGGCTTGTGAGCCTTTAGTTCCTCCCTCCAAATGTAGAGATTTTGCAGTTTCTCCTGAACCAGGTTCAGTGGGAATGAGTGCTGTAAGCAACTAATGACACTCGTCGTGGACACTGAATTTGAGAGTAGTGACACATAACACATATTATCTTGTGGCTATTTCTAGTCTACAACATAGACTGCTTTTGGGGGAGTAGTGAGAAATGATGCTGAGCTGGGTAGGTAACTGTTGTAGGAAGGTTGTTCTACTATCCTCAGGAGTCTTGGGTACAGTACAGAGGCAGAAAAGTATTTTAACCAAGGAGACAGCTTGATAATCCCATTTCTATAATGACGATTACCACAGTATATTAAAATGTCTCATTTTATTGTCTGATTTCCTCATTAGACTCGAAGCCCTTTGATAACAAGGGGAATACATCTTTATGTACATGCAATGAAAAACTCAACTTAGCGAATGAGTACTGATGAGGTTTTTTTTTTCTTTCTTTTTTTTTTTTTCCGGCCCTTAAGAAACATTCAAGACACCAAGAAACTCTGAAGACTACAAGTCTATGAAGGATTGTCCAGAGAGATAAGATGAGCATTATATGTCACAGAAACCAAGAGAAAAGAGATTTTTTTTTTCAAGGAAGAGTTAGTATTTAACTGTGAAAAAAGTCAGAACAGTCATGTAGAGATCTGAATAATGGCCACAGAATTCATCAGTTAGAAAGTTATTGCTGGGCTTCCCTGGTGGCGCAGTGGTTGAGAATCTGCCTGCCAATGCAGGGGACACGGGTTCGAGCCCTGGTCTGTGAAGATCCCACATGCCACGGAGCAAATAGGCCCGTGAGCCACAACTACTGAGCCTGCGCGTCTGGAGCCTGTGCTCTGCAACAAGAGAGGCCGTGATAGTGAGAGGCCCGCGCACCGCAATGAAGAGTGGCCCCCGCTTGCCACAACTGGAGAAAGCCCTCACACAGAAACGAAGACCCAACACAGTCAAAAATAAATAAATAAAATAAAGAATTATTAAAAAAAAAAGTTATTGCTGATCTTAATAGAGAGATATCAGTAAGAAAGTATGAGTGGAATTCAAAGTGCAGTAGGTTTAGGAGGAAGGAAGTAGGATACAGAGAGTGTGTTCTATTCTTGGGTGAGGGTATGGGAAGAAGAATAATGGTAACTAAGGACACATATAAAGTTGAGGGTAAGATTATGGGAATTATGTGAATGAAGATCTTCCTAAGATTTTAATATCTAGACAAAGATGCAAAAATATTTAGTTACTTCAAACTTACAATATTCTAATTTGTCACTGTTTTCCTACCAGCCCATGTCTGTTGTGCTGAAGAAATGATAGTTTTAATCAGGATAAAAGTTCATTTAAAAAAAGCAATTTTGACCCATGACACACTTTTCCATAAAAAGCCATCCCCAGCTGAAGGCAGGCCCCAGTAGAATGTGCAGAAACAAGGCTTAGGTTAATAGGAAGGCCATGGATACTTAGAAGAGTTACAGAGATGTGAAGAGGAGAACAGAAAGGAGGAGATAGAATGCAAAAAATAAGGTACATCTACTTCACAAAATTTCCTAGAGCCATACTCATTTCTTACCCATGGGTAATGGGTAAGAAATGCCATCTCTCAAAACTTTTTCCCCAGATGTGAAATTAGCAAAGGATCATGACCTAATATCACTAGTTTAATGGTTTATAAACTTTAGCTTGAAAACTTTAGACTTATATAACATTTCCTCTTAGGGAAATGTCCAAAAAGTGTTTTAAATTCTGAATTATAATGTATCTTTTGATAAACAACCTTTTCACAAATTGCATCTGTCAGTATTTATTCCAGGCTAAGAGACAGATGATTGCACTCCACTCATGGATTTGTGCTCAGTCTTTTAGGAACTGTGGTTGAAGTCTTCAACAAAGTGATGTAATTGTGCTGAGTTACCACATTTTTGAAAATGATTATTAACTAAAATCCAATATTCATATTCTTTGGCTGACCTAGACTTTTCTAGGTGATCTCTGGGAAACAATGTCTGTGAAGATCTATTGTAAACCATCACAGTCTACTAATTTTTATTAATGACCAAATTGGTTGTCAAAAAGTATTTAGTAGGATATTCCCAGTATTATAGAAAGAATCCTCAGACACTTAGGGAGTGGCTAGATTTTCTTCTTAAGGAATCACTTGAAAAATTAAGGCACACAATATTAAAGAAAAATTGTTCTGCATGTGTGAAGCATGTGCTAGATATAAATATTAATGATCTGTTTATTCTGTAATAGGTAGAACCATAATCTGGGAGCATTCAAGCATTATTCCAACTGTCTGATGCTTTGATAATATATTCCAGTAGGCAGAAGGCTCAGATGGAAATGAATCTAATAGGAAATTGAATCACACACCCATAGACTTATGTGGTTGAACTGATTTGAGTATATAAATCTGAGGTTGAAAAAACTCCTGAAGTGACCATTTGAAAACGTTTGAAAAGTTTCACCTTGGAATTTAACTGTAGGGTCAAACAGACAAAGCACAGTCCAATGAGGAAATGAAGAATTTATGTGTGAATGTCTAAGCCAGCAAAAGTTGTTTCTGAACCAACAAACTTTGTTCATACATATATCTATGTGCTTTTGATCCAAGCAAGTTTTGCTTGAATATATTAATATTTGACAGCTCAAGGAAAACATTATATATCCCAGTCCAGCTTAATATGCCTGTCTCTTTCTTTGAGATAGTCCTTTGATGTTCCCATCAGTCATTCCCATACTACATGGCCCTGTTTCTTTGTGCACAGATGACAAATGCAGGAGTGGGCACCAGACCACATATAAGCAATTAGATGCTCTCTCAAAGAATGTTGGAATTTTGTGCTTAATCAGTGTCAATCAGGTACCAGCCAGGAAAATAAAAACTATCCTAGGTAATTAAAACAGAGGGAAGTTAATGCAAGAAATTCGTTACATCTGTGATGAAAGAGCTATGAAACCAAATGGGGGAGAGTGAGTCAATGCAGAAAGGAAGCCACAACATCCTTAGGGCAAGGGGACAAAGGGAGGGAGTGGTATCGCCAGAGCTCCTGGAAAATAAAACAGTCAAGAGGCCTTGCCCTTATGGAGTTAATATTCCAGAAAGGGAGATAGATAATAATTATAAGCCTATCAGGGGGGCTTTTTAGTCTCTACTAAACATTCAGAGTCAAAGGACTGCTCAGTCTATGCAGAACCGTGTAGGACAGGAACCACGGCTTTCTGGAAGGCCAGTGTCAGGCATTCCTCCCAGTGGGGTCCTTGCAGCAGTCACACAGCAGACAACTGAGGTATAAGGATGCGAGGTCCCCACGGGGCAGGTGCAGGAACTCCTCACCAGCACCACTCTGCCTCAAATCTCCATGCCTCCACGTGTTAATGTATCTTTAATAATTCCATGGGTGTAAATTTCAGTGTCCGTTGCAAGGGACACCCTAGTTCCAAGACTCAAGACATTCAGAGAAGCTTAAAATATGATGTTCTTATTAGGTATTTATAGGTCATTCTTATTTCCTCCCAGTCTGATGGAATTTACCCATCAGGGGTAATAATTAGCAACAATGCCTCATAATATAATGGACACCATATTTAGGTCTTTTCAGGGAAACAGAGCCAGGGGTTTAATGGAAGATAAGTGGGGAAAAGAGTTCTGTTAACTCTTTCACTCACAATAATCACAGTGAAAAAATAAATTATACAGTGTGTTAGAAGTTGTTAAGTATTATGGAGGAAAAAAAAAACTTGAAGAGGATAAGAAGTTCTTTAGAAGTTAAAAGATCAAGGTGGTTACGATCTTAAATATGGTGGTAAAGTATGATGGACATACTCTAAGGTGGGACCACATGAGCTCCACCTTCTGGTACTCTTACAATTATGATATCCTGTCTCCTTGAGTATGAGTGGAGCCTGTGACTTCTTTATAACAAATGGAATATGCTAAAGGTGGCAGAATATCACTTCTGTGATCACATTACAGATGATTGTAATATCTTTCCATTTCTGGCTTTGAGGAAGAAAGTGACCATGTTGGGAAGACCTATCTGGAAAGGAGCTGAGGGCAGACTCCAGCCAAGAATCTTAATCTCTCACTCCAACAGCCCATGAAGAATTGAATGCTGCCAACAACCATATGAGCAAGGATATAGATAGACCATCAAGATACATAATCAAGCCCCAGATGTGACTGCAGCCTTGGCAGCTTGATTGCAGCTGTGCAGAGGACACAGCTAAGCCATGACTGGACTCTTGACTCACAGAAACTGTGAGGAAATAAATGTGTGCTATTTTAAGTTGCTAAATTTGTGGTACTATTTTTATGCATCAATAGATAACTAATACATCAATGGACTTCATGTTAACGAGGTGCTCAAATGTCATGTATTTCTCAAGGTGAAGAACATTTGCGGCAGAGGAAACAGAGAGTGAAAAATCCCCAAGTGGGAACGTACCCAGAATGTTTTAGAAGTAAGTTCATTTGGAATTGAATGGGCAAGGGAGAGAGTAAAAGGAGAAAGAGAAACTTATGTCAGAATTTATAAGCCATAGTAAAGGCTTCAGATTTTGAATGAAATAGAGACACATTAATTGAACAAAGTAACGTGCTATGAGTTAGCATTTTAATAGCTTCATACTGGCTGGCGTGTTGAGAAAAGGCTGTAGGAGATCAAAATAGTAATAAAAGAGCCCAGGTAGGAGGCTAGTACAATAATATAGGTGAGAGATGATGGTGACTTGGATCAGAGTGAGTGATAGTGTAAGTGGTGAGAAGTGGTTGGATTCTGGTTATATTCTGAAGCTACAGCCAACAGGAATTCCAGATGAACTGGATGCGGGGTGTAAGAAAAAGGAGACTCAAGGATGACTACAAGGGTTTGGGCGGGAATAACCAAGACAGAGAAAACTGTGAGTGAGCAGGTATTTTGTGTTTTTGTTTTTCCTTTGTTTTGTTTTTCAGTAAGAGGGTGGTGAATACCAGAAGCTCAGTTAAGGACATGTGACACTTTCAGTTCTATTAGGCATACAGCTGGAAGTGTTGTATCGGTATTGTGGTATGATTAATTCAGAGGGGAGGCACAGCCTGGTGGATACACTTAGATATTTAAATCTGTTATGCTGAATAAACTTACTAAGGGGGTGAAGGTAGAGAGAGGAGAGAGCCACAGACTGAGTGCTGGAGCACTGTAAGTGGGTTTATAAAAAGATGGAACCAGCAGCAGAGACTGAGAAAAGGGGACCAATAAGTCAGAAGGCAAACCAAGGAGTTGTGGCATACAGAGAGCCAAGTGGAGAGAATGTTTCCAGGAAGAGGATATGATCCACTATGTCAAATGATGCTGAGAGATAAAAACAAATTGAGAACCATTGGATTCAGTAGAAGTTATTTATAAACTTCATAAAAACAGATTCAGAAGAGCAGTGAGATTAAATTTGATAAATATGTAGTAACTCATGGGATAAAGAGCAAAGTGAGTTTGTTACTATAGTTGTTTTGAGATGACAGAAATAGCACAGGGAAATCGGCAATGTGGAATAGAAAGAAGAATTGCTGGAGTGATATTTTTGTGTAGATGAGAAAGGATGAGGTCTTCTCAAAAGCAAAAGCTTGGGGAGAAACAAAGAACGTACATGTGTTAGAATAGGAGAGGTGGCATAGGATGTAGACACCAATGATGGTAGGCAGGAGTTTACCAACATTCTTTCCTTACTGCTTCAAGTTTGTCAATTAAACAAGAAGTAAGACTATCAGCTAGGAGTGGCAATGGAGAGTAGCTATTGACAGTTCAAGTAGAAGCTAGATGATATACAATAATCACCTGGGAGAATGCGAGAGTGAATGGATGGAAAAGAAAGAATGATTTATGGGCATGATGAAGGACCAATGTGCATTTTCTGAACATGAATTTGAAGCAAAATAAATCAGGATGGTATTACACTTTTTCTCTTTTTATTCTAACCACATTCAATCAGTCAGGTGCAGGCAAGGAATAGGTGAAGGTTTGGAATTAACCAGGGTTGTGGTTTTGCAAAGCACCATGACAAAGTAAAGGAGGAAAGAGGATTGTGAATATATATGTGAAGTTGTTATTATAGTGATGGCCATGAGATTTAAGTTAAAGAAGGAGGGATGAGGGGGCATTGGGGATGTAAAAAGGTAAAACATTCCACCGATTCAATGTGATGGTGCAGTGGAAATATTGTAATAGTAGAGATACTAGAAGTGGGAAACCCATAAAACAGGAAGTGGTGGCCAATGAGTGGGATATATGGAATTGGGAATTTGGAGATGCCAGAACATATTGGTAATGACAAAGGTCATTGCCCAAAGTTTAGTTGAGAGTGGTACTGGGTAGAATGAACATAGCCAGGAGTTAAAAACCATTAAGAAATAAGAGGGCATATCCTGGTGGCCAATAGGAGGACAATGGTGAGGGGTAGTATTTGATATAGTCTGACTGGATGAGATACAAAGCTGAGTGTTTTTATGAAGCAGAGAGAAATAATGGAGTCAAGACATCCGTGAAGAGCCAGGAAACTACCTACCTCACTCCTAGACCCACTGATTCCATTGATGTGGAAGAAAAAAGAACTACAACCTGACAGGGCTCTAGGTGATAGAGTGTCCCCTGGTTTTACTTAGAATAAGAAAGTAAAAGCAATTTTCAGATTGGCTTGTTCAGATATTACCTTTCACAATGTCCCTTGAACCCACCAGTTCATTCTCCATGGCACAAAAGAGCAACATTTTATAAAGCAATTATGATTGTGGGAATCCTTCGCTTAAATTATTTTAATGACTTTAAATTCTTCTCAGGATAAAGTCCAAACTCCACAGTTTAAACAATCCAGCATAATCTGGCACTTGCTTACATCTCCAATCTCAACTCCTGCACGTTGCCACTTCTATACTATATACTGAGCACACTGAACTACTTCAAGTTCCCTGAAAATTCTAGTCATGTTTATTTTGCCTTCTAGGCTTCACAGATACACAGATTCTTTCTTTTCCCTAAAATACTCTCTGAAACTCCCTGGTTTCATAATCCTTATCATCCACCTCATTAGCTAAGACCACCTTCAGTTCTTAGCTTTTAATACAATTTCCTCTAGACAGTTTTCTCATGACCATTCCAGTCCAGGCTAGTGTCCCTCCTATGCCCTTCTAGAACAATGTATACATCTTCATTCACATTACTGCTCATAGTAAACTCTAAATTTTATGGACAGGGACCATGTCTATCAAGATTATTCTTCTAAATCCAATATTGAGTACCATGCCTAATAAGTAACAGATGTTCAATAAGCAATGGTTGAGTGTGTGAATGGGTGATGAAGTACGTATGAGTATGAATTTAAAAGAGAAATATCAGTAAAAGAAAAGCAATCCTTCAAACCTCCAACTTATTTACAAACAAATAAACGCTATGGAGAAATATAGAGGATTAGAGGCCTCAGTTGGTTACTAATGTATCACTGTATTCACAGAAAAGGCCAGTCAAGTAAATGGATACATTCTTAGATTATATTGGAAAAGTAAAAACTGCTTAACTACCCAAGATATTACCATGAAGACACCAGAGAAAATAAATAATAGAGAGATGCTCCATAATGTTCTCCTAGTAAGTCTCTAAATAAAGAGGAACAATTCTCTATGAGAATCTTACATTTGTATTTCTAAGATTCAATACTTTTTAGGTAAGAATGATAAAAGCAATTGCCTTAACTTTTTAACATAGTTTTTTGTTTGGCTTTAGTATGAAATGTACTTTAAAAAAAATTCTTCAAAGTATAACATGAATGATAATCCATAAACTCAAAAGAAGTGAAAATGTTTCTAATACATTATTTACATAAACCATATGGACAAATATGGAATGAGTGTCCAAGAATGATAACCATACACAACACAGGACTCCTATCTCAGGCAGATCTTTATATAATTCAAATATTAAGGTATGAATTGGGTACCTGTTATGGAAATATTATAATTGTTTAATGCTATCATTATAAAACAAAATTTGGGATCACTTTATTGAAATACCAATTCCTCTATGCTCATCTTATAACAGTGCAATATTTATTACAGATATTGTGTTTACATTTAGGCCATAGAAAAGAAATTTAACTGAATTTCAATGCTCTTGATTGTTAAATACAAAGAACATCTCTTTCTACTTAAGTCACAGAACGCTTTTTAAGAATTTTCCCTCCGATTAATTATAAATACTCTTTAGGGCACAGAACTTTAAGAAAATCCAATGTAACAAGCAGAATTGATCCAAAGGAGGTTACATTCTACTTAGAAACATAATTTACCTGAAACACTCTGTGTTTGGGACCTTATAGTAATATGAATGGCAATTAAAAGCCTGCCTGGCTCTGGCGGGGGAGGGGGAGGGAAGGACAGTAAAGAAAGGTTTCAATGGCTGCTCCATCTAAAGGGAAATCATATGCTTTCACCCTCCTTTTAAAAAACTTCTGTGTACAAGCGGTGTGGGCAGTGGAGATGACCACCCATTTAACAATTTATGCTAAAACATAAAGCTGCTGTTCAGCACCACACCCAATCTCATATCCTAAACAGATTTATTTTATGGAGTTTTTCTTTGTAGTTAACCAAAACTGTATTTTAAGTGATCTGTTTAGCATAATATGAAAACTCAGAATAATAAACTAAAAGCACATGAGTCTCCATTCCTCATTAAATGTATAACATTCCTAACCACATTGCCATCTTATAACAGTGTGATTTACACTATCCATGTAAATGTAGAATCAAGGTGATATTTTAGGTTATAATTTTACAAAAGTTAAGGTATCATCTTTAGTTATGAATCGGTATGTTTCTACTTTCTCGTGGCTTCTAATTTTGAGGCACACAATCTGAAATGAATTTTTGAGGTGGGTATAGATTATGTGAGACCAAAGATAACTTTTCCAGTTAGAGGGTCTGGATACTGTTTTTGTTTAAACTCCTCTCCCTTTTTTCTTTTTTTTAATTTTTAAAGGATCAAATGACCTACCTGGCACTATCTGCTGTTTCATTATCTGCACTTAAAAATACTGATTCTACTGATGTTTTGTTTTTTAGTATGTTACAAAATTCCTATGTCCACCTGATTCATCTGTAATCTTATTTTTTTTAACAAAAATGAGATTATAATAGATTTAACATGAATATTTTTTGGAAATTCCTGTAGTCTTCACTGATAAGCACAACACCAAGAAAACGCAGAGGTTGTTTGTGAATGAAATAATGAAATGATACATTGCCATGCAGGTTATTTCTATTCAGAAAAGAATAAGACATGAAACAGAATATCAAAGGTTAAAAAATAAACTAAATGGAGGTTTGAAATATCAGGAAAGAGAAGAAAGCAACACATATTTTAGGGTTACATTGGTTAATTATATGTATGCATCTAAAATAATGATACCTAAAAACCTTTTTGAAAGATTGATAATTATCCATTTTCAAATGATACTTTTAGAAAAAGCTCAAAAGATATTTTTTAACTACTTTAATCACACATCGTAACTCAGTCAGAAATGGCATAAAAAGAATTTCTTCATAGTAAAATAATTGGCATACACTCTATCTTAAATAGTCTGTAATAAAAGCAAAGAAATGGATAGCCCCAGGCAAAAAATACTTAAATTTTGTTTGGGAAAAAAAATGTACCTTGGATTAAATCATCATCGAGGCTTTTCTGCAGTATTAATTAGTGTCTAACGCAATAAGGCAGATTTTCAAATAGATACTTTAACATTGATTATTTTTTAGATCCCCATTTAAAAAGTAATTTTAATTAACTTCAAAGGGACGATTATTGTGGAAGGTTCTTTGCTTGTAACTCTCTCATATTAAATTTTTACTATATAAAGGCTTTTTCCTTTGGACCCTGATTCATTTCTCTACCCATATGGCTTATTGCTACTTCTATTTCTATTTGTCCTCTGCTCACTGTTTGTCATTTTCCGATTCTTTCCCAATAGCTCACAGCTTCATAAAAATATCCTAGAGAAGTCTAAGAGAGAGATACAAACTTTTTGAGTATGGGGAGTTTTCCTTCATAAGTTTTTATGAACTCATTCTCCTCACTAACATAAATATTACAAATAAAATACTTTATTCTCCTTTCATATGTTTTTTTACCATGTATCTGAATAGTATAACAGAATACATACAAATGGCATCAAAATATGTAGGGAAACAAAATAAAGGGTCTATTACAATCAGTAATCTCAAACTAGATGAGATTTAAGATGGCTCAAAATTGTAGCCAATTTTGAAAAGTCCAAGGAAGGGGCAATCGGATGTCTAAAACATTGACATAACTGGACAATAAACTTCTTTACTTTTGCTAAAACTATCAATTAATGGAAAAGAGAATTTAGAGAAAATGGAAAAGTTCTTTCTTTGACCTCTTGGATAAAATCATACCATTAGAGGCGCTTACTTTGTTTCAGAGAATTTTAGTAGGTGGGAGGTTGCTTCTCATTAAAGAGAAATTCCTTGAAATTTAGTTAAAAACAGTTGCAAAAAATTGGCTAATGTTTCTTGTGTAGCTAATCCTCATTATTTTACTTAGAAAAAAACTGTTATTTTCAAACTCATTTCTCTTTTGCTTCATGGAAAAATACACTACAGACAATTATAGTGAGATACATTGACTACACCAAAATGTGTTTTATGCATTAACCTAAAGATAGCTGGACTCACTCAGTGAAAAAGACTTAGAAAATAAACTCAATGTAGTTTTAAACATTTCATGAAACAAAGTGAATTTCTTAGGTCATAATAATTTTCAAAGCTAAAAAGACATCCGGATTTTTATTCTGGGATGTCCCAACAACAATTTCATTTAAACCAATCCATATTTGTTTTCACTCAATATTTTACTTATGGTAAGACAATTATTCAGGGACAAACTGGGTTATACAGTTCAGTACAACAATTCACATTTTTTTCCACATCTACCTTTTGTTAGTGACTCATTATAGTACTATATGCTCACCAAGGAGGGCACACAGCTTCCTATTTATCTACTTCAACTGGTAATAGAAGTTGGAGGATAAAAATGGGTGCACACATGCTGAGAAACATAAATTGACAATATCCAAGAGCAGTGATTACACAAACTGAAGGCAAAAACTTGCATCAGAATGGAAAGTCATAATTTCATCACGCCTGATGCAAAAATGGTAACAATGTATTCCAAGATACTATAAATATTTCCAGTTCTAGAAATATAATGAATTAGTTTTGTAACAACTCTGAGATAATGCCAATAATATGTACTAAAGATAATATGTTAAAATTTACCCTAAATTAAATGTTTATATTATTCATCACAAAACCATAATCAAACATTTACTGCACACTTTTATGGGTGCTATACATAGGTGCATGAGAATCAAGAAAGATTTTGTTTCTTCTTAACAGAAACATTGATATGATCATACCTAGAGAAATACTTATTTCTGGATCTCTGATTGACAACAGAAGTCCCATTAGATTCCCTTTTTAGTTGTCTATTTTTGTTAATATAATGATGAGAAAACAAAATCAGTCTAATCACATGCAGTCTCAGTTGTCTTATACGTATAGGGAAGATTTGCATCCAGATTGTCTTTTAAATTTCTTTAAGAAACTAATATTTTATATTTTATCCTTTTTTTCTCATTATTTCTCAAGATCAGTTGTTTCAAAATCAAACTTTCTTTAATCTCTCACTGTCATTTCTGCCCTCACCTCTATACATGTGGTTACCAACATGGAGTCAAAAGTCCTTTTAGAGTCTTAGAAGATTGAAATGGGTATCCACTGGCAATGATCAATATTTCAAAAAGCTTAATGGAAATTTTATGTGTGTATTCTATATAACTATACAATTAATCAGGTGTCATTTTTGTTTATTCATTTGTTTGGTTTTAAAGGAGCCTGGAATTATAATAACTCAGTGTGTAGTTATCAAATGATAAAAAAGTAAATGGATTATTCGATAAATACAGTTTTTTAAAGTAAGCTTTTCAAAACATGGAACCATTGGCAAAAATTAATATAAGTATCAAAACACTGGGAACAAGGTAACTCAGCCAACTCTATCTCATGACTTCTATTACTATAAATGTCCCATATCTGATATTCCTACTCCTAGTTTCTTTGCCATCAAACTTTCCTCCTCACCAGACAGAGCAAAACTTTCACCAAGTCGTTTGCCATGTTCAGGAATATAAAATATTAACTCTGAAGCTCTCTACTTGGCTCTCAAGACAACTTGTAATTTGGTCTTACACCTGACACAAGATAGATTATTTTCCCTATCCTGTGTCATGTTAGATTTTAGTCAATTTTTGAATAGGTGAAAACATTTATAAATATAATGTTGAGGTTATATAGACTCTATTTTAAAAGTGAATTATATCAATTTGAAAATACTCTGAGAACTTATCAATACGCACACACCTAAAAATACTTACATGTAGGCATGATAATTTTTCAGAATATTTCACAAAATATATTGGCATCAATGAATATTTTAGGTGCATTTGAACACAGTTAAAATAATGTTATCTATGTTAAATCTGGTTCTTTGAAATACACTACCAAATGTGTTTTCAATTTAAAAAAGGTATTTCCCATAATTCCTGCCCTTTGAATTACTGGCATTTTCAATCAAGAGTTATATACCGATAATATAAATTTTCTAGGTGCTGTGAGACTCTTGAGTCACATTTAATTCAACTAGAATGCTTATTGCCATTTCCAATAATAATAATTTTGAAAAAAAAATTTTGATTAAGTTATTATGATTTAAGATACAGAAATATTGTACCAGTTTTTAAACAGTCCTTTCTAAACTTCAGATTATGGATTATGTTTCCCTAATTTAAAAATGTAAAATATACAAATTTAAGCTAGAATTCTGCTCATTCAAGTGTATATGGAAAACTGGAATTGTGTTTGTGGACTCATTTCTTATCATGAAGCATTTCTTCCCAATAGTAGCTTTTAATATAATAAATCTGAATGAAAACTATAAATTATATATTATTTTCTTTTTTAAGTTTCCCTTAAGAAGGGATGAACAATTATATGAATTAATAAAGGCAGAGTTCTTTGCACCCAAATCTGTATACATATCAATATTTACTTACTAAAAAATTTAGACATACAATGGGGAATAGAAATTCTATTTTCATCCTTATATATCTGAAATTTTCTTATGCTTTTATAAAGATTCTGATGCACAATTTTGTTTTTTTAGTTTAACTTTATCACCATTTTTACAAGCCTGCAAAATAAGTTATTAAATGTACGATAATAATAGATTTTAGGAATTAAATCATCCTGGAAAAAAAGAAAAACTATGTATGGAGAAGAAAGAACATTTCCATCTTTATAAGCAACAGAGTTTTGTTTTTTTTTTTTTTAACATTTTTGGAGTCTCCATCAATTTTGGCAAACATCATACCAATTTCGTCCAACTTCTAAAGCTGGGAGTTGATCCAAAACTCTGGTAGTCAGAGATCTGTTAAGTGTGTTGTTGTTCTATTACCTGACACTTCTGGCTCAATTTGAAACATTTTTTTATTCACTCTTTATATTTTCTTTTCCTATTGTTGAATCTTAAGAGTAATGGAAGAGCTGCTTCTTCCTTCTTATTTACAAAAAGCTAAGTCTCTTAAACCTCTATGTCCATACACAAAGTAATTTACTTGAATTCATAATTTAAACCATTAAAAACTTTCTGGTTCCTTGTTTTGCATTATATCGAAAAAGAAATTACAGGTTTTTTAAAACTTTCAAGCAGTTGCATAAAGCAAATTTTTTAGAACATTAATTGTATTCATTTATAGGACTAAATGATGAATTATTATTTGTTATCAAATTTTAAAATTTATAGTTGTCTCTATGGTTAAGATTCTTAGTTTTTTTAATAGTAGGCACAATTTAAGAACAATATTTAATCAGATATATTTACAGACAAAAAATCCAAAATATATCTAATAAGTATAGTTTTACTATAATAACTTTGGTTTAGTCATTACTTTGGTAATATATGCTTTGTGGTTCACCAAGAGTACATACTCTCTGAAAAAGAAATTTACAAAAGCATTTGATACATAGACTCCATTGAATCTACAATATTTCTTCAAAAATATATATTGTTTCATGAGTATATCCATGGAAAATTTGTTACTAGCTTCTACTGGCTTCCTTGGGGAATAAATGTGCCTACGGGGTAATTCAAAGAAAGAAAGGTAAGTATTATGCCTCAATTTACTGATGTGTTAAAACAGAGAAAATGACCTATGCTAAACTTTACTAAAATTAAAGGTGAATAAATTGGTATCCCTTCGTTAGAAATCTACATGACTACTCTTTTGTCTGAAATTTTTACTTTTAAGTGTCTGTTATGCCATCACATGCAAGAGTATTACTTATTCAAGCATTTTCCAAAATTTGTTTCTTAAAGCATTGTTCTCATAGAATATTAATAGTTGTTGAGGGTGAGGGAGCTCAGAAAAAGTTTCTGAAATGTATTAAGTTAGGGAACTGTTGGGTTAAATAAAATCCATGAAGTATTCTTTCTGTAGGAATGCTCAAAGCCCAAGAGAGAATAATCAAACGTATTCATTATTATCTTCTGACAAGACTCAGTTCAATGTCTCTCATGTGCTTTTCATTGTTCTGAGTGATGCCTATCCTGAGTATAAGGAGAAGAGGTTGGGCTTACGTGTGGTTCTATGGAGGAATGAAGCCACTAGAAAATTGGTTCATATCACGATTTTGCATGTAAATAGGGTAAACTCCCTATATTAAGTTAGGTCATTATGTCCAGTATTTTCAGAGTAAGCATCTTTGCTGCAATCATTTTTGCTGCAAACATTTTCAACCCATAACTAATTAGCCATAAGGCAATTTTGCCCATGAAAAATAAAATAACTGGTTGACAGTCTTTGGTTTGACAGTTTGGTTTCAACTGGATGAAATGTATTAGCATTTCTTCCAGTTAGCGACATTACTGATGGCTTTATCGAGCTGACAGATGACAATGATTTGCCCCAAGAGTTGGTTCCTTATTTTGAAACACACTACATTGGAGAAGAAAGAGGCCAAGGGTGAAAATAACTAATTGGCCATAAGGCAATTTTGCCCCTGACAGATAAAATAACTGGTTGACAGTTTGGTTTCAACTGGTTGAAATGTGTTAGCATTGCTTCCAGTTAGCGACATTATTGATGGCTTTATCGAGCTGTCAGATGACAATGATTTGACCCAAGAGTTGGTTTCTTATTTTGAAATGCTACATTTGAGGAGAAAGAGGCTGAGGGTGTTGAAGGCTCAGAGTTGAACCCACATTTTCCATAGAACTTTGAAACATCTATCAGGGGATATGTGACAATATGCCAAGAACAAATGACAGTGCAGAGGCCTTTACAATTTAACACAAAGCTCAGTTACAAATATGCCTCCTAATATTTGGAAACTGATACCTCTTGTAATGAAGGAAGAAATTTTACTGGAAAAGGAAAAGTGCGGTGCTGAAGGAAAAGATGAATCAACAAGCCAAAAAAACCCAAAACACCAAAGAAATGTACAAAATACTATGAACAAAAGACTTGGAAGACAAGTGCTTAGGTACAAGCCACTGAATAAAATCTGTTATTTGTATAGCATTGCCATGAATCTATATATATTTTAAATGTATTCAAATATTTTGCATTTCACAATAAAGTCTTATTTTGTTATTCATTTCTCATGTTTCCTTATGTACTCTTTAATGTCCCTTTTTTATTTTTCACTGTCGTATCTTTATGGCAAAATAGCCTGATGGCCACTTAGTTATGAGCAAATGTTTGGGACAAAGATGCTTGAGGCAAAGATGTCTACAGCAAAGATGGTGGCTGTGAAAGTACTAGAACCAAGGAAGGTTAGAGTACTCACATTCTGTCACCAGATCATTTAAAGAAAACAAAAGAATATTTAAACTTTGTATATGTCAATATTTCCCAAACTTCTGTGATGATTTAAAAAATTATTTGAAAGATAGTTAAAACAGAGATTTGGAGGCACCACACCAGATATCCTGATTCATAACCTCTGGATGACTGGTCATTTTAACTTACTTTTTCCCAGGGTTTCTTATTAAGAAAAAAGAGCTAGAAAATCATGTTAGGACAGACAATGGCATCTGCTTAACCTAATTTAGCTCTTTTTACCGACAGTGAATTTCATTCATTCTCATCCACAACAAGACCCAAGCTTTATGAATTTTCTGGATCCCAGCAATACCTCTAGTACTTAGAATACCATAAGATGTGCAAGTCAGATGATATTTACAAATTTGTTTAAGGTCCTCAGATGGTGCATATTATATTTCTTATGGTATTTGCATTTTTAATTTATCTTTTTAAAATTAAAATATCTGTGGTTAAATGTAATATAGATGCATATGTCTACATAAGCTTACATACACGTATAGATGCATGTGTGTAAATAAGCTTACATACACATAAATATAGAAGAATGTAGACTAAACAAAGGCTTCCTTTGACAATTTTTATTTATTACATGCAAAAGGAATGCTTATAATCCTTTTATCACAGATTATATATTCCTGAAATATGAAAATCTATACAATACAGACACTTTCTTCAGATCTATTATTTTCCAAATTTTGCAAGTATAGAGACCTCTTAAATATGACTCAATCTTTGTGACATGGAATTTTTTCAAAAATATGTAAAATATTTTCATTGTTTGCCTGCATATTAATGAAAAAGAAGCTCTTTATAAAGCATGAAAACTATTACAACCTTTTCTTTAAAATTCACTTATTCACTTAAAAAAATCCATTGACTAGCCCTTAAGTAATAAGACCCACACTAGAGCTAAACAGTGAAGTGGATACAAATAATAATAATACAGAATCCCTCCCCTCAAATGACTCAGCCCATCAGAAGACAGCCATATAAACACATAATAAAGACATTATGTGAAAATATCAGGGAAGCTGGAGGCCTCTGAGCGCCTGGGAAGACCTCATAAAGGACGTTACCCTCAAGGGGAGCAATAGAGGGAAAGCAGGAGCTCATTAAATGGAGAAGAAAAAGAATAACATTTACAAAGGCAGTGGAGGAAGTATGGGGATTGTGAATTTGTGAGAAGGACTTGAGGTGTAGACTGTGGTGACAGTGTGAGAAGCATGAACGTGACCATGTGCTGAGATTAGAAGGTAGACTCAAGTAAGGTAATGAATGAAACACATTAAATGCCTTTCAGATGTATGTGGATCATCTCCCACAGCCAAAGAAGAGTCAAAGATTTTAAAAAACAGTGATAATGCCGGGGCGGGGCGGGTGGGTGGGCAAGGCTTTGGAGAAGGATTCTGTAAGGTGCCCTCTAGGAGACGAGGAGTGTTTAACTTACAGCATTTAGGTCATCTTGGCTGAATATGTGACTCTCCTTAGGAGCTGTAAAAACATAATGTCCCAATTGCACACTTGCCCAATCAATTATGGAAGAATCTGTAGGGAGTGCGACTGAGGCACCAGTATTGTTTAAAGCTCCCTAGGTGATTCTAAGGTGCAGTCAACTTGGGAACCAATTAGATTGTTGGTTCTCCTGGGCTAACTGGCTGATCCATGAAGGTGATGAGAGGGAAGGAGACATCAAGTTCCACTCGTGGTTTTTTGCTAGAGGAACTGGGTAAATAGTTAAGCACTGGTATTGATAGGAAATATGAGAGGACAGCTGAATACCGTAAACATGAGTATAAGCCCAATTTTTAACATTTTGAATTTAGAGAAACATATTTTACGCTATTGTAAAGCTTTTTCCTGCACTTGCTTGTGAACTTTTGTTGGTTTGGGAGAATGAGAAAATCCCATAAGGACATAAGAAAAGGAAAGATAGAGAAGAGTTCAAATATTAAGATTTCCATCAACATGGTCTCTGATTCTCCAGCCTCTGGAAACATATGCTTTTCCTCACGTTTTAGGCCGAGTTTTCTTTATTTAGTTCTTATTTAATAAATAATCACTTATTCATTCCATGACTAGGTTTGTGCTAGAGGTCCCTGAAAGAGGAGTAAGACCTAGGGTCAATTTCATTTAAGGCCCATCTTCCAGACTCTGACCACAAGTGTTCCTGGCCTTAACTTAGTTAGTGTCACTTAGGCTGGGCAGGTTTTACCCACTTCAAAGCCAGATGGTTTTCACAACAAAAGTCTAAGTAAGATAAAGGAGAGACCTACACTTAAGCTGTATCATTTCCTTGACATGCTGCACGATTTCAGAGTATACTTAACTAACCAGGGCAGCTGAGGCAGAGTAAACATGTTGGTAGAGGGATTAGAGTGAGAGAAGGAGGTATTTGTCCCTCAGTAATTTCTACATGTATAGACAATAATCCTAACAAAGTGTGGATTATCCTAATGCAGGAATCCATGATTTCTCCAAGCTATCTAAGATTTAAAAACAAACCCACCAACCTAAGGTACTTGTTACTAAGGAGTGGTACATTTCAGCTTGCAGTCTGGCTCCCCAAGCAAATGGTTAAAACCCACACTTAGTTGTTCACAGAAAGACCAGTGTTGACTAGTGACGAATAACATAAACTATGCCTGATTTCCTGCATTTTGTGTGTGTTTAAGCTATGCTCAGCCTTTTATTCCAGTGAGTATTAAATTAATACTCTACTCATTTTCTTTGTTTAAAAATAACATTTCTCTCGTTCTCTTCAGTTTCAAATATTTCTAGATTCTTAAACTTATATGTATTAAACTGTTGTGTAATGATTAAAGCATTCAGAGTGCACAAAGGTGCAATAGTGGTATTAACCAAAGTCACATCATAAACTTTCAAGTGTCACAAAGATAAGCACTGATTAGTATACAGGAGAAATAGTGTAGCCGAGGTATTTAGCAGAAATAAAATTTAGCAGAAAGTGTAAGTAGAAATGTTTAAAAAAGGAGAGTTAGTTGCTTAATATTGGTTAAAATATATTAAGGAATAGCTATCCTAGTTTAAAGCACTTATATTTAATAATAAATAAATAGTTGAAGTCTAAAATCTTGAACAGATGCAAGAAAATAAAGCATATTTTTCAAACTATGTGACAAGCCACCAGCAAATTCTACTGAGATTAATGGTATAACACAGTTGGCATGTAATCATAGAGGAATAGACATAACCTCTAAGAGTTATTTTTTCTTATACTATTAGGGCATGTAGTACAAACCCACAATAGCTTGGTTATGACATGCTAGAAAGACTCAACTAAAGTTGAATGTAATACAAATATACTTGTTAATATTTTTGGATGTCCTGAAATGAAACAAAAATAAAAACAGAAAAGCAAAAAAGTAAATTATTAATTCATATAACCCAAAAGTAATAAACTAAAAAAATGAGCATTACTAGGAGTGGATAATAAATTGCCTGTTGCAATATAAATGTGAATGAATATTTCAATATATCAATGATATCAAATTATAAAATATAACAAAATGTCATTTTCAATAACAAAAATATAAGCTACATGGGGATAACTCTAATGAAATATAAACTACATGTGATAACTCTAAACTACATGGGGATAACTACATATGTGATATACATGAAGATAATCTTAAAAAATACTAAAAATATTTAAAAATGTGAATAATTTAAGACAAATATAATTTGGGGGGATGGAAAAGCTGCTTATTTTAAAGGTGTTGAGTATTTTCATATTTATTTAGACGCTGAAAACCCCACTAAACATCATTGGTAGTTGTTTGAGCCTTACCAAATTATGCTAAAGTGTATCTAAAGTTTCATTCTGATCAATAAAACAACGTGACAAATGGAAAATAATTTATAGCTTGCATACAGTAATTCAATACATGATAAGAGAAACATAAAAATAAAAAGTCATGATATTTATTCAAAAACTAGTAAAACAATGAATATGAAAACATAATTTTAAACCCACATCATTAACCTAAATAAGACCTAAATAAAATAATGATAAAAAATAACAAAAGAAACCACCATAAAGTAAAATCTAATAGAACTGAATTACTTTTTACAACCTCAAAAATAAATAGAGAAAATTCGAATCTTGAAAGCTATGGGTATAATCATAATTGCAAAAGAAAAGATGAACAGATGTTCACAAGTTTAAAACAACTACTTTTTCCCACTTTATTGAGATATAATTGACATACAACATGGTGTCAGTTTAAAGTATACAACTTGTTGATGTGATACACTTATATACTGCAAAAGGATTACCACTATAGTGATAGCTAACACCTCCGTCACATCACATATCTACCGTCTCTCTTTTGGTAGTGAGAACATTTAAGATGTACTCTATTAGCAACTTTCAACTATGCAGTACAGTGTTATTAACTATAATCCCCGTGCTATACATTAGATCCCTAGAACTTATTCATCTTAAAACTGTAAGTGTGAACTCTTTGACCAACATCTCCCCATTTCCTCTACTCTCCAACCCCTGGTAACCACCATTCTAGTCTTTATTTCTTTATATTCCTAAAACATCTATGCTGACATAAATATTGACAATATTGAAATATCAACAATATTTATGTCTATATTGACATAAATAAATGTATATATTTATTGATTATACATATATTTATTTATTATTTATGTCAAACTACAAACTAGGAAAATATTTTCAGAGCATAATATAGATAAAGGACTGTTGTATACAGTCCTCATTTATATTCAGAAAACATATATTACTTAAAA
This sequence comes from Balaenoptera physalus, assembly GCF_965194825.1. Taxonomy (NCBI): domain Eukaryota; kingdom Metazoa; phylum Chordata; class Mammalia; order Artiodactyla; family Balaenopteridae; genus Balaenoptera; species Balaenoptera physalus. Next base: position 55,448,569 of record NC_138887.1, on the reverse strand, counting down.
GATAAATGGACTAAAAACTGACCAAAATAAAAGTAGTATAATTATCCACTTATTCACTTAACAAATTTTTACTAAGCACATGCTATATAACAAGCACTGTTCTAAATCTGAAGAAATAGCAGCATACAAGCAGACAAAACCTGCTGCCCTTATGCAGGAGGGATAGACACTAAATAAGACAAATAAGTGTGACCTAATATATTGGTAGTAATTGCTATGGAGAAAAATAATTCAGGGAGGGATGATAGGAAATGTGGAAGTGGGAAGGAGACTATAGTTTATATCTTCCAATTAACAAATACATGGTTACAGAATGATAAGGTGATCTAAAATTTAATCCTCACTTTTAACACAATAAATTTGAATTAAAATAATATAGAAATAAATCAGCATTTCTATCATCAATTAATCTATGATAAAGGAGGCAAGAATATACAATGAGGAAAAGAATCTCTTCAATAAAAGGTGCTGGGAAAATAAGATGACTACATGCAAAAGAATGAAACTGGACCACTTTCTTGAGTAAAAAAAAAACAAAACAAAACTCAAAATGGATTAAAGACTAAAATGTAAGACCTGAAACCATAAAGTTCCTCGAAGAAAACACAAGCAGTATGCTCTGCTCTTTAGCATCAGTTCTAGCAATATTTTTTTGGATCTGTCTCCTCAGACAAATGCAACACAAGCAAAAATAAACAAATGGGACTAAACCAAACTAAAAAGGTTTTGCACAGCAAAGGAAACCATCAGCGAAACAAAAAGGCAACCTACTGAATGGGAGAAGGTATTTGCAAATGATTTATCTGATAAGGGGTTGATATCTAAAATATATAAAGTACTTATACAACTCTATATCAAAAAAGCAAGCAATCCAATTAAAAAATGGGCAGAGGACCTGAATAGACATTTTTCCAAAGAAGACATACAAACGGCCAACAGGCACATGAAAAGATGCTTAACAACACTAACCATCAGGGAAATGCAAATCAAAATCACAATGAGATGCCACCTCATATTTGTCAGAATGGCTATTATCAAAAAGACAAGAAATAAAAAGTGGTGGTGAGAATGTGGAGAAAAGGGAAACTTCTTGCACTGTTGGTGGGAATGTAAATTGGTGCAGCCACTATGGCAAACAATATGGAGGTTCCTCAAAAATTAAAAATAGGACTCTGTATGATCCAGCAATTCTACTCCTGGGATTTATCCAAAGAAAACAAAAGCACTACTTACAAAATATACGTGCACCCCTATGTTCATTGCAGCATTACTTACAATAACTAAGGTATAGAAGCAACCTGTTTCTTTTTGACAGATGAACGGATAAAGAAGATGTGGAAATCTGCATTCCATAAATACAGGCTATTTACACAGAACTTTATGCCATCATTACATGCATATTTTTGTGATCATTAAATTATGGTGTCAAGTTTTATAAACATATTGAAAATATAAACAATACAATGTTTACTGAAGAATATCAGAGTATTATACTGTATATAAAAGGTTCTTAAATTGTCTTTCTTAAATACAAACATTTATGGATAAAACAAAAATATTTCATGAAAAAAATATAGAAATAATCTGATTTAAGTTGATAGTATTTTTACCCAGAATTACAAAATTTTATAGTGAATGAGACCATACAATGACCAACTTTAATCTCTCAACCAATAGAGAAAGCATTCTACATTATGCCTAGATAATTTAGTTAATGTCAGAGGATCGCTCCCCACTAAGATACACTTTTGTATAGCTTTTACCTTCTCCAAGGATCACAGCTTATTTGGCTAAATTATGAGTTCCAGATTAGACAAGGTCTAATCTCATCTAATCTCATTTGGTTTTACAAAATAGGAGTTTTCCACTTAGAAGATTTTTGATACTAGCAACTCTTTCCAGGCGTACCATGGGCCTTATACTGTCCCAGCCTCAATCCCTTGCTCACAGTACCCATTGCATCTGAGTAAAATAGCCATCCCTTTTCCATCTCCTTGTTAAAGTCTTCCTCATATTTTAGGTCATGGCTTAAATTCCCCCTTATTCAATAGTAAAATTAACAATTAGTAATAATAAGCATAGTAATAACAGCAGTGAAAACATATCATAAAAGGAATGTAATTGAGGGATTACCGGTAAAAAGTATTTTAACAATATTAATTCTGTAATAGTCCCTTACCACCCCAAACCACAGAGTACTTTCATTTTTCTTTTCCAAATTAGGAAACTAGGAGTTCAGGAACACCAAATAACTTGCCACATCAACAAACTATAAAATTAGCTAAGCTGGGATTTGTCCTTGCGCCTGAAAGAAGCCCAAACTAGGGTTTTGTGGGGTTTTTCCCCCAGTTTTCCACATTACCATAGTCTTCTTAAGATCCCTCAGATGGAACAAACCTCTCCCTTTGCTGTTCCTCAACTATGTTTTGAACTTGCATACAGCATTGAGTTTACAGACTACCTTATACCATAGATATCTATGCCTTTCGTTCGCATACTGCCAAGCCATGTCACACAACACACACACACACACACACACACACACACACACACATCTATCCACAGAGGAAAGTACTTGCTCAATAAATACTCACTTAACTGACATAAAGAGAATCCCAATTTAATCTATCACTAGTGAGCCATTGTTAACATTTCTAATTCCAGTGTTCAAGGTAACACGGGCATGAAATCCCTGGAATAATACCATCCAAACCAACCGCACTGACGCAGGGCTGTGAAGAATGTGGAGCAGTGAAAACAGAAAATACTTTTAATACTTCTAAAGGAATAGAGTATATAAACCCTAGGCAGTGCTACGTTTTACTATTGTAATTACTGGCATTATGGAATACAGTTTTAAATGGAGTTTTTTCAAGTCAAATATCTTAATAGAAATGGAGCTATAATTGTACAGTGTGGTAAGTTTTCAGCATCTAATGACTCATGAAAGCTTGCCAAAACAGGCAGGCTTTGAAAGAAAAGGTTCACCTCTTTTCTTGATTTACTACAGAGTAAATCACAGACAAGCTAGTGTTGTTTTTGGCTAAGAACTTGAGACTAAGGCATACAAATGTGCAAAAGAAAAATATCTAACCAGTATATTCCCCTCCCTGGGCAACATTGAGCTTATCATTTGAGAATGTAAAAGATTTTCAAACAATTATGAAAGTATTTACTCCAGGAATATTTCCATGAAATCATGTCAGGTATGAAGAGAGAATTATACACATTTAACGAGTTGACAGAAAGTAGGAAAACATGAGTGAATGAGTTTTGTGTAAAGGATAAATGATAGATATTGAATTAACATGAAATTCAAATAGCCACGAAGACGCTTCTAATTGGTTAAATATTTATTCGTAGGGGAGATGCTAAATTCAATGGTGAAAATAAATATTTTAGTCCATTTTTTAACATGACTCCCTTCTAAAGGCACTATACCTTAATTCAAGATAAGTCAATAAAATATCCAAGCACATTTGATATGGAATATTTGGGTAAACCCATAAAAAGAGCATAAAGATTCATATCCTCTGAGCTTTTGAAGACTATCTGTTTAAAGCTAAGAAACAGAGACTAGCTATGTATAATAAGAATTATCTTGGCAAACTATAAGCTAATCAATTTCCATATAATATGATTAATGTGATATAAAATACATTAAGAATATTAAATTAGTTCAACACACACTTTTCTATTTTACAATCTAGCCCATTAACTCTGATTTCTCCCCCCTTAATGATTTTCCTTCACACCACTCTAATCATTTAACATCTGATCAATTGTATCTTCTAGTTACCTCCTATCTCTTTTACATTTTTCCGTTATCATTGCCACTTACTCATTTCAAGCTATAGCCTCTTTTTTTAAATGAGAATTAAAGTATGTTATTACAATTTTTTTTACTGAAGTATAGTTGATTTACAATATTATATTAATTTCAGGTATACAACATAGCGATTGGATATTTTTATAGATTATAGTTCATTTAAAGTTATTACAAAATAATGGTTATATTTCCCTGTACTGTAAAATATATCCTTTTTGCTTATTTATTTTATACATCGTAGTTTGTATCTCTCAATTCCCTACCCTTGTCTTGCCTCTTCCCCTTCCCTCTCCCCACTGGTAAACACCAGTTTGTTCTCTATAGCCTCTTAAATATTATACTTGCCTGTGATCTACTAGAGCAACACTAACCATTTTATTCTTCTGCTTAAAACTCTTCATCATTATTGGGTTGAAACACAGATGTCTTAGTGCCAATGTCCTCTCTGATTTTACTCTTGTCTACTTCTTACTTCATCACTTTTGTCTCACTCACACTGAACTATTTTCATTTCCCCTAACTCCCCATATTTCACACCTCATGTCTGCTTTTATCATTGTCCTCCAGGCCTCCCTACATTGCTATTTCTATTCATCTTTCAAGGCTCAGCTCTAGTGTTACCTCCTGCTCTTCTAATTGATCTCTAGCCACTTTCTCATCATCTCCCCAAACTGTTAGTTTCTTCTCCTCACGTTTAAGTTAAGATTAGCCAGACCTGAAATTCAAAACCTGTTCCTTTTCCTTATGAGTTATTTATGTTGAGCAAGTTAACCTCACTAAGCTTTAGTTATCATATCTGTATAAAATCATATCATGTGATATCAACAGCATTGTTTTGATGAAAGAAAAGTATATTTTCTGGAGAATATCATTTCTTTTTGTTCTGTGCTCCCTGTTCATACCTCTATGGTATTACTGATAAGACTGCTTTGCCGTAATTTATTTTTTCTTGGTGTCTTCAAGTAGACTGAACTTCTTGAGAGAAGAAATAGAGTGTAGTTCTCAAATATGTACCTCAATACCTAATCTAGGACTAGTAACAGCAGATACCTATTTCTAATGTAAGCATTTACTAAGGGCTAATATTATGCTCAGCGTTTTATGGATTAGAAATATATATTCAACATATCCTCTGCCCTTACTTAGCAGATAAGAACATGTAAAGAAGATATGGGTAAACCATGACATGAGGAAGAAAGCTGTGAATACCATTAAATAAACACAGGCAAAGGCATGGGATTTCAGAAGACAACAAATACTCCCATCTTGAGAGGAATGGGGGAAAATAGAGGTGGAGGTAACCGAGTAGGAAATGAGGAAGATTCTAAGAAATTTGCAGCATTTGAGGTGACACTTGGAGAAGAAGTTAGGATTTGAACATAGAGAGATACAAGAAGTAAAGGTAGAAGCAATGTCAGATAGAGGGGGAAAAATAAAAGCACAATGAGGAAATGCTGGGCATTTTTAGTTGCTAGCAAATAGGTCCACTAAATGAGAGTTCATGATAGCAAAAGTGGTGAGTGACTTTCACTAGCAAACATGGATCCTAGATTGATAGTTCAATAGCTTAACCAGATTTGGATATGTTGAGTGCATAGCATATTCTCAGCCATAGCGGCTATATGACAGGATTAATTTATCATAGTGGTACTGACATCTCGAAAGACATAAAACAGTGGCTGTTACAGCCGTTGTTCATTATTAATTGAGGTGAATAAAATTTTAAAATTTTCAAGAAAATAGCTTAGTACAGTTATCCTAAAATCCTTAGAGAGTAAAAGCACAGAAATCATCTTCAAAAGAAACAAGCTATTTTTTTCTTTGCTGGTATCATTTAAATGTAACACTCATAGTGCCTTCTCATGTGAAGAGTAACAGAGCATGACCTCATCTGATGAATGGAAGAAGCAATTTTTCTACCACTAACTGGCATGAGAAAGAGCAAAACTCCTGGAGGAAATTAGCAAATCTTAAAGGTGTGGATGACATTCTGTAGTAGAGCCTGTCCAAAACAAAATGACACAAATTACGGCACTGAACTGTAAAGCCAAACAGCCGCAGACACTCCCTCCATGGCAAAATGTATTTTTCCAGAGATTAATTTCTAAACATGCCAATGTTTAAGTGTAAGTTTGCAGTATATTACAAGTTACACTAAGGAGTCAGTTGACTCTCTCCTCTGGTTTAAACACACATAAACACACACACATAGAACTTTTCCACTGGAAAACAGGAAAACAAATTCTTATGTTCCAAGAAGCAGCTGTATATTTAAAAAGTCTTTTCCATATTTACATTGTTTTAGTGATTGTATGTGTTTGTGGGTGAAGTTAAAAATGTCATTGATGGTAATCTGAATGCAGATAGTGAATGTAACCACAAAATAAAGGCAGGTACGTACTCTTATTTTTTAAATGCCAGAGTAGGACAACCAAAATTATGCAACTAATTCTCATAACATGATCTAAAAACAATCCAACAAGTGGCAATTTAAGAATTAATCTTTCTGGATAAATATATAAGCAAAAACATAGGAATGATAAAGCCTGAAATCAGGACTGACTTATTCACTAGGTATAACAGCCACAGTGCCAAGGCCCCAGGGGCTCAAAAAACTGTTTTAATTTTAATGTTTTTAAACCAGAAAAAAATGAATATAATAACATTTAATATATAACAAAGAATTCACCCTGGATTATATTCATCTTACTACCAACACAGTTGGAAAATACAAGTTTTTAAGAACTTTATTATGGAGAAAGTGGCCCAAAAAGGCAAAAGAACCCATGAAAGTCAGAATGTAGTCCTCCGTGAATTTATAATAGAAGCTACTTCTAGTACTGAAAGGAGGAAAATGATATTAAAGAAGAATATACAGAGAGAGCTCCTCAACTTTTTTGTAATATTTTATTTACTTAAAATTATTAAGCAGATGGGGCATAATGAGATTTGATAAAACTCTTTGGGTACATACACGTTTGCTACGTTTTCTCCAGTTTTAAAAATAATTCACAATTAAAAGGTTAATAATTGATCCTTTTGATTGAATGAATTATTTGCTACTTATCGTTAGATTTTTTAAGGGTAAAATGTCCCTTTAAGATAAGCTGTTAGTTTGGTCTCCATAAATATTTTTCATCTCTCAAATGAACAAACTTTCTTTGGAAAGAAATGTTTCATCTCAAGAGACATGTGATTTTAATTTACAGAATTGTTCTTCTAACCAAAAAATGACACAGTGAACTTTTTTGAAAATCATGTTGGTTACGGATTTTTTATAGGGTATTAATGTTCCCTAATAAAATTGGTATGGTGACAGAAGGTATGGGATATTTTTGCAAGATTTCCTTATTTTAAAATGTATTATTTTGTTCCAACTCCAGAACTTAATAAAAACAAACTTAGGAATGAAAAAGAGATGGAAAATGTAAAAGTTATTTAAAAATTAAAATCACTGGAAATAAGAATAAAAAATACATAAATCAACCTGACTGGTATAGGGCTTTCAGTTCAGTAGTGGTTACAGAGCAGATATTTATTTTCCAATATATTGGCTTATTTGAATTAGAAAGTCTATTTTCCTTAGACTGTAAGCTCCATGAAGAGAAGCCTTCTTTGTTTTGTTTTGCTCACTGATGTGCCTCCAGTAACTGGAGCAGTACCTGGCATCTAGTATGTTTTCAATTAATATATGTCAAATGAACAAATCAACTAGGGTTGAGCTTCATAAAGAAGGCAGGGTTCAAGCCATGAAATTGTTGTTGATAGTAATAATTATTTCTGCCCATATTCCTTCTTGACTACTCTTATGAAAGATTAAAACAGGAGAATTATCTGTATGTTTTTAATCAGTACAAAACACCTGCGAACTTGGTTGTATTAGGTGAGAAAATCTGAAGGACCTCAAAAGACAGAAACTGGGGATAGTCAGTGAAGAAACAGGAAGAACAACCCACACAGGAAGAACAGAAGTAAGTGCATTCTTAGAGCTACTTCTCAGAAGACAGCTCACAATGCAAATGGTGATGAGAAAAGTGCAGTCCACAGATGATATTAAGATAGCAACAGCGATGCAGAGAAATGGCTGAATAATACAGGCGTTTTCAGAATTAGACATTCAAGTTAAAGAATAAGTATCTGCGACCTAAAGTTTATTCTAAGTATCCGTTGGGGGTTTTGTTTGTTTTGTTTTGTTGTACTTAAGATACATCAGATAGAAATAAAGATCAATCGTTTCTCAACATAGCAGAAGATAACTAGCAAGATGAATGATGCCTAAGTGTGTGTTTGGCAGCAAACAAGGAAGAGACTAGAAAAAAAAGAGAGAAGGGGTGGTGAACATCTGGGGTGGTTTCTCTTCTATGAAAAGGAAAAAGGTCATATCCCACCCAGTGAGAAGAAGTGACCCCCTCAAAAATGTAAGTGATCTTGCTTGACCTATGACGCGAGCATGAGGATGACCTCGGCTGTTTCACTGCAATGTGTGTTTCTTGTTAGAAAAAAGTGCCAGAGTTGTGCTCTGCCGTAAAAGAATGTGAGGGGTAGGAAGGTGCTGAAAAGCAAAAGAAAGAAGCGGAGCGTGGGGAACTTGATGCAAGCTATGGAAAAAATGGAATACTAAGTCAGCCCTGCCTTTTAAAAATGTTAGGTAGAAAAGATAAAAAGAAATATGTGTATATATACTTCCCTAGACACAAATAGATATGCATATACACACAGACACACACACAGCTTTTTTTTGTTCTTTGTTTAATTGTGGGGATCAGTTCTTTTTCTATTAATGTCTTCTGCTTATCATTAAAATAATGATCTTTACTTGGAAGGGAACAAGGCCATGGGCATGTCTCTAATAGCTCAAAATATCTAATACTATTTTCTATGGACACCTAGATTCCCAAGTCTAAAACATAAATTTAGGTTAGTTCAACTTTTGGTCCTTTTACACAAAACAATACCAAGCCAACACCCTTATCCAAGGCTCGACAGTATCCTCAGAATTTTTTTATTCTATAAAATATGTGGATTCTTTGCTCAAAGTAGCTGAAAAATCCCCATATTACAATATAAATGAATGGAAACTTAAATGACTTGATCTACATAAACTCCTAACATTTGTTTCATCTTTTAAAGTTTCTTTCATCCGTTTCTCTCCTCCAGCCCTCTCTAGCCCCTCAATCCCCTTGAGGTCTTCTCCACGGAGCCCCATTATTTAAGTAAGAATGCACCCAGCAAACAGCTGTGGAAGGGAAGAAATGGACCAAGGCACACGGCCAAACCAGGACAGAAATATTGGGTACAATGTCAAATCTATTGGTATAAGGACAACCAAACAATTATGAGTTCTCAATTATGTTAAACGGTGGTGATTCAGTGTTTGTCATTCAGTGTTTCATTATGGAAATATAGGGGAGATTTTACAGTTGAAGGATTGGGGGATTTTTCTGATTATTTCATAATAAAAATCTTACTTATTCAGTTATTAGTTATGAGTCAAAGATTCTGTTTATTTCATAAGCCCATGACTGAACCTTTACTGGGCCATGACTTTTTTAATAGTCCAATGAACCCAAAGAAACAGAAACTTTCATTTTTTAGGATGCTGCCTGCAGGAACTGAGATGAAAGTATTAATCAAGTTATTTAAACAGAACTGAGAAGTGAGATGTCTTCTCCCATCTGTCCTCCCATCCCCCAAAATCTTCTCATGGAAATATGAGACACTGTTACTCTTTCACTTACACAAAGCACCAACACTTAATAAGAAAGTCGACTCTGGCCAATGATTTAGTTAAACCCTGGGAAGCACACTGGATAACAATTTCCTCTTGCTTTCCCTTTCCTCTGGGATTCCCTCCTGAAATCTTCAGGCAGAGTGAGCCAGCTGACATTCAGTAGTGTATAAGGAATTTAATATTAAAAGTAGGGCACTGTTTTGAAATACACAAATTTTGACTAGATGCTATTGTCCAGTGACATGTGGTTACACCTATCTTAAGCAATTATTCATCATCTCACCATGGATGTTCTGCCACGTGTCTTTTCCCTTGCTTTTTCTCCTCGTGCTCCTGCTGCTCTCCACTAGAGGGCAGGCAGGGGCCAGGAGAAGGCAATGCTGTCGGGAAATCTGGTTAAAAAAAGAACACGTTTGATAGGACAGGAAGTAAAAAATATTGTCTAAATCCAGATTTGAGGATTATCTGCAGATTTTTTTTTATTCCTCCATTTCCCCACCTCTCCTGGATATGGAGCAATAGGGATTGGCACTTATTGAAGTAAATTGAAGTAAAGGATTTTCTGTGTGTTTGGGTTCACTGGTGAAACCTGAATGATCAAAGTTCAACATGTTGCATCAATTTCTTTTCAACTGGCAAGATGGGTGATTGTGCCACTTTTTCAACCTTGTGATTTTATAGTTATTTCCTTGGACTCAAATAGTTACAGTAAATAATTCTTAATAATAATTCCCAATTTTATTCAGAGGAAAATTGCTTCAGAACTACATTCCCACATATACATAATCTGGATATATATGTGATTTAGAATTTGGAATGGTGATCTGGATTTTACCTTAGATATGCTAATTTACTAGTGTACCACAGTTATACATAACAAATTAATTTTTCCACTGTGCTATTGTAAAATGGAAACTGTAGTTCAAGAGAAATCATATAGAAGATTCTATGAATTATACTTGGCTTCTTCTACAAAAAGGTACTAAAAATGTATAATACCCAATCATGGATAAAATGGCATTATGGATACGTGGATGGGTTAGAAGAACAAGTCATTTTTTAAAGATTTTTTTTCACCTTAAAATTCTGGGTAACGAAAAATTTTAAGCAACAACAATCAAAAGTCTTCAAATATCTTATTTTTCTGGAAATTCATAATAAAATAACTTTGTGATAAGTAGAAGAAAAAAGTATAACTTTTGATAAAAGAAAGTTCTTAAAAGTAACTAGAAGGCTACTTGAATGCATCCCCTAATATTGTTTTAATTAACCTACTTCCATTACTCACTTTACATTTTCTTTTACATCATATTATACTCACCTTAATTGGAACAAAAACTTATGGTATGCATTGACATTAACTTCATTAAAATACAAAGTTTTGACAGGGAAGAATTTTCTTATTCTATACTAATAAATGGAAGGGTTTCGAATTTCAATGGCTGAAAGGAAGTCAGATTTTAGTTATATGAATCCAGGGTAACTTCATTCATGGATCAAAAAAGACCTCTTGGGGCTTACAAAATCTTTATTATTTTCAAGCTACAAGAAATAGTTTGGTAGAGAGCTGGATAATGGAAAACATATTCTTCTCCAATCAATCCACTTTGGGGTGCTTTCCAGCTGTGAGACAGTCTCTCAAACTTAAAAGTTCTCCAAAGTTCTCCTTGGCCTGGAGCCCAAATTTACTTATAAAAAATATGACTACGTAAAAAAAAAGCATTACAAAATATAGCAATTTTTGTTACCTTGCTAAAAACTTAAAATGATTTATGACACTGTTAAGGATTGTTAATACTTCGAATGGTTAGGTTTTAATGTTTAGAATTAGCACAGTTTAAATTTTCACCTACTATTTTAGATTGTATTAATTCTTGTAGGCTGAACAGTATGTCCCCAAACTAAGATTTCTACTTTATTATGCTAAGTACACCACACTGGAAGAGGGCTACTGGAAATACATAAGTCATACATCTGAGGTGTAAAATATTATTAAGATAAGTTATAATCACCATAACAAAGATAATGAACTCTTTCTTTATATAAAATAGTTCACCATTTCTAAATGCGTAAGTTACTATTATGAGAAATAAACGTCATTAAAGCACATAAGATTTGGGGGAGTTTTGATGTTAAAAAGCAATGTAAGTGGGCTTCCCTGGTGGTGCAGGGGTTAAGAATCCACCTGCCAATGCAGGGGACACGGGTTTGAGCCCTGGTCCGGGAAGGTTCCACATGCCATGGAGCTACTAAGTCTGTGCCCTAGAGCCCGAGAGCCACAACTACTGAGCCCACGAGCCACAGCTATTGAAGCCCAGGCGCCTAGAGCCCATGCTCCGCAACAAGAGAAGCCACTGCAATGAGAAGCCCGCACACCGCGATGAAGAGTAGCCCCCTCTCGCCGCAACTAGAGAAAGCCCGTGCGCAGTAACGAAGACCCAACGCAGCCAAAAGTAAATAAATAAAATAAATTTATTTTTAAAAAGCAATATAAGTATCTATATTTAAAGTTATTAAACATGAAACAATGATAAAGTGACTCCAGAAGGAAAAATATAATAATTTTAAATTTGTAATTACACAATTATTTCATTCATTGCTAATAAGACAAATCTACCAGTAATGACGATGAGATATATATATTACACTATCTAAAATGTCTAGTCTAGTCCCCTAACTCTAATAGTCTTGTGAAGGATAAAGACATTATTTATATTCCATCACGATGGATTGTTCTGGGATCCTAAAATGTGGGAATTCTTGTTTGACATGACTTGTCCTCAAGCCAAACCCATTTATTTGGAAAAAACTGAATCACCCATTTTTTCACATGGGAAAAAACTAAAGCAGGCATACCTGTACTTACTTACAGGTATAATTGAAAATAGTCTAAAAGTGATAGTGACAGTACCTGATATAGGACCTTTTTCTTAGATGGGCAAATCAATTTAAAATCTAATTCTTTAATTTACTTGTTTTTTAAAAGCTAATGTGGATGTTTTAAAATAAATCACTAACTTATACTAGACTTTTTTTTTTTCTTATGACACCTATGGGAAGGAGACATTATAATTACCTAATCATGTAATTGCATCAAAGTGAGGAAAAATAAAAAATTTCCCTAGGTGATTGCTTCTATGCTGATGGTTGCAATTACCACCTTCAAACTGCACCCAAATCTATACCTCCAGGCCTGACCTATTTTTCTGAGTTTCAGACTTGCAACTGAGATTCAGGTATCTCACATGTACCTCAGTATAAACAGGCCAACAAATAAACTCAGTATCTTTCCTTTCAAATCTTTGCCTTTCCCATGTTTCTATCTCAATAACAGTATGAACTCACCAGTTCTGAAATTCAAGAGACTATGCAAGACTCCACAGGTATCCTCCACCTCTGACCAGTTAGTAAACACGTCAGATAGTCTCTCTCTTAAATCTCTCTAGTCAATCCCATTTGTTCCCAATGCCTAATGCTTTAGTCTACTTTCAGCCCTACTTTCTAAATACCCAGAATTTCCCCACAAGACCTCAGACCTCCAGCCTTGCCTGCTGTTCCTCACTGCTTTCCTCCAGCTCTCCATACATCACCCACAAGCTGCCAGAAGAATCTTCCAAAGAGCAAATCCATTCATGTCACTTCTCTTATTAAATTTTGGTTCTTCTCATAACGACAGAGTGGGATAAATTCTACTTATCCTGTATGTATGTCCCTAACTCATCATATCCCTTTCACTCCCTACACAGGTACCCGCCACTCCAAAACATGTGTTAATCCCTGAATATAGAAAAGTTGTCATAACTTTGCACATGCTTTTCTTCCTATTTAAAAATGGGTCCTCTTTTCCTTATCCTGCTCAATTTACTCTCATTCTTCTTCTGTAAGCCTTTAACCAAGTTTACGTCATTTGAGAAGCCCTTTCTGAGCTACTAGTCAAGATTGGATATCCCTTCTACTATACTCTTAGCACCCTCTACCTATATCCGAGAGGTTTTCACTTTGCGTGATAACTGTTTGCTCATTTGCATGTATCAATTTACTGTAAGCTTCTTAAGCACAAAGTTGATATCCTTAAATTCATTTTTATCAGAGCTTTCAAATTTATAACTCAAAATGTTAAACAGATAAAATCACAAAAATACTTCTCTGCTAAGCAAAGCCCTTTGATATTCCTGTATCTGTTGATAACCGTATTATTACATTGCATATAATGAGAATATAACAACTAACATGACATGCTTTACAGTTTACAGAGGATTTCAAATAACTCTTGGAAGCAGGCAATGTTTTCTACATTTTGTGGATAAGGAAACAAAGTTTCACAATATTTAAGTAATTTATCCAAAGTCCTTCAGTCAGTGTGTGGTAAAATTAATATTTAATCCAATTTTAGTTTGATTTCAAAATCACTGACTCTTAGTTGGTCACACAGAGAGATTTGGCTTAAATTCACAACTTAAAAGCTTAATATTTCTTAATATTAAGCAGCTTTACTATGCATTCCATTGTCCCAGATACTGGGCTGAAGTCACAGGCTGAAACAGCGACATCAAGAACTAGTCCATCAGCAGCATTCCCTTCAAGCAGTTATTTATCAAATACTCAGTATAGAAGAGTCATGGTCTATTCTAGAAAGACAAGCCCTGCTAAAAATCCTTTGGGGGAACACGTTAATTGCAACTGCAGGCACACATTATGAAGAATCATCATTTTCCTCTCTGAACTGTTTTACAGACCAGCAAGATGAGTAGGGCCAACATTTTTTCCATAGGAGGACATCTCCAAATTTTTGAGTAGGTACCAGTAAAAGATGATCAGCAGAGGGGAAATACTTTATACTTTCTTAACATCTCTCAGTAATAATCATGATCTTCAACTATATCAAAAGAGTTATAAAATAAACTTTATGGGTTAGAGGGAACTAAGGCAATTTTGAAGACCATTGCCCTAGCCACAATGATTTGTACCTTTTTCCAGCTCCTCCCTGGAACATAAGATCTCTCATCTAGCCAATGTAACTCAGGTGCTGTTTTTATTGAATTTTATTTTAAAAAACATATTTAGAATGTTACAGGAGGGTCCTTATTTATTACTATATTTATATATATTATAATAATATTATGTGAGCATATATATATGTTTGTGTAGGTTTGGGAGTGTGTAGCCTCTCTAAAATAGAATGTTAGAGACAGAAGAACTTTAGTTATTATATTTATTCTTTATCATTTGAGAGATAATACGAAGAAGGCCAAGAAGGACTTGCCTAAGGTCCCTCAATAAATGATAATCATTCTACTTAATAAACAGCACTCCCCATATTTAATAAACACTGTCACCCACTGGAAAGTATACTTGACTCCAGGATCAGTAGAAGTGAGGTTTAATTCTCCCAATCCCATTTTTGCAGGTTTCCAAATTAATGCTAAATTTATTTATATTCCTTCAACTTCATATAAATTTTATGACAAAACATATATATCATATGCTGTCTGGAAGGAAATTTTTGCTCATCATGATTTGTCATAGGATCCTATCCCCAAGGTCCTCACATGGTCCGTGCCAGTCCTTTTAGGATTAGCAGCTGCTGTGAGCAGACACATAGCAGGAAGGCTGAGTAACTTGGCACACTTTAAATAGATCGAGTTTGGTTTTAATTTAAAGAATAATTTGAATCAGTAATGTTATTTAAACAAATGTAAAACCTCTCACAAAAACGCACATGCAGTAAATGATCAAAGCTGTAGTTATTTAGGTTTTTATTTGCTAAAAAAGTCAAGATAATATTTTTAGCAAAAATTTCCATTCTATCCTTAGCTATAACTTTGGAGGAAAGGACCCAGTTAAAATTTCAGTTTCTATCACTTTGCCAGAAATAAGCATATTTGGTAACCATTTGAAATATTTTGTCTTTTAGCTTCAAATCAATAGGGATTTAAGGTAGAGAGCATCAATCACTAATATAACAAATTGGATCAGACAAAAATGCCCTTATTTTCCTCAGTATCACGTTATTTCACTATTATAATGTTTTAAGTAATTAGTGTAAAATAACCAGGACTATAGAGACAGTACTACCGTTATTTTTAATATTTATACTCTTTATAAAAAAAAAATTGGGAGCTTCTATTCCTGGTAAGATAAAGTATATTATTTTCCTATTGCTGCTGTTATAAATTACCATAAATCTAGTGGTTTAAAATAACACAAATTAATTATTTTACAGTTCTGGAGGTCAGAGGTCTGAACTGGGTCTTACTGTTCTAAAAATCAAGTATGTTGGCAGGGCTGCCTTCCTCTCTGGAGGCTCTAAGGGAGAATCCGTTTCCTTGCTTTTTCCAGCTTCTAGAGGCTGCCCACATTCTTTGGCTCAAGGCCCTCTTCCATCTTCAAAGCCAGTAATAACCAGTTGAGTGCTTCTCACATCACCTCACTCAGACTCTCCTGCCTCCTTTCACTTTTTAAAGCCCTTGTGATTACACTGGGCCCACCCAGACAATTCAGGACAATCTCCCCATCTCAACGTCAGATGATTAACAACATTAATTCCATCTGCAACCTCCAATTCTCCTTGCCATACCGTATAACATAGCATATTCATAGGTTCTGGAAATTAGGATATGGACATATTTAGGGAGCCATTATTCTGCCTACCACACAGAGTTAAACAACCCTGCTACTAAAAACAAAAAAATATATATATATGTATATATATGTATATATATATATGTGTGTGTGTGTATATATATATATATATATACATATATATATATATATTTTTTATAGTACTGAAGAGCTAATGAGAGAATTACAGAACCAAAAATTCAAGGGAAAATGGGAACTCAAGAGTGTGAGAACTAATTTGGGGCTGAGGATATCTGTGCTCTATCAAATATTACTTATTTTTTGACATCCCCATCTCGATGAAGGGGAAATAAATGAAAATCTAAGGACCATGCAAGATGAGAAATCTAACAGGAACCCCCCTCCACATTAATCTGGAATCTCAAGTGATCCCACCTACCTTTCTAACACCAGGATACCAGAAAGAAGTTTGCTTAGGCCCTGAGAGGAGGTGGGAGAAAAGGGTCCCCAGGAAGTTGCAATCACAAGCCAACACTTGCTCAGATGTGCAGAAAAGTCCATATATCTTAGGGGGACCAAATAACTTGTCTGATTGAATCTTCAACTGTCTAGCCAAAGCAGACACAAATTCTCTCTGGAGGAAACCACTCATTTTAGGCCTTAATGAATCACTATATATAATTTTTTAAAGGCAGTGGCCAACATGTAATGAAAAGCAATCAAGTTCACAAGAAAACAAAGCATCCTGAGTGAAAATAAACACAAACAATAGAAAGTTAAAACAGGTCTGTTGAAATTACCAGACATATATTCTAAAAAAAACTCCTTTTGCCTTTTGCCATATTGAAAAAAATAAAAGATACATTTGAAAATATTTGCAGGAAATAAACTATAAAGTAATACATTTTAAGAAAACAGTACTCCTGGTAATAAAAAATAGAATAACCAGAATCTTTAAGCTCAATAGATGGGTTTAACATCAGATTATAATATCAGATTAGATACACATGAAGAAATGGTTTGTAAACTGTTAAGTACATTTTATCTAAATGCAGTAGTGGGAGAAAAAAATGGATAAATTTTTTTTTTTTAAAGAGAGAGAGAGAGAGAGAGAAATTAAAAGACATGGAAGATAGGGTGAGAAGGTCTAACATACATTTAATCAGAGTTCCAAAAGGAAAGGAAGAGAGAGTTGGGGAGCAGCAGTATTTGAGAAGTGAAAGGCTGGAGATTTTCCAGGACTGATATAAAACACAATTTCATAGCTTCACAAAGTCAGACGAATGCCAAGCACGATAAATAAAAAGAAAGTCAAGCCTAGATATATCATATTAAAACTATAAAACACAATACAGAAAGGAAATGCTTAAAGTTTCTAGGGCAGGGGAAGAATAAAAGGCAGGTTGCCTCCAAATAATTGACAGTTGGGATGAGAGCTGACCTCTCAAGAATAGTCATGGAAGTCCTAAGACAATCAAATACATCTTTAGCGTCCTGAAAGAAAATAGCTGCCGACCTAGAATTCTACACCTGGGGGAAAGGCACGGGGAGAACTTTCAAGAATGGAGTTGTTGGGATTTCCTGGTGGTCCAGTGGTTAAGACTTCACCTTCCTGTGCAGGGGGTGTGGGTTTGATCTCTGGTCAGGGAGTTATGATTCCACATGCCTCAGGACCAAAAAATCAAAACATAAAACAAGCAATATTGTAACAAATTCAATAAAGACTTAAAAAAAAATGGTCCACATCAAAAAAAAATCTTAAAAAAAAGAATGGAGCTGTGAAATAAAAATATTTTCAGACAAACAAAAACTTGGAAAGTCCACTGCCAGCCAACAGCCCCTGAAGGAAATTCTTCTGAACTTCATCAGAAGAAAAGTGACTGAGACAGAAGGTCAGAGATGCAGAAAAAATACAGAAAAAGAGATGGTTAACATGTGGGAATGTCTACATGAACACTCAGTATGTAATGAAAAACTATGATCAATGTCTTAAGGGGCTAAAAATGAAAACAAGTTTTAGGTGAACAGAGAAAGCCCTTTTATGATTTGTCCTTTTTCATGGCAATAAAGGCATGTTTCTCACTGATCCCCTGTAATAATAGTTTTAATAAAAATAAATCCTTCCTCATTGACTTTCTATTAACTACATTCCAGACATACTGCTAAACAATTTACAGTTACTACCCTCAGTCCTATGAGGTAACTACTATTAAACACATTTACAAATGAGGAAACAAAACAGGAAGTTTACATAACATTTAAATATTCTAAAACTAGTAAGCAGTTGGGCCCAGATTTATCTTACTTTTGTCAGTATAATTTTCAAAAAAACCCACATCCTAACAGCTAGGCTTCCTGAAAAGATTGGGGAATTTTTACTAACAGATATGCCTGTATTTTAGAGAGTGAAAGGATTTAAGGTTCTGATAAACACAAAATTTAGTTCAATAAAGCAACTGCTTCATGAACTCAAACACAAAGAAGAGAGGCAAGGAAAAACAATAATGTCATAGTAATATAGTGATATAATTCACAGACAGACATTTATTTTGTTCAGTAACTTAGGAAAATAGGCCAAAAACCCCGGTAAAATATGTATGTTTAAAGTTTGTAAATGTTTATTTTATATACCTAAATCTAAAATTAAAAAATGAAAACACCTACATTGTACTATAAATCAAATTTTATCCTTCAAAAATTTAATGAAATTTTTCTTGTATCTATATTAAACTGAGGCCTTTTTCCCCCAGTTCATTGGAACATAATCTAATCATTTTTTCTTGATTTATTCTTAAAATTTTATTTATGACATATCAAAAAACAGTATACAAATATTTATAAAGTGTACTGCAGTAGGTTGGGTAATGACCCCCCAAAGATGTCCATGCCCTAATCTCGGGGATTGTGAGTACATTGCCTTACATGGCAAAAGGGATTCTGCAGATATAATTAAGTTTATAAACCTTAAGATAGGAAGATCATCCTGAATTATGCAGATGGACCCAATCTAATCACCTGAGTCCTTGAAAGCAGTGAAATTTCTCTGGCTAGAGGCAAAAGAGGAGAAAAAATATGTAGCAGAAGAGGAAATCAGAGATTTCAAACCTGAGAAGGATTTAATATGTCACTACACTACTAGCTCTGAGATGCAGAGGTCTTAATGTAGGGATTGGAGGGAGGGCTTTTGGCAATTAAGAGCAGCCCCTAGCTGATAGACAGCAAAAAAAAATGGGGATGTCAGTCCTACAACCACTAGGCTCTGGGTTTTATCAACAACCTAAATGAACATGGAGTAAATTTTTCCTAAAGCCTCCTGATAAGAACCCAGCAGACTGACACCTTGATTTTGCCCTTTGAAACTTGGAGCAGAGGAAAGAGCTGAGCCAACCCAGACTTCTGACATGCAGAGCTGTGAAATCATAAATCTTTGTTGTTTTAAGCCATTAAATTTGTGGTCATTTGTTATTGCAACAATAGATAACATACATGCAGCAAAACATTTAAAGTAAAATTGAAGTGCAAGTGAAGAGAAAAGCAAAACATATGTGGATATTTGCTGCATATTTGACTCTCAGCTATTTAGCAACCAACACAAATAGAAAAATAAAACCAGTTACAAAATTAACAGACATCAATACATAAGACAGATATAAATGAGTTTGTCAAGATTACATAACTATACCTGTTAACTTCCTAAAGAGGACCATAATGAAGAATGTCAACTATATCCATAGAGTAAATAGATTTTAGAAGACCATCACACCATTTTTCATAATTTTCTTAATTGTAGGTCAACTTCACAATAATTTAGCAGTTTAATAAATGTCGAAAAACAAGACCTTTCTAATATCTGAAATTTCAGTTATCTAGAGAAACAATTTCTAAATGATGTTCCAAGAAGCATTAATTTTGAGAGATATTATTAGAAGCAATATTGTCGATTAGAACACCATGCACCAGTTATCAATGCCAGGGGAGTACTCCAATTCCACGGAGGAGAGCAAAGATCATCACAATGCCAGCCACCAGGAAGAGAGGTCCAAACACTTCTGCCCACTGCATCTTGGTATAGGAATCGCCAAGGAAAACACAACACAGTCAAGCACTGGGTGGAAAAATGCTTTAAATAAGGAAGAGTCAGGACAAGATCAGCACCAATAGTGTGCATCAGTTCCTACATGGCTAGTGGGTCCTCTTGGCAGTGGAAACAGGGCAATTAGCTTAGCACCCCTCTCTTATGCAGTAGAAAGACCCCTTCTCCTCCTGCATGGAGTCTGAAATACAGAAGCCTGTGGGACACTGACACACATACTAAAGCAGAACAAAGGAGGGCTCACTGAGTCTGAAAAAGAGAAAGATGTTCCCATTCAAGGTGATAAACCCTGCATAGTCTGTGTAGGCACTTTATCTCTAGGTAAAGAAGTGTTCCAGGACAAAGATCTATTCTTTTGTGGTTGCATGGGTGTCTTAAAGACTGCCCATGAGACTGCGTTCTTTCCTAACAAATATGCAAAAAAAATTTTTCATTAGATCACTAGGCAGAGGGGATCTCAATAAAGTAAACATATTTTTTGCTGTACGATATTGAAGTCCTTAATAGGCTACACATTTACTCTTTAACTTTGTAAGCAATATAATTTTTAGCAAGAAATCCAAGAAAAAAAGTTTCAAAGTAGATTCCTGTGTAACTTAATAAATCAGTCCACTTTACAGGTTTATTGACTGTATGTCACTTAAATTATTATTTTTTAAATTTTAGGCAGTATGTAGATAGCATAATTCACTGTCTGCCAGTGGCATTCCAGTTTCACAGTAGTAAAACCAAATTGTCTTCACATAAAGAGAATGTTTAGCTTTTTGCTTTCTATAACTGGCAAGATGGACATAGGAAAAAAGAAATACATCAAGTATATCCACATGTGGCATTGTTATTAAACCATAAGTACTTTAGAAAAAACTTTCAATTTACAACTCTGCTTTTCCCCCAATCAGTCAAGTGAATCTTCCTTGTGACTGACTCTCAAAATAGTAACTTTGACTTTCATTTTAGTAAATTCTGTCATTATTTAGCACAAATCAGACAAATATTCCACTATATTGCAGATTAATATTAACTTAATCTTTGTTATTTTTAAGATTATTTTTGACTGGAACTGTATATCTAACATATATAAGGTATAAATTTATGACCCTGAAAAGTAGTCAATTCCATAATCCCAGGACACTGTGAAAGCTTATTTAACCAACTGCAACATGACCATTGGCAGACGTCTAGATGAAACCAGAAGCTTATATTTAGTGTTGGGACATAAAATAAATGCAGACTAGAATAAATCAATATGAGTAATCCAGTTTTCATTATTAAATCAGCAGTGGGAAAAGGCAAAAGGTTTAAATTCCACTCAAGTTATTGGGTTCAAAATCATCTTGTAATAAGAGAAATCTCCTAACCTATTGGTTGGTCTAAACTTCCTTACCATTTTAAAAACCTGTTAAATCCTCTTAAAGATGAACTTGATTGGAGTGAACGTGAACACATTATTATTAAAGCCACTAATAGTAAAGTAAAATATCCCAGAAGACTTTCATTCATTTATTAATTTCCAAACACAGTCGGAAGTTATTTGATACAAGTGTCTGGTATAGCAGCGGTCCCCAACCTTTTTGGCACCAGGGATCAGTTTTGTGGAAGACAATTTTTCCACAGATGGGAGGTGGGGGGGTGATGGTTCAGGCAGTGATGCGAGCGATGGGGAGCGATGGAGAGCGGCAGATGAAGCTTTGCTTGCTCGCCCACTGCTCACCTCCTGCTGTGCCGCCCGGTTCCTAACAGGCCGCGGCCCGGTACTGGTCCGCGGCCCGGGGGTTGGGTACCCCGCGGTATAGCAAGCAGGAGAAGAGAATTTGCCACTCAGTAAAGCAATGGTAGTATTCAATGAATAGCACCATTTAATAATTTCCACGGGAAGGGATTCAGAAAGGTTTCTTTTTTTTTTTTTTGATATTTTGAATTTTATTTTATTTATTTTTTTATACAGCAGGTTCTTATTAGTTATCTATTTTATACATATTGGTGTATACATGTCAATCCCAATCTCCCAATTCATCAAACCACCACCACCCCCACCCCCTCACCCCACCAACCCCCGCCTGCCGCTTTCCCCCCTTGGTGTC
This sequence comes from Balaenoptera physalus, assembly GCF_965194825.1. Lineage (NCBI taxonomy): Eukaryota > Metazoa > Chordata > Mammalia > Artiodactyla > Balaenopteridae > Balaenoptera > Balaenoptera physalus. The sequence goes on along the minus strand of NC_138887.1, from coordinate 55,426,253 downwards.
CATACGTTTGTTCTCTACATCTGTGTCTCTATTTCTGCCCTGCAAACCGGTTCATCTGTACCATTTTTCTAGGTTCCACATATATGCATTAATATACGATATTTGTTTTTCTCTTTCTGACTTACTTCACTCTGTATTCTTTGTTATATACAAATAAAAAAGATTAAAAAGTCTCAGAACTGTCCATCATGTGAGTTTTATTCTAACACAAGGCAATCAAGTTCAGGTTTCTGCTGATGAAGATAGAGCCTTGGATATATACTGTATCTCTCAAAATGGTATTATTTAAAAATGTATCCGTTTAAAGATAAAAATACCTTGCTGGTCTTGAATTCCTAAACCATATTTTCGGACAGGTGGATATGTTTGCAAATGAGTTCACAAAAATTAAATATTATCAAATTAAGAAAAATATGGAAGATCTAATACTATTTTTCTTCCAACCTTGAAAGAAATTTCTCTTATACGTCTTGTCAGATTTTAGGATTGGTTTGGTAAGCATCATCCGTGGAGTCCGTTCACGAAGAAATTTAATTCCAATTTAATCACGGTATGATTTAATTTAAAATGTTTTAAAACATATGGACTAGAATTATGTTCTACATTGTCTCAAAACCCTTTTTCTTTTCTTGCCTTTACCCAGCTTCTTAAAGAAGCTGGTAAATATGCTTTTTTACCTAACTAGTAATTCAGAAAACTCTAGAATTAGTCTTGAAGTTGTTCACATTAAATTCTCTAATGCTTTCCTAATTATCAAATTCAGTTACCCTTTGCTCAGTACTCATCCTATTTGGTCATTCTTACAGTGCTACTCATTATCTCTTCTTGAAACTCTTTCTCCCTTTGACTTCCATGATCCTACTTTATTCCTGTTCCACCACTGATTATTCCCAAAATCTCTCAGTGGGGCTTTTCCTTCACCCTCTTTTTCCTCTACCAGCCTAGTCCCGACCTAAATTCCTCCTACTCATTTCTATTCTACACAAAATTGATTGTTGATGCCTTCCTATGAAATTTCCTCTTTGATGAATGGCCATCTTGGTAATCACTCCTCCAGTGAAGAAACTAAAAAAGTGAGACAAAATCATTTTAAAATATTTTGGGGGAAATTAAAGAATGCTTGTGTGACATTATCAGAGTAAGCAATGGGAGAGGATGGAAATCCAGAGAAGTGAGTCCAACATTCAGGATTCTCTTGCTCTCACTGAATTTACCAACTGGGAGAGGATGGAGTGATGAAAATCAAAGTCTAGGTTCTCCCAAAGGAGTGACCCTGGTGAATCAACCCTGAATTTGAACTGAAGACCGAAAGGATGCATCCTAGGACTGACAGGATAAACCAAGTAAACCATGCTTTGCATGCTCTGAAGCTTGGTTTTGAAACATGTATGTAGAAAATATCATGCCTCAAGGTTGAATTAAGGTTATCTGGATTGTTAGAGACTATGCCAATGGTAATTTAAGATCCTCTTTGGTGGATTTGCCTAGGACTCATTAATCTCTATAAATTAAACTTTTTATGGCTGAGTAATATTCCATTGTATATATGTGATATTACTCAGCCATAAAAAGAAATGAAATTGAGTTATTTGTAGTGAGGTGGATGGACCTAGAGTCTGTCATACAGAGTGAAGTAAGTCAGAAAGAGAAAAACAAATACCGTATGCTAACACATATATATGGAATCTAAGAAAAAAAAAGGTCATGAAGAACCTAGGGGTAAGATGGGAATAAAGACACAGACCTACTAGAGAATGGACTTGAGGATATGGGGAGGGGGAAGGGTAAGTTGTGACAAAGTGAGAGAGCGGCATGGACACATATACGCTACCAAACATAAAATCGATAGCTAGTGGGAAGCAGCCTCATAGCACAGGGAGATCAGCTCGGTGCTTTGTGACCACCTAGAGGGGTGGGATAGGGAGGGTGGGAGGGAGGGAGACGCAAGAGGGAAGAGATATGGGAACATATGTATATGTATAACTGATTCACTTTGTTATAAAGCAGAAACTAACACACCATTGTAAAGCAATTATACTCCAATAAAGATGTTTTTAAAAAATAGTTGAAATTTAAAAAAAATAAATAAATAAACTTTAAATTTAATATCTATCACACAATTAAAAATCACCAGAAACATAGGAGAGAAGACTCCACAAATGAGAAGCAAGAGGAATGAAAGACAACAGAATAGAATCTTAGGTACTAAAAGATATTGGTATTATTTGACATAGATTATAGATACATATCTTTAATATTTTTAAGGAGGCACATGCCAAGCTTCAGTGTTGTCGATGGAAAATGGTAAAGTTACATAAAAGATATGAAAAAGAACTAGCTAGATATAGAAACAAAAAATACAACAATTCAGTGGTTTTTGCTTTGGAGCAAATTAGACATATATGAAGTAAAAAGAGATGAAGTCGAGTATAAACCTAAAAAGTCAATCCAGAGTAAAATTCAGGAGGTGGAGGACAGGAGTGAAGGTGAGAGGACGAAACAGAAGGGAGTGTAAAAGGACACAATAATGAAGTTTTAAAATATGTTTAATTAGAGTTTTAGGATGAGAGGGCAGAGAGAATGCATCAGAAGCAGTATTTAAAGGGATTAAAGGCAAGAGTTTCCCAAACTGATGAAAGACATTAATTCATAACTTTAAGAAACCCAGAGAATCCTAAGCAAATAAATAAAAAGAATCTAAAACCAGATGTATTTTAGTGAAACTGCAGAAAACCAAAGACAAAAACCTCAAAGTAGCCAGAGAAGCTGTAACATAGTCACCTCTGTAGGTGAAAATTCTAATACCTTGATTCTTTTCCCAAGCCTTCTCATACTAGTTCTACAACTGACTAGAAATTTTGCCTTTAAATATTCTAAGTGAGTTATAGTTAAGTTTGTATAAAGAAAAAAAAAGGACATTAAATCACTCAACTCTCCATTTACACATTAAAATGTTCACATTGCATTTTCATAATATGAAAATAATAAAAATGAACATTAAATATAAACTTAGAGAGGATTTATTTCCTAAATGGTTAAATTTCCAAAGTAGCTCAACATTCTTGTTTTCCCTGTCTTTACTGGGAAATGAACTGACAGCCATTATTAAATGAGATGATAGATGTCACAGAGTGTTACATAAGTCCTATTAAATGCATGGATATAAATGAGCTTGAAAAAACAACCTCCAAATTAGAAAAACAGAAAAAGCACAAGCTTTCCCTTTCTGATCAGAGAAATCAAATTAAGAAAACGACTGTGTTTAACATAATTGTCAAATATATGTTACATTTGGGTTATATAGCAAGTTTTTTTAGTCTGCAAAAACACAAAGTTTAAATGTTGTATGACTTTTTTAACATGAAGCTAAATGTTATGGAAATTGTCTTAAATAACTCTGCTAAGAAACTAACTCTAAATCCACTCACCCCATTTCATTCAAGCCCCTATTCTGGCAGAGAGAGAGATGGAGACACCTCCAGAGATGATTCTTTGTACAATTTACAATTCTTTTATGAAATTCAAAAGCTCTGAAATCCAACTGTTATGTCTGTGTGTATGTGCATGTTTCTTATTTTATTTTGCCATAGAAATTAACTGGAATTGACATAAGGCTATTTATATTCTTCATTTAGACAAAAATTTGCCCCCCAATTTTTTTTTTTGGCTGGCAAATTTGCTACAAAAAGTATTGATTGCTGGACTAAGGGTGCTGCAACAGACCCCCTAGGGGTGTTGCATAATACATGGTACATGTACTTTTTAAAAGCTCTAAAATATACCGGATTCTAAACACATCTGGCACTAAAGGTTTCCAAGTGGGATATATTCTTACACGAAGCAATGGCGAGGATCTGCTGGTGGCAAATGCTTATATATACATCATCACCTCCAAATAAGAACAGGTATGTCCAACATTAATTAAGAAAGGAGCTCTTGAGGGTTTTCTTGGGGCAGGGGGCAGGGGCAAAAGACGACTGCATGATATAAAGAAAGTACGCATCTCTACAGTTTGCATTTGTAGATAAGACAATTTGCTGAAAATTTTGCATTTAACAGTGCAAGATATAAAAAATTTAAAAGACATATATCACTGCTACATTTAGAAGACATCTATTCAACAAAAATAAACTTTAAACTTTTATAGAAAAAAGAAAGACAAATGAGACCTGAGATTTTGTTTCAATACTTTTTTTCTGTAACTTGAATTTAAGGAGATTCTGAAAATATGGGTAGATTGGTTATTATTCTCCATAGGCTAGTAAGCTGGCTATTTTTTTCTGCTTTAACCTTCATACCAGACCCTCTCTTCAGAGCCGAAAATCTTGGGCTATGACAATGGAAAATTAGGTGTTTATTCTTTTTCCTACTGGGTTTTCTAATAAAGTTATTGAAAATGGAAATAAACTAAACAAAATAGGTTAGGCTTTTAAAAAAAAATTCTAGGCAGAAGAGCTCAGACTTCCCAAAAGGCAAGAAAATCCCCACGTACCTGGGTAGGGCAAAAGAAAAAACAGAGACAAAAGAATAGGGACAGGACCAGCACCTCTGGGAGGGAGCTGTGAAGGAGGAAAAGTTTCCACACACTAGGAAGCCCCTTCACTGGTGGAGACTATGGGGTGGTGTGGGGGAAGCTTTGGAGCCACAGAGGAGAGCGCAGCAACAGGGGTGCAGAGGGCAAAGCGGAGAGATTCCCGCACAGAGGATTGGTGCCGACCAGCACTCACCAGCCTGAGAGGCTTGTCTGCTCCCCTGCAGGGGAGGACGGGGGCTGGGAGCTGAAGCTTGAGCTTCAGAGGTCGGATCCCAGGGAGAGAACTGGGGGTGGCTGCGTGAACACGGCCTGAAGGGGGCTAGTGTGCCACAGCTAGCCAAGAGGGAGTCCGGAAAAAAGTCTGGACCTGCCTAAGAGGCAAGGTACCATTGTTTCAGGGTGCATGAGGAGAGGAGATTCCTTCCCTGTCTGCCCAAAGAAGGCAGAGCACCGCCTAAACAACCTCCAGAGATGGGTGCGAGCCGCGGCTATCAGCTTGGACCCCAGAGATGGGCATGAAACGCTAACGCTGCTGCTGCAGCCACCAAGAATCCTGTGTGCAAGCACAGGTCACTATCCATACCCACCCCCGGGAACCTGTGCAGCCCGCCACTGCCAGGGTCCTGTGATCCAGGGACAACTTCCCCGGGAGAACACATGGTGCGCCTCAGGCTACTGCAAAGTCACAGCAGCCTCTGTTGCCGCAGGCTCACCCTGCATCCGTACCCCTCCCTCCCCCTGACCTGAGTGAGCCAGAGCCCCCCAATCAGCCGCTGCTTTAAACCTGTCCTGCGTGGGCAGGGGACAGATGCCTGAGGGTGACCTACAAACAGAGGTGGGGCCAAAACCAAAGCTGAACCCCAGGAGCTGTGCAAACAAAGAAGAGAAAGGGAAATTTCTCCATGCAGCCTCAGTAGCAGCAGATTAAATCCCCACAGCAACTTGATGTACCCTTCATCTGTAGAATACCTGAATAGACAACGAATTGTCCCAAAATTCAGGCAGTGGACTTTAGGAGCAAATGAACACTTGCGGTTTGCTGTCTATGACAGATTTGTTTCTGATATTTATGTTTATCTTAGTTTAGTTTTTAGCGCCTGCTATCATTGGTGGATTTGTTTATTGGTTTGGTTGCTCTCTCTTTTTTTTAATTATTATCTTTTATGTTAATAATTTTTCTTAATTTTTTTATTTATTATTTTTAAATTTTTATTTATTTATTTATTTCTCCTTTTTCTACTGAGCCATGTGGTGGACAGGGTCTTGGTGCTCTGCCTGACGTCAGGACTGAGACTCTGAGGTGGGAGAGCCAAGTTCAGGACACTGGACGAATCAGTGAGAGCTCTCCCAGAGATCTCTGTCTCAATGCTAAGACCCAGCTCCACCCAATGGCCAGCAAGCTCCAGTGCTGGATGACGCATGCCAAACAAATTGTAAGACAGGAACACAACCCCACCCATTAGCAGAGAGACTGCCTAAAATCATAATAAGGTCATAGACACCCCAAAACACACCACTGGATGTGGTCCTGCCCACTGGAGAGAAAAGATCCAGCCCCACCCCCCCCAGAACACAGGCACCAGTCCCCTCCACCAGGAAGCCTACACAAGCCACTGAACCAACCTCACCCACTGGGGGCAGACACCAAAAACAACGGGAACTACAAACCTGCAGTATGCGAAAAGGAGACCCCAAACACAATAAGTTAAACAAAATAAGAAGACAGAGAAATATGCAGCAGATGAATGAGCAAGGTAAAAACATACCAAACCAAACATATGAAGAAGAAATACACAGTCTACCTGAAAAAGAATTCAGAGTAATGATAGTAATGATGACCAAAATCTTGGAAATAGAATGGAGAAAATACAAGAAATGTTTAACAAGGACTTAGAAGAACTAAAGAGCAAACAAACAATGATGAACAACACAATAAGTGAAACTAAAAATTCTCTAGAAGGAATCAATAGCAGAATAATGAGGCAGAAGAACAGATAAGTGACCTGGAAGGTAAAATAGTGGAAATAACTACCACAGAGCAGACTAAAGAAAAAAGAATGAAAAGAATTGAGGACAGTCTCAGAGACCTCACGACAACATTAAATGCACCAACATTCGAATTATAGGGGTCCCAGAAGAAGAAGAGAAAAAGAAAGGGACTGAGAAAATATTTGAAGAGATTATAGTTGAAAACTTCCCTAATATGGGAAAGGAAATAGTCAGTCAAGTCCAGGAAGTGCAGAGAGTCCCCTATAGGATAAACCCTAGGAGAAACACACCAAGACACATATTAATCAAACTATCAAAAATTAAATGCAAAGAAAAAATGTTAAAAGCAGCAAGGGAAAAGCAACAAATAACATACAAGGGAATCCCCATAAGGTTAACAGCTGCTCTTTCATCGGAAACTCTGCAAGCCAGAAGGGAGTGGCAGGACATATTTAAAGTGATGAAAGGGAAAAACCTACAACCAAGAGTACTCTACCCAGCAAGGATCTCATTCAAATTTGATGGAGAAATTAAAAACTTTACAGACAAGCAAAAGCTAAGAGAGTTCAGCACCACCAAACCAGGTTTACAACAAATGCTAAAGGAACTTCTCTAGGCAGGGAACACAAGGGAAGGAAAAGACCTACAAAAACAAATGCAAAACAATTAAGAAAATGGTAATAGGAACATACATATTGATAATTACTCTAAATGTGAATGGATTAAATGCTCCAACCAAAAGACACAGACTGGCTGAATGGATAAAAAACAAGACCCATATATATGCTGTCTACAAGAGACCCACTTCAGACCTAGGGATACATACAGACTGAAAGTGAGGGGATGGAAAAAGATATTCCATGCAAATGGAAATCAAAGGAAAGCTGGAGGAGCAATTCTCATATCAGACAAAATAGACTTTAAAACAAAGACTATTACAAGAGAAAAGAAGGACACTACATAATGATCAAGGGATCGACCCAAGAAGAAGATATAACAATTGTAAATATTTATGCACCCAACATAGGAGCACCTCAATACAAAAGGCAAATACTAACAGCCATAAAAGAGGAAATTGACAGTAACACAATCATAGTAGGGGACTTTAACACCCCACTTCACCAATGGACAGATCATCCAAAATGAAATTAAATAAGGAAACACAAGCTTTAAATGATACATTAAACAAGATGGACTTAATTGATATTTATAGGACATTCTATCCAAAAACAACAGAGTACACTTTCTTCTCAAGTGCTCATGGAACATTCTCCAGGCTAGGTCATATCTTGGGTCACAAATCAAGCCTTGGTAAATTTAAGATAATTAGAATCATATCAAGTATCTTTTCTGACCACAATGCTATGAGAGTACACGTCAATTACAGGAAAAAATCTGTACAAAATACAAACTCATGGAGGCTAAACAATAAACTACTAAATAACCAAGAGATCACTGAAGAAATCAGAGGAAATCAAAAAATACGTAGAAACAAATGACAATGAAAACACGATGACCCAAAACCTATGGGATACAGCAAAAGCAGTTCTAAGAGGGTAGTTTATAGCAATACAATCCTACCTCAAGAAACAAGAAACATCTCAAATAAACAACCTAACCTTACACCTAAAGCAATTAGAGAAAGAAGAACAAAAACCCCCCAAAGTTAGCAGAAGGAAAGAAATCATAAAGATCAGATCCGAAATAAATGAAAAAGAAATGAAGGAAACATTAGCAAAGATCAATAAATCTAAAAGCTGGTTCTTTGAGAAGAGAAACAAAATTGATAAACCATTAGCCAGACTCATCAAGGAAAAAAGGGAGAAGACTCAAATCAATAGAATTAGAAATGAAAAAGGAGAAGTAACAACTGACACTGCAGAAATACAAAGGGTCATGAGAGATTACTACAAGCAACTCTATGCCAATAAAATGGACAACCTGGAAGAAATGGACAAATTCTTAAAAAAGCACAACCTTCCGAGACTGAACCAGGAAGAAATAGAAAATACAAACAGACCAATCACAAGCACTGAAATTGAGACTGTGATTAAAAATCTTCCAACAAACCCAGGACAAGGTGGCTTCTTGCCCAAGACAAGTTGGCTTCACAGGCGAATTCTATCAAACATTTAGAGAAGAGCTAACACCTATCCTTCTCAAACTCTTCCAAAATATTGCAGAGGGAGGAGCACTCCCAAACTCATTCTACGAGGCCACCATCACCCTGATACCAAAACCAGGTAAAGATATCACATAAAAGAAAACTAAAGGCCAGTATCACTGATGAACATAGATGGAAAAATCCTCAACAAAATACTAGTAAACAAAATCCAACAGCACATTAAAAGAATCATACACCATGATCAAGTGGGGTTTATCCCACGAATGCAAGGATCCTTCAATTTATGCAAATCAATCAATGTGATACACCCTATTAACAAATTGAAGGATAAAAATCATATGATAATCTCAATAGATGCAGAAAAAGCTTTTGACAAAATTCAACACCCATTTATGATAAAAACTCTCCAGAAAGTAGACATAGAGGTAACCTACCTCAACAAAATAAAGGCCATATGTGACAAACCCACAGCCAACATCGTTCTCAATGGTGAAAAACTGAAACCATTTCCTCTAAGATCAGGAACAAGACAAGGTTGTCCACTGTCACCACTATTATTCAACATAGTTTTGGAAGTTTTAGCCACAGCAATCAGAGAAGAAAAAGAAATAAAAGGAATCCAAGTTGGAAAAGAAGATGTAAAGCTGTCACTGTTTGCAGATGACATCATATTATACATAGAGAATCCTAAAGGTGCTACCAGAAAACTACTAGAGCTAATCGATGAATTTGGTAAACCTGCAGGATACAAAATTAATTCACAGAAATCTCTTGAATTCCTATACACTAACAATGAAAAATCTGAAAGAGAAATTAAGGAAACACTCCCATTTACCACTGCAACAAAAAGAACAAAATACCTAAGAATAAACCTACCTAAGGAGACAAAAGAACTGTATGCAGAAAACTATAAGACACTGATGAAAGAAATTAAAGATGATACAAACAGATGGAGAGATATACCATGTTCTTGGATTGGAAGAATCAATACTGTGAAAATGACTATACTACTCAAAGCAATCTACAGATTCAATGCAATTCCTATCAAACTACCAATGGCATTTTTTACAGAACTAGAACAAAAATTTTGCAATTTGTATGGAAACACAAAAGACCCCAAATATTCAAAGCAATCTTGAAAAAGAAAAATGGAGCTGGAGGAATCAGGCTCCCTGACTTCAGACTATACTACAAAGCTACAGTAATCAAGACAGTATGGTACTGGCACAAAAACAGAAATATAGATCAACAGAACAGGAGAGAAAGCCCAGGGATAAACCCGCACACATATGGTCACCTTATCTTTGATAAAGGAGGCATGAATATACAATGGAGAAAAGACAGCCTCTTCAATAAGTGGTGCTGGGAAAACTAGACAGCTACATGTAAAAGAATGAAATTAGAACACTCCCTAACACCATACACAAAAATAAACTCAAAATGGATTAAAGACCTAAATGTAAGGCCAGACACTATAAAACTCTTAATGGAAAACATAGGCAGAACACTCTATGACATAAATCACAGCAAGATCCTTTTTGACCCACCTCCTAGAGAAATGGAAATAAAAACAGAAATAAACAAATGGGACCTAATGAAACTTAAAAGCTTTTGCACGGCTAAGGAAATCATAAACAAGACAAAAAGACAACCCTCAGAATGGGGGTTGCAAACGAAGCAACTGACAAAGGATTAATCTCCAAAATATATAAGCAGCTCATGCAGCTCAACATCATAAAAACAACAACCCAATCCAAAAATGGGCAGAAGATCTAAATAGACATTTGTCCAAAGCAGACACACAGATTGCCAACAAACACATGAAAGGATGCTCAACATCACTAATTAGACAAATGCAAATCAAAACTACAAGGTTATCACCTCACACCGGTCAGAATGGCCATCATCAAGAAATCTACAAACAATATATGCTGGAGACGGTGTTGAGAAAAGGGAACCCTCTTGTCCTGTTGGTGGGAATGTAAATTGACATAGACACAATGGAGAACAGTATGGAGGTTCGTTAAAAAACTAAAAATAGAACTACCATATGACCCAGCAATCCCACCACTGGGCACAGACCCTGAGAAAACAATAATTCAAAGAGTCATGTACCACAGTGTTCATTGCAGCACTATTTACAATAATCAGGACATGGAAGCAACCTAAGTGTCCATCAACTTAGGTTGGATAAAGAAGATGTGGCACATATATACAATGGAATATTACACAGCCATAAAAAGAAATGAAATTGAGTTATTTGTAGTGAGGTGGACGGAGTTACAGTCTGTCATACAGAGTGAAGTAAGTCAGAAAGAGAAAAACAAATACCGTATGCTAACACACATATATGGAATCTAAAAAAAAAAAAAAAAAAAAAAAGGTTCTGATGAACCTAGGGGCAGGACAGGAATAAAGACGCAGACGTAGAGAATGGACTTGAGGATATGGGGAGGGGGAAGGGTAAGATGGGACAAAGTGAGAGAGTGGCATGGACATATATACACTACCAAATGTCAAATAGATAGCTAGTGGGAAGCACCTGCATAGCACAGGGAGATCAGCTCGGTGCTTTGTGACCACCTAGAGGGGTGGTATAGGGAGGGTGGGAGGGCGACGCAAGAGGGAGGGGATATGGGGATATATGTATACATATAGCTGAATCACTTTGTTAACAGCAGAAACTAACACAACATTGTAGAGCAACTATACTCCAATAAAGATGTTAAAAAAAGTTTTTAATTACTACGGGAAACTTTATTTCCTCGTTGAATAGAAATATATGATTGATACGAAAAATGCGATACCAAATAACACATCATGAGCAAATGTCAATTGAAAAATCAAATACACTTTATGAATCTTAATGAAAAATTGTCAGATGTTATGTCATACCAAATGGGATAGGAATGGGCCAATAAGAGGTGAAGAGAATAAAAGCACAAGTTATCATGACTGGTTAATTCTGATTTAAATATACTATATTAACTTTTTTTTGTGTAAAGAAAATAGTAAGCCATATACACATAACTATGAAGATCAACCTGTATAACCTAAAAAACAATTAAAGGATAGAAATTAGGCATACCTAATGCTTAAATACCTCATACTTCAAGAATAGTGCAATCTTTGGAGTAATAAGAATTCTTTTAAACTTCCAATATAAAAAGACAATAAGCAAATATACTGATAAAGAATCATCTTGTTTTTCATAGTATAGTTAAGAGCAGAACAAATTTATTAAATAATCTGCACAGATACAGGCAATTTACCTTAAGAATGTGTTCCAATAGTCAGAAACAAATTGACTGTTCAAGTTTTTGTATATATATTTGTATTGTTTTGTTTTTTAATTCTTTGATATGAAAGAATTAGAGGAAGGCATACTGGGAAAAAAATAACCATCATGCGAGAAATCCCATTACCTTCCTTTTAAGGGGGTAAGAGAAAAACTGAGGTGAAAAATACAGTGTGTACAATATGAACATTTAATATGGAGACGGTAGGAGGGATGCTGTCAAATTATACTGATCTTTCCAGTTTTATTTTAAAACATTTGTTGTTCTTTATGGTTTCTTTCTTTAAACAATTGATATATCTCTGATTCCATGCTACAGAAACCTAGTGAAATATTCAGGTAGGACACTGAAATACTCCCAATCTTTTATAATATTTAGATACAAAATAACTTGGATATTCACAGATCATTCAGGGCTCTCTCTTGAGCTTGGAGTTTGTGACTTTTGCCAGAGCAAAGGGTTGCATGATGGAAAAGCATGCCTCTAGACTCTGGGCTTTAAAGCAGCTATGTAGTGGGTGACTAGGAGAAAGCCCTATGATACTGAACTAGATACTGTTATGATGTTATACTTACTTTAACATGGTGGTATTATCAAAACAGACGTGAGATACTGTCAAATATGTGTTTTTTTTGGCTTTAAGTTCATTTAACCACAGACAACAGCCAGAAAGTGAATATTTCTTGATAAAGGCATAAAGAAAGCACGAATATGGCTTGTTTGTGGACTTTGAGGAGACTTGATTAAAATGGAGTCTTAAAAAAAAAAAAAAATGGAGTCTATCTTTGGAAAAAATGGGAAAGGCAGTTAGTTAGCAAATGAGAATATATCACCAAGACGTTGAGTGCTAGGCAGAAGCATTTAGAGTTGTTTGAGGGGAAAACCTCGAATTACATTTACTCTCATCTTTCTCCCCATGCCCCAAATTTGTAGAGAAAGTAAAAGACTTCCTTTTGTTGGAAAAAAAAGACTAGTTTAGGCCAACACTTCTATCAAATAATTGTGCTTATCACCCCACAGCAGTAACTTGTCACTCAGCTACTACCATCAGGCCTTCTGCTCTGTGAAAGTCAATATCAAGGGAATGAGAACGTAAGTAAGCCACAGCCTGGGCAAAAATATTGGCAAAAGAAACATCTAGAAAAAGAAAAATTATGGAGACAGTAAACAGATCAGTGGTTGCCAGGGATTGGGGAGAAGGAAGGAGTAAATCTGGCACAAAGAATTGTTAGAGCAGTTAAAACACTCTGGATGGTACTATAATGATGGATACATGATATTACACATGTGTCCAAGCCCACAGAATGTACAACATCGAGTGAGCCCTAATGTAAACTATAAACTTGGGATGATTTTGATGTGTCAATGTGGGTTACAATTGTAACAAATGGACCACTCTCGCGGGGAATGTTGATAATGGGTGAGGCTATGCATGTGAGAAGGCACAAAGTATATGGGAAATCTCTTTACTTTCTTCTCAATTTTGCTGTGAACATAAAATTGCTCTTAAAAGATAAAGTCTTTAATTTTAAAAAAAGTCACTCTTGAGAAATATATATTAGATATATAGAGTTGGTCTTACGCAGAGATGTTCAGATTTTATATCCAAACCAAAATGCATTTTAAATTTGCAATGATACTTTTATTGGGAAGGTTTTCGAAGTGAATAAATTGTAGCCATTTAATCTAATATTTTCAGATATACATAATTATAAATATTAACAAGTATATGTTTAATATTTATATGTACAATTTAATACATAATTTTACCTGTAATAGTTTAATAAGTGAGGGATGAGGGCATCTCAGATTAAAATTTACTATAAAAAGCTGGTAAGATAATTGTTTTTTTAAACTAACTTCCCTCACAAAATTCACATCCAAACTGATCTGATAAAGAGTAAAACACCCTACACACACACATACACACACACACACAATCATATGTATGTACACACAGGCAAATGACAATACCTTAATTCATCAGGACTTTAAAATATATTTAAGGAAAAAACTGTTGAAACAGGAGAAAATAACAACTCAAGACACTGAAAGAAATACCATGTAAGAAGTAAAATGCTTAAATTGAAAATATAGTATTGTACTTTACCACTTCGCATCTCACTTTTAGCTAGTCACCTTAGATTTTTCACCCAATTCTAACTTTCTTTAATTATATCATTGTTTCATTAATTTGTTATTATTATTATTTTTTGTTCATAAGCTTTATCATTTTTTGAACCATGAGACAATTTATGACATCTTAGCTTGATTGTGCAATTTGTGTCTGTCCTCTTGAATGACAAAAAAAATGAAGAAACCAAAAGAACAAAAACTTACAAAAATGGATATTCACTGTAATTACTGTGTAGGTTAAATTTTACAAAGCAGAAGAAATAAAATAGTCTCATTAGAAGCGGTACAAAACTAATATGGTGGAAACAAGTTTTTAACCTTGGATATTACTGTTTCTTAGAAAGAATATAAAACTTAATTCATAGTGTTCTCAAGATGCAAACTCTATTAAATATATTTTTTTAAGGTTCTGGGAAAACGGTAAAAACTTACAGTTACCTTCTGCCACTAGATGGAGCCTGGGCATCTATACAGCAAAATTCTCACCAAGTTTACATTTGGCTATATTTGACTACTTAGAAACTGACATAGAGCAGTTTAATATGAATGCGGGGAAGGGGAAATAGGTGATTTTTAGACTGTAGTATCTTGGCAAAATGTAAATTAATTCAAAGTTGACATTACTTTGTCTCTTTAGAGTCCCCTTTCCTGAATATAGATTCTCCAACACAAAACCCACAGACCTCTTTACTTGTGTACCTGCCTCTCAATGTTCTATCTGTTCTGCAAAGACTTCTCTAGAGCTTTCAGTAATGCTTTTAGATGATTCTACCTCCATTTTTCTTATTTTTTTCTGAACTGACTGATCATATGAAGCATTCATTCTTGATCTTGATCATATAGTATCTCTTACATGTGGTTATAATGATTTCACTTAAAGAAGTGGCCTTCTCTCTTGTGGGGATATGACAAAACTCTAGGATCACCACTTTGGAATGGACATCAACTTCAAAAATACAAATGGCCTACTTGAGACAAACAGATACCATCCATTTGTTGTGGGTTGCATCTTTAGGCCTCTGGGAAGTAGGGTAATCATAGGAGAAGGGTTTCTGTGTGCAACAGGTATGGTGAAAAAGAAAAAAACAGAGATTTGTTGCATCCTGCCTTCAATAATTCAACTTGTCAGACTGCCAGGTATTATCTTGGAAAAGATTTAAAAACTGTAGTCCCAGCACTAACATAGGAAAGATTTTGTGAAATGCTGGAAAGTTTACAACTTTCCAGAGAATAGAATTTTGGCTTTTGTAGACTTAATGTAAATTATTTCAATTCTTTTTGATCAATCCTGAAAGTTCACAATGTTTAGTATTTGTAATTATGCTGAGGCAAAGGTTTGAACCCCACGTTGTGTTATGAAGCCCTTGTACAGGAATGAACCTCTTAGCTTAAGAGTAGGTCTAGTTAACTGCCTAGAATACACATAGCAACTCAGCTCTGTTCTCAACTTACTATGTATGGAAGAAATGTTTTGTGACTTCTCTGTCGAAGACCACCTAAATGATATTTTCTGTTTTATATTTGCAATTAGGAGAAAGAACACTAAAACTGAAAAATCAGGCTAGGGTTCAGAGAAGGTTAGGGTTCAGAGAAGAAGGAGGAACCAGTGTTTGAGGAGACAAAACACCTTGGGATAGGGAGACTGTATCAGCTACCAAAAAGACTACTTGAACCTGAATTCCAGAAAGTAAAGGAGCAAGTGTGCGGATGACCAGACTTGGCCTAATGCATCTTCCTGGAGCCTCACTTGCTCACATGCAAAGATCATTTGTTCAGCACCAACAGTGTGTCAGCCACTGAGTTAAGGAGGCTGCATATTCTTTATTGCAACTCAGTTATGAAACTCAGGAGTTTAATGCAAAAGAAAAGGTTAGAAAAGAGACAACTATAGCACAATGATATAGGAAACATAAATTACAATGGGCGACCACAGGAAGGTTATCTACCTTTGGGGTGTATATAGTTTGGAAGTAGGAGCGAGAGAGTAGAGGCCTCCATGAGACAATGGTAAGCTGATTTCTTAAGCTATTAAAAATTCAGGCAAATTTAAAAGAGAGGACTGTCATTGAAGAACAAGGAAAGGAGATATTTCCCACATGAGTAGCCTGTACTCAGGCTAGAGTAACTATGAAAAATGCATTCCTTCAAAGAGGAAGATACCAGGATAATTAAAAGAAAAATCTGGCATTGGAGAAGCTAATCAAAAAGGATCTTATTATACTAAGCCTGATGCCCAGAAGCAGTCACTGAGGGTTTTAGACGGTGAAGGAAACTCATTATGTTTTTATTTCAAAATAATCAATATTCATTTTAAAGCTAAGTTTTCAAGTGATTTTTTTTTTAATTTATTTAATTAATTAATTAATTTATTGGCTGTGTTGGGTCTTCGTCGCGGTGCACCAGCTTCTCATTGTGGTGGCTTCTCTTGTTGCAGAGCATGGGCTCTAGGTGCATGGACTTCAGTAGTTGTGGCTCACCAAATCAGTAGTTGTGGCTCACGGGCTCTAGAGCGCAGGCTCAGTAGTTGTGCACAGGCTTAGTTGCTCCGTGGCATGTGGGATCTTCCCAGACCAGGGCTCAAACCCGTGTCCCCTGCATCGGCAGGTGGATTCTTAACCACTGCACCACCAGGGAAGCCCTCGAGTGATTTTTGAAAGGTTAAGTCATATCACATTACTCTTCTGCTCAAAAATTTCCAATATTTTCCCATGTATCCCTAATACTAGCCAATAAGTCTTGATGAACTCTGTTTGCATGTTACATCTTTGACGCATCTTCTACTCCTCTCTCCTTCCATCCATCCTTTCCAGTCCCGTTGCTCTTATAGCTCTTCCTTGAACACACCAATCATCCTCTCATAGCAGGGTTTAGAATTATCCTTTCTCTCTGCCTGGATCCCTGTTTCCTAAAATAACTGTATGGTTTGCACTTGTACCTTTTTCAGGTGTTTGCTGAGAGTTTGCTGGAACACACACATCTCTTGCAGTCCTTCCCTCCCCAGTTCCCTCTTCACTTCCCTTGTTTTGCTATTCCTCACATTTGACTTATCACTATGTAACACACAGTGTATTTTATTAAACTATTTCTACAGTCTTTCTTTCTTTATTAAAATGTTAGCCCCCTGAGGGCTTTGATTTTTGTTTGTATTGTTTCTGACATATCTCTAGAAACTAAGAAAATTCCTGGCACATAGTTATGCCCACTAAGTATTGTTTTCAATGACTTAAATCACGGCTAGTAAAAACAAGTTATTAAAAATTTCAGAAATATAGGAAGAGAGGTCATGAGGATCTCCAGTTAAAGTTTGATAGGGCAGAGGGAGAAAACCTCCACAACTAATTGGAAGTTCCTAAAAAGTGTAACAAGACATTGATTATAATCAAGAAGCCTGGGGCCAGGTAAACAATGAGTACTCGCTTGAAGGAAAAACATTTGTTTCTGAAATGAAAATGACAGAAGAACGATTCAAATATATCTTTACTTTCAGAGTGGAATAACCTAGCAACTAGCAGGTACCATTTTTATATAGTCACTATAGTTGTCACTTACTGTTATCTGTATTAGAAATGTTCTCTTCATTAACTTCATTATCCTATTTAATCCTCTCAAAACCAATGTCCCTGCCTCTCCGTTTTACAGAAAGGGAAACAGAGTGATCATGGGATAGGAAGTGGTAGCTTTAGATTCAAACCCACCTGTGGGAGTTTGGATGCTATTTGCTGGAGGAGCATAAGGGAGATTCATTTCCATGAATGTCTTTTCCTTGTTGAGTTTGGTAGAGAGTGAAGATGCAGCTCACGAAAGTTAGTGGAGTATTAACTCTGTACTTAATGTCAGAGACTGAAAATAAAACGAGACATGTATCTTGTGCTCCAGTAGCTTATAGACTGGTGGAGGGGGAAATGTCACTAACATATGGAATTGCATGGCATCATTTATTTTTGCTACATTAAATTTAACGACAAGACATTATACAACAATTTCTTAACTTTTTGAGACTATTAATTTTTAAACATCATATTCTTTTTATTGTAATCACCAATGATAAGCTGGATTATTTCACAGTGTTATAAAACTAAAATATCCGTCTGCCAACCTACTTACAAGTAGTCTAAGAAAATAGAATCCTAGGCTCACAGCCTAACTGTGCTTCACTTTAAAACCATTGATAATAGTTAACTTTATCTTTGGGGGAGGAGAAAAAAATAGGAGCAATTGTCCTGGCTCCCGAAAGGGGCTTTTGGTAAGGTTGAATTTCAACCCTAACTATAATCCTCACCTAGTCCCTCCTCTTCTGCTAATTTCAATACCCAAAAAGGAACTGATGACTTACTAATACAATATGTATGCATGGAAAAAGAATATTTTGATAATCATTTATGTTGTAATTTCTAGGTCTGAGTTGCAAGAAAGTTCTGAGCTTTTCTGATACTAAGCACTCCCTTTATTTCAAATTCTGACATTTGAACAATTTGAATTTCTATAGTAGCTTTTGCTTCTGTTTGTGCTTACTGGCTGCACATATTTTTTTCTGGGAGAAACACATGCCTACGTACTTTATCTGCTCATAGTGACAATGTATTTTCATTGTTAATAGTATGGATTTTAAAGCCAAACATTCTGTGTGCAGGTATGGGCTTGCTAATTATGTGACCTTGAGCAATACACTTAACCTTCCTTTAAGCCTCACCATCCTTACCTCCTAAATGGAAGTGTATGAATCAACCTGCAAAATGATCCCAGTGATCTATCCTTCTGATAGTCACACTGTTATATAGAGATCCTCCCACAATGAATCAGGATTGGCCCTGTGTCACCCATAGAATACGGTGAAGTGATATTGTGTGACTTCTAAATTAGGTCATAAAAGACATTACAGATTCTCCCCTAACCTCTTAGATTGTTCACTCTGGGCAACCCAGAAGCCATGTTTCAAAGACATTTAAGTAAGCAAGAAGACAGGTCGATACAGAGGAACTGAAGTTACCAAGTCCGTGACTGGTTTCACCTTTCAAGCCTTGGAAGTGAGACCTCCCGTCCTAGTCAAGCCTTTAGACGACTTCAACCCCAGCCAACATATGACTGCCACTGCACCAGAGGCAGATTCCCAGCTAAGTAATGACTGCCCAGCTAAGCCTTTCCTGAATTCCTGACCCAAAGGAGATATGAGAATATAAATGATTGCTACTGTTAAGCCACTAAGATTTAGGATATCTTGTTATGTAGCCAAAATAACTATAACATGAGTAACATATCTTATGGAATTGTTATGGGGATAAAATGAAGAAATGTAAACCAAGAGGTTAGTATAGTGACGAGCACACAGTATGTGCTTTAAAAGATTGCGAAAGGTGCTATTAAAATTGTATGTTGGGGCAGGAGGGAGAGGTGGGGCTGGTGCTTAAACACAGAAAAAAAGACAGAGAGACCTGTCTCAGGACAGGCTGTGCTACCACATAGATTTTTGCAACTTATAGCCAAGACTAAGTGTTCGCTAAAACATAACTGTCTCTTGTTAGGCTCGATTGTATTTTTCAGCCTCATGTTTAATTAAGAATGGCCATCTGACTAAGTCCTGACAGTGAAATGGGAGGAGAGGTTATATGTGCTGCTTCCACCATGGCCTAAAGCCCTCTAGTGGACAATCTTCTCCTCCCCTCTACTCTTCCTTCAGAAAAGAGAGAGAGGAGAAACCATAAGATGGAAGGAGCCTGGGGTCCTAAAAGACACAGAAGACTGCACTAAACAACAAAATGATGTCAGTCTTTTTGTGAGCAAAAGATGTTGATTAACATACACCTTCACTGGACACTGGCCTCTTGCTCCCTGTCAGGACTCCCCTCTTTGTTACTGACAGTTTACTCTGTGCCTGCTTCTGGTTTATCATAGGAACGCAGCAATATATGAGGAACTGAATGGATTTCAACTGTCAAAAGCACCCCTGAGACCAAAATCTCTCTTATCAGGAACTCTCACAAAAAATTTAAAAGACCACATCTTCAGGCACTGGATTCCGTGTAATTCACTTACATTTTTCTTTAATATATTCTCTCATTATATCCTCTTTCCGATATTTTACCTCATTTTCCCTTGCCTACCTCGCCTCCAGCTTCTGGCCCATCCTAACCTGACATCCTGATTTTTCCGCTTATTAGTTATATGACCTTGGGCAAGTCAAAATACAAAACAAGGCCATTATTCTGTATAATTCCAAGAATAGTTAATATGAAATGAGGTAAACTAAATGAAGCCAGGGGCCCAAGAGAGTGCCTGGTACTTAGTTGGGGCTTAATAAATAATTACTATTATTCAAAATAAAATGATTTACCCAAATAATTTATATTTATATTCATTACCAAAATAAAAATACATTTTACATTTTTGTTACATAATGATATTTAAAACTATATTTCACCCCTCGATTCTCTGGCAGATATTACAGAATAATACCAATGTCTCACATTGTGGTATAAATTACATGATGCTTTCTGGGCATATAAGTGTTAAATCGATCAGTTTCTCTTTTTTAATCCTTGGAATCTCTCCGTCAATAGAAATTCTTGATGCATACTGGAAGGAAAAGCTTATAGCCCAAACATACAACCAGAAAATTGAGTTCAATTCTACTTTACCATAATATCTTGTACTAATGTGATGACACAGCTGACAAAATTGAACAAGCTTGCTGATATTTATTTCAGAGCACCACTTTGTAGCCTGAAATGGATACTCATCTCAGCAGGTGTCAAGACGCAACAACAATCCACTTTCAAAGTTAAATGCAAATTACACACTGAAATTCTATAGAGAAAACAACTTTACTCCTTCCCCCCAAAAAGGACTTCTCATTCTCTAACGAGAGTGCACTTAGCTGATACAGTAAATGAATTGGGGAAAAAAAATCCCTCTGGCTTAGAGAAACATCAAAGACCATTTCATAAATGAGAAATAAAATGTAACTTCCTTTCAACAAAACAAACACGTTGATGATGATTCTTTACCACATTAACAAGGGATTTAGAGTCCATATACTCTCTTTGAACTTGGTAATAAGTTTCAATGTGCTTAGCATGTTGATGTGGCCCTGACAAGTGCTAATGTATACCCTTTGGGTTACTTGATACTCTCTATTGAGATGCACTACTGAATTGAAAAGAAAAAAAAAAGAAAGTTACTGCCATGGGTTCATAAATTCACTTGTAGAGAAAATGACTACAGAAAACCATCCATATTTAAAGCACTTGGAAAAATACTGATTGTACAAATTATTTCACACTAATCTAGACATCACACTTAAGAGCTAAAAATATTATTGCAATAAGTATCAGGAAAAGTGGTAAAAGTAATTGTAGTATGGTACTTAATAGTCATTTTTCTCTGCAGAATTTCCAAATTCCAACTGTATTTATTCCTTAAATATCTCTTCTTCCAGTGATCTCAATATATCAGCATTTATTATGGACTCAATATTTTAAATGTCCCATTAAAGTTACTATAGACTACAAGTAAGCCCAAGTAAGTGTGAAGGAAGCAAGTGAACAACAGAGGGAATTAATTTCCCATATCACAAAGAGGGTTCCTGAGAGCAGTAATACTCCAAATGATGTAAAAGGAAGTTTCACAAACACCTTTATTTTCTCATTTTTTTTACATGTAAAGAACTATAAATAAATGACTTTAGAAGTGGCCAAGGAAAAGGAGGAAAGAGAAAGAAAAACTCATAAAGCAAAATTTGAAACTTTAAATGTCATCTTGAAATGATATATTAGAATGTAAAATTTCACATCATTCTGAAGTCTCTGACAACAAAAACACGCTTACTAAAAAGTGTTATTTATGCCCTTATTGACTAGTTTAAGGAATATGTATGTGCTAGCTTGTATATTTACAATTACGATTTGCTTTCAAATAGTAATATCTTTGAGGTATTTCAGAAAAAAACATCAGCTTATTCTAGTCTCCTTTCATGATATTAGAGTGACTGAAAAGTAGGTGATTAGAAAATAACAGTCTTTTGTAACTTCAACCTTGCTCTCCCCTGGGGCAGTGGATTATTCTTACATCATAATATCTGTTAGTTAATACCAAAGGCTTCGCCCAACTTCAAAGCAGAGATATTAAAGGCTCACTTTCCACTACAAGCAGGTGTATTTTTATTAGCTTTCTCTTTCAAAATTGCTATGACTTCACTTGCGGATATCCCGCCAACAGCCATTATTGAAAGCCTTACTATAATTGCTAAGTTACATGCAACGTCTGAAGCACAAAACCAATGTCACTTGCAGCCCTCCAACAACTGACTGAAACCAAGTGTTACATCATTAAAGCTGAATTACAACACACCCATGGCGTGTTTTCCATGTGTGCTATTTTAAACAATAGTACAGAAAAACCTGGCTATAAATTCACAGATCCCCAATTTGTTCGAATTCATGAACAATAAGAGCTGTCCTAGAGCCTTTTCTGGCTCTATTTTAGTCAGAAATGTCATGCACCAAAATTAAATGTCTGTTTGGATTTTATTGGAGATGGAAATGCTAGCTTTATGTTGTAAATTTAAACAGCCTGCCACAAAGGGAGCCTCACATTCATATCGCTTGGGAAGGCATATTCATCTCTAATTGCTTAGGGTAACACAAATAAACTAATGTAAAGTGTTCGGTTTCTCAACTGGTTCTGTGTAGAATAAATGAGATGAAGTGATGATGGCATGGGTTTTCAGTGGGTTCAGATTGGATTTCTTTTCTTTGATAGAGTTGGATGTGGAATCAGTGTATTCAGTTATTGTTAATGACCAGGAAGTTTTCTGGAAATTCATAAAAATTCAGTAAGACATTCATTACTGCTGATAAAAAGAAGTATTAGCAGCATACTCATATTACTTTTTTTTTTCCAATTAGGTTCAACCCATTCCATTATTTGGTGATCTAAGTGGAAATATTTCTTCTGTCATAGTGGTACACAAAGCTATTATAATTACATTTTAGAAAGGTCGACAACTTTTTTATTTGGCTTCAGTGATTTTATGGTGCCTAGATTCCACCGGAAAATATTTAGTCACTCACTTACTTGGATAGAAATTCATCACCTGGAATAGAAATCATGGTTAACATGCCAGCATCTTTGTGCAGACAGGCCTGAAAATATATACTAGGCAAGGCCACTGCCAAATGACTTGTGTCTGGCCAGGACTACCTTTCAAATGTTCTCTGCATACCAGTTACTGTTAAGATTTATTGTAGCATGTGTAGATAAATATACTTTAGCTTTCATATCCATAACTTAGATAATACAGTAGCAGTCTACACTCTACATGTTACCTGTCTTCAGTTGTGGTTTCTGTAGCCACTCACAATATTCAGATTTCTCACCAAAACTTAACAGTAGTCTTCATGTTACTTTAAATAGATCACATTAAGCCAAGTGTAGGAATTTCATATACACATATATAACCAATCCATAAAGAAATTAGTTTAGTGTCTTAAACGAATCACTATCATGAGAAAATACTTCATCATAAGCAGATCTAATCTAAAATACATGAGAGAAATGGGGCCCTATAAAAATATATACTAATCTCAAAGCTAAGTGCTTGACTGGGAGAAATCCACTACTCTATTATTTAAATTCTTTCATTCATGTGAAAAGTAAATAACCTCTATACACACATAAACACAAACACATCAAAAAAATTTAAGGGCCGTCACTTCTACCACATTCAATTCACATCACAAATTATGACAGCAAAAGAAATCTATCACACCCACCAAAAGAACAACAAAAAACCCTAAAACTATGCTCTCACCACAAATATATGTCCACCCAGTTCTTTCCTTTACTTAGAAAATCTCAGTGCCAACTGAATCAAAGCAACCATACTATTTTAGGGTTTATTTGTTTTCTTTAAATTTGGCGGACACCGTTCTTTCCTATAAAATTGGTTGACTCAATAGGGAAAAAAATATCCACCATTAACTTTCAGCATACCCACTTGTTATTCTTCATCTTCAATCCCAAAATTAATCCTACTGATTCATGTTTAAGGATTGCTGTTGAATAAAAAATATTTTATGAAGTTATGTGTTCTGAGTTAATGATTTTGGGGAAATTTGTCATTTAAATGTGTGCCATTGAATATATTAAGCACATTCTTTAGATTCTAGGATCTGGGCTGTTATACTCATCTTCAAGTACTTGGAATTTGACTACTTTGTGTGTTTTGATACACATTGAGAAAGTCACAGAGAAACTAAACTATGAGTTACTTCCAATTTAGACATACCTACTAAATTCTAGGTTGTAGCATTTACATTATTAGAAAGGCATTTATTAAGTATTTGTCTTATCAGGCCCTACGCATATTTCAGCAAATCAAGATGGCCTAGATTGTATTTACATTTAGACTGTAATTTTCCCAAACCACATAAACAAAACCATTTTGACACCTGGTCCTTCAGAGTTCATGAACTTCAACATCTGAAAACATATGCAGGATTGTCAAACTTTCCACTTCCCTCCCTGGGGGCACCCAAACATATGTAACTATGTATATCACTATGTTATATGCCATCAAATTTCCTTAAAAGAAAGTAACTGGGTCCTTTTATCGCGGCAGCAAAATGTCCCAGCTCTAAGTCTGTGAGATAAGGAGCAAGGGCTCTCCGGGAGGAAGCAGCCCAAGGGCAACCACAGGCTTTCTAAAGTTGGAATCAAGTATACCCACTCTCTCTACACTTTCTTTCATTCAAAACCTATAACAGTACCAAACATTAATGCCAGAAGTACACAAGAGGAAACACCTTAAGCCAAAAATCACAATTCAATAACAGAACATATTTTATAATTATATAATTTACATTCTCAATTATTCCGGCGGGGGGGGGGGGGAAAGACAAAACTAAAAAGGGGAGACAGGCAATGAGAGGAGTGATTACCCATAAAATAGGGGTGTATCCCCTCACTCAGCAAAGCTAAAGGGGATGCAATGATATCCACCCCCACTGCTCATCTCTACCAGGTCAGAGATCTTGCAAACTGAGCAAAGGATTTTGGAAAACGGGGCAGATGGGAAGACTGATTAAATCCACCCTTACCTGCAAGACAGGCAGCATCTCCCCAGAGAAGAGCACTTTGTAATTCTGCCAGGGGACATGGGAGGGTCAAGTGCAACCCACCTGCTCACCCAGCACATCTTAAAGCTTGCTAGCAACATGTTCACAAAATGCAGCCGCTGCCGAGGCAGCACTCAGGGGTGAAATCTCTTTAGCAGTCTTCGTCCACCTATCTCTGAGTGCAGCGACTGGCCGCGTCCTGCCGGCTGTTTCTGACATTTACCAGATTGCTAGCCCTTTTGACCATGAGCAGATAAATTAAGGCACCTGGGCTCCACCTTCCTAACTTTGAGTAGCAAGAGGAAGCCACTCTCCAGTGGATTCTTAGCTCCAGCAATTAACTGAAGAAAGCGCTTAAAGGCTCCCAGGCAGACATAATAGAGGATCTGGGGCTTTAATTAAGCAGTGACTTAGGATGGCTAGAGGGAATATGTTATGAAAATTTTATCTCTGGTGGAGAGGTCTGTTTTCTAAGTACTTTAGAAATACTTTCCTGTATGTAAACAGGGGGTTTTTACTTTTGTTTTTTACAATCTAGAGAAATTTGAAACATTGATTTCATCTTTTTCCTCTGCGTGACACTATTTTTCATTTTTTTTTTTACTGAGGGTAAATTCACATAACATAAAATGAATCACTTAAACGTGTACAGTTCAGAGGCCTTTAGTGCAGTGTTGGGCAACAACCACCTCCGTCAAGTTCCAAAACATTTTCATCACCCCCAAAGAAAAAGGTAAAATTTCACACATTCATTTGATAGGCAAATATTTAAAAGGTATAAAAATTTATTGCTAACCATAGATAAAAACAATATATATAATTTCATCTTAATCATTCAAGTTATTGTTACACAAAATATTTTGCTGCTGTATCTCTGCTTTCAGATTTGCTGGCTGTAAAACTGTGAAGCTCTCACCTCTGATTATGTAATTTGAAGGTCAGCATCTGACGGAGATGCACTTTAAAACTCTTCCACGTGTGGGTACCTCCACGAGCCTCCTCCCTCCCTTACTGCAGTCTCTACTCAGGAACCAGAAGACCTAGTACTTCTATGCATCCTAAAAAGTAAACTAACTTTAAAATAAATGTATTTTGGGGATTATAAATGAGTGGAAAAATGAGGGATGAGTGAAATGAGTGGACAAATAAAGGGATGAATGAAAGTATATTTCAAAAAAGAGTAGATTTCATGGCACTGAATTTCATTAAAAATGTAGTGCACAGAATGAATCATCTTCACCCAATCACATTGCCTGCAAGTATTTACATCTGTTAGATCTTTAACAGATCAATGTTTGGTATAGGAGGTTGAATCCCTGCTGCTTCATACAGAATTGAAGAACTGGTAATAATACCAAGTTGTAATTTTATCTGTTCTCTCATACATAAATTGGTTAGAATGCTAACTGGTGGTTCTAAAACAAAAAATTGTTTCAAAAAGAAATAACCATTATATAGCTTAATTAGATTTACATGTATTCAAATAAAGTAATATGAGTGAGCGGTGAGATTGTTTTATGTCTGCATTTTTGTAGTTAGAATAATATAAGAAAACTAACTTGCCTTTCCAAACTCATCAATTCCCATGGATCTTTAAATAGTTGTCTCCCAAATTTACATCTCCAGCTTAGACAACTCCTATTATTTCCAAACTTGCATTGCCCCACTTAGATACAGAGTAGGTAATTAGATTTATAAGTCTGAAATTCAATGGAGAAACCAGGAAAGGGTAGATAAAATTTTAGGTCAATAGCATTTAGAAGGCGTTGAAATCCACGAGACTAGGGTAAATTGTCCTGGGTTGGGAGTAGATGACGCAGAGTGAAAGTAAGAGAACTGAGCCTGAGGCACTACGAGAAATGATGGTGAGAAAAAAGAGTTGCTTCTAGCAGCTAAAAAGGAGGGGCTAGTAAGGCAGGAATAAAACCCACAAGAGTGCATTGCTGTGGAAACCAGAATGAATGAAGATGAAGGGAAAGGTCAAGGTTGTTGCTCCAAAATTAAATTGAAGTAAATTCATGTATGTCTTCCAAATCCTTTCCCACATAAGGAGAGTTAACTTGTTTTTAAAATCCAGTGTTAATCACTTCACTGGTAAACTCCTCCCACCTTCCATCATTCCCCACATCTGCCATTAGTTAGACCAGGCTTCATACCATGTCTTCCAAGTTTTTAGGCAGTCCCATCAATAAAAGTTCTCAGAATGGGAATATTTTTAGGAGGTCAAGAGATTTGGGCTTGCTGTCCTCATCAGACTTTCCAAAATTAGCTTATTTCATTAATGTATGTATTTATAAGGGAACTGTCATATGTGTTAATATTCTCATCAATGCAGTCATTGTTATTCTTTGGGAGACAAAATAACATAATACTATTATGTGGGGGTATAGTATAATAGTAAATGTACAGTTAGAAAAGAGGTTTGAATTCTACCCTTATAACTTACAATCATATGACCTTGGACAAGTTAACTAACTTTCTGGGTCTCAATTCCCTCATCTGAAAAGTGCATATAATAATATATACTAAAAGATGCTGTGAGTACATGAAAATGCATACTTAGAATGGAGTAGACACTTGGTAAACATCAGTGGCCTTTGCTTTAATGGATGTTTTGCCTTTCTTGCACTTAATAATAATTACACAAATGGAAATCTTTAAGAAATTTTATATTTTTCCACAGCAACTATTAAAACCTAAATTATATTTGATATTCAGTTACAGTCTAAGGAACCCTTTGCAATAGTATATTAGCATATTAGTATATAGTATATTTCATAACTCGCCACTGTAAAATGATCAATTCTATTAATTTCTAACTATGTACCTTTTATGGTAGAATATATCAATGCCTTTTTCTCTTAATATATTCAGTACAAAATTGCCTGTCAATGAGTGCTTGAACACTCTTCTTGTTCATTCATGCTTATTTCATCCTTAATTAAGCTTTGAATATCAAATTATAATAAGTATAGGTGATATTCTATCAAATATTTAACTCATTTCCTATCCTAACACCAGCATACCTCTAAGTTATATAAAAAGTAAGACAAACAGGCCCGAATATTTGGTTTAGAAGATTTTTGAATGAAAGGGGTTAGGGAAAGTATTAACAGGATCTTTTGTGGGTCTGGGTTCACTTTTGGCATTTATGATATCATATTCTTTCAGGGCTTATTACTATCAAAGAAAGAAATATAATTCAAAGGATCAAATTACAAAACTAACAAACAAAAAATCTATCATATACACAATTCCTTACCAACCCCCTTGCTTCACCTCACTGCTGTTTTATTTTTATCTGTGTATGTTTGAAAATGACGCAAGCTTCATAGTTTCCACTCAAATTTGCTGTAATGTTAACCACAAAAACCTCTGCAAAACTTGTATATGATATTAGTGACTGCCTTTCAAAAATGATTTAAAGTCATGAAAAGCAGAGGAGTGAGATCCATTTATTACTTAGTACTGAAATAGCGGACAAAATTTTTCCTTCTGGTAGCATGTCTTAAACATGGTTTAAAAGTTGAAATTTGTACTCACTCATGTACATATGGGAAACAAGATTTAGAAAATAATAATTTTTACTTTAACTATCCATAAAATTCACTGGATGACGCTGGCTATCATTTTCCTCTTACAGATTTGGGATTTTAAAAAATGAAACAACTTGGCTATCAGTCGGGCTGTTACAAAAAAAAAGATACAATTCCAAGCTTAAATCAAGAATTTCTTGATTACCCATTTAGAAAATAACACATATTTTTGGTCACTGATATATCTGAAACAACTACAGGCATATATGACACATAATAGGCACTCAATAATATTTACTGAATAAATAAATGCATACATATATATAATTACAAATACTGGTGTCCTAATTTCCTTAAGGAGCTTGGGTTTCTCTCCACAAAGCTAAAGCAACACAGAGTTTCGGGCATTGCTAATTTTGCAACAGAGTAATGGTTTCAGACCTAGAATTAATCTGCAGAGCAAAAATATATTACAATTTGAAACTAGGAATATCGATGTAGGACCACCTGAATGGTATGATGCTTTTTCATTGGTTGAACAAATCTCTAAACTTAAATATAACCTCTCTCAACATTTTACCTGAATTAGTTACCTTACTCTCTTCTATTAGTTTTATCTCTCTGGTGAGATTGTAATTTTCTTGAGATGCTGACATAAATTAACCTAAATTTCTCAGTTTTCTCTATCCCTCTCTCCGTAGAGTGACTATCCTAGTTCAAGTCACTGTCATATCTTACCAGGATTACTACAATTAATCCCTAATACATTTCCTGTCTCTTACCTGTTCCCCACCAATTCTTTCTTTACAAAACCATTTCAGTGATTATATTAAAATGTGAGTTGAAGCAAACGGCTTCTGTGCTTAAAACTCTTCAGTGGCATTGGTGGTAATGCCGCCAGGACAAAACCCCAAACTCCTATTGTGTACTCTCTACACTTCTTTTTCTGCTATCGCACTTTTCATTTTTCTAATATTATCCCTTGCGTTCTTCCACTGTCACTTAACACTAGAGCCATAAAGAACTACTGTCAATTCCCCAACATGGTGGCCATTTTCTAACCTAACCGCCTTGGCCCAAGCTGCTTGGTCTGCTTGACAGGCCCTCCCTCAAAACCCTTCAGTTTGTAAACTTCCACTCATGCTCAAGATACATCATCACCTCGGGAAATCTTATCACACACCACAACTGGATTGTTCATGCTTTTCTTCTTTGTTCTCTCAGAGCATGCTGTGCATAACTTTAACACAGCATTTCTCAAACTCTACTGGAATTACTAGTCTATTTGATCATCTCCTCCACATTCTTAAAGACTGGGATAATGTCTCCTTTGCCATTTTCCCTTAGTATCAGTCTCAATACTTGGTACTGGTGCTGTCGTTATTGTTGTTTTCGCCATCAGTAACACCACCAGCTAGCACTTGTTAAATATGTACCATGCAGCAAAATTAAGTGTTTTACATACAATACATCATTTAATTCTTGCAACAATTCTATTGTTATCCTCTGAAAGCTTGAAAACTTACTAATTTTCACACAACTTGTAAATATCAAAGCCAGAACCCAAACCAAAATTTGTGAGTTCCCACTCCCTGTTCCTAACCTCTATGATAACAATTCCATCGCAAAGTTGGTACTTAATATTTCTTGAGTATGTGACTGATTGATGGATGTATTAAATCCAGTAAGTTGAATGAAACATCAATGTTTTAGTAATAAAATATTAATTCTTAATAAGTGCTAATATAATTATTGTTCAATATAACTAAACATTTTCCTTATAAATAAAAGAAAGGATCATTTAAATAGATCTTTGTTGTTAATAGGAAGAAAAATACTGATTCTTGGTAGATGTAATACAAAAAAGATGCATAATATTCAGGTAAATATCAAAACCCATTGATAGTAATCTTTGTCATATAAAAACTATACCCTTCAAACTGGAAACAGGCATCTCAAACTGCATATACTGTATATTAGCTTTCAATCAGCAATGTAAACAATATAATATAAGCATTACATGGACTTTACATTAAGATAAACCAATCCACTTTTGCCAAGACAGATGTAATCACTCAAATCCCACTGGGAAAGAAGTAACAGCGTTGTTTGGTCTAGGTCTCAAATACTTTATTTAGTAAATAACTTGGGCTTTGTATATTCATTTCTTCATAACACATATTTCTAACATTTAAATATTACAAAGTGTTTCAAGAGTTCTGGGCTTAGGATTCAATGGTAAAGCATGATATTTGCTAATCTTACCTCATCACGCAATTTTTATTTGACAGTTAAGGGGATAATTTACTCTTTCTTGCATAACACCTAAATAATAAGAGGAATATGGTATTGTTATACCTTCCTTATATTTCAAGCCCCCTCATTTTTCTAAATCACAGATCTAGAAGTAAAACATAAAGCAGTTTTTAAAAGTTATACTCAGAAAAATTCAACAATTTGATTTTAGTCAAGAGGTTAATTTTTAAAAATTATTCAAGGGTTAAAATCAGACAAATGAGTTGAGTATATTCAACATATGACTTTGAAAAAACCAGTTATTTTAGTGTTGATTATCAGCAAAAAGCAAAGTTGTCTAAATTGAAGTGCACCTTGTTCTTTTTCTTAATTAGATCCATTTGTTTGAATTAAAACTGCATTTACAAGTAACCATTTTATATATCTAAATGTACATGTTTTAGTGTATTATGTTTATTTCTTATACATTCATGGAAAAAATTACTCTTTGGTGTATCAACATAGGTCATAAAAATAGGTAGTACATTCACATGAATCAACCTTTAAAGATTCTGTGAAAAGGTCCCTTCCACATCTGTTCTCCTGCCATGCAATTTCTCTCCCCAGAGCATTCCAATGTTATTGTCTGTGTGTGTGTGTGTTTGTGTGCACCTCCTGACAAATTTTATGCACCTAAAAACCATAAATATACAAACACCAAAAGACTTAGATCCATGTCACTTAATCTCTTAGATGTAGGGCACATCTGTAAAGTGCCAAAAAGGATAATTAGGTTTTTTCCAATTCTAAAATATCTCAAATGATGAAAGCTGACAACAGTGGTTTATCCCTCCATTTATTTTCATCTCAATATTGAAACATTCTCCTTTAATCTATAATAGGTAATCTAGTCATTTTCTTCCATGGCACAAAGTTACAGGGACTTACATGCTGTCTGTAACTTTTATTTGCCTGTCCTTCTTGATGTCTATGACCCGAAAGAGTCAAAACCCTGCCTAGAGGACCATTCATGGACTCAAAACCATTCTTTGGCTTTAACTCATTAATGTCCTAAGGGAATGCCAGTTCCTTAAATTTTTCAAGAGAAATCATTAATCCAGGTTCTTAAAGTCTCCTGATTTAAAAATGTTGGTAAACTACCAAAACTTTTTCCAGTTTTATTGAAAAATAATTGACATACATCACTGTATAAGATTAAGTCATACAGCATGATAGTTTGATTTACATATATTGTGAAATAATTACCACACTAGGTTCAGCTAACATCCATCTTTTCATATAGATACAATAAAAAGAAAGGAAAGAAAAATAACTTCTTGTGATGAGAACTCTTAGAATTTACTTTCTTAACAACTTTTCTATATGTCATACAGCAGTGTTAGCTATAGTCATCATGTTGTACATTACATCCTAGTAACTATTTAACTTATAAGCCATGTCTTGGCTATTGTAATTAATGCTGCTATAAACATGAGGATGCAGATATTTTTTCAAGTTAGTATTTTCATTTCCTTTTAATGTATTCTCAGAAGTGTAATTGCTGGATCATATGTTAGTTCCATTTTTAATTCTTGAGGATCCTCCATAGTGTTTGCCACAGTGGTTGTACTAATTTACAATCCACCAACAGTATACAGGGGTTCCTCTGCTACACATTCACGCCAGCATTTATCTATGTTTTTTATGATAGTCATTCTAATAGGTATAAGATGATATCTAGTAGTTTTAATTTGTGTTTCCCTAATGACTAGTGATATTGAGTATTTTTTCATGTATGTGTTGGCCCTTCCTAGATCTTCTTTGGAGAAATATCTATTCAGCTCTTTTGTCTATTGTTAATAGATATTTGGAGGGGTTTGCTATTGAGTCGTATGAGTTCTTTATATATTTTGGATATTAGTCCCTTATCAGATATATATTTTGCAAATATTTTTTTCCCATTTCAACGGTTGTCTTTTCACTTTGTTGATGGTTTCCTTTGCTGTGCAGAAGCTTTTTAGTCTGATGTAGTCCCACTTATGTAATTTTCATTTTGTTGTTTGTGTCATATCCCCAAAAAAATCATTACTAAGACCCATGTTAAGGAGGTTTATGCCTGTTTTCTTCTAGGAGTTTTGTGGTTTCAGGTCTTATATTGAAGTCTTTAATCTATTTTGTGTTAATTTTTGTAAGCAGTATAAGATATGGGTCCAGTTTCATTCTTTTATATGTGAATATCCAATTATTTCAGCACCATTCATTGAAGAGATTGTCCTTTCTCCATTGAGTATTCTTATCTCCCTTATCAAATATTAATTGACCATATATACTCGAGTTTATTTCTGGGCTCTTGATACTGTTCAACTGGTCTCTTTGCCAGTACCATACAGTTTTGATGACTATAGCTTTACAGTATATCAGGAAGTGTGATACCTCCTGCTTTGTTCTTTCTTGGAATTTCTTTGGCTATTCAGGGCCTTTTGTGGTTAGATATAAATTTTAGGGCTATTTTTTCTACTTCTGCAAAAAATGCCATTGGAATCTTGATAGGGATTACATTGAATGTATAGAAGGCTTTTGGTAGTATTGACATGTTAACAATATTAATTCTTCCAATCCATGAACATGGATACCTTTCCATTTATTTGTGTCTTCTTCAATTTCTTTTGATGTCCTTTAGTTTTCAGCAGAGAAATTTCATCTCTTTAGTTAAATTTATTCCTAAGTATTTTATTGTTTTTGATCATTTTATAAATGAGATCGATTTATTTCTTTTTCAGAAATTTTGTTCTTATTGTATAGAAATACTACTGATTTTTGTATGTTAATTTTGTATCCAGAAACTTTACTGAATTCATTGACTAGATCTAACAAATTTTATTTGAGGCTTTAGGATTTTCTCTATGTAAAATCATATCATATGCAAACAGAGATAATTTTACTTCTTCCTTTCCAATTCTGATACCTTTTATTTCTTTTTATTGCCTATTTGCTCTAGTTGGGACTTCTAGTACTATGTTGAATAGGAGTGGTGAGAGTGGGCACCCTTATCCTGATCTTAGAGAAAAACTTCCAACTTTCCACCACTGAGTATGTTAGCTGTGGACTTGTCATAGTTAGCATTTAATATGTTGATATATGTTTGTTCTATGCTTAATTTGTTAAGAGTTTTTATAATAAATGGATGTTGAATTTTGCCAAGTGCTTTTTCTGTGTCTACTGAAATGATCATATGATTATTTTCTCATTCTATTAAGGTGATGTATCATATTGATTGATTGTGTATGTTGTGCCATCCTTGAATCCTAGGGATAAATCCCATTTGATCATGGTAAATGACCTTTTTAATATGCTGCTGAATTTGGTTTGCTAGTATTTGATGGAGAATTTTTGCATCTATGCTCATCAGGGATGTTGGCCTGTAGTTTTCTTTTCTAGTAATGCCTTTTTCTGGTTTTGGTATCAGAATAATTCTGGCCTTGTAAAATGAGCTTTGAAGTATTCACTCCACTTCAATTTTGAGAAGATTTTGATAAGGATTGATGCTAATTTTTCTTTAAATGTTTGGTAAAATTCACCAATGAAGCCATCTGGTCCTGGGCTTTTATTTGTTGGGAGATTTTTGATTACTGATTAAATCTCCTTACTAACAATTGTTCTATTCATATTCTCCATTTCTTCCTGATTCACTCTTAATAAGTTGTATGTTTCTAAAATTTTTTCCATTTCTTCTAGGTTGATAGTTTATTGGCACATAGTTGTTCATCGTAGCCTGTTATGATCTCTTGAATTTCTGTGGTATCAGTTGTAATGTCTCCTTTTACATTTATAATTTTGTTGATTTGGGTCCTCTTTCTTGGTTAGTCTTGATAAAGGATTGTCAGTTTTGTTTAGCTTTTTAAAGAATCATCTATTTTAATTAATCTTTTCTATTTTTTTGGCTCTCTATTTCATTTATTTCTGCTCTAATCTTCACTCTTTCTTTTTTTTTTTTTTTTTCTGCTAATTTTGGGCTCAGTTTGTTCTCTGTTTTCTAGTTCCTTAAGGTATAGAGTTAGGTTGTTTATTTGGGATCTTTCTTGCTCCTTAATGTATGCACTTATTGTTATGAACTTCCCTCTTAGAACTGATTTTGCTGCATCCTATAAGTCTGGTATGTTGTATTTTCATTTTAATTTGTCTCAAGAACCTTTTTTATTTCCACTGTAATTTCTTCTTTGACCCATTGGTCATTCAGGAGAGTGTTTAATTTCCATGTGTTCATGACTTTTCCAGTTTTTTTCTTGTTATTGCATTCTAGTTTCATGCCATTGTGGTCAGAGAAGATATTTGGTATGATTCCAGTCTTCTTGAATTTGCTAAGACTTGTTTTGTGGCCTAACATATGGTCCTTCCTAGAAAATGTTCCATGTGCACTTGAGAAGAATGTATTCCACTGTTGTCAGATAAAATGTTTTGTATGTGTCTGTTTTGTATATGTCTGTTAGGTCCATTTAATCTATAGTGTTGCTCAGATCACTGTTTCCTCATTCTCTGTATAGACAATCTATCCATTATTGAGAGTGGGGATTAAAGTCCCCAACTATTATTGTATTACTGATTACTTCTCCCTTTAGCTCTGTTAGATTTTGCTTTATATATTTAGGTGCTCTACTGTTGGATGCATAAATATTTACAAATGCTATATCTTCTTGATGGATTGAGCTCTTTATCATTATATAATGATTTTGTCTCTTTTTACCATTTTTAGTTTAAAGTCTATTTTGTCTGAGTATAGCTATTTCTGCTTTTATTTTGATACCATTTGCTTGAAATGTCTTTTCCATCCCTTTACTCTCAGTCTATGTGTGTCTTTAAGGCTAAAGTGTGTCTCTTGTAGGCATAATATTGTTGGATTTTGTTTTTTTTATCCATTTGAGCTATTCCATGACTTTTGATCAGAAAATTTAATCAATTTACATTTATATGAAATTATTGATAGATAAGGACTTACAATTGCCATTTTGTTAATTGTTTTCTGGTTGTTTTATAGATCCGTTGTTCCTTGTTTCTTACCCTGCTGTCTGTTTTGTGTCATGATGTCTTTTGGTATCAGTATGCTTTAACTTCCTTATAGTCTATAGTTCTTTTGTGTAATTGCTATAGGATTTTCATTTCTGGTTACTGTGAAGCTTACATAAAATATCTTATAATTTTAACAGCCTATTTTAAATTGGTAACATCTTAACTTCAATAAAATTTCTAAACTTTACACTTTCACTTCTCTTCCCTTCATATTTTAGGATGTTGTTTTTACAACTTACATATTTTTATATTGTATAACAGATTAGACTTATAGTCGTGGTTATTTTTACATGTTCTTTTTTTAACTTTTAAACTAAAGTTGTGAGTTATGCACCAGTATTATCATATTACAAAATCTAACTATGACTATATATTTAGCATTAGCAGTGAGATTTGTGCTACCCTTTTATGTTGTTAATTAGCATTATTTTAATTCCACTAAAGAACCCCCTTTAGCATTTTTTGTAAGACAGGTCTTGTGGTAATGAATTCCCTTAGCTTTTCTTTGTTCGTGAGTCTTTATCCCTACTTTGCTTCTGAAGAATAGCTTCACTGGATATAGAATTCTCAGTTGACAGTTATTTTCTTTCAATATTTTGAATATGTCATACCATTCCCTCCTGGCCAGAATAGTTTCTATTGAGAAATTCACTGATACTTTTATGGGGGTTACCTCATACATAACTTTTCTCTTCTCTTGCTTCTCTTAAAATTATTTTTTAGTCTTTGATTTTTGACAATTTAACTAGTTCTATATGGTTTCAACCTATTTGGAGCCTTTGGGCCTCATGGATCTGTATGTCCATTTCTCTCCCCATGTTTCAGCCACTGTTGATTAAATATTCTATCCCTTTATCTTTCTCTTCTCCTTCTGGAATTCCCATAATGCAAATATTATATATTTTCATTGCATCCCATAATTACCATTCCCATAGTAGGCTTTCTTCACTTTTTCTTTTGCTCTTTTATTTTTTTTTGATCCTTTGACTGGGTAATTCAAATGTCCTGTCCTCTAGGTAGATGAATCTTTCTTTTGTGTGGTCACGTCTATTTTTGAAAACCTCTATTGAATTCTTCAGTTCAGGTTTTATATTTTTCAACTCTAGTTTTTCCGTTGCTTTTTTTTTTTTTTTTATGGTTTCTATTTCCTTGTCAAACTTCTCATTCTGTTCATACATTGTTTTCCTAGTTTTGTTTAGTTGTCTGTTTGTGCGTTCTTGTAGTTCACTAAACTTCCTTAAGAAGATTATTCTGAATTCTTTGTCTGACAGTTCATAGATCTTCATTTCTTTAGAGTCAGTTATTGAAGCTTTGTTAGTTTCTTTTGGTGGTGTCATATTTACACCTGTAATGACCTGGAATACATTCTATGGTTAATTGGGAACAGGTATTCTCAAGTATGTATTAATCTACTATAGCTTTGGCTACAGTCCCTTCCATTTGCTACTTTGTAACATTTGTGTATTCATACAGTCAGATAACCTACGTTTTCAGGGCCATTATTACTGAGGATAAATATAAATAAAGAATCTCCCTGATGTTCATAGGAAGATTTTCCTCTGGAATAATGAAATAAGCCTGAGCTAAAAGTACCATTGCACATTGAAATCAGTCTACCATTTTAGTTGTTGGTTTTAAAATAAATGGAAATCTAATACAAAATTATCCATAGCCTTCAGCAATTATCTGAAGAATATTTAGCAAACTGAGGTAAATATTTTTTTGCACTGCAATTTCCACATAGTATCACTAACAAAAAATGGAAGAGCAAACAAAGTTTTTTCTAAGTTATCTGACTAATGTATTTTGATTAAACACTTTCACATGCTTATTGTAAACCACTCATGTGTCTCACATTGAGACTTCTTTCTGTGAGTGACACCTCAGTGGTTCATAATTGACACTTTAGGAGAACAAAGTGGAAGGAATATATTCCTCTGGTTGCCTTTACTCTAGGCACATTGACAATAACAATCTTGCTGAATATTGATAACACTCTCTATGCACAGTTATTATCAGTTTTTGGCACAAGGATTCTCAGAGAGCCTTGTTAAAAGACTTGCTTTCAATTTATATCATAGATACTGGGTTTAGTATTTCAATATCCAGTGTTCTCCCAGTCACAGATTTGTTTCAGACTCCACTCCAACGACCTGACTCCATTTCCACTGGCCTGGAACCCTTCTAAGCTCCATCATCACCAGTAAGAAAGCTTATCTGGAAAATGGACTTATAGCAAGCAAACTTTTAAGATCGATTTTGATAATTCATTTGTTTGGAGTGACTCTATAGGTTGAAATGGGTGAAGTGGTGATTATATGCAAGTGCAATTAAATTCTCACAAAGCATGATTAGGATTATTATTGTCCCAGTCCTATCTTTTATGTTCTCACGCATCAGGTACTGAAAAATCTCATAGACTCAATACTTCATTTCCCAAAGATTCCTCAGAATCCCACTCTTCTTAGTGAATTAATCATATGAATGTAAACCAATAGTATCTATTTAATCTGTTTTTAAAAAATTACATAGCCAGTATGAAACCTTAAACATTGAAGTAACTTTAGAAATCAGCTTCATTCCCTTGACTTTACAGATGGTGAAACTGAGAACTAAGTGACTTTCCTCACGTTGTTAATTCATAACATCCATGTGTCTGGAACCTGATGCCAGTTTTTTCTCCATCTCATCACAGTATTTTAAACACTTGTACAAAGCTAGGCTGAGCCAGTATCAGACACTGTCATAAACAAACACAATTTAAAAGAGGTAGTATCCTCTTGTGCTGTACACTAGATCAAATTCCTTACAAGTATTGAATTGTGGTAGGAATAATATAAAACACAGCATAAGCTGTGTTGAAAATCCATATTAGCTTTTAATCTGTATCAGCTGATTCCCTGATCCATTATGTAAGCGTGAAGAGAAGATAATACCACTTAAACAGCAAACTTAGGAGTCACAAGTAAGGGTGTCAGGTGGTAATTCTCCATCAGCTAGATCCTTTTCTCTGAGATTGCATGCCCAAATGGTTATTAGCAGGTTTGCAACTATCGATGGGCTTAATACCAAACAGACAGATTTTGCTCTTAGATCTGAACATATTTAGAAAACACACGGGATGTTTCATCTCAGAGAAAAGGAATGAACAAATTAGTCAGCTTTTCCTTTCTGTAACAAGTTGATCACAAGGAAGTAACTTTTAGAATGTTCTTAAAGGCTGCATATAGCTTTTTTTGTTTTACTCAGTAAAAGGAAGTTTGGCTCACCAATAACATGCAGAGCATATGGAGGACCTTGAGAAGGATAAATGAGGCATTATTTTTGAAAGATGGTAATTAAGTTGTTCAGTCTTGTTTCTTTTGGTTCTTGTTGTTGTTGGTATGCTACTTTACCCAGCAAACTATTAGATAATATATGTCTTTTTGACCTTTATTACATTGTGGCATACATGTGACATTAGGCATTTTAAGCAACTGAGTTTTTCAGCCTACTTAAAGTTATTCCATGAATATAATAAAATTTTATGATATATTAGGTACACGATAATACAGTAATTTATTCATTTAGTTTTACTAACTAATATACTTCAATCTAGAAACCAGACTAACTGGTAGGCAGATGTCTGCACATGTTGAAAGAGTTCTCATAAAAATGCAAATTTAAACTTATGTCTGTTGCCGTTAAATATGAAGATATTACCAGAGAAACAGACACAAAATTCCTTCTACATACCTCTCCACCATTATATAAGTAGAAATTGCAATACTTTAAGAGGAAATAACAGGTGCTTAAAGTTCATTTGACTACAGAAGTAATAGGTAGTTCTGGGAACTAAAATTCTGTTTTTAATGGTGATCCTCTGAGAAAAAAATTTGATAATATTTCTTGAAGGCATGAGTGAAAATTTTAGTGCTAAAAAAGTACCGTTGAAATTTTCTCTGCTTTTTAGCCAGCAAGAGAAACAAAAGCAGACTTCCAGGAAGCATGTCATGTACTTAAGGAAAGAAAAGGACATGTGCCCAGTGATAATTTGAATACCTGTGTTACTTTGCCTTTTAATTTGGCTTTAGGAAAATCATGTCATTTTCATGCTACAATAGCTGATGTGCTTTAATTGGACACAAAATATAAAAAGAAGCTTATAGCATCTTATCAAATAAGCATTAATAAAAGCTTACCAAATAACTATAGTTAAAAAGGAAAAAATTCTTATTATAGTTTTTATTAAATAACATATACACATATAGCTAGAGAGAAAAAGAGTAGGCAAACTTAGTATTAATTCACATTATTTTCAGAAGATGGGTTTTGATTTCCCTTAACCTTGACTATCTTTACTTGTCAAGCAATTAATATGACAGAAGAAATAACAGATGTTCTTTTACCATTAACCTTCAGAAAGGAGATCCCCATTTCCAGAATTTATAAGCATTTGACACAATCTATTAAAGCAATGGAAAGATTCCCCCAATCAGAGATCTCCAGTTTGCTCACTGTAGATAAAATAAATATATAATCCAAATTTAACTTCACTTTCAAAGGCATATGAGATGGTCTCCTAACGTGTCTTGCCTATTTAAAAAATTTTTATGACGGTAAATAAACCCTGGAAAATTCCTTCTTAGATTTTACCACCTGAGACTGCAGCTGTTGGCTGCCACTATCAAAGCCTCACAACTCCAAACTCACGTGCAAACCTCATCAAGGGCAGACATTTCTAATTGATTCCAGAAGTATTTCTTTTGCTGAGATCAGGGGGCAAAGGAAGAATAATGAGCAGCTTTTTAGGGGAATTGGGGGTTAGGGTGTTGAGGGGAGGGGAAGGGGAGCTTTTAAAATCTTGGGTTTGGCCAGAAATGCATAGCAATTTTACGGTCAATTGGCGAGAGCATCTGGAACCAGGCATTCTGGCCTCATAGTTGATGGTAGTGAAACCAGCTTACAGGCAACAGCAAGCCCATAATGAGTCCCTGTCATGTACTAGTGGAAACCATGCTGACATTCCGCCAAGTATCCCTGCACCTTTTTCTCAGGGTCAGGATTCCCCTTAGAGCCCTCATCTACTGTGTGAAATCCTGTCCACCCATGGATCTTAACTTATTTTAGCCATTCTTAAAGGCAACGCAAAAAGAAAGACTAAAAATTAGAACTTGTGTATGTTTAATTCCTTGCATGAAGACAAGGCTTTATATCACCAGGCTGTGTTTGCTTTCATTTGGGGGATATATTTCAAACGCGGTGGGCCATCTTGTTAGTGTATATGGAGAGTGTTGGATGCTCAGGTCATAAATCATAGCACAGCGCGTGGCACACTCAGACTAGAGAAGGCAAAATTCGAGGCTCTTTGTTATTTCAAATGTAAAACAGGTGATTATAAAAAGGGACAGGAGTTCTTTTTTTTAAATGCCAAGTCGAAAACCAAGGTGATGTGGAAATAATTTCTTATGAGTAAATGATGTTTACCTTAAGCTGCTGCTCGTAATTCACTATGCTGACATTGGTAGATTATACCCACAAATAAGTCAGGTAAAAGGACAGCCATGAAAAATGTAGAGTGATGTGAGTCAACAGGATGGAAACTGGTTCAGTGGTCAGGAAGGGGCGATGCAGATCACTAGACTTCTAACATTCCTAAATTTTTGTTTTTATCTAAGCAATATAATTAAGAGAGATGGTATCCATTTTAGAACTCACTCAAAATTCCAAAGTTTGTGATATCGAAATAAATTCAACATGTTTTCTCTTCTAGTTAATCTCTGGGCAAGTAATCACTTCCCGTTTTCAAACAAGAAAAGTGAAACAAGCAAAAAGCAAAAGCAAGGAAACAAAAACTAAACAAAAAGAAAGGCATTTAAAATATTTTTTAAAAACTCAATATATTTTGACCTAAAAATTTCCATTAAATACCTATGCTTTGATGATTTGAGTATAAGTTAACAGAAATATATAAAATTAGTGTTCCTCATAATTCATATGATATTAAAATGTGGGGAAAAGTGCTTGATGGTGAAAATTTCCTTGAAGATAAAGTATTTGCAAAAGCAACCGTACTTTGTAGATGCCCAGGCTAGTACTTTTCAAATAAAAGCCTAAGGGAGAAGGGACAGGTGGGTAAAAATATAAGATATATTTATATCTCTTAATTTTTAACCATTTTAATAGGAAAAGATGATACATAGAAAACGATCAGGGACTAATATTTTCTTGTGCGTAGATTCAAAATTTATTTTAAAAATCTCATACTAGGGCCAGTAAATTTCAGGAATTTTAACGTGATCATCTACAATCCACTGTGTCAAATGTAGTCTCTTTGTGCTATCGTAAAACAAAATAAGCAGTACTATATTCTAATATTGTTTTATTTTGGTTACCAAGTATTTTGTTGCTCACAGAAAGAAAAAGTAATTATTTCTAGAAAAAACACAGGCAGTGGAGAGGAGTTTTTAAAAAGGAGCCTCATATAAATCACCCCAATCAGTTTATTTTCACTTGCTACTCATCCTGCTCCACATTCAATGCATTATCTATGTTCTATCCACTCTTATAGAACAGTATATGAACGGACATGAGAGATACATGTGCATTGTCAATGAGTTTACGCACATAAAGCTCTCTGCACAGGACCTGGAACAGAGTATTTGCTGTTTGTATGTGATATACATTGAAAATTTTATATCTTTAGATAATAAAAATGCAAGGAATATAAGGGAGAGTGAAAGAATAAAAACATTTTAAAAGAAAGTGGCAATGATACTTAAATTGAATTAGAGGTGAAGGCAGAAGAGTGAAAAACTTTCTTATATGAACACACAAAAAAAATCTAAAGGAAATTTGCTAATAAACTCAATGTTTGTGTATTTTATTCTATTCCGTGAATGTTGCATATTTTCCTAAAAATAAAAATCTCTTATGTCCTATAAAACATATACTCTAATATGTCACATGCAGGTTATTTTCAAATTTCTTAATTTAAAGTGTACAAAAGGGATTACATTCTGGAACTGTGGTCTGGCTGGTGAAGTGGCTTATACTCACCTATTGGATAAATAGCTAATGAACAGAAAATAATGGCTAATACTTGGGTTGTTTAATAGAAGACTCATATATTCTCTGTAACATAGCATTACGGACATAGGAGCATTTCAGTATTTTAGCAGTTTTGATATAATGTAAAGATTCTGAATTAACTTTGAGTACTTTCTCCTAAAAAAGGATAGGGGAAATTCTGATCTATGTATTTAAAATTCAAACAGCCAATAAACCTTGCTAAAGAAGTCAGGCTTGTGGAATTAAACTTCATATTATATGTTAGCTTTTTATTTTTGCATAATTGTAGACTAGATTCATAACCCTGTCCAAGATTCATATAGGCTTACACTGGTAGTTACAGAAAAAAACTGTAGCTGGATATATTTAGCACTATGTATATAAGAAAAAGTATATGTTTATCAGAATTAGTGATAATGAATGGTAGTATCATGTTTACGTGTGGAGGTAGTATACTATTATAGGGCATTACTGTGTGGAAATAAAACCTATCTGAGTTCAATCCAGGGGCAATGAGACAAACTACAAGCTGGGGAAAGATACTTTTAAAAAATATAAATGACGAAGGAATGGTATCATACACAGAATTTCTAAAAAGCAGAAGAACTAAATAACAACCAAACAGAAAAAATGGGTAAATGACATGCAAGTTCATATCACTGGAAAAGAAACATAAATAACCAATGAAGATGAAATAATGATCACCTTCAGTAATAAACAAGAAGATGGTGATTAGGAATACAATGAGATATCATTTAATCCCCCAGATGAACAAAAGTTAAGAAAGCTGACAATTCTGACTTTGGGGAGGGAATTTATACTCTTTTAGTGGTAAATTTTACAATAACTTTGGAAAACAAATTAGCATTCTCTTAGGAATGTAATCGGGCCACATTTCCTACAATCCAACAATTCCACATCTAGTTGTATAACCCCAGAGAAACTACATATATGCCATGTGCACTACAAGATCTGTGCACGAATTTTCATTGCAGCATTGTAAAAGCAAAAGCTAGAAACAAACATTAGAGAATGGATATTGGATATAGTCATACACTGTACATAAACTACAAATACATGCAATAAAAGGCTATATTTTAGAAACAAAACATTCAGTAAATTAAAGGAAATTGCAGGAAACTATACATATATGATATTTTGTTTTACTCAAAGTTTTAAAATAAACCAAATATTGCTTAGTGATAAATTTAAGAATATATGAAAAAATTAGAATTTGTTTAGAAAAAGCATGGCAATGATAAACACAAAGTACAAAACAATGGTAGTATCTGTGGGAGTGTGATATAGAGCAGGATCACCCAGGTAGCACATCATAGTGTTAACAATACTTCATTGGTATTGTAATATTTATTTTTAAGGTGGGTGGTTTTCATTTTGTCTTTTAAAAACTATTTTATATAATTTAATGT
Source organism: Balaenoptera physalus (assembly GCF_965194825.1). NCBI lineage: Eukaryota > Metazoa > Chordata > Mammalia > Artiodactyla > Balaenopteridae > Balaenoptera > Balaenoptera physalus. The sequence continues at coordinate 55,381,744 of NC_138887.1, read as the reverse complement.
ATAATAAATACTATATAATGGAAAAATTATGAGTTGATATGAAGAAGGTATTATTTAAAACATATAGGTACTTTTCATAAATGCAAACTTTGTACGGTTGATAAAAATATTTGAGGTTTGAATAATATTGAAATAGATTAGTCAAAACTGCTCTATACTGAATATCATAAGTCAGTGTGTGTGTGTGTGTGTGTGTGTGTGTGTGTGTGTGTGCGCGCGCGCGTGCGTGCCTGCGCACGTGTGTTATTTTTCCACATAAATCCATAAGTATGTTTATGGCAGACTAGCATATATTTCATGAAAAAAAGTTGGGTGCAGTCTATTCTCCACATTCATAATGAGGACAGATGTACAGTTGAAATGAACCAACTAAGATGGCTTCAGGCAAATATGTCTACATCCTGTGATATACTAATCATTATTGTGAGATGAACCTAAATAATATAAAACCCAAGTGTGGTAGACTGGATAATGGCCATAAATTCATCATACCCTTTTATAATTGCCTGCTCTTCTAATCAAGAGATGGAGTCTATCTTTCTACTCCTTGAACAATGGCTGGCCTGGTGATGTTCTTTGACCAATGGAATATGGAAGAAATGACACTTTTTGAGTTCCAGAGCCTAGGCTTCAAGAAGTGTGGCATGTAAATTGATACAGCCACTATGGAGAACAGTATGGAGGTTCCTTAAAAAACTAAAAATAGAACTAACATACGACCCAGCAATCCCACTACTGGGCATATACCCTGAGAAAACCAGAATTCAAAAAGAGTCATGTACCAAAATGTTCATTGCAGCTCTATTTACAATAGCCAGGACATGGAAGCAACCTAAGTGTCCATCATCAGATGAATGGATAAAGAAGATGTGGCACATATATACAATGGAATATTACTCAGCCATAAAAAGAAATGAAATGGAGGTATTTGTAATGAGGTGGATGGAGTTAGAGTCTGTCATACAGAGTGAAGTAAGTCAGAAAGAGAAAAACAAATACAGTATGCTAACACATATATATGGAATCTAAGGGGAAAAAAAAAAAAAAAAAAAAGGCCATGAAGAACCTAGTGGCAAGATGGGAATAAAGACACAGACCTACTAAAGAATGGACTTGAGGATATGGGGAGGGGGAGGGGTGAGATGTGACAGGATGAGAGAGTGTCATGGACATATATACACTACCAAATGTAAAATAGATAGCTAGTGGGAAGCAGCCACATAGCACAGGGAGATCAGCTCCGTGCTTTGTGACCACCTAGAGGGGTGGGATAGGGAGGGTGGGAGGGAGGGAGATGCGGGAGGGAGGAGATATGGGAACGTGTGTATATCTGTAGCTGATTCACTTTGTTATAAAGCAGAAACTAACACACCATTGTGAAGCAATTATACTTCAATAAAGATGTTTAAAAAAAAAAAAAGAAGTGTGGCAGATTCAGTTGTCATGATCCTGAAATTGCCAGGTTAAAAACCTGGTCTGGGGGCTTCCCTGGTGGCGCAGTGGTTGAGAATCTGCCTGCCAATGCAGGGGACACGGGTTCGAGCCCTGGTCTGGGAAGATCCCACATGCCGCGGAGCAACTAGGCCCGTGAGCCACAACTACTGAGCCTGCGCGTCTGGAGCCTGTGCTCCGCAACAAGAGAGGCCGCGATAGTGAGAGGCCCGCGCACCGCAATGAAGAGGGGCCCCCACTTGCTGCAACTAGAGAAAGCCCTCGCACAGAAACAAAGACCCAACACAGCCATAAATAAAATAAATAAATAACTAAAAATTAAAAAATGGTCTGGTCCACTGGAGAGAGGTCTTGTGGAGTGAAAATAAAGGTGTTCCCATCAACAGCCAAAATGGACACCCCCTCATGCGACCCTTGTGTACATTCAGCCCAGCTGACCCTTAAGCTGAATACAGCCTGATGAGTGAGCCTACATTAAAACAGCGGTAGAAACAGCACAGAATCGTGAGAAATCATAAATCTGCACTATTTTCAGCCATTAAATTTGGGGTTGGTTTGTTTTGTGGGAACAGATAACTTAAACACCAAAGAAGGTTGAATTTTACTAAAAAGAAGGAAGAAGAAAGGAAGACTCCATGCAACACGATGCTGCTAAGAACTGCTAAACCTCCCTTCACTTTCTGATACGCGCATTTTGATCAACCATTTGGATAACAAGGGACATCTGAATATGCATGCCTTGTTATATGAAGTATTCAATAGTTAATTCAGCATTTTATGTAAGGTGAAAATTCCAACAACTTGCTCTCCCCCATTTGGGTGATTATAGCTGTGGAGTAGGTGCTGGCAGTGTTCACTCAACATTTACTGAATCAATAAATAAATGTTGAAGTCTTTACCATACTCTATTGGCTAGAAGCGTTCACAAGTCTCACCCACATTCTGGGGGAGGGGATTATATAGGCTGACAGGTCATAAACAGCAGACGCAGGGATTATGGGGTCACTCAAGGTTCTGTCTGCCACAGTTGGAGAGAGTATGGACAATAATTCAGACAAATACTTATATACATATAAATACTAAGGGGAAAATTAAATCAGGGGTGGACGAGGCAAAATTAGAAAATAACAACAACAACAAACATGGTACCCAAGGAAGGCTGGTGGCATTTCAGGTAAGACCTGATATGAGGGCAAAAGTCATGTGGATTCCTGGGAAAGAGCAGGCGAAGGTAAAATCAAGAGCAAAGGTACTGAGGCAGGGTATACTGAACATGTTTCTAGAACACTGCACATGCCTGGAATTGAGCAAGCAAGAAGGAAAGCAGTAGAAAATGTGGTCAGGGCACTAAGAGGACATCTACTTTTTCATTTGATAAAAGTAGAGTATCCTGGATGAGCCTGGCTGAATCAGGTAAAAATCCTTCAAAGAGGCCCTGAGCCCTTCCTGAAGCAAGCGTTTCTCTTTGGGGTTTGATGAAGTAGACGGCCATGCGGAGGAAGCCCACGTGGCAGGGACCTGCGGGCGGCCTCTGGGACCTCAGGGCAGCCTCCAGTCAAAAGCCACAGAAAGTGGGGCCCTAAGTCATACAGCTGCAAGGAAATGAATTCTGTCAACAACCTGAGTGAACTTGGAAGTGGATTTTTCCACAGATAAGCCTCCAGATGAGAACACAATCTAGCGGATACCTGAAATGCAGCCTTTTGAGATCCCGAGCAGAGAGCAGAGTATAGAATGAAACTGTGTCTGACTTCCTGACCCATGGAAACTGTTAGACAGTAAATGTGTGTTGTTTTAAGCCACCAAATTTATGGTAATTTTTTACAGCAATCGAAAATTAATACACCGATTAAAATAGAGCTCACAAAGGGAAGGCTTTTGCTATGTTTTTGCTGGATCAGGCGTTCAGTAAGTGTTGAATAAACGTTTCTTTTTGCCACTTAGAGCATTAGGCAGGCTGGTTCTGTCTTCTGTGAGCATGTGTTTACCTCTTATTAGGACCCACTCTTTGGGCTGTTGTCACTAGGTTCATCTCATCACTCAAACAGTCCCTGGCCACCCCTGCTTCCAGACCTTTCACTGTAATCTCCTTTCAGTCAAGTGCTCTCCACCTTCCCCTCTGCTTGTTCAAATTCTACTCCCCTCTTGTGCACATCTTCAGCAAATATAAGTTGGTTCACCATTTAACAGTGATGTGTTTCCATTTTAATGATTCAAGCAAAAACTGTAAGAATTTAGGGTTTTTCTGAGGTCTAAATTTATAGACATTGCATGTTCTTTTGGAATCAACTAATAAGCAGTTATTCTCAGGTTTTTACTTTCATTGCTTTTAATGCCCTAGTTCTCAAAACATTGTTTTAAGTACGTGTATGTAGTTTGTGTATGTAGTGTGTGTGTGAATACGGTATAGATAAGTGTATATAATTATTACTTACATGCCAGATATTATGGTAGGTTCTACAGACTATCCTCTTTACTCTTTTGAATATAAAAACAACTTCCATAAGTTTTTTATTCTCCTGTTTGTTGAGGGAACGAAGGTGGGGTTATTTTAGATAATCCCTCAAGGCCATACAACCAGTTGGCAGAGCTGGAGATGGCACTTAGATTTGTGTGACTTCAAAGCCAATGTTTTTTTCCAGTACCCTAAATTATCTCCTCAATTAAATAAAAAGTTATGTGAAACAAAATATACATAGTATCAAAATATATGCAAACAAGTATTTCCCATTATCTTATATACCTATATACTTATAAAAATATTTATTCATCTTCGACCTTGCTATCTTCTCTTTAAGTGTCTATCAGGTTAGACATGTTTAACATTACTGATGCAAGTTAAATCAATCACAAATTCATAGGTGATCTTAGAAAAAACAAATTGCACCTGAGCCAGCAGAAAAAAAAATGTGTTGCTTATGTGAGTGAGAAATGAGTGAATGAAACAGTGAGGTGATTGTTTTTCTGTCAAATTTCTTATACATAAAACAGCAAGTTTTTAAAAAGTATGTGAGTCAGTCAAGATATTGATTGATCTATCCAAGAAGAAATGTACAAGGGCATGGACTAATCATTTCATGCACTAGATAGACAACTATGCACTTGTATACCAGTAAATTTTATTTATAAATAGCAAGAGCACCACACCCTTACTTAATGTTCTTGTGGATCCAAGCTAAAGGGAATAAAACTTCCACATGGAAGTCACAGGATCAGATTCAAATTATACCTTGTATTTCTGACTCAGAATTGTAACTACCTAAGAGCTCTTTTATAATCTAAGTGAAAAATAATTTAAGGTCAATTTTCCAGTCTGTGTGTGCTTGTGTGTATGTGTTTTTAGCTGAATAGGTGTGGTCAGCAGTATGCTTGTTTAACGTAGGACTGTTTAACGTTGTCCTACATGCATAACGTAGGACTGTCATGCACACCTATGGAATTTGGCTTGCATAATAAAGCAATATAACAGACAACCTCCAACCAGCCTTCGAGATAAATAGAGTCATAGGGCTACAAGCTGATGTTGGCAATACATACAACATTGATTTATAAAAGAAAGAGGATTAATTGCTTCAATGTCTCTGATTCTAATGATAGCTTCAAAGAAAAATGATGAGAACATTGTATCCTTGTAGGATAATCACTCCTAGTCAGTCAGTCCTAATTCATATTGAATGGAGTCACTGAGGCCATTCATTAGGTTTCTGTACAACTTGGGTGCAAAGAACAGTTTTAGTAAAACTCTGATAAATGGCAAAGATTTACATAAAGTTCTAAGAAATAAAAATGTTAGGAAAACACAAATTTGAAATCCACAATTAGGAAACAAGATTTGGCAACTGGTTTTAATTTTTTAATTTTTGAACTTTAAAAAGAAGTGGAAAAAAGCCTATTTCACAGGTAAAAATGTTGATAATAAAATACTTGCCCAGTCTTTACCATATAGTTGTTGACCTCTGGTCAGAGAAGACTTATTCAGATTTAACCTCAGAAACTCAGTGGTTAATAACAATAATATTTTAGTAATGATAATAGTAGTACATATACTTTTTATAACAACAATAATAGCAGTAATAATAGTAATATGAATAATGATAATTAAAATGTATCAAGTGCTTCCTATGTTCTTCCTTTGTGTCGTTTAATTTTTCCACCAAGCCATATGGAGTAGATATCATTACTATACCACTTTAAGGAAATGTTTTAGTGGCAAATCACAGGCAATATCTGCTCTTGAAGAACTGGCCATGTGTGTGCCTTTCTGGAAAGAATAGGTAAGCAGCTTGAAAGATTTGGCCATGGTCCTCCCTTCCTTGAATCATAAACCAAAGATAATTCAGAGGTAACTTATTCAAACTATTAGTCTTTTCAGAACACTTTGCAGCTAAATGGATAAGACCTTTTAGCTCTCCACATTTTTCAAGGTACTTTTATTACATTGCATCTGAAATTTCATCTAAACCCCTTGAGGTAGGTGAGTACTGCTATCAACACATGGAAGAAAACATTGCTTAGTGATCAAGAGCTATGGTGTCAGACTGCCTTTGCTGTATCCTGACTTGTTTGCGTATTACCTATGTGAATTCAAACAAGTGATTCAACCTGTTACTCAGTTTTCCATTATGAAAATAGTAACCACATCATGAGTTTGATACAAAGACTAAACGGAATAATGCAGGTAAGTCTTTTAGAACATAGTATGAGCTCCATGCATATTAGCTCTCGTTAAACCTATTTTACAGGTGAACGACCTGAGGCAGAGTCCAATGTCCAAAAAAGTGAGTGTCAGGCTAAGAATTCATTACCATAACATTAAGTTCAACATTGCTATTCCTTCCCAACCCCTATGTCAGTAGTTCCCAAACTTGACTTTTGGATCTCGTGGCCAGCCAAAAAATTATTTCAAGGGATCCTTAAGTTCATATAAAATAACAATAATAGCACCTAACATTTATTAAGCATGTACTATGTGTTAAGCACTGTACTAAATCTCTTACATAGATTATCTCACTTAATTCTCAAAACCCTATTTGATAGACATTATTAGTTTATCCCTTTACAGATGAGGAAGTTAAGGCCAAGAATATTTAAGCGATCAAATAACTGCCCAAGGACACACAGAAAGTAAGTTCCTGAGCCAGGAATCAAATTCAGACAATATGCCTTCAAAGCTCAAGTCCTAACATTCACTTTCACCTACTGACTAATTTAAGTAAACAGATAGCGTTTCACCCCTAGAGTTCATCACCCTCAAAAGCTGGACACACTACACTGCCCTTCACTATCCCACCATCAAAAACCCCAGTGTTTTTTGTAACTATACATTTTCACGTTTGCAACACGGACAACTTAAAGAACCTACATTCTCTCTTTGTTCTGGAGCATTTAAGATAAACTACCACAATATACCCAAGAGTAGGTTCATTAAATGGAATTACTCTCCTTCATGCCTCCAATTAGAATGCCTTCCCTCACATGCCTTTAGCATGTGAAAATGCTAAATTTTTTTTATTTTAAAGGGTTTTTTTTGCATTTGTATTTCTAAACTTCATTAAACATGTACAATTTATGCTTCTTTATTTTGATTTTAGGTTGTAACCTCAAGAAACAAAATATATGTAGACATATTAACTTTATTTAATGCCTATTTAAATATATATGTTAGATTAGATGATATCCAAGATCCTGGTACTAAGATTTAATACTTCATTTTTTTAATTTAGATTTTTTAAAAATTGGAAATATATTTACATGGTTCAGAAATTTTAAGGTACCAAAAAATATTAACTTAATGAAGAATCTTCCCCCTATTCCTTTCTTCTAGTCACACAATTCACTTTCCCACAGGCAACCACATGTAAGGATCTTGTTTATATTTCTTGATACATTTACATGCATGTAAAAACATTTGTACATTTATATGCATATAACTCCCCTTCTTCATTTTTATACTTATATGCCTTGTATGGTAGCATACTTCACAGATTCTCCTGTTTCATGTTTTATTCTTTCTTTCTCTTTTCCCCTCTCTCTCTCTCTGTTTAATATATACACACATGATGCAGCAAGCCCAAATATATATGTATTTTTTATAAATGCTCCATACTGGTATTAAAAACTTTGATCTTTCCATTGGTAAATGCATATTCTACTTTATGAGTGAACCACAAAATTTAAGCAGTTCCCTATTAATGGCTATTAGGTTGTTTTCAGTCATTCCATTACAAATGACTAATTTTGCATATACATCAATTTGCACACATGTGAGCGTATCATTTGTGTAGCACAAATTCCTTGGAGTGGAATCCTGGGTCTAAGGGTATGAGTATTTGTAATTTGATAAATATCACTGAATTGTCTTCCAAAGAGTCTGTCCCAACTTATAATTATTACTCAATTATGAAAGTGTCTCTTTCAGTTTTCTCTCCAGTTAACAGTGGAGAGAATGTTAGCATTTATGTTTCATGCTTAAATAAGGTTACACAATGCACAGTCCGAGGATGTTGGCAGGTTGCTCAGCACCAAAGTTAAACAATATAACCCTTGATTTAAAAGAATAAAACCATATCCATGAAAACATTAGTGATGAGAATTATGTTTTTTAATCTTTATCTAAGATTCAAAACCATAAATATGAATCCAAAAGTTCAGTGTTCTTGGAAGATAAGTTTTAATCCTAACAGGTCAAATTAAACATATTTTTCAGTTGTAGAAAAATCTCAATTATAATGATTTTATTTCTATAGAATTATTAACTCTCGCAAGTAATTAACAAAACATCCTAGTCACACTTTTTACTTTAACAGCCTAAAAAGAAAAATCTCAAATGGCAGAGACTCTGCCAAGAACTTTTTGTAAAGTCACTTCTACCACTTGTTGAGAAACAACTACATGGCCTACTTTCTTTATAAACATCATGCAATGCAATTTGTCCAACCACTTTATGAAGGTTAATAGTATCGATCCAAATTCAGAGACCAAAAAACTGAGACTCAACAATATTAACCAGCTCAAGGTGACACAACAAATAAGTACTGGCAAGTAAGTGAATGGGTAAAAATTTCCCACAAATACTACTCACAAAATAAATAGACAAAAACATTGTTGAATGAATGAATTAAATATGCAACAGATGTTTAATCCTGCTATAGCTACCTAAAGCAAATATCTTACCTCAAAAGCAAATGACAAAGAAGGGATGAAAGGCTTCAGATGACCCAATCTACACAGCATTAGGAACACCAAGCAACGGAAAGTTTCCAGAACAGCTGCCTTAGGTCTGAAATAAAATGTCATTTACATGCATTAGCTTTAAATAGGCTCTTTATTACCTGGTATAATTAATAGAGTGATATACATTTATATTAATTTTCAAGAAACACATAGTATTTTAATATATTTGAGGAGCATGTGCCTCTGAAGCTGCTTGAAAACAGGCATTAAACTAAGACACAAAATGTACCTTTTTAAAGAAAATCTATTCTTTATCAATTTATTGCTTAGTTTGAGAATTGCTGAATTAGGGTGAAACATTTTCAACTAATAAATAAAATATTAGACAACTAAATTTCTAGGGTTTCAAGACTAGACTCCCCTCACTCACCCAATACCTTCAAACTTCATTCATTTAATAAATGACTTCTTAGGAGGACTGACATAGTTAACGACAGTACTCTAAAATAATGAACGCTCAAATTATGAAATATTGGGAACATGACAACGTGTAGTTAAGTCTAACATGATAGGCAGCATAGATCTTTATTAATTATTTTGTGATGAATATTTTCATTATATATAGTATTCTTGAAATTCAAACTCTAACAAATAAAATAGGTATATGTATTTAAAATGGAGTTGAGGGTCACACAGATAGGCATTTATAAATTGCCTTACAATAATAGGAATGAACAACTACTTTATCCGATTAAAATAGACTTCATATGATAGTCAACCAACATTTATTGTATAATTAAATATTTTCATAAAAGACAAATGGTATTTTTATGAAAGGTGAATTTTTCTAATAAAATATTATTGAATTAATGTCATAATAAAGCTATATTTTATTTAGTTAATTTAGAATATAGAGGTAAAGAAAAAAGTATAAAAAAATCTAAAATAGTGTATTTATTAAGCTTAAAAAATTCTTCTGCCATCAATTATGACATGTTGCGCACTTCCCTGGTGGCCCAGCTGTTAAGAATACACCTGCCAATGCAGGGGACACGGGTTCAAGCCCTGGTCCAGGAAGATCCCACATACCACGGAGCAACTAAGCCAGTGCGCCACAACTACTGAGCCTGCGCTCTAAAGCCCACGGGCCACAACTACTGAGCCCACGTACCACAACTACTGAAGCCCACGCACCCAGAGCCTGTGCTCCGCAACAAAAGAGAAGGCACCGCAATGAGAAGCCTGCTCACCACACCGAAGAGTGGCCCCCGCTCACCACAACTAGAGAAAAGCCTGCGCGCAGCAATGAAGACCCAACACAGTCCAAAATAAATAAATAATTTAATAAAATTTAAAAAAAATTATGACATGTTGTTTCTATAAAATTGAATATAACATTTTTGTGCAAAAAAAGACAACACATTTTTACCAAACAATTTAAACTCAGTTAAAACAGGGTGACAGTTCATGATTCATCTGCATCCAAGTAATGTGATTTTTGTGTATGTGAAAAAAAAATTAAGAAATTTTTTCCCTTGTAAAATAATCTTATTTCATTACTGTAAACTATTATTTTTTAAATTGATATTTGGGTAATTTTCAGTGATAAAACAGAAAATAAAATTTCTAATTTAAAACACATTTATTTTTATTAATTCTGTTCTATCGTTTACTGTTTAACTTTATATTGTGAAATGAAACATACATGGGGAGAAGTACACAAAACAGAAATATGCAGCTCAATGATTTTCAACAAATAAACAACCATATAACCACCACTCAGTAGTAGCCCCCTCAAAGACATCTCACCTCCTCAATACTTCCACCCTCCCTCTGTTGCAAAAAGAATCACAACTTGTTAGTTTATCATTTATGGTAATCATACCATTTCTTGCTCTCTTTTACTTATATGTTTATTGCTTTAGCATAAATTTCTAAAAACTGTTCTTTACTCTTATCTTTTTTTTTACTTTTTGTAAATGAAATTATATTGTGTGCACCTTTTTGTATTTAGCATCTTTCAATCAGTGTTGTTAGTGAGATACATCTACGATTCTGCATGCAGCAGTAGCTCATTCTTCACTCGTGCATTATTCCATTGTGTGAACAGACGAATATTCATGCATCCATTCACCTTGTGAAGGACATTTGGATTGTTGGCCACATTTGTTTATTAGGAACAATGCTTTCTGAACATTCTTTCACATGATTTTTGGGTGCATTGTTAGTATATATCTGGAATTGAATGGCCGGGTTATAGGGTATGTGTGTGCGTATATATATATATATATATATATATATATACGCACACACATATATTCAAATTTAGTAAAATTCTCAAACAGTTTTTCAAATTAGGTATCACAATATAAACTGCCTCCTTTAGAGTGTGAGCATTCCAAAAGGTGGTATTGTCAATTCTTTTGATTTTAGCCATTTGTGATACAAGGTCTTTGTTGCTTATAAAAATTGGCAAATACCATCTCCTACCTGAAAATTTTACTTTTGTACTGTCTTAATAAGGGTTAATTTTTGAAGAACTGACTTCCGTAATATTATTCTAAACTAATTCATCAATTTTATCTATGTGATTAGGGATTTCTGTGGACCATTTAATATTTTTACCTACTCCAAGGTTATAGAGATATGTTACTACACTATCTGCTAGAATCTGTACTGGCTTTCCTCTCACTTTTAAATCTGCAATCCCCTGACCCCAGAATTAATTTTTTATGGTGTGAAATATTTGTCAAGTTTATTTTTCTTGTTCCTATGTGGAAATCCAGTTTTTCTAAGACCATTTATTGAAAAGATAGCATTTTCCCGTAGCTCTGCAGGGACACCTTTGGCACAAATCAAGTCCATACACATGCATAGATCTGTTTCTAGGTTCTCTGTTCTAATCTTTGTGCCAATAAAACATGTCTAATTACTGTAGCTTTATAATAAATCTTGATAGCCAGTAGCTCAACTCCTGCCATTGTAAAATAATCTCAAGCTTGTGCTGGCTATTATTGGGCCTTTGCATTTTCATATACATGTATTTTAGAAAGAGCCTTCTTTGTCAAATTCCACAAAGAAGAGACCTTTTATAATTTTAATTCAAATCGCACTGAATATGTAAATCAATTGCTGAAATTGTAATCTTTACAATATTGAGGATTCTAATTTATGAATATAGTTATCTCTCCAATTTTAAAAATTCTTTATTTTTCACAGTATTTCAATAGTTCTATAGTGTAGTTTAGAGATTTTGCACTCATTTTTTTAGGATTGGTTTTTCTTGGTATTTGATATATTTGATGCTATTGCATAAAGGTTTACATTTCCTAGTACATAAAAATATCGTTGATGATAATTTCTTTAAAACTTTTCTGAAATCCATCAATTTGAATAAATCCCCTATAGATTCCTTAGATTTTCTAATTAATTCACTAATTAGATTTTAGATTAATTAACATAAATTAATTTTCTAATTAATTCCTTTCAAATCCTTATGGCTTTTCTTTCTTTCTCTTTCCTTTCTCCACTGACAGTTTCCAGCCCAGTGTTAAATAACGAGCATATCTAACTGCTTCTCAGTTTCAAAGGAAAATTTTCAACATTTCACTATCAAATGTGAAGCTTGCTATAGAAATTTGTATAAATAGTTTTTACTTCACCTACATTTTTGCTGGATATAGAATTACAGGTTAGCAGTACTTTTCTTTCAGCACTTTAAAAATATCAATAAGGCCAGAGGCAGGGGAGACTTTATATAAATATATACAATAAGAATAACTTAATGTATCATAGGATATATTGTGATAAAATCAATAGCTTGCTTATTTGGCCTATTTATTTGTATCCATGGAAACAACAAAATCTTCATTAAAAACATAAAACTATGCTATTGTTATTGGCTGACTGATAACTTTACTACGTATATGGAACCAACAGAATTGTGATCTTTAAAATGTGATCCTGATTCTTTGGATCTGGGTAATTATTTCAGATTATCTTGTGACTCAGTTTTTCATTTTCTCTTCTTATGGCTTAGTATATATTTTATTTCTAGTATAGAAAAGTAGGGATGGATGGAAAGCCAAACAAGTTAAATGATAAAATAAACACAATTTTTAAACTATAGAAGGAAATACGTTTAAAATTCTATATACCGTTTACACATGACTATGTGAAGTGTGCCAGCCGCATCACTCTACCAAATGTTTATAGCGAAGGCATATTGTACCCAGTTCCATTAACCATTTGGACCTGGATCTTGATGAAACTTCAGAATCTACTGATATTCCAGAGCAGCTATTAAGCATTTCTTAGGAAAGTGACATGATATTCAATATAGATTAAATGCATGTTTACTGGACTTTTACATTTAAAATTTCCTGAAAGTAATCTGGCTATTGGTTACCTACTTGAAAAACAATTACACTACAACGATGATAATATTTCAAGAATGACTGAGCTTTTTTGCCATTTTTCACAGTTATATGTAAATTCTATAATATGTGAATTCTGGAGTCATATTGCTTGGGTTTGTGTTCTGTTCTATCTCTTACTGTTCTTCTGTCTGACTTTCATAACCTGTCAAATGGAGTTTATAGTAATTCTTATCTTAAAGTGCTGCAAGAAATAATTAAGCATTCTGTGGCACATACTAAGTATATAAGTATTGGTATTAGTATTAATTTTAATGATTGATAAATACTAAGCAATAACAAGTGGGTATTTTGCTATATACCTTCAGCCATAAAAGCAATTTAAAATTGTTCAAGTGAACGTATTTTCTGGCCAGAGTAGTATTTAAAACTGGAATCATTAAATACTATGCTGTGTGAGGGTAAAGGCCATAAACTTTAAATATGCAGTTGGCCCTCCATATTCATGGGTTCTGCAACTCAGATTCAACCAACTGCAGATGAAAAAATATTTTTAAAGAATTCCAGAAAGTTCCAAAAAGTAAAACTTGAATTTCCCACTGCCAGCAACTATTTACATAGCATTTATACTGTATTTACAACTATTTACATAGCACATACATTGCATTAGGTATTATAAATAATCTAGATAGATGATTTAAATTTACGGGAGCATGTGCATAGGTTCTGTGCAAATACTATGCCATTTTACATAAGGGACTTGAGCATCTGCAGATTTTGGTATGGGGGTGGGCGGGGCTAGGTCCTGGAACCAATCTCTTGCCGATACCGAGAGACAACTATACATACACTTAGGTGTATATTATGAACTGTTCAATAGCCAAGGAAAAATAAATAATTTTTAGATTTTATTAACTACTCAGAGTTATACTCTATGTTTTGCTGACTTAATCATTATATTTTATAAGTTTTCTTAATATACTTGAAAAACCTAAGTTTCATTTAAAGGGCTTAGATTTAAAATGGACCTTTGATTTAAAAACAGACAAACCACTACTCTGTCTCATTTAAAATGAAGGTGTGAATTTGTAGTCTCAACTTTATTTTTTTAATAACAAATGTTTGCTGAATTTCAAACTTTCACATATATTTTTAAAACCACATTATAAAGTTACAAAAATAGAAGAATTTCACTTCTTACCTTTGATCCAGAAGAAATCCAATGGAGGTCAAGGTCAGGATAATGAAGCAAGCCCTCAGAAGGAGAGTGACCTGTGACAGTGCCTGTCAAACAAACACAGAGACCAATGGATTTTTAGGTGAGTCATCCAAAGGAGCATCAGAATGTAAAGCTGACAAGAATAACAGACTCAATTTTATTTTATGTTATACCATTTGTTACTGGCATTTTCCAAGAAGGCTGAATATGCAGAGAACATTTTGGTTTTCCTAATGTCGTTTAGTTATCTTGTTGGACACTTGGAGAATGAATTAGACAATTCTAATGATATTTTGCTTAAAGTGTTCTTTCTAATAATTCTCCTTTAAAGTTTTGGCTTTTGTAATTCTTTGAAACACGCCTCCACATATGGAGAAATCACTTACATTTTTATGAATAAGTACCACGTTTCAATGGTTATTTTTAATATCACCAATTCTTCGTGGTTTCAAACCCAAAAGTGTCTTTAATAAAGAAAATATTTAAAGGAGAATGTGTTTATGAGTGCAAACACATACATGAAAGAAATTACACACATCCACTCACATTCTTATATGATGAAATCTGTATGTTCCTCTGTACATGTCAAGGGTCCTTTTTTGAATTAGTAACAAAAACCACATATTTCTCTGTTATAATTATAAATTAATTATGCATTTTGTTTACATGTAAAAATTTAATAATGATGTTTATTGAGCATCTACTATTTTATAGCTTCCATGCTATGTGTTTCACACATGCTAATTCTTTTCATATTCCCAACAAACTTGCAGAGTAGGTATCATCATATATGCTTCATGTATGAAAAAACAAAGCTGGAATCAAAAGATGAAGTAACTTTTCCATCATCACACAGAAGTAAATGATGCCTCTGAAATTCAAAACAGACCTACCTGACCGTTAAGTGTGACAATGGTAGAACACATATGAGCAACAAACTTAAAGGAGGCAGAAGCAGAGATCTATACTGAAGTTACATAGCTCATGTTAGGGCCAGATGGTTACCACTTCAGACTGAGAGTGGATCACTAAAAGCAAGGAGTTGGATGCACAGCTAATGGACGATTTCCCTTATCACTCATGGTATTTATGTTTCACCTTTATGAGAACACCAAAGGTTGTTTTACGTTGGCTAAAATAGTGATTAAACGCTCTCTTTTTTCTTTTTCCTGAAATAACTAGAGGTAATTTCAAGTCATTATTAACTAATATACATACCTACAACCAAGTAGCATCTGTCCAAAGTTACAAACAAAAGTTACCGATTGCAATTGCTGCTCACATCCAATATCTCAGTTCCATATCATCTTCTAAATCAGCGCTGTCTCTCATGGCCAACTTTTAACACCTCCCTAGTTACTTTCTAAATGCCTACAATGGCACCCAGAATTGCCAAGGGGCTTTAACCCTCCGGGGCAATAGTTTAGTAGAAGAGTATTTTTGAGTGGTCAAAAAACCGAATAAAAAGTGTCAGAATGTTTAGGAATATGGAGACAGTGCTGGATATCAGATATAGGATGGGGAGTTCAGTGAACTCCAGAACGTTTGAGTGGAGAGCAGGAGAGTACTATTTGGGTATGTGGAATTCCACGGTGGCTGCTTTGGGACAGTAAAGCAGAAAAACAAAAACAAAAAACAAAACAAAACAAAAAACACACCAGAAAAATATTTTCTTGGTGGTAGAAGTAACTAGGTGTGCTTGAGTAGATTAATGTTTGCTTAGGGGAACTATTTTGTCTCTAAAGAAAAATGCTTCTTACACCATTATTGCTTCTTTTTGATCTTTTAGGGAAAAATTCATATGGAAGGGAGAAATGATTTGTGCCCCAAACCTATAGCATGATTTTAAATACTCTATAAGAATGCAGCGTTTGAAATTATTTGAACCTATTAGCCATGTAACCAGTCAAATTGTTCAGCATTTCTAAGTCTCTCTTATGTGTTCAGTACATCTGAAATAAAATATGAGTTTGGCAAAGACTATAATAAAGTACTTAGAAGAGTGCTTGGCATAAAGTAAGAAGTCAGTTAGTGATATGATGATTATCATTGTTATTATAGTCAGCCTATACTAATTTTCTAAATGGCTCTTAGGCTAATCTTAATTAATTACAATAAGTTAAGGAAGCACAAGTAAAAGGTTTATTAGCTCTTTCAAATATCAGGAAATTCAGAGACAGGACAAAATATATTTTTTGTTTTGCTTAGGGAATTTATGATCCCTGGACCAAAAAAGAATAAAGAACTCTCTCCACAAATTGCTTCCTGGCTAATGGTGTCTGAGTGAAAACCAACTTAATACAGCTATCTGGCTGCCAGTGAAGCTTCTACTTGGCTATTACACATCTGAAACTTAGCCTGCCTAAAACCCTGTATTTGATTTCCTTCTCCACACCACACACTCCCCACTTCTCTTCATTTTAGGGATGGCACCCACAGTTTTTCATCTGCTCAAGCCAAAAACCCATAACTCATCCTTCACTCTTTCTCTCACTATCTACTTCTAATACATCAGCACTATATTTGAAATACATCCAGAATAAAGATATTTGCTACAAACAGCACACAGAAAAAATACCATGTTTCACCCTCAACATTATCTCTACTATATTAAAATACCCTCCTAACTGGTCTCTCTGATTCTAAATTGTGTGTCCACCTAACCTGGCTTCCCTCCCCTGGTATGTAGCCAGAGCTATCTCTTTAAAACTAAGTCATATTATATCATTCTTACATTCTAAATCCCCCAGGAGCTTGAAATCTCAGTAAGAATAAAGCTCAGAGTCCTCACTCTGGCCTCTACACAACATATCCCCTATTATCATATAATTCCTGAATCATTTCTGTCTTTCATTCTTATGCTACATCAGAAATTTTGCTCTTCCTTGAATATGACAAACATCCTTCCCACTCAAATCTGTTTCATCTACTGTCTCTTAGGCTTGAAATGACTTCCCACAGTGATCCTTATGGTTTATTCCTTCATTTCATTCAGGTAACTACTGCATGTCCTTGTTCATCCTATACAAAATAGTACTTCTCCACAATGCTCTATAACCTTATTCTGTTGTATTTTCCTCCTTACAACTTATCACGCCCATACACTTATACATTTGTTTGTTTGTTCATTCTCTAGCTGTTTGTTGTCTTCTCTCACTCCCTAAGAGAGGTTTTATCTTTTTATTCACTATTATATCCCAAGTGCCTAGAACACTGCCTAGCACATAGTCAGTAGCTAATACGGTTTTTGAATGGCTGACCGAATGATTGAATTATTTTACATTTGTGTTTATTATTCATACCTTTCATATAATTCTAATTGGCTTAATAAATAATTTAATATTACAACATTAATATTTAATTTAATAGCAATATTTTAGTCCTTAAAATTAAAATTATAATTATTTAATAATTTAATATTAATATACTAAATGATTGTGTTAAATATTTAAAACATTAAATACTTTAATATTTCTATGTTTAATTTCTTAAAGAACAAAACTGTCCTAAAACTGTTTGAGTTTAAAGGAAACTAAGATTACCAGAAGAAATCCAATATTGAACACATGCTTCCTTTAGAGAGTCCATTTTCCTATGAAACTTTTTTCCATATTGTATCCTTTGATAGGCTAATCAGTTGATCTTCTCTGATTTCTAGACATTCATTCCATGAATATGTATTGAGCATTTGGTAGGAACTGTGGTAAATAGGAGTTTAAGAGAGTGAGCAAGAAAGACAAAATCCCTGCCTAGAAATCACACTACTTTAATCCTGCTGGTAGGACCATAGGCCAGCTACACTAGAGCAAAAAGGAGGGAAAAATAGAATAGACTTTATAGACTTTGACCACTGTAAATACTTAGCCTCCTGTGTTTTAAACAAGATGTGAAATGACATGAAGCTTGTTAATTTTTTATAACACTACAATTTCATTTTTCTTTGGGTTTACTACCATTTTACACCATTCACTGCTAGTATATCTTTCATGTAAGATACTGCTGTCCTAAAGTGCTAAAATGGAATTATTCTAAATTAGGCTTTGAATATATTATGTCTTCACCACAAAAAATGAGAAAGTCCATAACTATAAAAAGCTTATGGGGGCTTCCCTGGTGGCGCAGTGGTTGAGAATCTGCCTGCCAATGCAGGGGACACGGGTTCGAGCCCTGGTCTGGGAAGATCCCACATGCCGCGGAACAACTGGGCCCGTAAGCCACAATTACTGAGCCTGCGCGTCTGGAGCCTGTGCTCCGCAACAAGAGAGGCCGCGATAGTGACAGGCCCGCGCACCGTGATGAAGAGTGGCACCCGCTTGCCGCAACTGGAGAAAGCCCTCGCGCAGAAACGAATGACCCAACACAGCCAGAAATAAAATAAATAAATAAATAAATAATTCCCATTAAAAAAAAAAAAAAAAGCTTATGAAGCAAGGAATTAATTTGCCTCCTTTAAAATTATCTTTCAAATCCCAAGCAGTTTGGTAGCTCTTATTTCTATAGGTTTCTCAGTGCAGGAATTGCTGTGCAGATTTTTATGCTTGAAAAAAGCAAACATCCCTGCAACTTTAAGTAGATGAGAAAAAATACTCATGAGGCAACATTAACTACATAGGAACTCAAAAATTACAATTACATGTTTGATGCAATGTTGCTTAAACAATTAATGAAGGTGTGAGAGTCCTTCCTTTGCCCACACAGGGTATATAAAGAAGAAAGCCTTTTTCTTCTTGAATGGGGATATCACCCTCTCACTATTCCACAGAAAAATTCTGGTGATCAACATAATTACCTTTCATGTTTTCCCACCCGACAAATCTCACAAAGGGAAATATCAGCCCCATACACTATGTCCTAAAATAATAGTAAGCGTCTATATACATTCTTTTTTTAAGAACTTTGTGTATTGTCAGAGGTAATTTGATAATATTTTCCATAGTCTTATTCTAAGGATTTAGAAATGAAAATGTCTTGATTTTATTATATCAGGGTTGTGCATTTTTAGGAGTTTCTGAAAAGATCTACTAAAGTCATTATTTTGACTCAAAATGTTCATCTTCCCAAACATCTGTAAAATAAGGTCGAAAATTTCCTAATACTTAAATGTCTGTAACCTCTGATGTGAAGGCAGAAAATTTGGTTTGGGGCACACTTGCTCTGCTACCTCATCATCCCCGTGACTCTGATGGCTCCTTTTAGATACCTTGAGCTGAAATCTAAGTCTTGAAGGTGCTTCCCAGTATTACAACATAGGCACAGGAACAGAACTCAAGGTGATATCATCAAGCAATTTGTAATTCTATATGGATCTCAAGAATCTATATTGAAATAAGATCCTGTTTTTAAAAAAATATATATCAATATTGACTATATTGTTTTTTCAATATTTTCAGAACGTTTGGTTACTGTTGAAGCATACATAATATGATTAGAATGAACATTTTCTATAATTTCAAACAAGAAGCAAACTAAATAAATATATCAAAGGTGAAAATATATTGCCTAAAATGTATAACAAATATATAGTTCAGAAGCACTGAATTGGTATGGAATAGTGAGTTTCTACAAAAATGTGTAAGAAATAAAAGCAAAAAAATTTTATTTTAAAAACTTTAAGTAACGTAACTTGAAGAATAGTTATGTTGTAGTCATATTTCAAGCTATAATTCCACTCTGTTAATAATGAATGTGCACCCAACTAAATAGAGAAACAAGGACTGATTTTCCCTCCCACTTGAAAACAAAACAAAACAAAGCAAAACAACATATCTGAAACAATTGTTTTCAAGACCCTGGACACCAGGCAACAAAGGTCAGTGATCCCAGGGAAACGGGATACAAATGACATGACCCCTCACTATTGCTCCAGGTTACTACCTTGAGAGAGTTTCTATGCTGCTGCACAGAGGGAACTCAGAGGGGCCTGGTAGACTCCCTGATTTGAGGAGATGGAGCTGGGATTTGGGAGAAGCCAAGGAGGCTATTGTTTGGAAGAGAGTACCAAAGAGGAGAGAGCTGCATAGACAGAACTCTATTCATCTGCAGGGGGTGCCCATCAAGTCTCGTATATCAGCTCACGCATGTGAGGAGACTATCAAAGGTTAGAAAAGGACTAGAGCTTGCAATGCCCAGAGCTCACAACAGGGCCAGCTAGAGTACCAGTTCCCATCAGCCAGACTGGACAGCCTCATGATTCACTGGGCATTGGGTAGAGAACACTGAAGGGTCTTGCCTCAGTATCGGGTAGCTATGAGTGCAAGACTGAGAAACAACAGCAATGAAAGGTCTTAATGACATTTGCTTAAGAAGATATACATGTTGACATAACATCATCCTTGGAATGTCAGTAGAACTATTTCAGGGGTCATCGGAGCATCTCTAAATTACCAGTATTTGTCTCAACATCTCACTGAACTCAGTATACCAACTTTCTCTGTACTCTTTATAGGATACTTTTATTTTTTCACTAAGAAACAACTAGAAATATAAGCTATACACCTTTCAGTTATATCCCAGAATACAAAAGATAAAAGGGACTTTAAAAGACAGTCTCAGAGAGACAAACTGCTTTTTCGTTAGAATGACTTTTAATAAAGAAATAAGACTCTCAAAATCTGTGCATTGACATATATACAATGGAATATTACTCAGCCATAAAAAGGAATGAAATTGAGTTATTTGTAATGAGGTGGATGGACCTAGAGTCTGTCATACAGAGTGAAGTAAGTCAGAAAGAGAAAAACAAATACCGTATGCTAATGCACATATATGGAATCTAAAAATTTGGTACTGATGAAACTAGTGGCAGGGGAAGAATAAAGATGCAGATGTAGAGAATGGACTTGAGGACACAGTGGGGAAGGGGAAGCTGGGACAAAGTGGGAGAGTAGCATTGACATATATACACTACCAAATGTAAAATGGATGGCTAGTGGGAAGCAGCAGCATAGCACAGCGAGATCAGCTTGATGCTTTGTGATGACCTAGAGGGGTGGGATAGGGAGGGTGGGAGGGAGGCTCCAGAGGGAGGGGATATGGGAATATATGTATACTTATAGCTGATTCACTTTGCTGTACAACAGAAACTAACACAACATTGCAAAACAATTACACTCCAATAAGAATATTAAAGAAAAAACTGTGCATTGAGATTTGAGTTTCCAAAGCTGAATTGAAGTATCTAATTTTTACATATTTCTAATAAGTCAAAATGAGATCTTAATTCAAATTATAAGCAGTTCATGGTTGGTTGTATTTATTATATGATAGCTTTTAAAAGAGCTTCCCGATGCTAAACAAATTTTGAGACAGTACTAATAGTATGAAGATATATTTAATTTCACAGTTAATATTTCATTATTTGATGCAAAAGGCATTTTTAAATGCTCAATTTCCCACTTTATTATATTTCAATATAGTGGACAAAAATAGATTTTTCACAGGAATTCACAATGATTACTTTTCTAAGTTCCCAAAGTCTATGCTTATTAGACAGGTAGCTTTGGTTAATATCCTTCCTTTACTAATACACATTTATTACATTCATTTCATGGATTTAAATTATAATTGATGCACAATTTAGCTCACATTTCTTTTTTCATATTACTTCAGTTACCACCTAAGAACTTTAGGAAATTAAATTAGATCACAGTGGGCTGCACTGGAAGAAAACAATATGTGCTGAATATTGACTTGAGAGGTTTCACGTAGGACCTAAGTTAGATCTAATTTGTGCAAGCGACACTCTCTGTTATGACAGTACCACTAAATATATTGATTTTTTTCTAAGGGTCTGTTACAACGTGTCAATATGAAAGCATTGGTTACAAAATTTTAGTGCCCATAATGTTTTACAGAGTACAGCAACCAGGGGAATTTAAGACTATAAAAACCTGTTTCCAAATTTATATTGGATATTCTCAGATGCCTCATATTGAAATATATCACCAAATAATCTGGGTTAGACATATCTACAGTAACTTTATTATACATTCTATTAAAAGACCCTGTTAAATATTCAAACTGTTTTGAGTGTGTCTGTTATTGAAAAGGATAGCATTGCCTTTACAGTTTTACTTTGGAAACATGCTAGTGCGTCCATATTTCCATTTCAAACCCGTATTCATGATATCACCACATGAGGTGGACCCTGGCAGCTGAGAAATTGATTTCCCAAGCATTATTAAACTAAAATCAACATAAAAGACTGTGGGTCATATCACTAAACTAAACACTATATATTTAAATACATACATTGCAAGTTTCAGTAAGAAAGAAGTGTGCATTTTCCACTTTCTTGGTGGCCATCAAATTGCTATTTTGACTCCCAAAGTTATTTATACAGAACTTGCACACATTAAACAAGTAAGTATTTATCTACTCTGGTATACGCATAAACAGAAAAGGCTGTGGGACTACAGCAGGGTCCGCAATTACACGTCAGCCACAACTTTTCTATGTGATTATTGGCTACAGTGAATCTGGAAAAAAAATATTGCTGTTGGATTTTAATGTCTTCAGATGCTTTTAAACATCCCTGAGACTAGAAAGGCACTATAGAATTTTGCAAATAAGCAACCTTTTTTTCCTAGTTGCACAGCATGTTTTTAGCAAAGAAAAACATGTGTGGGAAACAAGCAAATGCACTTTTCAAAATTAATTTGTGTCAGGGATGAAGCTGTCTCCAACTCTAATTTCAATTTGAAAAGGATTTCATCACTTGGTATTTCTCTTTGTCGACATATCTACATGAGTTTCTCATATAGTTTTTTTACGACAGTGGAAAAATCTTGTGAAAACCATGCTATGAGTTACATATTTTAACATACACCCTGTCTGGCTACATTTTAACCCAAGAAGCACTCACACATGCCTAGACCTTCAAATTCTCTTGGTGAGCTTAATATTAAGGCCTCTATTTCAAAATCAAAATGGGTAAATTTTCATTTTTATTTCTATGAATTAGGTTAATTTATTTTGAGACTGTATTTAGTACAGCTAAAAAAAATTCAATAATGCAAACTGTACTCAGTATTGATCAGTATATCAAGAGGTAGATATTTAGATGTAGATGATGTAGCTTTTCTTCTGGTGTTATTCAATCACCTAAACTCTATTAACGCAGGCATATTTTAATCATAACTTAGGTGAACAAATTAAAATAACTAAGTAGTTTAACAAAGTAATCAGTGATGGGTTAATTATGTAATACTTGAAGACATGATTATGAGACCTTAGGTTAAGCAATTAATAAGTCTAACCATCATGGTAGTCTGACATCTACTTGTGCACTGCTAAGAGTGATGTAATCCATGCTGCTTTTAAGAAAGCTTTGCTCCTGAAAGAAATTCTGGGGTTCAAATTTTGTCTCTTTTGAAGCTAAAGGCAAATGAACCTGCTACAATTTGGAATTGGTTACATTAGTTGTAGTACATGTACGAACCAGCAAATAATAAGCCATTATATATTCTTCCATGACGTTTTCAAAGCATTTCTGGTCACATCATATGCTATTTCTTTTTTTCAGTCCACAAAATGGAAACCAGAATTTAAATCATTGTTTTCTCCTATAATCAGGAACGAGTTTTTCTGTAGTTTAAAAAAAAAACATTGTATGTGGGCAGAGAGCACACGTGAACTTGTCTAGTGTCCAAAATTGGAGTCACTATGTGTAGCAATTTGGGGTTATTAATTTTAAATGTTAAAAACACAAATACATATGGACAATACCAATCGTTAAAGTCTTCAAATGATGTTTAAAATTGAAATGGCTTTCTTCAATATATTATCCAATAGTCTCTGTAAACATCTTGTAAACCTATTTTATTTAGCAGGACACATTGTGACATACACTGCTATTTGCCCAACCAGAAAATATCCCCTGTATCTTCTATACTAATACTATGCTGATTTTGTCCAGGTATAACAAAGGGATGTACTCAGAGGCAAAGTGAACCCTTTATCCCCAGGGCATGAATTATGTTTGGTATAATTCATTCATGGTTAATTCATGAACTAGTGTTAGTTATTGTTTCTGTGTGGGCATGTGAATCAGTCCTGAACAATGAGACATGAAAGGACATTTGCTGGGAAATACTCTGGGACATTTTTCCCCTCCTTCTTAAGTGAGATTTACAAGATGCTCTAGGAGAACTGAACTTGCTGCCTTTGGTCACAGTGTGAGGACATGATGCCTTGAGTTGCTGTAATTATGATGATGAAAGCCCAGAGAACTGTAGAGAAGCCTTTTTGGAAACTCTACATGTTTGAACTGCTGAACTAATCAATCCTGGAAATACTCACCTCTGAATTTTCAGTTATACTTAAGCCACATTTAATTGGATAATCTGTTTCTTAGAACAGAAGATATCTAATGGACACTCATATCATAGATACTTTAAAATGATACCCTACAGGAAGGTTTATTATGTTACTATACATTTATAAGTGTTAAAAGAATATTTTTTGAAAACAAGTTGAAATCACATAGTATTTAGGAGTGAGAAGGATTCACATAGATCTAACATTTGTTATTTTTGCCTACTTGAGTCTATTTCCTTTTTTCTATAAACTATCATCTCAATATGTCTTTCAAGCCTTCCTATCACTGGCCCTGTCCTCCCATTAATAGATTAAATGGTCTGTGATCCAGGCCTGATCACATTGATGGGTTCGGTGATACCCAGATGAACCCACCCATAACATCAGACTCCGGCTTGGAACTTTCACTTCTGGAGTTCCTTGTGTGGAAGTATTTAAAGCTAGAGCTGCTGGTAACCATCTTGCTACCATGAAGGTTGAAAGCCTGTGGGAGAATCTGCTTTGAGAAATGCATAACTGCAGAAAAGAATGAGAAGATTCCTGATGAAGTTACTTGACTCACTGGATCCAGCACTGTCTAAAGAAGAAGAACCCCAGACTCTTCAGTTATATGAGTTAATAAATTCACTCTAAGCTGAATTTCTGTCATATACAACCAAAGAGTCCTTCTTAATATACTCAGTGACCTATTTCGAGTAGACTTATTTATAGAACTCACTGTGTGAGTCATATGGAATACTTGGAATTGTTCCAATAGAATATACTGTGATTATTACAATGGTATCTAAATATGAAATATAATTCCATAGGCTTTATGTATTAAAATTATTTTTTAAAAACTTATAATAGACTAATTTTTCTGTGTATATCATTTATTAACTTCTATTATGGAGCTTTCATGGACAGGCTGATATCTGTCAACAGCACTTACTTAATCTTTGAAAAAGGTAATTTACCTTTTTTGAATTCACTGCCCACTAATCCTATTTGTATTCATCTGCATTTTTTCTGGATTCTTGCATTATCTTAGACTTTTTCACACTATTTTTTATGTCTAAAGATAACTTCTGTTATGTTTTTTAATATCATTGTCTGTTCGCACTATATAATGGATACTTTTTTTGCTCTTTTAATGCACTAATTCTCTCTTTAGTTGTCTTTAAACTGCCAATGAAGTCATTGACTTCCTTATGTCCATTATATTTTTGTGTTCTAGAAGTCTAATTTGATTATTTCTAAATGTGTTTCATCATTGTTTCTTGATTTTCCATAATTTCTAATTTCTTTTTAATTTCAACTTTTGCTTCTTCAAATATATTTAATTTACCTTTTAATTGATTTTATTTTCAAAATCTGTTGTTTTTGAGGGTATAATTCTGTCGCTTGTTGTTTCTGTTAATGCTTTGTCATAGTGGCTTTCTCCTAGTGTGTTTCTGTGATTTTTATCTCTCAGTTCATCATCATTGAGACATTACATGGGGGACTATGCTGAGACCTGAGTTTGAGGGGATTGCTCTTAGCATGATTTGAACATGGGTCTTTTAAACATGAGTCCTAATCTGAGACTACACACTTAGTTTAGGTTTATAAGTCAATGGTTAGTGTAAATCCTGGATCCATATCTGAGTGAGAGGTGGTTTGTAGTCAAAAATTCTCAGGGAAGACTTTTTTCTGCCTCCTCAAAGCCAAGTCCAGTATGGGTAAGTTTCCTTTTTACCTTTCTTTTTCTCCTCCTCCTCCCCCTCCCCTTGCTGAGAGTATTTCTTTTGTTTTCAGTTGTTTTACTTGAAGTTCTTTAACTGACTTTCCACCCATGTAGGCTCTCAGCTTTGTTTCGGGTCCCTTAAGGTCTTGATCAACAGAGATTTCTCAGTGCCTGGGATAGCTGTCAGGAAGAGCACCTCATTGGATTTGCATTTTCTCAACATTTTTAGCCTCTAAGGAGTACCTCAATTTTTTGCCTACTCATCTATGCAGTGTATTTAAAGGGTTTTCTTAAAAATTACATTTTGTCCAGCAATTTTAGGTGTTTGATATGCCTTAAAAAGAAGCAGGTGTATCTAACCCACAATTTTGCTAGAAATGGAAGGCCCCTTTCCCCATTTCTTTAGAGCGTAAACATTACTCATACATTGCTGCTATGTGAGGCCTCAACATTCCTGACTCAGTGAGGTTCTTTCATGAGGTACATACTTCCTTGGTAACAAAGTCAGATACTGATTTTTCATTCTTCTGTCATCCTATTTTCAATTTCACCTACTTCCAACTTAGTTACTTTACTATAATTTATGTACCACTTTGAATTATTGTAAATTCATTTTGGAAGAATATAATATGAATAAATCTGTGAAACAAAGCAAATATTGAAAAATACCTTTGTTTTTATCTTTTTATGGTTTACAGTGCATTTTTACATACATTATGCTATTTTTGTTTTCTCCAAAATATAGGCAATGAGGGTATTCTCGTGTAGCCAAAAAATGATTCCCCAGGTGGTAATGCCTGAATCAGAATCCAGATTCTCAACCCTGGTCCAGTGCTCTTGTGCTTCAGGAATATTTCGAATATTTAGAAAGGACAAAATAAATGAAGTTAACCGTACATTGCAAACCCCCTAAATTCAAGTTATCAGGGTATTCTTTAATTGAAGATAAGCATGTTGAAATTGCTATAAAGTCTGCTTTCCCCAACACATTTAATTCTAGCTTCTGAAATACTTTTCTTTTAATTGTTGAAGAATTTATTTGTGACATATCATTTCCTACTTATATTTTAGATCAATTATATACCATTTGATGGACATCTTATACAGAACACTTTGGATAAAATTAATTAACTTACATTAATTAAATTAATTCTAGAGGAATCAGTTTACCTGTTTAAATGTGAGACATTGCCACAATTCAAAGATTATTACAGAAAAGAATAGAGCACAGCTATAATAGAGGGAGCTTATTTTCATCTTCAAAGTGACAGATAACTTTTTCACACTCTATTTAAAATGAGCACCACTTACAGCTTTATCTGTATAGGTATCTTCATAAAATGTTAGTAACAGAGCAAACTGTACAACTGCATATGTCTGTAACAGCCGAGATGCTGCTGATGAGAAGGGAACTTCTTTCCCCTTGACCTAGGAAGATAAGAAAGAAGCCTTTCCATTATATTGTTCCCTTATCTCTCTCACTGAAATTCACACTAAGTGAAGAGGAGATATGCAAAAAGAAATGAAACGTTTTGCTATCTTTTTTAATCCTCGAAATGACTCTAACGTTTATTACTTTGGATAGAAAAAAATGTAAAAATTAGGAGACTTGTTTTTCATTTCAGAAGCATTATGATTCTGATCTACTCTGCTTTATATAGAGCACTGTAAGAATTGATACTGATGATTAACATAAACTAAATGAACATGTAATACGAAATATGAAAATATGTTCATGATTATACATCAAAGTATAGCAAAAGAGAAAATGGAAGGTGATTTGGGATAGTGTAGATAATCATGCTTCAAAGGCAAATACTGTCTTATTGATAACAGCTTTCCCAAACTACAGTTTCCCAGAAATAATATAATCCTACCCTTATAATGCAGATTTAGGCATCAATATGATTTTAAAATATTCACTTTGAATTATCTATTGCAAAAAAGGAAAATAGAAATGAACCGTAGCTGACTAGACTTTCTGGAGCTGAAATAAGCAAATTATTTTCACCTATATCAAGTTAGATCATTGTTATATAACTAACTGTGAACATAACCAAGTGTCTGGAAATTCCAACACAGCAGCTTTCATAAGTGGATGAGAAAATATCCTTATTCAGATCAGGATTTTTGAAAAATAACAATATTCAAATAAAACATATTTCATTTTCTTGAATACTGGCTAATTTTTATACTCATAATTATCTTTGAAATCAACAGTAGCTTATTGTTTCTATATTACTATCAATGACAGTTATTTTGATAAGCAATCTCAATATATATCCTAAATGATTGGAAAGAAATTCCTTTTTCTCCATTTCATAAGAGAAATTCCATATTGAAACTGAATTTTTCATTTGATTTTCAGTGTTTTAAATCTCTACCTGGTTTATTTTTAGTTTTACATGGGATTTCTGTATTTAATGCTACTACGCCACTATGGAATGAATAAAGTTGTGGTCTAATCTAATAACCACATCATTTCAGTATGACTTTAGACCTTTTATTCTGGAGACCTCAGTTTTTCATGGACAAAATGAAGGCTAGACTGAATCTTCTCTAAGGCTCTCTGTGACGGATCCACAAGTGTCTGTGTGGTTTCTGCACTACACAAAGGCTCTCAGCTGTGGGTTTGAGCCAAGAAAACCAGCCTCTGCTGCTCTGCCCCAAACCATGTTCCCTAGTAAGAGGCAGTGTCAGCCTGGGAGAAGGCACCCCTCTTAATGGCCCCTAGGTGGTGTCCACTTATTAAATTACACATTACAGGGCTGTATCTGACTAAGGGAACATCTTTTTTCATATTTGCATGAAGTCAGCATGTATTACAGGCTGGCTCTAGACCTGACGATATGAAATTAATCTTTGCCATCAACGAATTCATGAACTTTATTTACCTCTGGGATTTCTTCATTCAGTCCAAGTCTTGGTTTACCTGGACCCCATCCTGGTCCTTTAAATATGACAGAAAACTTATTGAAGAATCCAGGTGTGGCCCAGAATGTAGTCCATATGGTAAGTAAATGGTGGAACTAGAAGAATAAAAATATAGTCTATTTAAAATAAGAAAAAAACATAACAAAAAAGATTAAATACATTAAATCATGCATTTTATTTTATTGTTTAATGTAACTTACAAATTATTCTTTAATATATAGGTTATATATAATTTGCTAATATTGATTAATATGCAATTGCATTATAAATTGAAATTCATTCTATGCATTCTGCATACCTTTACATTTAAATGTGTTCTTGTCAATATTTCTGAAGCTCCACAAAATTATAAACATGAAATTTAATAATAGGGCAATTGTTTAGAAAATCAGCAAAGAATAAAAAGTGAGTTCAGAGAATTTGATTCCAATGGATTTAACTAGCAGCCTGTGCACTCAACAGCCATGTGAAATGACATCTCTTTTAGACTTGCTAAATGGTTTTTAAAGTTGAACATGGAATCATACAAATATTGCATATCTGTTATATATTTAAAAAATAATCTTTTATTTAATGTATTGAATTACAGACAAACACCTCATTTTAAGAAAAAACGTTCAAAGCCATTTCTGATGGTAGACCTCTGAGGATTAAATAGATAGACCACATTCTGTAATCGGAAAAGTTTGCTGAGTCAGAAGTTTACCTTGAGGCTTATAGCAGGAATTCACATTCTTTAAATAACACACATTTGATATGTATAAAGTTAAAAGTATGCCCACACATGACAAGGACTCAACAAGTACTGGCTATTAGGATAAATAGCTATACATATCATATATGTTATAAAAATGTATCAAAGGATTAAAAATAATCCTAGATATTGAGCATCAGCTGTAGACTCTCGAAATGAGTTCTATTATACATGTAGTGATAAATTAATGTAGAAAGAAGTTATGGCTCTATCAGAATTTGTGGTCTCATTGGTATTTTCCCTATCTCTTACAGAATTTAAACTGCTAGCATTATAAAAATTGTTTTTAAAATTACTTGAAATATTATAATAAGGAATCTGAAGCAATTAAGTAACAATAGAGGATTTAGCTGAGCAGATTTTAAAGAAAAAGGAAATGTTAGATGGAAACTTATCCTGAGGCTTTGCAATAATAATAACACAGAAAATTAATGTTACAACACGCATTAATATACTTACCTGTTTTGTTATTTTTAAAACTGAGTACAAGACTTCCCTGGTGGCAGAGTGGTTAGGAATCCACCTGCCAATGCAGGGAACACAGGTTTGATCCCTGGTCTGGGAAGATCTCACATGCCGCAGAGCAACTAAGCCCATGCGCCACAACTACTGAAGCCCGTGCGCCCTAGAACCCACACGCCACAACTACCGAGCCCATGTGCCGCAACTACTGAAGCCCATGCGCTCTAGGGCCTGCATGTCACAACTACTGAGCCCGCGTGCTGCAACTACCGAAGCCTGCACGCCTAGAGCCCGTGCTCTGCAACAAGAGAAGCCACCGCAATGAGAAGCCCGCGCACCGCAGTGAAGAGTAGCCCCCCTCGATACAACTAGAGAAAGCCTGCGCGCAGCAACGAAGACACAACTCGACCAAAAAAAAAAAAAAACCAAAAAAAAAAAAACTGACTGAAATTTTACTGCTATCATTCTAGACACAAGCCATGAGAATACAGGGCTTTTAAATAAGGAGTACTTTCTCACTTACTTGTTTTCCAATGCCCTGAAACTCTTAGACTCCAAAGAAAAGCAAAATGAATGGTCTATACCTAGTATTAAAGGGAAAAAAAGCCTCTCCATCTAACAGGGGTCATCCTAAGGTGCTTTTGATGCCTCTGATGGGAGGGTGAGAAATTTAGCTAATATAAAGGAATACAAGTGAAAGTAAATACGTGATTTTGTAGGTTTAGGAACTCCTAATTATTACAATTTGCTGATTTGATATTTCTAACAATATAAGTGAGTATGTAGGAGACTAAAACTTAGACACAGTTGTGACAATTATTATGCTAAAGGCAATGTTTACGTGAGGGCAGATTTAGCAGCAGCTCATAAAGACCTGTGATTGAATATTGTGTCTCCAAATCCTAATCATCCAACTCCTTGTGCAGCTGCATGTGAAGCAGTTTTCAACTTCTTATTCTATCTCGAATATGAACCCCTTTTCCTCCATGTGTGTACACTCCCAGAGCCTTGCTAGCTAAAGGATTGCCATTAACCAGCAGTGTCGGCATCTCCTGGGAGCTTGTTAGAAACACAGTATCTTGGCCAGATTTCAGACCTACTGAACCCTACTTTAATAAGATCCTCCCATGATTCATATGCACATTAAGTTTGAAAGGCTCTCTCCTAGAGGGCAGAGACCAAGCTGTATTTCCTTCTTAATCTCTACGTTATGAAGACAAGACCACGCCCAGTGAAGAAGTGGCTCTCAATGTATTATCTTGAAACTGATTTCAGTTCTATAAAGAAGGTACCTAGAAATGTTTATTATTAAGAAAGTACCTGGAAATATTTGTTAGTATTCTCCTGAAAAAAATCTATCATATTCTTGGTAATGCCTCATCAAAAGAGAGGGAGAACGAACGACAGAGAGAGAAATGCCACTAGTTGAGAAGAAAGAAGAGAAATAATCAACTTTTCTCTTCTGAACGGCGACATAAAAATGCCTTTCACTTGAAAATTGAGTTAATCAAGTTTGGGGCTTGGCCTTCAACCCACCCTACTTAGGTTTGCAACTGACAAACTGTGTATAGTTGGGTGAATTATTTAAATCCTGAGAACCTCAGTTTCATCTACCAAAAAACTGAGGCTAAAAAGAACTACTACCTTATAAGGTTTTAGTAACGGTTAAATTAAACATTTGTGCTGTTAGCAATGTCCTGCACATAGTAAAAGTTCAATAAATGTCCATTTATTTTGTTACTTTAACTTTCTTTAAAAACCTTGAAGAAGTAGCTTTGAAAAGCAGACCCAACATGAACCTGTACTCTCTTCCCTTTCTGAATGCTGTATATCCCCTGGACAGAGCTGTCATTGACTGACCTCTTCATTTTTTCAAGCATTTTTATCTTTTTCTCATTTACTAGTCCCGACCCCTGGGAATGTCTGCGGTGCTCTGCTGCTGACGGATCAGAGCTTCACAGACATTCCTCATTTCTCTAGTGCCAACCACTGAGACCAGCGAACAACCAATACCACATGTCTGACAGAAAGCTGGTCCAGGGCAACAAGTCTTAGCAGGTGAGGCAACATGCAAACCTAACCAACCCGTAATAGCTCCTGACACCTCCGTCCAAGAAAAAGAGGGCAAAGGCCTCACCCTGAATTTCTAACCAGAGTCATGCAGGCTTGAAGCAAATATTTTTCTTACTCTGGGACCAGCCTTAATTATACATTTTACTACCGCTCCTTCTGAATACATGAATATATTTCAGGTCTATTCTGAGAAAGGGTATGTTTGCTAAAGAGCTATTTCTTTTAATTCTAGGTAACAGACATGTTTTAAAATTCTTACAATGAATTGTTTTC
The DNA here is from genome assembly GCF_965194825.1 of Balaenoptera physalus. Taxonomy (NCBI): domain Eukaryota; kingdom Metazoa; phylum Chordata; class Mammalia; order Artiodactyla; family Balaenopteridae; genus Balaenoptera; species Balaenoptera physalus. The sequence continues at coordinate 55,349,006 of NC_138887.1, read as the reverse complement.
AAATGTATTCTGCCCAATTTGATTCAAGGCTTTGAGTGCCAGAGTTATTTCTAAATCCTTTTACAGTTAAAATATATATTTTTTAAGGCTAGTGTAATGTACTTCCACCTTTTGACAGTTGATTACTCTTTCAAATATAAAATTTATAAAAGGATGGAATCAATTCAGAAGAAATAAAACCAAGTACATTACCTGCACCTTGAAAGGTTCAAATGAATTAATGGGATGTGTTAGACCATATACAACCTTTTCCTTTTCTGCCTCAAATGTTCCTGGAAGATAAACAATAACGATATGATCTTTGACTTTCTGTGAATGAAGGAGCTAATTTAATTTTTTAAATGCTCATAGTTTTTACTTACCAAAAATTCTATCCCATATAATAAGAGTTCCGGCAAAATTTTTGTCTACGCAATAACGATTTCTGCCTATGAGACAAAATATTTTAAAAAAATTTTTTGAAAAAGGAAGTTACACTTTTTGAAACAATGATATTCCTAAAAATATCTTTTCACTCACAACACTAGACTTTATTTGCTAGTAAACTGAGTATTTATTTTCCAATTGATTTTACTAAAAAGAGCAAAGACTTCCTTAAAGCCATAGATATTTAGAATTATCCCAGATTTTTAAAAAAGCATCGTTCACAATTTTTCTGGTCTTTAAAAATCTGGGATAATTCTAAGTAATTCTTTTTTTTTAGGACTATTAAAGAGTAATAATTAAAAATTAAATGGTCCAGAATAAAAGGCAATACGAAATAAGATAAATATCAATAATATACGTATATTTGTATTTTTTTTTTGATTTTGATGTGATCTTTTCACTGCCTCTTTTCCAGGAAGAAAATTTTCCACTTACAGTAAGACTTTCCTATTTTTTTCATCACAAAAGACATAAGTAAAAATTAAGTTACCTTTGATTATATTCATTGACTCATAACATATATGATATTTTAATGCCCCAAATACTTAAATAATAGTTTAAATTTAAATAGTTGGACATAGTTTCTTAATTAAAACAACTTAAATAAACACAATCATATCCACATGATTGTAAATCAAAGGAAAAAGAATATTAATCCACCAAGCCACTACTCCAATAAATTCAACTGTCTCCACATGTCCTCATTTCTTTACACACCTTCTGTACATGCAAATGTACAGGTGAACGTAAAGGTACAAGGAAAATTCTCCCCTGGTACAAAAGTAGAGTGGGGCTGGCTACACAGATCCACCACTCATTGCCACACGTAGGCTAAACAGTGGCTCCCAGTTGGGTGAGGGAGCACTTTGACCCTCGGGGAATATATGGCAATGTCTGGAGACACTGTTAATAGTCATAACTGGGAGGGGATACTATTAGCATCTAATACGTAGAGACCAACATCTTATAATACACAGGGCAGCCCGCATGCCCACCCCGCATTCCCAAGTGAAGAACTATCTGGTCCAAAATGTTAATAGTGCAGAGGCTGAGAATGCCTGATATAAAGCAACATGCATGCGAAGGTGCTCTAAGGCCAAACAGGAAACTAGCAACTATATCTTCTTCAATGTGGACATGTTTTTCTCCAGTCCTTGTGTTTCCTTTAATATGGAGGGAACAGCAAGAGCATAATGCTCTTGACCTCTGCACCAACTCAGTAATAATTCCCTGGGGTGGAGGTATGACTGTGGAGTTTGGAAGAGGAAACCGCACATGTGCAGCCGGACCCCACCCTCTCCCCACCTGGAGGAGCTTGTGCTTCTGCTCCGCTCCCTGCCCCAGGGAAAGAGACCTGCCCACCTTGGGAAGGCAGGCCTGACGTGTGCCAGTACTACTGCCTGTGATGCCTGGAAACTTATAAAAACAGAACAATAATATTATTTTCTTACTAGCTTCCTTCTCTCCAAATGGCATTTGTGAGATTTATTCATGCCATTACATGTTATCATAGTTTGGACATTTTCATTGTGATGTAGTTCTCCATTACATGAATAGTCTACAATGTATCTGTTCTATTGCTGACAAACATGCGAATTATATCTTTTTTTCCTATTACCTATTACAAATAATGCCAATATGCACACTCTTGTACAGGTCTTTTGGTGCGCACATGTAAATACTTCTGTCATTTCTTAAGCTAGTGTCTTTAAACCTTAGGCACTAGTCACATGGGATTTTTTTCTTTGTCAGGAAAAAGCAGGGTATGTTGAGTTTGTTCATAGAACTTAGGCAGGAAAGTGAAGTGTTGTTTATTAGGCTTTCCTTCAATACCAACAGTTTTTAAGACCAAGACACTCTGACCGTACACAGCAATGACCCTCAGCGTGGGGTCAAGGAGTAACTTTCAACAAGCCCCTCACAATATGAAGTGGGTACCCCCTCAGCTGGTTAACTTCTTTTTCCACTACATCCGAGGAGAGCTAAGCAAAAAGGAAATTCAAAAGTCAGCTATGGAAAGCATTTTGTTTTGTTTTGTTTTCCTCCAGTCCTTTCTTTATAGATGAGGTATGTCCAGGTATGAAGGAAGAAGCAAATGGTTCTTTGCAGTGTGTGGTGACTAGGTTGGGTAATTGTGCTGAAGTGATACAAAATAATAATGCCATTTTTCAAGAAATGAGGAAGGAACGAAAGAAGAGATCGAATTTCCTCACCATGATGAACCCTATGATGGCTAGGAGTATTAAGAATCAGTTCCAAAGGACCAAGGTTATCGATGACCTGTTTAAAAGAAAAGGAACATAGTTATTAAATTATACATAATACTTAAGTACTCACATTAAAATCCCACATGGGTTAAGAAATATTGCTAGTTCCATGGTTGGCATCAGAGTCTGAAGAAGGGTCTCTATCTTCTGGTGTTCATATAAAGATAACAATTAGCTCATCACGGTATTCTAAGAGACAATATAGTATAGTAGTGAGGTTAAGAGTAGTGAACTGACTGCCTCAGTTCAGTTCCTGAATCCTCTATTCATTATAATGTGGTATTGGGGAAATTACTTAAGCTTTTTATAAGTCAGATTCCTTATCTTTAAAATGGAAATAACAGTATCTACATAATAATGTTCTGAGGATTACAAATGTTACTGTATTTAGAGGCTACTATTGCCAAGGCATACTTCTTTCAAGTTTCATGGCATTTTATGTTCTTCACCTATCAGCTATGTCTTTGATGACGTACGTTAACAGAGCGTAACTAGGAGAAGGGAAACCCAGTATTATATTCGTTTTCTGGAGTTGGTTTCACCCAATAATCAGTCATGCAGTAACTTAGTACTGCAGTTGCATTACGGTGATCTTTGCTTATTCAAATAGACTCCTAAATGTTCTCTTACTGTAGATGTCCCATCTTCCAGTTCATTTCTGAGGCACGATTCAAAGTCAAATATGTAAAGGGCTTTTTTGGAATTAAAGATCCTTTAAAATCGCGTCTATTATTCTCTAATGTTCTCTCTCAACATTTCTCAGTAAGACTCCCCTATGCCAGAATCTGCACGCTGTAAGGAGTGTAGAAACCAGGGAGTTATCATAAAAAAGAACCGTAGGCCATATTTAAGATATCCATTATGTCATACAGTTAATATTGGACAATGTGGGAACGCTTTTAATCTCAATTACATTATTCTTTCTTCCATCAACCATGGCAGATAACAGTCTTTTACTTTTCTTTAATCACAATCTAAATAGATCTCTTAGAGCCTACTTATGACAAAATCAATACATTGCCATGATATTTTAAGAAATTACTCACCTTTAAAGTTAACTTCCATTTAAAGGATATATAAGGAATAAAGTCATATGTTAAATGCTACTTAAGGGGGAAAATAGTCACTGAAATCGTAACACCGACATGAATTTGGCAACAAGTCAGTGGTACGAGAAAAAACAGGGAGGTGGGACTGCTTCAGATGAAAAGATATTTAAGATACATAACAACTAAACGTATTGTGGGGATCTTGTTTAGATATTGATTTGAACAAACCAAATATAAAAGACATTTTATAGGTAATGAGAGAAAACTGATTATAAACATGGTATGACATGATAAAAATACTGTTTTATTAGGAGTTATGATGGCATTGTCATTGCATGAGAAAATGTAATTGTTTTTTAAGAGTTGTATAACTAAAGTATATGTGACATGAGATCTAGGTTTTGCTTCATCATATTTGGCAATGAAAAGGAAAAAGAAAAAAAGAATAACTGATGAAAATGAATCAAAATCCTACTGTTTTTATTGAAATATAGTTGATTTACAATGTTGTATTCGTTTCAGGTGTACAGCAAAGTGACTCAGTCATACATATCTATTATCTATTATTTTTGAGATTCTTTTCCATTATAGGTTATTACAAGATATCATAATTATTTTTAAATTGAAGTTATGGAACTAGAAATATTCACTCTATTAGTCTCTCTACTTTTCTGAATGTTTAAAAATTTTTAAGACAAATTTAAATAAAAGAAATTACTACTCTAGTAATATACAGTAATGCTCAGTCAGTTGAAAATATTAATATTGATAGATCCCTATAGTCCCAAACATACATCTATGTTGTAACTCTTTATATAGCAGGGTTTAATCATTTTTTGGCAACCTCTGACACTGAAACACCCAATTTGCAATTGCTCTGCAAACGTGGGACAGCCGTAGGAGCCATACGGTCCTCAGCTTGTGGGGTCCTGCATATTCCTGAAAGACAAGCAGCAGCAGCGTTGCCACATAACAACGTTGCATCTCTTCATAGGGCAGGTGCCACCAGCATCTCCTTATTAGACTCACTGCACACCTGAAAGAAACAGTCCTTGCCTCCTTCCCTGCTGCCCAGCTTCTAAGGGGTTCTCGGTTTCCATTACGATACAGGCATGCAAAGGATGCAAATGTTTGCAGTGCAGAGGATATGTAATATGTCATCTCTCTCTCTCTCTCCCTCTCTCTCTCTCTCTCTTTCTTCTTGTCTCTCTTTTCTAATCTAGAGTTCTATAGCCATTTTTAAAGTTATCCATAAGAAATGTATTATGAGATCCAAACAACAGACTTTTTTGGTTGATTCATAAGACTTTTTGGTTGATTCATACAACAGAACTCATTTATACATGAAAAAAAATCTCTGTAATTTTTAATTTCAGGAGTTCAAAATACTGTGAATATATAGCCCTTATATCAGACCACAGTCCTGTGAAATAAGAGGCAAAAATATTATCCCACAAATGCACTATTAATGACCAGAAATTGGGAGGGGAGTAAGTAGAAATAACCCCTAATTTTATTGGACTACATTGCTTTGTACTGGTGGAAAAATATTTGTTGAGAAGAAGAATGGTGACGGATAGAGAACAAGAAGGGGGTTTCTCAGCAGTCAGGACATTGAAATCTGATGCTTTGCTCAGGCTTTGTATCTCTGGCAGAGAACCAGATGGGAAAGGAGAAAACCATTTTATCCTTGTTTGTGTCTTTGGTGGCTAACATATGTTACAAAAACAGACAACAAAAGGGGGTAGAGGAGACTACACTAACTGGTTTCTGCTACCCAGATGCATTTCTAATCCTTGGTCCCGGCGTGTGTGCAGCCAGATTTAAAGCCACACAAATGGTAAGTGAATTCAGATGATTGGAGCCTCGGCTGAGGGCACTATTTTTTTAATGTCACGTACTTTTCCTCAAAGAAAATCTTTTGCTTCTGCAGGCTAAAGCATGGTGATATCAATATTGAAAATTCCTTTTTTTTTCCTTTTTTTAGTAAAATGCCAAGTATAACACAGGCAACCAGAGTTAAATTTCCTGGTAGTGCCTATGAGTACCTTGGAGCTGGGGAAGACCACCTCAGTGTGGGAAATGATTCATCATTCAGACAGCCCAGTCAGAACCTCTCTTGTAGTAAACCCTTCTGATTCAAAGTCATGGAGAAGTAACTAATAACTAATAAGAGCTGAGTGTGACGACTTATCACCCACTTTTGCAAATGCAGTCATTTAGAAATTCAACCGCATCTAGCTTTGAATCACTTCCCAAAAATATTTTACTGTGAAAATAATTGGAGCTATTCTCATTTTTAGAAGTTATTTGTCTTGCTTTTTTTTAGATTTAGATGAGTTAATTTAAATTATAAAACTTTAGAACACATAGAGGACTTAAAAATAATATAGTGCAATACTCTATTATAAAACAGCATAAAACTGAAGCTCGGAGAAGTTAAATTACTAATCCAAGTTTAAACGTCTTAGAAGAAGCCCTAAAGTCTTCTCAGTTTCAACTCAGTAATCCTTCTATTTTTCTATCATGTTGCTTTAAGAAATATAGCACTTTTTCCGTCAAATAAAAGAAATCTAAATTTTTAGAACTTTAACGGGAAATGATAACTAAGTGCTTTTTGACTACTTTTCAAAATGAAATCCAGTTATTTAGAAAGAGCCCAGGAATTTCAGCTTCTGCATTGCGCTCATGGTATTTTAGGCACTTCTGGGGCTTCTTAGGTCTCTGAAGCAACGGTCTGTGTCTTGTAGCCTGTAGTTTTCTATCAGGGTTTTATAATCTGAGGGCCATGGATGCCTAGAAGGGCCATTTATGGGCTTCAGAAGGCCAAGAACACCCTGAAGTGTCATACCAAATTTTATGAATATGTGACTATGGGTATTTTCTTGGGGAAAACTACTATTTTCATAGTATACTCAAAGGGATCCATAAGTCCCCAGAGGTTAAGAATCAATGTCCTATACAGAGTGCTTTAGGTTATTGCCTTTGTCCTTCTTATTTATATTTTGTTTTTAGTTTCTGTATTATTAAAACTTGGGTGCTAATTTCCCACCCAATCTTCAAAGATAGTAACTTTAACATTTTTGCTGCCTATTTCGTGAAATCATTGTTTTCCAAAAAGACTGTTTCTTAAGCTGTTTTTACTTGTTTAATAATAAATTATTAAAAATAAATAAATAATAAAAGTAACAATTTTATAATTATAAGCTCCATCCATTCTATTGATTAACCTTTATCCAGCAGAAGTGCTCTGGACTGGATTTGCTGGAGTGGTCACAAACTCCTTATTTCTCTCTCCACAATTTATGGTGGATGTAGGGAAGAAGAGTTAAATGTAAAAGTAAGAGAACAGGAACCATGAGTTTCATCATGTCATTTCATCATGTCACTTCCTCTCATCAAAACTAAAATGAACTCAAATGAAAGGATCTTCATAATGAACTAAATAAAGTCCAAAACATCTGGAATGCAAAGCCGTTCACATTTTTCCTCAAGACTGATCCCAATGCTCTTTCTTTTGCCTCTAAGACCTTCATGTCCCATCCTGACCTGTTGGAATCATGCTCTACCTCCAAGACCTAGCTAAATTTTCCAAGCACTCTTCTGGATTTTTCCAAAGGGAATTTTGTTTTCCTTTCTCTGAATACATATCAAGATACCACTACTTTTTATGTTGGGCTGTCCTATGTCCTAATTATTTGTGTTCATTTCTCTGAAGACAGAAACTGGGTCTCACCCTTCTCGAAGTTTCTCACAGCACATACAACATTGGTTTGCACATAGTGATTGCTCAGCAAGATTACATTGGGTAGATAAATCCACTTTACTGCCCTCCACACTTCTGCCTTTATAGTAGTGGTTCTTAAACAGGGGTGATTATGCTCCCAGGGGACTGGTGGCAATGTCCGGAGATACTTTTGGTTGTCTCAGCTGGGGAAAGTGCTTTTGTATCTAGTGATTTTAGTAGGTTTTAGTGCCGTTAACCACCCCACAGGGCACAAGACATTCCCCGAAAATAAGAGTTATCTGGTCCAAAATGTCAATAGTGCCAAGGTGGAGAACTCTGTGTCATGGGTGTGAATGTCTTACTGTGCTCTAGTCTTCTGTAGTTCAGGAGGGAGGCTCTGTATAATTTCTGTCTTCTAATTGGGAAGTTGGAGGAAGGGGTGCATTAGGGAATGAGCCTGGTAGTTACTGCCAAGGCTAGAGGAAAACATGAGTCTGGAGTGTCCTTAGAGTTTAAAGCCAGGAAAGTGAGTCCAAACATAATTTTTGTTTTAGTGAGGTGAAAAATTAAGATAAATAACTAAAATAAAGGGGCTAACAACAACAATAACAACAACAAAAAAAAAACACACACACAGAAAATCACAGAGGCTAGATGATGAGATAATTGAATTATGATAATAATCGGCAGTTGAATTTCTTGAATTATCTTTATGCTCTCTTTGCACCGGTTTGTGTGGGCTTCAGTTTCAATGAAATGAATCAGAAAGAGAAAATGTAGTTTCCATTTCATCAAGTGCTTTTGAAATTTCCTTTGAGAGTTCTCATGACACCCCTACCCCACCCACCCTCCAGTTACACTTTGAGTGAGCTGGATAACTTAGAAGTCTAAAAGAGTGATGACACCTTCATAGTAGTAGGTTACCAGCCTGAAATTATTTGGCTTTGGAAACTGATAAACTAAGTACATGTGGTAAATCAAATATTTAAATATCTATTATGAACCGATTGCAATTAATTCTTTCCATGATATAGTTCTCAGAAGTTTTCTCACTACCTTACATTACATGAAAAACATACCTCAATAGGTCTTTCCAATTGAAATTGAAAAATCACTTAGAGTTGAACTCTACAAGCATCAAAGTAAGTGTTCTAAATTAGCGTCTTGTCTGAAATTATTTCTTATAAAAGTAACTTAGTCCATTCTACACATTTCTTAATTAGTTTCATGGATTCTTCTCATTGGGAAACATTGGTTAGATATTTATAGTTCAGTTAAGAATACAGAAATAATTACCGGATGGTCAAGTTGGATGACAAGATTTCCTTTCAACAAAAGTGATTAATTCAAGAGAAAAGTATTTCGTTTGTCTGTATTGCTTAGAAAATTGCCTCCTCTCACCTCACTTTGACTATTGAGGATAGGGAAGAGACTTTCTAAATCTAATTTTTAAAACTCTTAATTCTATTTTTTTCCAATTTTAGAATAATATGTGAATACCATATTACATTTCTAGCCTGCAGTTTTTCTATCTGCAGACTGGCACCAAAATGCTAAAATATATTATTGAAAGGCCACAGAAATCCTTATAACAACTTACTTTTAAGAAAGAAGGCATGAGCTTATAGTTATTTGCAAAGTTCTTTCCAAATAAGAAATGCTTACAAATATTCACGCATCCTGTCTGAGAGGAAAAAATTATAACAGGGAAAATATGTCTTAAAAAGCATGTGTTTTACAGAATTCTCATTACAAAAATGAATGTGCTCACAATATGATAAATGCTGAGGGGTGACTGGGTTGAGGGTGAAGTGAAATGAAATCTCCGTAGCAGAAAAATGCCTGCATTCAGATGAGCATAGGTTACAGTGACGACATTGACTCTAAGTAGTCAAGACTTCTCCTTACAGCATCATGCGTGATTGATGTTCCAGAGGGACCCATACCACTGCGGGCCTCTGGGTTTCACTGCATCAGTATTTAAGGGAAACGCTAAGCCAGCTCCCAACACATTTATCATCTGATATAAAAATCATTGTCATGTTATATTTAACTAAGAAATATATGCTTGAAGTGCAGACTAAAAACAGCAAAACTTTTCAGGTAAATTAGTGGCAAGATTCAGTGCAAACCCAAACTAAAATTAAATGGACTAACAGTTATATTATGATTACTTGCCTTTTTCTTATCTAATTTTCTTCCTTTCTTCCTTCTTTCCTTTTTTCCTTCCTTCCCCTCTATCTCTCTTTTTAACTTTTTCCTTCTTTCTTTCAACTATCTATCTATCTAACTATCTATCTATCTATCTATCTATCTGTCTATCTTCCTTTCTACTTATCTATGTATATGTGTATGCATGGGTGTTTTTGTATTAAAAATTTGGAGAATCTTTTATTTGGAAAGATCTTTACAATTAACTATAGGCTCATGCATATCTTTTTGAAAAGTAAGTGATTATAAATATTTCTATGACCTTTCAATAATGCCTTCTAGTATTTTAGTCCCATTTACAGATTAAAAAACCTGAAGGACAAAAATATTAATGTATATACATATATTTATTCCTATTAAATATATTTATTATATGTACTAAATATTAAATACAAACTCAAATACCAATCAACAACAATTTTAGGTACCAAACTACCAGTAAGGGTTTTCTATTAAGGTTGGAAATAATCTGTTTCAGAGGATTAAAACCTGTATTTGTAAGTCCTTATCAAAGTCTTTTATTAAAAGCTACTTGCAGAATAATCAGAGCAAGAAGTCTCTTGTCAGGGATTCCATTCATTCTGCAAACATTTATTGAATTTCTATGAACTTTACTAGGTTTTAGAAGCAAAAAGAAATAAAGTGATATGCAGGTACTTCACATAGGAAGCTTATTTACAGCCCAATGGTCTCTTCAATGGAAAAGTAAAGCTATTTCAGAAACAAAGCTTTTCTAAAAACTTATCTTTCTCACAAAATTTTGTGATTTGGGGGGAAAGATGAGAAAATCATTCTTTTTTTGTTTTGTTTTGTTTTCAACTACAATGCACAGTACAGACATTTGAGCTTACAATAAATTTGAATGTGTAACTGGCACAAGAGTTATTTAACAAGAAGCAAATTGAGTTCCTTTTCCAGGTCTCAAGCTGAAAATTACCCTTAATAAAGATATATGCTTTTGCTTAGTTTTCTATAGTGCTGCTTTGCAAACAGTCCCATTGCTTGTTGCCAGAGAATGCTGTAGAGAATTCTCCCTTGTTCATAAACTTCATCTGACTGTATGGAAATTAAAATAACCTATGTGGGTTTCATTTATTCAATAGGTATTTACTGATTGCATATTTTATGGAAAGTACTGTTTTAAGATCTTTTGAAAGGTCACGGAGTAAAACAATGGAAATTACAATTTATTAGCAGGTAGTTTAACTATTAATTTAAAGGTAGAATGAGTGACAATGTTAGATTTTTATTGCTTGCATATATATATATTTATGTATGAATAGGTTTTTTTTCCTCCAGAAAATCTATAGCAATTCCTCACTTAAAGTTTCAGAAAAAGGATAAAATCCATAAACACTACAAGTCAACATATTAAAATAATTTTACTTCTTGTTCTGAATTAGTTGATCTTTAAACATCCATTGTTTTCCTTATTAAAAACTTAATCAATCTGAACATTTACGGATAAATTTATATTGTAGAGCATCTGCTGATGAAATGTAAAAATAAAATCTTAATTATACCCCCCACTAGATCTGCTGTGTTAATTCAAGACAACACATTCAAGTATTTAGACAGATGGTAGTGGAGGCCATATTAGCCTCTGATTTCTCTACAGGGAAGCAAGAGAAAGCAGAGCTCTTAGGATCTGGGCTTGTCTGCCTACTTTCACACTTTGAAATCCTCGACAAATGCTGATTTATTCACAGCCAAATGTTTTCCTATCTGATTAGGCAGTTTTCTACTTCAGTAAGCATGTAATATGGAGGTAGCTGAATTTCCACACTAAGGAGTGAAAAAACAATATTTATAGTTTGGAAATAAAACAATCTGGAGGAATCAGGACTGTTGGGATCATAAAGAGCTTCATAGGGAGTAAATTTTTGATGAATCCATACCATAGGGTTAAAGAGTTAAAAGCTTGGTTTCAAGAAGAATGAGACTAGGCTATGTTTATACAATAAACAAGGGTTTTAAAGAACTGTGTTTGTAATAAATTACCTTGAAGGCTGACTCTTGTCACTTATGATTGTATTATTCCTCGGACAAGAGGTGGACAAGTTAGTATTCTATTTGAATTCATCTCAGCTTACATTTTGAGTAACACTTTTAACTTTTCCTTGGAAAAATGAATGTAAGTAGCTGATGAATGCGTTCCTTCAAAGGGAGGTGGATTCCAAGTGACTTTTTTAAAGCAACACCAATTAAATTGACCTAAGAAAAATGGGAAATATTCATAAGCATAACTATGTAAAACTTCATTCTTGTGTAACATCATTTTACATTTACCAATTTGGTCACTCAGTGAGAAAAGGAACCACATTGTTATTAGTGGTAGTAACATCATGTTAAAAGAAGGTAACTGATAAGCTGAGAGTTTAGGTAGTTCTTACACATACTCCAAATGCTTGACTCATTCTAAGGCTCAGTACATTGTGTCTGCCATGATGATCATATTCCCAATTTCAGTGTCGCTTTTACATTCATTAATCAACAAATGTCAGTGATTACTGACAATGTACCTGGCAGTTTCTAAGCATTAGATATAAATCTGCATTTTAATGTTTACAATCTCATAGGTCAGATCTCCTGTCACCCATTATAAATTTTAGTCTGTTAAATATTTGTAAATACCAATTGCTTAAAGTCAAATATCATAGCATGATTTCTCAATTAGTTGTTTGGAAGCTACAAGTATCTGTTTGTCATAAATTATTTGCCCTGTTTATATTTGCATACTTTCCTTCTAAGGACAAGCTAAAGGACAACTTCTCCCCTTGTCCCTCAGAATTTATTAAAGATTTATTTGTTTTTTTTTAAACTGTACATCATGTCTTAGTGAGTTTGGGATGCTGTAACTAAATACAATAGACTGTGTGGCTTAAACAACAAACATTTATTTCTCACAGTGACAGAAGGTAAGAAGTCCAAGATTAAGGTGCCAGCAAATTCAGCATCTTGTGAAAGCCACCTTCTTTCTGTATCCTCTCCTCTTTGTCTCTTCTTCTATGAGCACTAATCCCATCATGAGGGCTCCACCTTCAAGACTTGATTACCTCCTAAAGGCTCCATCTCCAAATATCATCACTTTGAGGGTTAAGGCTTCACCATATGAATTTTGGAGGAACACAATTCATTCCACAGCACATCCTCTCTGATCCAAATCTTTGCCATGGGTAATTTCTTCTTGTTTCTCCTTCTGCTTCTCTTCAATATGTACACATGTTATAAAGAATCTGGTTAACATGATCAATTCATTCATTCATGAAAAAGATATTTACTGATAATCATCCAAGTTCAAGACAATGGGAAAACAAAGAGGTATAAAACATAGTCTTTGTCTTCAAGAAGTTTACTGTCAGCTCCTGCATTCATTGTGCTCAAACTTCATCACAACAATGTTCAGTCTAATCTCTTGGGAAGCTTGCTCAAAATGCAGTTTCCTACTCTTGCTCTCCAGAGATTTAGATTCTGTGGTTCTCAGAACAGGACCATGATTCTGTATCTTGAGTAAGCACAAATAATTCTGATGCATGCGGGTGACCGGCAACAGTTACACTTGCTTCTGTTAGCTCTGTCTCTGTGTACCAGTTCCAATATGCAGGGTTTGTTTTGTTTTGGTTGTTTTTTTGCTTTTTCATAATTGCTATTGGTTGAAAGCGTATTATTTTCCAGACTATATACTTAACACATGTTATTTCATTAATCCTAATAACACTCTTATGGGGTAGGCATGACTACTTTCAGTTAACAGATTTGGAAGCAATGTCAGAGAGTTTAAATAACTTTACTAAATGTCCACACGCATTCATTCAACAAACATGTCTTGAGCTCCTATTAAGTAGGTACCTTTTATATTCTGGGAACACACTAGTGAAGAAGGTGTACAAACCTCTAATAGAGGATAGACTTCTCTTTGATTATAAAACCTTATGCCATTATGTTTTACTACTCCCTTGTTCCTGAAATGTCTTTCTCTTCAATTCTGGTTATAGATTCCAATCTTATTTCTCATATCTGAAGGCCTCCAATTCCAATCCTTTCACAACAGATATTTGAATATGGTGATCTATGAATTTTTAAACAGTTTATTGATAATCTTCAGGAAACTCAGTAAAATTCTTGATATTTTGTCAAGTTTTTTCCTTTGGCAAAGAGTCACCAGAATCCAACAGTTCCTGGAAGGAGGCTGTGATCCTCAAAAAGTTAGTAATAAAGGGTGCCAACCCAGGTTAGAAAACTGGAATCGCTCTTTGGCCCAGAGTAGCTGCTTGAGAAATATTTTTTGAACATATGAACTTCAAAGAGATTTATATATCTAATACATGTGGAAAAGCACTACTAATTTATACATGAATAAGCAGGGTGGGGGTGAATTATTTTAAAAGGTAACTGTAGAACAGAAGATTTCTTCTAGAGAGAACATGTATAGGCTACTAGAGAGATCAAGGAGTTGAAGGTGACACCAAGATTTGATCTTGACATTGTCTTCAAGTAGCAATGGAAACAAAGAAGAACAGCTGATTTGAGGTGAGAAGAGCTGAAATGGAATATGTTTCAGAAATGTCGACTCAGAGTGGTGTCAAATATCCCTATGAATATGTTAAGTCAAACATTCAAAAGATCGATCTTAAATCCATAAGAAAATTCGTATTAGAGCTATAGACTAAATATGCAATTACTTGAAGACAACCTAAAAATGGTGAAGTAAATTAAATTCTAAGAAGGAAGAATACTGAGAGAAGAAAAGAGAATTGGAACCGGAAATTCAGGAAGAAGTAAAACAGAGTAAGGGAGTAAGGAGAGCACAAGTGCTGAGAAATGTCTCAACTTATTTCAAGAACAAAAGGTTTATGATATTAGGTACTATTGGAATAAGCACTGGATAGAAAAAAAGTATGAAATTTGACTTTTGTTAAAATAAGTATCTTTCAAAAGCATCTATTTTGAAATAGAACTTACTCATTCCCCCAAGTTCCAAAAGATATGTAATCATCACCCTCAAAAATTTACACTCTATTAGGGGAGATCCGGCATAAGTATATTCTAGATATAAATACAAGTATGTACACACATATGTTTACTAATATCTAACACTAATAATTATTATCAACAAGTTACAGATAATTGTCTATTTAAATACTGTTGTTTGTTTTTATTAAAGTTTGTATATATTTATATAATATATGTACACATACACGTAAATAGATGCTCACATAATAGATGAGGGACACTTTCTGCTATCAAGGAACTCAGAGAATAATGGGAGAAGCAGAGTTAAGCAATAAATACAATACAGTGGTGTAAGAATTAAACTTCACCATTATTAACTGGATGCTTCCTATGTGCAACAACTGATATGTTATCTCATTTATGCCCTCCCAACAGAGCCCATGTTTTTTATCATTAACTGCCAATATGGAAATAGGACACAGGGGTAGTGTCAAGAAAAGTGCACTCAACTTTAACTAAGAGGTGAAAAAGTGACATTCCAGAGGAAGTGGTAATTGAGTTGCATCGTGGGGAATGTCTGGAAAAAAGGCATCACAGAGAGAGCCTATGCAAATACAGAGGAAAAAAATGTGTTGGGCATGCTTAGGGAGCAAAAAGCAGTGTGGTTTAGCTGGACCGGCTAACTAATGGAATGAGACTGGAGAGTAAGCAGGGTCATATTCTAAGGCTGCTGAAATCTATGTATTTATTTAAGGTGTTTGATTCTATCTTGGAGGCAATAGAGAGCCATTTAAAAAGTTCTGTTGTTGATGTTTGTTTCATGTTGGGTGTGCCCTGATACTGCTTGGGTTCTCAAATGATCATCCAGTTGTATGCAAATATATAGGAGAGGAAACAGTCTGCAGGAATAGAAAAAAAAAGGAATTTTGTAGTAACCATCTATGTAACAGATGATAAGAGCATAAATTAAGGCGAGGCAGTAGAAACAAAAAGGGGAAGAGACATGAAAGAGCTGTTTAGGAGGAAAACACAACAAGTGTACAATGAATACCTTAAGAGAGTGAAAGGGTGTGCTAGTAACAATTATGCCAGAAATAAAAAAGGTATATATTGGCGCTGCATCAGGCAAACTGGGACATTACCAAGAGATGTGAAATAAATGATACAGGATTTCAAAGGAGGAAAGGAGAGAGAATTGTTTACCAGGTTTTGAATCACACATCTACTACTAACTAGCTGCAACAACATTAAACAAGTTCATCTCTATATAGTTCAATTTCCTCATTTTGAATGGGGACAATAGGGTTGCATTAGTAAATACATTGTATAATCAAATAAGTACATCTTGTGAAATACTTAGCATAGTGACTGACACATGGTCTGAGCTACATAGGTGTTTGCTCTTAATAAAGGAAACACTTTATGGAGAAGAGGGAACTGAGTTGGGCCTTGCAAAATGTATAGAATAGCAACATGTAGAAAATATGAAAAGGAGAGGCACTGCGATGATCATATATCAGATGTATTGGGGAAATGGAAATGGTCTAGTTTGACTGAATTGCACCAAATGGAAAGTAATGGGATATATACCAGGAGATTTATTTGAAAGGCAGTGCGTGAGAAACATGAAATGCAAGAAATGTAGACTTAACTCAGCAAGCCATGGAGCATCACCAAAGAATTTTCAGCAGGAGCAGCCTCTGAGAATAGATTAAATTTTAAGAGGGACAAGTAGATGTGTGTGAAGGTCACACAGCAGTTTGGTATAGGTAATATTACAACTGAGTTCTGTCTCAAGTAACCAATAGCCATGATCTTTTCACTGTACCATATTGATTCTTTATGAACCCTGTGGCATCCTGCCATGGTATACTGAGATGTAATCAAATAAAAATTTTGTTTGAAGAAGTACAATGTGTGAGTAATGGCAAAAAATTAGCTCTGAGCCAGCTATGTTACCTTATATAAACTGTAGAATCTCAATATTCTTAACTTTAAAAGGGATGGTGTTTGCTCACAGAGTTAGTGAATATACAAATTTCAGTTTTCTAAAATTGTCTGTTAAATTTCTGCTATGGTTTCCTGCTGCATGTACTTCTATATGTTGTCCCCTTAAAATAAAGCTCCATTAACTGAACTTACTTATTTGAACTTACATTCATTCTTTACAACCTGTAAAAGTTTAAATGGTCTTTAGTGACTCAAATTATTTTATGGGAATTAAATGAAAAATTTTTGCTTGGCACATACTCAGTGCTTAATACATAGGAGCTATTTTATTATAACATTAGGATCAGAAATGACCCATCTATAGCGAAGTGTATAGTGTAGTGGATGAGAACAAGGAATCTGGATACTGACTACTGGATACAAAGCCCAGCTTTGACATTTACCAATCAAGTGACCCAGAAAAAGTTACTTAGTATATTTAATTGGAGGAAATAGTATTCGTATGTCATAGAGTTGTTCTGAAGATTTAATGAGATAATATTTGTTAAGATGCTTAAAATTTAATATTTTCAAACATTTTTATAATGCAATAAAATAAGGTAAATTTAATTTTAAAATAAATAATAAATCTAATAATTTAATAAAATGCTGAAAAACTGAGTGCTGGCTAAGTATACGATATACAAAATGAAATAAGTAAATAGACAAACAGAAACGTCATTTAATCATATTTTCCTTGGGATATCTCAGCCAATAACAACTATCAGTAACTGAGAATTATTGGCTTGGGATGACTGTAACTGTTTATTCTCCTAAACTTGTCTTTTTTTTATATCCTTCAAGCTCAGATAGTTTTCCTTCTTCCAGAATATTGCATCTCATTATTCCAGTCTTTAACCCAATTTTGGTTTTTGTTATTACATGCAAGAGTAGGAATGTAATAGGCTAGGCACTCAGTGAATGTCTGTGGGATATAATAATTAAAATATTTAACAAGATATACTGAACTTGGCAAATTTAATAATTTTGTATATTGATTAGTTGCTAAATCACACAAAAAAAGATATTAAAAAACCTGAACAATGCACTTCATGATCACAATCTGAAACTCTTATAGTTAAGAATGAATTTTTTTTCCTAAAGTAAATTTGTGCATTAATTAATTATCCAAGTTTAAAATCCAACTGCATGGGACTTCCCTGGTGGTGCAGGGGTTAAGAATCCGCCTGCCAATGCAGGGTACACAGGTTCAATCCCTGGTCCAGGAAGATTCCACATGCCGCAGAGCAGCTAAGCCTGTGCACCACAACTACTGAGCCTGTGCGCCCTAGAGCCCGCATGCCGCAACTACTGATCCCATGTGCTGTAACTACTGAAGCCCGCGCACCTAGAACCCGTGCTCCACAACAAGAGAAGCCACCACAATGAGAAGCCCATCCACTGCAACGACTAGTAGCCCCTGCTTGCCACAACTAGAGAAAGCCCGTGTACAGCAACAAAGACCCAACACAGCCAAAAATTAAAAATAAATAAATAAATAAATAAATAAATAATTTAAAAAAAACAAAAAAATCCAACTGCATTTATTCTTATTAGTAATTCATACTAAACAAAGTATGTATTATATTAAAATTATGTCATAAAATATACACAAATAATTATAATGATGGCTAGGAATGAATAGTAAGTGACATACAATAAAACAGGTATCTAGAGTGCAGAAATAGTAACAACAACAATAATAGCACTGAAAACATTTTTTAGTACTTTTTATGTGCCAACTGTTCTAATCAACAGATTGTAACATGAACTCTTTTATAATCCTCACAACAATGCTATGTAGTGTTACTATTTTTATTTTACATATGAGGAAACTGAGGCACAGAAAGGTAAGAGTCCAAAGTTGCAGTGATGATTCACAACAGCCAAAACATGGAAACAACCTAAATGTCCATCAACAGATGAATGGATGAAGAAGATGTGGTACATATATACAATGGAATACTACTCAGCCATAAAATAGAATGAAATAATGCCATTTGCAGCAACATGGATGGACCTAGAGATGATCATACTAAGTGAAGTAAGTCAGAAAGAGAAAGACAAATACCATACGATATCATTTACATGTGGAATCTAAAATATGACATAAATGAACTTATCTATGAAACAGAAACAGACTCACAGGCATAGAGAACAGATCTGTGGTTGCCAAGGTGGAGGCAGGGTGGGGGAGGGATGGACTGCGACTTTGGGATTAGCAGATGCAAGGATGGATAAATGGATACATTTGGATACATAGGATGGATAAACAACAAGGTCCTACTGTGTAGCACAGGGAACTATATTCAATATCCTGTGATCAACCAAAATGGAAAAGAATATGAAAAAGAATATATATATGTATAACTGAATCACTTTGCTGTACAGCAGAAATTAACACAACATTGTAAATCAACTATACTTTAATTAAAAATAAACACACACAAAGTTGCAGTGATCGTAAAATGAAGTCAGGATTTGAATTCAGGTAATTTAATCTCTAAGACCCCAAAAGGAAAACACAGTTTACAGTATGCAAATGGTATTTCTTACTTTTATCGTGTTTCAAAAAAAGCATTTGAGATGAATAATTGTGTGTTTACAATACTCATATTTAATTTTAAATAATTAGAGTACGTGAAATATTCAAGAATGTCTTCCCAGATGTCACTTTTCTTTATGCAAAATGAATATAAATTTGTTAATGAAAAAGACCTGTTGACTAGCTTAATAATTCCAATACATTTCCCACCTACACAAGGGGCAAAACAACAGCTACAGAAACTTGAGATAAACACATTTCTCTGCAATTATGACTTAAAATTTATGTCACAAATATTACATATTTCATTCTTTCTCAATGGTTTATTAAAAAGATAGAATAAAATAGATAGAGCTAGGTAAAAGAAAGCTAAATTTTTACACGTGACTGGGTCTTGAGTAGACCTGATGAGATTTTGAAGAATAGATAAATACTGCCAAACTTCCATGAGAAGCATAATGTTGGATGCAAAAGGGCAATAAGCAAAATACTTTATTAGTCATATCATCAAGAATTCAGCTGTCCTAAATCTCTGCTCATGCTGCTACCACTCTATTGTTTTTGCTGCTATCGTGTTACATTTTCTTATTCTTCTCTATGTGTCCTGCCTTCTGCAAACTTCTGGCTTCTATAGTCTCACTAGCTATATTGCTTCAAAACACCACTGTATGTTTCTCATGCTTTCTAACTGTGCACATTACACTCTGCAGTTCTCCTGTATGCTAATTTCTACTGACTCTCACTGTACAGGTCTATCATGAATATATCCACAGAGAAAAGAAAGATCTGATTGGGGCAGCTGCATGATTTTATGGTGTTGCTGATGAGAAGAATTTGTTTTCTTCATAGCTTGTCAACTAGATCACTGATGGCAAGTGATGGCAAAACAGTGATGTTTGTTCTTGGTGGATATAGTCTGCACAGTAGGATTCTACTAGAATGGCCACACTAAGTCATGTCCTGATTGCAAGGAAAAGGGGAGCTGGAGGTGGTAGAGCTTGAAGAGAAAGTGCTGGTCCCACTAGGTTAGAAGTCAAAGATCAAATTTTGAGACTGCAAGAGTGACTGCAAATTGAAAGGAGAAATCCTGTGGCACCACAAGGGGAGGAGCCACATCATCAGCTCACAAGCTGCCCTCAAACCTGAATCTTGAATTAAGAGTCTTGGCTGACTCTTATGTTATTCATGCATAGGACAAGACATTAAGGAACGTGCTGAAAAGTTACGAGGGTAATGAGCAGGAATTTCAACTGCTACCTGGCACTGGCAAGAGAAAATTGAGAATTCATATTCTACCAAGTTAAAGGGGGCTCTGTAAACACCTTATGCATTTCATTAACAAACAAACAGAAGGAGGCTACATGCTCTTTGGCAGGGCTAATGGCAGACTCCAGGAGGGCTCTTGCCAAGGATTACTTCCCAGAACTTCTGCTGCCAGTGTCCTTGTCCCCGTGGTGAGCCACAGCCACCCCCCGCCTCTGCAGCAGATCCTCCAACACTAGCAGCCATGTGGCTGACAGGGTCCTGGTGCTCCGGCCTCGTGTCAGGCCTGAGCCTCTGAGGTGGGAGAGCCAAGTTCAGGACACTGGACCACCAGAGACCTCCCAGCCCCACATAATATCAATAGGTGAGAGCTCTCCCAGAGATCTCCATCTCAATGCTAAGACCCAGCTCCACCCAACGGCCAGCAAGCTCCAGTGCTGGAAGCCCCATGCCAATCAACTAGCAAGACAGGAACACAACCCCACCCATTAGCTGCCTAAAATCATACTAAGTTCACAAACACCCCAAAACACACCACTGGACGTGGCCCTGCCCACCAGAAAGACAAGATCCAGCCCCACACACCAGAACACAGGCACCAGTCCCCTCCACCAGGAAGCCTACACAACCCACTGAACCAACTTAATACACTGGGGGCAGACACCAAAAGCAACTGAACTATGAACCTGCAGCCTGTGAAAAGGAGACCCCAAACACAGTAAGTTAAACAAAATGAGAAGACAGAGAAATACACAGCAGATGAAGGAGCAAGGTAAAAACCCACCAGATCAAACAAATGAAGAGGAAATAGGCAGTCTACCTGGAAAAGAAATCAGAGTAATGATAGTAAAGATGATCCAAAATCTTGGAAATAGAATGGAGAAAATACAAGAAACATTTAACAAGGAACTAGAAGAACTAAAGAGCAAACAGACAATGATGAACAACAAAATAAATGAAATTAAAAATTCTCTAGAAGGAATCAATAGCAGAATAAATGAGGCAGAAGAACAGATAAGTGACCTGGAAGATAAAATATTGGAAATAACTACCGCAGAGCAGAATAAAGAAAATAGAATGAAAAGAATTGAGGACAGTCTAAGAGACCTCTGGAACAACATTAAATGCACCAACATTCGAATTATACAGGAGAAGAGAAAAAGAAAGGGTCTGAGAAAATATTTGAAGAGATTATAGTTGAAAACTTCCCTAACATGGGAAAGGAAATAGTCGATCAAGTCCAGGAAACACAGAGAGTCCCATACAGGATAAACCCAAGGAGAAACACGTCAAGACACATATTAATCAAACTTTGAAAAATTAAATACAAAGAAAAAATATTAAAAGCAGCAAGGGGAAAGCAACAAAAAACATACAAGGGAATCCCCACAAAGTTAACAGCTGATCTTTCAGCAGCAATTCTGCAAGCCAGAAGGGTGTGGCAGGACATATTTAAACTGAAGAAAGGGAAAAACCTACAACCAAGATTACCCTACCCAGCAAGGATCTCATTCAGCTTCGATGGAGAAAGTGAAACTTTTACAGGCAAGCAAAAGTTAAGAGAATTCAGCACCACCAAACCAGCTTTACAACAAATACTAAAGGAAACACAAGGAAACACTAGGCAGGAAACACAAGGAAAGGAAAAGACCTGCAAAAACAAACCGAAAAGAATTAAGAAAATGATAATAGGAACATACAAATTGATAATTACCTTAAATGTGAATGGATTAAATGCTCCAACCAAAAGACATAGACTGGCTGAATGGATACAGATACAAGACCCATATATATGCTGTCTACAAGAGACCCCCTTCAGATCTAGGGACACATACAGACTGAAAGTGAGGGGATGGAAAAAGATATTCCATGCAAATGGAAATCAAAAAAAAGCTGGAGTAGCAACTCTCATAGCAGACAAAATAGACTTTAAAATAAAGACTATTACAAGAGACAGATACTACATAATGATCAAGGGATCAATCTAAGAAGATATAACAATTGTATATATTTATGCACCCAACATAGGAGCAACTCAATACATAAGGAAAATGTTAACAGCCATAAAAGGGGAAATCAACAGTAACACAATAGTAGTAGGAGACTTTAACACCCCACTTTCACCAATGGACAGATCATTCAAAATGAAAACAAATGAGGAAACACAAGCTTTAAATGACAAATTAAACAAGATGCACTTAATTGATATTTATAGGACATTCCATCCAAAAACAACAGAATACACTTTCTTCTCAAATGCACATGGAACATTCTCCAGGCTAAATCATACCTTGGGTCACAAATAGACCCTGGTAAATTTAAGAAAATTGAAATCTTATAAAGTATCTTTTCCAACCACAACTTTTGAGACAAGATATCAATTACATGAAAAAAACTAAAAAATATAAACACACGGAGGCTAAACAATACGTTACTAAATAAACAAGAGATCACTGAAGAAATCAAAGAGGAAATCAAAAATACCTAGAAACAAATGACAGTGAAAACATGACGACCCAAAGCCTATAGGATGCAGCAACAGCAGTTATAAGAGGGAAGTTTATTACAATCCTGTCTCAAGAAACAAGAAAAATCTCAGATAAACAACCTAACCTTACATCTAAAGCAGTTAGAGAAAGATGAACAAAAAACCCACAAAGTTAGCAGAGGGAAAGAAATCATAAGATCAGATCAGAAATAAATGAAACAGAAATGAAGGAAACAATGGCAAAGATCAATAAAACTAAAATCTGGTTCTTTGAAAAGATAAAAATATTGATAAACCATTAGCTAGACTCACCAAGAAAAAAAGGGAAAAGACTCAAATCAAAAGAATTAGAAATGAAAAAGAAGTAACCACTGACACTGCAGAAATACAAAGGATCATGAGACATTACTACAAGCAACTATATGTCAATAAAATGGACAACCTGGAAGAAATGGACAAATTCTTAGAAAAGCACAACCTTCCGAGACTGAACCAGGAAGAAATAGAAAATATAAACAGACCAATCACAAGCACTGACATTGAGACTGTGATTAAAAATCTTCCAACAAACAAAAGCCCAGGACCAGGTGGCTTCACAGGCGAATTCTATCAAACATTTAGAGAAGAGCTAACACCTATCCTTCTCAAACTCTTCCAAAATATAGCAGAGGGAGGAAAACGCCCAAACTCATTCTACGAGGCCACCATCACCCTGATACCAAAACCAGACAAAGATGTTATAAAAAAAGAAAACTACAGGCCAATATCACTGATGAACATCGATGCAGAAATCCTCAACAAAATACTAGAAAACAGAATCCAACAGAACATTAAAAGGATCATATACCATGATCTTGTGGGGTTTATCCCACGAATGCAAGGATTCTTCAATATACGCATATCAATCAATGTGATACACCATATTAACAATCTGAAGGATAAAAACCATATGATAATCTCAGTAGATGCAGAAAAAGCTTTCAACAAAATTCAACATGCATTTATGATAAAAACTCTCCAAAAAGCAGACATAGAGGAAACCTACCTCAACATAATAAAGGCCATATGTGACAAACCCACAGCCAACATCGTTCTCAATGGTGAAAAACTGAAACTATTTCCTCTAAGATCAGGAACAAGACAAGGTTGCCCACTCTCACCACTATTATTCAACATAGTTTTGGAAGTTTTAGCCACAGCAATCAGAGAAGAAACAGAAAAGGAATCCAAATCAAAAAAGAAAAAGTAAAACTGTCACTGTTTGCAGATGACATGATACTGTACATAGAGAATCCTAAAGATGCTACCAGAGAACTACTAGAGCTAATCAATGAATTTGGTAAACCTGCAGGATACAAAATTAATGCAGAGAAATCTCCTGCATTCCTATACACTAATGATGAACAATCTGAAAGAGACATTAAGGAAACACTCCCATTTACCACTGCAACAAAAAGAATAAAATACCTAGGAATAAACCTACCTAAGGAGACAAAAGACCTGTATGCAGAAAACTATAAGACACTGATGAAAGAAACTAAAGCTGATACAAACAGATGGAGAGATATACCATGTTCTTGGATTGGAAGAATCAACATTGTGAAAATGACTCTACTACCCAAAACAATCTACAGATTCAATGCAATCCCTATCAAACTACCACTGGCATTTTTCACAGAACTAAAACAAAATGTTTCACAATTTGTATGGAAACACAAAAGACCCCAAATAGCCAAAGCAATCGTGAGAAAGAAAAACGGAGCTGGAAGAATCAGGCTCCCGAACTTCAGACTATACTAGAAAGTTACAGTAATCAAGACAGTATGGTACTGGCACAAAAACAGAAATATAGATCTATGGAAAAGGATAGAAAGCCCAGAGATAAACCCACACACATATGGTCACCCTGTGTTTAAAAGGAGGCAAAAATATACAATGGAGAAAAGACAGCCTCTTCAATAAGTGGTGCAGGGAAAACTGGACAGCTACATGTAAAAGAATGAAATGAGAACACTCCCTAACACCGTATACAAAAATAAACTCAAACTGGATTAAAGACCTAAATGTAAGGCCAGACACTATCAAACTCTTACAGGAAAAAATAGGCAGAACACTCTATGACATAAATCACAGTAAGACCCTTTTAGACCTGCCTCCTAGAGCAATGGAAATAAAAACAAAAATAAACAAATGGGACCTAATGAAACTTAAAAGCTTTTGCACAGTCAAGGAAACCATAAACAAGATGAAAAGACAACCCTCAGAATGGGAGAAAATATTTGTAAACAAAGCAACAGACAAAGGATTAATCTCCAAAATATACAAGCAGCTCATGCAGCTGAATATCAAAAAAACAAACAACCCAATCCATAAATGGGCAGAAGATATAAATAGACATTTCTCCAAAGAAGATATTCAGATTGCCAACAAAGACGTGAAAGGATGCTCAACATCACTAATCATTACAGAAATGCAAATCAAAACTACAGTGAGGTATCACCTCACACCGGTCAGAATGGCCATCATCAAAAAATCTACAAACAGTAAATGCTGGAGAGGGTGTCGAGAAAAGGGAATCCTCTTGCACAGTTGGAGGGAATGTAAATTGATACAGCCACTATGGAGAACAATATGGAGGTTCCTTAAAAAACTAAAAATAGAACTACCATATGACCCAGCAATCCCACTACTGGGCATATACCCTGAGAAAACCATAATTCAAAAAGAGACATGTTCCACAATGTTCATTGCAGCACTATTTACAATAGCCAGGACATGGAAGCAACCTAAACGTCCATCGACAGATGAATGGATAAAGAAGATGTGGCACATATATACAATGGAATATTACTCAGCCATAAAAAGAAATGAAACTGAACTATTTGCAGTGAGGTGGATGGACCTAGAGTCTGCCATACAGAGTAAAGTAAGTCAGAAAGAGAAAAACAAATACTGTATGCCAACACATATATATGGAATCTAAAAAAAAACAATGGTTCTGATGAACCTAGGGGCAGGACAGGAATAAAGACACAGAAGTAGAGAATGGACTTGAGGACATGGGGAGGGAGAAGGGTAAGCTGGGACGAAGTTGGAGAGCAGCATTGATGTATATACACTACCAAATGTAAAATAGATAGCTAGTGGGAAGCAGCTGCATAGCACAGGGAGATCAGCTCAGTGCTTTGTGACCACCTAGAGGGGTGGGATAGGGAGGGTGGGAGAGAGATGCAAGAGGGAGGGGATATATGTATACATATAGCTGATTCACTTTAATACCAAGTATTACCAAGTTATACAGCAGAAACTAACCCAACAGGTAAAGCAATTATACTCCAATAAAGATGTTAAAAAAGAAAAGAAAAAGAAAAATGAAGGGTGATAATAGAAAAAAGGGCTTCCCTTGTGGCGCAGTGGTTAAGAATCTGCCTGCCAATGCAGGGGACACGGGTTTGATCCCTGGCCCAGGAAGATCCCACATGCGGTGGAGCAACTAAGCCCGTGCACCACAACTACTGAGCCTGCACTCTAGCGTCCGTGAGCCACAACTACTGAGCCCACGTGCCACAACTACTGAAGCTCCCGTGCCTAGAGCCTGCGATCTGCAACAAGAGAAGTCACGACAATGAGAAGCCCGCACACTGCAACGAAGAATAGCCCATTCGCCGCAACTAGAGAAAGCCCGCGCACAGCAACGAAGACCCAACACAGCCAAAAATGAAAACAAATAAATTAATTAATTAAAGAAAAAAACCCTAAAAAATAAAACAAAAACAAAAAAAGACAGGCCTTGTCTTAATATTAAAGACCACCAAAGATAAGGTATATGCCCCAGGACTAAAGACAGTACTAAAAGACAGATGTCCTGTCAAAGTGTACATCAAAGCCTCCAAAAACACAAGACAGTCAGCTAATTATTCTGCTGTCTCCTATAATAAAAAATAAATAAATGGTCAGAGAAACAGAAAAGAATCTAGAGTCCCTACAACAAGTTTTCCATAAAGATTGGCTAGTAATAATTTACTAAATATACAAAGAAGACAAAAAAAGTGATCCATATTGAGGAAAAAAAAAAGCCAATTGAAGTGCAAACGACTTGCGCATGACTCAGATGTTGGAATTAGCAAACCAGAATTTAAACGTAATTATTATAATTAAGACTTAAAGGAAAAGATAGTCATAATAGGTGACAATTTCAGCAGAGAAATAAAAATTCTAAAACTTAAAGCATAATATCTGATGTGAGAAATCCACCTAGTGGGCTTAAAAGCAGATTGGTAAGAGCAAGTAAAATGGTAAACGAACCTGAAGACAAATTAATCGAAATTATCCAATCTAAATAAGAAAAAAAAGTGAAATTTAAAAAATTATGGAGCATTATTGATCTGTGAGTCAACATCAAGTAGTCTAATAAACATGTATTTAGAGTCCCAAGAGAGGAAAGAGAGAAAGGTATAGATATAATCTTTAAGGAAATAATGGCCAGAATTTTCTTCCAAAATTTGATTTAAAATACACCGTCTGTGAACTCTAACCAGTAAAGCAAGAAAAATAAATAAATAACATAAATACAGGAAAGAAAGAAATAAAAGGCCATAAAATCATACATGGGAGACATCCTAGAGAATTTTCAATTAGTTTACAACTTGTACAAAAAATTCTTCTTATAAAGATATAGTAATCTATAAAGTGAGGGATTTGTATAA
This sequence comes from Balaenoptera physalus, assembly GCF_965194825.1. Classification (NCBI taxonomy): domain Eukaryota; kingdom Metazoa; phylum Chordata; class Mammalia; order Artiodactyla; family Balaenopteridae; genus Balaenoptera; species Balaenoptera physalus. The sequence goes on along the minus strand of NC_138887.1, from coordinate 55,321,382 downwards.
AAGGAGACAAATAAATCAATGAAAGAGAAGTCTAAAATTAGATCCAACCACGTATATGGTCAATTTCTTTTCAACGAAGAACCCAAATAACTCAATGGATAGAAGAAAGTCTCCACAACAAATAGTGCTGGAGTAAGAGGATGTGTGCATAGAGATAATGAATTTTGACCCCCACCAAATGCCATTCACAAAAATTTGTTCCAATATTACAGACCCAAAGAGAAAATTAAAGTTCAAAAACTTCCAAAAGAAATCCTAAGGTAATTTATTTGAAAGTTTGTGATAGTCAAATATTTCTTAGAAAAAAATACAACGAAACTAACCATAAAATTTTTAAATGATAAATTAATCTTCAAAATTTAATATTTCTTTTCATGAAAAGTCATCAGAAAGAAAATAAAACAGCATGCTACAAGCTGAGGGAACATATTTAAAATACATATATTTGACATATCTAGAATCTATAAAGAATTTCAACAAATCAATTAGGCAAACAACTTAAGAAAAAATAAGAGTTTGAACAGACAGTTCATTAAAGCAAATGTATCAGTGTCCAATAAATACATGTAATACTGTTCAACATCGTTAGTTATTAGGGAAATATTACCACCAAAAGATAGCTCTTAACCCACATTAGACTGGGTAAAATTAATGTTAACATTTCATTGTAATCCTATCTCCCAGCCATCCCAAATATCCCTCCCCTGGGAAAACACTTGGTTACCCACGTGTATTTCTAGAGTCATTTTAGGCATATGTGAACACATAAAACATAGAGCTGTTTTCTTTTTTAACATATAAATATTAGTATACACTATACCCTGTTATGTAACTTGATTTATTTGGAGATCCGTCCATATTAGTACATAAAGAGATCACTCATGTTTGTAACTGAAAATAATGTTCCATGTAGAAGCTTCAGTTTAACACTATAAAAATCATCGAATCATGTGGTTCAAATCTTCAATACCAAGTAATTATTTTTATATTTCTTTGCTCAAGCATCATCTGATATGTATATGAACAATATGTTAGCAAATTTAAGTTAAATCAAAGGTAGCAGATAAAGTTACTACCGTTACTGTATTATCTAAATCAGCTAACACCCAAATATCATCTAATATCTTAAAAAATAATTCCAATATTCCATAGTTACTAAGTTTAAAACATGTATTAAATAAATATTTTTCTAATTACATTTAGCAAACTCACAAGAAAACTGTACAATTGACTATGGACTGCAGACACTTTAGATGAATGAACAATAAACAAAAACGTTGTCATAAAAATTAAGCAACAGTGTACAGTTTTAAGCAGACTGTTTTGTAACTTTCAAAAAAAGGAAGAGATAGATGCTATTGTTTCTTCATTGAAGTAATGCAAAACTAATCAGAAAATTTCATTATAAACTCTTTAGTTCGTTATATGACCTACTTTATCTCTCATTTACAATCTGTCAAAAACATGTTTTTAGTGTTTTTTTTTGTCCTCTTGTCTTCATCTGATTGAAGTGAATAAACTTTTCTTCACTTTTAGAAAATCGTACTTCCTTTAGGCCAGATTCCCCTCAGAGTGAAAAGTGATTTTATGGATGTCAGCAGAAGTGAAATAACTGTAAGAAATCAAACCTCCATTCAGGTATGTACAGGGCTCTTTGGTCAACACTGCCACATCTATGGCTCACATATTGTTTCTGTGAATGGAGACCCAAGTATGATGCCTGAAATTAAACAGTGCCAAAGTGGCCTAAAGGAGCTAACATATTTTAGAGTCACAAAGTGGGTATTTTTCTAGGCTGAAGGCCACTGTTTTCAGTTTTTATTTTTTATTTCTTAATCTAATATGTATTAATCTCTAAAAATCAGGGCAAAAGCATGATAATATTTTTTTTTCTTTTAAAAAGGTTAAGTCTTCTCCTCACTCCAGTTCTTTATATCACTTGCTCCTCTCTCCAGAAGCAGCCACTGCTACAAATCTCTTGGCTCTACTTCCTGAGTGGTTCTGTTATTAGTAAACAAATGGTAGTATGCTGTCTATAATAATTAATGTAATTAAGTACACAGCTGTGAAAATTTTAGAAATGTACTCACAGCTAATGTATAATTTAAAATTCCAAGAATCAAACTTTAATTTCTGAAGGTATGCTCTTACTTCTGTGATGCTGAACTGTAGTAACTATACCCGTACGGTACTTGCAAAAGTCTAAAGTACAACACAAGTGAGAGGCTCTAATGCATTGCTTTCAAGTTAGAATGAAGCCACATGGAGCTTCTGAGCTTAAAAGAAATGTCTGACCACTGGCTTTCCTCTACTCCCTGTTTACTTCTTAGGATAGAACTCAAGCCCTGGCTCATGGACTTCTCGGAGGGCCACAGGAAAAGGCGAAAGTTACTTAGGCACCATTATTCTGTATCCAGACTAATACCAGACCCAACACATGGCATGACCTGGAGCAGAGCTGCTATAAAAATGTATTTCTCCTTTAACCCCTCCATGTAAATCATCAGAAAGCTTCCCTCCACTGATTTAAACAAATTTGTCTTTGACCTCTAGAGTCAGAATTGGCCTCAACAACTCTTTCAGATGGTTGTAGTATTGACTGTTTGATGTATGTCAGCTACCATAAAATGCAATACTATTTCATGACAGATCTTCAAATAATGCCAGGTACGTCCAAAGTCATGGTAACAGTCTCTTTATTCCAAGTAAATCAGTAGCATGAAATACTGCAGATTAATGAAATAATGCACTTTGTTGTATCAAGCTTTGGCATCTAATGCAGCTGTGATTTGTGGTAGTGTTCAACCAGTTGCAACACCTGTCAGCATGCTTCCTCTAGAACTTCAAAAGGCTTCCGATAAATACCAAATGCTTGAAAGGGTTCTAATGTGCATAAGTAAGAATTTTTCAGGGTCTGTGATTTTTGGTATTTAACAACCAGATCAGTATAATAGTTCATAAAACAATCAGTTGCTTAATGATCTATCTGCAAACATTCAAGTCCGACAATTTGAAATACCGCAGAAGACCCAAGAAATTATATTTGTTCACTTTTCTGGAAGAAAAAACGTATTGAAACTCTTTAACTAAAACCTAAACTCTAAAACTAGAGAAAGATTTCCAATCAAAAAATATTTAGATAATTTCTTTAAGCATTAAATGTTTTTCAAGGAGTTTTCAAGCAGTTTCCACCGATTGATATATATATGTATATATAAATTAAAATGTATAAACATTATATATCTTATATAATTAAATATTGTTCATTATATAACAATAGATTATATTATACATACAAATTATTATAACTAGTATATATATAAACAAAATATTCACAAATATATACATATATATAAATTTATATCTCTAAATTGAAATGAATTTCAATATCTTTATGTTTAATAAGCTGTAATACAGGAAGATATTGTATTCAGTACAGTATTAAAACATTTTGGTACTTAACAGTTCAAAAATTATTTTATTTAATTGAGACCAACTGGCCTCATTGCTTCTTATAAACGTTGCAATATATATTCAGTAAAAAGGAATAAAAATGAACACATGTTTCTCCTTAAAGAAGGCAGACAAAGGTTTTTCTTACACAATAAATCAGCTGCTAGTGGATTTCTAGGACATCGCTTTAGGCTATTTAGGTATAAAACTTAAGAAAAAAAATTACCTTTGTGTGGATCCAAAACTGGTAGAGGAGATTGAACTGAAGATGAACAGCATAGACTGAAGGTGGTATGAAGAGGGCCAGTGGAGAGTAGAATACCTGAAAGATTAAAACATTGTAAATTTGCATATAGGATTTCTCAACATACATATACTATTACTAATGATTCAATATTTTGAGTCTATCCTTCAGCAAATATGCCTTGTTTTTAGCAAATATATCTTATTCTGTACATTTTATTGCCATGTTTGACTTTGCAACATTAATTTTTCCACATGATGATAAAGTTATAGACATGTTGGAGCTAAGTCCACTGGACTTCTATTTCACATTTAATATTGTCTGGTTAACATAGCATACATTGTATGTTATTTCCTTAATCTTGAAAAGGTTGGGTGTATTTCCTGGAAGTAAAGAGGTTTTTTAATATATACAAAAATAGTCACTTTCTTTAAGTAAAAGAAATGTAGGAGCATGTGCCTTTATACCTTGACAGCTCCTAAACACTGTATTTTTACGGCATTCTGAGTAACAAAATGAAATTACAGTAAAAGACAGTAACTTCATATGAGAAGGGGAAAGAATACATTTTCCCTCTTAAATTTTGCTTTATTATTTTGTGGTTGACAATATCTCCTGATTTTTTTCAGAGTTAGTAAAGAAGGAGCTATGATATTGTGCCATTGTGGAAACAAGTTTTGAAGGTCCCTATTTTCTAACAGACGGAAATGTCTCTGCCTTGGGAAAACAACTTATTCGTAAACCACTGGTTAGAATCAACGAATAAGCACAATCTGCTGTGTTCTCCCAATGACTTTGATCCCCAAGAGTGGTTTCATGTTGTAAGAAAACTTTTTATTAAATGAAAAACTAAACAACAAAATAGGAATAAAAAGAATCTGACTTCCACTTTACATTTTGGGTTTTATAAAGTTAATATTTCCAAAAGATGAGATATTTTTAAAACATGTTTTCAGAATACTACAATTTTATTTCTGAATTATTTTAAAGCTTTTGTTCTCAATTAGGCCAAGTATCATTTCAGCAACGTTTAGTAATGAGGATATATTTGAAATCAGACATTTCCGTAAACTCTTATAGTTTTTGTTTCGAACTTTAAGTCATGAAAAATCTCAGCTGTCATCACAACAGGATCAGTTTCATTATTTATAAATTCATTATTAAGCAGTGGATTAGATCAGTGAACAACAAAAGAACACTGGGCTCTTACTCAAGACATTCCCTTTTAAGCCTTCATTCCACTACAGAACGGCTCTGTAATATTTACAAATTTCTTAAACTTCTCTAGGCTCCAGTTTCCTCAAATGAATGGTGAAGGAGAAGACCATCTGAAATCTAGCCATCTTTCTAGTTCCAAAAAATCTCTAATATTGTGATTTGATTTGAGGATATATTAATATAGTTCTCTTACAATAGGTGAAAAAAATATTTGAAACACATACATGACCAATGATTTAAGTATTTTAAGTTAAGGAATATTTTGGAAACTTTGAGATGTAAATAAAAATATAGAACAAACTTATCTTGATGCTTAATAAATAGTTCTATCTGGAAAAAGAGTGCATACAAGATGACTATTTATAGTTCATTATAATTTCTCAAAGTGTGAAGAAATAGTCCTTTGAGATAACAACAGCTATTATGGAAAAAGGTGTTCTATCATTAGATAAACTGTGAAGAGTTGCGTAAGGCAAATGAACTTTCTTTACCATAGAACTTTTCAGAGACTTTATCATGCTAGTACAAACCACAAGCCTGTTAGCCCATAGAACACTTTCTTAAGGAATTTCCCATAAGATTTCCTAAAAACGTATTTGATGAACCATGCTGTTGAATTGGAAGAATCAGTATTCTAATATGACCATATTACCCAAGGCAATATACAGATTCAATGCAATCTTTATCAAATTACGAATGGTATTTTTCACAAAACTGGAACAAAAAGTGTTTTAATTTGTATGGAAGCACAAAAGACCCCAAATAGCCAAAACAAGCTTGAGAAAGAAGAACGGAGCTGGAGGAACCATGCTGCCTGACTTCAGACTATACTACAAAACTACAGTAATCAAAACGGTATGGTACTGGCACAAAACCAAACACATAGATCAATAGAACAGGTTAGAAAGTCCAGAAATAAACCCACACACTTACAGTCAATTAATCTATGACAAAGAAGGCAAGAATATATAACGGAGAAAAGACAGTCTCTTCAATAACTGGTACTGGGAAAACTGGACAGCTACATGTAAAAGAAAAAAATTAGAACATTTTCTAACACCATATACAAAAATAATCTTAAAATGGATTAATGACTCAAATGTAAGACTGGATACTATAAAACTCCTAGAGGAAAACATAGGCAGAACACTCTTTGACATAAATCGCAGCAATATTTTTTTGAATACATCCCTAGAGTAATGGAAACAAAAGCAAAAATAAACAAATGGGACCTAATTAAACTTAAAAGCTTTTGCAGAGCAAAGGAAACCATAAACAAAAAGACAACATATGGAATGGAAGAAAATATTTGCAAATGATGCTACTGACAAGGGCTTAATTTCAAAAATATACAAACAGCTCATACAGCTCAATACCAAAAAAACAATCCAATCAAAAAATGGGCAGAAACAGACATTTCTCCAAAGAAGACATCCAGATGCCCAACAGGCACCTGAAAAGATGCTCAACATCACTAATTTATTAGAGAAGTGCAAATCAAAACTACAATGAGGTATGGCTTCACACTGCTCAGAATGACCATCATAAAAAACTCTAAAAATAATCAGTGCTGGAGAGGGTGTGGAGAAAAGGGAACCCTCCTACTCTGCTGGTGGGAATGTAAATTGGTGCAGCCACTGTGGAGAACAGTATGGAGGGTCCTTAAAAAGTAAAAATAGAGTTACCATATGATCCTGCAATCCCACTCCTGGGCATATAGCTGAAGAGAACTCTAATTTGAAAGATCCATACACCTCAATGTTCATAGCAGCACTATTTACAATAGCCAGGACATGGAAGCAACCTAAATGTCCATCGACAGATGAATGGATAAAGAAGATGTGGTATCTTGATACAATGGAATATTACTCAGCCATTAAAAAAGAATGAAATAATGCCATTGGCAGCAATATGGATGGACCTAGAGATTATCATACTAAGTAAAGTAAGTCAGACAGAGAAAGACAAATATCATATGATATCACTTATATGTGGAATAAAAAATATGATACAAATGAATTTCTTTACAAAACAGAAATCGACTCATAAGCATGGAAAACAAACTTATAATTACCAAAGGGAAAGAGGAGAGAGGGTTTGGATAAATTGGGATATTGGGATTAACAGATACACACTACTATATATAAAATAGATAAACAACAAGGATCTACTTTAGCACAGGGAACTATATTTGATATCTTGTAATAACCTATAATGGGGAAGAATGTGGAAAAGTATATATATATATGTGTGTATATATATATATACACATATATATATTAAACTGAATCACTTTGCTATACACCTGAAACATTATAAATCAACTATACTTCAATTTTAAAAAATTGATGAAACAATGTCTCAAATCTTACAAATCAGTAAATATAATGATGAACTTACAATTAGAAAAATGAACTCAGCATAAATTATAAAATATAAAATTTCTAATAAGAAATAAAGATATATGTCAGGGAGTAAGTCACATGAATCATATTAAAATTAATTTCTTGTGATTAATATAATACTATAAAAAGAGTCTAATGATACAATTAAGGTTCCAATTTCTAAAATTGAAATCAGCTTAGTAAATGTCATCTAGTTCTGAGAATTCTTCTTATCTTCTTCTCTACTTCCAAATCCTAACAGTTTTAAAAACTGGTTTAAGTGCCACTTCCATCATAAAGCTTCAGATGGTACTAATTTGTCAGAAGAAATTTCTCCTTCCTCAAACTTAAACTCTCAGTACCTGGGCCAGAGGATATTATACTGTTTCCCAAATATATCCATTTCTGCCATGCATTCAAACCCATGTTATTCTGACTCCAAGGCTCTTTAGCCTTAAATTACCCTATCTACCTTAGGTTATTTTATTATCTTTTGATAGAGGTCATATATAATAGGGTCATAAAGGAGAGAAACCACACAGATCTGTATGTGTGAGGAGAGAATGAGGATAGGCCTAGAGGTGACCTTAGGCTAATGGAGAGGAGATGAGTGGGTTTTATTCTGTTCATCAAGTACATGGGGCAGGCAGGGGTTGTATGAGGAAGCATCATGAAGCAAGAAGCAACATGGCCTTGAGGGGGAACTGTAAGTATTCTGGCCTGCAGAAGCCATTAGAGAATGGGCAGGAGATTGGGGGGAAGCGTGGAATTCATGGATAGATCTCAAGGAGTCTGTGAACCCCCTGGATAGGACTACAATAAAGTGTGAACTTGTATGTATGGGGGAATGTGTGATTTTCTAAAGAAACAATCTATAGCTTTCATCAGGAAGTCTCTGGGGAATCTGTGGCTCACCACAGCCAAACAAAAACAAAAGATAATTTAGACATTGGTCAAACCAGAGAGGGATCATTTTAATGCCATTCTAAGGAGATTGGATTTATCCTAGGCCAGGAGGGAGTAGTTAACATGTGATTTTTAAGCCTGTAAGAAATATAAAAGTGGTATGAAATCCTATTTGTATAGCCCAGTTAAAAATCTTGCACATTCACCACAGCAGTAGCCATGGGAATGGAGAGGCAAAATATATACAAGAGATCAATGGATTTGGTAACTATTTAAACATAGGAGATGAGAGAAACAGAGGAGAATTAGAAGACACCCAGATACCTGGCTTGTGTGAAAGGTGATGTTGTTCACCAAGATGATGAATAGGAGGAAGAGTAGATTTATAAAGTTCATCTTAAGGTATATTGTGTTGAAGCCCTTGAGGAATATTCCAAGAAAGCTGTTGAGGAAGCAAATATGTCCTGCAAATATCAACTCAACTAAAAAACAACACTGGATTTGCAGTTATGGACCAGTGGAGCAGGTAGGCCTCGAATGCAAACCTCAGTAAGTTGAAGAATCATTCAAAGGAGGTGATGAAACAGAGGTAGGTTTGATTTACTTCTCTCTTTCTCCAAGAACAAGGAAGGAGAGAGCTGGAGGTATTTCTTGAATAGAACATACGGATGAGGGAGGAGACATTGTGTGTGTGGGGTGTGTGTGTGTGTGTGTGTTTTAATGTGAGAGACATGAATATATTTATGGTACATTCAGAAGGAGCCAGTTGAGAGGAAGAGGGACAAATGCCAGGAGTCATTGACAGGACAAAGTCCAACAGAGGAACACAGTAGGACCAATGTCACCAATCTAAGGATTAGACCTACTGAAGAGAGGTGAACATTTTCTGCAAAACTAAAGTATATGCAGTAGGTCCTTGTTGGTTATCTATGAACCTAAATGGGAAAAGAACTTGAAAAAGAATAGATACATGTATAACTGAATCACTTTGCTGTATGCCTGAAACAAACACAACATTGTTAATCAACTATACTCCAATATAATGTAAAATTTTTTTAATTAAATTAAATTAAAAAAAATTTTTTAAGTATATGTACTTGTGAATTCACAAATCTTCATGAAAATATCTGAACAGAAATAGAGAGAGGGAAAAGCAGAACAACTCATTTCTCTGTGAAGTTTTAAATTCATTTATTGGCTGACAAATAGGGGCAGCAGTGGAAAGATCTTGAGGAGACTGAGGAATTTTAGAAAGGCTTCTCCCAGGTAGGGGAGAGGCTCATGCTTATGGCTTGGTGAGCAGCACCTACAGCTCATTTGGGTTTGGAAGCCATTCGTGGAGGGGCACCAAACTCCCAGCTGGTGATGGAGGACATCCATGGCGCTCAGCAAGCTGGGTGTGGGAGTGAAGCAGGTGAGTAACCAGATTCAAGCAAGGCTTGGGGACTTAAGGGCAGATGTAGCAGAGGGAGGTAGCCTGTGCTTGCTAGAGTCACGGGCATTAAGCATCTTAGGTTAGGTGAAGTAGGAAGGAAAGCCACGAGGAATGACAAGTTGGGAGAAGAAGCAGGGGTTGACAGAGGAGAGCTGTCCTTGAATAAGCTGTAAGCAAAATGGTTGAAGCTCAAGGGTATAATTACTTTGAAAGAAATATTAAAAAAAAAAAATCTTTTGACCTCCAGATTCATGTCTACTTTATTTTAATAAAGTAGTTTAACCTAATATCTGCACTTCTAAGATTCTTGTTTATTTTTGTAATACTTTACAGACATTTTCCTTGAGAACTGAGAAACTAAAGATTGAATAATTCCTTAAGTCTGTGATTAGCAATGACACAGAGCCAATTCCTCTGATTGCAGGAAGAGTACTGATCTCCGTCCTTAAAACGTATCTACTTAAATTGTTATGTTTGGAGAAAGTGTTTGGGTTTCCACTTAGAAAGTCTTCTTTAAGAAGTCTGGGCCCACCCTTCTGTTCCCATTTCTGTGCTCTTAGCCATTTCCCTTTTCCCCATTCCGCCTTCTTATACTTCCTGTATTCTAGCCATACTCATACTGTGATGGGTTGAATTATGTCCCCTAAAAAGGGAAGATTTGGACACAGAGACAGACATGAACCCAGGAACAACTTCAAGTGAAGAGGGAGGCAGTGATCGGAGTGATATATCTACAACACAAGGAACACCAAAAACTGCCAGCAAACCACACGAAGCTGTGGATCTGATGCTTTCTCACAGCCCTCAGAAGGAAGCAATCCTGCCGATACCTTGATCTTAGATTTCTAGCCTCCAGAACTGTGAGACAATACACTTCAGGTGTTCTAAGTCACAGTTTTTGGTACTTCGTTAGGGCAGTTCTAAGAAAATAATACACATACCATACATGTTACTTGCCATTCCCTACGTTTATCATATTTGTTCATAATTTTGTGTTTTCACAGACATTCTCCTACATAATGTTCCACTTACAACCATATTCATGGCAAAATTTTTTTCTTCTTACAGGTTGGTCTCAAGCCTCGTTTCTTCTGTGATGCTCCACTTGACCCTCCTTGGTTCTCAGAACAGACATGTCTCTCTAAATCCTTAACAATTTGTATTACAATGGCTGTAGACTTGATTAATCCCTCCAAGGAAAGCAATCACCTTAAGAACAAAAGCTCATGTCTTACTTCTCTTCATATCCCCAACCTCTGCCACCATGAAGACCTCTGTCAGTCAAAAGTTATATAGAAAAAAACATGAGTGGATGCGCTTCTCAAAACAAGAAAAATAACATGTAAAGGGAGTGTTTTAGCCGCTTGAACATTTTTTTAAAATGCCAATAAGATATTGCTGTTTTATGTAGAGGTCTTCACTATGATTCCCCTTATTTATCCTTCATTATAAGGACTACAAGTGACTATCAGATTTCTGTAAAGAAAAATATCAAAAATCAGGGGAAAATTTTATTTTTACCAAATTTCAAAATGGCTTGGTAAGCACCAGAATAGTTCCATTTTGCTGATCTGTGCTAGAATCAAGGATCTAAAACTGGTCAACACACAAACTGGCAAAGTGCTTCATTTATTTAATGTATGGACATAAACTTTGTCTTACTAATGTCTTTGAATGGAGGTTGAGGGTGGTGAAAGGATACCTTGGAGTTCTGAGGCAAGGTCCTGAGAGAAGTTTTGTTTTTTTTACTTCATGGGGGGCTCAAGGCATGTTTTCCTTCTGTGACATAAGAGTTGTGAGAATTTTATCCCCACTGTATTTGACTGCGTTACATCAAAGTTGTTAGTTTCTTGTGTCTTTATTTGTTCGCATTTATCTTTATATAACTCCAACTCCCATATATTGAAAAATAGTCTTTGCTTATGTAGTTTGGCAGAGAGTATGTCGTAATAAAAAGATCTGAGATTTCACTAAAAGTTCCTCTGTGGTTTTATGTGTAATATAAAAACAATATTATACATGTGAATCATACTTGATATAGTTCAAAGAATTCACACACTCATTATTTAAGGTGATCTTCCAATAACAATATGAGAAGGCAGAGCAAATATTAATGCCTAATTTCATGTTCAAAATCACTAAGATTCAAACATTACTTAATTGGTTCAGGGTAGCAAATCTAGCTAATAACTGATCTAAGGCTGGGACCCAGACTTCTTTCTTCCAAGTGAATTGTTCTCTACTGTTTCCTCAATGAAATTAATATGAATTTTGAAATTATTATGCTCAAAAATAATATCATCATACATTTACATATTCCCTAACTTATAGATATAAAGGTTTTCACAAATTGATATTTTAACTGTATGTCTTTCCTCTGATACTGGTTAAAATTTACTTCTTTTTAGATTGCTAATATGCTCTAAACATATTTTACTAATTCTTGTAATACTGATAATACCAACCTAAAAAACAAATACCTCTGAGAGATACTACAGAGTTAAAAAAAATTTACATAACCCAGTCATTTAAACTAACTGTTTATCATTTTTTACTGCTTTTAAAAGAAATACTCATCTACTGAAATGTAGATAGCTTACTATTTCCCATTCAATAGCTTCATATGTTATGCAAATATGTTAAAATATATTTTATTCCAAAAAGTAATTAAGTTACTCACCCCGTGCTCTAATTTTTTGAGGATCTGTTAGATCATAAACATTTAAATGAATGACAGATTTAAATTATTTCACACACTGGTCTTACCCTAGGTAACTAAAAAAATAATTTCTTTGACAACTATTAAACTTTTTGTTTCATTCATTCATGTTATGTGCATTTATTAAGCACTGACTGCATGAGGCATTTTATACATGCTAAGTATGTAACAGTGAAAAAATAGAAGTACGTTCATTTCCTTCAAAGTTTACATGCTGGTGTGAAAGACAACAATGCAAATAAGTATTATAATAGAGATATGCAAGGCTTTATGGGAGGACAGAAAGAAAGAAAAAAAAGTGACCTGGGGGAAGTTAGGAAGGTGTCTGTAAAAGAGAAATGAATTGAATCTTGAAGGATATAACAATCAGAGGTAAAGCATAAATAACTTTCTAGGCAGAGATAACTGCATGTTCAATAAAATACCAAGGCATTATGTCATGGTAGATTTAGAGAATTGAAAATTAATTGTTAAACTGGATGGGGTGACAATGGCGGAGAGCAGAAGATGAGATTGGAAAGAGGTTGGATCAGGTTTAGACCAGCTCTGCCTGTGATAAGGACTCTATGAGGTTCCTTTGTAACAGCTGTAAAGGAGTTTAGCTTGTTCAGAGCTGACATTTTGGAAAGTGAGTGTTGGATTGAGAGATTAAGAATGGAAACATAGTTACTTTAGAACAACAGCCAGTTTAAAAATAGCATGGCTGAATCATTGTTCTTTATGATACTCTAGGGGGTTCCAGGAATCAATGTCTATTGTTAATGGCTAGATCTAAGTTGCTTTTTTCTAGAGTTGGTGTATGATCTACAGTGGCTCTGAGTTTGAAAATGCAGGTATGGACATGTAGTTCTATCTTTTAATGAACTATTTGTTTTATAATAGTTTTATACTTGCAAAAGGGTTGCAAAGATAATATAGGAAGTTGCCACATTACCTCCCCTACTCCCCCCAGTCTCTCTATTGTTAACATATTACTAAGCTGCATTGAAACAACTAAGGAAGTGACAGTGGTACATTACTTTTAACTAAACTCCACTAAACTCTACACCTTATTTAGATTTCATTAGTTCTGTTTTTCTTCCCCCCTAATATTCTTTTTCTGCTTTAGGATCCATCTAGGATAAAACATTACATTTAGTTTTGTATCTTATAGTCTCCTCTGATCTGTGACAGTTTCTCAGACATTCTCTGTGTCTCATAACCTTTACACTTCCGAGTACTGGTTAGGTATTTTGTAGAATGTCACTCAATTTGGGTTTGGCACATGTCTTTTCTTATGGTTAGACTGGGGTTATGGGTTTTGGTGACAAAGACCACAGGGGTGAAGGTCCATTCCCATGTATCTTGTCATAGGGTACATACTACCAACAGCATATTTTTATCACATCTTATTAAAGGGTACCTGCTACCAATACAACCTCACGGATGATGTAAACTTTGACCTGTGATTTATTGTGTTTGCTAAGTTTCTCCACTCTAAAGTTAAACTTCCACTTCCACCCCACCGTTTGTCCCTTTCCATACTCTATTCTTTGTGAAGGAGTTACTAAAGTAGAGTCCACACTCAAAGGGCAATGGTAAAGGAGGCACTAATCTCCATTTCCTGGATGGGGGCAGTACCTACATATACAATTTGAAATTCTCTTGAAATTCTTTAGGGGATTTTGCTTCCCATTTATTTGTTCCTATTTTTTTATGTATTTAATCATTTATCTATGTCAATGTGGACTGATTTCAAAGATATTTATTTTATACTTTGGATTATAACTTCACACTATGTTATATATTTTGTTGTTCAAACTGTTCAACATTTTGGCCATTGGGAGCTCTTTCAAATTGGCTCCTGTAACCCTTTGACTTATCCCATTCTTTTATTTTTTGAGCACTTCTATAACTATGTTTTGAATGTAAAGCTGTAGCATTCAGATATTTTATTTACAAAGTTGGAAGAAACTGAGAAGTTAACCCTGATCCTATTATATATTACATAATATTCATGGGTCTAGACACATTTTATTATCTGCAAAGTGGAGAGACTATCATGTTTAAGGCATTATATTAATTAAGATGTATAATAAAAGACTGAAGTAGTAAGCAAAACCATATATTTAATTATATAATGAATAAGCTTCACTTAAAAAGGCTCTCCCAAAAGGGGCAATATAGGGATAGGGGATTAAGAGGTATAAACTATAATGTACAAAATAAACTACAAGGATATATTGTACAATACTGTTTTGCTGAAAGCCTGCTTTCTGTTTCAAGGTTCTTTGGATTCGCTGGCAAAATAACCACTCGTCTCACACAACTGAGCAGATTTAATTAATTTTTTAATAGAAGGTTATTTAACTTAATTTCAATATACAGTCATTAGAAGGGGATGAATAAAAGTATTAGAGACACATAACAGAGTATATATCACCCGATTGGGCCGACACCTACATCCAGATTCAAATAGCAGCTGGGAAGTCCCAAGTAACAGCAAGCTGGAGTCCCAGTTGGGAAGGGTCCCGGGCGGTGCATCCACCCCACAGGTGAGACTTCAGTTTGCCACTCAAAGGAGCCCAGTTTTTAGCACCAGGCCGCATGCTGATAACAATCAGCCTACATGCAAGTTTGCAGCTCTGGTTATTGTCATAAATGCCTTGGTCTTAACTCATAAGTCTTGGAATGTTCTTGATCCCCAGGGGCTGGCCAGACCCTCAAGGTGCAAGAAGTCCCAGGACTTACTCTCTGTCTTATCTAGTGGTTTACAATGTGTGCTGGTGCCACCCCTTTGGCCTGGGTGTAGCTCAGCAGTTTGGCATGCAGCCAGCTTTAGTGTCATTGTCAGGTCAGAGAGAGGCCTAGTGCAGCCTCTGAAGCCTGAACACGACTACTTTACTAGCTTCCCCAACAAATACAGGGAATATAGCCAACATTTTATAATAACTATAAATGAAGTATAACCTTTACAAATTGTGAATCACTATTTTGTATATCTGTAACATATAATATTGTACATTGAGTACACTTCAATAAAAAATAAATCAGTAATTTGGGGAAAAAAAGGTACTCCACTAATTGTAGCTCTTTGGGGGTAAGTAAAGTTAAATCATCTAAAACTGGATTTAAAAAAATGCAAAAAGTATGGTTATAAATTCTCATCTTTAACTACTTTAAATGACAGGCCTGCCACCCTAATTTTCATAGTAATGTCAAAGAAAAGCACTCTGAGCTTAATTTTGCTTTTCATTTCACAAATCAATTTTCTCTCCAAAGACATGACCCATTTATTATTTGTTCTAAAATATATTGTTACCTTAGTAGCTACCAAATTATATGCCTTATGTAGCTGTATCAATGAAAAGAATCTTACAAAAGATTCAAAGAAAATGAAGAGAACTGACAACACTGATTTTAATGTCTAGAAAGACCTATCACAGACTGGCAACCATCACAGATCCTGAAACCATCCAAGTTATCTTCTGGCACACTTACAAATATTAACCAAGAATCCAGGCTGATTGACAATCCCTACCTTTCATGTCTCATACTGGAAATCCTCTCTTCCTCCCCATCTCCACCCCAAATTAACAGCTGTAATGCGTTCCCAATGCTCATTTACTTATTCAGCATAATTTCTGTGTCTTTGACAAAGTGATAAGAGGTTATAAAGGGAATTTAGTCTGGCAATAAATAGGTGTGAACCTGCATTTCACTTCAATTTTCACTTATCTGTATCTTTGGATGCATTGATATAATAGGGGAAAGGACACAAGCTAGATAAGGATAAAGATGGGAGTCTGGACTGTTCCAACCAACAGTGTTCAATACTGGATGACGGGTGGGCTCCCCTGAGATACATTTTGTAGCTTTAAAAATAGATGATTTAAATATAGTATCTCGCAGGTTTCGTCTACTTCTGAAATCCCTGATGCTCAGATAGAAAATTTTCCTTTGATCATTCCTCAGATAATTAACTCATTAACGACACTGATTTCCCTGGAGCAACTTCCAACATAGCTACATCCCTTGGAGACTTCCTCCCCCAAAATGTAACTACTGGTGGTTTGAGTTATCCTTATGCAAAGAGTAATATATAAATCAGGAGAGAATAAATATTTTTGAGATTATTATTTTAATCAGTCATATAGTCAGCCTATTTTGTATAGGATAATAGAAATTTGTATTAATGCAGCTATTCCTTAAGAAGGGAGGGTGGACAGTATTCTCCTCCCCAGTCAGGAGCCTGTCCTTCCCTCCATTCACTGGACCAGTCTTGAGGTATATACAGCTGTGTAATCGGTAGTATTTTCCTCTACTTTTAACCATCTAAAGTTCCAGCACAAGCTGGCTATAGAAGATGGGAGGGGGAAATTATCTATCTATCTATCTATCTATCTATCTATCTATCTATCTATCTATCAATCTATCTATCTTTTCCATCTATATTGCTTAGAGCTGTGTTATACATTGAATCATGTCACTCTAAACTTCATGTGTTGAAATCCTATTCCCTAATACCTCAGAATGTGACCTTATTTGGAAATAGGATCATTGCAGATGTGATTAGTTAAGATGCGGTCATAAGGGAGTAGGGTGGGCTCCTAATCCAATATGACTAGTGTCCTTATAAAAAGAGAGAAATTTGAACACAGACACAGGGAGACCCCCATGTGAAGATCAGACTCCCATGGGGAGTGAAGATTGGAGAAGCTAGGAGAAAGGACTTGAACAACTGCTCCCCTAGAGTCTTCAGTGGGACCATGACCTTGCCAGCATTGGTTTCAAACTTCTGGCCTCCAGAACTGTGAGACAATACAATTCTGTTGTTTTAAACCACCCAGTTTGTGGTACTTTGTTACAACAGGCCTAGGAAATTAATATAAGCTGTAACATAGGTGTATGGTGTGGGGAGCAGGGGGTGGATTTCTTTCAATATCCTTTTCAACAAATGTATTAGTGCCATCACTGGCTTATCCATTTGTATGGCCTATGCTCCTGTTTGGGTCAGAACACATGCCAGTCTATCTTTCTATTGATTATGAGGAATCTGATTTCAAATATGGGACTTTGTCACTTACTGGTTGTGCAATTAACCTCATTGACCTACAGGTACCTGATAATGGTAATACTTGATCTAGCATAGCACGGGGGACAGGGATAAGTGAAAAACAATACAGAGGTACATAGAAGAGGATTTAGTGTAGAGGTTAAGATCTTTGCAGCCAGGTTGAATGAGTTCAAATTCTACTCCTCCCTTTACTAGTCTTGTGACTGAACTATGGACTCAGTTATCATTTTGAAATGAGAGTTATCCTAGTACCTATGCCTTGAAGTTGTCATGAAGAACAAATGAATTAATACATAAAGAGGTCTTAGATGATTATCTGGCACATAGAAAATATTAAATAATCGTATCTAATAGAAGTATTATACATGCAAACTATTAAGAACCATACAGATTAACAATTGTACTATTATCATTATAATTTATCATTAGTAAACAGCTATTGATGAATGCACTTATACATTGATAACTCTGACTTTCTAGCTCAAGGTGCATTTTAGCAGCAGTACTTTAGACAGCTCAGAAGACCTAAAGAGGGACAATCACAGATGAGGTCTGATACCAAGTGGATCAGGTTTGCCCAGAGAATCAGAAGAATCTTAGAACTAGAGGCAATTTCTGGTATTCATTAGTCTTGTCATTTCCTTATGTTAAAATACTTTAGAGCCAAACTTTCTGTTGAGTATTGTACTGACTATGCTAATATAGAGATAAAAAGCAAAGAATTTAATTAGATTTTACTCAAGCGTGCAGAAACGGCAACTGATTTTTAAAAAACTGTTTTTAAAAGTTTCTAATGAAATCTTTGCATATATTTGAATTGAGATACATTGTCTATGTATCACACTCCTTAGTTGACAGTAAATAAAGAACAGGCAGCCACTTTCTCACCGTGAGTTCTGGGGGCTCAAGTAAAAGACTACCATTGGAAAAAACCACTTCCTTCATGTGTGTCTGGCTTCACAGAGGAGAAAGAAACACTTTAGTGTCTGGCCTTACAGAGGAGAAAGAAGCATTTTTTGTAAAACAGCTTCTATTCATTTACTTGGAGGAAACAGAAACAGTTGCGACTAAATGAAATTACATTATCACCTTTATTCAATTTCATAAACTTACCCAGGAAGTGTACAGTTGGAAGACAGATTGTCTCAGCGCTGTGGATAAGTTATAGTCTTCTGAACTGTGGTGTGTTTGGTGTGCAGCCCACATAATATTAACCTCTGCAAAACACACAATTTGAAATGAGCCATGACAATAAGAACAAAGCAACTTTCATTTTCAGTTATGTATGCTGCTCTGTTGAGTGAGGGAGAAAAATCTCGAACATCTCTGAAAAAGCTAGCCAATGTAATTATAATTAAAATGAGCTGCCTCAAATCATTTTTGGAAGCAGAGAGGGTATAAATTACAAAGAAATAAAAAAATTGAAACATAGCCAATAAATATGTATAGTGTATATGATATAATTAAATGCCTTCAGCAAACTGAAATGACTTCCAAACTTTACACTTTCCTAACATATTACAATATGACAAATCATAAAAGCTAACTGGTAATGTTGTAACAATACAGTCAATGCATTGCGATAATTTTTCAGCAGGTGATAACATATTTCTAATTAAAGAAGAGTACTCTGATGGGAGAAACTGGTGTATAAATTTTGGAATGAAATATTTCATAATATTCTTCCCTAATGGCTTTTTAAGAAATTTCAAAATCTGTCTATTGGAATAAGAGGCAAAGCAGAATAACATCTAGCCCTAAGATTTAAGGTTTCAGTTTTATTTACAGATATATATTAATAACTAATAGTTACATATAGTTCTTCCCATACCTCACCAAAACAGTATACCATTTCTAAAATTGTCCCACATAATTGCTGTTTGTCCTCAAAATAAAAAAGAAAATGCAAATTGTTAATTTTCACCGAACATTATGTAAATTGCCCTCATACTGTCTTGAGATTCATATATACCTAAAGGATAGTTGCTTGCCTTTTCTACAGCAAATGTGCCACTATAATAACCACCTAAGTATATGGAATTTAAGAAAACAAGCCCACATTTTTCATTCTGCCCTCATTTTTCATTTCCTACCAGAATAACAGATCAAAATGCCATATATTCTGTTTTAGTAAAAGAAAGTATGCTCTTAGCTAAACTAACTTATATTTTGTCCTTTGCTACAAATACACGAGATAGAATTAACCATATGATGTGATAATTGTATCCCTGCCAGTACAGATTAGAAATTTAAAATTTTTTAGGCTTGGATGCATGGGAACTGAACAGTGAACCTAAAAGTGGAAATATTGAGTTATTGGTCTCTGCAGCTGCCATATATTCATAGTTAAAATACATGGCACATGGCAGAACAATTTGTTAGAAATTTTTAAAGTGAAAAGCATGGATAAATGGAGATATAGACATAGATATAGTCAATCTGGGTGGACTTCTTCTTGGCCCTTCATTTAGGAAATGAAAGGTCTATGGACAATCTATGTAGGGAGTTACCAAATAAAATGTGCAAAAGAGTTTTGGTAAACAAATGAGATATAAGAAAGACTTAGGTCTGTGAGAATGAGATTATGAATAGGATTATGAATACATAGCTCTATCAGAAGTCATTTCTATTAAAGTCATATATTTTCAAGTGGGGCAAGTATTTTCACAAACCATCAGTTTATATCTAACTTAGATCCTGACTGGTTTCACATTTTAATCATTTTAATTGTTCCTAGTAATGACCCTGTATTTCTACCCAGGCAATGAAGGAAATTGTTCTTACACAAATGAGAACTACTTCACCATAATGATCTCTAACTTTGCAGGCATAATCTCTGAAATGACCTAGAACCTAAATCTCTGATTTACTGACTAGCCTATATAGCTATAAATAAGAGAGATGCAAAGAATCCCATGGCACTTGAAATCTTTGGATGTTGTGTGGAATATTATTAAGAGGTAATAAATTTGATGAATCTCCTAAATCTTCTAAAACTTCTTACAGATTGAACATCTGAAGTAATCTAAACACCATTTTCTCTTTAGAACATACCCATTATTGAACATTTCAGAATCTGTCACATAAAAACTTCATTACAAATAAAAACACTACTTTGTTGGACCTTTCAGGATTTGTTTAAAAAAATTCATCATAATGTATCCATGTTATGAGTTCACAAGTGGATGAGCTAATCAGATGGGGTTTAATTAGAGGGTAATAATATGCATTGGAACTACCTCTTTATAATCTCCACAGAAGCTAAATGGTGGAACAAAGAATCCACAAGGGTGGAGGTTAAAGACCTGTCTCTATAGTTGTTTTAAAAGCTTTTACTTCCTATCACAAACTGTGTGTAACACAAGCCTTCATTCAATGAAGTACAGCTGTATAAACAGGGTGCAGTAACTGGATCCCACTGCCTTACCTCTGTCACTTTTCAGAATTGGGGAAAACAAGAAGAAATACAGAATTTTTTTTTCACAGTCTATATTCAGTTTACTTGAAGTAAATTATTTTCAAAGGTGGTTATAAAAATACATTTTATAGAAAATTGTCCCCACAGTTTTTTAAATGAGAAAAAGTTAATAGTACATTTATATATATGTTCATCTTCCCTAATACTTGAATTGATGAGTTGTCTGTTCTAAGGAAGAAAACCAAATGTTAAAGAGAAAAAATTGATATTATCACAATAAACTTCTTTCTGTGAAAAAATATTAATAAAATTATAAGTTGTCAACAATAATAATTTTCTTTTTCTATAAGAAAAAATTGATTTTCTAAGCATATGATATGTTATTATGGCTTTTTAATGATATTAGAAATAATAATGGTACTTTCCAGTGCCAAAATATAGATTTCTTTAAATATATTTTATTAATATATTGACCAATCATTCAATTTGTTTGGCCAAAATTTAATGTAATATGTGTGTTTGTATGTATGTTATATTCTTGAGTTTGTTACCTTGTTTCTATTTTTTGTAAATTAAGGTACAACTTACATACAGTGCAATCCATCCCTTTTGATATTTAGTTCTATGAGTTTTTACCAAACAAACACCACTGTGTAATCACTGTCACAATCAAGATAAGGTATGGAACAGTGTTGATCACCCCCAAAAGTTGCCTGTTCCACTTTGCGTATGGCAGGCTGACTCTACCATGGCTCCCAGATTCAGATGATGAGATTCTGGACTTTGAATTGATAATGTAATGGGATGAAATGTTTAGGACCTTGGGAGAGGTGAGTGTGTTTTGAATGTGAGAGAAATAAGAATCCATGGGATCCAGAGGATTCCTATAGAGGCGGCCTCTAAGACGGCACCCAGTGATTCTTGCCTACTGGTGTTCAACCCCCTGTATAAACCCACCCCTTGGGTGTGGGCTGGATTTAATGACTCCCTTCTAGTAAATGTAATTTTGGCAAAGGTGATGGGATGTCACTTCTGATATTAGGTTATAAAAAGACTGTGGCTTATGTCTTAGGTGCTTTCTCTTGTACTCTCATATACTGTGTCTGAGCAAAGTCAGTTGCCATGTTGTGAGCTGCCCTTTGGAGAAGCACATATGACAGGGAACTAGGAGAGGCCTCAGGTTAACCAGTTAGCAAGGAACTAAGCTCCTCAACCCAAACTCCACAAGAAACTGAATCCCACCAACAACCATGTAAGTGAGTTTGGAAGCCGATACACCACCACTTGAGTCTTCAGATAACACTACAGCCAGCAGACAGCTTAACTGCTTAACTACAGCCTCATGAAAGACCTTGAGCCAGAAGCACTGATCTAAGCTGTGCACTGATTTCTGACCTACAGAAGCTGTGAGAGAAGCCACGGATGTGTTACGGAGCAGTAGAAAATTAATACCGTGGTCAATTCTCCTTGACCTCATTCTCAGTCCCTAGCATCCACTGATTTGGTTTCTTTCACTTAGCATAATGCACCACAGATTCCTCCATTTTGCTGTGTTTATCAGTAGTTTGTTCCCTTTTTTGCTGAGTAGTATTGCATTTGTATGGATGTACCACAGTTTTTGTTTTGTTTTGTTTTGTTTTGATCCACCTAGTAGTTGAACATTTCAAGTGTGTCCAGTATTTGGCAATTACAAATAAAGCATCTATAAATTTTCTAGTATAGTTTTCATGTGAACATAAGTTTCATTTCACTTCGGCACATACTCAGGAGTGAGATTACTGAACTGTATGGGATGTTTACATTAGGTTGTCAAAAAACTGTCAAAACGTTTTCCAAACTGACCGTGCCGTTTTGTATTACCACCAGCAGTATATGAGAGTTAAATTTGCTCCACATCTTTGACAGTACTTGACATTATTAATTTTATTTTTATTTATTTATATGATGACATTCTTATAGGTGTGTATTATCACATTGAAATTTCAATTTGCTTCTCTGCAATAGCGAATGACACTGATTACCTCTCCATGTGCTTATTTGCCATTTATATGTCTTCTTTGTCTATTTAAAATTAGTGCCCACAGTTTAATTGGGTTGTTTTTTTATTATTGAGTTCTGAGATATCTTTATATATTCTGCACACAAATATTTCCTCCCAGTCTGTGGTCTGACTTTTCATTTTTTTGACAGTATCTAATGAAGAATACTGGGTTTTAATTTTGATGAAATCCAATTTATATACTCGAGAGTTATATTAAAAGATATTTTTAGTGTGTATAAGAACAGAGGTTACTTCCAAGAAACTTTTCAGAATGATGACAAATCTGTAAGCAGAGTAAACTTGTAATTTAGAAGCTAACAGATTCTATATGTATTATACATCTAAAGTATATCTAAATAAGTCTCTTTTGTCATTTCTTGTCACCTATCAAATGGAGAGAAATAATTCTTTAGGTTAATCTGAGACACAAACAAGGTCTACAAGGAATTTTCACAGCTATATGATAGCTATTTAATCTTCAGTAGTGGACAGAACGTCTTGGGGCATCCTGGGGGGG
This sequence comes from Balaenoptera physalus, assembly GCF_965194825.1. Classification (NCBI taxonomy): domain Eukaryota; kingdom Metazoa; phylum Chordata; class Mammalia; order Artiodactyla; family Balaenopteridae; genus Balaenoptera; species Balaenoptera physalus. Next base: position 55,297,991 of record NC_138887.1, on the reverse strand, counting down.
ATGATGTTGCCTTCACTCATAATTTGGAAAACCTTCGAGTTATGAAGAAAAAAATGTTCAGGCATAGTTGCAAAATGTCGGTGTTTGCACCAAGAAAGGCATGTTAGTAACACTTGATGGAACATTTAACATATTGTGTGGTGACTATGGAACATGAGAACTGCAAGGAGTTTATGAGGTTACTTAGTTCAAATTCTTTACTTTATAAGTAATAAAAATGAAATAGAAAGGGAGAGGGAAAAAGTTTCATTAAAGGAGAGAAAGCTTTTTAAAATTTTGTCTCTCTCTCTCTCAACAGTGATTTATTTGAAGCATTCATTCCCCTCTTGGATTTTTATTTCTCCTTCAGAAATGGCGGTGACTGGGACCAACTATTCTGTGAGCCCCAGATGACATGTATTTGGTAATTTCCAATACGTAAAGGACATTAAGGAGCTCAACACACATTATTAAATGATGGTGCTAAACCTCTTGAATTGGAGCTACTGCTTACTGCCTTTTACAGGAAATCTAACACTACAAAACACTGAACTAGTCAATTTTTGAATGAAAACAACTGTCACTCTGAATTTGAAAATATCAGTACCAGGTATAAGTGAATCCTTTAAAAATTTGTCCCATCTCTTTCCAACAGATAAGCATGATTGAGAAATGATTTCAGAAAAGTAACTGAACTAAGCAATCAAAATATTAGTAACAGACTCGAACTGTCAAAGTAAAGTCTAAATGGAAAATTTAATAGCTGGTGAAATAACAAAGAATATACCCTCATTGAATGCACTGATGATGACATCAATTTTGTCATCACAATTTCATTCACTTCCTATAGCAACAAATCAAAGTGATGATAAAATTGATGATATTGTTAATTCATTCAGTGAGTAGAGATTGATAGTCTTTGTTGAGTATTTTTTTCTAATCTGTCCTTTGTCCACTTAATATCGGAACATAAATGACTAAGTATATCTAAAAATGTCAAATCAATGAGAATAAAATTGATAAACTGGCTGGACCTCCATATTTTTGTTCAACACATTTTGCGTATATCCAGATGTTCAGCATCATAGAAACCAGTCATCTGAAGGACTGACCAAATTTTCACTTTTTATCTATACATTTGGCAACATGTAGATATTAAATCATCTCTCTAGAGGAGGTAACAAATGATGGCTCTAAAATTGTCACAAACACTAAACTGTCTCTCTAATCTTTCTAGCAATCACAACTTTAATACTTTTTTAAAATTTATGTTCAAATGGAAGTCTTTAAAAACTAGCATGCAGAATTTTAAAAGACTAGTTCTCCATTCATATGTTTAAATTCTTTCAAAATTTAAACAAAAAATAAAAGAAGATACAGCTTTTTAGTATGAAGCAAAAATAAATCCTTAAGAATGTATATCATCTTTTCAATCAAAACTTCCATTTCTATACAATGCAAAAGCAAGAAAAAATATGATGCTTATTATTGTTATTTGGACGAAATGTTAAAATTAGTTGAAGATATAAGAGAATGTTATTTCCACCTACCATATCCACTATCATTAAAAATGAAAAATGTGATTTTAAAATTTCAGAATTTTGACATGTCCATATTTAGTTCAATTGTATTCTATTTTAAATCCATTTAGGAAAGTCTAAAAATTAAGATTATATTTGATAAGATTTCATTTAAATTGTGTATTTTTAAAAAATAAGGATTTATTTAGCACTAATTTATTGAATCCCTACTATGTATATCTTTGTGGATATTCTGATAGATAAAAGCATGCAATCAATCAAACAAACAAATAAAAAGCATCCCTCAAGGAACCTACAACTAAATAGAAGCAAAAGAAAGATAAAGAAAGAACTCGCTGATGCAGGAAACTTTTACATCCCTTAAAATAAAAATAATTCTGTGTAAATTATACATGTCCTGCATCACTTTGTAGTCATTGTTTCATTAACAACTTTTGAAAGATTATTATAACCAAGGCTTCCATGAAATATAAGAAGACATTAGCTTCACTCTGTCTGACAGATTAAGTGACCCCTTCCCTGCCTGTCTTTCTATATGTCTATTCTCCACATTTTCTAGAAATGAGATTTTACAATATCTCATACAATTTAAATTTGGGTCATTGCCTACTTACCTGATGGTTAGAAATGCTATGAGTTCCTCCTTGACTTTACTCAAAGATGAGACTGATTAATGATAATAATAATAATAATAATAGCAATGATTGTAAACACACAAAAGTGCTTATCATGTTCTAGGGGATATATTAAACATTATATGCATTAATTCATGTATTATCTATAACTATACTAGAGGTAGATATCTGTATCGTTTCCCTTTTATAAATGAGGAAAGGGATATATGAGATTTAATAACTTGCATAAGTAATGATTATTTTTCTCATTACATATTAATAATGTTATCATTGGCAGAAACCATATTTTCTAGCCCCACTGCCCCTCAGTGGGTTTGTGTGTCTGATTCTCAATGATGCAGTGTGAGTATAAATAATGTGTGTCACCCTGGGCAGGGGTAGAGAACTGGTGTGATCCTTTGCACTCTCTCTGTTCCCCTCCAACTGCCAGATAGGATATTCAGTGGAGGACGCTGAGGCCTTAGGGTATGCAAAGAAACCAGACAGAAGGATCTTGGCTAACTGACTACCAGTGTAGAGTAGAAAGCTCCCACTGACCCTTATTTAACCAGGATGTGAATGAGAAATAAATCTATTGTGCTAAGTCACTGGGATTTGTTATCGCTCAGTGAACTTATTTGCTCTTAATACATATGAATACATATGAATATGATGCAAAACCCACCAATATCAGTGACCTTATTACAGATCTATGTTCTCTATCACTCAGTGTTTCCTATGGACTGACTTCTATGAGGAAAGCACTTCATAGCATACTGGGTACCTGTGTTTCTAAAAGCAACCTCCAACTAGCGTAGCTCAAAGTAACGTATTTTCTTATCATTAGCCTTCCAAAATGAGTGCTTCAAAGAGATGGTAATAGGGAATCCAGAACATATCCTGTAGATGTTTCCTCTCTCTCTCTTTCTTCTACTACCTTGAGTCTCCCCTCACTTCATTCTAATGAAAGGCTTGCCTTGCCTTGAGGCAGGTGTGTGTAACAGGGCTGGGAATGTCAAGGAAAGAGAAACGTCACATATCTTGTTAGTAGCATCTGATACCCCAGTCTCATTTCCATGTTCCTCCAAGAGTCCCCATTGTCTTCTCAACACTATTCCTGCCCTTATACTCCTCTCCTCTCATCACCACCCTGCTCTGGAAAGCCCAAGCCTGACTATTCACTTTCCTCACAATGCAGATGAATCTAAATTTTGTTCACCAAAGACCCACTGTTTTATTAGTTATGTATGAACTTATTTCTACCTTTACTACCTAAACATATATAGAATAGGAAAACTTTCCTTGTTGCCTTGCCAGATCAAGAAGTAAGAACTTTTAGAAAACTTTAGCAGAACTGAGATTTCCTTGACAGAGAAGAAGAGAAGCTATAGGACCATGTTCTCTTCCACAGGGAGTTAGATTACAATGCCAGGAATAAAGGCTCCTATGATAAGCAAGAGGTATTAGGAATAGGAAGGGAAGCAGACAGGCCTTGAGGAGTGATTGAAAGAAAGGAACTCATACTGGGCACTAGGATGAGCCCTGCAAAGTCTCTCACTTCCAATCTCTCGCTACACTTCACCGTCTTCAACTAACCTTCCAGGTTAGAGCCCTTGTCCCAGACCAGAAAACACAAAACCAGCCATATCTTGAAATTAAAGGTGTGCTTCCCTCAGCCTAGGCCAGGCAGGTGGAACAGAAAGTGAGAGGGGGCTCCTCATCCCACTGCAAAGAGAGAGATGCTCTTGGCTTCCCAAGTTGAAAGGCTAAAAGCAGCTCCCACCTGAAATATTACTGAACATGGTAATTATGTCCTATAGAACAGTTTTCTTTCAGTTTTATGATGAACTATATGTCTTTATATAGGCAGATTTGAGAACCTAAGTTCAAAAGGAGGCATTTCTTTTTGAAAATGTGCACCTCGTTCGTAAGAGCCAGTTTACAACCAAGATTTCTAAATATTGCTCATCCATATGAGGAAATTGCTCACATACATATTTTGAGAATTGAAACAGGGGAAGGATAAAAGTGAATCTATGAAGAGAAAAGAAAATGAGGTACATTTCCAATGTAATTTACACACAGGTGCACGCATATGTTTACCATACATCTGTGTGTATGCATGTTTATGTATTTATATTCAAGGTAGAGAGGTATAAAAATACACAGTTTCATATTACATTCCACATTTAGGTACACAGATACGTAGTATGGTGCTGAAGGCTCCACCAAAAGACAGAGTAGAAAGAAATAGTAGTGCGTTTACATATGAAAGTAGAGAGAGTTCTACTTTGCAGCCATCTCTCAGAGTAGACTAAGCTTTATTGTAGGTTGTCAGTCCATATAATCTCTGCAACACTTCCAACCCATGAGATAAACTGGTTGTCTACTAGCTTAAGAATAAAGTGGTAATTTTTGACTTTACTGTCCACTCTATTAGAAGGTTATAGGCTGCCTGAAAAGAATGCTGTGAATAACAGTTTGATGTCATGCACACTCTTCCTTCTCTAAGCTCCATCATTCTCCATTTATATATCTCTGCTCCTAGCCACTTTGGGTGTTGATACCTGCCAAGACTAAATATTCACCTAGATTTCTCTTCTTTCTATTCAGATTTATATTACCTCGGCCCTAGGCCATGGGCCAAGTAATTTGCTAGAGAATCCTGATTATATCCTTGGTGATGCGTGGAAGGAGCTCTTCCTCACTCAATAGAAAAAGTGTTATTGAACTAAAGTATTAAGTGGCTTGAATACTGACATTTCCAGAAATACAATAGACTAGTGAAGAGAGATTTTTGGTTAAGGGAGATTCCCATACCTTTCAACCATGTGGAAAATAAGCTGTGTTTATAGGAAAACTATCCCTCTCTGCAAAAGTTGGCAGAATTAAATACAAATTCTCTGAAATAAAAGTTATCAGTATTACATTTTAAAACAAGTATGAATTTGACAATTTTTATGTCTCATGAAGGTCACTTATCCATTTAATAAAACCAAATTCTAGTGCATGTGGGTCCTGGTTAGCAACAGCACAGTAATATCATGGTTTAGGTTTTGGGGGCTGTTAGTGATTTTATCATGAGACTTACAAGATATTCAGATTCTAAGGAATCTACATGCTTTACCTAGAATAAAAGCAAGAAACCTTCTGGAGGATTTAATGACATATATTTGGCATTCCTAATGACCTAACTAGCACAATCTGGGGGCAGAAATCGTGGGAGAAGAACTGTCTTTATGTCAATAGAGTGAGCTAGGATTGGCAAGCACTCCTCCTGTGCAGCCTGCTCGCCTGTGGTGAGACCCAGTGAACTTCTGCTGTATTATGTTTGGAATAATGATTTCTATAATTTGTCTCCACAAGTCACAGAATCCAAGAACAAATTAACCTCCAAAGTTTGAAAGGAGAGCAACGTAAGGAAGTGAACAGGAAAGCAAAACAACCAGGGATTGTCAGGAAAAGACAGGAAAGCAGGAAAAAGTGGCACTAAAACCACTAGTTAGAAGGTGGCTGCAATCTGTCTTTATTCTCCCTCTATTAAGCCTCCTGAGTGGATATAGATTACCCCTGTCAACAGCAACAAAACCTACGAGGATCTCTTTGCCAATAATAAGGGCTTTCTATTGGTCTTACCATTTGCCTTTGTGTTCTGAAACTAATGTTTACTGCTTCATAGCAAACGAGTTAGAAGCTTGGAAGATTACTGAATTTGCAAGAAATGCGATGGTGTCCAATGAAGGTGCCAGAGTGAATCAGCACTGGATGTCCCAACTGGAACAGGTCAGTCTATCCTTTGTGAATGGTTTCATTCTGACATAGATTAGCATTGTCCCTGATCTTTGAGGAACCAATCTGCACCTGATAGATTTCGTTCTACACATTTGTTCCTCACTCTGTTATTATCATTTGCTGACACATCATAGAACTGAACGTTATTTGTTACTGTGATGAGTTACCTTGCCCTTTCCTCTGTTCCCTGCAAAGTAAATGTATGTCTGAAATCTGAATATATGTCTGGTTTAAAAGGGAGGCTATCAATGACTACCGAGTCTCACTACTATTTGAGGAAGAGGTCTTGGGATATTCTTTGGCCATTGAGAGATGGAAGTGGTTGTGCAGGCCCGTATCCCCCATTATTCTAATAGACAAAACTTCATATTCTACCTCCTAAGTCCCCAACCATGACTCCATTGCTACATGACCTTCAAACCCAAATGCTATTTGTTAAACGAATTCATTGTTTTCTGCCCATGCTTCTTCTTTCTGTTTCTGATCTTGTAATATGACTATTGTACCTTTGATCATTCCTTTTCCCTCCCTCCGGCCCCCACCAAGACTCCCCGACTCACTGCCATCAATCCACCGAATCACCTGATTTTTTCCTTTCCTATCTCATACCTGCTGTCCTGGATTAAGGCCTCATTGCCTTGGTACAACCAAAAAATATTCCCTGTGTGATATCTATGTGTAGGATACTCTGCCCTTATATCACTCACAATCTAGTGCAGGTCAGCAAACTGACATCAAAGGCCAAACTCTAGCCCACAAACTGCTTTGTACAGCCAACAGGCTAAGAATGGTTTTTACATTTTCAAATGACAAATAAAATCGGAAGAGTAACAGTTTGTGACACATGAATAGTACATGAAAAAATATTTATCTTCCTCTTTTTTTTTCTCATGTATCCTCCATTCTCTGGGCATCCTGAATACCCTCAACACTTCCCTGGTCCCATCTTTGTGTGACCTGTCAAAATATTCTTCATCTTTCAAGAATAACTGCATGTGTCATTTTCTTCAGGAAATCATATTTAGCCCTCCCAGCTACAATTATTATATAATCCTTATTACTCCTTAGCCTCTAATGTCACAAATAACTCTGCTATTTTGCATCCTCCCCTATTTTATGAGCTTCTTAATTCGAGGGATTAATTTGTCCATTGTTGTATTTTCCACAGCACCTACTATTATCTTTGTATAGTAGATCACTAATGTATTTTCTTTTCTATGCTTACCAAATAAAATTGTTTCATTTGACTAATCAATAACCAAATAAATAACTATTGATTTTATTTGCTAAATACATGTCTTTTCATTAGTAAAATCAATGCTTTAAAAATTTTTCTTTTTCCTTCCCACTGATTCCATCTCCCTAATTTCAGTCATATCTAAACATTCCATTTTGTAAAACATGAACCCTTGGCTTTCCCTTTCCTTAATTTGTTTTTATCTCAAACATCTTAAAAGAGCAGATTATTTACTTACTTACCTCGCATTCACTCTTAAACTCATTGTTAATATCACTTAGTTCTCTCCAAAATCATTATTGGCCTCTTTTCTTGCCAAAACTAAAGACCTCATTTTAGATGTCATCCTATTTGAACTTTCTGAAACATATGACCCTTGCTTCTGTCTTGAAAATCTTTTCTTCTGGCTTTAGTAACACCCCTTGCTCCCAGCTTTCCTCTTTATTCATCCAGGTGCAATTCCCTGACTTCTTCCCTGATTCTCACCCACTTTAAAGGGACCAATTCTTGTTTTTCTTTACTCCTCACTCTCACTGTTTCTCATGGTGCGCCACCACCAATGACTTTAAGAATCACTTATCCAAAAATTGATGGCTCCCAAATACTTCAGTCTACAGGTTTCCATGGACTCTGGGTCTGAATTCCTTTTAAGAATTCTATGCATATTGTGCCCTGAGTCTATCTCATGGTCTTACTTTCCGTCCCTGTCGTCCTTCTTTCTTAATGGCATTACTACCACCTTGGCCACCCAGGCAAGGGAGATGACAGCCAGGGAAGGTCTCAAAGCAGAACTAGATCTCAGTGCTTTTTTGTATCCTTTTGACCTCTCTTTTGATATTTATGCAATGCTTAGCACATGATCAGGACAAAACCCAGTGACACTAAATGAATAATTTTTTTAAATGACTCCACATTAGTTTGTGATATTGTCTTCTAATACATGGTAGCAACTTTCAGGTAGGCCTAAAAGTTGGTTTTATTACTAATAGGAACAACCATATATATAAAAAATATAAAGAGAAAAGTGGAATGGCAAAGGTAACATAGAAAAACATTATTATTTGTGAAAGTCAACAATAAAATGTAAGATTCTTTTCTCAAAGATTTGACATTTTAGGAAAAATCCATAAGGAACAGTATATGAAGAAACTCAAAAACTATCTGACACAAACTCCAAAATAATGAGACAGCTTTCATACTACAGAAAAATTTCCTCTAATTCCTCAAGGTATTTTAAATATTATTAAATGGTGTATTACTGCCCCTCTAGCCCTGAAGTTAGAACATCAAACTTGGAGCCTGTCCACCTGGATGCTGTTTACAGATTTCTTAACCATCTGCAAGAAGTCACGACTAGAGCTATCTCACCTGCTTACAGTTAAGCTTACCTTATCATGAAGTTAATCTTTACTTGAACATATACATTTTTGATACACTTATGAGGTTGGGAGAATAGGAAGGTGATACAGCACTTTAGCATTATTTTTTTTTCAGAAGCCTCAAACATTAAAAAAAAAATCAAAGAATATGGTTACACAAAACTCCCTAAAAATTTTCAAATCCCCAAATGGAAAACAAAGATATTGTCAAAACACAAAGGGCTATCCCAGTGGTTTTGCTGCTAGGTAACCCACACTTGCTCGTGATATCCAAAGGAAGTTAAGGGTTCCACGCACTCCTCTCGCCCTTTCTTCTGCCATTCCAAATACGTGTGGTTGTTCTGTGAACTGAACTTAATACTATCCCGTCAAATACAAAGGACCAGATATTTTATTGAAAAAATCCTCTTCCCTAAGAGGACCATTGTATTTCAATATAATTTTGAAAACAAGTTGTTGGAAATGTTTTATAATGTCATTAGTATGTGGAACTGTTATTTTTAAAGTTATTTTGCAAGCAATGAAGATCAATTAAATAGGTTCCAGGTAAAAGGTCATGAAGCAAAATATTACCAAAGTTTAAGGCACACGTGGAACATTTCTCAGCACAATCTAACACCCAGGGGTCCACAATAACTGGCCTTGATCTCTGAGATTTGCAGTGCAGTGTGAATTTAAGCAGCCATAAATCTATTAGCAGATAACACGACAAATTCATGTAGGTCAAAACAATGATTTGAACACATTTTGCCTAGTAATTCCCTCTTTTCTTGTGATCAACTTGTCTGAAACCTTGTCAAATGGCCAAAAAAAAAAAAAACCCCAGTTCTCCTGGTGTTGCAGAGTTGCATAACGTGATTTCCTATAATGATGTCACGGTTGATGCTGTAGACCATGTGAAACAGATTAACTGTGACCAAATTAGCATTCTTTTGTAAGGCCAGCTGATATGCACATGTAAAACATGAAACACCCTCATACTGTGAGAGGCAATTAAATGATTCTCAAACACTATGCTGTAAATAATTTAAACCTCATAAATATCTACCTTATAAAGTAGAGATTGCTTTTTATTTGTTTCTTTAAACAACCATCATGACAACCTAAGTCATTTCAGTGCATTTTCATCTTTGGGAAACTTACTAGGAAAATGCTTTGGTGGCTTTTTTTTTTTTTTTTGGTTGGATAATGCCTCGTTTGTTCTTTTTAAAGAGTTCTTATGTTCGTGTGTTCTCGGCTGTCTTTTGGAAAGATTGATGTCTGGTGTCACTGCTAGGAAGTGCAAACTGTTCAGCCTCACTGCAATCTATGTCCTCATCCTCTTGCTCCACAGGATACCACATACTTTGGCAGCCAACATTCAGAAGGGAAGTGCTTTAATGGTAATAAGTGATGCCAATGAAACCTTTCCCCCAATGCTCAAAACTTAGTGGTTGGAGGCTGAGGAACCAAATGGCGGAACTGAGGGGAATAAATGACCATGTTAGTTGAAAGGGACCAATGCTGTTTATCTAACCCATGGTAAAAGAGATTCGAAATTTCCTCTCTAATTAAACTTTTCACCAAAATATCATCCTCATGGTAGCCTGGGAGAATCTGGATCTATTTAAGGATGTCTTGACCCTCTTTTTCCAGACATAAGAGTTTAGTGATCAATTGTGTTAATAATAGCAATTGTCAGTGTGCTTTTTAGACGTAATTTCCACAGTATAACATGTTCCAGCTATACCTCCACCCCTATGGAGAGTCGAGCAATAGGAGGGAACCCTTGCAATGTAAGTAAAATGAAAGGAATTTATATAAGATGACATGAAACAGGTGTTTGAGACATGTTGAGCTCCTTAGTGCAAAAAGAAGAAAAGTGCTCTTGTGGAAGCAGTATGTTCAGAAGCTGTGTGATGGTGGCAAAGTCATTTAAATTGAAAGTCTGCAATGTTCTCATCTCAGTGAGTGAGTGAGGGTATTGTTTTTTATGAAGAGCAATATGGCTACCTTTATAATATCAAGCAGAAATAGAATGTGGATTTTTCTTTCTTATGATGAGCTGGATTCTGATTGATAGAAATGAGTTACTCATTTGATTGCCTCAGGTCACAAATGTAGTCAAAACCACCAAATCCAGTGAAAACAACTAACCACATGGTGATCTGACCTACCACATTGGTCTTATTATCTCCGTGCTTTAAGCAAATTACCTAATTCTTTGAACTGTCCAATGAAATAGATATCCAGTTGTTTGCAAGCAAAACCATTAAGCATAAAAACTCAAGTTGATCTTAACAGCCATGAGTGATTTCTCTAGTAGTTTAGATTGGTTTTTGTTTCTTTGTTTGTTTGTTTTAGTTTTTACCTAGGTCACTGCCAAGACTTTACCAAATGTAAGTAAAATTCTACCAGGTTTTATATATTACTTCAGAACTGGGGATACCAAAAAGCAACCATAATAAAGAGTGGTGGGTAGTAAAGACTAAAAAGAAACGATTCTTGCAAGCAATTGTGAGGAGAGGTGAAGGTAGTTTGAAGGAGAAATGAAAGATAACATACATTGAAGAGTGAAAATGTGTAGAGTTCTAGGCAGATACTTGAGATTATCCTTGCTAAGCTTAACAATGAGTTAACTCTTATTTTCTTGCTGTTTTAAAGAATAGGAAATTGAGGAAACAACTTTTCAAGATCACAGCTCCAAAGATGCAGAGTCAGAATCTGAATCCAGGCCCATCTGGCCCCAGAGCCCACACTTTTTTCTGAACTCTAACATAGGTACCTGCCCACAGCTCTGCATGACATAAAATGTACAGTGAGTGATGCCTAGTGCCTACTTTTAAAAGTTTGTTCTTTAGACAGAAAGAGAAGATAAAGACTTTCATATGAAAAAGTAAATATTAGAAAATAGTAAACCACTAGTTGCGTAAACATTGCATATAATGGCAATCAGGGAAAGATAATATAGCTGAGACCTGATTAGTCAGGTTACATCCTCAGAAAAGGTTAGGGTTGAAGCTCTGCCTGAATATTAAAATAATAATTTCTAGAAGCCTGGAGTTTAGTATATTAAGAGAGCAACTTAAAATATATATATATATAAAATGCAAAATAATTGTTAGAGTATGACTTCCTTTAAAACAAATTCAGATTCATAAATTAATATGAAATATCATTTAATTAACAAAATTACAGACTCCTTTTTTTAGTACCTTAAACATTCAATAAAAGTTTGCTTAGTTCTGAAAAAAAAAACAAAAACAAATTCAAAACACTGACATTGAGATTAACCCAATTGACGTATATTTTTTAGTTTTACAAAGTATTAGTTGGTTTAAAAAAGGTAAAGTACTACTTGGTTTAAAAAATCATTTTTTCTGTATTTTTACGAACTATTACTAATGTTCAAAGTGAAGAATACAAAATACGAACAATTTAATAATGTTCCATTTAGGGAAAGGAAAAATGGAATTCAAACATCACTTGTTTTAAATAAAGAAGGACCACTTAACACTTCATCACATCTTAAAAGCCCCTTTTCTCAAATTTTACAATAATTAGTTCTAAGACACAGACACTTAAATGAATTTCTGCTCAACTCTTTTTCCAATTTAATTTACATAATCATGAAGCTTAATTTTTCTTTAAAAGCCTCAGTGAAGTTTTAGTAAAATATCACAGATGATTTCTATTATATCAACTAAATATTTTAAACTTCTATTTCAGTTAAATTTACTGAAAATACTAATTTTTCCTCAAAATATTTGCACTAATATTTTGAAATTTCACCAAAAATATTTATTTAAGTGTATTTACTTAAAAAAAAGAAAGGAAGAAAAGAACAATCCCTCTACGGATTTTAGAGTGAGTATTTATGTAAATGAGATTATTCATCTTGGTTAATCTATTCACAACTACACACACATACACACACACACACACACACACAAATACAAAGTGCCTGATATTATTGTCAATGCATAAAGCTGTTGGATTCTGTACCTTTTTAGCCATAACATGTGCTCCCAGCAATCAAATGCTCATGAGTATATGCTACTTTCTTTGGTTTTACTCAAAGGCCTGTTGCTGGCCAATTCACTCTCCTTTAATAGAATGGACCCATTTGACAATTTTTTACTTTTATTTGAAAAATATATTTAGGAATCAAAACATGAAATACTAACAAGAAAATTAAACAAATTCTTTTATGCAATACTTTGGAAAGGGCAAAAATAAAATTTGAACAAAAATAAAGAAAAAAATCTTCAATAGATAATGTTAACTATTATGTTACTTGTTTAATTACAGTGTTTTCTTGCAGTGAAAAATGAAGCTAAATATGTTAGGAGAATTGTTTAGCATCAGATTTTACTATAAGAAGATAAAAATTTCAGCAAAGGATGTTTCAATCCTCTCATCTCTTTTTAACCAGATCGTAGCTGGGCTCTTATAGCCTCTTCATTAGGGAAACCAAGCAATTCTCTAGAGGGTTACATAAATTATTTTTAATGGAAAAGAAACCGGATATGATATAAAATTATTTTCACTGTAATGGAAGCTATAAGGCTCAAAGAAGACAATGCTTATAATTTATTACCTATATTTTAACAAGGTAAGAGTGATTCTAATAATCTTTCTATAATAGGACATGAGGAGTTCTGGGTAATTAAATATTCTGGTTAACAGAGAAACACAACTCATATGAATTATCCATTTTCAAAGAATTAGGCTAATAAAAATCGGCCACATGAGACTACAATGAGATAATTACATCTTTCTCTGTTGTTTCAAAAAGTATATAACATTGAAGTGTCTCAAGACCATGTCACTACTTCAGCAATGTTGGATGGCACGTGTACAGACAACGTGTTTAGTGAGAGGCCCAGGGTTACAGAGCTTCACACATTGCCTTTAATTTGATAACGTTTATCTATTATTATACTGTGTTGAATGGCTATGGGGATTTTTGTCCACCATTGAAAGAAAAGGGAACATTGACCTTGTGCTATTGATTCACAGCTGCTTCAAAACAAAATATTGTTAAACACTTTGAAATAGTATAAAGACATGAGTCTGTCTGTCCTTCCTTCCTTTCAGTTTCCTTCATTCGTTCATTCATTCTTTCCTTCATTCCTCCCTCACTTTTTTCTTTCTTTCTTCCCCAAGGACCTCCTGGGGACCGCTTTTTCTGTATAACCTTTGACCTCTTGGTACTATGCTCTCAGACATGATTATAAGGGACCATTTCACTTTCAAAAGGGATAGTTGAACATAGTAACACTCTAATCTATAGTAAGGGTTTTTCTAGTAATGCAAAAGGCACAAGACTTTAAATGCCTCAAATTCTAGTATAAACTAATGCAAATCATTACATTATTATTATATTATATTCCTTAATCATGTTTGGCTTCAGTTTCTTCATTAGAAGGACAATGGCATGTTGGCAAATGTTTGCAGGAGAGCATTGTATCAACAGGACTTTACATTCATTTGCACAAACACTCATGCTAGGAATAGGCTGGTTCTGATTTGGTATGGTACAGTCAAACAGTGGCTAGTAATAGCATTAGCCAGTAAAATTGGTATTTAAGAAATTGGAAATTTGAACAAAGGAAAGAGAGAGAGTGAGAGAGACAGAGAGAGGAAGAAAGAAAGAAAAAGAGAAGGAAAAAAGAAAGAAAAAAGACAAGGGAAGAAAGGAGGAAGGAAGGGAGGGAGGAAGGGAGGGAGGAGAGAAGGAAAAAAAACAAACAAAAATTGTAACCTGATAATAGCCAAGTGTTAAATGTTACAGAGTTATTACAATGTTATTATCTAGGAACTAGAATCTTGACTCCCAATTTTCACTATCAGTTAAGGGTTAATATCCTGCTTAATTTTTTTTTTAATTTATTATTTATTTATTTATTTATTTTTGTCTGTGTTGGGTCTTCGTTTCTGTGCGAGGGCTTTCTCTAGTTGCGGCGAGCAGGGGCCACTCTTCATCGCGGTGCACGGGCCTCTCACTATCGCGGCCTCTCTTGTTGCGGAGCACAGGTTCCAGACGCGCAGGCTCAGTAGTTGTGGCTCACGGGCCCAGTTGCTCCGCAGCATGTGGGGTCTTCCCAGACCAGGGCTCGAACCCGTGTCCCCTGCACTGGCAGGCAGACTCTCAACCACTGCGCCACCAGGGAAGCCCAATATCCTGCTTAATTTTGTACGTGAATCTCATAGCTTACTTTTGCCGTATAAAAAATAATTAAATTATTCCCCTTTGTATTTGATATATATTATACAATTTGCATAAAACTTGCTTTTAGGATTTTCTTCTCCCAGTTATTAATTATTCTGGTCCGCCATGCTTTTATCTCACCTGAATGACAGTTCTTGGGTACTCTTATTTCTTGATGTACATTTTTCTTATTTGCTTTCCTTAGAATATCACTATGACAAATCTCCATGTCACCTGGCCTCTGCCTGCGCTTGTTTTTTTATTCTTCTCACTGCAATATATGCAATCCCTGGACATTATCAAGTTTTCACATAGAGAAGGAAAGTGAGAGGCAGAGAGTGAGTAACTTACACAAAACAATTTGGCAACAAAACTAGACTAATAGTACAAATAATCACTTCTTACCTATGTGTAACAATTTATAGTGATAGACATACTTTACTATAGTTTATGTATTACAATCATACTCTCAACCAATCAACTATAATCTCAGTCTCTACAATCTTTATTTCTGTGTTTTTCCCATATATCATACTGGGTGTGGAATGCATTTTAAAGTATTCACCTTTTATCTCTCTGCCTGGACAATTCTAGCTCTATACTTTCTCAGTGGAATAAAATTCTATCAGAAGACAATGCTCTAGTCATCGCACCCTCAACTCAGTTTAATTCAATAAATTTTTTCTGTGCAACCTCTATTTTCAAATCACTGTGTTCATCCTATGCACAAAATAACTCAAAATGGATCAAAATATAAGAACTACAGCTATAAGACTCTTGGAAGAAAACATAGGTGTATATCTTTGTGACCTAGGCTTAGCAATATTTTCTTAGATATGATACCAAAGCCCAAGCAAGAAGAGAGAAAATAGATATATTGGCCTTAATTAAAAAGTAAAACATTTTGCATCAAAGGACTCTGTCAAGAAAGTGAAAGACAACCCACAGAATGAAAGAAAATATTTTCAAGTCACTTATCTGATAAAGACCTAGTATCCAGAACATATAAAGAACTCTTGTAACTCAACAATAAGACAGATTATCTGATTTAAGTATGGGCAAAATATTTGAATAGACACTTCTCTCAAAAAGATATACAGAAGACATAAGCACATGAAAAGATGTTCAACATCATTAGTCATAAGTGAAATGCAAATCAAAACCACAGTAAGATACCATTTCATACCAACAAAGATGGCTATAATTTAAAAAATGGACAATAACAAGTGTTAGTGAAGATGTGTAGAAATTAGAACACTCATACATAGTTGATGGGGATGTAAAGTCATTGCTGATGGGGATGTGCAGCTGCTTTAGAAAACAGTTTAAAGGTTTCTCAAAAAGTTACATATAGAGTTACCACATGACCCTGTAATTATACTCCTAGATGTGTACTCAAGAGAATACACATGTAGAGAATATGTGTTTACACAAAAACTTACACTTACACACAAACACACACACATACCACAAACTTCCTCTCTTCACTTTCTCCCAAAAAGGTTGTCATCATTATTTTTGATAAATAAATATTAAATGTGTATATTTTGTGACTTTGAAAATATTATGCACCATTGAGCTATGCAGCATATTATGAAATTTTCTTCTTCTTCCACATTTTGTTTACCTGAAATTTGCTTTTCTATTTATCAGTAATTTATCCCCAAATTTTGCTGCAGAAAGATTCTCTTTTAGTACATTCAAATATATCAGGTAGTCTATGAAAGTCTATTTTTCTTTTTGGATATAGTTCATGAAGACTTTGGGTCATCAGCTTCTCAATCCAGACTGGTTGTTCTCAGGTTGGCTTCATAGTTTTTGTCTGAGGACAACAAATTTGGAGTTTCCTTTAATGTCTCTTCCATTGCATTTCCTATTTCCTAGATGCCACTTCTTCTTCCTCTTTCTTTAATTATTCTCTTCTCTTGATAAATACCACTTCTAGTCCACAGGAGGTAAGTTCTGATATCAGGCACATCTGAATATATTTTTATTCTATTCGCATACTTGATTGATAGTTTGCTTAGGTATATGATTTCAGGTTGGGAATGATTTTTTTCTTCAGAATTTTGAACACATTGATATACTGGCCCCTAGCATCTAGGTGCTGGTGAGAAATTTCATGTCATTTTTATCCCATCACCACTGGATGACTGACCTGATTTGTTCACCTTTCTGCAGGAAGTTAGTGTATATTTTTATCCCTAATGTTCTGAAATTTCATAATGAAGTGTTTAAGTATGATTGTCATTTTCATTTACTTAATTGGAACGTGCTAAATTTGGGAACTGCCATCCCTTAGGTCTCAGAAAATTTATTTATTTATCTCTTTGATAATAAGTTTCTTTCCATTTTCTCTATTCTTTCTTTCTGGAGGAAAAAAAAAAGTTAGTTAACCAAAACCATACACAGACATTACAAGAAAAGAAAACTACAGACTGATACCTGTCATTAAAGATAGATGCAAAAAAAAAAAAAAAAAAAAAAAAAGATAGATGCAAAATCCTTAACAAAATATTAGCAAAGTGACTCCAACAGTATATAAAAAAGAATTATACATCACAATCAAGTGGGATTTATCCCAGGTATGCAAAGCCTGGTTCAACATTCAAAAAATAATGTAATCCATCACATCAACAGGCTAAAAAAGAAAAATCACATAATCATATCAATAGATGCAGAAAAAGCATTTGTCAGAATCCAGAACCCATTCATGGTAAAAAGTCTCAGTAAACTAAGAATACAGGGGAACTTCCTTAATTGGATAATTAATATCTCCAAAAGTCTATAGCTAACAAGATACTTAATGGTGAAAAACTTGAAGATCAGGAATAAGGCAAGGATGTCTCCTCTTACAACTCCTTTTCAACATTGTACTAGAAGTTCTAGTTAATACAATCAGACAAGAAAAGGAAATAAAAGGTATACAGATTGGGAAGGAAGATATAATAAAACTGTGTTTGTTCACAGATGACATGATCGTATGTGTGAAGAATCCCAAAGAATTGATTTAAAAGCTCCTGGAAATAATAAGAGATTATAGGAAGTTACAAGAAACAAGGTTAACATACAAAAGTCAATTGCTTTCAAATATACCAACAATGAACACGGGAAGTTGAAATTAACGACACACACACAGATGTAGAAAACAAACACGGTTATCAGGGAGGAAAGCAAGGGGGTAGGGATAAATTGGGAGACTGGTATTGACATATACACACTACTATATATAAAATAGATAACTAATAATGGCATACTGTATAGCACAGGGGACTCTCCTCAGTACTCTGTAATGACCTATATGGGAAAAGAATTTTTAAAAGTGTGGATATATGTGTATGTATAACTGATTCACTTTGCTGTAGAGCAGAAATTACCACAACATTTTAAATCAACTATACTCCAATAAAAATTTAAAAAAAATAAACTTGGTGGCTTAAAACAAATAAAAAAGAAATTAAAAACACAATACCATTTCCATTAGCACCACCAAAAATGAAATACTTAGGTATAAATCTAATAAATTATGTGTAAGACCTATATGAGGAATACTAAAGAACTCTACTGAATAAAATTCAAGAAGAACTAAATAAATGGAGAGATATTCCATGTTCATGGATAGGAAGACTCAATATGGTCAGGTCAAGATGTCAGTCCTTCTCAACTTGATTTATAGATTCAGTGCAATTCCAATCAAAATTGCAGCAAGTTATTTTATGGATATTGACACATCGATTCTAAAGTTTTATAGAGAAGCAAAGGACCCAGAATAGCCAACACATTATTGAAGAAAAATATTGAAGAATTGACACTACCTGACTTCAAGATTTACTGTAAACTACAGTATTAAAGACAGTGTGGTATTGGTGAAAGAACAGACAGGTCAATCAATTGAACAGAATAGAGAACCCAGAAATAACTCACATAAATATAGTCAGCTAATCTATGACAAAGGAGCAAAGGCAATACAGTGAAGCAAAGATAGTGTTTTCAACAAATGGTCTAGAATATTGGACATCTACAAGGAAAAAAAAAAAAGAATCTAGGTCTTACAATCCTTCACAAATATTAACTCAAAATGCATCACAGACCTAAATGTAAAATACAAAACTCTGAAACTCCTAGAAGATAACACAGTAGAAAATCTAGATGACCTTCGGTATTGCAATGACTTTTTACATACAATACCAAATAGAACATGAAAGAATTGATGAGATGGACTTCATTAAAATTAAAAATTGCTTTGTGAAAGATAATGTCGGGAGGATGAGAAGACAAGCCAGACTGAGAGAAAATATTTACAAAAGACACAACTGATAAGGGCTTGTTATCCAAAATGCACAAAGACCCTTTAAAACTCCAAAAGAAGAAAACAACCCAATTAAAAAATAGGCCAAAGACTAAATCCTCACCAAAGAAGATACACAGATGGCAACTAGCATATGAAAAGATCCTCCACATTATATATCCTCAGGGAAATGCAAATTCAAACAACAATGAGATATCACTACACACCTATTAGGATAGGCCAAATCTGGAACGCTGCCAATATCAAATGCTGGTGAGGATGTGGAACAACAGGAATTCTCATTATTTCTGGTAGGAATGCTAAGTGGTGCAGCTACTTTGGAAGACATTTTGGCAGTTTCTTACAAAACTAAACATACTCAGCACAAGATTCAGTAATCATGCTCTTTGGTATTCACTCAAAAGAGTTGAATACTTATATCCACACAAAAACCTAAACACAGATGTTCAGAGCAGTTCTATTCATAATTGCCAAAACTTGGAAGTAACCGAAGTGTCTTTAAGTAGGTGAATGGATAAATAAGCTGTGTTATACCCAGATAATGGAATATTATTCAGTGCTAAAAAGAAACGAGCTATTAAGCCATGAAAAGACATCTAAGTATGAAAAGTGAAGGAAGCCCATCTGAAAAGTCTACATACTGTATGATTCCAACAATTTAGTGGTTTCTTACAAATCTAAACATACTCTTACTATATGATCACTGGATCACTTTTGTTCTTGCATATTTCTTTTATTTAGCATTCTATTCTTGTTTCATAAATACAGTACCTACTCTTCCTTCTCTAAAGACATAATTGTAATTTAATTATAATAGGATTTAAAAACTATTTCTTTTGCTCCTTGCATTGCACACTTTTGTATTTACTCAGAGGAGCTGAAGACTTACATACACACAAAAACCTACACATGAATGTTCATGGAAGCTTTATGCATAATTGTGAAAATCTGGAACAACCAAAATGTTTTTCAGTAGGTGAATGCATAAACTGTGGTATATCCAAATAGAATATTATGCAACACCAAAAAGAAATGAGCTATCAAGCCCTGAAAACATATTCAGGAACCTTAAATATGCACATTAATAAGTGAAAGAAGCCAATCTAAAAAGGTTACATAATATATGATTACATTTATAGGACCTTCCGGAAAAGGGAAAACTATGGAGAGTGTAAAAAGATCAGTGGTGCCATGGTTGGAATGGAGGGAGGGGTGAATAGGTAGAGTTCAGAGGATTATTAAGGCAATGAAAATACTTTGCATTATACCATAATAATGGATACATGTCATTATACATTCGTCCAAACCCATAGAACATACAACACCAAAAGTAAACTGGAATGTTCACTATGGACTTCGGGTAATTATGATGTGTCAATGTAGGTTCGTCAATTGTAACACAAGTACCATGTGGTGGGTCATATTGATAATGGGGCAGCTATGCATGTATGGGGGGAAGGGGTACATGGAAAATTTCTGTATGTGCCTTCCTCTCAATTTTTTCTTAAATTTAAAAAGTATGTTGATTACACTAAATTAGACCTCCTGTACTAATCCTCTAATTAAAAAAAAAAAACTTATTTCTAGTTTTTTTTTCTTTTTTGTTTTTATTCTATCCAGAAGATTTTCTCAACTTTATCGTTCAACCCTTGTTTGGAGTATTTTCTTTCTGTTCTCATACAGTTAATTTGTAAGAATTCACTTCTGTTCTTGCATATTTCTTTTATTTAGCATTCTATTCTTGTTTCATAAATACAGTATCTACTCTTCCTTCTCTAAAGACATAATTGTAATTTAATTATAATAGGATTTTAAAACTATTTCTTTTGCTCCTTGCATTGTCTTTGTTTCACCCAAGTTACTTTTATTGCTATTGCTGTTGTTTTGTTTTTTATTTTGATCTTTATATTTTTCTGACACTTTGAATATCTGTAGGTCAGGGGGAAATCCTCTTATTGTGGACCAGGAGGTTATAAGAATTCTCCAGATATTTTTGAAGCCAGTGGGGAAAGATTCCCTCAGTTTTCCTGTGTTCAGTTTAGTTATCTTGCCTTCAGCTCTATTTGCTATTCCCAAGTGCAAGGGCCTTCCGTTTCACTGAGATCAGAAAGTAAGCTTCCTGTCTTCTCCTGAATAAGGAAATAAAGTTTGCCCAGCTCTTCTGGGGACCTGGGGAACACTAATGTTTATAAGGAATTTCAACTCGTCCTCAGTTTTCAACTCCAACTGTACACCCTCTTCAGATGCACCTACTGTCTCCACTTTTTGAGACTTTCTAGGGTTTTCTCAGGCAGATCATCTTTATTCTTGGCTTCATACTCAGTAAGTTTGGGTTTCAGCCTTCTTGATTCAGCAAATTAGTTTAATTCTTGCTCATCAACTTTCAGCTTTCAAGATTTTGTTGCAGTACCCTCCACTTGTTGCTCAATGTTCTTGGGGTTTATGGCTTTCTTTGTCAGTCTCTTACTGTAATTTTCATGAGGCTTCTCAAAGAAGCAGAGATGAATGCAAGTGGTCAATCAGCCACGTTTAAGTGTAAGCAGTATCCGTGATTTTGTACTGTAAACTGGTATAATAATCTGTAAAGTTATCATTTAGTAATTCTTATCAATGTAACATACAATATTGTCTTTTTTTTTTAATGAACTTTAGTGTTCCAAAGAAAGTTGGGGATTTTTATTTTAAGACTATCAACTTTTCCAACAATTTGAAATATCGATTCCTTTTGCATATTATGTTTCAAAATCAGAGTTTTCTAAAATCTACTAGTCATTCAGTAGTCAGATAAATTTAATAAATGTGTATCCTCCTCCCAGAGATATTTGATATATTTGATACTTAGTAAGATAACAAAGGTTCGGAGTAAGAAACGTATTTAACTTTATTTAAACTTGGGTTTTCTTAACTTATTCAACAATTTGATAATTTTCCCACAAAATTCCTATCAGTATCCAGTAGAATATTTGTTCTATGCAATACATTCTGAGAAACTATGCTATGGGTTTAATATTTACCCTGTTAGAGTTTACACAGACATAGTGTGTAACTAAGGTTTATTGAAATTATTACCAATACTTTTAAATGTCTTAGAAAAGAGCTACAGTGGATTAGCTTGCCATGATAATACTACTTCCCTCAAATTTAGTTGATAAGTTTATCAAAGATAAGACTATACACCTAGTTCCTTAAAATGTAAATACCTTTTATAAGATATATGACTACAGTAGTATCATGATTTGGACTCCAACTGTCAATTATGACAGTCATATTTTATGCAGAAGACATAAATATGAAGAATAAATTATACCTGCTTTAACTTAGTTTTACAGTTAATAATGAAATCACATCCTTGCCATGTTATATTCTTTAGTACAGATACATACACTTTTAAAATCTAACCCACCTGTGATATTCAAAATTGTAATTCCAATTATATACTATATAATGAAGTAAACTGGGATAAATTTACATAAAAATATTTAGAACTAGGAAGCAAAAAAAAAAGGTAATTTAGCTCACAGGACTATTTCTATTTATTCTCTCACTTGCCTACAAGAAAGCATCACTTGGATTACCAAAGTAGCTATTTTTCTGCTGTTAGCTCTAAACCAAATATTGGCACCTAAGAACACCATCTCTCCTTCAGCGGATCAAGCCAAATACAACTACAGCCCAAAAATACATCCTGTCCCTCCTTCAACAGCCAGCAGTCTTCTCTCACAGTTCCAAAGAAAAACAAGAACAAATATTTGCAAAGATTTTTGTCTTGTACTGAAAATGAGCATTAATAAAATCATGCTTGGAGGAAAGTGCTGAGAGAGTATATAAAAACGATATTGTAATGTCAAAGTGGGAAGCATTAATTCATAATATGCAGGAGTATTTTTAGATGGTACTGACAGTTTGCATGAAGCTTGGGAGTGGTGTGACTTGCTTTCATAGGAAAGGAATGGCCTAGCCTGGGAATTTTATTGGCAGATATCATAGCTTAAAAATGCACATGGGATGTCTGTCTTATAAAGCAACAAGTATAATATTTTACAGCTTTTTTCATTTTATGATAGGAATCAGTTATACAAGAGAAAAGTTTCCTTGTTTTTCTCATTATTCATCGTATTTTGCTAGACAGCCTTAAACAGAAGTCTGCATATTATCTTGGATTTTATCGCTCTCTATGGTTTGCGAAGTACTTTCACATACCTCACCTCCTTTAATCCTTGCAACAACTGTTGAGGGTGTTATTAATACATCTGCTTTATCAAAGAGAAAACTGAAGATCAAAGGGGATTAGTGAGTTGCCTAAGACTACACAACCACTAAATAATAGAGCCAAGTGTGGAACCTTGAACTTCTGCTTCCAAATCCAAAGAGGACACTCCCCTCTCCCGCCCCTGTGACATGTTCTTCCTTCTTTTAATTAGCTTAACATGACTCAGGACTTTACAAAATGTCAGCCTACATTAGGGAGTTATTTTCCATTATATGACAGACTGAAGCCCACAAAATTACCCTTTTTTTTTTAGGTCAGAAGCAGGTGAATATCAGCAATTTCACATAGTACAATCCGATACATACAGAACCCCTGTAAAGATATTTGATAATTTGCAATACTGCTCACACACACATGTCCTGTTTTAAAACTATATCATAAAATTTAATGGTGTTTTAAAACATCAGCTCTAGCACTTTAAGCCGTGTCTATGCACACACTGGTTTCATCAATTTGATTGACTTTGTTAAGCCAAGGTAAATAAAATCATCCAATGAGCTGTTCTGACTTAAAACTCTTTGTTTGTTTTTGTTTTATAAGGAATGAATCAATAAAGGTAGTTTAACAGGGTTCATTTAACAGTGTAAGTGGTACAGTGAGAAAGGTGCTTGTGGGCAGGGATTCGAGGGAGTTCTCAGATGACAGAGGCCCTTGTGCAAGGGCCTCAGGATGCTGAGAGGGAGGGAGGAGTGGTCGTGTTCAGAATGCTCTCATTTCCTGCCCTCTCCCCGGGGAGGCACAGATATCATAAAAGGTCCTGGAATGAACCCTTCTGAATCTTAAAATAATTCATTTTCAACTTTTCAGGGATGGATAAAATTTAGGTTTGATCTTTCTTTGAAAAAGACATGATTTTCAGTCATTAAAAAAAAGAAACGTTGCCCAAGCCATGAATAACTTGTGTTCATAGATTTTATGATGGTTCTAAACAAAGTGTATTTTTAAAAAGGCATAGATTTTTTTACTCAGTTTAAACTAAGACAGAAAAATAAGAGTAAGAAGAGCAAGATGTCTATATGTCAAGCTATTTGACAAGGCAAACTGTAATAGTTACTCTTTCAGATACAGGTAGTCTCCTTCATCTTACCAGATTCTATAAGAAGGATAGCATGTTTTACAGGGCATGCTCGATATTGAATTTTAGGCAACACTGTGAATAATATTTATTAGAGTTTTCATTCATTCATTGATTAGATTTTATTTGTTCATAGTAAATACCTAATGAGTGCTTATTGTGGGTGTAGCAAGATTACTCAGGCACTTTGCAGTCCTGGGGGTACAATAGTGAACAAAAGAGACACATGAGGTTTCAAAGTGGCTATTTATCCAATTTCACATTTTTTTCTAACAAAACCTGCTTGTCAAACCTTAGATGCAAGTCCCCATTTTTCAATTTTTCATAGACACAATATCTATAACCACACATGTTCCAGTAATGTTTTCTTTATGATGAGCCTCAGAAAAGTACATTCATCATAATTATGGAAAATATTTTATCTTATTTAAATAAGATTGTGTTCAATTACACTTACTATATTAAAATGCATATGACTATTAAATAATGGCTGAAAAGAAAGAATAGTAATTTAATAAACTCTTCAGTGAGAACTGAGAAATTAAATATTGACCTTGGCTATATGCCACTTAGAAATAAGATTTTCGACTCACATTGACATGATTTAAAAATAAGACAGTAGTAAGAAACATTCGTAATTTGGAACTTTTATAGGCAGCTGATCAGAGAAAGTTGGAGCAAAAATAACGTCTATGAAGCAGCAGTTTAGGTAAAATACGAAATAAAAAGAAACAATTGATAACTTCTGAACTGGGAATTAAACTGAGTTTTTGAGAAAGCTAAAGTAATTTCTATGATTATCAACAAAATAAAGATTGTGATATATTAGTGTGCGATTCCTTCACTAAATTATAATCATAATGTTCTAGTAATTCATGCAACAGACATTTATTGTGTGCCTAGTGTGTAATACAGCCAGTGTTGAAGAAGAAAGAGATAGTCCCTGCTTCAGTGGGGCCTGCTATTGAACAAAGGAAATGAAAGTTGTGTAAGTGTCCAGAGATGAGGGGACATCCCCAGCTAAAGCACAGGTCATCAAACCAGAAGTCATTGCTTCAAAGTAGTTGGAAATTTCTGACCCCCTGTTAACTGTCTCATTACAATGCTGCATGCTTTTGAGATGGGCATAGCATTTCTTTAAAATAATCATAAATATCCCATATAATCATATATATCCCATATAATCATAAATATATATATAAACCAGATAATTATAAATATCCTATATTTAACCCCGTGAATATAAAAATAACTTGATCACCCTTTCTGTTTTCAAAAAACACATGTTACATAAAGGCTGAAGAGAAACAGCATCATTCATATTTCCTCTCAATGTTGCAACTTCATCTTTACCACCTCTAGATAATAACAACCATAATGGGTTATACTTAAAGCATAAAGAGCTTCAGTAAAAAAACTATAGGAAATGGTGATCTACTTAGATATTAGCATGACCACCAAGGACCTGTTTTACCAGAGCTCGAACTTGTCTATTTCTGAGCAGTAGGGGTTTTCATTAACATTCATCAAATCCTCCTGCAGAGAGACCTGGGTTGCTAGTCTCTCTAGAATGAGCACGTCTTTTGGCACTTTGTTGATCAGACCCCTGGGAGATCAGAGGGAAAGCATACTCAGTAAATGATTCAGGATTTCAGAATTCATTTCCCTTGCCAAGAAAGGAAAACCAGGGTCTTTGGGGGGCTGAGAAGCTCACATATTTACACATGTATTTACTCGAAGAAGTGTGGTGCAAATTCCCAGGACTCCTAGGAAAATAAGAATACTATTTTGTGGTTATATTTGGCAAAAGGACCAGAGATTCAATGTCATGATAGACAAATATTACAAACACTAAAATAAATGAAATAAGACCCTTTCTTTATTTATGCAGCACAAATGTTTGAAATAATTCATATTAGTTCTGCAAATGACCACAGGTCCACAAGCTTAAGGTTGAATGATATTAAGCTGGACCCAGAAGAATCCTACTTGGAAAAGGTAAAAAATTTTCTAAAACAAAAAGAAGACACAAAATATGTAGGATAATGTAGGCCCATTTTATCACCTATATCAACCTAGAATTTCTAAGTAAGATAAATTTTACAGCATATCAGAAAGCTAATTTCTTTGTACATATTCCCAGTACCCTAAATAATGCCTAACACACCACGTGATCTCGATAAATATCAGTTGACATTGATGTATTGTAAAGTGAAATTATTCTACTCAAATTTATTTAATGTCCTGCAAAAGATGGAAGGTTTCGAGGCTGTAAAAATCAAATGTTTTAATGTAATTGTTCCATCAAATATAAGTCATTGAGATTATTTATTAGTCTGCTGGAAAATCAATTCTACTAATGTCATAGAAGTTTTTCTTTCTACAGTGTGCAATCACTGGCAAAGTCCTACAAATTCAAATATCCAATTAAGAGTGAAAATATACTAAGAATAACTTAAAAGAAACCATATTTCCTGTAGCAAAATGATAAGCCTTGACTATTGAGCACTAAAAATAAAAGTTTAATAGGCATGGCTAAATCACAGTCACGCACACTAAAGACATGTAGGAACTGTAGGTCTGTATCAACTCTGTCCAAACCTGTCTACATTTCTGATTCACTAACTGCAAAAGTTATAAATTTCTCTTTATAGAACTCTAGCACAGGGACAAGAGCATACTAAGATCTATCATGTGACTGGCCAAAATGTCCTATATAAACATTTCCTATGTCTGATCCATAATGGTAGAGCAATATTGATTTGTAAATGAATTTATGCAAAATAGGCAGCATCATCTCTATTTATAGCCACTCCCCATCGCTTTCATTACCACCTGAGCTCCACCTCCTGTCAGATCAGCAGCGGCATTTGAGCACAAACCTTACTGTGAATTGAGCATGCAAGGGATCTAGGTTGCGTGCTCCTTATGAGAACCTAATGCCTGATGATCTGAGGTGGAGCTGAGGCGGTGATGCTAGCGCTGGGGAGCGGCTGCAAATACAGATTATCATTAGCAGAGAGGTCTGACTGCACAGAGACCATAATAAATCAATTGCTTGCAGACTCATATCAAAACCCTATCAGTGAGTGGCAAGTGAAAACAAGCTCAGGTCTCCCACTGATTCTGCATTATGGTGACTTGTATAATTATTTCATTATATATTACAATGTAATAATAATAAAGTTCACAATAAATGTAATACGCCTGAATCATCCCAAAACCACCTCCCCACTCCAGTCTGTGGAAAAATTCTCTTCCACGAAACTGGTCCCTGGTGCCAAAAAAGGTTGGGGACCACTGTCCTACAGGTCAACCAAGACAAATACAATAAATAGTTTATTATTGTCAAAACTACTCTGGACTATCGTAAAGCCTCTTCTAAATCAGTGTAAGATTCACTTTCCAGAACACAAATGGAACAAACACAATGGCGTTTATTGTCTCTTTTATCTAATCATTCTAAACATTCTTCTTGAAATACCTAGTACATTTTTAATTCTCCTTTATGAGTCCGAGGTCCAAAAAGGAATGCAGAAGACCAAAACCTCAGTCCTCACGGATCTCATGCGCTATTACTCCAGAGCCTGTTCTGTAGGCAGCAATGTGCTAATTGCTGCAGGTACAAAGAGAATGATGATGGTGATGACAGTGACAATAGCTAATATTTACTGAGTGCCTCTCCTTTAATATTCATAGTGGTTCTATCTTTATCCTGATGTATAAGTGTAGAAATGGGGCACAGAGAAGTGAGATAATTTTCCCAAAGACACAGAGTTAGTAATTAGTGGAGCCAGGATTCAAATCCAGGTAATCTGAACCTTATGCTCCCTTCCTATCCTTAAGGATTCTTTCGGTCTAGTGCAGTAGACAAGAATTAATGTAAATAATCTTACAAATAAATATGTAACTGTAAACTATGATAAATAATATAAAGGAAAAGAGACCTGGATTTATAAATGTGAACAACAGGGCATACTGGTCTGAATTCTGCATCTCTTCTACTCAGTTTGTGTACTTGACCTGCTTTATAACCTGAGATATCCTATCCGTGCTCTTCCGGAAATCATGAGACCAAATTCTGATACTGCAGCCACCTACAGTCCCCAGTACACACCCAGGTGGCCTGTAGTGGTGGCTGTTTCAGCCCTCATGTGACTCAAGGGTGCACATGGACTGTGTCTTACATCCAGGTTTTGCAAAGCACCTCTAACCTTTCACCTTGTGTGTCTGATGTTACCCTCAAAGCAAGAGCCATGGTAGATCTGCTTGGCACCCAGGTATGCACACGAAAATGTAAAGGCCTTAAAACCTTATGGACCACCTTTGACTACTGGAAACAAGAGCCAGAAGGATAAATTCTTTTCCCTTCCTAACCCTGATGGACCACTTAGGGAGCTTATCGGGACTCTTGGAAGATGCAGTGGGTGAAGGAGCAATCAGCTTGACAAGAAGCTAGGCCATGTGAGTAATGTACTCCCTTGCATTTACTATGTCTCTCCTTGAATGCCTGCCTTTCATTTTCCTCACTCCTTCTTCCCTGGGCTTGCACTTCCCTAGAAAATGTCCAGCCAGATGGAAAAAACATATGCCTTTGCCTCAGGCTCTTTCTTCCAGGGAGCCAAAGCTAAGGGGTGAGGAGTGCTCACCCAGTATGAAGGTCAGGAAAGGCTTCCCTGAAGAAGGTACATTTGTACAGGTCTTAGCATATAGGCTAATTGGAAATGAAGGTCAAGAGGGTCAGAGGCAGAGAGAGGTAGAATTTCAGCTTGCATGTGCAAAGCCCTCATTAGGGTAGGAGCACAGTGCTTCTAAAGAAACAGAACAAGGTCAGTAGGGAAAGTGATGTTGAAAATAACAGTAGTTAACACTACATGCCAAGTACTGCTCTAAGCATTTATGACTATTCTCACCTCTAATTTTCACAAATCTCTGAACTAGGTATCGTTAGCAGTCCTATTTTATATATGAAGAAAGGCTGAGAAAGGTTAAGGAAACTGCCCAAGGTTGTAAAATGGAGAAGTAGCATAGGAAAATTTAAGAACGCAGATTTTAGAACTAAACTACGTGGGTCTGAATAACTGCTCTGCTGTTTGAGAGTTGTGTGACTTTGAATTATCTGTGATGCAATTTAATCATCTATTTAAGGGACTAATAATCATACCTTTCTCATAGTTTTGCTATAGAATTAAATAAGTTAATATGTGTAAAGCATTTCAAGCAGTTTTAAGCACTCCCATTTTAAACACTGTGTAAGTGTTTGATAAACAACAAAGTCAGTTTCAAGTAAAATGCTGGGTCTAGATCCCATACTTCATAGGCACTCTACTGTCTTTTACTGTGTTAACAGTAGTAGATAAGGTTCACCAGGAAATAGAAAGGAGGACAAGGATTAGTAATGACTTAGCAAGGTAACTACAAATTAGGGGTATAAAACAGTATTTACTAGCATGGACCTGTTGATTCTCAAATACTGTTGCAAGAACATTGTCAAATATGGATCATACAGTTTTACAGTACTGCTAAATGTAAAAATATAGAACAAAGATTAGAAGAATGTAAATGCTATTCAATCTAATAGTCTCCAGGGATTTTACCTGCAAAGCATGATCCAGACAACAATGAAATGTTGTATTCTTACTTGCTTAATAGACGTGTTGAATTCACTATGGCTCCCCTGATTTCACATGGACATGTGAAATATATTGAGCAGGAAAAGGGGACATTTAGGGAACGTTAAAGGCCTAAGAAGAGCAAGGGGATTCTGTTGTTGGAGGGAAACTTGGCCAGACACATCAGGCTTAATTTATGGGAAAGGAATGGCAGCTACAATATTTGTCCTGACAGTGTAAATGGTTACAGTATTTTTACTTGTTTGGACATAGGTGTTTCTTAATGAAGCTTGTTTTAATTGAAGGCATTATAGTGTTCTTTACCAAAAAAAAAAAAAAACCCCAAAAAAACAGAATTAAAAGCATTTAAATGTATACAAAAGGAATAAAACTTCACAACAGTGCATGGAAATTTAATAATAGGATTCCTGAAAATATTTACACCCCAACACTGCGTCTATAATGGCTCTTCCAGGCAAATAGAAAATCCAGAATTTTACACAGGGTATTTATACCATATTAAATAACAGGTATCTGTAGTTTTTGGATATTATTTCTGAGGCAATTATGGGATTTGTTAAATAAATCTATATTTGAATTCACTAAGTCGTATTCATAATTCAATAATTTTAAGGAAATATAATTAAAGATGAAGACCTTTAATCCTTTTAGAAGGGAGATTTTATAGTTCATGTTTTAGGAAGATGCTCACTGTTCACTATAGTATGATCCTGAGATGCGGGTGAGGGATTTGTCCCACCCCTGACCCCTGTGAGGCCCCCGTCACCTCCCACACAAACTCAACTTCTCCTTTGACCTCAGCAAACCTAATAGTCTGTTTTTCATTTGTAACTCTCCCTTTGCCTCACTTAACAAGATGTTCTAACAGATCTAGCAGCTCTCCTCCTGCCTCCTGACCGAATAGGTGGGCGATTCATTAAATTCTCATCTGTTTCTGGGATAACCCATCAAGAAGGTAGTGAGTTTAAATGCTGGCTCTAAATCACTAATCCAAAGTGGTGATGGCAACAATACTGTTACAACTTATATATCCATTGTTATATTCTTACAAGTGGCAACACACACAATGCAAAGATTGCCTTTATTTGTGTTTTTATCTTTGCCCTGAATTGTAACAGTACCAGACCTTGGTACCAAGATGACTATGCCAAGGATATATTTTCTATATAATACAAGAATTATTTTTTCTGAACATTCAAAGGCAAGATCATTCATGTTTGAAATTTCCTATACTGCTTAACAACTTCACTGTAGGAAAAATGTGTAGTCCTGTCAATTGTATAATTATATGTACATGCATAATACATATATGTATGGGTACTAAATACATGTAATAATTACATATGCATTAAATATTTATGTATACATACAAGTGTATATGTATTTATGTACACAAATTACATATATATGTATATGTAATTTATATACAAGCATATGTGCATATGTGCATGTGTATGTGTGTGATTTTTTTTTTCTACACTTGGTAAGATGGTGCCTCAGAGGTATAAACTCAATCTCTGAAAAAATATGTATCTCATTTTAGAAATGAGAACTTTTAGAACTCCTCTTTTATAAGCTATTTTAATATCTTATGACTTTTACTTTGTCTATTTGAAGACTATTTTGAAAATCTCATATATAAATGTATAGTTTATTTCTCTTGTCAAAAGCTACGGAGATGGAACTTCTGATGAAATAATACAGTAATATCACAGTATCTTCATGTATGATAGCTGAGGAAAGTCAGTTAATATTTTATCCATAATGTCTAACAGATTTTTAATCAAGTAAAAGCCCATGTAAAAGCAACAACAACTACAACATCTACAAAACCAATTTTCACAAAATGAATGGATGGATTGTACCATTCGATATCTGACTAAAGAACAAGCAGTCAGAGAGACTCACTGGAGTTCGGCCACCTGCTGAGGCAGTTACCGGCTGTGTAACCACGGTTGGTCAGCTGAGCTCCATGTGCCTTACGGCAAGAAACAGAGTCTGAGCTAGGACCATAAGAATGGAAAGGGATGGGCAGACTCAAGAACCTCTTGTAGTAAATTGACAGGATTTTGCGACTGGCTGAATGTGAAAGAGAATTAGAGAAATGAGGCAACACCTTAACCTGTGAGATGGCTTTGAGATGGCAACAGAGCTAATAGAGATATAAAATACATGAGGAGAGCCTGTATGGAATAAGGTTTCATCTTAATACACATTAATTTTGAAGGGGCTAGAGGATATCCAAGAAGAAATGTCTAGGAGATACAGTTGATAACAGAAATCTAGATCTCAGTAGAGAGAGGTCAGGGGTTGTAATGCTCAACACACTTGGAAAGGCATCTAGAGAAAACCAAAAGAATGGATGATCTCATTCAGGAATAGCTGACTTAGTGGTAAATGGACCAAACAACAAAAACTAATGGAAACAATTTTTAAGGTCTCCATTAAAAAATAAAAAAAAAAAAAGGAACGGTGAATGACTAGAAAAGGTAGTAAAGATGTAGGAGACTTGGAAGAGGTGTCATGGAATAGAAAGATGGAGTCGTATGGAAAGAGATCAAATAAAATAAGGTCTGGATATATGCCATGTAATTTAATCATTAGGAGACTACTTTTAACTTTTGTAGGAAGAGTTTGGTAGAGTGTTGGAAACTATATGGCCCAGCTCTAAGAAGTATATAGCATGAAATTTGAAAGTGAATATAACATTAATAGTCAAAATAGTCATATTGTATTACCATGACTTCAGTTTTTTCACATTTAAAAAATTTTATCTATTACAGGGGCTTATACATCTTCCAATGGTAGGAAATAATAGACTCAATCTGTTTCTATAATCTTACAACTTCAGGTATCCATAATTAGCCTGTTAATAGATTGCCTTTCACAAATTAAATCTCAATTTGAAGTCTTATTATATTAAAATATGGGAAAACTTTAGAATACTCATGTGACCTAAGTGAAACTGCTCCTCTCAAACCTATGTAATACCAAAAATAAACTTTAAGTAACTTTAGATCACTTAAAAACTTTGCTATTTTTTCTTTCTTTTTTTTTTTATTGGGGTATAGTTGCTTTACAATGTTGTGTTAGTTTCTGCTGTACAACGAAGTGAATCAGCTATATGTGTACATATATCCCCTCCCTCTTGGACCTCCCTCCCACCCCCCTCATCCCACCCATGTAGGTCACCACAGAGCACCAAGCTAAGCTCCCTGCACTATTTTTTAATTGTTATTATTTTTGTTATTTTAATTCTCAAGGACAGCAAACTACAGGAACATAAACATTTAATCATATATATACTTACAGAGCTTTTTAGAATACCCATGTATACAAATATTTACTTCAAACGTACCCTTTTCTTTTGGGAGTGTGAATAGGTAACACATTTCTTTTTCTTATATATGGCATGTATATATTTTTATGAATAACGAAACATATTCATAATCTTAGACCTAAATTGTATATTTTTTAAAAGAATAACCAGATCCTTCTGGGACAAACAGCTGCCTCTACGTAAAAATTAAGCACTTGTGGCGATATATTTGCCCTCTGGATTTAGTGATCTATTGTAACTCCAACACATTCAGATGAACACATTTCCCTAAGTGGTTTATTTATACCTCTAGACTAGTGTGCACATAAATCAGAATCATACCCAATTGTCATCATTATCATTTCCCCATTTCCTCTATAATTCTTTGTATTGATGTTGCACACTGGTATGATCTCACAACTTTGCAAGCTGGAGATGAGATATTAAATACCACAGACGTTAGTGAACTGAGGTAACACACTGAAGTACAGGACTTTAAATTTAATATTTTCTGACTTCACTGTATTTCTAGCCATAAACTATGATACTAATAGTATCCCCAAAAAACGAGATAATAATTATAGGTCTACATGGAACCTCTTATGAGCATATTCTATTCTGTATAAGAATGAGAGCATGGCCCAGGATCCTTCTTTCTGCTTTAATTATCAAT
This sequence comes from Balaenoptera physalus, assembly GCF_965194825.1. Taxonomy (NCBI): domain Eukaryota; kingdom Metazoa; phylum Chordata; class Mammalia; order Artiodactyla; family Balaenopteridae; genus Balaenoptera; species Balaenoptera physalus. The sequence goes on along the minus strand of NC_138887.1, from coordinate 55,263,977 downwards.
GAATAATGTCATGATTGTCATGTCTCAGCCATACTTGGCAGTGCATGGAGGGGAATCTTTACTCTTGAATATTGTTTAGCAGCTTAACTATAAATGAGGATTACTCCACACTAAAGCAGCATTGTTTCAGAGACAATGTTAACTTGGTGATTAATGAGGTGATGGATGAGGAACATATGACTGTTTCCAGGTTCATTCCAGCATTTTTCTTAACTTCGACCCCAGCCAAAGCTGTCAGCACTAATGACAAGATGACCAGATAATGTTTCACCTGCAAGTGGGGATCTTGACTGCAACTTAAAATTTCCAAAACTTCCACACGGCACAGCTCTTATGTAAAGCCAAAATTTTTTTTTTCTTTCAAAAAGCTTAAAAACAAATGGGACAGCAAATCTCTGAGGAGGAAAAGCAGCGGATCGGTTTGCACTTTTGGAAGTCATGTAAGTATACACTGATTAGCAGAGTGACTCTGCTGCCCAGAGACTGGAGCATTCAAACAAAGAATTCCGTATTTAAAAAAATGATACAAATGAACTTACATACAAAACAGAAATAGACTCACAGACATCGAAAACAAATTTATGGTTACCAAAGGGGAAAGGGGGGTAGGGATAGATTAGGAGTTTGGGATTAACATATACACACTACTGTATATAAAATAGATAACCAACAAGGACCTACTGCAAAGCACAGGGAATGTATACTCAATATTTTGTAATAACCTATAAGGGAAAAGAATCTGAAAAAGAATCTGTATAACTGAATCACTTTGCTGTACACCTGAAACTAACACAACATTGTACATCAATTACACTTCAATAAAAAATAAAGTACCCCAAAAAAGAATTCTAACAATAAAAATGGGCCTGATTCTGAATGATCTAGTCATTCAAAATGCCTGAGCCCATAATTTTTGATGAAAAGTTTTTGAAAGACGTATTGAATTTTAGCAGCTTGCGACACACTTTCAAGTCTTTGAACTTAAGGACTATGATGACTCAAATCTCTAAACTTCACAGCACCTTGTACTCAGTGCTCTGGACCACTCAGATGTATGCAATTAGCAAATTATTTTAACCGATTTCCCCTCTGTAAAATGACAATATAGAACTGAATCTGGGATATCCTTAGCATGCTGAAACACTGTAGAATCATATTTTAGAACCGAGAAAAAACGTTAGATGTCACCCAGACCTTCAAGTTTACATGTAAGAAAGTGAAATGTAGTGCTGACTTGAGAAAGGTCGCACAGTCCTGTGGCAAAATCACAGGAAGAACCCAATGTCACAATTAATTTTAAAATATTTTTATTTTGAAAACTGTATTTGTTTGGTATGTTAATAACATTAATGTGATCATATTTCTTGACAATATTTAAAGGAACTTTGTCATGGCAATACTGACCTATATGTTGTGCCTTAACTTATGCCAATCACTATTGGACTACATTGTAAATACATGCTATTAAACCAAAATATTCCATCTTTCTATGTGAGTGAACTGTTTTATAAGATAACTGAGCATGTGTAATGTGATTAAGAGTAGACCTGAAAGTAACTGTTGACTGCACATTTAGAACAAACCCGAGTAGGAAACCAAACAATAGGAGATCTGACATCCTATTTTTACACTTCCACACTGTAAACTGAACTCTCATACGTTTGTCATTTATTTCTTTAGCATAGCCAAACCTAATTTTCCTCAGAGGAAAATATCAAGAATCTGTAAATTTACAATTATACTTACCAAGAAAGAATTTAAGTGTATTAAATGTAAATCAAATGATGCTTTTCCTCCTTATTTAGAATTTCTAATGTTGTAACTCAGCTAGACATGACTAGGCGAAAAAATAAAGAAGGAAAATGATTTGAGATGCAGGACTTAAAGAGGATTTAACTGAGCTGTAAATGTAAATGGTTGTATTTTCCACATAAGATCTAAAAAAGACAGACAAAAAACTCCTTTCTGTGAGCCCTCGTTTTCAAACCCTGAGGTAGAGATACTTCCAAATCATCACTTAACAGAGCATCAGCGATGCACTGGAGTTTAATAATCAAAGCAAGTGAGACGCTGAGTCTGGTTCAAACCGGACTGAGGCAAAACTTCTAGGCAAGTGATAGAAGTGTCACTTTAAGAGGAAGCTTACTGATATAAATATGTACAAAGTGGGAATACATTTCAAAGTAGAAATCTCAGTTCACTTCTGTTTTGCCTTTATCCTTAAGGACTAGAAGATGACCTCAATTACCAAGAATCATTGCTGTTTGAATAAGCAGAGGATATTAAGAAGGAATTGTGGAAACCAAGGTAACAGTTTTCCAAAACAGGATCTCACATTACAAAGATTTCTGTGAGGGTACATTAATCCACAGATGGATTGTATCACTCTTGACATTTTACTGAAAGTAGTGAACTATAACATTCATGAAAAATTCAGTCTCTGAAGATATCCTTTCCATGGAATGCTTCCTCATGCCCCAATGTGTGTTTATTTGACAAGAAGCTCCATGGAGGGCAGGACATGGATAAAGGATATTGCTGTTTTGTCTTTGTCTTTCTATGGGCATAAAGTATGTTATTTTATCTACAACTTTCTCCTTCAAAGTGGATTCTTTTCAAAAAATTGGGAGAAAGATAACAAATCTGGCTTTGTGGTGGTGGTGATTTTAATTTTTTTTTTCTTTTCTTTTTTTGTAAAGGGTTCTTTCTGACTAGTGTTGGTTTGTGTTCTCTGCAAGGAGAATAAAATGATAAAGAACCAAAGAGCTGTTTTCCTTTTATCAAACTTTGAAAGTTGTTGATAAGGTTATGTCTCCTGGACTTTAAAACATTGGATGCCCATTTCCAAATACTGCAAAACATATGTAAAGCAAAACAGGTGAAAGCTTGCTGTATTTGAAGGACTTCACATGTCACATAATTTAATTCTTACAACAGCCTTCCAAGATTTATTTTATTATTATCATCCTCCCAATGTTATAGATGAGGAAATGGAAACAAAGTAACTCACCAATTGGGCTGGGATTTGAACCCCAGCATTCTGAGTCTCAAGACCGCCTCTTAACCATCATGATCTACTTCCGACCAGAGGGTGTACCTACACAACGCCCCCAGTCATCTGAGGGTGGGTTTTTTTTCATGGAATTACATCAGTTTGTGCTAAACAAATTATGTATATACAACAAAGTTATGTCTGTCATTAACTATCCATTCTAGAAAGTGCTTTTTTCTCCAAACGGCTTTATGTGTTAGGCAAAATTGAGAATCTCAGATTAAGGAATGAATGAAACTTTGAAATAGAGCACTGAAGAAGAAAATAACCTAGAGCAATGTATAAACAAGAAAGGATCACTTGGCTGCAGTAGCTGGATGCCACTGAAAAAAGGAACTAAATTGGATTACAGAATCTTCCCCAGAGACAACAGCGTAGGTTTTCATCAAATAACTGTTACATACACATTCACTCTGTCTCCTTGCATAATCCTATCATGTTTCAAGGTATAACTATATTCAGCACAGCAGTATACGATGAATGTAAATGAATAAGAAATTGGGGCAAGGAAATGAGAAAAAATTGTCTATTTGCCAGCAGAATAAAAAGTTTCATAGTTCACAAACTTTGAGAGGAAAAATTAGGCAATTCTTGGGGACCGCCTAATATTTCTAGGTAGCTGGTATCTAAAATGCCAGTGAAGTATGACTAGCTCTCTGATGCTCAGTGAACCTGTAAGATAACTTTTTTTTTCCTTATTGGATTCCAAATTTCTTACCATTAATTATCACAAGAAATAGTAGTGCCTTGATACTCTACACCCTCGAAAGTGATGTTTCCTTTCTTTTTTGATTTTATGTTTCTTCTTCAGAATCACTGCTATGAAATTGGTTTTCTCATACAGGAAAGCAGTTGAATGATTAAGTCAATTTCGGATTTTTAAGTCAAAAAGTCTAACAATAAAAAGGCAAGTATACTTAGAGGTTACTAATTTACAGTGAGCAATTTTAAGCTATTTACCTAAATGTCAACACTTCCCCACAGTCATTCCTTTTATAAATAATGCACACATCAGCTTAATCATTCCTTCCCTCCCTCTGCTTTGAAAGCCATAATTTTAACTTGGAGCTCATGCTTGACACTTTGAGGAAATGTAGGAATTATCATAAATAATCCATAAAGACAATTTTTATAGATGATAATCTAAAGCTTTGTTCCCCTAGAATTTCTGTGTGGTATTTCAAAGTTTGAAATTACTTTCTACACACACGTTTAAAATGTTACAACTGTTCCAAGTGATGTCACTTCCCCTTAGGTTAGGGCAAGAAGACCAGTAGAGAAAAAGAGATGTTCTACACTTCCCAGGCATAATGCAGTCCTAAAATACACTTGTCCATTCCTGATGGCTGTTTAGCTGCATATTATGGAGAAAATAATACCTTATGAAAAGAGCAGGAAAGCATGGACTTGTCAATGTGGAGCAAACTTTCCAAACTTTATTGAAAGATGTTACACGACCTAAACATTTCCAGTTGTAGCGCGTAGTGTTACAAAGGCTTACGCTACAGCAGAAAAACACAAACAGCTGAGTCCTCCTTCCACAAAGGCTGTGAGTCCAAAAACTGACTGCAAGTCAGAATTACCTCAGAACATTAAACCAATACAGATTCCCTGATCTTGCCAACAGAGATTTCGATTCTGCTGCTCTGTCATTACACTTGAGAATCTATATGAACATGTAAATAAATAAAAACATAATAGATGAATAAATACATAATCATATAACCCTTGGTGATTCTGATACCCAGCCAAACTTGAGAAAGACTTCTGTGCAGGACGTCAGTTGAATTTGGGCTACTGTGCAACCACGCTTCTTATTTTGGAGGGAATCCCAAAATACAAGAGGGCGAGCCCTTGAACCTTTGCCCTGTGCGTATTAAAGAGACATATAACCTCCAGAGAAATGCTCCGTCTTTGACCAGCTAACATCCACTCATGGGTACGGAAAAGTAAAGCCTCTTTGTAGTGACAGTTTAATCATACATATGAATTAAATACAGCTCTAGCCTTAATTGGAAAATGAGCAGAGACAAGGGGAAAGCCTGCACTCTGAGTTAGGAGAAATTAAATTCATATACCTAACAAATTCCCTAATTTGATATGTGACCTTGAGCATGTCACTTAATCCCTCTAGCCTTTAATTCCTTGTCTGTAAAATGGGTCCTTCTATAAGAGGAAGGACCACTTCTCTCAAGTATCGTTGAAGACATACTGAAGTACAAGGAATATGTTTCATGGGTTTTTTCTTTCCAAACTCAGTGTGGAGCAGACTGTAAAGTGATCACTGAAGCAAACCAGCCAACACACTCTACAAAAACCAGAACAGTGAGTCCAACACATGCACACAACAGGCTGTTGACTTTCCTGTCTGCTGACAGACATCAGATCTCGTCATTAGTACAGTCAATGGGGTGCAAAACCCTCTGGAATTTGCTGAACTGAACAGGACACCACACAGAACGATGGGAACCTCAGACACTGGCCATGGCATGTGTTCCTGTTCTCACTCCAGGGCCAGCCAGAGAGTCTGTTATTTACATTAAAGACAAGACTCTTCAGATCAGATAAAATCTTAAACAATTATTTTGACTTAAGACCTCCTCTTTTATTTTCGAGTTAATGATTTGGTTTTTGAAAAATATATACCCCAGATGAGCAGCTTTATCCTAAACTTGGTGCCCTAGAACTTTAATCTATCATGCGGTTCATCATCCGGAATAGGTAGCACTGGAAATGTAAGTTTGTACAGTAACTTCATATCATGTGATGTCAGACAAATGAGCCAATAATATTGTGCCTGCGAGTGATACAGCTCTGAGGCTGAAGAAGGTAGACACACAATTCCTCGCGCATAGTTTTCATTAGAATCAATATACGTATCTGTAGAGACAAATCAAAGATGCATGATTTTACATAACCATTTGCTCTGCAGAAATGATAGCGATTACAAGACATTTAATTGGTATGGAAAATAAGGGACATCCCAAAATAAGAGGCCCTTTTATGTTTGTGATACCAGAGTTTAAAATGACAAAAGTGAAATGAGGCAGGATCAGGAAAGGGAAGAATCCAATCAGAGCGCAGAAAAACAGAATGGACCTAATACAAACACAAGTGATCTGAAGCTCAGTCTAAATCCATAGAATTGTAAAGCTGAAAAGATCTGAGAAAGACCTAGAAGAAAATGAGCCACTGAGACATTAGGTGATTTGCTTAAATTCACAGGACTAGAACCAGATCTCCAGACTCCTGAGCCAATGTTCTTTCCACTCTAGTTCATAGCTACAGTTTTAAGTTATTAAGTAGCTCCACTGAATATAGATGGCTCAAGGCAGAAAGAGATTACCATCTTTTTGCATGGACTTCCATGGGATGAAAACAAAGAAGCCATTGTGGTTTGGGTTAACACTGACAGACATAATCTAGTGAGAGTCATTCAAATAAAAATTGACCTGTCTTGTCATGCATCTTTCTTCTCATGAATTCCATCTATACTGAGGGCTTACCCTATGCCTGGGCATTTCCCCTCTATAAGGGAGGCAAGGAATATAAATAGATGGCTGCAAAAAGGTATATGGTAGGAGTGGTGATGAGCAGTTAGTAACAGGGCCGGGATTGTAAGAAGGACCCAGATTATGAAGAAGTTGTCCTTGGTAAGGATTTTAAACTATATTTTTGCAGCCAAGAGTCAGTGGATGACTTTAAGCAAAAAAGTGACATGAACAGGTTTATTTAGGAAAATTACTCTGGCTTGTTGATAAGGTAAATGGACAAGAAAAGGGAGGATAGCAGGGTGACCAAATCAGAAGCAGGTACCATAGCCTGAGAAGATGGTGAGCTTGAAACAAAACAGATATAGAAATGTTTCTGTCGGTAGTTATTTCTGAGATGGAACTATGAGTCTCGTATGGCAATAATTGGAAAGTGATCATAAATTGCTGGTGCATGTAATAAAGGAAAATTCATTTTTTCAGATTAGAGTATGGGTGCTTCAGTCATGTGGAAGAAAGTATATGTTTATGAGCATAGAGAAGTTCTGTTCAAAGCATCTTCAGTTTCAGGTTCTAGGAGAAAGGTAATGATGTCTTGAGTCAGTTGAACATAACTTCCTAAAGTTTGGAATGGGGGATGGAGTAGAAATGGGGAATTGAGTAGCCTTAAGCATGTGGTTGATGCCATGGGGGGCAGAGGAGAGCACTAAAGGCAATAAAGATACAGAGAAAATCATATAGTTTCATGGAATAAAAGTCATACCATTTCCTATCACTAAGCAGCAAATCAATAATGGGATATCACAAGCAGCGTAAGATTAGATTAAAATTTGTAACTGCCCTGATTTTGGCTGGAATTCTCCCTCTGGCTCCATACTAATTCCAACACTTCCCCCAAATTAGCTGAATTCTTTAGCATCAAAGTGTAAGACACTTTTAGATGGAAATTTCTTTATTTCCCATTTCATAAGAAAAGTTTATAGTTTGACTCTTTTTAAAATTTCCTCCCCATTTATTATTTATTTATTTATTTTATTTATTTTTGGCTGCAGCACACGGGATCTTCGTTGAGGCATGCAGGATCTTTCGTTGCGGTGCGCGGGCTTCTCTCTAGTTGTGGCGTGTGGGTTTTCTCTCTCTAGCTGTGGGACATGGGTTCCAGAGTGCATCGGCTTTGTAGTTTGCGGCACGCAGGCTCTCTAGTTGAGGCGCGCAAGCTCAGTAGTTGTGGCACGTGGGCTTATTTCCTCCACGGCATGTGGGATCTTAGTTCCCCGACCAGGGATCAAACCTGCGTCCCCTGCATTGTAAGGTGGATTCTCTACCACTGCACCACCAGGGAAGTCCCTATAATTTGAATCTTATAGTCCATATTTCTTCTGAGTCTTGCCATTACATAAAAATATATATATTGGAAAAGTCACCTGTTATTGCCACAGGAAGGTGATGATAATTGTTTAAAGCCTCAATCAAGCCCCACCTAAGGTTAAAGTAAGTGAGAACTAAGTGTGTGTTGGTCATGATGACTGATTAACGAATAAGAAACCCTCCCAGCTACAGGTTCTTAGGTGTCAGAGAGAAATGGAAGCAGATATAGAATTAATATATATTGCCACATCACAAGACTGTGGACTCAAAGGAAAATTACTTTGAGTTCACAGTGTCAAAGTAGACTTTGAGATTTTAATAGATTAAATAGATTTAATTTATTAAATTAGATTTAATTCACTTTCTAGATTTTAATAGTTTCTATATTTTAATAGTTCCTCTTTACTGCTTTAAAGGAAAATAGTGGCATATAAAAGGAAAAGGAAATAGGGGAGAAAATATGATGGTTCTGAATACAAAGTATTTTATTACAGGGATCCTATCCACAGTTCCTAATAATGGGAAGGTCTGGAAAAGTGCAGTGGAATCTTTGTCAGTAGGAAAGGACTTTGAGAACACTTTGAGAGTGACATAAGTGTTGGGAGTTACCACAGAGTCCTTGAATCTCTGCCAAAGACATCAAAGCTGAATGTGAAGAAGAACTAGACAGTTTCCTTGATTCTAGAAGGTCATAAAACATCTCTAACAATAAAGAGGAATATTTCATAATGATAAGAAGATCAATCTGTAAGGAAACTCTGTCTTAACTGTATATACGTAATAGTATAGCTTCCAAATTTTTAAGCAAAAGGAAATGACAGAACTAAAAGATAAATAAATCAATCTGTATTCAGACTAGGAGATTTAACATACCTTTCAATAACTAAGACAAGCAGACAAAAAAAAAACTTAAAAAGGATATAGAAATTAGATCAAATTTGTTAATTTTGTTGTTTAGGATCTAGCAAAACAGAATTCAATTCCTTTTGAGAGCTCCCGTAGCAATTTTGCGGCTAAATGGTGGACCATAACCAAGTTTAATAATTTTCAAAAGACTGAAATAGTTCAGAGCATGTTCTCGGAACACAGTGAGATTAAGCTAGAAATCAATATGAAAAATCTAACTAGAATACTACCAACTTTGGAAATTAAGCAATACACTTATAAGTAACACAATGGTCCAAGAAGAAGTCACAACAAACTAAATGATAATAAAAACATAAATCACACTGTGAGATATATATAAAGCTGGGCTTTGAGTGTAACTTATAGTTTTCCACAAATTAATAAAGTAAGTTGAAAATCAATGATATAAATGTCCATATTAAAAAGTTAAAAAATAAAATTAAACTCAAAGAGAGGAGAAAGAAGGAAATAATAAAAGATCAGAAATAAAAGAAACATAAAATAAATGTACAATAGAGAGACTCAACCAAAGTAACAGATGTTCTTATGAAAAAATTGAAAAAATTATGTACCAGTAGCAAGACTGATTAAGAAAAATATAAGGAAGGCACACATTACCTATATAGGGAACAAAAAAATAAGATACCCTAAATTCTACAGTTTAAAAAAATGTGAATAGGATGATATTATGAACAATTTCATGGCAACATATTTTGAAAATTTAGATAAGTTGAACAAATACCTACAAGTGAAAACTTATGGAAAAGGAAACAATATTAGGACATCTGTATATTGGTATGTGCCCTAAAGAAATTAAATCTGTAATTAGAAATGGCCCCAAACCAAATATCCAGGCCCAGATGTTTTCATGAATGAATTCTATCAATCAGTAAGGAAGAAACAGTGCCTGATTTAAACACTTCTATATGCTAGGAAAAAAACAGGGATATTCCCATTTTTATTTTGTGGTAGCATTTCTTCTGTACCAAATTCTGAAAATGAAATTATAAAAAAGGAAAATAAAAGGGCAAAATCTATGAAAATAGATGAAAAACACTAAAATATGAGATGTCTCAGAGCTGGAGAAAAAAAGTAATATCACATACTTAAAAACATTATTGAGGACCAACCTGTTTAAAAGGTCTTATGATTTCTATGCAGCTAGGTTTACACATGAATTAAATATGTAGGAGGTCGATGGGAACTACTAAAGGCTGGCAGCTACAAGAAGTAAATGAGAGATTATATAAGACAAAGTGATATGAGTACAGAGAGATACAAGACAGATGGTGATAAGAAAAAGATGCTTTGTTTTTAAGCATGGGAAAATGAAAGACTTAAAGAGAGAGAGAGAGACTGACGGCCAAAAATGTCAGCTCAGAAGATAAAAACAAACCCAAGAAACCCATATTTAATTTTACTCAGACGTTTTATTGCACTTAAGTAAAAACTGATCAGACCCACAGAGGCTGGCACAGAAAAGGAGTGGGCAGAGGGCTAGGGATGCTAAAGATCAGGTCTCCAGCACATCTGTTCAGTGTTCCTCTTCTAATTCCAACTTCTCCTCTTGCTCCTTAGTGCCCATCAGGCACAGCCAGATCAGGTCTCCCCACAGCAGTGAGTCCTTACAGCTACCGAGGGGCGAGGTTGGTAGGAGATAGGTCTGTATACACGACCTGTATCTGCAGTCATGAGCTTTTAGCAGCCTTCATCAATTTTCTCATGTTCACCTGGGGTCTCTGGGGTGGTTTGTGCTTTGGCAGTGAGGGAGCCCTGCTCAGTGTTAACAAACGCACATTGTAACTCATTTCTTAAAGCATAACAGAGATATTTCTCTCACTTTGGTGGGGGGTATGGGAGAAGTTGGGGCCTGATGGAGATTGATGGCAGCCTTGGAAGAAAACTTAGATGACAAATTACAGGTTTCACACTCCTCACAAGGTGCCCTCTTAATCACTACCAGGATTGTGTTACTCCTTCTATTTTTTTTTAATTGAAGTATAGTTGATTACAACATTGTGTTAGTTTCTGGTGTACAGTAAAGTGATTCAGTTATACATATATATGCATATTCTTTTTCATATTCTTTTCCATTGTGGTTTATTACAGGACACTGAATACAGTTCCCTGTGCTAAACATTAGGACCTTGTTGTTTATCTATTTTATATATAGTAGTTTGTATCTGCTACTCCCAAACTCCTAATTTATCCCTCCACCATCCCCTTTCCTCTTTGGTAACCATAAGGTTGTTTTCTATGTCTGTGAGTCTGTTTCTGTTTCATAAATAAGTTCATTTGTATTGATATCATATGATATTTGTCTTTCTCTGTCTGACTTGCTTCACTTAGTATGATAATCTCCATGTCCATCCATGTTGCATTACTTCATTCTTTTTTATGGCTGAGTAGTAGTCCATCTTCGTTATCTATTCATTTGTCGGCAGACATTTAGGTTGCTTCCATGTCTTGGCTACTGTAAATAGTGCTGCTATGAACATAGGGATGCATGTATCCTTTCCAATTAGAGTTTTGTCTGGATATATGCCCAGGAGTGGGGTTGCTGGATCATATGGCAACTCTATTTTTAGTTTTTTAAGGAAACTCCATACTGTTTTCCATAGCGGCTGCACCAATTTACATTCCCACCAACAGTGTAAGCCATTCTTACTATTCTTATAATCAAGGAGGAGTGATTCTTTTGTTTACAAACAAGGCTACCTTCTCAGTGAAGCACGCTTTACTTCCTTTTATCAACGTCTCTTTTATAAATAGGACTTATTTGTGGCTCTAAGGCGTGAAATATTCTAAGGCTACTGGTATACTACAGAGACATTTTTTGTTGGTCTTCTTAAGTGAAGCTCAATTCTACTTAACTATATTTTTGCAATTTCTGTGTTTTGTAGGGTTAAGAAATGCTTATCGAGAGCAGTTGTAAATTTCACATGCAGAATAGTATGATTGCAACACAACCACTTTTTCCACTGCACCATGCATTGTATTCTTGCTGTATCCTTTGGAGATAACACAAGCGACCTTTCATATGTGCAGAATTGTTGCTATTCAATGTTTGAAAGCTGACCTGGAGAGTAAAAGGGCTGTTCAGTATCTAGACTCTATCGCCCAACCTCAGTGGTCTCCACGAACACCTCAACACGAAGTCTCCAGACAGTCAGGGGTGTAATTTGGATTTAGGAAGCAGAGTATTGTTTCTAGAGAGTGATGTGGCCTACGTGCAGTTCAATCTTGTGATCCTGGGTTTATGAAAAATACTGTCTCAGTAATTGAAATAAGTTTGAGTAAGTGACAACACCTACTAAACATGAACACGTGGAGATTTTGTTTGACGGAGCAAAACATTCAAATGACTCCTGAATTTTTGTAAACCATTCTAAATAAACACATAGGGAAAAAAAAAATCAAGTTAAGTTTGTAAAAAAGGAAAAAGTAAACACAGACTGACAAAATGTGGTAGTTAAAAAGAAATTGTGCTGTAATTAATTTAAGAAAACTTAAGCTAAATTATAAGAGCCCAATTATAATACACCCTGCATGGTAATAGTGATTTTATTGTCATGGCAAATAAAATTAACAATACTCACTTTAGATTTCAGAAAAAATACAGTAATACTTCTTTGTATTTTATCTCAAAAAAATCACGATTATTTTTACTGAAATATGTCCTTTATGGTAAATGTCTTACTCACTGGGAAAAAAATGGGCAAAATTATTTTGCTTTAAGTAACTTGTTTGCTCTACGTTATGCTGCACAAAAATATACACAAGTGAGACAAAAACAAAAGAACCACTGACAAGAGTATCTTTCTTTGCTGCCCTGTTTTCTTGACAACCACCAGACACCTCCTCCATCCCTCCCATCCTGTATGGAAGATCTGTCAAATCTCATTCGGTCTACGTACATTAAGAAAAGTTAAGAATGAATGAAAACAACATGGAATTACTTATTAGTAATTGCTCCAAAATTGACTCTAATCTATTATATTTAAAATAATTGTGGATTAAAGTTTTTAATAAAAATTCTAAATAAAAAGTTGTATTTTATGCTCCAACTTGGTGAAAAAAAAGACTTAAAATGAATTGTAAAAAATAATAAAAATGGAAAAACTTAAATGTGAAACAAAACAAAATCACTGACAATTAAATTATAATAGGAATTACAGACTAGTCATGGAATGGAACACAGATAAGTCAAAAGCCATATATGGTCACGTAAGCTTTGTGACTAGAGCATCTCATGACCTCCTGTGCTGGCAAATTTAATTTGGAGGATAAGTGAATATATTAAAGCAAATTGAATAACATACTTACATTTGTAGAGATGAAGAGCTAAAGAGTATATTTTCACTTTCATAATAAGTTTGGTATCTGATCAATTGGACAGTGATTCTGTTTATATAGAAAGTTTTATTTGGGAAATTTACTTAGATATAAAATTATTTTTTTAAATACATTTTAAAATTGCAAATTTCCTAAACATACAAGGATCCAGTCTCTCCTGAAACACTATGAACAACGAGAAAATTTACTATTTTATTTAAACATGTTTCCTAATCACCCCTTCCATTTTATATTTAAACCATTTTTGCCAAATGATGTCAGACATTTTGAGGAGAAAAGTATATAAAATGGGCATAGCTTTCAAAAGTAATGAAAACTATATTCAGAGCCCTTAAAAATATTTGAAAATACTTTATTAATTCTTGGAATGTCAATTACAACTAAAATGTATTTTCACCTGCAATGTGATTAGAACAGACACGGAATAGAACATCAGCTTCTGAGGATAATGACCTAATGAATTAAAAATCTTAAAAAAAATAAACAGCAAGAATTAAAACTTTAAGTCATCAGTGTTTTATCTCCTTAACAATATACATATAATTTCCCCCAAGATCTACTTAGAATGAAGCTCTGTTTCTAAGAAGAGAAGGAAGCGGCACATTTTATTGCTGGCCCATAAGCAGAGAACAAGGCATAAAGCCACTAAGTTTATTGAAATGTAGAACACATTTTTCCCAACTTTCAAAAGCTATTCAACTTGAACTTCAGCGAAACAGAAGGTAGAAAGTTTTTAAATATTATACTCCTAGTGAAGCCATTTAGCCTAGATTACTAAAGTTGCTCTTTGGAATTGTAGTTTCCCAGGCAAATGATTTTTTTTTAATAGTTTTGACTCACTGATCATTCACAACGGGTACTTACAGCCAGATACCTTATGACAAAAGAAGAGGACTTTTGTTTTGTTTTTCAGGGAAATGTACTAAAAAGGTGGTTGACCTCTGTCATACTCTCTATCTTCGTGGTAATATTTTTTTGGTAATATTTGAAAGTGACTTTAAGCAACCAGACTCAACAAATTTTAAACAAGCCCATTCTTGACATTGTCGTGGGCCATATAACATAAACCTTGTTTTATCATCTATTTGGCAAAGCATGGGAAATTATCGGGCTTGGATCTAACCTTAGAAAATCATTAAGGATCACATCATATATTCGTTTAAGCTACAAAGCACCTAACAGTGTTGAATAGTTAGTAGGTATTTAATAAATATTTAAAGATTATTGAATTTGGATTCTCACAAACTATTTCCAGGATAGTTTAGAACTGCCAGCAAGAAAGATTATATGTTTGACCTGCTCAGGCCCAACGATAGGTATATAAAAACACAGTCTGTTGTGATCCTTACACTATACGTAAACAATAATAGAAATATAATTTGTGCCAGTAATAATATATTTAAAAATGGATGGAAATAAATGACAATATTTGATAAACTGATTGTGTGATAAGTTGGTTTTTTTAAAGCTAAAGATTTCTAATCAAATAGAATGGTTTGGGAAATAGTTAATGTAACATAATCACTTTATCCTTACTTTCATTTGTAGTAATCGATAAAATATAAAGAATTCAACAAATTATATACTGTGTCTTCAAACTATGACCACTACTATAAAAAAGGTGAAGTCTGTAGTTGTTAATGATTGTTTTTTAATTTAGGAAAGGCTCTTGAACATGTTCAACATAAATAACTGAGAAACATTACTTTCATAATGGCCATAAAAATAACAATAAAATAACTAATATTTATTATAAGACCGTGTAGAATCACGGGAAGCCTTTCATTGGGGAAAGAAAGCCCCAAATGACAATAAGAACTGTACAACTGTAAGAATTTTCTTTAATGCAGAAGAAAAAGAAGAACCTAAAATTAAACCTGTTATTAGAAGCAGTTGAAAGCAAGCAGGAACTGAAGCTGTGCCTTGCAGTCTTGGCTATTGTTATATTATTGCAGAGTCCCATAGGCAATCCTCACATGTACAGTACATCCTGGATCTTTTGATTCTTTTGTCCACCCTCCAACCTACACGGCCAGGAACCTTCAGCCAGGAAAGATTTATGGAGCCCCCACTAACGGGGTCAACCCTGTTTTATCACCAGAGGCCTTCTTTGTAAAAATAACATCCATCTACAGCTCTGTTGGGCCGATTCTCTTGGCACCAACATTTTGTGTTTATCTTAACAACCAGTGTACACTTAAAGCCCTGGTTGCAATGAACGCCGTCATCAATTCTACTGGGCACAGTAGCCCAGACTCCTGTGGTTTGTCAGCCCGATGTCATCCAAGGTAATAAATAGGTCAGAGCGTGTGTCCACTTCGAAAGGTTGATAGGGTTTGCATTTTAAGATGAAGATCGTGAGTTTTAGGGAGAAGAATTTGCAACAAAGAAAGCAAACCTACTTCAGTATAATCATGAGTAAATGACCCCAAGCACAATGGGGACAACTTAAAATATTACAAATAAATAAGTGGAAGAAAGTTAAAATATTTTTTAAAAGAAATTATTTTATAGAACTTATGCTACTCCATGCACATGGCACTCTGAATTTGAAAGATGTCTAATTTGAGGGTACTATCAATAAGTTACTTCAATGTTATCCTTGTTCTACTTTTAAAAGGCTTACCTAAGCTATTTTAAAATATTAGATTTATATAAAAGTAGACTCCTGAGTTGTAAACATTATATACTTTTAGATGGGAAAAACTCACTTTTAGCAATTTAGTATTTGGGATATTTTATGGATCAACTAAGTTATTGTTTCTGAAATGTTGATAATTTATTTAAATCATTCATTTTACTTGCTGGTAGTATAAATTTGTGAGATTTTACAAAATGTTTTGGGATTTCCTCTTGGAAAGGAATGTGCATAAAATCCAAAGAAATGCTCAATATTTTATTATAATTGCATAGAGTAGTTCTCTCAGAAAGATCGTTCTTAACAATCTTAATCCCCTGTGCTGTGATGAGAGAGGCTTTTCATGGGTATTTGGCCAAAGGTTTTTTTCTAGAGTTAATACTCCCACTCTTCTTCCTTACGTGTCTTGGGATTTTTAACATCCGCAACACAGACAGGAACTTGGTTTTATGCCTCAAGAAAAGAATGGATCTTTTTTCATATAATAATCTGCAGTGCAATTACCAATGAAAAAGTAATATTGTGCACCATAAACTGAACAATCTGCAAGGAACATTTTAGTAATAGACAATTCTAAACGCAGGGAGCATACGGAATTTAAATCAAGTAAAGAGGGAAATCAATACAAGAAAATAAAAAGGAATCCTGCCATTTCTTATACAAAATAAAAGTGGGGGAAAAGACAGAATACTGTTGTCTGCCCCAGACTTCAAGGTCATCAGAAACACGTTTTCCAAAAAAAAAGTCTTATAATTTTAAAATCAAAATTTATAAGATGCTTGAAGACAGTAATCACCTATATTGATGAAACTAGTTATCAATACTAGCTTAGCCCAAGAATCAATATTTTGGTAAGAATGTCACCTACCATCATGATTTCATGCCAAGTGGAGGCATAAAGGAGGATACTGATGGTTCAGTGTCCATAAAACTGAGAACTCTAATCTGTTCAATCTTATAGTTAGGTAGGATTACATTTATTTACTGTTTCTTTCATTTCTCAGTCCATTAATTAACAAAGATGTATCAAACAACTACTGTATGTCCAGGCCCTGGAATACACAGAGATGATAGAGAAAAAGTCCCTACCAACCAGAATCTCTTAGTACAGCTGGGGAGACAAACATGTGAGCAAGTAATAATTTTTCAATGTCATGTGTGTGAAATAGAAAAATAAACTACGGTGGGTATTATGTGATAAGTAGTGCTAGGAACAGTCTCGATCCCACAGCGATCTTAACATCACGTGCTGAAGTGGTCTCACTGATATTTATTCTGTTTGCTCTCCATTAGTTATGAGACTGAAAATAAATAAATTCACCCAAGTTTCTGCTATTAAACACTTAAATATAATACTTATTATGTGTCATACCAAAAAATAAGCACTACAGATAACAGTCTAAGGACTTGCACAATATTAACTCATTTATTTCACTTCATCATACTGGTAACAAAAAATAAAGTACCATGTCTCGAGGCTACACTTTAACAGCACAACCCAGGATGACATCCCAGAGGCAAATGGATTCTCTTATGATCCATCTTAAAGACACGGCGTTCATTAGTTCATGCGAAAGTCACACTTCTGTTATTTGTGAGGACCAAAGGGCACACCACAGGGAATCTAGAAGATGGAGACAAAAGAAGACTTCTCTCTGGGCAGTTTTTTTATATTTGGAGTGAATAAACAATATGTAGATCTTCGCAGAGGAACTAAGTAGCCATTTTCTGAATCTTAAAATCAGAGAGACTGAAGTCTATCATCCTTCAGCTGGTTGAGAGAAGGAGAGATATCGCCCTGGCTTCACACCAATTACTCTAGTTAGCCAAAGCTAGGAATATTTGCACTACTTCTAGAATAAATGATCTAGCCACTAAGACCTTGCACAGTGGCAACACCAACAGTGATGGCAGTATTAATACATCATATTTATGGAGCATTTCCTGCATTCTAAAGTGCTTTCAGACAGAACATTTTATTTAATAAGATACTCATTCTAGGGTTGTAAATAGAGCAAGATGTGTTTTTCATTTGGGGAAACTGAATCTCTGTGGAGGGAAATGACTGGCATAATACACAGCTAGAACCCGATTGTCAAAGTCTAGGTCTTTTTTACATTCTACTCCACCTCAGGGTTAGTACAACTCCTTTCTGGAGATAAGGCAGTGTTCTTCTGCTGAGCTACCAAGGTGGATAAATGCAACTTACTGCAGTTTGTAGCAGGTCCTTCTGAGACCCAATACAAATAATAATAATAATAATAATAATAATAAATAATAATAATTCACTCACTAGCAATGGAAATGTTCTGCTTTTCCACAAGGGTACACAAGTTCTGTGGAGCCAGAAATGGAATTGTCTAGAACTGCAGTTTCCAAATTGTTCCTTAGGTACCCCAGGCCCCTCACAGCTATACTTGACGTCTGTCTGATACCATACAAATTACTAACTCAAAGCGTTCATGGGTCCAACGTTACATTGTACCACATTACTTTCTAAGACATCCTGTCTTGGTGAAGTGGGGTTTTCATTAAACACAAGTACCATGCATTACGCAATACAGGAAAGGAAATGAGAGCATTGGTGTACAATCTGATTCCCAGATTTGAGAAACTGTGCAGTGCCCAATAGACACACATATCCCATTAGAAAGTAATTGTGGTTTTTTAAGAATGAAATAAGTGTTTTCAGTTTATACATCTTATCTTTTTAAACAGCTACTAAGTTGTTAGGACATAAATACTTCCAAGTTGATTTGACCTGACTGCCTAATAAACAGGACGGTTGGCTATTTCTCTTAGCCTAGGGATGCTATGAAAAAGTAACTGAGACAGTAAGAGCATCATAAGCCAAGAACTTTGGGAACTTCTGTTTAGAAGTTCAGAATGACTCTCTAAATTTCTCAGTAAATGGCTTCTTCAGGTTCCTCTATTAAGGAAAAGGAATAACTTTGCAAAATGGAGAACATAGGAAATCTTAACTTTATTAAATTATTTTTGACTCTTTCACAAAGTGGTGGATATTGGACTTATGAAAAACTAAATTATTTTTAACAAAAGTGGAATATGTTCACACAGTAAAACTTCAGATAATCCACATGCACTTACATTAAAGAATACCCTTCCCTTTTGCTCCTGCATGCTCCCTGAATGGGTTTGACCACAAATATTTCTGACCTTCTTTATGTTCTTTCTTACTCAAAGTTTTTATATCATTAAACACTCTTAATCACCTTCTTTTGTTGTTATTATTTTACTAGACCATTAGCTCAATAAAGGGACATTCCTTACCTAGTTCATCATTACTTTCCCAATACTAGTAAAGTTCTTGGGACTTAGTAGACATTCAATAAATACACACTGAATTCATAGAGAAATGAAGGAAGGAAGGAGGGGAGGGAGGGAGGGAGGGAGGAAGACTGCTTCCAAAACTCTGCCTTAATCCTGGTCCTTTTATATCTTTTTCCTCTGGTCCTACTTTGGTTTTGTTTTGGTTTGGTTTGGTTTTTTGCCATACCTTTTGCCTCCTACAGATGAAATTTGCCATTTCTGACCTCATTACTTTCTTCTCTTGTTATGAGATATTTAGGATGTTTTTCAAGTGTTTGGTACTATAACCAATGCTGCAATAAACAATTTTCCAATTATGTCCTTAGGATAGATGCCAAAGAGTAAAAATTTTGTTTCAAGCTTCATTTATAAACATCTTAAGGATCTAGAATTAGACATTGCCAAATTGCTCTAATAAAATTTTATATCAGAGCTTTATTTATTCTTGTTTTTAAAAAAACTTCAAGCTTAGTTAAAAATTTCAAACAAGGTACAAGAAAGACCCATATAATCATTACCCATACTGACCAATTTTTTTGCACTTGCCCCATTTATTTTATTTTTCTCTCTTTTGCGCGCGCACGCACACACATACACACACAGCAGACTGTTTTCTGACCATTTGTTAGTAACTTGGCGGCCTCATGTCTCTTTACCCCGAAATCTTTTCATGTGTATTTCCTAAGGACCAGTATATTTACTTACCTAATCCCTGTACAAAGATCAAAACTGGGACATGGTTTTACAGATATTTATTTGTAATGCACGTTTCTTATTTCCTCCTTAACACTAAATTAAGGCTCTCAAGTTCAATGAGTGAATCCCACAGCAGTGTATACCTTCAGAATCTGGCAGAGTATATTTACTCATAGCGGGGACTAAGTAAATCCGTCCTGATTACTTTCTTAAGACAAAGAGAAAGGGCCTTTCACAAGGCACTGCTCTACCAGGTTTTGATTTGAAAACAGAGGCTCATCAAAATTAAAACATAAGGGGTTCAGGATATTTGAGCATAGTTATTCACAGGCTGAAGCATATGCGAAAACTGAATTTAGTACCAGATCGAGCGCATTATGGTTGAGTATATTCATGCTACAATTAAAATAATTACTTCATTTAAAAACTAATGCACTCTAAATATGTTTAATGACTGAAATAAAAATGTGCAATTATAGTATAAATACATGAAATGATGTTGTAGTGTGTTTATACTAATTACCATGCGTCAGCTGAAACAGCTATAGTGAACACTTAGGTAAGGGTCCAGTGAAGTTGTTCACAGTCGACCTAGCAAAGGTACTTCTAGACCAAGCTCCAGATGGGAGAAGCACGTTCACCGTGGTTGGAGGTTTGAGCAGAGAAAATGTTGCTTTTTTCCTCGGTAGTCTTGATAATTATGCAAGTAAGTAGCTAGTTTACAGAAAGTGCTAAATGCATAAATATCCTCAAGTATTATGGAAAAGTTCTTGAATCGAGAGCTCCATTATATAGGAGCTTAGAAATACAGTCACAACCTACCAGACTAAATACAGTGTCCTGAAGAAACTGTAATACTGAGGCACAGTCACCTCCCTCTAGTGACTCTATTGACCAACCTTTATAAATTGGATAAACAGGCAGCTGTCACTAATTATAAATAAATTCTAAATAATTCTGCCGCACTTTTGATGCCTCTAGGACCTAAGAAATTTTAGCATGGCAGTATAACCTAAAGTATGAGTTTTTTATTTGTTTACTTTAGTAAACGAAACTTTGGCAAATACAACTCTCATAAGCAAAAATAACCATTGATGCATTGATACCTTTGCTAGTACACACTTGATTTACAGCATTTTGCCTCGTGCGTCAAATATTTAAGATTCTGGCACCTTAAATTCCAGGACTCAGAAGCCTCTGGTTGCTCCTCTAAATAGTAAAACTCCCCCTCTTCTTCTCAAGCTAACTCGAGTGCCCCATAGGATTTGGCATCCTTCCAAACACTGCCCCTTCCCCTTCATGTTTATGCTCCAAAGTATTTCAGAGATAATTTGGTCCACATGTTTCTGATTCATTTACCCTTATGTCATCAAAATATTGTTTGCTTAGAATTACTTGATGCCCACGTAGTCTTACCAAATTAGTTCATACATCATTTCTCTTTAAAATAGAAGGAGAGATTTTGTAAGCCTTACACAGTAACTAAAGGGGAAAAGTGGTTTTGATTTTAAATTTCTATAGTCCAGAGCTTCCCATAGCTCTATTTTTAACCACGTCTACTGTCTTAGACTGCTCGGGCTGCTATAACAAAATACCATAGACTGGGCATCTTGAAAAATAGATTTTTATTTCTCACAGATCTAGAGGCTGGGAAGTCCAAGGTCAAGGTGCTGGCAGATTTGGTTCTTGGCGAGAGCACCCTTCCTGGTGGGTAGACAGCTGCCTTCTCAGGGTGTGCTCACATGGCCTTTCCTGGGTGCAAGCACATGGATCTCTTCCTCTTTATATAGGCTGCAATCCCATAATAAAGTTCCTACCCTCATGACCTAAAATAAACCTGATTATCTTCCAAAGGCTCCACCTCCAAATATGAGCACAAAGGGCTTAAGAGCTTCAACAGATGAATTTTGAGAGAACACTAACATTCAGTTCCTAATACCTACAAAACACTAAAAGCATATTAAAGAAGGAATATCATTGAATATTGTCTCACACAGCCTGGGCGACATGCAAATATCATCACACCTATCCTGAAAGTGAGTGGGAAGACTTCAACTCCCATGGGAGCAGACTACCATCTTCACAGGGTAACAACACAGGCAGTGAATAACAAATTACCGCATTTCAGATAGAGATTCTCTTTGACACAAGGGAAAGGATGCTTACTGTCTATTATAAAAGACTTGGGTTCGCTAAAATCAAAGTCTCTCTCTTGCCATGTAACTCACTCTGTGTTCTGATGTCATCTGACACTTTCTTCCTGGCTTGTAGGAATCCGGGCTGGAGGAACCAGTGGAAATGCTAATATCTTACCTACTGCAATTGCTGTGAGATGGCTGGACAAATGGGTAGGCATGTGATAAAGCAAATATAACAAAAAGGCAATTGTAGGATCTAGGTAGTGGACGGTATATGGGTGTTCACAGCAATTCTTTCAACTTTTCTAGCTGATTGAAATATGCATAATAAAATACTGCTTAAATATGTTTTCAAAGTCCTACTTCAAAATTAGTAGCAGTTGAGGAATTTAATGAAATTAGCAAGTCCCATGTGAGTTACTTCAGCCCTTGTGCAGTATTCAGTTATTCATAGTCATTCACTATTTTATTAGTTATTGATCATGTTCCCAGTTACCCCAAACCTCAGTGGTACTTCACAGGCCTGCTGTCCCTCACAATGCCCCTAGCCTTGAACCTACTTCTCTACTCTCAAAACTTATCTACACTGTATTCCATTCTTGCCCAGCTCTCTGCTAGCTGTAATATGTGAAATAGATCTGACAACAAGCAACTAAGGTGTGCTCGAGAGGAAAGAGCAATGAACTCTAAGTCAGAGAACTGGAATCCTCACCCTAGTTGTCCCATTTATTTGTGCAAATAGCCTTTGTTTGTTGAGCACTGAGGTGTTTATTAAAATCATTTAAACACATTTAATCTTCACAACAACACTACTGTTCCTGTTTTGCAGATGAGAAAGGGTGAGCCAGAGAAGTAAAATATTTTGCTCAGGGATCCATGATGTAGCCAAGATTTGGAACTGACCTGTCATGCTCCAAAGCCTCAGACTGTAACCACTTGTTCGTATGGTCTCCCAAGCAACATTACCTCTTTGAGTTTTTGTTTCTACAATAAAACCATCTTATTTCACATGGATTTGTTTTTCAGCATCAAATAAAAAACATAGTCGAGAAAGTGTTTTAAATTGTAAAGAACTCTATAAATACAGGTATAAATATTAGCAAGGAGTAAAAAATCTCTGAGATGGCTTTGACAAGTGAAATGAGGTGTCACATCTCATAAAGGAAAGCTGTAAAAGAATATCTCCTTATTTAACCATTAGACATCCATTCCTTTGATATTTCCAAATAGTGACAGTGCATAAACATTCAGTGGAATTAACTCTAAAGCTCAACTCTGAACACGATTATTAGATTCTTTTTAAAAGCATGTCTTGATGAGGGAAAGAAAGTATGAAGAGACAGGACACTTATAGAAACACAGAGAAGCCAGGTGAACTGCAATAAAAGCATCTTTTGCTGCACTGATATTAACACTGCCTGGCACTCACCTGACTTGCGAATCCCAATACAGTCTGTTTCCACTCATAGGGCAATTGCAATTTAACAGAGGGATGTAAAGATTATATAGTTCCTTACTTCAGTGGTTCCCAAACTGAAAGCCTATAAATATCAACATTAAAAAAATTATTGTTTTGTGTTTGTCCCTAGGAGATTCTTAGAGTAGGTTAGTGGGACTTGAGAAATTGAGTGTTTAGAAACCTTACTGAGAGATTTTGATAAACAGCTTATTTAGAGACCAATGCCTTAATTAAAAGAAATGTTTGGAACTATACATTTGGGGGGCACCATTCCATGCTTGATGGCGGAAATATTCGGCAGCAAGAAGGCTCTTCAAACTATACTATGTAGGCTGCCCCTTCCACACACTTAGTCTATGTGGAAAGTTAGGTCGTTTCCCCTCAGTGAATTAGATAATATTGATTAAACATAATTTGTCCCCAGAATTACAGAGACTATTAATGTGGCTGTCTGAATGTTAAGTATATCTACTATTACAGAAGAACAAAACAATACAAGCTGTCCAAAAAGATAGAATTAAGAAAAAAAGTAGTTGAGATTTCTTGGCACTCAAAAAATAAGTGGATATAACTCCTTGCAAAAGTTTTTCCTGTGGAAAAATGTGATAGTGATAATTTACTTTGTATATTAACAAAAAAGCGTAGCTTAAAGGGACGATTTAATGGTTTTGAGAGTGACTCCAACTTTTGCATCAGGAAACTGAAGATTGCCTTTTTTGGGAGACATTATTCTTATTTATATTGTTTAAGTCACTTGTATACGTAGAGCAAGCAAAGAATGACTTTTCCATGCCTATGTTTCTGCAGTTTGTTACAGATGAAAAATAGTTTAATTTTGTGTGCTCAGAATAAAAGAGGTTAGAAGGTTACAAATCATGTTTGTATAAGGTATTACAGCATCTCTCTAGTCAATTGGAAAATTAAACTTACTGATGCAGTGACCAAATCAAAACAATGTGCTTATTTTTTTCCCTAGAAAATCTCCAGCCCAAACAGCAATTTGGCTTCCTATTCCTTCACTTACAAAATACGTTTTGATTTACCACAAGTGTCTAATTTAATCAGAGGTACAAACATGTAAAGGGTGTCTGGTTCTTGTTTCACTGTGATTTTAGAATATAAATGAGAAACAGTGAGAAATGCACTTTCTGAAGACATCTATTGTATATTTTCCCAGCAGTGTTTATAAATTTCTAACTCTTTTGCAGCAGTTTCTAAAATGTAAGAACATTTTATCTGATACCTAAATATGAAAAAAATCTTTCTGATATATAAGTCATGTCATCCTCAAAGAACATTTGCACTTGCATGAGTCATGAGTGGTGAGAGAAGAAAACATGAAGATTCATAGACTCACAAGTATTCTCCTATCCTTGTTCTTAAAATGAGTAACAAAGTTTTAAATCAGGGTTCTCAGATCTTTTCAGAGAAGACCACTATTAGGTGACCACCAGGAAGTGATAAATAAATACTTCAACGCAGCACATATGGACCCTTCATCCTCTCTGGTGGTAAGTTTGAGAACAATGCTGCTGATGCTTTCATTCCATTGCAGCCATCTAGCTAATAAAATGTTTACCCCAGGCTCTCCCTTCACGTGTGCCTTCTGCCTTGCACAGAACTGAACACAGCTTTGAAGCAAACGCTTGCCTCGGAAAGGGTTTATTGGGAGATACATGTGCATGAAAACTCATAATATACGTGAGCATTTATTCTACCAACCACAGGTGCTCCAAATGCATTTCTATGCCATTAAAATTGCTCTGAGATACTATTTTCACCTATCAGATTGGCCCATATTTAGAAGTTGGACGATACACTCATTTTGGAGAGGATGTGAGGAAACTGGTGCTCTATACAAGGCTGATGTGTATACAAAATGGATCAATGCCACTGGAAGGGAATTTTACAATAACTTGATAGTTACTGCATATTCATTTTCCCTTTGTGGTCTCCTTTAAAAAAAACCTATGTTAGATATACACTGCCAAGAAATAATAAAGAATATATAGACAAGGCTATTTATTGCTGCCAAAGACTGAGATAATCCAAATAACCAACAACACTGAACGGCCTGGATAAACTATGATACATCCCCACAATGTACTATGCAACTGTAATCAAACAAGGCAGATCTCCTTAAGCTTTTTCAAAATGATCTCCAAATATATTAAGTGAAAAAAAGCAATGTACAAAGTGATACTTAACCATAATCAAGCAATTTTTGTGAAGAAAAGGGGAGAATACAATTATATATACACATATATATACACACACACAAATAGTTTTTTTTTCTAAAAAGAAGCATTTGAATTTTGAAATAACAATTAGTAAAAAAAATGTTTAGGCAGATGGGAAAGGACAGAACTGGGTGTGTGTACATGTGTGTTATATTAAAGCGAATTCTTTCTGAATGTGTGTTGACATACTTTTGACGTTGGATGCAAATATTTTATCTAATTAAGAAACAAGATTAAAATTTTAAAAAGCAAAGTTTAGAAACTGAAAAACTTAACAAGTGGGATTAACTGAATACCCAGTTAATGGAATATCAAAGTAACTTTATTTCTAGTGATTTTAAACAGAATATTTTGAGTGTTTATCCTTAGTGAGATATATCCAAATGATAAAAAGAGCCACAAAGTAGTCTAAAACTGCATTAAGGGGCCTTGTTTTTAAAGAGAGTAGGATACAGTAGACAAGTAATTACATTAATTTTATTAGGAAGCAAAATTTTCATTTTAAGTGAAAAAGATTTTAAAAATCCAAGAAGCAAAACCCTACAAAATTTATTTTTATTTGCAAGTATCAGTATAAATTCACATGTTCTTGTGTTACTTTTTATTTTGATATTACACCAAACTTACAGAAAAGTTTCAAGTGTAGTCCGAAGAAACCCCACAAACTCTTTCTAATTTCCCATATTTCTTTTTTTAAAGAAAGAAAAGTATTTCACAGTTCTGTCCACTAAAATGGCCTATAAGCAGTGACAATCTCCTAGAAATGAACATCGTAGCACTTGGACTGTAATCCCTGTATACTATCTACCTTAAATGAAATCAGAATTTTTTGGAGAAAAAACTAACTCCAGATTTGGGTCAGAAAATGTACACTATGAAGCTAGGTCAGCTTATCTTGCCTGAAAGCAAAAAGTTTATCAAAGACCATTAAGGTCATATCAAAAGGTCATAGAGGTACTCCAGTACTAAAACAAGTGATGCCTCTCAAGGATTTAAAACAGCAAATACATTTTAGAAAGCTCATAAAGCCAGGATTTTATTACAATATTCCAAAAGAAAGGTACACTCATGGATCACCTTTGCTAGGACATGAATTCATGAATCTGAAAATTAACAGGAACAAAACAAGCATTTACCCTGCCTTTCCTGAACTAAATAGTTGGTTAACTAGTTAACCATATATAAATATATAGCAAGGGGAAACTTTTCTTTGTAATTGTTCAATGCAGGAGAAATAATACACTTAGAAAATTGCCATTTGACAAGTCCTGATGAGATCATTAATTAAGAAAGGCCTGACACTGGGTGATATAGTTCCTAGATTGACAGCTGATGTGGACCTTCAAAATGGATGGATTAACCTGGCACTGGACATGACATGTTAACATAGGTGTATATAGCATCACCTTGGAAGTATCTTTGTCCTTCCCACCTTCCCACAAAATTCAACTTAAACCTAATCAATTCTCTAGATCTAATTATGGCTTTCATGAAATATTAGGGTGAAGGAAATTAAAGGTTAAATGGTATTGAGAGAATTAAATATGCGAACGTCTTGGAAAAGGAGATGACACATACTTTTTCAAAAGAAAAAGGGTAGATTGTTATAGAGATCTTAAAAGACTAAAACATTTGACGTAAATGCACCATTTGAGCTTACTTAGATTCTAATTTTAACAATCAACTGTTAAAAACAAACACAAACTGTTCATTAGATGCTATTAAGGAATTATTATAAATTGTCATGTGATAATGGCATTGTTATTATTTAAAACAAAAGTGTTGTTACAGTTGTGAACTGAAATATTCGTAGGTGAAATACAATGTTTTGGTTGTTTTATAACATTTCAGGCAAAAACATGTGTGCCTGTGATTGGATGAAATAAGAATGGCTGAATGTTGATAATTCTGAAACTGGATAATGAGTACCTTGATGTTTATTGTTGTATTCTTTCCAATTTGCATATATTTGAAACTTCCACAAAAATTAAGAGTAATAATAAAGTATGTGACTAAATGACTCAATCACTTTAATGATTGGGTTTAGGTCAAATCAAATTAGTACACAAGAACTGCATTATTGCATCCTACAGAGAAAGGAGTGAGATGAAATGAGGGAGAACGCAACGAAAAGAGCGTAAGTGATAGATCTGTGGTGATAGTGGGGAAAGGATATCAGCAGCATATGAGTTTTTAAAATCAAGAGGAGACTCAGGACAGTAATTATAAGTTTAACAGGAAGGCGAGTGTAATTGAACAAAAAAAAGTAGAAAGCATAAAAGAAGAACGACAGGAAATCTCTGTGAAAAGTAGAGTCCATTAAAATGTTATAATCCAAGAGTAAATAATCCCAAGGGAATATATCAAAATGAACTGCAGAAGAACCTAACTGATTTCAAGGACCTTTCCCATTAAGGTGGCTAAATTAATTCTATATTTAGCTAATATTGCAATTTCATTGTGCCTTTAAAATAAATTTTACCAAAACTACTCAGCAAGTATAAATAAAAAGAACAACTCGGAGGCAGTAAGGTTTCTCCAGTATTGAAGTTCACAAACCTAAGCACAAATCTCATATTTTAGACAACAGATTAATCCACTTACCCTCTCTGGGCATGCATTTTTCTCACCTTCCAAATGAGGGTTTTAAGTCAAATATCTTAGAATATCATTTGTTCTAGAATTGACATTCTGTAATTTGATGACTCAAAATTTTTTTTTTTTTTCTTATCTCTCCAAAATTCCCTGATCTTTCACACCTTTTCAGATTAGAGGAGATCAACTGCATGCAGCCCTGCCCCTCCTGCCTCATTTCTAAACATTCTTTCACTACCCACCCCTGCCCAACCCCCTATCCACACACATTCTGGTAGCATGGGTGAGTGCCAGAGACAGGATGCTGGGAAGTAATTTATAATCATATATACTGCTGCTGTCACCTCGGAGAGGGAGACAATTTATAATAAACAATGGACCTCTTAAAATTATCAAAGCAGTGGTCCTCAGCTCACAGGGTCAGTTCTCCAGAGGGTCACTGATGGTTGCAAGGGTCTGGCTAATATTTGCATCCTGTGTTGCCTCCTCATAAAGTTCCCTCTCATCTCCTCTCCTGGATTCTGTAAGGGCCACCCTAGGAAATGCCTGGGCAAATTATTCTAAGGAACAAACGATGAACTGCAGAAAGGAAGACTTCAGTTTGGCAACTAAGATGAAAAATAATGCTTTAGGTAAGTATATGTTAGGTAGGTAGAAACAAAAATATGGAAAGTAAATCAGGCAAATATATTTAGACAAAAAGAAAATTCCTTTCTTATTTCATTTAGTCTTGAATGGGCAGGACAGTGTTAAGTGTGATAGAAAAAAGAACACTGAATTTGATGCCTGAAGATCTGTGTTCAGATGGGAACTCCATCATGTATTCTATTTCTGACTCTGTGCTAGGAACAGAGGTTTAAATTTAGGCACCCAAAATAACAATAATAACTTCCCTCACACACCTTCCTTTATCTGTCCACACCACTGCCCTAAGCCACCATCATCGTGGTGTTATTTTTGGATTTGAGGCACTGATTCAGAAAAGGACAAATCAGAGCCAAAGGGTCCACAACTTCTAAATTATTTATTTATTCTCTCAATTTACTTATTCATTCCTTTCTCTAAGGCAGTTTGGAAGGCCTGTCTCTTAATCTAGGATAGAGATCAGCATCAAATTGTCAGTGCTAAACACCTATTGAGTCACTTACTGCTCACAACCACCTGGATAAGGAGGTTTTATTATCACAATTTTACAGATGAAAAAGGCAGGATAAAGGAAGTTAAATTATCCTTGACCATCCAATTGTTAAATGACAGAGCAGGCAGTTGGGGCCAATTTTGCTTATTCTATCTAGTATTTATTGATTAAACAATTAATATATTTTTCAAGAATATCACTCAAATATTGCATTTAAATACCATTGAAATAGACTTAAAATTACAATAGAAACCTTTTGTACAACATGAATCAAGGCATGCAATTAATGTAAACATTGATTAGTATTCTCTAACTGACAATATCACAAACATTTCTCTAAAGTCAATGATAGGAAGTAAATCATATTTCTTGCCTCCCCATTTCAAAAAATTAATAAAAACTATATTACATTTTTGTAATAAGTAAAATAAGCTTTTATTTTTCAGATTACATAAGGAGATGTCTCTGTGTAGTTTTAAAAATCATTCTTTCTTTCTTCAATTCTCCCCAAAGCAATCATAGAGGCACCCCGACCAATTTATGTAAAAGTCCTCTAATTCTTCCAGAAGAAATGTAGGCATCTATCTTAATACCAGCAGAGGGAGTGGAGATCTAAGAAGGAGACATTTTTGGATGGAATATAAGGAAACATTTTGAAAGGAAATAATGATTTTCTTGCCCAGCACATCAACTGCAAAAATCATTATTTTAATGCATAAATTCTAACATAAATATCTTATCTTCTCTTTCCATCTTCAGTTGAATGCATCAAAATTTATATCTAGAAAGTTTATAATGATAAATGTGAGGGGAAAAAATTAGTATCACTACTTTCCAAAGAACATCTGATATGTTCCAACCCTGGGCTTCTCTGATGGTTTCTACAGTGCCACGTGTTAAGAAGGAAGGCTTTAATCTGTAAAGATGAATTTCAACCTCAAAACCCCCACTGGTTTTAATGGGAGTTACACAGCTAACATGTCACAACAGACTCTGGAAAGGTACCCCTGAGTGTCCAATTAGTTTAAGTGCTTTTCCTATTCACTGTCGCTCAACTGATCACAGTGGATTTATTTGGCAATAACATTCCTCTGACATGAACTTCCGGAGGAATTGCTCTATAATTCAACCCTAGTTAATGCTGCCTTAAAAATTAAGTGTTTCCGTAAGTTTTAAATAGATAACAGTACTTTCTAACAACTACATTCTTGGATACAAGTTTATTACTTAAACAGGATTTTTAAAAATCTGGTAAGAAAGATTTTTCCTTTTCTAGCTAAAATTAAAAAAAAAAAAAAAAAGCTTAAGAGAAAACATCCAGTCATAGGTGCCAGAAAAAAGTCCCCAACCAGGAATTTCTAATATTGCCTCAAATAAATGTAAAACACTCAGTTCAATATTCATTTCTTTTTTAAAGAAAAAAAGATTATTGTTTTTAGCATTATTAGTAAGCATTTCTCCTTCTTCCCTAATGTGTTTTTCTAGGATTATTATGTGCTCCAAGTTCTCAAGTTTATAATGTCAATGCTAATTTCATGATTATTATAAGAGGCATTAATCCAGTTCCCCAAGTATGCTCTCCAGTGGGCACAGACCTATAGCTCTGGGTTTATCCATGCTTCACATCAAATCCCCTACTGCTAAGCTGCTACCTATTTTTTTGTAATAATGAAAATACAAATGAATGGAATCTTTTCATTCTACTTAAAATAAGAGAGATAGTGTCTATTAAAAATAACAGGAGAAAATGCTGTTTGCTTTTCTTTTTGTTCTTCTCAAGGTCATCAGGATTTATGAGCAGTATAGAAGATGGACCATACAATCAAGCTAGAGTGAGGCACAGACCTGGTATTCATAGAAGATAATATAAAGCTAATATGCATCTGTCTGGTTGAAAGACAGCCAATAATTTAGCAGAATTTATAGATATCTGTGCTAACTCAAGTCTACAGCTAAAACTACTTTCTGCCACTTCAACCAAGTAGGCAGATGTTATTTCCATATAATCCAAACGAAACCAAGGACTGTCACTCTTCCTCCCAATTCGTTTCTTATGTTACTAAAATAAACAAAAACAGGCATTGAGCATCTACTTGTTTTACAGAGTTGCAAGAGGTCTTGAATTTTTATTCCTGGAGACATAGAGGAGTTGATATGAGCATAATAAATACAACTACTTCTATAAAAATCAACTGATATTAAATCTCCATGCAGCTGAAACTTTAAAATATTCTGGATAATTTCCATCTCTTTACGATATTTGGAAATATTTTTCTTGTTTACATTATTAATAACAGAGAGAGTCTAAGAAGTTCAAATATACTCTTTTTTATCTGTTTTTAAAGAAGAAAAGTAAAACAAAAATGACTATCAGATGAGTAGTCTGATGACTTTAAAGCTTAATAGCTTCAGCATGATACAAAATTCAGTATTTTAAAATGAAGTGTCCACCTACATACTTGGCAAGTTGCCAAAGTCTAAACTACCACAATGGCAAATTTAGAGAGGGTCAGGAAAATACAATTTTAATCTTATAAAGATCAAAGCTACCTAGAAGGAATATTCATTTTCATTTGAACTATGATTTCTCTGATTTTAATTAAACTCAAAAGTAAAGTCAAATTAATAAATTTACTTGGAAAGACACTTTGAGCTCAGTAATTTGAATGTTTCTCCAAGCCTCTAAAGATGAACCAAGTGAAGTTTCAGTAATTGAGCATTTACTATATGCCAGGAATTGCACATAAATGATATAAAGGTAGGTACTGTTACTTTCTTTTTATAAATGAAGAAACCGAGACATAAAGAGGTTAAGAAACTTGCCCAAGTTGCAAAAATTCTAAGTGATAGAGCTGAGATTCAAACACCAGGCATCAGATTCCAGAGTCTGTGCTTGGAACCTGTGCTACACTTGCCTTCTATGATACCATTTTATGACCCTGCTGTCCTCTGTGGTCATTTGTCTTTATTCCAGGCATCTGCATTACTCCCTAAGCAATGACAGATAACTACAATGTAGTAGTTACCTATCGAGAGTATTCATGTGGGAAAAAGAGACACAATTCCTTTAACAAATAAATTACAAGGGGGAAAGAAAAGAAGATAGAAGTGGAATTTATAATTAAAAGATTTAACCAATAAAGCAACCATTGCAATGTAAGGAGTTTATTGCCATCCTTATGAAAAAAAGCAAGCTCAATAGTGTTTCTGCCTACTTTTGTTTTGAACTTCCTGTAACTTTGTTTGTGGAACAAAAATAAAAATAAAGGCAAGTTTCTCAAATAATATTTGGCACTAATATTGTACCTGAAACTGTCTCCTTTGTCTGCACATTAATTTTAATACCACTGTAGATGTAGAAACTGCTACAGAGCATAGGAAATGGGAAATTCAGGTAAAAGTAGGTGAAAAAAATAGAGCCAGATCTCAGAAAGTATAAGGTGATATTGTGTGTGTGTATATACACACACACACATATATAATAAAAACATATTATATAAAATACATAATATATATGAAACACATATATATTGACATTCCATAAAAAACAACAAAAGAGAGAGCACTAGTGCTGTGAGGTTGAGAGAGCTATAATAGCACACCCTTTTTCCTGAAGTTAAGGAGAACTAAGTTTCCATAAAATGAGAAAAAGGATCATGGTCTCATATTCCAGAGATTAGACTGGGTCACTGAAGAAGGAAAGGAAATCAAATTTCTGTCAAGTTTATTAAAAACAATTTTTTTATTTCTAAAAAAAGAAACAAAAAGAAAAGGAATAACATATTTAAGATACTCAAGGAAAGAAAATGTGAGCCAAGGATTTTATAAGCAGCTAAACTAACTTCCAAGTACTAACACCAAGGAAAAACTGTTATCAACATACAAAAAGTCAAGAACTATTGTTCCCAGAGGAATCTACTGAAGAACAACAAATGTCAGAAAACCACAATGAATGCAGAAACATTGATAAAAGAACTAGTCTCAAGATTATCAGTTCTAACCTCACAAAAAGAGAGAAAACACACAGTATGCTCCCCCTGACAAAAGAAAATAATACCACTCATAAAGTGACCTTATGCCCCCAAATCAAACTTTAATCTTACCCAGCCTCTAGATCCTACCAATAATTCAGAGGAATTACAGAGGACAGAGGACTATGTTAAGCTATATACCACAGGGATGCAATCAGCAAAACCCAGAAAAAGAGACACAATTCCTTTAACAAATAAATTACAAGGGGGGGGGGGAAAGGAGAGAGAAGTGGAATTTATAATTAAAAGAGATTTAACCAATAAAGCAACCATTGCAATGTAAGGACTTTATTGCTATCCTTATGAAAAAACTAAGCTCAAAAATGTTATGATATTCATGAGACAATGAGAAATTGGAACATTGAATGGATAGCACATGATATGAAGCAATTCTTTTTAACCATTTTTACATGTGACATTGGTCAGGTAAATATATAAAAGAAGGGAAAATGGCTTATTCTTTAGATATTAAACTAAATCATTAATAGATCAAATGAATGCACTGATACAATGTCTAAGTCTTGCTCCCACACTAATTTGGATGGATACGGGTGTGAAAGCAGTCGGACTGTCACGGGGTGATGTCTGTTGGGTGGATGATGAGTGCTAGGTACCTATTTTTGTCTGTGTTAAAAATTCACCATAATAAAAATTTAAATGGGAATGAAACAGAGGCTCTTTCAAACAAACAAAAGTTAGGAGGATTCATTACCTACAGGTCTGTGTTAAACTAAAAATAGAACTACCATACCACCCAGCAATCCCACTACTGGGCATATACCCTAAGAAAACCATAATTCAAAAAGAGTCATGTACCACAATGTTCATTGCAGCTCTGTTTACAATAGCCAGGACATGGAAGCAACCTAAGTGTCCATCGACAGATGAATGGATAAAGAAGCTGTGGCACATATATACAATGGACTATTACTCAGCCATAAAAAGAAATGAAATTGAGTTATCTGTGGTGAGGTGGATGGACCTAGAGACAGCATACTTACTGTGAAGTAAGTCAGAAAGAGAAAAACAAATACCGTATGCTAACACATATATATGGAATCTAAAAACAAACAAACAAACAAACAAAATGGTTCTGAAGAACCTAGGGGCAGGACACGAATAAAGATGCAGACGTAGAGAATGGACTTGAGGACACAGGGAGGGGGAAGGGTAAACTGGGACAAAGTGAGAGAGTGGCATGGACATATGTACACTACCAAATGTAAAACAGCTAGCTAGTGGGAAGCAGCCGCACAGCACAGGGAGATCAGCCGGGTGCTTTGTGACCACCTAGAGGGGTGGGATAGGGAGGGTGGGAGGGAGACGCAAGAGGGAGGAGATATGGGGATATATGTATATGTATAGCTGATTCACTTTGTTATACAGCAGAAACTAACACACCATTGTAAAGCAATTATACTCCAATAAAGATGTTAAAAAGAAAAAAAAGAATATGGTAACAAGACTGAACTCAACCTGCTCCACAAGGGAAGAGATACAAATGCCAAGGAGAGCCCACCAACAAGAATGCCAACACAAGACACGGCCTGTGCACATCAAGCCCAACAACAGATTCTTTTCCCTTTTCACCCCTCACCCATACTAACCTTGACTGAGTGTAGAAAAGTGTGTTTTTACAATGAGAGCAAATAAAATTTAGCCATATTTTTGGCATATTTCTATTTTTTTATGTCATGTAAATAATAATGTGTGAAAATTTAATGTAGCGATATATCTTAACACATTCCGTTCAGGTAAATGTAATTAGATCTAGAAAATACCTTCTAGATAATTTAGCTTCTTTTGAGAACATGGATGAATAACAAAAAGAAACCATCAATCATGCTAAAACTTAACAGAATAACCTGGTTTCTATGGGAGCTTCAGAAGCTCTGCTTGTAACCACTTCTTAGAATTGGGTAGCCCTTAACAGTCTGACACAAATCACCTCAAATGAGTCCTATAACAATCTAATCAAAAGGGGAGAGTTTTATTATTTCTAATTTTTCGTTAAGGGAAGGGAGGTTTTGAAACAATAAGTAGCTTACTTAAGGACAAATAGTTAGATACTACTGATTAAGAAAGGAAAACAGAAAATAATTTAAATAAATTAAATAGAACTTACTTTGATGCAGCATGCATGATTCATCTAAACGTTGCACACTCAGAATCACACACTTAATGTTTTTTGAATTTACTAACCTCTTGTATTGTCTTTAAAAATAACTTCAGCAAATAACATTGATTTCTCTCATTAAAATTCACTTATGATGAAATTTGATATTTCTATTTCAACTGAGAAATATGTAAATGAGAGTTTTGCCTATACATTTAATAAAATTGATTATTCGGGGTCAGTAATTTATAGGTCAGTGTCTTCAGACAATATTTTCTAAGGCTTTTTCCATTTCAATAACATTTTCATTTATTTAGAAAATTTTTGAAGTAATGTTAGGATTAGCTCCAGGAACTATGAAGTTTTAGAGAAATGGTCCTCTTCAACGTACATGAGGCTTCACTCTTCTTTTTTATAACCTTTCTTCCACGGTTTTCACCCCTTTTTTTTTCTCTAGGCTACATTCTTTATAGTTTCTTTTGCTCTACTACTGAAAAATATTCTCTTCTGCTTCTTACATTCTATTATCAAATCTGAGTACACAGTTTTTAATTTCAAATTTGTATTTTTCATTTCTAGAAATTCTATTTATTTTTGCAAATTTGCAATGCCACTTAAAATTGTTTTCCTAATATGTCTATTTATTTGCAAGGTTTAAAAAATCTCTTTAAACATAATACGTGTACTTGCTAAAATCTGCATCTGATACTATTGGTGTCTGAAATCTCTGCAAGTGAGTTTCATTTGTCTGCTGTTTTTGCTGGTTGTCAAATATAATTGCTTGTTTCCTTGTGTGCCTGATTTTCTGTGATATGTGCTGGTCATTGCTGTTGAAAAGTTGAAAAAATAACTGAGGCATAGATAAGCATCACTATTTTTCCAGAGGCATTTGCTTTAGTTGGCAGGTAGCTGAAGCACCACTTTAAACTACATTCATGGCCTGAAATGTCTTGTATAAACCTGGCAGTGCACATTTTGACTATAATTATGTTTGGGCTGGTGTTTGATTTACAAACTCTTAGGGATCAGTTTTGGTTTTATCTTTCTTTATTTCCTCTATTTTCCCAGCAACCAGATAATTTCTCCCGCATTCTAGTGGGAGTGTAAGTGAATGGGTGGGTTTATGTCTGTTCGACCCTTACGTCTTGAGGTCTCAGCTTAACTGATAGAGTCCCCATCTTTGGGGTCTCTACCCCCTTGTTCCCAAAGACAACAAAAATCACCATTCATTTTAACAGCTGTTTCTTCAGGAAAAGAAAACTAACAGAAGCCCACACAATAAAAGTGGATTGGAGTGCTACCTTAATTTTGGTGTCCTTGCTGTCTTCAGTATGTGACCTGGTGATTTCTCACTATTTGGACATGTCTCTGAAGCTGTTAAGACAGTTTTTATATTTCATCCAGCAGTTTTAGTTGCCCTCAGAGAGGAAGTTAGTCCCAGCAACCTGGCCTACTATTCCTAAAACAGGAATCTCTCAGCAGTACTTGATACAGTTCATCATGACCTTCTCCTTGATATACATACTTTCTTCGATTTCTTCTGTGACTTTTCTGCTGCCTTCCCAGTCTAATTTGCTGGTTCCCCCTTGTGCGCCAAACACAAATAATGGAACATCACAGGGCTCAGCTTTTGGAGCATTTTCTCTTTCTAGATTTAATCCTTTGGACCTCAATCTCTCCCATAGTTTTAAATACCATCAGTATGTTAACAATGTGCTCATTTATATTTCCAGCCTGGACCTCCTCCCTGAACACCAGTCTTACATAAAACTTCCTCCTTGACATTTCCACTTGAGAGTCTAACAGATGCCCCAATTTCAACATGTCCAAAATGGAACTCATAAATTCCTGGCTCACTAAACCTACTTACCCCGCTTCTCTTGAAGCAATTCAAGACTAAAAGACATAAGGGAAGGTACTATTTTAATTTTTAAAAAAGATAAAGTGTAAATGCAAAGTAGTACAATGACTAGTACTCATCTAGAATATTAATTCGGAAGGTGTTTATAAACATGCAGGATATACCAATTAGTAATTGATGTTGAATTTTCCAAGATGAGTAAGACAAGATTCCTGCTCTGATTTCTCACATTCCATTCCCAGAAAGTGATGGAATGTAAGTTTCATACTCAGAAGTAGTTGTTTAGAGCACTCTGCTAAAAAAGATTCGGAGACTGTATGGCATCAGTGAGACAAAGCACTACAGTCAATTAGCACTATCTTTTACAGTCTGGAATTCTGGAATTCCTGAAATAGTCATCACATACTTACCATATAGTAATTACAAGAAGTATCATGGATAAGGTATGTACTGTGTGTCAGCCATCAAACACATAATTATTTCATTTAGCCTCAAAGTACTTGGAGAGGTGTATAATATTAATGCCCATTTTACAAAAAAATAAATTGAGACTCAGAAAAATTGAGTAATTTGTATCAGGTCTCAGTAATTAATAGATGATGGAGTCAGAATTTGAAATCAGGTCAATCTGACTTTAAAACCTCTCCTCTTCACATGAAAAGATGATCAACGTTGCTAATTATTAGAGAAATGCGAATCAAGACTACGATGAGGTATCATCTCACACCAGTCAGACTGGCCATCATGAAAAAGTCTACAAATAATAAATGCTGGAGGGGATGTGGAGAAAAGGGAACCCTCCTACGCTGTTGGTGGGAATGTAAATTGGTGCAGCCACTATGGAGGACAGTATGGAGGTTCCTTAACTAAAACAGAGTTATCATATGATCCAGCAATCCCACTCCTGGGCATATATCTGGAGAGAACTCTAATTCAAAGAGATACACGCACCCCAATGCTCATAGCAGCACTATTTACAATAGCCAAGACATGGAAGCAACCTAAATGTCCACTGACAGATGAATGGATAAAAAAGATGTGGTATCTTTATACAATGGAATATTATTCAGCCATTAAAAAATGAAATAATGCCATTTGTAGCAACATGGACGGACCTAGAGATTATCATAATAAGTAAAGTAAGTCACACAAGAAAGACAAATATCATATGAAATCACTTATATGTGGAATCTAAAAAAAATGATACAAATGAACTTATTTACAAAACAGAAACAGACTCACAGGCATAGAAAACAAATTTATGGTTGCCAAAGGAGGAAGAAAGTGGGGAGGGATAAATTAGGAGTTTGGGATTAGCAGATAGAAACTACTATATATAAAATATATAAACAAGCTCCTACTGTATAGCACAGGGAACTATATTCAATATCTTATAATAAACCATAATGGAAAAGAATATATATATGAGCACACATATGTATAACTGAATCACTTTGCTGTACACCAGAAACTAACACAGCATTGTAAATCAACTATACTTCAATTAAAAAATAAATACATAAATAACCTCTCCTCTTATCCTCTGTATGAAATTGTCTGACAATGAAGGGCATCTGAAAACTAAGAAAGGAAGTAAATGAAAGTCTTAGAAGAGTATATGAAAATGCTTTTACATCTTGATAAAAGAATTGTCATATGCATTACTTCTTAATGTCAGTGAGGGAAGAAAAGAAACAGTTTTAGTGGTACATTTCATGAGAATAACTAAATTAACCCTGCTCTCCAACATCTCTCTCTTATGGCTTTTAGAGGTATTGATTAAAGTGTGGACACGTTTCCAGAGATGGGTCAACATTTTGGCAGCTTGCTCCCCACCCCTCCACCGCTGCACTCAAACACAAATAAGGGAAGGAGGGAAGCAACATCTCTGTTAGCACTGGGAGGCTGTTCTGGGAGAGAGAAGACACTGATGAGCTTGTGATGCTTGAACACCTTATCCAGGGTTGAACTCCTCTTTCTGTGGTTTCCCCCTCTCTTCCTCCCACCAGCTGTCTATAACAGGAGGAAGTTAAACCCCAGAGAGGTAGTTCCTCCCTTGGGTGCATTTACAAAAGGAAGCGCTGTGACTTTGAAAATTTCTCTTCCAATGTGAGGAATCACTTTCTGTCTGCTTATACTCCTGAGACGACTACAAGATTTCACCCTGGTCCAACTCTCTAGTGAATTTCCACTGACAAATTTCTCATTATTAAAGGTCACCTATTTCACTTCGAAGCAACTTCCTATTATCTGAGCAAGTTATCATACTTTTACTTTGGATATCATTGTTCTCTCCAAAACTACATGAGATTTAGGGACACACGGAACCCAAACGGCTTCTTTCTTCTCCCTAGTTGTGTGTTGGAACTCAGCCAAAGAACTGTCAACTTCAAATCCCAGAGCCCTTTAAAATTCCCGAGTTAGGATGTGCTTTGTCATCATTCCCATGGATGTATGTTCTGGCTTCTAAGAAGCATGCAAGGCGCAGTAACCAAGTAGAACAAAAAGAATATTTTGCTATATATAAATGAATATTTGAATGAGGGCAGTATCTATCCTACACAGGAACAATAGCTTTCTCAGGTAGAAAATACTCCATTTTTCATACTATATATTTTAAGATATTATTCATACTAGTTCATAAGACAGAATTAAGAAATATACTGCTAAAGGATGACATTGTTCTGTAGGATTTAGAAGAAGCAAAGTAATTTTGCTATTTTTCTTTAACAGTTTGCCCTAGCCTGTGGTAACTCAGAATATTTGCAAGGTGTTTTTGAGGATGTTTAGTACTGTCTAGGAAAGAAGAGCAAGAAATTTGTAGGTATAGATGAGTAAAGGTTTAAAAAAACAGTCTACTTTTATTTCATGGTAAAAACAAATTCATCAAAAATGTTCAACCACATATTAAAGATAATAAAGCAAGAATTATCATATTCTAAGTTCCCATTTGATTTAATTCAATCCATGATCTTTCTTATATGGTTTTACTTATATAAAGTTTTTTTTAAGCACTGCTAAATAGTGTAGAGATGAAAAAAGTATTTGCTACTTTAAAATCTTGAAGAGTCAGACTATGGTTAATAGTTGTTATGTATTTACTATTTACAACTTCCTCTCTAAAAATACAGGTATTGCATTCCTTGTCTTAAAATGTAACCTTATACATCTGTTGTGCAGACATCTGGACATTTAGCCTAACTCATCATTTCCTTCTGTATGTCTCAAAACTGTCAGTTATTTCAGCGGAGATTCAGCCCTTGGGAGAACTGAAAAAGTTACATCCTTCTTTTGTCCAGGTTTTATAAACTCTCCTTTACCTTTTTCCCCAGGGTATCAGTAAGTATAAAACTAAGCAGTCTGAACTCCTTCTGGCTCTGGAGAAAGGAGCACAGGAGGACGAGGGGCATATGCTCCATTAACATTTGCTTCTATAGAGTAAAGAACAAAGCCTTCATCTGAAAGAACAGACATGCACGGTCCACACAGTTATAAAACAAGCACTTTTTTGGGGCAAAGGAAATACAATTTGAATATAAGAAGGAGGGAGCTTGAGCACCAATGAAGAAGATTTGTACTTTCAAAAGATAAGGATCTCACACTTCATAATTTAAGTTTTTCAATTCATCAAGGAAAAAACCATGTACTATATGACATAGCAAATAATTAAATACATTAATATTATTTCAAGTCAAGATTTTCAGTGTAAGAGAACAGAAATGCAAATATGAAAAGTTAAGAGCAAAATGCTGGAGAGTGGCATGGACATATATACACTACCAAATGTAAAATAGATAGCTAGAGGGAAGCAGCCGCATAGCACAGGGAGATCAGCTCGGTGCTTTGTGACCACCTAGAGGGGTGGGATAAGGGAGGGTGGGAGGGAGGGAGACGCAAGAGGGAAGAGATATGGGAACATATGTATATGTATAACTGATTCACTTTGTTACAAAGCAGAAAGTAACACACCATTGTAAAGCAATTATACTCCAATAAAGATGTTAAAAACAACAACAACAACAAACACAACTAAGCCCAAGCCCCTTGCCCAGAGATTCTAATTTAAGTGGTTCCGTTTCTAGTCTAGGTATGAATATGTTTTTTAAAGCTTCCAAGGTGATTCTAACATGCAGCCACAAAGAGTATCACAACACAAGTCAATCATCTAACAAACACTGTGCTCTAGGCTTAAAAGGACAACAATATGAGTATAATATTGATTGTATGAGGAGAGAAAGAGGGTAAGCCCCGTTGTATCCTACTGGAGCTTAATTCTCCTTTTCAATAAATTTTTTGACACTTTAACAACCAAATTACTAAATTTAAATTTTCTTTCTTACCAAATATTTGAGGATTTATATATGTCAACAACAATCTAAAATAAATAGATTGGACAGATGGTGATATTAGTATATATTTTATTTAATTAAAAGTTAATTTTATTAAGAGGCTAGGGTAATAACAAAGCCAAGAGACTCAGATCAATGGCCCCCGATCAAAACATTCAGGCTGTGGCACCTCAACTCTGAGAGCTGGGCAAGTTACTTAAACAATATTTGTTTTAGTTTCCTCTTTTGTCAAAGTGCTGTGATAGAAGTCATCACCTGGTTGTTTTAATTAAATATGAAAATGTATAAGAAGCACTTAGAAACACAGAGAAAGAACTCAGTAAATGTTAGGCAGTATTAATATTATTTCATAAAGTGACAGGTTTTCAATGCCTAATAGGACGACTTGTCGTCCTATTAGGTCTGGTACTTATCTGGCCTTAATATACTCACAGATATTTTTGTTTACTATACTTAATTCAAGTGCAGAAGATTGAAACTCTGGAGTCCCATAGGATTTAAAAATGGCAAGAAGACTTCCTGCCACCTGTAGAACATCCTACTTACATTTAAATTTTAGTGAAGTTCAGTGCTCACCCTTCACTCACAAAGTTTTGGCAAAACCACTCAGCGTGATATCTTTTAGTTCTCCCTGCTGAAGTTCTTGATCTGTGTATATGCTGAAGTATGCATTTAGAGTCACTAAAAAGATGGTGGGTACTTAGGATCTAAGGAAATATGTTTCATCCTTCCAAGAAGTTCATGTTATACTGTGGCTACGTATTTCTTTACATTGCAATATTCTTATTCATCTCCATTTTCATAAAATAGTAATCAACCTCTTTTCTTGACATTAATAATTATATCTATCCCTTTTCATATCCCAGTTTTCTCCTGATCTTTATCTAGTCTAAAAAATAAGCTATGATGATAACACTGTGCCTATATAACCATTATCTAGCTTTATTCTTAAATTATATGATTGCTTGCACTGTTTCTTTTTAGTAAATTTTTTAAATTATAGATTACTGCTATAAATATGATTTATATGTAACTGCCTGCACTAAATATCTTCTACTCAAACTCATTTGCTTTCTTTGCTTTCTATCAATACTTCTGACTCATGTGGCTTTATGCTTTAAGTGCAGGTCACTCTATTCTTTAACTCTGAGTTATTTTTTTTCCTGAAGCAATATTATCACCATGATGGAGCCCTTAA
Organism: Balaenoptera physalus; assembly: GCF_965194825.1. Classification (NCBI taxonomy): domain Eukaryota; kingdom Metazoa; phylum Chordata; class Mammalia; order Artiodactyla; family Balaenopteridae; genus Balaenoptera; species Balaenoptera physalus. The sequence continues at coordinate 55,221,015 of NC_138887.1, read as the reverse complement.
AATTCTGCATAATGACATATTTTCCCACTATATTTCAAAATTTCTAAAGAAAAAGGGAGTACTGCTAATGAAATCTAATACAATGAAATAAAATTTCTTATTGATTTAACCACCACCTGCACATCTGGTGCATTTTTCTGGGACTTGTCTGTACCGTTTGTTTAACTCATGGTATAAGCACTTCACACTAGAGGACGTATCCCCTTCAGTGCTTCAAACAGCTCGAAGGCACAGAGCTGGCACTGAACATTTGTTTTAAAAAAATGATGCAGCACAAGCTACATACTGCAAAAACCTACAGTTGTGGGGGGTTTTTTTGCATTATCAAGATTTGTGTGAATTTGGAGAGGGGAAAAAATTCAAACACATACTTTAGAAATGCCCATAACACAAAATTACATTTTGGAAAGCATTCTAAGAAATATGAGGCTTCAAATTGTAAGAAAAAGGACAAAGTCAAATTACCTATTAGTGTAAGAGAAGAAAGGACAAATCTGTTTTAGTGATTTTTTTCAAGTCATTTTCTAGGTCCTGGAAAAGAGATTTCAATCTCTAAGGAAAAAACTTTTGACAAATTAATATTTAATTAAGCTGAGAAAGCAACAAAAGAAACTTTAAAGTATAGATAAAATGTATAAATTCTAATAGATTTTGTTTCTTCTAAAAGAACAAGGTAAAAACAATGATGTTTGAAGGAAAAAAGAGTATGAATAAGTTTGACCTACCAAAAAAAATTTCAAATTATATGACATTCACTTGAGGAAAGAAACAATTTTAAAAGCAAAGGATACTGTAATTTTATTTTTATAGTTGACAACTATTCATTTAGGAAAAGATTGTTAATATCATGTCTGTATGAGTGGAAGCCTAAAACACAGTCTTTCAGTGTTCCCTATTGTCTATATATCTGACCTGGTGGTGAGGCCTGAAATGTTCATTTTCCAGTATAAGCACCTTATTAAACACAGAGACGATTTTGTTAAAATCGATAAATCAAAATCCACATGACCTGTTTGATATAATCAGAATTCTCTAGCTTTAGTATATATTACATAATACATTTCTACATATACCCAATGATACAAATACATAGGACATCTTTACAAGATCCTTCATGAAGTATTATTATTATCTCCAGGTAACAATAAGAAAAAATTGAGTTTGTATGAGGATAAGTAAACTTAATTATGCATTTTTTATGCAGAAGGATAATTATTTTAACAACTAATATATTTAAGTATAATTTAAGGAAAAGATGATAATTTTCATAATAATTTTATATATAACAAATGAACAGAGAGACCTGACAACGTAATAGTTAAATTTTTTTTTTTTTATTTAATTATGTATCAGTCTCTGCCCTAAGTGTTTTCTCAATTGCAATTCATTTAAACCTCACAATGATCTTATGTGGGTTACTCTATTGTTATTTGTGTCTTACAAATAAGGAAAAATAAGAGAAGGCATAACTTGCTCAATAGTACACAGTAAGTAGTAGAGCCAAAGTCTGACCCTAGGCAGTTTAGCTCCAGGGATCATTCCTTATAATCTACTTACAGAGGTTGTCTGTAATAGTTCTTTGTATATTTTAGATAACAGTCCATTATCAGATGTGTCTTTTGCAAATACTTTCTCCCATCTGGCTTATCTTCTCATCCTCTTGACATTGTCTTTCACAGAGCAGAAGGTTTTCATTTTAATTAAGTCCAGCTTATCAATTTTTTCATGGATCATGCCTTTGTTGTTGTACTTGAAAAGTCATCTCAACACCCAAAATCTTATAGGTTTACTCCTATGTTACCTTCAAAGAGTTTTATCGTTTTGTTTTCTATTTAGGTCTGCGGTCCATTTTGAGTTAACTTTTGTGAACGGCTGTTAGGTCTGTATTCAGAATCATTTTTTTACATGTAGATGTCCAGTTGTTCCAGCACTATTTTTTGAAAAACTCTGCTTCATTGTATTGCCTTTGCTCTTTTGTTGAAGGTCAGTTGACCATAATTATGTGGATCTATTTGGGGGTCTCTAATCTGTTCCATTGATCTATTTGTCTTTCTTTTGTCAATACCACACTCTCTTGACCACTATAGCTTCATAATAAGTCTTGAAGTAGGGTAGTGTTAGTCTTCCAAATTTGTTCTTCTCTGTCAATATTTTGTTGGCTATTCTTTTCTTCTCCTTCAATTTTCTGTATTGGCTAGTCTTTTGCCTCTCCATATAAACTTTAGAATCAATTTGTCAATATCCACAAAGTAACTTGCTAAGATTTTGATTGGGAATAAATTGAATATATGGAACAAGTTGGAAAGAACTGACATCTTGAGAATATTGAGTCTTCCGACATTCTGGCTTTAAAATCTACGTTTTTCTACCACTATACTTGTTGCTTCTCCAATGGCTTTCAATAATAGTTGATTTTTAGTTATTAGTATTAATATTAATACTATTACTAGTATCATCATTTCAGGAATATGAGTTTTTTTAAATAGATCTTTATTGGAGTATAATTACTTCACAATACTGTGTTAGTTTCTATTGCACAACAAAGCAAATCAGCCACGGGCATACACATGTCCCCATATCCGCTCCCTCTTGAGCCTCCCTCCCATCCTCCCTATCCCACCCCTCTAGGTCATCGCAAAGCAACCGGCCAATCTCTCTGTGCTAAGCTGCTGCTTCCCACCAGCCAACTATTTTACATTCGGTAGTATATGTATGTCGATGCTACTCTCACTTCGCCCCAGCTTCACCCTCCCATCCCATGTCCTCAAGTCCAATTCCTATGTCTATCAGTTTATTCCTGCCCTGCAACTAGGTTCATCAGTACCATTTTGTTTTTTTTTTTAGATTCCATATATATGTGTTAACACACGGTACTTGTTTTTCTCTTTCTGACTTACTTCACTCTGTATGACAGACTAGGTCCATCCACCTCACTACAAATAACTCAAGTTTTGTTTCCTTTTATGGCTGAGTAATATTCCATTGTATATATGTGCCACATCTTCTTTATCCATTCATCTGTCGATGGACATTTAGGTTGCTTCCATGTCCTGGCTATTGTAAATACTGCTGCAATGAACATTGAGGTACATGTCTCTTTTCGAATTATGGTTTTCTCAGGGCATATACCCAGTAGTGGGATTGCTGGTTCATATGGTAGTTCTATTTTTAGTTTTATAAGGAACCTCCAGACTGTTTTGCATAGTGGTTGTATCAATTTACATTCCCACCAACAGTGCAGGAGGGTTCACTTTTCACCACACCCTTTCTAGCATTTATTGTTTCTATATTTTTTGATAATGGCTATTCTGATTGCGGTGAGGTGATACCTCATTGTAGCTTTGATTTGCATTGCTCTAATAATTAGTGATGTTGAGCATCTTTTCATGTGTCTCTTGGCCATCTGTATGTTTTCCTTGGTGAAATGTCTATTTAGGTCTTCCACCCATTTTTTAACTGGATTGTTTGTTTTTTTGCTATTGAGCTCCATGAGCTGTTTGTATATTTTGGAGATTATCCTTTGTCTGTAGTTTCATTTGCAAATATTTTCTCCCACTCTGAGAGTTGTCTTTTTGTCTTGTTTATGGTTTCCTTTGCTGTGCAAAAACTTTTAAGTTTAATTAAGTCCCATTTGTTTATTTTTGTTTTTATTTCCATTACTCTAGGAGGCGGGTCAAAAAAGATCTTGCTATGGTTTATGTCAAAGAGTGTTTTTCCTGTGTTTTCCTTTAAGAGTTTTATAGTGTCTGGTCTTACATTTAAGTCTTTAATCCATTTGGAGTTTATTTTTGTGTATGGTGTTAGGTAGCGTTCTAATTTCTTTCTTTTACATGTAGCTGTCCAGTTTTCCCAGCGCCACTTATTGAAGAGGCTATCTTTTCTCCATTGTATGTTCTTGCCTCCTTTGTCGTAAATTAGGTGCCCATATGTGTGTGGGTTTATCTCTGGGCATTCTATCTTGTACCATCGATCTATATTTCTGCTTTTGTGCCAGTATCATACTCTCTTGATTACTGTAGCTTTGTGGTATAGTTTGAAGTCGGGGAGCCTGATTCCTCCAACTCTGTTTTTCTTTCTCAAGATTGCTTTGGCTATTTGGGGTCTTTCGTGTTTCCATACAAATTGTAAAATGTTTTGTTCTAGTTCTGTGATAAATGCCATTGGTAGTTTGATAGGGATTGCATCGAATCTGTAGATTGCTTTGGGTAGTATAGTCATTTTCACAATGTTGATTCTTCCAATCCAAGAACATGGTATATTTCTCCATCTGTTTATGTCATCACTGATTTCTTTCATCAGTGTTTTATAGTTTTGTAAGTATAAGTCTTTTGTCTCCTTAGGCAGGTTTATTCCTAGGTATTTTATTCTTTTTGTTGCAATGGTAAATGGGAGTGTTTCTTTAATTTCTCTTTCTGATTTTTCCTTGTTGGTGTATAGGAATGCCAGAGATTTCTGTGTATTAATTTTGTATCCTGCAACCTTACCAAATTCATTCATTAGCTCCAATAGTTTTCTGGTGGCAACTTTAGGCTTTTTTATGTATAGTATCATGTCATCAGCAAACAGTGACAGTTTTACTTCTTCTTTTCCAATTTGTATTCCTTTTATTTCTTTTTCTTCTCTGACTGCTGTGGCTAGGACTTCCAAAACTATGTTGAATATGAGTGGCGAGAGTGGACATCCTTGTCTTATTAATCCTGATGTTAGTGGAAGTGCTTTTAGTTTTTCACCATTAGGTATGATGCTTGCTGTGGGTTTGTCATATATGGCCTTTATTATGTTGAGGTATGCCTATTTTCTGGAGAGTTTTTATCATAAGTGCGTGTTGAATTTTGTCAAAAGCTTTTTCTGCATCTATTGAGATGATCATATGGTTTTGATTCCTTAATTTGTTAATGTGGTGTATCACACTGATTGATTTGTGTAAATTGAAGAATTCTTGCATCCCTGGGATAAATCCCACTTGATCATGGTGTATGATCCTTTTAATGTGCTGTTGGATTCCGTTTGCTAGTATTTTGTTCAGGATTTTTGCATCTATGTTCATCGGTGATATAGGTCTATAATTTTCTTTTTTTGTGATATATTTTCCTGGTTTTGGTATCAGGGTGAAGGTGGCTTCACAGAATGAATATGGGAGTGTATCTCCCTCTGCATTTTTTGGAAGAGTTTGAGAAGGATAAGTGTTAGCTCTTCTCTAATGATTGAATTCGCCTCTGATGCCATCATCCTGGACTTTTGTTTGTTGGAAGATTTTTAATTATGGTTTCAATTTCATTACCTGTGATAGGTCTGTTTATATTTTCTAATTCTTCCTGGTTCAGTCTTGGAAAATTGTCACTTTCCAAGAATCTGTCCATTTCTTCGTGGTTGTCCATTTTATTGGCATATAGTTGTTTGTAGTAGTCTCTTATAATCTTTTGTATTTCTGCAGTGTCAGTTGTGATTGCTCCTTTTTCATTTCTAATTTTATTGATTTGCATCCTCTCCTTTTTTTTCTTGATGAATCTTGCTAAGGATTTATAAATTTTTTTTACCTTCTCAAATAACAAACTTTTAGTTTTATTGATCTTTGCTATTGTTTTCTTCATTTCCATTTCATTTATTTCTGCTCTGATCTTTATTATTTCTTTCCTTCTTCTGACTTTGGGTTTTCTTTGTTCTTATTTCTCTGGCTGTTTTAGGTGTAGGGTTAGATAGTTTATTTGAGATTTTTCTTGGTTTTTGAGGTGAGATTGAATTGCTATAAACTTCCCTCTTAGAACTGTTTTTGCTGCGTCTCATAGGTTTTGGGTCTCTGTGTTTTCATTGTTATTTGTTTCTATGTATCTTTTTATTTCTTCTTTGATTTCTTCAGTGTTCTCTTGGTTATTTAATAGTGCACTGTTTAGCCTCCATGTATTTGTGTTTTTTACAGTTTTTTTCCTGTAATTGATTTCCAATCTCAGAGCGTTGTGGTCAGAAAAGATGCTTAATATGATTTCAATTTTCTTAAATTTTCCAAGGTTTGATTTGTTATGCAAGATGTGCTCTATCCTGGAGAATGTTCCATGAGCACTTGAGAAGAAAGTGTATTCTGTCACTTTTGGGTGGAATGTTCTATAAATATCAATTAGATCTATCTGGTCTATTGTGCCATTTAAAGTCTGTGTTTCCTTATTTATCTTCTGCTTGGATGATCTGTCCATTGGTGTAAGTGGGGTGTTAAAGTTCCCTACTATTATTGTGTTACTGTCAATTTCTCCTTTCATGGTTGTTAGCATTTGCCTTATGCATTGAGGTTCTCCTACGTTGGGTGCATAAACATTTATAATTGTTATATCTTCTTCTTGGATTGATCCCTTGATCATTATGTAGTGTCCTTCCTTATCTCTTGTAACAGTTTTTATTTTAAAGTCTATTTTATCTGATATGAGAATTGCTACTCCAGCTTCCTTTTGATTTCCATTGGCATGGAATATCTTTTTCCATCCCTTCATTTTCAATCTGCATGTGTCCCTAGGTCTGAAGTGGGTCCCTTGTAGACAGCATATATATGGGTCTTGTTTTTGTATCCATTCAGCCAGTCTGTGTCTTTTGGTTGGGACATTTAATCCATTTACATTCAACGTTATTATCAATATGTATGTTCCTATTACCATTTTCTTAATTGTTTTGGGTTTGGTTTTGTGGGTCTTTTTCTTCTCTTGTGTTTCCCACTTCGGAAAGTTTCTTTAGCATTTGTTGTAAAGCTGGTTTGGTGGTGCTGAATTCTCTTAGCTTTTGTTTTTCTGAAAAGCTTTTGACTTTTCCATTGAATTTGAATGAGATCCTTGCTGGGTAGAGTAATCTTGGTTGTAGGTTTTTCTCTTTCATCACTTTAAGTATATCCTGCCACTGCCTTCTGGCCTGCAGAGTTTCCACAGAAAAATCAGCTGATACCCTATGGGGATTTCTTTGTATGCTATTTTTTGTTTTTCCCTTGCTGCTTTTAATATTTTTTCTTTGAATTTAATTTTTGTTAGTTTGATTAATATGTGTCTTGGTGTGTTTTTCCTAGGGTTTATCCTGTATTGGACTCTCTGTGCTTCCTAGACTTGGGTGACTATTCCTTTTCCCATGTTAGGGAAATTTTCAACTATAATCTCTTCAAATATTTTCTCAGACCCTTTCTTTTTCTCTTCTTCTGGGACCCCTATAATTCGAATGTTGGTGTGTTTAGTGTTGTCCCAGAGGTCTCTGAGATTGTATTCAATTCTTTTCAGTCTATTTTTCTTTATTCTGTTCCTCGGCAGTTATTTCCATCATTTTGTCTTCCAGCTCACTTATTCGTTCTTCTGCCTCAGTCATTCTGTTATTGATTCCTTCTACTGTATTTTTCATTTCAGTTATTATGTTGTTCATCTCTGTTTGTTTGTTCTTTAGTTCTTCTAGATCATTGTTAAACATTTCTTGTATTTTCTTAACCTATGCCTCCATTCTATTTCTGAGATTCTGGATCATCTTCACTATCATTACTCTGAATTCTTTTTCAGGTAGATTGCCTATTTCCTCTTCATTTATTTGGTCTTGTAGGTTTTTACCTTGCTCCTTCATCTGTGACACATTTTTTTGCCGTCTCATTTTTTTTTTTTTATGAATGGGATTGTGTTCCTGTCTTACTGGTTGTTTGGCCTGAGGCTTCCACACTGAGGTTTGTAGGCTATTGTGTAGAGTTGGGTTTGGTGCTGAGATGAGGAATGCCGTGAGACCTCACTCCAATGAATATTCCCTGGGATCTGAAGGAATATGAGTTTTTAACATAATTCCATTTGGTTTTTATGTAACCACTTTGAGAAAGGTTAATCAGCATATTCAGAAGTTTGGAAATTTAAGAACTAATGCCCATAAGAAGGACAAAGTTTCTTTTGTGAATTTTAAGAATTCACTCCAAAATCATCTTTGCACTTCCCCTATCATTATTGTAGTTAATTGTTAATGTCTTTTACCCATAATAAAATGAACAACTGGTGTTCAGATATGTTATTATCCAAGCTACCTCTGATGCCTAATATAGGGTCCATATAAGATAGATGGTTATTAAATATTTGTTGCAAAAGTTAATGCGTGAATGAGTGGATGCATGAATGAAAAGATTATAATCATAGAAAGAAGTCTCTAAATTAGTTAATGATTCTTGCTGAAATTTTCACTTAGAGTATTTTCCTAGTACTTCACCATGCTTAGTCTCTTTTATTGTATATTTTAATATTATGACACTAAATTCAGTCACAATTACACTTGTTTAATAAGTGAAAGAGGATAGATTCCACTTGATTTGGCCTTTTGTGGTCTAAAATGGCTTTGCTCAAAGATCTTATTTGCTAATGCATCATATGCCTTTAGTAACAGAAACTTTTTCAAATTCTCCTTTTGAGCAAAAATATTTGGCACAAACGAGACAAATTTGCATGGAAACACAAAAAACTCTGAACAGCCAAAACAATATTAAGAAAGAAGAACAAAGCTGGAGGTATCACACACCATGATTTCAAACTACACTACAAAGGTACAGTCATCTAAACAGTATGGTACTGGCACAAAAAGAGATACACAGATCAATGGAAGAGAATAGAGATCCCACAAATGAACCCACACTTATATGGGCAATTAGTCTACAACAAAGAAGGCAAGATTATACAATGGGGAAAAGATAGCCTCTTCAATAGATGGTGCTGGGAAAAATGGACAGCTATATGCAGAAGAATCAAACTGAACTACTCTCACACACCATGCACAAAAATAAATTCCAAATGGATTACAGACTTAATTGTAAGACCTGAAACCATAAAAATTCTAGAAAACATAGGCAATACTATCTTTGACATCAGTCGTAGTAAAAAATTTTTTTGAATGTGTCTCCTCAGTCAAGGGAAACAAAAACAAAAATAAATAAATGGGACTACACCCAACTAAAAAGCTTTTGCACAGCAGAAGAAACTATCAACAAAATGAAAAGGCCACCAATGAATGGAAGAAGATATTTACAAATGATATATTTGATAAGGTGTTAATATCCAAAATACACAAAGAAGTCATAGAAACTCAACATCAAAAAAATAAGCAAACTGATTTTAAAATTGGCAGAATATTGTAATAAACATTTTCCAGAGAAGACATATAGATGTTCAACAGGGACATGAAAAGATGTTCAACATCACTAATCATTAGGAAAATGCAAATCAAAACCACAATGAGATATCATCTCATACCAGTCAGAATGCCTATTATCAAAAATACAACAAATAACGAGTGTTATCTAAGATGTGAAAAAAGAGGAACCCTTGTGCATGGTTGGTGCGAATGTAAATTGGTACAGGCAATATGGAAAACAACATGGAGATTCCTCAAAAAATTAAAAATAAAACTACCATACAATCCAGCAATTCCACACCTGGGTTCTTATCCGAAGAAAACAAAAACAGTACTTAGAAAAGATATATGCATCCCTATGTTCATTGCAACATAATTTACAATAGCCAAGAAATGGAAGAAACTTAAACACTCATCAATAGATGAATGGATAAAGAAGAGGTGGTATATATGTACACAATGGAATATTACTCAGCCATAAAAAAACGAATGAAATCTTGCAATTTGTGACAACATGGATGGACCTAAAAGGTATTATGCTAAGTGAAATAAGTCAGACAGAGAAAGGCAAATACTGTATTATTTCACTTATATGTGAAATGTAAAAAAACAAAACAAATGAACAAACATAACAAAACAGAAACAGAGTTATAGATACAGAGAACAAACAGGTGGTTGTGAGGGGATGGGGGTGGTGGGGAGGAAAGAAGTAGGTGAAGGAGATTTAGAGGTACAAACTTCCAGATTCATATAAATGAGCCATGGGTATGAAATGTACAGGGTGGGGAATATAGTCTATAACTATGTTATATATTTGCACAGTGAGATATCATTTTTTTTCCAACTAGCTTTCCATCACAAGTCAAAAGTCTTTGAACTTATGAGTAAGCTTCATAGCTTGAAAGTGGTAAGTGTTTTTCCAGAAGGTTTTCAGATTTTTTTAATGCCTGCCTTTACTGGATTTGGTTCAAAATTTTCTAATGGGAAGCATACTTTAAACAGCCTTGATTCCATGTTTTTAATATATTATTTTACTTTATTGCTATTCCCTGAGAGTACTTACAATCAGCATATTTTTTAAAGTTTTATATTTGGTAATATTCTGTTGGTTCTTTTGTTTCCTGTTATAATGGGCTTTCAAATATTAAGCAAATTTGCAGATTTTCCAATCAAACACATCTGTATAGGACAGTATGATATTAGAAGGTTCCTGAAATTAAGTAATAGAATGTAAATGCTTTCTGCATTACCCATTTGCTGCACAGAAAGTGAGGAAAATTGCCAATGGGTTTATTTTAGGGAGAAAACTACTATTTTGAAATAAAATACCAAGTTTACCACATCAACCCTATTTTATTCTTAATCATGTTCAATTTGGGAGTATCCTCTTACATTTATATATAAGGAACTGACCTATTATTTTCAAGGACAAAGGTTATCACACACAAAATAAATAACTTTTTCTAGTTTATCTGTTCACTCCAAATTTTTTAATGAATTAACACTTTTTATACTTTCATTAAATGTACATGTTTAAAGTGCTTAACAAAATAATGCCATGTTTAAAGTTTAACTGCCTTAAGCATAACGCTGTCCGTGCTACTCCTATTTCCTTCATCCTTGCTTGGGAAGGATATTTGGTCACACATACTCCTACACACATAGCTCAGTTACTCACCCCGATCTCAGAGCTCTTCTTTCCATCTCCCATCTATTTTTTGTTATTATTCCAGGTTTCTTCCTCTTCCTTCCTTCCTCCCCACCCACTCAACCCAACTACCCACTGAAATCCTGAGTTCTGCTCTTCAGTAGTTTTTCCAAATTAGCACTTTCCCCCGTTTCCCTTCAGCAATATTTTGCATGCCTAATTCCTCCTTAGAGACCACTTGTTCATCTTAGCTCTACAATCGTTCTCCAATTTCTGCTTATCCCAAGAGAGATTTATACAGCTCCATGCTCTTCCATTTTCCATTCCATAACAAAACATTTCTTTGGAAGGTGTGGCCAAGAATCCCCAAAAGCAAGTTCAGTGAACCAGTACCGTAAGAAGGCTTTGTAGCAGATGAGAAATTCTGCAAAGCTGTGGTCACACTAAAGTGCATTATGGCTAATGCCTAGCTGATTGCATTTTCATTTGTAAATATGGAAATACTGCCAAGAACATGAATCAGGCTTACATATGACAGCAGGTTACCTAGGATTCCATGCTGTTACAAAGCTCTTCTGAAAGACCCTTGATAATTGGGGTGTGAAGTGATGCTATAGTCAGCACTTTCTAAATGGTTTTAAAAATAAATTAGATACAAGGGGTGTGAAAAATGTACCTCTAGTAATTTCACTTTTTTTCAACAATGACTTCAGATTGTTTCCATTTAAATTACAATCTGAACTTTCATTATTAATCTTTAGATGCTGTAAAATAAACTAAGTTATTCATTTAGTCACTCGTTCAATCAATATTTACTGAATACCAACGATGAGGCAAACACAGTTCAACATAAGCTGAGTATCAATAAAGCCTTGGTTTGCAACTTACCATGAGCCATACGATGAAACCAGTAGTAACCAAAGTCAACTCCCAAGAAAGTTAAATACCAAGTCCATGGAGAATCCCAAGGCAAACTGATGAGCCTGTAGTTCTCCCAGATATAAATGTAACTGGTCAGTTCAATGCTCCTGAAAAACAAACTGGAAAGATAAAATGTATAAGCGATGACTATACTATATTTTAGATGCAAAATTATGCTAAAACATTTTAGATAATATTTAAAAATTAATATGTTCATACATAAAAATAAAATCCTTTCCCCCTTTCTCTTGGTTTCTTACTGCTCTATCATACCTTTGAAGAGGCTCAATTTCCTTGGTATCAAAATGATTTACATGATGTTTTCTTTTGTTTCATAGGTATCATGGATGCCAACTATTCCCCTATTTCATGGAATTTAGGAAGTTCTCCTTATACGTCCCTTAAAAATACTTTTCATGGAAACCATATAACATAAAAATGACAAAACTATGACTTATTTTCCGCGACTGTCATTTCTAAATCTTAGTAAAGAACACAAGAAGGGTGCTTTTTAAAGGAAATGTAAAAAGTAGAAAATTATAAATAGCATATTTTTTAAAGGGACTGCAAAATGACTACTGCCTTAAAATATATTAATCCCATAAAGTTTGCCTTTAGATTAAAGTTGCTTCTGACTAACTCTATTCTCTCTCTTCCTGTCTAGTCCCTCCTCTCTTTCACACACACACTCTATGTTTTCTAGATATTATTCTTAAGACTACAAATTGGATTCTCATAGCATATCAGTATTTCTTATGGTAATATAAACTATGGATCTCAAAATATAAGGGAATAATTTTTCCCTAGAAATAAACAATTGTTTTTAAAACCCAGACAGCATATCTCTTACCACATATTCTACCAAGCTTCTGTAAATTCTTATTTAAAGAAATTTCAAAAATATACATAATATACTTCAATTTTATAAAGAGTAGTATTTTTCCTTTTAAATTTCCTGTGATCAAATTTAGGATCAGACTCAAGATAATCATTCCTTTTATCACTTTTATAGATATGATTGAACTGACTTTTTCATTAATATTTATCACTCATATGTAAAATGAATTATTCTACCTAATAAAGATTTATTTATAAACCATGAACAAGTGAGAAATTTCTGAAATATTCTAATTTTAAATAAAAGTCAAAGAAGCAGCTCATTAGTTTATTGTTAAAATTCATTATTTTACTAGTATTTCCCTTTACATAGTCAGCGCCTATGAATTAGCATGTTACTGGTTTTGTTGGAGACCCAGATGTTTACTTTTAATCTAATGTTGACGTTAGTTATGATATGACTTTAACTGTGATTTAATAACTTTAAAATTGTCTCACATTTTGAATCCTTCAAGTTATTATTTAATCAGTAACATAAAACACTAGGCTTCTTCACAACAGCATTAATATAAATAACTAATAGAAATGCCAAATGCCTACACTTTGAAAAAGGATTACACATCACCAGATCTTAAAACTCAGTTTTCAATTTAAGATTACTCTAGGTTTGTAAATTGGTCCCCATACACGGGGGGTAAGAAGAAACTAAAGAAAGAGACAGAACACTCCAGACTGGGAAGTGGCAGTTTTAACAAACAAGGAACTTAGAGAGGTTTGTCTTCGGTGGCTGCAAGACATGTAAATCTCCATACTCTCACTCCAGAATGTTAAAATTTTCTAGAAAGGTCTTAACTGGGTTCAAGTCACTTATTCAGTCCAGATGGTCTCAACAACACCTTACTCTCTCAAGGCTGCGTCCTTGAAACAGCTGTTAGCATGGGATTGTAGGTGTAACTTACATTCCACGGACAGGGGAGAGAGTAAGGGAAAGGGTAAGGGCAAGTGAAGTCCAGCTTATAGGTCAACCAGGGTCGCATCCTCTCCATGACCTCCTTGAACAATTATATGGTTGGAAAGAGCAATTTTGTCCTTAAGTGTGAGTCCTTGATCCAAGGAGACTACCTACCCAGCACCCCTGTCACAACTCAGGCAATGCCCTGGATACTCCAGAATCCCCTGTCAAGTGGCCCTGAGGCTGCTTTCAGTACTGCATGGGCCTCTTTCCTGGTCCAGGCCTCCAGAGGGTCCACCTATGCAGGTGTGTAAAGTCCTCAACATGACAAGGTAGACAAAAGTGGCTTCTTTGGATGTGTAGACAGAGCTGGGACAAGCAGACTGGGGTGTGCACACACAGGTGTGTGAGGTCCCTCATGAGACAGGACAGGCCATGGGCCAGGGGCTCTCACACTGTTCTGGAACTCTGAGGAATCCAAGAACTTGAAATTTGAAATGTGTCTTCCAATTTGTCATCCAGGTTATTTATCAGGGTAGGGGGAATAGAACGAATTTTATTTTAAAGTATGTTAGCTTGGTTGGTAATTCTTATACATCTAGACTAAGGCTTCTGAACAGTGTCATTATTGACATTTGGACAAGATAATTCTTTGTTGTAGGGGTCTGTCCTGTGAAAACTATTACCCAAATTATGAAACCTTATAATTGCTCCTTAATACTCATTAGTAGAGGATTAACCACATAAAATTCAAGTTTTAGGGAAAAAAATGGTGAATAATATCAATTTTATATGGTCTAACTTAATTTTTCTAAAACAGAAATTCTAAAGTTTGACACTGTTGCTATTTGGGCCAGATGATTCTTTGCCGTGCGGGCCTGTCCTGGGCATTGTAGGATGTTTAGCAGCATCCCTGGCCTCTGCCCACTAGATGCCAGTAGCACAGCCCTCCACCCCAGGTGTGACAACAAAATGTCCAAATGTCTCCCGGGGGCAAAACTGCCCCAGTTGATAACCCTAAAAAAGACTGATCTAGAAAGAAAAAATTAAAACTTAGGAAAATGGAATAGAAAGTTTAAATAATCTACAGGGTTTTTTTTATCCGCTTTACTACATGGTGTCAAAGCAGGTCAATTCATGGATTCATTCAATCATTCAAAAAATTCATAGTAAGTGCCTACTAGGTGCCAGGCACAGCACAAGAAAGGGAGGACACACTGGTGAAGAGGGCAAATACAGCCACCTGCCTCATCAATGTCCCACCAGTTCAGTATCTCTTTTTAAAGTTGCTGTCTTTCTTGTCAGTTTTCTAGTGACAGTTGAAATCGGCTTTCAGATACCAAAACTTCAATAATAGAAAGAGGGTCCCTGGAAAACTTCCATGTGTAAAACAAAAAGAACCTGCATGTAATTGAAATACTTTATTTCCTGTACAGGTGCCAGGTCTTGAGCAGACACCCAATTTATTATTCTGTCAACTTACTTATTAGGGTTGACACAAATCGAGCTGAAATATGCCTGACATACTACAGTCAAGGCTTTTTCTTTTCTTTTTTCACACCTTAGCACGAAGCCAAACTTTCCTCAAGGTGAAGGGAAAGAGCGGAGAAGCTGTGGGAATTGAATTCCCGGTTCTCTATCAGCAAGATGAATATGATCCTCTTCCATCATAAATGGGAAAAAACAGCTATGGAGTGCCCACAACTAAAAACAATTCGGCAAGAGATACACCTGGGAAATGATTATCAAGCTCTGGAAAGCCCTTGATTGCAGGAAATAGCACCTATATTTTCAAAAATGTTCCCACCAGACCTTGAATCATAAAACTAACCCTCTTCCTCTTTCTCTTCCCAATTCCTTCATTCTCTCCCAGCCCCCAATCCCAGCATATGACTCTGCACTCTGGAATTCAAACGATAACTCTAACCCCTTTCCTGTGGAAAGAGACATATGTAATATGCATACATAGTGAGCTTACTTTATCATGTGGAGATGGAAATTAGGTAGCACAGGGGCTTTGAATAACCAAATGCTAGATTCCTTTTATTCATTAAGTTTGAATGCAAGACCGAGAAAATAATCTAAATATAAGGAGGCATTAGACTCCTCTAATTAACAACCTGTATGTGTAGAGACTCCCCTCCCATTTTGTCCTATATTCTTTATAAATACCCCCCAAATAGCTAATTCTCTTGGGTCTGAAGTATATCTTCTGGCAAATGAATGACAGTTAATTTTTCATGTGTTTTATGTAACCTTTTCTGTCCACACTAGAAATTTGTCCTGTCAGACTGGTGGTTGCCAAGGGGCAGGGGGTTGGGGGAGGGATGGAGCGGGAGATTGGGGTTAGCAGATGTGAGCTTTTATATATAGAATGGACAAACAACAAGGTCCTACTGCATAGCACAGAGAACTATACTCAATATCCTATGATAAAGGAAAAGAATATTTTAAAAAAGAATGTATATATGTGCGTGTGTGTGTGTGTATATATATGTATAACTCAATCACTTTGCTGTACAGCAGTAATTAACACAACACCATAAATCAACTACACTTCAATAAAACTAAAATCTGTCCTGTCAATGTTTAGTGACTGTGAAATCTGGTAAGATACCAAAATAGTATTCCAGTACTGATGCTGGATTTTTAAAAATATAAAGTTACTTTATAATGTTGAAATTGTTCAATAATCAATAAATGATAATAAATATTATTTGAGGATTGAGAATTACAAAGCTAATTTGTTATCAAAGTTCTCTGAGTTTGAATGTTTCCATCATCAAAAGTAGAGAAAGGTAACACTGGACAGGTCGTTCACCATCTCACTATCTCCCAGCTAATTTGACATGAGAGCATTAGGCTGAACGGGCCCTAAAATTATCCAGCTCTCAAATACTCTCACGCTCTAATCATTAATCAAGCAAATGAAATTTGATGTAAGGCTCTCATTGCAAACTGTTAAAATTTCAAAGCAACTTTCAGAGTAAGTTGAATTACGTACTCAGTGTTCACAGACATCTGCCAACTTGTACTATTTTATAACTGTCATTAGAGAAATTTGGCCAGATTATGCAAAACTGAAAAAAATAAATCAGACTTTTTATTTCTAACAATCTTGTCATAAATTAGAAAATAAACCAATATTTAAATGAGATCATTTGAAATGCCCTTACAAGTTTCACGAAGTTATAAATAAATTAGTATATATATAACTATATGTTATATATATAACTATATATATATTGATTTTTCTGAGAAATTGTGTTGTTTATTTCAAAATCTCTTATACCTGGCCCAGGAACTTGCACTCTCTATCTGTAAAGCTACTGCCACTTTTGCTCCATCTAGTGGAATATTGATTTTTGCTCAGTAATAACAAAATACATAACACAAGCTCTACCTTCTGCAGGCAGACATTTGTACTGCTATTTCCTACTGTCAAATGACATTTATGAAACAATCATTTAATTTAATTTCTTTTTAAAACAACCACAAAACCATAGACTTTTGTAAACACAATGTGGTGGATTTGGAAGAAGTAAATGTGCTACATTTTTTACTTTGCAAGAAGTAAATTACTTCAAGTAATTCAATTACTCTACTGAATAAGCACGCAAAGCCAGACTAGTAAGTGCAAGGAAGATTGCATTCATTTGGGAAGGATAGTCTAAGAGCTAGCTCTGAAGTCACACCATTAAAAACAAAGACAAAGTCTATTTATAAGGTTTCTAAGGTAAAAGTTAAGGGGACATGTAAAAGTTAAGGGGGCATTCTTCTCTAGCAAAAATAATTAACAAACCAGCAGATTTTTTGGATATATTTTGTTCGCATGGGGTGTTCATTTCATAATTTTCTAAGTTAATAAAAATATATTAATATTCATAATAAAATACCATTATTAACATTACATAAATGAATTTATCTCTTACTTAAGACAATGAATAACTGTTGACTAAAGTCATCATCCCAAATGACAGGTACTTGTTTGTCAGAAGTCCACGTTGCCAAAAACAGTATTGCCTCTGCTACTAAAGTCTAGTGTAAAAATGCAGTCCACAATTTTCCTTTATTCTCTAGTCCCACTCCAAGGAGTCAAAAGTATCTCAAAGAAGTTTAATTTCCTCCTCTTTAAATTTTTTTTTTTTTTTTTTTTTTTGATGAATTGAAACTTTCTTGTCAGGAGTGGAAAATTCCATGGCAGCCATGGCCAGTAAAACTGTAGATACGTTTGGTCCAACATTGCAGACCTAGCTCCATAGTAAAAATTGGCAGTGACCCATGTGTATTAAAAGTAGAGTGTCCCCAACTCATCTGAAAATTTACCTACTTAAATTATCCCTCCAACCTATTGCAATTTGATTTATAATCTGCTGTTTCAACAGAATAAATGAACCCATTAAAAACAAACATACTGTAGATATTTGTATCGGGAATAAAATTTCTCTGGGGAGGATGCAATTTATGGAAGCAGAAACACTGGAAGGAAGTAACAAATTGAAGTCCCGATTTTCTAATGAAGGATTGGAAATTGAGTTCTGCTTCAACAAGCAAGAAAAAAAAAAGACGTAATTGTTTTTCACTCATTAGCATTTCAGTCAGTAGCAGGATATTTCACAAGTTTCAGATAGATTTTTAAAAATTGATTTAGTCAATATTTTGTTAAGTCTAATTTTTTATAGTCACAAATGCAAGTAATTGATAGAAAGGCAGATTATCCGCATATGATACACTGCATTTAACTACGATAAATACACATATCTGTCTATAATTTCAGGACTAGATTCTGACTAGGAAGTCTGCCTACTGGATTCCAGAAGAGCAAAACAGATGCAGGCCTGCCCAGAATCTGGTTCTTAGGACAGATGGACTTTTATTACATATCATGGTCTGTCCGACAGGCTTGTAAACAAGGTACAATCTTGTCTACGATGAATATTTTCCCTTACATAAAGATTTGAAAAGATACACATATATCTTTTCCATCAATATGGTAAGTATGCTACCAATCTTCAAGGTACTTTGACTTTTATGTAATAACGAAATTGAGATCCTCAAATAAACATTGTTTTTCCTCAAAGTCTCCACACAGCATTTCCATTACATGAATGGCAAAGTGGAAAAACATGTTCATGGCTGCACTTTGATTTCCCCAACTCCTTTTTTCAGAGGCCACATGCCTATTTCAAATTATTATCCAAAGTATAATTCCTCACAAAGGGATTAACAAATGGTATATTACCATTTTTCTTACAATCATGTATTTTAAGGACGTGGCAAGCCCCTGTTGTTGGTATAGAAAGTGAAATTAGTCCCTCAGAGAGGGTATGATCAATGCCGTGTTAATCTAACCTTCAGCTGTTAACGATTTGCAGGAGGATTCCCCTTGATGCTGTGGCTTCAACTGAAATATTGTTCTAAGAGTTTCTGTCAAGTCCCCCTTCTCGTCTTGTGCTGAAAGGGGATTGAGGGGAGTGCATCCTGAGGATCAGCTTTCCTTCTCTGCTTATATCTATGAATTTTTTTAATAGCAACAAAGTAAATGAAAATATTTTAAAATTTTATTTTCAAATCATTTGCTTTGCCGAGATCTTTCAGATAAGACAGTGAAAGATAAAATTCTTTATAAAACTTACAAAGTTATCCACATTTCATAATTTAGGATTGTGAACAAAAAAGAAGCAAGATGCTGTTCTCATTCAAAATACAACTATAGAAAAATATGCTCCAAAGTCAAGTTCACAACCTTTTCCCTTTCTTTCAAAGGGCACCAGAGTTCACAGCTTGTGTTAGCTTAAGGAGTGTTATGAGTAGTGGGATGTGAAGAAAAGGAACTGCAGGCTTATCCCTGAAGGACTGGTTTGTTTCTCTCTCTCTCTCTCTCTCTCTCTCTCTCTCTCTCTCTCTCTCTCCCTCCCTCTCCCCCCCCCCCCCCCGCCATTTCCCTTATATTTGGGGGTTTCTTTTTTAGCAGAAATATGTTTACTCATTGGGTCTCCTGTTAGAACTCTGTACCTTTTTTTTTCTTTTAATCACAATGTTGAACAGAAATAGAGTACTGAGGATACAGTTTGTATTTCTAGTTGTTACAATATTATAAGAGAAGAATCTAATCTCACTTGTGACCAAAGTCAAACTTAAAAAAGTAAAAGAAATGCTGAAGCATTCATTCAACTTGATGTCTCCCTGAGTTCTTAATAAATTCATTCCAGCTCAACAAAATATGTGATCCATAATTGTACCTGCAGGGCACTTCTCAGTTATCAAGTTATTTTGACAGTTCATCAACCGTCCAATTTCCATAAACCTATACACTTAACTTTCTCAGAGTGAATTATTGTAACCAACTGGGTAGTTTTCAATAACCAAATATACATGTCCCTTGAGTATGCTGAACGTATTTCTTGTTCAGTTCTGTTCAAGGGAGACATGAAATAGAGGAAATTATGGGTAGTTGTAAACTCTTAATTAGAGTATTCTGGAAATTAACTGAGAATAATTTGAGATATTATTCTCTGATTCTGACAGGAATGTGCAACCATATGAGTAGTTTTTTAGAGACTCTTTTATGATGATTATTACTATTATTATTTTATAACTATTATCCTATCTTTTTCATAGTAACATTTATGAAAAATATTTTACCTTTAGGTTTACTTTCTATCTAAACAATTTGATGCAATTATATGAAATTATTTTACCTCTTCTCAGATATCATTAAGTTTTCATTTTATTTTTTAAAAATCCACCTTGGTTTCCCACTGGGCGGTTCATACAAACATTCCAAAGCAATGAGCACTGGTTAGAAGTAAAGCTCTTAAAACAGTAAAAGAAGCAATGGGTGGGAAGCAGGAATGAGAACATTCTTCAGCAACGCAAAGCACAGACTTCTAAGGGAATCTTCCCTCACCCTCTGCTCTTTGGAAAACTCTCATATACTGAAGAGCCTTCCATTCATTGGTATCTCCTCTAAACACATTACAATTTATTTTCTAAACAGTAGTAGGTCATTTATTGTTTACTGTTTTTTGGTCCCTTCATCCTCAGACGTCACCATCAACATAACACTATAAGAATGTTAGGTGTTTTTTTTAAAAAAAATCGACCATGTATCAGACATCATTCCAGGCATAGGAGTTAAAATTAAAAGAACACCTCTGTTTCTCAAGTTGCATGCAAGCCTGCAGGAAGGGCTGGGAGGCAAACAGGTGAGCTTAATATCATTGTGACAATTCTATTATGGGGTAAGCACAATACTGCACAGTGAACAGAGCCCATAGTGAAGTGGTGCCTAAAATAGGGTTGGAAAACAGGCAAGATTTGCTGAAGAGTATGACTCTTCAAGAGAAGTCTATGCTTCGACTTAAGAAACGAATGGGAGCTGGCCACTCGGATGACCACGTGAGACATCCAGGTAATGGCAAGTAGCAGAGTATGGAGGGAACAACTACTGCAAAGGGGGAAGAAGAAAGAAGGGACCAGAAGCAAAGCTGGATAAACAAAGGCCTCCATAGATTAGGAAAGAAATTATCCTCAGGCTATAAGGAACCTATGAAGAGTTTCCACCAGATTCACATTATGGAAATGTTTGGCTGTAAATGAAGTAGGACTAGAGACAATGATACCACTTAAGAGAACGCTGTAGTAATCCAGAGCTTTGTATGACTTTGAGTAGGGAGTGTCTGCACCCCAGATTGCTACAGGATGTGAATTTACCTGAGGCCAAATTAATTTTCCAATAGATAACTAGAACATCACTCAGGCCTGGGACTAGCGTAAGACAAGTGAAGCACTTGTCTTGGGCACAAAATTTAAGAAGGCACCAATAAATTCAGTAATTAAGATAAATAATACTTAGAGCAATATTTTTAATAACAAATGTAAAAAATCCATGATGACCAAAACATCAAAAAGTTAAATAACGACAGTAACTGAGTTCTTTGGGGATGTATGTGAAAATAGACCAATTCCGCATACAATGGGTTTCTTTTCAATCTTACTTGGAGAATTTCAGTTTATTCACTCAGTGCTGCTAACCAGCTAACTCACCCCGGAAGCCGAGACAGAACACCGGCTGACATCGATGTTAGGGCATCATCCAAAGGACCCGATGGCTTCCCTTTGTGAATCCAGCTGACAACCAGTTCAAGTAGTATCAAGGAAATGAAAAATGGAGTTGCCTGGAAAGGAAATTGCAGAAAAGAGATGCTATTGTGCTCGGTATGAAATTCTTCCAAGTTTCCTGATTAGTCATTCCCAAAATGGTAGGCCCAGAGTGATAGATAGTTCATAGCAGAAAAGGTATATACCTATCCTAGAGGATCATTTCCTCCCAACAGGCAAAGAAATCTGATTATTTCAGACACGCACTAAACAGGTGCTTAAATTCTATCATCCAGTTTGGACATGAAATATAACTACAGATGTAACCACGATAATTCTGCCAAGAAAATAAAAAGATTAGGCAGGACGTGTTTCAAGTTAGATCTAAAAAATACATTTGAAAATAAGTGCAATAATCAGAAGTCTATTATCTACAAGCCTAAGGCCCACTTTAAAAGGCTTTCCTTAAGGATGCACATGATTCTAGTTTTTCATATTAGAATTACAGGAATCACAAAATTGAAACTGTAGGAACAAAAAATTTGCTTCTGAGTATTTCAGAGAATGAGGTCATTTTAAATGCTTGTTTTAGGCATCAAGTTTTATTCATACAGCATTTTTTTCTTATATCACAGAAAAAAAATCTTGTCATCCACAATTGATGACAAATATTGGACTAGGTTTGGTGTCATAATATTAAAAAAAATGATTTACGAAGACGAGAGTACCACATTTTTTTCTTTAAAAAATCAGAAAGAAGGAGTGATATCAAATCCTGAAAAAGTTATAGGTTTCACTCATTTGGAAGCTGATCATGAGTACTGAAGTTTTCTAAACAGCTAAATTTGTAAGGCCACTGTGTCCAGGAAAACTTTTTAAAGTTTTATCATAATCTGGAGTAACATATCAGAGAAGACAAGTTTAATAGGAGAAGATGGTCATGGATACTGCATGGAGATTCAATTCAAGTGGAAATTCTACTTTTGCCCCATGCTTTTTTGAAACTATTATTTTTTATTAGAATTATTTGAAGAATGAACATGAACGAAACCCCAAAATGTGTTTAACTTACTTCTTATTAAGAGAAAAGCAAGAGTAGCCTCTTCCCGGAGAGTCTCGCCCGTTTTTGGTTTTTTTTTTAACATCTTTATTGGAGTGTAATTGCTTTACAATGGTGTGTTAGTTTCTGCTGTATAACAAAGTGAATCAGCTGTACATATACATATATCCCCATATCTCCTCCCTCTTGCATCTCCCTCCCACCCTCCCTATCTCACCCTCCCTACCCCACCCCTCTAGGCGGTCACAAAGCACCGAGCTGATCTCCCTGTGCTATGCGGCTGCTTCCCACTAGCTATCTGTTTTACATTTAGTAGTGTATATATGTCCATGCCACTCTCTCACTTCGTCCCAGCTTACCCTTCCCCCTCCCCGTGTCCTCAAGTCCATTCTCTACATCTGCGTCTTTATTCTTGTCCTGCCCCTAGGTTCTTCAGAACCTTTTTTTTTTTTTAGATTCCATATATATGTGTTAGCATACAATATTTGTTTTTCTCTTTCTGACTTACTTCACTCTGTATGACAGACTCCAGGTCCATCCACCTCCCTGAGAAAACCATAATTCAAAAAGAGTCATGTACCACAATGTTCACTGCAGCTCTGTTTACGACAGCCAGGACACAGAAGCAACCTAAGGGTCTCACCTTTTGTACATAATCAGGCACCTCTTCCAGGGTTTCAAATGACGTTTCATTGGGCTTCATCATGTAAAACATCATGCGAATTCCCTGGGAAACCGAAACATCCTGTTGGGCTTCTGGGTTCTTCATCTCTGCCCTTGTCTGACTCCCAGCTGGAGAGTATTTGTGATTCAGTGGTTGAAGCCAGAGGCTGAACAAAGAGGACGAGATGTGCTGCACAGATCAAGCCCTTTGTCAGAGAACAGCTAAAAACAAAGCCCCACAGAGCACAGCCAACAGCAGGTTCTGTGTGGAGAGACAGGAAAATACAAGGATCAATCAGGAACGAGTTCAGAGTTCAGGGGACACTGTCCCAGAAACAGCGCACGTTGGGGAGGGGAAGGGGAGGAAGGGTTCCTGCCCAAATCAAGGATAAACAGTGGAGTCTGGCAGCAGGTGGAATAATTTATCATTAAAAAAGAAAAAAGACAAACAAACAAAACCACATGATACCTCCTTGGAAAGGAGAAGGAAAAAAAGTGACAGCAGGTGAAAGTTCGCTCTGAAAAAGTGGGTGGAAATTCAAAACTTGAATCACATGAGGAAAATACATTTTTTTCCTCTCCCTTTTGAAATTCACATCGTGTCCAGGTTTGTAGTCTCCCCAAAGAGTCACATTTCCTGAAAAGACAAGGTGTTCTAATCTCACTTAATAAGACTAAGCTCAAAAGTCAATAAGCACTGAATATATCTTACTGGTGATTGCCTATATATTTCTGGATGTGTATCATGTTAATGTCTGAATGTTTGAAAACCAATTTAGGGGCATGTAGCTTCTTGCATGATTTGCACTGTTTAATGGATCTCAACTATTCACACCTGTATTCTTCTTAGCACTAATGGGGACTCTGAAGAAGCTGTTAAGATGTTGCTGAGAGACCTTATCTCTGTTTTCCAGGAGGAGCATACAGTTGACAGTGCCTCTTAGGTAGACTAGAAGGCCCTTAATTGATTGCATCACTAGTCAGTAAGTGGAGCTTTCCTGATTAGCCCTCCACCTAGAAAAGCTGTGGTCATGCTTTGGCTACCACCTCATCTTTTAAAAATGTTTATGTAGATTTAATTAGATTATTAATACATGATTGTTTTAGGAGAAATAAGTAGATACTATAGATAAGCAACAAATAAGTTACTACCCAGAGACACTACTAACATTTTGATATATGTATAATCAGTTCCACTGTCATATGACATACTTGTTGCTAAAAATCACTGCACTATGCACGTTTGTGCAGTAAAAACCATGGGGCTAATGAGAAAAATGGGATTAGAGTGCAATACTCAAAAACGTCTTAATGGTCCACAAGGAGAAAAAAATCGGAACCTAATAAAAATGGTGGCACACTTTTACACATGCATGTGTCGACTTAAAAAAAAAAAAGCACAATGTGAGAGTTGCAAGTTAAGTTTTATCTGGGGCAAAATGAGGACTATAGCCCGGGAGGCAGCATTTCAGATAGCTCTGAAAAACTGCTCCAAAGAGGTAGGGGGGAAGGTCAGTACATATGTGATTTTGGCGAAGGGGTGTACATGCAATCAAGCACATATTTTTTGTAGAAGGTTTCTGCTAGTCTCGCGATGGTTACTGCTAGTCACGAGGAACAGATGTCGCCATAAAGGATTTTAGTGCTTTTCTAGATATGAGGAGATACAAGAATTGGGCTCATAAAATCGGCTCCTGAAAATATCTAACTATCTGAAGACCTGTTTTGCCAGTTTTTCCCAGAGCACAGAGTGCCTCATTTCTGCTCTCCACCCTGAGCTCCTTTCAGGGGGTGTTGAAAGTCAGCAGCTGCAGCAACACATGATTTAATCCTTGTAGAGGTAGATGGCAAGTGCCAATGGCAAGTGCCAATTTGTAGTTGACACATGTTATATGGTGAAGAAATGCATAAATACTACAATAAATATGGTATTTCATCTTGAAAAAGACCTGACCTGACCTTTGTTCGTGGAAGCGGGCCTTGGAAGAGTTGCAGATTGTGAGTTACTGTGGAGTATGGGAGGAGGCTTATCTGAAATCATACAGAAAGTTGTAAAACCAGAGGTCAGGATACCATAGTTCATAACACATAGGTAGACTGGGGACACTGGCAGATGTTTAAGGTGCGTGCAGATGCGTGCATTTTGTGTCTTCCTAAGCCTTTCTGTTTAGTTGGGTGCTACCTTTAGCATTCACCTGGAATTTATCCCTGACAAAATCACATACAAACTTAGATGGCACACTCAAATTATTCTGTAATATATTAATCCTGTTGAAACAAATTTGTACTTTCAAAATATTGCAGAACTGACTGTACTTTCAGGGAATTCCCATTACAAATGAATACATATGGACATACATATTTAATGAAAGTGATTGTGTTAGACACAAAATTTTATTACCTGCTTTAAAAATTCTTTGCAAGTACGAATATTATGCATCATGGGAGAAAAAAAATCCAAACATAGAGGTATATAAAGTAAAAAGTAGGAGCACACCTTCCCCTCAAAAAATACATACACGCCTCCCTTCAACTTCTCACTAACAACTTATCTTGGAGGGTATTTTGTCATAACTGTTTTTCCCTATAAATGTTCATTGTTATCACCATTATTATTATCATCATTTAACACAAACACACACACATTGATTTTTTTTAAACTGACCATATTAAATAAAGATATAGCAACTTTCCTTCTTGAAGTCAACAACTTATCAGGAAAATTCTTCCACTCCATATATGGTGATACAACATTTTTCTTTTTTTACTGGCTGCACTGCTGTGTGCGTATTCCAAGCAGGCAAACAAAATTATTTAAAGTATTTAAAGTAGAGAACTTTAATGCAAAGAATTAATTACAGAGATGATGAAAGAAGTAAAAAGCCAAGTGGGAATAAAGAGGCAATCTAAAGGTTAATATCAATAGGAAGCCACTAGCATCCTTAAACTATAGATGGAAAAAGAGGTTATGTGAGTAGAGCTTGGGGGCTGTGGTCACCCAGGGAAAGTTAGAACCATGATGGGCTTGTCAAGGAAGAGCAGAGAGGGCATGAAAAAAGTACTTCCTGCCAACCAATCTCCCAGCAGTACTTCCCCTTGGCCTAAAGGAGTCCAAAGCCAGGTGAGGGAGGATCCTAGGAAAGGAAGTCTGCAGGGGGCAGCCCCTGGAGAACACAGCAGGGAAGGAGAAGGGGAGGACTGGATCTAAAGACAAAGTCAACCAAGGGCCAGCACACCATCATAACTTACTTAACTGTTTCTCCATT
Organism: Balaenoptera physalus; assembly: GCF_965194825.1. Classification (NCBI taxonomy): domain Eukaryota; kingdom Metazoa; phylum Chordata; class Mammalia; order Artiodactyla; family Balaenopteridae; genus Balaenoptera; species Balaenoptera physalus. The sequence goes on along the minus strand of NC_138887.1, from coordinate 55,194,454 downwards.
GTTGTGCAATTAAATGTAGTCTTGCAGTTGGGCTAATAAGTTTAATGCAGCAACGAACATCACAGTGTAAATATCTTGTACACTTGTGCACATTTTTGAATTAGATTTCTAGTGGAATTACGTGTTGAAGGATTTATAAAATTTATATTTTGATAGCCATGCCAACTTCACCTCCAAGATTGCATTTCCCTCTTGCTAACGCTGGCTACTATCAATCTTTTACAGTTTTTAGCCAATTGATTGGTGAAAAACGACATCTTGCTTTAATTTGCATTTCCCCAGTGACTTTGAAAATCTTTTCAATACATTTATTAGTCATTTGTTTTTCTTTGTGTGTGATTTACTTTTTAATACATGTTGCACATGTTTTTATTATATTGTCTTTTTGTATTGATTTATGGGCTATTTCTATTCTATATATGTATATATTTCTCTCATCTATGTGGTAAATGTTCTCTCATTTTTTATTTTAACTTTGCTATAAATATGTTGTCATACAGTGATTGTAACTGTGTGTGTGCTATTATCTTTTATTTTATTACTTCTGACTTTGGGTCTTGCTTATAAATGTTTTTTTCACCAGAATTCTGTAAAAAAGATGTTTTATATTTTCTTCTAGAATGCTTTCTTCTAGGATTTTTAGGCATCATTCCTTTCATCAACTGGAATTTAGTTTTGTAAATGTTATGAAGTCATTATTTCATGTTATATCCTCCCTAACTCCCTTTGATGGATCACAGTTCTTCCCATAACATTAGTTAGAGTCAATACTTTTCATACTATTCTTCTACTTAACTGGACTGTTTCCAGGCTCTCCACTCAGGTCCACTGATGTATGTGTCTATTCTCGTGCTGGTACCATGCTGTCTTAATTACTGTATTATCGTAATAAGTTCTGGTAACTTGTAGAACAATCGCTCATTTATGAATATTGTTTTTCAGAAATTGTAAACTTTTTTTTTTCACATTTGCTCTCATGAATCTATTAAGACTAAACTTGAAGGAATTCTATTGGTATTTTACTGGAACTTCACTAAATTCATGATTGATTTGGAAGCATTGACATCACAGGCATTCAGTAAACTTGTCTGGAACAAATGAATCTATATACTACAATCATTTAAACTTAACTCTGTATATAAATGATGCTAATTCTCACTACCAATCCTTGTATTCCTTATTTTCTCCATTCTTTTTTTTTGTACTGGCTTAGATGGCAAAGTTTTCTTTCTTTTTTCCATAAGTTTGCATATATGATTGCATGTTATACTATAATATTTTCTTACCTATATATGTGAGGAGTAACTTAGCTAAATATAAATCTCTAGGTCAAAAATTTGTCCCCCCACAACAAAAATTCAACAGAGACAAACACTTTCACTGGAAATCTGTCAGGTGAAGCCAAGGTATGTAGAACAGAGGATGTTAAGCCTTTACCTGAACTAGAAAGAGGAAGCCCAAGATAGTTCCAAGTGCCTTTCTGCCCAAACTTCTCAGTCAGAAACTTCCTAGTCAATGGGGCCTTGCTGGCAGTCCCTTCTTTAATCCAGTTAAAGTGGAAATGCTTGGGAAGAGCCTGATATGAGTAACAAGCGTCCCATGAGAATGCAAGACATGAAAACCTGCTACTCTTAGTGCCCACATTTGCAAATAACTCAGCACAAAAAGCCATTAGAAACCTTTTGTAAAGAAAAATCATTTAAAAAACTGATTGGGAACCTCTAGTGATATTGATAACTGTCCATTCCTATTGATATTAGGAACCTCTAGTGATAACAAAGAGAAATCACAGTAATTTAAACAGGGAAATTATAAAGAATTGTCAGCTATAATTGGGAATTAGAATAATGACAGAGTGACCAATAAAATTTAAGGGAACTAGAAAGAGCAGAGAAATAGCAGATGAAAGGGGCAGGCAGTACCTCTAGGGCTGGACTAAGGAACTTGCCAGAAATTGTATTGGAGGAGGACAAGACTGCTGGTTGACCCACTAGCTTTGACCCAACTGGAGGCACTCGGAGGCCCCTCACCTCCTCCCCTGTCCTTGGAATACATATACCTTCTGCCCACCCTTCCCACAGCTGGAGCCATTTTCAAGGACACAGTCTTGAGAGAACAATGTGTTGTTGAAACATCTGGACTGACCAGTGACTGAACCAGTCAAGACCTCATATAAACTTTTAAGATTCTGGCAGATGGGTGCAGAGATCTACTTGTTCTGTGGCTGCTGCAGACAAGCCTTGTATGCAAGTTTTCTTGCCTGTTAAACCTGCCATCTCCCAATCTGGAGTGGCCTCTTTCTTTGGTCTCCCCTTGCCCTCCGTGTATGGGGGACAGTTTCAGATTTCACCTGGGAAGTTTCCAAGGATTCAAACCAACAAATCTGCCCTCTAGGATGACTAAGAAAGCTCTTTACCAGGGGTATCTCACCAAGGCACTTCCCTACAAAACCACCTGAGGGGGTAAAGGGGCTGGCTTCCAAGCACTGCAGGAACTGGGCACTGGAGAATCCCGATGCTGCACGGTGTTGTGTGGTACTGCCAAGTGAGCACAAGAAACCAGAGAGGAAGACCTTTTCCTTCAACAATGACTGTGCAGGGCCCACTCCTGGCAAAGCCTAACGCTATGTCAGCTAGCACACGACCAATATTTAAGGGCTCAGATCCATTTTTGCAGATCAGGCAACGAAGTGTGAACTTGGATACGAGAAGCAATACCTTATAACTAACACTAAACATAACACTCTTTAGTAATTATAAAATGTCTTCCTCATCATAGCCTCTGCATATGACACAGTTTCAATGTTCATGCAATTACAAATCACGTAAAAACAATTTTCTAAGAGGTGTTCATTGTAAGAGAGGGGGAGGGGGAGAGTTTCTATGCAGAGCTCTGCATTTTCTTTTAGTATTTAACATTTCAGATTAATATGAAGTCTGAGTTCAACCTGACTTTTTTTTTTCCCTAGGTTAGCCATTTCTGCCTCTTGAATGTTCATAGAATACTTTTATGCCCTTGAAATTAAATCATTTTGGTGTGTTGTTTCTTTGATAGGAATATGTTAAAGAGGTAAATCTCCTTAAACCTCAGATTCTAATCTTCCTTTCCTTTAAGGAAATTTTCTGTAATTGTATTTTTGGCTATTATTTCTATTCCATTTTTTTAATACTTATTCACAAATGTGATTTATCTGTTTAGCAGATCACATTTGTCTTTCACATACATATACTGTCTCTGACCACTTTCATCTTTTATTTTCTAATGTGCTCTGATTTGCTCAAGTTTATGCTTTAGGTGTATTTTTCTTCACTGTTTCTTTTTTCCTTCTGGTTCTACTTTAAATTCTACAGTAACATTATTTGTTTTCTTAAATCCTTTCCTTAACTCTCTTAGTATTTCTATTATGTCTATTTCTTATCATATAATATCTTTTTTCTTCAGATTTATTTCCTATTTAACTTCTTCATGTGCATAAAACAGTGCTGCCTAAAATTCTTCTTAATTACCTGGGGATGGTAATACTCAGGATACTCAAAAGGATGCCCTTCATCTACTTTTGGCAATCTCTTTCTGTGGCCTCATCCCCAATTTGTTTATCTTTGAATGGGTACAGGTCTTTTTGTGCTTTTTTTCCCCAAGAAAACACATGTGGATGATTATTCCCTGGTACTATATCTTCAGGCCTATGTGGCATTTTGGAGATTAGGTTTATCTTATTAATTCAACCCGGAGGGGGGCGAGGAGGACCTCTGAATACGACAAGTCTCCACCAGTCTCTGCCTGTTTTTTCAGCCAGTGGGAACTGCTGTAGTGGTGGACAGCTTTCCTCATCTTGACTCTCTTCTTGACCTATATTACTTGTCATACAAAAAGACCATTTAAGGTATTTTTCCTGTAATTTCTCTTTATTGAGGCTGAAGTGTCCATGGCCCATCATGAAGGGCTTCCAGTCAGAAACCTTGTCTTTTGATTTTGGACAATTTGACACCTGGGAAAAATAAGAATTTGTTTATGGAAAAGGTTCTCAGCATTTGGGTTCTCTCTTTTGTGAGAAATTCTATACTCCCCTCCACCCTAGATGATCCCATCCTCCTCTGCTGTCTTTGGCACCAAAGGCCAAAATGACTCCAATTAGACTGAGTCAATCTTAGCCGTAGTTCTCACCACCAGTCCTGACCACATGCAGATTACAGGGTGCATCCACCACAACGGAGGGATCAAACTCTGCTTTTGCAAAACTGGGTTGGAGAAGTAGCTTATTGTGTAGTCATCTTTCTATTAAGTGTTAAAAATCACACATTAAGTAGAACTTCAATGTGGATGCAAGAAAGGAGACCCTCATTTTTTTCTTGGTGCTACCACAATTTTATCCCTCTGAATAAGGGGATATTTAGTTTGCCATTTACTCTAGAACTGATGAAGTCCTTTCTCTCCTATATTAATTTGCTGAAGCTGCCTTAACACAATGTCATAGATTTAGTGGCTTAATCAACATAAATTTATTTTCTCACAGTCCTGGAGGCTGGAAGTCCAAGATCAATGTGTTGGCAGGTTTGGTTTCTTCTGATGCCTCTCTCCTTGGCTTGTAGATGGATGTCTTTTCACCATGTCCTCATATGGCCTTTCCTTTGTGTACACACATACTTGTTGTTTCTCTTATTCTTATAAGACCACCAGTCCTATCGGATTAGGGCTCCACCCATAAGACATCATTTAACCTTAGTTACTGCTGTAAAGGCCCTATATCCAAATACAGTCATATTGGGAGGAAAGACTTCAATATATGAATTTTGAGGAGTCATAAAAATTTAGTCGATAACACCTCTTCATATATCCTTCTTTTTAGTCATTTGAGTGAATTTCTGGGAATTAGACTGGAAACATGCTCTTATATCACCCTCTTTAAAAGTTTATTTTTCTAAGGTCATAAAAGCAATATAAGTTCACTGTAGAAATATAGAAAAATGCAGAACATGCTTAAGAAAAAAAGTAAACCATCATAATCCCACTAATCAAATTAGAGACTCATTAACATTTTAACATATCAATACATCTTATGTTTAAGGTTTTTTCAGGGACATTATTTTACATAAATGAGTTCACACTATGCATAATTTTAGGTCCATCTTTTTAAAATTTGGAAGTCACACGATGAATGACAAAGTCTCAAAATGGAAGATGTCTTGGTCTTTGAGTCGCTACTTGGAGGAGAGCTAGCCATCAATCAGAACATTCTGTAAGCAAAATTTCTAATTATAATGTGTTTTGTGTTTCATTTGTTATTATCTGAGGCTAATGGTGGCCTAACCAATACAGACAAAAAGGCATTGGAGGGTTTTGATCAGAAGAATCACATAATCTGACATCAGTCTGGTTTCTATGTGAGGAATAGGCTTTAGAGGAGGAGAATGAAAGCAAGGGAGTGTTCAGAAGTGATTGATATAGTCCAGGAACTACACGCGGGTGACTTACACTAGGAAGGTTTCAGTGGAAGTAGTGAGAAGTGGAAAGATTCTGGATACATTTTGATTATAAAGCTGACAAGGACTTCCCTGGTAGCACACTGGTTAAGAATCCGCCTGCCAGCACAGGGGACACGGGTTCAAGCCCTGGTCCGGGAAGATCTCACATGCCGCGGAGCAACTAAGCCCGTGTGCCACAACTACTGAGTCTGCTCTCTAGAGCCCACGAGCCACAACTACTGAGCCCGCATGCCACAACTACTGAAGCCCACGTGCTTAGAGCCCATGCTCCGCAACAAGGGAAGCCACCACAATGAGAAGCCCGCGCACCGCAACGAAGAATAGCCCCCACTCTCCACAACTAGAGAAAACCCATGTGCTCCAACAAAGACCCAATGCAGCCAAAAATAAAAATAAATTAATTAATTTTTTAAAAAAGCTGACAAGGTTTACTAACAGACTGGATAAGGGAACAGGCATAGTTTCAAAAATTTGGTTTAAGTAGATGAAAGAATGGAGTGGTTATTAACTACAATGGACAAACTGGGGGATTTGGCTTTAAACATGGTATGAGATGGCTACAGACATCTAAGTGGAGATGGCTGTAGCAATTGGATATATAAATCTGAAGTTCAAAGCTCAAAATAGGAGAATTAGTTATGAATAGAAAGGAAAAAGTACTGAAAAGAATAGAATACCTACAAGCCAAATGTAAGAATGATTTCCATATATAGATTTTTCAACCATGTTCATATGCATAAAAAATACTCATTTTTAATTTGAAAATCATGTCTAGTATATTTATTTGCATGACAAAATTTTTATAGTTCAAATAGAGAAAACAAAAAATATTATAATTTGCACATTATTATGAATAATCTCATTATGGAAGTAACTGAAAGGCTATATCATGTTCCTATGTTAAATATTAGTAAGCATATCTTTTTTTTTCGAATATTAACAGTCTCATTTTCAGCTGCTAGAATGTCCAGTGTAGTTTTTTTTTTTTAATTTTTGAATTTTATTAAATTTTTTTTTTATACAGCAGGTTCTTATTAGTCATCAATTTTATACACATCAGTGTATACATGTCAATCTCAATCACCCAATTCATCACACCACCACCCCCACCCCCCGCCACTTTCCCCCCTTGGTGCCCATATGTTTGTTCTCTACAACTGTGTCTCAATTTCTGCCCTGCAAACAGGTTCATCTGTACCATTTTTCTAGGTTCCATACATGCGTTAATATACGATATTTGTTTTTCTCTTTCTGACTTACTTCACTCTGTATGACAGTCTCTAGATCCATCCACGTCTCAATAAATGACCCAATTTTGTTCCTTTTTATGGATGAGTAATATTCCATTGTATATATGTACCACAACTTCTTCATCCATTCGTCTGTCGTTGGGCATTTAGGTTGCTTCCATGACCTGGCTATTGTACATAGTGCTGCAGTGAACACTGGGATGCATATCTCTTTTTGAATTGTGGTTTTCTCAGGGTATATGCCCAGTAGTGGGATTGCTGGGTCATATGGTAATTCTATTTTTAGTTTTTTAAGGAACCTCCATACTGTTCTCCATAGTGGTTATATCAACTTACACTCCGACCAACAGTGCAAGAGGGTTCCCTTTTCACCACACCCTCTCCAGCATTTATTGTTTGTAGATTTTCTGATGATGCCCATTCTGACCAGTGTGAGGTGATACCTCATTGTAGTGTTGATTTGCATTTCTCTAATAATTAGTGATGTTGAGCATCTTTTCAGGTGCCTCTTGGCCATTTGTATGTCTTCTTTGGAGAAATGTCTATTTAGGCCTTCCACCCATTTTTAAATTGGGTTGTTTGTTTTTTTGATATTGAGCTCCATGAGCTGTTTGTATATTTTGGAGATTAATCCTTTGTCCGTTATTTCATTTGCAAACATTTTCTTCCATTTGGAGGGTTGTCTTTTCATCTTGTTTATGGTTTCCTTTGCTGTGCAAAGGCTGTTATGTTTAATTAAGTCCCATTTGTTTATTTTTGGTTTTATTTTCATTACTGTAGGAGGAGGGTCAAAAAACATCTTGCAGTGGTTCATGTCAAAGAATTTTTTTCCTATGTTTTCCTCTGAGAGTTTTATAGTGTCTGGTTTTACATTTAGGACTTTAATTCATTTGGAGTTTATTTTTGTGTATGGTGTTAGGGAGTGTTCTAATTTCATTCTTTTACATGTAGCTGTCCAGTTTTCCTAATACTGTTTATTGAAAAGGCTGTCTTTTCTCCATTGTATGTTCTTGCCTCCTTTGTCATAAATTAGGTGACCATATATGCGTGGATATATCTCTGGGCTTTCTATCCTGTTCCATTGATCTATATTTCTATTTTTGTGCCAGTACTGTACTGTCTTGATTACTGTAGCTTTGTAGTATAGTTTGAAGTCAGGGAGCCTGATTCCTCCAGCTCCATTTTTCTTTCTCAAGATTGCTTTGGCTATTTAGAGTCTTGTGTCTCCATACAAATTGTAAAATTTTTTTGTTCTAATTCTTTGAAGAATGGCATTGGAAGTTTGATAGGGATTGCACTGAATCTGTAGATTACTTTGGGTAGTATAGTCATTTTCACAATATTAATTCTTCCAATCCAAGAACATGGTATATTTCTCCATCTGTTTATGTCACCTTTGATTTCTTTCATCAGTGTTTTATAGTTTTCTGAGTACAAGTCTTTCGCCTCCTTAGGTAGGTTTATTCCTAGGTATTTTATTCTTTTTGCTGCGATGGTAAATGGGATTGTTTTCTTAATTTCTCTTTCTGACTTTTCATTGTTAGTGTATAGGAATGCCAGAAATTTCTGTGCGTTAACTTTGTATCCTGCAACCTTACCAAATTCATTGATTAGTTCTAGTAATTTTCTGGTGGCATCTTTAGGATTTTCTATGTATAGTATCATGTCATCTGCAAACAGTGAGTTTTACTTCTTCTTTTCCAATTTGTATTCTTTCTGTTTCTATTTCTTCTCTGATTGCCATGGCTAGGACTTCCAAAACTATTTGTATAAGAGCGGCAAGAGTGGACATCCTTGTCTTGTTCCTGATCTTAGTGGAAATGCTTTCAGTTTTTCACCATTGAGTATGATGTTTGCTGTGGGTCTGTCATGTACGGCCTTTATTATGTTGAGGTAGCTTCCCTCTATGCCCATTTTCTGGAAAATTTTTATCATAAATCGGTGTGGAATTTTGTCAGAAGCTTTTTCTGCATCTGTTGAGATGATCATATGGTTTTTATTCTTCAGTTTGTTAATATGGTGTATCACATTGATTGATTTGCATATATTGAAGAATCCTCGCATTCCTGGGATAAGTCCTACTTGATCTGGTGTATGATTCTTTTAATATATTGTTGGATCCTGTTTGGTAGTATCTTGTTAATGATTTTTGCATCTATGTTCATCAGTGATATTGGTCGGTAATTTTCTTCTTTTGTGATATCTTTTTCTGGTTTTGGTATCAGGGTGATGGTGGCTTTGTAGAACGAATTTTGGGGTGTTCCTCCTTCTGCAATTTTATGGGAGATTTTGAGAAGGATCGGTGTTAGTTCTTCTCTAAATGTTTGATAGAATTGGCCTGTGACACCATCGTCCTGGACTTTTGTTTGTTGGAAGAGTTTTAATTACCGTTTCAATTTCATTACTTGTGTTAGGTCTGCTTGTATTTTCTAATTCTTCCTGGTTCAGTCTTGGAAAATTGTACCTTTCCAAGAATCTGTCCATTTCTTCGTGGTTCTCCATTTTATTGGCATATAGTTGTTTATAGTAGTCTCTTATAATCCTTTGTATTTCTGCAGTGTCAGTTGTGATTGCTCCTTTTTCATTTCTAATTTTATTGATTTGTGTCCTCTCCCTTTTTTTCTTGATGAGTCTGACTAAGGGTTTATCAATTTTATTTATCTTCTCAAAGAACTAACTTTTAGTTTTACTGATCTTCACTATTGTTTTCTTTGTTTCTATTTCATTTATTTCTGCGCTGATCTTTATTTCTTTCCTTCTACTGACTTTGGGTTTTCTTTGTTCTTTTTTCTCTAGTTGCTTAGGTGTAGTGTTAGATTATTTATTTGAGATTTTTCTTGTTTTTTGAGGTGAGATTGAATTGCTATAAACTTCCCTCTTAGAACTGCTTTTGCTGCATCCCATAGGTTTTGGGTCGTCATGTTTTCGTTGTTATTTTTTCTATGTATTTTTTTTATTTCTTCTTTGTTTCTTCAGTGATCTCTTGATTATTTAGTAGTGTATTGTTTAGCCTCCATGTTTCTGTGTTTTTTACAGTTTTTTTCCTGTAATTGATTTCCAATATCATAGTGTTGTGGTCAGAAAAGATGCTTGATATGATTTCAAATTTTTAAAATTTTCCGAGGCTTGATTTGTGACCCAAGATGTGATCTATCCTGGAGAACGTTCTGTGTGCACTTGAGAAGAAAGTGTATTCCGCCACTTTTGGGTGGAATGTTCTATAAATATCAATTAGATCTATCTGGTCTATTGTGTCATTTAAAGCTTCTGTTTCCTTATTTATCTTTTGTTTGAATTATCTGTCCATTGGTGTAAGTGGGGTGTTAAAGTCCCCTACTATTATTGTGTTACTGTTGATTTCCCCTGTCATGGTTGTTAGCATTTGCCTTATGTATTGAGGTGCTTCTATGTTGGGTGCATAAACATTTATAATTGTTATATCTTCTTCTTGGATTGATCCCTTAATCAGTATGTAGTGTTCTTCCTTATCTCTTGTAACAGCATTATTTTAAAGTCTATTTTATCTGATATGAATATCACTACTCCAGCTTCCTTTTGATTTCCATTTGCATGGAATATCTTTTTTCCATCTCTTCACTTTCAATCTGTATGTGTCCCTAGGCCTGAAGTGGGTCCCTTGTAGACAGCATATATATGGGTCTTGTTTTTGTATCCATTCAGCCAGTCTGTGTCTTTTGATTGGGGCATTTAATCCATTTACATTCAAGGTTATTATCGATATGTATGTTCCTATTACCATTTTCTTAATTGTTTTGGATTTGGTTTAGTGGGTCTTTTCCTTCTCTTGTGTTTCCTGCCTAGAGAAGTTCCTTTAGCATTTGTTGTAAAGCTGGCTTGGTGGTGCTGAATTCTCTTAGCTTTTGCTTGTCTGAAAAGCTTTTGATTTCTCCTTTGAATCTGAATGAGATCCTTGCTGGGTAGAGTAATCTTGGTTGTAGGTTTTTCTCTTTCATCACTTTAAGTATATCCTGCCACTCCCTTCCGGCCTGCAGAGTTTTTGCTGAAAAATTAGCTGATAACCTTATGGGGATTCCTTTGTATGTTATTTTTTGCCTTTCCCTTGCTGCTTTTAATATTTTTTCTTTGAATTTAATTTTTGTTAATTTGATTAATATGTATCTTGGTGTGTTTTTCCTTGGGTTTACCCTGTATGGGACTCTCTGTAGTTCCTGGACTTGGGTGGCTATTTCCTTTCCATGTTAGGGAAGTTTTCCACTATAATCTCTTCAAATATTCTCTCAGACCCTTTCTTTTTCTCTTCATCTTCTGGAACCCCTATAATTCGAATGTTGGTGTGTTTAGTGTTGTCCCAGAGGTCTCTGAGATTGTCTTCAATTCTTTTCATTCTTTTTTCTTTATTCTGCTCCTCAGCAGTTATTTCCACCATTCTGTCTTTCAGCTCACTTATTCATTCTTCTGCCTCAGTTATTATGTTATTGATTCCCTCTAGTGTATTTTTCATTTCAGTTATTGTGTTGTTCATCTCTGTTTGTTTGTTCTTCAGTTCTTCTAGATCTTTGTTTAACATTTCTTGTATTTTTTGAATTTGTACCTCCATTCTATTTCCGAGATTCTGGATCATCTTTACTATCATTACTCTGAATTCTTTTTCAGGTAGATTGTGCATTTTCTCTTCACTTATTTGGTCTTGTAGGTTTTTACCTTGTTCCTTCATCTGTGACATATTTCTTTGCCGTCTCATTTTTTTTTTTTTTTTGATGGGTGCGATTGTGTTCCTGACTTACTGGTTGTTTGGCCTGTACCTTCCAGCACTGGAGTTTGTAGGCTGTTGGGTAGAGCTGGGGTTTGCTTTCGAGATTAGGATCTACAGTTGAACTCACTCCGACAAATATTCCCTGGGTTCTGAGGTTCTCTGTTAGTCCAGTGGTTCAGACTTGGAGCTCCCACTGCAGGAGCTTTGGCCCAACCCCTGATTTGTGAACCAAGATCCTACAAGCCTCATGGGGTGGCAAAAAAAAGAAAAGAAGAAATGAGCAGAACAATAACAAAGAGTAAAAAATAGACTTGAAAATTAACAGATACGTTAGAAAGAATATAAAAATAAAAGTATAGATGAAACAACAACGAGAAGGTAAAACAGAACCACAATAGTAAAAAGGAGGAGGAAAAAAAATGGTGGAAAATGCATTGATTGTGGGGGGCGGGGCTTAGGGAGGGTGTGGTCTAGGCAGTGGGTGTGGCCTATGTTTAGGACCCACAGGGCAGGAAAAGGCCCTGGAGGGGTGGGGGGTAGGGCTTGGGCTCAAGGTAACAGAACGGGCCCAGGCTTGCCTCTGATCTCAGATGGGGGAGGACCCATCCTGGGAGCCCAGCAGGCTTCCCGGCCTGAGTAGTCAGAGCTAATGCCCTCTGTGCCTCCCCTGCTCCTCTGGTCCTAGAGGGCCCCTCCCACATGCCTCTCCTGTTCTCCCCCGGCCTCCCTCCTATGTCCCCGAGACCCATGTGGCTTGGAGGGGGCCTCTGAGGGCATGGGACCTGGCCTGAGAGCCAGGCAGGCTTCCTGGGCTGATTGGGCAGGGGAAATGCTAGCCGTGCTCTCCCCTGATCCTAGCCCTGGAGGGTCCCTCCAGGCGCGAGAACCCCTCTCCCCTCCCAGCCACCCCTAAGGGGCGCCAGTCCTGTCCAGCCTCCACTTCCCCACCCCTCTCAGTCCCCCCACATTTTAGACGTTTGCTTGGGGGTTCCTCCTGACTCCTTTGGCGTTGAGGTCGGTCCTCCACCAGCTTCCAGCAGGTGCCCTAGTTGTGGGGAGATGCGAACTCTGCATCTTCCCATACCGCCACCTTGACTCCGCCCCTCCAATATCAAGCATATCTTTTAATAGTAAGAAACTGCCAAACTGTTTTCCCAAATGTATACATCATTTAGCAGTCTCACCAGTATGGAAGTTCCAATTGCTCTGCATGCTTTATAGCACTTGGTATATCCAGGATTATTTTTATTTTTTATTCTCTTTTTCAGATCTATACGGCTGCATAATTTGTGTAGAATATGTAAGTTGTCATAATGCAAGTTTATTATCTTCATTCCTATTTTATTCCTATGTATTTGGAGGGCAATTTTTTTTAGAACATAGCTATGTGTTGCCAAACTTTTAATATTGTCTCTAAGAGTCTTTGAATCCTTTGTATTAATACTTTTCATTAGAAAATGGCAATGTATGAAACTTAATCTATTTTCTTAGATCAGATTTTATTACTTTTGGCCAAAGTCCTTTCCACGACTTAGAAGGCAAAGATCAGGTAGAACATGATCTTTAAAGAAATTTATGGCATGCACTTCAGTTCAGAGCATAAAAAACAAATAGTATTTCAGAAGTTATTTGTTTAAAATCCCATCAAGCTAATACATCTCACTGTTATTTTAACAGTAGTCAGTGCCAAAAGAGCAACTCAAAGTTCTGCACTCATATCAGTGTCAGAATGTATGTAACTCGCTCTTTATAGGATTGATTTTGAGTCAATGTTGGAATTAATCCAAATGCACAGTACAGAATAAAAGAATGTGGAAGATCTCAAGAGTATTTCTTGAAAGAGCTCATGAGAGTCTCTGCAAAGAGAGGCTTTTTTTGGAAAATAAGTTTGGAAAATAAAATAATACACATAACACTTAAAGATGAATTTTGTGTGTAATAAATATTTTAAAGGTTCTGACAAGTCCAGCAACAAAGAAATTTATTTTAATTTGTTCAACTTGCAGTTTCCCAGTTGTAATTTACTAGAGAATTCCTGTTAATCTAACAGTTGCAAACAGCTCTGAGAATGTGTATGACACGGTGCATGATTTGGGGATTGCTATCTTACTTAGGGTCTCTTTAGGGCTGTTCTCTGGGGGGCGAGGGGGAGGAAGAATGGAAACCTATCTTTGGTAATAGTAATTAATGCCCACTGATTTGAGAGAAAAATCATGATAAAAGACTTGTATATTTCTGAAAATAAGTAAAAAGGCTAGATTAGTGTTCTACACCACATACAAAAGTGTGTTTCTAATAACACCAGCAGATCAGACAAAGTCCTTTACCTAAATATCCATCACAGGAACTGCTGTCTGCTGATGAAAGGACCTGTGAACCTTCTTTTATAAAACAGAGTTGAAGCAATTCATCGTAGACATAAATCCAGTTCTTATCATTCTCTAGGACACATGGTTAAGAATTTCTCTCTAGTTTCAGTACCAAGAATAATGTGTTTCTCCTGAACAGCATTCACATTATTTAACTTTATGGATGCTATGAATCACCTACTTAATCATGTTTCCCACTTCAGATGGTTTAATATGTAGCTTACTGCCAAATTTATGACATAAATCTAGCAAGTGTGTAGGATACAACTGGTGGCGTACAAAACTCACCCCTGGATCCACGTTGATTCTACCCACATTTTTCTTGCTTAATTTTTATCACCTATTTCATTCTGCTTTATTAAGCTATACTGAGTGTATTGGTGTAAGATGATTTCATTTCTTCTTGTCACAGGTAAAGAATTTTTAACGTTAACAGATTATTTAATGAGTGAAAAAAGCAATTCTCTAGTAGTGCCCCATTTTGATAGGCATTCTCAGGAGACACCTGTAAATTTTCATTATCCTCACAAAAGCACAGATTGCAATTAAGAAGAGCCAGCATTGAATGGGATGCTGGTGATGCCAATGGAAAAAACTGAAGAGTTTTAGGGCACCAATACATGATCCCAGCAAACTGATATATTTTTCATTTATTTTTAATTTTTATTTCAAGCATCATCTCCCAAAATAAAGAGATCACTACTTTTTGAATCATAGTTGACTTTCACTTCAGACTTTTTCTTGGGAGAAAGGGATTAAATTCATTCAATATTTTGTATAAGGAACTATACTGCTCTATACTTCAAACATGTAACTGGGATGTCTGGATCTTCATTTGGGGGTAGAGCAAATAAGGCTATACAGTAGCATCAGAACAAACAATTCTCAGTAACACATGCTTCTGCATCACTTCCCCATGTCCTCCTTCTCCAGGAAGTTCAGGAATCTTACTTGGGGGTCAGGGTTCCTTGCTGGAAAAGGACAGTCCCACCTTGCTTATGTAACCTAAATGTAAAACTCTGCCCTTGAGTCTGGATGACTCCACAAAACTACCAGAACTTGTTTGCCTTATAATTAATCACAGTGCTGTTGTTGCCATCACCTGGTCAAGAATTCTTCTGTGCCAACTGAAATCAGAAATTTCTCAAAGATATCTTCGGTTCATTTTTGCTGACGCCTCTGGAACACTACTGCACATCACTGTCACCTGTCCTGTGCAAAGCAATGAATTTGATGCCTACGATCTGCTTGCTGCTTTCTTCACTCATGAAGAAAACTCTGGAGTCATAGGGGTTCTTTAAAGTAAAAGAAGATACCTCACACAAATATATCCAAAGCCACATACCTTCTGCACCTTTCCCACTCCCTCAAGAACTACATCAAAATTTAAAACTTCCACTCTTCAAAAGTCACTGTTAAGAGAATCAAAAGATGACCCCAGACTGGGGAAAAGTGTTTACAAATCCTGTATTTATTATGAGAACTGGACCCAGAATAAACAAATAACTCTAAAAACAAAACTCAAAAGCAACCTAATTTTTACAAAAGTGGGCAAGAGATTTAAAGAGACACTTCACCAAAGATCATTCAAATGGCAAATCAGTACTTAAATAATGCTCAATGTCATTAGTCATTAGAGAAATGCAAATTAAAATCATTAAATACCAATTAAAATGGATTTTACAAGACTGGTGATAATGAGCATTTGTGAGGAGGTGGAGAAACTGTGGCCATCGTATACTACTGGTGGGCATGGAAAATGGTACAAATCACTATGGAAGGCTGTTTCACAGATTCTCAAAAAATTAAACATAGACTTACCTTATGATGTACCCATTTAACTCCTAGAAATGTACTGAAAAAAGGAAACCATATATCCATGCAAATAGTTGCACACACGTTAATAGCACATTTGTTGGTATTTATAACAGATAAAACACATTAATCCATAGATTCATCTTACAATATGCAGGATGTTCCCATTTCCACAGTGGCTTTATGGGGAGTATTCAGCTATTCTGTCAAATTTCACTGCAGAGCATACATCTGGGGATCTACCTTGATGTTTCCATTTTTCTTACTTCCCATGTCTAGTTTAACATCAACTCTTGTAAGTTCTACCAGCAAACCAGGGCAGGATCACAACCTACTAGTGGGCTGTGAAATCAATATGGTAGGACGTGAGTAGAATTCGAAAAATAAAACAGAACCAAAAAAAGATAATAAAATTATTTCAAAATGTCATCATTCCTGACCAGTGATAAAATCAAGCACCATTTCATGAATTTTTTTTCAGTCACATACAGACCACTCACAGACATTCAGATCTCACAGGTTGAAAATTTACATCTAAGTGTAAATTGCAGTAAAAAAAAAAAATTGAAAACCATTGATCCAATTCTGACTCCTTCTTTCCATTTCTCTCCAACAAGCTTGAATCCACTGCTCACGCAGCAACTAGAAAAATCTTTTTAGTATGTCAATCATATCAATCCTTTCTCCCCCTTAAAATTTTACATTCCCTCTTTTTGGTGGGGCTAATGGCGGACTCTGGGAGGGCTCATGCCAAGGAGTACTTCCCAGAACTTCTGCTGCCAGTGTCCATGTCCCTGCAGTGAGACACAGCCACCCCTTGCCTCGGCAGGAGACCCTCCAACACTAGCAGGGTCTTGGTGCTCCAGCCAGGTGTCAGGCCTGAGCCTCTGAGGTGGGAGAGCCGACTTCAGGACATGGGTTCACCAGAGACCTCCCGGTCTCCCATAATATCAATCGGCGAGAGCTCTCCCAGAGATCTGAATCTCAACGCTAAGACCCAGCTCCACTCAATGACCAGCAAGCTCGACTGCTGGATACTCCATGCCAAACAACTAGCAAGACAGGAAAACAAACCCACCCATTAGCAGAGAGGCTGCCTAAAGTCATAATAAGTTCACAGACACCCTAAAACACACCAATGGACACGGTCCTGCCCACCAGAAAGACAAGATCCGGCCTCACCCATCAGAACACAGGCACCTGTCCCCTACACCAGGAAGCCTATACAACCCACTGAAACAAGCTTACCCACCAGGAGCAGACACCAGAAACAATGGGAACTACGAACCCGCAGCCTGTGAAAAGGAGACCACAAACACAGCAAGTCAAGCAAAATGAGAAGACAGAGAAACACACAGCAGATGAAGGAGCAAGGTAAAAACCCACCAGACCAAACGAATGAAGAGGAAATAGTCTACCTGAAACAGAATTCAGAGTAACGATAGTAAAGGTGATCCAAAATCTTCAAAACAGAATGGAGAAAATACAGGAGACATTTAACAAGGACCTAGAAGAACTAAAGAGCAAACAAACAATGATGAACAAGATAAATGAAATTAAAAATATACTAGAAGGGATCAATAGCAGAATAACTGAGGCAGAAGAAAGGAGAAGTGACCTGGAAGATAAAATAGTGGAAATAACAACCACAGAGCAGAATAAAGAAAAAAGAATGAAAAGAATTGAGTACAGTCTCAGAGACCTCTGGGACAGCATTAAACACACCAACATTCGAATTATGGGGTCCAAGAAGAAGAAGAGAAAAAGAAAGGGACTGAGAAAATATTTGAAGAGATTATAGTTGAAAACTTCCATAATATGGGAAATGAAATAGTCAATCAAGTCCAGGAAGCACAGAGAGTCCCATACAGGATAAACCTACGGAGAAACATGCCAAGACACATATTAATCAAACTATCAAAAACTAAATACAAAGAAAAAATATTAAAAGCAGCAAGGGAGAAGAAAAAATAACATATTAGGGGATCCCCATAAGGTTAACAGCTGATCTTTCAGCAGAAACTCTGCAAGCCAGAAGGGTGTGGCAGGACATATTTAAAGTGATGAGAGGGAAAAACCTACAACCAAGATTACTCTACCCAGCAAGTATCTCATTCAGATTCAATGGAGAAATTAAAACCTTTACAGGCAAACAAAAGCTAAGAGAATTCAGCACCACCAAACCAGCTTTACAACAAATGCTAAAGGAAATTCTCTAAGTGGGAAACACAAGAGAACAAAAGGACCTACAAAAACAAACCCGAAACAATTAAGAAAATGGTAATAGGAACATACATATTGGTAATTACCTTTAAATGTAAAAGGATTAAATGCTCCAACCAAAAGACATAGACTGGCTGAATGGATACAAAAACAAGACCCATCTATATGCTGCCTACAAGAAACCCACTTCAGACCTAGGGACATGTACAGACTGAAAGTGAGGGGATGGAAAAATATTCCATGCAAATGGAAAGCAAAAGAAAGCTGGAGTAGCAATTCTCATATCAGACAGAATAGACTTTACAATAAAGATTATTATAAGAGACAAAGAAGGACACTACATAATGATCAAGGGATCAATCCAAGAAGAAGATATCACAATTGTAAATATTTAGGCACCCAACATAGGAGCACCTCAATACCTAAGGCAACTGCTAACAGCTATAAAAGGGGAAATTGACAGTAACACAATAAGACTAGGGGACTTTAACACCCTACTTTCACCAATGGATAGATCATCCAAAATGAAAATAAATAAGGAAACACAAGCTTTAAATGATACATTAAACAAGATGGACTTAATTGATATTTATAGGACATTCCATTCAAAACCAACAGAATACACTTTCTTCTCAAGGGCTCATGGAACATTCTCCAGGATAGATCATATCTTGGGGCACAAATCAAGCCTTGGTAAATTTAAGAAAATTGAAATCGTATCAAGTATCTTTTCCGACCACAATGCTATAAGACTAGATATCGTTTACAGAAAAAAAACTGTAAAAAATACAAACACATGGAGGCTAAACAATACACTACTAAATAACCAAGGGATCACTGAAGAAATCAAAGAGTAAATCAAAAAATACCTAGAAACAAATGACAATGAAAACACGACGACCCAAAACCTATGAGATGCAGCAAAAGCAGTTCTAAGAGGGAAGTTTATAGCAATACAATCCTACCTCAAGAAACAAGAAACATCTCATATAAACAACCTAAACTTACACATAAAGCAATTAGAGAAAGAAGAAGAAAAAAACACAAAGCTAGTAGAAGGAAAGAAATCATAAAGATCAGATCAGAAATAAATGAAATAGAAATGAAGGAAACAGTACCAAAGATCAATAAAATTAAAAGCTGGTTCTTTGAGAAGATAAACAAAATTGATAAACCATTAGCCAGACTCAACAAGAAAAAAAGGGAGAGGACTCAAATTAACAGGATTTGAAATGAAATGCAGAAATACAATGGATCATGAGAGATTACTACAAGCAGCTATATGTCAGTAAAATGGACAACCTGGAAGAAATGGACAAATTCTTAGAAAAGCACAAACTTCTGAGACTGAACCAGGAAGAAATAGAAAATATAAACAGACCAATCACAAGCACTGAAATTGAAACTGTGATTAAAAATCTTCCAAGAAACAAAAGCCCAGGACCAGATGGCTTCACAGGCGAATACTATCAAACATTTAGAGAAGAGCGAACACCTATCCTTCTCAAACTCTTCCAAAATATAACAGAGGGAGGAACACTCCCAAACTCATTCTACGAGGCCACCATCACCCTGATACCAAAACCAGAAAAAGATGTCACAAAAAAGAAAACTACAGGCCAATATCACTGATGAACATAGATGCAAAAATCCTCAACAAAATACTAGCAAACAGAATCCAACAGCACATGAAAAGCATCATACACCATGATCAAGTGGGGTTTATCCCAGGAATGCAAGGAGTTTTCAATATACACAAATCAATCAATGTGATAAACCATATTAACAAATTGAAGAAGAAAAGCCACATGATCATCTCAATAGATGCAGAAAAAGCTTTCGAAAAATTTCAACACCCATTTATGATAAAAACTCTCCAGAAACTGGGCATAGAGGGAACTTACCTCAATATGATAAAGGCCGTATATGACAAACCCACAGCCAACATTGTTCTCAATGGTGAAAAACTGAAACCATTTCCACTAAGATCAGGAACAAGACAAGGTTGCCCACTCTCACCACTATTATTCCACATAGTTGTGGAAGTTTTAGCCACAGCAATCAGAGAAGAAAAAGAAATAAAAGGAATCCAAATTGGAAGAGAAGAAGTAAAGCTGTCACTCTTTGTAGATGACATGATACTGTACATACAGAATTCTAAAGAGGCTACCAGAAAACTACTAGAGCTAATCAATGAATTTGGTAAAGTAGCAGGGTACAAAATTAATGCATAGAAATCTCTTGCATTCCTATACACTAATGATGAACAATCCGAGAGAGACATTAAGGAAACACTCCCATTTACCACTACAACAAAAAAAATAAAATACCTAGGAATAAACCTACCTAAGGAGACAAAAGACCTGTATGCAGAAAACTATAAGACACTGATGAAAGAAACTAAAGATGATACAAATAGATGGAGAGATATACCATGTTCCTGGATTGGAAGAATCAACATTGTGAAAATGACTATACTAACCAAAGCAATCTACAGATCCAATACAATCCCTATCAAACTACCAATGGAATTTTTCACAGAACTAAAACAAAAAGTTTCACAATTTGTATGGAAACACAAAAGACCCCGAATAGCCAAAACAATCTTGAGAAAGAAAAACGGAGCTCGAGGAATCAGGCTCCTGGACTTCAAACTACACTACAAAGTTACAGTAATCAAGACAGTATGGTACTGGCACAAAAACAGAAATATAGATCAATGGTACAGGATAGAAAGCCCAGAGATAAACCCACGCACATATGGTCACCTTATCCTTGCTAAAGGAGGCAAGAATATACAATGGAGAAAAGACAGCCTCTTCAATAAGTGGTGCTGGGAAAACTGGACAGCTACATGTAAAAGAATGAAATTAGAACACTCCCTAACACCATACACAAAAATAAACTCAAAATGGATTAAAGACCTAAATGTAAGGCCAGACACTCTAAAACTCTTAGAGGAAAACATAGGCAGATCACTCTATGATATAAATCACAGCAAGATCCTTTTTGACCCACCTCCTAGAGAAATGGAAATAAAAACAAAAATAAACACATGGGACCTAATGAAACTTAAAAGCTTTTGCACAGCAAAGGAACCATAAAGAAGATGAAAAGACAACTCTCAGAATGGGAGAAAATATTTGCAAAACGAAGCAACTGACAAAGGATTAATCTCCAAAATATACAAGCATCTCATGCAGCTCAATATCAAAAAAACAAACAACCCCAATTCAAAAATGAGCAGAAGATCTACTGCCATATGACCCAGCAATCCCACTACTGGGCATATACCCTGAGAAAACCATAATTCAAAAAGAGACATGTACCTCAATGTTCATTGCAGCACTATTTACAATAGCCAGGACATGGAAGCAACCTAAGTGTCCATCGACAGATGAATGGATAAAGAAGATGTGGCACATATATACAATGGAATATTACTTAGCCATAAAAAGAAATGAAATTGAGTTATTTGTACTGAGGTGGATGGACCTAGAGTCAGTCATACAGAGTGAAGTAAGTCAGATAGAGAAAAACAAATATCATATGCTAACACATATATATGGAATCCAAAAAAAAAAAAAAAGGTTCTGAAGAACCTAGGGGCAGGACAGGAATAAAGACACAGACATAGAGAATGCACTTGAGGACACGTCAAGGGGGCGGGGTAAGCTGCGACAAAGTGAGAGAGTGGCATGGACATATATACACTACCAAATGTAAAACAGATAGCTAGTGGGCAGCAGCTGCATAGCACAGGGAGTTCAGCTCGGTGCTCTGTGACCACCTAGAGGGGTGGGATAGGCAGGGTGGGAGGGAGCCACAAGAGGGAGGAGATATGGGGATATATGTATATGTATAGCTGATTCACTTCGTTATACAGCAGAAACTAACACACCATTATAACCCAATTATACTCCAATAAAGGTGTTAAAAAAATTTTTTTTACATTCCCTTTCATTGTTTTTGGAACAAAATGAGAACACATTCCCATGCCCACGTTACCTGGACTTGAGTGTGGAACATGAACTGACCCCAGCTTGTCCCAGCAACAACCTCCCTCAGTGCCCCACTCCCTCGCTTCAATCCTTGTGATTTTCCGTCAGTATCTGAAATACACCTCAGCCCCCTTGAGGCTTATTTTTGCCTCTGCCTTGAATAGTTTTCCCAGCCTCTTAAAATCCTTGGATCCTTCTCATTCCTTTTTTTTTTTTTTTAATTGGTTTGTTTTATTTATTTATTTTTGGCTGCATTGGATCTTTGTTCCGGTGCGCGGGCTTCTCATCGCGGTGGCTTCTCTTGTTGCAGAGCACGGGCTGCAGGCATGCGGGCTTCAGGAGTTGTGGCTCGCGGGCTCCAGAGCGCAGGCTCAGCAGTTGTGGCGCACGTGCCCAGCTGCTCCGTGTCATGTGGGATCCTCCTGGACCAGGGCTCGAACCTGTGTCCCCTGCACTGGCAGGCAGATTCTCAAACACTGCACCACCAGGGAGCCCGATCCTTCTCATTCTTCATGAATAGTGTAAATAGGCCAATCTTCAACTGGTCTTCTTTGAATACACACTGACTCCTGTATATCCCTACTCGAATACTACAGACTTATTTAAAACTTAACATGTCAATATTGAGCTCATCATTGTTTATCCTTGATCCTCTCCTCACATCACTATCATTAAGGCTGTGTATCTTTCCTATGTCCTACCCCTGTGAATATTGCCACTTTTTAAGTATAGATATTTCTCCAGTGTAGATACATCCTGAGTATTCCCACTCTCACATCCATTCTATCTCCAAGTGTCAATTCTACTTCTCCTGACACTAGCCAGGTAGATGTTGTCAACCAAAGAGCTTAGTATGTCAGCTTTTCATGCTTAACAGAAACAGAGACAGAGAGACAGGGAGACAGAGAGAGAGACAGAGAATGTTTGAAGCACACAATTTCTCAGGATTTTCCAACTTCATTGGTATTATTATTATACTATGACCTAATATGCAAATATCCATGCTATCTCTAGGACTGTACAATGCCCTACTGCGTGATCCATGGCTTGGGTAGCGGGTTTAGAGACTAGGTCATGCCTGCTTTAGGGCAGAGGCCTCTAAGCCCAACAGCAAAAGGAGCAATCTGGCAAGTTCCAGCTCCACGCTAGCTCCAACCTGCATTAGAGCCTCCTACAACTAGGCGGCAATGATGGGCTTTTCCTTTTTTAAAACCATTAATACATGATTTGTACTAGTCTTTATCTTGCTTTTATCTTTAACTTTTTTCAATATTCTTTTAAGGTAAATGTTTGGCAGCTCTGTTTAAACTATCAGCCAATTTAAATTTTTTTTGTTAAATTTATTTGTAATATTCCTTGAAAAAATTACAAATTTTTCTTAGAAGTTCTTTAAGAAAGCAAATTTGCCCCGTTCATGTACTTAATACTTTACCTATGAAACACTGAATATTCCTGAGTCTTCAAAC
Organism: Balaenoptera physalus; assembly: GCF_965194825.1. NCBI lineage: Eukaryota > Metazoa > Chordata > Mammalia > Artiodactyla > Balaenopteridae > Balaenoptera > Balaenoptera physalus. The sequence goes on along the minus strand of NC_138887.1, from coordinate 55,171,112 downwards.
ATGTAGTGTCTCTTTGATAACTCAACATATCTTGAGGTAAATTAATAATCATTTGTACCCCTCCTGTACAGATGGTAAGGCTGCCCACCTCTATTAAAATTTTAAATGACAATCCAATTAATGATACAATATTAATTCCTGCTGCACACATATCATTTGGCACTCCTATGCTAATTGATATCAAAGGAAAAACATTGAGATGTCTTACAGATGAAGAACCTCATCTTCATCTTAAAGAAAGCAATACAGAGTCCAATGCTGAGTTCGTTGCCAAATAATTTTTAATAGTTTCCTTTATTCATTCAGGAACTTTCTTCAGTTATAAGCACTTGGTAAATTAAATTTTTATTATTTGTATTTAAGTTATTTTTATTATATGTTAAATATTTAATGACATTTAATTTTTGTTATGTTATTTTTTTAAATTGCCATCTATAGAAAGTATTCTTTAGCATGCATTCATGTTTGTAATACAGTTTCTTCTTTAAATAGTTGTATTACTTTTTTTAAGACTTTTTTTTGATGTGGACCATTTTTAAAGTCTTTATTGCATTTGTTACAATACCGCTTCTGTTTTATGTTTTTGAGGTTTTTTTGTTTTTGTTTTTTTTTGGCCGCAAGGCATGTGGGATATTAGTTCCCCGACTAGGGATTGAACCCGCACGCCCTGCATTAGAAGGTGAAGTCTTAACCCCTGGACTGTCAGGGAGGTCCCAGTTGTATTATTTTTTAAATGCAATTAACTTTAAGACACTTAATAAATGATTGGCCTGGCAGAATTTTCAAATTTGATACTCACATGACTAAAGTTTAACTAATATTGTATTATCTTATTTAATCCTTGTCTCCCAAGGTGTATATTTTTATCCCATTTTACAAATGAGGAAGCTGGGGGTCAGAAGGCATACTTAAGTTATTCAAGGTCATATTTATAACTTAAAACGCGATCAAAGTCGAAGAGAACTGTGATGAAGGTAAATACAACATTTTTTTGACCATCACTATGAATTAAAGGTGGCAAAGATAAAGAACCTAACTTTGAGGAGCTTGCAGTTTTGTTACTGACAACCATGTGACCCCACCCTTGGGATATAATGTGCTCAGTGCCTTAGAAGAAAGGACTGTAAAGGGGGCAACAAGAAGGAGGTAGAATATAGTCATATGGACCCTCCTGGGAGGTGAAAACTGAAAACAGTGAAGTCTGATTCAAACAGCCATATTTTAAAAAACAATATAAATTAAAAAGTAAAAATAAAAAAAACCCTAGAATTTTCCCACCTACTAACTTCAGAATGCTTCACATTAAATCCATTTAGATATGTAAATATCTAGAAGACATAATGATATCCATCCAACTTGAGTGGGATCAGAAATTTAGCCCACTTGGAAAGCAGGCAATGTTCTCACTTCTCTAGGTTATTTCTAACCCATCCACATTTCAAAGCAGAGAATCCCCACATGCTTCCTGCTTGAGTTTCTGAACCCTGGACCTCAACTAAACACAACTCACAAAGTGCAAATTGGAGAGAAGCTATAGACAGAACAACGTGAAATAAGCAGCCACTTATTACATTTGAAATCCCATTCAGAGCTGAGCCAATGCAATTTATTTCTGTCATTTAACATTATCTTGTAATATTAAATAAGCTAACAAAAGAGAGACCATCCTTGAAAAAGTGACTCTTATACTGTTTTTCCAACTATTTGCAGACTATATCAAAATTGGCAGTGGTCTATTTTTAGAGATTTATATGACATTTATTATTAGTCTGGCTACCAAGTGTAGCACAGACTCAGTACAGAGAATGCCAAACCAAAAGCTGCATTTTGGCCAGCACCTATAGGTTAGGGGTGTGTGTATTATGCTTAAAAATTTATATATATGGCACTGACATAGCTAACAGAAAATGGAATATGCTTGGATTAGGCCATCATGACTGAGCCAGGTTGTTTGGTGGAGCTTCAAAGGCGATGCTAAATCAAGGCCTGGTTGAATCTCACTCCCTAACATGCTACATGATAAAACTCAGGCAGCCAGATTCCTGGAGGCTGTAAGAATGTGAAACATAATAGCTACTATCACTGGTATCAATTTCCTGCAAGTTTTTTTAGAGGAAAATTGGGCCCTGAAAATCAATAGCATGTTACTCACAAAGCTGTAGCGTCCTCTAGGAAAGGAGCTGTAAAGAATCAGCCTGTTAATCGGGGATGAAATGGACATTGCCATTATTATTCTGGAAGATTGTTCAAGGGTCAGACATAAAGTCCTTTCCTTGAAGTCAAATAAAACCAGACTAATTTAGAAAACAAAACTCATAATGCTGAGCTGTCACACAGAGTTGACAGGCTGTTTCCTAGTGCCACACTAGAGCATGATGTGAATTCCCAGGCTTTGGGCTCCGCCAGATGTACATTTCAAACCATTTAGTGATTCTAACACAACTCTGAAAAAGTTGCTTACAGTTTCTATGCTTTGCTTCCTCTGTTTCTCAACTAAAATAATTTTATTTAAATGATATTTATTTCTTCAACGACTCTTTATTGAGGCTCTTCCATTTGCCTGGCCCTCTACAAGCAGGGCATGCAGGATGACTGAAATAGTCTTGTTATCGTAATTCATACCTAGGATTATTATAAAGATTAAATCAAATGATGCGTGAGGCAAAAAGTAGTCACTCAAAAAACATTAATTTCCTTCCTTCCCTTTCTTGAAAAGGGCACTTACTACCAGACTGTAATTCTGTTTTACAATAGAATAGGTGGAGAAAAGTGAAGTTGTATCAGATGAAATTATTTAAAGGATATCACAGTATTCCCTGGACCCACAAGAATATCATGGCGGCTATACTTTTACTTAATAATTATTGAGCACCTATCATACGCTAGACCTTGTACTAAACATTAGAATATAAAGAATAAACAAAGCCTATAAACTCAAGGGGATCAAGCTTTACAGACTCAAGGTATCATTATCATGAGAGCAATGCATATGAGTTAAACCACAACTCATATAAAATACTTGTTTATTTATATAAAACATATAAAATAGTTGTTTACTTATGTTATTAATTATATAATTTTATAATTATTTAATATATTTTGCAGTATATAATATATAAATATATTTAAATTATAATATAACAGAAGCAGATCAGCAATCTACTCAAAATTGATTCAGGAAAAAAGTTCTTTGTACTTACTGTAATCCAACGTTTTGGTGATTGGAATATTTCTTTTAAATAAAGAAGCAAACAAACAAATTAAAAGAACAAAAATATAAAATCTAAATATTTTTTACAGTTAATAATATATAAACAATACATATTATTTAATATTATACATTGTTATTAACATAATTATTTATTCAATACCTGCTTTTATTTAAAAAACACTACAGAAGATGTCGAAAAGCATCTTCCTCCTTACATCAGTTCTATTCCCTAGAAACAGAATTCTATTGTTTATACTTTAAACTCTGTCAGAAGCTATTTCTATGACTCTCCTATTCCAATGTGGATTCATCGGTTTCCTCTATTAACCACTGATCACTTTGTCCTGGAAACTGAAGATTTCGCTCACTCATGACATTACACTCCTCCACATCTTCTCCTTTAAATGTCACTATTTGTACGATTATTTATACAGTTATTACAACTGTAACTTTAAAAACTTTATTTAAATCTGAGTTCCTTGTTCAATCAACGTTCAGTGGTATCTCTTGCTTCCTATTTTTTAGCAGCCTTGCTCTTGCCTGCACCTTTCCTGCCAGTTGCCACTTCCACACCCCATCCTTGGTGAGCTCTTCTTTCACAAAGTCAATGATAATACATGAATTTGTTTTGCAAGTCTAAGCAGGTCTTACGTGATTTGTCCACTTTAAGGTTGAAAATAAATAAACAAGATCTGAATTACATGACTATATAAATATTGGTCACTACTGGCCAAAGAATAGACAAGGATTATATTTCTTTTTCGTATGTTCTAATGTCAGGAACCCTGGACTATGCAAGGAAAATTGAACAGCATTCATGTTTAAGACACTCTCTGAACTGTTTAAAATTTTGCCACATTTTAGTTTGCTTTATATTTGGAACATAATTTACTTGTTTAGTTTTTTTCCCAGGTGTTTTTAATTGCTATTTTTCCCCTACTATTTGCCTTTACAATGCCTCAAATTGTTTTTCTATCTTGCAATTATGTCATCATTTCCAATGGTTCTCAAAGTGTGGTCTGCAAAACCCCAGGGTTCCCCAAGACTCCTTCGTGGGCTGAAAGGTCAAAACTATTTTTATAATGGCACTAAGACATTATATGCCTTTTTCACTGTGTACAAAAGCCATGGTGGGTAAAACTGCTGACAACAAACTGTACTAGGAATCAGTGTACTCTTCATCACTGCACAGTGGCAGTGCAAAACAAAAAGGAAAAAACAGTTACATTTAAACGTGTCCTTGCTGAAGCAGTTAAAACTGTTAATTTCATTAAAACCTCAACCCTTGAGTGCATGTCTTTGTAATATTCTGTGTGACAAGATGGGAGTGCTCATCAAGCCCTGCTATTGCACATTGAAGTATAATGTAAATCTCAAGAAAAAGCACTTTTATGATTGAGTTGTGAGCTTAACTCTCCACTTTTTTCATAGAAACCATTTTGACATAATGACAAACCATGGTTATTCTGACTTTAGTACTTAGAGACATTTTCAAGAAACTGAAGTAAGTCAGTCTGCCAATTTGACAAGAATTCTAGCTTCTGAATGAAAAAATATCATCTTGGAAAATTTGTAGAGGCCACCATTAGCTTAACAGCATAATTTGGTGACAGATATTTTCCAAATTACCAAGGCATGTTCTTCCAAAATCATGCAAGGATAAAAGATTCATTCAAAGTGCAACCTGGACAAAAGTATTTTTAAACAGCTTTATTGAGGTATAATTGACATACAACCAGCTATACACATTTAAAGTCCATTATTCATATATGTATGTACACATCCATGAAACTATCACCATAATTAAGATAATGAACATATTTGTCACATCCAAAATTTCCTCACAGCCTTTATAATATGTACAGACAGTCCCCAAGTTAATGAGGATTTAACTCACGATTTTTCAGCTTTACGATGATGTGAAAAAGATACGCATTCAGTAGAAACTATACTTCAAATTTTGGATTTTGGTCTTTTCCCATGCTTGCGATATTGAAACTGAGTACCCCTAAAACTGAGTTCCTCTGCTGAGTTTATGATTAACTCTCAACCCAAAACTTTACTCCCTTTTTTTTCCTGAACCTGTTCCCCTCAAGATTGAGTAGTATCAAAGAAAAGGGGGCATTGAAACCATATACAAGCCCCTGTGTCCCTATCCTTGGGAGTAAAAGGCTTTTACTTTAGTCTCCCGGGCCTCTCTTGAGTCTCAAAAGGCTGACTCAAGAGTTAATGATTAAGAAATGTGAAGATGTAGAAACAAAGAATAGCTGTTGCACTGCGAAACTAGTAACAATTTCAACTATAAATCCACCACACAGGGGCGTCCCTGGTGGCGCAGTGGTTGAGAATCCGCCTGCCAATGCAGGGGACACGGGTTCGAGCCCTGGTCTGGGAAGATCCCACATGCCGCCGAGCAACTAGGCCCGTGAGCCACAATTACCGAGCCTGCGCATCTGGAGCCTGTGCTCCGCAACAAGAGAGGCCGCGATAATGAGAGGCCTGCGCACCGCGATGAAGAGTGGCCCCCGCTTGCCGCAACTAGAGAAAGCCCTCGCACAGAAACGAAGACCCAACACAGCCAAAAATAAATAAATAAATAAATAAATAAACCCAAAAAGTTAAAAAAAAAAAAAAACTTAAAAAAAAAAAAAAATCCACCACACAGCAGAATCACTGAATTCACAGTTCCCTGAAAGCTATAGATAAAGGCCTGACACACATTCCTAAGTTGTTTTTACAGGAAGCAGACTGAAAACTGCTGACTGCAAGAACATAGACCCTAGACTGGTTGAAACCAGAAGGCTGATGATGCTTGAAACTTCACCTTGATGCCAACCAATCCGAGAACTGAGCATGAGCTTATCATGCCCCATGTGGCCCCTTCTCTCACACTGCTTTAAAACCCCTTCCCTGAAAGCCATCAGGGAGTTTGGGTCTTCTGAGCATGAGCTGCATGTTAACCTTGCTTGGCGACCTGCAATAAACGCTGTACTTTCCTCTACCACAACCTGGTGTCAGTAAATTGGATTTACTGTGTGTGGATGAGCAGACCCAAGTTTGGTTCAGTAGCAATATGTGGTATGATACTCCCAATGAACCACTTGATCACAAGACTAAACAACCTATACACTTTCAACCATTCTGTATCCAGGCAACAATTTGTTTTTCTCTTTCGATACAGTATTCAATAAATTACATGAGATAGTCTATACTTTATTATAAAATAGGCTTTGTGTTAAATGATTTTGTCTCACTGTAGGTTAACGTAAATGTTCTGAGCATGTTGAAGGCAGCCTAGCCTAAGCTATGATGTTCTGTAGGTTAGGTGTATTAAATGCATTTCAACTTATAACATTTTCAACTTATGATGGGTTTATCAGGATGTAACCCCATTGTAAATGAAGGAACATCAGTATATCCTTCTACTTCTGTCCCCATAAACCACCCCCTAATTCTATCCCCAGGCCCAGCCAATCACAGAACTACTTTCTGTCACTACAAATTAGTTTACATTTTTAAAATGTTCCTTGAATGGAATAATATTGTAGGTACTATATTTCTTTTCTGCTGGCTTCTTTCACCCAGCATTTGTGAGTCATGCAACTTCTGTATATCAATAGTTTATTCATTTTTATTGTTGAATAGTGTCCATTACATGGACTTACCATAATTTGTTTATTCATTCATCTGTTAATGAACATTAAGTTCTTTCCAGTTTTTTACTGTAACTAATAAGACTGCTGTGAACATTCACACACACATCTTTGTATGACCAAATGCTTTAATTTCTCTTGGGGAAATACCTAGAAGTGGAATGGCTGGATCATAGGGTAAGTGTATGTTTAACGTTTTAAGAACTGCCAAACTGCTGTCCAAAGTTGTCATAAAATTTTACAATTCTACCAAGAGTGAGAGTATTAGAGTTCCAGTTCCTATCCTTTGCAATACTCAGCATAGTCAATCCTTTTAACCGTAGCTTTTCAAATAGGTGATGAATATTAATGTTGAGTATCTTTTCATGTGCTTATTTGCCAGCTCTATAACTCCTTTGGTGAACTGTCTGTCCAAATCTTTCACCCATCTTTTCATTGAGTTGTGTTTTTCATTGTCGCTTTTGTTTTGCTTTTTATTGAGTTTTGAGCATTCTTTATATATTTTGATATAAGTCCTTTATTAGTTATGATTTGAATTTATTTTCTATCAGCCTTAGGCTTGTCTCCATTCTCTTAACACTGTCTCTGGACAGAGTTTTGATGAAGTCCAACTTAAGTTTTTATTTTATGTATTGTGTTTTTGTTTTATACCTAAAAAATCTTTGTCTAACCCATGAAAACATGGGTTTTCTCCTGTATTGTACAAGAAATGTAGAATACAGGAGAAAAATGTTTTCTCCTGTATTCTACAAGATTTATAGTTTTAGGTTTTATATTAGGTATATGAAATGTTTTCAGTTAATTTTTGTATACGGTGCAAGGTATGGACCAGAATTCATAACTTTTTTTTTTTGCATTTGGATAGCCAATTGTCCCAGCAACATGTATTGAAAAGATCATATTCTCTCCACTGAACTGTTCTGTTTCTTTGTTGAAAACCAGTTGTCCATTATGTGCAGACCTATTTCCGGACCCTGTATTCTGTTCCATTAATGTACTTATCTATCTTTACATCAGTACATTTTCTTGATTATTGGAGCTTTGTAATAAGTATTGAAATCACTTATTAGTAGTATTAGTTCTCAAACTTTGTTCTTCCTATTCAAACCTATTTTGACTATTCTAGGTCATTTGAATTTCAATATGAATTTTAGAATTTGTAGTCAATTTCTAACAAAAAATTGATAGGATTTTAATTGGCATTACATGGACTCTATAGATCAATTTGGATAGAATTACCATCTTAACCATCTTGAGTCTTCTGATCAATGAATTTGAAACATCTTTCCACTTACTTAGGAGTTCTTTTTCTCTCACTGTGTATTATAGCTTTCTGTATATAGTTGTTGACCAAATTTTGTCATATTTATCCCTATCTCATAATTTTTGATGCTATTGTAAATGGTATTCATCCTTTACTTTCAATTTCTAATTGTTCCTTACTAGTATATGGAAGTACAATTAATCTTATATTTTACATATTACAAATTGCTGAACTCACTAATTAGTTCTAGTAGGTATCTTGTAGATACAGATATTCTATATACATATTAAAATGTCATCTGAGAATATGATAAGCTTTGATATGTTATTTTTTGTTTTTATTTAGTTTTCCATATTTTTAATTCCCTTTATGATTTACTCTTTTAATATATGGTTATTGCTGTGTGTTATATATGTTGCAAATATTTCAATGTTTCTAGAGATCTTTCTGATATTGATTTCTAATTTAGTTTCATTTTGTGTTTAAAGGATGTATTTTTTAAGTCTTGAAACTTTTCACATTTATTGAGCCTTGTTTTATGGACCAGAAGATGGTTTATCTTAATGTTTCTTATGCACTGGGGAAAAAAATGTATAGTTTGCTGTTGTCTGAAGTGTTATATAAATATCAAATACACCAAGTTGTTAGTGTTTAAGTTTTTATGTCCTTACAGATTTCTACTTGTTCAATTTATTTTTGAGAGGGTGGTATTAAAATTGACTATAATTTTGGATTTCTTTATTTTCCTTCTAGATTTATAAGCTTTTTCCTCATGTATTTTAGAGCTCTGTTATTAGGTAGTAAATATTTAGGATTGCTATATCATCTTAATCAGTAGGCTTCTTATCATTATGAAATACACGTTTTTTTGAAATACACTTCTTTAGCAGTATTTATATTTTTTCTCTGAAATCTAGTTTGTCTAATAATAATACTGCCCTTTCAGCTTTCTTTTGGTTAGTGCTAGCATTGGACATCTCTTTTTTTTTTTTGTTAGTTTTAATCTATTTGGATCTTTATATTTAAGAGTATTTTCTGTAGTCATTATATAGTTTGGTCTTGCTTTTATATTCATTCTGACAAATGCTTCCTGACAATTGAGGTACATAGAATGTTTACATTTAATGTAATTATTGATATGGTTATTTAAGTCTGTCATCTTCCCATATGTTTATTTATGTTCTATTTATTCTTTGAGTTAGTTTTCTTCTTTTTCTCCCAGTTCTGTATTGCTGGAGAATTCTTACTGTAAACACAGTCTCAAAAGGAAATAAAATTTTTTGACATAATTATGGTTCTAGCGATTATTAGAAGAGGTTGCTAGTACCATCCTTGTGAAGACATTTAATCACCCCATGTCATTATGAAGGGTGCCAGTTAATTCATTCTAAATTTTTTGCAATCCTTATTAAATTAGCAGAGTACAGATATCGATCTGAAAAAATTTGAAATGAACTCATTTCTAATTTCCAAAAAAAATCTAAAGGGCATGCTTTTAATAACTCCTGCTGCAAACAAGTATTACATAACAGGTTTCTTGTTGATATAAAAATATAAATATCCCGAGAAATGTTGGATGAACCAAGATCCAACAGAGCATGACTTTTACAGAACTTACTTATTTTTAAGAATCACCACAAAATGCAAACCTATTTCAAAGCAAGTTAGAGGAAGCTGAAAGAAATACTGCCATTATGAGCTCTGAAAATGGAGATACTTGGATGACTTCTGTCTTCATAGCTTATGAGTTCTTAAAATAGGAAAGCCTGTTCTGTAGATTTCACCGAGGCAAATTTGGCATAGACACTGGCCCGCCTGGAAAAACTCCATTGTGCTAATGTATAAAGCAGAGTTAAGGGCCTGTCTCCTTGGCATAGTATGGCCACATAGAAAAGGATGCATATGGCTCGAGTTTAAATAGTTTTTTCCTCAAAGAATTTCCTTGCTTCTTTGAGTACTAGAATTTTTCTCCTTAACTTTGCAAATATTTATACAGCATATGCCTGATAACTCTTTTTGTTTTAAAGGTATAGGCCCTAGAAAGTTAAGAAGGCAAAATGCAATATGCTTAGAAAAATAATTAATAAAAATGCTAGCGTTTTCTTCATTGCTGGTATCCTACAGCCCAGTCCAGGTTCTTACAAAAAGTAAGATCTCAGTAAGCATTTTTGAATCAATAAATGTCAAAACATGCCACCTCTCCTTCAGAAGAGAAAAGTCTTCTGTGGTATTTTCTCTTATGGACTTTTTCTGACTGCAAGGTTACTATTCATTGTAGGAAACACTGCACCTCAGGGTATAAATTATGGCCATTATCTGGGCTGGGGATAGGAAACTCCCCTCGCCCAACAAGAACTTGCAATGATGTTGTGGAAACAGGACATAAAAAGATGAGTTACAGTAAAATGTAATAGTAAAATCAATAAGAGCTATAGAAACTGAAAAGAGTGAGAACAGAGAAGGTGGGAGATGAGTAGGATGTTGATATTTGGGTGAGAGTGAGAAGGGAATAAAATATACTAATTGGGAATGTATGCCTGGAGGCAAATTCTGTGAACAAATTAATAGTTTTTTGTTTGTTTGTTTTGGTTTTGTTTTGCTTTTTTTGTGTGTGTGTTTTTTGTTTTTTGTTTTTTTCGCTAGGGCTGGTGTATTCCTGTAGTGAGAGTGAAATCTGAAGAGGTATCCAGGAGTCAAACTATGGAAGACGATGAATGCCAGTCTATGACAATTGAACCCTGCGTTTCCAAAGCAAAGTTAGTGTGTGAAAATGGTGTTAACAGAAAATCAAACCTGCAGAATTTGATAAAAAGAATTGGAAGACCTAGAAGGTAGAGTAGAGGGATAATTAGCAGGCTTCAGAAATGGCTTCAGATATGATGTGGTCAGAACCTGGTAGTGATGACGGGAATCAGATAAAAGATATGGATAAAAGAGCCATTAAAATGGAAGCCTGGTTCTGGGGAAAGAGGGTATTTGAAATAATTATTCCAACTATTCAAGGCTGAGTTCTTATAAGCATGAGGGCACATTTCATGGGAATGAGAAGATGGGCATTTTGGAAAATGATGATAAATTCAGTCTTAGATATGTTGAGTTTTGAGGTGAAAGGTCAAATAAGACATTTATAGCAAATTTTTGAATATCCAAGTTAGAAATTTAAATATGGCAATGATAAACATTCAACTGCATAGAACTAGGAAATAAATTCACAAAAGTAGGATAGATAGAGAGGAAAAAGAAATGTGAGATAAGTGCAGAACCACATTTAAGTGGGTGGGGGGGTGTAGAAGAGACCAGGAGGAATAAGTCAGTTAGATGATTGAAAAATTAGACACTTCAGTATAATGTAAAGCAAATAATGACACCCAAATTTTTCCATTGTATTTACAGTTACAGAATGCCAAAGGAAAATCAAACTTGATGTAAGCCATTAAATTAGTGATTAGTAGGACATCAATAAATAAATACCAGAGAAAGTTGCAAAATGTTAGCTTGCAAACTAGGGCCTAATTAAATGCATAAATAATTCAAAACAACTGAATATAAAATTCTTTGAATATGGATTATTGCTAATGCAAATATTATACCTGGCTTTATTTTATTAATTTTCTAGTTTTTAATCCACTGATATCCATAATTTATATTAAAATTCATTTTGTGTTGTAGAGTTCTATGCGTTCTTTAAAATGTGTAATGTCATAGATCTATTACTATTACAGAATAATACAGATTAGTATTTTGTACACCTAAAAATCCATTTCTTGTTCTTCACCTATTCACCTCTCCCCTTCTGCCCTCCTTTTGACAACCACTGTTCATTTTACTGTCTCTATTGTTTTGTCTTTTTCAGAATGTCAAACAGTTGGAATCATACATTATATAGCCTTTTCAGATCAACTTCTTTAACTTGCCAATATGAATTTAAAGTCCTTTCATTTCTTTTTGTGGCTTGATAGCTCATTTATTCTTATCACTGAATAATATTTCATCGTATGGATGTACCACAGTTGGTTTATCCATTTACCTATTGAAGTATACCTTTTTTACCTCTTAAGTTTTGGCAACTATGAATAAAGTTGCTGTAAACATTTATGTGCAGGTTTTTATGTAGACATAAGTTTTCAACTCAGTTGGGTACATACTGAGGAGTTTGAGTGTTTGGATCATATGGTAACATTATATTTAGATTCATAAGAAATTACCAAAATGTCTTTCAAAATGGTTATACTTTTGCATTCTGACCAGCAATAAATGACAGTTCCTGTTGCTCTGCACTCTTGCCAAAATTTGGTGTTACTATTTTTCTAATCTTGGTCTAAATAGGTGTGTAGTAGTATCTCATTGTTTTAATTTTGAATTTCCTAATGATTTATGATGTTGCACATCTTTTCATATGCTTATTTGTCATCTGTATATCTTGTTGGTTAAGGGTCTTTTCATATATTTTCTCCATTTTTTATTCAGTTGTTTGCTTTCTTACTGTTAAATTTTACGATTTCTTTGTATGTTTTGGATAAAAGTCTTTATCAGATATGTGTTTTGCAAATATTTTCTACCAGGCTTTGGCTTATATTTCCTTTGTCTTAGTGTCTTTCACAGAGCAAAAGTTTTTAATTTCAAAAAGACCAACCTATTTCATGGAGTACATTTTTGGTGTTCCATTTAATAAGTCATTGCCAAACCCAACATCAGACATTCTCTTAGCTTATCTTCTAAAAATTTTATAGTTTTGCATTTCATATTTAGGCCAATGATTTATTTTGAGTTAATGTTTGTGAAAGGCATAGGTCTATGTCTAGATTCATTTTTTAAAATTGTATATGGATGTCCAGTTGTTCCAGCACCATTTGTTGAAAAGACTATTCTTTCTCCATTGAATTGCCTTTGCCCTGTGTCAAAGATCAATTGACTGTATTTGTGTGGGTCTATTTCTGGGCTGTCTGTTGTGATCAATTGATCTAGTTTTCTATTCTTTAACCAATACCACACATCTTGATTATGACAGCTTTATATTGTCTTGAAGTTGGTTAGTGTCAATTCTCTGACTTTGTGTTTCTTCTCCTGTACTATGTTGGTTATTCTAGGTATTTTGATTTTTCATTTAAACTTCAGAATCAATATAACTTGCTGGGATTTTGATTGAGATTGTGTTAAATAGATTGCATTGGCAAGAATTGGCATCTTAGCATTACTGAATAACCATTTCTCCAAACCTGATATACATACGTCCAACAAGCACATGAAAAGATGCTCAAGATTAGTCAGTAGTGAAATGCAAATTAAAACCACAGTGAGATACCACTTCACACCCATTAGAATGGCTACTATTATAAAAAAAAAAACACACACACAAGGAATTACCATATGACCCAACAATTTCACTTTTAGGTATATACACCAAGTAACTGAAAACAGGTACTTAACAAGTACTTGGATATGTGTGCTTACAGCAGCACTATCTGAAATAGCCAAAAGGTGGGAACAGTTCAAGTGTCCATTAACAGATAAACAGATAAGCAAAATGTGATGTAAAAATACAATAGAATATTATTCAGCCATAAAAATCAATGATATGCTGACCTAAATAGACATTTCTCCAAAGAAGACATACGGATGGCCAAGAGGCACCTGAAAAGATGCTCAAAATCGCTAATTATTAGAGAAATGCAAATCAAAACTGCAATGAGGTATCACCTCACACCGGTCAGAATGACCATTATCATAAAGTCTACACATAATAAATGCTATAGAGGGTATGGAAAGAAGGGAACTCTCCTACACTGTTGGTGGGAATGTAAATTGGTGCAGCCACTATGGAGAACAGTATGGAGATTTCTTTAAAAACTAACAATAGAGCTACCATATGATCCAGCAATCCCACTCATGGGCATATATCTGGAGAAAACTGTAATTGTAAAAGACATATGCACCCCAATGTTCATTGCAGCACCATTTACAATAGCTAAGATGTGGAAGCAACTAAAACGCCCACTGACAGATGAACAGATAAAGAAGATGTGGTCTATATATACAATGGAATATTACTCAGCCATAAAAAAGAATGAAATAATGCCATTGGCAGCAACATGGATGGACCTAGAGATTATCATACTAAGAGAAGCAAGCCAGACACAGAAAGACAAATATCATATGATATCACTAATATGTGGAATCTAAAATTAAAAAAAGACACAAATGAACTTATTTCCAAAAGAGAGGGGGACTCACAGACACAGAAAATAACTTTATGGTTACCAAAGGGGAAAGGGGGTGTGTGAGGTATAAATTAGGAAGCTGGGATTAACATGTACACAGTACAGTACTATGTACAAAATAGATAACCAGCAAGGACCTACTGTATAGAAGAGGGAACTATACTCAATATTATATAATAACCTATAAGGGAAAAGAATCTGTAAAAGAATATGTACCATACAGCTGAAACTTGTAAACCTGTACATCAACTATACTTCAATTAAAAAATTTTTTTAAATGAATGATGTGCTAATACATAGTACAAAATAGATGATTCTTGAAAACATTATATTAAATGAAAGAAGCCAGACACAAAAGGTCACATATTGAATGATTTCATTCATATTAAATATCCAGAATAGGTAAATCCTTAGAGGCAGAAAACTGATGGAGGGTGAGGGGGTTAATGGGAAGTAATTGCTTAATGGTTATAGAGTTTTTCTTTTACGTTGATAAAATGTTTTGGAAGTAGACAGAAACAGTAGTTGCACAACATTGTGAATGTACTTAATGCCACTGGATTGATCTCCTGTGAAAGGGTTAATTTTATGTTATGTGAACTTCACCTCAAAAAAAATTTTTTTTTAAGCATCTCTATTTGAAGGCATTAGAGAGTGATCCAGGCAGGACTTGATAAGCCCTGGTCCTGAGGAGAAAGGAAGCGAATTTTAGTGATTCTGACATTTAGTACTTTTTCTGCATTAAACCATTTGCTGATTCTAAGCATCAGCTCAGGGGCTAAATAACTGAGATGAAAGAAGTAAATGATAAAATCAGAAGCTCAGCAAAACTTTCAATAATTTGATGGGACTAAGATTGGGTGTAAAGTGTGGGACAAAAATTACAGTTCTGTTTCCAATAATGAAGAGAGGCTCAAACAAACTAGAATAAGGATGAATTAGAAATAGACCAGCCTCAAGTAGACAAACACAGCTAAAAAAACCCTCATTCCTAATTGAATTATGTGTTCCTACACAAAAGAATGCCAGAAGCAAACTTGAATCCTTCTGGAGGAATGTAAAATCATCCAGGTCTCTAATAATAATGAGTGTCTTGGTCAAGGTAATGAGAGCAAAGATGGAGTGTAAGGGATGGACGTAAAATGAAGTTAATTGAACTATCGACCATCAATTTGAGTTTGAGGGCAGGGAAGGAGTCAAAAGGAAGAGACTCAGAATTAAAATTTGAGCATCTAGGAGGATGGTAGTGGTATCACTTGAGTAGGACATAACACAAGAGGAGTGGGTTTAAGAAATGAAAGAGCTAATAAGCTTGGATGGGGATTTACTATACTTTGGAGTATCTGTGGATTTGTTCCAGGTGGAGATGTGTCCTGTTACAGGAAAAGTGTCTAGAAAAACAATATTTTTTATACGTTTGGACCTGACTCTTTGCATTTGCCATCACTGGGCAGCCTGAATATACATGATGTGAATGCCACCTGTTAAAGTTCATCTGAAATAGCTATGTGGTTAAAGTCGAAAAAGTACAGATTGTCATGTTGGTAATGAACTCTCTTATGTGCATAAAAGAAAATGAATTTATAAAAGTGAAATGGAAGTATTACTTTACATATATGAAGTAGAATTCCTAAGCTCATAGTCAATTAAAAAAATTTTTATCTCAGCGTAGTTTTTCCATTCAACTGTGAACTTGATGCTACTGAAATATCAGTATATGCTGGAAACATATTCTCCTCAATTTGCAACTTTACAGAAGACATTCCTGTCTCAATCCCAGGTTATATAGAAAGCTTTAATAATATTTGAAAACTGTATATAACTAAAAAATGATTTACATGTTCAATTGTTTGCAAGCCTTTATCTAATTTATATTACATATCTTAACACATGATATTCTATGTTAATTTCTTTCTCTCTCAGCATATTTACCTAAAAATCCCTTTCCAAGGAATTTTACTTCTTTCCATTGAGAACAGTGGTTTTTAAATCAGCTCTGGGCTTTATAAGGAAACAAACAATTGATGAAAATTGATTAATCCATTTAGAAACAGATTATATAAAGTAAAATATGCACTTATTGTATTCGATATAAACATATACCTTATAAATATATTTTTTTCTTTATTATAGTAAAGAGAGAGTGGCAGAGATCTAAAAAGAATGTCTATATTGGATACACATGAAGAATGAATAAGAAGGGGGTTTACAAAGCATTTCATGAAAGGAAAAGTATACACCTTTGTTTTGGTAGAAAGATCAAATGGTTGATTTGGGCAATTTTAAAAAACTGAACTGTATTCATTTTCAGAAAAGTGGTGAAAGTGTCTAAGAGTCAATCTATAACAACTGATCCAGAATCTTAGATTTCAACTCATACTCATGTCCTCCTCACAGAGAGTTCCCTATTGCAGAGCTCATTTAAAGCTAATCCAAGACATTAAAAGTCCCTGATTATTGAAAGTAGTCCCTGCCAACTACTTGCTATAATGTCATAGGCAGAGATACTCCTGAATCATCCCCTCAGATGGAAGACTGGATAAATCCACTGGCATTTGGAAAGGACTGAACCTGTAAAAGCAGGACCCTGGAGTATTGTATCTGACCTAGACCTCTAGAAAAAAATTTAAAAAACAAAACAAAACTTTTATTTATCATTGAGCAAAGACAGATAATATAAATTAATGGCAAAATTCAATTATAAGCCAAGCAACACACACAACAAGCCACTGAACTCTTCAGACAGACAATCACATAATAAGGTCTAAGTAATAGAATAGTCCTATGCCATCATAAAAGTAATCACTCATTAATCAATGTTGGTAAAATCTAACATTGCCTATCCTACATAGTTTTGTTACATTGCATATTTTATGGTTATGTTAGCTAAAAATGTATTATAGGTTTTGGCTAGTGAGTCACTCACTATAAATATATATGGTAGATTAATTTTTCAATTAAAATTTAGATTACATGAGAGGAATTCAGAATCATTATGAAATACCATTTAATTTTCTATTTAACCAAAGTGACAGTAGAAGATGTTAAAGGCAAAAACAGAAGGTTGTATAGTTGTTAATATTGAAAAGACTGGGTTTTCTTAAGTAATCAAAGACCTGATAAAGACAATGTGAAGCACAGTAAATTATTTTAAGACGGAAAATCTTTGCTGTTCAGGCAGATTACTTAAATGTAAAGCAAAATCTTTGTTTACAATTTTTTATAAGAGAAGACCAACGTCTAAACAAACTTCGTCCTTTCAACAGAAAGAAAATCAAATTCTAATTTTGCACCAGCATACTTTTAATATTAAACCTCATTTTTAAAAAAATTAAATAAATCCCTTTGAATCTTAGCAAGCTTGAGCACATATAAAATCTCTTTCCCAGGATTCCTTTTCCACAAACCTTCTAAACTTTCTTACATCCATTCAGTTTTTGTCCTGTGTTTTTTTCCTTTTACTCATTCTGGAACAACCAGTTGCTTTACTTTCCTTACCTACTTTTTATACACAGTTGTTTCTTTTCACCCTCTAAGTAGTTTTAATTACAGATATTTATTAGAATTCTTAACCCTTAGAATCCTTAATTCCTAGTGAAAACTAAGAAGTAAGCAATTGTGGACTGTCTGTTACGCTAGCATTCTGTATATTGGCAAATTTATAAATACATTTCTGATTTCTGGAAGTATTGATGTATTCCTCCTCATAGTAAATTTTCCAGTGTGGCACAGACATGTTTACTAGTAGACCCAAATATCTCTAGCTCCTTGGTAAAAGAAAGCCAAAAATGAATAAACCTGTGTTCAGTAATTAATTTTTCAGTATTTTATCTTATTCCAAAACAATCTAGATATTCAATGAATATTCATCATTTAATTTTCTCAGCATAACTGTAAGGATTCAAGTTACCTAAAAGATTTTGGAAACTATTTTTAAGTAGACATACCGTAAAGCATGATTATTGTTGAAAAGCTCATTTATAAACTTTTATCTTATTTCTATTTAACTTTTTTGTTAACAATATATTTAGATTACTTGTGAAAATTTCATGAGACATTGAACAGCTAATCATCACCTTAAGTTCTCTTACTGACAAATTCTGTAACAGAGATAACATGAGCTTATTTGACTTTTAGTAA
The DNA here is from genome assembly GCF_965194825.1 of Balaenoptera physalus. Classification (NCBI taxonomy): domain Eukaryota; kingdom Metazoa; phylum Chordata; class Mammalia; order Artiodactyla; family Balaenopteridae; genus Balaenoptera; species Balaenoptera physalus. The sequence goes on along the minus strand of NC_138887.1, from coordinate 55,152,626 downwards.
CCCTAGGTAGAATAAAAGTTACATGCCTGCGTTATATTTACTATTAATAGCTCTAAAGATATGCCTGTTTTAATTAAACCAACAAGCTTAAACTAGCTTTTATTTACTGAAGACTATCCTAGATCACTTGAACTTGAAAAATGTTTGGGTTAGTTTCTATATTTTTGAGAGTATGCTTGATTTATATAAATGCTTAGTTTTCTTTAAGCCAGTTAAATTGAGGTCTTTACAAATTAATTTTGGAAATTCCATTGGCGGTAGAAAGAAAATCACTCATCTATATAATGTACATACATAGATATACATAAACATATAGAGAGATGTAAACAGTGATCTGACAGCTCTGGGTTCATAGAGGAGACTGGGTAGAACATTTACTTCTCAAAAGCACAAAGAAAAGATATCAGTTTCTCTAGGAAGAGTTTTTTTTTTCTAAGTCCAGATCTTTTGCAATATCAGCAAGCCTTTTAAGATGAATAGAGGAGGTTTGGGACTGGTCAAAAGGATAGGTGGCCTTTGAATTATTTCTAGAGCTGCATTTCTGTTCTTGTAAAGACTGGATTTGTAAAATGAATACAGTTGTTTTTCCACTCCTCAAAGAACTGGGTTGCAACCAGAATGATATCAAGAGGCTGACCCAGCCATCCAACTACATTATCTTTAATTTGCTTCTTTATATCAGGGAGAAGATTTTCAACTAAGGTGGAAATGAAAAATTCCTATGTTCTACATTTGGAACATATCTTTGGAACGCTGAGGTAAATCCTTCCACAAAGGCCTCAGAATTTTAGCTTAGGGAAGAAAGCCTAAAAAAAAAAATGTTCCTATCAGGCTTTGAATATCAGCTTTCAATTTCACCAACATCTCACCATAGAGATTTTTTAGAAAATCTTATCAGGTTTCAGCTGCGACAAACAGTCAATATTCCTGGAAGTACTGAACAATCCCATGGATGTAAGAAGCATCCCCAAAGAAAGTAAAGAAGATACTACCCTCCTAAGATCCAGAGCCACGCCCAAGGGAAACCAAAAGAAAGAAAGACAATTTCCCTGAGAGCCGGCAACAATTGGTGGGACCCTAGCCATACACGGAGTGAAACCCACATTTCTGTTAAGCCATATTTTCGGGGCCCCCAACCTGACGGTTAAGCTGCCTGGACACACAAGAACCTGTGTGCCCCAGTCAGGCAGAAAGCCAAGTTCTTAGGACACAGAACAAGAAGCCAAACAAGAAGGCAATAGCTGTCCCTGGAGAGGATGGATCAACAACCAGTGAGTACCTGAAAGCAAATTTACAAGTCACAATTCAGAGATCTAACTCTTACACATGTTTTTTCCTGCCAATGTGAAAGAAAGGGGCAATATGAAATTTTACCTTCCTCTCTTGCCCAGGGAACAAAAATAGACATCTGGGAGAGCTTTGATAAAAATTCTTACCCTTTGCCGGCTTCTGTCAGTTTTCCCAGCATCCTTTCTACAGGCTCTAGAGCAAGTGGGGTGTCCCAGCAAATCTCTCCCTGGTCACCAGAAACTGTGGAGGAGGAAAGATAATTTCTCTCTATCCTTTATTGTGAACGTTTGGCTGAGACCCCTTTTTCTTTAGAGCACCTGGTAAATGGATAAGCTAATCTAGGTTAAAAGTTCTCCACTGTTGCCACTGTAATTCAAGATGATCTCTGGTAAAGTTAACCCACTCGTGCAGCTTTAAAGCAAAATTTTACCCACCTGAAACCTCACACCGGACCCAGGCAGACCCAGCCCTACCCCAGACCCAGAAATGCTCAAAGTCTGAAAGCTCATGATGCAAAAGCTGCAGTGCTACAATCAGAGAGGGACTTACTCCCCACCTCCAAAGGCAGCAAGAAAACAGTGAACTGAAGGGGCTCGACAGGTACCTTCACCTGCTGGCTCATTGCTCCTGGGGCCGTTGCGGGTGTCTTCAGTTCCCTCTTCCAACTCCAGGACCGTTAAAAGATAAACTGAGGCATATTAAATTTAAGCGTTTATTTGAGCAAAAATCAATCCCAATCTGAGCTCTGAGGACATGTACGAAATGAAAAACCTTTATAGGCAGAAGGGAGCAGGAACAAGAAAGTTATACTGACAAAGAAATGGGTTGGTTATTACAAAGTTACTTTCCTTTAGGGGATGGCAAAGATCTGTTACCTAATCGACAGATTACCTAACTAATGCTGATCAGGTGATCCCTGAATGACTGAAAATTCCATTTCTGGGAGAGCCAAAACGTTAATTAAGTCTTGGTTTGATGACATGGGGTTTAGCATAAGCAACTCAATTTTGGGCCTGTTGTCTTGTTTTTAACACATCTTAATGAACTAAATCCTGCTGTAAAACAGAGATTTATCATGTAAAGGTAATTAGTTTCATTAATTAGACTGAGGTGGCTCTAATGCCGTGGCAGCCAATGTCAGCAAACCAAAATCTAAGCCTATAAGTGCCTCAAGGACATGAAATTAAAATGCTAAGGACAACCAGTTACAAACAGCCAACTAGGATTTAAGCTATAGCCAATCAATAATTTTCTTACTTTGCTTCCAAACTTGCTCTACATAAGTCTCTCCTCAAGCTCCTGTCAGTACAGGGCTCCTAACCACTTCTGGTTTGCTGCTGCCCAACTTGAATCACTTTTTGCTCAAACTCTTAAAAGTTTTAATATACCTCAGTTTATGTTTTAACAGCTCCAAGTGACTTTTTATCATTTTTCTGGATTCTCCTTTGATACTTGAGCTTCCAGTTCTGTTCAAAACCCAGTGTCTGGCAGTAACAACTTTCCAAGTCTTATTTGATCATTCGAATCCATTGCAAGGTGAGAAACTGTGACAGAGAAGAATAAATCTGACTCTGTATTGGATCTATTCCTTTAGCTCTAACCCTTGTGCTCTGTTGCCTGTGCTTGGTCACCCTGGCTCTGCATCTTTCTAAGAGAGTGTTGCCTATAGCCTGAAATTTGCAAGATAGCCCGTTCTCCAGGCTCTGACCTTTATAAAAAGTTGCAGAACAGAAAATAACAATTGTCTTGTTGGAGGTTTACAGGAACATTGTGAGCAGACCTACATGGACAGCTGTGAGAACAAAGGATTCCTGCACCAAGAAATTTGTTAACAACCAGCCACGGTGCTCCTGCACTGCCTTTTTGTATAAAAGAAGCCTGAATTCTGACTCGGGTAGATGGTTCTTTGGGACATTAATCCACCATCTTCTTGGTCTGCTGGCTTTCTGAATAAAGTAGCTATTCCTTGCCCCACCAACTAGTCTATTTAGTGGCCTGTCCTGTGGCGAGCAGTACGAGCTTAGACTCGGTAACAAAACAAGATAACAGAGCTAACTGGAATTGGATATAAGAATAAGCTTCCTGCTTTAAGTCTCTCGGCTTTAACAGACCCACTAGTTTCATGGTAAAGGAGGGGCCTTTTAAACTTCCTGTTTGTAGCTCTGTTTGCCTTGGCTACAGTGGCTGAAATTTTAGCTGAGATCAAGTGGTACGTAAGTTACAATATTTTGCTATGCTGGTGACATTTCCTTTGCGATTAGATGGGCTAATAAGGGAAATCCTTCTACCTAATATGCTTGTTTTATGAAGAGACTATTTTTGGAGTGGTCAAAACACAGGCTTTGGGGTTCAACAGATTTGACTATAAGCCCCATTTAGTGGTGTGTGGGTTTAGGCAAGCTGCTTTAACTTGCTAAGCTTCAATGATCTCATCTGTAGTCTAGGACAATACTGGACTCTTATAGAGCTGCTGTAAGGATTAAACGGTATAACGCGTTAACCATATCGCAGATAGGAAAGGTCACACACCATAAGCATTAACAAAGTTAGAGTTTATAATGATGATGACTTTTTATTGGAGAAGACACATCTATACCCATACTTCAATATTTGTCTGAGAGGTTTTTCTATCTTGCATTATACGAATTAGCACAGTATCAGGTGAGTGTCATCATGAATCTGTAGTATAATAACTGTGATAGCCTATAATAATTCTATTTAATTAATATTTTTAAGGAAAATAAATTGGTTATTTTGCCCTGCAGAGGGCTAAAAAGGCTCCATTGAGTCTATTTATTCCAATCATAAAATGGGTTCCATTTAATAACTATGAAAAACTAATTTTGACTAATTTTACAAAATTAATTAATTTTGGAATCAGTAGTCATACTTTTCAGTTCCTCCTTCATGTAATTTTCAGAAAAAACTATAATTGGAAAGATATTTTAGTGAGGAAATATATAACTTCGATGTAGCCTATATCCTTGATTTAAAGTAAAGCTTTATTCCATTGTTGATGGTGGAAGTAGTTTGAAAGTTTTACAGCTTTGCTATGCAATCTGACCTTTACAACACCCCAAAAATGGAATGCTTACATGCCACGCTTAAATTCCATTTTACAATATGGTAATGCCATTCTTTTTCAACATGGCATAGTCATTTTAGACCACTGTAAGCTTGACACCTGATTTCACTTTAACAGCACCTGCCCAGAGTACAATTAGCAGTCCATTTTTAAAGAAGGATTTCCATACTGCACAGATGGCATTCCTCATACCAGACAAGCAATGATGTATGTTTGGAAACCAGCCAAACTGTCTGCAAAAAAAATTGTGAGAATTTCAAGACAGGCACCTGAGCAGAAGGAAAATTTTCCCCCTTTTCTCTCCAACTATAAATGAACATCTGTTAAAGTCTATTCTCCTTAACTTTTCTTTCTATTTATTCTCATCTGACTTGGTATATTATTAGTACAATTTCAAAGACTACAACCAAATTTTTGTTTTGACTTGTGACACCCATGTACTGCCCATTAAGAAAATGTTCCAGAGCTACATTTTCCAACTAATTTGGATCTACAGGTATATCTTTGAATGGATCTCACGTCATTTCACTCATGAATTAATTCAACAAATATTTATTGCTTGCTACAACTGAAACCATATGCCCCACAGCCTTAAGAGAAGCCGACGGCTAACGGGAACTCTTGAGCTTGTCCTGAAGAGCCACAGATATGGGAACAGCTTGTCAAAACCCCTCTGCTTGTAAAGGGCCTTCACTGATTAAGCTGGCGATATTTTTCCTTTTTCTTTTCCTCTCTTTCATTGCCTACCTTCCCAGCTTCAAGTAGCGCAGTTGTTTTACAGGAACTTGGAGTCAGCTCTTGTCCAGTGCGAGCCGGCTAAGGCCGGTTGGGACCACCGACCCTAACACTGGACCTGTGCAGGTGAATGGCCTTTTGAAGTCAGAGGACTGGAAAATTCCACCCTCCCATCCTTCTAAGCCAGCGGTCCCCAACCTTTTTGGCGCCAGGGACCGGTTTCGTGGAAGAAAATTTTTCCACAGACTGGGGTGGGGAAAGGGTGGTCAGGCGGTAATGGCAGCGACGGGGAGCTGCAGATGAAGCTTCCCTGACTCACCTGCTGCTCACTTCCTGCTGTGCAGCCGGTTCCTCAAAGGCCGTGGACCGGGAGCGGTCCGCCGCCTGGGGGTTGGGGACCCCTGTTCTAAGCGCCTCCATGTTGAATACGCAGCTGCAATTCCGCACATGCGGAATACGCCTCCGCAGATGACCTCACCTCTTCCGGCTTCCAATCACCTTTCCCCAGCTTAGGACCACCAGGCTCACCCCATAAATATCCCAGCCCCCTTGCTTTCACGGAGGCGGATTTAAGACTTGTTCTCTGTTTCCTTGCTTGGCTGCCTTGTGAATAAACTCTTTCTTGGTTGCAAACCTTGGCTTCTCAGCATTTGGCTTGCCGCTCACAGGGCAAGGGAACTTGGTTCAGTAATATAACCTTTCAAGCACAGGATCGATGTTTATAATTGCGCAAATCATGCGTTGCTCACCGCCAGGGCATGCCGTTTACTTCACAATTGCCATGCAGTTTTACAACGAACACTCTTGCTCACTGAGCATTGGCATTCTGATATTTTGAGGCAGGAGTGCCCTTTTCTAATTCCCACACATTCAGGATATGGGCTGGTGGTCGGGCTTCCAAGGACAGTGTCAACGTACTAGAGACAGAGTAGTGAGCCCAATACACAAAGTCCTTGCTCCCAGAAAGTCTGCAATCAATCGGGGAAAAAAATCAGTAGATACCTACCTAACAGCTAAAAACGAAAAAACAATACTACTTAAAGGGGTAGAATGTGACAGGTGGTGCCGTTTTATTTAAGAGCAGGGATTGCCTATATAAGGAAGTGGAAGCCTAAAGGAAATGAGGGAGTAAGTCCGAGACCTATGTGGTGGAAGAGCATTCCAGGCAGTGGGGTTGGGGAATGCGAGGCCTGAATGAGAGGCATGAACTCAGCGTGGTCAAGGGTAGGCAGGAAGCCAAGAGTGGTTGGAGCTGAGGCCCTGCAGAAAAAGTATTGGCAGACAAGACAAGTCAGCAGCTTGTGGCTAGATTTGACTGTCTTGAGGCCCAGGTGAAGGTTTTGGTTTTTATTCTGAGCCACTGGAGTATTGTACGCAAAGGAGGGACGTGATCTGATTTGCCTTTTAAAAACATCTACAAATGTTACATTATGGACTACAGCTTTCACTTGAAATTTTACATTTGCAAGAGTCACCACGAACCACTTATTAATCTGATTTGCATTTTAAAGGGACCACTCTGGCTTCAGTGTGGAGAACTGATTATAGCAGAAGAATGGAAATGAGGAGGACAGCTATTTTCATGTGTTAAATCTCCTTAAATAGTTTGTAAGTGGCTTTAGCATAGGACCACTGACTGCATTCTTCTGTCCTTCTGCCCAGAGAACCACCTAGAATTTCAAATGCTGTTCGGAAAAGAGTAACTGTTTCATAAGCATAGGTAGGTGTGTAAATTAGTATTTTTAGGGGGGAAATCGTCAATGTGTACAAAAATTCCTAGCAATGAGCACACCTCCTTGTCCCAAATAATCTACTTCCTATAAACATCCCTTCATGGGAAAAATTAGATTTTGCAAAGAGGAATGCAAAAAGAAGTGCATTTCAATATTGTTTAGGGAAAATTTGGGGGAGGGGGAGTAAATATTCACTAATAAAGGATTTATTAAATATTGCATACTACATCCACATAAGGGAATACTATTTAGGTATTAAATATGCTTATATTATTAAAACCAAACCAAACCAAAACAAACAGCTTACAGAGCAGCATGTACGCTATGTTTCAACTATTACTCAAAATATACATTTTTACTGAAAAATATTTTCTAAAATTTTGTGTAATGTAAATAAAAAGTTCCTGTTACCCATATATATTCCAAGAACACGCAGACAGCATCTCTCCTAAGAAAACATCTACACATAATTTGAATATTGCCAACAAGTAAGCCTAAATCTAGTTAAAGAGGCTTGCACAATTTCTATGTCAATAGTACATTTTAGTAATCAGGGTAACAGTAAAGATGCTGATAGAGTCTTCACGAGGCTACCAGATAAGAGTATGGTCACGATTAAGCACCTTTTCATTTAATCAATCTGACTTGTGGTCTGTTGTCAAACTGAACATTCTAATAAGACAAAGTCTCCTTATAAATGTTCTGACTCTAACCTCATGAGTGGTATGACATTCAGTAAGTATTTCATTTTAGATACAATTGATAGATCTTGTCCATCATCATTCTTTGACATCAGCTAAAATTGCATCTTTCCACAGAGCTAAAATTTGCCAAAACTTGTGGTGGTCTGAGAGGCAAATTCGAAAAGAATACCTAATGAATTCTTCTAAAAGAAGTTGAGTTGATGCTACTTTTATAAAATTTCTAATGTCATGAGTTACTTTATCTTTTTCTATTGAACAATTGAAGAAGTCTTTTTCAATTTTATCATTTTAGATAAAATGTTCTCTGTCCACTTTTCCAATGTTTTTAAACACTAAAACATTCTCTTACACTTTATAGGCCTGATGTCATGAAAAATTACTATATCCCAGTGTTGGCAAATCCAAAGAAAATTGAACTCTGCCCTAAAGAAAGTGAAAGCCAAGCAAATAATTTACCTAGGATTAGTAGTCTGGCTTTAAATGTATAGTGTGGGTCTAACATTTCATCAAACTGAGCAAGTAATGATATATTTTTAAAGTTAACATGTGTACTAAATATAAAAAGTGGCATAATATTTAATGTTTTTAACTACCAATATTATTAACATGTATGCAAAAATGCAATGTATGTTTAAATACTTTTAGGATAGTGTAATTGTTCCTTAACATTGTGATTTCTCTTTCATTTAAAGCAAATACATGTTTGTGTCAGTGCATTTAGTTCATAAAAGGCAGAAATATAAATTATAGCCTAAACTTGGTATTACTATATACTAAATCACTATATCATCCCTTACATGAAGTGGATGTGACAATAATTTATATCTACAAATTCATTCTCCATTGGAAAGTGTTTCTGAGAATCATCTTGACACAAAAGTGACCAATATCTTAAAGGGGGTTCACTGAGCTGGCTGAATATATTGTAACCCAGTAAACATTTTTCTTGAGTTTTTCTTGACCACGGTTTGAAGCTGGGTTTGAATAAAATTAGTAGCTATTATGGAGAAAAAAAAGATATAAAAGTAAAAAAAAAATGTTTACTCTGTTAAATGTACTCTCAATATATTTAACCATTTTAAATGTCAAGATGAGAGTATTTAAAATATATACTAGGGAATTAGACAAAGAAAAGCCATATTTATGTCCTGAAGTACATATTTTATAGGTTTTTCAGAGTTTGTTGTAGCCATCTTTTTCTGGGGCCGTTTTTGTTCCTTTGTCCACTACCTCTAGCGCTATTTTATAAGAGCTAAAAGCAGAAATGTTGAGGTACCCATGAAAAGGACTGTTCTTCAATATTCTGGTTAGCTTCAGGCATATTTAGGGAAAATGAAAACATAAGAAAAAAACCCACTTTTATAAGAGTATTTGCAGATCGATCCTGCAGATTTCTAATGCTCATAAAATTTGAAATGTTTAGAATATCAAACTAAATGCTGAATTCACAGTAGCTCTGAATTTGTTTTTACTTACAGATTGCTTTTTACTAAAGGAATGCAACAAAAAGAGCTAACAAGAAAATACAATTATTCCCCAAATGGTTCAAATAACTATACTAATTGTGTATGTGTATTTGACAGTTTAAACATTGCATTGTAATCTAAATACCACTCACCTCGAATATTAACTGAATTATGTTAATATCGTTTTATTAGAAAATAGGCCGTGGTATGAGTGACTTATTTTTAAAATTCAGCAGCCTAAATATATTTAGAAATTAAGGTGAACACATTTTACAGTAAACCTTTCTATTCACTAACTTAGGATAGCTACCATCTTGTTGCTGATTTTATTTTAGCTCTATAGTTTTGTCTAAACTTCTCTCAGAAGAAAATTAGCGTTTGCCATTATAAATATGCCAATAATTTAAAAAATGTTCTTGAAAACCAGTAGCATTAGAAACATAAAATATATATTTTTATAATTTACTTTTCTATCCACCCTCTAATCTCATCCTATTATCCTACGGAAAGCCCTTATTGAATTTCACAAGTCATTCTCACATTTATTTTATGTAATGTCATTCAGGAGTGTACTAAAACTGTGGGTGGGATAATTTTAAGTGCATTTAGTTTGTTTAAAAAAAAAAACAAAATGGCAAACTCAGTTCTCAGATCTATGAAGGGGAAAATATAGGTTGACAACCCTAGGTAAATATGGGAAGTAAGAGGTAATTGGGATCATATTAATAATGAGGTAAAAGTATGTGGATCAGCTTTTGGAAAAACTTTGTAGTGTTCATCCCTCTAAATCCTGCTGGAAAAATCACTCTAACCATGATTCCATACTATTTTCAGAGAAAGGTACTTTCATGCTATTATAAAGTTCCACGGCGCTTCAAGCTCTGACACAGAATTATATGAAAAGGGCATTATGTGAAAAGATACCATGGCAAGCCAGGATCCCAGTGTAGAATCAAAACAAATAAAGTTCTTTTAGATTTTGTCATTTCTGGAGTAAATTAAACCCCATAGTAAGTGAGAATATCTGAAGTTTCCTTATGGGATTTTCATTCTAGAAGGATGTTGAGTCACTGTCTAGCAAACTTAAGCACCACTTTTAAGATAAGAGAATACAAAAATACTCCAAAAAGACAGTAAGTTCTTCCAATTAAAATTAACCTAGCCTGCTTGTTTACCTGTCAGTGTGTCATCATCTTGCTAATGGGTTCCAGCATCTTATATGGTGGATCACTTTAATCCACTGTGAATAAAATGATGCCCCCTTTTGGTCAGCCAGTGGCCTATTCTGCCTAGTGATTCTTAACGTTCTCCGGAGTCAAATTTCATTACATCATTTTAGAATTGTTTACAATTCTCTAATAAAGGAATGGTCCACAATACAAATGCTTCACATTTCCTAAATGTCGTATCTATTCAGGATCACTTTTTCCTACTTCATTTATCAAGCGAAGTGGTAATTCTCATATCTTTCTATTTGGCCACAGCCCTTAGCTATCATTTTAGCTGCTTTTCAGCTGTCCTTTCCTCTTATTACTGGAGATTATTTTCCTGCTGAAATGAAATATTCTCCACTTTATCCCTATAGAACTCAATTGTATTTTTATCTTCCCACTTCTCTAATCTGTCAAGATGTTTTGAATTTAAATCCAAAGTAAGAAAGTCAGTCCACCCAAGTAGATGTCATCAGTACAAATATACTTTGTATTCATTCAAGTAATTGATAGAAGAGTGTCTGTTTTATGCCTGGAAGATGTTAATCTGAATTGCCTCCCCCCACAAGTTAATTTAGAAATATTGCTAACTGCCGTGATAAAATTTATTACACAAAGGGAAAAATGTGATATGAACAATCTAATTATTCTATTTCTTGAATACTCTGTATAGATCATGCTAGACTAAGCAAATTAAAATTAACCAAATCTATTTTTTTGTCAGTCTCACCATTCTAAAGCAAATGAAATCCAATAATGAGGTTTTTGGAAATTTTTACAGATTAGTGTTCTTTATTTTTATTTCTAATTAATTAGGGGATGGGGGAACTGCTGGATATTTCAAAATATTTTTGGTTAAAATATGGGACACAAGAAAAACAGTGTTATAAAGTTATTAAGTAGGATGTAGGTATCCAATATATGTGCGATCATGCATGATACAAAGTATATTAAGTTAACATAATGCTTGACTTCTTATATTGGTAATGTCCACTAGGACTAAGAATTCTGATTAGCTTATTTAGCTTATTTTCACGTCAACAACTCTGGATATTTTTACTGAGAAACAATCATTGGATAATTCATCTCTATTTATACATAAGCTTAAAAACGTATGACTGTGTTGTTTCTCTCATTGTGGTGAATAATATTACTTTTTCCTCCTACTTTTTTGTCTTTGATTTCATAAAACATACAAAGAAATCTATTTGGCATATTCTTCAAATCAGGGAAATGGCTTACCACATGCCTATTCTCAGATGCTTTTTTATTACACAAGGATTTTTTTCAGTAATAAAAAAGTTCAGAAATAAAAAAAATGTAGATGATTCACTAATTATGATCATCTGGATTTACACAAGTGCAGACGAATTTGGGACTTCAGCATTATCATGAAAACCTGTAAACATTTAGGAAATCACTGTAGGGAGACCAAAATTATTTACAAAGGATCATTTATTAAACACTTTTTTTACAAAATACAAAGATTGTTGTTCTGCATGAATACATCATATATGAAAAGATAATGTGTTTTTACTGAATTTAATTTGAAAACATTCAGAATTTTACCTTCTACCAACTTGAGAAATCAATTTTGTTTTGCAACTTGTCTAACACCATGGCCAATCAGAGGGAAACCCTTTTTCTTGTTAATTAAATCATATTCACAACAGCTAACATTTTATAGAAATAAAATCAGACAATGTCTGTCATACAAAGCTCTTTCTGCAAGTAACTGGTTTGCCTATGATCCTAAATTTTTTTTCCAAGCTATAAGATAGGAAGAATTGAGGAGCTAGGTAAGTTTTATAATAATGTATTAGCAGCAGTTGATAGAAAATGCAACATAAGATTTGTTTTGTCTGTGGTACAGGAATATGTCCTATCAGACTCTAATGTATTTTTCTCTACTCAAACACAAGTAAGCATGTGCTGATTGTTTCTGGGATGACAAAATGTATAAAAAGACAAGAAGCTGGTTCTGGTTGTCATCGTGAGTGCCTATTTTCATCAGCTAATACGAATGCATTGCTAAACTTAGTGAAGACAGGAAAATGACTTAAGGGTAATATATACAGAGTTAAAATACATTTTTTAATCCACTTAAGAGTGATTTCAGGCACTGTGGCTGTTCAGGATAAAATGTTTCATGGTTTATTCTTGATAGTAGTGTAATTGTCAGTGCAAGCGAGAGCAAATACCTGCCCACTGTCACACACATGACCTCGGACATCTGGAATGTTCAGAGCAAATTCACCTTCTGCATCTTCACTCTGGAGGCACCTTCAATGAACATGTCTCATAGTTTGCTCTTGATAGCAATTTAATTTTCAGTGCAAGCAAAAGCAAACACAAAGCTGCTCACTGTCCTACACACGACCAACACATCTGGAATATTCAAAGCAAGTTCACCTCCATCTTCACTGTAGAAGAATCTTTAATAAGTGGCACTTAGTGTAAACCCTCTATATATCATGAGAAACTGACTCGAGATGCCTGAATTTAATAATATTAAAAATCACGGTCCTAGTCATCTCTCTGTGTAAACGATGTTTGAAGAAGGCTTGCCATCACAACATTTCTTTCCTGAGAACGGAGCTGATCCCCTCCGTGTATATCATAAGTGTGCATGCTCTGAGCTGTGGTCACTGTCGTGGCTGTCTTCATTCGCTAGAGAGTCCCCTGTTTGTTGGAGAGTGGCTGCACCAATTCCCGAAAGCTCTGAAGGGAGAAGTGTTCCTTTTTTCACATTCACCAGTTCCTTTTCTCGAGCAGCGGCTCCTTGCTGTCCTCCTTTTACTCTCTTCCACTTCATTCGCCTGTTCTGGAACCAGACTTTCACCTTTAACGAAGAAAGGGAGCAAACAAAAGAAAGCACGAAAGAAAGTTAAATGGACCATTTCTTTCTTCCTTTTTGGTCATCAGTGAAAAAAATAGCTTTTCCAAGGCTTATACAAACACACTATGAAAGAATGAATATGAAAATAAATCAGCATTGAATTTAATCATGTCCCACGTTCATGAGAATAATTTTAAAACTTTCAGAAGGTACCAAGTACTATATTTCACATTTTATGACATACAGTGTAAAAAATAGATGGGAAAGTACTCTATCATTTTAGGTTGTTCAAAGGTATTTAGCTTTATAAAGAGTTTCTGAGAATTAGAACTAACATTTAATAATTGTCTGGGCCAAACAGCAGCCCTCCTCCTGCCCCGGGCTGTCAATTCCTGAACCCATTTAAAAAATGCTCAGGGTGCTACTGATGAAGCTACATCTGGAAGGTCATTCTGTGCCGCTGCAGTCCACGGCTGCATTCCCAAAGCTTTACTTGATCATTCCACCTCAGAGTGAGTCCATCTTCTTTTTTTTTTTTTTTCTTTTTTTTTTTTCATCTTCTTTTGAACTATGCTTTTTTTTTTCTGCCCTTAGTACTTTTATTTTACTTTACATATATGTGATTCCAATGATTTCCTCAAAACAAGATCAAGATCCAAAATTTTCACTGATACTTGTTAATTGCTAATACTGAGATTGTATGTTAGTCTCAACAGCTTTGTAGAGACATGCATTAAATGACCATCCATGACCACAACCATAATAATAATGGCATCATTTCATTTTCTTGTTTAGGAGGAACTCACTTCCTTTCCTGTTGCACTTCTCATCACTGTATATTCTTACTAGGCTAACTATTCCTTTTACATTGCATTTCTCTGTCTACCCCACTCAAAGTTACCACAAGCCTGAATTTTGTGTTTATCATCCCCAAGCCTTTATTTGAAACAAAGAAATAAACAGAGACAACAGCTTTTTTCACTACATGTGACCCTAAAGAGTACTGTTAAATTTCACCTGTCTTTTAGATTTATCGAAATGGAATGTTTTTAACTATAGCCTTCTTGCCTTATCCATGTTGATTCAAGGGACTGCATTCATTCATTTTTCATGACTGTATACGATTTCATTGTGTGAATATATCACAGTGTACCCATTCTCCTGTTCATTGACACTTGAACAACTTGTTTTTTTCCATTATAAATGATGCTGTTATAAATATTCTTGCATTTGTGTTGTGATAAACATGTGATAGAACTTCTCTGAGTATACATCCAGGAGTTGCCATCATACACAGGGTGTATGAATGTTGAATTTAACATGATAATAAAGAAAAATTATTTTCCAAAGCTTCATCAATTTAACCCCCCACAGTCCGGGGTGTAAGAGTTCTTATCAGTCCACATCTTTGTCAATCGTTGGAGTTATCAGTCAGTTTTTTTCCAATATAATGACTATAAATGTTATCACACCATGTACTTAGTTTGCATTTCCTGATTACTATAAAGTACAGCATCTTTAAGTGTTTATGGCCCATTTGTATCTCTTCTTTTGTGAAGTGCCTCCACATCTTTGGGTTGCACTGAGTTGTTTTTGGATTTAATTTCATTCCTTATGGACTCTTAAAATATGTTCTGAATGCTAATTTAATACTTTGTGGTTATATGGCTGTTACTATAGTCTCTCAATTTATAGTTTGTCCATTTCCTTTCCTTAGAGTATCTTTTGATGATCAGATACTCTAAAATTTATTATATTCAAATTTATCAATTGTTTCTCTTATGGCTATCTTTTTCATGTCGTCTCTAAAAATCTTCTTTCTTCTGAGACCATTAAGATATTCTTCTTTGTCTTCTTCTAAAAGTTTTAAGGTTTGCATTTCAAATTGAAGTGCTCAATCCATGACGTATTGATTTTAGTACATACTGCAAAGAAAATTTCTAATTTACTTTATTCCAGTTGTATAATAAGTTTATTACAAGACCATTTAACGAATAGTCCACCCTTTTTCCAGAAATTATTGTTTTCAACTTTGTCATACATCGTTTCCATTTACACACAGCTTTATTGGATGCACTCATTTGTTATAACCTTTTGACAAAACCACAGTCTTAATTATTATAATTTCATAGTAAGTCTTTATATCTGGCAGAGATAGTTCTGTTTTATTCTAGTCCAGGAATATTTTGAATATTCTCCATTTTCATTTTAGAAACAATCTCAATTTCTGTAAATGCAGAGTGCTAAAGAGAAGTAAAGAGAAACATATTACATTTCTAAAGATGTACTTATTTAAGTGGCCTTCAAATCACAATACTCCATCAAAATTTGTACAGTTTTCTCAGACGCTGGCACCAAAAAATATTTAAACCAAGTCATTTCTCAACTCTGGATTTTCATTATTCTAGCAGGCCATAATTAAAATCTTGTATCATACATTATCCATACATATATTAATCCATTTAACAATCAAAAATAAGAAAATGTAGGAAAAGATTGCTTAGAAACGCAGAATATGTAGTAAAATAGACTGATTATAAACAAGCTGATTGGTGTTCTTGTATTATTATTACTAAATAGCCAAATGACAAGCTGTGATTTTTAATCACATATCTACTTAGGGCTAAGCCCCTATACTGATAGGTGCTATATATGCATTTTTCAAATACTCAAAATTTTTTCTATATGATTCCTATTTTATAGATGAGGCAGTTGAGACTCAAAGGTTAAGTGACTTGCCTAAGAGTACACAGATGGGAAAATGTGGTGCCAGAATTTAAACCTGGGGGTTTGTTTGGCTCCAAATTGATTTTTTTTCTTTTTTTTTGGTTTTGTTCCTGTTATATTTCAAACTCCTGCTTTTTAAACCTTCAGGTTAGAAAAGTAAAGAATATAAAGTATGTGAACTCCATCCATATGATTTCTATCATTCAGGTAATTCTCCTACTCAATATAATTAGGTTTGTAAATATGACACTATTTTCCTGTACTGTAATTTAGGTAATTATACTACTCAATTTAATTACCTTTGCAAGCTTGACATTGCATGTTTCATTAGATCTTTTCCACATGAGTTGGGCTCTACTCCTGGCTTCACTTCTGAGTTTCTGTGTGAATTTGAGAAAATTATACTTCTCTCTGCCTCAATTTTCATATTTGTAATATTGGAATAATGAGCCTTTCAATATTCTCCATAGGGAAATTTTCTCCATGGACAATTCCAGATGGAAGAAACACATCATCATCATTGTCACCAAAGAGTGAAATATCCAGCCAAAATAATCTTGGCAGAAAATGGGAGGAATAGATTTCTTTAAATCTACACTTATTTCCTTTTCTGGGAGGAGGGGTGCATTAATTCTATAATACCAGTATAAAACCTGTTATGTGCAATTCTAAATGAGAAAAATGTAAGAATATGGTATTGATTTTAGAAACAGTATAGGTTATTTTGTGTTGTTTCCTATGTCTACCATGTGAAATTTTGCCATTTCATTTTCTTACAGACAAATGAAAGACTTCAGAGTTTTCAATAGTAGCTATGTATCCATACATATATATGGATATATAGATATATGCATGTATATGTGAAAGCATTTGATGATTATATAACAAATCTAATCATTCTAATACCTTTAGGTATTTTCTTGAGGTATTTCTTGAAATACCTTGAGGTATTTTCTTATTTCAAGCTACATATTTGATACAGGAACTCCGTGAATTTAGTAATGGAACAAAACACAGAAACAGATGCATGATGAGTACACCATATAAAAATGGGAAGGAAGAGTACAGAACTTCAAAAGTCAGTGTGTCCAGTTGTATTTTCAAATATAAAATATTGGGATGAATTGAAATATGGAGAGGAAGATTTTGGGGAAAAGCATATGTTTTTCTACAACCATCACAGTATTAAAAACAAATCTATAAAAGTACTTCCGGATTATGTCAATATTGCCATTAGAATAATAACTCCATGGTTTTATAAATAAAGAAACTTTATAGTTTAATTTATTATCACTTAACAATCCAGCTTTGTTGGCTGGATTGAAAAAATACTTTTGTAAGATAGCTAAAGAATAATCATTCAAATGCTTGACAATTTTTTAAATATGCAAATTATTTTGATTAAAATTTGCAAGTGTGTTTCATATAATAATCTGCACTTAAAAACTAAGTAGAGTAAAACTAATCTTGTGTTTCCTTGGTGACTTAGAATCTCTAGTCATTCATTCATACACTCAATATTACTGAATGTTTAGTAACAGGTAAGAGGGGTTAGATTGAGGAATGTGTACAAATAAATAAGAAATAGTTCCTGCCCTCAAGGGCAGTTTACTGACTGTATATGAGGCCTTTGGCATATACTGAGATGAGTAAAGATTAGCTTCATCTTTTACAGAATATCTTTAAACTGCTTGTTGTTGTAGTTGGTGTCATTGCTAATCCCCTAATAAGAGGTTCCCCCAATGGTCCATGAGATGGCATGAACTCTATCCCTACATTCAATGTCCCACACTGTTTTGCTGCCACACAATTATTATAGCAAATGATTTCCTTCCTCTGGGAATCTCATGCTCTTGTTGTTACTGGCATCCTGTGTGTCTCTGAATTTTTTGTTCTAGTAACCTAGGGTAGTACCTTAGGTGCTAGGAAATTGGATCATCAAATATTTTGCATACAACTAAAATATGTCCATCTTGGAGTATGATATATAAGTTTTGTGAACTTTTATTATTTTATTTGGGCTTAAAGTCGATTTATCTCCTATCGGCAATTTCTCTGGAAATGCTGGTTAATGAGTTTTGTTGTGTTTTTTTTAGTATTTCCTTTTTTTAAGATTGGATCTAGGGCAAGATTCCATATGAAGTATGTTTTGTTACATAGTATGATTAATAACTCAGATAAAAATAAATTCTTTCTCCCACAAGAATCTGAGTAATGAAAAATACCATTGTTCATGAAACGAAAGCAATATGAACCAAACTTATAGGCTTTTAATATTTCTGCATGAAGGTAATATTTTTCAACAAAATCTTCAAAATAAAAAAATAACAAAGGAAATAATAGCCTGCAGTATTAGTAGTAAATATTTAAAGTGCTCAGTTATAAACTTTACTTTTCAGAACATCTGATTATTATGAAGCCTCACTTTTTAATCCCCTAGTTTACAAGTACTTAGTATTCACATTGCCTGGATAATCAAACTACTATTTAAATAAATAGGAAAACATTTATTCACATCTTGACTCTCGTTACTGAAGAAAGCAGCTAAGAGAATCTTACTGTAGCTAATTTGTGTAAATGATATTTCAGAATCTAGAAATCTAATTTTTCTTTTTAACAAAAATACTGTAACTGAGAATCATTGTTACTATTTGCTAAACATTCGTTTTATCTCTTTAGTTTATTTAGCCATTCACATATGGCCTTCTATGTATAAGTTCATAATACCTGTCCTTGAGGGTTCACAATATATCAGGAGAACACAAATGAAATATGTAGCTGTATTGTCATACAATTTTCTAAAATGGCCAGAGGCAAACTGGTTGATAGAAAGTAGAATCTACATAATGCTATAACCCATATCTATAGACTACCATAAATGTCTGTCTTTTGAAGAAACAATCATAACACGTAACATCTGGATGAAAATTAAATATTTCAGTGACATATCTAGATGTCTCTAAACATCTGGAGTTTGTAGATTTAATATTTCAACTGTTTCTATTTGTATATGAACACTTGAAATACTGTAAACACTAACAAATATTTATTCACATCTTTAACATGTGAAAACATGCAAAGGAGTAATTGTATGAATATAATTTTATCACAGGTGTGATTAAATTTGATCATGGCGGCTGATCTAGTAAACCTACTGTATCAATAAATGGATCCCAGTAAGACTTATCCAAGTAATTCAGTGGCAAAGTCAGTGGTTAAACTGAAGAATTAGAACCAAGAATGCTCTATAAGGTAAGGATGAAAAATGGGGGAAAAGAAACCTTCTTTACTCTTCCTGTCTGAATAGATTTATATCTGATTAAGAGAAGGAATCCCTCGGCTATTTCCAAGAAGCACGTGGGAGCTACCGGTTGACTGCTGTTTCTATAGCATTGCAACTTGGGGTTGGGATGGGGTGTGTGTGTGTGTGTGTGTGTGTGTGTGTGTGTGTCTGTGTGTGTGTGTGTTGGGGGGTGAAGGGGGTTAGGACATATTCCATGACTAAAAGCCTGAATCCCTCTGTAGAGGACTGCCACTCACCTTTCTCCTCTATTTTAACACAATGTTTAAGACCAGGAAATCATTTTCCGGCCTCTATAATTTTCAGTTTCAAAGTCTCTTTTTTTTCTTTATGTACTTAGAATGCTTGAGAACCAGGCTCACTAAAAAAAAATGTAGTCATAAAACATTTACGATTTCACATGTCTTTGAACAAGCTGAATACGCATTAGCCATTGGCAGCTGTGGGCAAATAACATGTTGAACAAGAAATAAACTAATTACAAGCCAATCATATGTATTATATTCTCCTTACCAAAAATGCAGCCAGAGTAATCATTCACATGACGAGCAAAATTCTTAGAGGACTGACCACTTTTAAATTTGACCCTTTAGAAATGTCATAGTAGTAGTAAATGCTAACAATTTTACCTCTTTTGTCATACCTGATTAAATTCAATTCAAATGACGTACTTTATTAATATTAATTTACAGTGAAAATTCACTACACTATTTCTATACAAGATTAAAAAAAACAGATACATCTTTTAGGTATTCTAAGTGAAATATTGTTTAGCTCAGTATATCATGAGTAAATGACTTCAGCAAATCTGAGTGGAAATATCAAAACTAAATTAGGCATTTTGCTCCATTACTGTGTTAACAAATTCCTGAATAGCAATTCTTGAATACATGGAAATTGTGTATTCTGACCCACAGCTGGTACTTATCTTGTTTAAACTACTAAGATCAACTAGAATGATGACCTTTGCATGCAACATCTTGCCTAATCTCTGGGATAATGTTTAACAATAGTTAGCAATATATCACAATCAGTACATACAATTTTAAGAAATGAACTTTATCCTAGCCACTGTCTAACTAAGTGAAATCTATCAAATGTAAATATTGATTGAAACACAGAAATTCACCGTTCTTATAAGAGCAGTAGAATTTTGGCAATTCTTATGATTCAATCTAATTAAATATTCTTATTATTTCTTGACAACTAATTTCAATATCAGAATACATGTGAACCTTCACTACACTTTTATTAGATATTGGAGCTGTCTCCAAAATTATTCTAAGAACTTATAATGGCAATTATTACTATCATATGAATATACACTGACCACAAAAGTATTCAGTAATTTCAATAACTGGGAAAATTTCAAAAAATTGAAAAAAAACTGTTCAGCATAAGAATTAGAAGTGATAAAGAGAAATGAAGTTAAAATCCATCCTAAGTTAAATACATCTCAGGTTTTCATGAGGAGTCATGGAAATAGTGAGATTAATTGGTAGGAAGTCTTTTATAGCCAAATTCTTTAGAAATTGTCCATTATTAGATCTGTATTTACTATTTTATAGATGTCATAGAACATATGCAATGCTCTATATACATTTTTAGATAACAGAACATCTCTTTAAAGTTGAAGATGTCAACATAAAACTTGAACTGGCTTCTCAAAATTTCCAGAAGCTTCTTAGTTTTAGAATTCATTTTAAATTACATGCAAAAAACCTTACATGATCGCAAGGATACTGTGGAAAAGGAGTAATCTTTCATTACAGAAGATTTTTTCTTTAACATTACACTTTAAATGATGATCTGTGTTGCTACGCATGATATGTTTCAGAATGTTACTGTCGATTTATTGATTAAATATAAGTTAATTATTTGTCTCCTTATTGAGGAAATACCTAAAATTAAGACTCATTTTATATGTGTGTGTATATACATATAGGTAGATAGCGGTGTATCTGTATATCTCTACGTCTATCTCTCTATTTATCTACCTAAGAACGTTTTAAAAAATAGATTCTTTACATACTCTCAAGGCTGGTTCAATAAGGGTGGAGTCTTATTTTTCTGATTTTTTTCTATATTATTTCAAACTTGGATATTTACATTGGTAAATGGTTAGGGTTCAATTGCTTATTTCTCAGCCTTCTACTTTATACAGCTAATATCTCTGAAAATTAATTTAGGAGAGGGTGGAATTGTTAATCTTCTCTTTATAGATTTTGCTTTATTATTGACATTCTTAAATTTTACTTCGTAGCCTTTGTTTTGTGGAACCTAAGGCAGTTCTGAATGTGGCTTTTAGAGCTCACCACACATTGTTGATATGCATTTCTTTAAAAAAACAAACAAACAGCATTATTCAGGAAATATCTCTTTTTATTTTGAACTAAGATTCCACTGTATATTCCACCATCAAATTGTCCACCCTATTCTACCCCATTTTTCCCATCAGAGTCAAATCATATTTAATCTCTCAAATTAGCAGGCACACCATGATTTAAGCAAAAGAAATATCTAACCGTTACTCTACGTGACTGTTAAATACTACTCTAAAGAAATGAGGAAATATCTAAAATCACTGGCTACACAGGTATTCTTGGATTACCTTGAATAGACAATATGTCTGATCTTGGAGACATAATTTATTAGCTAAGTAACTGAAAGTATTCATAGAAATGTATAGAAATAAACCTGCAAAGGGGAGGGATTGCACAAAATGCTGAGTAAAACACAAAACCGCTGTTTATTTGGCACAGGAAAAATTCTCCTTCACAGTCATCCAAAAAATGGACGTCTATTTGGAAAATACTTGGCATTGAGCCATTTAATGATTTATGAGTAACAAACAAAACATAATCCCTCTCATTCCCACTAATGTAATATGATCCAACTAGGTGGGATTTTCCATTTATCTTGGCAGAGGTATCATGAATTCAGGCTGTTTATCCTGGTAATCTTAGCTTACAAATCTGCAACATTGCACCTTTGATTAGCTCTGTGAAATGATTTTGTGAAAAGGAAGGATCTCCCATTCTTTCTATATTTGGCAGCCTTAACTCTATAAATATGTCCATTTTGTCACTCCTATAGTTTTGTGCAGCTGCCTTCCCTCTTCTTCCCATTGTGAGACATTAAAAATTTGGCATGAGCTTTTTCCAAGTGTATCTGGATGGATGAAAAAGCCAGAATAAGCTTGTCAAACTTAAAAAAAATCTTGAGACAGGAGGGTTTTCAGACTGACTGGCTCTTCAAAGTATTCCAAGTGGCTCTGCCAACTGAGGATTATTAGATGTTGACTGAGAAGGGTATATGAGAATATGTTGTACACTTGAGGCTGTAAATTAGAAACTGGAAGGTTACTAGAGTGGTAACTGTTCCACAAAACAGCACTATATAATTAAAATATTTAAAGCTCAACTTTGTTCCAGTGTATCCATTTTTATTTAACATAAAACAATTTTCTTTAACACCTAAGTGCTAACATGGAATTCCTTTGCAGGATAAGCCTCTTTTTCTCCTTCTTTCTTCTTCCTCTTTGGCCAGATGGAGTTCAAAGGGGATTACAGACATCCCCTGCCTGTATAGGCATTGCATTATGGGAGACACAAACATAAAAGTCCGATTTCTTTGGAGATTTCAGAACTATTCTTCAGATTTGAAAATTTGAGTCCCGAGTGATATTTAAGGATTTAGTGTACCTTACTTTTCTCTAAAAGGAAACCTAATCATTATTGCAAATATTTATAATCACATGTATGTGGCCCATCAGAGCATGTGTGGCAAGTATATTGATTGGGTGATATAAACAAGGGAGCAGTATCTACAAATAACATATCAATTATACATATACATATTTTATAGGCAATTATGTAAATTTTCTAAATAAAATTACATCTAAAAACTGTTTCTGGTTATGAAGTAAGTTTTCATTTACGAGAAAGTTATTTCTTGTGAAACAATTCTGCTATTAATGGAAATGATTCAATATTTGTTGTTTTTTCCCTTTACATTATTAGAACATACAAGTTCTTTTTCCATATTTGAATCTTGAAAGGCTTTAAAAAAATCAATAAAAAAAAATTTTAGGAGATTAAACATCCTATTAAAGTTAAGGAAAACACTGAACAAAATGGAGTTAGATATAATATTCTTTGGTGTATACATTTAAGTTACTTTAATAAATCTCATGTTATTTTAAAGCATGGAAAAAATAAATCTTGCAGCAGAATGGAACTGAAAAATTGTACATCTATAATTAGAATATTTTACATGTGGAAATCCTATAAAAGGGGAGTTATTTAAGATTTCATATGTCAAGATATAGATTACATAGTTAAGTATGTATGACATTAATGCAAAATCAAAGTAATGGAATAGCTGTATCTCAATTAAAAGAAGATGAATGCAAAGGGTTCAGTTTATAACTCTATGTTTATAATTTTAAAAGCCCAACCATGAGAAAATAAACTGAAAATATCTCACTGGGATGAGCGCTCTGGCATCTTGGAGGAATATGCTTTCAGACCTTTAAGAATAGCAAAATTGATTGACAGCATACAATATTTTTCTGATGAATTTAGCATAGTAAAATTCAGCCCAGAAAAAAAGCCTTCAGATTCTTAATTTAAGATACTGAATGTGCACAGAAGTAGAGGAAAAAGACATGAACATTTGGCATAACCAGGAACATTCTCTCAGATGACCCTGTCATTCCTCTCTTTTGATATTCAACACTCATCACAATAGTTACCAATTGTTCAATTTTTGCTTCTTCCATGAGTTCTACCAGACTTGTCCAGCTTATTTTAACAAGATTTCTATCATCTAGCTCAACAAATATTTGTGTTACAAAAGGATTAACTCACTATGCCTTGCATAGCAAAGAAGTTTTCCCCCCTCTGGGTGATAGATTTGTTTTATAGTTTATGCTAAAATTTATTTCACATTCATTGTGACATATAAACCTGAGTAGAAGAAAGAGAAGGTAGTTTTAATTTCCATTTTATGCCTGGGGGAGATTGTTACTTGTCTAAGAATACCCAATTCCAATTGGCAAATCTAGGATTTTTGTTCAGATTTTTCTCATAACAATTAAATTTTTTTCTGACTAACAAAAACTAAAGACATAATTTTTTTTTTTTTTTTTTTTTTAATTTTTATTTATTTATTTATTTATGGCTGTGTTGGGTCTTCGTTTCTGCGCGAGGGCCTTCTCCAGCTGTGGCAAGCGGGGGCCACTCTTCATCGCGGCGCGCAGGCCTCTCACTATCGCGGCCTCTCCTGCCGCGGAGCACAGGCTCCAGACGCGCAGGCTCAGCAACCGTGGCTCACGGGCCCAGTTGCTCCGCGGCATGCGGGATCCTCCCAGACCAGGGCCCGAACCCATGTCCCCCGCATTGGCAGGCAGACCCCCAACCACTGCGCCACCAGGGAAGCCCCTAAAGACATAATTTTGATTGGGAATTTAGATTCCACATGCATCCATCGTATTTTCTTATTAACTTGCAAAACTGTTAATAGAGATTTATAGGATTAAAAAACTTCTACATAATACCAAATTTTCAATTCTTTGAAAACCTAATTAACTCTCAGTGTTTGTTTTTGTTGTTATTGTTGTTGTTGTTATTTTTTCCCTTTATGAGGCTATAGTTAGATTGTTTCCCTAATGACCCCCCAAAAATTTTGTCTTCCTTCCATGTGTCTGCTCCCATAGGCCATAGGCAGTCCTCTCTTACAATGACACCGAGCTTGGTCATATGATTCGCTTTAGACAATGGGACATTAGTAAATATGATGCAAACAGAGGCTTTGAAAGCCCTTGTACATTGGCGTTTTTCCTCTAAATACTCCTGGGAATGCTTCTACCACCATTTGTGAATCCCAGGGAGCCTATCAGAAGATGAAACCACATATGCAACAGGGACAAGATGTCCCAGGTGAGGCTGCCTACACCAACCAATTCTTAGTTACCCACCAGCTGACTACAGTTCCATGAGGGCTCTAGGTAAGGCCAGAAGTAGGCCAATTGAGCCCAGTCAAAATCTTTGATCCTCAAAATTTTGAGCAAATTAAATGTTGGTTATTATTTAAAGCCATTAAGACTTTTGAGTGGCTTGTTACACAGCAAAGGCTAAGCGATACAAATTTTAAAGGGACCCTTTTTAAAAAACAAAGATTAAAATTGTGCATGTGCATGTATATAGTGTGGGTGTGGGTATGTATATATATGTACATAAGTTTTTCACATAATGGCTTCTGATTCTTTTCCAAGAATGGCAAGTCAGTTAGGAAAAAATAAGAAATACCCAAAATACTTTCAAAATTCCCAAATCAAATTTACAGACTTTCTCCTAAAAAGACATTATTCTTAGCCAAAAGTGAGGCCTCTGCTCTATGATCAGATAATGACAGGTAACCATAGGACATTCCCAGAAAAGAAAGCACAGATCTTGACTTTTCTCTAGACTAAGCACAGTAATGCATCCCATATTTCTGTAGATTACAAGCAAACCCTAGTTTCTTATTTCCTTTATGTATCATTTAAAATATAGTTTCATTTCCTAGAATTCACTGCCTCTATACAAAAACATTAATGTATAATTCCACCCTCTTTCTTTTTTTCTGTTTCCAGTTAAAAAAAAATAAAAGCAAAAAAACAGATGTCTGACGATGTAGATTTTGGATACTGCTTTCCAGCATGCCAAATGTTGTACACTTATGGAGAGAACTTTGTATGTGAAGTTCAAGGGAAGGAAAATGTTGTGCTCCATAACTTCGGTACTAGTCGTAATATTTAATAAAATATAAACTGCCAATAAATAAAACCACATAAAAGTGTTCCTCTGTATATTTTCACTACCCAGAATTATCCTACTAAAACCTGAAATACAGAAATTAACAGAAGGAAAGCAGATGATTGAAGAAGTTGGATAAAATAACTTGCTCTCCTAAGACAGTATTCATCTGTCCACACCATGTTGATATTTCTTTGCTTCCAGTGGGATCCCTGGAGGAGGTGCATACAGTGGAAAAGGAAATGAGACTCTACTCCTGAGAGTGCCAATCAAAACTGCACTGTCCATAAAGATGTTTGCATTTGCCTTTCAGGAATGTTTTCCTAAAGATTAGCAACTATTAACCATCAGTAGGGTAGATTCTCCTAGGGAAAATCAGAACCCATATAAGGAGTGCTCTGGGAACACTACTGGAGCAAATCATTTGCCATTCAATTAAAATACAAGAAAGGACCTAAAAAGTAATTAACTAAAAATATTATTTAGGTCTTATTAACTGGTGTCCACAGGTCACTAATAATTTCAAAGTGTTCTCTAAATGAGTGGGTACCAGAATTTTGAACTTCTGAGACTAATACAATTTCAAAAATATTTGAAGTAATGGGGTAGAAATGTTTACCAATGATCTATGTGGCCTTGCTCCCATAATTTCCCAGCTCCCTTGAATTTAAGTGGTACCATTGACTATTTCCGGACATTAGAGTGTAAATGGAAGTGACATGGGTCATTTCCAGGTGAAAACATTTAAAGGTCAATGCATGAACCTCCAACTCTTTCTTACCTCCTGTGGTTACCAAGGACACCACATGTCAGGATGCCAGAGGGTCAGACTGGGTCCCTGAGTGATTATTTGGAGTGCTGGACTTGTAAAGTTAGTATGGAGAGTGAACAAACAATGAACTTTTTTCTTGTGTCACTGAGGTTTGGGGGTTAATGTGCAACATAAACCCTAACCTGAGCAATAGAGGAAACTAACATGGGACTGCCAACTTTCTATTATGCAAAATAAGGAGATTTTAAAATATAAGCAAATAAAATTCCTCTCCATATGCCGTCATTATATAAAAGAAATAATATTTTAAAATCAAAAATATAAGAAAGGTACAATCACAGAACAAAGGATGATTCCTTAAACTGAATAAATGCAGTTTTCTATAAAACATGGCTATCTTATTCTTTCTTAATTTTGTCATTTTGCTGGGCAAAAACTTCATCATGAAGGAGAAAATCTGTCTTCCCAATGATATTTAAGAACCACAGATCTAGATATTTCAAAAATGGCGGGAGAAGACTGTTGACCCAAAGCAATTAAAAATATCATATAATCTCAATATCCGACATTACCTGTCTTTCAGTGAGATCCAGATTCACTGCTATCTCATATCGCCTCAGTCTGGTCAGATAATTATGATGGGCAAATTCTGCTTCAAGTTCTCTGATTTGCTCTTTGGTAAAAGCTGTCCTTTCCTTCCTGGGTTTGCTATTGACTTCTGACTTGTAATTTCCTTCTTGGGAGTCTGGAAATAAAAGAGAGAATTAGATTTAGTTCATACATTTAAACATGTTCAATCATATCATTCATACCAGAAACGTTTACTGAGTAACTACTTTTCCAGGTAGCGTTAGACATGGTAAAAATAGAGAGAGACCAAAGACAGTAAGACTTATCTCAACAGGGTGAGATAAATTTCTTTTTTTTCCCAGTGTGCCCCCAAGTGACTCACAACCTAATTGGGGAAGTGTCTAGTTTTCTTCTTTTGAAATAGGAACAAAAAACTTAACTGCTCTTAACATGCTGTTATAATAACAAGATAAAACAAAGCCCCTCTAGAAAACAATTTTATATCTGAAACTATTCAGATATAAAATTTCTTCTAATAAGTTTTTCAACATAAATTCTTGAGGTCTAAGTATGACTAAACAGAGTGATCCTAAGAAATAGTGGTGACTCAGTATGTGACTATCTGAGCAATTCAAATATCTAGCAACTGGACCATAAAAGTCAGTTCAAGCTCAGAGTAAGCATACGTACGTGTGTGTGTGTGTGTATTTATTGGTTTTTTAATTTCAATTTAAGTGCAGTCTCCTTGAAGGCAATAGCAATGCTCTCCTTTTATTTTGAGTAATACTTAGTGCAATGTGGAATCTATAAATACAATTTTGTTCATTTAACTCAAAATATGAACAGAGTTTTAAATGTCTTTTCCCTACATATGAGATAAACATAAGATGCACAACACCTAAAATTAGGTACCCAAACACCAAATCTTATAATGCCCTGTAGAAAAAAATCATAATTTACAGCAAGCATATCATGCCATCTTTTCTTCTAAGAGTTCAAGACATAATTAACATGTTTTACTTATCTTCATAATATCCCTGAGATGTAGGTTAGAAGACATTCTTAATATACTGAAGAACAGAACGTGTGTCTATAATGGAAAAAAATTCTACATATACAAGTAATAGATAATCATACCAGCTCTAATAATTCATGTCAAATTTACCTCAGTGAAATATCAACATAATCAAGATAAAGTAGCATGTCTGTACTCTCTCAAAAATTATTTCAGTTTTCTAATTATTTTTGAGCCTGTACACACAAATAGTGATGCCTTTACCAGGTAGTGATACAATGAACTCTTCTGTGAAGCCAAATGAGAGAAATGATATAGGAAAAATGACGGTCAATCAGATTACGAAGTGAGACTTTTTTTTAATTGACAAATATAGTATGGTACAGCTTTATGAAGGACCTTTTAAAGTGGTATTTGTTTCTTCATCCAATGATGCTTACATATGCTATGTACAAAATATTGTTGTTTTTTTAGTGCTCTTTTCCTTTCTGTCTGGCTGGGGGAAGTCTAACTAAAGTCAAGAGGGGTCTGCATAATGGAAATCCGCTAGACAAGGTGCTCTAATGTAAACAGTTTTGATTTGACTCTTACCAGAATCTACGCTGGCCAAATGTAAAGTTTTCTAGGTCTAGTAGCAGCAGTGGCAATAGGTTTGCATCAAAATTTTGGCATACTTGGCCATTAATTTCCTGTGAGGGATCACAGGGCATGTTTCACTGCCTGGCGCACTGGCACTGTCATAAATTCTTTAGAATTCACAGACCACATTTCTGGGCTTGTCACATAGCCCCGTGTTGACTGCCTCCCCACCTTGACAGGGCAGTCAGGGCTTTATCCAGTGCAAAAAGTGGTTTGTGATATGTTAGACACAGGCTGACTGTATCTGATTGTAAGCCACTGGGACCAGATGAGTTACGGATTAGAAGATGTGTGAGTTCTCAGCTAGGCTATGTTTACACCATGTGAACTTACCTGGCTCTAAGTGGAACCTGCATTATCCACTTTTTTAAGCCACCGATTTGCCAACCTCCACATCTTTGGTGCATTTTGCTATTCTGGTATTATGTGAACAAAACTTTCTGTTGATTGATTTCTTTTTTTTTTTTTTTTTTAACTTTTCCATCAGCTGTACTGGCAGAGGCAAACTCAGTCACAGCCCAGAATATTCAGATAAGTCCCTCTCACAAGGACTCATGTTCTCACGTGAATCAAAAGTATATTTTTGCCAGTTTGGAGCCATGTTTAGTCTGAAATCTGTGGCTGATTATTCTTTATGTGGGGACAATGCTCTTTTCCCTTCAGTAATGCAACTCTGGAAACTGAAAGCAAAGCCAGGGCATTTTTTCTCATAAGCAATTCAATTGGAATGATTCATGGTTAACACATTCCCTTATATAAGCATGAATGAACAAATTCACATTGAGGAAAGCCTATTAAGTTGTATTTATTTTTGAAACCGATTTCTTTTAACTTTCGCAGTATTCAGCAGTACTTCAAAAATGCCACACACACACACAAACATACAAAACTTGGGCCAGTTCTTGGAAGAAGGGTTACATGCAGTGGATCTATACGCATGCCCACTGAAACTAGAAATATACAAGAGAAGGTTTATACATCCAGTGACTGAATTTGAACAAAAGTCTGGCTATAATTCAACATTTATATCCAAAAGCAACTTACCAAGTGCCTGAATTCCAAACCAAAGTAGCTCACAAAGTGAAATCCAGTGACTAAAATGATGTGAATTGTGCACACTTACACTTACAATAAGCACAAATGGAATAGTTATATTGTAATTAACATGACAAAGAGTGGGTATGTGCTTCTTGATTTCATTACCTAAAAGAGAATGTCAATGTAGCTGAGGTAGCACCAATGTCAATTAATTATGTGGACACTTTTATCCTTGGATCTGTGATTCTGTTGTGGTTTCCACCCACGATGCTCCCACTTTTTCTTTCCTGTGAAAAACATGTTCCTTGGGATTGCATTTCTGGACTTATATTTTCTATAATCTTGGATTTTAAACATTTTTTGACGTTTTTCCCCTGTATTTTGCAAAGTCCATCGTTTGCTGACCCTGAAGCTTCTACTACTATCACCTGACTAGCTTTTCTGTGGTGGAAAACGGTTGAGAGCCTTGGACGAGGCTTTTGGCAAATTGCACATTAGCTTCCATCTGTTTCCCAGCTGTTTCAACTGAGGCAAAACTCCCTCCGTTTTCTTCAACCTCCCATATCCTATGCCAAATGGTAGGTGTTGAGGGGGGAGTCTGGAAACTGCCTTCCTTTCTTGCCTACAACCGCAAACAAAATGTCACCATCTGTACAGTACATTGCAATGTAAAATAGTACAATTGTTGTTTCTCGTCTCAGATACTTTAATGCACATGTGGGTGCACTCTCACACTCCCTCACCGCTTGGAGGAAATGTTGACTTATGTGTTCAGGTATAGTTGGCAGTCCCAGTTCCCTAACCTTTTGCTCCCTGGGACTATGCTAATGGAAGAAGTCTGCAATACTTCCGTGGAGGATAAAAATTGCCCTCCAAGGAT
Organism: Balaenoptera physalus; assembly: GCF_965194825.1. Lineage (NCBI taxonomy): Eukaryota > Metazoa > Chordata > Mammalia > Artiodactyla > Balaenopteridae > Balaenoptera > Balaenoptera physalus. The sequence goes on along the minus strand of NC_138887.1, from coordinate 55,121,821 downwards.
CGTTTCTGTCTAGCATTTAGAACTTCTCCACATGTGACTTTTTATTTCCCCTAGTGCAAGAGGATGCCAAAAGATAATAATGTTTTACTGACGACAAGTAATGTGAGGGCTTGGTCTGTTCACTAGTGGCACAGAATACCTTTTAGCAAAAGAGAAATAATAAAGTATGATTGAGTATATTTTTGGCTACCCTGAGTAAACTTATTAACTTGTTTAAATAAAGAACATAATTTACCAATGTCTGTAAAATATCAAAATGTAAAGGAAGGTCTCCATAGCTTAGACTAAAATGAATACTTATTTCATATTCTGAAGAAAAAAATGAATACTAAGCCACAGTCTATTCTAGTGCTTTGCAACTTCTTGTATTAATGTTTTGTAAGCTATTCAAAATGAGAGATATTCTGTTATTATTAACAAAGCTCCGCAAATAGTAGATATAGGAAGCTAATAATTATATTTATATAGGCATAGAGATTGTGGATAGATGTAGAGTAATTTATAGAATAATCCTATTGATGCTAGTAATTTTCACATTTAAACGGGAAATTGCCTTCCTCATGGGAAACTTATCCAACTTGCTACTCCAGCTTCTTAATGAGTGGGCATTTCAGCCTTTCCAGATTTTTTTTTTTTTTCCAGAGTAAACAATCTTACCCAGGGGTTCTTAAATCCTCTAGGTGATCCACTCTCCATATGTGAGAACCACAATCATAGTGAGCTAGTATTACTAATGAACGTGGCTATTATACACTGAGGTATGTAAGGGAAAAAAAGGATTGAAAACTACTATGCTAAATCTAGAATAGAAATTAGCATTGAAAATATCCACTGTTTCTTATACCATTGATGTGAAAAATGTAGAGCCACTATAACAGTTTCTCTTATAAAGCAAACCCAAATTTCAAAGACCAAAAAAAACAGAAATTTCCATTTTTAGTAACAGTTTAGTAATAGTAACAGTTGTATTCAACATGCAAAAGTCATTCTTTGGGCTGGACCAGTGATTATCAATTGGTGGATGTACTCGTTTACCATCCAGCCTCCCTCTTCATTGCCTCCTTGATTACTCATGGGATTGTCTAGTATGCTTTCAGGAATGAAATGAGTCAGATAAATCTCACATTGTGAAACTGAAGATATATTTATTTTTATTACATTTGTGTTGCCAATTGTATGTTTTGAACAAATAATTTATAAAGGATACCCTATTTATTTCTGTTAAAGGCATTTAGGTTCTTACTTGGTGGGAGATATTGAAAGATTAACTGTGAATAGCTAAAACTTTTATGTAATAGAATAGTTACTATTATGTCAGAGTAAATTTTAGTTTACAGATTTGACTTTTTCCCAATACACTTGGGCATAATTTTATACAACTAATTCTTAAAGTGAGAAAATCAAAATTCAGTGTACATGACTGTGTCAGTATTTAGCAGTAGCTACCTACATAAGCAAATATTATAATTGGTAACATTACAGAATCATACCACATGACGTAATTACATAGAGGGAAAGAGTATGAAGACTTGAGATACTTTATAAAATCTATGTATTTTTAGGTCACATTTTAGAATGAGAGCGAGAGAGACAGACATAATAGCACAAGATTGTTCTTAAATTAGTACCAATTTAATAACTTGGTATGAATCTGGATATAAATAATTTGAAAATAAATACCTCAGAATTTACATAAAAATAAAATATTTGGGTCTCTTAAAGTCACCCACACCTTATATGTAGATGTTTCCCCACAGTAGGTAATAATCTTACCTCGGCATTGCATTGCATTCCTGGGATAAACTGGCAAATATTATAACAAAGTCCTTCTCTTTGCTTCCTCCCTCCTCTATAATTTTAAGATGATAGCAGTTATAAGAATTTTAGCCAATTTAAAGTAGATATAGGCATTTTAACAATATTAATTCTTCCAATCCAGGAGTACAGGATATCTTTCCATTTTTTGTGTCTTCTTCACTTTCTTTCATCAATGTATTATAGTTTTTAATGTATAGGTCTTTCACCTCTTTGGTTAAATTTACTCCTAGGTATTGATATTTTCTTCTTTTTGATGTGATTGTAAATGAGATTGTTTTCTTGAGTTATCTTTCTGATAGTTCATTTCTAGTATATAGAAATGCAGCATATTTTTGTATATTAATTTTGTGTCCTGCAACTTTACTGAATTCATTTATTAGTTCTAACAGTTTTTTTGGTGGTGTATTTAGGGTTTTCTATATATAGTATTATGTCATCTGCAAATAGTGACGGTTTTTACTTCTTTCATTCCAATTTATGTCTTTTACTGCTTTTTCTTTCCTAATTGCTGTAGCTTAGACTTCCAATACTATGTTGAATAAAAGTGGCAATAATGGACATCCCTGTCTTGTTCCTGATCTTAGAGGAAAAGTTTTCAGCCTTTTACCATTGAGTATGATATTAGCTGCAGCTTTGTCATATATGGCCTTTATTATTTTGAGATGCATTTCCTTTATACCACTTTGTTGAGAGGTTATTTTTTAACCATAAATTGAAGTTGAATTTTGTCAAATGCTCTTTTTGCATCTATTGAGATGATCATATGATTTTTATCTTTCATTTTGACAATGTGACCTATCACGTTGATTGATGTGCAAATGTTAAACCATCCTTGAAAAATTCCACTTGATCATATTAATGTTCTGTTAATACATTAATGTATTGTTAGATTTGGTATTGTTAGATTTGGTTTGCTAATACTTAATGTATTGTTAGATTTGGTTTGCTAATATTTTGTTGGGAATTTTTGTATCTATGTTCATCAGCAATATTGGCCTGTAATTTTATGTGTGTATGTTGTTCTTGTTTGGTTTTGGTATCAGGGTAATGCTGACCTCATAAAATAAGTTTGGAAGTGTTCCCTCTTCCTCAATTTTTTGAAAGACTTTGAGAAGGATAGGTATTAACTCTTCTTTGAACATTTGGTAGAATTCACCAGTGAAACATCTGGTCCTGGATTTTGTTTGTTGGGAGGTTTTTGATTAATGATTCAATCTTCTTACTAGTAATCAGTATGTTCATATTTTAATACTGTTAAAATGTCCATACTATCCTAAGCAATTTACAGATTCAATGTAATTCCTATAAAAATTCCAATGCATTTTTAACAGAACTAGAACAAATAATTCTAAAATTTGTATGGAACAACAAAAGACCCCAAATAGCCAAAAACAATCTTGAGAAAGAAGAACAAAGCTGAAAATATCACCCTCCTTGATTTTAAACTATATTACAAAGCTATAGTAACCAAAACAATATGGTATTAGCATAAAAAACAGACATAGAGATCATTGGAACAGAAGAGAGAGCCCAGAAATAAACCCACCATATATGGTTAACTAATTTACAACAAAGGAGGTAAAAATATACAATGGAGAAAGGACAGCTTCTTCAGTAAATGGTGTTGGGAAATCTGGACAGCTATATGCAAAAGTAAGAAACTGAACCACTATCTTACACCGTATACAAAAATTAATGCAAAACGGATTAAACACTTGAATGTAAAACCTGAATCCATAAAATTCCTAGAAGAAAACATACGCATTAAGCCCCCTGACATTGGTCTTAGCAATTTCTTTTTTATATGACTACAAAGTCAAAGGAAAAAAAGCAAAAATAAACAAATGGGACTACATCCAACTAAAAAGCTTCTATACAGTGATGTAAGCCATCAAAAAAATGAAAAGGCAACCTAGTAAATGGGAGAAGATATTTGAAAGTCATATTTCCAATTAAGGGTTAATGTCTAAAATATATAAAGAACTTATACAACTCAAAAACAAAAAAGGTCAATTGAAAAGATGCTCAACATCACTAATCATTAGGGAAATGCAAATCAAAACCACAATGAGATATAATCTCACATCTGTCAGAATGGCTATTAACAAAAAGAACACAAATAACAGTGTTGGTGAGGATGTGAAGAAATGGGAACCTTCATGCACTGTTTGATGGGAATGTAAGTTGGTACAGCCACTATGGAAAAACAGTATGGAGGTTCTCCCAAAACTTAAAAATAGATCTACCATATGATCCAACAATTCCACCACTGAGTATCTCTCCAAAGAAAATTTAAAAAAAAACTAATTCAAAAAGATGTACACATCTTCACTGCAGCATTATTTGCAGTAGTCAAGATATGGAAATAGCCTAAATGTTCATGGATGGATGAATGGATAAAGAAATTGTGGTATACATATACAATGGAATGCTACTCAGCCATAAAAAAGAATGATGTCTTACCATTTGTGACAAAATGGATGGGCCTTGAGGGTATTATGCTAAGTGAAATAAGTCAGAGAAAGACAAATACTACATGATTTCACTTATATGTGGAATCTAAAAAGCAAAACAAAACAAAACAAACAAAACAAAATAACACGCAGGCTCACAGACACAGAGAACAGACTGGTGTTTGCAGAGGGAAGTTGGGGGCCTGGGGGGCCATGAAATGGGTGAAGGAGATCAAGAAGTACAAACTTCTGGTTATAAAATAAATAAATCATGGGAATGTAAAGTATAGCATGGGGAATAGAGTCAATAATATTGTATTAATGTTGTATGGTTACAGATGGTAACTAGACTTATTACGGTGATCATTCCACAACATATACAAATGCTGAATCATTATGTTTTACACCTGAAACTGCTATAGTATTGTATGTCAGTTTTCCTCAATAAAAATATATGTAATAAAAATGATCAAAATAAAATAGGTACCTAAGCAATAACTCATTTCAATTCTGTACTTTTTGTGCCCATCAATATATGAATATAGTTTTACCTTACAGCTTCTTCTTGATGGAGTCCCTTTGTTTTTAAATAATGAGACGTGAACAGTTGATTTTTTTTTAATTCATTACCTTGCCTTTTTTATTATTTATTTACTATGTAGTTCTTTCTGATAGTAAGAGGCCAACTTAATTGTTCCTTTGTGACATAAATACAAAGTGAAATGTCAAAGAACTAAGAAATTTTGATGAAATTAATATCATGATTGATGTACAATTCAAATATATTTAATAAAAACAGTATTTTTGCTAAAAATTGAAAAAGAAGCCAAAGACACACAAAATGGAAATATAGTGCAACTTGAGTCAAATTTAGCATAGATTTAGTTCTCACTACCAAATTCAAAGTATTTAACACAAAACAAAATCAACACATGTCTTCAGGGTAAACGTAAACGTCTCCAATCTTGCTACACACTTCTAGGCTCAGAAACTCATTACAGAAGCCTAGAATTGACTTTGTGCCTCTAGCTATATCCCAGGACAAGGGGATGCAACAGAACAAGGCACATGTACCTGCATGGATTGTGCTTGATAGCAAAGGCTTTCACAAGGATCACCATTTCCACCTCCAATGGGACCAGGAACCCCTAGTGAAGAGCTTTTGACATACAGCATTCCATTATATTTTCCCTGATCATATTAGTTTAAAAGTGCACCTCTCCTCTGGGATCCCATGAAATGGTCATGTTTCCTTTTTACAATGCTTACCACATTCTGCCACTGTATGGATCCTTTACTTCCCCTACTAGAACATAAATGTTTGATGTCAACTATTGTTCTCATTTATTCAGTAATTGGGGATGAATACGGGCATTCATAGTTACATTTTAATACACACATAAGCAATAGTCAAGGACATGAAGAGGATGCAAACCTCCAGTCCATTTCTCATTCACCTTCTATTCAGCTCTATGTCAGCAAATGGCATGGGGTTACATGGTGTTACAGTGTCCCTGAGAGAATGAGGAGGGAAAGAAACTCTTCTCAGAAATCAGGGATCTACGTCACTTGGCAATGGCCAGAAGAATTGTGACATTTCTAATTTACATCTGTCAACAGGTCAAAAGGGACTGAGATCCCTTTTGACGTCAGACAGCACCACATAGTTTTTGCAGTGAGGTCTTAGAAAATTCAGCACCAATTCTGCTAACAGCTTGATAAATCCCTTGGACATGGAAGAGCAGAGCTTCCATAGTTTTCTTTTATATACTGGAAGACAAGTCTACGTCTTCTAAGAGTGTGAGGGCTTGCATTTATGCCATTGTTCTCAGCCTTTTTTGGCATTTCACCATACATATTTTTTGGCAAGTGACTTTATTTTTATAGCAGTAACTCTTATAAATTACTGAGTTTTTCATTTATCTTCATGTCTGCTTTGCTTCTCTGGATTCTAGACTTTAGGTAATTTAATATTAAGAAATTTGCCTTATTCATGTTCATATTCCCAATGCTAAGCACCTAATTCTGAATCTGTTCTGGATCTTTGATTTCCATGCTGTGGTCATGAGTTATGATTTCAGTGACAATCCTAAGGGGCTTTCTTCTGTTATAAAAATTTGAATGACCTTCAGCTTAAAAAAAGAGAAAGCATCACTCAGTATTGCTTTGTATTAACTTTTCAAAGCACACCTCTTTCATATAATTGATGGCAGATGGAGACAGGTCCATATTCTATCTGAATATGGAGACATATTCAGATAGAAAAGTGCCAAAGCAGTGTCACGATTATAAAATTTAAAACCCAAGAGATTAAATGTTATACCAAGTGAAGGAACTGATTACACATAGTTCATAATTCCCACCCTCAGCACTATTGACATTTTGGACTGGATAATTCTTATTACATTTATATGCAGTGAAATATGAACATATTCAAGATAAATGGGTGATGGCTGTCCTGGGCATTGTAAGATATTTAGCAGCATCCCTGGCTTCTACTCACTAGATGCCTGCAGCAACTCCCATCTCCACTTCAGTGTTGTCAGATACTACGCAGGACTTCCAGTTTAATTTAAAATCCAGATAAACAATGAACAGCATTTTAGTTTAAGTATACCCCAAATATTGCATGGGACATATTTATATTAAAAATATTGATCTTTGATAGAAAATTCAAATTTAACTTGGAATTGTGTATTTATATTGGTGAAATCTGGCAACCCTACCCCAGTTGTGACACTCAGAATGTCTCCAATTGTTTTCAGTGCCCCCAAGGGGCAAAATTACTCCCAGTTGAGAACCACTGAGTACAGATAATATTTGAGACAAAACATCAGTAACTCCAAGTTACACAACTCTCTCTAGGAATGACCAACTTGATTCAGAAGTAAATGTCTTATGTGCAAATACCACCACCTTCATTCCACAGCCAAGCCTTACCTCCTCCAAGTCAATGACTAGATTGTCTGCAGATTAAAATTGCTCATGAAGTTTTTTTGTCAATGCTATGTTTCTACAATACGTCAAATCATGTAAGAGCTATAATAAATCCATTATTTTATTAAATATATATCATTTAATTAGTAAATCTTGGTTTAATTAATAAATCTTGGTTTAATATGCATGAATTTTAGAACTTGAACAGATTCTTACAAATCATCTAGTTCCACCTGCTATATTTATAGATAAGAAATAAAGAGACTCAGAGTGACTAAAGTGCTCATCAGAGATCACATACTAGCAGGTCATGTTTATAGGCCTCAAGTGTCATTCAGTTATAGAAAGAGACATAAAAGCATTTTGCCAGCTCCTCAAGTATCCTTACCTATTGCATGGCGTCTTCCCAAGAGCAAGGATTTCAGAAACATCTCTATTTAATTGTGATACTAAATATGGCTATGAAAGCTACACAAACAGAATCTTTATTATCCAAAATGCCAAATGAGCAGATGTTAAGACCACAGTCTCTGCCACTTATCTGCATATTCAACCATTAACCTTCCTTTTCCGCATATTTAACATAGAATTAAAGTGAAGGAGATAAAATAAGTAAATCATTTAGCATAGTACTTGCATACTGTGGGCTCTCAGTAATCAACTGCAATCTCTAGCCATTATTAGGGGGGGACTAGGCCCTAAGGACCTCAGTAATTATAAATGATAGATTTGATAGAATCAGGAGTTAGAAAGTTTTTTTTTTAAGCATATGAAAATTTTGTTCTGAAAACAGAAGTCAACCTAAAACCTAGGAAGTTTAGAACTTACACAGTAACTAGCAGAGCTTTATTTTACATTGAAAAATGCACAAATCTCTAAAAGGATCTGTGTATTATTTTTGGCTAGTCTACAAACGAAGCTGAAGGTTTAATTATGATTTTTCCAATGAAACTGTTGAGGTGACATTTTACAAGGCCCAGTGGGATCAATGTATGAATTCTTGTTTCCTCTGAAAGTTTTATTGGGATATTTGATGAAATTTAACCAAACCTGGCATACCCAATAAACTGGAGTCAGATAGTGTGCGTGTGTGTGTGTGTGTGTGTGTGTGTGTGTGTGTGTGTGTATGCATACCTGCATGTGTTTATTCTCCTGCAAAGAATCCTAGCAGCCAGGTATACGGTTTTAGGTAGAGAAGAGTCATATTCTGCCTTGATATTAGAGTATACAAAATGTTTAACATTCTTAAATTGATTAAAAAAATAAAATCAGAAGTATTTACTAAACAGCATTATGAACCCATTGTATAGTCTACTTACAACTTTCTTCACGTAGAGGGTTTGAGAAGTTAATCACATAGGTATTTTTTAACCTCAGAAATAACTATATGGGAAGATTAATAGCAAATGACTTATAAATTGATTTTTCTTTAATTTCACAGTAATAAGAATAAGTTATAAAGATAATTAATAGATAAAAGTAATACAATAAAAATAATTGGAAAATCCCAGCCAACTCGGGATTCTGGCCCATGCACCAAGCAGCAGTTGGTTTCCTTTTGACTGCTGCTGGTAGAATTCAATGCTTTGTGATCCATTTCTCTGTTGCAGCTGTACTGGCAAGGAGGAAAACAGCCTCAGGGTGACCAATCTGCATTAAGTCAATTTGTGATTGTTTCTGTAAAGGGATCTTTGCAATTGGGAGAAGTCTAAGAATTTATGACTTACATTCATGGAGCATTACTTAGCTACTCTCCACAAATAGAATTTTGTTTACATTCACTAAGTAGTACATGCTTTATAAAAAATAAAAACTAATAAAAATAAAATCAGTGCTCTATGATTAAATCAACTTGTGATTTAATAATTTTACAAAATAAAAAAGTCTGATGTAAATATGTTTGAGCATAATAATATTTAAATGACAAAAGTGTTGATGATGGTTCTCAAAGTGTACAAGTCATACCATCCTCTTTCTCCTCATAATTATTACTACTACTTACTACTTATATATATTTTGAGTTGGGAAAAACTGCAGTGAAATTTACTTAGAAAAAAATCTGAAACATAAGATCTGACTGAAGAGATGAAATGATAATTTAAAAGAATTTTTGACGGTAAAATGTTAAGAACTACCGGGCTATGCGATAAAGAATATGGAAGCAAAGGTGGTTGATGACAGAGACCAGTGAAGCCAGAATGGTTGCAATGAATAAGAGGAAAAGATAAGCCTCCATTTAGTATATATATATTATTCTGAGAGATGAAGGAAGAGGTTGAGATCAGAAAGACTTATTCTAGAGTTACACTTCTTGGACAAAAGAAGGTAGGAACGATGGTCAAGTCTGGGATCTGCCTGTTGGTGGAGAAAGGAGTGTTGGGATCTGACAATCTTGTTGAACTCTGAGGCTCAATAATAAAGTGGCATTTGCCTACCAGTTTATGCTATAATCCATCTTTGAATCAGGCATCCATAGCCTAATACTTTATGTTGAGAGAGTTGTGTGTTAGACACAAACATGAATAGTTTATTGTGTAAAGTGCTAGGAAATGGATCAATATGACATAGTACCTATCTTAAGGTAGCTTACAATCAAGTTGGGGATAGAAGCCACTTAAGAGAAATCCACAAATAATTATAAATAATCACTTTGGGTATACTATCTTGACAGTTTGATGTTTGATTGTCAAAATTTGATGTTTTGGGATGCATAACCTGTGTTTTTGTTAAGAGCACTTTATGGGAAATACTTGGATAATATCATTCTTAGTCCATTTCATGGGGGCGGGAGCAATTTTAGAAAGATACATGTGTATATTTGCATATATAACATACGCTAACCATGAAGCCTTCCTTTAATCCCACATACGGCATAAAATATTCTGCAAAGCCTTAAGAATTGCTAACTATATAGGGAGCTTCTAAAATACTTTTTGGAAGTCTTAAATGCAATTACACTTACATAGAAACTTAAGAACTTAAATGCAATTATTATCTATGCCTTCACAATATTTTTGAGACTAACTTGAATGTAGCACTGTAAGAATTTCACTAGGAAATTCACTCTTCACTGAAGTGTGAAAAATAAAAATGATCAAAATTACTTTTATATTAGATTTGAAAAATCTTCTACACTTATTTTGAATCTCTACCAAGATAACATATAAATGGTACAGAGTTAAGTCTATGACAAAGTAAAGCTTTCATCTAGGTCCTCCTGACAATTCATGGCTTGTAATTTTACATCAAATTAAGGCATTCCGTCAAAACTCACAGTTTAATAATTTTTTCACATGTCACAGATCACACCCTGTAGCTTTTGAAATGAAGGTTAGGTATTGAATAGCATTCAGTATTCCACTACACTGTGGAGGGAAAGGGGCTTGAAGTATCAACATTATGTTTTACTTAACACCTGTGGATCAACACCTGTGTTGTACAAAAGGAGTACAAAATTTACTTCTAAAATGTAATTTTCCAACACACACACACACACACACACACACACACACGCAAAGTGTATCCTCTGCTCTCTTGCAGTAATTTTCAATAGGTGGAAAAAAATCTGAATAGTATACATTTTTAAAAGTTTGCCTTGATTAAACAGAATTGTGGTTACAATTAAAGCTATATACATTTTACAGCTTTACATATTATTTACAACTTTTATGTATTTAGAAGGAAGAATGACTTAGAGAAAGTATCAGGAGCTTTGAAACCAGCCAACCTGAGTTAGAAGTCCACTGTAGCTACTTAAAACCTGTGTGGTCTTAAGTCTTTTGAAATTCAGATTCCCCATGTACAGAATCTACTACACATGATTGCTGTACAGAGGAAAATGAGCAAATTTACAGTGTGCATATCTGAGATGTATTATGAATCCAATAATATACACCTATTATTAATAATATTATTAAACTTAAAACATATCATGAGTAAGATTTAACTAACTGAAATTTTTACTAAATCACATTTATTAGTCTTTTAATTTTATTTGAATTGCTTAGTTGTCATTTCTCACCTAGCATTTAGTTAAATACATGTTGATTTGTTTTTTAAAAAATGATATTGATTTCAAAAGGAGGTGATTATATTTTCTAGCTCTTTCTACCAACACACATGTTAAAAGACCCAGCTGTGCTCATAATTTCTTTGGCCAATCAGCAAGGTTTAATTATATTTCCTTTTAAAAAATAAATGGGTGTTGCAAGTCTGTATGATTTTATTTCTTTCATACTTTCTTTTTACAGCTTTGCTACTAAAAAGTGTAGCCAAAATTAAAGCATACATTTTTCCTCAGTGTAATTAAATGTCATTGTCTTTTATTTTCAAAGTAAGCCAAAATAAAAAGTGTATATATGTTTGTATGTGTGTGAGTACATATATATTTATACTCTGAATATTTAAAATATTTTGTTTTATTTACTCATCATTGGTCACATAGGCATTTAGTCAAATTCAGGCAAATTTTGGTACATATATAAAGCACTTCTAGATTTTTACATTTTCAATCACATGCAATATTTGAATCCTCTTTTTGAATGACTACAAATGAATTGTATCCAGTTGTGTGCTGGAAGGTGGGAGGAAATGCTCTGGTTTGTATTTTCATGTTGTAAATACTCTCACCATAGTGAATTTCAAGCCAGTAAGTTAATGTGACGGCAACTAGCTCTCAAAGTTCCTGAAAACTTAACAATTGCCTCTCTAGAACCACTACTAACTGGCCCTAGCACACTGTTGTAACACCTTACTATTTCACAAAGCTGAATACTGGGATTCAGAAACTATCATAACGTCATGGATAACAATCTATAGTTAGAACCTTCTAGAAAAGAAAGATAGATTAGGCTAAGAGGGTATGATTAGCTAACCTGGGAATGATCTCAATGATTAGACAATAGTATTCAGAGCAGTATTCTAAAGTTTATCTATAGAACTGATGACATTTACCTATGATTCATTAAAAACCCTTCCTGCTGTGTTGATCTGACAATCAATTCATCAAAATGGGTAATCACAGAGGCTATGCTCATGTCACTGTGAACAAAGAAAAGGTTAGAACTTGCTATAAGTAAGTGAAAAATATTACTTTTTAATTCTGTTCAACACACAGGGAGCTGTTGCTAATCATAGATTATTGGGGTATCCAGCAATGATCACTGCATCTGAGTGTTTCGTTGTTTAAATGAAATAATAGCTGTGCAAACCTAAAGCATAGAATAAAATATGTCAAGAAGAAAAAGACCACCCTTCAATATCCAAGTACTGGAAACTAAAAGCACAGACACGGTCGCATAAGAGTGAAAAAAACCTCTAAATTTCCCACCATTGCAATAATATTTTTCTCTTAAGATGGATACTGGTGTTATTTTCTCTTGAAGATGTTTCCACGTTGAAATTACTTAAGGAACTAGCAAATTGAAACAAAGAAAAAGATGAATAATTGTATGGAAGACAACAGAGTACCCGAATTATCAGGACTGTCAACAAAGATAAAAGTATTTCTTAGATGCTCTCTTGGTTATCATGCTACTTTAAGTACCAGACAATGTAAGTAAACTATACAAAGTACCTACTCTCTGGAAAGAGTTGGCTTACAAATAGTAAACAAAAGGAAAACTACTACGTATATAAGCCTTGTAGCATTCTGAGAAATGTGTATGAGTGTGTCATTTTTGTGTCATGTGCATTTTGTTTCACACACGTTTAAGTGTGTGTGCTTATGGGTATGTACTTGTGGCAGTACTAAGGGAAATTTTTCCTATTTTTAAGCTTATATTTAATTACAACATCAAAGGGAATCTTCCATAATGAGCACTTACTATGAAATATTGGAAATTAAAAAGAATGTGTTTATAATTAAGCTCCATGTTAGTAGCCACACAAGAAATGTCAATTAATCTACACTAAAACACCAAGTTTTCTGGCAATAGCTATGGAAATGAAAATGGCAACACACTTGTAAAAACCTCAGTGGTGTGAAACCCTGTTCATTTATTTAATAGTTGTAATCCTTTTGTTCTCAGTTTACTGCCAGCCTCAGGTTCCTTAAGTGAACAAATGAGATAATATACATGAAAGTACTTTATAAACATCCCCATAAATAAATAGAACATTTTACCTGGGAGAAAGTTTCTATAGCACTTTGAAAATATATTTTTACAATGTAATTGTATTTTTTTTCTCCCCAGACATCAAATAAAGTGATACTGGTTTTCTATTATTGTCTCCTTCAAATACCTACACATTTCCTTCCTTCAACTCTGGAATATACTATTTCTCAAGTGAAGAAGAGAATATCTTTGCAACATAGAAAAGTTTTGAACTTGAGTTTGAAGTATGCCAAACTCAGTAAAATCCATGGTATTAAAGATCTAGGCTATTGGAAATACTGTACTCAAGTGATTATAATTTAATTGCTCATTATATTACAAACAGAGCTCTTCATGCATTTAGTTAGCTATAAAGCAATGACTTATTAAAAGAAAGTACTCCGTGGAACGTAAGAAGTTTTTTATAATGAAAAGAGAAAGCTCCATAATTCATAATTATATTTAATCATGAATTTGAGAAGAGCTCCAGCATTTTACACTTAAATAAATCACACTGACATAAAATTAATATCCAGATTAGTGGTTTGGTAATGCTTTAGTGAATCTGTATTAATTCTTCCTCTCTAAGATAATAATTGATTTTAACAAGGGTTTTCTCTTTAATGATAGCTCATTATCCTCAAGGAACTATATTGAATGTGATGTGTATATTTCAAAATATATTTGCCACACTAAATGCAATTTATATACAGTATTATCCACACATTCTCCGTGTTATAGAGAATGGTATACACACCAAAAAAAAATATAACAATTATATTTATTATGTTAAACAACCCATAGGTAAAGTTAAAATTTATCTAATGTTCATAAATAAGACTAGTAGTAGAAAAAGTTCTTATTTTAGGTATTCCAATAGTTCTATAGGAAGAAAGTTTTTATTAGCTTAAGTAAGGTCTTTTCTGATAATGATTATGCTCTAAAAATATGAATTAAGGTTTCTGTTGAGAAAAATAAATCATCATGCAATTCGCACAAACCTGTGATACTTGAATATACATAAAATGAATGTTGGAAGAATATTTTCATTGCTCATTTTTACCAATAATCATGAACTCATCATAACAGTATCTCGGCGAGGTATCTGTGCTTTCCACATTAAAATGGTAAGACATTTTCAGACATATGGCTCAAAGATATGTTTTAGTAAATTCTATGGCTAAGTTCAACAAGCACCAAGATTCTGCTTATTATGCAAAAGTCTACTTTGATGGTTCAATTTCTTTGTCGTCTCATATTACACTATTTCCTTTCCTTAGCAATTGTATGCATTAACATAACAAAATCTCAAGGATCATGATCTAGGGTCTAAAATGTAAAGACAGGAAGCTCAATTTTATGGAACATGAAACTAAAGCTGCTGTGAACAGTTATTACATTCTAATGGCAGCGCTACAAGATTTAAACTTTATAATTGCTTTTAATGGCCAATAACAACTACGAATCCTGGAATGTTTATTATTGCAATTTTCCTGAAATTGGTAGAACATAATTTCTCATTTTAAAAGATGACCATTAACAAAACAATAAGACTTTTAAAATTTAATTAACTTTGAAAAGAACGATCACTTTTTCTAGGATTAGCATGTATGCATTAGCTCATCTTCTTACAAAGACTTGACTTCAGAACTCTTTTTATTTTTAAATGCCTCAATTTACAAACCATGTTTTGGAGGGTTCACAAGACAAACTCAAATAATGGAAACATAATAATCTCAGAAGGGTTTCCTTTATCCACTCATTAAAGTGGGAAAATCTGGTCTTCAAAATGCTGAATAACCTATCATGCTAGAGATATTCCCAAAGTATTCAAATTCATCCTTATGACATGTGTTTTTTAATTAAATTAATACATATTGGAAGAAATATCAAGAATAGGCAAGCTTTGTCTCTTTCATATTTAAAAAGTCTTCAAGATTTAATGTAATATTTTCTTCTCCAAATTGTCATTAGCAGCATGAATAATACATGTTTACAGATAAAGCACAGCTACTTTAACAGTTGACTTAAATAGCATTAGTTAATTGAATAACAAGACAATTTTGAACCATACAATCATGTAGTAGGGGACTTCTTTTTTCTCTTTAAAAATGTAACCAACTACACATAAAACAAAATTTGATGCTGCTGTGGATGAGGAAAAAAATAAAACCAGGAAAGTGAATATCTCATCACACAGTAAATAAATGACAGATTTCGTTTGGAAGGTTTAAGATGGCCCTCTTTTTGGAGTCTGTATAATCACTGCTGGACTAGAGAGGGAAGGATAGCCGGCCAGAGAAGGGGATCTGGGTCCTTTATTGTTACCATTAAAGTGATACATAAAACTGTCTCCACATTCCATAAAAATGCCATGGTGCTTCAGGAAAAATACAGACCTGAGACAATAGTTTATTTTGGCTGGAACTAAACTTCCAGAACTGAAGAGTTACTGCCAGAAATAGGAACCAGCTTTGAGAAAAATTTAACTGAACTAGTATGCAAAGAAAGTGCTGCAGCATTAATATCCTAGCGCTTCAGGATCTGAATCAAGGGTCCTTTGTTAAGAACCTTGCAACATAACTGATCATTCAGAGGACGTAAAGGGGTATGAGGTTGCAGTCCAGTTAGCCAGGGAATACCCTTTTCCTCTGGCACCCACTTGCCAGTACAACTATAAAATAGGAGCAGAAATGTCTCACTCTGTAAAGGATTAATAATAGCTGATTTCCATGAAATTGAGTTGTTCTCTAGCTAAGCCGCAGTTGACCTGGGTTCTAGGGAGGGCCTCCCACAACTCCCTGAATAACCAAAGCAAGTCACCCTGTCTGGGCTTCCTCATCTCTGTTCCCCGTGTTCTTTTCTCTCAAAATGGGGAATTCTCCAAAGGGCTATGCTTAATCTGCTATCTTCCATTACGAATTTTCATATCTTAACAGTTCTCCATCTTCAAGGTGTCAATTATCATATGAATTCCACTCAACTAATATTTATTGAATACGTACAAACTGGTAAGTCATATATCATGTAACTATATTAAGTTAAAAAAAGTGTGTGTGGAGGGGAGGGGTGGTGTGTGTGTGTGTGTGTGTGTGTGTGTGTGTGTGTGTGTGTTGGGTGGAGATATCAGGAAAAGGGATATTTTTTAAATTCAAAAATAATTCAAAACTTCAAAGAACAGGCTTAGTGCTGGAATAGAGATACAAACGCCCATGGATAATCAAAGAAGAAAAAAAAATCACATGAAATTGAGGAATCATGAAAAGTTTCATGAACAAATTACACTTATGATGGTACTTAAAAAAAGGCAAGGCTTCTACAATGGGAGATGGCAGAGGTACCCTTCCAGGTAACAGGGAAAATAAGAGTAAAAAGTAAGGTTAGAAACCAACTAGTGAGTGCAGAAAATAGCAAGTACCTAGATTATACAGTACACATGGAATAGATGACAGAATCATCCCAGAAAATAGGCTGAGGCCATCCGGTGCCTTGAATGACAGGCTAAGGAAGTAATATGTTTCTGACCAGAAAAACAAAATGTTCTATTACAGTGGTAAGGAAGGGGATATGGCAAAAGTACGGGTGCCCAGCGTACAGGCTCGTGGAACAAGGAAGGGTAGATCAGGACACTATGCTGCTGACAAACCATCTGAAATTCAGGGCAGGGCTCTAGTGCAGCAGAGAGCCTGATACCTCACGGAAAAGTAAAACAGAAGACTTTCAAATTTAGACAACACTATAGAGACTAAGGCTAAGATGGACTTGTGTGCATTGCAAAACAATTTATTCTGAACTCTCAAAGTTGGTGAGCAGACAGGACTACAGATCAAAGGTTTTGGGGATCAACAACTAAGTAGGGTAGATGTCAGGAGAGCTCTCTCAGTCCCACTCTTCTGACTGCCTCCTGGCATTCCCTCTTGGTTGTCTTGCCACTCCCTACAAGTCAACAGATTTAGCGTTTTCCTCCTCAAAACTAAACTAGCTACCTTTTCCAAACTCCCTATCAGTGGCATGAGAGTTTTCTCAATGCCAGGCTCAAAATCCTTAAATCATTTTGATTCCTTCCACTTTTTCCCATCCCCCACAATCTATTAGTCGCAGTGTTTTGTGTAATTTTCCTTTGAGAAGGTAAACAACACCTGAGTCAGGTTCAGCATTTCATGCTAAGATTACCACAATAACCAATCAGCCCGATTCACACCAGATATTTGAATTTGCTTTTACTCTGCCTAAGAAACTATGTTCTTATTTTATCAAGGTAGGTATCATATGTTCAAATGATGCTGGACTCAGTACTCTATCCCAAGAACATTTTAAACTAATTCCATCTCCTGTGGATGCAATTATTCATAAACTGTTTACTGAATGCTTCCTATGTGCCAATAACTGTGCTGGGCACAGCAGAGGACACGAAGGTAACCAAAAAATTCTTCCTGCCCCTGAGGAGCTCACAGTATTAGAGAGGAGAGAGTGGGGGCCAGAAAGAGAGAGGGAGAAAAAGAAGAGAGAGAGAGAGAGGGAGGGAGAGAAGGAAAGAGAGAGAGAGAGAAAAAACATGGATGCCAATTATACTCTTCATTGTACTTTCCTGTAGTTATAAACTTTGAAATATAAAATCAATTAGACTGAAAAGAAATCAGTCAATACAATGAAGGGGGTAGGGTAGAGGTATTTCCATAGTGGTTTGAAAAGAGAGAGAAGCACTCAGTTTGCTTGATTTTAGTTAAGACGGAACCCATGGAAGGCAAATGTGAGCCAGAATTTGGAAATGGAGAAGAGTTTGCCTGAAAGAGAAACCCAGAATTGCATTAGGATCAAAGTGAACAGAGGACTGAGATGGAGCACCTTGAATGTGCCAGGAACACTAACTACCTCAAAGTGCTAGAGATCAGGATGTGGGGAAAGAGGCGGTTTAAGGCCAGGGCCAGCCTGTGAGAGCCTTTAATTTCCATGCTGAGTGTTTTCTCTTAATAAAAGCCATTGATGGGGACTTCCCTGGTGGCGCAGTGGTTAAGAATCTGCCTGCCAATGCAGGGGACACAGGTTTGATCCCTGGTCCGGGAAGATCCCACATGCCGCAGAGCAACTAAGCCTGTGTGCCACAACTACCGAGCCTGCACTCTAAAGCCCACGAGCCATGACTACTGAGCCCGAGTGCCACAACTCCTGAAGCCCGCGCACCTAGAGCCCGTGCTCCACAAAAGAGAAACCACCTCAATGAGAAGTCTGCGCATGGCAACCAACAGTAGCCCCCACTCGCCGCAACTAGAGAAAGCCCGCATGTGGCAACCAAGACCCAATGCAGCCAAAAATAAAAGATAAATAAATAAATAAATTAATTAATTTTTTAAAAAAAAGCCATTGATGGTTTTAAAACAGGGGAAATAAAAGATTCATTTTGAATGTCTAATTTTGGTATTTATAAATGAAATACGATATATACTTCCTCTATACTGCTTTGGAAGTCTTCATTCTCCTGTCCAGAGTAAATAAAAGCAGGGATGATTTAATGTATCATCACTAATAGTAGTGCATGGTAGGCACTGAACAAAAACCAATCAATTAATTCTAGCATAAGCTTGATGGTCAAAGATGGTAAGCTATTACCTCTGGTAAAATTCCAATACAATAGCATTTCTAATCACTAAAAAAGAGAAATTCTTTAAGAATATAGTGGAATTTTACAGCATTCTTGATGTTGATATAATAGTAATGGCTACCCCCTAAGTTGTGCTTATTATGTTCCAGGCTGTATTCTAAGCACCTACATCTATTGACTCAATCCCTCATTTCAGGAATAAGGAAACTGAGGCACAGAGAGGTCCAATAACACATGCAAGGTCATGTGGCCAGCAAGGCCAAAGCTAGGGTTTAATCCTGAGGATTCTTCCTCCAGCGTCTGTGCATTTAGCCATTGAACACAACAATCTTGTCCAAGTACTTCATTTTGAACCCATATCAAAAGAAATGCAAAGAATGAAAGAAACGCAAAATAAGGAGAAAAAACCACATGAGCAACATTTAATGGCTTGAACCTTCCCAATATAAAAACTTCAAAGCCATATCGTTTCAAAATTCTCAAGGTCTTTAATTACGTAGGGGACCACATTATTAATAAACTGACATGATTACTAGGTAATTTTGCTGCACCAACATAAGGCCACTGGCCCTTAACAAGCACATCCTGGGAAGAAGGAATGATCTAGAACCCATCCAGTGATAAACTCATTGGCTTCTCAGCCTTATATTCTTCCAAAAAGGGATCTAAACAGCTTGCAAAATACCATGTTTAATAGTGTGATACTTACTATTGGGTATAATGATAGGGTGTTATTCTTCGACTGCTTTGAACATAGAGGCATCTCAGCATTTAATTCATTTTCTTTTGACTTTTTCTGAAAATTCGTTTTCAAATGCAGTTATGCTTTTTTTTTTTTTTTAACTGCTCAAAAGAAACTATGGTAGGTGAACTAGCTGTAACAGGGTATTCTTAGGCTACCCCTATAGAAGCTTTTCACTAAGTGTAAAACTCCTTTGTAATTACTCATGTTCCCTGAATACTCTAAGTAATTTACAATATTTTCAACAAAATGTATGTGGCATAGAAGCATGGAACATATGTTGTGACATCTTTTGTAAACACCAGTCATGTAAGCAGATCTTCTATTCTCAGCCAAAAGAAGTAGTTCCTATTTGGAAGGCAGCACTAACATCTTCTCTTTGGAAGAGAAAATATACACTATGAGTATAAACTATATAATGGTCCATATAAAAAGTTAAATACATATATATTATTTTATATAAAGATATGCTAAAGAACTACTAAACCATCATAATTTTTTATTAAATTAACTTTTAAATTTTGAGATGATTGTTGATTCACATGCAGCCATAAATAACACAAGGAAACTCCACATACTCTTTGACGAGTTTTACCCAATGGTAATCTTGCAAAAGTAGAGCACAATATCACAGTCAGGATGTTGGCATTGAAACAGTCAAGATTCAGAACACTTCCATCACCATAAAGATCCCTCATACTACTGTTTTGTAGGCCAGTGCCCCCTGGGCTCCATCCCTTTATTTCTAGCAACTGCTAATCTGTTCTATTTCTGTAAATTTTCCTTTTCAAGTATGTTATATAAATGGAATAATACAACATATTTATAACCTTTGGGATTGACTTTTTTCTCACCATCATTCTCTGGAGATTATCCAACTTGGTGAGATTCATCAATAGTTAACTCGTCTTTAATTCCTGACCCTCTGAATAGGGGCTTTCATAGAGCAAAAGTTGTTTTGCTTGAGTAGAGCAGTTGTTGTCTTGAAGTATTTTGCTCTGTGAGGCTACCCCTTTTCTGGACCTTTGCCCAAAGACAGCAGACTTTTGTCAGAGCTTTTTTGTTTGTGTTTGTTGGCGTTTTGAGGTTGCTGTCTTCTTCAGCTCCAAGTCTGGGACACAGAAGGCAAAAGCCAACTCAGGGACCTGACCACCATGTCATTTCTCGTGTCAAATTCCCTAGCCATTCTGCCTTCCTTTCTCTACCTTTCAGAATCATCTTAGGTTTGTTTTACTACAGTGTCCAGTATTTTCAGTTGTACTTAATGGAAGGAATCCACAAAAGTACATTTATTCTATCTTTCTGGAAAAAGAAGCCCCCAAATTTACTTTTAATGTATAAACTTATAAACTATGCAACGTTATTTTAAAATGAGTGGTGTAGAAACCATAAAGTTATGTCTTTTTTGCAAGCAATTTCCATGTGTTTATTTTCAAGTATAGGGATTAGTAGTAGGAGAAAAGGAAATGAGTTTTACTCTCCTGTGTGGAATGCAAATTTCATATTTATGTCTGTTAGATGTCAAAGGATGACTAATGTCTAAATTCAGAATTTTTAAAACTTGAGAGTAAAGCGAATCAAGTTTATTTATATTTAAAAGTTTTGTGCAATTTAGGTCCTTCATTCTCTTTCTACAGTTGATTCAGGTATTTATTTTATTCTTTTATCAAATACTTAAAACAGCAACTCTGTCTCCGACACTGTCCTATGAACTTGGAGGTAAAGGCTCAATCTCTGCTATCAAGGTTAGGAGATATAGGTTAATACAAAATTTTAATGCAGATGACTCATTCAAAAATAAAGTATGCACAATAAGCTACAAGACTATTGAGAGGGAGGGACTACATACCTTTTCTAGGGTGAGTTAAGGATGACTTTAAGGAGGAAGTGACATCTGGGGTGGGTCTTAAAGAATGAGAGGAATTTCTGTAGATGTAGAAATAAGAGTATTCCATACAAAGGAAATAGCAAGAACAAAGTTTTATAAACACAAATTAGCACTGAATGCCCTTCCCTTTGGAAAGTAATGCTCTCCTGGGATTGAAGATCCCATATGGAGAATGCTAGAGTATTGGTGAAAAAAACATGGGTAAGAAAGTGTGGGCTGTGAACAACACGGAGCATATTATTAATCTGAGGGTTTTAATCGGGGTAGGATTAGATGGTTGTGTCTTCAGAGCAAGAAACTGACCTTATTCTTTTTTTTTTTAAATTAATTTATTTATTTTATTTTTGGCTGTGTTGGGTCTTCGTTTCTGTGCGAGGGCTTTCTCTAGTTGCGGCAAGCGGGGGCCACTCTTCATCGCGGCGCGCGGGCCTCTCACTATCGCAGCCTCTCTTGTTGTGGAGCACAGGCTCCAGACGCGCAGGCTCAGTAGTTGTCGCTCACGGCCCAGTTGCTCCGCGGCATGTGGGATCCTCCCAGACCAGGTCGCGAACCCGTGTCCCCTACATTGGCAGGCAGATTCTCAACCACTGCGCCACTAGGGAAGCCCTGACCTTATTCTTTAGAGTCTCTCCATCCCTCCTTCCCCACCCTCACCCCAAGGATTTCTCATTTTAGGCACTACTGACTTTTGGACCAGATAATTCTTTGTTGTGGGCACTGTCCTATGCATTGGAAGATGTTTAGTAGGATCCTTGGCCGCCAACCAGTAGACTCCAATAGCATTTCACCTACGTTCAAGTTGCGACAAGTATCTGTCTCTATATATTGCCAACTGTCACCTCGGAGATGAAATCACCCTGGTTCGAAAACAACCAATCCCACTTTAAAGTTCTAGCACTGTGCTGACACATAGTCAGTGGTCATTGAAGGATGTTTAAATCAATGTTCATACTTGCATTTAAAAAATGAGGAAGGAAGCATTGGGATAAACTGGAGAAGTATTCTTGTAATGACACAGGTGAAAAATAGCATTTCTAAACTAAGAAATTAGATTAAGGGAAATATTAAACAGTTGTTCAGAATGTAAAATTGATAGCCTTTGATAACTAAATACATAAATAAATTTACTATTGGTAAGCGGTTTATTTTCTTTCCTTATCAAACTTACAGCTGAGATCTTAGAGCTAAGCAAATTAGCATGATTTGAGAGAATATTCAAATTATTTTAATTATGCTCTTAATTGATGAGTACATTAACACATTCATTAAATTGACTTGGTCAAATAGGCACCTACATAATATATGGGGCCTGAGTTTTAGACACTTTTTGCTTTTTAAATCAACCACACATTTTTTTTTTTTTTAAGAAGTACAGCACTTTGCCAATAGGAGGCACTCAATATGCACATTATAAATGACTGGTTGGGGAGATAAATCAATCATCCTAAAAATATGATCAACCGTTTCAAAGTGGCCTTCTTGAATGGGTTTTCCATTTACGGCTGAGTAAACACACACAGTTCCCTGTGTAACAGAGAATGCATTTATTATACGACTGGTGATGATTAGGGCAGTGCTCTATAGCCACGAAAGAAAGTCATTCTCTAAAAGAAGCTAATGTCACAAAACCTGAGCTTGTGGTTCTGGCATTATTAGCACTCTATCCACTTGAGCTAACTGACAAATTTTCCAGTGACAGATAATGACTGGCTGGGGTAGCAGATATAGGTGCTACTACCACCATAAGTATATTTAATCACATGATATGAGATAGCATTACGCAATGGGAAGAGTCAAGTTCAATAGGGTAAAAGAAAATAATTTTGTAGTTAGAACTTTGCACAGTTAACCATTTCATATTTATTTTAGGCAAGACCATCCTTACACCCTGGATTAAAAAGGACAAGACCACTCACTGTTTCCCCCCCACTAAACTTTATTGTCTTTCCTGGTGTTGACTAAGGAAATCTGGAGTGGAAAATCAACACCACTACTGCTATCTGCCTTCTGGATTACCTTTGAAAATGAAAAATAAAATCAACCAAAGACTATTATTTAGAGAATTCTATATTTATCAACTTTGAGGTCTTCAAGGAACAGTGCCATATTAATGAAATACATAATACTTGTTCTTTAGGGAAAGGTTTGACTTTTAGTGTTTTTCAGTTCTCCATTTTCTTAAACTAAAAGCAATTAAGCAGATATAGAAATAAATCTTGAATCAACTCTATAATCAATAAAGTGGATATATCAAATGGCTCCTGTAGCGTGAGGAGAATATCATCTGTACAATATTCCGAAGAGATTTTAACTGTCAGCAGATCGAACTTAAGAATGATACTGGATTCAAAATAAAGGAATAAAGATAGGATTGGAAATTAAACATATTTTGTAGTTGCCAGGCAATATAAATTTTCAAGGTTGAGTAACGCATTAATCCCCTATAGGAATAAGCAGACTTTTAGTTTCCATAGTCTTATAAGCCAAATTTTGATATTTTTGGCTTAGAACAATGGAGTAGGCCCCCATTCCTTCAACATTTTTCCACATCCTCTTTAATATCCACACAGTGCAGTGACTGAGTATTTTTGGTAATTTATTTGTATTTCATCCTGAGATTTACAAAGAATGAAACTATTCTAAGAGATTTATGATTTAATGTCCTACATATGAAAATGTAAAAACACAGTTCCGTTAAAGCAATCAATGTTTCCCATAATTAGAAAGTAATAGCCTAACATACAATGAATTCTTCATGTTCTGGAGGTCAAAGTCTAAGGTATTACCAATACTGCCCTAGAATTAAAAGGCCTCTATACCTTTTTATCAAATAATTGAGAGATGTAAATTACTCAAGACTCAAATATACTAACACAGTGGTCATTTCCACATCTGTAAGTAACCAAAGCCAAACCTGTGGATAGAAAATCAACTTTCCTATTGCAGTTCCCAATGACTGAGGCTGCACAGAGCATACTGGTATGACACTGTTTCATAGCTACAAACTGTATTTTGTTTAAAAGTACCAAGAATCTCTGAAAACCAATATAATTATAAATTTATTGATGATAAGGTGATAAATAGATTCCATTTTAAAATGATGGAATGAAATAAGAACTCTCATCTTGGCACCAAATCTGTTAATGTCAAGCAAGAGAAATTTCTATAACAATTTTTAAAATATCTGGTGGCATAGCATTAAATTTATTTTTAAAAGAAAAAGTAAATGTGCAAGTTTCTTGAAGGCAGAACCATTATAAATAATTGCACAGTGCAGGCATCCTTAAAGTAGTGACAGATTAGTATAAAGCAGGCAGTGAGAAGCCTGAGTACAGTAATGGCATTATTCCAGTCACTGGGCTATTGGCAGACACAAAACAACTTTACTGTCTTGATCTCCCCAGTTACACTCTAGGTCCTTTCTACATCATCTATTTGAAATCTATGTATGTATGTACGTATCAGTCTATCACCTAAGTTAAGAGGTTTATCAACCTTGAGATGAAAAAAGTTTTTAGTTCACACAAAAATTGTAATTTGGATCGTGTGTTTTGCTTTTGTTTTTGTTTTTAGCATTATGATGTTAAAACAAATATCAATCACAGTAACTTGTGCTCACAGAGCTAAGAACTACATGTAAAGGAAATGGGTTAAGAGAAATTTGCTCTGTTACTGAGACAAATAAATTCCTTAATTAAAAATAAAGGATGAACACAAAATTTAAAAAAATAGCAATGTATCACCCTTTTAAATTTAATTTGGAGATATACTTGAGTTTTCTTTTTTTATTTCCTTTGTATCTTATTTGCTTTCTTTCTTAAAATATATATGTTTACCCTTTTTTTAAAAAATTAATTAATTAATTAATTTATTTTTGGGTGCGTTGGGTCTTCGTTTCTGTGCGAGGGCTTTCTCTAGTTGCAGCGAGCGGAGGCCACTCTTCATCGCAGTGCGCGGGCCTCTCACTATTGCGGCCTCTCTTGTTGCGGAGCACAGGCTCCGTAGTTGTGGCTCACGGGCCTAGTTGCTCCGTGGCATGTGGGATCTTCCCAGACCAGGGTTCGAACCTGTGTCCCCTGCATCGGCAGGCAGATTCTCAACCACTGCGCCACCAGGGAAGCCCTTATTTGCTTTTTGGTCTTTCTAGGAGCTTTAACATTTGGCTTCTTTTTTTGTTCTGCCTCTTACTTGACTTTGTATTTCCCTATTGAATTCCGGGCTAGAATACATGTGCATTTACTTTAAAGAAACCCATTTATTTTGATTGAGATGAACAAAAATAAAACATAGGTGTGGAATTCTCTGAAATGAAATAAGCAAGCAAACAAACAAAAAGCCCTCAGTGATGGATACTTGACGTTTACTCCTTAACCAAGACTCTGCCTTTCTAATAAATGTTCTTATGTAAGGATCAATTGCCATTTGACTTAAAGTAGAAAATGAAATAACCTAAAGATAAAACAACTATATGCCTAATTCAGTTGGGGGCCACAGGCCTCAGATTCCTGGCCTTTCCTCTTCAAATTTCCTAGGTTTCCATAATTCAGGCTTTCAACTTAAGAAGTTTTCAAGGGCCTTCCAAAGTTTATTCTTGGCTTCATCTCTGCACTTTTGCTGAACGTTAAGGTCTGAGGTTTGTTTGAATTCCTGCTCTGTGGAGATCTGCTGGACTTTCTAGCAGGTGTGAAGACCCCATGGCTCCTTCTGTTGCATCTCATTTCCACTTATTAAATACTTTATCTTGGAGGAAGAAGCAAAAGTGACTTTCGTGTTTCCTGGCAGTCTCCTGCTTCAAAGAACTTAATAGTGATTTGTTTATTTCCGAGGAAATGGAGACCAGTCAGTGATGACAGATTTATTAGTTAAGTGGACATCACCCACAAAAAAACCTTTTCTTACAGTTCAGGCTTTCTTCTAAGCACACTCTAAATGTTCAAGACAATGTTATACATTTTGGCAAATCAAACCCATGTGATTCAATATAGTCAAATGTGTGAACTGATACAACTTCTTCCACATACATTTCCAGAATAACTTAGAGAAAACAAAATGAGCAAAGAAAGCTAATATTACCCTAAACTAAGAGAAAAAAAAAGCACCCTGATGAACTGGTAACACTGAATATGTTTTGGAAGATAACCGAAGGAATATTGAAAGCAAAAAGTGATGAAACAAAAAAATTCAAGTTAAGATGTCTGGAATTGAGAAAGAGCACTTGCAATACCGGGAAACCCTCAAATGCCATGAAGTAATTTCAAGTATAACAACACTATAGATTTAATTTTTATATTAATCACTGATAAAATATGTTAATGTTTAAATTTTCAGAGTAAATATGAAGAATAGACATCAACTCCAGAATGGCCCAAATTATTCCTCCTCAACGAATGACCAGTTTTACCAGGAAGTAAATGTTAAGCAAGGCAGACACTGAGATCCCATCAAAGGAAATTCTATCCCTTCCAGATTCAAGTAAAAGAAATCAGTTAACACTCAGTATTCATTCAAAGTAAGTGGACAGTGGTAATGAAATGATAATATTGCTAGTCTAGGAAAGTAGATTTACATGCTATCAATACCCTTACTGTAGAAAGTGAACAGTTGAGCAAGAAAAATTGCAGCTATTTGACATCTTAATATTAAATAAATGGGGTGAAATTTTCAGACAGCAGATTATAGAAATAAGAGAAAGTTACTGAATTGGAAGTTATTAGCCCCAGCTCTGCATACATTATTTTAGGGATGCCACTCTCTGAGCCTCAATTTTCTCATCTTTAAGATTGAGAGAGCGGTTTTGATAAATTCTAGAATCCCTTCCGGTTCTAACATTCTGTGAAGGTGCTTAAATATAGTCTGCAGGAAAGTCTTAACAGCTCTCAAGATAAAGATGGAGAGAAATGCCAAGAAGACTAAAGAAGGGAAACCTAGGAAGGACTAAAAGTCATTTCACTTGTTTCACAATATTCTAGTAAAGTCAGCCCTTGAAATATGGGAGAGCTAATAACATCACAGTCATGCCTATAAATGTACTCCACAACGTCCTCCATGGGCCTAATCCTCTCCTGCCTTATCAAGATAACATCGGTATCATTCCAAGTATAATACAGCATATATATTTAACCAGCTAGCATCTTTTACCTTTCACTGTGATTCTAGCAAATAATAACCTGGGGATAAAATTTTTGAATTACAAAATTTAGCTATGTACAATCAATTACTGCCCCACAAACCTTGGTGCATAAGACAAATGAATGCTTAAATCATAAAGATTAAGGATATGGATATGAGTGTCCTAGGGACTCTTGTGCATGATTTTGTGCAGGATCCCAGGAGCCCAAAACCTACTCTGCATTTCATATCTTCAATAGTCAACTAGGATACTCATATTTTTCTCCAAGGGTGATCTGATCCAGGCCACAGTTTAATAGATTTTTAGGTACTCATGGCTTCAGAAGGGAGAAGTAAGAAATGAGAGGAATTGAGGGAGGTGTCATGCACTTTCTGAAACCTTCCTGGATTTCTCAGGATGTTTTCATCACCTTTGCTACATTATTATTTCTTCTATTATATTGCTGCATCTAGTTGTTTCCATCTTTGCCTTCCCTACTATGCTATGGACCCCTCCAGAAACCTCAAGGTGTTCTATTCGTATCAGTGTACCCACATCATGGAACCAAGTCCCTTGCACAGAGTACTCATTTAATGAGTTATGTCTGAGTTTGTGAATTATGAGGCTACTGAAATACCTATGGCATTGGTGTGTGTGTCCTGTGTGTTTATGGGGGCAGGGGGAGGATAGGCTACAATTTGATACTAATTACCATTTATCTAGATAGTCGTTCTCTGAGTTACTTGTTTGTAAGGATTTCAGCTTTATCTAAAATACTAATGCTGCTTCCTAAGGTTAATAGGTGGTTCAAAAAGAAGTATAATTCTATCAGAAAATGTAAAATGAGAACTTTCTGTGTTTCGGTTTTTGTTTCTAATATTAGGAGAAAGGTAGACAAAATGTGAGGGTATTTATAGCTGAACTGAGAATAGCACAACTACCTCATGAAGAACATCCCTTAATAATAGTTCTGCTTGTGACTCTTCTGTGAAGCAGCCCCTCCCTCATTCAGCACCTCTTCAGGACACAGTTAAATTGTGGAACCTCTTTATTCCACCCACTTGTAATAACATATTTAAATTTCCTATTGGTTTAGTTTGGTTTTCTCACAACCTGAGTTGTCAAGGTAAAACCATTCAATCTGGAAGTCACCTATTTCTACTGTGTACTAACATCCATTCAACTCTATTGCATTTAGCGAACATTCTTTAATTAGCGATGCTCTTTGTTAAATAGAGATGCTTTGCCAATGCAGACTCTTTCTTCTCTCTGGTTTTCATAAAAATATAACCCCTTATCTCTATTACTGGGTCCATGGAAAAAGCACCCTTTTTTTTTTAACTGGCAAAAACTAAGATTTATTCATCTATAGTAAAAAACCAATTGCCGTTAGTAACAGAGATGATCACATACACACATTTACACACCAATGGCCACCAACATCTTATGAGCAAATTTTCAATACAAAATTTCGCTCACTGAAAACTACTAAAATGTTTTCTTTACTCTTCTTCTACACTGCCAATAACACTTTATTACAAATTACATTTGGTCTGGCCTGATTCTATTCCAAAACCTCTCAAAAAACAGTGAGAGTTGCCTGGACACTTACGTATGCTTGGCCCAGTGCTATAATATATACGTTTGGATTTTTTGTGTTCCTAAGATAGTCTGAACACAATCATTAACACTTTTTCTACATTTTCCTACATGAATATACACTCTCAACTCATAAATTCTAACATGAAAGTATCCAGTGAGATCTTTGCTTAATATGTAGTATTAATATTGCCTTTTCTCCCATAAATTGCCAGCAGTTCAATCATCAATTAGTTACTAATTAATCTCTATTAAAAATGAATCCGCTGATGAATAGTCCTGCTTCCCACATATTCTAAACTCTGCGGTTGGCAGCTTAATTGTGTAATGTATGGCTGCAGCCAAACAGGCCCAGATGGTTCACAGGACAGATGTGAGACTCCCTATACTTCACTTTTCCTTGCATTTGCTCTTTGCTAATGCCAAGATGAATATTTTATCCTCATTTTCTTCCCCCAAAGTTAAAAATCTTCTCTAATACACTCTTCTGTTTGTCAGCTACCTGACTTGCAATTCTGGAATTCATACCAGGGACTATAAAAGACCAAATCTTTTGAGAGGCTTTAAAAGTTAATAATTCTTTGTCATTAATTGCTACTGTCTGATTCTATTAAGTTTTCATACTTTCCCCCTGGAAAATCTAGCCTAATTCCTGGCATGTTCCCCACCCGTTCCCAGAAAAATGTTCTCCTCCCTATTCCTCAAGAGGCCTGGAAGAATCTCCCTAGTTGACCTTACATTTTTGAATATGTTTTCATTGTTTGCCTTCCCACTTCCAAAATTCTATTATTTTTTACATTCACATTCATCATTATGTTGTGATTTACTTCGTTTTAATTCTGCATTTATAATTCAACAATTTTAACATCTCTCATTTTGCTTTTATTTTGGTAACTGCCCAAATCCCACATTACACATTATGTTTAATTAACCATTATTTTAAGGTACACTTTGGCCTTTTCAAAACCATGAATGTATTTTATTTTAGTAAACATGTGGTTGAGTAAAGCAAGCATTTATCCAAGAAATCTTTTAGCAAAGTAATGCTCCTTACATTTTAATTTCAGATATTTTTCAACTTTTACAGCTATACTTTTAACTGAATTTGGCTTTGTGTGGTATTTGAATTCTCATTATCTCTTTCTCTACTTGAGAAGGTTCCCATCCTTGATGACTCTTTCAATAGCCAAAGAGTCAGAAAGTTTGTCTTTTTGTCTAGAAGCACTGTTCAAGTGGACTTTCTAACAGATTGAAATGTTCTATATCTGCACTGTTCAATACATTAGCCAATTAGCCACACGTGGCTAGTGAGTATTTGGAATGTGTTTACTGATACAAAGGAACTGGTTTTTAAATTTAATTAACTTTAATTAATTAAAATTTAAATAGTCATATATGGCTAGCGGCTACCATACTACACAGCATAGGAGAGTATTATGACTACTGGTGATAAACAGAGATATACAAATGACCATTTCTAGGAAATGTGTAATATTTTATTGAGCGACCGGGTCTAACATTGCTCTCCATGGGCAGAAAAGGGTAAGATTTAGAATACAGAGTCCCTGCCCCTCATAGCTTTTTAACCTAGAAACAAGAGTATTCTATTGGTAGTTCTCTGTCTTGGCTATACATTAGAATCACTTGAGAGCTTTATAAAAGTATCAGTGTTCAGATGAAATAACAAGAAATCTGAGATTTGTTTCAAAGTAATTGGGACAAGGTAAGGGAGGAATGGAATGGTATAAATGAGTTAAGATTTGCCACGTGTTGATCTATATTGAACATGATGGGCACCTGAGGGTTCATTATACTATTATCTCTATTCTTTTAATGATATAATTTTCCATTATAAAGTTTTAAAAATTCCAGCTCTGCTCTAGATTAACTTAATCATACTCTATGAGGCACAAGAATTTTTTAAGAGTGCCCAGATCATTCCAATGTAACATCAGTGTTGAGAGTTACTGGTCTGAATAAAGTAGTCTCATGATACCATGTTAATGAAAAGGTCCAGAAGCATGGAAAATCTGAAAGTTATTTTTCTTTATGAGCTGAAGGAATTGTTAAAATAGAATCAGTATCAGAGTCATGGATAACAGATTTTTTAAAAAATTGTCAAAATGTTTTGCAATATGGATTAATTTTACCTCTTTTACAGAAATAAATGCTAACTTACTTGCATAAGTAGACTTACTGCAAACTTTCTTTTCATGAGACAGTTCATGTGATGTGTGACTAAGCTCAAAACCACAAGTGAGATGATTTTTTTTAGCCTGCCCACTTCTCACTGTCGTTGCTCTTTCCTTACTAGCCAGACCACCTCACGTGTGGTCACTTGTCAGTGTCTTGGATCCACATTCTCTAATCACATACCATTGTTTGAATCTGGTTAACCAGTCATACTTAAAGCAGAATGATACAGGCTGAGGCATCATGGATGGAATCAGCATCACTGTATCAAGGCACTCAGAAAAGGGATTTTTCATTTCTTTTTTAAAATTCAGTGTACTTGAAAAATTTGAAAATTATCCATCTTCATTTTCAAATCACCATTTGTGCCACTATCCAACACTACAATACTGATTGATCAACACTCCATATTTTCCCCAATTGCCTGATAATTTCAAGTTTAATTTAATTTTTTGGCTTTGTGAGACAGACATTTTAAATACTATGATTACTTGGTTGTATGTAATGTGCAAAAGCTCAACAATTCACAGCATAACTGCACAGAATGTTCATAGAATCTCGCCTCAATAATGGAATGAGACATTTCTATACATTAGGTAATGGGAAACTGGGCTTAACAATCACTAAATTGTTGAAAGTATATGCACCTTACGTTTTAAAATGTAGATGATTTTCGCTGATTTATAATAAAGTTTCTAATAAATGAGTATTTATTTTTGTCTCAATTAATTCACAAATGGTAAATATATGCCATGTAATCAAAGGTATTTCACTTTAGAAAGCATCCATAAAAATCATTCAGAAACAAATACAGATAATTACTTAAAGTCAATATTCATTAAACTCCCTTATGGATTGACCAACAATCTTCTGAATTTGCCCAACTACTAGAATCCTGGAACCAAGAGTCTCAGAAAACCCCTGATACAAACAATTCATTCAACATTAGTGAATCATTTTCTATGCCACAAATGGGATTTCCCAAGCACTTCTATGCACCTATTCTAATGCTGGATACCACATTAAAAGAAAAAGAAGATAGACTTTTTCTTTGGGAATACATGTAATTCAAATCAAAGACTAGAGACACGTGAAATAAAACAGCAAATTTAACTGTGTTGTTATGCAGAATACAGACATTAATGTGGTAAGAGAAATGCAGTGATTAGCTTAGGGTGGTATTGACCTGAGAAGGTGTCACAAGCTGTATATTAATGAAAATAATAAATACATATTGGAAAAAGATACTACAGGTTTCAGAATCAAAATACAAAATAAATCTGGCAGGCAGTATACAGCTAAATACACACACACATACACACATACACACAAGAGTGCAGTAGAACTAGTGAAATCTGAATAAGATTAGTGGATTTTATCAATGTCAGTTCGTGGTTATATAACTGTATTACAACATTAACACTGGGGAAAACTAAGTAAAGGGTATTGAGATCCCTCTGTATTATTTCTTACAACTATATGTGATTATACAATTTTCTAAAAATAATAAACTTTTTAAAAAGGGGTAGACATAAACAAGTTTATTGAGGAAATATTGGTTAAAAAAAAAAGCAAAATCAATATCAACAAAACTGTCCCAGCTGGTCAACAAAGCCTTTAATGACTGAGTTGGGAGATTGTAGATGGAATCCCATTAATATATATCTCTAAATTTTTAGCAAAAGAAATTGGATAGTAAGTAATATGTAGCATGTCTTGTCAAATGGAAGATGCAGAAAATCTTGTGGGAACAATTCTTGAATGCAATTATGACTATATATATTTAGGTACCCACATTAGGAATTATCAGAACACAGTTTTAAAGTAACATTTCACATTGTATTCCAAAGACTAAATGAAAGATGACTTTGCCAGAAAAAAACTGCTCTAAATATATCTATCAGATTATATATGTAATATGTATGAGATTATATTATATATTTAATTATATGTAATATATAACATAATTAGATATAAATGATATTAAACAAAAAGTAATTGCACACAAGAAGCAGTACAAGTAAAACCTAGTGGTATATCATTGACGACCATTAGCCACTCCATGCATATGCATCAAAGCCTATAATTAAACATTCATATTGTCAGTGTAGAATACTTTCAGTTTAATGCAGAATTCCAAGAAGAGGAATGACAAAGTCGAAATATTACTATATGTTGAATGTAGGATTTCATTAGGGAAGAATGAGCAGAAGTAAAGATATTTGGAAGAGAGAGCTACATGGAGCTACATGGAGGCGGCATGACTGACTTTGAATTTAAGTCTAGTGGAAAAGGAGTGGAAAATCATCAATTGAGACCATTAACGTGAAGGGATTTTGACTTTAAATTAAAATGAACTAGGTAGAAGAGGAATTATTTTTTATCACTTTGGAAATAGAGTTGTGTTTAGACGAAAGAGGAAAAAAATTCTTGGAAGAACCAACTGTATATTTTATGTTTAATTTTGTTTTCGAGGGTCTAGTAAGAACTAAGGATCTGGAATTACCATGAGAGGTTGGTGTTAGAGTGTTCCAGAGGTTATATGGTTCACTGTACTGGGGAGAAGCACATGGGTCTGGTGTTTACAGATGATGGGGAAAATGGGTGTCAGCAGAACAGGAGGAGAAACAACAGCACATCTGGTTAGCAAAGGCAAAAAATGGTCAATCATTAACATTTTGTAGTATCTTCTGGGCAAAAAAAAAGATTGCATTCAATTAAAAAATAAGATCAATAATTATTTTAAAATGGAGTTAAAGTTAAGACTTGAGACAAGGGAAAGTTGCTTGGTGTCTCCTTGTAGCTATTTATTACATTGCACACAAAATGCAAATATGTTACAGGTAAAGCCCAATTAAATAAAATCTACTAGTATTGCATTAAACATTTTAAAACAGGAGACAGATTCTTCAGTTCACAAATGGCTACCCAAAATATGATTCCCTTTATATAAATACTTATTACTTATAGATATCATATAGCAAAGTCCATCTGCACATTACCATATATCAAACTTTAAAATGCTATGGTTTATCGTACAAGGTGTCAAAAATATGCAGGCACAATGGTAACGCATAGCAAGAACTACGTCATCAGAAAACTGAAGCTAAGAAAGAATAACAGTGTTCATATTTATAAAACAAGAATGAAAAATGACCGAGGTCATCATAAATTCAGATTCAGAGAGAGGTAGTTTACACCCAGGTAAAGCATTTTGCCAAATTTGTATTCACTCAAAAGCAGTAGCCAACATTTTAAATGAGCTGAAATTTACTTTCATTGGGAAGACTAAAAACTTAAAGTTTCAAAATATGATATGAGATTTTCCTTTTAAGGGCACTAGGCTGAAGTTAAGATATGGAAGTTCAGTTGGTACTACTCGGCTGAGTACACAGACATTACTCAACTTCTCTGGGTGCATTCTCTCATCTAGAAAATACATTAATTGAACTGCGTGATGCCTTGGGTCTCTTCTAGTGTCTTGATAATTCTGATTCTAATTATCTGTTGAAACATTATCGATTATAAGTCATTTAGAAAACTGACAAATCAAGGCTACCCTTGAAACCCAAGAGGAACGAAATAGTTGATGAAGTTGGCTCTTTCTTGTCGCTTCTGTGTATTACTGAACATGTAATGTTTTGTTTCCTTCCTGTACCCCTGTCCCTACCACCTCTCAGCCCTCCCATTATCTAGCAGAGAAGTAATCAATAGTCCTTTAAAACTCTCTCATTTTAGGGATTAAATTGCTGTCAATCTAAGAGCTTTGAAAGAGTTAGCTCTTGACATTTAGAATTTTAATATAGTATTTGATTCTGCTATTTATTCAAAAGCAACTGCCACAGACCATCACATATAATAATCTAAAATCTGTCTGAAATACATTTCTGAATTTGCCACATTAAACTGTGGGCATAGGAGAGGTGAGTAAGCTGAATAGAATGAAACTAGCCAATCACCCAGGACTTACAACTTGGGCGGGTTTTGTTCTCTATTGCCTCAACCTAAGCAATAATTCTCAGGAATTTATTAAATATAAGTAAATACACAAACAAATAAATAATCATTTCCTTTGAAAAACTAACTTATCACCATTACAAAACTGTTTTTATGCATTTTATGTGAGATATAATACATTTTTAGTTTTTTGTAGCATTTGCATATTTACCATTCATGAGGGTCTCCAAATGGAACCATCAAAAAAAACAAAGGTCTATAATATGTAAATTCTCTCAGCAATGACCTTTATAACACAGCAGAAAAATGTCAAGTCCAACTTCCTAGTTAGCAACAGCAAGAGAGACCTGATATTTTATTTTCATATTTAAAACCCTCTGGTTTAAGTTCTGTTCCCTCTTGACTAAATACCCCTTTATACATTCCTCTTGAAAACAGGTGTTTGATGGAGAAGTGGCAGGAGACATTTGAGAAAGGTTAGGAGATGTCCAAACAAAAAGGAGGAAAGAATGGGAATCTTAAGGGTTATTAAGTGAAGGAAACTTGAGTCTCTTACTCAGCTTGGTCTAAAACTCATCCTACATTTCAGGAAAATGGCATGCGACATAATTCTAGGGACAGTTGCAGATTATTTTAAATAGCAATCTCAGGCAAGCAACATTTCCTACAGTAATATTAGCAGTGAGATACAAATAAACAGGCAACGTAAGACAGAGATTGTTTTCAGATGGTGTATATCCACAACATAATTGCACCTACATTGACAGAAGATAAAAATAACAACACTTACTGAGCCAGACATTGTTTTAAGTACTTTATGTTTACTGACTCACTTTAATTTTTAGGAAACTACACTACAGAGAAGTTAAACCATAGTTAGAAGAGACAGAAGGATCTGTTGTGTTCTCCCAGATCAACTCTTGACATTTCTCTTCTATGGCCTGCATTCCTTTAGGTTGACTTCTATGGATTTTATCCACCGAGACCTCTGCGATCTGCTTCTCTATATTCTGATTATATCTGGCCAATAGGAGGCAACAGAAGGAGATGGGAAGGCATGAAGAGAGGCTACTGCATGATATTTGAGATTAGCTGCAATCTTCCACCCGAAGTCCCAACTTTGCTGGAAGGCTTCTGTCCTGCTGCTCTTACTGGATTCCAGATTCGTGTAAAAGCTCCCTCTATTTTGTCAGGTTTACAGGCGCTAATGTTTTCCAATTGTGGGCGGGCCCTGAGTGATTCCCCATCCTGTTGCTTCTCGACACACTGCCCGCCATTAAATAGTCACCATCAACCTCTCTTCAGTTATTGCTATGGGTGTGCCACCTATTTTCTTGTCTAATAGGATTAAAAAGAAATAAGATAAACCCTTTGTGATCTATGAACTGACTAAAAATGCAAAAAAAAAAAATAGCATTGCTGTTTCTTCTTATTTTCCCAAACACCTGGGTATCCAAGAAAAAATGGGGTGCTCTACTTCTAGGAACAAAGAATAATTCTGGAAGAAAAGGCCTCCACAAGTCCCTGAATTTTGAAGGTAAATGTTCAAAAGATAGTAATCCTGGAAATGTGTGTGGCAGCAGGCCCCTAAATTTGGGTGCCTAACCTCTGGTTTTCCTGTCATTTCAGTCTTTCTTAGTAGTTTACATGTAGATAGTCTCTGGTTGAATGCATCCAGACCCATTTATACTACAAATAAGGAAAAAAAACCAAAGTAAATGTAGCCTGTAGTTGGGGAGATTTTCATTGTTAAAGACATTAAAAATACTGAAAACTCATTTTACTTTTGAAAATATTAAATAAGAGAGATATCACTTAAAAGTCAATGTATCCAGTTGGGAGTAAAGCTCTCTTTGGATGGTTCTTAAAATGTGAAAGCCATTTGCTAAATTACTGGCATCCTACAAAATCAAAGCTACTATTTATCAATTTAGTTCCCAGTAAGTTTTTGACGGCACAATTCTATTTTCCTGAGCTGTGTATTTTAACTAACAAAATAAAATCAATCTTTTGTGAAATTTACTTGGTATTCATTGTTTATTTGATAAGAGTCATTGGCCATTTTATACATTTTTTTAAACGAATAAGAATACATCTCAGTTTAGTTTGCTAGTTTTTCAGGAGGCTAAGAATACTCATTCAAAAGTTTCCTGTGCAGTCCAGAAAGTTGTAAGAAGCCGCCTATACAGACACCGAATATATTTCACCACTACACTTGCAAATAACTATCATTTGCAAAAATAAGTTTTTATTTGGGTGTTATTTCTGGCAAAGCTTTAAGGCTATATTTTCAAAGAGCAAAACTCTAGGCCTTTAAAATTCTACTGGCATCCACCAACCCAAGCTGGACTCTCCTCTAGGTTTCCACAGAGCCTGAGAGAGAGATGACTTCATCTTAATCATTTTCTTGCCCACAGTCATGTAAGATAACTGGGATTTTTTTTTTTTCTTGCAGCATTATAAAATCTCTTGAAATGTGTGGAGAGAAAAACAAAAGAAAACAGAAACTGCAAGGAGTTGGCAGATTTGATTTTATGACTAGCACTGATTATCAACTTCAGCCTGCTGGACTCTCCACACAGCCGTATATGCTTCAAACTTAATATTTTATTTTGTAACTAGAACATTTAACATCGTATTATCATCTCTAATGTGGATACTTTAGTTCAGATGATCTGTTACGAAGAAATTAAATTTGAAATTCTATCTGTTAGTGTATATATACATTTATATAAATAATTATTTTTTAATGTTTATTGTATTTTATTGTTTTAACACCTTTACTGGAGTATAATTTCTTTACAATGTTGTGTTAGTTTCTGCTGCATAACAAAGTGAATCAGCTATATGTATACAGTGTGCTTTAAGTGTAGCTGCATGTCCTAGTTAATTCAGCACCTTCACTGTTTTTTTATACCATTAACCTTTCTATTAAAATACAGTAGGGACTAAAAACTATAAAAAATAAACACCTTATATTCACAATTTAAACCAATACAGTCTACCTAGCTTCAAGAAACATACCTATAACATCTTAGAAAGAAGGCTTATGAAAACAAACACTAGGATATTTAAATATTGGCTTGGCCAAAAAGTTCATTCGGGTTTTTCTGTAACATCTTACCCGAACGAACTTTTTGCCCAACCCAATACATTTGAAACATTCTAATCGAATTGATTCTATGAAATTTTGAAGAGCAATGATTTCTGAATTTAAATCTTTAAACAAAACCCTAACATTTTCACTACTACGAGTTACTACTACCTACTAAACTTATATTTGCAATAAAACTAAAAACTCCAAGGATATAAGAATTAAGTCACCAAAATACACAAATATTTTAGAAGTATTAAACTTTTAAGGAAATGCTAACTTTGAAAAGTAACATACGTATAATATCAGATAAACTGAAGATTAAATTTATTAATTTTTAAATCTACATAGTGTAGAGAGCAAAGTAATTATTTTTGAAAGAATTTTCCCCATACAAACCCCTTCCAAAAATGTGTACTTATTAATACAGATTTCACCTGATTTTTCTTATTCATATGCACATGGAAGAGATCAAAAAGCATATCATAAAATAATTTCAGAGCCCTATGAAAATCAATATTCCAAATTTGTACCAAAAATTACCCAAAGTACCAAATTTGGTACCAAAAAAAGTACCAAATTTGCAGGCAGTAACACGTTAAATTCAGAAATATTATATTGCTGTGGAAAATGTGACATTATAAATAAAGGTTTCATGGATAAGGGGACTTTAATTGTATATTTAAAATTCCAAATATAAAGGAATATTAATAATTGACCCAATCAATTCCAAACGAAGGTATATTTTTACCAAGTAATTCTCAGTTAATTTAGTAAGAAGTATTTCAAAAGGTTTTAAAAAGAAATATTTACTCTGAAGTATGAAAAAACATCTGAAATTTATACAAATGGATTAATAGATATATTATTTATTACTTTGTATCAGAAAATACTATCTAACACAATTCCTTAAAGGGAAAATAAATTCCTTACATTTTTGTAATGTAAGTAGAAAATCATTAGAGGAAAGGGGATCCAATTTAAGTTACTTCTGCCTCTACACAGGTAATGCAAATTGAAGCCTGGGATCTAAAATGACCTTTACTATTTTAAGTTTTACTTCACGAGAGTAATAAAATATTCTACAAGGTTTCCTCCAGTTGAATTTTGAACCTCACCGATGACTATGATTTAGAAGTAGTGTGGAGAATGCGAGAGTGTTGTAACTCATTTTTCTTTATTGTGTTACTCCATCTCTATTTGGGGGTTTCAGTTTGATACAGCTATTCCAATAAATAATCATAAAAGTATCATAACAAAAATAGGAAAAATGTTAGTGTTTGATTTTCTTTATAAACTTTACAAAAAGCTTATTATTGATAACTAAACCATATTAATGACTAAAACACATGAGAGAAATAAGTTGTGACAATAAAATGTGTTTTGCTGTTTAAATATGAAAAATAGTAAACACATCATATCTAATACAATTTCTAGTTTGTGGACTTTGGTTTTGGTTTGTGTTTTATCTTTTTTTTTTTTTTTTTTTTTAATGAAACCATTGAAATCAGTCACCAATACAATAATCCAGGAAATGTAATTTAGCTGGCCACTCAATAATTAATCCTTCTTATTTTATGATTACAATCAAGTGGGAAAGAATTCTACTCCTGATAGTCTTACTTCACTTGCTAATATATTTTCCTCACAAAATTTTTTATTATTATAAAAAACAACATGGCAAAAATACAAAAAAAAGAGAGATAAATCATCCACAACTATTAAGTCAACAAATACTAGTTAAGGAATTCCTGTGTGTATTTTATTTGCTAATATCTTTTCACCCTTATCATTTATCACTCGTAAATGTTTGTAATAATTATAGCAATTCTTGGGAAAAAAACCTCACTCTTAAATTTTAAAAATAAATTACTGAAGTGAACACAGTCTAAAACTAAAATATATTATAACACAGCCTAAAACTAAAATATATTATTGTATTATGTTGTTTATTTTCATTTGAAATGAAAATCTAAAAAGCCGTCACATTTTTTTGTGTGTTTCTGGCTGCCATTTTTAATACAGTAAATTAATGAAATTTCCCAGCATATATATATTTTAATATAGTAAATGAATAAAACTGGCACCATTACTAGGCTAAATACATGCAATAGGTTTATATGTGGGGATATTTTTTTTACATAATTCAGCTATTAATTCACACATAGGTTATTTCTTAAAAAAAAAAAGTTAATTCTTCTACTAAATATAGAATTAGTCTCTCAAGTTTCTCTGATTCTAAGGGGATGGATTGTCCCTACTGTGATTTTGTTTTTGTTTAAAATTAATTTCTTAAGACTGTTTAGGTCTTATAATAAAAATTATGTTATTATAAATTCCAACGCTGTGATGAAGGGTCTATGTTTTCAAACACAGACAAACAAGGTAATGTTTAAAATATGTTTTTCAGTTTATTAGTGGCGATCAGCTTACTGTGTGCCAACATAATGGTTTCCATTGATAATTACTGTAAACAAAGATCAAAATTTTAAATACTTGGTAAAGGCTTTTTAACCCAAATGAAAGTTTTAGCAGTGTCATGTATTACATTTGATGCTTTTCCTTTTCAAATCAACTATAAATAAAGATATTTACGGAGAAATGGGAACTATTTCAGTATTTATTTGCATTCTTCCTTCCATCCATTGCTGACTTTCCACAATAAAGTGCCTTGATTCTAAACGAGTTGCTGCTCTTGACTTTTGAGTGTAATCATTTGAGAACACTCATGTAGGTCAATGGTACTTAGCAGTTTTTTTATCTCAAGTCATCGTTTAAAAATGTTCACACCTAAAATTAATCTACCACTCCAAGAAAAAGACTGAAAATGGTACTTTTTAAATTCCATAGATTGGAGGCCCTTAATTTCTTCAATACTGTCCTATAATCATCCATATCCAAAGACTGTATTTTAAATTCTAAAGCAAATGCTAAAAAGTCATCATCCAGTAACACAGAGATGAATAATAAAGTAACTTTTTTTCTTTCAGAAAACATGACGATAGAAATATCAAGAAAAAAGTGTAATATAATTCTAGAGTTAGGGTAGGTACGACATTACTCTGTATTTAATTTCTAGCATATTAACATAATACTTGTGTATCATTCTGCAGAGCCAGGCATACAGACAGACATAATTTGACAACAGGTATTTTATGATCTTGTAGCTATAATAAAATATTTACAATTTTACAAGAATCTAATATGATTCAAAACCTTGTAAAATCACTACCCCCGAATCACTCCCTTCCTTTTTGATATAATTTTGATTTTTTATAAAATTAATTAATTTGAATATAAAATACTTACATATTTATACTGTATATTATCTGCATAAAAACTAAAGTTAGATTGATTAATCTATTTTGGTGATATTAACTGAAAGTAGGCAGTATTATACTTACTACCACATTGCTTGGTGAACAATCAAAAGTAACTGAAGCTAAGTAATTCACACTATTTATAGACATTTTTTCAGAATCACCTGTTTTGTATAGATTGTTTTAAGTACAGTTGTAAAGTTTTGATTTTTAAGAGTTCCTTTGAAGGCATGGCAGATGTTGGTTTTGCTAATAATGCTGGAAAGCACAGCAGGTTCAAAGTTGCAAATATGCTTAACACATATAAAAAAATAGTGTGATTTTCTATTAAACTTCGTTGTTTTCAATTAGTAAACTATAGTGGAAGCCTAAAGTCCATAAATATTTGCTTCTAGACCCTTAAACTTCTTGAGTTTGTATATGCGTGTGTTCATGTGTGTTTGGGAAGGGGAACACATGTAAATGCACACTGGAAAATGTTACATATTATAGTTTTAGCATCATTACCATGGATAAATATTGGGGTTGTTTTCCAGTATTTTCCAGGGCTTAAAATTTCATTAGAATTTCACACAGTCATACACACATACACATATTCATACAATCTGGGTATGAGATGCAAGGATACAGAATTTGGTTCCGACTTTGCCCTGGGTTTATGTATTACATTTATGCTCACCTAGAAATACACAGAAATTATAAACTGCCTAACAAAATATAAATGGTCTCTATAATGCATGACATGAGTTTTGTCTAATACAATTTTAAAATTTCAAGAGTGCAGAAATTACTTTAATATAATTTTTTGGAAATACTGAAACATTAAAACTGTGCTATAAGTAATGAGAGATATATATGTTAACAATATATCAAAATTACACTGACTTCGTACTTTGCTTTAGTTTCTGCTAGTTCAAGATGCCCTTATAATAATATGAAATGAAATAACTGTGAACATAAATTATAGAAGAGCAAATACAATATCATTCCAGGAAAAAGCTACCTTGGATTTAAATCTAGCGAAAGACCTAACAAATATTAATTAGCTAAAATATTGAATTTGGCTAATTAAATTTTATTTTCAAAGAGTATACAGATATTTAACCAGAAACTATTGTTATATTTCTTTTTAGATAGCCAAGAGTTCTTTCAAAATATCCCATCAAAGAAAATGTTCATTCTAACTCCCCAGTGATTCTACCCTTGGTGATGACTAATTGTATTTCCCGCTCAAGATGTAATCTACTAATACTTTATGTAGCTGATGAAAACTTCTGTTTGTTTTTCCAGGACTTTAATTACCAGCTTCAACATGAAAAAATAAACTTATTTTGCTATATGGTTATTTCCCAGCAAAGGAGGGTAGCACTGTTAATATAACCAATATTCTTAAGAAAGTTGTTATTAAAATAATTGAAGGGAACCAGTTCTTAGATCCCACTTTCCTTATTTCTCCTCAACCAAAATAACATATGCCTATTCAATTTGCCCTATGAAACTTAGGTGCATTGGTTCAGTTGAGGAAGCATATGAAACAATCTATCACATAGGTTTCTCACTGCAGAAAGTAAAATGAACATAAGAGCTTCTGGTAATTGCTAAAGTGCCGCTGACCAAACTGACCTCGGATCCTCTTATCCCAGAAAAGTTATATTGATATCAAATGCTAACTCTATAAAATGATCTCATTCTAAAATTGACTTTTTTTTTTTCTAATGAGGATGGAAACCTTGCTATGATTAACCTTTTAACTCTGTCTGAAGAGTGTTTCACTTATGGTTAGTAAAAACCATTAAAATGAGTGATACTGCTGGTAACTTTCTTGGATATAAACTAATTTGTGATGGGGCATTAGAAGTTCACCCGACCTTGGAATGTAAAAGTCAGATTTTAAGTTTGTGATAGAAGAATCCATCCCATACTAACGCTTAAGAATAACTGATACCATTGCTGTA
The DNA here is from genome assembly GCF_965194825.1 of Balaenoptera physalus. Lineage (NCBI taxonomy): Eukaryota > Metazoa > Chordata > Mammalia > Artiodactyla > Balaenopteridae > Balaenoptera > Balaenoptera physalus. The sequence continues at coordinate 55,078,062 of NC_138887.1, read as the reverse complement.
AAAGAACATGAAATATGCGGCTCATTCATTGTCATTCATGTGGGACCTTACCTAAAGCATTATAAAGGATAGACATTTTTCAATCTTTCAAACCAATATCTGGAATTATCTTCCAGGACTGTTAAACCAATTCCACACAGAAAGAAAATATGTAAATATTATATTAAACAAACGACAGCTTACGAAAAGACGGAACGCAGGCTGCACTATAGCTACAGAAGAAAACTCACAACCTCCTTAATTATAAAGCATCTTTTAACAATTTCATAAGGATACAGATAGGTCAGGGCTTTGATGAGTTGCCTGCAAAACTTCAGTTTCTCTGGACTGCTAAAATTTAGTTGGGAGCCTGTGCCTTCAGGCATCCGCATTCAGTAAGGTTCCCCTTTTGCGTGGCGGCTCAAGTTATCCCCAAGTAGGTCTGCGCCTCCTGCGCACACCCAACAGTACCAGCACTACCCGGGTTGCTGTTTGTTTCCCAGTACTTGTTTCCGATAATACTCACCTGGAGGAGAATTTTACTTTCCACTTTAAAAAATTAGATTTTCTTTTTGGTTAGCATCACATAAATACAATTACTATTAAGAATCGTCTTTCTTCAAGGGTCTGAGCATGTATTTAGTTACAATTCTCTGACACATTCCTTAAAATCCTCTGAATTCCTAGACTGTCTTCTTCCCCAAGAAAGGGAAATTTTTACCATTTGGAATAGGGTGCTATTTAAAGAACTCTGAAATCAGAATTTAAAAAAAAAAAAAAACGAAAACTTTTTTCTCATATGCTCTGCCAAGTTCCATTGCAAGTTCCAACTATTGAGCAATAATTTGGAAATCCAGTTAACGATGGGAAAAATCTAGCCACTCAGAGTCGGGAACTTGCAATGGAAAAGTCAAGGAACGGCACCCGCACGCACGGCCAGCGGACGCTGCATCCCAGGGTGCATTCCTCTCCCCATCGCTCAGATGGAAGGTCACGCTTCGCAATCGATTTCACATACTTGTCACTTGTCCTTTATTCTCAACGCTCTGGTAAACTAGTTTGAATCTTGGAGAGCTTAACGCAGTTGGCTGAGTGTTGCGCTCGGAGAAACACGTGCCCCCAAAATAAAAGGACCAAAGCAGCCTCGCCGAATTTGGCGGCGAGGAGCCAGGGAGGAAAGACCTGTACCATAACGCCCGCCGCCTCGCTCTAGGCGAGAATCTTCCCAGTCATCTCTCCGCCCCCTTTCGCCGAGGGTGCCCGGCGCGCCCTTACCTGAGCTATCGCTTTTCCTCTTGCCGCCACTTCTCTTCTCCGCCTCCGCGGGTGACAGCGCCTGGCGGCCGTAGTCCCCTGGAGGGCACGCGGCCCCGGTCGGGGTGCTGGAGCCCAAGCTGGAAGAGTTGGAACACAGGACCGGCGGGCTGCTTCCCAGCTCCGGGGGCCCTCCCGAGTCCGGCTGGAGGCAGAGGCTGTGCCGAGCCGCGCTCGGCGGGGAGGACATCTGCGGGAGGTGCCAGTTGGTTTGCAGAGCCTGGTGCTGCTGCTGCTGGTGGTGGTGGTGGTGATGGTGGTGGTGGTGGTGGTGCCCCCTGTGATGCTGGCTGGCAAACATGCCCTCCTCGTTGGGGTATCCCGCGATTATGCAAGACGAGGAAGAAGTGGAGAGCTCGGGATAGGACATATGGTCAGATCTTCCATGGAGGGCGAGAGAGGATTGGGAGAACGGGTGCAAGCCTTGCGCGGTGGCGTGAGGGCTGCGCAGGCAGCCAAAGAGCGGGTGTTCCATAGCATGCAAGTCTCGGGTTCCAGGCAGAAGACTTCACGACGGTTCCAAACGCCACCACCCTCTGTTACTTTTCCCTGGAAACCGTGTGACTTTTCCCCCTCCCAAAGCAATAGCCGCCCGCGTTTCAGCAGAGCTCGGATAATCCCGGTCCTGAGCCCTAGCGGCCAGTCTCCTTTACATATAAACACTCGGACCTGGAGGAGCTTCCCTCCGCGCTACTCAGATGTTAAGAGTAGGAGAGGTTGAAGCCAAAAGAAGGTGGTCCCAGAGAACTGCTTTCAAGGGGAAACGGCTCTGAGAGGTTATAAATAGAGTGTAACGTGAGCTGGGGGCTGGCTTAGGAGCCCAGTGCTGACCACATGCGAACTCCCTCCAAAACTCCGGCTCAGTCCGCGCCATGCGCTCGTAGTTCCACTTCCTATCGCCGGCTGGACGCACGCAGCGCGCCCACGCCCGCCCGCCCCTGCCAGCAGCCGGGACTGCAAGCGGCGCGCCTGGCGCCTAAACCCGAGCCCCGGCGGTCAGCGGCTCCCCTTCCCACTCCGTCGGCCAGGCCGCGCCGCAGCGCCCGCCAGCCCCAACCCCGCACCCAGTGTCCGATCTGCTCACTGCGCTCATGAAAGGTGTCTTGTCAGTGCCCTTTGGGCACTGTCACCTGCAGGAAAGCTTGGGCTGCGCCTAACTGTGGAGGAGCACGAAAGGAGCAGTAGGATTAAGGAAAGAGACCAGAGCTAGTTTGGCGCGCGCTCAGATAAGTTTCTCAAACTTCACATCAACTCGTGCCCTGGGCGCAGTGGCACTCCTAGCTTTTTACAGCCGGTGTCTGTGGGTGGGTTGTTAATGGGCTGGGACGTCAGATCCGAGGATGCATGGAAGTGACCCGCGAGCAAAGAAAGGGCCATTTTCGGTGCTGCAAGGAACGAGACCTGGTGGGGTGGTAGAAAGCACGGGGCGGTGACAGTTGCAGATGTCCTGCCTCTGGCATCCTCACCTGCGGTGCCAGGTGGGGTCTTTTCCTCTGCTTTCCGCAAATGTTCTCCCTCCCGATTTCCTAGTCCCACTCCATTTCCTAGCCACTTGTCCACCAAGAAGAACTTTTCCTGGATCAGGAGTATTCCGAAGCGATTACGTCCCAGTCACAAGTGAAGTGTATATTGCACGCACATTTCCAGTCTTTTCCCTCAGGAGCCAGCCCATGTCCCCTTGTTTTCCTCCAGAAACCCATCTCTCTTCCGCTCCAAGATAAATCAGCTAATCGCACCCCTCCCCCCCCCACCCCCGCCATGGTTCCATTTACTGAAAAAATATTACACTTCGGTATCCCTTAAAGTTCGGGTCTCCCTGGTTACAATCTTGCATCATAGAAAATGAATTAGAAAACTTGCCACCAGTAAATTAATGCGAGCGGCGGCTGGGCTTTGATACCGTCACATGCTTGAGGGACGACACCGTCTGCTGGGGGCCAAGTCGTTTACACAAGGTAAGCACACCGCCCGCTCATAATGAGCTGCAGGAACAGTCGCGTCCTTCCTGGGACGTGTCGCATCAGGAGAATATCGGCGCTCACCTATCCCGCCCGGGACCCCAAATGTGCCACCAGCAGCGTCGCCCTGTTATTTTCATTGTCTCAGGTGTCCAGAGGACGGGGACCAGGTCTTTGAAGTTGTTAATGGGATTAATGGGTACAGCAAACTGGGTCAGACATCTGGTTTGAATTAGGAAAAAGTATTGATTAATCTTTGAGAAATGTCACCAAGGCAGAACCTTTTCCCTAGCCCCGTCCCTCAGGCTTCAGCCTGACCAGCTCCCTTTTCTTTTAAGTTGTCCTGTAGAATAGTGGCTTTGCAATAAACCTTTACATCCGTGTGAAAGTTCGAATTGTTTTCCAGTGCTCAGAGGTGGGATAGGGTGGGGGTGATCAGGAATGCTGAGATTTGTAAGCGCTGCTTTCTTTAACGGAAATTGAGCCCTATTTTGAGGGAAATTAGTTTTGCAGACTTCGTTAAAAAAAAAAAAAAAAAAGCTAAAACTTTTGTTCACCAGCTGCTCAACTTTTCAGTCTGGGTCTGAGCTGGAACCTGCTGCAAGCGTTTGACGGTAAGGCTTTCTTTGCCGATATGTTTTGGGAATCCAATATTGTTTTAGATTTCGAAAGGGGGTGTTCTTCACGCTGCACGCTTGTAAGGGTTTTAAGCGCTCGCAGGATGGCGTCCAGGGCTTAGATCTTAAGAATGTTTCTTCCTGCCACTCCCCACGCCCTTGGCTCTTTAAGGATAAAAAGGAGGGGATATATTCTTCTAATATCGTCGGAATATTTTTTGAATTTTCATTGTGTTTATGGTTTCAATATGTGCTCTGATATTAAAAGTTAAAGTACAAAGAGGAGCACTAAACTTCCCAAACTCGGGTAGCTTCCTCTATGGATCCTGGGTGAAAGCATTAAAGGCTTTATCCAAGGAAAAATTTAGGCAACCACCTCCATAAAGTCACCAGAAATATTTATATAATACTGTCTACTAAAAGTATTGTGGAAAATGTCAGACAAGACTAATTAAAGATACACTTGATTTGCACACATCCATAAAGGTCCTTTTGGTTTGCATTACAGTGGTTTAGAGGGAGAGACACAATTGAGAAATGAATGGATTTGAATTTAACCAGTGTGTTGCAGGTAACCAGCAACTAGCAAACACATAGAAGTTTTCCTCTCCAGGAGCTGCCACTTCTCCTTGAACCTGCCTTGTGACTGTGCTGGCTTTTTTTTCTCACTGTGTCAGATGTTAACAACGTGTCCAGAAATTTCTCTACAACCTGTCTCAGTCAGTCAGCTGAGTGTGGGGCTAAAAGTCTGGTAAAGAAAAATTAGAAAAGATTAGAAAAGAAAGGAGTCTCTTTGAAAGGCACACAGTTAAAAGAAAGCTAACAGAAAAGGTCTTTTTAAATGTAGACCCAAAACATATATCAGTAAACTTGACGTCTAATAGAAAGTATAATATAAGGAAAATGTTACTTGGAAGAGAAAAAGTGTGATTCAAAGGAAAAAAATGTAAGAAAAGGAGGTCTTGATGCATTCCAGAATTAAATATGACTGGCTTGTTTGCTCTGAATTTCTAAATATATATTAATTATTCCATAAAGTTTTTTTTCAAAAGTTTCATTTCTTAGAATATTTGGAAAAACATAAAATATTAACTTTTATTTTCTAGGCCATAGAGAATTTTTTTAAAATGCAATAATAACAGGAAAAATCCCTAGTATTTTCTATAATAGCTACATCAATGTCTACATCTATAAAACCCGATGTTGAAAGATGCCTTTGTACCTCAAATGGCTAATTTCATGGAGAATGGTAAAAATTACCAAATTTATTAGAGAATTTCTATAGCATTCATTTTAAACTATATATAGCACAGTATTTATCCTATATTTACAATATACTTGAATTTCTCTGAAAAATGTTTCATTAATATTTTATGCAACATTTTGGTATGAAGCAGCACATTATAACAAGAGGCTGAATATATGAAAAATGTAAGCTGCTCATCTTTTGTAGAAAACATGATCAAAATTATTTTAAACATGTGCTAAGCTCTTTAAACTTGATAAATGTGTATATCTATGATTCCTTCTGCTTAATGAAATGATATTCAATAGTAAAGGCAGAGGTATTTTTTAATTAAGAATATTTTCAGAGGAAAAGGACTTAAATTAAGCAATCTGAAAAATTTATGTTTAAATTCTAAGACTCATGACGATTCTTTTAAGAGTTACCATTCTTCTGTAAGTTTGTGACGTGAGATATGATGGGAATAAAAATATTTTAAATTAGAAATGATCTTTAGCTACAGATATTATACAACTTTATTTTGAATTTTACCTGCTAGATAAAATTGCCTTGGTAACATATAGTCATGATATACGAATTTAAGTATGGAAGATTATGTTGAAACCAGAATTTGTCTCTGAAAGTTTTGTTGAGAGTATAAATATTATTTCTGCTACATTTCTCCAAGAAATAAAGAGTCGGTTCTTTTGAAATAAGGAATTTTGAAAATATATTAAAAGATGCTAAATACTCAATGGTAATTTATGTGATTTATGATGCACTCCATTTTACAAAACTTAAGAATTGCCTTTCTCCAGGAATTATGAACTATAAAATTTAAGGAAAACTTTGGCTATGGCATGTTATTTAGTGATTCTATATATTTTACTGATTTTTAAAATAAATTACTATTTTTACATAACAATAATTGGTGCTTTCACAATAAAATCTGTTATCCTTCTACATATACTAGAAGATATGAATACCTATTCATTACTCTGAAAAGTATAAAATAATATTCAGCATATTTTGTTTTTCTAATTTCTATCTCTTCCTACATTTAGATTTATGACTTCTTTTAGAAATTGGTGGTTTTCTTCAAGTACCATATAGTAAATAATGTGCTGAAAACTAGCATGAAATATAGATTATGACTGATAATATTAAATTTATGATTTAATTAAAAATTCAAAATATATGAAATCTTCCCTAATTCCAGTTGCTTTCCACATACATTTCATGAAGTTCTAATTATATATATTTTTTGTGGGGGTGTTCAAATTAGGAAGACAATGACTACCTCTCAAATTTCAAAACTTCTAACTGAACTTCCTTTTGTCCACTTGTCTTAAATCCAGAATTATTCAACAAAGTTACTCTAAAACGATGCATATGAGGAATAATTACATTCAATTCCTACATTTTCATTTGCACTCAACTTGTATGTTATTTTTATTGATAAAGTACGCATCTTAAATTTTTATAGTTGAAAATTGCCTCCTTTACATATCTAACTATAAGATGTAGAGGCACACTAATGCAAGACAGTTCCATAATGAAATGCTATATATTACATTATATATTCTATACCATCAAACACATAAGCATTAAATTTCTATCCATATTTTATGGGAAATAAACCATTTCTCCCATGTCATAAAAAGCAATGTTATACTTTTAAGCGGATTGAATTTAGAACAAGTTCATAAATTTTGGGGAAGAAAAATTCAATCAAAACTAAAGAGGGGTATATTAGGTAAAACCTTAGTCTTCTGTTTTAAGTTTTCCAACTTGAAGAGTTTAACATGACTAATGTAATTTTGACACTATGGTAGGCTTTTCTTATATGTTTTTATTTTTCATGCTTCATCAATTTGTAGCATGTTTTATTCTTAAAGTATCTCTTTCATTGTGAGCCTGGGTTTATGATTTGTATCGCTAAAAACCTCTGTGTTTTAGTTGTGTTGGTATAGCTTCCCCAAAATATTTAACTGCACACTCCAATTTATATAATTCAGACTCGGCAAAGAAAGACCAGCTGCCTTTGATATCAACATTTTTGTTTACAGGAATAAAGGAAAAATTTTTTGCTTACCAAATAAAATGGAAAGTGAAGGCCAAATACAAGATGTCTTATAACAAAATATTTTTAAGAGTTTAATATTAGTACTTTGATTCAGCTCAGATTTGTAAAAGATTTTGAGAAACGATCTGGAGTAATTTTATACAAGGTAACAGACATGTGAAAATGGATCAAAACAAGAATGAAAATGACTAAATGACAAATATCTGCTTATGCCTCAGTTGACCTAAGAAATGAGAAGGATGATCGAAGGACAGATTAGGTCAAGGGAAAACCAGAAGAAAGTATTTAACAGGGGGAAAGGCAGAGAAATAAGATAAGCTTAAATATGCAGAAAATAATTCTATATTTGTAATTCATAAGCCATGTACACTTATAATAATGGTAAAAGGATCCCAGGAACATGTTTTAGTTTAACTGGAATTTTAAAAATAAGTAATCAGAAAGGTTTATGTTTAAACATATATATGGCATTTATATTTTTGACAAAAGTAATAAAAACAAAATACAGTTTGAGAAACAGTTTCAAGTAATCACATGTGCATAATATGAAATGTAGGTACAGATGTGGTCAATGCCTAGAAATGTGCAAGCTACTGAATGTTTGAGGTTCTGAATAATTGTTGCCTTCTCGGCTTACAAATCTGTAACCTGATACTCAATGTAGTCAACTGTTTTTCTAAATTTTATTTATTTTTAAAGGATGATTTTTGCTAAGTTGGGGTACTAGTATTTGGGAAGGGAATAGCTGGTTTTCAACAGCTTTCAGTGACTGAGGGGGATAAAGAAAAGTATTGGGCTAACTGCATCCTGGAGCACTTCAAAGTACAAGGGAATCCCGGTAGAATAAATCACTAACCAGAACTCAGAAGGAATATCAACTGTGAGCCCAAGGGCTCAGGATAAGGCAATTCCTCCTACCATCAGCTAACAGTTTTTGTTTTTACTCACAAGGAGACCTGTGATCAAAGTAAAGCTTTCTCCATACTACATGAGTGTATGAGTACCAGTTGAAACCTCTTCAACACAGAGTGGCTATAAAAGATACCCCCTGCTTGGCAAATTCATTCTGCATGAAACTTGCCTTATTACCTCAGAATTGCAGTTATCACTTTTGTCAAATTTCGTATTTCTAAAGACTAATTCTTGAGGGCATAAGTAACTAATGGACAGGAAAACAGTCATGATTGAAAAAGTCCAAACAATCTTGGAATACTTTACGATAAAATACAGTAAATCTTACTACTGATCTTGAAAGCAGGCTGCATGAGTAGTGGGAAACCTGACAGTTCTTTTCTTTAATCTAGAGCACCTGTAGCAATCTGCAGCAGCATTTCTGCACATACCTTATTTAAGATGACTACATGTGCTGGTTTCAGTAGGTGTCTGTGAAGACATACTCAAAGTCAATTTAAATAAATTTTACCCATTATCGAATACAGTAACACCTCCACTTACTGCAAATGGCTTTAAGAATATTTATAGCAAATACAGAGAAATAAAAATGGCTCAATTATGACTTTCTGGGATAACTGTTACTTTTTTTTTTCATAACAAGTTACCATCTGTGGGCCAGTAGTCCCTGTCAATTGCTTATGAGATGCTTGGATTCCTCCAAGTTTTGTTCTTAGTCACCTCTTGTATCCTGCATTATGCAGTTAATGATGTGACTTGATCAGAGTAAAAAGCTGAGTTGCTTTGGATTATTAAGATCAGATTTTCCAAAGTACATGGCCTACCACCATCTGACAGACCCTGCCAAGGCAGATGGCTCAGGCCCAGGTGGCATCACTTGGAATTGTTCTTCCGGGTCCAAAGATAAGCACATAACTATGAAACCCCACAAAAATCTTCACTGTTGCATATGTGGTGACAAAGCTAAATGGGTATCTTTTAAAAAGATATAAAGAAGCACATAGAAGCTTCTACGTGCTGTAAATCTGAGGTTGTTGAATTAGCTGTTGGTGTTCCTCTTTCTGTAATAATACTAAAGACTTGCCAATCCATGTGTAGTTCTGTTATGCAGATGTTATTTTTCTTAAATAGTTAGCAGGTGTTAAATCATTATCATGTAGCATTTGTGAACAAATATAACCTAGTCATGGCTAAAACAAACCCCAAAAATGGGTTAGGTTCCTTGCACTGTAGTAGCAATTCCAGTGATCCAAAATTGCTAAATCTCAACTTCAGCTTAACAAGTCGCATGTCATTCTCTCTCTGAACTGCATCATTGCCAATCCAGTTTCTCCAGTCAGAAGTAGGAACTCACCCTCGACAAGCCCCTCCATTCTCACCATCCTGTATGCAATCAGTCATTAGGTAGAGTAGTTCTGACTATACCACTTTAATGTTCATTAACTTCATCCTTCTCTCCATCAGCAATGCCATTACCTTATTGGGGGGCCTCACTGTTCTTAGCTGGATGACACGGGACTCTCCATTGCAATCTGCTTGCCTAGAGCATCACCGCATCTCCAGAAGCAGGAGGGAGAATGGTTTTGAATCTTAGCTCTATCATTTTCTGACTCTGTGAGTGCATTCATTTGTTAACTCAAAAGAATATTACAATGAATAAATTCAACAATGTTGTGAGTGTGCCTAATACAATGCCTAACATAAACTTAATAAACGTGGAATACACTTAAGTTAAATCTAGAGCTGTGCTGCTAAATACAGCCTCATGTGGTTATTGAGCATTTGAAATGTGACCAGTCTAAATTAAAATATGCTTTAAGATTAAAATGCACATCAGATTTCAAAGACTTCAAGTGAAATTAATAACCTTTTATACTGATTACATGTTAAAATGATATTTGATGGATATACTGGCCTAGATAAAGTACATTATTAAAAATCAATTTTCTTTCTTTTTCCTTTTTTAATAGCTACTAGAATATTTAAAATTACAAATGTGGCTTATATAATATTTCTCTTGGACAGTGCTGATCTAGAGGATGTAATCTAACTTTTTCTCTGTTTTATTCTCTCCCTCACAAATAGGTACCAAATTACATATAGATCTGTCAGAATGATGTAAGACCTGAAATCTCTCTGTAAGTTGATCCTCTTGACCCCATGATTAGGAGCTTCACAATGTGGTACCACACCTGGAAATCTCCAGAACAAGACCTCAAGGAAACACAGGAAATTCCTGGAGTGGCAAAACATCCTATTTGAAGACATTCAATTACTTCTCTGTGCATCAGGAGCATCACTGTTAATTAACTATTGATATGCTTGAAAGAGTTTGTTTAGCAATAGCCCTTGCAGAAAAAAAAAGAGCCGTGTATTATTCATGATGAACTAGGCAATGCTGCCACAATGAGTTAACTTCTACGTCTTATTCCCTTGGCAAAAGTTTAGTTCTTATTCCTGCAAATTTTGATGCAAGATGGTTGGCTCTCCAGGCAGATACTGACCTTGTGAAAGAGTCATCTCAACATGTTCCTCCATAACAAAACTCCACAGCAGGGGAAGATGGAAGTGGAGGGTCACACACCTGGTCTTATATACTTTGATGCAAAGGTGATACATGTCATTTTTACTTACAGCTTGTGGGCCAGAACAAAGCCTAATATACCTGCAAGGGGTCTGGAAAATATTCTGAAGCACATGGCTGTTTGGCGAGCAGTAAATGTTTCTGCCACACCAGGCTTTGGCAGACTTCAAATTTGTTCCTAATAGGCCTAATTTACACTACTAACTGTATATCCCTTGAGTCTTCCTGGAATATTTTGTTAATGTTTTTCTAGCACAGTGTCTGGCACAAAGTATTCAATAAACATACTCAGCAGAATACTTAGATCCATAAGTTTCACTTTATCTTTGGACTTCAGAACCCATGTAGCTGCTATATCATATCAGGAAAGTATAACTGCAACTCTAACTGCAATGGAAATTAACAGATAAAATGCTCAGCCCAGCTTCAATTTTGTTTTGTTTTGTTTTTGATTTTTGTAGTTTTTGCTTTGTTTCTTTGTTCCAGAGCAGAAGTTCATACCTAATTGTCACTGGATTTAGAACAATAGTTGTGTCCACACACAATGAGAGTGGTTGAAATTCTTTGGGGAATTTGTCTTCAAGTATCTGAAGCCGTGTTGGGACACCAGTCTCTATGTGTAAATTAGGTTCATTCCCTTTCAGATGTTGTATTTTATTTTCAATCAATACTATCCATTCTGTAATGGTTCACTGCATAGACCTGAAGATGACATTTTGGGCTGTGTCTTGTATTTGTCACTTACTAGCACTTTGTGGCCAGGTTAATTAACTTTTTGTGTCTAGGTTTTCTCATTTCTAAATAAAAATGTTTATTTCTATAATTTCATGTTGATAAACTAGCAAGTCGATCTAAGTCTAGTAAGTGTATGTGTATATCAGCGATAGATATTGTTATCATCTGTCCTAAAGATCTTATTCTATCTAAAAAGAAATCCCTGTAAAAAATTTTTCAAAGTATTTACTCATATATATTTATTCATTCCACTATTTCCCCAATTAACACTCTAATATCTTAAAACATCTTGTCCTAAGACAAGATTCCATAAATGTTTGTTGAATGAGTAAATGACATACTAATGATAAATGTAACTCTATTCTCAGCATTCTGTACATAATGATCATACATTTAGGTTGCACACATTTCACTTGACTTTTTTACTTGCTTCAAAATATGATTTTAAAAAAACCTCTCAGCATATAAAACCTAGCAATTGGGGTGAGTGACAAAAACTCTTCAGTATGGCCAAAAGGACTATTAAGTTCTAAGGGAGAAGCTATCTAACATTGCTTAACTATAGTACTTTGGAATAAATTTATAGTAGCATTTGGCACATTTTATTTTAGGTTTTACTGGATCTAGGCTTTGGTTTAAAGGTAACAAACATTTTTTAATAGTAGATGTTTAGTGGGATAACAAATGGACTAATTCTACCTTCCAGTCTGTTGAAATGTGCAACCCCTTGAATTCCAAACAATTAGACATTTTAATGGTGAAACAAAATACCCCCAAACAAGTAACATTGTAGAACTTAAGATTTAACATCTATGTATATAACTTATGCTTCATTTATATATTGTGTATATGAATTATGCTAAAAGTAAGCTAATTGTTACATAGGTAATGTTCAGAACTCACTATATCATCTATGCCTGAATAATCTGAGATAGCTATATTAGATAAACATGAACCTACATTTTATTATGCCGATTAAAATTTCTATTATTTCAGAATTGAAACTCTTCCTAGTTCCAGAAAGTTCTTCTGGTGATTTACAGAACTTGATATAACAAAATAATTTAACACAAAGAAAGGAAAACCTCCTAGAGCAGTCATTTCAGAACCCTAGTTATCAGAAGGACCCTCTTTTTTCTTTTACAAAACAAATTCATTATAGAACCAAGTATGTGAAGTTAACAGAGAGAAGCAGAGCAGTTATGATGGACTCAGGTAAAGGGAATCTGGTAGCACATGCCTAGTGTTTTGCCTTCTCCTCACCTACCACAGGTTTGTGGGTAGTACCTACAAAGAAACAAAGGAGCTAGGGACACAACCTGAAAACCACTAATCTCACTAATATATACAATCCACCCAGTAAAATGGCCCCTGAAATGTCATACCTGTGTTTTCCTGGTCCACTGATTTATTTGATAGGCACACTCCTGGGGTAAATATTTGAACCACGTTATTTTCTTTTATTTCTGTCTTCAAGTGTCTAGTCATCAGTTCCTTCAGATTTTCTATTTTAAAAAAATATATAAAGTTAGATTGTCAAACTTTATGACTGTAGAAATACTTTTAGTGGAGAAAATTTTAATGTAATAACCCTATATTTATCAGAGTCAAAATTAGAGAAAAAAAATCTATATGAGGAACATCTCCACATGATCTGAACAGCGCAGTGTTACTTAACAGAATCCAAAAAGGATCTAATCAGTACAGAATTCAGTACCAATAAAACAGATTGCCAGACAGAAAAGGGGGCAAATGACACAAACTTCTAAATTATCAAAGAAAAAATACATATGATCAAGAAATATAAAAATATTGCAAGCTACTTATAATGAAAATGCAAGTTAAAGATGATAGCATTTTCCTTCTACCAAATTGACAAAGTTTAAAAAACAAGTTATCATGACAAGGATTTAGGAAAATAATAAATCTCATACACTACTGGTAAGAGTGTAGTTAAAACAGATTACCAAGACAAAATCAGCAGTAAATGTTAACTTTTGATTCAATAATTTCAGGTGAATTAATATATTCAAAGGAAATAATCAGATATATCAAAAAGTTTGTATATAATCAATTGTCTGAAGTGATATTCATTGTATTGAAAATGTACATCTAAAAATAAAATTGATTAAATGCTTTATGATAAATCATTATGATATAGTACAACTATTAAAAATCATGTTCTAAATAAGAATATAGAATTATGATATAATTCTAAGGAAAAAAGCAGGCTACAAACATTATGTAAAAGATGATCCAAAAACAACCACACCATACATCTTTGGTTTGTATATATATTTGTTATGTATATTATATATACACAAATATATGATATCAATAGATATACTCAAAATGATAGCAGTTTAATGAATGTTCTCTCTGGTTGGTGAGATTAGTAGATATTTGTATTATTTCTTCAGATGTTTCAAAGTTGTTTTCTAATTTTATAATGAAGCTATGTCACTTTTATAATCAAGAAAACATTATTATTTCTATACAATTAAAAGATGCCCTGCGAAGTAGAAAAAGTCTTTGTGGTTTGAATAAACTTTTTACATGTTAAATAGTTCCATCATGTATAGAAATAATCATCATATAATTATTGACTGACTAGCAGCTTGTGTCAAATACAGTGATTATCTTTGCTATACCTTTCCCTTAGAAACTATTGTTCCTCTTTCTAAATAACATCCATCAGTCTGAAACTGTATTATTATGCTATCTCCAATTTAGAACTACTAATCTGAATTGACTCAGATGTGAAAAGATTCAGTTGTCTGCCTGTACAGTATGGTGAAGCATATGAAGTGCACTACACCTAAGACTGAGAGTTCACGCTGACTGCATGGCAGTGTCTGGAGTATAAACTAAGGTGTTGTCTTGGACAAATACAGTCCTTAACGGTTTGAGTTACAGTAAATTTGAAACCAATTCTCCCATGTGTGAAAGTAGAGATTGAGCAAGGGATTTTTTTTTTGGCAATGGCAAGGTTTAATATTTAGTGGGGGTCAGAACAGTAGAAGGTGTTCTCATATTAATGTATGACAAGGAAAATTTCAGAGTATCACATGACGCCTTCCATTGTTTGAGAAGCATGAGTTGCTACAGTGTTAAAGCAGAAGTTCACAGAGTTCCAGCATCTTGAGATTTTCACACACACTGCAGAGCCCAAACTATTACCCTTTTCTCCCAGTCGATATCATTTTGGGAAATACGTTATTTAACTAACAATGCAAAAATAGCACATTCAAATTTCTAACACATAACCAAAGAAATTTTCTTTCCTTACTTGATAGTGAATGTATTGCACAAGAAAACACAGTTTAATATCCATGTGCAGTAAAGAAACATCCTCTCTCTCCTTTTCCCTCCCCTCTCTCTCCCTACCTCCTCCATCTCTAGTATATGACTTAGATAATGTTATTGATATCTTTAATATTAAAATACCCTTGGCATCATCAGAGTTTAAATCAGGCTAGAAATTCATTGAAATGTAAAATTAACAACGAATCTTTTTTTTTTAAATAAATTTATTTATTTATTTTTGGCTGATTTGGGTCTTTGTTGCTGTGCACAGGCTTTCTCTAGTCGCAGCGAGCAGGGGCTACTCTTCGTTGTGGTGCGCAGGCTTCTCATTGAGATGGCTTTTCTTGTTGCGGAGCACGAGCTCCAGGAGCGTGGGCTTCAGTAGTTGTGGCATGCAGGCTCAGTAGTTGTGGTGCACAGGCTTAGTTGCTCTGCAGCATATGGGATCTTCCTGGACCAGGGCTCGAACCCATGTCCCCTGCATTGGCAGGCGAATTCTTAACCACTGCGCCACCAGGGAAGTGCAACAACAAATCTTAGGGCTGGAAAAGAATTTAGAGCTCATCTAGTTCAATCCTCTTTATTTAAAGAAGAATACAAAGGCTCTTGATGACTTGTGAATGACCCATAAGGTCCTAAGTTAAATTCGTTGTAATGTGTTTATGGGCTGTGACAAAATTTAAATCTCAGATAGCTGACCAACAAACCTAATACTGCATTTCAAAACAGCACTGATGTTTGCTATTATTTGCTTATTATCTTCTTTAAGCTCTCACTAAGGATCTGAAGAGGTCTTTCTCATATTTAGTTATATTTTGTTTAACTGGGGAGGAAGAAACATGAATATACCTGTTATTAACAAACATAGGAATTCCCAAATTCTAGATGAATGTCCCTTACAAATGATAGCATACTTTTATATTTTCCAAAATTTTTTATTGAAGTATAACATATATGAAGAAAGTGGGCATGGCTCTATTTTAATGAGAAAATTGTTCTAAGAATTTCCTTAAGATAATAAACCCAATACAGTTCTTTAGCCTTAAAGGTACCGATGCAAAAACAAGAAATTTACCAATTGAAATGTTCATTATTCATCATGACTTTCTCTCCATACTTCATGAGAGCTGCATCCAGCCAGGCCACAAATGACAGTCAAAGTAGCATTGACTTCTCATCTGGTACTTGCTTTTGCTGGGGACTTTAACGTAACTATGCCCCCAAAGAACTGTGACATCGCTTAACATTGCCATAGTAGCCAAGCTCATTTACAAGAGCACATGTATACAACAACATGAGCTATATGATGCGTGTATAAAAGGAATTTTATCTGGGAATAATGAAAGTGTATTACTGAAGCACTTGTAACATATCACTTAATTACCATTGGTACAAGCATACCTAATTGACTTCTTCCCTATTGCTATTACTGCATACATATTTTATTTCTAAAATGCTAATATTTAACAAGCATGCTTTTCAGTTGGAGAAAAATTCAAAGCAAAATTTGTTTTTTTTTAAATTGGGGTATAGTTGCTTTACAATGTTGTGTTAGTTTCTGCTGTACAGCAAAGTGAATCAGCTATACGTGTACATATATCCCCTCTTTTTTGGATTTCCTTCCCATTTAGGTCACCACAGAGCACTGAGTAGAATTCCCTGTGCTATACAGCAGGTTCTCATTAGTTATCTCTTTTATACATATTAGTGTGTATATATCAATCCCAATCTCCCAATTCATCCCACCCCTCCTTTCCCACCCTTGGTGTCCATATGTTTGTTCTCTACGTCTGTGTGTCTATTTCTGCCTTGCAAACAGGTTCATCTGTACCATTTTTCTAGATTCCACATATATGTGTTAATATACAATATCTGTTTTTCTCTTTCTGACTTAACTTCACTCTGTATGACAGTCTCTAGGTCCACCCACGTCTCTACAAGTGACCCAATTTGTTCCTTTTTATGGCTGAGTAATATTCCATTGTATATATGTACCACATCTCCTTCATCCATTCATCTGTTGATGGGCGTTTATGTTGCTTCCATGACCTGGCTATTGTAAATAGTGCTGCAATGAACATTGGGGTGCATGTGTCTTTTTGAATTATGGTTTTCTCAGGGTATATACCCAGTAGTGGGATTGCTGGGTCAAAATTTTGTTTTGGTTAAACTACAAAGATAATTTGGCTATTAGTAATTTGACCCAGCATTTCTAAGTTGTGTCAGTTAATACAAACTTACATCTTGAAAGAACTAATCTGATGATTGAGAAAAGTGGACTGCCCTAATTCATATCAAAATATATGTGTGAAATATATATTATTATTTTATTATCCTCTTAAATTTTTAAAGATTATTCTTTTATTTTGTGTAACCAACTCTAACTAAAAATAATTGTCCATAAAAGTCTCCTTGCAAAATATATACTACTGAAACAGTGTTAGGATTTATACTTAAGGAAAGTGAATAGCAAATATTTTCTATTGGCTATAAATTATTACACACTTTGAAGTTCCATCATCTACTAAAGCATCAATACTCTTATACTTCAAAAGAACATCTTAATTCATACCAAAATAAACCATATGTAAGTAAACAGTTTCTCATAAAATAATTATCCTATATACTAGGGAGAGTTTGACCCATGATTTCTATGTATTTTTTTATTGTAAAATGATGAAAAAACCAAGAAGTTTGTGGCAATAATCGCAGTTTTAAGGAAGAAAAGAGGTTCAAGATTCCATTGGTATAAAAATGTGTGTTAGATGGAGAAAAACACATCATTTTATATTTTTATCTAATGTCAGTAGTGCACCTCTCTTTTTATCTTGACTTACTTTATTCCCATCAAAAATTTTATTATATTTGATACATTGCCCCTGTGGTAATAGGAATTTAAAAAAAAATACACCTGACACAATGATGGGACTATTTGGCTCTAATATAGGCCATATATTTCACATTTAATAGGCCAGATATGGCTTGGATCCAAAGGTGAATGCAATAAATTTACAATATAAAATTTGCCATCAGCTCAGCATTTCCAAAGGAGGTGTCAAGAATATGAATATACACCATTTTGCTTATATTTTAAAAATTAAGCTTATTATATTGTTATTAGATAATAAGTCTTTATGGAAAACTTAAGTGTGACATTTAAGTACGTGCTCTACGTGGATTGTAGAATCAGACAAATCAAGGACTGAATGTCTGCTCCACTATTTACTATCAAATGACCTTGAAAGTTAACCTCTTTGAGCCTCAGTGCCCTTCCTATAAAGAGATCAATTGTAGTTAGGATTAAAAGAGACTGAGCATGAGAAAGACTTATACAGTATTTGGACTTTATTAGTCAGTCATGAAATTTTAGTTCTCCTCCTTTATTTTAATATTACCATTACAAGCTATATTTAGTAATCAGAATAATGGCAATGAAAATGGTGATTCTTAGCTGACGTGTTAAATATATACTCACACGTATTCACTCAGTATTTTTACAGGTGTATCTAATTTAATTACCTAATTTAAAACCTCATTTTTCAAGACTCCCACTCTTAAAAGTGTGTGTGTGTATATGCATGTGTGTGTATACCCAAGATTTTCAGTGTTTCTTTTTTTTTTTTAATAAATTTATTTATTTATTTATTTTTGGCTGCGTTGGGTCTTCGTTGCTACGAGCGGGCTTTTCTCTAGTTGCAGCGAGTAGGGGCTACTCTTCATTGCAGTGCATGGGCTTCTCACTGTGGTGGCTTCTCTTGTTGCAAAGCACGGGCTCTAGGTTCGCGGGCTTCAGTAGTTGTGGCACGCAGGCTCAGTAGTTGTGGCTCGTGGGCTCTAGAGCACAGGTTCAGTAGTTGTGGCGCAAGGGCTTAGTTGCTGCGCGGCATGTGGGATCTTTCCGGACCAGGGCTCGAACCCGTGTCCCCTGCATTGGCAGGTGGATTCTTAACCACTGCGCCACGAGGGAAGTCCCAAAGTGTTTCTTAATAAAAATATTTTTTCTCTATTTTAGTCATGTTAATATGAACATTCACAGGATGAGCTACAAAATTCAGATTAGACTGATGTTAGCGTTTTTAGAAGTCTATGTTTATTACAAATGTCCACAATTGTTTCCTTAACATCATAGATTTTGACAATTATATAACTGGTAAATAATATTAACCATGTGCCATAAAAGAAAATTACACTTTTTTCAAATTACACTTTTAATCAAAACATGTCAATATTGAGCAAGAATTGTTAATCAAAATAAAATGAAAACCATTTTCTATATTTATGAAGACAAGCATTACTGATTTAACTGACAGAGAATATACATATAAAGCATGAATATTCTACCATTATATTTAGTGAAAATGAGAACCTTCAAGTTAATTTTAATAATTTGGTTCTATAGTGGAAAAATACAGGTTAAAAATGTCAAAAATATACCTTAAAATAAAAATAAATTTCTATCATTTAAAAACATGAATCAATGCTTACTTCAATAGGCACTAAAGGATATACAGATCCTTACGTTTGCCAGCATCTGGTTATATTGATTCTGGTTTGAAATAAGTGACAACCAGTTAAGTTTAAAAAAAAAATTACAGATTTTTCTTCTGCTTTATCTTTTCCCATTGGACCTCATTTTTTATTTTAAATATGTTATATGTAAATAATTGCTCATTCTGTACTAAAACACTTTGGGTTTTAATTATTAAACACTTACCTAGCTTTGCTAGAAAATTGTTAATAATCCAATAATTCAACTAAGTCAGACATGATATAAGCCCAAAGAGCTCCAAAGAAGTGCGCATTATAAAGGTAATATTTTAAAAGAACAGTCATATTACTGTCCTAAGGAAACTTGCTGTATTTTTAGTAAGAGAAGATTTATATACATGAGGAAGCTAGATATATAAAAACAGACATTCTTTTGTAGCTTATGAATGTAAAAAAACGGCTTTACGTATTAGAGAGAATTGCAAAGCTTCTGTAGGAAGATAAAACAGCATAAATTTGAAGGAAGTTTGAAATTTCATTTAGAGGGAGTGCTTAGGCATTGTTTGGGCAGCAAGTTAGACAAATAGGAATTGTCAACTGATTATATTTTAGGATCAGAAAAGTAGTTATTAATGGTCATGGTGTCCATCCTTTTGGGACAAGGAGAACGTTGTTGTAGTTGACAGAACTGGAAACAGCAAAAAGGGATTTCATCTAGAGAGGAAGGTGGTGAGTTTTATATTAAATACACAGGATTTGAGCTGATGTTTGCTTACTGAATAGATCCCTTTATTAGATGAACTGGAGCATACATTAGAAGTAAGGATAAAAGTAAGACTTGGTTGCCAAGTGATCATTGAAGTTATGATGATGAATGAGCTTTCTGAGAGTATAAAAGGTAACAATATAAAAATAAGAGTTCAGCTTTGGTAGTCTCACAGAGAGAAAGAAAAGAATTGAAAACCAAAAGGAAGGCTTGTCAGATGAAATATTAGAGAAGCAAGTGGCAGACATAGCACACTATTCTGAAAGCCAAGAGAAGAGAAAAATTTTATAAATGGGTGATGAATAGTTTCAAGTGGCATAGAGCTATTGTGGAAGATAATATTTGAGAAAAAACTCAGAAAAGGATATAGTTAACAGCATACAGAATGTTTCAGCAGAGTATTCCTGGATGCGGAATGCAAAGGAAAGAAGGGAATGCAGCATTTTTCAAAAATTTGTACAACAGCCAGAAAAAAGAAAATAGTGCAGTTATCTACAGGAGAGGCAAAGATAGTGGAAATGCTTTTGTTTGTTTTTTCCTAAGGAAGAAGCAACTTTTGAGAAGTTAATGTTGAAGGAAAGAAACTGATTATGTTCTCATTACTTAATACATGTCAATATTTATTGAGTGGATAATTGAGAACTAGTTGGAAAAGGCAAAAAATAAGGAAAAAATACTTCTTGGAAGTCAGAGAGGGTTACTATAAGTAAGGAGTTTGTTTGAAGGAAGAGAGAGAGAGAAGTATGCTACTTGTAAAACATATTTTAAAAGTCATCATATCTTTTCTATACATTGGGATGGGATTGTGGAGTTTTAATAAATTAACACTTTGATATTAAAGAATAATTATTAAAGAATAATAAGAATTTGTAAATAATAATAAGGAATATTGCTTGGAGGCCTTGGTTTACATTTTCCATGTACATTTTTCTTTCAACCTTACTGTTTAAGGATGCTGGAGTTTGACATACAATATTCTCCTTATGTATCTGTAATCAATTCTACAATACATAAGTAATAATACAATTACTAAATTTTATAATATGTAATAATGTAATCAAAATATGTGTATCAACATTCTGACCAATAAGAACTTAGTAAAGAAAATCAACTAAACAACTCTCTCATTAAGACCTCGGAAAGTTGTTAAACATGCAATTTTTAGACACGTATCAGAAGAAAGTACTTTGGACTTCAGATCAGAATTTTAAAGACTCACTCTTTCATGCAAATTTATAACTTGCTTTGTCAACCTTAAATCACACTTCATCATTCTATGAAATGATCAAGAATTGACCATTAAGTTCAATCAAGCAACTCTCCTGTTTGCTTAAACTTAAGGTAGCATGTTTTCCCAATATTATCTTAGAGGAAACAGGAAGCCACATTTTGGATCTTTGAATCCTTGCATAGTCACATATGGGTCACTCTCTCACTTACTTTATTTTGAACTACAAACCACCCTTTGGAAAGACATTTAATCTGAAGTAACTTCAATTAATAATAAAGTAAATGATGATAATAATAATTTTAATGCTTATAGAAATCATCCATAATAGAATGTTAAAAAAAAGAAGGAAAAGAAATTTAACACAGATTTAATTTTTTTTCCTAGGAAATGTTCTCAGAATTACAAGTGTTAGATATCTAATTAGTTTGGGGTCCTGTAAAGAAGTCTTTTAAAAATTACTTAAAAATAGGGAATGATTAAGTTGTGAGATCAAGCAGATACACTTCTAGGAAAAATAAAATAATGTCTTAATATTCTGCAACCAGTATGTAAAAAGTGAGATAAAATTTCATGTGAAAGAATTATGAAGTTTTTAAAAGTTCTGTGTCTCAAAACTATAGAAGAATGTGAGGATTGTGAGGATTACGTACTCTTGAAAACTGCCTTGGAAGATTCAAAAAGTGACTCCTGTATGTCTGAATGCACTGGTGTTGAAACGTATATTAAAAATGTAAATATATTAGTGTAAATGTATTCCTAGGGCTGCTATAACAAATTACCAGAAATCGAGTAGTATAAAACAGGAGAAATTTATAGTTCTGGAGACTAGTAGTCTGAAATCAAGGTGTTAGCAGGGCCATGGTCCCTCTGAATACACTAGAGAAGGATCCTTTGTTGCTTCTTCCTACCTTCTGGTGGGAGCCAGAAATCTCTGATGTTCTTTGGTTGTAGATACATCACTCATGCCTCCATCGTTATGTGGCCTTGTTCACTGTGTCTCTTTTTTTTCTTATAAGTACACCAGTCATATTGGATTTAGAGCTCAGCCTAATCTAAATAGTATGACCGCATCTTAACCAGTAACATCTGTAAATACTCTATTTCCAAATAAGATCATATTCTGAGGTACCAGGTAGACATGAATTTTGGAAGAACACTAATCAATCTAATATAGGGAATGAAATCATTCCATAAAAATGGAGAGTGGAAAACAGCAACATTTCTAAATGATATATTATTTTACATAGGGTTTAATTTAAGTATGTTTTTGAAAATTGATAGGTTAAATAATATAGACATATGGCTATTTACCTACATTCCTCAAAGTTTATAAATCCACGATGGCCAAAATCTCTCTTTTGCATCTTCCTAGGGAAAAAAAAAAATCACCTTACAGTCAGGCACAAATTGTAGTCTGATAAATACCCTTTTTAACACCATGGAAATAAAGTTGATCTTAGACGTTAAGCAAGTAATTATACCTGGCATACTTTGCAATGGAAAGACAAAATAAATATTCCTTCCTCAAATGGAAAATGCAAATCTAATCTGATCCACTTAAATCTTTTTAAGTGGCGTTTCATTAAAGTTTTTGTGTCTTCCCTGTTTAAAGACAGGAGTATATCCATCACTAGATGGATATGACTCAAAGATATAGCAATACATGCCTTCCTTTATTTTTTCACTCTTTTTTTTCTGCTCTCTAAATGCTTAAAGGCCAAGTCCAAGACTCACTTTTGCCAGTAATAAATTATATACTTTATTTACTTAGTCTTCTACATATATCATCTATTGCTTCTCAAAAAGCAAACAGAACAAACAATACTGTTACTTGGAGTATGCAGGCATACCTCAGAGACATTGCAGGTTTGTTCCAGAACACCACAATAAAGTGAATATCACAATAAAGCGAGTCCCATGAATTTTTTGGTTTTACAGTGCATATAAAAATTATGTTTACACTATAGTCTATAAGTGTGTGATAGCATTGTCTTTAAGAAACAATGTACATACCTTAATTTAAAAAGGATTTATCTCTAAAAACTGTTAATCATCATCTGAGCCTTCAGCGAGTTGTAATCTATTTGCCGGTGGAAGGCCTGGTCTGGATGTTGATGGCTGCTGACCGATCAGAGTGGTGGTTGCTGAAGGATGGGGTGGCGACACAAACCTAAAAGAAGACAACAGAAGTTTGCCACATTGAATGCCTCTTTCTTTCACAAATGACTTCTCTGTAGCATGCAATACTGTTTGATAGCATTTTATTCACAGTAAAACTTCTTCCAAAATCAGAATCAATCTTCTCAAACCCTGCAGTTTTATCATTTAAGTTTATGTAATATTCTAAATCATTTGTTGTCATTTCAACAGTCTTCACAGAATCTTCATCAGAAGTAGATTCCATCTTAAGAAACCACTTTCTTTGCTCATCCATAAGAAGCAACTCCTTATCTATTTAAGTTTTATCATGAGATTGCAGCAATTCAGTCACATCTTCAGGCTCCACTTCTAATTCAAGTTCCCTTGTTAATTCCACAACATCTGCAGTTACTTCCTCCACTGAAGTCTTGAATTCAAAGACATCCATGAGGGCTGGAATCAACTTCTTTTAAACTCCTGTTAATGTTGATATTTTGACCTCTTCACATGAATTATGAATGGCCTTAATGACATCTAGAATGGTGAATGCTTTCCAGAAGGTTTTCAATTTATTTTACTCTGCCCAGATCCATCAGAGGAAAGGAATTATGTATGAAATTCCTTACAAAATGTATTTCTTAAATAATAAGACTTCAAAGTCAAAATTACTCCTTGATCCATGGGTTGCAGAATGGATGTTGTGTTAGCAGGCATGAAAACATTAATCTCATTTTATATCTCCATCAGAGCTCTTGGGTGACCAGGTGCATTGACAATATTGACAATATTTTGAAAGAAATATTTTTTTCTGAGCAGTAGGTCTCGGCAGTGGGCTTAAAAATATTCAGTAAACCATGTTGTAAACAGATGTGCTGTCATCCAAGCTTTGTTGGTCCATTTATAGAGCACAGGTAGAATAGAGTTAGCATAATTCTTAAGAGTCCTAGGATTTTCAGAATGGTAAATGTGCACTGGTTTCAACTTAAAGTCACCAGCTGCATTAGGCCCTAACAAGAGAGTCAGCTTGCTCTTTGAAACTTTGAGGTCAGGCATTGACTTCTCCTCTCTAGCTATGAAAGTGCCAGAGGGCATCTTCTTCCAATGAAGGGCTGTTTAGTCTACTTTGAAAATCTGTTGTTTAGTGTAGCCATCTTCATTAATTATCTTAGCTAGATCTTCTGGATAACTTGCTGCTTCATCTTGCACTTTGATGTTATGGAGGTGGCTTCTTTCCTTAAACCTCACGAACGAACCTCTGCTAGCTTCACACTTTTCTTCAGAAGCTTCCTCACCTCTCTCAGCCTTCACAAAATTGAAGAGAGTTAGGGTCTTTCTCTGGATCAGGCTTTGGCTTAAGGGAATGCTGTGGCTGGTTTGATTTTCTATCCAGATCATTAAAACTTTATATCAGCAATAAGGCTGTTTCACTTTCCTATCATCCATGTGTTCACTGGAGTAATTTCTTTCAATGACTTTCCCTTTGCATTTGCAACCTGGCTAATTGTTTAGTGCAAGAGGCCTAGCTTTCAACCTATCTTGACTTTCGACATGCCTCCCTCACTAAGCTTAATCATTTCTAGCTTTTGACTTAAAGTGAGAGACGTGATTCTTCCTTTCACTTGAACACTTGGAGACCACTGTAGGGTTATTAATTGGCCTAATTTCAATATTGCTGTGTCTCTGGGAATAGGGAGGCCCAAGGAGGGGGACAGAGACGGGGAACTGCCAGTTGGTGGAGCAGTCAGAATATCTATATTTACTGATTAAATTTGTAGTCTTATATGGTCATGGTTCATGGCACCCCCAAACAATTATAACAGTAACATCAAAGATCACTGGTGACAGATCACCATAACAAATATAATGAAAAAGCTTGAAATATTATGAGAATTACCAAAATGTGACACAAAGACACAAAGTGACCAAATACTGTTGGAAAAACGGCACCAATAGATTTACTTGATGTAGGGTTGCCACAAATTTTCAATTTGTAAAAAAGCACAATATCTGCAAAGTACAATAAAGTAAAGCACAATAAAACAAAGTATGCCTGTATTTATTCTCAATCAATTTACCAGAGAGGTTAATACTTTGCCCAAGTTTGCAGAGCTCTTGGAGGCAAGGACTACACTAATGTTCAATACTTTCAAATTGTAACCCATGTATTTATGACATAAAGTCTTTGTTGATTTTCCACTTTCTCTAAGCACTTACAGCTTTTATAATTGATATTACGGGGCTGAAAAGTGTTTCACCCTAGTTGTTTCAGTTAAGCTTACTTATCTCCTTAGATTCCTATGGGAAGCAGCAGTTTCCTCCATAATCATCTTTATTGCACAGTTTGTAAAAATAACTTCCATGTTCTTTTGCTTCTACTTTAGGCCTCATCAAACCAACCTACATACTATTGCCTGGAGAATAAAACCCAGATTTATTTATAAGATTTTTTATACAAATATAAAGCACACACAGAATGCCTCATATATAGAAAGATCCCATTTGAAGGTAGGACAGTGTTATTTTCCTCTTTAAAATTCCCTTCCTAAAATTGCCACAATACATCCTGCTTGCCGTCAAAGTAAAAATCTTCTGCCTTGATGGACTGATTCAATGAGTTTGCTGCAAGAAAGCCAGACTCAAAGTGGCTTAACAAGAAGGCTATTTTGAATTTCACATAACATGGAGTTTAGAGAGAGATTGGGCTCTGGGCTAGGTCCCTCAGAGTTCAAGCCCTGCTTCTCAGGTTTTTTGGCTCTGCCTTGTGTCAGTTAATTATTCTCAATCTGGCTCCTTTCATGTTTGCAAGAGGGATTCCAGCAGTACCGATGGAACATAATTCTCACCCTGCTTGGAGAAAAAGTTGTTTCTCTTTACCATGGAGCAAGGAAGTTTTTCTCTTTGATTTCCTGTTTACTGAGCCAATTATTAGAGAAAGAACCAAATTACTATGATAGGTATATCATTATCTGGAGAATAATTATCTGGAGTATAATGAATACTGAAGAGTCAATCATGTATTCCCTTTATGTAACATATCTAAGTTTTACATGTTATAGCCTTAATTTTGCCTATATATACTCTAAATGCTAATCACAACAAACTACCTCTGGTTCCTAAAAATCATGCTCTTCCTTCCCATTAGCCTTTTCCCTTTTGCATGCTTTAAAGGTTAGCTTAAGTTCCAACTTCTCTGGATACATTTCCCTGATTCTACAAAGTTGAATTAAGAACACCTTTCTTATGACCTCGCTTGCCTCAGCACAGTATTTCTCAACCTCCTGCACGTTGAGTTTACTTGGTGGATCATTTCAAAATACTGGTGGCTTGAAACCACTCTCAAATATTCTGATTCAGTTGGTTTGGGAGGGAGCCTGGATATGGGGATTTTTTTTTTTTAAACTTCTCAAGTGATTCTAATGTGAAGGTAGGGTTGAGAATCCTGCTCTAGCACATCACTTGCCACATCTGATTATTACCACAAATTTGTTTTTCTTTACTTGGCTGTGAGTTTTTGAGGATGGGACTAGTTTTTCACCTTTGTAACCCAAGCACCTGAAAGAGTGCCTGATACAAAGTCAGTACTCAAAATTAGTTGATGAAAAAAAGGCTGAGTTTTGAAAGATGGTCATTTCAATTCAACTTAGCAGCTATTAATTGTCTACTGTGTGCTGGACTCTATTGCAGATTTGGTGTCAAATCTGTTTACCAAAGGTAAACAATACAATGTCAGCCTTTAGCGAAATCATTATTCAATGGGGTGCTCAGAAATGAGCATACTGATAGTAGCATCAGTCCACTACATCTTAAATTACTCGTCAAGAACCACCAACATTCTCAATTGAACAGAACGAGTCATTCTTTCCTTCAATCATACTCCATTACTGTAAGTAACTGAAGGCAAAGTTTTAAAAAATAGGGTCTTGCAAGTATATATTTATGAATATGTAAAGACTAACTATAAACAGTTCCCTTTTGCTTTTTTCTTTCTTTAAATATTTAATATATAAAAGAGCATCTATTTTTATCTGAGCTCCAAAATAAAAATACCAGAAAAAAGAAAACCTAATAAGTCTGACTTTGTTTGGTTCACTATTCAAGCAAAGACAGGTGTTCACTAAATAGAATGTGAAAATTAAAAGCAGTCTAACTGCAGAAAGTCCCTTTGAGCCACAAGTTTAAAATTTTTAATGGTTTTACAATCTTCTCAAGCTGTAAATGGAAAAAAGTGGCTTGACATTGAACACATACCAAGTCAGTAGCATAACTATTTTATAATGTCTGACTGGTCACTGAAAAAAATAGTTTAAAATTCAATCCATGTGATGGAAATGCCACTTAGAAAAAGACCATTCATACTGCCGTGCTGCAGGAAAATTGTGGTTATAATAGTTCCCATTTCATTCAGCAACAGGATTCTTAAAGAATTACAAATGGAATGGTTCCTAGAATATTACATGTTGGGTATTATTAATATAAATTTTACCATCATAAAATTCATCATTAGTATGAAGGAAAAAATATTATTTTTCCATCCTATGGATTAAAATGATTGCTCACATTAAATGAAGATTCTCAGGTTAATTTATCGGTTACCCTCTGGAAATCTCCATTCATAATTCCACGAGGATATTCACACATTAATTTAATTGAATTATACTGAACACTTGTTATTGTTTCTCACAGTAGATGCAGTTTCCCTAGTCATCTGTCCAACTTCCATTAATATTAGTCGTAGATTCTGAATTCTATTTGGGAAATCTATGAGTAGATACAGACTCATTAGTGATTATAGGTTGCTGAAACAGAATTGGTTGCTTCAAAAGATTTATATGTTGAATAACCCTCTACCCCTTCTGCAAAAACAAACAAGTAAAATAAGGAAATAAAACAAATAGTAAATTTAAAAATTCAACATGTTATGGAAAATTGTTATGAAAAGCTAAATAGACGTAACCACATTTAGAAATCAGATTCATCTCATATATCTCAGTACTACACAGTTTTGAGGCCTATAAACTTTCAGCTTTTAAATTTGTGCTAGTTTCAGCTAAATGTAAATTGCCTAGCTTTGAGAAATCCAAACTGATTGATTTTTTTTATGCCTATTTTTCTATCTACTTTTGGGTTTTTCTTGACTAGTAGTTTCCAAAATGAAAAGGGACAAATAAAGAAAGCATTACAAATCAAACAGAATTTGCCCTATCTTGGTTATTAACTCTGAAGATAGTTTTAGTAGAAGATTAAAATTAGTGGATAAAATAAAAATTTCAGATAATATGTGGATTTCCAAGATCTCTTTTATCCATTTTCTTCACCATTGGCCCAAATCAGGAATTAGTTCTACCAGGTAATTATTTGTTTTGAAATTTACCCCCATTCTCATCTATAATATGAAATTAAACATTAAAATCTACTTCAATAACTGTATGCTGATAACTAATAAAAATTCCTGTGAAGTACTGAGAGATTTTCAAGGACAAAATAGTTATGAGGTGATGTCTTTAAAGTACTTTGAGACCTGGAAAGGAAGCTAATTTATAGTTACATTTATTTTTTGACATAATTTCAATTTACTTAAAGAAAACATACTACTAAAGTTTTATTTTGGTTTTTAAATGGACTATTTTTTAGGTTCACAGCAAAATTAAGCAGAAAATTAGAGAGTTCCCATCTAACCCCTGCCTCCACACACACAGAGCTTCCCCCACTATCAACACGCTCCACCAGAGTGGTACATTTGTTACA
This sequence comes from Balaenoptera physalus, assembly GCF_965194825.1. Taxonomy (NCBI): domain Eukaryota; kingdom Metazoa; phylum Chordata; class Mammalia; order Artiodactyla; family Balaenopteridae; genus Balaenoptera; species Balaenoptera physalus. Next base: position 55,048,977 of record NC_138887.1, on the reverse strand, counting down.
ACTGGTGAACCTACATTGACACATCATTATCACCCAGAGCCCATAATTTACCTTAGCGTTCACTCTTGGCACTGTACATTCTATGGGTTTTGACAAATGTGTAAGGACATCTGTACACGATTACAGTATCATATAGAATAGTTTCACTGCCCTAAAAATCCTCTGTGCTCTGCCTCCTCATTCCTCCCTTCACATAACCCCTAGCAATTAACCACAGATCTTTTTACTGTCTTCGTAGTTTTGTCCTTTCTAGAATGTCATATAGTTGGAATTACACGGCATGGAATCTTTTCGGATTGGCTTCTTCCACTTAATATACATGTAAATTTCCTCCATGTTTTTTCATGTTTTGGTAGCTCATTTCTTTTTAGTACTGAACAATATTCCATTGTCTGGACATATCACAGTTTATGTATCCATTCACCAATGAATGATATGTTGGTTGCCTCCAAGTTTTGGCAATTAAAAATAAAATGCTATAAACATGTGTGTGCAGGTTTTTGTGTGGACATAAGATTTCAACTCATTTCTGTAAATACCAAGGACTGTGATTGCTGGATGGTACTATGTTTAGTTTAGTAAGAAACTGCAAAACTGTCTTCCAAAATGGCTGTACCATTTTGCAGTGAATGACAGTTCCTGTTGCTTCACATTCCTGTCAGCGTTTGGTGTTGGCAGTGTTTAGATTTTGCCATTCTAATTGGTGTGTAGTGGTAATTTACTGTTGTTCTAATTTTCAGTTCCCAAATAATATATGATGTGGAGGGTCTTTTCACATGCTTATTTGCCATCTGTATATCTTCTATAGTGAGGTGTCTGCTCAGCTTTTTGGCCTATTTTTTAGTTGGTTTGTTTACTTTCTTATTGTTGAGTTTTAAGTGTTTTTTGTATATTTTGGATAATAGTACTTTATCAGATATGTCTTTTGCAAATATTTTCTCTCAGTCTGTGGCTTGTCTTCTCATTCTCTTGACATTGTCATTCATAGAGCAGAAGGGGTTTGTTTTTTTTTAATCTTAATGAAGTCCAACTTCTCAAGTCTTTCTTCCATGGATCATGCCTTTGAAATTGAATCTAAAAAGTCATCACCATACTTAAGGCCATCTAGATATTCTCCTGTTATCTTCTAGGAGTTTTATGAATTCACATTTTATATATTTACGTCTGTAATCCATTTTGAGTTAATTTTTGTGCAGCAGGTACGGTCTGTGTCTAGATTCATTTTTTTTGCATGTGGATGTTCAGTTGTATTAAGGTTTTAATATTTGTTTTGTGCCCTGTGTTTTTGTGAAAATATCTTTTAAAATTTCATTACATTTGTTTTAAAAATACATTGTAAAAATTAGCCTTAGGAGTAACTATCAAGGCCAAACAATCAAGAATTATAACCGGGCTTCTCTGGTGGCACAGTGGTTGAGAATCCGCCTGCTAATGCAGGGGACACGGGTTCGAGCCCTGGTCTGGGAGGATTCCACATACCGCGGAGCAACTGGGCCCGTGAGCCACAATTACTGAGCCTGCGCGTCTGGAGCCTGTGCTCCGCAACAAGAGAGGCCGCGATAGTGAGAGGCCCGCGCACCGCGATGAAGAGTGGCCCCCGCTCGCCGCAACTAGAGAAAGCCCTCACACAGAAACGAAGACCCAACGCAGCCAAAAATAAGTAAATAAATAAATAAATAAATAAATAAATAAATAAATAAATGTTCCCCTTCTTTAAAAAAAAAAAAAAGAATTATAACCACAACGTTTATGAAAAGAATGCCCTTTATAAAAGCACTGGACAAATATGTAACACAACACTCCTGTAGAAATCAACAGAAACATTGAAAATATTTCCCTATTATATTTTAAATTAAATCTTACTGAATTATATCTTCCTGAAGAAATAGCGAACAGTGATTTCACTATTTACTTGGGTAGTATTAGTAATCATTTATTAGACAAATTCATACCTAAACCTAAACCAAAAGAAATGCTGTCTGTAAATAGGACAGGCACAGCTCCTATTTTAAAAACCCAAGCCACTGCTTTACAGAAATGATGGGAGAAAGGAAAAGCAAAGAAGATAAATATCTAGTATGTTCATTCAGCCTCTAATTTTAACAATTTATAAATATCTAGCATGTTCATTCAGCCTCTAATTTTAACAATTTATATGGCAATCACTATATACCCACTTCAAGTATTACAGCTAAAAAACATTCTAAGTCTAGGAGCTTGCTTTAGAAGGTAACTATCCATCCTTTAAATGTGAAAAATGCACAGTTACTATAAAAAGATGTGTAGTTTAAAGGATTTTTAAAAGTCATTGTCTGTTATTGTGATATATTAAATGTCTTTTCCTCAATAGACAAGTAATATCCTTTTCACTGTGCATTGTTAGGATGAAAAGTCAAAAGCGATGGTATGTGTGTGTATATATGTGCCTGTGTGCATATACATGCTCTTTTTTCATGTATATGATGAGAAGGTAAGAGAACTTTCTTTTTTCAGGACTTTGAGAATTACATATTTACGTCTCTCCCTAAAACAAGTACAAGATGGTGTAAAAATGATGAAATATACCCAGAAATGAGGGGAGCAGAAATCACTGACAAAGAACTTATGTAATATAGAGAAGAGAGCTAAATATGTGTGTAGAGAAGTTAAATCAATTAAGGTTTTCCTGGATATAGCTCTACGCACACACTATTTCAATAACTTGTCCTTTTTGGGGGTATAAAAGAACATATTTTGTTTTTCCTATCCTATATATATTATTAACATAAGCAGATTTCCCCTTTCTCTTTCCTCTCAACCTCTGATCCATTTTCCAATTCCCCACTGATTCCATGTCAGCATGGTCTGTTTTTGACTAGACAAATAGTACACAGATTTATTTCTACAGAAACAATCTCTGGTAAAATCATAGAGTGTCTGCTTAAATAATACCCAAAAGTTAACTGCATGCTTTCCACTGACCAGAAATAACTCACAGCAAATGAATCCAGAAACCAGTCAATGGAATATTATACCCCTCTTAGGGGAGCCATTGTACTATGAGAGAAATTTAGGGCAGTGAACCAGCCTTCATTTTACATACACACAGACACACACACCATCCTGTGTATGGTATTAACTATGGTAAGAATATGACTATTGATCTGCAAAAATTTCCACTTTAAGTCACATAACATTATCTTAATACTCTTTTCATTTACATTGTACCATGGTGATAGCTTATTAAAAATAATTTCATTTATTACTGTTGTAACACTGACAATGATCTGGATTGAAGTAATTCCAAAACAAGAACGGGCTGATATTACTTCTTAGATATAAATCAACATGGATGGAAAAGTTGGTAATATGGGATATGTGTTCCTTAAACTAAATTCCAGAACTTATTTAAGGGGGAAAAAACATTTCATACTTTCAGTGCATACATTCTGTATTTCTGAGATTAACTATAAGAATTAATTTGACAAATTTCTTTCACTGAAGTCACTTTGGAATTTGGTATCAAATCTAGGGCTGAACGTGTGGAAAAGTGAAGATGGAAATAAAAATTTTTAGAAGTAAAACTGAAATGTGTCACATGGGGAAAATCATTAACTTTTCAAGTAAGAATGTTTGACTACTGTTATATCATGGTTCTGCCAATGTGCAGATTCATCGTTTTATGATGACATGTTGTGTTATAATTTTTGTGTTATTTTTGGAAGCTCACTTTTGAAACTTTCTGTGAACATACTGGGAGAGGATCTAATGTGCCTGAAAACAAAGAAATGTACTTTTTTTTTTTATTTTTTTATTTTTTATTTTTAAATTTATTTATTTATGGCTGTGTTGGGTCTTCATTTCTGTGCGAGGGCTTTCTCTAGTTGTGGCAAGTGGGGGCCACTCTTCATCGCGGTGCGCAGGCCTTTCACTGTCGTGGCCTCTCTTATTGCGGAGCACAGGCTCCAGATGCGCAGGCTCAGTAGTTGTGGCTCACGGGCCTAGTTGCTCCGCGGCATGTGGGATCTTCCCAGACCAGGGCTCAAACCCGTGTCTCCTGCATTAGCAGGCAGATTCTCAACCACTGCGCCACCAGGGAAGCCCGAAATGTACTTTTTTTAAGGAAATCAGTGCACAATTAAAAGTAGAGATACATTCTCAATTTGCTCCAATCCAATTTAAATATGTCTAGTCACATTTCTCACTTCATCTAATTTCTGGGATGGTCACATTTCTTCACCTCAATTCTAACCAAGGGCAGGATTTATCATGTCAGGACTGATAGTGAAAAGAGCATGACGAAGGTGAGGAGAGCACACCCTTTCTTCCCATTGTGCCCACCCCACCTCTCCTGAGAATACAGATCTCATCCCATCATTCTTCTTTCAGAGGTGACCTTCCAAGAGATATAAGGAAGTGATCAGATTCACAGCCTGTTAGAGTGGCTCTGAGTACACAGGACCCTCTACGGGAACCGCATCTGAAGTCTTCTGCACCTTTTATAATTATAATTCCTCTGTGCTTGTATGTCTGTACATTCTTAATGGGGAAGGCAAACAAAAAAAACAAAAAAAGGAAAAGAATCACAAGGAGATAAAAATGGAGCCCTTTTTACAGAGCCCCCTAACAGAGCTTTCCTTCCAACCTGCATTTCCACTTCTTCCCTGGTCCTCCCAGACCACTTGTCCCAGACATGGCACCACAAACGGTAGCTTACAGTTCATGAAATGCCAAATACTGCAACCTGCTAGGGTCTTCCTATTCCAGTGTCAGATCTGGGGTGTGATTGTGGCATCTCAGGATAGGATTCCGACTGAATTTTTCTTATGTTTAATATTTTTTGCAATACTAGTACAGAATTATCCTTTATGCACAATATGTAGGCTAAACAAACACTGTGGGTCAGGTTGGAAATGCAACCACCATTAACACTGATTTTTATTCCTTTGCTCAACAAATATCCATTAAGCACTATAAGGATTTACTCAAATTTGCAAGCAAATGAGAATATAAAGACCATACATTTTTTAAACTGGCGATTATCTGGGATTAAAATGTGTATGTTGAAATTATTCTTTTTGTCCTCTTCCAGAAGATGTTAAAGAATAAATTTTAATTATTTAATCACCACTAGAGATTTAATATGATTTCTCCAGTTAGATGTGCTAGCATAAGGTTTTCTTACTTTCAAAACATAGAAAACGTATGTCCTAATTTTTAAAACAAATGAAAGATTGTCTAACTCTCCCTCTTTCTACCTATCTACATAGACAGATAAATATGTATATACAGAGATCTATCTATAGATATATATACTTAGATATATATATTTCTCTCTATATAGAGAGAAATGTATATAGAAATATAGATATCTATACTTATATCTTATACCTAATATTTACCTAATACCTAATATATGTCATATCTTCTTTGTAGATATATCTATCTACCTAGAGAGACAGAGAACCTTTCATTTGTGTTAATAATTCGGATATATATATGTATACATACATACCTACCACATTAAAGTGGAATATAAACTGGGAAAGTATTACGTATTTCTGCCATAAAAATAATAAAGTGACATGATCTGAAAAGATATTTTCTTCCTATGTAATCTTCATAAGACTTATTTTAAATTAATAACATATCTTTCCAGTCTGAAGAAAGAAAGCCTGTATTTGAAAAAGACACTACACCAAAAAATCTATTTCTGAATCCAGGCTCAGGTACAGAGAAATGTTAAGAGACGTTTTATTGCTAATCATAGAAATTAAATTTTCACATCTATAATAACTACTACATGATATTTTAAAATCTCTATATTATCACAGAAATAGAATATTAAAATAGTTATTTAATGTTATTTAATATTAATATTAATTTAATAGTTAATTTTATCAATGTATATTTTAAATTAAGACACTCATAAAGGTTGAGTTGATTTTAAGAAGAAATTAATGGATTGAGGCAAAATAATACTGATATAGTTGAAGAAATACAGGTAGGCAGCTAGAAGCACTAAGCAGAATTTCTCACTTCTTGTCCAATTCTAATCAATAGTTTTGATTTAAAATTTTCCATATCTGAATATACAATACCTTAGTATGAAAGAGTTTGTTTTAAAGACATTTTGGGGTTTCTCATAACATCTTAAAAATTTTATATTTGTAATACTGTGCTTCATACACTGAACCACAAAAAAAGATTTTCTTTTATTTTCAACTAATTAGGTGAAAATAAAAGCCTTTTATTTTAATAACCTCTATGTACAAGATTATCATCTAAGTTGGAGGTATTTAACAATACGATACCAGCCTGTGATTTGCAAAGTAACAATCTGGCTATAATCTAATTGTAGCTATGTTCATATAGTAATAATAGGCTCTTTTCTTGAAAATGATAATTGGAGTTTCTAAATGACTGCATTTTCCCATCTAATTTCATTTATTCAGTGACATATTTCCAGTTATCTTTTCCATAAGTTACCTATTGTTTTAAACAGTGTTTGTTTTTAAAAAGACAAATTATGTTAAACACATCCAATCTTGGGGAGTTTGCAAAGTGCTTACAATTGGGTGAGAAAAGCTCATTAAGGGTTGTGGTTTGGGGACTGAGGTAGTTAGGACTTTCTCAATGTTCATGATTTATGATTGCCATTACCATGATGACAAATCTTCAAATAGTCTTGGGATAATTTAGACCTCTGATATTCTAGAACTCTAAATATATATTCTAAATACATATATAAGTATATATATATGTTCAATTAATACATACATGTGCATATTTTTCCCAAATAAACACAATTATAACAGAAAAAAAGAAAAAAGTAAAAACCCAATGGGTGACTAAAAACCATTAACTTGGTTTAAAATCCAGTCAAAAAGATCATGGTTCTATGCGAACAAAGAAGCACAGGTTGTATGACTACTGTCTCATTCTTTCCACACTTGTGTCCTGATATCAGGAGGATATACATTTGGGTTCCCAAATTCTTGACACCCTAGGAGAATTTTCATTTCCCTATCATTCTCAGCAGTGAATATGAACCATTATTTCACACTGTATAACATTTCTTTCAATATAGCAGATGCTCAAGATGGCATAATTAACTGAGTCACACCTATACATGGTATAATGAATTTTGAGCATTTGGGTTATAGTTGGAAATAAAAGTAATCTATAAAGGAAAAGAAAATATTGTAATAACATATTTAATTTAGATGATAAAAGTACTTTTTTTACATTACCGCTTTTTCTATTTTCATATTTTTGGCAAGAAATAAATACTTAGAGATCGCCCAGAATTGAATTTTAAAATTAAAAAGTCAAACTCTATACTTTTAAAATTTAAGAATGTTAAAATGTTGTATTAAAATGTATAGATTTTAATGCCTCAAATTTAGAAGGCTTCTTAAGTGCCCAATTTATACATGGCCTATACTAAATACCATGATCTTCATAGAGAAAAGAGAAGACGCTATCTTTAAGAATATTCCTTATCTATGTAAAATAGGTAACCAACAAGGACCTACTGTAGAGCACAGGGAACTATACTCAATATTTTGTAATAACCTATAAGGGAAAAGAATATATATATGAACTGAATCACTGTGGTGTACACCTGAAACTAACACATTGTAAATCAACTGTACTTCAATTTTAATAAAATAAAATAAATTTCAAAAAACCCAAAAAAACCAAAACAAAAAATCTTTCAAGACAAAACTAAAAAAAAAAGAATATCCCTTATCTGCTTTTAATATGGAATGCCAATCTAAAAACTATACTTTTAAGATGGTCTTTATGGAATTCATTAGCTATAACTATTAGAAAATGGACATCGTTAGGTGACAGGTGAGCCCTGTTAACTTTGCAATCCTTTGAACAAAGACATTTGCCAATTATTGTATATGTATTTATTTTAAAATTTATATTTTAAATGTAGACTCTAAACCAATAGCAGATAACTCCTCCAGATAATTACATTTTAATTTCTAGTAACAGAGTAAATCTAAGAAAAAAACTTCTAAAAGTGTTGTGTTATTGTTGTTGTTGTTCTTATGAAGTGACCCATAATATGCAGATGTGGAAAATCCCTATTTTTCCAGTGGTCAGATGTTTTGAACTTGTGTTGACTGAACCACAAAAATGGCTGACTCCACCACCCTACCTCTAAGGAAATTAAACCTGAAAGATATATTTCCTTGTTTTGTTCCTCTTCTTTCTTTTCGCCTCTGAATTATTTGCTTTTCCTACAAACTTCACAATCCCTTTTCTTATATTTTAAAATTATTCATTAAACTCGCAAGCAAGTGAACAAGATAGTCTTAATCTGTTATGTGGCTGAAAGGTGATAAAGACAAATGTTGCACCAGCCCTGCATGATTTTAAAGGTTTAGATGTTATGGAATTAAAGAGTTGAATTGGAACAGGATATAGTTATAGCAACTGACAAGAAAGAAAGGTCTTATATCCTAACAAGCCTCTACTTCCTATATCTATATGATCCATCACTGGCACCCAGATGTGGGGAAAAAAAAATCACAAAAACAAAAACCAACTTAAGAAAAGAAAAATTGGAAAATATGCTTAAGTGTTGGAGAAGTAGAAGTCTGTCAGGAACACTAGATTTAGACATCTTAATTATCTGGAACAACAGCCAACCAAAAGCACTTCACAAAATACAATGACATTTCTGAGAATTACTTGGAAAATCAATTCTCAGTATACGTAACACTGATGAACATTCCCTCAACAGATTCTGCAAATATGGAACTTGCTTTTGAAATTCTGAGAAAAGACTCGAAGAATGTTTTCATCCCTGACAGTGAATCACACCCTGTCAGCGCCATCTACCAGTTGCAGTTCAAAATGCAATGGAAGAAAAGATTCTAAAACAAGGCCTCTGACTGTAAATAACTCAAATACTTTCTTAAGCCATGTAATATACAGTTGTATCTAACATAAAACATTTTATTTTGAACTCATCATTTTTTCCTTTTTATATGGCCTCATAATAAATGATGTAGGTGGTTTCCAGCTAGTCGAAAGTATGTAGTCACATAGTCCATGGATCACTATATATAGATCCACGGGTCACACAAAAACACAGCTTCCTAAGTTAACTACTATTGGAAAATTCAATTAATTTTAATCAGAACCAATATTTTCTCCAGGACAATATAGTGCCCATACTTTGTCCATGTCTTTCTAACGGTGATGGTGTGTTACGCAGAGAATACTTCCATGACTTTCTGTATCACTGGCCTTCTCATGGTATTTTAGGGTACAGAAAAATCCTACCTTTTATCCTAATACAGATTTGAGCTTTACATTTAAAGGCCCGTTAGTCTTTATTTTTCTCTTGTGGTACTTGAAAATAATTGAAATGAAACGTATTACTAAATCATTAAAGTATTATCACAAAACGTTTTTGTATAGTCATTTGGTTTAGAGCCTGATGAATGGGAGACACACTATTCTAAATTTTGCCTTGGAACACTGCTTTAGTTAAAAGACATTAAAGTCTCTCATGGGCATGTGGTATAGGCTTTTCTTTCCAAAACTAACAGTCAATTGGCTTATTCTCATTTCCTACCCTCCCTTTCTTCCTCTTCCTCTTTCTCCTCCTCTTCTGACAGAAGCAGAGAAATTATTTGAGCATTTTGAAATAAATGTCCTTTTGGGGCCCAACATGTCTCTCTTTTCACTACACAATTAGAAAAGCAGAAGAGGAGAACTGGTCCAAACTGGGAGGCCAAAGGGTAAGCAAGTTTCCAAGATGAAACATAAATGCTTCCATGGGTAACTGAATTGGCTTTGGCACTTGAATCTACACTAAAGATTCAAAAAGATAATTTGCTTATAAGCATAAACAATAAAAAGTTGTACATATTATTTACCTCAAGGCATTTCTTCTCTCATACATAACCTCCATTATGCATTATAAATGAAATGAATGAAAAGAACATTTGCTGGATCATAAAGCTCTATTTGGTTGACTTCGTTAAACTTTATGAAGAATTTTAAAGGGCCACAAATAATGTTCTGATTGTTTCACTTTTAGGAAGAAAGAGTATTCAGTTTGCATTTGTCCAGACCTCAGCAATATAAAGGCCTTTTCCTTTTTGGAAAGGAAGCTTTTTTATACACTTGTTTCACTTCACCAAAAACAATCTGGGACGCAAATGTAGGCAATTTAAACTAGTTGTTTGGGTGAAAATCTCTGTCTTCATCTCACTCAAAATATTACCTAAATGTAATCTGAACCATTTAGAGTAGCTCTACTTAAATCGTGTTATGTTTTCAGTAGGAAAGACTGATAACTCGATAGTTCCCAAGGGTTTGTTTCTTATAGTTTAACTACAGAGTTGACATTACATGCTATTTTTCTGAAAATCCCCAGGGCTATATTAGAGATGAGGTAAGCAAAGATGTATAGAGCTGTTTAGAAATCTGGGGCTATCTTCAAACTCAGTACTACTAGTCAACATCCCTAAAGATGTATTCATTCTCACAGTAATATAATCTTGTTAACTGTTAATTAGAAGAAGATAATGAAAACTTGGCCTCCAAGTTCTAAATATATACACATACATTATTTGTACTGTGAAAATGCCATTAAATATACTTTGCAGGTGTTATTTTTTGGAGGTTATGAATTCATTTTTTCATTCTCTCTTTCTAACACAGAATGAAAATTGTATTACCAGAAAAACTCTTACTTCAGGCCACCATAACTTCTCCTCTGAATTATTGCTTCAGTCCCTGTGTTCCTAACCTCAATCACACCATTCTTCAATTTATCCTTTCCACAGTTCTCACACTGATTTTCCTGTGATTATCCCACCATCACTACATAAAAATACACACTGGTACTCAACAACAGTCCCTCATGTTAAGATTTTATCTCCTCACTTCTCTATCTGAAACCTGAAATTCACCCACACCGAACTGGTGACAGTTATTTTAAAGGCCGTGTGTTTTCTCTCTCAATCACCCACTCCTAACCCCAATATCATATATTTAGGACATATTCATTCATTTAATGAGGGATGGCATTCTACTAAATGTTTACTAATTCTAACTATTTTTTTTTTCTTTTTTGGCCGCACCATGCGTCTTGCTGGATCTTAGTTCCCAAGGATAGAACCCTGGCCCTTGGCAGTGAAAGCACGGAGTCCTAACCACTGGACGGACAGGGAGTTCCCTACTAATTCTATCTACAAAAAGGGCACTCCTATGAGTAATCTTTCCTGACCTCTTCAATCCCTCTATTTATCTACCCAGGCTTCCTACTCACATTGCACTGTAACCACTTACTTGGAAGTCAAGATTTTAAAGGCAGAAAGCATGCTTGATCCATTTAGTAATCCTAAAACTGGACAAGGCCTGACTAGAGATAACCAGTGTAAGTTCCCTGCATAAATGAATGCATGACTGAGTAAACAAACAGATCAACTTAGTAACTTTAGAAACAAGGAAATTGAGAGGCAGCTTGATTAAGAGACTTGTCTAAGGCCACTCTTTGAAAAAACTGCACTATAACTTACCAGATGACAATTATTATTATTCATCATTCAGTGTTCCTCCCCTTCTTATATCTTGATAGTAGTCCCAGAAAAATCTTAGAATCAATATCATTAGTTTATGAATAAATCTTAGCTACAATGGCCCAGTAAGAATAACATGCTATGCTTTTTTTCTTTGTATTTAAAGTACGTAATCTGGAACAGCGCAATTTGAATCTAGTAGCCTCTGCCCCATGCCTGAGGTGAACACAGCTTTGGGAGCTATGATTGAGTGACGGCCCTTTCTATGAAGCATCTAGGCTGCCCACAGTTTCTTGAATGCTTGGGTTTTCCTGACTTCCTCCAGTGGTGGTTTTTTGTTATTGTTGCTATTATTGTTGTTTTTTAAGTTTGGAGAAGTACAGCCAGCTGGCTAGAATCTGCTTCCATGCGTTCTTAATAATTTTTATTCCCCTAAGACCTTGCCTATGCTTCTCAAACCTGACTACACATGAGAATCACCAGGGTAACTTTAAAGAAACACCAACGGGTAACCCTATAACCAAAGATACTGATTAAATTGTTCAGGGGTGGACCTTGGACAACAGTAGGTTATCAAAACTCCCATCTGATTCCAGTGTGTGGTTACACCTGGCCAAGTCCACTCTTGACTTTTTCAGGTGGAATACTAGAATGGCCTGACCTTTTATTCGATTTGTACAACATTTCTGCACACAACTTCCAGGGCAGAAGACCCTGCATGCCAATATATAATGACTATTCAAATGTGGGAAGAATGATGCATTTGAAAAGACTGTTCTTTCCTTGTGTTATAGATTGGGAATGTTGCTGGTCAATAATGCCTATGACAACCAATAGGAAGAGAAGGAACCACTGGATTCCCTACCATCAACGTCTGACCTTCTCTTGGAAAGAATATACTGGAAATCTATACAGATTTGGTTTTGGAAAGCCCCTCATTCCCCCTGGAAGTTAAGGCATGTGGTAGAAGAGTCTGAGTACAGAACAAAGAACCATTTCCCTTAATTTCTCTTCAATTCCTGCATATTTTTAACTCAGTTCCCATTCCGCTAAACTCAACTCCCCCTTGCATCGAATATGTGATATGAATAGGTCCTCCATCAATATCAAAAAAGATATTGCTAGTATTAACACAGTAGAAGACTAACAAAAAATGAACAATGAGCTATACTTAGCATAAATAACAGAAGAGATAGAAGACGCTAGTGCCTTATGACTATCTAATCAGTGAAGATTCTCTTGAGATATTAAATTTGGTGTTGCTGGAGGTTTAGGCAAAGGAGACTGCAGCTAATGTGTCAGCCAATTCCCCTGCCTTTTCTATGCTTCCTTTTCAGAGACGTTGCTTTGGCTCATAGTATCTGTCGACTGAGCAGTGGGTCTAGAGAAAGCTCCATCTCTGGCAATTTCTGACTGGACAAGAATAGACATTTGATTTAAAGCTATTCAGTTTCTTGGTTGGCCAGTGACCAATCTGATTCTCTTCCCAACACTCCTACTAATGGTGTCAGAGATATTAGGAGCGTTTTGGACACTGAAGCCTTAAGGTTATACATTCTGTGGGCCGGTGGCCAAGTTCAGCAATGTGTAAGTTGATCATTAAACAGAAAAATATAGTTGCAAATTCAATGTATTGGGTATTTGGCTTAACGAGTGGCAGAAAATCACCAGGGTAACTCTGCGTCGCCACGCCAGGAGCGAGAGCGAAAGGGGAAGGGGACTGGCTTGCTGACCCAGTGCAGTCCCCCAAAGACTCCCATCGACCTGAGCAAGCCGGGGCGCCAGGCCCCCCCGCCCCCCGCGACGCGCTTTCCCCGCACCCCCTGGCCAACTACCATAAGGGCACACCCCGCCACGTGAGCTTGTACAGCCTCGAGCCCCACCTGGCACACAAGAAGCGCTGGCGCCTCTACGCCTGCACACCTTCGCCAGCGCCCGGGCTGCCGTCGTGCGTCCCTACGCACCCGGACTGCGTGGTCCCGCGAGACTGTCTGGAGCACTTCCGCCTGGCGCGCGGCCTGCTGGGGGGCGAGCCTCGTGCAGCTTCCGGGCGGGCGCCTGGTTACCGGCCTAACGCTCACCGCCTTCGCTCACCACCTCCTCGCAGCCTCGGCCCTTCGCCTCCCCTCCCCCGACAGCCTCCACGGAGCTGAAGGAGCCTTCCCGGTCCGGCCCGGTTCCCCGCCACCACGCCAGCCCGCAGCCCTTCACCGGCGCTGAAAGCTGTGCTGGCTTCCCCCCACGTCCCTTTCCCACTCAGACGGACTAGGACATTCCAGAGCCCCGGCAACCACAGGTACTGCTGTCTGTGCAACATCAGTTTCAGCGGCCCGTCCACCGTCGTCGCCCATGAGAAGTATTACTGGTCCTCGCAAGTGCGGAGCATGTGAAGCGAGCTAGGCACGATAGGATGGAGTGGTGCCCGCTTTACACGCCCCACTTCTCTCTCCAGCAGCAGGACCGGCTTGCTTGTAGGCTTGCAGAGATGGGACAACCCTCAGGGCCCTGGCTGCTGGGGATTCTTGCTCCGGGAACCTCACCAAGCACAGGCCATAGTAGAGGGGTCCGCCTGGACCCTTGGCACTTAATAAAGAAATTCAGTTTGATGAGCCAGCCTCAATGGCCAGAAGCTGATGGAGCCGCCCCGGGGATTCCTGATGACTTTTTGGTTCCGGGGAATCCTTGCTACATTTCCTTTGAATTAGTTCAGGAGTTTCCTGTGTACTCATCCGAGGCATTCATTTATTTCCTCAGCTACTTTTGGTTCATTAAAATAACACTGCCCTTAACTAGGAAAATAATGAGTTCAAGAATACCTGGATTAATCTGCACCTGGATTTTCTTTACCAAAAAGAGATTTAGTTTTGGATTGACAAATTTCCAAGGAAGGCTTTTCACCAAAAGGTTAGAGTGGAAAGAACCACAGGCTTGTGCTATGGAGGAAAAAGCAGGAGAACTTGAAAGATGAGGAAAGCATCATATCAGTAAGTTATTTCTTCTTATATAAAACTTCATAATATTCTTTGCAGGAACAAAAATATTTTGTATACTTTTAAAAGGCTACATGGGTACACTGGTAAGAAATACATAAAGAAAGAAAAATGCTGTCTTTTGAAGGAATGCTGATTATGATGATGATGATAATAATTGTTAATTATGTGTCAGCCTCTGTGCCAAAACAGTAACAACAAACTTTATATGGAAGAAAACATTGAATTCTAACAACAATTATATTAAATAAAAATTTTATGAAATATTATGCCTATTTTATGGATAAGTAAACTTAAGCTTAAAGTGATTAAATCATATGTCTAAAAGTTGTATCGCTGGAATGTGGTTATGCAAATTCAGAACGAATTGAGTCTTGTTTTAGAGGCCATTATCTTAACCACTCCGCTCTATTATACTTAGAGGGAAACTTTTCTCAATTTCTAGAGTTGGAAAATTACCCAGGGTTGTGGCAATGTAAACCATCTGAGAAGGGAGAGTCTGGGAGTATGGCTGTCTGAGAGACAACATTTCATTATAGCTGACGTCCTTGGGATGAATAGAGACTTTGTAAGATTTAATTTGAAAAAGATTATCTTGACACTTCTCAGGAGGGTTGATAAGAAAAAGAAATGTAAGTCAAAAGACTATTTAAATAATTAGAACGAAACAAAGGTATGTGGACTTGGGTTATGGTTGTCGAGATTTGTGGATGTTGGTAAAGGAGAAAAAGAGTTACAGACAATTCTAAATTTTGAGTCTAGTGGACTAAAATATTACGGTGCCATGGGGAGCAACAGGAAAATTTGAAACTGTCAATTTTTTTTATGAGGGAAGGAAAAATATCAATAATTTGTGTTTTACTGGTGGTTCAACCAAATTGCGAGCAGAGATGTGAGATAGATCTTTTTTTGTTCAGGTGAATTGTCTTCCTTTTCTGTTCTAGACAGGTCTCCTGAGTGTGTAGCTCAGTATCTCAACTTCAAATTAATATTTTAGCTGGTTTTAAATGTGGTCTTTGTCTTGTTCTTTGGGACAGTGATTTGTCATCCCTTATCCATATTTCAGTAGCTAGATAGTACACAACTGTATGCCCTGATATCCTGTTGTGTTTCCCACAAGGATCCAAGGTTATGGAGACCTGTAACTTAACCCAGTGGTTGGAGTTTCTAACTAGCAGTAGCTCTTTGGTGCTAACTTTATATATACTACTTGGATCTTTGCTTATTGACTGATATGCCCAGTTCTCATAGTGTTGTATTTTGCTTACCATCCACTATATCACCTTGGTAACTGTTCCTACATAAACCTGAATATCATAGATATCTATCTAGTTTCCAGAGACCAACTATTTCCAGTGGGGCTAATTCTACCTGGGCCACAGTCCAAATTTTCGTTCTCCTATTGATGCAGAATTCCTTGATTTCATTTAATAGATCAGATATAATGTGTTGCAATAAATCTATAGTTCAGTAGCCAGTGTGCCATCATCTTTCCTTCCTCTTTTTAAACTTGTAGTCACAAAAAAGAGAAACCACCAATAACCTCAAATTCTTTATTTTTTTACTTTACACAGTGAAAGTCACTCTTATGTTTGCTTCGTCACTTCCATCTCCCAAATGTAACCACTACGGAAATTGCTAAATATATTTTTTCTGATTTCCACACATTTGTACATATCTGCATTTATTACATTCATTAATTAGTTTCTTGTTTACAAAACTGAAATCATGCTACATATATTGGTTTTGGCATTTTTATCCACTTAATAGATTATCATATGTAGGTTTACAGGTCAATATCTCATTCCATTTAATAGTTTCATAGTAATCTTTGAATAAAAGTACTGTATTTTTTTCTCTTATGTTACTTTACTGACATTGAAACTGCATGTAATGTTTGCAACCAGTATTGCTCTCTGTGAGAGTGTGAATATGTGTGTGCGTGTGTGTGTGTGTGTATGTGAGTGCTACCATTGTTAGGCCAGTATAACTGAAAAATACATTCTTTTTTTTTTTTTTTAATCCAAAATTTACGGAAAGAATTTGTACATCAAAAAGATATAAAGGGGTGTGGATTGGCTTTGCATCTCTACCGCATAGGTTCTGAATTAACTTTAATGTCTGCTGAAATACACCAGTTGGCAAATCTTCATGGCCTTAATCCATACTGTAGCTCAAATTATACTGAGGATCTCACTATTTTTTTTTAACATCTTTATTGGAGTATAATTGCTTTAAAATGTTGTGTTAGTTTCTGCTGTATAACAAAGTGAATCAGCTATATGTATACATATATCCCCATTTCCCCTCCCTCTTGTGTCTCCCTCCCACCCTCCCTATTCCACCCCTCTAGGTGGTCACAAAGCACCATGCTGATCTCCCTGTGCGATGCAGCTGCTTCCTACTAGCTATCTGTTTTACATTTGGTAGTGTATTTATGTCAGTGCTACTCTCTGACTTCATCCCAGCTTACCCTTCCCCCTCCCCGTGTCCTCAAGTCCATTCTCTACGTCTGTGTCTTTATTCCTGTCCTGCCCCTAGGTTCTTCAGAACCTTTTTTTTTTTTTTTTAGATTCCATATGTATGTGTTAGCATAGGTATTTGTTTTTCTCTTTCTGATTTCACTCTGTATGACAGACTCTAGGTCCATCCACCTCACTACAAATAACAATTTCGTTTATTTTTATGGCTGAGTAATATTCCATTGTATACATGTGCCGCATCTTCTTTATCCATTCATCTGTCAATGGACACTTAGGTTGCTTTCATGTCCTGGCTATTGTTAATAGTTCTGCATTGAACACTGGTACATGACTCTTTTTGAATTATGGTTTTCTCAGGGTCTGTGCCCAGTGGTGGGATTGCTGGGTCATATGGTAGTTCTATTTTGCATTTTTTAAGGAACCTCCATACTGTTCTCCATAGTGGCTGTATCAGTTTACATTCCCACCAACAGTGCAAGAGGGTTCCCTTTTCTCCACAACCTCTCCAGCATTTATTGTTTGTAGACCTTTTGATGATGGCCATTTTGACTGGTGTGAGGTGATACCTCATTGTAGTTTTGATTTGCATTTCTCTAATGATTGAGCATTAATTATTGAGCATCCTTTTCATGTGTTTGTTGGCAATCTGTATATCTGCTTTGGACAAATGTCTATTTAGCTCTTCTGCCCATTTTTGGATTGGGTTGTTTGTTTTTTTGGTATTCAGCTGCATGAGCTGCTTGTATATTTTGGAGATTAATCCTCTGTCAGTTGCTTCATTTGCAAATATTTTCTCCCATTCTGAGGCTTGTCTTTTCGTCTTGTTTATGGTTTCCCTTGCTGTGCAAAAGCTTTTAAGTTTCATAAGGTCTCATTTGTTTATTTTTCTTTTTATTTCCATTTCTCTAGGAGATGGGTCAAAAAGGGTCTTGCTATGATTTATGTCATAGAGTGTTCTGCCTGTTTTCCTCTAAGAGTTTTATAGTGTCTGGCCTTACATTTAGGTCTTTAATCCATTTTGAGTTTATTTTTGTATACGGTGCTAGGAAGTGTTCTAATTTCATTCTTTTACATGTAGCTGTCCAGTTTCCCCAGAACCACTTATTGAAGAGGCTGTCTTTTCTCCATTGTATATTCTTGCCTCCTTTATCAAAGATAAATTGACCATATGTGTGTGGGTTTATCGCTGGACTTTCTATCCTGTTCCATTGATCTATATTTCTGTTTTTGTGCCAGTACCATACTGTCTTGATTACTGTAGCTTTGTAGTATAGTCTGAAGTCAGGGAGCCTGATTCCTCCAGCTCCATTTTTCTTTTTCAAGATTGCTTTGAATATTTGGGGTCTTTTGTGTTTCCATACAAATTGTGAAATTTTTGTTCTAGTTCTGTGAAAAATGCTGTTGGTAGTTTGATAGGGATTGCACTGAATCTGTGGATTGCTTTGGGTAGTATGGTCATTTTCACAATGTTGATTCTTCCAATCCAAGAACATGGTATGTCTCTCCATCTGTTTGTATCATGTTTAGTTTCTTTCATCAGTGTCTTATAGTTTTCTGCATACAGGTCTTTTGTTTCCTTAGGTAGGTTTATTCCTGGTATTTAATTCTTTTTGTTGCAATGGTAAATGGGAGTGTTTCCTTAATTTCTCTTTCAGATTTTTCATCAGTAGTGTATAGGAATGCAAGAGATTTCCGTGCACTAATTTTGTATCCTGCAAGTTTACCACATTCACTGATTAGCTCTAGTAGTTTTCTGGTAGCATCTTTAGGATTCTCTATGTATAGTATCATGTCATCTGCAAACAGTGACAGTTCTACTTCTTCTTTTCCAATTTGGATTCCTTTTATTTCTTTTTCTTCTCTGATTGCTGTAGCTAAAACTTCCAAAACTATGTTGAATAATAGCGGTGAGAGTGGGCAGCCTTGTCTTGTTCCTGATCCTGGAGGAAATGGTTTCAGTGTTTCACCATTGACAACGATGTTGGCTGGGGTTTGTCATATATGGCCTTTATTATGTTGAGGTAGGTTCCCTCTATGCCTACTTTCTGGAGAGTTTTTATCATAAATGGGTGTTGAATTTTGTCAAAAGCTTTTTCTGCTTCTATTGATATGATCATATGGTTTTTATTCTTCAATTTGTTAATATGGTATATCACATTGATTGATTTGTGTATATTGAAGAATCTTTGCATTCCTGGGATAAACCCCACTTGATCATGGTGTATGATCCTTTTAATGTGCTATTGGATTCTGTTTGCTAGTATTTTGTTGAGGATTTTTGCATCATGTTCATCAGTGATATTGGCCTGTAGTATTCTTTCTTTGTGACATCTTTGTCTGGTTTTGGTATCAGAGTGATGGTGGCCTCATAGAATGAGTTTGGGAGTGTTCCTCCCTCTGCTATATTTTGGAAGAGTTTGAGAAGGATAGGTGTTAGCTCTTCTCTAAATGTTTGATAGAATTCACCTGTGAAGCCATCTTGTCCTAGGTTTTTGTTTGTTGGAAGATTTTAAATCACAGTCTCAATGTCAGTGCTTGTGATTGGTCTGTTTATATTTTCTATTTTTTCCTGGTTCAGTCTTGGAAGGTTTTGCCTTTCTAAGGATTTTTCCATTTCTTCCAGGTTGTCCATTTTATTGGCATAGAGTTGCTTGTAGTAATCTCTCATGATCCTTTGTATTTCTGCAGTGTCAGTTGTTACTTCTCCTTTTTCATTTCTAATTCTATTGATTTGAGTCTTCTCCCTTTTTTTCTTGATGAGTCTAGCTAATGGTTTATCAATTTTGTTTGTCTTCTCAGAAAACCAGCTTTTAGTTTTATTGATCTTTGCTATTGTTTCCTTCATTTCTTTTTCATTTATTTCTGATGTGATCTTTATGATTTCTTTCCTTCTGATAACTTTAGGTTTTTTTTGTTCTTTCTCTAATTGCTTTAGGTGTAAGGTTAGGTTGTTTAGTTGAGATGTTTCTTGTTTCTTGAGGTAGGATTGTATTGCTATAAACTTCCCTCTTAGAACTGCTTTTGCTACATCCCATAGGTTTTGGGTCGTCATGTTTTCATTGTCATTTGTTTCTAGGTATTTTGTTATTTTCTCTTTGACTTCTTCAGTGATCTCTTGGTTATTTAGTAGTGTGTTGTTTAACCTCCATGTGTTTGTATCTTTTACAGATTTTTTTCCTGTAATTGATGTGTAGGCTCATAGTGTTGTGGTCAGAAAAGATACTTGATACAATTTCAGTTTTCTTAAATTTACCAAGGTGTGATTTGTGACCCAAGATATGATCTGTCCTGGAGAATGTTCCATGAGCACTTGAGAAGAATGTGTATTCTGTTGTTTTTGGATAGAATGTCCTATAAATATCAATTAAGTCCATCTTGTTTAATGTATCATTTCAAGCTTTTGTTTCCTTATTTATTTTCATTTTGGAATGATCTGTCCATTGGTGAAAGTGGGGTGTTAAAATCCCCTACTATTGTGTTACTGTCGATTTCCCCTTTTATGGCTGTTAGCATTTGCCTTATGTATTGAGGTGCTCCTATGTTGGGTGCATAAATATATACAATTGTTATATCTTCTTCTTGATCCCTTGATCATTATGTAGTGTCCTTATTTGTCTCTTGTAATAGTCTTTATTTTAAAGTCTATTTTGTCTGATATGAGAATTGCTACTCTAGCTTTCTTTTGATTTCCATTTGCATGGAATATCTTTTTCCATCCCTTCACTTTCAGTCTGTATGTGTCCCTAGGTCAGAAGTGGGTCTTTTGTAGACAGCATATATACGGGTCTTGTTTCTGTATCCATTCAGCCAGTCTGTGTCTTTTGGTTGGAGAATTTAATCCATTTACGTTTAAGATAACTGTCGATGTGTGTGTTCCTATTACCATTTTCTTCATTGTTTTGGTTTTGTTTTTGTAGGTCTTTTCCTTCTCTTGTGTTTCCTGCCTAGAGAAGTTCCTTTAGCATTTGTTGTAAAGCTGGTTTGGTGATGCTGAACTCTCTTAGCTTTTGCTTGTCTGTAAAGGTTTTAATTTCTCTGTCGAATCTGAATGATATCCTTGCTGGGTAGAGTAATCTTGCTTGTAGGTTTTTCCCTTTCATTACTTTAAATATGTCCTGCCACTCCCTTCTGGCTTGCAGAGTTTCTGCTGAAAGATCAGCTGTTGACCTTATGGGAATTCCCTTGTATGTCATTTGTTGTTTTTCCCTTGCTGTTTTTAATGTTTTTTCTTTGTGTTTAATTTTTGATAGTTCGATTAATATGTGTCTTTGCATGTTTCTCCTTGGGTTTATCCTGTATGGGACTCTCTACGCTTCCTGGACTTGATTGACTCTCTCCTTTCTCATGTTAGGGAAGTTTTCAACTATAATCTTTTCAAATATTTTATCAGACCCTTCCTTTTTCTCTTCTTCTTCTGGGACCCCTATAATTCGAATGTTGGTGCATTTAATGTTGTTCCTGAGGTCTCTGAGACTGTCCTCAATTCTTTTCATTCTTTTTTCTTTATTCTGCTCTGCGGTAGTTATTTCCACTATTTTATATTCCAGGTCCCTTATCCGTTCTTCTGACTCAGTTATTATGCTATTGATTCCTTCTAGAGAATTTTTCATTTCATTTATTGTGCTGTTCATCATTGTTTGTTTGCTCTTTAATTCTTCTAGGTCTAGTTAAACGTTTCTTGTGTTTTCTCCATTCTATTTCCAAGAGTTTGGATCACCTTTACTACCATTACTCTGAATTCTTTTTCAGGTATACTGCCTATTTCCTCCTCATTTGTTTCATTTGGTGGGTTTTTACCATGCTCCTTTACCTACTGCGTATTTCTCTGTCTTCTCATTTTGTTTAACCTACTGTGTTTGGGGTCTGTTTTCCACGGGCTGCAGGTTCGTAGTTCCCATTGTTTTTGGTGTCTGCCCCCAGTGGGTGAGGTTGGTTTAGTGGCTTTTGTAGGCTTCCTGGTGTAGAGGACTGGTGCCTGTTTCCTGGTGGGTGGGGCTGGATCTTGTCTTTCTAGTGGGCAGGGCCACATCCGGTGGTGTGTTTTGGGTTGTTTGTGAACTTAGTATGATTTTAGGCAGCCTGTCTGCTAATGAGTGGGGTTGTGTTCCTGTCTTCCTAGTTGTTTGGCATGGGGCGTCCAACAGAGAGCTTGCTGGCCTTTGGGTGGAGCTGGGTCTTAGCATTGAGACAGAGATCTCTGGGCGAGCTCTCACTGATTGATACTACATGGGGCCAGGAGGTTTCTGGTGGTCCAATGTCCTGAACTCGGCTCTCCCACCTCAGAGGCTCAGACCTGACACCAGACCAGAGCACCAAGCCCCTGTCAGCCACGTGGCTCAGAAGAAAAGGAGAAAAAAAGAAAAAATAAAATAAAAATAAATAAAATTTTAAAAATTATTAAAATAAAAAATAATAAGAAGAATAAAAAAAGAAGAGAGCAACCAAACCAATAAACAAATCCACCAATGATAACAAGCACTAAAAACTAAACTAAGATAAACATAGAAAATCAGAAACAAATCAGTCGCAGACAGCAAACCCCAAGTCTACAATTCCTCCCAAAGTCCACCGCCTCAATTTTGGGATGATTCGTTGTCTATTCAGGTATTCCACAGATGCAGAGTACATCAAGTTGATTGTGGAGATTTAATCTGCTGCTCCTGAGGCTGCTGGGAGAAATTTCCCTTTCTCTTCTTTGTTCGCACAGCTCCTGGGGTTCAGTTTTGTTTTGGCCCCACCTCTCTGTGTAGGTCGCCTGAGGGCATCTGTTCTTTACCCAGACAGGATGGGGTTAAAGCAGCAGCTGATTAGGGAGCTCTTGCTCATTCAGGCTGGGGAGAGGGCGGGGTGCGGTAGTTATAATTGGAATGCAGGGCGATTCTGCAGCAGCAGAGGCTGGCGTGACATTGCAACAGCCTGAGGTGTACTGTGTGTTCTCCCAGGGAAGTTGTCACTGGATCATGGGACCCTGGCAGTGGTGTGCTGCACAGGTTCTCAGGGGGTATGGATAGTGACCTGTGCTTGCACACAGGATTCTTGGTGGCTGCAGCAGCAGCATTAGCGTTTCATGCCCATCTCTGGGGTCCCAGCTGATAGCCGCGGCTCACACCCGTCTCTGGAGGTCGTTTAGGTGGTGCTCTGCCTTCTTTGGGCAGACAGGGAAGGAATCCCCTCTCCTCGTGCAACCTGAAACAATGGTCCCTTGCCTCTTAGGCAGGTCCAGACTTTTTCCTGGACTCCCTCCTGGCTAGCTGTCTTGCACTAGCCCCCCTTCAGGTTGTGTTCACGCAGCCAACCCCAGTCCTCTCCCTGGGGTCTGACCTCTGAAGCCCGAACCTCAGCTCCCAGCCCCCACCCGCCCTGGCGGGTGAGCAGACAAGCCTCTCAGGCTGGTGACTGCTGGTCGGCACCGATCCTCTGTGCAGGAATCTCACTGCTTTGCCGTGTGCACCCCTGTTGCTGCGTTCTCCTCCGTGGCTCCGAAGCTTCCCCCCAACCCACTCACCATCTCCGCCAGTGCAGTTTCTTCCTAGGGTGTGGAAACTTTTCTTCCTTCACAGCTCCCTCCCAGAGGTTCAGGTCCCATCCCAATTCTTTTTTCTCATTTTTTCTTTTTTTTTTTGTCCTACCCAGGTTCGTGGGGATTTTCTTCCCTTTTGGGAAGTCTGAGGTCTTCTGCCAGCGTTCAGTAGGTGTTCTGTAGGAGTTGTTCCACATGCAGATGTATTTTTGATGTATTTGTGGGGAGGAAGGTGATCTCCACGTCTTAACTCCTCCGCCGTCTTGAAGTCCCTCGAAAAGTAGATTCTTAAAGGCTGAATCATTGAGGCAAAGAGTAGACAAATTTTAAAATTACATGTATATTCCCAGACTATGCTTCAAAACTCATATCTACTCACACCAAATATCTGAGTGCCCTTTTACCACATCCTTGACAACATTGTATTCTATCAGTGTTTTGATTTAGTTAAGTAGCTGTGTAAAAAGTATAACATTATTTTAGTTATATTAAATTAATGAAGATGAGGATCTTTTTATGTTTGCAGAGGTATTAATTTGCATCTTCATTACTTTTATTCATTTTCTTATTTACTACATCTTACTAAATTGTTTTGGAAATGATTTACTAAGTTCTGTTTCCCAGATTTTACTAAACTTTATGTGTAAGAGCTGCTCTTTATTAATATGCTATTTACATCTTTACTTTGGTGTAGTTTATTAAGATTAAATGTATTCTTCTGTTTGAATATAGTATTTTAAACTTTATATTTTAAACATTTGTACTTAGAATGATTAAAAATACATTAAACTAACCACAATTCATTTTTTTTTGGATTTTACGTTAAGCAAGGACTACATGGAGAAATAGACTTCATTTATCTGAATGCACATATAACTACAGAAAACTCACCACATGCACATGCACTTTAAAAACATGTAAAATATATCAGCCTTGTACAGTCTGCTCTTAATCATGGCAGTATGTTAAAGGAAATTTTAAAACTACTTAGCAGACATAATTGAAGTATTTACAAAGAATAAAAGGATTGAGATTATGCTTGCCAGAAGTAGTATGTTTTGCACAGTACTTCATATGCTATATTTTTAAGGCACAGCCAATTTTTAGCATATTTGTGAGAGGCATGTATAAACAAGTTTACGATGTTATTTCCCTACAAAATATTGTTTCGTAACTTCATACTGATTATCAATATAACAGTGATTACAGTGGTAGTATAGGGCTAGATTTACAGGCAGTAATCAGATTTCAGTGAATGTGTTTTAAAAGATGGAAGATTGAGACACTGAAAGAGAAATAGAAAATGAGAAATTATAGCTAGAGAGAGATGCTCCCGGAGCAAATCCCAGATTACTAGGGGAATCAAGATAAATACATTTATACTAGGGAAATTTTCCTTTGTTCAGTTTCTCACCTTTTTTTTTAACTTTTAATTTTTTTTTAAATTTAATTTTATTTTTGGCTGCGTTGGGTCTTCATTGCTGCGGGTGGGCTTTCCTCTAGTTGCAGCGAGCGGGGGCTACTCTTAGTTGTGGTATGCGGGTTTCTCATTGCAATGGCTTCTCTTGTTGTGGAGCATGGGCTCTAGGCACACGGGCTTCAGTAGTTGCGGCACGTGGGCTCAACTTAGTTGCTCCGTGGCATGTGGGATCTTCCCAGACCAGGGCATGAACCTGTGTCCCCTGCATTGGCAGGTGGATTCTTAACCACTGCACCACCAGGGAAGTCTCTAACTTTTAATTTTATATTGGAGTATTTTCTCACCTTTCTTTCAGTCCAATCTCTCTTAATTCCTCTAGGAAAATGAAATTAATGGTAGAATTGCATATGTCTATGCCCATATATCAATAGAAATCTATATAATTCTTTTATTATTTTTTTCCGTATGAGTAAATTAAATCAACTAGAAACTTTCTTCACCGCTCCAGATCATCTTGGGTCATGAAAAGACATCTCTAAGAGAGTTTCAGAGGAGAAAAGTTCTTGCTGTCAGAGAATTATAACCAGCACAAATGTCCATTGTCTCCTAAGTATGTAGTTGGTATGCATCAGGTTAAACATTATATACATTAAAATCATTCAATATTTGTGAATTGTTGAATGAATATCCAACATTTATTGTGTATTTGTGATATGCTAAAGAATACAATGGTGAGTCAAACCAGAAAGTTTCATTCATGGAACTCAAATATATTTTAACAAAAATATATTTTAATTAGTTTTATAATACTGTATAAAGAATATAGTGGCATAGTATAGATCATGGTCTTTGGAGTCTCAGATGTATAGATTCTTGTCCCAGTATTGCCACTTACTAGCTATATGACCTTGGGCAATTTATTTGACCCCTCTAAGTGTTCTTAATTATTTTGTCAGAGATTATTTCCTCCTGTCATTCTAGAAGGTATAATGGGAAGAACACTGAACTAGAAGTAGGATCTTGGCTTGTTGGTTTCCACTCCTGCCTCCTTACTCCTACTCACTCTGGGCCTCAGTTTCCTTATCTGTGAAAGAAGGAAACTGGATCAGGCAACAATTTCTTAAGCTTCTTCCATATTTTAGGATGCAAGGAATCTTTGTCTTCACACTTAATTTCACAGTCATGAAGTAAAATTAGCTTTCCTAGTGTTTCTCCATTCCTTTGTTTTTCAAGTTCTCTTGCAAGACTGTGGTTTTGAATCAAGGAACAAAGTACGTTGAAAGTTTTAAAGTTTCAAAATCATTTATTTACCAGAAAAGACCTTTGCCATTGGATTTCAAACAATGATAGGAGTGGTTTTAAGAAACACAGTCTACACTACAACTTATTTCCCAAGGGCTCCAAAAGACAGACCTCTCCTTCTAAAACTTACATTGTTGGGAAGGGTGGAGCTGAACTCTCATCTGTAGAAAACATCTGTCAGAATATATGACTCATTGCCAGAAGCCCTCTTTTGGAATCTTTTCTTAATAACAACAATGTATAACAAAAAGACGCTTTGTATTTCAGTAATGCCTTTATTTAGACCACCTTTCCAATCCATTTATAAACATGTCTAAGAAACAGGCTATGTCTAGACTACCAAGCAAAAAAAGACACCAAAATTGAACAGGGAGAGTGTTATAGCATTGCTGAACTGCTGTATTCAGTAGTTTGAATATTCACAGTAGTTTATTCCATTTATAACTTTCATAAAGACTCTAGGAAAAAATACAAATTTTATGGCAGCAGATTTCATTTAAATCCTTCTTTATAGGTTTGGATATATTTAAAACATCTTTGTTAATTGTGATTGGTGCTGGTAGCCTAAAGAAATGTAGGCTATGCCAGGCTTACCCACATAAAAAGATAAACATCAAAATAAGAGTGTCTTAAAATATTTTACCCATTTTTAAATTGTGTTATTTTCTAATTATTGATTTACAGGAATTCTTTATATATTCGAGACATAAGTTCTTTTTCAGATACATGTCTTAGGCATATTTTATCCCAGTCCTTTTCTTGCCTTTTTGTTTTAATAACAGTGTCTTTGAAAGGCAAACGTTTAGTATTTCCACATAAATTTGAGAAACAAATTGTTGATTTCTAAAATAAGGCCTACAGGGATTTTGATTGGGACTGCATTGAATCTAAAGAGAAATTCCCTGGCGGTCCAGTGTTTAGGACTCAGCACCTTCGCTGTGGTGGCCCAGATTCAACCCTTGGTCGGGAAACTAAGATCCTGCAAGCTGCGTGGCACAACCAAAAAAAAAAAAAAAGAAAAAAGGAAGATAAATTTGCAAAGAATTAATGTCTTAGCAATACTGAGTCATCCAAATTATGGATTCAAGTTATTTCTGCATCTACTTAGGTCTTTATTTTATCCCAGGTATGTTTTGTAATTTTTAGTGTATAGGTCTTGCACCTGTTCTGTCAAATTTATACCTAAATATTTCATATATTTGATATTATTATGTGGCATTATTTTCATAATTTCGGTTTCCAATTATTCACTGCTAATATAATAGAACTGTGATTAATTTTGTAAATTGATCTTGTATCCTTGCAATGTTGTTAAACTCATTTACTAGTTCTGATAGCTTGTTTTGTAAATTTTGTAGGATTTTGTACATAGACGATTGCCTTTTAGTTCTTCTTCTACCTGAATGCACAGGCTAGAATCTCCAGTATAATGTTGAACAGAAATAATGAAAATTATTACCACCTTGCATTGTTCCTAACTTTAGAGGAAAATATTTAGTTTTTCACCATTAAGTATAAGCTGTTAGTTTTTTGTAGATGCCATTTAACAGATTGCAAAGATTTTTATCATTATTGATATTTGAAAGCATTCACCAGACTCCACAGAGCACACACATTTGAGGGTACTGTTTAGAGGCAAAGGATAAGGTACAGAATGAGAAAGAGAATGCAGGCAAACAGCAAGGGGCTGAGAGACATTCCACAGGGGAGTTCCTGGTTCATACACATGTACCACACGTGTACCATGCTGTGTCTCCAGCTTGAACTGGCTGATCAGTGCAAGGAATGTTGGCTTCAGGAGAGTTCCCTGAGAAGCTTTCATTGGCCATTTAATCTGTCAAGCAAGGCTGTCAAAGTGGTTACACTAGTTGCAAGCATCAGTAAAGAAACTGACCAAGAAGGTCATCAGAAGAGTTTCAGACCTTAAACAGCACATCATAAAACCTGCTGCCTTTATCTGGTCCTGAAGTTACAAACCAGGTACCCAGGCATCCGGAGAGGTAAAGAGCTTTTCCAGTCCAGTAGTAAACCAACTCATGGTCTCCTTGTAGTTTGAAGTTCACTTCTGTTCTTACTGCTGAAAGTTTTTATCAGGAATGGATAGTGTATTTCGTCAAACACTTTTTCTGCAGCTATTCAGATGATCACACGTTTTTACCTTTTTAAGCTGTTAATACGGAGAATTACATTGGTTAATTGTCAAATGAGACTAAGCAGGCACCCCTGGGATAAACTCCATTAGTCATGACACATTTTTTTTACATATTGGTGGATTGAGTTGCTAAAACTTTTTAGGAATGTTTACATCTGTGATCATAAAGGATACTCATATCTAGCTTTCTTTTGTTGTAATATTTTTGTGGTTTTGGATCAGGATCATAATGGCCAGACAGAGTTGGGAAATGTTCCTTCTTCTTCAGTTTTCTTGAAGATTTTTTGTGGAATGTAAATGTTCAGTAGAATTTTCCAGTGAAACTATCTGATCGTGGATTTTTCATTATAGGAAGATTTTAACTAATAGTTTGTTTACTTTAATAGATTTAGGGCTATTCAAATTGACCTATTTCTTTTTGAGTGAGCTTTGTTGGTTAGGGTCTTTCAAGGAAGTTTTTCATTTCTTCAAATTGTCAAATTTATTGTCGTAAAATTTACTATATTCCCTTATTATTCTTTGAGTGTGTTTAAAATTTGTAATGACATCACCTCTCTTGTTCCAAATTTGGTAATTTGTGCCTTCTCACTTATTTTCTTTATCAATCTGGTTAGAAGTTTATCAGTTTTATTGGTCTTCTCAAAGAAGCAGTTTTCGTTTTTATTTATTTTGTTTCCATTTATTTCTGTTTTTCATAATTACTATTTCATTTCTTGTGTTTCCTTTGTGATTAATTTTCTCAGATTTTGCTAGTTTCTGAATATAGACTAGACTACTGATTTGATAATTTTCTTTTTAACATAGATATTTTGTGCTATAATTTTATCTTTTAGTACAGTTTCAGCTGCATCTCAGAATTTTTGATAGGTTGTGTTTTCATTTTTCTTCAGTTCAGAATGCTAATTTCTTTTTTCATATATTCTTTAATTTATGGATTATTTAAAATTTTGTCTTATATTAATAGTTTCCAAATATTTTGGGACTTTCCTAATATTTTACTCTTATTGGTTACTAATTTAATTCCATTATGGTCAGAGAAAACACTTTGTATAATTTGAGACTTTCTAAATTGAGACTTCTTTTATGGCCCTGAATAAAGCCTTTCTTGGTAAATGTTCTGTGTGCACTTGAAACGAATGTATAATCTGTTGTTGAATGGAGTGTTTCATAAATATCAATTAGTTCATGTTGGTTGGTAATTTTGGTCATGGTTTTTATATCCTTAAGGATATTCTGTCTAATTGATCTATCAGTCATTGAGAGAAGGATGCAGTCTGGTCCTACATATATGGTTCTGTTTATGTTTTTCTTATAGTATCATCAGTTTGGTTCTTTATGTATTTTGAAGCTCTGTTATTTAGTGTACACACATTTAGGACTGTTACATGTATCTTATATTTATATTGATCCCTTTATCATTATGAAATGACCATTTTTAGCCCCTTTAATATTCTTAGTTCTAAAATCTCTTATGTCTTAAATTACGACAGCCACTTTAGCTTTGTTTTCATTAATGTTACTATGGTATTTTCTCCCATTCCATTAATTTTCATCCATTACTGTCTGTATACTTAAAGTGGGTTTCTTTCATGCAGTTGTATTTGGATCTTACTGTTTTATACAATCTAGCAATCTCTGTCTTTTAATCGGAGTGGTTAGATCATTTATGTTGAATGTGA
Organism: Balaenoptera physalus; assembly: GCF_965194825.1. Lineage (NCBI taxonomy): Eukaryota > Metazoa > Chordata > Mammalia > Artiodactyla > Balaenopteridae > Balaenoptera > Balaenoptera physalus. Next base: position 55,018,894 of record NC_138887.1, on the reverse strand, counting down.
TTATTGATATTATTGATTAAACTACCTCCTTATTATTTGTTTCTTAATTGTCTCATTTCTTATCTTTTTCCTCTTTTCCTTTTTTGTCTTCTTTCAGGTTGAATGTTTTTATGATTCCATTTTATATTATTTTTGGGTTATTAGCTGTAACTCTGATGGCAAATAAGCACATGAAAAAATGCTCAACATCATGAGTCATTAAGGAAATTCAAGTTAGCACTATAATGAGATACCAATATACCCATAGAATGTGTAAAATCAGAAATTCAGGTAATAATAAGTATTGGTGAGGAAGTGGAATAACTAGAACTCTTATACACTGCAAGTGGGAATGTAAAAATTATGCAACCACTTGATAAAACTATTTGGAAGTTTCTTAGAAAGTTAAACATATATTATGATCCAGCTATTTAACAACTAGGCATTTATCCAAGAGAAACCAAGGCAGATATACATATAAAGATTGAACACAAGTGTTCACAGCAGTTTTATTCATAGCAGTAACTTGAAAACAACCTGAATATCCATCAAAAGGCGAATGAATAAATGAATATCTATGCAGTAGATTCTGCTCTGCAACATGAATTGTTGAATATCAAAATAATTACGTTGAGTGTAAGATGCCAAATAAAAAAGGGTTCATAGTGAATGATTTCTGTGATGGTTAATTTTGTGTCAAATTGACTGGGCCATAGAATGCCCAGGTAGCTGATTAAACATTAATTCTGGGTATGTTTGTAAGGGCGTTTCTGCAAGAGAGTGACATTTAAATTGGTGGACTGAGTAAAGAAGGTGGCTCTCCCCAACGTGGGTAGTTATCACCTAATCCATTGAGGTCTTGAATAGAACAAAAAGGTGGAGGAAAGTTGAATTCACTCTCTGCCTGACTGTTTCAGCTGGTACATTGATCTCCTCCCCTCAGTGCTCCTGGTACTCAGGTCATCAGACCCTGCACTAACATGTGTGTGCTCACCCTCTCTCCCTCTCTCTCTGTATATAGATATAGATACATATTAGGTTTTTTTTTTTCTGGAATTTTACATACGTGAATTATATATGTTTTATGTATATGTATATATATAATCTACATAATCTATAGTGAGAGAAAATAGATTAGTGATTGCCTGGAGCTGGGGAATGGTGCAGAGTGGTGAGTGGGAAGAATTACAGAGGCTGATGGGAAAACATTTAGAACTGATGGATAAATTTAACATTGATGGTGATGGATAGATTGATAGATATTAACACTAAATATTGTGGGATAACTGTATGTCATTAAAATAAGAAAAATCAACACAAAATATTTTATACTAAATTCAAAGTAGAAGGTGGAGGAAATCTGAATTATAAGAGTTCCAAAAATTTGATGATCATTGAGAACTGGGGCAGTTACAGGTGGTGTTTTTAAGTTAGTGGTTATGTTCATGAAGGGAGTTTATGGTTAAAATGGACCCTGATTTTGGTGCTAAACAGTAGCAATTTCCTGTAACTTTACACAGAAAGAATGTCTCCATATGGTGCAAGCAGAAAAGAATTATATTCTATTTCCCCTTTGCCTATTCAAAGTTTTCTATGGGGCTAGTATTTCCTGTCCTTGGTGACATCTAAGGCAGCCCTCATGTCTTTGTCTGGTCTTATTTTAGTAATTAAAATGTCTAGATTCATGTAATTGTCAAAACCCATTTCACTTATAATCAGTGATCTCTTCTCTCCATTCTCCCTTGTTGCACCTGTTCAGGTGTGGAGCCTGTAATAAAAAAGAAATATGCCTTCATTTTCTCTATTTTGCCAACCATTGCTTCTTTCTGTCCATCCCCGCCCCCCACAACTTGCCAGCTCGCTAACCCACATTTCTACCCTCTTCAGTGAAGTTGGAAGAAAAGAGAGGTAGGAGAAGGAATTGTTGTACTGATCTAGTACTGTCATGATCTTGCTTTAGCAGATATTGAAATTTAACTCTTTATCTCATGGAGTGTTCTCCTGCACTTCTGGTTACTCAGGTGATGTACCTGTTTGTTTGTCCCTTGCCCCCCAACTCCAGATTCCTTCCTCAGCCTTGGATTTCTGAAGGCGTACCCATTTGGTTGGGTAATATCAAACCTGCAGATGGTCCTTTTTAATTCCATTCCTGACCACCAGCTCTTTCTCTTTTGGCACAACTCTAGATTATAGAACACACTCACATATTATTTCAGGGTTGTGTGTGATGGCTACCTCACTTCTCTCTCTCTCTCTCTCTCAGATTTCTCATGCGCCTGCATCCTCCTCCTTCACTCCAGAGCACATATATCAAGGTCTCCAAATGCTTAGATTTAACCCCCTCTTAGTGAATTCAGTTAAGAATAGAATACCATCCTTGCTTTTCTGACACTTTGAGTTGAGTGGAGGGAAGGAAAAAAATGCCATAGCAGTTTAACAACTTTATCCAGAAAAAAGTTATTTCTCTTAGCTGCTTAATCCTTGAAATATTTGTGCTGTGGCGAGTATTTAACTAGGGCTTGAAAAACAGCTTTCATTTTTGTTTCCTTGCTCTTTCCTTTGCTAGTCTGATATAGGCAGTATTTCACTTCAGTGTGGAATGTGGAAGCACTTGCTCATTATTGTTTTCTTCTTGGAATTTGAAATCTGAGCCAGAACTGAAACAGAAGGGTTTCCGTTTTGACATTCTGTTAGAAGACTGTATACTGCCAAGGATAGGTGGTAAGTGAATTTCACTATCAAAGTCTGTGGTTCTGAGAACATAGGATTGCAAGAGGCATCATTTATAAGCGTCTTGAAAGAATGTGTGATTAGAGTTAGGATATTTAATTTTTTGTTTGTTTGCATTTATTTCAGATTCTATGTCAAGATGGTATTAGGATTTGGATTGGATAACAAAATAAGATTATGTATAACTTTAAAAATGTCAAAATATTGGAAAACAGTCTTATTAATATAGTAATTTTCTATGGAAGCTCTCAGAATAAAAATCATGTTTTGAAAAAAGATGTTTCTTATAATATCACAGATTTATCTGTATTGACATTAAAATCATAACTTCTTCTTGCAACTAATATATAATTGATTCTTTTGGTCATGGAATAATATGATTAAATGTCCGATAGTTTTATTAATTCTTGAATTTATCAGTCAAAGCTTCAGGTTGAAAAATTCATAACAAGTTAAAATGATAAAGTCTTATGCACCCCAGTGTTCATAGCAGCACTATTTGCAATAACCAAGATACGGAAACAACCCAAGTGCCATCAACAGGCATTTGACTTAAGAAGATGTGGTGTGTATATATATATTTATATACATATATGTATGTATATAAAATGGAATATTACTCAGCCATATAAAAGAATAAAATATTACCATTTGCAACAACATAGATAGACTAGACCCAGAGAATATCATGCTAAGTGAAGTAAGTCAGAGAAAGACAAATATTATATGATATGACTTATACGTGGAATCTAAAAAATAATACAAATGAATCTATGTACAAAACAGAAACAGACTCACAGACATAGAAAAGAAACTTCTGGCTACCAAAGGGGAAAGGGATGGGGGTAGGGATAAATTAGCAGTATGCAATTAACAGATACTAACTACTATACATAAAATAGATAAGCAACAAGGATTTACTGCATAACACAGGGAAATATATTCAATATATTGTAATAACCTATAATGGAAAATAATCTGAAAATATATATATATATATAACTGAATCACTATGCTCTACACCTGAAACTAACACAATAGTGTAAATCAACTATGCTTCAATTTTAAAAAGTTATTGAACCTAAAAAAGAAAAAAAGATAGTAAAGTCTTTAAAGCTGTTTCATAAAATGGGGGAAATTATGTATAGATTTGCTAGGAGGTGTGTCGAAGACAAAAATCCAGACAAGTAAGGAAAATGATTTTATTCAGGCTGTTCCAATAGAGAGAGCACCTCAGATGTGAACATCAAAGTTTCTCAGTAGAGTAGTTTTGCTTTGAATGTATATATAGGTGGGAATACACAGTTTATAGGTAGGGTGATTATATAGTAAGGATTGTTTTTATAATTAGTGAGAGTCTCAGTCAGCTGAATATGATGTTTATCTCTGCATCTAGCTAGTATTAGGGGACAAGTATTTCTGCTAAACATCTTTGAGACAAAGAGTAGGAATTTGGAGGGTCCTTATCTGCAGTTGTTATAGGTAAGGAAGGGGTCAGCTGCTAGTCTGAAGGCAGCCACAAAAAAGAGTGGACAGCGAGTTTTAATGTCACGTGGAGAAGGGTAGTTCTTTGCAGTAAGCCATTTCCTGGAACACAAAAGAGTGGAGGATTCTATAAAATAAAGTAGTGGTGGAGATTTTGTAACCACCACTGTTTTCTGGGCGCAGAGCTCTTGGGTGAAGTTCATCATTGTCAGGGTTACCAATGGGAAAGTATTGAAAAGTTGAATTAGCAGATCTTTTTTGTAATTTTTAAAAATGATGGCATTGTTATGATTTTAATTTTTGCCGTTGGTGCTTTACAAATAAAAACATATTCTCAACTTTCTGTCCAACATGTAAAGAGCTTAGAAGTAATCAATCCCATTCTCACAAAAAGGAAAAAAAAAAAAAAAAAGCTAAACATAGTGAGAAATAACAGCTCTGTTCAGAATCATTAGAGAATTGAAGTCACAGGGCAAAGGAGTGCCCTGAAAACTGAAGAGACAGGGGAATACAGAGAATCATAGTTTACCAAGAACAGAAGGAGCCACAGATGACCGCAACTGGTAGGAACATTTAAGTGTGCAACATTTTGCCTATAGTTAACAGTAATATATTGTACATTTAATTTTTAAGAGGGTAAATCCATTATGAAGTGTTCTTTTTACAATAGAACATTTTTTTTAAACATCTTTATTGGAGTATAATTGCTTTACAATGGTGTGTTAGTTTCTGCTTTATAACAAAGTGTATCAGTTATACATATACATATGATCCCATATCTCTTCCCTCTTGTGTCTCCCTCCCTCCCACCCTCCCTATCCCACCCCTCTAGGTGGTCACAAAGCACTGAGCTGATCTCCCTGTGCTATGCGGCTGCTTCCCACTAGCTAGCTATTTTACATTTGGTAGTGTATATATGTCCATGCCACTCTCTCATCCTGTCACATCTTATCCCTCCACCTCCCCATATCCTCAAGTCCATTCTCTAGTAGGTCTGTGTCTTTATTCCCGTCTTGCCGCTAGGTTCTTCATGACCTTTTTTTTTTTTTCTTAGATTCCATATATATGTGTTAGCATACTGTATTTGTTTTTCTCTTTCTGACTTACTTCACTCTGTATGACAGACTCTAACTCCATCTACCTCACTACAAATACCTCCATTTCGTTTCTTTTTATGGCTGAGTAATATTCCATTGTATATATGTGCCACATCTTCTTTATCCGTTCATCCGATGATGGACACATAGGTTGCTTCCATGTCCTGGCCATTGTAAATAGAGCTGCAATGAACATTTTGGTACATGACTCTTTTTGAATTATGGTTTTCTCAGGGTATATGCCCAGTAGTGGGATTGCTGGGTCGTATGGTAGTTCTATTTTTAGTTTTTTAAGGAGCCTGCATACTGTTCTCCATAGTGACTGTATCAATTTACATTCCCACCAACAGTGCAAGAGGGTTCCCTTTTCTCCACAACCTCTCCAGCATTTATTGTTTGTAGACCTTTTGATGATGGCCATTCTGACTGGTGTGAGGTGATACCTCATTGTAGTTTTGATTTGCATTTCTCTAATGATTGAGCATTAATTATTGAGCATCCTTTTCATGTGTTTGTTGGCAATCTGTATATCTGCTTTGGACAAATGTCTATTTAACTCTTCTGCCCATTTGTGGATTGAGTTGTTTGTTTTTTTGTTATTGAGCTGCATGAGCTGCTTGTAAATCTTGGAGATTAATCCTTTGTCAGTTGCTTCATTTGCAAATATTTTCTCCCATTCTGAGTGTTGTCTTTTGGTCTTGTTTATGGTTTCATTTGCTGTGCAAAAGCTTTTAAGTTTCATTAGGTCCCATTTGTTTATTTGTGTTTTTATTTCCAACATTAGAACATTTTTTAAAAGTATGATTGACCTTGGACTAGCTTGAAAGATGAAACTTCCTGGGCTCAGCCTTAAAGGGGTTGTCATATATTCTGAGTTTTACCTCCAGGAGCCCACCAGGATCTCAAGGTGAAAGTCAGAGGAAAATCCTGTTATGCTTCTGGCAGGGAGAGGGAAAAAGTAACTATTTGGAAATAAGCTCATAGTATTCTGTCCTTCTTAACAAAGGCTTAGCCTCAAAGGCAACTATTATACCAGCAATATTATCTTTCAAAAGTGAAGGAGAAATAAAGACTTTCTCAGACAAATAAAACTTGAGGGAATATGTTGTCAGTAGATCTACTTTGCAAGAAATGTTAAAAATTTTTCAGAAAGAGTAAAAATGATGTAGGTCAGAAGCTCAGATCTACACAGAGAAAGGAATAGCATTAGAGAAGGAAATAAATGAAAGTAAAATAAAATATTTTTATTATTCTTAATTGATCTAACAGAAACCAGTTGTTTAAAATAATTATAACAGTAATGTGTTTGTTGATTATAGGTTATGGATAAAGAATGACAGCAATGTTAATAGGGATGGGAGGGATGAAATGGGAATGCTGTGTTATAAGGAACTTGGACTGCCTGTGAAACAGCATAGTGTTATGGGAAAATGGACTTAGATTACTTATAAATGTATATTAAAAATAGTAGGGCAACCTTTAAATTTTTTTTAAAAAATTACAATGATATGCTAAGAGAGGTGAGAAAATTGAATCATATAAAATGCTTGACTAAATCAGAGAAGGCAAAAAAAGAGTAGAAGACAAAAACAAACAAAACAGAACAAGTCCAGTGAAAGAAAACAGTTACAACTCTAGTAGAATTTAAGGCTTAAATAAGTTAAGTCATTTCCTCTAAGATCAGGAACAAGACAAGGATGCCCACTCTCTCCGCTTTTATTCAACATGGTTTTGGAAATCCTACTTACAACAATTCACACAAGAAAAAAATAAATAAATAAAAGGAATCCAAATAGAAAGGGAAGAAGTAAAATAGTCACTCTTTCCAGATGATATGATGCTATGTATAGAAAATCCTCAAGACACCACTAAAAAACTACTAGAGCTCATCAGTGAATTGAGGAAAGTGGCAGGATACAAAATTAATATACAGAAATCTGTTGCATTTCTATACACTAACAATGAGCTATCAGAAAGAGAAATTAAGAAAACAATCCCATTTACAATCACATCAAAAAGAGTAAAATACCTAGGACTAAATCTAAGGAGGTGAAAGACATGTACTCAGAAAATTCTAGGACACTGGTGAAAGAAATTGAAGATGACACAGACAGATGGAAAGGTATACCATGTTCATGGAATGGAATAATTAATATTGTTAGAATGACCATACTACCTAAGGCAGTCTACAGAGTCAGTGTAATCCCTATTAAAATACTAAGGGCATTTTTCACAGAACTAGAACAAATAATTCTAAAATTTCTATGAAATAACAAAAGACCCAGAAAAGCCAAAACAATGTTGAGAAAAAAGAACAAAGCTGGAAGTATCACCCTCCCTGATTTCAAACTATACTACAAAGCTACAGTCATCTAAACAGTATGGTACTGGCACACAAACAACACATAGATCAATGGGACAGAATAGAGAGCCCAGAAATAAACCCATGCACTTATGGTCAATTAATCTGTGACAAAGGAAGCAAGAATATACAATAGAGACAAGATAGTCTCTTCAATAAGTGGTGCTGGGAAAACTAGACAGCTACTTGTAAAAGAATGAAACTAGAACATTTTCTCACACCACATACAAAAGTAAACTCAAAATGGATTCTAGATTTAAATAAAACCTGAAGCATACAACTTCTAGAAGAAAACATAAGCAGTATGCTTTTTGATATCAATCTTTGTAATATTTTTTGGATATGGCTCCTCAGGCAAGGAGAAAAAAAAGCAAAAATAAACAAATGGGAATACATTATACTAAAAAGCTTTTGCACAGAGAAGGAAACTACTAACAGAACGTAAAGGCCACCTATTGAATGGGAGAAGTTGTTTACAAATGGTATATCCAATAAGGGTTTAATATCCAAGATATACAAAGGACTCATACAACTCAACATCAAAACAAACAAACAAACAAACAAAAAACCTGATTAAAAAATGGTCAGAGGATCTGAATAAACATTTTTTCAAGGAAGACATAACAGGTGACCAACAGGAGCATGAAAGGATGCTCAACATCACTAATCATCAGGGAAATGCAAATCAAAATCATAATGAGATATCACCTCACACCTGTCAGAATGGCTATTATCCAAAAGAGAACAAAGTGTTGGCAAGGATGTGGAGAAAAGGGAACCCTCATACACTGTTGTTGGGAATGTAAATTGTTGCAGTCATTATGGAAAGCAATATTGAGATACCTCAGAAAATTAAAAACAGAACTACTATATGTTCCAGCAATTCCACTTTTGGGTATTTATCTGAAGAAAACAAAAACACTAATTGAAGTGATATATGCACAACTTTGTTCATTGCAGCATTATTTATAATAGCCAAGATATGGAAGCAACTGAAGTCCCCATCAACAGATGAATGGATAAAGAAGATGTGGTACATATATATATACAATGGAATACTATTCAACCATAAAAAAGAATGAAATCTTGCCATTTGTGACAACATGGATGGACCTAGAGGGTATTATGCTAAGTGAAATAGGTCAGACAGATAAAGACAAATATTGTATGGTTTCACTTATATGTTGAAGCTAAAATATCTAATAGTTGAGGGAGAGTAAAAGGTACAAACTTCCATTTGCAAAATAAATGAGTCCCAGGTATGAAATATACAGTGTAGGAAATATAGTCAATAACTATGTACAGTAATATCTTTGTATTGTCATATATTGTAAGTAGACTTATCTGTGCTGATGAATTTGAAATGTATAGAAATATTGAGTCATGTTGTGTAACAGCAACTAACATAATGTTGTAGGTCAATTATACTTCAAAAACAAACTCACAGAAAAAGATCAGATTTGTGATTACCAGAGCCAAGGGCTTGGGGGAAGGGAGAATTGGATGAAGGTAGTCAAAAGGTATAAACTTCCAGTTATAAGATAAATAAATACTAGGGATTTAATGTACAACATGATAAATATAATTAATAATGAACACTGCTCTATGTTATATATGAAAGCTGTTAAGAGGGTAAATCCTAAGAGTTCTCAGCACAAGAAAAAAATATTTTAAAATTTTAAATTATTTTTTCTATTTCTTTAATTTTGTATCTGTATGATTTGATGGATATTCACTAAACTTTTTGTGACAATCATTTCATGATGTATACAAATCAAATCATTATGCTGTATACCTTAAACTTATACAGTGTCAACTATATTTCAATAAAACTGGAAGAAAAAATTTTAAAAAGACTTAAATAGGTTAAAAAATAAAGGGATGTTGAAAGATATATCATGCTAACACTCATCAAAAGAAATCTAGAATAATATTCCAGGCAAAGCATACTTCAGGGCACAGAAAATTATCAGGAATAAAGAGGATATTGCTTAAGCATAAAGGAATCAATTCTCTCAGAAGGCATAACAATCATCAATGTTTATGCATTTAATAACAGAGTGTCAAAATATTTAAGAGAGAAATTCATAGAACTTCAAGGAGAAATAGACATCCATCCACTATTATAGTTGGATATTTCAACACCCCTCTATCAATAATTGACAGACCCAGTAGGCAGAAAATTAAGTATATAATTGAACTGAACAACACCATCAATCAATTGACTCTAATTGACATTTATAAATTATTTTATCTAATAATATCAGAATGCACATTCTTCTCAAGCTCACATGGAACATTCATCAATATAGACCATATTCTGGTCCATGTAACACACCTTAACAAATTTAAAAGAATAGAAATTATATAAAATATGCTTTCAGTTCACAATGTAATTAAATTAAAAATAAATAGAATGATAGCTGGAAATTCCCAAAATATTTGTAGATTAGATAGCACACTTCTAAGTAACACCAGTGCAATAAGAAATCTCAAGATGAATAAAGATATATTTTAAACTAAGTGAAAATGAAAATACAACATATTGAAGTTTGTAGAATACAGTGAAAGCAGTGCTTAGAAGGATATTTATAGTATTGAATGCATATATTAAAAAAGAAGAAAGGTCTAAACTAAGAAACCTAAGCTTCTATATTAGGAAACTAGAAAAAAGGGCAAATTAAATCCAAAGTAAGCAGAAAATAAATAAAAATTAGAGCAGAAATCAAATAAAAACAGGAGATCAATAGATAAAATCAATGAAACCAAAAGTTGGTGCTCTAGAAGATTAGTAAAATGTATACAACTCTAGCCGGGCTAACCAAGAAAAAAAAAGAGAAAAGCTACAAATTACTAGTATCAGAAATAAATGGGGGGGGTTGTTCATTACTACTGATCCCATGGATATTAAAAAGGTAATAAAGGAATGTTATAAATAACTCTTTGCCCACAAAAGTGATAACTTAGGTGAAACGGAACAATTCCTTAAGTAATGCTGCTGTTCAGGGTACCACACTTTGAAAAACATTGCTTTAAATGAACTTAGACTGCCAAGATCTTTAAATGTTTCTATCATTTTTTATAATAATATCTTCCTTAACATTGAATTACCATTTGCCACTTCTACATCTTAAAACAACAAAAGCAAACACCTATAACTATAAAATACTCAGTTTTCATCCTTTTTCTCTATCTTGAAAGTCTGTTGGTAAATCTTTGGACTGGGATAGAAACCTCCCCATTCATGGATAAGGAACTCCATCTACACACAAAACCTCAGCACAAGGCTTATCAACAGTTGCATAACACAAGAGAGAGAATACTTTTTTTTTTTGGAAGATTTGGGAAAACAAATATCTGAAGATGATTTATTATAAAACAGAGGATGTACTTGGGAAGATCTACTTAATGTTCTTGCAGAAGATAGAGAAAAACATTACCTGAATCCTTTCTTAAAAAACTGATTTGAACATGTTACTGGATATGAATCACAACTGAAAACTCAAGCTATGTTCTCTTGGACCCTTCTATATAAACAACAGGACAAAATGCAATTCATCATACAGTCTCTGTCAGGAATCGTCCCTGGGGGCAAGCGTGGTGGAGGGAATGGTCACATCAGTGAACTTATATGTGTGTGCAAGGTAGTCAATGTGTGTGTGTAGGCAGGATGGCCTTTTACAGTGTAATCTGGCTCATGAGCCAAGGGAAACAATTTCCTTATCTGTGTTGTTCACAAGTCCTCCGGTAGATTTGCTACCAGATTCTGAAGTCCAGTGAAATATTATTATAACTAGGTTTAAAAAAAAAACTTATGTCTACAACAAAGTTAACTTATATAATACATATTCTAGCAGATCAGTGATATTAATCATGTCTAATTTAGTCATATATATTTATGGTAAATATAATAAAACATTTATTCCATAGTCACCACTAAATAAGCTCAATTGTAAAACTCTTGAGAAAGTAATATATAATGTTCTCTGATTGAATACATACTACAGAAGGCATAAGCAGATTCTGCCAAAGTATTTCCCTGTGACACTCTGAGGTGCATGTGATTCTCATAAATACTTTCATGCATTATATTGAGTTCCAAATCAATGACATATGTTTACCATTACCTGTTGAAGGAATGCCAAGTTTACGTTCAATAGTTAAAGTAAGCAAATGCTTAGAAACATAGAAAATTCTTATAAACTGTTACTACCTGTCACCTGTCAATGTTAGCATTTTGAAACTAACAGGAATGCATTCACTGGTTGGAGTGAGCACTTGAAAACCATGCCCAGAAATAGTTTGGGGAAATGAACATAAAAGTTTCGTGCAGATGAAAGAAGATAAAAGAGGAGATGGTCTAGCAAAATTTAGAGAGATCTCAGCTGGCCCTTTTCCTGCTTTGTGTGCTGCCTGGGTAGGATGGCCAGGAGCCTTCCTGGGTTCTGAGGAGGGAGAGGGGATCTCTGCCTGGGGTGGTAATCCTAGGGTATTCTAGGAAGGTCTCTTTGTCTGAACTGGCCAATATGTGTGACACAGTCAATGTGTATGTTGCCAGCATGCCCAGAGTTGTCAGGATGTAAGAGCCATTAATGCATCTAGACTCTAGAGTATGGTATCAGTCAGCCTGGGCTTCCAGTTTATCCAGAAGAGCACAGATGCTCAAGCAGGTGGTTGGTAAGGTTATTGGCTATACCTTTTTCCAGCATCTCTTTGTAGGCGTTGGAGTGGTCCTGCCCTTGTAGCTGGGATATTGCTATAGGCAGATTGCTACTGGAGTGAAATGTTCTAACAGCTCATTTTGGAATTCAAACTCCTGTTGCTTCCAATTTTCCAATTTTCTTCTAGCTGGGTACATCTGCACTGTCTTGTCACACTCCCCTCTAAGCAAGAAGTCAGGGAATGGATCTCTGGAATATAGCTTAAGTCCTAGGTAATATAGACAGTGGGAATCTCTTCCTCCCCAAACTGTCTTCCCATCTTAAACCTAGGGGCGTGTGTGTACTATATCCCCAGTAGTTGCCCTCTGCCACCTGTAGAGTCTGAGTGAATCAAAGTGTTAGTTGTACCAGTTACTGGTCGAACAACTCTTAACCACTGTGTGCCTTAGTTAACTCATGTAAAGCAAGGATAGTAATAAGATTTGACAGTAAAGATTCTGGAACTGGAATTCCCAGCTCCACTATTTTCTAGCTGAGTCACCATGGACAAGTTATTTAACCCTTCTGTGCCTCAGTTTCTTCATCTGGAAAATGGGGATCATAGTAGTACCTACCTCATAGAGTTGATATAAAAATTAAATGAGTTAATATTTATAAGTAGTTAGAACAGAACCTGTTACATAACACTATGTAAGTGTTTGTTATTATTACTATTTCATCATCATCCTCATCATGGCATTTTCCCAGTAATGGAAATTTGAAGAGTTTTTGACATGATGATTGGATGTCTCTGCATTCGTTGGCCAGTGTGTTCATGTAAAAATTACACACAGGTGAAACTTCAGTAAACATAAGTAGATAGAGAAATAGATAAATAATGTAACATATAGATAATAGTATTTAAGTGGCATTTCTGTATTTCAGTGAGCTATTATTTTTCTCTTAACTTTTCTGTGTTCAAAAAAATATATAAATAAATGTATCATTCTTAATAAAAGTACAAGCTTGAAAAAAGCCTATAATTGGCAAAGAGTGATACAAGCATGCAAAGAAGAAAAGGGAAATACTATTTAACATGTGGTGGTTAGACAACTGGCTAGCTTCTATCAAAATAAATTTCTAATGGAGAACATTTTAAATGTTGAGAAGTCAAATAATAAAAAGATAATATAGAGGGAGAATTAAGAAATCTCTGAATAAAGGTGAATTTTATAAAATTAAAACTTATCATAACAACATTTTAGATTTGAGCAGGACTTACGGAGTGGTGAAGTGAGAACCTTGGTAAATCTCCTCCACAAAAACAATGAATATCAGCAAAACAAACTCTTTCAGAACTCTAGAAATCAACCAAGGGCTTCCAACCATCTGAAGATGGATTATTCAAGAAAAACTACCAAGCTTCAGTAAAAACAGTGGGGTCTTTGATGTTTAACTTGGCCTACTCCCATCTCCCTGTCCACAGAAATGCAATTTAAAACCACAATAAGATGTCATTTCAAACCACCTAGAATGCCTGTAGTAAATGAAACTGACAATAGCAAATGTTGATGGGGGATGTGAAGAAACATGCTGGTGGGAATGAAATTTTTACAACCACTTTGGACAATGGTTTGTCAGTTTCTCAAAAAGTTAAACATAAAATTACTAAATATCTACATAAGAGAATTGAGCACATATGTCCCCACAAGGACACGTTCATAGTTACATTACTCATCATGTCCCAAAACTGAAAAACTGCCAATCAACTGGATAGACAAAATAGATGGATCGACAAAATGTGGCATATCCATACAATGAAATACTATTCAACAATAAAACTATTGACATATGTCATATCATGGAAGAACTTCAAAACATTATGCTAAATGACAGAAGCCAGACATATTATACACATATTGTATAATTCTATTTATATGAAATATCCAGAATATGCAAATTTCTAGAGAAATAAAGTAAATTAATGGTTGCCTGAAGCTGGGAATGGTAATTAAACATAAGTGGATAAGAACAATCTTACTGAGGAATAAAAATGTCCTAAAACTGATCTGTGATGATGTTTATACTAGTTAGTAATATTAATAATCTTTAAAATATACACTTGAAATAGATGAATTGTACGATATGTAAGACACAGCTCAGTAAAAATTTTACAAGAATATTTTAAGCTAACTTTTCCTCCCAGCTATCAGGGAATACTTTACTGGGTGTACTCTGGGACCAGTGGCCTGGAACCCCGATTGGACAGAGAGGCAGAGTTTCAATTGCTAATAATTTGCTGTGCCTTGTACTGAGAGCAAGCATAGAGAGGAGAGTTTATGAAACAGTTTCTTGGGAAGCCTTTGAATGAAAAACCCATAAAAAGAATGGGTTTTCTTTAAAAAGGGAAATTTTTTGTGTGTGCTTTTTTTTGTTTTGTTTTGTTTTAAATTTTACATTGGCGTATAGTTGATTAACAATGTTGTGTTAGTTTCAGGTGTACAGCAAAGTGATTCAGTTATACATATACATGTATCTGTTCGTTTTCAAATTCTTTTCTCATTTAGGTTATTGCAGAGTGTTGAGCAGAGTTCCCTATGCTATCCAGTAGGTCCTCGTTGGTTGTCCATTTTAAATATAGCAGTGTGTACATGTCAGTCCCAAACTCCCAAACTATCCCTCACCCCCCATAAAAAGGGAGTTCTTGATGTGAAGTTAAATTGCTGGATGTGAGAGATTCAAGTATGTATAAGAAGATTTGAAGCCAAATTTAGGAAGCAAAACTCAGACACTTTTTTTTTTTTTTAATGACAAAGAGATAGCTAAGTGACCTTGGGCAGCTGTGTATAAAAGGGAGCTATGTTGACTGCCACACATTTTTCCTCTCCTCCTAGATTTTGACTAAGGAAATAAACATTCATGGATAAATAACCCAGGGAAAAATAAAGTAGAGCTTCATCATTATAAATAAGCATCTTTTATCATTGAAGCTGAACTTTGGGAAAATCCAAATTACAAACACAACTTTTGTTTATTTTATTGAACACTACATATTTCAGCTTTCTTCCTTAACAGAGAGTAGGATATTTACTCTACAGTTCATAGCTATTTAAAGAACAATTATTGAACAATTATTATGTTTCAGGTACTCTTCTGAGCACTTGGGATATAGCAGTAAACAAAACAGACCTCAAATGTTGCCTTCATTGAGCTTGTATTCTGAAGGGGAAAGAGAAACAGTGGCACATAAGTAAATAAATATGTCAAGCATGTCATATAGCAATGTTATTGAAAGAAATAAACATAGACGTGCATACGTACTGCTATGGGAAAGGAGCTGCAATTTTAGTGAGGGTGGTCAGGGATACTTCAAAGAGAAAGTGGGGTCACTCTAGGTGTTACTGACCAAGGTTCTTGGCCTCCCTTGATCAATAGAAATTGATAAGAGCCAGGTAAGAAATTCACGCAAGGCGTTATTGGGGCTCCTGCTGCAGCAGGAGGGAGTGAAAACAAGTAATAGTTTCCCTTGTTCGCTCCCTTCGGGGGGCAAGCTGGTTCCTTATATGGGGTGAGGGTAGGGGCGGGTCCAGGGGTTGGGCCAGAGGGGTGGCTTAGGTAGTCTGCCCACCCCCTTGGTGGTGCTATGTGCAGGGTCCATGTGCAGTACCCTACTTTTGCTGAGTTTTTGGTCTTTTTGTATCTTGTTCATAATTAGTCCCAACTAATTATGTGCATGCATGCAGTTATTTTTGGTCCCTTATAGTTTCTTTGTATTTTGTTTCTCGAGGAGACATTTGTCCAGGTGCAAGCACTGCAGCAAAGGGTCCCAGGTCCCAGGTCCCAGGCTGTCTCATAGGAAGGGACAAAACCTTAGATGAGGCAGATCTCTACATCTGAGGCAATCACCAGGGTGGCTGACAGCTAAACACTGTTCACCAATAGCAATCCCAGCCATACTTGACAACAAGTCCCTTCCTGAAGAGAGATCCAGGCCCACCGTGTAACACAATATTCTCAAACTATGGAATTACCAGAATGAGTTATTCATCGTTCGTTATGTACCGGTTTATGTGTAGGCGTTTAAGACCAATATAGTCAAACCAGATGAGGAAGTGATCTGTTTTTGTTCTAAAGCTTAAGCCATATACACCTACTATCTACTAAAGGGTCTTAATCAAGTCATTAGGGCTATACTGCATTTTTAAACATAGGCTAAAAAAACATGTGAAACAGTTATCAAAATAAACATGAGCTTAATACTTTACTGCTAAATTTTTAGGTACGGAATATGTGTAAGAATTCAGAAAGTGTAATCGTGATATGGTGGAAGAAATCATCAAGGAGTGGATAAATTCTTATTTGGGCATTTGCCATCTTTTTAATTCTTATACCTAGTACATATTAAATAATATTGCTATTTTGTCTTCTTTTTTTCTCAAGTACTTTAGGGTTTAAGCAAAAAGATTATAAAATCATGTGTATATTCTTAAAGTTCTGTTTACTTTAAGCCATCAACAAATTCCAGTTCTTTTACATTTAATCATAACCCGATACAAGGTAATTTAATCTAAATTAATAGTTATTTCACAAATACTTTTGAAGAGTGCGTATTTTCGGAAATAGTAATAGCTATGCTTATTGAGTAATCTCTGTGTGTCAGGCATTATATGGAACACTTTAAATAATTTATCTTAATCCCTTTAACAGCCCTACCAGGAATATTCCAGTCTTAATTATCTTCATTAACATATGAGGAATCTTGAGAGTTAGGGAGTCTAAAAAACCTAAGATTATCAGATACTAAGTAGCACATCTCAGATCCAGCCCCAGCCTTGGGGTTAGTTGCAAAACTCTTAAGAGCTTTATTGCAAATAATCCTGTCTGATGGCAACAGGAGAAACATTGCTGCTATGAAACTGAGTAGCAGAGATAATAGTCATATATCAAGGATATGAATAGCACTCCTTAGTCTGGTCTCATCCCCATCTCTACCTCTTCACCTCAGATCTTGAATGGAACAGTCAACCATCATGAGACGATTCACTTTTGCAATGGGAAGTTAGAAAGCCAGGAGCTAAAAACCTGAATAATGACATGAGAAGTGATAATAATTTGGTAAAAGCTAACAAAGACAATTCACTTGCATAAAATTTCACAGGAAAAGTATATGATCTTTAAGATGTGCTATGGGAGTGTTGATTCTCTGAAGATACATAAAAAAATCAGTCCAGCATTGGAGGAACGGAATGCAATATTTAACAAAAGTAAATTGCTGAAAATTTGTCTTTGCAAAGAAATTCTGAAGTATGCAATTGCTTTAGCTGAAGCAGATGGAGTTAATCATGCCATATTCGAGATTTTTTTTTCACCTCTCCTTGAAATAATTAGCCACATGACTATAAGTACATTTTTCATGTCAAATGGACAGTGGCTTCAAAGCAATTGGAAAGCGGAAGTGCAAGAGAGTGAGAAAAGAAGACTGAGTTGATGCACGAAAGACAAAATATCAACATTTCTTGTATAACCACTGAACATGTGTCGGCAAGCATGAAGTCACTTTTCACTGGAAATAAACTAAAATAGGTAGTTTATTAAGTTAAGAAACACAATAAAGTGGAGCTTCTCTTGCCTGTCAATGCAGCAACTTACAGAATATTGAGGACAGCCCAGGGGTTTAGTTAACTCTAAATTCAAACAATATGAGTGAAAGTATGTTAAAACTTCTAGAAAAACTAATGCTAAATATGATGTCTGGGAAAGAAGAGCAAAAACCTAATTGCTTCCGTGGTCAGATCAAAGTTGATGAGATATCTTCTAGTCAGTCCTTCATACTTTGCATAATGGTGGCAAAGGAGAGTGTGTTAGGAAAACATTTATATTATAGAAGGCATAGTAAGAGATCTCATATTCAAGACTATCAAACTGGTAATACTAGGGTAGGTAGTTTTATTTTAGTTCAGAATGTCAGTTATATGACTTCTGCCTGTGGTCATATGAACCTGAATTTTTAGTAAGGAGTAGTCCATGAGTTTTTTGAGTCTCAGTTTAGTTTCTGTCAGATTCTAGTTGCATGAGCAGAAAACAGGCGCACTTCTGGTTTGGCCATGCTAAGACTATTTACTGCCAAAGCCTATACATTGCGTCACCAACCACAAAAAAATAATAATAACAATAATAATAATTGTAGTGTTCTGGTCAAGGCACTTTATATATATCAACTCCTGTAACTGTCATAATACTCTTTGAAGTAGATCCTATTATAATATATTCATTTTACTAATAAGCAAGCAGAGATGCAGAGGGGTTGGATGACTTTATTGCATCACACAGCTAGTAAGTAGCAGAGCTAAGATTGAAACCCAGTTATCCTATCTTTAGAGTCTGTGCTCTTAACCATGATGTAATATAAACCATGACAGCTATACTGAAGCCACTTTGCTATAATACATGCCATACTCTCTCTCTTGGATCTAACTAGAGGTTTTTCATTCACTACTGCTGACTATTCTATGGAGTATCTCTTTTTGCTTCTTCTCTAGGGTAGCCCAAGTAACATTTATGAGAATGCCATAACTTACATGTAGCCTCTGTGGAATCAAGTTGCTTTTCTTCTATATTATAGAACAAGGTCCTGGGAGGCCTGAATATAAAGTGAGTGGAAATTTACCCAATTCAAAAGTACAGCATCCCGTATATCATTAAATAAGAATGCTCAGAGGGGCTGTATCTAAACTTGCTTATATAAACTTGGACTAATGATTAAAAAATGTTTTTTAAAAAACTCAAAAAAATGTTCTAAGTAGTTTTGGAATGAGTAGTTGATGTTTGTGGTATCCAGGGACAAATTAGTCATTCAGAAATTTAAGAAAGGAAGAAAAACCCCATGGGTGTTTCTCCAAATCTTATTTTTCTTCTTTTTTTTTCTGTTATCTCTGTTTATTGTAATGATCTGTCTGATTTTGGGGTACTTCTGTTCTCTCTTTATATAGCTAAGATCACTTAAGAGACATCTGCATGTTTTGGCATTTCCTAGGTATAGATGCTTAGCCATACCATCATCTATGGCAGCAATAATGTCATTCCCTTGCTTGCCCCTCTTTCTAATCTAAAACCTACTAGACTTCTACCTTTAGAATTTAATTCCTGTAACCAAAAGGTTTAAACTTCTGCCTATTCCAAACATTGACCTGCCCTAGAGAAATTGTCTTTCTAAACTCATTTGGGGCTCATTCTCACTTTTACCTCTGTCTTAGAATGTCCTAATACTCACTGTCATCTCAACCACTATTTATCTCCCGTTATCATTTCTTTTTTTTTTTTTTTTTTTGGCTGCGTCGGGTCTTAATGGCGGCATGCAAGATCTTCATTGGGGCATGCGGGATCTTTCGCTGTGGCGTGTGTGGGATCTGTAGTTGTGGCGCGTGGGTTCCAGAGCACATGGGCTCTGTAATTTGTGGCACACGGGCTGTCTAGTTGAGGCGCACAGGCTCAGTAGTTGTGGCACACAGGCTTAGTTGCCCCGTGGCATGTGGGAAGCTCCCCCACCAGGGGTCGAACCCACGTCCCCTGCATTGGAAGGTGGATTCTTTACCACTGGACCCCCAAGGAAGTCCCTATCATTTCTTTTTAATCCATGACCTTTCTCTATAGGACTTCTTTTTCTAACCCATAACTTAGTTGATATCCCTCACCCCCTGCCCTGTCCTCAGTCCAAAAGCCCACCCTAGGACAGCTACTCTTTTTTCTGATGGTCCCTGTCTTTATGCTCCTTGACAGTACTATTAGAAATACCAACTCTATTTTCAGTCAGCCATGACACATTATTTGTTGCCTAATTCACTAATTTCCTTTTTGGGGATCGTCTCATGATTAAGTTCCTGGTGCACAGCACATTACCTGGTGTATAGTGAACACTCAAAAATATGTGTTGAAAAAGGGAAGAAAAGAGGTGGGAAGAACATGAAGTCAAACATTCTTGTGTTCCAACTTCAGCTTAACTTCTTGCTAGTTGTGTGAACGTGGATGAATAAATTAAGCTCTGTGTAACTCACTTTCCTCACTATAAAGGGGGACTAATAATACGTTTCATGTAAATTAGGAAGGGTTAGCAATTTTTGCCTTTAGTAACAAGGTAGAATATTCTTTAAGTACTGGAGTAAATAAACTGAATTAAAAACATGTATATATCATATATAATTGTATATGATTATATATTATATATAGTTATATGTATATGTGATATATGTAATAACTGGGATACCAGCTAATAAAAGGAAGGAGAAATTTAATATATTTCAGATCAATGTCTTTAGCACATTTGTTTTCTTGAATACCAGATAACTGATAGGTGATATCTTGCTCAAAGTAATATATTTATTAGTAGCATTATTTTTAATCAGTTAGTAGTATTTTAAATGAAGTGACAGAAAAGACAGTATTTACTATTTGTATTTTTTAAATTCTGGATTTTAAAATAATCGATGAAATTTATATCTGTCACACATAAATTTCTCTTTTTGTACAAGAAATTAATCTACCTTTCTACGTATGGAAGGAATATAAAAAAGTTTAAGTAAAGTCTTGGTTACTTTGAACAACTAATTGTTGATTACAATAATGGTGCATGAATAGAAATATGGATGCAATATAGTTTACATTGTCATGTTTCAAGGTCTCCCCCAAATATTATGTAATTTGGCTTATTAGTTGCACTGGTCTATTTCACTTGTCCTCATAGCAAGCAAGGTATTGAAATAGGAAATTATTTGAGCCAAGTAATTTCACTGGAAATAATTCAGTTCAATTGTAGTTTTTGAGTCTCTCCAGGACAAGTCAAAATACACCTTAACTTACAAATATCCAAAGTTCTGACCTTTTGATTTTTCATAACTTTTTTTTTACTGACATGAGTTATTCTTCCCACCCTTTTCCAGTTAGTAATTTGGGTTCCTTCCTGAGGAGGATTTTTCCATGCAGACCACATAAAGCTATCCATCAACTTCTTCCCATGCTTAGGTTTTTATTCATCTTACCAACATCAATTTTTGTTGGAAACAAATCAGAAAGTTTGGGAAACTACAAATGGAAAAGATATGACATGTCAACCAGTATAACTTCCTACAAACAAGATTACTACTTATAATTTATTTAGTTTATTATAACTGACACCATCACAAGAACACCATTATCCTTTAATCATAGAGTGAGAATATTATCTTTGTTTAATGCTTAATATAATATTCAGTTTTATGTTTTCTCCCTTCACAGAGTTCGAGGAAAAAATGAAGAGAAATATTTTGGCTGCATAATTCTTCTCCCATCCCTGCCTGTGCCAAATCTTTTCCTTTGAGCCCTGAACCATTAATTCTTAGTGCACTCAGAGGCATTACTAAGCTAAAGGGGACTCTCTTCACCAGGGCAGAAAGCCATTTATCATTTACTGGAGAAGGGATAAAGAAAAGTATCCAAATATATTCTCTGGTTGAAAACAGCTAGCACCATGATCCTCTTAATTGCTATCTCCCACTTCCAAACTTCCTTGTCTATGACTCTCAACTCTCTCACCCAGTTATTCAGACAACATTCAAGTAGTTCATACTATATGGCAGGCATTTTCCTAAGCATAGGGTTTAAAAAATTGAAATTCTGTAATTCCAACCCTTAAAGTGGTGGGGAAAGAGATGGCAAACCACAATTGCATACTATGTAAAAAGTGATTTAATAGAGGAATGCACACAGTGTGATGAAGATATAAAAAGACATTACCTCTGGGATTACAGAAAGTCTTCAGAGAAGAAGTGATTGAGTTTTGACTTGATATTTGACTTGAGGAATGACTAGAAGGAATTCATTAGGCAAGATGGCCAAGCAAAGGGAACAGAGTATGTAAAAACTGAAAGCTGTGAGTGAGTGCAACACACTTGGCAAACATTTCTGAGTCACAGGATGCCTGGAAGGAAATAGTGAATTTAGAACTAGATATCATAAGAGCTTTGATTTTTATTCAGAAATGTCTGATCTGAGCGTTTGGACAGTTTAAATAATAAGGGATACCTCAATCAAGTTTACATTTCTGAAAGTTTATTCATCTTATTGGTATAGTTCTTCTGCAAAGATATCATTTAAAATGTTTAAGTCTAGATGATGATAACCATATTCTATGGTGAAAAGGAAGGCAGGAGAAGCACCATGCAATGGCCAAGTAAGGAATTCTGAAAACCCTTGCTTCCATAAAAGTAATGTGAACAAAAGTAGTCAAAATTAACATTTCCAGAACTCTGGAAATTGACCACAGGCTTACAACAATACTGGGAGCATTTATTCAAGAGAAATGGATGATGTGGAAGTGATATCAGCAAGATGACTGTATAAGACATTCCTCATTGTATCCGCCCTTCAACAACAATTTGGAATCCATCCACAGACAAAAGTACCTCTGAGGGAGCTATGGGATCCAGCACCATATGCCAAGGAACCTGGAAGACCCACCCGAGCAGTGGGTAATAGGCATACAGACTTCGTCTTGGTAGTGGACCCTGCAGTAGTCTGTGAACTGGCTCTAGGTACTCTCAGTGCCCCCTCTGTCTGTGTTCTCTCCTGGAAAACACTGTATTAGAAAATTACTTATGGACAGGTGAGCTTTTATGGAAGTCCAGGAGAAGTTCCAGCACTTAATTGAAACAACAACAAAAACAATTTTGGAGGCATTAGAGGGGGTAAGAGGAAGCATTTGATTTTATCTATATCACCCCAACCCAAAGTGGCATAGTCTAATGCCAAGAAAGACCTTCTTGGCCGGAGATTTCTCCCAAGGAGGAAAGGAAGAGCCTTTGAGTGAGTACCCAGTTTTCCCAGCTGGGTGGGTGGGATGCTGCCACAAAGGCCCATTTCTCTCTCTCTTCATCCAAAGTACTGTTTTGTGAGCTACAGGAGTTGGAGACACAAAGAGGCTGGGAGAGTGGCAGGTAGGACTCTCGCAGGGCATTAAAGGGACATGGATCACACCATGGACTTTATAAAGAAGCTGCCCATGAGCCACTGGGGATGCCTCACCTGTAGATCCTCCCAGTGGCTGATGGGCACCACCAGCTCTGTGTGCCTCATCCACACATTTGTGGCCAACTCCTTGTGCGTACTCCCGATGGTGGCAAAAGTGAGCTTTGGCAGAGGACTAGTGAGCAGAAAACTGGTCTGAATCCACAGCCCAGGGAGAGACCACAATAAGATCAATGGCTGACTTTTCATCAGAAACCATGGAAACTGGAAAGAATGAGATGACATTTTCAACGTCCTGAAAAAGACTTACCCGAGAATTATGTATTTTACAAAAACATTCTTCAAAAATAAAGGAAAAATTAATTCATTTTCAGACACTAAAACTAAAAGACTTTATCATTAGCAGATCTGCTCTACAAATATTAAAGGAAGTCCTTCAGGCTAAAATGAAACTAGAGGGGGCTTCCCTGGTGGCGCAGTGGTTGAGAATCTGCCTGCCAATGCAGGGGACACGGGTTCGAGCCCTGGTCTGGGAGGATCCCACATGCCGCGGAGCAACTAAGCCCGTGAGCCACAATTACTGAGCCTGTGCGTCTGGAGCCTGTGCTCCGCAACGGGAGAGGCCGCGACAGTGAGAGGCCCGTGCACCGCGATGAAGAGTGGCCCCCGCTCGCCGCAACTGGAGAAAGCCCTCGCACAGAAATGAAGACCCAACACAGCCAAAAATAAATAAATAAATAAATAAATTATAAAAAATGAATTTAAAAAATAAATTTATAAAAAAAAAAATAAATAAATAAAATGAAACTAGATAATAACTTGCTTCAACATGAAGAAGTAAAAGCACTGATAAAGGTAATTACAGAAATTAATAAAGATTACGGTATATTTATCTTTTTGTTTGTAAATCTTTTATCTGATACAAAAGACAAATGCATAAATCAATAATTACAAAACTATGTTGATGAGATTATAATGTACAAAGATTTAATTTGTAGTATGATAGTAGCACAGAGGAGTGGGGAGGGAATGGACCTATATTGGAGCAAAGCTTTTATATGATATTAAAATTAAGTAGATATTTATTTGAACTAGATTGTTTCAGTTAAGATGCTAATTGTAATCCTAGGGCAATCACTCAGAGAATACCTCAAAAAGTAGTAAAAGAAACAAAAGTTTTAAAATAGTATGTTACTAGAAAACCTCTATTTAACGCAGGAGGAAACACTTATGGAGGGATAGAGGAATGGCAGCAACAGCAAAATAAACAACATAAGACTTATGGAAAACAAATAGAAAATGGCAAATGCAAATCCTACTTTATTCATAATTACATTAACTGTAGATGGGCTAAACTTTACAATCAAAAAACATATTTGCAGAATGGATTTTTTAAAAAGATCCAACTATATGCTGTCTGCAAGATACAGAGACATTAATTCAAAGACAAGAATAAGTTGAAAGTATATGATGGAAAAATAAATACCATTCAAACAGAAACCACAAGAGAGTTTGAACGGTTATACTAAAGTCAGACAAAATATACTTTCAGACAAAAATTGTTACTAAAGACGAGAAATATTTTATGTTGACAAAAGAGTCTATTCATCAAGATGATAAAACTGTTATGAATTTATATATCCACTTAAGAAAAAAGAGTCCCCTCCAAAAATGAAGCAAAAACTGACAGAATTGAAGGGAGAGACAGACAATTCAATGATAATACTTGGAGACTTCAGTACCCCACTTTCAATAATGATTATAATAACTAGGCAGAATATCAAAAAAGAAAAAAAAGAATAACAGTATAACCCAGTTAGCCTTAACACACATCTGTTGATTGCAGCCCAACAATAGCAGAATACATGCTGTTTCTAGTGCACATGGGATATTCTCCAGGACAGGTAATATGTTAAGCCATTAAAAAAATTTCTGTAAATTTAAAAGGGTTGAAACCATAAAACATGTTCTCTGACCACAAATGACATATCAGTAACAGAAGAATGATGAGTTCAAGTCTGACATGATCAAAGTATGAAGTCATATTTTTTAAGCAGAAAGAAAAATTGTGAACATTTGTCTTTAAGGAAAATTAATTCAAAAAGTTTAGTATTCAGTAGAAAAAAGACTATATAATCATGTTCATAATGATAATTGGTAATTTATATAATCATATTAGAATGACCAAATTTAAGAATTATTCTCAGCACCTCACATTCATGAATATATTTAACCTTTCATAAAACCTATGATAGAGGAGATATTATTGTATCTCCATTTCACAGATAAGGAAATTCAGGATAAGGGATACTAATAACCTTGCACACCATTACACATACCACAATTTATCAATTCTCCTATTAATAGGCATCAGGGTTGCTTCCATTAAGGAGCTATTAAGAATTGTGTTGTCGTTAACATTCGTACACACATGTTTTTGGAACTACATGTTCATAATTCAGGTCCTCTGAAAGTCAAACATTAAAATGGGATTAGGTGTGAAAAAGATTATTCATGGAAGTAGCTATGAAGGATAAAGGGAAGAATCAGAGAAGATGGAATAGCCTTCAGACCACAATTCAAATCTGATAGGAGAGGAAGGAGGGATGATTGCTAAGGAAGAGTACCAATATGCAGTGCTATCCTAATAAAGTTTTAGCGCACTGAAAGTAGGCCAAATTTGTAAATGTCATAAATCATACTAGTGAAGTTGCCTTCTATTCTTAATTCGCTGATAGTTTCTTATGAAAGGCATTAAATTTTATCAGTTGCAGTTTTGTGTCAACTGAAATAATCACATAGTCTTTTTTTTTTTAGTTCTGTCAACGTAGTGAATTACATTGATTTTCAAATGTTAAACCACCCTTGCTTTCCTGAGATAAGTCTATTTGATCATGATCTATTTTCTGCTTTTCCTGGAATATGTTTGAGAATCATTTAAAAAATCATGCCTGGTGATTCTTAAGTACATTAAAATTTGAGAACAAATGTAATCCGTTTGTATACCTTACGTATCCTTTATTATGACCATAAGGTATATAGATAAAATTATGAGTTCACACCAAAACCTCTAATTCCTATGTAACAGAACAGTTTATCTAGCTTTCTCCATTGTGATATTTGTAAATTCTCTCTCATACAGTGAATAATGTGGTACCCATTATTTATTTACTGAAGTATTTTCCCTGGATGTAAACAATTTTTCATCTTCCTGCCATCACATCATCCTTGTGGATACCTCATCACCCCATCTGAGCTTTGACTCCCAAGGCATTGTCTACCCTCTTCCACATCAGTGCTCTCTTCAGCTTTCTTGGGCTTCAACACCTCATACGGCGCAGCCCCTCCATTTGGACATTCTTCTCACCTTGCTCAGGCTCTGACTCTCCCCTCAGGGTCACCCAGCTTCTTGCATAGAAACCCTAGTTAGCACATTTGGGCTCCAACAACTCATGCTGGGCTGTTCTTCTACATGCATGTCCTCCTCACCTTGCTTGGATTCTAATTGCCCACTTGCTTGGATATACTCCTTGCCCTTCTTGGGCTCTAATGTCTCACACCAGGCTGTTCCTCCTCAGGAACACACTTCTCACTCTGCTCTTTCTCTGACTCCCTGCTTTGGAACTTTGCTGTTTGTATTCCTTCCTCATCCCACTCAGGCCCTGACAGTCTACATGGGGCAACCCTTCTATAGGGATGCCCTCTCACCTTGCTTAGGCTCTGACACCTCATGCCAGGCAAACCCTCATGTAGACACCCTTCTTAACCCAGTAGAACTCAGACAGTCTTTCCAAGGTATTCCTGCCATGTGGGCACACTCCTCACCCCACTTGGACTCTGACACCCCTCTCTGAGCCTCACA
The DNA here is from genome assembly GCF_965194825.1 of Balaenoptera physalus. Classification (NCBI taxonomy): domain Eukaryota; kingdom Metazoa; phylum Chordata; class Mammalia; order Artiodactyla; family Balaenopteridae; genus Balaenoptera; species Balaenoptera physalus. The sequence goes on along the minus strand of NC_138887.1, from coordinate 54,991,744 downwards.
TCTCCCATTATAATGCTGACGTAGTCCCTTACCTTGATCTGCATAATCTAAAGCTTTCAGGACAAAATTATTCATTAAAAGAAGTAAAGGGAAGAGAAGGTAAAGGAAGGAAGAGTGGAAGAGATAAAGAGGAAAAGGAAGCACTTGCCATAAACTTTTAGGACTAGAAGGAGGAACCAGAGGTGTTCTTTCCATACTAGAGAGAGTCATGCCTGATAAACAGTGTCATTGGATATACTACCTGTGAACAACACCTGTCAGTATTAATTAGTGTGGCCTTGGAGGATGCCAATTAAAAGTATTGAGATAAAATTCACATAACGTAAAATTCACCAATTTAAAATGTAAAGGTCAATAATGTTCAGTATATTCACAGACTTGTGCAATCATCACTACAGTCTAAGTTTAGAACATTTTCATCCCTCCGAAAAGAAACTCTGTACCTGTTAAGCTGTCACTCCCCTTACCCCTCCACCCTCTGACTTAGGCAACTACTAATTTACTTCCTTTTCCTATAGACTTGTCTTTTCTGGACATTTCATATAAATGGATCCATACAAAATGTGGTGTTTGTGCCTAGTTTCTTTTATTTAGCTTAATGTTTTCAAGGCTCATACATGTCATCACATGTATCAGTACTTTATTTCTTTTTATGGTCAAACATTATTTCATTGTAGGAATATGCCACATTTTGTTTATCTGTTCATCAGTTAATGGACATTTGGGTTGTTTCCATATTTTGACTATTAAGAATAATGCTTCTATGGAATTCATGTGCAAAGATTTGCATAGACATATCTTTTTCACACCTTGTGTTAGTCTGCTCAAACTGCTGTAACAGAATACCACAGACTGAGTGGCTTAAACAACAGCAGTTTATTTTCTTACAGTTCTATAGGCTGGAATTCCAAGATCAAGGTGCTGGAAGGACTGATTTCTGGTGAAATCTATCCTCCTTACTTGCAGATGGCTACCTTCTCACTGTATCGACACATGGACTTCTTTCTGTGCACATATACTCCTGGTGTCTCTTCCTTTTCTTATAAAGACAGCAGATTATTTAGACTGGGGCCTCATCCTTATGACCTCATTTAACTTTAATTACTTCATTAAAGGCCTTATATCCAAATTGGGTCCCATTGAGGATTGGGGATTCAACATATGGATTAGGGTGGGAGACACAACTCAGTCCATAACTTTCTACAGTCTTGCCCCCTCCAAATTCACATTCTTCTTGTATGCCAAGTACATTCACCTCATCCCAGCAGCCCCAAAAGCATCAACTCCAAGTCCAAAGTCTTATCTAAATATCATCTAAGTCAAGTGTAACTGAAGCTCAAGGTGTAATTTGTCCTGAGGTAAAATTGCTCTCCAGGTATGAAACTGTAAAACTAGACAAGTTATGTGCTTCTAAACTACAGAATAGGACGGGCATAGCGTAACCATTTCCATTCCAAAAGGGAGAAATTATAAAGAAGAAAGGGATAACAGACCCCACTTAAGTCTAGAATTCAGCAAGGCAACTTGTGTTAGATCTTATGATTTCAGAATAATCCTCTTTGACTAGATACTCTGCGCTTTGGGTCTACCACGGTGGTGACCACTCCTTCCAGGCCTGCTGGAATGGGGCCTCACTGTTAGGGCACATAGGGCACCAGCCCCATCCCGTTGGCTCTGACTGGTGGCCCTGCCCTCTCAGCCATAGGCTATGACCTTGCCCCTGAGGCCCCAGACAGGAACAGCCTGGTCTACTGAAACCAAGGAGGTGGCCCTACCTTCAGTAACCTAGCAGGAGAGAGCCTTGCCCCCTGGGCCTGTGCACTCTTGGTCTGTGGTGGCAGTGAATTAATTACAATCTGTCCATAACAGGTACATACCTAGGAGAGGAATTACTGGATCATATGGTAACTATCTTTAACCTTTTGAGAAATTGCCAGACTCTTTTCCAAAGTGGTTGAACTATTTTACATCCTCAGCGATGAATGGGGATTCCAGTTTCTCCCCATCTTCAGCAATACTTGTTAGTGTTTGAAGCTTGTCATTTTAAAGGAACTCTTGAGCACACTCGCTGCCATCATCGTTTTAACCACAGCCTCTCTCACATTCTTTCCTCTGCCCTTTGCTGACTTGTTTTCCTTTCTCTATCATTCCTTCTCATCAAGCTAGTGCCAGCTGAGTCCCCAGAAAGCAAAACATAAAAGGGACCTTATGAAGCTATTTAAGGTCTTTATTTATTTATTGTTTTAGCTTTGTTTTTAATATTATGACATTTGCCATCACTTAGTTAAAATGGTTTTGCAAGGCAAGATCTCTGAGGCCGGTTAATTTTGCTGAGACACTGTCGCTACAGTTTCCATCCAGATAGTTTCTGGTTGCCTAGAAATTAGCTAAATGAGCCTCAGGCAAGGACTGTCCAATGTCAGAGCATGTATGTACACAGGAGAAAAGTACATTTTAAAAAATCAATACAACTAATTGATATAATAGCATAAATTATGTAATTGCTCAGTAATTTATGCTGTTTACCTAGCAAATTAGCGCATAGTTTTAAAACAAATTTATGCCCTTGTAATGACCTTTTCACAGGCAACAATATGGGACACATCTAGATACCGAGGAAAAAATAAATTAAGTAGAATAAATATTTTTTTATGTAGTTAACTGTGAATTTTTTTAGTAGCCCAAGTAAAACTGGTGCTTCTGGTTTCCAGCTGTGTATTTCCTGTCTGTAATTTTTTTTAATGGTTCTGTTTTGGTTCATAGTGGTCACATAAGCCTGGGATATCCTCTTTAACTTTCGGTTGAAGATTATCAATATCAGACTGGAATTACATCATAAAGGATTACTGACTGATTCATTAGAGCTAGTGTAATGTTTCTTCAACTCATTAGATGTGTTTACTGTGAAGCTAGAGCTTCAGAGATTTTCTGATACACAGAGTTTTCCATGGCAACAGAGAATATCTTGTCATTTTATAATTTACTAGACTGAAGTAAGACCCAACCAAAGATAAAGTCAGCGGATGCTCACAACAGGAGGAACAAATTCCAGGCCAAAACTAAAGACATTATAAATGCCTAAAATTGCAGTCTTTATCTCTAAGCCAGGTGTTTCAAAACTGGACTGGTCCCAAATATTTTTTTTTCCTTTTTGGTTATTGTTTTTCTAGAAGTTGAAAAGGATGTTAACGATAAGGCAGGTGTTAAGATAAAATTCCTCACTAGGAATGACTCATCAATAGCCAATCAGGGGTTCTGTATCTGAACATGACCAGGGGTGGTGGCTTGGCCATGGCTATGAAAACTCCCTTCAGTCCAGGAGAAAACAATATTTTTAAACAAAAGTTTGAAGTAATTCCCACTTAAGGGAGAAAAAAAATCTCCATAGCCACTTGCCCCATTTAGATAACAAGGAATCTGTTACTATGTCACCTATAAAGTTAGCAGCTCTGATTTCAACTTTGCCATTTACATTGAAGTGCGTTATATCGTTAATATTTAGAATTTTATAGGATGATAAATTAAATCTCTTAGTACATCTAAATTAAGTATGTCAAAATGAATTACTAAAGTAAAATATATTAATGAATGAGTCATTAATAAAAAGAAACAAACATAGAATTTAAGATGTTCAAGGCCAGTGTCTTCCAGAGCTACACCAAGTATTTTTTCTAGGAAGAAAATGGATTAATAAATAATACCAAGAAAGAAGGTTATAGGCCCCTTTTGTCATTTACCTCCTCAGGGAATTATGACAAGGAACAGTTGCCCTTGTTAACCTGTGAACATTTTTCTCTCCCATAGGTCACTGACTCTGGCTCAGGGCTCCAATTTTCCTTTCATTCATTAACCACATTGGGAAGCAGAGTTTCTAACCCTTTCCAGTCTAAATGTGGAACAATCACATCCCCTCACAATCAACTGCCAGTGTGCTGGGACCTTTACGTTTCACTGTGCTCTTGCAGTGACGCAAGTTTTTAACAATTGAAGGATATTAACTCAAAAACTTGTTTTCTAATTGGAGGAGCTCAAGGGATTTCAAATAAATGAACTTGTATAAACTGGAAGCTTGTACATGTGCCTTTCCAATTATTTTCGCTCAAATTGGGGGAGAGGGCACTGCTAATCTCAGAAAGCAGATTTCAGAAATTATTTGAGCTATGAAGCCAACGCAGGATAACAAAATTGAGCAGCTGTGAACTGTTTGGATAGCTGAAAAGACATAACTTTGTTTTTTATCTCAGTAAAGATATCATGTATTCAGAACAGTGTAATTTAATTATTTTAATATGTGCATTTTTGTTAATCCACTAGATTATTTCCTTTTATTAGACCCATTGGAAAGAAGAAAAATGTCTAATTGAATTTTAGGCTTCTGCTAGACCTTTTTCACTTTCCTCTCATTTGGATAACTTAATTGTGAATTTAAAAGCCACAAAGTATCCATTTGTAACAATTATGACCAAAATATTGTCTTTGTTAATAAAAAAGACACTAAGAAATTTATATTGTTAGCATTGTCAGGGAACATCTTCCCACACTGTTTCAATTAAATACGTTACTTTCTGGAGATTGAAAGGAGTACATGAAACAGAGCTTTCTAGGAACTTTCAACTGTACAGTAGCATGGTCAGTTAAAGGAACTTGGTTTGGAAAAATGATGGGGAAATCCTCTATGTTCTTTGTCATTTCCTATTTCCCTCCACACAAGTGAGTAAGAAAGAGAGAATGGGATGTGGGGTGGGGTGGTGATTCTAATGGTTAATTAAGCCTTTAGTCAGATAATATTAGATATTTCTTGAAAAGAACAAGATTTAAGCACTTACAATCTATAACTGATCTTCACAAGGGAACATATTCTTTAATAAAGTATTTTATCATTCAGGAATAACTTTTTGCATAAAGTGATATATTAATATATGAATATATTAGAAAATTCAATATTAAGAAGTTGCCATTTCTCTCTCTCTCTCTCTCTCATTCACACACACACAAACACTATATCTCCAATAGCAAAAGTGTCTTATACTTAAATAACAGTTTTTTCAGTCAACCCCTGGAATTAAGGCACTAACTGGACCAGTTGGCAAAGTATGCATATTTGGGTATAGAACTGAAGTAATTCACCATTCATTTAGCTTTTTAAAACTTTGTTTAAATTACAGAAGTAATTCATAAAGACATATCTCATAAAAGAGTCACACTATACATAACACAACTGGACAGCCAGTTCTGCAAGATTACCAGTAGTAGAATTTTTTGAAAAAGGGATATCTATATTTTTCATGCCCTTATTTTTTCTACAAATATTTATTTTGTAATATATTACAAATTACCAATTTACAATTTCACCAAGAGTATGTGACAGTGCCCGTTTTTTCATAGCTATATTAAGACTCAATATTATTCATTAAATTGTTTTCAGTATTATGGACAAAAATATTTTTATTGCTTTTTTGATTTGTCTTTTATAAATGAATTTGAGCTTCTTTCAATATATTTATTGATTATATATTACTTTTAATTTCTTTTTTATATACTTGTGTTCTTTAGATTGTTTTTATTTTTCCATTTACTTTTATCAGAGCTCTCTATATAGTCTCAATAGCTGCACTAAATGGTTTATTTGTTCATCATGTATTTACTAAAGGCACTTGTAACTTGTCAGTCACTGTTTTATGTCCTAGGAAAACAGTACTAAACAAGACGTCCAGTAAGGGAAGACAGACTAAGAATAAACAAACAAATGAATACATAAGATAATTGCTGTGAAGAAAGTAGATTATAAAAGAAAACTATACCAGAAACTCTCATTGCTGGTGGGAATACAAAATGCTACAACCACTTTGGAAGACAGTTTGCCAGCTTTTTACAAAACTAAACACACTCTTAGCATATGATTCAACAATAGTGCTCCTTGGTATATACAAAAATGAGTTGAAAATGTATTAATATGTCCACACAAAAGGATGGATGTTTATAGCAACTCTATTCACAATTGCAAAACTTGGAAGCAGTCAAGATGTCCTTCATTGGTGAATGGATACATAAACTATGATACGTTCAGAAAATGGAATATTATTCAGTGCTAAAAAGGAATGAGCTATCAAGCCATGAAAAGGCATGGAGGAAATTTCAATGCATATTATTAAATGAAAGAAGCTGAAAAGTCTACATACCGTATCATTCCAACTATATGACATACTGGAAAAAGCAAAACCATGGTGATGGTGAAAAGATCATTAGTTACCAGGAGCTGTGGGAGGTGGAGAGCAGGAGCAGGCAGGGATGAGTAGGCAGAACACGGCCTATTTTTAGGGTAGTGAAATTATTCTATCTGATACTATAATGGTGGATACATGTCATTATACATTTGTCAAAACCCATATGGTGTACAACGTCGAGGACAAAGCATAATGTAAAGTCTGGACTTTTTGGGTAATAATGATGTCACCATAAGTTTATCCATTGTAATGACTTTACCACCACTCAGGTGTGGGATGTTGATAGTAAGAGAAGCTGTGCCTGTGTGGGGACAGAGGGTATATGGAAACTCTACACTTACAGCTCAATTTTGTTGTGAACCTAAAACTGCTCTAAAAAATAAAGTCTATTAAAAAAGAACAAATTATAAAACAGGTTCTCATATTTTTTCTAATTTATTTATAATTTTGCATTATTATATACACTGAATACTATTAGGTAAGATCTAACTTACATTTGTTAAATGGATAAGGAATTTCTACATGTTAAATTTCATAATGATTTGGAGAACTTTTGAAATCTCGTATTAACATGGGTCGGTATATGGACTCTGTACTATCCCATTACTTACATGTCCATACTTATGACAATACCAACTGGTTTTAATTACTTTGACTTTATAATATATTTCATTATCAGGATGCATATGGTATTGGTCAAGGATGTGGACTCTAGAATTAGACCACACAGTTACTAATGGTATGTATAACTTGGGCAATATACTTAGTCATCTAGTGTATCAAATAACTCATCTGCCTAAGATATTAAGAGTTTTTAGCTATATTAAATAATATATATGTAAAGCTTTTAGATGAATGCCTGACACAGAAGTGGTATTTATTACAATGTTTACTAATTCTGTGATTGTTACTATCATGTGATAGGGCAAGTACTCCCCTTCAGTGTTCTTATTTTTCAATAAACGTTTGATCTTTTAATTCATTTTAAAGTTCTGTCTTCCATATGATCTTGGGAAAAAAAAAAAACTTGTTGCATTCTATAAAAAAGATAAAATTTGCTGTCTTGATTTATTTTGTAACAGGTTACAATTGAATTTATATATTAACTTGTACTTGAATGGGTGTTTTTATTTATATTGAATGAGTGTTGTCACTGTATTGTATCTTTCCATGCAGAAACATTGAATTTCTTCCCTCTTATTCAGTTGTTTATGCCCATTGGTGAAGTTTTCTCCATATAGTGATGACCTTTTTATGCTAATTTTAAGATTATTATTGTTTTGTTGTTGATGTTGTTGTTGTTTATGGAAACCACTCTCCCCCTTCTCTCATTCTCTCTCTGCTTACAGTTTTTAACTTTTTATTTTTGGTCTAAGGGAAAATAAATAATTGATGTTGATATTACGTATGGTCACCTTTTTCAGCTTGCTTATTATCTAGTGGTTTTTCAGTTGATTCTTTGTATGCCTATTTTTAGGGCACAATTATATTCCCCCAAAAGGTATTTTGAGGTCTTAATTCTCTGTACCTCATAATGTGACCTTATTTGGAAATAGGATCCTTGCAGACGTAATCAAGTTAAGATCAGGGCATTAGTGAGGGGAGGACCTTAACCCGGTATGATTGATGTCCTTACAAGAAAAGCAAAGCATCAGGTGAAGACAGAGACACATGGGGAGAATGCCATGTGACTACAGAGGAAAAGATGAGAGTGATACAGAGAAGGAAATTAAGGATCGAAAGTCACCACCAGAAAGTAGGAAGAGGGAAGAAAGGATTCTTCCCTACAGCCCTCAGAAGAAGCATGTCCCTGCCAACACATTGATTTTTCACTTCTAGTCTACAGAACTGTGGGCGAATAAATTCTTGTTGTGATACAACATTCAGTTTGTGGTACTTTTTTTTTTTTTTTTTTTTTTTTTGGCTGTGTTGGCTCTTCGTTTCTGTGTGAGGAATTCTCTAGTTGTGGCGAGCGGGGGCCACTCTTCATCGCGGTGCGCGGGCCTCTCACTATCGCGGCCTCACTTGTTGTGGAGCACAGGCTCCAGACGCGCAGGCTCAGTAGTTGTGGCTCACGGGCCCAGTTGCTCCGCGGCATGTGGGATCTGCCCAGACCAGGGCTTGAACCCATGTCCCCTGCATTGGCAGGCGACAGCCTTAGAAAGCAAATACACTTATGAAGACATATGACCTGCAAATAGAGTTTTAACCATTTCTATGTATACTTAAGTCCTTTTTTCTTGTGTGATTACATTGCTCAAGATGTCCCCACAGTGCTAAAGAGTAGTGGAGATAATGGACAATAATCTTATTCTTGAATGCAGTGAGATTCTTGTTAGTGATTCACTAATAGTATGTTGCTTTCTGGCACTTCTATTAGATAACATTTATCAAGTTAAGAAAGTTTCCTTCAATTGCAGTCTGGCTAGCAAATTCCATTAAAATTGATTTTGGAAATTTTAGGGGGGGAATTTATTGAGAAAATCATATTACTTTTCTTCAGTCTTTCCCTGCAGTGACTTGATTTATAATATTCCCTCACTCTGAAACAATCTTATATTCCTGAAAGTGTTATTGATAATGCATTGTTATTTTACTATATTGCTTGATTCAATTTATTAACATTCTATATAGGATTTTTCATACAAGTTCATAAATACAATTGACCAATAGTTAATTTTATCTTTTTGTGTTCTTTTGGTTTGTTTCAGGATTATGCTAATTTTTTAAAATGAGTTGGAAAGTTTTATATCTATTTCCAGCTTTATTTCTCATTCCTGACATTATTTAGTGGTGTTTTTGCCTTTTTTCTTTTTCTTTTAGTCTTGCCACTTTACATCTATCTCTTTAACTTTCTCTTTAAATGATAGTGTTTGACATTTTGATCATAACTACTCTTTAAATTAAAAAAAAATTTTTATTATAGTTGATTTACAATGTTGTGTTAATTTCTGCTGTACAGCAAAGTGTATCTTTAAAATTGTGTTCCCATCAATTTATTCCTTTTGCTTTAGACTGTTTTTTTTTCCGACTTCATATAAAGCTTGGATAACTCCATTTTTACATTTTCTTATTTATTTATTTATTTTTAGTAAATCAATTTATGGGTAAACGTTTTCTTTTGAGCATGACTTTGGTCACCTCCCAGAGATTTTAATATAAAGTATTCTTATCTTTATTTCTAAAGAGATTCTTATTTTCATCTTGATTTCTTCATTATCCCAAGAGATAAAATAATTTCTTTTAAAATTAATAAGTAGATATATTGATTGTGATTTTTATTTTTTTAATTTATTTTTAGTTTTTTTATTGTGATTTTTGAAAAATAATCCACATTATTTTTCCATGTGAGCCACATGGTCTCTGCTTTTTGGAATCTATAGAGATTTCCTATCCTCTGTGGCCTAGTTCCTGGCTAATTTGTGAATTGCCCAACTTTAAAAAAAATGTTTTGTTTGTAGAATATAGATACACACACATTTTATGTTTATTATATATACATAATCATGTTTTTATTTGTCTTAAAATTTCTTTAGACAGTTTTATTTGTTAACTCTTCTTGTATTTTTTAAAACTATTTTAAAAAGTGTTTTTTCTTAACATATGTCTATTACCACTTTAGTCCTATTTATTGGATTTATTTTGTTGGGAATAATCTTCTAGTAGTTCTCTTTTGGAAGATCTGTGATTAGGAAATTTATGAGTATTTATGTTTTATAATGTCTTTATTTTTTCTTTCTATTGATTGATGGTTTGGATGGATAAAAGATTCAGACTTAAATTCACAATCATATTCTCTGAACTTGATAAATACTGCGCTTTGTGCTATAGCATCTGCCGCTGAGAAAGAAGCCAGATTCAGGTCTAATTCTTGTTCTTCTGTAGGCAAGCTATTTTTGTCTCTCAAGAAGCTTTTAACTTTTCTCTTTATACTCAGAGTTTTATATTTTACCATGCATTTCAAGAAGAATGTGTAGTTCTTTCTTCATTCATTCATGTTAGGATTTTGTTGTATGTGCATTTAATTTGAAGATGCCAGTTTTTATGGGGGAAATTTTCTTCTATGTTACTCTGATTATTGGTTTTTCTTCATATATTTGGTGGTTCATTATTGTCTGCCCATTGTTTTATTTGATGACACTTGTTCAAATTTTATTAGAATTATTTCTGCTTGTATGAATTGGTATGAGCAATTGTGGGAAATGGATAGAATATGCCTGTATGAGGTGTAATTGTAGTTTGTCTTCTGGATGTGGGGCTCCATCTCCTTTTAAAGATATTGTCCAGATACCTTTGCTTCCTCTAGATTAGCAAAACAGGAGATAGAGGAAGATCTAATTCCTGTGAGGTTTACAGTCACCTGAACAGCCCCTCTGGTTATCATTCTGCTCCTTACGTTCAGTTACTTTGCTCTATCGTCCATGACAGCTTGTCTGTAAGTATTTTGTACCATGTTAAGCTGCAGCTTCCCTCTTAATCTGATTCTGCCTGCTTTGTGTCTTACAGAAATCCCTCCTAATTTCTAATCCACTGGTGCAGGGCTGCTATATTATGCATGGTACCTTTTGAGTCATGCCCTGCATAGCCTGTTAATGCGTGTGTCATTGGGCCAGGCAGGCGTGGTTTTCGTTTTCCTGCGTTGTTGAGATTAAGTTATCAATTTAGAGATAGTTTTCTTCTCTATTAAGGATTTACTCAGGAAGCAAGCCAGAAGTATTTTATTAGTCTGACACCTTCTAACAGATCTCTTTATTGACCTTATCATTTGACTGTTGCTGTCATCTGTGCACCATAACCTAAAATTCTTTTTTTTTTTTTTTTAGTAGTATAGAAAGATCTTGCCCTGCCATGAACACAAGACTATTACTACAAGTAATCAGATAACATAAATTTCCCTCTTCTCTCTCTCTCTTTGTGTGTGTGTGTGTGTGTGTGTGTGTGTGTGTGTGTGTGTGTGTGTGCGTGTGTGATAAACAGTCCACTGTTTCTGAGGAAATTTGGAGTATGTTGACTCCAATCAAATAATTATGTTCTTTTAGCTTTATCTAAAAATTAGAAGAAAATTATTATGAGTTAATTATTCAAGAGAAGCTATAAAGGAAAACAATTTACACTCTCAGTCTTTTGAGAAAAGCCATGGCTTGTCAAATTTTGATGTCTGAAATAATTAGTTTGACATGAAAGACTTTACCTGGCTTATGTACTGGAGGTAGTTTGATCGTGAGTACAATTTTTTAGGAAACATAAACATGGCTTTCTAGGTAATTAGAAAAGAACTTCTGGAAATGAGATGTGTTCCTTCCTATCCTTTACACTTCCTCTGCTATGGAAAATAAAAAAGCCCTTAGAATTTTTTTATCTTATCCGATCTGACTCCACACAATGAGTTACTGAAATGAACTTCCTCCCATACATAGTTCATTATTCTGCAGTACTTCACCACTAATCAATCCATCTGGAACTTTATCTAGTCACTAGCCAAAATCCTCCTCCTTCTTAAAGATGTTCTGACCCTCCTCTGAGTTTTCATTTCCTCCCACTCTACCCAAGTGATGAGCTCTAACCTCTTCCCTCCAGATGTCACACCCACCTATTCCTCCGAGATAAAATATCTACAACAATCTTGCTTCACTGCCAACCATTCACAAGGTAAAAATGAATTTTCATATGTCCATCTCAAGCGTCAAAAGAACCCGCTTCAAATGGAAAAAATTGTATCTCTTTTTAAACTTATCATCACTCTACCAAATATATCAATTTGAATGCAAGAAATTATTTTAGTTTTAACTGTTCTTACAATTTTTTCAGTGTGCACACACATGTACAGACACATACCATATTTATGATAAATTATATCCAAATGACCCATTTCTATATATTTATGAAAAAAATCATACTTTCATTTCTCTGAAATATTTGGAGGCAGGATTCCTCAGTGTAAGCTCATACATGCCTTATAGTTTAACTCTCCTCTTATAATTTCTTATAGTATTGATTGCTTATAACACTAATAGAAGTATATAGTCTTAACAATAGAAGAGAACATAACAATTATATAATATAGCTTCCTACTCCCAGCATGGAAGCTTAAATACATCTAATTTTAGGTGCCTACTATTTTGTGATAAAATTTATTCGTTATTCAATCATGTAATCGAGAAGTATTTTTTGAGTGTTTTGCTATGTCCCAGGCTTAATGTAATGGCTGGCATAAATCAAGGGTCTGCACTTTCAAGGAAATTACATTTTCGTGGAAGAGACAGAGAATAAGTTAAAAAAAAACAAAACAACAATACGTAAGTCAGTAATATAATATGATGGTATAATCTGGGATTTTGCCTACTTGCAAGTTAATAAGATAGATAACCTGTTATTATTTCATGGTTGTTGGCAGAAGACATGAGACTTCTGGGTCAGAGACAATATTCTCTTTTATACCAGCAGAGATGGCAGTGTATTAATATATTTTGTGTGGGGATTATGCAGATGGGACCAGATAGATACTGTGCCCACATTAGTAGAGTTGTGTCACAACTGAGGAACAGTGAGTATGGGGAAATAACCATTTTTTAACAAGCAGTAAACATACATTTTTTTTTGTCTCAGAGACATTAACTTCTCTCTCAATATTGCTTACTACCAACACAACTCTGAGATATGTCCCAGTTAAAAAGCTATCTGAGTTTTGCATTCTTTTTTTTTTTATTCAAACAGAAAGTCACAAAAATTATAATCATCCTCACCAGTTCATTCAGTCCCATGTAATTAATTTTTGTTTTCACCTTGATCTTTTGTTAACACTTTTATGAATTCATCAGTTTTCCATTAGAGTTCTGAAAATGCTTATTCATTCAGTTCAGCAGTATAGTCAGTTACCAGAAACCTGTACTTGTCAGAGTCTTTTCCATGAATTCCTTGAAGATGAAACCCTTTTATAGGAACATTTTTGCAAAAGCATCAGAGTACACCCAGAACTGTCTGTAAGTGACAAAAGACTTAAAAATGACCATGGTTAAAGATTTGATGAAAGTTCATAATAATGCAATTGACAAGGAAATTTAGTTATTTCTGAGATATACTTTTTAAAGTAATAACTAGAATTATGACTTACAACATTATACCCGAACACATAAGATTTGTAGAAATTTCATGTAATGTCTGAAACATTTATATTAACATATTTCCATACAAATAACCCAAAGAAAGTTTAGTATTAGTTGTTTATTTTTTTGTTTGTTTGTTTTTGTTTTTTGTTTTCTTATACTGCAGGTTCTTATTAGTCATCAATTTTATACACATCAGTGTATACATGTCAACCCCAATTGCCCAATTCAGCACACCACCATCCCCACCCCACCGCGGTTTTCCCCCCTTGGTGTCCATACGTTTGTTCTCTACATCTGTGTCTCAAGTTCTGCCCTGCAACCCGGTTCATCTGTACCATTTTTCTAGGCTCCACATACATGCGTTAATGTAGATATTTGTTTTTCTCTTTCTGACTTACTTCACTCTGTATGACAGTCTTTAGATCCATCCATGTCTCAACAAATGACTCAATTTCGTTCTTTTTTATGGCTGAGTAATATTCCATTGTGTATATGTACCACAACTTCTTTATCCATTCGTCTGTCGATGGGCATTTAGGTTGCTTCCATGACCTGGCTATTGTAAATAGTGCTGCAATGAACATTCGGGTGCATGTGTCTTTTTGAATTATGGTTTTCTCTGGGTATACGCCCAGTACTGGGATTGCTGGATCATATGGTAATTCTATTTTTAGTCTTTTAAGGAACCTCCGTACTGTTCTCCATAGTGGCTGTATCAATTTACATTCCCGCCAACACTGCAAGAGGGTTCCCTTTTCTCCACACCCTCTCCAGCATTTGTTGTTTGTAGATTTTCTGATTATGCCCATTCTAACTGGTGTGAGGTGATACCTCATTGTAGTTTTGATTTTCATTTATCTGATAATTAATGATGTTGAGCAGCTTTTCATGTGCTTCGTGGCCGTCTGTATGTCTTCTTTGGAGAAAAGTTTATTTAGGTCTTCGGCCCATTTTTGGATTGGGTTGTTTGTTTCTTTAATATTGAGCTGCATGACCTGTTTATATATTTTGGAGATTAATCCTTTGTCCGTTCATTCGTGTGCAAATATTTTCTCCCATTCTGAGGGTTGTCTTTTCATCTTGTTTATGGTTTCCTTTGCTGTGCAAAAGCTTTGAAGTTTCATTAGGTCCCATTTGTTTCTTTTGTTTTTATTTCCATTACTCTAGGAGGTGGATCAAAAAAGATCTTTCTGTGATTTATGTCAAAGAGTGTTCTTCCTATGTTTTCCTCTAAGAGTTTTTTAGTGTCCGGTCTTACATTTAGGTCTCGAATCCATTTTGAGTTTATTTTTGTGTATGGTGTTAGGGAGTGTTCTAATTTCATTCTTTTACATGTAGCTGTCCAGTTTTCCCAGCACCACTTATTGAAGAGACTGTCTTTTCTCCATTGTATATCTTTGCCTCCTTTGTCATAGATTAGTTGACCATAGGTGTGTGGGTTTAGCTCTGGGCTTTCTATCTTGTTCCATTGGTCTGTGTTTCTGTTTTTGTGCCAGTACCATATTGTCTTGATTACTGTAGCTTTGTAGCATAGTCTGAAGTCAGGGAGTCTGATTCCTCCAGCTCCGTTTTTTTCCCTCAAGACTGCTTTGGCTATTTGGGGTCTTTTGTGTCTCCATACAAATTTTAAGATGATTTGTTCTAGTTCTGTAAAAAATGCCATTGGTAATTTGATAGGGATTGCATTGAATCTGTAGATTGCTTTGGGTAGTGTAGTCATTTTAACAATGTTGATTCTTCCAATCCAAGAACATGGTATATCTTTCCATCTGTTGGTATCATCTTTAATTTCTTTCATCAGTGTCTTATAGTTTTCTGCATACAGGTCTTTTGTTTCCCTAGGTAGGTTTATTCCTAGGTATTTTATTCTTTTGTTGCAATGGTAAATGGGAGTGTTTCCATAATTTCTCTTTCAGATTTTTCATCATTAGTGTATAGGAATGCAAGAGATTTCTGTGCATTAATTTTTTATCCTGCAACTTTACCAAATTCATTGATTAGCTCTAGTAGTTTTCTGGTGGCATTTGTAGGATTCTCTATGTATAGTATCATGTCATCTGCAAACAGTGACAGTTTTACTTCTTCTGCTCCAATTTGTATGCCTTTTATTTCTTTTTCTTCTGATTGCCATGGCTAGGACTTCCAAAACTATGTTGAATAATAGTGGTGAGAGTGGACATCCTTGTCTCGTTCCTGATCTTAGAGGAAATGCTTTCAGTTTTTCACCATTGAGAATGATGTTTGCCGTGGGTTTGTCATATATGGCCTTTATTATGTTGAGGTAGGTTCCCTCTATGCCCACTTTCTGGAGAGTTTTTATCATAAATGGGTGTTGAATTTTGTCAGAAGCTTTTTCTGCATCTATTGAGGTGATCATATGGTTTTTATTCTTCAATTTGTTAATATGGTGTATCACATAGATTGATTTGCATATATTGAAGAATCCTTGCATCCCTGGGATCAATCCCACTTGATCATGGTGTATGATTCTTTTAATGTGTTGTTGGATTCTGTTTGCTAGTATTTTGTTGAGGATTTTTGCATCTATATTCATCAGTGATATTGGTCTGTAATTTTCTTTTTTTGTAGTATCTTTGTCTGGTTTTGGTATCAGGGTGATGGTGGCCTCATAGAATCAGTTTGAGAGTGTTCCTTCCTCTGCAATTTTTTGAAAAGTGTTTGAGAAGGATGGGTGTTAGCTCTTCTCTAAATGTTTGATAGAATTCACTTGTGAAGCCATCTGGTCCTGGACTTTTGTTTGTTGGAAGATTTTTAATCACAGTTTCAATTTCATTCCTTGTGATTGGTCTGTTCATATTTTCTGTTTCTTCCTGGTTCAGTCTTGGAAGGTTATACCTTTCTAAGAATTTGTCCATTTCTTTGTGGTTGTCCATTTTATTGGCATAGAGTTGCTTGTAGTAATCTCTTAGGATGCTTTGTGTTTCTGCAGTGTCTGTTTTAACTTCTCCTTTTTCATTTCTAATTTTATTGATTTGAGTCCTCTCCCTCTTTTTCTTGATGAGTCTGGCTAATGGTTTATCAATTTTGTTTATCTACTCAAAGAACCAGCTTTTAGTTTTATTGATCTTTGCTATTGTTTTCTTTGTTTCTATTTCATTTATTTCTGCTCTCATCTTTATGATTTCTTTCCTTCTGCCAACTTTGTGTTTTGATTGTTCTTCTTTCTCTAGTTCCTTTAGGTGTAATGTTAGATTGTTTATTTGAGATTTTTCTTGTTTCTTGAGGTAGGCTTGAATAGCTATAAACTTCCCTCTTAGAACTGCTTTTGCTGCATCCCATAGGTTTTGGATCATCGTGTTTTCATTGTCATTTGTCTCTAGGTATTTTTTGATTTCCTCTTTGATTTCTTCAGTGATCTCTTGGTTATTTAGTAACGTATTGTTTAGCCTCCATGTGTTTGTGTTTTTTATGTTTCTTCCCCTGTAATTCATTTCTAATCTCATAGCGTTGTGGTCAGAAAAGATGCTTGATATGATTTCAATTTTCTTAAATTTACTGAGGCTTGATTTGTGACCCAAGATGTGATCTATCCTGGAGAATGTTTTGTGTGCACTTGAGAAGAAAGTGTAAGCTGCTGTTTTTGGATGGAATGTCCTATAAATATCAATTGAATCAATCTGGTCTATTGTGTCATTTAAAGCTTGTGTTTCCTTATTTATTTTCATTTTGGATGATCTGTCCATTGGTATAAGTGAGGTGTTAAAAGTCCCCCACTATTTCTGTGTTACTGTCGATTTCCTCTTTTATAGCTGTTAGCAGTTGTATGTATTGAGGTGCTCCTATGTTGGGTGCATATATATTTATAATTGTTATATCTTCTTCTTGGGTTGATCCCTTGATCATTATGTAGTGCCCTTCCTTGTCTCTTTGAACATTCTTTATTCTAAAGTCTATTTTATCTGATATGAGTATAGCTATTCCAGCTTTCTTTTGATTTCCATTTGCATGGAATATCTTTTTCCATCCCCTCACTTTCAGTCTGTATGTGTCCCTAGGTCTGAACTGGGTCTCTTGTAGACAGCATATATATGGGTCTTGTTTTTGTATCCATTCAGCAAGCCTGTGTCTTTTGGTTGGAGCATTTAATCCATTCACGTTTAAGGTAATTATCAATATGTATGTTCCTATGACCATTTTCTTAATTGTTTTGGGTTTATTTTTGTAGATCCTTTTCTTCTCTTGTGTTTCCCACTTAGAGAAGTTCCTTTAGCATTTGTTGTAGAGCTGGTTTGGTGGTGCTGAATTTCTAACTTTTGCTTGTCTGTAAAGCTTTTGATTTCTCCATCGAGTCTGAATGAGATCCTTGCCTGGTAGAGTAATCTTGGTTGTAGTTTCTTCCCTTTCATCACTTTAAGTATATCATGCCACTCCCTTCTGTTTTGTAGAGTTTCTGCTGAGAAATCAGCTGTTAACCTTATGGGAGTTCCCTTGTATGTTATTTTTCATTTTTCCCTTGCTGCTTTCAATAATTTTTCTTTGTCTTTAATTTTTGCCAATTTGATTACTATGTGTCTTGGCGTGTTTCTCCTTGGGTTTATCCTGTATGGGACTCGCTGCGCTTCCTGGACTTGGGTGGCTATTTCCTTTCCCACGTTAGGGAATTTTTTGGCTATAATCTCTTCAAATATTTTCTCTGGCCCTTTCTCTCTCTCTTCTCCTTCTGGGACCCGTATAATGCGAATGTTGTTGCGTTTCATGTTGTCCCAGAGGTCTCTTAGGCTGTCTTCATTTCTTTTTCATTCTTTTTTCTTTATTCTGTTCCGCAGCAGTCAATTCCACCGTTCTGTCTTCCAGGTCACTTATCTGTTCTTCTGCCTCAGTTATTCTGCTATTGATTCCTTCTAGTGTAGTTTTCATTTCAGTTATTGTATTGTTCATCTCTGTTTGTTTGTTCTTTAATTCTTCTAGGTCTTTGTTAAACATTTCTTGCATCTTCTTGATCTTTGCCTCCATTGTTTTTCTGAGGTCCTGGATCATCTTCACTATCATTATTCTGAATTCTTTTTCTGGAAGGTTGCCTATCTCCACTTCATTTAGTTGTTTTTCTGGGGTTTTATCTTGTTCTTTCATCTGGTACATAGCTCTCTGCCTTTTCATCTTGTCTGTCTTTCTGTGAATGTGGTTTTTGTTCCACAGGCTGCAGGATTGTAGTTCTTCTTGCTTCTGCTGTCTGCCCTCTGGTGGATGAGGCTATCTAAGAGGCTTGATGGGAGGGACTGGTAATGGGTAGAGCTGACTGTTGCTTTGGTGGGCAGAGCTCAGTAAAACTTTAATCCACTTGACTGTTGATGGTTGGGGCAGGGTTCCCTCCCTGTTGGTTGTTTGGCCTGAGGCAACCCAACACTGGAGCCTACCTGGGCTCTTTGGTGGGGCTAATGACAGACTCTGGGAGGGCTCACGCCAAGGAGCACTTCCCAGAACTTCGGCTCCCAGTGTCCTTGTTCCCATGGTAAGCCACAGCCCTCCCGCCCCCCTGCCTCTGTAGGAGACCCTCCAACACTAGCAGGTAGGTCTGGTTCAGTCTCCTATGGGGTCACTCCTCCTTCCCCTGGGTCCTGATGTGCACACTACTTTGTGTGTGCACTCCAAGAGTAGAGTCTCTGTTTCCCCCAGTCCTGTCGAAGTCCTGCAGTCAAATCCCACTAGCCTTCAAAGCCTGATTCTCTAGGAATTCCTCCTCCCGTTGCTGGACCCCCAGGTTGCGAAGGCTGATGTGGGGCTCAGAACCTTCCCTCCAGTGGGTGGACTTCTGTGGTATAAGTGTTCTCCAGTTTGTGAGTCACCCACCCAGCAGTTATGGGATTTGATTTTACTGTGATTGCACCCCTCCTACCGTCTCATTGTGGCTTCTCCTTTGTCTTTGGATGTGGGATATCTTTTTTGGTGAGTTTCAGTGTCTTCCTGTCGATGATTGTCCAGCAGCTAGTTGTGATTCTGGTGTTCTCGCAAGAGGGAGTGAGAGCACGTCCTTCTACTCTGCCATCTTGGTTCCTCCCCAGTTTTGCATTCTTGACATGCCCAGCAAGATGTGTGGAAGCACAAGTGACCCTTGATGGTGATTTCCCAAAAGATGGAAGGTGATAACTGCTCTCGAATAAAGAATAAGTTATATCAGGATCATTAGGACAGGGGAGGCTGGAGAGGGCATGGTAATCTGCAGAGTTTAAGAGGTTGGTCAGTGTAGATAGACTAGGCTTGGTTATGCTCTAGTCATAAACAATTTGAAATCCTAGTGGTTTATGGTGACAGAGATTTTTGTTTCATTCACCATACATGTCCACCATCAATTGTCAGGATACCTCATTCATGGCAGTCATCGTTTCTCTTGTACCCACACCAATGGAGCAAGAACAATGTTTTCCTAGTCATAATATTCGATGAAAAGGGGAATAGAGCAAAGCACAACCTATGAAAGCTTCTTTCTCACGTATGTCTCATTAGCCAATGCAAGTCAGATGGTCAAGCCCAGCTTTATATTAGGGAGGAGAATTGGATGCTGATAATAAAATCAACCACAGTAGTCTTCATTGAAAAGGTGAAATTTGAGCAAGTACTTGAAAAAATGAAGAATCTAACCTAATTGATATATGGGGAAGGGAATTCTAGGCAGAAAGAAAAACTAGAGAAAAGACTTTAAGGTGACAGTGTACCTGGGATGTTGGCAGACTATCGGTGAGGCTACTGAGTATGGAGCAGAACAAAAGAGGGGAGAATTATTCTGCTGAGCAAATAGAAAAAGTCCTTGTAAGCCACTGTAAGGGCTTTCTGTAATACTTTGAGTGAAATAGGGAATCACTACTGTGTAGGGAATAAACTGTAGGAGAGAAAGGATAGAAGCAGGAAGATTTGTTAAGAGCTAAATTAGTCATACAAGCAACTGTAATAGTGGCTTAGACCAGGGTAGTATCAGGTACTATGGTAAAGAGATGGATGTTGCATATACTTTGAAGGTATCACCAATAGGATTCTGATAGATTGCATATGGGGGACTAGGGAAGGGAAAGAGAATGAGAGAGAGGCTCATCATGTCATACTTGAAAAGACTATTATGAAAGATAATGTGTGCTGTAAAATTCACATTACATTCATACTAATGTGAATTAATAATATATTCTTAATCTTCTTATATTTAAGATATTTTGCCTACTTTTTTTTCTATCAATCAATTTCTGAAGGCCAGTTATTAAAAACGTCCCAGTATGATTTTGCAGAAGAATTTAGAATTGTCATATCTTCCTATTGGATTGATCACCATTATGAAATCTCTCTCTCTCTGTTCCTAGCAATATTTCCTGATTTAAAGTGTGTTTTATCAGATATTAGCATAGCCATATCAGCTTCCTTTTGTTTAGAGTGTATGTGGCATATGTCCAACATGTTCACTTTTAAACATTTAAGGGCTATGTCGTATACAGCTTATAACTGAGTTTTGTCTATTTATTTCTCCAGTTTGACAATTTTGAATTCTAACTGGATCATTTCATTAATTTACATTTAAAGTTTTACTGATATATTTGTATTGAATCCAGCATTTTATATTCCCTATTTTCCTAGTGGTTTTCTTTCTTTTTTAAATTTTTAATCTTTTAATCTATATATTTTGTTATTTTATTTTCCTTCTCTCAGTTTGTTAGTTATGTTATTTCTTAATTATTTTTTTGTGGTTACCCTAGAGATCGCAGGATTTGTCCTTGATTTATTAGACTCTTTTTCAAATCAATACATTTACCACTTTCCAGAAATACAAGGATCTTCTTTATTTTAACCCCATTTAACTATCTCCCTTTACTTTTTTCTATTTTGGTAACATATTTTAAATCTGTATATATATTTCACACCATGTCAGATATTTTTACCGTTGCTTTTTACAGTCAATATTCACTTATATTTACCATTATATTTAACCTTTCTGTTGTTTTTCATTCCTTCTTACATTACCATGTTTTAATCTTGGATCATTTTCCTTCTGCCAGAAAATCCCCTTTAGTATTTATTTTAATGCTAATTTCTTACTATTGCATTTTTTGGCCTGAAAATTATATGTATTTTCCCTTCATTTGTGAAGCTTACTTTTGCTGATTATAGAGTTGTAGGTTGCTACTACTGCTTTCAAAACTTGAAAGATGTCATTCTACTATCTTTTGTCTGCTGAAAAGTCTGACTTTAAGTCTGCTATTACACCTTTGAAAGTAATGTGTTTTTTTCTGGCGGCTCTTAAAATAATCTCTTAGATTTTATTGTTCAACAATTTTTCTGGCCCATAATGAGGTGTGGTTTTTTTGCTTATATCCTGCTTAGAGTTCATAATATTGAATACCTAACTTAAAATAATGTATTTTTTTGTTGTAGAATTTCCATTTGGTTCTTTTTATAAATTCTACATTTATATTGAAATTCTCTGTTTTGTACCTATTTTTCTCAAACATATTAATCATAATTCTTTTAAAATTTATATCTGGTAAGTCCAGTATCTGTGTCACCTATGTGTTTGTTTCTAGCAACTGGATTTTTTTCTCCTGATTTTCAGTCATTTGGTTCTATCTCTGGGACACCTGGTAATTTTTTATTGCATGCTAAACTTTGCATATAAAAAGTTATGGAGTCTTTTTCTTGCATCAGAGATTTAATTTTTATCTAGCAAAAAATTAGGATATGGGTGGGTTAAGCTGTTTCAACTAAAAATTAAAAATAATTTTTATTTAGATTTCAGTGTGTTTGAAAGCTGGCTTGTTTCTGTTGTGCTCTTAAACCTAGGAAGGGTCCTCAGTTGATGAGGGCCCTCTTTCCTTACAGGGCAGTAAATTCCTATTTTTTCTCTCTGTAACATTGGGAGACTGATAAAATCTGTTTCATTTTTTAACACCTTACCAGCTATTTTCTAATTTCTTTTTTTGTAAATATGGCCCACACAAGAGTAGCTTAGGAGTTAGGAAATCCCTTAAGGGGAAATAATACAGAGAGTGTTAGACTGTGATTCTCTTTATTATCTCTGTGATTCTCTTTATTATCTGGGATCTTGGAATCTTGAATCTTGGCTGTCTTGGTGGTCTAGAATTCCAATTTTTTATCTCCTTAACCTAAGTTGATTGCTAAAATCTTTAACCTGATATTTTCTGCCTCTTTGCTCAATGCTTTGAATTACCAAATGTCCCAAGGGGAAAATAGCAATGGCAAATGTATGTTTTATTTTGATGCATTTCTTCTCTCTCCTAGGTCCCCTTGTTTGTTCGCCAGTCCCTCTGTTGGCTGTGTTTTACATTTGTGTTTTTGTGTTTGACATTTTATTTAGCCTTTTTTCAGTAGTTATCCTTAGCAGCAGCCTTGGTCTGATATAACCTACATTGTTACAGTAAGCATTCCAACATTTATTTTACATATTTTAAAAGTTGGATTGCATGTTTATGAGTCAGATTAAGAAAATCAAGTTTACTACTTTTCTGACTCCCAACTATTAGCAAGTTAGTTACTCTTGGCCTGAGTTTCCTCATATGTAAAATGAAGATAACAGAGTTGCAACATTACAGAATTGTTGTGAGAAGGTTTAGTTAGCCCTGTGTATCTGCAGATTCTGCATCCACGGGTTCAATTGCAGATCAAAAATAATCAGAAAAAAATTCCAAAAATCAAAACTTGAATTTTCTGCACACCAGTGACTATTTATATAGCATTTACATTGTAATAGGTATTACAAATAATGTAGAGATGATTTAAATATGCAGGAAGATGTACATAGGCTATATACAAATACTGTGCTATTTTATATAAGGAACTTGAGCATCCACAGATTTTGGTATACGCAGGGCAGGGGTGGGGAGTGGCCTGGAACTAATCCCCTTGCAAATACAAAGAGATACCTGTATAAGAGTTATATGTTCAATATGCTAAGCATTGAGTGTGGCGCTTGTGAAGCACAAAGACAAGTTACAAACATGAATATCAGTCAGGTTCTGCTCTAAAAGTACTCATCACTCAGCAGAGTAGAGATGTCATATTACTTTTTAAATTAACCCTTGTCAGTGCTTAGCAATTAAAACATTTTTTAGTAATCAAAAAAATAATAACAATCCATATACATAACAATCACTGAGAATCTATTCAGTGATTGTTGCAAAGTTTACTAAATTGTATTTAAATTTTTTTCTTTTTAAAATCTGTCATTTTTCTATCTCCTGTCCTGTGAGACCTCGGCTGTTTTGCAAAATTTTCCTAATATTATCTGTAGTAATATTATACTATATATGCTTCTTTGGAGCCGCTTGGCATACAGTTTTATACTGTTGTTTATTTAACTTGTACTTATATTTTCTCTCCAACAAAATTTTACATTCCTAATGGAAACCATCACTTTTGTGTTATCGTTGATAACATTCCTTTGAGCAGAGTGTAGAGTGCATCATTGTCATTCAGTAATTATTTGTTGAATTTAACTGGGGCATGAGTTGAAAGAAAGAAATTGGAAAAAGAGAGATTCCCACTTCAGTTTAAAAAGTTAAGAAGATGTACGGGGATTCACGGTTCTTAAGGCTGTGCTTTCAAGAAAATATTTCATTTCTATGCACTTTGATCACCAGAAGATGTAAAAATGTTAAGTCTAGTAAAAGAGAACATTTATTTTATATATTCAAAAGATAGAAAATACTTCCAAATTACAGATTTATTAATTTCAGAGACCAATTATAGCTTGTATTAGGAAACATTAGCCTGTACTAACATATGAGAGCCATTGCACTATAAAAATCACATTAACATCTTTTTGTTACTTGAAAAAAAATTGATCTTATAGTTTGGTTTTATGATTAAAATTTCCAGGCTCTTTGGTAAGAGAGATAATTCCAGGAAGGCATAAACTGTGAAAGCCTCTCTTTAAAGGCCTCTTGGATGCCCTGGTCCATTAGACCATTCTTAAGACAAGGCCTGGCTTGTTAAACTAAGAGACTTACCTGGAACAGAACTTTGTCTAGCTCTGTCTCAGTTCTTTGTCTAATTCTAGTTTTTATAAACTCCATATAAGAATTGGAGAGTGTCTTTACTTACACTATCTACATATGACCTTTCTTCAGATCTTCCTTGCTTTCAGATTCTTTCCACAGAGGGCTCAAGTTTGAGTTTTCTACTTAGGCTCCCTCTATAATTCTAGTAATTGCCAATATGAAGCTTTTACCAATACGGTGTAATAATTACCTAAAATTCTCCAGAGAAGCTCTTTCTCTCTAGCTTTTAGGGGATGCCTTGGCCACAACATAGTCTAAAAACCAAACTTTCGTTAAAAGGGATGAACCCAAGCCTATCTGAGGGAAAGATATAGGAATACTATAAATAGTAATATAAACACTGTATACTGTTCTAGGATTAGTCTTGGTTTTGGATTGGCAATTAGAGTAAGATACACAATCGACTTCACCCAACACCAAGTTGGCTTAGCTTTAAGAAGGAACACATTACAAGAAAAAATACAGCATCAAAGCAATAGCATAGAACTCCCAGACACAATTTCCAGTGTCCTAATATTTCACATTTGTATTGCATGTGTTCATGAAAGATGAGGCTAAGCTGTCATTCTGGGGCCTTTCATGTTTAATACCTGCTTAGTCACTTAGCTCCTTCAGAAGTATGTGACTCTCCTGTTTCTTCCTATTCTCTGTGTCTATCATCAGTACCTTCTACATATTACTTGGGAACAGGTGCTTGGTAGCCTTTGGCTTAACTAGTTTCCATTTATCTTAGATCCAATATAGATAAACTGCTAATAGTTAATTGAGTTAAAAGCAGAATTGTCCAAAGATCAAACCCTCTGGTGTCCTGAGACCAAAGGAAAGGCCACAGAACCAGCTATTAACCCACTATACAAGAGTGCTTATGAATTTATGAATAATGAACAAAAATAACATCTAAAAGTGTCAATTATTTTGTAATTAGTTAATGATATTCAGTTAAGGAAACATTCATCTATCACTTCTGTATTTTTGCATTAAACTTGCAGCTAATGGAAGGATTTTCATTCTTTTAGATTGGTAGTTTAAGTCCAAAATGGGTTCTGTTATCAAATGTTGGAACCATATTTTTAGTAGAATGCTACAGTGACTTCATATTGGAATAGTTATGTGTTTTACTAATATTAGCAAGAAAACGTTTGATAGCAAATAAGCTGGTATGAATGTGTTTCACTGTCTATCTATGTCTTTATGTTCAAAATATTTGTACCAAGTGAGGTTCAGAATGAAGAAAAGTTTCTTCTTTACTTCAGTTATTGACAACAATAAATAATCTGAGATGGAGCAGTAAAAAAATCTGAGCTTAGTTTTCTTTAACAAGATCAAAGTAAAACGTTATCTGTCATAGCATGGTTAACAAAAATATTTCAATATTAGTAGCATTTGTAATATGTTTCAATAACACATTCATAAATTTTTTTAGTCAAAATACTGAAAATATGAAGTACCATTAACTAGCCAACATAATACTTATGGTACTGTTATTGAAAATTATAAAACTATTGGCAGTTTTGAATCTCTCTTCCATTGCAGTCATTCCAAGAAAGTGCCTATGTACTTGGGTCTGAATATATCATTATTGATCTCTGAATAATCTGGTCAGTATTTGATGAAATTCTTCTGGAAGTCTTCCCAGTATTAGGTGGCAGTTGTTCTATAAGAAGGGGCATATAGAAAAGCCAGTTCGCTTGCCAGGCTCCATAAGTGGTATTTAAGAGAGGCCTGTGGCTACTTTGATTTTACAGATTTCACTAGGTGATAATTTCTCAGCTATCAGAATTAATGAAAATTCAGGACATGTCAAACTTCAGGGGATATAAAACCTCACATAAAAACACTTTAGAAGAATTCAATAACCTTCCCAAGTGACAAATCAGGCCTTTCTTTACATACATTAGAGGGAAAAGAGAAGATAGAAGGTGAAGATCGGTATGGGAGGCAAAGCTGGATCCAAAGCTTCTGACAGATGTATTTTGATCCTCTACTGCACATGAACATGGATCAGTCTCATTTAATTAACTAGTCCTTCTCACACATTCCGTAAGAATGGAACACATGCTAGATCTCTTGCAGGATATGGTAACTGAAAGAGTAAATGGAAGTACAGAGCAAGTAGAGTGATGCTTGCCAACTTCACAATCTAAGATAACATGTATGTCCATCCATGACCCTTCATCAGCCCTTATTCTAGAAGTTCTAGAAGGTGCTGACCACACTTTAGGCAATTCTGTTTTCACTGCATTATTCTTTAGGACCAGCATCTGTGAAGGTGATTGAAATAGTATATTAGAATATTCTCTGTAAAAGGCAGGAGGGAAAATAACTCTGGCATATGTAGATTGAATTTTTCCTTTCCCCTAAGAAATGCACGTCTCACTTAGCTAAAGAGAGAAACATTCTTCTTTGTAAGCAACAGCTCTAAAGCTTTTTTGAACTTTCTTAGGAACAGTATGTGTATCTTCCAAGGTCATTTCTGTGTACCTGGGATAATCCTGAGGTATTCACCCCAGCTTTCTTTGTGGCTTCAATGAGAACACAACAACTCTTGGATGCAGATGAATGAAGGGTTTTGAAGCACTGGTGCTTTGTACTATAGGTAAACCTTTAGAAGGTAGCACATTCATTTAGAACAGGTCATGCATCTGTCCATATATTTAAAAGTTTTTGCTCCATGACCTATGGGTTTCAGCAGCAAATTGGCCTGATACCACTTCTCATCCATTTTTTACACTGCACTGAGAAACGCAGCCTAAAATAAAAAGACTGTGAAGCATAGCCATGGGAGCCTCTTCTTTTACTAGGGCTGTCCTCTGGAAGCACTTTTCCCCTCCCTAAAGAACTCATGCTTTTACCAGCTAAACTTAAAATGGGTCTCTTCCATGTCCATTTCCTGCATATTTTGTTCTTGATCCAAAACATTTTTTTCTCTGCCTTTCATGTTAGTATTTTAAAAACCCTCATTGTGCCTTAGTGCATATATTAAAATATAAAATAAAAGAAGATTAAATGTGTAAATGGAAAAGTCAGCAAGCAACTAAAGAGCCTAATACCAAAAAGAAGAAGGTCAAAAGGTTACAAAGGAAAAGAATATGGGTTTCTGAAAGTGGTTTAAATGTAAACAGCCCCCTGACCTTGAGTTCACATACAGAATAAATAGAATGGTTGGACATATTTATTAAGGCAGATGATTTGAAAATTTTAATCCTCGGCTAAAGTAAAAAACATCCAAGGAAGGCAGTATTTGAATATCTACTCTCAAGTCCAAGAGGAGGACTCTCTAGGGATTTTCTGGAGAGAAGAAACTCTATTACAACATTTTCCTGGCCTGAAAGCCTATTTAGGAGGAAGTGAACAGAACCTTGCCCCAAGGCCAAATTTCAAGCTCAAGTGGATGGACTGCCAGGACATCCTACACACCGGACAAAGATAGTATAGCCAAGACTGCCCACATTCCCATGCTTTTAAAAACTGGGGAACCTCAAGGGGGTACTTGATTTATGTGGAATAATTAGCCTGCCCAAATACATTTCAGAAAGAAAACCTTTTCCAACACCCTCACCTGGGATTGAAGACTCTGGAAACTGGGGGTGGAAGAAGAAGGGAGTAAATTAAATTACTCCTTGGCTAATACATTAGGACTCTTGGAAAAGAGTGTAAGGTTGAGAAGATAACAATGACCAGCAGTTATTGAGCACTTTCTGTGTGCCATGCCATGTAGTTTTAAATGTAACATCTGCTCCCATCCTTACAAAACTCCTGGTAGGCATATGCAATTATTACATTAAATTATTATATTAATTTTTATTGATAGAGAAGCTTGAGCCTAGATTGGTTACCTAACCAGTGAAGCAAGAAACATGCTATGCAACATAAAATGAACAGCTAGTAAATGACAGAGCCAGGATCAAACCCAGATCTGTCTGACTTAGGGCCTGCATTCTTGACAACCTACAGAATTGGATGAATGAGTCACTGCAATAAAAATCATGAACTGGGAAGCAAACTTATTGCACATATGATGTGTATGATTCTTTACTCAAAGTAATGAATCTCATGAATAAAAGACGTCAACCTACCTAAGGAGACAAAAGACCTGTATGCAGAAAACTATAAGACACTGATGAAAGAAATTAAAGATGATACAAACAGATGGAGAGATATACCATGTTCTTGGATTGGAAGAATCAACATTGTGAAAATGGATATACTACCCAAAGCAATCTACAGATTCAGTGCAATTCCTATCAAACTACCAATGGTATTTTTCACAGAATTAGAACAAAAAATTTCACAATTTGTATGGAAACACAAAAGACCCTGAATAGCCAAAGCAATCTTGAGAAAAAAAAAAACGGAGCTGGAGGAATCAGGCTCCCTGACTTCAGACTATACTACAAAGCTACAGTAATCAAGACAGTATGGTACTGGCACATAAACAGAAATATAGATCAATGGAACAGGATAGAAAGCCCAGAGATAAACCCACACACATATGGTCACCTTATCCTTGCTAAAGGAGGCAAGAATATACAATGGAGAAAAGACAGCCTCTTCCATAAGTGGTGGTGGGAAAACTAGACAGCTACATGTAAAAGAATGAAATTAGAACACTTCCTAACACCATACACAAAAATAAACTCAAAATGGATTAAAGACCTAAATGTAAGGCCAGACACTATCAAACTCTTAGAGGAAAACATAGGCAGAACACTCTATGACATAAATCATAGCAAGATCCTTTTTGACCCACCTCCTAGAGTAATGGAAATAAAAACAAAAATAAACAAATGGGAAAAATGAAACTTAAAAGCTTTTGCACAGCAAAGGAAACCATAAACAAGATGAAAAGACAACCCTCAGAATGGGAGAAAATATTTGCAAATGAAGTAACTGACAAAGGATTAATCTCCAAAATATACAAGCAGCTCATGCAGCTGAATATCAAAAAAAAAAAGCAACCCAATCCAAAAATGGGTTGAAGGCCTAAATAGACATTTCTCCAAAGAAGATGTACAGGTTGTCAACAAACACATGAAAGGATGCTCAGCATCACTAATCATTAGAGAAATGCAAATCAAAACTACAATGAGGTATCACCTCACACCGGTCAGAATGGCCATCATCAAAAAATCTACAAACAATAAATGCTGGAGAGGGTGTGGAGAAAAGGGAACCCTCTTGCACTGTTGGTAGGATTGTAAATTAATACAGCCACTATGGAGAACAGTATGGAGGTTCCTTAAAAAACTACAAATAGAACTACCATACGACCCAGCAATCCCACTACTGGGCATATACCCTGAGAAAACCATAATTCAAAAAGAGTCATGTACCACAATGTTCATTGCAGCACTATTTACAATAGCCAGGACATGGAAGCAACCTAAGTGTCCATCGACAGATGAATGGATAAAGAAGATATGGCACATATATACAATGGAATATTACTCAGCCATAAAAAGAAATGAAACTGAGTTATTTGTAGTGAGGTGGATGGACCTAGAGTCTGTCATACAGAGTGAAGTAAGTCAGAAAGAGAAAAACAAATATCGTATGCTAACACATATATACGGAATCTTAAAAAAAAAAAAAGGAAACTGGTTCTGAAGAACCTAGGGGCAGGACAGGAATAAAGACGCAAAAGTAGAGAATGGACTTGAGGACATGGGGAGGGGGAAGGGTAAGCTAAGACAAAGTGAGAAGGTGGCATTGAAATATATACACTGCCAAATGTCAAATAGATAGCTAGTGGGAAGCAGCTGCATAGCACAGGGAGATCAGCTCAGTGCTGTGAGACCACGTAGATGGGTGGGATAGGGAGGGTGGAAGAGAGATGCAAGAGGGAGGGAATATGGGGATATATGTATACGTATAGCTGATTCACTTTGTTATACAGCAGCAACTAACACAACAATGTAAAGCAGTTATACTCCAATAAAGATGTTAAAAAAAAAAAAAAAGACTGTTTAGAACCCACCTATAGAACAATAAGTACTTAGAGGACCTAACATTGCAAAGTGCAATTTTCATATTTATTCATGTTCTAAAATTTCGAACCTCTATGAATTGACCCTACTCTGTTGCCAACTGTTATCAATCTAATTTATTGATATTAAAATAATGAAAAGTAAAATTTTAAATTAAGTGTCTACAATAAGTTGTTTCCTGTGCTTTTGCTGTATGCATTCACAGATATTCTCTCTTAATATAATGCCCTGCTCAGTGGTTAGCATAAAATATGCATTCAATAAGTATTTTTAAAATAATGAGGTAGGTAGTATTTCCCTCATTTTACAGATGTGACAACTGACACTCAGAGAAAACTTACCAAAGACCACAAAACCTCATGTAGGATTCAAATTTAGTTTTTCTATCTTCAAAAACCATACATTTGGTATAATATTGAAAGCCACAAAATTACAAAATTATGTTGTTATAGAAATGAATAAAATGAGTGGAAAGGAGATTACACTTGTGCAAGACCTTAAATAATGAGCAAAACCTTTCATGGAACAAAAATGGGGATGTGGAAGAGTGTGGAGGGAAATATTCTTGGCCACTGCTTCCAAATTTGTTCATATCATATAATATTTTTATAGCATACTGTAGCAAATGAGGAAATAATTGTCAGTTGGAATGCTCTGGCCACCCCTGACTCTGCCCAGCTTAGCCTGTGAGCAGTGGGGATCCATATCTTAGCACACGTTTAATCCATTGGCTGCATACAGATAGTCCAGAGTTACCAGTTGAGAAGCTTAGTTCTAGGCATATAAATATAAAATAGCATGCAGAAATGTAGATATGAGGAGAAGCATAGAGTATTTTTTAGATGTTGAGAAGTTCAGCTTGGCTTAGGAGATATGGTGGGAGATAATTCTGGAGCAGTAGTTTAGAGTCAGATTTTGAAGATTCTTATATGCCATGTACTAGGATTGTAAAATTATAATAAATACACAAAAAACTAAAATAATGCAATAATGGAAAAAAGGATTTTCCTTTATCTGATTTTTTCTTCAATATCATTTTATGTATTTGAAACTACATTTATAACTCAGGGTTTCTTACTGTGATGCAGTAGTTGGTATTATACAAAACCTCTCATGGAAGTTAACTATGAGAGCTGAATAAAATGAAATAAAATAAAACAAAAAAGAACAACTGTTTAAAATTATTCTCCAATAACTAAGGCAACAAGAAAATGAGGAACCAAATTCCTGAAGAGAAAAGAAGTGCATTAAAGTGAACTCTCCATTTGTCTCCACTTTTTCACCTTGGCTGCCAATTCCTAGCCCTGAACATAGAAACTGATTACAAAACAGCAGCCAAGAAACTGCAGAAAGACAACAAATTGGACTTTAGGATTACCAGAAGAGCCATAATTTGAAGGGTGAAAATCAGAGGAATTCTGACAGTCTACGTATAATTTCTACTCTAAGCATTCACTAACTCTGATCCATGGAGAAACTCTGAGACTCTGCTCAGAAGCTAAAAAATATAGTGGAGATTTTGAAAATCTCATGGTGCTAGAGAGACAAAAAGCAGTGTCAGATCCCCCAAATAAGAATGATCCCATTTAAACTTTACTCAAGTTTTTTACACTGAGATTCCTGCAAACACTGCATACAAGGAGTAAAAACAAACTAAAAATAGGCCGGTTCTGCCTGGATGAGTAAATCTAATGAAAATTGTAATACTTTGACACAGATATCTACAAAATATTGTAAGAGAAATCAAAGTAAACCAAAATAAATGGAGAAAAACACTATGGTCAGATTGGAGGATTCAATATTGTTAAGGTGCTAATTCTCTCTAAATTTATCTGCAGTTTTAATATAATTTCAGTTAAAATCCCAACTTTTAAAAAAATTAACAGACTAAATTTAAATTTATATGACAATGCAGAGGGCCAAGAATAACCATGATAATCTTGAAGAAGAACAAATTTGGAAGATTTATATCACCAGATAACAGGCATTTTATAAAACTACTATAATGAAAAATATGTGAAATCTCTGATACATGAATAGATGATTTGACCAATGGAACAGAATATAGAGTCCAGAAGCAGACCCGTTCATATATACTCACCTGATTTACAACAAAATTGCTGTTAAAATGCAGTAAGGAAATGATGGCCTTTGCAATAAGTAGTACTGGATCAATTTAATTTTTATGAAAAGGTGGTAATTTATTCCTACCTCACACATCATATACAGAATTCAGTCCCAGTAGATTGTAGACCTAAATGTAAAAGGTAAAAAAATGTAAGATCCTGCAAGATCAAAGAATATCAACATGTCCATTTGGTAGAATATATTTCTTACAATCTTTCCGAAAATTATTTTTTAAATCATAAAACACTGTCCAGAAACAAAAGTATTGATAAATTGCACTTTATTAAAATTAAAAGAAATTCTGTTGATCAAAAACACACCTTTTAAAGAGTGAAGAAGACAAGCCACAGAGTTTGAGAAGACATTGGCAATACCTATATTTGGCAAAAGACATGTATCCAGCATTTATTTTTAAATACCTAAAAATACGTAAGATAAAGGTAATCAATTTTATTTCAATGGCCAAAGATGTGAACAGGAATTTTGAAAAAGATGATTTCCAGATGTCCAATAAATATGTCTCAAGTTGCTCAACCTTGTTAGTGATCAGAGAAATACAAATTAAAATCACAATGAGACAACACGAAGTGTTGGTGAATATGTGGGACACTGAACTCGTATACACTATGAGTGGTAATGTAAATTTTTATAACTATTTTGGAAAACTGACAATATCTATAAAGCTTAGTTTATGCATACCTTATGACCCAGCAATTTCACTCCTAGCTATGTAATCAAGAGAAACACCTATCATTGAACACCAAAAGACAGGTTTGGGGCTTCCCTGGTGACGCAGTGGTTGAGAATCTGCCTGCCAATGCAGGGGACACGGGTTCGAGCCCTGGTCTGGGAAGACCCCACATGCCACGGAGCAACTGGGCCCGTGAGCCACAACTACTGAGCCTGCGCGTCTGGAGCCTGTGCTCCGCAACAAGAGAGGCTGCGATGGTGAGAGGCCCGCGCACCGCGATGAAGAGTGGTCCCCACTTGCCGCAACTAGAGAAAGCCCTCGCACAGAAACGAAGACTCAACACAGTCATAAATAAATAAATAAATAAATAAAAGAACGTGAATTTCTTTAAAAAAAAAAGCAAACTGGGCTATTCATTAAAAAAAAAAAAAAAAGACAGGTTTGGGAATATTCACCACACTGTCAGTCACAATAGAAACTGGACACAAATCTCCATCAACAATAATTTTTTTACATTTGTACAATGGTATGATATACAGGAATAATAAAGAAAAATTCTGCTATATGCAAAAACTAGATGAATCCTACTGATAGATGAGCCAAAAATCCAGACATGAAAGAATGCCTGTGTAGTGTAACTCCATTTATTTAAAGGTCAAAAGTGGCAAAACAATTATAGTTGGTAGAAGTGAGGTTATTGGTTAATATTAGGGGGCATTTTAATTGGTAGGCTGTTAGGGAGACTTTTTAGATTTTCTATAACTTCTGTATGTTCTATTTTTTCATCTGATTCTTAGTTACATAAATATATTCCCTTTGAAAAAATTCATTGAGCTGTGCATGTCAAATGGGCCTATGTTACCGTACATGAGTTACATTTCCATAAAAAAGTAAAAATATCTTTATGCATGGTGTAAATAAATTGTATGCATTTTATTATACATTCATTTAAACCATTCCCTTTTGGATCAGTGTACTGCTATCACCCTAAACTAAGCTGTATAAACTCGTCCTGTCTTTGGTTTCAACCACCTACTCGCATCTCTCTCTCTCTCTCTCTTCCCTTCCTTGATCCTCGCGTGCCGTAAACACCTGAAAAAATAAGTTTACTTTTTGGGCTCCTGTTTCTATATAAGTAAAATGTAAAGATTGTGATACATTACTTCAAAAAAACTTTTCTTTAAACTACTGCCACTCTAGTCTTCCTTACGTATAGCTTTCAATACTCCTCTGAACAAATTCTGACATCTTCAAAAATAAATTTTAAAAAGTCTGCATGGTTTCGAAGGCAGAAACTGTTCTCTGCCTGTCCAATCTTATGTCTTGCAGCTCTCAAGAACATCCCTCTCTCCTTTCTTGCTGGTCCAGAATCCTCACTGCCCCATGGTTTCTACATATTAAATTTTGTTATGTCTTCTTTTTCTGCCCCTCTCTCTGATCTCTGCTTATTGTTCATGCCCCACTCAAGCCTTCTTTCTCCAATAAACATCTCCTTGGTGCTCTAGTCCTCACCGATGTACCTGTTTTCAAATTCTTTGCAGATAGAATGGAGTAACCTTATGCTGTCATAATTTGCCTTACCTGTGACCATTATATCCTCCTAAGGAGGTAACAGCTCTTTAAGGAGGGGAAATACGGGTTTTCATTCCATACCATTAATTTGGCATGTGTAGTCTCCTGATGTAAGGCATTTTCCCCCAATTTTCTTAAAATACAATTGACACACAGCATTTACATAAGTTTGGGGTGTACAGCGTAATGATTTGATGTACATATATCAAGAAATGATTACCATGATAAGTTTAATGACCATCCATCGTCTCAAATAGATACAAAAAAAGTCTAAAACAAACAAAAAATATATCTTTTTTTCCTTGTGATGAAAACTCATAGGATTTATTCTCTTAACAACTTTAATATATATCAGTATCATACAGAAGTGTTAACTATCATAACATTGTACATTGCATCCCTAGTACTTATTTATAAGTGGAGTTTGTGCCTTTTGACCACCTGCTTCCAATTCCCCTTCCCACCTCTGTTTATCTGTTTATAATCCATCTGCTTGAATACTCAGTAAGATTCTAGAGGCCAGGCTTCTAATTGTATACTTTATTTCCTCACAAAGATGAGCCTAATGTCCTGCATAAAGAAAACCTTCAATACATGCTCACTTTTTTTAATACATACTCATTAATTGATTTTTCCTGATTCTTTCAAAGAAACAGATAGGCCATTATAGTATTAGAAACTAACACCACAGAAGTTTCCTTTATTCAAACCCTCCAATCAGGTCACACTCTGCCTAAAATCCTAACTTCCCATTATTTCTACAGGCCATATAGGATCTAGGCCTTGCCTAACGCTCAGGCATTCTATCCTTGCCTCTCTCCCCTTGCTCCTTCTCAGCCTTTAGTCTTACTCTTCCCTTTGCCTGGAATGCTCCTCCCCCAGGTCTTCACAGTGCCTAATCTTCACAAATGTTACCTTCTTAGGGAAGTCATAATTCATCTTATCACTCCCTATCCAGTATTTTCTCTTGTTTTTCTTCATAACTTCACCTATTCCTACCTCAAATATAAACTACTCAAAAGCAGGGACTTTGAGTTTCTTATTTTTGGTATATCTCCAAGCCTTGCAATACAATGTGTTTAATCAATGTGACTTGAACAAATACATCAATATTAAGAAATGAAAAAATGAAATAAACACCTACAAATAATGATTGAAAGAGAGATTCTAATTCAAAGCATAGATACAGAGTGAATTAAAGCTGAAGATCCTGAGGGACAGAGTAATATATCAACCATGCAGGAAAAAAGACACAACCTCAGAATCTGTGGGTATAATTAATAAAAATAGGGTGAATGTGAGTTGTGGGCAAATTGTTCTTACAAAATGATAAGATAAGTGATAGTGTTTTAAATCTTCTGAATTCAGCCTAAATTGAATATTGAGCTCCATAGTAAAAAATGAATAAAGTTGATTATTTATTTCTAATTTTATTAGAAAAAGCAGTGCACCTGGGGACCAAATGATTTTAGAACACATTATAGATAATAACTCTTTAATTCTTTAACATAGGTGGAGACAGCAATCATTATCCCATTTAGCAGATCTTAAAAATTGAGGCAGTAAGAACTAATGGTTCGTCTAACATTTCAACATTAGAGTGTCATGTTGAATTTCAGTTCATAGCTACATGTTTTTTCCTGCATCTACTACATTTATTATTACATAATCACAATTATTACATAACTTATATTATGAACATGAGTTTCAACATAGTGAGAGAAGCCTCACACTCCACATTCTACAATAGATTTCTCTTCTGTAATCATCCAATTATGGGTAACCAGAAAGGCCATGAATACAGCACTAGGTCTTAAATGTGGACATTTCTCCCATTAATTTATTCAAAAAGTGCTGTATTCATGGTCAGGGAGTTGGTTCAGATTCAAGAATGGACTGACTGTGGAAAGACATAAATTCAAGGCCAGATTAGAATCTTAAAGGAAGTATAGTACCCTACAAAGCAGAGAAAGTGGTTTTGTGGTGGCAAAATTGTAGCAAATACCAATTTGATGACTCCTGAAAAGTCACATAGAAGCAGTTTCTCAAAAAATTAAATCAAGATTTAGAAGAAATATTAGTGATATATAATCATTTTTCCTCTTGTATGCCACTTCCCATAGATTTATTTCTTTAATTTTAGTTATTTTTTGTTCATGGATATCCCGAATTCCACTCTCCCTCCACTAAGAAAGTTCCAGTCTCAAAGTTGTTAAAGTAAAAACAATTGTTGTTAAAATGGAAAATAGAAGCAATTTTTATCATTGGCCCACCACAGTTTGGCTCAGTTTTTCAAGTCTCTGCTCTAGTGAGAATGAAGCCAGACCACACACTGAGGCTGAATTACAACACTTCAAAAAGAAGAAAAACACTAATGGAAAAAGTCAAATGGGTTTCCAAATGGGAGGTGGCAGACAGTGCAGAAACCTCTTAGCACAGCTCTTATGAGGACTAAACTCTGAATCCAAGAGCCCAACACGCAATCATGAGTTTGCATTCCCATTCTTCTGTGGCTATAGAACAGGAAATGTCCATTCAGCTGTAGACTGTACTAGAGTCCATCAGCTTGAGTGGAAAAGCATGTTTAGAGCCTTTCACCACAATCCCCACTTTTTGCGAATTGATTCTGCCATTTATGAAAATAAAAATGAGTGCTGCATGGGATATTTTCTTCTTTAAGATTATTTCAGTAAGTGAATGAATAAATTGGGGAGTGAATAATTGGAAAGAAAACCTTAAGTTGGTAGTGGTAAAAAACCTAACTTCTGGTATCTTGGACACAAATGCAGCTTTCTAAGTCCTAGAATCCAAGTAAGTGTTGATAAATCAAATTGTGGGAAGGGTACGAGGGTGTATTTTAGGGAAAAGTCAGAAAAGGTACTTGATTCCGTCTGAAGTATTCTCCATCTTTGTCTCTGGCCTAGGCGCTTAGGGTATAATAATAAGCAAAAGAAGATACTGTCCCTTCCTTCAGAGAGACAGATCTAAATTTAAAAACAGCCCCACAGATACAAAATTAGAATTGCTGTGAGTACTGGTAAAGAGGGATACATGTTAATATGAGGGTGTATAAAATGTGTGAATTGACTAGGGAATCAGGGAAGGCTTTTCTGTAGATTTAATGGAGTTGACCTGTACTCTGTGCTAATCAGTCTCAGAGTCGTGAAGATTTTCATATCCTAAACGCAGCTGGGCTGAGGAGGGCTTTCCAACACTATATCTTGGTTAAACCTAGGAAAGTTAGGGTCATTTGGTGAGACTTGTATGCTTCCATGGCTCTTTCACAAATATTATGCAAACTTCTGAAAATCTGCACCAAACTGGGCATTTAAGGAGTCATTTGGGGAATAGCACAGATAAGAGCTTGGGAAGATGCTTTAAAACTCATCAGAATAAATAAAAGGGAAAAATAGAAGAAAGAGGCAATAAGGAAGAAAATGGACATTTTTAAATGGGAAGTAGAAACTAGGTGCTATATATAAGTTATCCCATTTAATCTCCCCCCAATACTATGGGCATTGAGTGTAACTATCCCCATTTTATAGATGTGGAAACTGAGGCTTCCAAGAGTTAAGTAATTGACTATGACAAATCCAGTTAATAGATATGCTAGAATTTGAACACAGGTCTCTGGCTTCAGACTCATGCTCTTAATTTTTCCATACACAGTGCTTCTTCTCTAGAGAAACCTCATTAGGCCTTATAGTGGATAATATGTGTCATTCTAAAATAAACTCTGCCTCTAATCTAATTTAAATAAAGGGGAATGCTCTTGAGCACTCAACCCAATTGCCATTATTCCAGAAGAAAAATTACAGAGATTTGCCTTAACTCTGTGAGTCTTTGATACCATTGTTTCTGTCAACCTAGTCATGCCCTAAACTTTTTCTTGTGAAAATAGATTGTACTCTCCCTAACTGTAGACATAGGCTCATAACCCAGGCTGGAATAACAACACATTTCTATCCTCCAGGCAAAGCACTTGTCAGTATGGCAGACATTGTGGTTTGGCTCCAATACTCAAATATAATCCATTTCTTCTCTTCCTGACTCCATCACAGAGTTTGGAAAATATGAAATAATCTTTTTCCCAATCTCCTGTGAGCTAAAAGTAGCCATGCAATCCATTTCTGGTCAATGAGATGTATATTTGCTGAATAGTACTTCTGTGAAAGGTTTGCTTCCCCAGTAACAAAGAACAGACTCAGTTGGCTTGTCCTTTTGACTATTTGTTCTCTTTCCAGCATGAAATTCAGATGTAATACCTGGAGATGCAGCATCCATTCTGTAACCAAAAAGCAATGAAGGCATAAGCCAACGTTGAGGATGTTGGAACAGAAAAATGGAGAGAGCTTAGGATTTTGAGTCATTTGGCTGGCAATTGACTATGTTCTCTTGGTTTTGTTATTGGGCGAATTCATGATCCTCCAATTGTTTAAGCCACTACTTTTTAAAAATTCTTTTCCACTATGGTTTATTACAGGATACTGAATATAGTTCCCTGTGCTATATAGTAGGACCTTGTTGTTTATCCACTCTATATATAATAATTTGCATCTTAAGCCACTATTATGAAGTTATTTTCTGTTTTACTGCCAAAAGCACTACTGAAAGATAGAGTCAGAGTTGCATATATAAAATAAGTCAGGCCGGTTGGAACCCTTCTTCAACATTTTTCTACTTGAATTAGAAGAGTGGCCCCCGCTTGCCGCAACTGGGGAAAGCCCTCGCACAGAGGGCGAAGACCCAACACAGCCATAAATAAATAAATATTAAAAAAAAAAAAAAAGATTGCTGGGGAACAGGATATTCACATGATCTGACCATATAGATAATTTCTTCCTTTTTTAAAACGGAAATACAGTTGATGTACAATTTTATGTTAGTTTCAGGTGAACTACATAGTGATTGAACATTTTTTTTTAAATAAATTTATTAATTTATTTTTAGCTGTGTTGGGTCTTCGTTTCTGTGCAGGGGCTTTCTCTGGTTGCGGTGAGCGGGGGCCGCTCTTCGTCGCTGTGCGCGGGCCTCTCGCTGTCGCGGCCTCTCTTGTTGCGGAGCACAGGCTCCAGACACACAGGCTCCAGACGCGCAGGCTCGGTGGTTGTGGCTCGCGGGCCCAGCTGCTCCGCGGCATGTGGGATCTTCCCAGGCCAGGGCTCGGGCCCGTGTCCCCTGCATTGGCAGGCAGATTCTCAACCGCTGCGCCACCAGGGAAGCCCGTGATTGAACATTTACATCCATTACGGAATGATCACAATAATTCTAGTATCCAACTTTCCCCATACAAAGTTTTTACAATATTGTATACCATATTCCTTATGCTGTATATTACATCCTCTGGCTTATTTATTTTATAATTGGAAGCTTGCACCTCTTAATCCCCTTCATCTATTTCACCCAACCCACCACTCCACTCTCCTCTGGCAAACACCCGTTTGTTCTCTGTATCAATGAAGCTGTTCTCATTTAAAAAAAAAAAAAAAAAAAAGAAGGGTGATGCTCTTTTCAATGTTTTGTCTGAAGGAAGTGGTCATGTTCCCTCTGATTGTGGCCACCCCACAGAAACAGAATGTACCCCCAACAAAACTGAGTTTGGATATCTAGATTGATGATGCCCCATACACCCAGGGAGGGTATGAAAAGATTAGTTATAAATCAGACAAAAGGTGTGCTAGGCCTGTACAAAACCTACAAAGCTTTGCTGGAAGTAAATAAAGAAAGTCTAAATAAATTGAGAAACATACATTGAACAGGAGTTGAAGAACTCAATATTTTAATATGTAAATTCTTCCCATATTAATTTCTAGACTCAAAGAAATCAACAACCAAAATTTCTGCAAACTATTTTTGTAGAAAATGACAAACTGATTAAAAATTTTATATAGAAATGACCTAGAATAGCCATAACAACCTTTGAAAAGAATGAACTAGTTGAAGGACTAACACTTGATTTTAAGTCTTACTATAAAGTTATGGTAATCAAGACAGTGTGGTACTGGCATCAAAGTAGACAAATAAGTGAATTAAATATAATAAAGTACCCAGAAATAGAATCACACATATATGGACAATTGATTATTGGCAAACATGCAAAAGCAATTCAGTGGAAAAAGGAAACACACAAGGTGCTGTAACAATTGGCTATCATTATGCAAAAGATAAATGTCAACCCATACCTCACATCATATATATATGTGTATATATATGTATATACATATACATATATATATATATATATATATATATATATACACACTCAATATGGATCATAGAACTAAATTTGAACCTAAAAATATACAACTTAGAGAACAAAACATAGGAGAAAAGCTTTATGACAGTGGATTAAGCCAATGTTTCTTAGATATGACCCTACTGCAGTGGATGGGTAATAGTATTTCACTGAGATTTTAGTTTTCATTTCCCTATTGATGTGGGGAATTTAAGTATCTTTTCATATGCTTATTTGTCATTTTTATATCTTCTTCAGTGAAATGTCTGTTCATTTTAGCCCATTTATGAAGTTTTATTTTGTCTTATTGAGTTGTATGTTCTTTATACTAGATATAAGACATTTATCAGATCATTGATTTGTAAATATTTTCCTCAGTTTGTGGCTTGCCTTTTCATTTTTTAAAAATAGTTTCCCTTTAAAAGTAAAAACGTTTGATTTGATGAGGTTCATTTTATGATTTTTTTTTATGGATCAGCTTTAGAAATCCTAAGAAATCTTTGCTTACCGCAAGGTTATGATGATTTTCTACTATGTTTTCTTCTAGAAGTTGTATAGGTTTAGCTCTCACATGTAGGTCTTCAATCTTTCTGAAGTGTGAGGTAAGGTTTCATTCATTTTCTGTATGGATATTCAGTTGTTTCATCATCTGTTTGTTAAAAGCTCTGTCCTTCAATCCTTCACTTATCTTGACACATTTGACAAAAATTGGCGGTTCATATATGCATTTCTGGACTCCTTGTTCTGTTTCATTGATCTGTTTGTACACCCTTAATGCCAGTATCACAAGTCTTGATTACTGTACCTTTATTAAATTCTTAAATTGTTGTATGATGACTTTGGCTTTTACACCAGCAAAATTTTTTAGCATATTCTATGTCCTTTGATTTCCATATAACTTTTAGAGTCAGCTGTACATTTCTAAAGAAAAGGCTCTCCTTTTTTACAGCCTTCCTTCTCTTTCTTATTCTGATTCACAAATTCCTGCCACCTTGGTTTCTCTAGACTCTGATGTCTGTCTTGTTAAATCTGCAATCCAGAAGGCCACCAGGCTCCATTTGGGCTCATCCTTCCTACCCTGAGGCCTGGAAATTGCTTCCAGGAAGTACACTGGAGCGTTTATAGGACTGACCTTGTTTGTTTCCTTTCTGTCAGGGATCCTAGGTCTCTGCTATCTGTTGTTCAATGTCTGGAAACACTTGTTGCAAATATTTTGTCCAGTTTTCTGTTTACATTGAGAAGGCAATGCCTGTAGCAGTTAATCCTTCATGGGCAGAAGCAAAATTCCTGCCAGTCATTTTAATTTTAACCCTTCTAGTGGATGTATAGTGTATCTTATTGTGATTTTAATAACTCATGAGCAAACAGTCATGTGCTTATTGTTCTTTCATATATCTTCTTTTATTAAAAGTTTATTAAATATTTTGTTCATTTAAATGGGATTGTCTTCTTATTAAGTTGTAGGAATTTTTTTTTTTTTTTTTTTTTTTTAATTTTTTATTTTATTTTATTTTAATTTATGGCTGTGTTGGGTCTTCATTTCTGTGCGAGGGCTTTCTCCAGTTGCGGCAAGTGGGGGCCACTCTTCATCGCGGTGCGCGGGCCTCTCACTATCGCGGCCCCTCCCATTGCAGAGCACAGGCTCCAGACGCGCAGGCTCAGCAATTGTGGCTCACGGGCTTAGTCGCTCCGCGGCATGTGGGATCTTCCCAGACCAGGGCTCGAACCCGTGTCCCCTGCACTGGCAGGCAGATTCTCAACCACTGCGCCACCAGGGAAGCCCCTGTAGGAATTTTTATACATTCTAGAAGCCTTTGTCAGAAATGTGTATTGTGACTACCAAATGTAAAATAGATAGCTAGTGGGAAGCAGCTGCATAGCACAGGGAGATCAGCTCGGTGCTTTGTGACCGCCTGGGGGGAGGGTGGGAGGGAGGGAGATGCGGGAGGGAGGAGATATGGGAATGTGTGTATATGTGTAGCTGATTCACTTTGTTATAAATCAGAAACTAACACACCATTGTGAAGCAATTATACTTCAATAAAGATGTTTAAAAAAAAAAAAGAAAAAGAAATGTGTATTGTGGGACTTCCCTGCTGGCTCAGTGGTTAAGAATCCGCCTGCCAATGCAGAGGACATAGGTTCAATCCCTGGTCTGGGAAGATCCCACATGCCACAGAGCAACTAAGCCTGTGCACCACAACTACTGAGCCTGCGCTCTAGAGCCCGCGAGCGACAATTACTGAGCCCACATGCCACAACTACTGAAGCCCACCTACTTAGAACCTGTGCTCCGCAACAAGAGAAGCCACCGCAATGAGAAGCCTGCACACCACAGTGAAGAGCCCCCCTTGCTGCAACTAGAGAAAGCCCGTGTGCAGCAACAAAAGACCCAACACAGATGAAAAAAAAAAAGAAATATGTATCGTAGATATTTTCTCCAGGTCTCTGTCATTCTTTTCTTTTTAAAATTTATTTATTTGATTTATTTATTTTTGGCTGCATTGGGTCTTCATTGATGCACAT
Organism: Balaenoptera physalus; assembly: GCF_965194825.1. Lineage (NCBI taxonomy): Eukaryota > Metazoa > Chordata > Mammalia > Artiodactyla > Balaenopteridae > Balaenoptera > Balaenoptera physalus. The sequence goes on along the minus strand of NC_138887.1, from coordinate 54,948,264 downwards.
GGGCTTTCTCTAGTTGCGGTGAGTGGGGGCTATTCTTCGTTGCAGTGTGCAGACTTCTCACTGCTGTGGCTTCTCTTGTTGTGGAGCACGGGCTCTAGGCATGCAGGCTTCAGTAGTTGTGGCATGCAGGCTCAGTAGTTGTGGTTCATGGGCTCTAGAGCGCAGTCTCAGTAGTTGTGGCACATGGGCTTAGTTGCTCCGTGACATGTGGCAACTTCCTGGACCAGAGCTCAAACCCATGACCCCTGCAATGGCAGGCAGATTCTTAACCACTGAGCCTCCAGGAAAACCCTCCATGTCTCTGTCATTCTTAATCATGTCTTTTGAAGGGCAGAAGTTTTTAACTTCAGTAAAGTCCAATTATTGATTTTCTTTCTTTATGATTCTTACTTTTTCAGTCTCAAGAGACCCTTTTCCTACCCCAAGGTCACAAACATTTTCTCCTATATTATTTTTCTAGAAGTATTATAGTTTTAACTTCTATGGTTACATCTATAATCCACTTAAAAATTAATTGTGCATATATAGTGTAGGGTAAGAGTTGAGGTACATATTTTTTCAAATGGATATCTAGTTGTACCAGCACCATTTGTTGGAAAGAAAATCTTTTCTTATTACTACTTTAACATATTTGTTAACATTGATTAACCACATGTGTGTATGTGTTCATTTTGGGGCAATCTATTTTTTCTTCCTTGATTTATATATTTATTATATTTGAAGTTATGCAGTGTAAGTCCTCCAACTTTGTTCTTTTTCAAAATTATCTTGGCTTGAAAAAAGGATCAAAAGTTCACAGGAGCAAACCTGAAATCATTCATGCCCAACGGCCAAGAAGAAAAAAATTGAGAAAAAATTACGTAATTATAATATTGAAGTTTAACACATAAAATTTTTATCTCTGTACTATATAAACAAAAAATTTAAAAATATGTATGAGGAAAAGGACAGCTCTTCCATTCAGAAGATTTCCAAATAAATGTAGAAAGAAAGAGGGAAATTCTGTAACATTTTGCCATAAATGAATGTTGAATTGTATTATCTTTTGAGGTGATCATGTGGCACTCTTTTTAATTTGTGAATGTGATGAATTAAATGGCAATAATACTTACATAATAAATATGTAAAAAAGCAATAATACTTATATAATATTATGTATATATTTATAAAATATAAATATATTAGTATCTTTTAAATAGACTTATATTTTTAATACCAATAGCAATAACAATAATTATATTAATAATGATACAATGTTATATATATTCTTGATATAAAGACTTTATAATAATTTTTCCTCTTTATCATGATTAGAGCCCTTGATCAAAATCTAATTTTTAAATGTTATATCTCATTCCATTCTTACCCTTTTAAAAAATTCTAAATGTATTTCTTGTAGACAGCATATAGTCATATTTTGCTTTTTTATATACAATCTGACATCCTAATCTTTTAATTGGATTGTTTAATATGTTGATATTTAATATAATTATCAATATTTTTTAGTATAAACTTACCATGTTTTTAGTAGTGTTCAACATGATACATTAACTTTTTTTGTCTTTTTTCTTCTTTCCTGAATTATCTGAATACTTTTACATAATCTATTTCCACTATATTACCTCATTATATATAACATATTTTAAAAAATTTTTAGCTTGTACTAGGGTTTCATCTATATAAATTTAATAGACCATAACATATTTAACATACTACCTCAAATTTATGTATATATAACAATCTCACTATGATATACTTTGATTTCCCCCTCCATCCTTTATTCAGTTGTTTTCATACATTTTTCCTACATGTGCTACAAACCCCACAATTCGTTGTTATTAATTTTGCCATAAAGAGTCAATTATCTTTTAAAGAAATTAGCAATATGAAAAAATATTTTATATTTACCCATGTAGTTACAATTACCAGTGCTCTTACTCCTATTTGCAGATACAAGTATTCATGTGGGATTTTTTCTCTTGCCAGAAGAACCTTCTTTAATATATCTTGTAGTGCAGGTCTTCTGGCAACAACTTATCTTTCTTTCATCCCTTTTTATTTTGTCTTTACTTTCAAAAGATGTTTTTATTGAGTTTACATTATTCTTTTTCAGTACTTTAACAATACCATCTCATGGTTTACTTTCTTATAAAGTTTCTTAAGAGCAGTATGCTGTCATACTTATTTTATTCCTTTGTATATAGTATGCATTTTTTCTCTCTTCTTTTGAAATTTTCCCTTTTATTGTTAGTTTTCAGCAATTTGATTATGATGCACTTTGATATTTGTGGTAGGCAGAATAATGGCACCCCAAAGATAAACATACTGTAATACCCAGAACCTGTGAATATGTTACCTCTCATGGCAAAGGAAAATCAAGGTAGCCCATGGGATTAAGGTTGCTAATCAGTTGACCTTAAACTAAGGTAATTATCCTGGATTATCTGGGAAGATTCAATGTACTCACAAGGGTTCTTAAAAGTTTAAGAGAGACTCAGAGAACTAGGGGAAGATGTGACCATAAAAGAAATTTTCAGTGAGATACTATGTTGCTAGTCTTGAAGATATGGAAAAAGGTCCATGAACCAAGAAGTATGAGTTGCCTCTTGAAGATGGAAAGGGCAACAAAACAAATTCTTCCCTAGAACTTTCAGAAAGGAATTCAGCCTGCTGACACCTTAATTTTAGCCAAGTGAAATTTGTGCTGGATTTTTGATATACAGAATTTTAAGATAATAAGTCTGTGTTGTTTTGAGCCACTAAGTTTGTAGTAATTTGTAAAAGCAACAATAGAAAATTATCAGAGTGTAATTTTTTGTGTGTTTATCCTCTTTGTGGGTTGTTAATCTTCATGTATCAATGGAGCCATTGTTTTCATTAACCTTGGAAAATGGTCATTATTTCTTTTAATCTTTCTTATGATTCTCACTTCTGGGACTCAAATAACACTGATATAACCTCACAAATCCCTGAGTGTTTGTTTATATCTCTTTCAATCCTTTTTTTTTTTTTTTTTTTTTCCTGTCTGGACATTATTTTGTAGTTTCAGTTGTTATATCTTCACATTTACTGATCTTTTCTTTTGTGGTGTCTAATTTTCTGGTAATCTCATCCAGGAACATTTTTAAATCAAGCATTCTATATTTTTTCTACAAGTTTTCTTAGATTCTTTACTATAGCTTATACTTATTTTCTCATATGTTCATGTTTTCCATTAAATACTTGTAATAATCCTTTTAAAATCATTATCTGTTATTTCATCTTTTCTGTTATTTTGGGGTTTGTTTCTAGGACTGGTTATGGGTAACATTTTCCATTTCTTCATGTCTACTCATTTTTATTGGATGTTAGGCACCTGTAAATTTCATATTGTTGAGTATTGTAGTTCTTTAGAAATGCTTTTAAAGGTGGTAGACTCTGGTCTGGCATATAGTTAAGTTACTTATTTTTCGGCTTGCATTTAAGTTTTATTAGTGAAAGTTTAGGGTAGTTTTACTTTAGGGATTTTTTTTTTTTAAGTCCTGCAGATATGTTCTTCTGCTGTCTACTGAATGTCTTGAGTGTTCAGTATAATCTCTCAATTCTGGCTGGCCAAAACTCAAGTCTTCCAGCCTTGTGCAAACTCTAAATATTTTTTAGTTTATTTGTCTCAGGTCTTTCTTTTCCTAGACTAGTGGATGTTTTTCCTATGTGCAGGGAACTTACAATTCAGCAACAGATTCAAGGGTATCCTATGCAGATATCTGGCACTCTTTCCTAGTATAGCTCCTTCTTTTCTTAAAATCCACTTTTCAGTTTTCACCTGCCTCCACTTCTCTGAAGCTTTATCTCTGCCTCTTCAGATAGACTACCATTCTATACTTGGGATTCCCCTCCCTGCACCATGCATCAGAAAGTGCTTCTAAAGAGAAAGCCACAAAGATAATATGACTCACTACATTTGTTTACCTTCTCTTAATATCGAAATAATAGTCCTGCAATGCTGGTTGCCCAGTGTCTGCAAACAGTTTTTATATTTTGTCCAGTTTTCTAGTTTTTTATGGGAGTAAGGTAAGGCTCATCCTGATTTCCCCATCTGGACAGGTAGCATAATTGCATTCTTTAGTTTTTAATGATAATTTATATATTGAAAGATTACCAGTATAGTTTACCCAAAAAGGCTGTTTGCTTTCTTGTGTTTCATATATATATATACATTTTTTCACATATATATTAGATTCTCATCCAATCATAAGGATTAATTTGTGAAAAAGTGTAGGCTGCATTAAATGGTACCCCTTAAACATTTTTGCTTTAATACTCTCTTTGAATTTAGTAAAAAAAAAAAAAAAAAAATATATATATATATATATATATATATATATATATATATATATATATGGTCACTGGTAATTTGAAAAGAAATGCTTGAATCTATAGATTGCTTTGGGTAGTATGGTCATTTTAACAATATTCATTCTTCCAATCCAGGAACACAGTATATCTTTCCATCTGTTTGTGTTGTCTTCAGTTTCTTTCACCAGGTGATGGTGGCCTCATAGAATGAGTTCAGAAGTGTTCTTTCCTCTGTAATTTTGGAATAGTTTCAGAAGGATTGGTGTTAACTCTCCTCTAAATGTTTGTCAGAATTCACCCGTGCAGCCGTCTGGTCCTGGACTTTTGCTTGTTGGGAGTTTTTAAATTACTGATTCAATTTCAGAACTGGTAATTGGTGTTCATATTTTCTGTTTCTTCCTTGTTCAGTCTTGGGAGATTGTACCTTTCTAAGAATTTGTCCATTTCTTCTAGGTTGTCCAACTTATTGGCATATAGCCGCTCTTGGTGGTCTCTTATGATCCTTTGCAGTTCTGTGATGTCAGTTGTAACTTCTCTTTTTTTATTTCTGATTTTATTGGTTTGGGCCCTCCCCTTTTTTTTTCTTGATGAGTCCGGCTAAAGGTTTATCAATTTTGTTTATCTTTTCAAAGAACGAGCTACATGTAAAAGAATGAAACTAGAACATTCTCTAATCCCATATACAAAAATAAACTAAAAATAGATTAAAGACCTAAATGTAAGACTGGATACTATATAACTCATAGAGGAAAACATAGGCAGAATATTCTGACATAAATTGCAGCAATATTTTTTTGGATCTGTCTCCTAGAATAATGGAAATAAAAACAAAAATAAACAAATGGGACATAATTAAACTTAAAAGCTTTTGCACAGCAAAGGAAACCATAAACAAAATGAAAACACAACCTATGGACTGGGAGAAAATATTTGCAAATGATACAAGGGGTTAATTTCCAAAATATACCAACAGTTCATATAGCTTAATATCAAAAAAACAAACAGCCCAATAAAAAAATGGGCAGAAGACCTAAATAGACATTTCTCCAAAGAAGACATACAGATGGCCAAAAGGCACATGAAAAATGCTCAATATCGCTAAGTATTACAGAAATACAAATCAAAACTACAATGAGGTATCACCTCACACCAGTCAGAATGGCCATCATTTAAAAGTCTACAAATAATAAATGTTGGAGAAGGTGTGGAGAAAAAGGAACCCTCCTACACTGTTGATGGGAATGTAAATTGGTGAAGCCACTATGGAGAACATTATGGAGGTTCCTTAAAAAACTAAAAATAGAACTACCACATGATCCTGCAATCCCACTCCTGGGCATTTATCCAGACAAAACCTAATTCAAAAAGATACATACACCTCAATGTTCATAGCAGCACTATTTACAATAGTCAAGACATGGAAGCAACCTAAGTGTCCATCGACAGATAAATGGTTAAAGAAGATGTGGTACATGTATGCAATGGAATGTTACTCAGCCATAAAAAAGAATAAAATAATGCCATTTGCAACAACATGGATGGACCTAGAGATTATCATATTTAGTGAAGTTAGTCAGAGAGAGACAAATACTATATGATATCACTTATATGTGGAAGCTAAAAAAATGATACAAATGAACTTATTTACAAAACAGAAACCAACTCACAGGCATAGAAAACAAACTGATGGTTACCAAAGGGAGTAGTGGAGGGTAGGGGAGATAAATTAGAAGCTTGGGATTAAAATATACACAATACAATATGTAAAATAGATAAACAAGAAGGACTTACTGTATAGCACAGGGAACTTTACTCAATATCTTGTAATAGCCTATAGTGGAAAAGAATCACTTTGCTGTGCACTTGAAACTAACACAACACTGTCAGTTAATTATACTTAAATTTTTTTAATTTAAAAAATAAATAAATATTTAGTAAATATATATATATCTTTGCACGTTTTCAAGTTAACATAAATATTTTATCAAATGTTTGATTATTTTTGCAAGAGGTAGGATTTCTAGTATATTGCAAAAATTGGCATTAAAACAATCTCCTATTTTAAATGTTTAGTGTTTTAATAAATGTTGTAGTGATTTGATATCCTCTATAATCTATTTTTTTAAATGTGTGTACCAGTTCTTTTTGAAGCTAATTTCTACCAAAGACTGTTGTGTCATAATGTAATATATTTTTAGCCTTGAATGATTTTATTGACTTCTGTATTATACTTCTCTGTCACAATAATAAGCACTGAAATTGAAAGTTAAGTTTTTTTCCTCATTTTCTGGAATATAATATCCTCAATTTTAAAAAGCATTTTCTACATATTATTATAATTATTGATATTATCCTAAAAATTGTTCTAAGTAACATAAAATACACATTTTTTTAAGTGATTATTAAACATTTAAAGAGAAGATTTTTATGAAATGCATTTCTTAATGAGGTGGATAGATTTTGTTAGTTTTTGTTGTTGTTGTTTTGTTTTAGCTAGTTCTTGTATCCTTGGATGCATATTTCTATTATTAGGATAAGGAGGGCCTCAACATTTATTACCTGCCCATTTTTCATTTTTATAGAACTAAGCCCTGAGGAGTCATATACTCATAAATATGAGAAGTGAAATGAAGGGAATTTTATTTTAACCATGTCACTCAATTCTTTGTACATCTTCTGTGTTACATGCCAAAAGTGACATGGTGATTTATCATTAAAATTATTTTTGATGATCCATAAGTGGATAACTAGATTATAGTTTACTTCAATGTTCCTGATTATAAAGAATTTGAAGCCATCTGATCTGCAAAGAACATTTGTTAACTAGTAGTGTCATTTATTTTCACTGGTGTCATAACACCAATATTTAGAATATTTTTAATTGTTCTTTTTTCACCTCCCTAGAGGTTTGAACACCAAGAGTTATGAATAAAAGAAAGATTCAATCAATATTTCTGTTGTAAAACAGAAAAAACAGCTATTAATTCCTTGACTATAGGCATTTTCTTAGACGATTTTAGGAAAGAATATAGACTGAAGTTGAGGATCTGGAAATACATACTATTTTTGAAGCTATCCATATCCATGCATTACTTGGAAAATCTTTATGTACCCTATGTAGTCACAGATCACAGAATCAGAAGACTCTGGGTGTGTGCATCTACTAAGAACAGTTCTAGACATTGTACAATATAGAGTGTAAGATGTGAAATTCTGCTTTCTATAAGACCACTTTATTTGGAAGCAAAAGACTGCACGCTTAAACTCTATAAATATTCTAGTTATTATTACAGCTGAGACAAATGAAGCTCAGAAAAGTAAGGTAGTATGCCCTGTTTCATGGGTGGTAAGTGTTGGACCTGGAACTCAGACCTGGGCTTCTGTTATTCCAGAGTCCATACTACTTTTACATATACTATCTTTCAAGTGGGCAGAAAAATAATTACATTTGACAAACTTCATAAATGTAAGCTACTAGCTGAGTAGTTATTCACTGGAAGTCTATGTAAAGAAAGAAAAAACAAACTTAAGCTTGAAAAATGTGGAGGATTTTTATAGGTAAAAACAAAGACCTAAATAAACTAGAGAATAGTACAAAGAAGTTGGGAATGTGTAAGGCACATTGTAGGGGAAAGGGGAAACCAAAACAGCTATATATGGAGTTTAATTGGAAAATAGAGAAAGTTGGCAAGTTGCTGTTGAGTCGGGTATGGGAAAATCTTAAACAATGATTCAGTTCTTAAGAATTAGGAGTCTCTGATGGGTTTTGAACAGGGGACATGATAAAGTCATGTTTTAGGAAGAATTATCTGGTAGTTGCCTGCAGTATAGTTTGAAAACAGCTTTGACAAGACTACCTAAGTAGGCTGTTGTAATAATCCAGATGTGAGATTATAATGGAATAGGCTAGAGTGTTAGCTATGGGAATATAAAGGGGAAGACAAATACCAGAGACAGTAAGAAGAAGGAAATCACAGGTTGGGGTAGATAATTCATGTGGGGAATAGTGAAATATTAGGCAAGAGCAACTGCCTTGGGTTGCTCAGAGCCTTTAATGCAAGCTCAGGTCTCTGGACATTGTAAGTAGTGAGGAGCCAAAAAATTTTTTGAGCATGAGAGTAAGAGTGTTTAAAGAATATTAATAGTGAAAAAAGTATTTTCTCTTATTCTACAGCAATAACATTAGAATATAATTGCAAAAATCTAGAAATCTAAAGTCTTAATTCCATAAATTATGAATTCCGTTCCTCAAAGGGTAAAGTTATTTATTTGTCATATTAGGTCACAGCCAGATTATTGTTTCCAGTATTTTATGTTTAAAAGGAAGTGTAAGATGTTCAGTGAGACTTTTGGATTGCTCTGGAATTGGCTTCTGTCAGGAGACAAAGAGGATATAAACGATTTGGGCTTAGATACCTCTTCAGGTAGTAAAGCTTGTTTAAGCAAAGGCTCCTACTCCCAACCATCACCACGAAACATGCCTCTTCCTTTCTGCTTATAAAGTCTTGTGGGGAAGGTGGTGATAAAAGGATGTTTAGGGGTAGCAGAGCTAATCTGGTATTTTCCTAAGAAGATTGTAAGAGGATCTGATCCCTAAATTTTTAAAGCATTTTAAAATTTTTTGATGATTTTTAGTTTAGATATAATTCTAAACTTCCTGAAAATTTAAGGACTATTAGAAGGAAGCTCCCAACTGCCCATATTCACATATTGTTTACATTTTATTTTATCATCATATCATCTATCTATCACCTGAAAGTTGGAGATAATGAATCTCTTAACCCTTAAATACTGCACTATATATTTTCTAAGACATCTGGTTCTTTTTAGAATGTGCCAGGACCAGCAATTTGTCCCTAATTTTCAATTCTAGTGATAAAATCCAGAGCAACTAAAAAAGTCCCACTCAACATCCTATTATAAGAGCATCTATGAAACATTTTTCCTAGAAAGCAAATTGATAAGTAGTAATATGATGTAGATTTGTTATCATTATACTACAACTACTTATTAAGATTTTAAAATATACTTGGCAATGTATTAGTCATTTTATATATAACTTATTACTCTCATAATATATTTCTAATCATGTTACTCTTCACAATAAACTTATAATGGAGGCTCTATTTGAACAAAATAGCCATAGAATATTAGTTCACTGAGTAAGGAAACCTGGAAAGTGCTGTTAGTTAATATTTGATAAATTATTAATTTATGCCCCTTTATGTTAGAGAGGATGAATTTATATCCTATTAACAGAAAACATCACTAAGTGATTCAGAACATGCACAATTTGTAGAAGACTATATCAAATAGATTCTCAAGCTCTTATTGAAAGTGTTCACTTTGAGCAGGGAGTTTGGGTTGCTTTGATTTTATATTTCCTTTACCTTGCTCTAGGCTTCTTCAGTGGGTACCACAGTAGTTTTTTATTCTTGAATGTTATAGTTGACTACTTGTTCACTTCTCTTCTGATGCCCCAGTGTTCTTTTCCATCCCACTCTTTGTTCCTTTTTCTTTTCCTGGTCATGTATATCTAGGGAGACCTTTGGATCTAGCTGGCATAGAAGAAGAAAGAACAATAGAAGGTCAAATATCTACAAAATGATTAGATCTTTTAAATAACCCAGGGTAATTCATTCTTAAAGTAACTTCCATGCTAACATCTTCCAGTTCTTTTCTTATCTTTAAGTGCCATTAACAATAAAAAAATATGATTAATTTAGTGTCTTCTAAGGGTCATGCTTTGTTCCGTCATTTTATACATAATGCAGTTGAATCTTCAAAATTATTCTCTGAGGGAGCAATGTAACCAATAACTGAGAAAAGATTGCTATTGAAAAATCTGTGACTAGAATATAAATAAGATATTATATATTATAATTTAATAAGATACTAGAACAGAAATAATATGATAGAATATAAATAATATAATAAATAAATAAAAATATCTCACTATTTGGGGCCCATCTTATAAAATACTCATTTTTTTCTATTACTGTTGGGTGTCACTTTCAGAAAAAATCCTTAGAAGTTGTTTGAGATGCTTTTCCTTTCCCCACCTTACTCTGTATCTTCTCTTTCTGCTACCTGGCACAGATAGGATGGCTGGAGCTCTAGCAAGCATCTTCAATCATAAAGTGATCTTGAGAATGGAAATCTTGTGCTAAACATGGTAGAGGAAGAAAAAAAAGGATCCCTGGTCATTAATGATACTGTGAAACCTCCATATCAGCCTAAATCTACCTAACTCCAGACTTGTTTATATGAAATAGAAATACAATTCTCTCTCTTGAAGCAACCCTGGTATCAGTTTTGGTTTTTCTGTTATATAGAAATAAACCCAAACTCCTAACTTTAAGTACTTAAATATCCTATATATTTTGGTTCTTGTACCTTGTTTTACCATAAGCTCCACAAACACATTAATAGCTATTAGGCAGGGTAGAAGGGGATCATATTTTTTGTTTCAGATTTTGCTGACTACAATATAGGGGATAATTTTTAAAAAACACAAAAGACAGTATTGGAGGCAGAAAACCAAATAGGAGGCTGTTAGAGTCATCCAATAAAAAGGTGATGGAAGCCCAGTCTAGGAAAGTTGTGGTTGGGATGGGAGGAAAAGGAGAGATTAAGCAAATACTTGAGATATAAAACTGTCAGGAGTGCAAGATTGATTGGTACTGGGATGGTGGGAAGGGAATGGGCAAGTTCTAAAAACTCTTTGAGTTTCTAAAACTAGTGGTGCCGTCAATAGAGTTAGTGAATACTGAGAGAAGAAATGTCAGTGGGAAAGTTTAACTTTGCCCATGTTGAATTTGAGTTATTTATGTAAAAGCCAAAGGGATATATGCAGGATACAGCTGGATAAGAAGACTGTTGCTGTTGCTTTAACAGAGGAATTCTGGCTGGCAATGTGTGGCTGCGTGTGTGTGTGTGTGTGTGTGTGTGTGTGTGTGTGTGTGTGTGTGTGTGTGAGAGAGAGAGAGAGAGAGAGTGAGCGAGAGGGAGGGAGAGGCGGAGAGAGTGAGAACAAAAATTATCAACTAGAGAAAAGACAGAGAGTGGGAAAATCAGTGAGCAGATAATATAATCCTGGAGATCCTCAAAATTTAGAAGCTGGTGGAGTAAAACAGGTGTCCAAACAGGAGACAGAAGAAAAAGTGAGTGCAAAACAAATATATCCAAGAATCATTTCAAGAAATGTCGCGTCAAGAAGGAGTGAATAATAAAGTGTGCTCGGTACAGCAGATCATCGCTGGATTGGGCAATGAGGACGTCATTATTGTTAATGAGCACAGTTTTGACTGAGTTGTTGTTGGGTTGGGGCATTATTACAATAGATTAGGAGTGAATGGTAAGTGAAGCTAGTCGACTATCCTTTAGAGAAGCTTAGATGAGTAGTAAAAGGAAACATTCAGTAATAGTGAGGGCAAAATCTGCATTAGAAGATGATTAAATGACAGCTGATTAAAAAAATAAGATGATCGAAGTGTCATTATTAAATAATTGAGTAAGAACATTTGGAGTGGCGTCAAAATGATGCTCACATCCTTGGTCTAAAGAAATTTGATCTTGGCTTTAATGGTTTTAAAAAGAGAGCAGCAACTCAATAGAAATTTTAAGGTCTGTGTGGTAATGGATGAAGTTATTTAGATAGGAAATAATGAATAATTTACTTTGGTTGGATTTTGTATCAGTGGGAGAAAAATGAAATAAATCAAGAAGACAATGAGGCAAATGATTGGTCCACTAATATATTTTCATACTTCTGCTGGCAATTAGGAAAATGACACACCAGTCACATCTGTACTTTTTCAGTCAGCATACAGATCCAGGAATGAATTCTAAGTTAGTTACCGTGAAGCCAGCAAGCCCATGCCAATGTTGTAACTCACGTTTTTGAATTTCACCATTTCCCAAATCAAGTTGACCCAATGATCTATATTTAGTGGTGATTTTTCTTCCCAGATGTTGAAAACAGCTTCTTTGCTGGCAGTCAGTCCTTGAGGATGCATTTTCCCTAAGCTTTAAATAGCATACTTTAGGGAATTAGTGTTACCCAAGATATAAAAAGACTAATAAGGATTTAAAATTAAGTAACTTGGTAATTCCTTTAATGGATATGCATCCAAACTGTTTCCTTGGTTAATATTATAACAGCTTATTTATCAGCACATTCCTAGGAGATAACTCTTGAGTTTGTGACTGTAGGGTTTCAGTCATAATGCAGTGCTGAGGCCACAGGCCTTATGTCTTGGCACAAGAGCAACCTTGCCTAAGTCCATGTGTGAGACTTTGGAAGGCCTATCCCCTTCGATCCCCTGTGTAAAGTTTCTTTTTAAAGACATATGAATTTTATCTGTGTCTTTCTGGCTTTCATTGAGAATGTTTATTCAATTCAATGTGAGAGAACTGAACTCTCGACAAGGAGCATGATGAATTTTCTAATTCAAACTGGGTACCAAGAGGTGGCCTGTCATCATTTTCCTTTTGTTGCACTGAAAAAAAAATAGCAAATGAGTCTCCTTGAGAGCAGTTCCCACTTCTGTTTCAAGTTCCCCCATCAAGTCATTAAACATTCTCTGGGTTTTGTCAACAGCCTGGTAAACATCCAGAGAAACAATCAAAATAAGATCGTTTATTTAACATTCTTCTCCTCCAACTGCTGATTAGAATAAATAGTTTGGATAAAACTCCTATCTGATCCAACAATCACAAAAAGAAAGCATTTAGCTGTTGGAGAAGTTTAGACTGAGTTAGAAATACTTTAAACAGCAAAGAATTTTTTGCACACTTTGATATTTTCTTATCTTCAACTCATCTTGTTAAGGCGATGTCAGAGCTAAATATTAATGTTGAAAAACTACTGAGAAAGCTCCCTAGAATCTAAGTAAAAATGTAGGCACTGATTTCCAGAACAAGATACAGGCTGAAAAACTTCAAATTCAGTGTTCCATTTTAAGTAACTGCAAGAAGATGAGTCTAGATAGCTATTTCTGAGAACTGCCTTTTCAGACTTTAGGTGAAATGTGTGTTGATTCTACTTATCTCTAGAAAACCCAATAACTTAGCCAAGGAGAAAAAATGTTTCTAATTATCAAAAAGAATTTTAGGCTTGTAGGAGATCAGACATAATATTATAATGCCTCTCTGTGCAAGCTGTATCAAGAAAATATGTTGTAATCCTAAATAAAGATCTAATGAAATATACTGCTGAGTATGCAAAAGACATATTACCATCTCTTATGACTTATAATGCAGTTTTTTTTAACATCTTTATTGGAGTATAATTGCTTTACAATGTTGTGTTAGTTGCTGCTGTATAGCAAAGTGAATCAGCTATATGTATACATATATCCCCATATTCCCTCCCTCTTGCGTCTCCCTCCCACCCTCCCTATCCCACCCCTCTAGGTGGTCTCAAAGCACCGAGCTGATCTCCCTGTGCTATGTGGCTGCTTCCCACTAGCTATCTGTTTTACATTTGGTAGTGTATATAAGCCACTGCCACTCTCTCACTTCGTCCCAGCTTACCCTTCCCCCTCCCCATATCCTCAAGTCCATTCTCTACATCTGCCTCTTTATTCCTGTCCTTAATAGAGTAGTTGTGGACCAATAAGTTAAATAATTAGCAGATTAAATTTTTAACAAGCATTCAAGATTCTCTAATTGTTCACAAAATCTCCTTTACCTCCAGCTCTTACCAACTTTGCTCTTATCATCTATCCCATGCTCCAGATAAAATAGTATAAATACAAGATCCACAGGATACCACACACTTCAGTGCTTTTCTGTCTTTTCTCAGCCCTCTACTTCAAATGCTCTTTTCATTCTTTAAGGCTGATTATACTCCTAGTATTCCTTCTAGAATGACCTCAGGTACCACCATGGAACATTATCTTTACTCAAAATAATGATTGACCAACAAACTACGATTCTTCCGACTTGGATATTGGGCAAATGTTTCCTGGAAAAGGAATAAAATAAACCTGTCACTTTGAGAAAAACAACTGACAGTAATTGTGATAAAATTAGAGCTGTCAAAAGAAAATGAGGATTTTGGAAAACTTTTATCTACCACCATGATTTTGTAGTTTCCCAAAACTTTAAACACTTTTCTGATGAAATTGGTGAGGACATTAATGAATGTGACTTTTTGATAATGTATAATTAAACATGTCAACCTTTGGAAGAGCTACATAAGTCAATGATCTGTTTCCCAAATGATGAATATTTGAAGTTACAAAATCACGTTTGAATAAGGTGTAAGAAAAACTAGTGATTTTAATATGATGGGGTAAGAAAAGTCGATTGGTATGATTTCAGATTCTACATTCCAAATAACTTTTTAGAAACAAATACTTGTCAGGTTTTGGTGTAGTATCAAAAAAGAGTACTTGCAATTATCTGAAAATTCTCCTCCCTTTTCCAATTACTATCTGTGGGAAAAACAGATTTTCTTCATATACTTCAACAACAGAAAACTACTCTATAGATTGGCTGCAGAAAAATAAAATTTAAGAATCCAACTATCCTTGACAAAGATATCACAAAGATTCCTAAAAGTGTAAAACAATGCCACACTTTTAATAAAAAATTTTAATATATGGTTATTTTTCAAAATAGCTGCCAGTAAGTATGTTCTATTGTTGCAATATGAAAAATATGGGTATGTAAGAAATCCAACTTCATTTATTTTCTGTATGCAAGTAAATTATTTGCCTGATGAAGAAAAATATACATATATTCCTAATAATCTCATTTAAATTCAAGGATCTCTTAATGATTTTAGGTTTAATACAAATTATTTTAATACATCTCTTTCTTCCCACCTAAATTTGGTAAAAGGAGGGAAAATGGAGACAGGGCTGTGTAAATGCTAAAACTCTCAGTGGAGCAAGAGAGTGTTAACTTCTCAGTCTTGATCTGAAATCTATGACACTTCCTTCACCACGTTTGCAATAATTTGTCATCTGATATTATGCATAGCAGGGATTTGAGGTTGCAAGGGTGTATGGTGGGTGAAGGGTAACAAGTTAAGTAACATGATGTGAGAAGAAGTATGAAAAGCATATCCACTAGAATTTCGATATATTATCATCGCCACATTGTTTTAGGTATATGTGTGTGTGTGTGTGTATGTATATATATATACACACACACACACATACATATATATACATATATACATGTATATACATATATATATACACATACATACACACACACACACACACACACGCACACACACACACACACGCACACACATTTTACATCTTGTTTCCCCATTACATCTGTTTTATAAGCTTAATATACCGGGGACATTTTGTCTTGTCATTACATATTCTCTAAATTATAATTTTTAAAGATTGAATAATATTTCATCATATTTCTTTCAAAGGACATTATACTTAAGAAGACTCTTGTTGAATATTTAGATGTTTCCAATTTATTGTTATTATAAACAATGAGCTTATGTGAACATCTGTTCATCTGTTCACCCAAATCTTTGTATTCATTCATGATTATTTCCTTAGGCTTTTTTTTTTGCTATTGAGTTGTATGTGTTCATTTTTTATTTTGGATATTAACCCCTTATCAGATATTTGGTCCACAAATATTTTCTCCCATACCGTAGTTTGCCTTTTCATTTTGTTGATGATTTTCCTGGTAAAGGAACTCTTGAGTCAAAGACTATATATATTATTAAAGCTTGGGAAATATTTTCCCCAAAATTAACCTCTAGAATAGGTGTACAGATTTACATTCCAATGAGATATGTAGAAGTGAACATTATTTCAGATATGGAATGGTCATTTAGATATCTTTTGTGAATATCATATATATGTATTTATTGCCGATTTTATTATTTGCATGTTAGACCCTTTGTTATTGTTTTAATTATTTGCACTATAATTCTTTCAGTGATGTTAATCATGCCTGCCTGTTCTTTCTTTTGGTTACATTTACCTGTTCATACTTTTATTTTTAAACTTTGTCTACCATTATTTTATAAATGTATTTGTAAAATAGCAAGTGCCAGTTTTTTATTTTTCTCAAATTTCAATTGAGAAATTTAACCTATTCATATATTTTTACAAATAGTGTCTAAGTTTGGTCTTAATTCTATCATCCTCTTTGCTTTCCTGTTTTTTTGTTGTTTTTTTTTTAAGGTAAGCTTTTCCCCCTCCTGTCTTTTGCTATTTAGGCATGTTTTCTCTGCACTTTTCTTTAGTAATATATACTTTATTTTTTTAGCTTTATTAAGGTTTAATTGATAAATAAATTTGTAAGATATTTAAAGTGTATGATATTATGACTTGATATACGTGTACATTGTGAAAGGATTTTGCACTTCGAGTTTAATTAACAAATCCATCACATCACATATTTACCTTTTTTTTTTCTTTTTGGTGAGAACACTTACGTTTTACTTTCTTAACAAATTTTAATTTTACAATACAGTGGTATCAACTATAGTCACCATGCTATACATTAGATCCTTATACCTTATTCATCTTATAACTGAAAGTTTTTACCCTTTTACTAACTTTTACCTACTCGCCTCCAGCCCCCAGCCCCCAGCCCCTGGCAACCACTTTTCTACTTTCTGTAAGTTTGACTTTTTTTCCTTCATATTCTACACAAGTGATAAGTGATACCATGTAGTACTTGTCTTTTTCTGTCTTTCTTCACTTAACATAATGTCTTCTAGATTCATCCATGTTGTCAAGACAGAATTTCCTTCTTTATAAAGGCTGAATAACATTCTAGTGTGTAAACAATGCTGCAATTAATATGGTGCTGCAGATATCTTTTTGAGAAATGGTTTATTTCCTTTGGATGTATACCCAGGAGAGGGATTTCTGGATCCTATAGTAGGTCTATTTTTATTTTCTTGAGGAAACGCTATACTGCTTTCCACAATGGCTGTACCAGTTTACATTCTCACCAACAGTGTACAAGGGTTCCTTTTTCTCCACGTCCTCACCAGCATTTGTTATCTCTTGTCTTTTTGACAATAGCCATCCTAATAGGTGTGTGGTAATATCTCACTGTGCTTTTGATTTGCATTTCACTAATGATTAGTGACGTTGAGCACCTTTTCATGTACCTATGGGCCATTTGTATGTTTTCTTTGGAAAAATGCTTATTCAGGTTCTTTGCCCAATTTTTAATCTTTTTTTCTTTCTTTTTTTTTTTTTTTTGCTATTGAGTTTTATGCGTTCATTTTGCATTTGGGGTATTAACCCCTTATCAGATATTTGGTCCACAAATATGTTCTCCCATACCATAGACTGCCTTTTCATCTTGTTGATGATTTTCTTTGCTGTGCAGAAGTTTTTTGTTTTGATGTAGTCCTACTTGCTTATTTTTGCTTTTGTTGCCTTTGATTTTCATGCCAAATCCAAAGAAATTATTGCCAAGACCAGTGTCAAGGAGCTTACCCCATATGTTTTCTTCTAGGAGCTTTAAGCTTTCATGTCTTAATTTCAAGACTGATCTATTTTTAGTTGATTTTATGTATGGTATAAGATAGGGTCCAGTTTCTTTCTTTTGTATGTGGCTATCCAATTCTTCCTTCACCATTTAATGAAGAGAATATCCTTTCTCCATTCCATATTTTTGGTTCCTTTGTCAAAAACTGACGATATATGTAATGGTTTATTTCTGGGCTCCCTATTTTGAGGATCTACCTGTCTGTTTTTATGCCAGTACTATACTATATTGATCGCTATAGTTCTGTAATATAGTTTGAAGTCAGGAAGTGGTGATGCCTCCAGCTTTGTTCTTTTTTCTCAAGATTGCTTTGGCTATTTGGTGTCTTTTGTAGTTCTGCAATATGGATACTTTAGATTCTGCTTCTTAATGTAAGTTGTGGTTGCTTTTTAGTTATTAAAATACATTTTAACCACAGCAAAAATGTTTACCTCGCACCTGTTTTTTAATTAGAGTAATAACACTTGAATTATTTCTCTGTTGCATTACACACCCAGTTGTTGCATCACATAAGGAGCTTTTTGGTGACCACTTTTGTGTTATTTTAGCATGAAAATTTTAAAACATACTCAGAATTAAAAAGCTCAATGAAGCCCATTATACACATCATCCAAATTCAAGTAAGCTGTGTCATCTATCCTTTTTTTACTTAAGAATATTTAAACCCATGTTTTTCTAATTGTCAGTGTCAATAATGAAAAAGAACCAATGCAATATATTTTATAAAAATGATAATTTATGTCCGTTTTATTTTCTTTCTTATTTCTCTCTTATTTTTGAAATCTTTGTTGATATGTGCATATTAGTATTAAATTATTATATTTATATTATATATACGGTAATGTAAGAATCTTTTGGACACACATTGAAAACCTCTGAAAATAATTATTTAGACTTAATTCTACGTTTCCTAGTTTCGTGGTGCACCACAATTTCTTTCATACCATTATTTTCCACACTTGAAATTTTGCATTATTTTCCAATCTACTATAGCATGTATTTGGGTGTATTTGGGTCATCTTTACCAGAAAACTATGTAGGTGGCATCCTTCCTAATCCGTTGTATGTCTGATAATGTCTACCTTCTCATCTTGCACATAAATGAATTTGGCTGGTCATAGAATTTTGCCACACATGGAAAACATGACACCATTGCTTTCTGGCAGATAAACAATTCTTTGTGTCTGGATGCTTGTAGTACTGAAAAGTTTATCCTAAAATTCAAAGCTTTCATGAGGTTAGATGTAGATAACAACTTATTTTTCTTATTTTTCCTGAACAATGACAATCTCTTCTACTCTGAGTATATTTTTCTACAACTCAAGAAAACTTTCTTCAAATGTCTCTTTAACTTTCACTTATTTGTCAACTCTGTTATCTTTTCTTAATCTCTGTTACATATATTGAAATTCTTTGGTCTCTCATAATATATCTTAATTGCCCACATTTTAGTCTTTTTCTTCTGTACTGTGAGAGACTTTCTGGAGCTTGACTTCTGTTTCATTTATTCCACTTTCTACAATGCCAGATATGTTTTCTGTCATCTCTTTTAAAGTGTTAAATTCTGCAACCATGTTTTCCATTTCCACACATCTTTCTGGGATGTTATATTTTTATC
This sequence comes from Balaenoptera physalus, assembly GCF_965194825.1. Lineage (NCBI taxonomy): Eukaryota > Metazoa > Chordata > Mammalia > Artiodactyla > Balaenopteridae > Balaenoptera > Balaenoptera physalus. The sequence continues at coordinate 54,928,808 of NC_138887.1, read as the reverse complement.
TTCATGTGCCTGCTCTAGTTACATAGTTACACCTTCCTCAAATTTTCTTGAGAGGATCTCACATTTCTAAAAAAGTATATTAATAATATACTGCCAGTTTTCATATAGTGTTCCTTCATATGTAGACTATTACTGTTGAGGGAGAGGAAGAAAAGTGAAGTGGTGGCTTCTTTCGTATTTAAAATCAACTAGTCTTATTTTCAATATTTTTAGCAGGAATTCTTCAGTTTCTGTTAGGAGGGCCTTCCCATTCTCCAGTTTCCAGCACAGATAAAGTTGTTTTTCTGTATTTATAATGCATCCTTTCAATGCCCCATTTATAATCTAGCTGTTGCACTCTAATAATCTCACCCATTGGGAAAGTAGCCTTTTGGTGACATTTGTGTGACTGTTTCTGACCTTTTCCGCCAAAGATTTTGCTATTCCTTCAGGATATTTCCATTCCACACAGTGCTTTAGCTTTCCATCACCTATCACCAGGAATGTTTTAGAGATCTCCATTATCTCTTCCTCTAAACCATTATGCACAGAAATTTCAGACTGGAAGTTGACATTCTCTTACTCCACTGAGACTGATGACATTTGCATAATCCTATCTCCATTTCCCTTCCTCCAAGTTTAGATGGGAGAAAAGGGATTAAAGTAATTTAATATTAAACCCAAAATCATTTAGAAATCTCTTTAAAATATTGATTTCATCACATAATTCTCCTGGCCCAAAAACTGTCAGTGCACCCAAAATGCCTATGGGATAAAATGTAAACATTGCAATTTATCATCCAAGGTTGGTCATAGTATGCTTTTTAAATAGTTTTTCCAGTCCCAGCTCACATATCTCCTCAGTTCAGTTTTTTGCTTTAATGAGATTGTTTCCTCGTTTTTTCCAATTAAGCCATACTAGATTCTACCTGCACATGTTCTTCACACTGTATCATTGCTCGGAAATGCCTTGTATCTTTTCAGTGAATTTTATTATTTTATTCCTAGCTCAAGACTTACTTCTTTTATTGAGCTGTCTAAAACCATAGTAGATTATATAGCATTTTTTTTCCTGTGTTACTCAAGTTAGTGATTAATTGTGTTGACTGTTTTACCATACATGAAATGAGGAGTTGTCTCATCTCTTCTACTTGGATAATACCTTGAGAAGCGGCACTTAGCATTAATACTGTTTGATCTTCATTTTACCTCCAACATTATTTACATAGTAGTATTGATACTTAACAAATGCTCGCTGTATAAACAGGGAAAACAAAACAAAAAAGACCTAGTAATTGATTTTCATTTTCAGGTACTTTACACGTTCTTGGAAAAAATGTCTAAAATTATCAGTGAAAAGTTCAACTGAGTTGGAGAGAGTTTGATCAATAGTTTTCACACAAAAGTTTAAATTATTATAAAAGAAAATTAGACCATATTCACAGGGTATTTAGAATGACTCTCAATGGTATCATTTCTAGGGAGAGATAATGTTGCCTCATCATGGAGGGAGAATGGTGAAATAGGCTCTGAAGTGAGATAACCCTGAGTTCAACTCTCTACTCTGTCACTGTCTAATGGAGTCCTCTTGGGCAATTTTCTAATTCCACTTTACCATTTCTTCATCCATAAAATGGGAATAATAATTGCCCATGAATGATATATCAGGAAATTAAGTGGAGACTAAATGTTTAAAATATTTCTAGAAGTGCAATGTCTACTACATAGGAAATAATAAAAATCCCATTTATTGAGTATATTTCTGTCACCTTAAAATATATTAATTCATCTACTGTAACTTGATGAGACAAGTTGTATTGTTACCTCAATCAAAGATGCGAAAACAGAGAGACAGACAGGATAAGTAATTTTCCAAGATAATGTGGTTTAAAAAAAAGTGGCAGTACCAGACAATTCATGTTGTGTATGTCCAGATCTCATAATCTTGACTACTAGGCTATACTGTCACCAAGATGTATAGAGATTCTTGGTATCTATTCTTATCCATCTTAACTCACACTGGCAGGCAGTCAGTTCTCATGCAAGTTACTTACCTACTTTTGCAGAGCTGGTGTAAGCCTGTTGGGATGTTAATGTGAAATGATAATCCTCTATTTCTCTTGAGATGTGAACATGAGATGGGGGGATTTAAGAAAATATATCATATTGCTACAGAAAGTCATAAAATCTCTTTTCTGGTGACTTTCAACAATATTTTTGGAATGGTTGAAGTATTTCTGGATGAATTTTACAATATTTCATGGTCCCTTTTGAGTCCTATATTCATACAATTTGATTTTCTAAATCCATTGATATATGGTACAGATACCTTTTCCTTCATGTGGAAATGAAATAGCTAGTATCCTAAGTGGGAAAGAATTCATATTTCTAAATTACGCTTCTGTTTATATTTTTTGGAAAGAAATTTTAAAATTTTATTATATATACATTTAAATGAGACTATGCCTTTTTTATAGTTAATGAGGTAACAGCATTCCAACAGAGTTTAAAACATTTAATTTTCAAAATGCTTTTCATGGCTTTAATAGATTCTGTACATTTTAGTTAAAGTAATTAAATTGTCATCTTAGAACATTCACAGCGCAGACATATTAAGAGATATAGAAGCAGTAACAGAGAAGGAAAGAAAAGTGAAGTGACAGGATAGCAATGGAAAAGCAGCTCGCTGGGCTTGAAATACTGCTGAATATGTTTATATCCTAGCCGCAGTATCCATATCAGAACATGATGACAATTCTAAAGACAGCTCCCAGGATCAGACTTTTGGATGTGGATGGCATGAACATGAGTGGGTGTGTGAATGTTTTTTCCTGGCTGGACAGACATTTTTCCTCTTGCCAAAGCCTTGGTGTTTGTATGAAAGATGAAATTCCCGTTCCCAATGCTGTTATAGGTACCAAGAAGAAGTAGGAACATACTGGAAGCCAACTCCAGTTTGGAAAACTAGACCAGCTCTTGGAAGGAAGCCTCAAAATATTGAGTTAATCTTTGTGTAGAAAATCATTCTTCTGTGGTTTGCATATCAGTTATTTAAATATCCTGAAACTAAGGTAGGGAGATAACACATTACAAAACTTGAACTGAAATGACCTTAAATGCTCATTTGGACCAAGTCTTATGATACTGTCATAAAGCCAACTATGAGAAAATCATGCAGGATGGTGGCCAATCAGCTTCCTCAATGCAAAGAGAAATATCACGATTTTTCACTTGTGAGGCTATTCCTACATTTTATCACATTTTATCATATTTTATCACATTTCAGTAATGAAATTTCTCTTTACAAATAGTGAATGTAGACACATATGGGTTGGGATATGAAAGAGAAGAAAGAAGTGAAAAAAAATATTGTTTAGCTACTTTAGCATTAGGCACATAGAAGATGTCAGTGAATACCAGTCCCTTCCCCTTTACAAAAATCCTCTCAATAGCCCTTAAATATTAGTATTATACCCATTTTCCAGAAAGGAAACTAAAGCCCACCGCTTACAAATGATGGAGCTGGACTTGGTATATTTGACCACAAATGACACATACAAGCTTCCCATAACATCAGGATCTTTCTCAGATTGTACTGACTTTCCCAGAACTATAGCAAAGACCCTTTTTTCTTGTTTAATTGGTATAGTTTCTTCTCAAGATGTCTGATTTAATGATCAAACCTTTCTCTCCCAAGGCATTATAAAGACGTGCTTAAAAGTTTGGGCCTCTGGAGTTAGTCTGAATTTAAAGACAAGCTCTGTCAACAACTATTGCATAATCTTGGAAATTACTTTAAAAGTGTGGTGCTCAGAACGGTGAAAGGACATTAAGTAAGAACTAAGGAAATTTGAATAAAGTGTGGACTTTAGTTGAGAATAATGTATTGGTTCTTTAATTGTAACCATACTAATATAAGATATTAATTATAATGTTCATACTACCTCTGGGCTTAGGGTATATGGGAACTCTGCAATTTTTGTGTAAATGTAAAACTGTTCTAAAAAATAGTTTGTTTAAAAAAAACCGTGCTTCAGTGTCCTCATGGTTTTCTTATGAAAATTTGATGAATTAAATACATATACAGTACTTAGTTCCTGGTAAATATGAATATGCAGATAAGTGTTAGCTATTTTTTTTTTTTTTTAAGTATTAGCTATTTGGGAGGGATGTTTAGGAAAAGGGGAGGTTTTGGCAGAGAAGGAAATGTTTTTTATTGGGAATCTACTTAAAGTGTGCAAAGAATGAGTAGTCAGACTAAAGTGTTCCTGCCTTGCTATGTACCAGACGTTTGTATAGCAAAAGTCCTATCAGGGATGAGCTTTATAAGATCAGCAAGTATCCCTATATCTTCCAAGAAGAGTTTACTAGCCTGCTTCTCTCCAACCTGTCCCCAGTTACAAAGAAAGGTCAGGTAAGATTGAAAAGAAGAAACACACGAGGAGAAGAATTAAACTAAGCACTGAAGAGAACCACATTAATCCCACATACAAGTTAAGGATATTCAGTTTAGAATAGATTCAGTGTGACTGGTTGAACTATGAAGCTCAATACAGGAAACTCAATCTTCTGCTGCCTAAATTTCTCAGTCACCAGTCGCCAGTCACCAAATTCCCTTACTCCTCAGTATTTGTCTGTATTGCTTTCTGTTGCAATTTTCTTACATAGGATGAACATTTCTGTGTAGTGCCAAAGAAAGAAAGCATATGTGAAAAGATAGCACATTCATTAGGAAATGAAACTAGGTGTCAGATGAAAAGAATTAACAACTAAAATGAATATCTATGAATCATCTTGAGAGGCTCACCACTTGGTTGACTTTCTGCACATCACAAATTTGGGGAGCAATGTCCCTGTCCCCTTCTTAACATAGTGCTCATTTCATCTTCTAGTGTAAAATCAGATCACAAGAACAGTGAACCCCTAACTTCAAAAGATTTTCCCATAGCTGAAATTATACATTGATTTTCCCCAGTCTTGAATGTGCATTTCTTACAGACTTCCAGACACTTGAACCGCACTTTGTTGAGTAAAGTTATAAAGGATTAACCTAAGGTACACTACACTATGCCTGCACATGGTATTTGAACTCAGTAAGGGCCAGCAGTCCTACCTACCACTGGGTAATAAACTCCTGTGTTCTAAAACTCTCAAGTAGTTCTAAATATGTCTTCATTTTTTTTTTTTTAACAGAAATGATTGCTTAGCTCAATAATCTTCAATTCTGGCAGTACCAGGGGGAACTTTCACAAATTACCCCTGTGTAGTCTACAGAGATTTTGATTTAGTTGGTTGGTGCAGCCTGGGAATTACTATTTTTTTTTTAATTAATTAATTAATTTATTTATGGCTGTGTTGGGTCTTCGTTTCTTGTGCGAGGGCTTTCTCCAACTGTGGCGAGCAGGGGCCACTCTTCATCGCGGTGCGCGGGCCTCTCACTGTCGCGGCCTCTCCCGTTGCGGAGCACAGGCTCCAGATGCGCAGGCTCAGTAGTTGTGGCTCACGGGCTTAGTTGCTCCGCGGCATGTGGGATCTTCCCAGACCAGGGCTCGAACCCATGTCCCCTGCATTGGCAGGCAGATTCTTAACCACTGCGCCACCAGGGAAGCCCGGAATTACTATTTTTTAAAGCTTTCCAGATGATTCTATCATGCAACCAAGATTGAGAACCACTGTAGAAGTAGATCAGCTTAATTAATACCTTTTTACTTTAGCTTTTTCATTAGGTAGATTCCTCACATCACCCAAATGGTACTAAGTTCTGAGGTAAAACAAAATAAGTGGCCGCTAGCCTCTAGGATTCTGAAATCAAATATGTTTGAGACATGCTGTGAACTGTACTTCTTGTCCCTTTCTTAGAAAATCACTGTGCATTTATTAAAGCTATATAGGTTATCAGAGTTTCTGTTGAATATGAGCAGAATGCCAGAACTGTGGGGCTGTCAACAAACTGATAGAAAATGTACTTTAGGCAGACATTTGCGTAAGTTTACACATCTATATGGTGTGTTTAAAACCTGCCCTACCAAAAATGAACCAGTCTCTAGAGATGACACTGAGAGCAGTATGGGTGACAGAGTCTCCCTGGCCTAATTAAGGACATGGGTATCAAGTTTGTGTCAATGGAAAACACATTAATGATAAGATCTTTAAATAGCAGTATCACAGCTCTCATCCCTCTAGCCTGTCGATCTGAAAGGAAGAGAAAATTTTAATAGTGTTATAAACAGTAGAAACAGACCTTGGCTTTCCTTGGATCCGTGCAAGGAAGGAAAAGTGGTGTCTTCTGTACTCAGCATAGGACTCTGATTACTTCAATCAGGACCAACTGCTGACAGATTTCTCCTTCACCCCACCCTTGGAACCAGGCCAGAAGCTGGGCTTCAAAGTATATCTAAGTGAAAGTTCATTTCAGCTTTATCAACAAACATGAGTGCGGCCAAGTCATTCTGAATTACCCTTATATAAACAATGTTTATCTGTTATTTCCCTTTGAAAATAACTATTGTGTTTTTTGAATAAGCCAATAAAATATTGTTTTTCTTTGTGATTCCTGACATATTTGTTTATACAAATTCCACCAGTAAAACCTACTTTTGAAGGTTCCCAAGATTTGAAAAACATTTAGTGTTTTGCCTATGAATGAGAGTGCAAACACAAAAAGGGCTATTCTGCATCATTGAATATTCAAGAGTGTCATAATATTAAATATTCCCACAAAGTATTCTCCCCCCTTCAAACTTTAGTTTCCTTACTAGTAAAATGGGGTGAATCACACCTACCTTAGTGGTAATGAGGATAAAGTGAGAAAATATTCACTGTATTTAACAACTTTTAAAGCTGTCTTCTGTCAATGGTGAGCTACCTGGTGCACAACAAATTCAAATTAAGTCTGTCCTGTCCTACACTCAATTTGTGCATGACCCAGTGGTGGGGATTGTAGTACACTGAAAAAGAAATGTGTCGTACACTTAAGGTTAAAATAGGGAGCTTCTTGAGTCTGCCTCAGACTCAAAGGCGGAGATACCTTTTCAGCTTCATCTACTCTCAAGCTCCTTGAGATTCATTCTGCTTTTAATCAGTGCAAACATGTACAAAGGATTGCATTTCTTTCTCCTTTTAGGCCTTTACTTTTTAGAATCAGTGCTTCCCAAACTGGTTCTCCCAGAGGCCAAATACTTCCTCAGAGGTATTGGAAGGGGACAGAGAAGGAATGATCATGGTTTCAAACAGGTGCTTCCACTTCCCATTAGAGCAGCTTTACTCCTACTCACTTATAATTACTGGTCTGGAATAAGACTTCCAGAAAGGAAAGAGTTCTACAGCTAAAATAAGTGTGGTAACCGTTGCTTTAATGAATCACAGGAGATGGAGCACTGCCTAAAACGAACCTATCCCCATCCAAAATAATAAATGATTAAGTGACCTCCCATTTTCCTGCCAACTCTATTAATATTTCTTTGAAGGGGTATGTTAAGTGGCAACTTGTATGTTAAATTTCATTTCCACTTTGACTTCCTATGTGTTTTCAGATCTTTGTTTCCACTAAAAAGTGTTTTTTGTCCTCCTATCTCATTGAAATACTTTATCAACAAAAATGACTTTGTCAATTTGGTTAAAATACATTATGTTAAATGTCATTTTCTTGGAACATGCTCTTCAAGCCATCATTCTGGTCATTCAACAGTTTAAAATGTGCAGAAATCAAATCAACAACAGGTATGACCACATGGATATATTTTCAGGGGACTGTACAAGGAGTCTCCAATATGTGCTCTGAAGGTTTTGTTTAAATTGCTGTTAATCTTTTCAAGATATTTTCAGATCTCTGCATAGCAGCTTTTTCATATTTGCTAGCAGGACAATTCCAAATACAAAGAGAGAGGCATCAGATAAACAAATCAGACTGCAGTAGCACTTCATTAAATGCAAGGATGTGAAAGGTCATTTTATAAATATGAATATAACGAACTGACCTCTTAAACATGTGCCTTTTTAAAAGATATATGAATCTCAAATACTACTATTTAAATATAAAATTCAAACACTGCTAATGCTATAAATTTATTTTTCAAAAGAATTCAGTTCACCAAATTTGATTCAGACCAGTGTATAGATATTTGGACTGATTTTTCCAAAGAATCACAGGTGAAAAAGATGATGTTTTTCCTCAAGTTAATCTAAGTAGGCCTCGGAGAAGGTAAGATTTCTTTCTCTTTCATTAAAAGCAATGAAGAGAAAATATTTTTCTTTTCTCTCTTTTTTTTCTTTCTTTTTTGCTTAAATTAGTTCATCACTCTAGAGCAGCGGTCCCCAACCTTTAGAGCACCAGGGACCGGTTTTGTGGAAGACAATTTTTCCGCAGATGGGGGGTGGGGGGGATGGTTCAGGCAGTAATGTGAGCGATGGGGAGCGATGGGGCGCTGCAGATGAAGCTTCACTCTCTTGCCCACCGCTCACCTCCTGCTGTGTGGCTCAGTTCCTAACAGGCCGCAGACCGGTACTGGTCCATGGCCCGGGGGTTGGGGACCCATGCTCTAGAGAGAGCTAGAGAGGAGAATGAATGAAGCCTATCAATTATTTCAGGGAGTAAACTATGCTTTCCGTAGGTTATCATGAATAGATTTTTTTCAATGTTACTAAGGTTACCAAATGAATGACAAACATTTTAAAACTCCAATAGATTTCCCCTTTGCTAAAGGTTGTTTTAAAGTATAAATTGGAAGTATGTGACTTGAAATAGATACGTGAGGTTCTTTCAGGGATATGTAAGAAGACGTCCATTGTAGCACCTTTTTCAGTAGTGATGATTTGGAGGCAAACTGGAACTCCATCCAGGAGAATGGATAGCTAAAATGTGGAGGATGTGCAACATGGAGATTGTTGAGCAGTTAGATACTGTGGATCAGATTACCTGTTGCAATGTAAATTGACCTTAAAGACATAATAATGGTCAATGTAAAGGCCAGAAGAGAATGTGATACATAACATAGTACTATGTATGTAAACTAAATATCTCTGCACCCTAAAAAACAATATGTATTTTGCAAGAGTACATATATAAACCAAAAAAAAAAAAAAATGTGCATTGATTGAAAAGTAAGATTATTTCATTCAGTCCTGTGCAAACACAGCCCACTAAAAAAGGGTGTATGATGTTAGTCCTCCATCAAATGTTGATTAAGAAATACAAAGAAAAGAAACAAACAACTTAATGCATTATCACGCTTTTTCCCTTTCTTACATGTAATATTTTAACAAGAATTAATATTGAATATTTACAGGACTGATGAAAAGTTCAGGATTATTAGCTACCTTGAAGTTAATTTAATCATCATTTCCAATATTAAAATTCTCTTTATAACATTGCCTTCAGGTGCCTGTCAAACCAACAAGGAACACCTGCAATGAAGAGGGCTCTGCATCTTTTGAAGGAGCACACTATTTTGGAGTGTGCAAATTTATTCTATAAATAGGAAAACCAGTAGGAGAATGAATAAGAATAATGCTCTTTGTGCAAAATTTAATTCTCATTGGATATAAATCAGTGTTTTTTCAAAGTTGAGGAAGTGACCACTGGCATTAGTATCAAGGAGAAAGTTGTTTAAAATGCAGATTGCTGGACCCCCACCCCAGACCTACTGAATTAGAATCTCTGGGTCTGAAAATTTGAATTTTTTTTAGTTTAGTATTTTTTTTTAATTGAAGTATAGTTGATTTACAATGTTGTGTTAATTACTGCTGTACAGCAAAGTGATTCAGTTATACATATATATACGTTCCTTTTTTAAATATTCTTTTCCATTATGGTTTATCATAGAATACTGAATATAGTTCTCTGTACTATATAGTAGAACCTTGTTGTTTACCCATTCTGTATATAAAAGCTTACATCTGCTACCCCCAACCTCCCACTTCATCCCTTCCCCAACCCCTTCTCTCTTGGCAACCACCAGTCTGCTCTCTATGTCCATGATTCTGTTTCTGTTTCATAAATAGGTTCATTTGTGTCATATTTAGATTCCACATATAAGTGATATCATAACTTATTTGTTTTTCTCTTTCTGACTTACTTCACTTAGTATGATAATCCCTAGGTCCATCCATGTTGCTGCAAATGGCATTATTTTGTTCTTTTTATGGCTGAATAATATTCCATTGTATATGCGTACCACGTCTTTATCCATTCATCAGTCGATGCACATTTAAGTTGTTTCCATGTCTTGGCTATTGTGAGTAGTGCTGCCATGAACGTAGGGGTGTGTGTACCTTTCTGGATTAGAGTTTTGTCTGGATAAATGTCCAGGAATGGGATTGCTCGATCATATGGTAATTCTATTTTTAGTTTTCTGAGGAACCTTCATCCTGTTTTCCATAGTGCCTGCAGCAACTTACATTCCTACCAGCATGTAGGAAGGTTCGTTTTTCTGCACACCCTCTCCAGCATTTATTATTTGTAGACTTTTCAGTGATGGCCATTCTGACCAGTGTGAGGTGGTACCTCATTGTAGCTTTGATTTGCATTTCTTTAATAATTACCGATGTTGAGCACCTTGAAAATTTGAATTTTTAACAAGTCTCCTGCACCCACATCCACTAAGTGATTCTTATGCTCATGAAAGTTTAAGAACTACTTGTTTAAACAAGCAACATTAAAGTATAACTCACTCCACTCGTGTTCCTATTCATAAAAAACACGATGTCTGGTGGTAAGCTATTTTATATTTTTCTGTGTATCAAGTTCACACTTCATCTTTCTTCTCTTTCATTGTTCTAAAACATCAAATTCACAATGAAATTTAAAATAGAGGAAACAAAAATCTCTTAGCATATTTTTAATTTATGGTCTTGTTGAAGAAGAATCCAAAACCATCAGGAATAAACTTAAAACATGATTACATTTATGTCCTTCTATCATAATAACAAAGGATTATTCCTTTACTAAATATCCCTGTAGTTATCCAATTCAGAAAATCCTTTTCCTTTCAATACTGTCACAGAAAAACAAACATTCACTGGCAGAGTTGAAAGAAAGCATTAGGGATAAAATGTTAAGATCTGGCACTAAAGTTATATTTGTCACATATGCATATATATTTTACTAAGAGAGGGTACTACATGAGGATTTTGAACAAGAGCAACACTGTTTGGAAATCTAAGTTCCGAAGCCAAAGTTCATTGCTCTGTGCTAATGAGAGGACCACTTTCCCCCTTGTCATTCTCTCGTTTTTAAAATCTGAAAATTTACATTTATGATGAGGAAAAAAAGCATAGAAAAAAAATCCACTTTTTCTAACTACAGCCAGTTGAAATGGACAATATATTATCAGGCATACAGTGATCAAGTTATTGTGGTTTTTAAGGCTCTTATCTGCCTCATTGATTTGACTTTGCAAATTTTGGAATTCTGGCAGTGATGCAGGGACTTGGGACTTGTAACATTTTTCCTTCTATTCTCTCTCCAAAAGCTCAAAGAAAACTACTCATACTGCTGACACACACACATTGACTACACACTCGCACACGCACATGTATGCATATGCAAGAGTGCATGCGCCGACGCGTACATACTGCCTTTCTCTCTGAGAATAGAAATCTGGCCCTTTGAGCATTACAAAGAATACTAAGGGCCAAACGTCCTAGGGCTGGAAAATAGCTATGTTCTTGCCAGCGAGTTAAAGCCAGAGTATCCCCTTTGTCATAGCCAAATTTATGACATGGATCAAAAACTATAAAAAGCTATGTTGCATCCTGCCATTAAGGAGAATTAATATTTTCAGTGGTATGTTAACCAACGTTTTTCCAGTGTCTCTCGTTAAAAGCAGATTGTTGACTTTTCATCATGGTGTGCCAAACATTTTCATTGAAACCCTAGCAAGACTTTCATCTTAGAACCATTATTTCTTAATGGACTTGGATAGGGGCAACATAAAGGAATGGCTCTGCTTTGCAGCACTGCGGCATTAGGCAATGGCCGTCATTAGCGTGTTGGACCTTGCTGAATCATTACACATGCAGACATTCAAGGCATTTCCAGTGTGACTTGATTTTTCCCTTGAAGCGCACTTCATGTTTTATCTATTATGCTTAAGCAACATAGGTTCTTTTTCTACTTTTACGTTTCTTTATTATGATTCTTTCTATTCAGCTCTCCAGTTAAAACTGTAATAAATCACACCCTACACACACACAGAGCTTTTTTTCTTCTTATTTTTTTATTGAGAATATCTATCTGTGGTATTTTCTTCTGTGCTTGGGAAATCAGTACATCTTTAACAACCCTTCAGCCCCAATAATTTAGCAATAAACAACATGACACCAGTTGTTCAGACTCCCCAAATACATACTTTCTCATATATCATTGTCTTGATGTGTACTGGAAGTGACTGTACTATAGCAAAGGAAGTCTGTAGGCTAGATGACAGAGGGTACCATGAAAATAGAATAGACCCTTCCATTTGGCTGAGTTTTGAAATACATGATGTGAAAATGATTATCATACAGCCACTGAGCTGATGCTGACAGGCTCTAATTTGCCCAATAGTCCTTCTTTTCTCTCAAATACATATTTAGAGTCAATGACAGTTACACATAGAGATGGAAATTTTGGCTTTTGGCTTGGGTCCTCACTTGAATGTATTGGCTTGAATGTCTATTGAGTGTTTTATGATGTAGTTGATCAAATTGTAAGGTATGGCTATAGACCACACCACTGACTCTGAAACCAGCAAGCTGAGAGTCACCTGAAGTTAGCTATCAAAGTCAGATAAACTTCTGAAATCCAAGAATGCATGGAAGAGGGCCATTTATCCAAGAAATAATACTTAATTCCAGAATCTAGCTTTTATTAGTTTAATATGCCTCCCAAGAAGTTTTATGACTTGGAAACCAGCATGAATTAAATACATACTTCAAAATCCTTTATTTGGAATATAAGTATAGCTATTCAATTTTTATTCCTAGGAAGCAAAAATCATCCCACTTCCCCTAAATCTATTATTTCAATTCAGATGCTTTTGAATGCAAGTAACAGGTTTTCACAACCTAAGTGGATTGAACAAGGAAAGGTTGACCATCCCAGGTGGGTAACTGAGTAGCTCAAGTGTGTAGGGCCCTGGGCAGCCCCTCTGCCATTAGCTTTCCCTCAGAATTCCAAGACTGTTGTAGCTCCAAGCATCGCTTCCTCACACAACAATATGCAAGGCTAAAGCAAAAGTAATTGAGGCTTTCTACTCACATTTTTCTTTTTCTCAAAGAAAAAACATTTCTCAAAAACTCAATAGATTTCCCATTATGGTTTTGTTCATTTATGTGTTTGTTTTTAGCAAGATATGCTACATGTATAAGGTAAATGCAAATACTTTACAAATTGTTTGAAGGAAACACAAATGATCAAAGTTTCTACTGTGTCTAAACAGACATGCTATTCCAAATATTTAATAAATTGTACAACTTGGGGACTAACCAGAACAGCTGCAGTGACCAATCAGAATGGATGTCAGGTGTAGTGACCAGAGCCTGTTCAACTGAGAACTGGCTGAATTGACTTGTCTTCATTTAGCCTTTCTAAGTGTTTAGATAAAAGGGTTTTAAAATAGAAGGTCATGGAAACCTACACCGTCATGACCTCCACCAGACTGTCCGTTTCTTGAGGGCTAATAGTGTGTTTTACTCGTGACTGAATCCCTAATATTCAGCATGGTCCTTGAAACTCGGAAGGCACTCAATATTTGGTGAATTAATCAATGACTAGATGTAGTCAATCACAGAATATCTGGATTTGCTTACTATGAAGTTGCAATTCTTTTTTTTTAAATAAATTTATTTATTTATTTTTGGCTGGCTGGGTCTTCGTTGCTGTGCGCCGGCTTTCTCTAGTTGCAGCGAGCGTGGGCTACTCTTTGTTGCAGTGCGCGGGCTTCTCATTGCGGTGGCTTCTGTTGTTTCGGAGCACTGGCTCTAGGCACGTGGGCTTCAGTAGTTGTGGCTCGCGGGCTCTAGGGCGCAGGCTCAGTAGTTGTGGCGCACGGGCTTAGTTGCTCCGCGGCATATGGGATCTTCCTGGACCACGGCTCGAACCAGTGTCCCCTGCGTTGGCAGGTAGGTTCTTAACCACTGCGCCACCAGGGAAGCCCATCTTTTCTTTTTTAACTCTTCCGTCTGTTACATTCTTTATTTGAATTTTCAATAGATTCCCTTCTTTAAGTTTTTTTTTGTCTTTTTATGGAGTATAACTGTAGTTGGTTAGAATCTTTTACTCTTTTTTTTTTTTTTGGCTGAGCCATGTGGCATGTGGGATCTTAGTTCCCCAATCAGGGATCAAATCCTGCATTGGAAGCACGGAGTCTTAACCACTGGATCGCCAGGGAAGTCCTGAATTTTTTATTCTTGATATGATGAAATACCTAACCATTTTATTGCTGATATAGTAGAATTTAGTTACTCTGTAACTTTTGAAGGGAAACAGAATTTGCTACCCTAAAATATGTCTCCCGGGGATAAGGATTATTTTAGGCTGATTTTTTTTTAAGAAACAGCAGACCTAGAAAAAGCCCTGAAAAGTGAATAGAAGTTACTCTTTTGTAAGAGATATTTACATTTATAAGGGAAACCTTCATTTATAAGAGTGTCTTCCCCCCACCCCCAACCCCGTTTACTAGGAAGAGGAAGATGACTAAATCTCTAGAAAGTCTTTTCGAAGGAGAAGGCAAGGACCTAAATCTGTATAATAACCTTATCATTATTTACTGTGCTTTGCCTGATAACCTCCCATAACTGGCTTCCCACCTCCCAGCATCTTATTTTGTCTTTAGCTGGAGGTGGTATTTAAGGAGATGGCTTGGGCCATTTTGGGGAGTTAATAAGTTTTCCTGAGTCTTTTCCATGTACACAGGAAGAATACATTCTATTACACTTCTGTTTTTCTCCTGTTAGTCTGTTTTTCTTACAAGGCATGTCTCAGCCAAGAACCTAGAAGGGTAGAGGAAAAATTACTTTTCCTCCCCTAAACTTTGTTTTTGAATCAAATAAATGTATTATAAATGTTTCAAAGTAAGTAGATTCTTCCTGTGACATATTTTGTTTCTACTGTGATGGTAATTATGAGGTTAGAAATAACACTGCATTTTATATTTTAGCATAAACTATTTGGTTTATGTTTCCTCTTTGGGCACAGACATACATTAGCTGAAGTTCCTAACTTTGCAAATTCCAAAATAAAAGTTATCTTTTAAGCATACAAATATTGTATGTCTTAAAATACATACAAATGGAATATTATGATAATAAAATTACCTTAAAACTATATATGAAAGACTATGATTATGAAATTAACTCCTTGTTAAATAGGTCCAAAACAAAGGCAGGGTACTTTTAAAATTTATACTTTAAAAAAAGCAACTGCACCAAAGGAAAAACTACGGGAAGAGCAAAACTTTCAAAATGTGATTTAAAAAAAAGAATGGAACCAGAGAACACTATTAATACAATATTTGATGTGCTAAAATACTTTTAATTATTTCAGAATTCAAACCTGCTTTCGCTTACTAGAAATTGTTGCATAACTCAAAAGTACCATTATAATTCAATCCAAATGGTATGGTACTTCAATGAGCTGGTGGAATTGATTCAGGACATTAAAGAGATGCCTGCAAAGTTATAAATCGCTATTCTAATCGGGAGTGAAGAGGTTAATTCAAGATTCCACTAAAAAACAGACTGGCAGAAATGTTTCCAGGGACATGCGTTTGTTTGGGGTTTTTTTTTTTTTTTTCTTCTTCTTTCTCTCTCTCTCTCTCTCTCTTTTTACTCAGTAGGGGTTTGGAGAAGAGGTTTGGAAGGGAAGGAGAGGGCTGGTTCCAGGCCCCCTGCATTCCCCAGAGCACCGTTTCAGAACGGGGAGGGCTTCCTGCCCAGGCAGCCATCTGTAACATTCTGCGAACAGCAGGAACCCAGGCTGCTCCAGTCAGTAAACCCGGGGTGAGGATTCTGTCTGCATTCAAAGAAAAAAACTGGAGGAGTTTCCCCTCTTATTTCTCGAATTCTCTCTGCCTCTCTTTTCTTTTATCTGTTGCTGGCGAACAATGGAGCTGGCTTTATTAGGAGTTGCTTGCGTAAATAAAATAGTATCTCAACAATGTCAGACCAATACTATTGAGGAGACTGGCTTGACCAGTACCAAAATACCCAGCCTGCCTCCTGGAATGTGCTGGCAGCAAGCTGGGAATGTCATCATCCCAGCTAATGTCACACTGTGGAACACTTTCTGGGTTCACTGGACGTGTGTCTGATGTTCCCTAAAGTTACTGCTTTCTAGGCTTGAGTCAATTAGAGCTGACTTTTTGGAAAGTGGTGTCATTTAAAACCTATTTTATGAAAGTTATTTTTGTGCCTATAATTTGGAGCTCACACGTCTGTTATTTCCTCCAGTCCTTGGCATGCACAATATGCCGCCTATGGAAAGTAGTAAAGAGTGACAATGGAAAAAATAACAAGGGCTTTTTTACTTTCAACATCTGGAGAAAACACATTTAAGGAAATGTTAACAAATAGGTACAGGAATTGATAAAGTAAAAAATATATATATATTATATATATATGTTTCCTTATAGAGGTAAAAATTATCAGGATAGATGGATTTTTTTATAATCAGTTTTACACAAAAAATACAATAAAATTTAACAATGAAAATGATCTTATTTAAGAAGATTCAGTTCACATCCTTTCCTAGGGTCAGCCAAATGACTAATGTCAAATCCCCAAAGCACATAGGTACAAAAACATTTTCTCAGAAAAGAAGAAAGGCACAGGATTCTAATTTTCAAATTTTCCTATTGTCCATTTTTCAATAAAGCTTTACTATTATATTTAGATTCCTGGCAGCAGTCTAGAGAAGCACGCAAATTCTACTGTAGAATTTGAAACTTAAAACTAAGGAAGAAAACTTCAAGAAGCATTCCAATGCAGAGATAAATATTAGGATGAACAATTCAGCCGTAGTGTCATTGAGAAAAAAATGTACAAATGTGAAAGTACTCTATTTTTATACACCAAAATAACTTAAAGACAAAGTATGCTTCAAGGGAAAATAGATTGTAATGAATATCTACTACTGTTTTAACAAAAGAAAAAACAGTAGATATATTTCAGCATAGTTTTTCTACCTCATTTTTTTTCACATTTTTTATTCCTTAAAGTAAGCATCAGTAAATATTCCCATCTGGTCTAAGTTTTAATTTTTGACCCTACATCACAGTTTTATGATAGTATAGGCTAATTTACAAAGGCATTGCATCAAAATTTGAAAACACGAAGAATTGAATAGTTTCTTTTTTTCCTAGCATTACCCATTGTTTAGATGAGAAAAAAAATCCAAATCAGTATTTGGGGACAAAATACATATTAACAAAATACTGTAACAAGACATTAAAAATTGCAAAATCAGATCTGTAGAAATGTTTAAAGCTTTAGAAAATAAGTGGTTTGCTTCAAAGTACATAGAGTTAGTGCTTATGGGGTTAGAATACCCTTGTTGGGGGGATGGGAGAGGCACTTCCTAAGGTTGCTTTAATTCTTTCTTTGTGTCCAATCATCTTGATGTCAATGTCCAGGATTGAGCTTTGAGTTTAAACATCTCAGAACGTATTTTCTTTTTGATATTTCAAAGAAAAAGGCCAATACCATCATCAGGATCATGAGACTGCCATATAATACCAGAAAAATAAATTTTTAATTTACAATTTTATGATAACAAATAATTATAGTAAAAAGGAGGCTGCCTTGTTTCATACAACCAGTGTTTCTTACCTAGGAATCCAACTGGCTAATGAATTGGCAATGAGAACATGTTGTCCAGGATAAGAATGGTACAAATTCTTATGACCATCACATTTTCTCCATTAAGGCAGATTTTCCCTCTTTAAACAAATTAATATATTGAATAATGTTACAGTCCAGATAAGAGGTCCTGGGATCCATTTTGTCTTTTCACGGAAAATGTAAATATATTGGATGATGTACAATTCTAAAGTACAAGTCTCAGCAAACAATTTTATCTTTCTCACGTCTGCATTTTTCCAGGCACTTTTTATTTTATATAAGTACTGACAACAGAGTTTACTTCCATGTATTGACTGTTTTCAATGGCTATTCAAGAGAAATGGTTATTGTGAAGATCTCTAAATTAATGGGAGCCCCCATTTTTCTGGGATAGAGCAAGATATTCATGAACCTTAGCTATATATGTGCCAATAAAAGACTGTGAAAGTAGTTATGGGGAAGTCTACACCTGCTTAACCATTTAACCCTGCCCCTGTGGTTAAAACACAAAAGCCTTGAGTAAGAATAATTACCCCTATTTTTCTGATGAGGAAACTCAGCTTACACATTTTCTAGTCACTTCTCTGGTAAAGACAATGAAAGTATTTGAACTAGGTGTCTCTGACTTCTCCGAAGGACCACATGGCACTTCTCTATTTTGACTTATACTTAGCTAAAGAAAGATAATGCCCCATAAACTAGAGATAGGTTATTAGTTGCCAGGAACTGTGGGGTTTGATTTATACATTCCCAGAAACTAGCACAGTGAAACAGAAATGAGACCCTCAATTAATATTTGCTGAATGAATGAATGATGTGAGCTCAATAAAGAGTTTAATTGCCATGTTGGCAAGCTGTAAACTGACTTGTATTTCATTAAGCTGTTTCCTTCAAATTTATAGTCATCTTTGAAAATATACTTATTGTGTTTAAATTATGCTCACGATTTTGGAATTTTCTTTTTTTTTTTAACTCTTTTCCTTAGAATTGTCAAGGAGAAAGGAAAAAGCTTTTTATCTATATAATTTAAAAATATAATCAGAGCTCAACATCACTAATAATTAAGAAAGTACAAATCAAAACTGCAATGAGATACCCCTCCACATGCATTAGAATGGCTAGTATTAAAAAAAACAAAAACAAAAAGAAAAACAGAAAATAAGTGTTGGTGAGGATGTGGAAAAATTGCAACCCTTGTACACTGTTGTTCAGAATGTAAAATGTCACAGCTGTTGTGGAAACCAGTATGATGGTTCCTCAAAAATTTAAAAATAAAATTATCATATGACACAGCAATTCCCCTTCTGGGTATATGCACAGAAAATTGAAAGCAGAGTCTCAACGAGATATTTGTACATCCATGCTCATAGCAGCATTATTCATAATAGCTAAAACATAGACTCAACCCAAGTGTCCATCAACAGACACAAGGATAAGCAAATTGTGGCATATACATACAATGGAATGTTATTCAGCCTCAAACAGGAAGGAAATTCTGACACGTGCTACAACATGGATGAACATTAAGGACATTATGCTAAGTGAAATAAGCCAGTCACCAAATACTGTATGATTCCACTTACAGAAAGTAGAGTGGTAGTTGCCAGGTGCTGGGGGAAGGGGGAATGTGGAATTATTACTCAATGGGTATAGAGTTTCAGTTTTGCAAGATGAAAAGACTTTTGGAGATGGATGGTGGTAATGGTTGCACAGCAGTATGAATGTACTTAGTACCCATGAACTGTACACTTAAAAATGGCTAAGATAGTAAATTTTATGTTAGGTATATTCTACCACAGTAAAAAAATTTCGGAAACCGATATGATCAGGGAAAGAGACACTAGTCCATACACATAAGACCCTTTTTGGATTCTACTCAGAATTATCCCTTTCCTGTTTTTTGGTTTATTATTTTAATATAACTAAGTTTTAATTGTCCAATTGTACTTTTTTATTATGAGGGAGAAGGTGAAATCTGTGGACCTTGGTTAATTATTTAAGTGAAGTGGCATCTTTCAAGTTAAAAGAACCGATTTGTTCTCAGAGAGTTTTAAAAAGCCAACACTTAGATATTCACAGGAAAATACTGCCAAGGAGTCTTAAGAAAACCAAGAATTATTAGAAAATCCAGGGCTTTAAAGAACAATACCACCAAAGCATGAATTATTTATTAGCAAAAAAATTTAAATTATTGATTAAGGCACAGGCTTAAAGAGACAGCAGCAGTTAATGAGCTGGGTCTCTTGCTCCACATTATATGGATTCTGTGAATTGATTTTGGAATTTTTGCCTCTGAGCAATGAATTTTCCATGGGCCAAATGATACTTTCTTTAGTCAGCAGCCCATTAAAATATGTATTTTGAAAATTCATTTAGCAAATATTATTGATGACTAGCCCTGAGTAAGTAGAAGGGATACAAGTATGACAAACATGGATATATTGAAATATGCATTTTTATAAAATAACAATTCCAAAATTTAAATAGTTATGTATATTGTACAGGGCTTTTCTTTTAAAATTAATATAATCCAAATATCTGGCATTGAATTAGAATGTCTAAAATATAGCACTGTAATTGATTGGCAAAATTTTAAATGTTGCATTCTTCTGCTAGTGTTTACAAGTGGTAGTGGTCAAGTTCACTCATTTATGGTTAAAAAAGATCTTTCATGGTTTTTGCTCTAAGCTGTTGAATGAGGTCAAATAAAATTCTCTTTGAATTTTTTCTTTTGTGACTAATTATATAAACTCATATATTTAAGAATTTAATTAAAGGGACCATTAAGGAGGTAGAGATATGTAGAGAGGAGTCTCAGTAGAGATTCAAGTCATCACGCATGCTTTTAGCCGTGGAACACGTTGTTACATCTTATTAAAGAAGTTAACGAAAAGAAGGCCGTATGGCATACTGCCTTGGTTTTTCAGGAGAACCCTGGTGTCAGTGCCAGCAGCCTTCCTTAGGTGGCTCTAGGGCCCTTGACTTTCAAAGAGAAAACTGAGGAGAAAGAACCTGAACAGTTATAATTTTACACACCAATCAGGTAGCCCCCAGAAACTCTGAGAAAACCAGATAAAATTTTTTTAAAGGTTGACCTAAGTTCCTGTGGTCATGCATGTGGAAGTAAAACCTTCCAAATGTGGGCTTTAGTTTTAGAGTAAACACATTTATCCACTCCCCAACCCACCTCCAAACTAACAGGCTGGGGACATTTACAGAAGACACACTTTATATCTATACCTTTTCCATGGCATTCATCTCCCACTTTGGATTCTTATTTACATTCTTTTGTGCTTAGATTTAGTTTCTCTAGGAGAACTATAAATGTCTTTATGGCACATATATGGTAAATCAGTAGAAGGTGCTTCTGATACCAAGGAAGTGTAGAGCAGAGGAAGATGGGAACCTAAGTAGCAGGATTCACCACTGGCTTCTGATCACATGTGTTTGGTAACGGGTAACAGCAGGGAATTCCCTGGTGGTCCAGTGGTTAGGATTCTGTGCTCTCACTGCGGAGGGCCTGGGTTCAATCCCTGACTGGGGGGTTCAACCCCTGACGGGGGAGCTGAGATCCCA
This sequence comes from Balaenoptera physalus, assembly GCF_965194825.1. Taxonomy (NCBI): domain Eukaryota; kingdom Metazoa; phylum Chordata; class Mammalia; order Artiodactyla; family Balaenopteridae; genus Balaenoptera; species Balaenoptera physalus. Next base: position 54,907,436 of record NC_138887.1, on the reverse strand, counting down.
CAAGCCACACAGCGCGGCCAGAAAAAGGGAAACAGCAAATAATTTGTGAAGAAAAAAGACATGGTTCTACATTGGGAGGTATAGATGAGTAGTTTCACAGCTTTGAATGGTTATTAATGAAAGCAGTCATTCAAAGCTTTCAAGAGGTAACCAATACCCAATTTTAATTTTCTAGTGGCCAGTTCTAGAAAGAGCTTTGCAGAAAAACAAATCCTGCGCTGGTGGGGAGCATAAAGAAGGAAGGGAGATATTTGGAATATGGGGATTTCCCTTCTTGCTGGCCCAGATCATTCTTACTGTCCCAGAGTGTTTTTATCCTGGCCAGGTAGCACCGTCAAGAAGTAGCAGTGTGGAGGTGGGTTGGAAGCAAATAACAAGCTCCCGCCCCAATGCATACATTATAAGGTTTTTCCTAAGTCAGAAGAAGAGGTGTTGAAATTGGAAGACTGTAATCTGATGTGTTAATGATGGATTTCTCAAAACAATGGCATTCATCTTTGTTTTGATTTATACTTGATTTAACATTTGCAATAATTAGACTATTGCAAAACAAGTTAAACTATGCGTATAGTTTACAATTTATCCAGCTAATTTTGTGTACAAATCATGTTTCATGTATTATAATATTTGAACATATAGTTTCTTCCACACAGGTAATACCGTTATAATGGGATATCCATTATAACGGTATTACCTGGAGGTGGGGGTGAAGGCAGGTGCCCTGGTTCTTGGAGGTGGTGGTAAATCTATAGTTACGATTATGCTATCACGTGGGTAAAGGAACATTGTGAGCTACTGCGCCAAGGTAATTTTCATGTGTGCCTCATTGTGAGCAGTTAAAACGGTAATATAGAATATGGTAACTTTTTTAGCACGGACCTAACAGTGACCTTTCCTGCCCTGTCCCACTGGTTTCTTTATACACTCACGTGTTAACTCATTCAATCCTCACAACCATTCTGTATTAGCCCCATTTTACAGATGACGAAACTGAGAATGTTTCACTCAGTAGTGCTAGAAGGAAATAAAGCTGGAACAGCGGCTTTAAGTCCAGGAGTCTGTGCACTGCTAACCAAGTAGCCTCTCAATAAACAAATTCATCCACAGAGACTGAGGGTTGCTTCCTGAAAGTTCTTGTTTTCCTGAAAGACCTTTCAGCAAGAACTGTGCTAAAAAATAAAGTGGGGCATTGTAATTGAATGCTCTTGTGTTGCTGTCTGCTCATTGTCTCTCTTTTAAACAAGAACACATGGCACATCCATTTCTCAGCAGCATCACAGAATATCACTACCTAATTTAGGCTTCATTCAGGAAATAAATAGCAGGTTCTAATATGGGCTTGGGAGGTGCAAATACATGTGTATACATACCAGCATGAATGTACATAAGTCCCTTTGGTCTGCTCAGTCACAACAATTACTACGAAAGCTTCAGTAACTTCATTTTGGCAAACAGAATGATAGGTCTGTGAACCAAATGTTAGCCTTAAGTGTGTTTTTCTGTTAGATCATTAGGTTTCTTTTTTCTTTACTTAACAGATGTGTGGGAACTAAATGGGTCTGGAGTCACTGATATTTTATGAATATGAAAAGCACTGTCCTTCCTGTGAAAATAAACAACCATTATCCAGTTAATTGATCTAAATAAAATATTTTTCTGCATGAAAAAAATATTTTCTAATGCTCTTAATTTCACTTTTTACACTCTTAACCTCTGGAAACCTAGACATAAAAGCCTATGAGGCTATAAATGGGAGAAAACCCTTACTTATGCATTTTTCTCCACTTGCCTGTTAAATTTGACTCATGTCCTCTTTGAAGAGAAGTGAGTGGCAAATCTGCAGCCCCACCATTGTGAATAATACTGTAACGCGTGCTATGTCATCACACACTAATCACTGTATGGAATAACAGGAAGGGACTTTGGAGATTACCTGATTTAATTCCCTTACTTTATAGAGGAGGAAACCAGGGTCTAGCAAAGGAAGTCCCCGGCACAAGGTCACACATATAATTAGGGGCAAACCATGTTTATTTATATTAATACAATTCAACCTTCACTGTTCTACAAACAGCTGGTGGCTCTGTGACAGGAAAGAAAAAAAAAAAAAGGATAACACTGCTGCCATATACACACACTTCATTTATTCATTCAATTTATTCAGTCAACGTTTAAAAAATATTTATCGAGCCTTCCAGCATGCTAAATGTCGGGGATCCAGAGCTGAACATATCAGCCGAGGTCCCAGGAGAGAAGAGCAGTGCTCTGCTTGCATAGGCAACCATCAGGAGTTGGTCTGTAACAAGCCAAGGCCATTGAGGACTCCTCATAGCATATGGATATTGCACAAAGATAACGGCTCCTGCCAAACAGAGTGAGAGAATTCGAGGGGTGGTACGTTAACATTTTCAAAATCAGTAACAGCTGCCATTTTCTGTCAATAACTCAATCACGAAAGACTACCCATGAGTGGAAAAGTAGAGCCGACACTAGGGTACTGATTCACAGATTTCACTGATTGTTGAGTTGCAGTTTTCCTTAGACTTCCTACTCTCTAAAAACATTACGTTTTTTAAAAAAAATATTCTTTTAAGCTCTGGAAGAGACGTCAAGAGATTAGAGCCTTCTTCTCTTAGGTAAATGTTCTCAAGGAGTTTAAAAATAAATGACAAAAAACACTCCTTTAAGAATGTCAGGCTGGATAAAAGCCAATGTATGTCCCTTTCAGCCAGCAATTCTATTCAGGAAATACTTCACTTTATATTTTGTAGAAAATATATTTTTTTCATAGAAACATATATAATTTGAGTGATTGTTTTTCTGTAACAGGATTACACGAAACGGAAGAATCAGAGATAAATTCCTAGAAGGCAGGGACAGTGCCTAGGATGTCTGTACATAAAGGTCGTAAAAAAACACTAAAAAATAGTGAAAACTCCGACTTTTGACATATCTCAAGCAGGAAGGATTCAAAATCCTAGAGGTAAAAAGTAATAGAAAATATGGTTAATTTCAAATAGAAGATTACCTTAGTCATGATACAACCAGTTCACTAAGCACAGAAATCGAAGAGGCTCTAATTTCTAAATCTAAGTGGTATAATGTGCTGGGAAAGACAGATCCGCTTTGAAATACTTGTTCTGTCGTAATAGTTTCAATAACATTCAAAAACATTGGAAACTATGAAGACGAAGTAGCAAAGTTTATGTTTTATATTCCTAAATTCAACTATACTTGAAACTGAAAAATTTTCATTTAATTTTAAGCAACATTTTAGAAATACAGATATATATCTCCTTTAGTTGGGCAGGATGCATTATTCACCAAATACTGCAAATCCTTTTCTGGTTTCCCTACACTGAGATCTTCTACAGCCAGTTGTTATTTCTATCTCTTAAGGACATGGACGGTTAACAACAAGCAGATTAGAAACTGAAGTTAAAGAAGTGACTGAGAACCAAAAAGGATTTTCTTAATTGCTTATTCTATGTCAAAACAGGCCTTGGGCCCTAAAGACAAAAGTGAGTGTTTCCTAACAGATAATTACTGGGAGGATAGTTTCAGTGACAGTTCCACAGCCAGAAGTGTCAGCAAATTGGCAACCCAATCCTTCCATTCCTCTCTTCTGGTATTTCAGCAAGATAAGGTGGTGTGAGATCAATTACCCCCTTTCTCTGGGCTTTCCATCTTTCTCTAGCAATCAAGGACAGTTCCTTTCCATGTTTCAGTCACCCCTCGCCCACCCCTCCCACCTGAGAAATCAGTGGAATCTGCCTTGGGTTAGGAAAGTTCCAAAATACTTCCTAGCAGAATCATGGATATTAAAGATGTGGAGGACTTCGTTGGATCATCTCGTTCATCTATTTCCCATTAAGGAGTTTTCCAGATGGACGACTTTCATACACTGGATGCCTCCTCTCATTTCTGCACAGCCTAAAGTCAAATTTTGAGCATCCAAGCCTAATGTGGAAAGGTGAATAAGGCCTGCATTCAATAATTTCATAGACAGAAAAGTGCCTTATCCCAAAGGTGTTATCATATTACAACAGCTTTTGGATGGAAATAGGTGACACCTCATCAGAACAGTTACGTGAGAGCGCTGTATGGTCCTCCAAGCTCCACGGCCTGACATTTTTTTGCAGAGAGCAGTGTTTGGTTGCTGTGTCCTGAGCACAATGGAACCCATTGGGAACTCAGCCTTTCCCCCACCCCCACCTCTTGCTTTCTTTCTTTCTTGTTGTTCTAGTTTTCTACACATAGGAACTGCTGTTTCAGGGATTTTTTTTCCCAGAAACCTCCTGGAAGAGAGGAGTAATGTCTAATGGTACGTAGATAAATCTGCAAGAGGACTTCAGTCAGTAACAGATACCTTTTCACCAGCAATTTATTTATGAATCTCCCCTTCATATATTTCCATCTGTTTCACCCAATGCCGCCAAAAATTGGTATGAATTTCTTTCTTAGTGTTATGTTAAAGAGCCACCTTAAGTAAGTGCCATTGTGGTTAGAAGGTTATGGCCACATTATGGTCCAGAAGAACCTTCTGATTTTTCCAAAATGCAAAAACCCAACTTTAACGTCAGGTGAGGTGGAATCCTGGCTTGCTTTCTTCCTTAGCTGTGTAAACTTGCATGAGTTATTTAGCTTGAGTCTCAATCTACTCATTTGTGCAAGCATTTTTTTATAAGACAAAATAAATGTTAAAATATCTGGCCCATGCTCAATGCAAAATAAATAGTAGTTTCTTTTCTTCCTTTTTTTAAAGGTAATTAATCTCGGAGCCTTGGAAGGATCCCAAAAAATGAGGAATAAATGTGAAAATGTTTTCCCCCCGGCCTCACTTTAAGAAAAAGCCCAAATTAATTCAACTTTTTTCTGGTAATAATTGTTTGCTTCTGAGTACACAGCTCCTTGATACCTTTTTTTAAAAGAAAGAAGAAAAAGAAATCTTGGCATTCAGTGTAGAGTTGACAAAAACATTTAAAAGAATTTTAGATACTAAACTTATTAAATCCTACGGTATTCCACGATGCCCTTGCCATGACACATTAAAATATACCTTGAAAATGTTAATAACATTGGAATCAGCAGACATATCATACTCATGGTTCAAAATGGTAAAGTCTCTTAGTTGCCAGTAGCAGGAAACAACTTGAATTAACAAGCACAAAGGGCAACTTATCGGAATAATTTGGGGAGCATCTTTTCCCTTAGATTCTCCATTTTTCCTTTTCTTCCTCATATTGTTGTTCAAATGTTACTTTCTCAGTGAGGCTGTCCATGATCTCCCTTAATACGATTACAATCCCCTTTACATCCCCAATAACCCTTCCAGAACCTGCTATATATTTATTTATATTGTTTATTTCATGCCTGCTCTCACTAAATGTAAGGCTCACAACAGTAGTGATTGTAGACCATTTTATTTATTGCTTTTGCCTTAGCAACTAAAATGGTACCTGGCATATAGTGAGAACTCAGTAAATATTTATTGACTAACTGAATGAATCCGAATCTCATGGAATCTGAGGAAGAATAAAAAAATTGGCTTCAGAAAGAGCCAGAGTCATGTTCTTTAGAAGCAAGAGTATTTAGATTTTCCCCCTGGAGTGCTGCCATTAACATGGAAGTCCATTTATGGATAAAATGTTGTCTTCTAACATCTCATTCAGTGTTCATTCTCTGTTAGCATATCCAAAGAATTCATTTGAAGGAGGACGGTGTGACTGACTTGCCTGCCATTAGCGTCAAATGGCACCTCAAACATTTCTGCTTAGGTTCTGGAGAAGTGGCCAACACTCAAATGTTTACCAAGTAATATAAAGGTGTGAAGCCAACTGGGTGTAATCCACTGGGAAGTAGTGTACCCTAGTGGTTTACATTAGGGGATAGTGTATTGAAGCAGAGAACAAGTTCCCCTTTTAAAGGGCAAAGCCCCTATGCAGTCTGGCTGAGCACTCTATTGGGCCAAAGCCCACTTTTTTCCAGACATTCTGATTTTCAAAAGAAGCTGCAAATATGGATCTTCTATAAAATCTCCCCATTTCAAAATTGTGACAACTATTTAAAATACTGTGTTAAAATACATTGTGAAGGTCATGCAAAGCATATCTAGAGGACAGATGTGGCCAACTTGCCCTGTGTTTGTAACCTCCAGTCTAGAGTATCTTTCAGTTCTAGTTATCTGAATTTCATAATCTAAGCCATCTTCACTTATTTGTAACATTTATAAAATTATTAACAAAATCTGCTTTCTCCTTCTAAAGGATCCTCCTTATTTCCTTGATTATTTTAATGATTTCCTTTAGGACCTTTTCCATCTAGTTCATTATATTTGTATCTTTCTTGAGTGCTAAGTGAAATAGGTAAAAGAATACTGAATCTGCATAAAGAACATCTAGGTTCCGTCCTATGTCTCACTAGTTGTGCAAGCTTGAAAAAAGTAATTTAAACTTCTTAGATCTATGCCTTTGACCCTTAAAATGAGAATGACAGCACTAATTCTTCTATCCGATGTGAGGCCATGTACATGAAAGAATTTGCAAACTATAAACTGCTTAAAACGTAAGACATTCAAGTAGAGTAAAACCATTGCTTAATAAGACTGTTGAGTCCCACTGAATGCTTTATTTCTAATAAAATGCTTTATTGCCAATAAAACTCTTTATTTCCTATAAAATTTAGAATGCATAATTGCGTGGTTTTGTTGTTGCTGCTGCCATCACAGCAACATTCTGAGATGTTTTCCAGACTATATGATCTTTTTCTTAGGTCGTAATTTATAATTCACAGTGTAGTAGTTTATAAATTCATTTTGCCCTCAACCTGGCTCATTTTATCCTTTTTCTGTCTTCAAATCAGCTCTCTGAATATCTTCTTTTTGTTGTCGATTATCTCCTTTCAGTCACCCCAATTGTATTTATTGGCACATTTAATCCTTCTTTCTCATTTATTCTTCTTTTTAAAATACCTCCCTTGTTAATCTCCATCTTTAAAAATCACATCAAGACATTGTTAGCTGCTCAAATAAAATGTTTTATTTTCAGGTCCCGATTCATCCAACTAAAAATTACCTCTTCTAAACATTTCTATAACTTTATTAATTTAAATCTTAATGCAGTTCACTTTGATAAACATTTATTCATGTATCAAAGTAAGTTCAATGTTCAGTCTTGTTCACTTTTGTAGCCCCTGCAACTCTTAAAATAGGACTTTGTGTATAATAGGTACTCAAAATAAATTGGATAAATGGATTTTTCTTTATTATCTTTATTTTCCTACATCAAAGTCAAGTGTTATTATTCTCTATTTTAATTGTTTCATTATATTCTTGCATGTTATGCCTGTCAACTCAGTATCTCACTACACTTAAGACCTTGGCAATTAGGAAAAAGAGGACTTAAAGAATTCTCTCTTTTTTTCTAAGCAATATATTTAACATGTTGGTTGAGACTGTGTTCCAGCATCAGTCCCCAGGGAACCCTGACACTAACTTTTCTAAGTAGAGAAATGATCATTTATTCTTACACATTGCTTCCTGTCATTAAGCCATTTCCGTACTTAAGACAAAACATTTTCCATAATAACAAGGAAACCAAGTGGTTTTTTTAAACTGTTGTTTGACCACCTATAGCATACACACACTTCCAAAGTTTTTTGAAAGTAGAAATAAAATTACCTTCTCTTTTGTCAATATCACCTCTGAGAAATCTGAGAGATTCGTTTATTCAATAAATCTCTGCTGAAAACCTGCTAAGTGCCAGGCACTATAAGAGACGATAAGGACACATAAAAGGAAATCCTATTTAGCCCTCAAGAAGCTTCACCTTTTGCAATTGGCTAGGTGCTTTAGTAAGAGTGCAAAGGAGTAATCCTCAAATTCTACCTCGTAGGGAGGCCCATGAAGGTTTAACTGAGGTGGACACTTAAGCAGAGTCTCCAAGAAAATTTACTTGGTGGTCAAGTGTCAGGAGGTACATTCTGTGAAAATGGAATAGCACATGCTAAGGCGTGGAGGCATGCACCAGCATCCCAGTGTGATGAACTGCATGCAGGCTGTCAGGCTCTTCTGGAGAGGAGCCCTAGCTCAAGATAAGACCAGAAGAGACCTATGGCAGAAGGCCTTCTGAACTATGGTGGAGAGTTCCTATTTTGTCCTGTAGTCTGAATAATCACATGTTTGCAAGCAAGGAAGACATCCGATAAGATATATCCTAGAGACAGTACTCTGATGATGGGATAAGAAATGTACCATGGGACGTGAGACTGTTTGCAGATTATCTGAAAACTTTAGTTTGATGCTCTAAGCTGTTAGAGCAGCAACCATGAGGAGAGAAGGGGATAAGGTATATTGTTTTGGTGGTTTAATCAATAGGAATATATGATTATGATTGAGTTCATTAGTAAGGCATTATTTTCCACTTGTAGAAGCCACAGGACATATTTCTCCCAAAGTTATATTTTTCTAGGAATCCATGATACTATCATTCTTTCCAGGTGCTGCCATCCTGACGAGTATGAGAATACGAATCACCATGCTTAAGTTCCCAGGTTTGCTTCCAATTTCCTCCCAATGGACACTGTGTACTGGAAACCATTAGTCTTTGCTACCACAAGTCAGTTTAGCATGACAGTTTGCACATTCTAGCCAAAACTTTTACCAGGGTCCCTGATGACTTATTCGTATCTAGTCTGTCAATTAAATATGGAACATACTCTTGATTTACTCAGTACAACTTTGTTTTTAGATTTTAACTTGCCATAGTTCATGCATCCCTTGCTTTCCTTTAAAGATGAAGAGCTTATCCCTCCCTTCAACAGTCTCCGCTCGTCCCTCATTTCTCATTCTAGCTTGCTAACAGGAGCTATGTTTGAGTTACTTTTTTTTAATATGTGACACACGTTTTCCCTGAGGTATTTAGTAAGGTCGTTGTAGGTGACTCCAGGCTTCCTGTGTTCCAGTTCCTCTCTAAATGATCCTTATTTTCTTTACCAGTTTATGCCAGTAAGTGAGGATAAAGAAACATGGGACAGAAGGAATTCTGATATATTATATATCATATACCATGAAATTAAAACTGTTGAGTCCACCCTTAATTCTTTAATTTTTTTTATTTCTTAAGATCCCAGAAATTTAATTAAGGTACATACCAATAGTTCCAATTATTCCATATATTCATCTTGGTATTGTTTTTAAGCACAGAAAAAAATTGGAAATAATCACAATGCACTAAAATGTTATATTTAGTGATTCAATTATGGTATGTCTAGATAATATACTAAGCAGCCTTTAAAACTTATTATTTTAATCTGATATTTTGACATGAAAAACTATTCATTAGACAATATATAATAAAGAAAAAACACATTACTCAATTAGATATGGAGTATGACCTGATTTTGTGATAGATTTCTTTTTATATGATACAATTTGAGTAATAGAATTTCAGTTGAATTTAATATAATTTTTACTATTTTATATTTTCTGGTGAAGGGAGCACATTGACCATTCAGAATACTTGCTGTCTTTATTTGGGAATGCTTGTCCTGGGTTTGAGCTTTGCTAAAATTTTCAGAATAAGATATTAGTAATACAAATGATCAGCAGCATATTTTAAGAATGTTTTTGATATGTTTTGAGATGTTGCAAAACAAAACAAAAACCTTCCATCATTTCCTCTGAGTTAGTAGCCCTTGTCTGACTAGAGAGAGACACTGGGTTTTCCCTGTGCCTAAGTCTAGTCAAGGTTAATTTCACAAACAGTAACGCCACCATGACTAAATCAAATTGACAACTTCAGCTTCATTATTTCTGAGATGATATTTAAATTTTATATATATATATATATATTTTTTTTTTTTTTTAGATAGAAGACTGGGTTTTTTGTTTTTGTTTTTCTTTTTTCCTACGCTCCTTGTTGAAAGAATTCCAGCTCCCCTGCCCTCCAGTCTAGTGTACAAGGGCATCATTTAGCATTATTATTCCATACTAAGAAAAGAAAAGGCCAGTGATTGGGCAAGTTGACATTCAGTTCTGTCTTTATTTTCTTGGTGGCACATATCCTGACATTTCCCACTTGATAACTAGTGTTAATATACTGTGTACATTTTTCTTTCCTTTTATTTTATTCTCCTTTACATTGGCAAGTCTCATAGGAAGAGGGGATGACTTCTTCCAATATCCAGTGGGTTCTTTTTTTTTCCTTCACAATCTGGAAAATTTCATTATGAAATCTAAACTTAGTGTTATGCCACCAACACATTTTGCATGTTAATTCGCCAAGAAGATAAATCACATTTTCTCATGATTCCAGAATCCCTAGGATTATAGGGCATCCCACACTTGCTCCCTGGATGTTCTACACTGGAGCTCCATCTGGTTTTCTTTTCTAAATATGCTCCCCTGAGATCTTCTTCAATTTGAATTGTATTAAATTCATCAAACTTCTTAATGAGCCTTGGGCATTGTTCAACTTGTGTGGTAGTCTCTCCCATATAGTAACAGAGGAGAATCGTAACTGCCTTCAGTATATGTACTTCTAGGCGTTCCCATCAGGTCTAAGCACTGTTTCACATTATGTGAATGTCATAAATAACTTGGTTGAAAGGGTCAATGTTTTCTTATCTTGAAGAGAGTCAAAGGGCAGTTTGCATTTATCTAGGAAATGCACCTCACAGATGCTAGTCTTAAAAGCTCCTCAGGGGATGGGTGGGGAAATACTATTATCCTTACATAATTCTAAAAGCCTGGGGGGTGGTGGAACAACTGCACAAATTCTTCCTTTTCCTTTTCATCAAGGCCACAGCAAAAGGAAAGAAAAAAAAGAAAAACACCACTAGTAATTTCATTTATCTTACAATTCACAGTTTCTTCTCAGTAGTATATACTTGTCACATCTTGGCTTATTTCCTTTAGGATGTCTTTTACTTGTATACAGAGTGGGTTGTAAGAGGTTTACTTTAGTACTTCCCTGGAAAGAGTCTCAAGTATACCTCCCCAAATCAGAAGAGCAGAAGCCAGGGGTTTTTTGTTTTGTTTTGTTTTTCTATGATGAGCTTAAGAAATTTAACTCAAATCAGGTTTAAAAAAAAAGATTTGTAACCGTATTTTAAAGGCCCCCTACACAGTCTACAGCTGTCTGGATCTGTTCCTGGATGGAAATCATAGATGAAATCTGTGATATCTCCCTATTGAATTTTCAGTTCACCACCCAGTTTTAGTTCATGCTTTCTGCTCCTTGCCAAATTCTACTTCCTTTAGACTATAACCCCTATCCATTGATTTATGTTGGAAGTCTGGGAAAATCAGCTTCTAAACACTAAAAAAGTTGAATTTTACCAACTAATCTTAAAGAATAGATAAATGCCTGCAAAATTCCTCTTAAAACAAATATTTTGAGATCAATTCTACTTTATTATTGACTTCTGCAACTGAATTCGAGGGTTTCTTTTTTCCTTTAAATCAACTTTGTTGAGGTATATTTTACATGGAATAGAATGCTCTTGTTTTAAATGTGCAGTCTGATGAATTTTCATACAGACATATGAAACCATATAGCAACCAATCCAATGAAGGTACAGAATAGTTCCATCCCCTTAAAAATTCCCCTATGCCTCTTCTAGAGTGCAGCTAGTGAAAAATTCCTAAGATGAGATTGAGATTGGCAGGTACAGGGAATGGAAAGAAAGCCAGTGCAGCTGGCTTAGTGAAGTAGCAGAGGACAACATGAAAAGAGGGCAGAGAAGCAGGTGGGACCTGATCTTGCATGATATAAAGTTTGACTTTATTTTATGTCTGATGTAAAGAAGCCCTTGGAATCTTGTATATAGAGGAGTATTATGATCTGATCAGCGTCTCATTTTCCTTCCAACTCCATCTGTCCAATCCTACAGTTTCCACCTGGCCTGGATCCCCTACTTCATGCTTTTCTGATCTCATCCAGAAGAATTTCTGGAATCTTTTTTAACCCCCAAACTTTTATACTACACGTGTCTTCCATTACTTACACCATTGCTTCCGTACTACCTTCTAGCATGTAAAAGGATGGAAGGAAAGAAAAGAGATGAGGAAGGAAAGGTTTTAAAACCACATTGCAAACTGACCATGACACTAAATTATATATTTTATAATATATGACTGCCCTTATTGGCAATTTACTGCTATATAGGTAGTTTTATGAAAAGTGAGACAGAGCAGAAAAACAATTTGTTAAATGCATACTATCTGGCATTACTTCAGGCATTGTAGCAAGCATTATACAATAGAGCATTTAATTTAATAACTACCAGGCTCAGTAGATGCTGCTTGTATTTAACAAATGAAGAAATAGTTTCATAGAATTAAATTAACTTTCCCAAAGTCACCTAAGTTGTAAGAGTGCCCGGGTCTTTATGGTACCATAACCCATTCTATTCTCCTAATACGTACTGTCTCCTCAAAATTAGGATTTCCTTTCTAGGAGAAATAATATATGCATTTTAACCACGTGAACAGAAACAAGGAAGGGAACTGATACTATTTGTTAAGTTCCTAATATGTGCTGCTCATTAGGCTAGGTATCTAAAATTTTAGCTCTTTTAATTATTCCAGCAATCCCAAAGGAAGGCTCGGAGAAGTTAAGAAGCCTACTCAAAGTCACATAGCCCATTGGGGCAGAGCTGGGAATTGATTCAGCTCTGCCCGGTTTTGATACCCATGTTCTTGGCACCTAACTAAACCACTTTCAGAAGGAAAAACGTGACATAACCTCCCTAGAACTAGACTTAAAAGCTGCATAGTATACTTATTCTGCAGAACTTTCATCCAGAGATGACACAGAAAAACCTTGTACCAGCAGGGAGTGGGGCAGTAATCTCCCTCCACTTCCTTGGTGTCTCTGAAAGAGAACATGATTGTCAGGTACCCTAGAATTAATGACACCTTTTGATGGAAGCATAAGAAGGTCTATGTTTCAAGACTCACAGCCACAGAACAGGAAATGGAGCTGTTTGCAAGGGAAATGAAGTTGCCTTCTCTGGGGGGAAACAAAAAGGAACATTTGAACAGGCAATTGATCAGTAGGAAAACTGCAAGGTGATAAAAGAACTGGAAGTCACAAAAGCCCTTGGCATACTAGTTTTAATAAAAAGGATTGTCTCCAGCTATGATTTATGCGATGAATTCCTTGACATATGTTTCTAAGTGTTATCTTTAACAATGCAGGTGTTTCCATCCAGAGCCAACCCCACTCTTTACCAAGGATAAAAGAATCCCTTTGGACTATTTATCTGATTGACCAATCAGGATGTATGCTACAGTTTTGGATATGTGACTTTTCACTAATTATTCCTAGGATTAAATTTGAAACCATTATAAAGTAGGTATTCACTAAATATTCCTTTTTAAATTAGATGCTACTTGGTAAAAATCCTAATAATTCTGAGTAAAATATTAAAAACTCCAAATTGGTTTAATATAAGAAAACACATCTTAAAACATTAAAGACAGTTAATATTTAACATTTTGACTCATAATATGGTGACATGTAATTTATTTTGTAATAATTAGATTAGAATCAACAAACTAGATCATATAAAGGTAGCATAACAATCACATGCATTACGTGATCCATAATAGCTCCTTGCTGTGTATATATTATTATATGGCACATAACCATACTAGCTAGTAAAGTGATTTTTCAACTCAAAATGAATATCAGAGTTGCTACTGAGAGTTTTCGGATTGAAAAAACACTGGTAGCTCTGGCACCAAATTACACATCTTGGTAATGAATAAGCATAAAAATCTCTTTGCCTGTGTAGAAACAGCTTTGTCACATGGCAAGAAAAGCATAGCAAAGTTTTCTCTTTTTTTCTCCTTAATACGCTCAGAACTAGCATTCACCTGGCATTCCCTAAGTAGTTTAGGATTTCAGAACTACTGCAAAACAGCCACTTCTCAAAATTGGTGTGACCAAAAGATCCTAAACCATATGCCCCAGATAGTTTTTCTTCTGGAATCTATTGGGAGACCATTTGTTCAAAAGACTCTAGAGAAATTCAGCAACACATCGGGACCCTTGTGCATTATGATTGACCATAAAATACACTGCAATAGTGTGGATGTCATCTCTAGTGTTTTCAGGGGGGAGGAAGGTTGTAGAGAGTAGGTAGCAGAGTCCTCTGACTTTGTGGATTAACATAAAATGGCCATGACTTGTGTATATTGCTTCTATTCACAATCCTTTGGAAATACTGTCTAGAATATAGGAAGACAATAATGAGACTCTTTCATGGAATACCTTATCTATCTATGTATCTATGTATCTATCTATGTATCTATCTATCTATCAATATTTGCAATATCAGATTCATCTGAAAGTTACCCCGAATACATCAAATATCCTTTTAAGTATAAAAGACATACATTAGGATGTTAAGAGATGCTTTTCTACAAGCATAGATCAGCACATCAGAGCCATGATATGCGCTTGGACCAAGTTAAACCATTATTATATACTTTGAACAGACCCAAATAAATAATAATAATTCAAAGTAGCTAAGAAATTTGAAAATAGGTTGATGTAGTTTAATGTTAAATGTTCCTGTATCTATTGATGTATTTATTTATCCTTCCCAATCAAAGAAGACCTTTGTGCCTGCTACAACCCAAAAAACATATGTTGGCTCTTACTTATTACCATACTTTTTTCTTGTTGCTGCTGTTGTTGGTGGTGGTTATAATCATTTTTTCCCCTCTATTCACATTAGATTCTACTTGTGATAGTTTTCAAACCTCTAAGTGTAGATCTGACCCTGGAGAACATGTCAGGGACTGATTGCCTAAAAAACAAACAAACAAACAAAAAGCCTCATGAAAATGGAAATAAATCATATTTAAGAAATCCCTTTGGGAACTTCCCTGGTGGTTCAGTGGTTAAGAATCCACCTGCCAATGCAGGGGACACGGGTTCGATCCCTGGTCCGGGAAGATCCCACATGCCATGGAGCAACTAAGCCCGTGCGCCATAACCACTGAGCCTGCGAGCCACAACTACTGAGCCCACGTGCCACAACTACTGAAGCCCACGTGCCTAGAGCCCATGCTCTGCAACAAGAGAAGCCACCGCAATGAGAAGCCTGCGCACTGCAATGAAGACTGGCCCCCACTCGCCACAACTAGAGAAAGCACGCGCTCAGCAACGAAGACCCAACTCAAAAAAAAAAACAGAGTCAGCTCTACCCACCACCAGAGCCTACCATCAAGCCTCTTAGATAGCCTCAACCACCAGAGGGCAGAGAGCAGAAGCAAGAAAAACTACAATCCTGCAGCCTGTGGACCAAAAACCACAGTTACAGAAAGATAGAGAAGATGAAAAGGCAGAGGGCTATATACCAGATGAAGGAACAAGAAAAAACCCCAGAAAAACAACTAAATGAAGTGGAGATAGGCAACCTTCCAGAGAAAGAATTCAGAATAATGATAGTGAAGATGATCCAGGACCTCGGAATAAGAATGGAGGCAAAGATTGAGAAGATGCAAGAAATGATTAACAAAGACCTAGAAGAATTAAAGAACAAACAAACAGAGATGACCAATACAATAACTGAAATGAAAACTACACTAGAAGGAATCAATAGCAGAATAACTGAGGCAGAAGAACGGATAAGTGACCTGGAAGACAGAATGGTGGAATTCACTGCTGCGGAACAGACTAAAGAAAAAAGAATGAAAAGAAATGAAGACAGCCTAAGAGACCTCTGGGACAACATTAAACGCAACAACATTCGCATTATAGGGGTCCCAGAAGGAGAAGAGAGAGAGAAAGGACCAGAGAAAATATTTGAAGAGATTATAGTCGAAAACTTCCCTAACATGGGAAAGGAGATAGCCACCCAAGTCCAGGAAGCGCAGAGAGTCCCATATAGAATAAACCCAAGGAGAAACACGCCGAGACACATAGTAATCAAAGTGGCAAAAATTAAAGACAAAGAAAAATTATTGAAAGCAGCAAGGGAAAAACGACAAATAACATACAAGGGAACTCCCATAAGGTTAACAGCTGATTTCTCAGCAGAAACTCTGCAAGCCAGAAGGGAGTGGCATGATATACTTAAAGTGATGAAAGGGAAGAACCTACAACCAAGATTACTCTACCCGGCAAGGATCTCATTTAGATTTGACGGAGAAATCAAAAGCTTTACAGACAAGCAAAAGCTAAGAGAATTCAGCACCACCAAACCAGCTCTACAACAAATGCTAAAGGAACTTCTCTAAGTGGGAAACACAAGAGAAGAAAAGGACCTACAAAAACAAACCCAAAACAATTAAGAAAATGGTCATAGGAACATACATATCGATAATTACCTTAAACGTGAATGGATTAAACGCTCCAACCAAAAGACATAGACTGGCTGAATGGATACAAAAACAGGACCCATATATATGCTGTCTACAAGAGACCCACTTTAGACCTAGGGACACATACAGACTGAAAGTTAGGGGATGGAAAAAGATATTCCATGCAAATGGAAATCAAAAGAAAGCTGGAGTAGCTATACTCATATCAGATAAAATAGACTTTAAAATAAAGAATGTTACAAGAGACAAGGAAGGACACTACATAATGATCCAGGGATCAATCCAAGAAGAAGATATAACAATTATAAATATATATGCACCCAACATAGGAGCACCTCAATACATAAGGCAACTGCTAACAGCTATAAAAGAGGAAATCGACAGTAACACAATAATAGTGGGGGACTTTAACACTTCACTTACACCAATGGACAGATCATCCTAAATGAAAATAAATAAGGAAACAGAAGCTTTAAATGACACAATAGACCAGATAGATTTAATTGATATATATAGGACATTCCATCCAAAAACAGCAGATTACACATTCTTCTCAAGTGCGCACGGAACATTCTCCAGGATAGATCACATCTTGGGTCACAAATCAAGCCTCAGTAAATTTAAGAAAATTGAAATCATACCAAGCATCTTTTCTGACCACAACGCTATGAGATTAGAAATGAATTACAGGGAAAAAAACGTAAAAAAGACAAACACATGGAGGCTAAACAATACGTTACTAAATAACCAAAAGATCACTGAAGAAATCAAAGAGGAAATAAAAAAATACCTAGAGACAAATGACAATGAAAACACGACGACCCAAAACCTATGGGATGCAGCAAAAGCGGTTCTAAGAGGGAAGTTTATAGCTATACAAGCCTACCTAAAAAAACAAGAAAAATCTCAAGTAAACAATCTAACCTTACACCTAAAGAAACTAGAGAAAGAAGAACAAACAAAACCCAAAGTTAGCAGAAGGAAAGAAATCATAAAGATCAGAGCAGAAATAAATGAGATAGAAACAAAGAAAACAATAGCAAAGATCAATAAAACTAAAAGTTGGTTCTTTGAGAAGATAAACAAAATTGATAAGCCATTAGCCAGACTCATCAAGAAAAAGAGGGAGAGGACTCAAATCAATAAAATCAGAAATGAAAAAGGAGAAGTTACAACAGACACTGCAGAAATACAAAACATCCTAAGAGACTACTATAAGCAACTTTATGCCAATAAAATGGACAACCTGGAAGAAATGGACAAATTCTTAGAAAGGTATAACCTTCCAAGACTGAATCAGGAAGAAACAGAAAATATGAACAGACCAATCACAAGTAATGAAATTGAAACTGTGATTAAAAATCTTCCAACAAACAAAAGTCCAGGACCAGATGGCTTCACAGGTGAATTCTATCAAACATTTAGAGAAGAGCTAACACCCATCCTTCTCAAACTCTTCCAAAAAATTGCAGAGGAAGGAACACTCCCAAACTCATTCTACGAGGCCACCATCACCCTGATACCAAAACCAGACAAAGACACTACAAAAAAAGAAAATTACAGACCAATATCACTGATGAATATACATGCAAAAATCCTCAACAAAATACTAGCAAACAGAATCCAACAACACATTAAAAGGATCATACACCACGATCAAGTGGGATTTATCCCAGGGATGCAAGGATTCTTCAGTATACGCAAATCAATCAATGTGATACACCATATTAACAAACTGAAGAATAAAAATCATATGATCATCTCAATAGATGCAGAAAAAGCTTTTGACAAAATTCAACACCCATTTATGATAAAAACTCTCCAGAAAGTGGGCATAGAGGGAACCTACCTCAACATAATAAAGGCCATATATGACAAACCCACAGCAAACATCATTCTCAATGGTGAAAAACTGAAAGCATTTCCTCTAAGATCAGGAACGAGACAAGGATGTCCACTCTCACCACTATTATTCAACATAGTTCTGGAAGTCCTAGCCACGGCAATCAGAGAAGAAAAAGAAATAAAAGGAATACAAATTGGAAAAGAGGAAGTAAAACTGTCACTGTTTGCGGATGACATGATACTATACATAGAGAATCCTAAAACTGCCACCAGAAAACTGCTAGAGCTAATTAATGAATATGGTAAAGTTGCAGGATACAAAATTAATGCACAGAAATCTCTTGCATTCCTATACACTAATGATGAAAAATCTGAAAGAGAAATTATGGAAACACTCCCATTTACCATTGCAACAAAAAGAATAAAATACCTAGGAATAAACCTACCTAGGGAGACAAAAGACCTGTATGCAGAAAACTATAAGACACTGATGAAAGAAATTAAAGATGATACCAACAGATGGAGAGATATACCATGTTCTTGGATTGGAAGAATCAACATTGTGAAAATGAGTATACTACCCAAAGCAATCTACAGATTCAATGCAATCCCTATCAAATTACCAATGGCATTTTTTACGGAGCTAGAACAAATCATCTTAAAATTTGTATGGAGACACAAAAGACCCCGAATAGCCAAAGCAGTCTTGAGGCAAAAAAATGGAGCTGGAGGAATCAGACTCCCTGACTTCAGACTATACTACAAAGCTACAGTAATCAAGACAATATGGTACTGGCACAAAAACAGAAACATAGATCAATGGAACAAGATAGAAAGCCCAGAGATTAACCCACGCACCTATGGTCAACTAATCTATGACAAAGGAGGCAAAGATATACAATGGAGAAAAGACAGTCTCTTCAATAAGTGGTGCTGGGAAAACTGGACAGCTACATGTAAAAGAATGAAATTAGAATACTCCCTAACACCATACACAAAAATAAACTCAAAATGGATTAGAGACCTAAATATAAAACTGGACACTATAAAACTCTTAGAGGAAAACATAGGAAGAACACTCTTTGACATAAATCACAGCAAGATCTTTTTTGATCCACCTCCTAGAGTAATGGAAATAAAAACAAAAATAAACAAGTGGGACCTAATGAAACTTCAAAGCTTTTGCACAGCAAAGGAAACCATAAACAAGACGAAAAGACAACCCTCAGAATGGGAGAAAATATTTGCAAATGAATCAACGGACAAAGGATTAATCTCCAAAATATATAAACAGCTCATTCAGCTCAATATCAAAGAAACAAA
Source organism: Balaenoptera physalus (assembly GCF_965194825.1). Classification (NCBI taxonomy): domain Eukaryota; kingdom Metazoa; phylum Chordata; class Mammalia; order Artiodactyla; family Balaenopteridae; genus Balaenoptera; species Balaenoptera physalus. Next base: position 54,887,929 of record NC_138887.1, on the reverse strand, counting down.
CACCCCAATCCAAAAATGGGCAGAAGACCTAAATAGACATTTCTCCAAAGAAGACATACAGACGGCCACGAAGCACATGAAAAGCTGCTCAACATCACTAATTATTAGAGAAATGCAAATCAAAACTACAATGAGGTACCACCTCACTCCTGTTAGAATGGGCATCATCAGAAAATCTACAAACAACAAATGCTGGAGATGGTGTGGAGAAAAGGGAACCCTCTTGCACTGTTGGTGGGAATGTAAATTGATACAGCCACTATGGAGAACAATATGGAGGTTCCTTAAAAAACTAAGTATAGAATTACCATATGACCCAGCAATCCCACTACTGGGCATATACCCAGAGAAAACCGTAATTCAAAAAGACACATGCACCCGAATGTTCATTGCAGCACTATATACAATAGCCAGGTCATGGAAGCAACCTAAATGCCCATCAACAGACGAATGGATAAAGAAGTGGTGGTACATATATACAATGGAATATTACTCAGCCATAAAAAGGAACAAAGTTGAGTCATTTGTTGAGACGTGGATGGATCTAGAGACTGTCATACAGAGTGAAGTAAGTCAGAAAGAGAAAAACAAATATCATATATTAATGCATGTATGTGGAACCTAGAAAAATGGTACAGATGAGCCAGTTTGCAGGGCAGAAGTTGAGACACAGATGTAGAGAATGGACATATGGACACCAAGGGGGGAAAACTGCGGTGAGGTGGGGATGGTGGTGTGCTGAATTGGGCGATTGGGATTGACATGTATACACTGATATGTATAAAATTGATGCCTAATAAGAACCTGCAGTATAAAAAAACAAACAAAACAACTAATACTAAACTTTCATTGGGTTATTTGTATGGAAATATGTTAATATAAATGTTTCAGACATTACATGAAATTCCTAAAAATCTTTTATTTGTATTTGTATGGAAATATGTATGGAAATATGTTAATATAAATGTTTCAGACAAAAAAAAAAAAAACAACAACAAAAAAAAGGAACTCCTTTGGAGTTTGTCATCCTACTTGTTTCCATCACTTTAGCCCTGCTCAGTGAATAGTATATTAAAAAAAATGAATAGAAATATTCTTCTTTGGGTTAATTTGCCAACTTTGATGGTGTAAACCTAAGATTCATATCTGTAATGAAAACAATATTGTATTTTCAAGATTCACAAATCCCCAAGGAGGTAATGCCTCAAGCATAAACATTGCTAGTTGCATTTATTCACTTGACTCCTCTTGATATTTAAAAAAACAACAGCCTTTACAAATAGCATTGTTACAGTGGCTTCGCTTTTCTCCAGAATATCAGTTGGAATTGATATAAGGCCAGGATAACATGAGATGGTGTTTATTTTTAAAGTTACCTCTATAAATGAATCTTCCAATTTCACATTTTTATGTTTCTCCTTTATGATTAGTCTCTGGAGAAAATACAAATTAAAGAGTTTTTATTCAACTGAAATGGAGGCTTTCTTTAGAAGAATTTCTTTCATAAAGCATAGATCAAATCTAACCTCATATTTTGAATATGGAAATTCTCTTGGTGATGAAATTTATACTTAGTAAATGTGGAATGTGTGCTTCATACTTTATGTGTTCTTGAAAATAATCACTATGCCAGTGAACTTCAAGATGATGAAGTTTATAGGGCCCTGGAGCCTGAACAGATCTCACTTCTTGGATTCAAATATGAACTTGCAAACAGAAGTGTGTGTAGAATCAGCACAAATCTGCAGAGTCGTGGCTCTGGTGGGAAGAACATGTGTGCCAGTCAGAGGAGCCCCTGGCTGGTGTAAGTGACTGAGGAATTGAGAACTTTGGCTCGCTAAGTGTAACTGGGTGCTAGACAGGATTCCACTAGAAAACTTGTGCTGAGATTAGACTAGTTTGTAAAGGATGCCAAGAAAAACACAGTTGGTGCTGCTGGGGGCAGACTGAGGCAAGAAGAGTGAAATCATTGGACATTATAGAGTGTTCTAAAAGATGAGGAATTATCTAATAAAAAGTGTTGTTTTTAGTCGTTGGACCTACTTTTTTTGTTTGTTTTCTTTTTCCTTTTCCTCTTCCCTGTCGTGGTCAGTGGTTGACCTACAGCTAGGTTCAGTTATTTGGATTCTCTGACACTAATGTCATCTGGCCTGGGAATTATAATTAATTATTTTCGTGAAATAGTGACTATCTTAAAGCAATTCATTTGTACTGGCAGAAGGTCAAGGCTAGTGTCAGAGTTTTGAGTGCCAGAAAGAATTGGAAATCTTTCTCTTCTCATGTCCTGACAATGAAAGCAAGTAGGTAGTTCCAAAAGGGATGGTGGAGCTTCTGGCATTACTGGCCTTTGCTTTGACAACAAGAAGAGAAAGGAATGATTTCGAAAGACATAGGAAATTTAGTTCTTACCTAGATGGATCATGTCAAGTTTTGGTTTTTCCATTTCCCTATATTTCATTTACTTTTTTGGACAATGCTGTAATTTCACAAACTGGTTGCGAAAATACTGCTGACAGCTGAATTTACATCCCTGGGTCACAATGGTCACCAGGAGATTGGGTCCACAGTGAATAAGCAGCAAGAATCTGGGTAGAGGCAGTGGGCACAGAGATATTATGGTAACAATTTATTTTAAATAGCACATCACCACTCTAAATTTTTTCTAATCCATATAGCTATAAGGTATTTCAACCCTTAGACACAGTGTTGGGATATGAAAGGAGTAAATCATGTAAATGAACATCTTAACTATATTATTTTGTCTTCAAAAGTCTTTATAATTACATGAAAAATATATTAGTATATTTGAAATGTAGAATTAAAGTCTGAGTTATTGCCAACTAATAAGTGGGTTATTTTATTTATGAAAGTTAGGGGAAGAAGAAAATCAAACTAATGAACTGAAAACAATTATTTACTGAACAGTACTTTGTTGATAGGAATTAAGCAAGTCCTTTGACCTGTAATCTAGTAACAAAGAAAGTTTGCCTATCTATTCCTTTCCCATTCTTTAAGGGAAAGCTATAGGCTTTTAGAAACTCTCAGCCTCTCCTTGGAGCCATGTGCCTTGCTGTGAAAAGAGGAGTAAGACACCAGTGTTTACAGATTGTCTACTTTAAGTCAGGTGTTTTACACACGCTATCTGACAAAACCTGGATTAAATGCTACTGAGGGAAGCGTTATAGTCATCTTTTTAGTGAATAATAGCATGAACCTCGAAGGGAAAAAAATAACTCCACCAAAGGTATATTGTTAATAAGTGATGAAGTTTGGATTTTGAACCAGATCCTTTCTATCCACAAACTCACATTTGATTTACTTCACTGACAAGCTAGAAGTGGAAAGCAATGAAACATATTTCTCAAAACCTGTACTTTTACCCTTAGCACCACGGGAATGAAAAAAATCAATGGAAAAAAAAAAAAAGCCTGTTTCATTCACAATTTATACATTCCGTGAGAGTAGTTTGGAGCAGTGAATGACCAAGGCTGGAGCAAAGAACTAACAAATGTGCCTGTAGTCTCCTCTACAGATCCTCACTCTCTGGAAAAGCCCGATGCTTTTGTACTGTTTTTCTTACGTGATGGTCAGTCAAGTGTGGTCACAAGAGGAGACACAGGAGAGGCTCGGGCAAACAAAGTTTCTTATGCTCACAGGTCCAAGAGACAGGAAGCAGGCAGGGCCACATGGGAAAGACACCAGGGTGGTCAGGAGCCAGACGGCAAGAGTGAGGGGAAAGCCTTAGGCCAGAGCCTTTACTGGGGTTTCTGTGGGAAAGGCAAGGCAAGGCAAGGAGAACAGTTTCGGATTGGCTGGTTTGAATTTTTTCAGTGGGCTTTATACAGCTATGGGGTGGTCCCTAGTTGCCTGGTACCTGACCCTGGCATGATTAAGGCAAAGGAATAGTTCCTCTTGAGGAGTATGGCAGATAGAGGAGATGCTGGCTCTGGCTTGGTTAGTGTGCATTTCAAAACACACTCTGGGCTGGACCCTTTGCCGTCATCTGTAAGAACTGGTTGACCCCGGGAGGGGCAAACTCTCCCCAGCTGCAAAGGTTTTTTTTTTTTTTTTTTTAAGATATCAAAACATTATAATACACAGAAAATTAAAAAGATATACGCTACACCTGACGGACTGTCTCACATGTTATGGTTAATGCTGTCCCTTGAATTTCAAGTCACTATCCCCTCAGGTCTTTGGTTCAAGAATATGTGAACACTCTTGACCACCTGATTGGCAGACATTCTTCCACCATCGAGAGAAGCCTGAGTCTTAGTTAGTTCAGATTTCTGACTTCCTTCATGTAATCCACATGACTCAAGAGAAAGGTGACCACGCCATGGGTGAGCCTGAATTATCTAAGGGTAACTGCCCTTTCTGATTAGTAATTGAGTCCAGTTGTGGGTATGTGACTCTGTAAAGATTTCTGGAGGGTTCTATAGAAGCTTTCATAGATCTGCTGAAAGGAACACAGAAAGCCTTTCTCTTTCATTTTGAACACTTGTGACATTAATGCATCAGGCAACCACTGCATGAACGCAAGGGGAGACAACCTCGCGATGAAGCCAGCATTGCACAGGACAGAGCAGGTAGACAGGACTTGTGAAGTAAAGGTATAGTGGGGCTGAGGGTTCAACAGTCCTACCTCTGGATGTCCCTCATTGTCTGAGCCAGGTTGACGTGGATTTTCTATTGCACTTTTGGCTCCAAAAGCTTGCTCCTGATACAGGAGTTTTAGATAAGTGGGAAAAGGCTGGAGAGGACCCCCACTACAACATTGGCTTGGTGTTTATCCAGGACTACTGTTTAGAAGCCCTACTATTCCACTTTTGCTTTTCAGAAGGTGTTGCATTAAAGAGAAAGAGTAGAAAGGAAGGCATTTTCAGTAAACTTATGTCCCAGAATTAGGATCACACAGTAGGAAGTTAGTTGAACATCTGCACTGTGTCAGTCACTCTTCTGGGCTGTAGAAATATAGTGAAAAGCAGACAAAACCTCCAAAGACAAGTTACTAACTATTTTAAAGAAGCAGAAAGACAGCAAACAAATCTGCAAATAAGTATATAAAAGGCCAGGTGGCATGAATATTTTCATGCCAAGGCAAAATAATATTCTAAGTAAATATTAGAAAGTGCTATGAAGAAGAGTAAGAGAGAGTAAGGCAATAGAGAATGGCAGTGTGTATGGGGGGGGTACTATTTCATATAAGGTGCTAAGAGATGATCTTCCAAAGAAAGGGCATATATGCAGAAACCCCAAAGACTGAGAGAAGCAGTCATGGAGTTATCTGGAGGAAAACTCTTCCAGGCAGCAGGAACAGCAAGTGCAAAAACCTAGAGGTAGGGCCATTCCTGGGTTAGAAGAATGTCAAAAAGAACAGTTTGGCTGTAGTAGAATGAATGAGAGGAGAGGGAGAAGATGAGGACAGAGAGCGGGGAAACATGCCTTTTAGGCAGACATCGGGCATCACAGGACACAATAAAGACTTTGGACTTTCTTCTTTTCAAGAGCTTTGTGTGGAGGCGTGAGATTCTCACTGAAGTGAGAAAATAGACGCTAAGGAGGTAAGACTACAGGCAGGGAGACATGTTAGGAGGCAAATGCAATAGTCCAAATGAGAGAAAATGATGACTTAAATTTGGAAGACAGCATGAAGGTAGTAAGAAGTTGCCAGATTCTGAATATATTCTGAATATTACTGAAAGATTGACTATGCAGTATGAGAGAAAGAAGGGCTTCAAGAATTATTCCATGATTTTGGTCTGAATAAGTAGAATCATCTTTTTGTAAGATTGTGGTAACTGCAAGATGGGCTACTTTGGAGGAGGGTGGAGTTACAAGTTCAATTTTGGAATTAGCAATTTTCAAATTTAGGATTAGTGAAGAAAATTCAGATTTTTGTGGCCCTCCACAGAGAAGTGTTGAGTAAGAAGCTGGGTATCCAGCTGTAGAATTCAGAAAAGAAACTTAAGGCTGAAAACCTCAGTTTGAAAGTTGTCAGAATCTGAATGTATTGAAAGTAGTGGGACAAAATAAAATCATTTGGGGAATGAATACAGACAGAGCAGAGTTTTAAGACTGATTCTTGGGCACATCAATGTTTAGCAGTTAGGAAATATGAACATTACCCAGGGTAGGAGGGAAGAGATCAGAAGGGGAGGCCAGTGAGTTAAAAAAAAAAAAAAAAAAAAAAAGACAGGGCTGTTCCAGAAGCCAAGTGAAGAATGTGTTTTAATGAAGAAGGAATGAGCAAGTCCTTCAAATACCACTAATTGGTAGAGTAAAACGAGAACTGGAAAATGACCATGATTTTATGAGGAAAAGGCCAAATTCAACTTGCTTGGCTTTTCTTTTCTGCAGGTACCACCTTATCATAGTTCTTTAGCATTTGGAATGCAGACTAATTAGACTACTTATTTTTGAGATTATATTTGATTTCTTATCCTAGCCAATAAGTGGTATAAACTTAAATATGATTAGCAAGCTGAAAACACCTGCCTCTGTGCTTCTACCTAGACTCTAATTTGGTGAGTGAGTTAGGAGTATTCAGAGGGTCATCCTACAGTTACATGGGACTCCTGAAAATATGCAAATAACCCACCCCTCCGCCAAAGCATTACATCTCTCTTTGGGCTTTAAGGTACACATTTCCAAAGCCACCAGGAAAGGTTTAAAACCAATCTGATTGGCTTTAGCAATAGTCGAAGGACGAGGACAGCATATACTAATGATTTCTGGCAAGCCATTTGGAGATTTTTATTTAACTTTCACTATATATAGCTGTTAAATTATCAGAAGACCTCATGCCAATATAATAGGGTAAGTCTTCCAAACTAAAGCATTTCCACATCTGTGAAACAGCTGAATTTATTTTAAGTTTGTGAATCTATGTAGTTATAAATTTAATTAAATTCCAAATGATATATTAATGAAGAATTCCGGCTTCCAAACTGAATATTATACTCAAATTTTGGCCTCTATTTTTAATATTGACCATCAAATATTCAAACTAAAGGCTTTTTTTAATTAAAAAAAATTTTTTTTGATGTGGATCATTTTTAAAGTCTTCATTGAATCTGTTACAATATTGCTTCTATTTTACCTTCTGGTTTTTTGGGTTTTAGCCGGGAGGCATGTGGGATCCTAGCTCCCTGACCAAGGGATTGAACCCACACCCCCTGCATTGGAAGTTGAAGTCTCAACCACTGGACTGCCAGGGAAGTCCCTAAAGGCTTTGTATTTTCCTTTGTAGTAGAAACAATGTCTTGAGGCTGAAGGGAGCTGATGGAGTGCGGTACAATGAAAGGGAAGGCTATGTTGTTTACATAGTCATTAGCAGTTAACCTTAAGCTCTTTCTTGATTATTTCTATGTGAATATAGAAGTTAAAGAAATGACCAGCTTTTTATTAAATTTCAGTTCTTACTACTCTTTCTTCAAAGAGATAATTTTTGTCTTCTAATAAATACGTGATTCACAGAAATCTTAGTTTTCACTATAGAGGCATTAGTGATTTTCTGTGGCTACAGATCTGAGAAAAGCCTCACTGCCACTGAATGAATTCAGTAGGAATATTGTAGACAATATATTTATTACTAATTAGGGATAAATGTTAGTCAGTTCTTAAAGAAAAGAATAAATCAGCATGTCCATGAGTAATTATTTAATAGTTTTTTCATGTTCCAGGCACTGTAATAAGCTCTTGATATGTAATTAATTCCTGGGAAGAACTCTAAGGATAGGACTATTTTACAGATGAGCACTGTTTTAAACAATGGAAACTGGGGTCTGGAAATTTTAAGTAATTTGGTGAAAGTCACAGTAGGTATGTTGGCTTGCCAGGCTCTTAATCAATACTCTGTACTGAGCCACTATGTACAAGTCCAAGTCCTCTTGTAAAGCTTCCATTCCAGAGGAGGAGATAAACAATAAATAAATCAATATATGCAATTTTTTCACATAGATATCCCAAAATTTCTTGAGGTTTATTTTTTCTGAGTGGTGAATAGCTCTAATAGATACAAATATTATTCCTTGTTCATTTTAAAAATACAAGACACGTATGTATTTTATTTAACTTATTAATAAATGAGGAAACCAATAAGATATTAGAACATGTTCGAAAGAGAATTCAGAGAGCACAGATATGGGGAGTCAGAACTGCTGAAATGAATGTCTTAATAGTTAATGAGTTCCTGGAGGTGCACTAGACAAATTCACTTTCTGTGGACATGAATCATTTTCATTGCTACCAATTTCTACAAGTTACCAAGTTATAAACTTGCTCAACAATAATAAATGCAGATAAACCAAGAGTATACTAGACAGGACACCAATTTATCTTTTTGCCGTTCAAAGTCTTTAATACCTTTTCTGACAATCTATTCATCCTGTGATCATAGTAATCTCAAAGATTATCCTTGAGCATAAAAATAGTGCTGTTAGACCTGATTATTTCCCCAAGTGCAGCAAGAGTGTAATTAATCGTGTAGACTCCTTGAGTTTGCTTTGCAATCCTGAGTCATACATACAGTACTGAACAGCTAAACAGGCCATAAATTAATGTCTGCCTAGATATTTTCATAAGGAATCTCAGATTTTACTTTTTTTTTTTTAACATCTTTATAGAAGTATAATTGCTTAACAGTGTTGTGTTAGTTTCTGCTGCATAACAAAGTGAATCAGCTATATGCATACTTATATCCCCATATCCCCTCCCTCTTGCATCTCCGTCCCACCTTCCTTATCCCACCCCTCTAGGTGGTCACAAAGCACCGAGCTGATCTCCCTGTGCTATGCAGCTGTTTCCCACTAGGTATCTGTTTTACATTTGGTAGTGTATATATGTCAGTGCAACTCTCTCACTTCGTCCCAGCTTACCTTTCCCCCTCCCCGTGTCCTGAAGTCCATTCTCTACATTGGCGTCTTTATTCCTGTCCTGCCCCTAGGTTCATCAGAAACTGTTTTTTTTTTAGATTCCACATATATGTGTTAGCATACGGTATTTGTTTTTCTCTTTCTGACTTACTTCACTCTGTATGACAGACTCTAGGTCCATCCACCTCACTACAAATAACTCAATTTCATTTATTCTTATGGCTGAGTAATAGTCCATTGCATATATGTGCCACATCTTCTTTATCTATTCATCTGTAGATAGACGCTCAGGTTGCTTCCATGTCCTGGCTATTGTAAATAGTGCTGCAGTGAACATTGTGGTATATGACTACTTTTGAATGATGGTTTTCTCAGGGTATATGCCCAGTAGTGGGATTGCTGGGTCATATGGTAATTCTATTTTTAGTTTTTTAAGGAACCTCCATACTGTTCTCCATAGTGGCTGTATCAGTTTACATTCCCACCAACAGTGCAAGAGGGTTTCCTTTTCTCCACAACCTCTCCAGCATTTATTGTTTGTAGATTTTTGATGATGGCCATTCTGACCAGTGTGAGGTGATACCTCATTGTAGTTTTGTTTTGCATTTCTCTCATGATCAGTGATATTGAGCATCTTTTCATGTGTTTGTTGGCAATCTATATCTTCTTTGGAGAAATGTCTGTTTAGGTCTTCTGCCCATTTTGCGATTGGGTTGTTTGTTTTATTGATATTGAGCTGCATGAGCTGCTTCTATATTTTGGAGATTAATCCTTTGCCAGTTTCTTCATTTGCAAATATTTTCTCCCATTCTGAGGATTGTCTTTTTTATGGTTTCCTTTGCTGTGCAAAAGATTTTAAGTTTCATTAGGTCCCATTTGTTTATTTTTGGTTGTATTTCCATTTCTAGAGAAGGTGGGTCAAAAAGGATCTTCCCGTGATTTATGTCATAGAGTGTTATGCATATGTTTTCCTCTAAGAGTTTTATAGTATCTGGCGTTACATTTAGGTCTTTAATCCATTTTGAGTTTATTTTTGTGTATGGTGTTAGGAAGTGTTCTAATTTCATTCTTTTACATGTAGCTGTCTAGTTTTCCCAGCACCACTTATTGAAGAGGCTGTCTTTTCTCCATTGTATATTCTTGCCTCCTTTATCAAAGATAAGGTTACCATATGTGCGTGGGTTTACCTCTGGGCTTTCTATCCTGTTCCATTGATCTATATTTCTGTTTTTGTGCCAATACCATACTGTCGTGATTACTGTACCTTTGTAGTATAGTGTGAAGTCAGGGAGTCTGATTCCTCCAGCTCCGTTTTTCTTTCTCAAGATTGCTATGGCTATTCAGGATCTTTTGTGTTCCCATACAAATTGGGAAATTTTTTGTTCTAGTTCTGTGAAAAATGCCAGTGGTAGTTTGATAGGGATTGCATTGAATCTGTAGATTGCTTTGGGTAGTATAGTCATTTTCACAATCTTGATACTTCCAATCCAGTAACATGGTATATCTCTCCACCTGTTTGTATCATCTCTAATTTCTTTCATCAGTGTCTTATAGTTTTCTGCATACAGCTCTTTTGTCTCCTTAGGTAGGTTTATTCCTAGGTATTTTATTCTTTTTGTTGCAATGGTAAATGGGAGTGTTTCCTTAATTTCTCTTTCAGAGTTTTCATTATTAGTGTATAGGAATGCAAGAGATTTCTGTGCATTAGTTTTGTATCCTGCTACTCTACTAAATTCATTGATTAGCTCTAGTAGTTTTCTGGTAGCACCTTTAGGATTCTCTATGTATACTATCATGGCATCTGCAAACAGTGACAGTTTTACTTCTTCTTTTCCGATTTGGATTCCTTTTATTTCTTTTTCTTCTCTGATTGCTGTGGCTAAAACTTCCTAATCGATATTGATAATAGTGGTGAGAGTGGGCAACCTTGTCTTGTTCCTGATCTTAGTGGAAATGATTTCAGTTTTTCACCATTGAGAATGATGTTGCCTGTGGGTTTGTCATATATGGCCTTTATTATGTTGAGGTAGGTTCCCTCTATGCCTACTTTCTGGAGAGTCTTGATCATAAATGGGTGTTGAACTTTGTCAAAAGCTTTTTCTGCGTCTATTGAGATTATCATATGGGTTTTATCCGTCAGTTTGTTAATATGGTATATCACATTAATTAATTTGCATATACTGAAGAATCCTTGTATCCCTGGATAAACCCCACTTGATCATGGTGTATGATCCTTTTAATGTGCTGTTGGATTCTGTTTGCTACTATTTTGTTGAGGATTTTTGCATCTATGTTCATCAGTGATATTGGCCTGTAGTTTTCTTTTTTTGTGACATCTTTGTCTGGTTTTGGTATCAGGGTGATGGTGGCCTCGTAGAATGAGTTTGGGAGTGTTCCTCCCTCTGCAATATTTTGGAAGAGTTTGAGAAGGATAGGTGTTAACTCTTCTCTAAATGTTTGATAGAATTCGCCTGTGAAGCCACCTGGTCCCGGGCTTTTGTTTGTTGGAAGATTTTTAATCACAGTTTCAATTTCAGTGCTTGTGATTGGTCTGTTCATATTTTCTATTTCTTCCTGGTTCAATCTTGGAAGGTTGTGCTTTTCTAAGAATTTGTCCATTTCTTCCAGGTTGTCCTTTTATTGGCATATAATTGCTTGTAGTAATCTCTCATGACCCTTTGCACTTCTGTAGTGTCAGTTGTTACTTCTCCTTTTTCATTTCTAATTCTTTTGATTTGAGTCTTTTCCCTTTTTTTCTTGATGAGTCTGGCTAATGGTTTATCAATTTTATTTATCTTTTCAAAGAACCAGCTTTTAGTTTTATTGATCTTTGCTACCGTTTCCTTCATTTCTGTTTCATTTATTTCTGATCTGGTCTTTATGTTTTCTTTCCTTCTGCTAACTCTGGGTTGTTTTTGCTCTTTTCTCTCTAATTGCTTTAGGTGTAAGGTTAGGTTGTTTATTTGAGATGTTTCTTGCTTATTGAGGTAGGCTTGTATAGCTATAAACTTCCCTCTTAGAACTGCTTTTGCTGCATCCCATAGGTTTTGGGTGTCATGTTTTCATTGTCATTTGTTTCTAGGTATTTTTTGATTGCCTCTTTGATTTCTTCAGTGATCTCTTAGTTATTTAGTAGTGTATTGTTTAGCCTCCATGTGTGTTTTTTTTTTTTTTACAGATTTTTTCCTGTAATTGACATCTAGTCTCATAGCGTTTTGGTCAGAAAAGATACTTGATACGATTTCAATTTTCTTAAATTTACCAAGCCTTGATTTGTGACCCAAGATATGATCTATCCTGGAGAATGTTCCATGAGCACTTGAGAAGAAAATGTATTCTATTGATTTTGGATGGAATGTCCTATAAATATCAATTAAGTGCATCTTGTTTAATGTGTCATTTAAAGCTTGTGTTTCCCTATTTATTTTCATTTTGGATGATCTGTCCATTGGTGAAAGTAGGGTGTTAAAGTCCCCTACTATGATTGTGTTACTGTCGATTTTCCCTTTTATGGCTGTTAACATTTGCCTTATGTATGGAGGTGCTCCCGTGTTGGGTACATAAATATTTACAGTTTTTATACCTTCTTCTTGGATTCATCCCTTGATCATTATGTAGTGCCCTTTTTTGTCTCTTGTAATAGTCTTTATTTTAAAGTCTATTTTGTCTGATATGAGAATTGCTACTACAGCTTTCTTTTGATTTCCATTTGCATGGAATATCTTTTTCCATCCCCTCACTTTCAGTCTGTATATGTCCCTAGGTCTGAAGTGGGTCTCTTGTAGACAGCATATGTATGGGTCTTGTTTTTGTATCCATTCAGCCAGTCTATGTCTTTTGGTTGCAGCATTTAATCCATTTACATTTAAGGTAATTATCGATATGTATGTTCCTATTACCATTTTCTTAATTGTTTTGGGTTTGTTTTTGTAGGTCTTTTCCTTCTCTTGTGTTTCCTTCCTAGAGAAGTTCCTTTAGCATTTGTTGTAAAGCTGGTTTGGTGGTGCTGAATTCTCTTGACTTTTGCTTGTCTGTAAAGGTTTTAATTTCTCCGTCAAATCTGAATGAGATTCTTGCCTGGTAGAGTAATCTTGGTTGTAGGTTTTTTCCCTTTCATCACTTTAAATATGTCCTGCCACTCCCTTCTGGCTTGCAGAGTTTCTGCTGAAAGATCAGCTGTTAACCTTATGGGGAGTCCCTTGTGTGTTATTTGTTGCTTTTCCCTTGCTGCTTTTAATATTTTTTCTTTGTGTTTAATTTTTGATAGTTTGATTAATATGTGTCTTGGCATGTTTCTCTTTGGGTTTATCCTGTACAGTACTCTGTGCTGCCTGGACTTGATTGACTATTTCCTTTCCCTTATTAAGGAAGTTTTCAACAATAATCTCTTCAAATATTTTCTCAGACCCTTTCTTTTCTCTTCTTCTTCTGGGACCCCTATAATTCGAATGTTGGTGTGTTTAATGTTTTCCCAGAGGTCTCTGAGATGGTCCTCGATTCTTTTCATTCTTTTTTCTTTATTCTGCTCCTTGGCAGTTGTTTCCACCATTTTGTCTTCCAGCTCATTTATCTGTTCTTCTTCCTCAGTTATTCCGTTATTGATTCCTTCTATAGTATTTTTAATTTCAATAATTGTCTTTTTCATCACTGTTTGCTCTTTATTTCTTCTAGAACCTTGTTAAAAGTTTCTTATATTTTCTGCATTCTGTTTCCAAGCTTTTGGATCATCTTTACTATCATTACTGTGAATTCTTTTTCAGGTAGCTTGCCTATTTCTTATTAATTTATTTGGTCTTGTAGGTTTTTACCTTCCTCCTTCATCTGTAACATATTATTTTGTTGTTTCTTTTTTTTTTTTGATGGGTGGTGCTGTCTTACTGGTTGTTTGGTCTGAGACATCCAGCACTGGAGTTTGCAGCCAGTTAGATAGAGCTGGGTCTTGGTGCTGAGATGAGGACCTCTGGGACTCTTCACTCTGAATGATATTCCCTGCGGTCTGAAGTTGTCTGTTAGTCCAGCAGTTTGGACTTGGAGTTCCCACCACAGGAGCTCAGCCCCAACCTCTGGCCTGGGAACTAAGATCCCGTAAAATTCGTGGTGTGGTAAAAAAATAAATAAATAAAAGGAAGAATGAAAGGAAAAAGGAGCAGCACAATATCAAAGAATAAAAAAGAAAATAAAATTAGAAAGATAAAAATGTATTAGGAAAATAAAACTATAATTGAAACAACTGCTACAAGATAAAATAAAACAACAGCAGAAAAAAGAAGAAAAAAAAGGAGTGGGGGTGGACAACAAGCCAAAAGAGGAAATCACTAACAAAGTATAAAGAATAAAATAAAATTAGAAAAATAAAACATTTATTAGGAAAAATAAAAATATAAAAGAATCAACAACAATGAATCAACAAGGTAAAACAGCACCCCAATCTAAAAGAGGAAAAAAGAAAAAAAAAAAAAGGAAAAAAAAAGCCTTGGCTATGGGGGCGGAGTTTAGGTGGGGGGTGTTGAACTTAGGCAGGGGCAGGTTTTCGGGGAGTGGAATCTGGGCGGGTGGGGGGGTGACATTTGTGTGTGGGGCGGAGCCTAGGCGGGGCGACGTTGAAGTGTGGGGTGGGGCCTCTGCTTAGGACCTGCGCAGAAGGGGAGAGGCAGCAGGTGGAAAGGAGGGCCTGTGGAGTGAGGGGTTCTAGGATTTGGAGGTAGGGCCCTGAGTGAGGGCGTGTGGGTGGGGTTTAGGCCCAGCTCATTGGAGGGGGTCTCTGAGTGTAGAGGTGAGGCCCTGGGTGGGGGTGTAGGGGCGGGGCTTGGGCTCTGCGCAGCAGGAGGGAGGCTCCGAGGGCAGAGGATTAGGGCCAGGAGCTCAACAGGCTTCCCAGTGCCTAAGTGGACAGGGAAAGCACTGGCCCCGTTCCCTTCCATTCCTTCACGCCCATCCCCCACCATCTCTTCCACGGTCTCCCCCGGACCTCTAACCATGGGTGGGTCCTGCTGGGTGTAAGAACTCCTTCCCTCCCCCAACCACCCCTCAGGGGTGCCAGTCCCAGAGGTCTGGCCTTTACTTTTGCTCCTCCTTCCCTCCCTCCCACTCCCTCAGGACCTGCGTGGCTCGAGGGGGCCTTGGTGGTCAGAGGATCAGACCCAGGATCTCAACAGGTTCCTGGGCATCCAAGTGGGCAGGGGAAACCTGGCCATGCTCCCTTTTGATACTCTGCCCTCCCAGTGGTTCCTCTATTTCCCCCTTCGGGTGTGGGATCCCTTCCCCTCCCCCAGCTGCCCCTCAGGGGTGCCAGTCCCCTACCGCCTCCACTTCTCCACCCCTTTCACTCCCCCTACGCCCTGTGTCCTACCTGGTCCCTGGGTGTTCCTCCCACCAGTGCCTGGTAGGTGCCGTAGCTGTGAGGAGACGCGAATTCTGCGTCCTCCTAGTATGCCATCTTGACCCTGCCCCCAGATCTTACTTTTTTAAAGCCTCTATTTTTCTATCCCAAGGCCAGGAAGCCAAGCCCAAGAATGTCTCTCCACCAGGTTTTACTGGCAGTACCTACACATCGAAGTGAATTCCTATCTTCTGGAAGTGCCCCAAATTTTTAAAGATTCCTAGTCTGCCAAGAATTTTCTTACTACGCTTTAGGATAAGGCTGGAACCCTGTAAGCCGGGTATTGGGCCAGTTTTCTTGGGAGAAGTTTGGAGGCATTGGCTCTGTATTTTTTTTTTTCCCCCTTAAAGGCAGCTTGTCACACCTGATTTAAAAAGTTTCAGTCTCTAATACTGATACAACACCCCAGGCAAAATCTTGAAGTACAGATTCGTACTGTGGCTATGCAAATATTTCCATGAAAGGCAAAGAGACATACTAAGTTTCTGAAAATAGAAACTTAAAACTATACCAACAATATTCCAAACAAATAATCACAATAAAATTATCTTCATCGCTTTTCTTATTCAGCTCCAGGAAATGAATTCTTATCCTACTGGATCTTGGATTAGTGGTCTGGCTTCATGAAGCCATCTAGCAGTGTGGTGTGAAAGTTGTCTGTGAGATGTAAGTTCTAAAGACTGTACTCAAGAAACTATTCTTCGAAATGTCAATCATTTAAAGTCTCAGAGACCTCTCTTTTGATGACACAACTCTGGCCCGTAGCTTATGGCAGAGACTTCAAGCAAGAATCAGAGTAAATCAAAACTGTTTAGAGACTTAATGGCTTTTGTTAATATATCACCATGGTCAATAATATTATCATCATAATCAATAATATCAAAGAGAGTAAAATTCTCTTTTGGGGTATAGCCTATATCTATTTTATAGAAGTTTTGATCAATTTCCCTTGGGAGTAAAACTGTATTATGGATAAAAAGGACACTGAAAAATTTCCAGGGACTTCCCATGTTTCTGAAATATTTACATTAACAGCAGTTCATCCACACACACATTATCTAGAAAAGGCTGAGTGTCTCTTCCGAACTGGTAACTTTTCTATGTGATTCTTGCAATAGTAGTAGATCAAATGAACATAAAGTTGTCTCACATCTCTTTATTTATCAGGTAATAGAACAAATCTTTGTGATTCCTCAGGAGACCTCTGGGAAATCTCAAAAATAGTTTTAGGAGTAAAATACATCCTGAAAATGTTTTTATTCTTTTCTAAATTCAGTTTTCAGGAAGGCAAAAGCAAAAGAGTAGTCACAGGCAATTTGGGCACTTTAATAAAATAGGATAATCGTGTCTGAGAAACAATTCCTAGTTACCTATTTAATCAAAGTGACAAAAGATTTTAAAAACAAATGTAGAAGGTAATATCATTGTAAGAACTTTAGCTCTTTAATAACTGAGGAAACTGTATTCTTTTTTGTTTGTTTCTGTTTAATTAAATAATCAAAGACATAATTAAGTAAACATAAAGCACAGAAAATTGTTCTGATGAGACAGTCTCTGCTAGGTAAGCAAGTTACAGAGAAAGTAAAGAAAATCCTCTCATGATGTAGATGAAGGCATGAATCAGTAAACCAAGGAATTAAGCCCATCAAAAGTGAGCAAATGTTACTAAAATTTAACATATTTCATAGCTTCTTTTCAGATTTAGGTATTATAAACCAAGGCTAATTAATTCCAACTTTCCAAGTTTTGTCCTGTATTTCACCCTTTCATATTCTGGAACATACTGACCTTTTATTGGAGGACAACATATGGTGTAGGACCCCTGGGGAATTCTTCAGAGGTCTATGAGGTCAAAACTCTTTTCATAATAACATTAAGATTTTTTTTTTTCATTTTCATTCTCTCACAAGTGTGCATTGGAGCTTTCCAGCAGTGACATGATGTCTGATATTGTGATAGATTGGATGCAGAAGCAGGTTGAGAATCCAGCTGTCATCTATTATTTCATATATTAAAGATATTTTTTAAAATGTGAAGCAATGTTACTCTTCTAATAAAAAGCTTTTTAGTAAATAGTTATTTTAATAAAAATATGTTCTTTCTATCAAGATGTAATTGATTTACTCCTTCTATCTTTAAATAAACCAATAAATTTGTATATTAAAAATCTCTTAGTTTTAAGCTTTAATATCAAATATTGATAGTTATAACCCACAAGATAATGCTCTTTGGGGTTGACAATAATTTCTAATAGTTTAAAGGTAGGCAGAGATGAAAAAGTTTGGGGAAAGCTACTTTAGGAAAACTGTACTCCTTTTCCTTAAAAAAGAAAAGCACAGAGTTGCATTTTTCTGTCACTATTGCTCCCTGTATGGTCTCAACCACCATAATGATTGTAACTTTTAACCATGGTAACTAACTTCTATATCTAAAGTCATAGGAAGAAACACATTTTTAAAAATGTAATTTGAATATATATGTAGGCCATCCTTTTACAGAATAGACATAAAATATGAACTACACTGATAGACAGGATACTGATATCTAGATAAGAACAAAAATAGCTCTGGAAGATAAGAGGGACCAGACACAACAGAGCACATGTTTTAGAGATTAACAAAACTTCATTAAAATCACAAGTTATCACACAGAGGAATTCAATATTCACCAAGAGACAGGCTCTCTATTTTATGAATGTAGCCTGAAAAATCTAACAAGAACACAGGAAGAAGGACAGTCAGAATCTCAGCCAAAGCAAATAAGCTTTAGTTAGAAAGACTCATGTTAGACCAATTGAATAGCTGTACACTCCCGACCATCTTACACCTCCCTAAAGGGATGGGAAAACCTGCACTTATCTAGGAATTCACTGAAGACCTAATGACAGAGAGAAGCTACAAGTGACTTTCTTTGTGAAGATTATTTTGGCTGTGGTGGGTTTTGTTTGTTTGTTGCTTTTCTCTGCAAAAAAAGAAAATCTATTATCAGTACTGTTTTTGGTTCTTACTAGGAAATGGTGACACAACAGCTGAGTACACTCATAGAGTCTTGTGAATGGGAAGAGAGTACATATGAATGTGAAAAGTCATCTTGATTTCAGGAATTTGTAGGAAATGCCCTGTGCAGTCAAAGAAGGCTCTACACAACTATTAATGAAAGCCGTCTGTGTGCTTCTTAGGTGAGAGAGATGTTCCCATCTTGGCTTGTGAGAAACTTTATTGTTTTTTAATTTTTTACTTACAGTTATTTATTTAATTGCATGAATGTAAAATGACACTGAGATACTGTACCAAGTTTTAATATCATATTGGGAAGCATTAGAGTGAAAGATTATAGTCACTATAGCTAATGCATTGGACCAGAGACACTCACGTGTACTGTTCAAGAGTGAACTCTGCATCTTCTCTGGAGGACTATTAGCCACATAGTTAAAGCCTTTAAAACTGTGTCAATCCTGTAATGCAGCAATTCTGCTTCCAGAAACTTAAAGAAACCCTCAGATGTTATCAGTGTTAATATAGTTAATTATTATTAACAAATAATAATAAAGAAGTAGAAACAAACTGAACAAGCATCAATCCAGAATTGGTTGAAGAAAATAACAGTTCATCCATGTAATGAAACACTATTAGTAGTTACAAATAATGATGTGACTTCATTTATGTCTTCATTCACTCAACAAATATTTGTTTGTAATATTCTAGGCACTATTATATAAGTTGGGCATACAGAAATAAACAAAAAAGGAAAGTCCCTGTCCTCCAGGAGATTACATTCTAGCCGGAGAGAGAGGCAAAAACACAATAATAATAGGGCTAATATATCACGTTAGTACTAAGGAGAAAAATAAAGTAGGGAAATGGGAAGGCGGATTTATGATAGGGTGGCTGAGGAAGGATCCACAGAGAGGGTGAATTTGCAACAAGATGTGAAATAGATGAGAGAATAAACCACATAGATATCTGGAAGAATAGGATCCTATACAGAGGGAACAGCTAATACCAGAGCCCCTGAAGAACAGCAAGGGGTCAGCATGGGCGGAATGGAGTGAGCAAAAAGACACATCCTAGATGGTGAGGTCAGAGAGGTAAAGGACTTTACCTCTGTAAAGTGGCAGTGAAGGACTTTGACCACTGGAGAAGAAAGAACAGAAAGGTAATGTGATTCGTCTTACATGATAAGATTACACTGACTGCTATGTTAAGAATAGATAAGAATGAGCTAAAGGTGGAAGGAAAAAGACGAGTTGTAAGGTTTCTTCAATTATCTAAGCAAGTGATAAAGGGGCTTGGACCTGAGTGTAGTAATGGACGTGGTAAGTGGTAAATTCAGGGCTTATTTGGAAAGACAACAGCATTTTTATCAAATCAGATCTGGGATATCAGTAAAATAATTAAAAGATGACTTCAAGATTTATTTCTTGAATAACAGGGAGGATGGAGTTATCATTTATTGAGATAGGAAACAGGAATAAGTTTGGCAGGTAATATCAACAAGATTTGAACTTGAACTTTGAAGTTTTGAATCTTAAGTTTGAAATGCCTATGAAATCATCAAATAGAGATGTCAAATAGTCACTTGTATGTATCAGTCAGGAATTCAGAGAAGTACAGGCTGGAGATATATATTCAGGAGATGCCATCCTGTAAATGGTATTTAAAGGCATTGGATTACATATGAGCACGATGGGTATAAGCATAGAAAGACAGGAGAAGAGGTGAAAGGACTGAGCCCAATAACACTCCAAATGTTTAAAGACTGGAATTGAGAAGTCAAGGAAACCAAGGGAATTCCCTGGTGGTCCAGTGGTTAGGACTGGGAGCTTTCACTGCTGGGGCCCAGGTTCAATACCTGGTCAGGGACCTAAGATCCTGCAAGCTGTGCGGTGCGGCCAAAAAAAAAGAGAGAGACCAAGAAGAAGAGGCCAGAAAATAAAAATCAGAAGAGGCTCTAGAAGCCAAGTGAAGACAGTGGTTCAAGAAAAGAGAGGGATCCACAATGTCAAGTAAAGGTCAAGTAAAATGAGGAATGAGGATTGCACATTGAAATAGAAGTTAGTAGTTATGGAACAGTCAGTGGAGTGGATATAAAAGTCTAATTGAATCTAAATTTATAGATAGGTAACATTTTTGAAGCCTACTTAAAAGAATAATTAGGTTATAAAACAACACATATTTGGAAAGTATAGTATGAATTTGTTAAATATGTATGTTCATATCAGTGTTATTTTTTTCTTAAATTTTACCCCCAGACTGTACATTTCATACCCATGACCCTTTTATTTTGTAACTGGAAGTTTGTACCTCTTAATCTCCCTCACCTATTTCTCTAGCAAACAGGTGGTTGCCAGAGAGGAGGGAAGTGGCGAGATAAGAGAAATATCAGTGTGTCTTTATATGTATATGTGTACATGTTTAGTATTAAAATACATATGAAATAAAGTCCACCAAGATATTAACAGGGACTATTTTATCAAGTGATGTATTAAATCCTCTACTTTTGGGGTTTTCTCTGTAGCTTTTTTTTTTTTCTCGTGAGTATCTATTATGCTTTCATTGAGGAAAAAAAAAAAGCCAAAGCAATTTCCTAAAAAAATAAGGGATAAAAATACACCACAGAAAATAAGGTAATGTGCACTATGGTAAAAACATCTGTAAAATAAAGAATAAGCTAAAAAGATTTTTGGTTCCTCTTAAGTTAGGAAATGTTTTAGAAAAAGTTTAGTTGTAAAATGCATTTGTATTTAAACACTAGAAGAAGTTCATAGAACTCTTTCTTCTTACACTGTGAATTATTATTTAGTAAAGAGTGTTCTTTTACTTAAAAATAAAAATCTGATTTCAATTGTTCTTAATAGTCTAAAAACAAGATGCTGCATTTAAAAAGCTCATAAGAATATGCATTAGAAAGTTGGAATTTTATTCTTTTTTTTACAAATTCACTTTATTTTTCCTATAGCTCAATAAGTGTTTAATATAGCAAGACTTACATTTTACGTGTTTTAATAGTGATTGTTTAGGAAGGCCTCAGTTTACCAAAAGATCCTCAAACATAATCATGACCCAAGAAGCAGCTGTATCCCATTTCCAAAGAAAAAATTACACCATGCTGAATTGTTTAAAAGAAGTAATATAGTGGTGAATTTTTTTCTTGTGATTTAGTTTGAAATACTGTGCCTAAAATGCTGAGCTCGAAGTCCCATAAAGCTTGGTATGCTTTACAAAAAGCACTCCCAGCTTAATTTAGGCCAGGCTTCCTTTTGCTTTGAAGGAACAAAAAAGAAACATTAACTGTTCCTGGCCTTCTCCTTAGGAATTGACTCAACATTTCCTCAGCAGTCATGGTGATGTTCATAGCAAACTGAGATAATTCTTGAATGAATGAATGAATGAACTGTGGGGAAAAAAAAACAGTAAGTCACATTTTATCTTAACAGAATGTAAGTGTAAAGTCTTAGATAGAAATGTAAAAGCTTACAGTCAAATATATTTTTCTTTCATGTGAGGCTGTTTCCTTTCAAAATTATTGTAGCTTCAGGCATGCACTACAGTATTTAGATTAAGCCTCATTGTGCTGTATCACCTAAAATCTAAAAAAGATAAATTTATAAAATATTTATGTATTTACTCTTCAGTCCAAGTAATATAAATGGAGATTCAGTCTTGCCCAATGTTTGTAATTTCTGTACTTCTTGTTTTCTCTTATAAGAACTATGTTCTCTTTTCTTCTAGTCATTCTGAAAATAACTTTCCATTGTCTCCATAATCTGAGTTTCGAACACAAATTATTGGTGTCAAATAGCCAAATATCTCTTCTACTGATCTTATATAGAGGAAAAGTTCAAATTCAAAAAATAATCATATGGAATGCATATTCTAGTCTATAAAGTAATAACTAAAAATATAAAGCAATGAAGTATAGATTAAAAAGTCATTATAGGGAACAATACAAAATATTTGAAGATATTTGATTGTTCCAAAGGATCAGAGGAAAGGAAGAAAAAAAGAACAAAAAATTGTTGGGACAAATAGAAATAAAAGAGAGATTGTAAAATTAAATTCAACAGTACCAACAATTACATTAAATGTAAATGGACTAAACGCTCTTATTTGAAGGCATAGATTTTCAGAATGTTTTCAGATATATCCAAGTATATCCTGCTTACACTGACAAAGTTGAACAAAGTTGGAAGACTTAACTATCTGACTTTAAGACTTATTATAATGATACTGTATATAAGAGAGTGTGCCATTTGGTATTGGCATAATAGTAAATAGAACAATGGATCAGAATAGAGTATAGAAATAGACCCAAATATGTACAATTTAGTTTTGAAAAGATGCTGAAGCTGTTTAATGGAAGAAAAGAAAATGTTTTCAAGAAATAGCACAGGAGGGCTTCCCTGGTGGCGCAGTGGTTGAGAATCTGCCTGCCAATGCAGGGGACACGGGTTCGAGCCCTGGTCTGGGAAGATCCCACATGCCGCAGAGCAGCTGGGCCCGTGAGCCACAATTACTGAGCCTGCACGTCTGGAACCTGTGCCCCGTGACAGGAGAGGCTGCGACAGTGAGAGGCCCACGCACCGCGATGAAGAGTGGCCCCCGCTTGCCACAGCTAGAGAAAACCCTCGCACAGAAACAAAGACCCAACACAGCCATAAATAAAATAAATAAATAAAATTTAAAAAAAGTAAAAAAAAAAAAGAAATAGCACAGGAAAAGTGGATAAACATATGGGAGAAAATAAACCTAAACCTTGACCCAAACCTCACACCACACAAACATGAGGTGAATTGTCAGCCTAATGTAAAAGCTAAATTGCCTAGAAAAGAAAAATAAAAGAAATATCATTGCAAACTTAGGTAGACAAAGATTCATTAGAAATTAAAAAGTACTAATTTTAAAACAAAAAATTGATAAACTGGACATAATAAAAAATTTAAAATTTTGCTCAGCAAAAGTTGTTACAACATGAAAAATCAAGCCATAGAATGGGAGAAAATATTCACAATTAGCATCTCACAAGAACTTGTATTAATAATATATAAAGAATTCTTAAAGAATTCTTAAAAAATAGTATTATTCATAATAGCCTAAAACTAGAAGTGATTGATATCTATCCACAGGTGAATGGATGAACATATAATGATATTAATATATCATTATTCTACTTGGAAATGAATAAAAGAAAACTGATATAGGATGATCCTCAAAGACTTTATATTGAGCAAGATAAGCCTGACACAGAAGTGTGCATACTGTATTTTCTATTTATACAAAATTCTAGAACATCAAAACTAAACTATTGTGATGGAAATTAGAACAGTAGTTGCCTGGTGGTGGAGGGATGGAGATTGACTGGTAAGGGGCAGGAAGGAACTTTCCAGGTTAGAGAAAATAATTTATGTCTTGATTAATCTAGTGATTACATGGGTGTATACAACTGTCAAGAATCATCAAATTGTACACCTAAAACCTGTGCATCATATTGTACTTGTTATACCTCAGTTTTTAAAATGTGATCATATTAAGGAACTCTGGCTGCTGGGATTCCTCTGCTGGGTTCAGGGATATCAAGCAACACTATATTTATTTTGCCCAAGAATGCTAAAGATAACTCTACCAATAGGATATAGTGATAATAATCCTTTATAGCAATCCAGCACATAGAGTTTTGAAGCAAACGTAACTCCCTTTTTGCCTTAAAATAAAATCTCGAGTTAAATAGGCAGACATCATTATTTCATGTCATAAATGAGGAGAGTGAAGCTTTTTAGCAGGGCATAAGATTAGAAGGAGAAAAAAAAAAAAAGATTAGAAGGAGAATCTCAGCTTTCTGACCATTAACCAGTTCAGCTCTCTGGACAACTGTGTCTATACAGACTATTGCCATGTTAAGGCTTTGACTCATTGTCCACATTCAGCAATCACCCATCTATCTCCTGGCTGTGCTGTTAGGTTATAAAGATGAATAACACAAGGCCTCCGTCATCAAGTAGAATGTAGTCTATACTCACTCTGCTGGAGTACCTTGTAGGAGGATATCTGTTTTGAACACCTTATACAGACATTAAGATGTGAATGCATTTTCCACATTATCTGGTATGCTGGGATTAAATTAGACATCTTAATCGATAATTTATCAAAATGTGTTTATTAAGGGAAAAAACACTTTTGGACTTTAAATTCATCATTTGTCCAACTCTTCCAACCCTGAATAGTAGTTTTTATTGCAACAGACCAACCCACTAAATGTGTGCCTTTATTTCTCAACTGGAAGTGGAGGCCTCAAAACCCCAGAAAGGAAACATTTGTTTTGGCCTTTTTTTAGCTGTCCTCATTGAGAATATACGGACAGCTAGGAGAAGGGATCCTGTTAAGTTTCCATAAAACCACCAGTCCTAACACCACAGAACAGTTTGTTCCTTTTGTTGGTTTTCACATTCCCTGAAACTTGGAGGTGGTGACAGGAAGAAGAAAGGCTCATCAGTAAGGAAATGGGAAAGTTACTGTAGAATAATTAGACGGTTGGTTCTCCTGCACAATATTTTTTATCTAATGAAAGAAATAGTTTCAATTTCACTCTGAAAATTAATTTTAATTGTTTGAAAGGGTGACTTTACCAAGGATATCCTTAAGCCCTAATATTTATTTTCCATTGTATCCTGAAATTTAGAATACAGTGATTAATTTTGCATTTTAAAATTAACAGAAAAGAATAAAAATACCTATTGTAACCTTTTGACTTATTTGGATATACTAGAATTCATAGATTTTAATCTGTAAACAACTAAAATATGTTGACATTTTAAATGGCATTTCTGACAGATTAAAAATATCCCAAATTACTGTATAAATAGTGAGCTGTAGAGCAACTGAAAGCCTCACTTGTAACTTTATTGAATGTCAAGAGTAATTCTTTTTTTAAAAAATAAATAAATTTATTTATTTATTTATTTATTTATTTATTTATTTGGCTGTTTTGTTTCTCTGTTGCTGGGTGCGGGCTTTCTCTAGTTGTGGTGAGCGGGGGCTACTCTTCGTTGCGATGTGAGGGCTTCTCACTGTGGTTGCTTCTCTTGTTGCGGAGCACAGGCTCTAGGAGCACGGGCTTCAGTAGTTGTGGCATGCAGGCTCGGTAGTTGTGGCTCACGGGCTTAGTTGCTCTGAGGCATGTGGGCTCTTCCAGGACCAGGGCTCAAACTCGTGTCCCCTGCATTGGCAGGTGGATTCTTAACCACTGTGTCACCAGGGAAATCCAAGAGTATTCTTATTTAACATTTTAGAAGTGGTTAATACCATATTTGTTATACATTTTTCATATAAAATGTGGTTTGCAGTCTGCAAAATAAAAAACACTTGACTATAAATTTTATCATAAAAATCACAAAAAATGAGATTGATAGTAAAGAAAGATTTAAGTAGTATTCAGTAAGGAAAAGCAGTGGGTGTTAGAATTATAAGACTTAATCAGAAATGACTATGACTATGTTGAATAACTTGTTAAATCTTGTAGCCAACCTGAACAAGAAACTTTGACCAAAAGGAGAACCAGTTTCCATTCCTGGTTTTGCCACTAATTAAATGTGTGATATTAGATAAAAACAAAGAATTTTAGAATGATATGAAGACCCAAAAAACTCAGTGAAGGAATTTTCTCCAACGGCAAAGACCATAACACTGATCCTACCGTCTCCGCCTGATCACTTACATTAACAAGGACTCATGGCTTCCTGAAGCAGATGTTAATTTCCTATAAATTATCTGAGGTTACTTCAGTTTAAATAAAGTGGTATAAATGTGAATGTTAGTTTTAATCTGTGCCCTAGATAGAAATAATTAGTTAACTTAAAGAATCCTAATTGAGACTACACCCTCCAGGGATGGTTAACTACTACTTGGAAAATTCTTATCAGAATCCTAAACTGCAAAATTATGGTCATAATCAATTCAGTAGTCCTAAGTCTTGATCCCTGCTCACTGTCAGATGGTATAATAAATAGCCTAAGGAAGGTTAGCAGTGATTTTTCTGTGATGAAATGAAATAAAATAACATGATAACATGAGCTGATCGCTCTGCTCTTGGTTGAAAGAGGTGTAAGAATCTTGGGTTAGGGCTTCCCTGGTGGCGCAGTGGTTGAGAGTCTGCCTGCCGATGCAGGGCACAAGGGTTCGAGCCCTGGTGTGGGAGGCTCCCACATGCCGAGGAGCGGCTGGGCCCGTGAGCCACAATTACTGAGCCTGCGCGTCTGGAGCCTGTGCTCCGCAACAAGAGAGGCCGCGACAGTGAGAGGCCCGCGCGCCGCGATGAAGAGTGGCCCCCCGCTTGCCACAACTAGAGAAAGCCCTCGCACAGAAACGAAGACCCAACACAGCCATAAATAAATAAATTAAAAAAAAAAAAAAAAAGAATCTTGGGTTAGCTCAGTTGTTCAAACTGGTGCCCTACGCCTAGGGCTATGTTCTCATTCTGACTAGCAGACTAAAATAATTTTGCTACTGAAATGTTGTCACATTTGCCTCATGGGACCCTCTTGTTTAAATTCATTACAAGAGTCGCCCAAAAGAACAAAGAAACTTCATCGAATTTGCATGTTGAATTCCTGACTTGTGTGTGCTTTGCTAATGTGTGGCAGAATTTAGCCTG
The DNA here is from genome assembly GCF_965194825.1 of Balaenoptera physalus. Lineage (NCBI taxonomy): Eukaryota > Metazoa > Chordata > Mammalia > Artiodactyla > Balaenopteridae > Balaenoptera > Balaenoptera physalus. The sequence continues at coordinate 54,861,028 of NC_138887.1, read as the reverse complement.
TAACTTGCTTTTCTCATAACATACCAAATGCTAGTAAGGTGCTGGAAGCTACCGCTATCTACCCCCAAAAATCCAATATTTATTTATTTTCAACTTTATTGAGATATAACTGACATATAATATTGTGCAGGCTTAAAGTGTACAATGTGATGATTTGATACATATATTTATTGCTAAATGATGTCCCGAGTAAGAGGAACCCAGTAATTTTGAAGGACTAAATCAGTTTAGGTAAGTTCACAACAGCAGCTCATTCTGTTTTTATTTTTGTGCTAATGTCTCAGAATACCATTTATTAATTTGCAAAGAGAATATCAAATTTTAAGTGAACCAGAACATGTATATTAGTTGATGAACACATTACCTCTTCTGGTTTTATAGCTCCCTAAGGAAATATTCTTTATATTTAGCTGACATTGACTTCTGTAAAACTTACATGCATTTATCATGGTTTTTTGCCTTCCGGGCCACACACATAAGCCTAATCCCTCTAAAGCAGGGCTAAATTTTTAAACACAAACTCAAAACATGTCTTAGTTTTTCTATTCTGATTGAGACCTCACTTACCGTAACAGGATAAAGTTCAGTCTCAGTCCATTTGAGTGTTTACCCTTTCCAACTCATGTGAAAAACCCCGAGTCTCACAAAAGATAGCCCATTCAGGGGGTCTTCTCCCATCTTCAGTCCACATTTATTTCATCTCAGTTACTCATTACCTAAGATCCCTTGATGAAGGCTGTACCTTGCCATGGTCCCACAGCCCTGGAGTTTAAGGCAGGGCCTCTCCAGTTGCACCAGACCATTCTACTCTGACATTCTGCCACTTTCCTGAAAAACAGCTTCTTGGGAATCCATGCTATCAGTAGAATTACAAATCTTGGCTCTCTTCTTACCATGGGAAAACCAGCCTACTTCCAGGAATTTCTACTTCCCAATCTCCAAGAAATCGGCCCTTATACACAAGCACACACATACCCATTACCTTCATCCCACAATGTTTTGTCATTCCCTTCCCCATGAGTCCCCACCACCATCTTCCCAGAGGCAATTACTGTTATGATTTTTTTAAAACCATAGATTAGTTTTGTCTGCTCTAAAATTTGTATAAACAGAATTATACAATATGCACTATTTTCGTGTGTATGGTTTCTTTCACTCTGTAACATGATTTTGTGTTGTTTGTATCAGAAATTCATTCCTTTTTATGATACTGTAGTAGTATTCCATTATATGAATATACCACTATTTTAGGCATTCTCCTATTTATGAACATTTGGATTGTCTCCAGTTTTTAACTACTCTGAAAAGTGTATTTGTGAAGGTATTTTAAAACTTTTTCTTGGTTAAACATATTGGAGTACAATTGCTGGGTCATAAGGTATATTCAGTTTTATAAGAAACTGCCAGACCTCTATTGAAAGTGACTGTACCATTTTACATTCTCACTAAAAATGAGTTATTCTACTTCTTCATCAACATTTGGTGTTGTCAGTCTTTTTATAACTAACTATTCTGTTGAGTATGTAGTTGTATCTCACTAAGGTTTAAAGTATATCTTGTCTATACTTCTATGTGTTTTAGTATTAGTAATTTCAACTATAAGCCACAGTGGAACAATCACTTGTGTGTACAAGTTTCAGATCTTCAAATCTTGCGAAATATCCCAGTTGGAAAGATAAATATACAGGCCTATTCCTAACTCGCAGGGGTGCAGGGGGAGCAGATTCCCAGCTCATACTTGAATGTGGAAGTGTGGGGAAGCCAGCCTGAGGCCTTCTGGCCTCTGTTGCACCCCATCTTTGGCTTCCTCCACCTACCATGAGGTTGTCCTGTGCTCATCCATGCGGACAATCCAGGCCAGGCATCTGAGCTTTGTTCTTATCCTCATACACAGCTTCCCTTTGAGTCTAGGGAAGTACATATCAGTGTAGTAATCTGGAAGCGTGCTGAGTGAGGGACTATGGACAAGGAATTTGGGATTGCATGTTCCTGCAGATGGGCCAGAGGGAAGAATGTGGACTTTAGGTGGGCACATCCTTTGACCCCTACCCAAATCCTTGCTCTTTGGGAGAAGTAAAGCCAGAGGCAGAAACCCCTCTTGCACAAATCTGAATATAGTAGTGTAAGAACACCCATTTCAAGTTTCATTTTACTACTTGCCTGATTGATAACAATTTCCACCACTGTTGCTGCATTGGTAGATCCTAAAGGGACCTCTCATTTCCTCAGCCACCTTGGCCTTTCCCCAGTATTTGGCTGAGACGAGTGTAATGTTTTCACAAGGAAAAGAGGGAGAAACACAAAACCAACCAACAACCCAGAAAATGCAAAAGCATATGCACGGATGGTTACCTACCTCAGAGAACTTTTTACGGCTGATATCTAGAAATATATTAGTGATATAGCCAAAACAAGATAACCAGAGAAAAGGAATTCACAACCCCCTCCTACACACACAGACACACATACCCCTGCCAAAATTATACACAGTTGGATCATTCAGAAATGCTTTAGAAAACATTACCCCTCATAGTTGATTGAACACTGTCAATCTATGGCAGTCACTGCTCTCAGGACTTTACATGCACTGCTTATTTAACCCTTAACTATTTCATCTTCATTTTACAAATGTGGAAACTGAGGCATAGTGAGATTAAGTTAAAAAGATTGCTCGAGTTTACTTGCTAGGAAATGGCAGAGGCAACATTCAAAGCCAGACAGTCTGGCTGCCGAATCCACAGCCTAGGCAGGAGGCTATGCTGGGTAGGTCTATGTGTTAGGGGTTTTATGAGGTGTTTTATATAGATTAGCTAATTCAAACTGTGACATAGGTATAATTATCTCTGCTTGACAGATGAGAAAACAGAGGCTAATTTGCCAAAATTATAAAACTAGTAAATGGGGCTTCCCTGGTGGTGCAGTGGTTGAGAATCTGCCTGCCAATGCAGGGAACACGGGTTCGAGCCCTGGTCTGGGAAGATCCCACATGCCGAGGAGCAACCAGGCCCGTGAGCCACAACTACTGAGCCTGCGCGTCTGGAGCTTGTGCTCCGCAACAAGAGAGGCCACGATAGTGAGAGGCCCACGCACCGCCATGAAGAGTGGCCCCATCTTGCCGCGACTAGAGAAAGCCCTCGCACAGAAACGAAGACCCAATACAGTCAAAAATAAATAAATAAATTTAAAGCAAACAAACAAAACAAACTAGTAAATGACTGAGCTGGATTTTACTAACTTGGCAAAATTATATAACTAATAAGTGGCTAAGCTCAGTTTCAAACTTGATTAAATTATATTTGGACCCCCCCCCCCATAGCATATGAAGACAACATGTAATATTTTAAAAGATGTTTTAAAAAATGTTTTTTATGTTTTCACTTTCAATTTACACATAGAAGAGTAAAATTCAAGTATCTGGGCATTTCTTTTACATAGAGCACCCCATCCTTTAACAATGCCTGATAAGTAAGGCATTACTATACCTTATTACACACAGGGAAGATTTTATTTGATTTCCAGTCCTGCAGCCTAATCCAAACCTGGGGTTTTGAAAGTGGTGTTATAATTGGCATTAAGTGCATTTGATTTTTCTCTGAGAGAAAAAAGATTCCTTCTTAGACATAAAAAACAATATATCCATAAGTACCAAACACGTTACCTCATCTCCATATACATTTATGGATAAGATAACTTAGTGATTTCATATTTTCCTGTGAATGCAATAAAATCTGAAGAAAATTAAAGAAAAAATATCTACACCAAATCACTCAATATGCATTCCTCAGTGCATTCCACAGCTTGGAGCACATACAGGAAAGTATGGAAAAAATGACTGCCTGAGCTCTCCTACTTAGAAAGATTTAATTTTTCTTCTGAGCCCTTAGTGTGAGCATAGGTGCAGCATTTATTGTACCTCTGTCACACGTTTTCAGGTTGCCACTGAATTGAGCATGTGCTTCTTGAATGTAAGGAGGAGTGAAAAACTAGGAAAGGTTCTTAAAGGAGGCAATGCCCTTTCTATCCCTGAGCAGAAATATTTGCACATTTAAGCATAAACCAAGACTATGCTTACCCAACAGCTTACGACTTTACTTCTCAGTATGCTTTTATGATACTTGAAGAAATATTCATTGACTAATTATTCTGGTTAGATTACACTTTGCAAGCTTCACAGTAAAATTCATTTTTTTACAGATCTTAAAAATACTAGAAGGTCTGAGGAGGGAGCCCCTCCACAAATGGGGAATCTCCAGTAGCACTGTGGGGCTGGTGATTGGAGAAAGAAGAGCAAACGCAATTGCAGGAAACCCTACGGCTCCTTTCAAATTAGTACCTCCGTGGAACATTACTTCTGACGAGAATGCGTATCAGTATGGATCTAGGTTTACTGAGCCTGGTGATGTTGTGTGTGAATATTAGTGGGTGTGTTTTACTTCCCCTAAATCCTCCACACAAGCATGCTATGCAATGTCCATGCATATTGCTGCAGAATTTATCTGTTTGTTTAGCTTTGGAACTTGACTTTCCAAGAATGCTTCAGCAGTAAATGAGAGGCCCCTGGTGAGAATGGACCCCACACAGCTGCTGGCACTGAGGATGCCTGGGCACAACCCACACCGTGCGGGAAGCTGCTCCCACGTATTTGGCAGTCCTGCTGGGGCCTGGAGCCACTGGCAACCTGGCCACCCCAGATCCTTTCCTAAATGATAGGGTCTCCTTCGGAGGATGGGAGCCAACATTGCCGGAGGCAAGGCTTAGAAATGAGCATGGAACAAAGGGAGATGAGAAGAAAAAAAAAAAAAATCTTGCGGCTTCTTTGCCAGAACCAACAGTGGATGGAGAAATCCTTTAACTTGGTGGTTTGGAAGAAAGGGCCTTCAAGGTGAAGAATATTTTTCTTTTGTTCAGCGTTTGAACTCTGCCCTGATTTGATTTTTGATTTATATTTCTCTTTGTTTTTTTTTTTAGTTGTTGTTGTTTTTGGCTATATAATTTTTTGAGAAACAAAATCAAACCCAATAGGAAATGAGAACAAATGATTACCCTCCAGATGATAATAAAGATTCCGTAGAAAGTATTTTTTAAATTAACTTTTAAAAAATGTTGGAGAGGCGGAATACACTCTCTTGAGGTTCTGCTATGTGCTAAAGAACGTGCTAGATATTTAACACCTATTATCCTGTTTGGTGCTCATAATAACACTGATAAAATATTTATTTTTAGCTCTGTTTTGCTGATGTAGAATTTAAGGTACGAAGAGGTAAAGTGACATGCCCAGATTGATAACAACCACAAATGTGATTTGTGACTCAACCTTTGTCCAACAGAGAAGTTCATTCTCTGTCATCATACTGAAAAGCAAATTGTATGCATTTCTCCTCATTATTAATTGTTAACTAATGTTATCACATACTAACGTCTATACCAAATAAGAATTTAGAGGTTTCCCAGAAAATTCCATTGTCAGTTTTATATTCTGACTTTAACAGTACTTCTGTAGAGATATAAGTTTCCAACCTATTTGGTTGCATGGCTAGAGTTAAACATTATTACACAGACTCAAAAGAGGGTTAAATTAGGAGACGCAAGAGATTGTCGAGTCATGCACTGTCCACAGTTGTCACTAGCCACGTGGGGCTGTTTAAATTTAAATTAATGAAAAGTAAATGAAATGAGAAAAATGTATTCCTTTGTAAAGCCAGCCACACTTCAAGTGCTTTAGTAGCCCCGTGTGACTGCTGGCTACTGTATGGGACAGTATGGAATATGGGGTATTTCCATCATTGCAGAAAGTTCTGTTGAACAGGGGTTCTCTATCCCTCACTACTTTACGTTCCAGATGAAGAAGCAGAATTCCAGAGAGTTACTGTGTGTATAACAAATACCTCTGGTGTGCTCTCATCCAGCCCTCTTGTCCCCGCACTACACTGTCATATAAGGTTTTGTTCTTTGTTTTATAATATGAGAAAAAGAAGTAAACAATTATAGGAAGAACTGCAGGAAATTTATTTCTTGTTTGTGACATGCCAAAATGAGGGGAAATGATATTTTTTGTTTCACGATCTTATTGTGAACTATAGGTTTGATGGCAAAGGTAGAACTCATCTGCCCCAAATCATGTTTCTTATGAAACTGCTTTAAAACCTGGAGAGGGCAAAAAAAAAAAAAAGCTATGAAACTTTGATCAATAATTTTTTTTCCTAAATGCAAATATCTGTAAGAATTTATCTCTTGTTTTTAAGTGATGGGCATTTAATAAGGAATGTTTTTCAAATGCCCATTTTGTGATAAAATAATCCATTCAATTATACTTAAATAATGAAACTTAAAGGAAATTACCAATATATTTTGTGAAAATGAAAATAATTTCCAAAATGTTTTAAACCTTAATTCTCACAGTATTTGGATGTTGTCATTTCTTCCCTGATTTTCTTCGTATAAATACTCACATATAGATTGTATACTTAAATCTACATTTTTTCATTTGTGCCTAAAACTTCATGTAAACAGTTGCAAACACATATAAGGACATTTTGATTGAGGCCCAAAAGGTTTTTTCTCTAATTATTTAACATTAACACGTGGAATCACTTTCCTTACAGTAGTTACATCTGACTTTAAATAATACCTCACTGAGTCTTTACATTAATACTTGCACTTCTATGTTGTAAGTCATATTTGTTTATTAAGAAGGATTCAAATACTTTAGTCATTACTTTCCTCACAGTATTCTCCTGGTGTAGAAGAACAACTAGCTGAATTCTGATTCACAGGAGGGAAAAATGAAGCACAAGGCTGTGATTATCTGAGAGTTTATTCAGTATAGTAAAACATGCAGCAGCTTGGATGTCAGGTATCCTGGATCTGATGGCTCACAAATGATCACAAACTACGTTAAGTCTCTTAATTTTCACACTTGTAAAATCAGTATTATAGTTAAAGGGTCCTGACAGATGTAACATTTATGAGTATGTTCAGTGTATATGTGGTTGCATTTATCATTTAGGATATACACTAGAGTGAATTATCTCTGCTAGATTCTGTGACGTATTGGGTGTGGGGTTAAGTCCTGACATGATTGTAACATTTAAAGATACTGAATCTTTCACTTAACCATCCCAGCCCATTCTTCTCTACCATTAGGGGTATCTCATGAGAGAAGTTAGACAAACATGAATTTAAACCACCATCCTTCAGTTCAGAAGTTTCAGGTTTTTTTTTTTTTTTGGCCGTGCTGTGTGACTTGCGGGATCCTAGTTCCCAGACCAGGGATCGAACCTGTGTCCCCTGCAGTGGAAGCACAGAGCCCTAACCAATGGACCACCAGGGAATTCCCAGTTTCAAATTTTTTAAAGTTTATTTCCCACATTGTCTCTGTCTCGTCCAAGTTCTTATTTCTTTTCTTTGTTTTAGTTTCTTTTAGCTTTCTTTTCAATTAGGATTTTTTTCTAAACTGATTAGCAGTTCCTGGCAGTCATCTTATGTTAGAAGTGTACCAAATGGATCAAGAAGGCAGAGCCTGCACATTGGTAGGCTACTGTATGATCAGGCCACTCAAGATGGCTGTTCTCTTGCTCTGTGTACCTCCCTGTTCAACCAGTGCCTGCTTCACCTATACCCTACTCACCTGACTGACCTTCCTACATACTTGGCTCAGCCCCAGCTAATGATTGTTCTAACTTTCGATCAGAGCACCTCCACCTGAGCGCTTGTCAAAGGGGTGGTGAGGGGCGGGCCCCTCTGCTAGTTTCCCTGGTAACAGATGAACCCACCTGACATCAATTCCCCCTATAACTGGTAACCTCCCCCCTGCCCCTGGGAGCGAAGACTTCCTCCACATCCTGCTCGCGGGTCTCTGCCACGCACAGTGAGGTGTCGCTCCAGGACCTTGCTTCAGACATGTAAGTTTGATGTCTCTGTCGCTGACTCTGGGCTCTTTCTTTGGTCTTGAAGCTGCGCAAGTACAGGGCTTGCGGACCTGCGGGGTGCAGCCCAACAATTGATGGAGCAGCCAGGAGACCAGGGAAACTCCCATGAGCGCCGAGATGTCGGGAAATAAGGACAGGGGATGGGAGGGGGGGGGCATGCACTAACATGTGGTGCCTGAAAGTTGGGGGGGTTCCCCGGGGTTGGCCCTCCACTAATGTGGGGCTCTGTGGTGGCTGTCCTTGATGAATGGTGGCCTCCCAGAGAGTACAGAGGACTCGGACACCCCTAAAGGCTGTTTCAGAGATATTGGCCGCCATTACAGTGGGGAAAAAACAAGTGGCTACAGCTGTGGGCTGGCTGTTGCCCTTTGTATTGAGGCCACAGAGGCTGAGCTAACAGCCAAGGCGAAGCTTAATGCTGATTAAGGAACGCTGATTCCTGTTCCTCTGAAAGTGAGACGTGTGAAGGTGAGGGAATGACATGTATTATTGTCTATTACTGTTATTTGTTAAACTGAATTGGTGATTTTGAAACAGAAAAAAATCCTGAAAAATGGCCAAGATGGGAATCTTTTGATATTCTAAACTGGTTTTTGTATGTGCCTTAGAGGAAGTTAGCTTTCTGGAAGGTATTTCTCTTCTTGTGTGTTTGAGGTGTAAATGATCTATGTGGGCTCTCAGGAATTTTAATCCCTGAGAGTGAAGAAAAAAAGAGGCCTATTTATTTATTTATGAAGTATGGTTAATTTACAATGTTGTTAGTTTCTGGTGTACAGTATATGTGTATGTGTATATATATATATATATTCTTTTTCACATTATTTTCCATTATGGTTGATTACAAGACATTGAATATAGTTCCCTGTGCTATGCTGTAGGATCTTGCTATTTATCTATTTTATGTATAGTAGTTTGTATCTGCTAATCCCACACTCCTAATTTATCCCTCCCCCACTCCCTTTCCCATTTGGTAACCATGAGTTTGTTTTCTATGTCTGTGGGTCTCTTTCTGTTATAAATAAGTTAACTTGTATCGTATTTTAGATTCCACATAATAAGTGATATCATATGGTATTTGTCTTTTTCTGTCTGACTTACTTCACTTAATATGATAATTTCTAGGTCCATAAATGTTGCTGCACATGGTATTATTTCATTCTTTTTTATGGCTGAGTAATATTCCATTGTATATATGTACCACATCTTCCTTATCCATTTATCTGTTGATGGGCATTTAGGTTGCTTCAGGTCTTGGCTATTGTAAATAGTGCTGCTACGAGCACTGGGGTGCATGTGTCTTTCCAGATTAGAGGTTTCTCGGCAGGAGTGCCCAGGAGTGGGATTGCTGGATCATATGGCAACTCGACTTCTAGTTTTTTAAAGAACCTGCATACTGTTTGCCATAGTGGCTGCACCAATTTACATTCCCACCAACCATGTAGGAGGGTTCCCTTTCCTCCACACCCTCTCTAGCATTTATTATTTGTAGACTTTTTAATGATGGTTATAAAAGAGGCGTTTTTAAACTCTAGCAGGAAAACTGTGCAATCTCTCTGTCTATATAGACATACATATGTCTATGTGTACCTTATAAATATGATGTGTCTCTGCCTCCAAATGGCATGGCCAAGATCATTAGGCATAGAAGCAACAAATGACTTCAAGTTACAGTCACTAGGGGTGAAAAAGCTTCTAATACCATTCAAGAGTGGCTGGGTTAACATTTGTTGAAAGCCTTATTGTGACTTCAGGCAATACTCACTTTGATATTTGGAGTGCTATTTTCCATTTCCTTCTTATACTCATTCATTCATTCATTCACTCATTCATGTCTTTTACTAAATGATGAGGCAAGAGATAAGGGTGAGCTTTTCAAGCAACTGGAGTAGCACCATAAAAGGAAGAAGATGGAGAAGAATGAGGTGGTTTTGGGGGCCCACAAATACCCAGTTTTGCTGAATTATAAGAAACTTGTTGAATAGTAATAGTAATCATGATGGTTAATTTTATGTATCAACTTGACTGGGCCAGTGTGCTCAGATATTTGATCAAAGATTACTCTGGATGAGATTTACATTTAAATAAGTTGATTCTGAGTGAAGCAGATTGTCTTCCATCAGGTGAGTAACCCTCTTCCAATCAGTTGAAGGCCTGAATTAAACCAAAGGCTAAACTTCCCCCAGCAAGAGGGAATTCTGCAGCAGACTGCCTTTGGACTTCATCTGTGACATCTGCTCTCTCTCTTGGGTCTGCAGCCTGATAGCCTTTCAGAATTAACTATACAATCAACTCATCCCTGGCTGTCCAGCCTTCCAGCCCACTATGCAGATACTGGACTTGCCGGATTCCACGACTGCATGAACCATTTCGTTAAAATAAATCTCTTTCTATATATACACAGCCTATAGGTTCAGTTTCTCTGGAGAACCCTGACTAATACAGTAATGGAAGAAAAGTAACAGGAAATTTGCGATAAGAAGCTATTAGCAATTTTTAAGTAGAAGAATGACAAGATTAGATAGAGTCATGTTTATGCAAAATGAATCATGTGGTGAAATGTAAATTGCATGGAGGGGCAAAACACATGGTAGAGAAACACATTGGGAGGAAATGTAATAGAGGTTAATAAGCGTTCAAGAACAGGAGTGACATTGTGATAAAGAGAGAGGGAACAGATGTGAGAAAACATAGGTGATGAAGCTAGCAGGTTCTGGAGGCAGAATGATCTGGATTTGAAACCCCAGCTCTTTTCTTTCCTATTTGTTTGAGCTTAAATAAGTCCCAGAAAAACTTTCCTTATCTGTAAAATAGAAATAATTCTGGTACCTACTTCATAGAGTGATTGGAATATTAAAATAAATGAATAATTACTCTGTAACGTGTAACACAGTTTCTGTCTACCTTGTATAGTAACCACTCAACAAATACTAGTTCTTTATACCCTTCTCCCCACACCCCACACACACACATACATACACGATAGCTAGCACATATATGGAGGGTTAACTATGTAAGAGCTAGCATATATATGTGTATACAAACACATATGCTGGCTCTACATTTATGTGCTATCATATATATCTACATATATGCATATATATATAATGTATATATATAATATATATAAAGTACATGGCACAATAGCAGCAGTTTGGATAAGAAATTAAAGGGAGGGGAGGGAATTCAAGCTTAGGTGACATGGGAAAAATGGTACCATTCACAGGAATAGCAAAATCAAAAGCAATAGCTCTTTGGGAGTTGGAGACAAGGAAGGATAATGAACTTGCTCATTTTGGAACGTGTTAGATTTGATGTACTAAATGAGAGCTGAGGAAGAAAATCTGGTGGTTAGAAGTGAAAGTTTAATCATAATAAAGCAATATCTTAATTCCAAAATAACTGGAAGGAAATTGTCAAGATTTTAATATGCAAATATGTATATTTCTATTACAACAATATTAAGAAAAGACAAACATTTTAACAAAATGGTAAAATACTGTATTACAGTCATTGCTTCCAATACACATTTGTTAAAACATAGTCAATTCTATAATATAAAATTATAATTCATTAATTATGTTTTCATCACTGTAATGCTTCAGATAAAGCTCTGCTTTTTAAAAGTGGGCACATGTATCAGATATCAATTTCTATTAATTGAAGTAGTATTCATTTATTAACATTGAACTATGAAAATGAGAAATCAAGGTCAGAAGTACCTTTGTATGTACCTACGTATGACTAATTAGTATTTAACACCTATTATACGCCGGGTTTTGTGCTGTATTTACTTTACTTCTTCCTCAGAATATCTCTGCTGGGTTGGAATTCCTTCCCTAATCTATAGATGAGGCTCTCTTTCCTTTGAGAATACAAAGCTAGTAAGATTACAGTTTGATCTGTACCCAAATTTATGTGATTTTGCAGCACTTGGATGTGTGGACTGGTTACCAGAAAGCATTTTTTTACCCAACGGTTCTCAAAATTAAACATTTTTATTGGTCAGGATGCTTCAAAAGCATTCTGTGGCAAAAGATTTTCTATTCCTTTTGGATTCTGCTCAATCACAGAGGAAGTTGTAATAAAAGTTCTCATGGTAAGACACTTACTTCAGCTACTGTCTCCTCACGCTGTCTATAAAAAGTTTATGTACCACAGACCATAAAGAACACAACTGAAGGCAGAGACTCACAGGATAGAGCTGAGGTAATCTGTGCTCTGCAGACACTCTTCCTATATACCATTTGTAGAAAAGCACAATGAGACTTCTCAGACATCTGTTTTTGAGGTTACCAAAACTGAAAACATCTACAGACTTCAAATAGCTTTAAAAACTTTAACACAAGTTGCCATATTGGAAACTACCAGTCAAAATACATTTCTTAAAGCAACCTATTCTTCTTTCATATTTTATTTGTGAAATTATTCTATTATCCATTAGTCTAGCACCGAGTCTATTTACTGTATCTGGTGATACTATTTAAAGTAACATTGTAAATTAAGTATACTGCATATTTATTGCTCCTTCACATTTTCAAGCTTTGACAAAGACCAGGACAAAGACCTCTGAAGGCGGTCTGGAATCCTGCAACAGAAGGGAATGTGTCAGGAAATGGGCTTCTTGAGAAGGTGAAGTTCCTGGCCGCTCCATGGCTGGGCCACAGATTGGCTAATGGGCAGTGCAGGCAAGTGACCACTTACAAAAAGCACTATAACAGGTGACTATAAAGGGTGACTGGAAGATGACCCCCAATAAGAACCTACTTTGTTCCTACTCCATGAACACTTATTAATCAATCCATTTTTTCTTAAATGTGAAACAATTAGAGGTTTCACCTAAATTCTTAAACCCGTTCCACACCATAAAAATACCAAAAAAAAAAAAAAATCAAAACAAAACACAGGCATATACTTCTGAAATACTCATTAAGTAAAACCAAACAGAGTATAAAAACCATTTTGTTGATGTCCCGTATGGTGGATCACCCTATGTGAGTAGAAATGGCAAACCACCTTACAAGCCAAATCCAGTGAAGTTGGAAGTGTTTATTCTTTCAGAATCAGTAAACCTTTTTTTGAGAAACATTTCTCTTTGCACCAGGATCAAAATTAGATTCATCTTTAAATTTGTTATTTATTAAACTATGAAGGCCTATGAATTGGAAAATGCTGAAGACAGGATTGCCCTTGATATTTGCAGGGCCTGAGGCCTGCACACGGCATGTCTGAGAATTCTAAAGTTATACATCAGGCTATAGTTATGGTCCTGCCTGGTTCTCACTAGAGCCCTTGAAGCCCGCTCTTGCACTTACCCTGCAGGTGAGGTCCAAGGGGTATTGCTCTCCCCAGGCTGCATCGATCTCTGTAAACCCAATAAACCCCCTGGATCCCCTGGCACAGGGCAAGGTCGAGGCTGGTCCAGCACCCAAGATGCCAGGGCAGTCACTGGAATTACCTGAGCCCAGAATGGGTCTAACCTGGTAAAGTGTCCGGGAGCCAGGGTGGGCAAGGTCGCCTCCCATTCTCCTTACCTTTCCAGCTCAGGATTTCCAGGCAGTTCTGATCACATCCCAAAGCTGCACTGCCCCAGAAGGGGGAGGGATGGTATTTAGTTATTTGGAGAATCCAGTCTGACTAAACACCTACTTGGGGTGATTTGAGTCAGTTGGCTTAAACAAAAGCAGCTCCTTTCCATGACTTCCAGGGCAGGAATTGTGATTTTCTCCACTGCCGTGCCTCACACTAAACACAAACAGCCTCTGGGGGGCGGTGGGGGGTGGGGGAGGAGGGGGGAGGTTGGTGTCCCAAACATTCCTCCCAAATAATTCTGTTTGTCCAATCAGTTACTGAACTTTGGAAAACCTTCCTTAAAAGGTCAAAAAGAAAAAAAAAAAACTTTGTATTTTGGTGTTTGAGAAATGTATTGATTCCCCTATAGCATGGGACCTAGCCCTGGAGCCTTTGAAGGCAGGACTCAAAAGAGATTTATCTTGTTCATGCATTTCAATGTTCTCTTCATTGCTTTTCTCCAGTATCTAGTAAAATTCAGCCATATCTGCAAGAGAAACTTCTAGTTGTCTTAGAGTCATTTCCTTAGTTATAGTATTTCTTATGATAGTGTTTGGTATCAAGACCTTCAGATCTTGAAAGGCAGAGTATCTCATATCTCATTACATTCTTATGGTTAGATTGAGTCTCAATCGAGAACCCCTTTTCCAGCAGAGATGCACACTTCTGTATCCCCACGTGCTTCTCTAGGCATGGTCAGTCAAGGGGCCTTACCTGGGACCTGGCCCCCGAGTCCTGGGAATGTGACTTAGGGTTGGACAATCTGAATATCTCATGCCTTGGTAACATGACTGGTGACAAACTGAGCTAATCAGAGTCCAGAAGTTGTGACAGAAATGTTGGGAAGAATATGTTCTTTTCCTCAGGAGTCAAGAGCACGTTGGATTAGGGCTGTCTGTAGTCATCTTGCTGCCTCATGGAAAAAGCCTCTGAAATTGAAGCCAAACAGAAGCAAGGAGAGATGAGAAAGTCCTAAGGACGATGCTTAGATGCCTGATGCCAGCAGTGCCCCTTGAAAAAGCCAATAAATCCCTTGATTTGCTTTAAACTAGTTTGAGTTGGATTTGTGTCACTTGCAACAAAAAGTGAACTGAGTAATAGAATTTTGAAAGCAACAATTCCATCTGATTCCAGGCAAATCTGCCCAGATGTCCCACAAACACGTCATTTTAAAAACTAAACTTATCTCTGTTATTTCCCCCTCCCTGACAAATTGCCTTTGCTCCTGTATTCCAAAACCTCTGGTCAAAAAAAACAGCACTTCCCTTGAGATTCCATTTCCATAAGTTCTGCCACACTTTGTCCTGAATATCCTTGAATCCATCTTCTCCTCTGTTCTTCTCCTGTTGCTGTTTATTCCATAATCTTAATTTTTTCTTTTTTGCTGGACTGTTGCAATAATCTGTTTCTAACTGGTTTCCTCTAACTCTGGTTTTGCCCACTTGCAAACTGTATTTCATGTTGTTGCCCAAGTGAGATTTCTGACAGGTACTTTTAAAGATGTGACCCCTGTGCCCCACCCGACCCCAGCCCCAACACAGACACACACACACAGACACACACACAGACACACACACACACACACAGACAGACACACACACACAGAGACACACACACCCCTTCAATTGCTCATCATTGCCTAAGAGGTAAAGTTCAAATTCCTTAGCACTGGTTAGCTAGCTGCTTTATAATCTGACTTCAGCCTGAACATTTCTAAGCTGGTCTGCTGCCACTGCCTCACAAATAATCTGTGGTTCATCCATAGAAAATTACTCCAGTTCCTCGGGCACATTAATTTGTTTGCACATCCTGTTTCTCCTTTACCTGAAACAGTCTTTCCAATATTTGTTCTCAGCAGAAAAATTGCTATGTGCTTTTCTAGGTTCAATCAAGCCTTGCTTCCTTCTAGGAAACTTAGTCTTTGGTTCTATATAACCTGGAAAGCCCAAATCCTTCTACTTCTTAAGCTCAACATTTTATTTGTATCCATTATTCTTAAGTCCACTGAGAGAATCTGTGAGGTGTGATCAGAGAGGAATAGGAGATAGTAGAAATATGTCTTAGAACTTTGCTGTGAAGAGGCCATGGTTATTATCTATCGTTCCAGAAGCCAAGCAAATGCACAATTTTAGATCTCTTTGTTCTGTACTATTTGGTTGGCTCAGTATATCCATGGATTACACACTCGGGGTCCCATAATATAAACCCTAAAACACACTGGTGTGTGCTGAAAGCGTAGGGACACTCCACGTTGTTTATGACCTTTCTCCTTCAGTATAGCTTCTCTCCCAGGGCCCAACTTGTAACTCTGTCTCTTCATCTCTAAATTAGAGATTTTCTTCTATTTTCTTCAGTGCTGTACTTTGGACATTTCCTCAAGGTCTCTAGCTTGGATTCCCACTGCACACCCTCCCTACTTCAGGTTACTTTGTAGAGCATATATACATATTGTAGGCAGCTCATTGGAACCCACCTCTTACACATATGCCCCACTCTTGGGCATATAGACTCTTCTTAATACTGACCAGAACCTCCTTTTAAGTCTGGTTAGCAGGCAATATGAATGTTGGCTTAGTCGTGAGCACAATGTAAATACCCAACAGTAATCATGAAACCCAACTAGATTTCTTTTGCAGTTACTTAACACTCTTTTGTCTTGCTTTTTTAGTCTCTAAATGGAAGGAAACAAAAGTTCCTGTTTATTTCTCTGGAGTGCCTGCCTACCACACTGATTTGTTCATTTTCAGCCAGAGAGTAGTTGAAGCCAGCAATAGTGTGACTCATCCATTTGAAATAATTATTTCAGTCCATCGCAGCAGACTGACTTGTTGAAGCTCCAAGGCAACAATGCCGGGGTAAAGTGGTTTATCATTAACTCTCAGATCGCATAATGCCAAATGCTGGATTTTTAGAGTCATAGGTGTTCTGCAAAACCCTCAATGCCCAGGCGAGACATACTGAATACATTCTGTGCATTCTGGTAAATACATCAAGGTAATAATTACTTCCACATTTTTCCTTTTAAATATACATTTTTACTCGGGGCCACAGTTTGCCCTTACATACACCCAATGCATTTCAGGTTTCTGTGTAATTTAAAGAAAAGGCGTTGCTGAGGTGAGCCAAATTTATATATGAGTTCTTTGTGTAAGTTATTTCAGAGCTACAAAGGCTGTCGCTTATATACATCCTTATATACAGTTTGTTTCCTCGTAATGGCTTTCTGCCATCAATTGGAATACCTTTCTTACAGTGCACTAGATCCCAATATGAAAAAAAGTTTACTTATTTTTTAATTAATTTTTTAAAGAAAGACTTCTTATGTATGTTTCTAAGAGGACTGGTTTACATTTTCAATACCCTCGATCTGGATATGGTAGAAGAACTGATGTGTTGGAAGGGAAAATAGCGAATTGTAAGGCCAGTGGAAAGAATGGGATTGTTTTCTTGCTTTGCAGGCAAGGGAGAACATACACAATTTTTTACTATGTGGAAACTGAGGACGAAAAGTATTGTAACATGTCTTTATTGGACAGAGCAAATCTAATAACACAGTTCTTTAAAGTATATTTAAAATGAATAGAATTAGCTTCTGTTGCACTCATTTTATTCCTCATAGAATGCGTATAGTCATTTAGTTTCATATCACTTTGAAATCTTTCTTACAGTTAACATTCAGAATACTATTTATACTACTCTCTGTTCAGTATTGATAATGTCATTTGCATTATTCATCTCTGCAGATTTTGGTTTCATTAATATTTGGGAATGGCTTTAATATTTCTTTGGATAGGCCTTTCGTATAGAATCAGGTTTCTTAGTTTCAAGTGCTCCTTCTAATTATATTTGATTCAGGAACATTTGGGACTTGATTTTGGGGTTCTCTTTTGTGTGTTGTTTTTACATTTTCCTAAAACCGCTGACAGTTAGTGGATGTATTGGGAAGTCACTAGGTTTTACTGTGTTTCTTACTATTGTCCATGCTTTCTATTAAAATACTTATTTAAAATAGCACAAAATTTTGTCTGTGGTTTTGGGAACTTAAACTTAAGTGCATTCTGTGAATCAAATATGTGTCTGTTCAGAGACAATCAAAAAGAAAAGCAATTGAAAACTCAAGTGCAATGTTGTTACATTTTTATTGAAAAGAATTTTTAAAAAGCCAGATAGTGTGGTGCCAGATACATTACTTTAATGGTTAACTTCTTGACATCCTGTTAAAAGGTAGGACTTGTATCTGGGATAGCTTTATGGGATAAAAATGTCATAGCTTTGATTTTACTACCTCTGACTATAGAAAATTGCTTTAACTAATTAACCCTGTGAATGGTCATGTGTTCAGCACCATCCATGGAGCTTTTGTGGAGAAAATATACAGGATGTGTCGTTTCTAGGGTTTCCTTAGATTGTTTGAATAAGCTTTAACTTAAAAATGACCTTTGAATATCTTGATGTGAATTAAATTCCAACCTAGACTTAATTGGTCTGTTCTCCAAATGAAAAGTCCAGAATTCAGTAGAATCTCATGATTTACTTAAAGAAGTTTGTACCTAGAGAATGAGAAAGAGGAGGTGGAGCTACCAAATGCTGAGTACTTATTCATCTGGGTTGATGCATCTAATTATTTCTTGTTCCGTAGCTCTTTTCTGGAAGACAGGATAGTCAAGTGCTTAAAAGCTTTGGCTCTGGAATCTCATTGAAGGTGTTCAAATACCAGGTTTTATACTTGACAGTCACGTGCACTTGGGAAAATGATTTGTTCTCTCTGAGCCTTAATGTTCTCTGGGAAATTTGAGTAAACGTTAACCTATATCCTAGGACCTTTGAGAGGATTAAATGAGGTTAATGCAAACAAAGCATTTATCTGAGACTCTGGCACATGGTAAGATTTGTTAAATCATTCCCCAAGTGTTAGAGATTAGGTGGAAGGTAGTGTGGTCACTGCACTGATGAATGGCATACTAATATCATTTGCTAACATTCTGACGACAGAATGAGGATGATCAAATTTAGTATAGATCCATCCTTATCTTCTTGAATGATGGGAAGTTCACTCGCCAGATCTAATAAACTCGGAAGCGAAGCGGGCATTCTGGGCTGCCCAAAGGCAGCGGCAAGCTAGAGAATGGTGACTATTTGGTAGCCCAGTAATTTCCCACACTGTTGATACTAGAGAGATTAGTGACTGGGCAGATGAGCACTTGGCTTCCAGTGTCCCAAGTGAGACCATGTCTGTCAGACGAGTTGCTCTTGATCACAATTAATGACTGGGAAAATTGAAATGTGAAAAGTATGTGTAGTTTACGCAAATTCACAAAACTTCCAAGAAGATGCAAGTCTTGCCTATGTTTTCTATGAAAGGAAAATACAGTATCTGTAAACCCTTGCTCATGGTTTTAGAGAAATTGCAAAGGAAAGATGATTAGCTACGCATATATGTACTGAGTTGTTTGCTTCAGGAAAGAATGCATATCATTTAGAGGGCTAATGCCAGTATAATATAAAAGTGACTGTCAATGTCAAAAAATTACCCAGAATGTCTTCTCAAACAGTTGACATAATAGCTTATCACAGTCGCGTGTGGAATGAGGTTTGAGAGGGAACATGGTATCATACCCCTTGTTCAAAATGACAAGCCTATGCACACTGTCTGGCCTGTAATTTCTTGTTTCTGTTTCAGTCTTTGTTTCTCCCCCCACATTTTAAGTTCTTTAGATACAGGGGCCAAGTCTTACTCTTTTGCTAAGGACAGTTCCTACCAAATGACACTGGTTTTAAAAAGTTTCTCTTCTTCCTCTGCCAAAATGTTGCTACTGAGGCATTATCATCAACCCACTCAAAGTTCTGTCCCTCCAGTGTGGATGGTGGTGCTGAGTCACCCACACTCTGTCACCTGACCCCCTTTTTGATCACAGCAAACATTTGCAAGACAGCTAGCTGGAATGATGGTTAGCTGCAGGATGAGTAGAACGCTACGCTTTTTTGTTTTCAAATACGGTTCTAAAGGGGTAAATATTACAACTCTGGCATCATTAACACTGTATTCTGCACAACCACTAAGCTGCATGCTGACATGTATATTTGAACTGGGATGAAATTCACAGTTGCACACTAGAATCATTTTAAACTCACTTGTGTTGAGAAAGCCAAATCAGAATTTCTGTATCTTGTGCCTAAGATGTTGCTGGACCTGAGCAGTGGTTTAGGAGAAAGAGACATGGGTTCTAGGCCTAACTGGGTTGTCCTTCACTGGGTTAGTAATTTTCCTTTGTCTCTGTCTTCATATCTGAAGAACAAGGGATTGGGCTAGTTGGTTGTTTTCCAAACTTACTGAATCTTAATAAGCTCACCAAGTCCTAGCTAATCCTAAACATTGCTCTTCAAGGGGTACAGCCTGTAAAACCATGATTTTGTCAAACACTCTAAGTAACTGATACCAGAAAAATTGGGGAAACACTGGATTAGGTGTTGTTTGACTTCCCTGCGCCCAGCCTCAAAAAGTCAATGGTATAGGAGGTGGTGTTACCACACTGTTAATAACATTCATCTGCAAATGACTACTCTGAGAGATCTGCTTACTGTAAAAACAGAAAAATCCAAGAAATAAATTCCTTTAAGGACACATTATTTTGCTTTTATTGTATAACAAAATGGCAAAATATATTAATATATTCATTAGTATATACTAATACATTGAAACCATCTGATAGAACATGGTAGTCCGTAAAAGCTTGTGACATCAAGTTGAATGAAGTCTGTTGATGAGAGGGAAAGCAGTTTTACTTTTCTACTCTCTATTCTTATCTGTAGTTGCAACATACTATTGTAGGCTCTAGAGCGTGAAGAAGTGTTAAAAAAAAAATCATGGAAATTTAGGCTTGATACCATCACAGCTGTGAAGATTATGAGCATGGGCCCTATTGAGGTGAAATGATATAAAACAATAAAATTTTATAGCATACACACACACACACACACACACACACACACACCTTTGCTCATGCTCAAACATCCACACACGCAAACACACGCATGCGCTCACAAATATGAACACATGCACACCCTCTTTGGAACACATGCTGTGTCACACTCTCAACTCTGGATTGAGTTTTTAGTTGATTAAACACATGAAACTGAAACTATCCAAATAAACTCTTTTGGCAGTTATTGAAAGTCTTTTGAAGTAAGCCAGAATGCCTCCACAGTCAATGTTTCCATACCGAATCAGTCCCTGTCACAGTGATATTATGTTTATTTTTTATGCTGGAACGTAGATTTCTTCTTTCATTGCACCAGCTCTGCAATGATAAAAATAAAAGGTAATAATGGACCATTCTGTGCTGTTTGAAGACCTCCTCTGTGGTGAAAACTTATGCTCTAATTCTTTTTGCAGTCTATTTAAAAGATTGGGCTGCTCCTTGTAGCAGTATTTTCAGACTTTTTCTATCCCCTCAAAGAAGGGAAAATATTTTCTCGCCTCTATGAACCAGTAAAGCTTCTTAATACTTGGTGATTCCCTCATTCCTTTTATGTTTCCGGGGCCATGTGGTCTGTTGGAGCTTGTCATTCGTAACAGGAATGGACTGGGAGGGACCCATCTGGGAAATTCTAAAGGTAGTTTTGAAGATTTCCCCAAAAGCTTGTTTCTTTTTTCAGAGCTCTTTACTGCTTAGAAGCAAAACATTTTTATAGACCAAATTTAGACCTTGAGCTACAAGATAAAATTAAATATTTCCAAAAGTTAACTCATAACTTTCTACACCCCACATAAAACCATCCCCTTCCTCCAAAAGTCCCTGCTTTGGATGATGGCATCAGCTGAAGACTTGAGCTCATATCCTTCCCTACTCGTCAAATCCAGTTGTTCTTCACATGCTATCTTACCTCCAGAATAGCTCTCAGTTCTCATCTCTCTGCTTTCACCTCATGGTTGAGTAGGATTTTGTTGAATGTAACCTGTTAATCTCCCTGCTGCTAGCCTCTGCTTCCTCAAGTCCTAACTCTGTTGCAATAGTCTTATTTCTAAAGTATGAATCTGATCGTGTCTTTAGGAACTTTGTAAATAGGATGAAGAACAAATGCTTTTCTCTCAGGATTGTCAGCTCCTTTATAACCTATCCACAGTCTGACATCTCAGACTCATATGCTATTATTTCCTTTAGCCCTCATTCAACCCCTCCAGCCCCCTTTTTAGGGACACTGACCTTCTTACCATTCCCTAAACAGGCCCTGTTGTTGCCTGGAATATCTCCCCAGAGATGACATTCCCCTACCTCTCACATCATGACACTTCTGCCCCAGGCTAGCAAACTCCAGTTCAACCTTCAATTTCATCTCATGTCATATTCCCTGTGACACTTCTGTACCTCCCTCCCAGAGTACTCTGTTCATGCTCTATTACAGTGCAAATCATGATATGGGTAGTGTAAGGAGTTGAATGTTGGCCCCCAAAAAGGTACATCCACACCCTAACCCCCAGAACCTCTGAATGTCACCTTGTTTTGAAAAAGGCTCTTTGCAGATATAATTAAGAATCTTGAGATGAGATCATTACGGATTATACAGATGGGCTTTATATCCAATTCAAGTGTCCTTGTAAGACACACAGAGCAGAGACACACAGGGAGAAAGGGATACTGTATGAAGATGGAGTCAGAGACTGAATTGACCACAAGCCAAGAAACTCCTGGAGCCACCAGAAGCTGTAAAGTTTCCCTCCTAGAGACTTGGGACCTGTCGACGTCTTGATTTCAGACTTTTGACCTCCAGAACTGTGAGAGAATACATTTCTTTTGTTTGTAGCCACCAAATTTGTGCTAATTTGTTGCAGCAAACCTAGGAAACTAATAAAGATAGTTATTTATACATCTGCCCCAAACTAGATCTTGAAATCCCAGAGCAAAAAGGGCCATAGATTTTTTTTTTTTTTAATTAATAGGCTTTTTTTTGGAAGCAGTTTTAGGTTATTGGAAAAACTGAGTGGCAAGTACAGAGTGGTCTCACATATCCCCTCTCCTCCAGTTTCTTCTATTATTAACATCTTGCATTAGCGGTATATACTTATTACAATTAATGAGCCAATATATATACATGATTATTGACTAAAATCCATGGTTTACATTAGGGCTCACTCTTTGTGTGGTATGTTCTATGAGTTCTGACAAATATATAATGACATGTATCCACCATCACAATATCTTACAGAATGGTTTCACTGCCCTAAAAAGTTCTGGTGCTGTCCCTGTTCATCCCTCCCTCCTCCCAAACCCTGGTAACCATTCATCTTTTTAGTGTCTCCATCTGCCTTTTCTAGATTGTCATATAGTTGGGATCATATAGTATATAGCCTTTTCAGATTGTCACTTAGCAATATGCATTTAAGGTTCCTTCATCTCTTTTCATGGCTTTATAACTCATTTCTTCTTACCATTGACTAATATTCTCATTGTCTGGATGTAAGAGATCGTAGACTTTTATTCCACGTTTGTAGCCTTAGCACCTAGCTCAGTGCATGACACAATAAATGTTCATTGAATGAGTAGATATAAGTAGGTACACGATAGATGAATGGTTAATGAAACGTGAACGAGTTTAAATGATTTACTGACTATAAAGTGAAAGCATGAAATCCTATAAAATGACCAAAGTGACTATTAATTTCTTGTTGTCACTAAAAGTACCCAACGGCTGTAATTCAGGGATTCTGGGTTAGTTCTGGGTTCTGCCTTGCTTTGATGTGATTTGTGTAGTAGCCTAAAGCCAAAGGACTAAGCATGAACTGATCATGGAAAGGACACTGAAACTCTTCCTGTCACGTGAGGAAAAGGAGCCTTAAACCTCCAAAAGGTGTATAATTCATATTCATAAGCTGAATACACTCTGAGTTTTATGTTGGTAACTTTGATGTTTTTTTTAAAAAAAAAACGTTAAAAGGTAACTAATGTAGCCTTTAAGAATCTCCTTTAGAGCCAGATTCCAGGCTATTACCATTGCTGACCCCCATGGCTGAATGGCTAGGATCAGAGTTATCCTTTTATTTTGCCCTCCCACCATCTGATTTTTAAGAAAAGAGTATCTTTCAGTAGCATTCAATATGTATGAATGAAATAATATGAAGTGGAGGTTTTAATTCAAAATAATTTTGAGAGGTCTTGGAGGGAGAGACACATATGAAAGACTGGTCCTGAGATGATAGTTGTTGAAGGTGAGTGATAGAGATATGAGGGTTTGTTTTGTTCTTTCTAAATTTATACATGTTTGAGTTTACTCATTTTATAATAATACTGATAAAGAGAATTTCAACATACTTTTAGATAGCTATATTATGTGAATTGAACTTTTTATCTCAACACAGAATTTTTATATCCCTAAAAAATTCTAAAAGACCAAATATTCTGTATTAATTAAACAAGTTAAGGATCTGAATGCAAAAACTGTATATATACATACATACGTGTGTGGGTGTGCGTATTGAATATGTATAATATATTCTTAGAAAAACAGATACTTCAAAATAGTGATAATTCAGAGTAAATATATTTGAATCATATTTTTTAAAACACTAGGAGAAAATGCTAGAAGAAATATTGGTAACAGATAGTACATAGTCAAATGGAAATATTTTGTATGCCATTTAAGGTCTAAAAAGCCAAATATAGAAAGTTTTTTCACTGTTAAAAAATGTTTCAAGAAAGGATATTTGAATAGCCTCAAATTTGTCATCATATAATACGATTTTGGGTGCAGTTTATTTGTGGTGACTTCAAGGAAGACACAAGAAACAAATCTCTTCTGCAACTTCATAGTAAATAATTTATGTTCAGTCAAATTATTGATATATCACAAATTGGAAGGATTCCCCTCCCACCACATTTAAGACTATCCTTAAATAAACTATAAATTCATGTTACTGTGTGGTAATGAACAGAAGCAGAGTGATCATTTCCTTTTTGAATAATGAAAATGTTCCCTTCAAAATGCCCCAAAAACATTGAACAGGAAAAAAAACTAATATTTTGTTCACAACTTCAAATGGTTCAGTATCTGAAGTCCTACCATATAAACTTATTTTGATCAAACTAGTATTACTTAGCTTTATTTCTTAATAAATATATTTATACTTATATAAGAAAATTCTTTTAAGAAAAGGCCAAAAGGAAAAATCCCAGCCTCTGGTTTTCAGAGAATACAGATTGCTCAAACACAACCATCTTGGTTCCCCACAGGGCTCCAGCTAGCCCCCTCCCAACACCTCTAACTGTGGTCTTCTGCTTTTGCATTTTTCTCTTCCCCCATTGTTTGTGATAAAAATTTCTGGCACATTTATCATCTTTGGTAAAGTAAGTTGTTGAAATCTGATTTGCTGCCAGCTTTCTGGTGAACATGGAAAAGAGTTGAAATCTGTGTTTTGGAATAACATTTTATTACTTGGTTGATACTTTTTTTTCTGCCTGTAGCAGTGTTATTTTGGTTTTGCTTGTTTTTAAGCTTCTTTGATTTTTGCTACATGTTTTTTCATTTGACTAATAGAAAAATGTTTGCTTCTTTTCTTAGTCATCTTATGTCAAATGATTCATTTTTCTCTGCCTTTTTTTTGGAGGGGGGTTACATCAGGCATTTTTACTGGTGCCTCTAAATTTATCATGCAGCTTTAAAAAAAAAAAAAAATCCCCA
Organism: Balaenoptera physalus; assembly: GCF_965194825.1. Classification (NCBI taxonomy): domain Eukaryota; kingdom Metazoa; phylum Chordata; class Mammalia; order Artiodactyla; family Balaenopteridae; genus Balaenoptera; species Balaenoptera physalus. The sequence continues at coordinate 54,835,859 of NC_138887.1, read as the reverse complement.
CCAGAATCCTAATGTGTGCTTTGACAGTGTAATGAATATGCCTATCTTAAAAATTTTAATACTTTAATGTATATAGAATGCATAACAGCATCTCTGAATCCATTGCTTCTCCCAGGAGTCAGAATAGGCTACGAAAAAAGACTGTCCTGGTATGATGATTTTCTAAAGATTTGGGTTTTAAGTAGTCACTCCCTCTTTTTTTGTTTTGTTTGGGTGCTGTAATAATTTTCCCTTAGTCCCATACCACCTCCCTAATCATTCATTTAGCTTTAATTTACTTATTTATTTGATAAACATTTGTGACCACTGCTTATTTGCCTGCACTAGGTTAAACATTGGAACCATAGATGAATGAGACATGGTCACTGCATATAAGTAGCTCATGCATCCTGAGGCACATCCTTTTGAAAAGGAAGAGAGAAACTGGTGTTAAAGATGAGAAAAATGAAAGTAATAACATCTTTCACTGACATAGTCATAACTGAAAAAATAAAACTGTAATACAACTTTGGAAAGAAAAGGGACTTGCAGAAACATTTTACATTGGGAGCAAACATTTGGATTTAAACACAAGACTGTCTAGAAGCCACTCAAGTTGAATGACAAGGGTTATCTGGTGACATTTTTGCAACAGTCTGCAGGCAAATGCTGCATATTGATAGTCTGGAGGTCACCAAGTGGAGGTTCAGGGCTTTGGAGTAGAGAGAGAGAGGGGAATGAAGAAGCATAAAGGGAAAGTGAAACTACTAGAATTTGAATATTGATATTTAGAAATTAGAATAGTAGACACCTCCTATTGATAATAGGGTGATGAGAATGAGGGTTGTAATAATGGGTATTTTGTTTCATTTGCGTGATAGTGATAGTGTGGTGTGGCTGAGCTGCAAATGAATAGTGCGAACATGGTAAGTGTTATTATAATATAAACTATAGGTTTAGAATCGTTATAGTTGGGTTATCCAATATAATGGCTGTTATTCACCCTATGTAAGCAATTGATGAATAAGCTATACTTTTTCGTATTTGGGTTTGGTTTAGTCTGCCTCATCCTCCAATTATGAGAGGTAGTATAGATACAGATAATATTAGATTTAGGTCGATGTATAGTGAGATTTGGTATCATACTGATGAGGGTGCAGGTTTTTCTCATGTTAATAAGATTAAGTCTGCTGTTAATGAGATACCTTGTATAACTTCACATACTCAGAAGTGGAACGGAGATAGTCCTAGTTTTATGGTTAGGGCTATTGTTTATTACTATCGATGATGTTGGAGTAAAGATTTTTGGAATAGTTCATTGGCCAGAGTATAATAGGTTAATGATAACGGCTATTATAAGTAGTATTGATGCGGTACCTTGTGTTAGAAAATATTTGGTGGATGCTTCTATAGCTTGTGGGTTAAACTTTTTTTATTATAATGGGAACAATAACTAGTATGTTTATTCTGAAACCGATTCAGATAAGTAGTCAGTGGGAGCTGGTTATTACAATTATGGTTCCTGAGATAATGGTCATGGTAAAGATGATGGGATTTATTAGTACAGAAAGGATATATATCAACATTTTCGGGGTATGGGCCCGATAGCTTATTTAACTGACCTTACTATAGAATATAATGTAGTATGGTAGCACGACGAATTTTGAATTCTTAAGGGTAGGTTTAATTCCTATGATTCTAGAAATAGGAGGATTTAAACCTCTGTTATTTACTCTATCAAAGTAAATCTTTTATCAGCCATATATCTTACGTTTGTGGAGTAATGCTTGATGTTACAATAGGTAGTGAGACATGTCATATGCATAGGGCTAGCGTTAGTGGTAGGAAGTTTTTTCGAAGTAAATGTATTAGTTGATCGTATCGGAATCGAGGGTAGGATGCTCAAATTCATAGGAAAGAGATTGTTAGTAGTAGCTTTTTTGATAATAAAGTTCGTTGTGTAAAGTTCTGGTATGTAGGGGTTATGGAATGCTCCTAGAAAGAGGATTGTTGTGAAAATGTTTATTATGATAATGTTGGTGTATTCTGCTAAGAAAAATATGGTGAATGGGCCTGCTGCATATTCTGCGTTGACGCCTAATACAAGCTCAGATTCTCCTTCTGTTAGGTCAGAGGGGCCTGGGTTAGTTTCTGCTAGAGTGCAAATAAATCATATTATAGCTAAGGGTCATGACGGGAAAATTATTCATAAATGCTCTCGTGTTGTGATGAGGGTTGAGAGGGTGAAAGATCCATTTATTAAGAGGGCTGGTAAAAGAATAATTGCTAGTGTTACTTCACATGATATTGTGCTGCTCATAGGGCTCCGATTAATGTGCATTTTGAGTTGGAAGCCCATCCGGATCATAAAATGGAGTGTAGTGCCAGGCTTGATATAGCTAGCATAAATAATACTCCTAGATTCATATTAATGAGAGGGTAAGGTATGGGTAGGAGAATTCATATGGTTAGGGCTAAGATTGGTGCAATGATAAATATGCAAATAGAGGATGTAGCTGGTCATAGTGCTTCTTTTTTTTTTTTAATTTACATTTTTATTGGAGTATAATTGTTTTACAATGTTGTGTTAGTTTCTGCTGTATAACAAAGTGAATCAGCTAATGTATACATATATCCCCATATCCCCTCCCTCTTGCGTCTCCCTCCCACCCTCCCTATCCCACCCCTCTAGGTGGTCACAAAGCACAGAGCTGATCTCCCTGTGCTATGCAGCTGCTTCCCACTATCTATTTTACATTTGGTAGTGTGTATATGTCAATGCTACTCTCTAACCTAAGTGTCCGTCAACAGATGAATGGATAAAGAAGATGTGGCACATATATACAATGGACTTTTACTCAGCCATAAAAAGAAGTGAAATTGGGTTATTTGTAGTGAGGTGGATGGACCTAAAGTCTGTCATACAGAGTGAAGTAGGTCAGAAAGAGAAAAACAAATACCGTATGCTAACACATATATATGGAATCTAAAAAAAAAAAAAGTGGTTCCAATGAACCTAGGCGCAGGACAGGAATAAAGACGTAGTGCTTCTTTAATGAATAATTTGACTGTATCAGCAGTGGATTGTAATAGGCCATATGGTACTACAATATTTGGCCCTTTTCAAAGTTGCACATAACCTAAAATTTTTCGTTCACTTAATGTTAGGAATGCTATGGCTAGAAGAATCGGGATAACGAGTATTAAGATATTAATTGTAAAAATTTTGTTAGGGAAAGGATTTGAATCTCTGGTTATAAAGGTTTAAGTTTTATGCAATTACCAGGCTCTGCCACCTTAACAAACCCTGATCTTGGATAATGTTTTGTATATATTAATTAAATTGAGATTATATCATTAATTGGTTTTAAGACACTTTTTAAAGTGGGCCTTATTTCTCTTGACCTTTTGTACTGGGAGAAATATATAATAGATAGAAACCGACCTGGATTACTCTGGTCTGAACTCAGATCTCATAGGACTGTAATCATTGAACAAATGAACCTTTAATAGCGGTTACACCGTTGGGGTGTCCTGAGCCAACATCAAGGTCCTAAACCCTATTATCAATATGAATTCTAGAATATTGTGCTGTTATCCCTAGGGTAACTTGTTCTGTTGACCAGTGTTTTGGATCAGTAAGTGATAATATGTTTTGACTGGTAAGTCTAGACTTTAATCACTCGGAGGCTTTTTTGTTGTCTGAGGTCACCCCAACTGAAATTGTCAACCCATATAAAATTTTGTTATTCCTTGGTGATTTAGTTAGGTTTTTTTGAGTTAACTAATTAAAGCTCCCTAGGGTCTTCTTGTCTTATTTTGTTATTCCCGCCTCTTCACAGGAAGGTCAATTTCACTGATTAAAAGTAAGAGACAGTAAAACCCTCATGTAGTCATTCATACAACTCTTTATTTAGAGAACAAATGATTATGCTACCTTTGTACGGTCAGGACACCGCGTAGCAGGGTACAGTTGTCACTGGGCAGGCAGTGCCTCTAATACTAGTTGTGCCAGAGGTGATGTTTTCGGTAAACAGGTGGGGTTTGTGTTGGCCAAGTTCCTTTTACTTTTTTTAATCTTTCCTTGAGTGAATCCCTGTGTTGGATTAACAGTGTGTTTAATAAATAATTTAATGTTGAGTTGTATTTATTTACTAAATAATTTAAGGTTGAGTGGTATTTATTTACTGCTAATTATCCATATATTATTAGTTACTGATGTAAACTTATGCAAGGAGAAATACTTCTTGTTACTCATATTAATATTATTGCCTCTATTGGTCAATAGATTAGTCCCGTATAAATCTAGGAGCTGATTTACTTGTTACTGGTATTAAGGTAAAATTATTGTTGCACTTGAATGCTTTCTTAATTGGTGACTGCTTTTAAGCCAACTATGGTGTTGTTTGTCTTTACTCTCTAGATAAGGTTGTATCCATTTCTAAAAAACTGTACGTTTTTAGATTAACATTTCAAAATACATTAAAATTTAAAAATTTTTTTGGTAATTTTTAAAGTTGAACTGAAATTCTTTTCCTGGACAACCAGCTATCACCAGGCTCGTTAGGCTTGTCACCTCTACTTATAAATTTTCTTGCTATTTTGCTACATAGAGGAGTTTGTTCTTATAAACTGTTCATAAGTAGCTCCTCTCGTTTTGGGATATTTAACTTAAGTTTTCTTTGTTAAATGTTTGCTAGTTAAATCATTATGAGAAAGGTACAAGGGATAAACTTTGCTTTTTGTTACTTTTAATGTTTCTTTCATCATTCCCTTATGGTACTTTCTCTCTAGCGCCAGAGGGTATTTTATTTATTTATTTATTTATTTATTAACATCTTTATTGGAGTATAATTGCTTTACAATGGTGTGTTAGTTTCTGCTTTATAACGAAGTGGATCAGCTATGCATTTACATATACCCCCATATCTTCTCCCTCTTGTGTCTCCCTCCCACCCTCGCTATCCCACCCGTCCAGGTGGTCACAAAGCACTGAGCTGATCTCCCTGTGCTATGCGGCTGCTTCTCACCAGCTATCTATTTTACATTTGGTAGTGTATATATGTCCATGCCACTCTCTCACTTCGTCCCAGCTTACCCTTCCCCCTCCCTATGTCCTCAAGTCTATTCTCTACATCTGCTTCTTTATTCCTGTCCTGCCCCTAGGTTCTTCAGTACCATTTTTTTGTTTAGATTCCATATGTATGTGTTAGCATAGGTATTTGTTTTTCTCTTTCTGACTTACTTCACTCTGTATGACAGATTCTAGGTCCATCCACCTCACTACAAATATCTCAATTTCGTTTCTTTTTATGGCTGAGTAATATTCCATTGTATATATGTGCCACATCTTCTTTATCCACTCATCCGTCGATGGACACTTAGGTTGCTTCCATGTCTTGGCTGTTGTAAATAGTGCTGCAGTGAACATTGTGGTGCATGACTCTTTTTGAATTATGGTTTTCTCAGGGTATATGCCCAGTAGTGGGATTGCTGGGTCGTATGGTAGTTCTATTTTTAGTTTTTTAAGGAACTTCCCTACTGTTCTCCATAGTGGCTGTATCAGTTTACGTTCCCACCAACAGTGCAGGAGGTTCCCTTTTCTTCACACCCACCAGAGGGTATTTTAAATTTCTATCTCCCATACTTTAAATGTTGAGTAAATGTTTTATTTCGCTTGCTTATACTAGTAGAATGGGGAGGGGTGTTCGGGTGTTCAGAGTATTCATAAATTATGAAATCTCCTAGGTATAAAGTAGGTGCTTTAGTTAAGCTATGATTTGATTTATCCAAGCACACTTTCCAGCATGCTTACCTTGTTACAACTTGTCTCCTGTCATATAATTAGTATTTGTTAATAGATTATAAGAAATTATTATAATACTTGAGGAGTGTGGTGGGCGGTGTGTGCATGCTTCATGGCGTTATTCAATTAAACACTTTATTGTTAATTTACTACTAAATCCTCCTTTGGTTTTTAGTTTTCATAAAGACTTCCGTGTGGTGAGAAATAAATTCTTGAAGTAGAAAATATAGCCCATTTCTTCACACCCCATCGGTTACACCTTGACCTAACATTTTTATGTGTAATAATTATGCTTACTTTTATTCCTTTTTAGGGTTTGCTAAAGATAGTGGTATACAGACTGAGTTAGCCAGGGTTGGTGAGGTTTACCGGGGTTTATCCATTATAGAACTGGCTCCTCTAGAGGGGTTTGAAGCACCACCAAGTTCTTTTCTTAAGCTGCTTCTAGTAGTACTCTGGCGAATAATGTTGTTCTCATAATTATTGGGGTTTAGGGCTAAGCATAGTGGGGTATCAATTCCCAGTTTAGGTCTTAGCTGTCTTGTAATCAGGAAATACTAAAGTCACTTTCGTAGTCTATTTTTATTTTGGTTATGGCTTTTTATGGCTTAATTAAAATTTAACTTCATTTTATATCACTCTTTAACATGATTTATGCTGAATTTCTATTGATTTGGGTTAATCGTATGACCGCAGTGGCTGGCACAAAGTTTACCAACACTAGTTAGTATAACTTAGTTGAACTTTCGTTTATGGCTTAATTTTTATCACTGCTGTTTCCTGTGCGAGTGTGGTTAAGCAAGGCGTTATGAGCTACTAATATCAGTGTGCTTGATGCCTGCTCCTTTTAATCTTAATGATTTAGAGGGCATTCTCACTGGGGCATGGATGCTTGCATGTGTAATTTTATTAAAAACCAGTAGAAAAGCTAGGACCAAACGTATGTGTTTATGGAGTTGGTAAACTCATCTAGGTGTTTTCAGTGCCTTGGTTTAGATTTTACGCTACATTAACAAGCTGTTTTTATATAGTGAAGTAACATGTATATAGTTATTTTATGTGGTTTAGGTTGGATTTAGGGCTAAAATTTTGATTAAAAATGGTTGCTAGATCTAGAGACGTCTGTCTATATAAGTGGTAAATATCTAAGTAGTAGACTTATCTAAGTAGTACAACTTATTGGTACAACTAGGGTTTATTGTCTAGGTCTATCTAATTTTGAACATTAAATTGTTCATGTTTATTGGGTAGATAGCTTAGTTCTATGTATTTATATGTTTTTACCCTGTTTTGGGGGTTTGGCAGGGCATTATAGGCATGTAGAGCATGGGATTTAGTGGGGGGGTAAGGGAGTTTGTTAAACAGGTCATTTACCGGTTCAACGCATGTACGTGTGTGTACACGTGAGTGTACATATGTCTAATTTCCTTGTGTCCTGTAACCATTGACTGAATAACACCTTATGGTTGATGTTGGTAAGTAATATTCAATTAAAGTCCAGCTACAGTCTGACTGTGTTAAGGCCTTAGATGGCCATAGCTGAGTCACAGCATTTCTTTAAAAATTAAAAAATACAAAATGCATGAAACCACAGTTATATGTGAGCATGGGCTGATTAGTCAGTAGTCCACTGAGATGTCTTATGTACGGGGCAAGAGTAGGCGATATTAGGTGAGAACGTCCTGAAGTAAGAACCAGGTGTCTGATAAAATTCACTGTTAGAAACACCCACAACTCATGGGCCCGGAGCGAGAAGAGGACGCCTGCCAAGCAGGTTGATGGTTTCACGTGGCTTGGTGATTAAGCTCGTGATCTATTGGATATGATACGCATTTTGACTAGAACTGATTTGACCTAATGTGCTATATACGATTAATAATAACATGTACTCTGTAATATTAATAATGTACAGGCTTATAAGCATGGGGTAAATAATATACGATTATACATATAATGTATTATGTACAGTATAATATGTATGTACATATTAATATGGTAGTGCATGTATGCACGAAGTACATAGTAGTCTATCCTCCACCCAACTTGACAATATTTTTCATGTCTCTTACCTGAGATCTTTTATGTTCCCAATCTGCACCTTCTTCATATTTGAGTTCATTCTTTGCCTTGGTTTGAAGTATAGCCTGTAATCCTAAATGGTTTTTTTTTTGGCCTAGCATTCTCATTGGCATTCCATATCCATGTATCCAACTGCCTTGATATCACCATCAGGCATCTCACAGGTGCTGACACAGCTATAGGCTCTTCTAGATCTTCAGTCTCCACCTCCAGTGCCCTTAAATCACAATGCCATCCAACTGGTTTTCAAGCCAGAATGCTGTTTTTATTTGTCTTTCTTGACACTTCCCTCTCCTTCAATGTTCATATCTAATGCACTCTAAAGTCCTGGGGATTTTGACTCTGTCGCAAATTTTCTATCTTCCTTCACTGTTCTTTATCTCCACAATCAATAAAAGGTCTCCCTGGTTGTATTCTGGCCCTTTTCCAAACCATTCTCAATATTGTCCCCCAAAGAGATCTTTTTGTTAAGTCAGAGCTGGTGATGTTACTGTGACTTCTTAAACTTCTTGACTCTTCATTCTTCAAGACTTCCCTTTATGTTACATTAAAATTCAAAAGCCTTAACAGGACCTAAGGATCCTACATGGTCTAGCTGATGCTTGTCTCTCCAGCCACTCTCTGCCTTGCTTGCTCCACTTCACAGTGGACTTAAAGAAGTCCTTGGGAAGGACAGGCTCTTTCCTAACTTCCGAACCTTCACACGTGGTCTTTTTTCTGCCTGAAATGCTATTCTCCCACCATTTGCTTTTATATTTCCTTTTTATAATCTTAATCAATATATTGCTTCACAAAACAAAAAGCCTTACTTTGAATCCTCCTGTAATAAATACTGCATACTTTATCCACACCCCTTTTTTCAGAGGTGAAGTAAAATGCTGGAAATACCGGATGTCAATTGCTCACACTTGTATATTTCACTGGAAATAGTCATCTTCAGAGGGCTATACCATGTCCGATATGGGGATAAAAATGTCTGGTCCTTTGCCTCAAGTTGAGAGAACTGAGGTCCAGATGTCCTTGTAGGGTTTATTGAGGCCTCATTTGCCTTCCGGGTCAACATCACTCTCTGTCCAATCCTGTCGTCCCCACTTCACAGATATCTCCATAGAGCTCTTGCCAGTACACTTTTAGAACACAACCTTTTTTCTCAGAGTTTGTTTCCAGGGAACCCAACCTAAGATAGTATCAAGAATGGTCCTAGGAAGCCAGCTATAAAGTGAAAACCTTAATGCTGAGCTGCTCAGTGTCTGGGTGGCAATAAGGATACATCACAGGATGAGCAATGGATAGCCTCTTGTATGCTGTGGTTTAAAATAAGCATTCACTGGTGCTAAACTGGGATAGAATACCAGTGGGAGGGTACAAGATCAACTATAATATTTCTGGCACATGGGAGGCATGAGCAGATTAGTTAGCTATAATGCCTATGGAAGGAGGTGGCCGTTGATGAGTTCCAGTGATTCGTTGAAAAGAGATGTCAGGCTCAGAGTAATTAGTCCCCAACTTAATGCAAAATGTAAAAGCTACAGGGCCTCATTTAAAGAAACCCTAATCACATGTTGCGGAAGGAAGACAGAGCAGAGAATCAGATACATGACTTCATCCTAAGAATAACAGAGCTTCCGTTAAGGCTGCATTCTCAGCCAGCAGGTCTTCTGTGCCGAGGTCAGAGCCCAAACAGGAAAAGAGGGGACCCTCAGATATGGAATAAGGATGTCTAAATCAATGCTCTTGAGAACTTTGCATTCCCAAATTCCCCTGAACCTACTGGACCTGCAAAATTGACCATATACTCTTTTTTTTTTTTTGCTTCTGTTTTAATATAGCTGGTACAAGTTACAACGTAACTCCTCAAGATCATCAGCTCTAAGTATTTCTATTTGAGCATCTTTATTGGAGTATAATTGCTTTACAATGGTGTGTTAGTTTCTGCTTTATGACAAAGTGAACCAGCTGTACATATACATATATCACCATATCTCTTCCCTCTTGCGTCTCCCTCCCTCCCACCCTCCCTATCCCACCGCTCTAGGTGGTCACAAAGCACCGAGCTGATCCCCCTGGCTATGCAGCTGCTTCCCACTAGCTATCTCTTTTACATTTGGTAGTATATATAAGTACATGCCACTCTCTAAATTCGTCCCAGCTTACCCTCCCCCCTCCCCGTGCCCTCAAGTCCATTCTCTAGTAGGTCTGCGTCTTTATTTCCATCCTGTCCCTAGGTTATTCATAACCTTTTTTTTTTTTTGGATTCCATATATATGTGTTAGCATACTGTATTTGTTTTTCTCTTTCTGACTTACTTCACTCGTATGACAGACTCTAGGTCCATGCACCCCACTACAAATAACTCAGTTTCGTTTCCTTTTATGGCTGAGTAATATTCCATTGTATATATGTGGCTCATCTTCTTTATCCATTCATCTGTTGATGGACACTTAGGTTGCTTCCATGTCCTGGCTACTGTAAATAGAGCTGCGATGAACATTGTGGTACATGACTCTTTTTGAATTATGGTTTTCTCAGGATATATGCCCAGGAGTGGGATTGCTGGGTGGTACGGTAGTTCTATGTTTATTTTTTTTAAGGAACCTCCATACTGATCTCCATAGTGGCTGTATCAATTTACATTCCCACCAACAGTGCAAGAGGGTTCCCTCTTCTCCACACCCTCTCCAGAATTTATTGTTTGTAGATTTTTTGATGATGGCCGTTTGACTGGTGTGATGTGACACCTCATTGTAGTTTTGATTTGCATTTCTCTAATGATTAATGATGTTGAGCATTCTTTCATATGTTTGTTGGCAATCTGTATATCTTCTTTGGAGAAATGTCTATTTAGGTCTTCTGCCCATTTTTGGATTGGGTTGTTTGTTTTTTTTGATACTGAGCTGCATGAGCTCCTTGTAAATTTTGGAGATTAATCCTTTTTTAGTTGCTTCATATGCAAATATTTCCCCCTGTTCTGAGGGTTGTCTTTTTGTCTTGTTTATGGTTTCCTTTGCTGTGCAAAAGCTTTTAAGTTTCATTAGGTCCCATTTTTTAATTTTTGTTTTTATTTCCATTTCTCTAGGAGGTTGGTCAAAAAGAATCTTGCTGTGATTTATGTCATAGATTATTCTGCCTCTGTTTTCCTCTAAGATTTTTATAGTGTCTGGCCTTACATTTAGGTCTTTAATCCATTTTGAGTTTATTTTTGTGTATGGTGTTAAGGACTCTTCTAATTTCATTCTTTTATATGTAGCTGTCCAGTTTTCCCAGCACCACTTATTGAAGAGGCTGTCTTTCTCCACTGTATATTCTTGCCTCCTTTATCAAAAATAAGGTGACCACATGTGTGTGGGTTTATCTCTGGGCACTCTGTCCTGTTCCATTGATCTATATTTCTGTTTTTGTGCCAGTACCAGACTGTCTTGATTACTGTAGCTTGGTAGTATAGTCTGAAGTCAGGGAGCCTGAATCCTCCAGCTCCGTTTTCTTTCTCAAGATTGCTTTGGCTATTCGGGGTCTTTTGTGTTTCCATACAGCTTGTGAAATTTTTTATTCTAGTTCTACAAAACATGCCAGTGGTAGTTTGATAGGGATTGCATTGAATCTGTAGATTGCTTTGGGTAGTATAGTCATTTTCACAATGTTGATTCTTCCAATCCAAGAACATGGTATATCTCTCCAACTGTTTGTATCATCTTTAATTTCTTTCATCAGTGTCTTATAGTTTTCTGCATACAGGTCTTTTGTCTCCTTAGGTTGGTTTATTCCTAGGTATTTTATTCTTTTTGTTGCAGTGGTAAATGGGAGTGTTTCCTTAATTTCTTTTTCAGATTGTTCATCATTAGTGTATAGGAATGCAAGAGAGTTCTGTGCATTAATTTTGTATCCTGCTACTTTACCAAATTCATTGATTAGCTCTAGTAGTCTTCTGGTAGCATCTTTAGGATTCTCTACGTATAGTATCATGTCATTTGCAAACAATGACAGCTTTACTTCTTATTTTCTGATTTGGATTCCTTTTATTTCTTTTTCTTCTCTGATTGCTGTGGCTAAAACTTCCAAAACTATGTTGAATAATAGTGGTGAGAGTGGGCAACCTTGTCGTGTTCCTGATCTTAGTGAAAATGGTTTCAGTTTTTCACCATTGAGAATGATGTTGGCTTGGGTTTGTCATATATGGCCTTTATTATGTTGAGATAAGTTCCCTCTATGCCTACTTTCAGGAGAGTTTTGATCATAAATGGGTGTTGAATTTTGTTGAAAGCTTTTTCTGCATATATTGAGATGATCATATGGTTTTTATTCTTCAATTTGTTAATATGGTGTATCACATTGATTGATTTGCATATATTGAGGAATCCTTGCATTCCTGGGATAAACCCCACTTGATCATGGTGTATGATCCTTTTAATGTGCTGTTGGATTCTGTTTGCTAGTATTTTGTTGAGGATTTTTGCATCTATGTTCATCAGTGATATTGGCCTGTAGTTTTCTTTCTCTGTGACATCTTTGTCTGGTTTTGGTATCAGGGTGATGGTGGCCCCGTAGAATGAGTTTGGGAGTATTCCTCCCTCTGCTATATCTTGGAAGAGTTTGAGAAAGATAGGTGTTAGCTCTTTTCTAAATGTTTGATAGAATTCGCCTGTGAAGTCATCTGGTCCTGGGCTTTTGTTTGTTAGAAGGTTTTTAATCCCAGTTTCAATTTCAGTGCTTGTGATTGGTCTGTTTATATTTTCTATTTCTTCCTGGTTCAGTCTCAGAAGGTTGTGCTTTTCTAAGAATTTGTCCATTTCTTCCAGGTTGTCCATTTTACTGGCATATAGTTGCTGGTAGTAATCTCTCATGATCTTTTGTATTTCTGCAGTGTCAGTGGTTACTTCTCCTTTTGCATTTCTAATTCTATTGATTTGAGTCTTCTCCCTTTTTTTCTGGATGAGTCTGGATGAGTCTGGCTAGTGGTTTATCAATTTTGTTTATCTTCTCAGAGAACCAGCTTTTAGTTTTGTTCATTTTTGCTTCCTTCATTTTTGTTTCCTTCATTTCTTTTTCATTTATCTGATCTGATCTGTATGATTTCTTTCCTTCTGCTAACTTTGGGGGTTTTTTGTTCTTCTTTCTCTAATTGCTTTAGGTGTAAGGTTAGGTTGTTTGAGATGTTTCTTGTTTCTTAAGGTAGGATTGTATTGCTATAAACTTCCCTCTTAGAACTGCTTTTGCTGCATCCCAAAGGTTTTGGGTCGTCGTGTTTTCATTGTCATTTGTTTCTAGGTATTTTTTGATTTCCTCTTTGATTTCTTCAGTGATCTCTTCATTATTAAGTAGTCTATTGTTTAGCCTCCAGGTGTTTGTATTTTTTACAGATTTTTTTCCTGTAATTGATACCTAGTCTCCTAGCGTTGTGGCTGGAAAAGATACTTGATACGATTTCAATTTTCTTAAATTTACCAAGGCTTGACTTGTGACCCAAGATATGATCTATCCTGGAGAATATTCCATGAGCACTTAGAAGAAAGTGTATTCTGTTGTTTTTGGATGGAATGTCCTATAAATATCAATTAAGTCCATCTTGTTTAATGTATCATTTAAAGCTTGTGTTTCCTTATTTATTTTCATTTTGGATGATCTGTCCATTGGTGAAAGTGGGGTGTTAAAATCCCCTACTATGATTCTGTTACTGTCGATTTCCCCTTTATGGCTCTTAGCATTTGCCTTATGTATGGAGGTGCTCCTGTGTTGGGTGCATAAATATTTACAATTGTTATACCTTCTTCTTGGATTGATCCCTTGATCATTATGTAGTGCCCTTCTTTGTCTCTTGTAATAGTCTTTATTTAAAGTCTATTTTGTCTGATATGAGAATTGCTACTCCAGCTTTCTTTTGATTTCCATTTGCATGGAATATCTTTTTCCATCCCTTCACTTTCAGTCTGTATGTGTCCCTAGGTCTGAAGTGGGTCTCTTGTAGACAGTGTATGTACTGGTCTTGTTTTTGTATCCATTCAGCCAGTCTGTGTTTTTTGGTTGGAGCTATTAATCCATTTACATGTAAGGTAATTTTCGATATGTATGTTCCTATTACCGTTTTCTTAATTGTTTTGTGTTTGTTTTTGTAGGTCTTTTCCTTCTCTTGTGTTTCCTGCCTAGAGAAGTTCCTTTAGCATTTGTTGTAAAGCTGGTTTGGTGGTGCTGAATTCTCTTAGCTTTTGCTTGTCTGTAAAGGTTTTAATTTCTCTGTTGAATCTGAATGAGATCCTTGCTGGGTGGAGTAATCTTGGTTGTAGGTTTTTCCCTTTCATCACTTTAAATATGTCCTGCCACTCCCTTCTGGCTTGTAGAGTTTCTGCTGAAAGATCAGCTGTTAACCTTATGGGAATTCCCTTGTATGTTATTTGTTGTTTTTTCCTTGCTGCTTTTAATAATTTTTCTTTTTATTTAATTTTTGGTAGCTTGATTAATATGTGTCTTGGTGTGTTTCTCCTTGGATTTATCCTCGATGGGACGCTCTGCGCTTCATAGACTTGATTAACTATTTCCTTTCCCATATTGGGGACGTTTTCAACTATAATCTCTTCAAATATTTTCTCAGTCCCTTTCTTTTTCTCCTCTTCTTCTGGGACCCCTATCATTCAAGTGTTGGTGCGTTTAATGTTGTCCCAGAGGTCTCTGAGACTGTCCTTAATTCTTTTCATTCTTTTTTCTCTATTCTGCTCTGTGGTAGTTATTTCCACTATTTTATCTTCCAGGTCACTTATCTGTTCTTCTGCCTCAGTAATTCTGCTATTGATTTCTTCTAGAGAATTTTTAATTTCATTTACTGTGTTATCCATCATTGTTTGCCCTTTAGTTCTTCTAGGTCCTTGTTAAACGTTTCATATATTTCCTCCATTCTATTTCCAAGATTTTGGATCATCTTTACTATCATTACTCTGAATTCTTTTTCAGGTAGACTGCCTATTTCTTCTTCATTTGTTTGGTGTGGTAGGTTTTTACCTTGCTCTTTCACCTGCTGTGTGTTTCTCTGTCTTCTCATTTTCCTTAACTTACTGTGTTTGGGGTCTCCTTTTCGCAGGCTGCAGTTTCGTAGTTCCCATTGTTTTTTGGTGTCTGCCCCCAGTGGCTAAGGTTGGTTCAGTGGGTTGTGTAGGCTTCCTGGTGGAGGGGACTAGTGCCTGTGTTCTGGTGGATGAGGCTGGATTTTGTCTTTCTGGTGGGCAGGTCCGTGTCCGATGGTGTGTTTTGGGGTGTCTGTGACCTTATTATGATTTTAGGCAGCCTCTGTGCTAGTGGGTGGGGTTGTGTTCCTGTCTTGCTAGTTGTTTGGCATAGGGTGTCCAGCACTGGAGCTTGCTGGTCATTGAGTGGAACTGGGTCTTGGTGTTGAGATGGAGATCTCTGGGAGATTTCACCATTTGATATTACATGGAGTTGGGTGGTCTCTGGTGGACCAGTGTCATGAACTGGGCTCTCCCACCTCAGAGGCTCAGGCCTGACACCCGGCTGGAGCACAAAGACCCTGTCAGCCACACGGCTCAGAAGAAGAGGGGGAAAGAAAGAAAGAAAGAAAGAAAAATAAATAAATAAATAAAATTAAATAACTTTATCAAAATAAAAAATAATTATTAAAAATAAAAAATTTAAAAGTAATAAAAAAAAGAAAGAAGAGAGCAACCAAACCAAAAAACAAATCCACCAATGGTAACAAGTGCTAAAAACTATACTAAAAAAAATAAAAATAAAAAACGGACAGACAGAACCCTAGGACAAATGGTAAAAGCCAAGCTATACAGACAAAAATCACACACAGAAGCATACACATACACACTCACAAAAAGAGAAAAAGGAAAAAATATATATATCATTGCTCCCAAAGTCCACCTCCTCAATTTGGGATGATTCGTTGTCTATTCAGGTATTCCGCAGATGCAGGGTACATCAAGGTGATTGTAGAGATTAAATCCGCTGCTCCTGAGGCTGCTGGGAGAGATTTCCCTTTCTCTTCTTTGTTCGCACAGCTCCTGGGGTTCAGCTTTGGATTTGGACCCGCCTCTGCGTGTAGGTCTCCTGAGGGCGTCTGTTCCCACTTAGACTTGATGGGGTTAAAGGAGCAGCTGCTTCGGGGGCTCTGGCTCACTCAGGCCGGGGGTAGGGAGGGGTACGGATGCAGGGCGAGCCTGCGGCGGCAGAGGCCATCATGACGTTGCACCAGCCTGAGGCGCGCCGTGTGTTCTCCCGGGGAAGTTGTCCCTGGATCACGGGACCCTGGCAGTGGCGGGCTGCACAGGCTCCCGGGAGGGGAGGTGTGGAGAGTGACCTGTGCTTGCACACAGGCTTCTTGGTGGCGGCAGCAGCAGCCTTAGCATCTCACGCCCGTCTCTGTGGTCCGTGCTGATAGCCGCAGCTCGCGCCCATCTCTGGAGCCCGTTGAGGTGGTTGTCTGGATCCCCTCTCCTTGCACACCCCAAAACAGTGGTCTCTCGACTCTTAGGCAGGTCCAGACTTTTCCCAGACTCCCTCCCGGCTAGCTGTGGCGCACTAGCCCCTTCAGGCTGTGATCACGCCACCAACCCCAGTCCTCTCCCTGGGATCCGACCGAAGCCTGAGCCTCAGCTCCCAGCCCCCGCCCGCCCTGGCGGGTGAGCAGACAAGCCTCTCGGGCTGGTGAGTGCTGGTCGGCACCGAGCCTCCGTGCGGGAATCTCTCCGCTTTGCCCTCCGCTCCCCTGTGGCTGCGCTCTCCTCCGTGGCTCCAAAGCTTCCCCCCTCCGCCACCCGCAGTCTCTGCCCGCGAAGGGGCTTCCTAGTGTGTGGAAACCTTTCCTCCTTCACAGCTCCCTCCCACTGGTGCAGGTCCCGTCCCTATTCTTTTGTGTCTGTTTTTTCTTTTTTCTTTTGCCCTACCCAGGTACGTGGGGAGTTTCTTGCCTTTTGGGAGGTCTCAGGTCTTCTGCCAGCGTTCAGTAGGTGTTTTGTAGGAGCTGTTCCACATGTAGATGTATTTCTGATGTATTTGTGGGGAGGAAGGTGATCTTCACGTCTTACTCTTCCGCCATCTTGAAGGTTTCCCATACAGTCTTTTTTATTAGAATGTAGTGGCTCCCTTGCTTGAAGATTGTGTAGAGGCCTCAAGTAAGGCAGATGCTTTGTAAGATGACACTTACGTCTCCAATGATCTCCTCCCACCTAACCATCCTGGCAACTATTTCAATAACCATTTCAAAAAAAGTCAAATCCCAGCATAGCCTGAAGAGGAACTTGAGCCTGATCTGCCAAGGAAGGAGAGGGACTCTACACTGAAGAAGATCCAGGATCTGGCTGATACATACACTACCAGCAAGAGCAGGGAGAGAATGTATAGAATGGGATTCTGAGATGTGCTCAGGGAAGCAGAAACACTTCTGATAAGGAAACGTTTATTGACGTGGGGTAGTTTTCTGTGGAATAAGATTTAAAAGTCTGACAAGGATCCCAGGAGATAGTACTAATACATGGTTAAGGTGACTCTTGGAAACTTGTAAAAATCGATAATCTTCCCTAAGTGAAGTATCAATGTCAGAACTGCTATAGTGGTAGTGGAGTAAGGGTTTAAAAGTGTCCTGGAGATAAACTGCCTATAGTAGATATACTACCTAAGGCTGGCAAACATACCAGTTGAATAGGTTCCATGGGAGGGCCTAGGGAACATTCCGTTTACCAAATAAATTAGGAATGCCTAGTGAGAGGAGCCACAGCATCATTGGGAAGTTCAGTGGAGGATTTCTTCTGTCGGCAATAGCTGATCGTAAGACATTCTGCTCCTAGTCTGGGCTTCATGATCGTGATGGGGATGATGTGATGATCGAATGAGAGGAGGCCAGGTGGCAGCCCTTAACTGTTAGATGCAATGGTGGGTGCAACTTTCACAATGAGCAGCACAATGAAGTTGTAGCCAGGGCTACAATGAGAGAGGTATGGAGAATTCTAATTAAACACAATATCACTATAGACAAAATAGGCATCCAAGAAGGGTATGTCTTAATTATACAATGTAAACTAATTGAGGAAAGGGGCATGTGGATGGACCTACAGCAGTAAGCATAGCATGTGAAGATATTTGTATTGCATGTTAATGCCCACTAGAGAGCATAAACCCCAGAAGAGAAACTAAGTAAAAAGGTAGAGATAATGACTAAAACTGTTAAAGATAGCCAGTTGTTGTCATTGGTCACCCCAGTACTGGGACAAGGGGAGAATAATGGAGATGCTGTGATGGCAGAGATGGAGGTTACACATGGGCTGCCCCCGCTGAATGTTTAACTGGCCAAAACAGATACCAATGCTGAGTCTTATAGGATGCCAGCCCTAGAGAAAACTAGCCAACTACTTGGTGGAGAGTTGATTGCACTTGACTTCTCCCACCTGGAAAGATGAGCAAGTCAAATTCATACACTGCTTACACATTTGCCCTTCCTACCCACAAAGACTTGGTCATCCTCTCTATCTGAAGACATACAGAAAATTGTATTATCTACTGACATAGCATCCTGCATGCCTATGCCTTGAACAAAGGGACTAACTTTATAGCAACCAAGGTATGGCAGTGGGCACATGACCATGGGATCCACTGGGCCTATAATATATAAACCACCCAGAAGTTACTGACCTGCTGAATGGTGGAATGGGCCTCTTAAATATGTAGCTGATCATATGCATCAGTTTGGTTTGAGAGTGTATTACTTTGCTAAGTCTCTCATAAGAAATGCCACAGCCTAAGTGGCTTAAACAACAGAAATTTATCTTCTCTCAGTTCTAGAGGCTGGAAGTCAAAGATAAAGGTAGTGGCAGATTTGGTTTCTCCTGAGGCCTCTTCATTGGCTTGCAGATGGCCACCCTCTTGCTGTCTTTTCACATAGTTATCTCTCTGTGCAAGCACACCCCTGGTGTCACTTTTTTGGTCAAAATTTCCCCTTTTTATAGGGACACCAGATTGGATAAGGCCTCATTTTAACTTAATCACCTTTTTAAAGTCCCTGTCTCCAAATACAGTCACATTATATGATACTGGGGTTTATGACTTCAAAATATGAATTTGGGAGGGGGACACAATTCAGCCCATAAGAGAGAAGGAGGGGTGCTATCCTCCAAGACACAGTATATACCCCAAGTCAAGGAACTTTATATGTTGGTTTGTCCTCAATATCTCAAACACAGGAGACTGGGAACTAAAGAGTTGGAGGTAGCAATCTCCCGACTTCTTATCACTCCCAATGACCCACTAGGAAAATTTGGGCTCCCTGTGTTACCAGGGACACAGTAAGAGTACCACTTAACTTTCAACTTGAAAGTTGCTGTCCAGTAACTTCAGACTCCTTTCACCAAGAAAACATCAGGAAAAATAGAGAATCACCATCCCGACAGACATCTTGGTAAGAAACCCACCCTAAGCATCATGCTGCAAAATGGGACTGAACATATTTTGTGCTCAGGGGATTCACTGGGGTATCTCGCTGCTTCCATGACCAGTTTTAATAATAATGAACAAGCATAGCAGCCATTGTCTGAGAAGAGCATGGTAACTAGGGACTCAGATCCTTCAGGGACAAAGATCTCATTCACTCTACCAGGAAAACTACCTAGCAAGCAAAGGCGTTAGCGGAGAATGAGGAAAATGTGGAATGTGTGGTGGAGCCGGGTGATGAGTATTAGTTACTGCTAAGAGGTCACACGAAGCAACTGTGCTTCATCCTATAGCCCTTTTCTTGTAAGTTTCCCAGGAAAGGTCAATAAGAACCTTGAAGGAGCTGCTCCCAGATAGGGAAAACTTACTAGAAGATGTTGGTGGATCTGTACCACTTGGTAATAAACTATAATTATTACATGGTGCTTCACTCAGATACCCTCTATAGGGCTGACACACCACCCCCAGCTGCTGGGAAAACAGGCTGCTGAGAGCTCACTGATGCATCCTTCGCTGTGAATTTCCTCAGCTACCGCAGAGAGTACCTTACCCTTTGTTATAAACTCTTCCAGGGAAGCAACTTATAGCCAGTGACCATGAAGATGCAAAGCTCTGTTCCCTTGCCTTAATTTGGGATAGCTTTGAAGGGCCGTTCCAGCAGCCAGACTTCCATAGGATCAGCTGAGACCTCAGGTGCACTGTGGCCCAACTTCTCCCTCAACCCAGTCCTGCTTCCTCGATGTCTCCACGAGTGTCCTGAGAACACTCCACAATAAATCTGCTTTGTGAAGCTACCATCCTAAATGTTTCCAGGACATGCAATCTAAAGCATTCCACCCTCTTAGCCTCTCACCATATATCTTAACTTTCTTTCAGAGCAATTAATATTATTGGTAATTATACATTTATATGAGTATTCATTTGTTTCTATCTCAACTACTAACATGATTGAGGGCAGGACACATATGTAACTATTTTGTTCACCCCTGTATCCCCTTATACGTGGTACATAATTCATACTTATTAAATAGTTCTTTCTGCCGCTACTCAAACTAGATAAAATGATCTATTTTTTCCACTCCTCTATTAGTAATACATTGACCTTCCTCTAATGAATTCTTCAGTTACCAGTATAGAAAAACACCAAGCATGAATGAATATAGTTGTCTGCCTTGTGCAGGATGCTGAATTCTGGAGAAAATAGTACCAGCTCCCAGATCATGCCATGAGCTGTAGCCTCTACTTGTTCCTCAACCCTGTTTCCTGATCCTTTTACATTCCCCTAATCAGCTGCTTTCCTTTTCCCCTGAAGAGCTAATTCAGCCTTCTCTAAGCTCCTTAAGCACCTCCGCCTTCTAACTCGCTGTATCATTGCAGAGGACTTGAACTTCTTGACACGATGTTCATTTTTGCAAAACAAAAACACCGATGCCTGTATCTAAGTCTACTTTTTTAGTGCCCAAATCATTAGGAGTACTTTTTGTCTAAGCTTATCGGCCCTAATTTTTAGGCCAGCACTAATTCTTGCGCCTGCCCTTCACAGATGAGCTTCTTGAAGAGTTGTTGCATTTGCTGTTTTTGCTTCTTCACCTTCTAGTTTTTCCCCATCAACTTCAGCTTCCTTTGTGGAGTCCATCATTCCACTGAAATTACTCATACCAAGATTGCCAACAATCTCATTGTTAATAAATCCAACAGAATTGTTTTCAATCATCAGATTACAAAGCCTTTCTTAAGAATGTATGACACTCGTCCTGTCTCCTGAAATGCCCTCTTTCTTGGCTTTTGTGATACCAGCTAGCTTTGTATTCCTTTCACCACTGTTCAAAATTATCGTCAGGCAACTTTATTAACTCCTTGTCTTCTGGGACTCCCATAACTATTGGAATTTTCCTGAGTCGTTGGCGCTCTTCTCTCCATATTTTATGATGCTCAAAAGATAATCCCATTCAGTTCCTTGGCCTCATTTATTCCAACCATATCTGTGGTGCTAATCTCTATGTGATTGTCAAATTCTACATTTCCAAACCCAAGTTTGTTTTCTTTCTCACTCGCTCCTCCTCCACTCTCCTTATATACATACTCCATTCACCCAGCAACACAAATCAGAAATTTAGGAATTCAGGAATAATACTTGACTATTTCTCAACTTTTCCTTCAGTTCATCACAGAGCTTTCTGAAATCACACCTAATTATGTTAGTGCCTCACTTACATCTGCTCAGTGATCTCTACTGTCCCGAAGGTAAATCCCTATTTCATTTATAAGACTCCTAGACCTTTCAGGAGCTGAACTCCCTCTCACCAGAAATATTTTAATCATTCTTTTCTATCGAGAAAGATAAGATAATTCAAGAGAATCAAGATGCCTAAATTTGAATTCATCATGTACTATCTGTGTGAGGCAAGAGAATTAATTTGTCCATGTCTTTTTCCTTTAATGTTAAAAGAAATGAATAATAGTATCCATTTGTATATGTATGAGAATCAATTCATATCTGACATGTAAAATTCTACAATGGTCCTGACAAGTAGGAACCACTCAACAAATTTTACCTATATTTATTATTATTATTACCAATAGTAGTAGTAGTATCTCATTCTAGACATTAAATTCCTTCAGGGAAGGTACTATGGTAGGCATATAATAGATATTAATTAAATGATCATTGTATGGATAAAAAATACAAGAGCTCTTCTTTTGAAAACCAACTCATGACACTATGTAATATTTTACTACTTTAAATGCTGAAATAATTGCAAAAATAAGCACATTTCAAAGAATTTCAGTAAGTGTAAACGCTGAACTTATGGCAGAAAGAAAATACTCTGATACGTATAAAATGAGAAGGGACATTAAGACTATCTCGGGAGACTCAAGCACTTCACGTGCAAGGGCTTGAGAAGCAAATATTTTCTGAAATAATCAAAAAGAAAATGAAAAGTTACGCCATAAATTTATCATGCCTATGGCATAGGAGAAAGCAAGTTTTGCAAAATAAAGCTCAACCAAAGCTGACTTTCAAACTGTCTTATTTAAAACTTCTGGCAGAGACCGAAAACTCAACAACTTGGTTTATCAAAGACCGCAATCAATATAGCAAGGATTACAGAAGATTGGAATGAACAAGCTGTTCCACAGACTCTGAACATTATTAGAGTTCAGTAGAGTCAGAGCCAGCCATACCATATGGTTGCTGAAAAATTCACTCATCAGGAAGAGCCATAAAATTGCAGTATATTTCCAGAGGTGTAAAACTTCTGCCTATTAAGGATTAAAAAACAAAAAACGAAACAAAACAAAACTACAACAAAAAACACAGAGACCTTGCCAGGAAGGAAAGGGAAGCAAGATTAGAAGTCTTCTAAAATGCTCTTAGAGTGTTTGTGCTACATACAGCTACACAGCAGACAGCGAAATATGTCCTAGGAGCTGCAGAGATAACAGCGATGCCCAGAAATTCCAGGCTGTTTGTGAATTGTCTGTAGACATTACTGACCCAATACTCACCCACTACTGACAGATGCCCTTCCAATGGCCTTTTCACCCACTACGTGTCCTGACTCAACTACTGCCATGCATTTCCTTCTATTCCACAAGCTTTTTGGGATAAAACAAGTATTATGTTTTTCAAATAAAACCACAACATTTAGGTATCAAAACATATTTCTGAATAAAAGTAAAATTGACTCTCAGTCACTGGTGAGAAATTCAGTCTCATATTGCAGATCCTCAGGTCCCCCAAATTGTATAAAATCCAGAATATTTAAAGAGGGCTTCCTGTTTTTTTGGATTTCATTTTCTATTTGTCTGTGCATATCAATCAAGTGGGACTGGTCTCCTGAGGGTGGGAGGCACCACTGGTTTGTCGCCAGGCTGAGGAGAGAGCATTTTGCGTAAATTTATAGCTTCAAAGTCCACCATCTGTTCTCCTAGGGATGTCCTGAAGCTCGTATCTTCTGATGCCTTGCTACCCCCTCCAAAGTAGCAAGAATCATGCATTGTAACTGATCAAAATGCAACTTTATTTTTGTTTCCTGCAGCCCCATTAAGTCTTATGCAGTGGTAGAATTCTTCCCTATTCGTGAATGAAAACTTGGATGAAATCAAAGTCCCTTTATTTTGTGCTCATTCTTTATGTAATTGGTCACTTTGTCACAAACACTGTCTTATTTCAGTTATTAGCATGTCCAGACTAAGATTCTAATTAACCTCTTAACTTGATGAAGCAAAAATCTCTTCTCTAGCCTAGTTCAGCCTTAGGCTAGAGCCTGCAAAAGGGATCGCAAGACCGAGTCAGATATTGTAAGTCAGCTGTACTCCTGGCCTTGGCCCGTGGTTAAACTAGACTTTCTCTTGTGATGCACTTTCAGTCACTTCAGGGACCCTCACCTGTGGAAACCTCTATTCTACAGCCCCATGCCAATGTCTATTCCGAGCAGATACTTTGTATTCTTCTTCAGCATCCTGTGACACACCCTGTGATACCTGCTGTAATACACCGTATCAAGTCTCTCTCAGCTGAGGTCTCCTCAGTCTTCTAATCACCATTCTTGGCATGATCTTAGGTGACCTCATCCCAGCTCACATGGCCCATTCTGATCTGCAGAACATACTCTCCCATGCTTTGCCCTGAGAAACTCCACAGTGCTGCAGCATTCTGCTGGCTTGTCACCAAGCAATTAGTTGGCACTTCTTCTGCCCACTAGTGCTTTCGATGTGACCCCCCCCAACTGCAGAGACACACATATTTTAGCTCTCCAAGTCTTCTTGTGAAAGTCCTCCTCACCAGGCTTTAGGAAGTGGTACAGAGCCACGTGACTTTGGTGGAGGGTGCCCAGGTTGGTTACAGAGCTCACAGCACCATCTTCTGCACAGGTATTATTCTCAGAAATCTCTTGAATAACATCATCTGCTGAGAGTTCTTGGAGTGGCGACACTGGAACTCAGATATTTTATGAATATACATTGCATATGAAGATGTGTCTTATGTCCATCCTGCTACCTCAGTCTCTCTTACTGGAACATATTTGAAACTGAGTCAACATGAGTCTCATTCCAGCATCCTGTCATGGTAGCATGACCTGCTAACACCATAGCATCTTCAGTTGGGGGCACATTCTCAGACTTTATACTTTTGCTGCTCTGTTTTCCTCCTTATTACTTTCTCAAAAAATACACACGATTTCCCCTCAATTTCAATTGGCTTTTAAATCCTCTGTTCTTATAGTGGAGTGGGTAAATAAGATGCAAAGACCAGTCTTACATTTTTCTCATTACCTGATCCCACTTTAAGAATAATAAAAATGAAAGCAAGAGTTTCACATAACTACACAGATCAGTAACTACTGAGAAATAATACGTATTTATTATATAATTTCCCAATAGTAAAGGATAAAAGTATACACTTTAAAATTTTGCTAGCCAAATATCCAATGCCCTTGAAAGCTCTGGTAATCTTTGCAATGAGTGAGACATCTTTAGTGCTGTTGAAACATTCCTTGGACATACCATGAGCGTTCAAAAGGAAATTTAAAACTTTTATGGAGGGCAGATATAACAAAACCAGTAATCACAATCAACAACCTGTGGTTATTCCCACAGATACTGTGACAGGTGAGAGCTAAGATCATTCATCTCTAAGTTTCCTTTCCTCTTCTTTCTCTAGTTTTTGTCAAATGATGAGTGTACCTGGGCCTCAGTTGTGTGCAGAAGTATAAATAATGCAATGAATAATCTCAAAAGAGGAGCCATTTATTTTTCAGCTAACAAAAGAGAAAGACAAGCACTAACCCGAAATACTTGCCTGGGATCCCAGAGCTGAAGCTCGATACCTGCATCTTAATAGAAGTTTGAAATTACACCAAGTATTGGAATAGAGAAGTATGTAAAAAATGACAGTGATGTCAATTATTTGAGACATCAGGTAAAATATCAAGTAAAATCTCATGTGGATAAGGAACTTGACTACAGATGAGGGTATTGCTTTGCTGTCTACACATAAATTATTGCAAGGGAAAGGCAAGAAATATTTAAACTGCCAAATGAATAACTAACAATGCCACTTATCTCCCTCAAATACAATGAATATTCATTTAGTTCAATTCAAAATTATTTTTCTTAAGCCTCATTGTTTTAGTTGGTCATAGAATTTCCGTGTGTGTGTGTGTGTGTGTGTGTACGCGCGTAAATGGAGTGAGACTTAGCTCATTAATGGTACGGAAGTAATTCAGTTGATGAATGAAACTGGCAGTGTGGGAGAAGAGTGGTTCATTGTAAATGCTGTACAAGGTATGATATATTACCTGTGATCAGAAAATAAGGAAGGGAGTGATGGTGTTCCTATTCTCTACAACAACAGGAGTGTGTTTGGGGTGTGCTGAATGACACATTTTTAAATGTATTGGGATGAACAATAACTCACTTAACAATGTGCAGTTAAGAAGAGAAACATGACACCGGTTAACATTTTAAAAATGACAGAAAGAGCTGAGAATGTTTTCTCTGGAGAACAATATTCAGTTGGACATGTAAGCTGAGGGATGTGAGTACTATCTTCACATGTTTGAAACTACCATGTAGAACAAGAGATAGATATTTATTTAGATGCAAGAGGAAAATGAGCAAAAGGTGAAGGGAGATCATGTTTGGATCAAAGGTAAGATGGGATATCTCAGAAGGAAGGAGGTTCTCTGCCATCTGAAGTGTTTCGATAGTAGATGTTAATCACATCTGAGATAGAATCTCACTTGGCTCATGTTTCTGAACTCATGAATCCCGGTCCATCACCTACTAACACATTAGACTCATAGGGAACATATTCAAATAGGTTAAAGAGGCAAATGTATAAGAATACCCCTTGGCTCCCTATCCCAATTAGGGACCCCATATTGACTCCTACTGTTGAGCCTGGGGCTGAGTAGAGGTGATAGCCAAATCACAGAATTCTTTTGTGTCTTAGACCTTTCAAAGTGGATAGCTCCCTCCACTAGGCTCTGAATCAGTTCTAAAGAATCCTCTATTTCTTTGTTCAATTAACCCATACCCTCCTTTTTTGTTTTCAGTCATGAAACTATTTTTCATGGATTTCATAACTTAAAAATTCATGTGACACTTTGACAGACCAAAAAACCACTTTCCCTTTTCAACATCTGTACTATTGTGATTTATGACCTCTTTTTATTTAGTTTGCTGTCCTACATTTTTTAAGCAGTAGGTAGAAGAATGAGAATCAGTTCTTTGAACTGTATTGTATATACATATCTGAGCTGAAGTACAATAACGGGTCTGTTGTGCATCACAAAGTAGAACCAGTAAGATAAATAATGTAGCCACATAAAAATATCTTATTATTATAAACACCTCTGATTTTACCTAAACATGGCCAAGTACAGAGTAGCCATATCATCTTGGTGTTGTGCATAGCAACTGTGAAGAATATAAACTTGTATGGGTGTTTGTTTTCAATATTTTCTAATCATTAAATGGAGGTTAGCATTAGTTCATCTTTAAATTCAGAGCATTACTCTATACATATGGAGCTTTAACATTTTTTCCCATATGGTGTCATATTTATTTCTACAAAGGAAAAGTGATGACAGAATTTTTTTTTTTAAAAAAGTTCCAAAAAATATGTATTAAAACAGCAGTAGATTTCCCATTAAGCAAAGAATTCCATACCTCATTTTTCAGCCAGTTGAAGGAGCGCCGAGAATGTACTGGCTTTGGAAAAGATACATCTTTCCAACCAGTCTTCAGAAAAGTTCAATAAGAATAATTTCCATTCAGGAATTCCATCTTTCATATGCCAGGTGTCAGGACTGTCAAATCTTTGGACTGTTTAGTCTTATCAAACCTAATAAAACAATCATACATAACCACTAGGAAACATTTTGTTGTTCTTTTCTTCACAGCATCACTTTTAAGTTCAACTTGGTTTACTAAAAACCAGTTTTGCATTCTTGAACATCTTGTTCAGATTTCTAAAGAAAATTTTCTTGAAAGTATGTCAGTATAAGGAGTTATTCAAATATACACATAATACAAGAGCGATATTCAGATGCTTATATATTGAATATAAACTATGAGACATAAAGTTTAAATGGTATTCTTTCTGAGGAAAAAAAATCAGTGGTTGAAACCTTTTAGCCTTATCTTACTGACAGTTCATGGGGAGTCGGATGATACTGGCTGGATATTTCTTTGTGCCAAACATTTGAAATTCAGTAGAGAAAAGGAGTGTGCAGAAGGCCTCCTTGCACCATGATTCAGTTTTGTGATATGATGGTTTCCCTTGTAGAGCTTTGAGTTGAAGGGGTCCTTGTTTTCCTTAGTTCCCATAACGTGTAGTTCTACAAAAGGAATGGGGTGGAAAGAATTTCTCAAATCAAATATTTTAAGTGTCACCTACAATTGATATTGTTAAAACCAATTCCTTGGCTTAATAACATTAAGGTCTCTTAATTTCTTCGTCAATATATTGGTGAATAAGAGGGAAATTTATTTTCAGAGGGGGCTGATGCGATTGCTAACTGTTGCTCTGGCACAGGATGAAGCATGATATAGACTGCATTTTTATAATCCTCTGTGGTTTAAATTTCTCTGGATTTATGAGAGAATAATAAACAATAAATGCTGGAGAGGGTGTGGAGAAAAGGGAACCCACTTGCATTGTTGGTGGGAATGTAAATTGATACAGCCACTATGGAGAACAGTATGGAGGTTCCTCAAAAAACTAAAAATAGAACTACCATATGACCCAGCAATCCCACTACTGGTCATATACCCTGAGAAAACCATAATTCAAAAAGAGTCATGTACCACAATGTTCATTGCAGCCCTATTTACAATAGCCAGGACATGGAAGCAACCTAAGTGTCCATCGACAGATGAGTGGATAAAGAAGATGTGGCACATATATACAATGGAATATTACTCAGCCATAAAAAGAAATGAAATTGAGTTATTTGTAGTGAGGTGGATGGACCTAGAGTCTGTCAAACAGAGTGAAGTAAGTCAGAAAGAGAAAAACAAATACCATATGCTAACACATATATATGGAATCTAAAAAAAGAAAACAAAGGTTCTGAAGAACCTAGGGGAAGGACAGGAATAAAGATGCAGATGTAGAGAATGGACTTGAGGACATGGGAAGGGGAAGTGTAAGCTGGGATGAAGTGAGAGAGTGGCATGGATTCACTTTGTTATACAGCGGCAACTAACACAACAATGTAAAGCAATTATACTCCAATAAAGATGTTAAAAATATATATATATAAATCACTCCTTTGCATACCTGTTCAGGAATGGTTGAGGATGATCCTAGTGCATTTAAAAAGGAGATAGAAACTTTATTGACCAACTGTCAGATAATGGGCCAGGTGCTTTTAGGTATATTGTCTCCTCTTACAGTCTCAGTTGTCCCTGAGGTTGTCAACCAGTCCTGCCATTAGTTAAGAGGAACTCTAAGCCATGACTTGTTTTCAAATCATTGGGGCCACTAGATCTTTTTTGACTGTAAGTTATACTTCTAAATTCAAGGATTCTGTGTTAGGTTTAAAACCAAGTCCTTGACCTTTGTATCAGTTTTAGTACAGGAGTGTTTGGTTTATTCTTTCAATACTGGCCTGATACTTGAGTTCATCCAAGAATACTTGGTTCTGTTTGCTTTAACCATGCTTCTCCAGAGACTTGAGTTCAGTCCTAATAGTTGCCACTGGGTCCTGATGACCAGTGGCATCTGACTTCCAGAATATCCAGTCATCAAACCGTTGTAGCCTCTATGATAACCATTACTTTGGAATTACCACTAGTAACTAGTGGGATAGAAATATTCATAAGCCTGTATATTCGCATAGCAGGGCAATGCATTTGAATATCAGCTATCATATGTGCCACTTAAAAAAAAAAAGATGAAAATCATCAGTTGTGGGAATTTTGAAGGTACCGTCAAAGTACAGTTTGTCGTTTTGTCCCCTGAGTGCATAAAATCTTCAAAGCCAGAGAGCCCTTTTCATCATTGTATTCCTTGCAACTAAAATGGGGCCTGGCCCCAGATGCCTGTGTCCTATCTTGAAAAAGCAGGTCTAGTTGCTACATTCTAATCCTTTCCAGTCTATTTCCAGAGTTTGATTAGAGTATCTGATAGCTTCTTTTTTTAGAGCCTTAGGAGCTTAATTTTTTTAAAAAATGTTTAAATGAGATTAGCAGTTGCAGAAGTTGGTGGCAGAGCAGAGCAAACGGTAAAGAAATTGAAGTGAAAGGGAGAAGAAAGAAGGTATACCTCTTATTACCTCCAGAAAATATCATAGGTGATTTTGTGACTGGTCATAGAACCATATTTGACAGATAACATTTAGTTTAAAAAGAAAAGCTTAGTTTAAAAAATGGGTATTTTAGGGGGAAAGTCATATAATTGACCTATATCGTCTTCCTGAAGAATACTTAATATACTTGTAGAATACTTAATATACTTAAATTACAGTTTTTTTCCACATCAGTTCCCATGGCAATCGATGTTCCCATACCTGACACTATGTGGTCATATCCACGTTTAGGCATCAAATCTAGAATTTTCTCCCCAGTGGTCAAGAAAGCAAGGAAATGAGGATGACACAATACAGATTATGTATTCTTGGTTCTTGTCTAATCACTATTTAAAGTAAAATTTATATGTTTATAAATTAATAAAATTTACAAATTTGGTACATCTAATCTTGTTAGTAGGAAATGTTTAAGCAAAAACAAACCATTAATCATAATTATGAAATAAGATATGAAGTGAATATTAACGAAATGTGAAGGTAAATCTCTATACTGCTAAACAAGTACAATTGGAGCACAGAAATATAAATTATCCAAGAGAACAAATAATTTAAGAAATGCAGGAGAAATCATTTGTTAGGCAAGAGAAATGGTTCATATTTTTTAGAGACTGTGTATAGTCTGCTTTGGTAAAGAATAGCATGTCCTCTCAAACATTAAGTTAAATGATCATGTAGCAGGTGCAAAAGAAAATATTTTGGAAATATGCCCAAATTTCATAAATTAATATATGCAAGCTCCATAAAAGAATTTCTAAGTGATAATTGTTACACGGTGGCATATAAACATTCTTGTAGCTTATAGAACTCAGCAGTATATTACCCTTCTTGAAGAAATATTCTTGAATCTCAGTGATGATTTACTGGGGTTTGTAAGAATATTAAAAGTAAAAACCAATAATTACAGTGATTGTAAAACTATATATAGAGAGAGAAATCATTTTTCAGAAAATGTACACAAGTAATTAATATGGGGTTGAAAAAACATTCCTCCAGAAGATACTAAGAAGCGGTTAATACCAACAAACTTCTTAGCAACATGTTTTCATGGAATCTCAGTCACATCTATATCCTTATCTCTTGTCTAAAATCTCCAGCATTTCACTGAATAATTTTAGTTGAGATTTTCAGACATTGAAAAGCTGACTCTGTGAGAGCGTACGTGTGAAATACCTTCTAAAGTGGGTGCCTTTAACATGATTTCTTTGTATGTTTATTTTACCCATATTTTTACTCTTCTATTTTTTTTTTAACATATTTTCCTTCAAACTTTGACCTGCATATCCTAAGGGTAGATACCCCTACTTCCTGACACTTCCAAGTACAAAACTCTCTCACTCCGTACGTCTCATGGGGATCATGGTTTCTTGTCATGAGAAGGGTGCTGTGAGAGTCAATCTACTGCCACTCAATGTAACATCTTTCTAATCCTGGGCTATGGTCAGAGGTCCAGGTGGCGTATAATACTGTCACACACATAGCACAGTGGAGCACAAAGGATGAATATTCCTATTTAAATGCTTACAAGGATATCCATGATGACACAGTTGTTAGTAGAATTTGTGAGAAACAAGATTTTTTAAAAATCTCAGCTGACATATCTTCAGGAGATTATTTGCCATGTGTAATTTTAAAATAGATTTATGCTTTAAAAATACAGTCTTGAAGGAAATATCATAATTATAACTCATGAAAAATCAAACCACAAATAGTGACCAGAAAATATTTTCAGCAAGTTGAAAACTACATTAATTGTTCATAAGAATATCAGTTTGATCATCTTTTCAGACTTAGCATTGAATTATTTTCATGTTTGAAATTATTTTTCTATTTTATTTCTAAATTTCTCATGCCATCCATGAAAAATCATACTTAAAGATTCAGAAACATTTCATAAATATATTTATTTATATATTATATAAATATAATATACATTTGTATATGTCTATATGTGTGTATATATCTGTATACACACACACACACACACACACACTTTGGAGAATAGAATATTTATCTGTGTTTCTCTGTTCTGCCTTGACTTAATTCAAAGCCTGTGTTGTGAATAAGATTGTAAGTGGTTTATTGGTTAAAATTTAATGAAATCCTCTCCGTTTTTTGCATGTACATTCTCCTTAATGATGCTCATTTTTTTAGCTACCTTCTCTACTACAAATTATCATTCCAGATGGCATTCCATTGTTTAAAAATTGATGCCACTTGCCTTCTTTTAGGAAAAGATTGTATTTAATAGGAAGTCTGGGCAGTGTTTTTCTACAGAAAGGCAGAGAGGGTGTAGCTTGAGGAACAATATTAGGCTTTGCAATTGAATTGTTCTTCTGTGAATTACTTCCTAAAAACTGATGTAAGCAAATAACTCTTCCAAGTCTCTAAGAACTGTTTTACAATAGGAAGTATCTCAACAATTTGCTGAAAATATTTTCATCCCTTCACTCAGGAAGTGAAGATCAAAAGTGATTTATTATTTCTTTTTCCTTAAAGAAACACATCATAGGTGCCATGTGTCATAGAACACACACCTTAGCTGTGGGTGTGTACCCGTGTTGAGAAACACTAGTACACTCTTGAAAAGAGACATCTCCCTTCCCCCGCCCCCGCCGACAATATGTTTTTAAATAAATTAAATGTAAAGATCACTGGGAGTAGGAAGAGACTTTTATATACTATGGTCATCTCAGTGCCTAGCTCAGGGTCTGACACAGATGCTTGATAAATACTGACCAGATGAATGAAAGAAGGCTGTTGATAGTCTCAGCTGCTGAGCGGCAATCTCTGAGTGAACTAAAGGACGCTGGGCTCTCTCCTCACTCACTATATTAGCCCCATACCTAAGAAAGGCCTCAAGGATATCTCAGTATCAGTTTACCCTTTCAGGTGGTAAGGTGATAAGAACTGTCTATATTATGTCTGGGAAACACCAACTATGGAGATAAAGGCTATATAGAAAATTAGGAGAAAAAGAAAAAAATCACACAAGACTGAGCCAGGTAGGGACCAGATTATCACTAGCCTGTTGTTAGGTGGAGGAGATGGTCTAGGTGTCTGGATCTCTTTCAGGGTCTATATTCTATCATTCTGTGACCACTTTGCCCACAATATACACTAAGTTTGCTTATATACATGGGTGTTCTTGTACTAACAATAAACAAACCTAGATTAGATATTTTAGGAACTCCATAAAGTCACTCAGGAATGTAGAACCTAGAGGGTCCTAGCATCTTCCCTAGTTCTGTTTTTGACATTTCTCTCCATGTAGAGTAACTTTTATTTCAAGTTGAGTTTCATACTCCCTTTGTAACTTTTTCATCGGTTGAGATTCTGCAGGATGTGAATTTTAAGTCCTGTAATAACTATTTCTTAAGGAATGGATTTTAAGGTTATAGTATAGTAGTTAAATTCTGGTTCATCAGTAATCATTTCCCTTTTTTCGTTTTCTTTGGATTTTTCAACTGGCACCCACTGTGCCCTAGACTCACAAAGTCATGCTGCTCTTTCTCTTCTAACGTTCCAGTTAATAATGTTGATCTAGGGAATTCCCTGGTGGCACGGTGGTTGAGAATCTGCCTGCCAATGCAGGGGACACGGGTTTGAGCCCTGGTCCGGGAAGATCCCACATGCAGCAGAGCACCTGAGCCTGTGTGCCACAACTACTGAGCCTGTGCTATAGAGCCCGTAAGCCACAAGTACTGAGCCCACGTGCTGCAACTACTGAAGCCCACGTGCCTAGAGCCCGTGCTCCACAACCCGAGAAGCCACCGCAATGAGAAGCCTGCGCACCGCAACAAAGAGTAGCCCCCGCTCGGCCGCAACTAAGAGAAAGCCTGTGCGCAGCAACAAAGACCCAACACAGCCAAAAATAAATAAATAAAATAAATAAATTTATTTTAAAAAATAATAATAATGTTGATCTAAATATCCCAGTAAACTTTATTTTTAGTGAAAATAAGAATGACAAGTTCCAAATTTTTAAATTTTATATATGCTACATACTAAACTTTTATGGTTACAGTAACTTACATAAGGGCATGCCATCTAAGAATTCTGAGCACTTCACTCATTTACCACATTTCTTATACTGAGAAAAGACAAGTGACTGCTTCTCCCAGACCCTTGGTGATGAACCTGGAGCAGTTCAAGTCTCACTTCCACTACAGGTTATTCTACTCACTTTCACTCTGCTGGGGCCTTTTGTAGTGAAGAAACATTGTTTCTACCAGCCCAGCATCCCATTCTCCTTCTTCTGATATAAATACCCTGATTTTTCTTAGGGAGCCACCCCTCCCTGAGTCTCAACTACATGGTTAGAATGTGCCTGGCATTGCTACTAGATTCAGGACTGGGCTTGCAACCCGAGTTTGTCAGATCATTTACATGACATTGACACAGCAGCTTGTTCAAGGATAGGTGTGTCACTCAGTCCAGTCTAATAAAACTCAAATCTAGAACTTTATTTGGAACTATTAGGAAAGAGAAACTTTTACTGGATTTAAAGGTGACACAGATATTTTCGGCACCGTAGTGTGGAAGAGTCCTTGGGAAAGAGGATAGTATGGAGGGATAAAAAGTGATACAGAGACTAGTTATGACATTATTTAAGACATGGATTCAGCTACACCAAAGCCACGAGTCTCTGCAGTCTACAGTTATATGAGGCAACAAATACCCTTTGTCTTTAACAAGTTTTTGGGGAGAGTGGGGTGGTATGGTAGTCAGAAGATAATAGAGAGGTAAATTGTCACTTGTAACTGATTGCATCTTAGTAGCTAGTTTTATCTTTCATTTCTGGAATTTAATGGTAACTTTAAGTCAAATTCCTTCATTCATATGCAGAATAATAAAAACTCACCTAAATTTCAAACCTTATATCAAATCATCTGGAAATGGATCATGGACCTAAATATAAAAAGTAAATCTAAAAAAAAAAAAAAAAAAAGTAAATCTATAAAATTTCTAGATGAAAGCATAGAAGAAAATATGTATGAACTTGGGTCAGACAAAGAGGTTTGTGACTCAAGTTTGATGATTCAGACACCAAAACACAATGCATGAAAGTAAAAATGGATAAATTGAACTTCATTAAAATTAAAATTTCTCCCTGCAAAATAACCAGTTAAGAGAAAGAAAGGAAGGACAAAATACAGTGGGGGGAAAAAACCTGTGCAAAGTATATATGTGATAAAGCTATCATATCAAAAAAAATTTTTTTAACTCTAAATATTCAACAATTAATAAAAAGCGAATAGCCCAATTTTTTAAACAGGCAAAAGATTTGAACAAACATTTCACAAAAGAAAATGTAAGAAGGGCTAGTAAGCATATGAAAAGATGTTCAAGATCATTAATCTTTAGGGAAATGCCAATTAAAACCACAATGAGAGACATCATAACACATCGATTAGAATGTGTAAAATCCGACAACTAGCAATACCAAATAGTGGTGAGCTTGTTGAGCAGCTGAAACTCACATACATTGCTGGTAGGATTAAAATATGTCTCAGCTATTTCCAAACTGGAAAAGAATTTGGCAGTTTTTTAATAAAATTCAACATACACCTATTGTATGACCAAGCAATCCTACTCCTAGATATCTACCTAGAGTAAATAAAAAGGTATATTCACACAAAGACATGAGTATTAATATCAGCTTTGTCCATTATTGCTAAGAATTGGAAACAGCTACATGACCTTTAACTGCTGAAGGTATAAACAAACTGCAGTATGCATATACCTGCAATGAAGTATTAGCCATAAAAAGAAGCAAACTATTGAACCACACAACAACATGGATGAATCTTAAATATATTTTGCTAAGTGAAAGAAGCCAGTCCTCAAAGGCCACATATTATATGATTTCTTTTACATGGCAATGGAAAAGGTAAAACTACATGGTGAAAGACAAGTCAGTGGTTGCCAGCAGTTGGGGAATGTCTAGCTTGGGGGGAATGTTGAGTGATAGAACTGTTGTATACGGAATTGCTGGGATGAACAAATGACTCTATGCATTTGTTAAGACCCATAAAATCGTACACAATAAAAAGAAAATTTTATTAAGTATAAATTAAAAAATAAATCAGCCAGGTAGGGGATGTTGGGGAGGAAGGAGAAGCAATATTACATATAAATCGCTTAATCACATTCAAGGGGGTGGGGGCAAAAGGAGCTGAAACAATGTGTTCTAGTGTGTAAATTTCTCTCAGAGGTATGGATTAGAAGTCTAAAAGTATTCTATTTGTATACTAGGGCTGAACAAATAAGTGAGTAGACATAGATAATAAGATCCAGTCTCATGCTAGCAGAGAGAGAAGTTGTAATAAGGAAAGGGGAAAGGTGAGAATGAATCCTGCAGTGCTGGATTAGTGTGGATGGTACCAATATTGACTCATTAAAAAAATATAGGTCTATACACACAGGTAAATAGAAAAATAGCTATGGATACATGTGCATGCATGAGTTCGCACACATATTTCTTAGCTTTATCCACTGAATGGGGCTAGCATCAGTGACATCCTATTCGCAAATTAGCACACCTCATGCCCAGATATCGGTTTCTTTTTTTTAATTAATTAATTTACTAATTAATTTATTTATTTCGCTGTGTTGGGTCTTAGTTGCAGCATGCGGGATCTTCGTTGGGGGCTTCTCTCTAGTTGCAGTGCGTGGGTTTCTCTAGTCGTGGCATGCGAGCTCCAGAGTGTGCGGGCTCAGTGGTTGGAGCATGCAGGCTCTCTAGTTGTGATGCACGGGCTCTAGAGCACGCGGGCTCAGTAGTTGTGGCGCATGGGCTTAGTTGCCCCGTAGCATGTGGGATCTTCCCTGACTGACCAGGGATCATACCCGTGTCCCCTGCATTGGAAGGCAGATTCTTAACCACTGGACCACCAGGGAAGTCCCCAGATATTGGTTTCTAAATGCTACTCTCTAATAAAGGAACCAGGGCTCCTGGGAGAATGGTTTTCTCAAGGTGTGAGGCAGGAAAATATGAGATGAGCCTGGAATATTATGTAGTGCCAGAAGTAAAGGAGTGTGGAGAAAAAAAGAAAATGAAGGAGGTAGACATATGGAAGGGCACAGAAGCCAAACTGAAGGATCTCCCAATGGGCAAAGTTTGAATAGCTTGAACAACAGAATAAGTTACTGTGGTATTTGAGATTAAAAGCCCCGAAATAAAAATCTATAAGTATATAATAATGTAAATTAATTAATTAATGCATAAATTTAAATGGGAAAAATCAGTGACTCTCCTTACAGAAGAATTTCACTTAACACATTCAAAAGTACTAAGAGAAAATAGAAAACCACCATTTGAACACTAGAGTAAAAATTATCACAGGCAAGATCCAAAGATGGATGCTAAAATGAGTTGGATAAAAGTTTAAGCTCAAACAGGATATTTGCACAGTATTTCTCTATAGTATTTAATAATTACAACAGAAAAAAAAAGTTTAGAATGAAAAATCTTAGCAGACACTTCCATGACCAAGTGGTTACGTTTACCATCTCCAGTCATATGTACTGACTTCATGTAGCCCCTGATACAATGTATTGAGAAGGGCACAGCACTTCTGTGATAGTCTTCTCATTAATCCGCAGTGTCAATCTAATCATGAGAAAACATTAGACAAACCCAAGTTGAGGGGCTTTCTACAAATAACCAGTACTTTTCAAACGTGTCAAGGTCATAAAACACAAGTAATGACTGAAGACTGTCACACATTGGAGGAGACCACATAGGCATGACAGTTAAATGAAATGTGGAATCCTGGATTAGATCTGGAACAGAAAAATAACATTAATTTTTAAAAAATGGTAAAATTTGAATAAGGCCCGTACTTTAATACTAGTGTGTCAAGGTTAATTTCTTAGTTTTTGATAAATGTTTATAAGTATAAAATTTTCCCAGTATTAAAAGAAAACTAACTTATTGATCATTTTAACCAGCAGTAGGCTATCAGTGCTATTTATTCCATGTTGCCAATTTGAGTTTTTATTATTTAGGACATTTCCTAATTTTCCCCAGTGTGTTTTCTGTGATCATAGAGAAAGCATGGAAATACTGCAAAACATCATGTATATAATTTTTATTAGTTAAGATTGACTAAGCTGTTGTATCGAACAGACACCAAAGAACCAGTGACTTAAACACTAAAGTTCTCTATCCAAAACAGTACAGGGTGGGGCTTCGAGGGTATCGGGCAGCTTTGGTCCACAGAGTGATTCAGAGATCCAGTTTTCATTCATATTTTTTCTTCACCATCCTCTGTGGTGTCTTTCTCATATGTTACCACCATGTCCAAGTTAGAACTGATGGGAAGTAAAAAGAAAAACTCAGGAAGCTCTGCCTGGTCTTAAGAAATTATCCTGGAAGTGGCACATATCACTTTCACTCACGTAAACTGGGACATCTGTAAGGATGTCTAGGAACTGAATCAACTACAATTCTACTGCTATGGAAGAAGAGAAGAAAGAGTTTGGTGGTTGGCTACCAATCTCTAAAGAGCACTTTTAGGAGATTCCCATCTGTTTTCAATAATGAGGAACTTCATATATAGAAAAGAATCTTTAAGAAATATGAATAATGTCATAACTATTAATGGTAATAGCTGACATCTGAATAGTAGGTTATACTTCAAAAATGATTTTCCTGTGAAATGTCACATTTAATTCTGCAAAACAAATATATTAATCCCAATTTACAAAGGAAGAAATTAAAGCAGAGAGAGATTAAATATTAAATAATAGTACTGCAGGAATACAGTTCTAGATTATCTGACCCAACATGGGCATTTTCTTTATAGACTGTTCATGGATACCCTCAGTTTAATTGTTAAGAATGGTTTGAAAATTTAAAAATCTCACCTCAGTATCATTCAAATTACATTGTTGGAAAATTGTATACACTGGTTTCAGGGAATTAGGAGTTTAAGAATGAGTCAAACTCTCCTTCTGAACATGACCTCACCATATTTGTTCAGTTTGTAATGACTGAATGTTTTATTTAGACCAAAGAACCACCAATTCTAGGCCCTGGTTAAAAGCCAGACCTCAAAGTCTGCTATTATTCCAAGACTACATTTCTAAATATTTTATTTCCTTAATTTGTCTCATGCACTGGTTTTGTCCCAGGCAGTTCTCGTTCACCTCCAAGTTCAAACAAGAGCCTTCAGTCTCACAGTCTCTCATCTCTCCCCCAATTTGTTTTGGCTGATTGCCTCCCACTGTGGCCACATGATTTCTCTCATTTGCACAATTGATGCCATAAGTCACGGCTGTTGACAAGGGAGTACTTGAAAGGGTAGGTTCCTCCGTAGAGAGTGTGGTTAAAGGACAGATCCCAGAATTGAGGACCTCTCCAGTCCATAACATTCCATGATCAATCTCCTCCTTGTGGAGTGATAAAATAAACATCACGCCTATACAGCACAAGATTCTAAATAAGTATGCTGGTCCTTTCCTACCCACATAAAATTGATAATAAGATTATAATGAAGCTGCCAAAAATGTTAATTTGATATTTTTCATTAATGGAAGTTTAGGTATCTGAATGGAGGAGTTGCTATTATGTCCTCGCTCTGTGATAGACAAAGCAGACCAGAAACTTTAGGCGAAAGTCATGGTCTCGCAGCTTAAGAGGCCTATTTATACCTATGTAACCGTTAGAGAGGGGAAAGGACTCAGACATTCCAAGAGGAATAAGAAGGGTTCCTTTTAAGACTGGAGAACAATTGTCTCCAAATATTTCAAAGGCAGCCCTGTAGCAGCCCTTAATAAGGCATCATTTTGCATTAGCTAATAGGGAAAGCCCAACTTAGGTAATTATTAGAAATCATATATTAGCTCAACGTGAAGAAAAATAGGTATAAACATAAGAGCTATCTGAAAAAAAAATGGGGGTATTTCTACAGTGAGCTAGTTTCTCATCCCTTGGAAGTCTTCAAGCACCAGAGCAGCAGTATCAGAGTCTGTGGTTAAGAGAATAAATGCTGAGCCACACTGCCTGGGTTTGCAAACTTGGACACAGTATACTTTAGCATCCTTGCGACATAAATGGAATAATAATGCCATCTATTTTAAACAGATTTGTGGTAATTAGTTTATATGGAAAGTACTGAGATGGATGAATCTTTACTAATTCTAAATGCTCAATAAATGTTGTAAATATTTCATAACAGCCAGAAATGGAGAAAAATCTGATGTAAATGGAAAAGAAAAAAAAAAAAGTATAGGAGATTGAAGAGCTGCATTGAAGATTATAACAGATCTGTAAACTCCCCTTAAGACTCTATATGGTCTGCTTTCCATCTTAATCTTTATTAAATTGCAAAGTATTAGAGGGCAGAGAATGTATGAAGAGAATGCCAATTTGAAGCCAGGGAAGATAGGGTAATGCACTGTTTTACAACCAAACTGTCATGGCTTATTAATGGGCTGTGAATGGGTTACGGATATGGTTACAGGAGATAACAAAATGTAAATCCATTTTATAACCATTTAAAATTTTTATCAATTGAAATTATTGTATGGAGCTATTTCAAGCGTCAAAACTGATACAAAAAAAGTTATGTTCACTTAGCAAGTTTAAGTTGTTCATTAAAACTTCTGAAAACATTGAGACTTTTTATTACTGATAAATAAAATACAGAAAATATGATGTTTCTCATCAAGTCTCACATAGACCACCCCACCCCTGAAATCACTTCCAAATGATGCCAATGTGCCGATTAAAGATTATGATTTTCCACATATTGTGACATTAAAATGTATTAGAAGTACTTGATTCCGTGCTCTCTTATATACAGTGGTCCCTTGATACCTGTGGGGGATTGGTTCCAAGACCCTCCCCACAGATATCAAAATACAAGAATGCTCAAGTCCTTTATATAAAATGGCGTAGTATTTGCATATAACCTATGCACATCCTCCTGTATACTTTAAATTATCTCGAGATTATAATACCTAAAACAAAGTAAATAATATGTACATAGTTATAAATACAATGTAAATGCTATGTAGCTAGTTGAGAGTACACAGCAAATTCAAGTTTTGCCTTTTGCAACTTTGTAGAGGTTTTTTTTTTCTTTTTAAACATTTTCCATCTGTAGTTGGTTGAATCCATGGACGTGGAACTTGTTGATACAGAGGGCCAACTGTAATCTTTTTTAATTATTTATATCTTTTACCAAATCCCAATATAAAAATTGCAGTAAAACCAACTTAATCTGGTCATAATGTAAGTTTTTGTTTTTGATTTGAATTTTATTTTAATTTATTTTTGTATACAGCAGGTTCTTATTAGTTATCTATTTTATACAAATTAGTGTATATATGTCAATCCTAATCTCCCAATTCATCCCACACACCCCCAGTTCCCCCCCTTGGTGTCCATACGTTTGTTCTCTACATCTGTATCTCTGTTTCTGCCTTGCAAATGGGTTCATCTGTACCATTTTTCTAGATTCCACATATCTGCGTTAATATACGATATTTCTTTTTCTCCTTCTAACTTACTTCACTCTGTATGACAGTCTCTAGGTCCATCCACGTCTCTACAAATGACCCAATATCGTTACTTTTTATGTCTGAGTAATATTCCGTTGTATATATATTACCACATCTTCTTTATCCATTCCTCTCTCGATGGGCATTTAGGTTGCTTCCATGACCTGGCTATTGTAAATAGTGCTGCAATGAACATTGGGGTGCATGTGTCTTTTTGAATTATGGTTTTCTCTGGGTATATGCCCAGGAGTGGGATTGCTGGGTCATATGGTAGTTCTATTTTTAGTTTTTTAAGGAACCTCCATACTGTTCTTCATAGTGGCTGTATCAATTTACATTCCCACCGGCAGTGCAAGAGGGTTCCCTTTTCTCCACACACTCTCCAGCATTTGTTGTTTGTAGATTTTCTGATGCCCATTCT
Source organism: Balaenoptera physalus (assembly GCF_965194825.1). Classification (NCBI taxonomy): domain Eukaryota; kingdom Metazoa; phylum Chordata; class Mammalia; order Artiodactyla; family Balaenopteridae; genus Balaenoptera; species Balaenoptera physalus. The sequence continues at coordinate 54,794,311 of NC_138887.1, read as the reverse complement.
AACTGGTGTGAGGTGATACCTCATTATAGTTTTGATTTGCATTTCTCTAATAATTAGTGATGTTGAGCAGCTTTTCATGTGCCTCATGGCCATCTATATGTCTTCTTTGTCTATTTAGGTCTTCTGCCCATTTTTTGATTGGGTTGTTTATTTTTTTAATATTGAGCTGCTTGAGCTGTTTATATATTTTGGAAATTAATCTTTTGTCTGTTGATTCATCTGCAAATATTTTTTCCCATTCTGAGGGTTTTCTTTTCATCTTGTTTATAGTTTCCTTTGCTGTGAAAAAGCTTTGAAGTTTCATTAGGTCCCATTTGTTTATTTTTGTTTTTATTTCCATTACTCTAGGAGGTGGATCAAAAAAGATCTTGCTGTGATTTATGTCAAAGAGTGTTCTTCCTATGTTTTCCTCTAAGAGTTTTATAGTGTCTGGTCTTACATTTAGGTCTCTAATCCATTTTGAGTTTATTTTTGTGTATGGTGTTAGGGAGTATTCTAATCTCATTCTTTTACATGTAGCTGTCCAGTTTTCCCAGCACCACTTATTGAAGAGACTGTCTTTTCTCCATTGTATATCTTTGCCTCCTTTGTCGTAGATAAGTTGACCACAGGTGCGTGGGTTTATCTCTGGGCTTTCTATCTTGTTCCATTGATCTATGTTTCTGTTTTTGTGCCAGTACCATATTGTCTTGATTACTGTAGCTTTGTAAGTATAGTCTGAAGTATGGGAGTCTGATTCCTCCAGCTCCGTTTTTTTCCCTCAAGACTGCTTTGGCTATTCGGGGTCTTTTGTGTCTCCATACAAATTTTAAGATGATTTGTTCTAGCTCTGTAAAAAATGCCATTGGTAAATTGATAGAGATTGCATTGAATCTGTAGATTGCTTTGGGTAGTATAGTCATTTTCACAATGTTGATTCTTCCAATCCAAGAACATGGTATATCTCTCCATCTGTTTGTATCATCATTAATTTCTTTCATCAGTGTCTTATAGTGTTCTGCATACAGGTCTTTTGTCTCCTTAGGTAGGTTTATTCCTAGGTATTTAATTCTTTTTGTTGCAGTGGTAAATGGGAGTGTTTCCTTAATTTTTCTTTCAGATTTTTCATCATTAGTGTATAGGAATGCAAGAGATTTCTGTGCATTAATTTTGTATCCTGCAAGTTTACCGAATTCATTGATGAGCTTTAGTAGTTTTCTGGTAGCATCTTCAGGATTTTCTATGTATAGTATCATGTCATCTGCAAACAGTGACAGTTTTACTTCTTTTTCAATTTGGATTCCTTTTATTTCATTTTCTTCTCTGATTGCCGTGGCTAGGATTTCCAAAACTTTGTCGAATAATAGTGGCGAGAGTGAACATCCTTGTCTTTTTCCTGATCTTAGAGGAAATGCTTTCAGTTTTTCACCATTGAGAATGATGTTTGTTGTGGGTTTGTCGTATATGGCCTTTATTATGTTGAGGTAGGTTCTCTCATGCCCACCCTCTGGAGAGTTTTTATCATAAAGCAGTGTTGAATTTTGTCAAAAGCTCTTTCTGCATCTACTGAGATGATCATATGGTTTTTATTCTTCAATTTGTTAATATGGTGTATCACATTGATTGATTTGTGTGTATTGAAGAATCCTTGCATCCCTGGGATAAATCCCACTTGATCATGGTGTATAACCTTTTATTGTGTTGTTGGATTCTGTTTGCTAGTATTTTGTTGAGGATTTTTGCAACTATATTCATCAGTGATATTGGTCTGTAATTTTCTTTTTTGTAGTATCTTTGTCTGGTTTTGGTATCAGGGTGATGGTGGCCTCCTAGAATGATTCTGGGAGTGTTCCTTCCTCTGCAATTTTTTGGAAGAGTTTGAGAAGGATAGATATTAGCTCTTCTCTAAATGTTTGGTAGAATTCAGCTGTGAAGCTATCTGTTCCTGGACTTTTGTTTGTTGGAAGATTTTTTTTTTTTAAACATCTTTATTGGAGTATAATTGCTTTACAGTGGTGTGTTAGTTTCTGCTTTATAACAAAGTGAATCAGTTATACATATACATATGTTCCCATATCTCTTCCCTCTTGCATCTCCCTCCTTCCCACCCTCCCTATCCCACCCCTCTAGGTGGTGACAAAGCACCGAGCTGATCTCCCTGTGCTATGCCGCTGCTTCCCACTAGCTATCTATTTTACATTTGGTAGTGTATATATATCCATGCCACTCTCTCACTTTGTCCCAGCTTACCCTTCCCCCTCCCCGTATCCTGAAGTCCATTCTCTAGTAGGTCTGTGTCTTTATTCCCGTCTTGCCACTAGGTTCTTCATGACCTTTTTTTTCCCCCTTAGATTCCATATATATGTGTTAGCATACTGTATTTGTTTTTCTCTTTCTGACTTCCTTCACTCTGTATGACAGACTCTAGGTCCATCCACCTCACTACAAATAACTCAATTTTGTTTCTTTTTATGGCTGAGTAATATTCCATTGTATATATGTGCCACATCTTCTTTATCCATTCATCCAATGATGGACACTTAGGTTGCTTCCATGTCCTGGCTATTGTAAATAGAGCTGCAATGAACATTTTGGTACATGACTCTTTTTGACCTATGGTTTTCTCAGGGTATATGCCCAGTAGTGGGATTGCTGGGTTGTATCCTAGTTCTATTTTTAGTTTTTTAAGGAACCTCCATACTGTTCTCCATAGTGGCTGTATCAATTTACATTCCCACCAACAGTGCAAGAGTGTTCCCTTTTCTCCACACCCTCTCCAGCATTTATTGTTTCTAGATTTTTTGACGATGGCCATTCTGACCGGTGTGATATGATACCTCATTGTAGTTTTGAGTTGCATTTCTCTAATGATTAATGATGTTGAGCATTCTTTCTTGTGTCTGTATATCTTCTTTGGAGAAATGTCTATTTAGGTCTTCTGCCCATTTTTGGATTGGGTTGTTTGTTTTTTTGTTATTGAGCTGCATGAGCTGCTTGTAAATCTTGGAGATTAATCCTTTGTCAGTTGCTTCATTTGCAAATATTTTCTCCCATTCTGAGGGTTGTCTTTTGGTCTTGTTTATGGTTTCCTTTGCTGTGCAAAACCTTTTAAGTTTCATTAGGTCCCATTTGTGTATTTGTGTTTTTATTTCCATTTCTCTAGGGGCTGGGTCAAAAAGGATCTTGCTGTGATTTATGTCATAGAGTGTTCTGCCTATGTTTTCCTCTAAGAGTTTGATAGTGTCTGGCTTAACATTTAGGTCTTTAATCCATTTTGAGTTTATTTTTGTGTATGGTGTCAGGGAGTGTTCTAGTTTCATACTTTTACATGTACCTGTCCAATTTTCCCAGCACCACTTATTGAAGAGACTGTCTTTTCTCCACTGTATATGCTTGCCTCCTTTATCAAAGATAAGGTGACCATATGTGTGTGGGATAATCTCTGGGCTTTCTATCCTGTTCCATTGATCTATATTTCTGTTTTTGTGCCAGTACCAAACTGTCTTGATTACTGTAGCTTTGTAATATAGTCTGAAGTCAGGGAGCCTGATTCCTCCAGCTCCATTTTTCGTTCTCAAGATTGCTTTGGCTATTTGGGGTCTTTTGTGTCTCCATACAAATGGTGAAATTTTTTGTTTTAGTTCTGTGAAAAATGCCTGTGGTAGTTTGATAGGGATTGCATTGAATCTGTAGATTGCTTTGGGTAGTAGAGTCATTTTCACAATGTTGATTCTTCCAATCCAAGAACATGGTATATTTCTCCATCTATTTGTATCATCTTTAATTTCTTTCATCAGTGTCCTATAATTTTCTGCATACAGGTCTTTTGTCTCCTTAGGTAGGTTTATTCCTCGATATTTTATTCTTTTTGTTGCAATGGTAAACGGGAGTGTTTCCTTAATTTCACTTTCAGGTTTTTCATCATTAGTATATAGAAATGCAAGAGATTTCTGTGCATTAATTTTGTATCCTGCTACTTTACCCAATTCATTGATTAGCTCTAGTAGTTTTCTAGTGGCAGTTTTAGGACTCTCTATGTATAGTATCATGTCATCTGCAAACAGTGACAGCTTTACTTCTTCTTTTCCGATTTGGATTCCTTTTATTTCTTTTTCTTCTCTGATTGCTGTGGCTAACACTTCCAAAACTATGTTGAATAATAGTGGTGAGAGTGGGCAACCTTGTCTTGTTCCTGATCTTAGTGGAAATGGTTTCAGTTTTTCACCATTGAGGACAATGTTGGCTGTGGGTTTGTCATATATGGCCTTTATTATGTTGAGATAAGTTCCCTCTATGCCTACTTTCTGCAGGGCTTTTATCATAAATGGGTTTTGAATTTTGTCGAAAGCTTTCTCTGCATCTATTGAGATGATCATATTGTTTTTCTCCTTCAATTTGTTAATATGATGTATCACGTTGATTGATTTGCGTATATTGAAGAATCCTTGCATTCCTGGAATAAACCCCACTTGATCATGGTGTATGATCCTTTTAATGTGCTGTTGGATTCTGTTTGCTAGTATTTTGTTGAGGATTTTTGCATCTATGTTCATCAGTGATATTGGCCTGTAGTTTTCTTTCTTTGTGACATCTTTGTCTGGTTTTGGTATCAGAGTGATGGTGGCCTCGTAGAATGAGTTTGGGAGTGTTCCTCCCTCTGCAATATTTTGGAAGAGTTTGAGAAGGATAGGTGTTAGCTCTTCTCTAAATGTTTGATAGAATTCGCCTGTGAAGCCATCTGGTCCTGGGCTTTGTTTGTTAGACGATTTTTAATCCCAGTTTCAATTTCAGTGCTTGTGATTGGTCTGTTTATATTTTCTATTTCTTCCTGGTTCAGTCTCGGTAGGTTGTGCATTTCTAAGAATCTGTCCATTTCTTCCAAGTTGTCCATTTTATTGGCATAGAGTTGCTTGTAGTAATCTCTCAATATCGTTTGTATTTCTGCAGTGTCAGTGGTTACTTCTCCTTTTTCATTTCTAATTCTACTGATTTGAGTCTTCTCCCTTTTTTTCTTGATGAGTCTGGCTAATGGTTTGTCAATTTTGTTTATCTTCTCGAAGAACCAGCTTTTAGTTTCATTGATTTTTGCTATTGTTTCCTTCATTTCTTTTTCATTTATTTCTGATCTGATCTTTATGATTTCTTTCCTTCTGCTAGCTTTGGGGTTTTTTTGCTCTTCTTTCTCTAATTGCTTTAGGTGCAAGGTTAGGTTGTTTATTCGAGATGTTTCCTGTTTCTTGAGGTAGGCTTGTGTTGCTATAAAGTTCCCTCTTAGAACTGCTTTTGCTGCATCCAGTAGGTTTTGGGTCATCGTGTCTCCATTGTCATTTGTTTCTAGGTATTTTTTGATTTCCCCTTTGATTTCTTCAGTGATCACTTCGTTATTAATTAGTGTATTGTGTAGCCTCCATGTGTTTGTATTTTTTACAGATCTTTTCCTGTAATTGATATCTAGTCTCAAAGTGTTGTGGTCCGAAAAGATACTTGATACGATTTCAATTTTCTTAAATTTACCAAGGCTTGATTTGTGACCCAAGATATGACCTATCCTGGAGAATGTTCCATGAGCACTTGACAAAAATGTGTATTCTGTTGTTTTTGGGTGGAATGTCCTATAAATATCAATTAAGTCCATCTTGTTTAATGTATCATTTAAAGCTTGTGTTTCCTTATTTATTTTCATTTTGGATGATCTGTCCATTGGTGAGAGTGAGGTGTTAAAGTCCCCTACTATGATTGTGTTACTGTTGATTTCCCCTTTTATGGCTGTTAGTGTTTGCCTTATGTATTGAGGTGCTCCTATGTTGGGTGCATAAATACTTACAGTTGTTATACCTTCCTCTTGGATCAATCCCTTGATCATTATATAGTGTCCTTCTTTGTCTCTTGTAATAGTCTTTATTTTAAAGTCTATTTTGTCTGATATGAGAATTGCTACTCCAGCTCTCTTTTGATTTCCATTTGCATGGAATATCTTTTTCCATCCACTCACTTTCAGTCTGTATGTGTCTCTAGGTCTGAAGTGGGTCTCTTGTAGACAGCATATATATGGCTCTTGTTTTTGTATCCATTCAGCCAGTCTGTGTCTTTTGGTGGGAGCATTTAATCCATTTACATTTAAGGTAATTATCGATATGTATGTTCCTATTCCCATTTTCTTAAATGTTTTGGGTTTGTTATTGTAGGTGTTTTCCTTCTCTTGTGTTTCTTGCCTAGAGAAGTTCCTTTAGCATTTGTTGTAAAGCTGGTTTGGTGGTGCTGAACTCTCTCAGCTTTTGCTTGTCTGTAAAGGTTTTAACTTCTCCATCAAATCTGAATGAGATCCTTGCTGGGTAGAGTAATCTTGGTTGTAGGTTTTTCTCCTTCATCACTTTAAGTATATCCTGCCACTCCCTTCTGGCTTGCAGAGTTTCTGCTGAAAGATCAGCTGTTAACCTAATGGGGATTCCCTTATGTGTTATTTGTTGTTTTTCCCTTGCTGCTTTTAATACGTTTTCTTTATATTTAATTTTTGACAGTTTGATTAATATGTGTCTTGGCGTGTTTCTCCTTGGATTTATCCTGTATGGGACTCTCTGTGCTTCCAGGACTTGATTAACTATTTCCTTTCCCATATTAGGGAAGTTTTCAACTATAATCTCTTCAAATATTTTCTCAGTCCCTTTCTTTTTCTCTTCTTCTTCTGGGACCCCTATAATTCAAATGTCGGTGCGTTTAGTGTTGTCCCAGAGGTGTCTGAGACTGTCCTCAGTTCTTTTCATTCTTTTTTCTTTATCCTGCTCTGCAGTAGTTATTTCCACCATTTTATCTTCCAGGTCACTTATCCTTTCTTCTGCCTCAGTTATTCTGCTATTGATCCCATCTAGAGTATTTTTAATTTCATTTATTGTGTTTTTCATCGTTGCTTGGTTCCTCTTTAGTTCTTCTACATCCTTGTTAAATGTTTCTTGCATTTTGTCTATTCTATTTCCAAGATTTTGGATCATCCTTACTATCATTATTCTGAATTCTTTTTCAGGTAGACTGCCTATTTCCTCTTCATTTGTTAGGTCTGGTGTGTTTTGACCCTGCTCCTTCATCTGCTGTGTGTTTTTCTGTCGTCTCATTTTGCTTATCTTACTGTGTTTGGGGTCTCCTTTTCACAGTCTGCAGGTTCGTAGTTCCTGTTGTTTTTGGTATCTGTCCCCAGTGGCTAAGGTTGGTTCAGTGGGTTGTGTAGGCTTCCTGGTGGAGGGGACTAGTGCCTGTGTTCTGGTGGATGAGGCTGGATCTTGTCTTTCTGGTGGGCACGTCCACGTCTGATGGTGTTTTTTGGGGTGTCTGTGACCTTATTATGATTTTAGGCAGCCTCTCTGCTAATGGATGGGGCTGTGTTCCTGTCTTGCTAGTTGTTTGGCATAGGGTGTCCAGCACTGTAGCTTGCTGGTCGTTGAGTGAAGCTGGGTCTTGATGTTGAGATGGAGAACTCTGAGAGATTTTCGCCATTTGGTATTACATGGAGCTGGGAGGTCTCTTGTGGACCAGTGTCCTGAAGTTGGCTCTCCCACCTCAGAGGCACAGCCCTGATGACTGGCCGGAGCACCAACTGCCTTTCATCCACATGGCTCAGAATAAAAGGGAGAAAAAATAGAAAGAAAGAAAGAAGATAAAATAAAATAAAATAAAGCTATTATAATAAAAAATAAGAAAAAGAATTATTACGAAAAAATTTATTAGGAAAAAAAATTTTTTTAATTTTTTAAAATAAATTTATTAATTTTTTATAATAAAAAAAAGAAAAAAATTATTAAGAAAAAATTTTTTAAGAAAATAAATTTCAATTTTTTTAAATAAAAAATATAAAAAAACTTATTAAGAAAAAAATTTTTTTGAATTTTTAAAAATATTAAATAAGGAAAAAATTATTAAGAAAAGACTTATTAAGAAAAAAATTTTTTTTAAGTAAAAAAAAAAAGAAAAAACAAACAAAAAAAACTGACGCACCAAACCCTAGGACAAATGGTGAAAGCAAAGCTATACAGACAAAATCTCACCCAGAAGCATACACATACACACTCACAAAAAAAGGAAAAGGGGAAAACTTAATATATCCTGCTCCCAAAGTCCACCTCCTGAATTTGGGATGATTCGTTGTCTATTCAGGTATTCAACAGATGCAGGTACATCAAGTTGTTTGTGGAGCTTTAATCCGCTGCTTCTGAGGCTGCTGGGAGAGACTTCCCTTACTCTTTGTTCGCACAGCTCCTAGGGTTCAGCTTTGGATTTGGACCCGCCTCTGCGTGTAGGTCGCCTGAGGGCGTCTGTTCCCCGCCCAGACAGAACGGGGTTAAAGGAGCAGCTGCTTCGGGGGCTCTGGCTCACTCAGGCCTGGGGGAGGGAGGGGTACGGATGCGGGGCGAGCCTGCGGTGGCAGAGGCCGGCAGGACATTGACGCAGCCCGAGGCACGCCGTGCCCTTCTCCCAGGGAAGTTGTCCCTGGATCACGGGAGCCTGGCAGTGGCGGGCTGCACCGGCTCCCGGGAGGGGCGGTATGGAGAGTGACCTGTGCTCGCACACAGGCTTCTTGTTGGCTGCAGCAGCAGCCTTAGCATCTCATGCCCATCTCTGGGTTCCGCGCTGATAGCCGCGGCTCACGCCCGTCTCTGGAGCTCGTTTAGGCGGCGCTCTGAATCCCCTCTCCTTGCGTGCCGCGCAACAGAGAGGCAAGAAAAAGTCTCTTTCCTCTTCGGCAGCTGCAGACTTTTTCCCGGACTTCCTCCCGGCTAGCTGTGGTGCGCTAACCCCTTCAGGCTGTGTTCACGCCGCCAACCCCAGTCCTCTCCCTGGGATCCGACCGAAGCCCGAGCCTCAGCTCCCAGCCCCTGCCCGCCCCGGCAGGTGAGCAGACAAGCCTCTCGGTTTGGTGAGTGCCGGTCGGCACCGATCCTCTGTGTGGGAATCTCTCCGCTTTGCCCTCCGCTCCCCTGTGGCTGCGCTCTCCTCCTTGGCTCCGAAGCTACCCCCTCTGCCACCTGCAGTCTCTGCCCGCGAAGGCTCTTGGAAGATTTTTTAATCACAGTTTCAATATCATTACTTGTGACTGATTTGTTCATATTTTCTGTTTCTTCCTGGTTCAGTCTTGGGAGCTTATACTTTTCTAAGAATTTGTCCATTTCTTCCAGGTTGTCCATTTTATTGCCACAGAGTTGCTTGTAGTAGTCTCTTAGGATGCTTTGTATTTCTGTGGTGTCCGTTGTAACTTCTCCTTTTACATTTCTAATTTTATTGATTTGAGTCCTCTCCCTCTTTTTCTTGATGAGTCTGGCTAAAGGTTTATCAATTTTGTGTATCTTCTCAAAGAACCAGTTTTTAGTTTTATTGATCTTTTCTATTGTTTTCTTTGTTTCTATTTCATTTATTTCCACTCTGATCTTTATGATTTCTTTCCTTCTACTAACTTTGGGTTTTGTTTGTTCCTCTTTCTCTAGTTCCTTTAGGTGTAAGGTTAGGTCGTTTATTTGAGATTTCTCTTGTTTCTTGAGGTAGGATTGTATAGCTATAAACTTCCCTCTTAGAATTGCTTTTGCTGAATCCCATAGGTTTTGGATCATCGTGTTTTCGTTGTCATTTGTTTCTAGGTATTTTTTGATTTCCTCTTTGATTTCTTCAGTGATCTCTTGGTTACTTAGTAATGTATTGTTTAGCCTCCACGTGTTTTTGTTTTTTACTTTTTTTTCCCTGTAACTGATTTCTAATCTCATAGTATTGTGGTCAGAAAAGACGCTTGATATGTCTTCAATTTTCTTAAATTTACTGAGGCTTGATTTGTGACCCAAGATGTGATCTATCCTGGAGAATGTTCTTTGTGCAATTGAGAAGAAAGTATAAGCTGCTGTTTTTGGATGGAATGTCCTATAAATATCAATTAAATGTCTGGTCTGTTGTGACATTTAAAGCTTTTGTTTCCTTATTAATTTTCTGTCTGTATGATCTGTCCATTGGTGTAAGTGAGGTGTTAAAGTCCCTCACTATTATTGTGTTACTGTCTATTTTCTCTTTTATAGCTGTTAGCATTTGCCTTATGTATTGAGGTGCTCCTATGTTGGGTGCATATATATTTATAATTGTTATGTCTTCTTCTTGGATTCATCCCTTGATCATTATGTAGTGTCCTTCCTTGTCTCTTGTAACATTCTTTATTTTAAAGTCTATTTTATCTGATATGAGTATTGCTACTCCAGCTTTCTTTTGATTTCCATTTGCGTAAAATGTCTTTTTCCATCCCCTCACTTTCAGTCTGTATGGGTCCCTAGGTCTGAACTGGGTCTCTCATAGACAGCATATACACAAGTCTGGTTTTTGTATCTGTTCAGCCAGCCTCTGTCTTTTGGTTGGAGCATTTAATCCATTCATATTTAAGGTAATTATCAATATGTATGTTCCTATTACCATTTTCTTAATTGTTTTGGGTTTGTTATTGTAGGTATTTTCCTTCTCTTTTGTTTCCTGCCTAGAGAAGTTCCTTTAGCATTTTTTATAGAGCTGGCTTGGTGGTGCTGAATTCTCTTAGCTTTTGCTTGTCTGTAAAGCTTTTGAGTTCTCCATGGAATTTGAATGAGATCCTTGCCAGGTAGAGTAATCTTGGTTATAGGTTCTTCCCTTTCATCACTTTAAATATATTGTGCCACTCCCTTCTGCCTTGTAGAGTTCTGCTGAGAAAGCAGCTGTTAACCTTATGGGAGTTCCCTTGTATGTTATTTGTCATTTTTCCCTTGTTGCTTTTAATAATTTTTCTTTGTCTTTAATTTTTGTCAATTTGATTACTATGTGTCTCAGCGTGTTTCTCCTTGTGTTTATCCTGCCTGGGACTCTCTCCACTTCCTGGACTTGGGTGGCTATTTCCTTTCCAATATTAGGGAAGTTTTCCACTATAATCTCTTCAAATGTTTTCTCAGGTTCTCTCTCTCTTCTCCTTCTGGGACCCCTATAATGTGAATGTTTGTGCATTCAGTGTTGTCCCGGAGGTCTCTTCATTTCTTTTCATTCTTTTTTCATTATTCTGTTCTGTGGCAGTGAACTCCACCATTCTGGCTTCCAGGTCACTTATCCATTCTTCTACCTTATTCTGCTATTGATTTCTTATAGTGTATTTTTCATTTTAGTTATTGTATTGTTTATCTCTGTTTGTTCTTTAATTCTTCTAGGTGTTTGTTCTTTAATTCTTCTATGTCTTTGTTAAACATTTCTTGCATCTTCTTGATCTTTGCCTCCATTCTTTTCCCGAGGTCCTGGATCATCTTCACTATCATTATTCTGAATTCTTTTTCTGGAAGTTTGCCTGTCTCCCCTTCATTTAGTTGTTTTTCTGGGCTTTTATCTTGTTCCTTCATCTGGTACATAGTCCTCTGCCTTTTCGTTTTGTCTGTCTTTCTGTGAATGTGGTTTTCGTTCCACAGGCTGCAGGATTGCAGTTCTTCTTGCTTCTGCTGTCTGCCCCCCTGTAACATAAGTTTTGATCAGACTTGGCATAAGGTTGGCTAGATATTTTTCTTCCAAGGAACATAATTTTAAAATTTTGTTAAAACCACACTTCAGTGATCTTTCATGGTGTGGGCTATGATCTCCTTTTGGGCAGAAAGATTTTACCCAATGGATGAAAATTTACCTGAAATGCAAGTTTTTTCTTCTGTTCTTATGACCAAATGATGGTCAACTCCACACAAGTATATATTTATGTATAACTTAGAATAATATTTTAAAGTGAATTATTCGGGTTATTAGACTCAGAAGCAACATAAATAAAGTCTTCCATAGCAAACTTTCACATTCTATCCCTCATCTGAACAGTACCTGTCAACCCTCCCAAATGAAGTAATAAAGAGGAAAAGCAACATTACATGACTGGCAGCCTCATCTATGCCAAGGAATATTTGTTATTCTTTCTTACCAGGGCTGTTTCCTCTGGTGGGCACTAGTGGAGTCATACAGGCAGATTTGTGAGGAAAAGCATACAGCCTAGGGAAACTTTCCAGGCACTACTTGGAGGAGACTGATTTTCTATTGTTAAAGAAAGTTGAAAGAAAAAAGTCTATGTCTTTAAATCTTATGCACATTAACTTCAGGTTACTTATTCCCTTGACTTTTTCTTGAGGTAGACAATAGTCTGGAGTTATTATGTATATGTACAGGAAGGTTGTACAACATGCAGAGAAGAGTATATGACTATCAATTACAGAAAAATTACTTTGATTTTATTTTTTATATTCATTGTATACATGGTTTGGAAAGAGCAAAAAGCATCACTTTGCATTCAAATGAATAAAAAGAATTTATTAAGACCAAAGGATCCTAAAGAACAGGGATCACACTTATATGGGCTTGTTGTGCCTTGGAACATAATCTAAATCAGCCTAGTAAGCTGATTAATTAACTATCTTTGGGTTGATAATTGACCATTTTTGCTGGGTTGACAAGAAATCTAAATCTGCAACCCAAAAGGTCTTCAAATATTCTGTTAAAATTATGTGTAAAAATTAAAAGAAATTCCAATATTTTGAGGATAAATAGGTTTCTTGTAGGGGATACAATTTGGTAGGGAATCATTGTCTCCAGAGCTTTGGAGCTGGATGCCTTGTTGAGATTTTAATTTCTTTTCTCCTTTGCCTGTCAGGCAGGTAAGCAGCTCTATATGTAATCATTTCAGGATAGACATACGGCAGAAAAGAGGAATGAGCCACAAGTCTTTGTAGACATTTTTCTCAGGGTTTAAGCTCTTAGGAGAACCTAGAGGATTTTATTATGAAGCCAAATCTTTCTTGGTTTCATGAGCATAAATTTCTGAACACAGAAGGAGGATTGACTAGGCTGTGAATAAGAAGAGACAGAGAGAAGGTGATAGGTTCACAGACAGGGGACACATCTTGTTCTTCAGCAGTTTCTCTGTGGAGCTGACAGGCTATTGGGTGGATGGATGGATGGATAGATAGATAGATAGATAGATAGATAGATAGATAGATAGATAGATAGATAGGTAGGTAGCAAAAGGGTCCTGTCTGCCAAGCATGTGCAGGAAGCAGCAAGGAGTAGCTGAATTCAAAGAGCCTGTCAGTCCTCTACAGCAGTCATCACAAAAGCAAACCATAGGAACCAAAGACTAGAGTCTACATCTAGGATGACTCACATGTCCCAGGTTACCTAGGACTTCCCCAGTTTTAGCACAGAATCCCCTCAGTCTCAGATAAATCAAGACATTTGTCATCCTTTTGTCATCCCCTTTCATCCCTCTCCCCCTCCCAAGTACAATGTTTAAGTACATGGAACTATGCAACAAGCCTTCTACCCCTCCCCCTACCCCAACCACAGTGTTTAAGTACATGGAACTATGGAACAAGTCTAAGATGAATATTTCAAAAAGGACTAAGATTTCCACCTGACCTAAGAAATGGGGATTGAGATTCAGAATTCAAAAGGAATTATGGATAATAAAGAAAGTTCTATTTTTTATACACCAGAACCTGTGTACTAAATGATATTTACAATAACTGAATACTAAAAGGAAACAATGTCAAGAGTTTTCCAGTGAATATTACTAGCCTTAAATTCTGTACTGAGCTAAAACATTGTGTAGACCCACCAAAGAAATAGTGTCATAATTGCAAAATTCAGAAAATCTAACAGCGTTCCTGAAAAAGGTGCTTGAAGGACTATTAGTTGATATAGAAATGAATCAAAAGAAAAACTCAGGCATTAGAGTAATGAGAAATTAGAGTAGTAAGAAATTATGTAATAAGAAATCACATGAAAGCTTGAAGAACAATTAAAATTAAGTCTAAATAATGTTTCTAAAAATGATAGTACAACTAAATGTTAAAAAGGTGAAAAGGTTCTCAAAAAAAAAAAGAATTTGACACAAGAATGATAAATCAAAGATAACTTTCATCATGTCGCCTATACACATTTGCAAATTGTACCTTCGAAGATGGGGAAGTAAGATCATTTGTTTATTTATTTTTATTGAAGTATAGCTGATTTACAATGTTGTGTTAATTTCTGCTATACAGAAAAGTGATTCAGTCATACATATATGTACCTCCTTTTTTTCATATTCTTTTCCATTATGGTTTATCATAGGATACTGAATATAGTTCTCCATGCTATACAGTAGGACCTTGTTGTTTATCCATTCCATATATAATAGGTTATATCTGCTACCTGCAGCCTCCCACTCCATGCCTTCAAACCCCTCCCCCTTGGCAACCACAGTCTGTTATTTATGTTCATGAGTCTGTTTCTGTTTTGTAGATAAGTTCATTTGTGTCATATTTTAGATTCCACATATAAGTGATATCATATGGTATTTGTCTTTCTCTTTCTGACCTACTTCACTTAGTATGATAATCGCTAGTTGCATCCATGTTGTTGCAAATGACATTATTCCGTTCTTTTTTATGGCTGACTAGTATTCCATTATATATATGTACCACATCTTCTTTATCTATTCCTCTGTTGATGGACATTAAGGTTGTTTCCATGTCTTGGCTATTGTAATTAGTGCTGCTATGAACATAGGGGTGCATGTATCTTTTTGGATTAGAGTTTTGTCTGGATATATGCCCAGGAGTGGGATTGCTGGATCATATGGTAATTTTATTTTTAGTTTTCTGAGAAACCTCCATAGTGGCTGTACCAACTTACATTGGGGAAGTAAGATTAAAATCATTCTCTGTTTTTAAAGTTTACCAAAAAAGAGATCAAAAGATTTGTTGACATTTGATTTTTTTAATAATATATAGGGTAAAATAATTGTCTAGAAACCATAAATAGATTTTTTTTAATGAAAGAAAAAGAAAGCAAAAGATGAAAGAAAAAGAGAGCAAAGAATAAAAGAAAAGAAATAGGAAGATAGTATAAATAGGATACACAAAATAATTACAAAAGTAAGTCTAGTCATATTGCTTACGATCATGCAGGTTAATGAGTTAAACTCCTTAAATTATAAAACTCTCCATTTACATGATAAAAAATAATTTATTATATGCTGTTATAAGAGAAATGCCTAACTTCACAGTTATCTTTGGGCTGTCCAATAGTGCTGAATCTTGAAACCCCATTGTAATATCACTAAAGGGATTATTTTAAAAGACATAAACCCACAAGGATGAAGTAGGAGTAGAGACAATAGCGACAGAACTTTGAAGCCTGGGTAACAGATGAACGAGTGGCCTTGGCCTGATTTGTGCCACAGAATCTTCAAAAGACTCAGGAATTGCTGTCCATGTGTACCTCAGTTAGTGGGGGTGATGGCTGAGGAAAGGGATGGTGGATGAGAGCTATTTGAGAAGCAGTTGTCTGTCTAGATCTCCTCTCCCACTCTCTCCCCCAACTGCCCCTCCCCCACCCTATTCATTGTCTAAAGCTCCCTGGAAACTTGACAGAGGGGATATCTCAACTGAGGGAAACAAGGAAAAGTTGAGGGCAGGTGTGCTGTGACAAAAAACAAACAAAAAATCCCAGGGAGATCAAGGGTACACCAGCCAACTGCATAATGAGACTTCCTCCTCAAGTCCCTTTGCCTTTTTACCAGTGTTACAGCCAAGACTTGACTTAACTTCTGGACAGGACTTGAGTGAGTTGTCCAGTGGGAAATACAATCACCCCCAAAGAAGAGGACTAAAGACACTGACATGGAGAGAGCCACAACACGTGGCCAAGTCAAATCATCTTACTGTCAGTCTCAAGAGCAACAGGTCCCATCACAGGCACAGAGCTTATAACCAGCTTTTCAGGTCCTTCAGTCTTGAATATAGTAAAGAACCCAGGATTACCAAGCATTTTAGGAAAGCCTCTAATATGAAAGCCAGAGGATCAAAACATACAGAAAAAGAAAACAATGTGGAGAAAAAGAAAATTGTGAAAAGAGAAGGAAAACAGAACATCATAATCACAGGGAGGTACTGAATCTCAGACATAAGCATACAAAGACTATATTATTTTAAAAATGGCAAATTATATCTACAATGACACCTAATTTTAATCTGTCTAATGCAGGTTAAAAACAATAATTATTCATGCTATAAAAGGTATAATGTACTTTGCCAAAACCTTGTAGGGGGCTTCCCTGGTGGCGCAGTGGTTGGGGGTCTTCCTGCTAATGCAGGGGACACGGGTTCGAGCCCTGGTCTGGGAGGATCCCACATGCCGCGGAGCAACTGGGCCCGTGAGCCACAACTACTGAGCCTGCGCGTCTGGAGCCTATGCTCCGCAACAAGAGAGGCCGCGATAGTGAGAGGCCCGCGCACCGCGATGAAGAGTGGCTCCCGCTTGCCGCAACTAGAGAAAGCCCTCGCACAGAAACGAAGACCCAACGCAGCCAAAAATAAATATAAAATTAATTTTAAAAAGAAAGGGAAAAAAAACCTTGTAGGAAAGAAATCTTGAGTAGTAAACCAAGAGACATAAAAGTTTATATGCATTTTTGCCCAGAAAACCCAGTTCTAGGAAATGATCTTATGTAAATATTTATACATGTACAAATAGGTATATAAGGACAGTCAATCTGAAAGTATTCAAAATAGCAAAAAGTGAGGAAAATTCCATATGTGCATCAAAAAGTGGATGGTTTGCATGTAGAGTGACTAAGATTGTTTTAGTCATTAGAAATCATATCATGTAACAGTAATTGAAGACTTTGAAAGTTTTTGTAATATGACATTAAGTTTAAAATGAGTTGCATTTTCAACTTTGAAGAAGTTTGTGTATATGTGCATATGTGTTTAGGTATATATATCTAATTAATAAATGCTAAAAAATAAAAGACTGAAAAATATATCAAAATTTAACTGTTTATTTCTGGGTAATGGGGTTATGGGTTAAATTTATTTTCTTTTTATACTTTTTATTCATGTTCTGATTTTTAAAATTCAGAAATAGTAAATATTTTAAATAGGAATTTGAAATTCTCTTCAGTTGAATTGCCTAGTGACAAATATGGGATGAATGCTTTTCCTCCAAAGCGTTTGATTGCTATTATAGACGTAGTCTTCCTACTAGCAGAAGAAGCCCAGAATAACCAACAAAAGTTGTTTACACAACTGTGCTGACAATGATATTAATGCCTAGAACAACATAACAGTTAACTAAGTGAAAACCATGTTGGGTTCAACTCACTGAGAACCAGAGGAGGGTAAAAGCAAATGGAGAAAGATGAAATTGACAGGGAAAACTGATGCTCAATTCAAGCTCCCAGCCTGGGTGGGCAGTTTGGGTGGGAAACTAACCTCTCCAGAGTTTGGGTTCACTGACCACACGTGGAACAAAGGTTTGCAGAACAGGCCAGATTGAAGCAAGTAGCTATAAAAGTGTTCTGTTCTGTGAACACCACCCTGCAACATAATTGGCCACCTCAACAAAGGAAAACAGTGCCCAGGGTTTCTCCATTCAGGAAGCAAATATGAAGAGCAGGAACTGGAGCCATGTGCCAACACTTCCCCAAGATCAGAGGCCAAGAAAATAGTATAATATCTGAAAAACAAATCTGGTCAATTTCTCATAGGACTTTCTAACTCAACTATTTTGAATTGGCAGTGTATTTCTAAGGGTCTGGGTGTTGGTTCTATCCTAAAACCATGAGGTTTTGTGAGGTTATTTTTACATAGCAACAGACTTTGCTATATGAACTATCATTTCTGATATTGGAAAGAGAGCTAGTCTACCTGGATTGTGGGAATACTTCTGCTACTTTAAAACAAGACAAAACAACAACTATACACACACACACACACACACACACACACACACATATACACACACACACATATATGAAATTAATAGCCTCAATTCCTTTTTTTCATTAATTCATTTGAGTATTCAACCTCAGTTCTGTGTATATAAGGCATTGATTATGCCTAGGCATTGAAGGGTATATAAAGACAAGTCCCACACATTCTTCTTCAAACCTAGTGGGAAGGGAATAAGATTAATATATAAATGCTTTATTTTTGTAATTATAAATATAAAGGGCTCTTATCAGTCAGTATAGCTAGGCTATGTTGCAGTAACTGAAAAAAAAAACACCTTGATATATCAGTGACTTCACATAATAAAGCTTTATTTATCACTTATAAAAGTCTAAAGAGGGCAAGAAGTTCTCTAGAGCAAAGCTCCACCAAATGGTGACTCAAGAATATAGGCCAAAACATGGCCTCCAAATTTGCTGCCAAAAAGGGATGGAAGATGCACATTGGCTCTTTTTTATAGAATTATTTTTTTATTGAAGTATAGTTGATTTACAATGTTGTGTCAGGCTCTGCTGTGCAGCAAAGTGACTCAGTTGTTTATACACATATACACATTCTTTTTTTATATCATTTTCCATTATGGTTTATCATAGGATATTCAGTATAGTTCCCTGTGCTATACATTAGGACCTTGTTGTTTATCCATTCTAAATATAATGCTTTTGCATCTACCAACCCCAAACTCCCAGTCCATTCCTCTGCCTCCCCCCCCTCCCCCTTGGCAACCACAAGTCTGTTCTCTATGTCTATGAGTCTGTTTCTGTTTTGTAGATAGGTGCATTTGAGGCACACTGGCCCTTAAATATCTCAGATCAGAAGTGATATTTGCACCAAGTGTGAGCATATGTGTGTGTGGTGAGAATATGTAAGATCTGCTATCAATAAATTTCAAGTATGTAATACAGTATTATTAACTATAGTCATCATGTTGATTTATTCATCTCATTAATGGATATTTGTACCCTCTTACCAGCTCTCCTCACTTCCCCCCCAACAGCTGGCAACCGCCTTTCCACTCTCTGGTTTTATGAGTCCAACTTTTTTAGATTCCATATATAAGTGAGATTATGCAGTATTTATATTTCTATCTGTCTTATTTCACTTAGCATAATGTCCATGTTGTCTCAGATGGCAGGATGTCCATCTGTTTTATGGCTGAATAATATCCTATTGTGTGTGTGTATGTATATATATATATATATACACACGCCACATTTTCTTTATGCATTTATCTCTTGATGGACTCATAGGTTATTGCCATATCTTGACTATTGTAAATCATGCTGCAATGAACGTGAGAGGGTAGATATCTTTTGGAGATACTAATTTCATTTCTTTTAGATATACGCTCAGACGTGAGATTGCTGTTAGTTCACGTGGTATTTCTATTTTTAGTTTTTTTAGGAACTTCCGTACTGTTTTCCATAATGGCTGCACCAATTTACATTCCCACCAACAGTGTAAAAAAAAAGTTCCCTTTTCTCTGTACCCTCCCCAACACTGGTTATCTCTAATCTTTTTGATAACAGCCATTCTAACAGGCATGAAGTGGTAGCTCATTTTGGTTTTGGTTTGCAATTCCCTCACGATTAGTGATATTGAGCACCTTTTCATGTACCTGTTGGTCATTTGTATGTCTTCTTTGGAAAAATGTTTATTTAGGTCCCAGGTCCTTTGCCCATTTTTTTTCCTAGGTATTTAATATGTTTTATTCACCAAGTTAGGGGAACTATTGTAACATTTGCTAATGACACCTGCTGTCTTCTCTCAGTGATTTTCTTTTCTTTTTAAATTGGGGTATAGTTGTTTTACAATGCTGTGTTAGTTTCTATTGTACAGCAAAGTGAAGCAGAGTTCCCTGTGCTATACAGCAGGTTCTCATTATTTATCTACTTTATACATATTAGTGTATATATGTTAGTTCCAATCTCCCAACTTATTCCACCTCTCCCTTCCCCCCTTGGTGTCCATAAGTTTGTTCTCTACATCCGTGTCTCTATTTCTGTCTTACAAACCATTTCATCTGTAGCATTTTTCTAGATTCCACAAATATGTGTTAATGTACGATATTTGTTTTTCTCTTCTTGACTTACTTCACTCTGTACGACAGTCTCTAGTTCCATCCACATCTCTATAAATGACCCAATTTCGTTCCTTTTTATCCTTTGCCCATTTTTAAATCATGTTATTTGGGTTTTTTGAGTTGTATGAGTTCTTTATATATTTTGGATATTAACCTCTCATCAGATACATGGAATGAAGATATTTTCTCCTATTCCATATGTTGTCTTTCCATTTTGTTTACTGTTTCCTTTGCTATACAGAACTTTTTAGTTTGATGTAGTCCTACTTGCTTATTTTTGCATTTGTTGCCCGTGCTTTTGGTGTACTATCCAAAAAAATCATTGCCAAGACCAATGTCGAAAGCTTTCCCCTGCATTTTCTTGTAAGAGTTTTACAGTTTCAGGTCTTACTTTTAAGTTTTTAATACATTTCACGTTCAATTTTTGTGTATGGTATAAGATAAAAGTCCAATTTCGTTCTTTTGCATGTGGATATTGAGTTTTCCAAACACAATTTATTGAAGACACTATCCTTTCCCCATTGTGTATTCTTGGCACCCTTGTCAAAGATTAGTTGACCATATATGCATTGGTTTATTTCTGGGCTCTCTATTCTCTTCCACCGGTCTATGTGTTTGTTTTTATGCCAGGACCACAGGGCTGCTTTAGGCGCTGCAATTGGATGGAGGTCTGTGGGCCTGCCTCCAGGGGCCAGGACGAAAGTTTCTCCCACCAAGTGTCTGAGCAGGAAGGACTGCTGTCAGAGCATAGCTGAGAGGGGCTGAGGCTGAGTTACATAGCCATTTCAGAATCTGCTGTCAGGCTGATCGTGGCCGGCCTGCCTCAGGAGGGGTAGATGGGGGAAACAGGTGGTGTGTCTCCTGCCTGGTCCCCAGGAGGGCAGAATTGCCTCCAGATCTCAGCCAAGACAGGCTGGAGTCAGGCACAGGACCACACCCAGGACCAATGTCAGCAGGTTTGTTACCCAAGGCACCTATGGGCGTGAATCCTGCTGGGTCCCTTGGGGGATGGTCCTGGGGGCAGGACCAAGGCTGAATGGGGCTATTCCACAGTTCCACAGGGGGATGGGGCTATTTCTGGGTCTGTATCCAGGACCATGGTTGGCGAGTCAGACACCTGGGCATGGGCCTGCCTTCTCAAAGAACCCCTCCTCGGTTTTGGGCTCCACTGGGCTTTCACAGTCACGTACATGGGTCCTAAAGTTCCCACAAAGGCACTTTTGTCTGTGTCTGGCTGCCAAATTATTGTTGCTGAGGGGGCATAGGAGCAGGGGACCTCTTATTTTGCCAGCTTGCTGAAGTCACCTCTCCAATTTCTTATTTTTGTATTTAACATAATAGCCTTAGAAAAAAGTGTTGATGCCATTTATTTTAAATCATATATCTATTAATGTAAACGAAGGAGCTTGCTTAGCACAATGCCAGCACATAAAAAACTCTTCATGACTATTTTGACACATTAACTAAGAAACAATAATAAGAAAATGATTCCTTAGCAAGCACAAAATAATATCCATGAATGACATGGGTAACTGTTTTTAAGAAATACTCTTTAAAACTAGTAAAATTGACTTGAAAAGAACTGGAAGAGATAAGTGATCAGGTAGAGATTCTAGAAATCTAAGATCAGCCCTCAGGCCCAAATCAACCAAAGTTCTAATCCAAATTAAGAAAACAAAGCAATTAAAAAAATTCAAACCCATAGCAGACATAATTTGTGATCTT
Organism: Balaenoptera physalus; assembly: GCF_965194825.1. Lineage (NCBI taxonomy): Eukaryota > Metazoa > Chordata > Mammalia > Artiodactyla > Balaenopteridae > Balaenoptera > Balaenoptera physalus. The sequence goes on along the minus strand of NC_138887.1, from coordinate 54,772,750 downwards.
TTTCACAGATCTTTCTACCCACAACTTTGTAGGAATTTCTGAAGAAACTTTGTTTCAGTCTTAATTGTTTTATCCTACCTTTTTCTTCTCTTCTGTTTTTAGTTGGCTCCATTTTTGTGTAATTATGCTACTCTTATATGATGATTTCTACATTAGGTGATGCAGAATTACTACGCTCTGTGATTATTTTGAAGGTGGGTTATGGCTCAGTGTCTCCATTGCATTTTACCTTTCACTAACCAGTACCAAGAGAATGATACCAGCTTTAAAGTACACAGTACCTAGGTTGAAACAAACATCTCTGTTGGAAAATTACTGTTACTGAAACTAGCTGCAAAGAAAATAATGTACTAAATTTAAAAGACAAAAATCCAAACAAATGCATTAGAGATATTTCACCCATACTAGTATGCCTTGAAACTTGGACTTCTCTGATTCTAATGGCCTCTCTCATTCTAACAAAGAAAAATTCTGAAGAGAAGTAAGTTCCAAAGACAAGGACTGCTGTACAAAATCCTAAAACATTGCTCCTAAGCATTTATCTTTACAGCAGCCAGAATACAGTTCTCAATTGGCTTTAGCTGCCAAAACACAACCCAAAGAGGCTATAAGAATCCAGGAAATTCAATTCAACTGTTTGAGAGAATGGACTTGAGAACACGGGGAGGGGAAAGGGTAAGCTGGGACGAAGTGAGAGAGTGGCATGGACATATATACACTACCAAATGTAAAACAGATAGCTAGTGGGAAGCAGCTGCATGGTACAGGGAGATCAGCTTGTGCTTTGCGACCACCTAGAGGGATGAGATAAGCAGGGTGGGAGAGAGATGCAAGAGGGAGGAGATATGGGGATATATGTATATGTATAGCTGATTCACTTTGTTATAAAGCAGAAACTAACACACCATTGTAAAGCAATTATACTCCAATAAAGATGTTAAAAAAAAAAGAAAGCATAGTTTGGAATACCTACTATATGTTGGGCCCCACTGGCCTCTGGAAATACAAAAATGTGTATGGCATTTTCATGCTGATACTGCAGTAAAGACATTTACTCAAACCCTGATACCAAGACTGGATAAATTATTGTTGTCTAAAGAATATTCCCAAAGGTATCCATTAACGTTAAGACTCAGTCAACACTTGTACTTAAATAATAACTAACAGTCATTTATTAAGCTCCCACAGCATTCTAGACTCTGAAATCCACCTAAAGATATAGAACTCTCACTCTCATGGTGATACTGGGAATAATGGTCCTATTGTACTAAGATCTCTCATCCCTAATTACTTCTTTATCTGAAAAAAAAAGCACTATGTACATTTAAATGTTTTATTTCATTATATTAAAGGTAAGTTTACACATGGAGACTGCTGAGTACTCTGTACATATGCTGCACTATTTGTCCTTAAGTCTAGGGATTTCCTTTACTTGGCATGAATTATAGGAGAGGTGCCCAACACCCAGACTGAGTGAGTTATTCTAACTTATGGTGGTGTTGGAGAGAAAAGCGCATAAACCAGAGGATGTCATTAGACCAGTGACAGTGAAGGAGAAAATATCCAGCGCTGATAGCCCCGCTCACTTGCAAGCTGATGGGTGTCAACGTGCGGAGCAGTACAGACAGAATGGCTTAGGAAGGGGTTTGCTGCATCTGGCGAGAAAGGAAGTGTAACGGCAAAAAGAGAACAAAATATTGTATGTCTGTGTTTGCTCCACCTAGGAAAAGCAGACACAATGAATCTACAGTATGTACAGAGAAGGTACTAACCACATGTATTAATACAGTCTTTGTGCCTCAGCTATAAAACAGGTTCTGGACTTGTAGTTAAAGTGGCTGCCCAGATGGGGCCTTTTCCCCTTTCTTTGCAATATTCCATATTCTAATTATGACTTGCACTGCTTCTGGCACAAAAGCAAGGCCGCTGATGTGGCCCCAAGTGTAGGCATGATAAAAAGCCAGGACCATGAACTTGTGTGACTGCTCTTTTCCACTTCCCTTCTCCTCCCTCAGCTAATTCAGTCTGTTTTTTTATTTTTTTGACAGCATTTGGAATTCTTCAAGCTGTCTCTGGTTGCTTTTCACTCACTGAAAAAAAAAAAGAAAAAAAAAAGATCAGATCTTCAGAAGTAACTCTATAGTTACTGGCAGGAGAGGAAGCACAGACTAGTTAATGATGTAGTTTAAAACCCCATAAGCATATAAAGTGCTAATAATTGATTACAGTGAAAAGGACCTTGTGAGAGATAGTGGAATTGTCCAGTGTTCTACATAAAATCCAAGTGCAAATCCACACCATGGGTGACAGGTTTCCCCACTTCATATGGTACTGCATTTTGGCCCTAAATGTTTAGGTTTTCCATTTTAGACCATAAAAAAAATAACATCATAAAATTAACGAAAATCACTAGATAAGATGATCTAAATCACGTTGTTACATTTCTGTGATTGCTACTAGAGCCTTGTAAGTTTTCTGTTCTATACAAATTGGTGTTGAACTATTGAGTATTAGAAGATGCATTGAACTATACCTTAACATTTCATCAAACTCTTAAGAAGGACAAGTGTTCATAACAATGAGTCTCATGTGAGCTATGTAGCTATAAATATAGGAAAGTATACTACACAATTTGTCCTTATGTCTTAGCTCTTTGAATATAGTACTAACATAATTCTCAGGTAAAGCGTCTTCTATTTTAATGTAAATATTTGATACTTTTTTCCCCTCTTTTTCGCCCTTGGGAGTCATTTTTTCCCTGAGATCTCAATAATTTGTCATTTAATAATCATGAGTGGGACTTCCCGCAGTGGTTAAGAATCTGCCTGCCAATTCAGGGGACGTGGGTTCGAGTCCTGATCCGGGAATATCCCACATGCCACAGAGCAGCTAAGCCCATGGGCCACAACTACTGAAGCCAGCGTGCCTAGTCTGTGATCCACAACAAGAGACCCTACCACAATGAGAAGCCCGTGCACCACAACGAAGAGTAGCCCCTACTCGCCACCACTAGAGAAAGCCCGCGCAGCAATGAAGACCCAATGCAGCCAAAAATTAATTAATTAAAAAAAAAATCATGAGCATTGTTGTATTCATTCACTCATTTATTCATTCAACAAATATTTACTGAGTGCCTGGAAATACAGTAGTTAACACACCAGAATGAAACCCATACTTTACCAAAAGGAGATATATAATAGATAAAATAAACAAGTAAAATATATAGTAAGCTAGATATTGATGGGAGTTACTGTATAGAGAAAAATAAAGGAAATAAGAGGAATAGGGAATGGAATTTTAAATATGGTGGCCAGGAAATGCTTCACTGAGAATCAGGCTATTTATACTTCAGTAGAAACAGACAGAAATCCAGTCATGTGCATTTATGGTAGAAAATTGTTGTGTAGAGAAAAACGACTGCAAAAGCTTTGAAGGCAGATTATTCACGGAGTATGAGAAAATCAGAGTGGCTAATATAACGAGAATGGAGCAACCAGCAAAGTTGACCACAGAGATATAACCAAGACCAGATTATGTAGCTCAATATAAGGACTTCAGCTTTTACTGTGAGTGAGATGAGAAGCCACTGGAAAGTTTATATAGAAGAGTGACATATTTGAATTTATGCTTCTTAAGGCAGCTATATTGATAATAAACTGTTGGGGAGACAAAGGCAGAAATGAGAATACTAGCTAGAAGCTTGTTATAATCACTCATTCAAAAAATGATGATGGCTTGGACTAACTTGATAGAAATGAAGGGAGTACAAAATGCTTGGATTATAGATTTATTTTAAAGGTACAGTGAGCAGTGCTTGGTGATGGATTGAAAGCAGGTTAGGAGAGAAGGAGAAAAATTGACCCCAGAGATTTGGGCCTTGACAAATGAAATGTGGAGTTGCCATTTACTGATATGGAGAAGACTCTGTGAAGAACAGACTTGAAAGGAATGGTAAGAGCACGATTTTGGACTTGCTGACTTTGAGATGCCTATTAGATATCTAAGTAGAGAGATGTTGAGTTTAGAGAAGAGGTCTAGGATGGAGATCTCCAACTGGGAGCTGTCAGTGGAGAAATGATGTTTGAAATCATGTAAAAGATGTGATTGGCAAAATAGTGTAGGGAGAGAGGAGAAGGGTCTGAGGACTTAGCCCTGAGTCACTCCAGTGATTCCTGGTCAGGCGATTAAGAGAAACCCTCAAAGGAGTCTTAGCTGAAGCAGCCAGTGAGATAAAAGAAAATCTGAAGAGTGTAGTATCCTGGAGTCCACATGGGGAAACTTTCAAGGAGGAGGGAGTGATCAACTGTATCAAATTCTGTTGATGGGTCACATGAGATGATGAACAGGAACTGATTTGGATTTAGCAATATGGAGGTCATCGGTGATTAAACAAGAGCAATTTCAGTAGAGTGGTGAGTTCGAAAACTTGATTGGAGGGGCTGTAAGAAAGAAAGGTAGAAGAATTGAGGACTGTTACTTTAGAAAACATTTTGAAAGTTTTTTAGGTAAAAGGAAATGAGAAATTTAGTGGTAGCTGAATGGAATGATAGAGTCAATAAAATAAAAGACAAAAGGTAATAGTCATGGAGAAAGATTCCTGAAAATGCAATTTTTGGAAACTAAGAGTTGTTAGTAAAAAGAAACTATATGGTGTAACCTTAGTACCTTTCCAAGGACCAGGACGGGGGGGATGGTTTTAGGATGATTCAAGTGCATTACATTTATTGTGCACTTTATTTCTATTATAATTACATTGTAATATATAATGAAATAATTATATAATTCACCATAATGCAGAATCAGTGGGAGTCCTGAGCTTGTTTTCCAGTTGATTTATTATGGTCTCTGTGCAGTCAAACTTCTCTGCTAATGATAATCTGTATTTGCAGCCACTCCCCAGCGCTAGCGTCACCGCCTCCGTTCCACCTCAGCTCATCAGGCATTAGATTCTCATAAGGAACGCGCAACCTAGATCCCTCTCATGCTCATTTCATAGTAGGGTTCGTGCTCTTATGAGAATCTTATGCCACCAGTGATCTGACAGGAGGCAGAGCTCAGGCGGTAATGCAAGCGATGGGGAGCAGCTGTAAATACAGATGAAGCTTCCCTCGCTCACTCGCTACTCACCTCCTGCTATGTGGCCCGGTTCCTCACAGGCCACGGACTGGTACTGGTCTGTGGCCTGGAGGTTGGGGACCCCTGTTTTAGAGGAGAGGAGAGGTCAAGGCACCGAGAAGCTAGATTGAAGGAGCATCGACATAGATTTTGAAGTCAGCAAGAATTAAGACAGCAGTAGTTGAGGAGAGAGTAACTATTATCTAAGAATTAAAATCTTAAGAAAAAAGGGAAGGTGACCTAGTGGTCAGTAAATGAGTGCAACAAGGAAGGGTAATATGAGCTGTCACAGCATGAGCTTTAAATCAGGAAGAATTGATGAAAGGGGGAGAAAGGATTGCTGAGAAATGGCAACAAGCAACAAGTGCCCCTGCCCCATCTCCAGGCCCAGGGGTAGGAGAGTGTAGAAAAGAGCCACCAGTTAAGGGGACTCCTAAGGAAACAGTGTCCTCAAGGAAGAACCAAGTTCAGTTACAGGCATGGCTCTCAGTCTTGGCTGCTCACCTCATAGATTGATTAGATAGATAATAGAATAGATAGGTAGGTAGGTAGATAGATAGATTTATTTTAGATAAATATTTTTCAGTGTCATTGTTAAAGCTTTCCCCCACAATTCTCATAGAAGTCCTGCCATAGGATTAAAACAAGTAATTTTTCAGTCAACTAAATTCCATGAATGACATTACTTACATCCTCTATTATGTAGTGAGAAAAGTATCCACAGTCACGCACATAATCAGTTTTCATTATCCCAGAAGATTTAATCAAATGCAATTAGGCAGGAAATAAGCTCACTTAAACATTCTTGGAGTATGAAGAATTCTCCAACAATAATAAAGACTAATCCTTCTTCATGTGTAACATTGAAGCTACGGAATTATGTGTGTCACTGGGTACAATTCCGCGATGGCTGCTGATACAGCCGCAGGAAGGCCATGTAGCCTTATTGAACTGGATGTCCACACTGCCTCTATTACAGGCACTATCCCCAAGAAAACCTAGAAATACAACTGTAGTCTGCCATGTTTGTGAGAAAAGCTGTGTTTATATCATTCCTATAAGGTATTATGGTATATAGTTCATTGTGAATTAATGTGCAATTGGCGCTAGAGGAAAAGTTCAAGTGCTTAATTCTAAGAGACAAAAGAGGCAATTCATAACTTTTTAAGGCTGAATATTTTATCATTTTAAAATATGTTCATTTATTCCTTCAGACAACAGGTTCTGAGTATCTAATATGTGCGAGGCACTCTGTGGGCTAATGGGCACACAGCCGTGAATGAAACTCTAACTTCCCATAGTTTACATTCTTCTTCACTCTGGTGAAGAGTCTTTTTTATTCACCATCCAAAAAGCAAGATATATGAATGTTCCTGGATAAATATAGGGGGCTGGAATTAACTTTCAATTGGATATTTCCTCCTAAAATTATTTCCTGATATCCCTTGTGAAGACTGAAGATATATAGGAGTCTTACAAAACTTGGAATAAGAACTCACAAACTCAGAGAAAACTAGTTTCTTAGTAAATCTCTTGTGATGTTTGTAATTTCAAAAATCAGAAACAAATGTTTCTGTCACCCCCTAACAAGTGGACGAGGCAGCTAAAATCAACTCATACATCTTATTTTTTTTAAAAGATGAATACTAAAACATAGATGAGATTAAATAAGAACAAGAGAGATCTGAGGGTTTAAAAATAAAAAATGTGGCCATAATTCCTCTGAGAGGAAAAGCTAAGACAAAATACAGTGGTGCTGCAGAAAGAAATGAAAATCCCCAAGGCAACCCAGCAAAGGAAGAAGAGGTTCTCTTAAAGTATAAATGGGTCTTTGTTGAATTTTAACAAGCCCTCAAAGGACAGATTCCCGGAGATGTCTGAAGTTCTTCATTTAATGTGAAAATACTTTACACTTTCCTTTAAACAAAGAAATCACCCCACTGGCTAGGAGCCAGAGCTTGCACATTTTTTGAGGCACCACAGGAAAAGAGAAAAGAAGAAAGAAGCCAAGCACTTCCACATTCACCTTAGGGGAAGAATGTGCCCCACTTCCCAGAGTTCTCATCAGTGGCAGTTCTGGATCCTGACTAATGATTCCTTCCATGCTCCTGGCTTTGCCGCCCCCAATGCTGCTCTCCAGTTTCAATTTTCACCCCAAATCTGGACGTGGCTCCTCAGTGAAGAAAGCCCTGAGATGATGTGAAGGGAATAAAAGGGAAATGCAGATATTAGTGCTACCTGACTAGCAGGAAATTTGAACTGTATCAACTGAGATGGCCCAAAGAGCTGTTGAAATGTAAGATGAAGTTCAGAACAGGATTACTATGCCATGGATTTTGGGGAGGGGGGGCGGGCGGTGAGAAACAGAGTTTGAACTAAAAGCTTACCAGTCAGTGTGGCATACCATCACTTTTTCATTGCCTCCTGCTCTGGACGGGGGCTTCTTTGAGTCACAGCTGCAGTGAAGATTTTTACTTGACCTCCTGAAAAGGACTTTTCACGTCATTTGGGTGGCTGAGCTCATCTGTGGGTCACGATTTATTTAAGTATGTGAATATGATATTCATGGATACAGATAATCATAACACCTACATTTCATACTATTTGGGCTCTATAAATATAAAATAAATAAATTTCCATAACATGGCCATATGGCATAGCAATGGGAGACAGGGAATGTCTGTGATTCACTCATGGTCCCACAGCTAGGAGATGGCGGTCAGGGCTCCAGACTGTGCTCTCACGCACTCAACCATCAGCATCTCCTTTCCAAGGGAAACATTGATATGAGCACTAATTGTCACTTTCAGAGATGTACAGATGCTCCTTTGGTCACCAGCAAAGCCCACTGGGATCCCCCAGAAAAATAAAATGGAATCCAGGGGAAAGCTCGACCCTCTTCTTTTGCGCTTAGTCTGGTTCCCTTGCCTATAGGGGGCCACCGTGTACAGAGGTCTTGCACCTAACACATGGGATTAGAGTTCCCAGTGCAGAACTGCTGCTGCCGACACCCCTATTCGGCTGGCCGTGTGCATAGATGCCCCCCCCGCCCCCGCCCCCACACTGCAGCTGGCAGGCCATGTGCAGAAGCGCTGCCCCTGGCACTGCGATCTGGAGTTTGAGCAGCACAGCTGCACCTGCCCCGGAAAGCTTCCCTTTGCTTCTGAACCAAACTCGGTCTCATTCTATTGGCTTGAAAGACACCGGGCAGGAGGACCCTTCTTAGGGATTGACTGGGGAGGGTGGATAACACTTTGAAGAGAAACTAACATTTTTAATAAAAGTAGAAAAGGAAGTATCTAAGAAGGCAACACAGAACAGCAGTGAAGGGTTAGGACTGAGTTTATTTTTTTTTTAACATCTTTATTGGAGTATAATTGCTTTACAATGTTGCATTAGTTGCTGCTGTATAACAAAGTGAGTCAGCTATACATATACATATGTCCCCATATCTCCTCCCTCTTGCGTCTCCCTCCCACCCTCCCTATCCCAGCCCTCTAGGTGGTCACACAGCACAGAGCTGATCTCCCTGTGCTATGCGGCTGCTTCCCACTAGCTATCTGTTTTACATTTGGTAGTTTATATATGTCAAGGCTACTCTCTCACTTCGTCCCAGCTTACCCTTCCCCCTCCCCACGTCCTCAAGTCCATTCTTTACATCTGCATCTTTATTCCTGTCCTGCCCCTAGGTTCATCAGAACCACTTTTTTTTAGATTCCATATATATGTGTTAGCATACAGTATTGTTCTTCTCTTTCTGACTTACTTCACCCTGTATGACAGACTCTAGGTCCATCCACCTCACTACAAATAACTCAGTTTCGTTTCTTTTTATCACTGAGTAATATTCCATTGTATATATGTGCCACATCTTCTTTATCCATTCAGGAGAGGGTGTGGAGAAAAGGGAACCCTCCTACACTGTTGGTGGGAATGTAAATTGATACAGCCACTATGGAGAACAGTATGGAGGTTCCTTAAAAAACTCATAATAGAACTACCATACGACCCAGCAATCCCACTACTGGGCATATACCCTGAGAAAACCATAATTCAAAAAGAGTCATGTACCACAATGTCCATTGCAGCACTATTTACAATAGCCAGGACATGGAAACAACCTAAGTGTCCATCAACAGATGAAAGCACTGAGTTTTGATCCCTTCTCTTCGTCCTGTTTCCTAGCTGTGTAGCAACCTTGTTAAGATTCAGTTTTCTCATCTGTTAACCAGGGTAATAATAGTAGGTTTACTTTAAAGATTAAATGAGATGATGCATAATAGATAGAACATAATCTGGACAATAACATTATAATAAATGGTGGCAATTAATTTAATGTCTTTAACATGCCTCCAAATAATCTAACAGTGAATACACCACAATGGAATCTAAAATTTCCACTTGTTTTACTCCCAGAATATATATTAGAAGATTGTCTTACCTAGCTCAGGGATTGGAAAATGGCAGGGATATTTTTGGTTACAAGAAAGAATTGTGAAAATTAATTTGAGCATATCCAAATTCTGGCAACAAGCTGACAACATGAAGCAAATAATTAAACTTAGAAGAAACGGAGAAGCGGCTGTCCGAGGAAAATCAGAACAAGTAATGCTTCCTTCTTAGTTTGCTCCCCAGATTGTCCATCAGTCTTAGATGTCTCCTGGGCTGTTTAGTTTCTAGTCGGTGTGCTCTTGGAGCAGCAGTTGCCTGGACCTCAGCATTGTGGTTTCTAGCACCAAAGGAAGCTTTGTGACCATATCACTCTAAGTCACCGTGTTTCAAGCTGCCAAAGACTTTGGGGTTAAGAATGGTAGAGGACTTCTATAATTTAAGACCAGTTTTCTTTTTCTTTTCTTTTTTTTTTTTTCCATTGGAGCAATTCAATGTGCATTGTGTGCACATGTGTTCCAGGACCGATGGAGACTCAAATGACTATCAGACCCTTTGGTGTGAGTTCAGATTTCCTGAAGGTGTTGGAATGTCTGTAAAACATCAGATGCCCTTCTGCTTGAGTTTTTCTTAAGTAAAGATATTTTAATTCTCTGCTGATTTGAAATCTCACTTTATTTAGGGAAAGGCTTGGCAGTATCTCTGAAAAATTGTTCATAAAAAAATGTTTTTGAGTTTCTGGCAGGTAACTGATTTTCATATTAAGAAGTTAGATCTAATTTGTCTATAAACAAAGACCAGGCATTGTGTTTGTGTGTGTTCCCTCCCACCCCCAAAATCTAAAATCTTTGTTCTTGTTCCAATACTATTAGTCATATTTTAAAGAATTATTGGTGAGCCGCTGTCATCACTCTTACAATGCTTTTTCCTACTTAAGCTTCAGAAAGTTTTTTCAGGGAGGCTTGGACAGTGTTATAAATGTAAGTGTTGGGGTTTTATTTCTAAGCCTTTCAATAACTGTAGAGTAGCTTCCTCTGACTTCATTTTAAACTAATCGCATTTGTCAAAGAGAGGAAAGAAGCCTCCCCCGGTACGGTGCTTTGAGTACGGGATTCTGCAGTCAGTGGCTTCCACCAGTTACCTTTGTAGCCGAGCATCAAAACGTTAAGAAAATGCTGTGAAAAGGCGAGGATTTGTGGCAGATAGAATCTTTAGTTCACAAAATTTTCGTTCTCAACCAGAAACTGAAAACACAAAAATATCCATCAGTTAGAACATCACCAGCAAGCAACTTTGCAGATGTGCTGAATATGTAGCTGCTTTTATAACATGGTTTGAGGTGCATTTGTGGTTTCTATTTGCCCAGCTATTCCCCTACATAAGATCTCTTGCTCCCTGCCCCATGGCAGAAATTCTACCATTAGAGTCGTTCCTACGGACTCCAAACCAGAGACTAAAGCAATGCTGCTAGAATGCTCCTGTGACAATATAATATATGATACTGGTCCCCTCAGGATAGGCTTGCTCATGCTGTGGGAGCAAATGACCAGCAAGTCACAGTGACATAAAATAATAGAAGTTTTATTTTTTTCTTGTTTACATGACATGTCCATCATGGGAGGAGAAGGCTTCTGCTCATCACAGACATTCAGGGAGTTCTCTCATCATCATTCCAAAAGAAAAAGGAATTCCTAAAATAGTCTTTTTTCTTCTTTTCTTTTTTTAATGAGCAAGACAGGAGGGGAGTTTATTTATTTATTTTAAAATTTACTTAATTTATTTATTTTAAAATTTTACTTATTTATTTATTTATTTTTGGCTGCACTGGGTCTTCGTTGTGGTGCGCAGGCTTCTCCTTGCGGTGGCTTCTTTCGTTGCGGAGCGCAGGTTCTAGGCGCACGGGCTTCAGTAGTTGTGGCTCGCGGGCTCAGTAGTTGTGACTCGCGGGCTCTAGAGCGCAGGCTCAGTAGTTGTGGCGTACAGGCTTAGTTGCTCCGCGGCATGTGGGATCCTCCTGGACCAGGGATCGAACCCAGGCCCCCTGAATTGGCCGGCAGATTCTTAACCACTGCGCCACCCGGGAAGTCCCGAAAATCGTCTTGAAGTTACAGTCAGGTACTCAGATCTCGAGAGTTACACACATCACTTATAATTACAATTCATCTGTCATTACTGGTCTCATGGCCCCCACAACCACAAACACGGGCTAGCAAGCGCATCCAATATGTGCCTGAAGTGGTGAGAACCTGAAAGCATTTGGTTGGAGCACTAAGTACTCTCGACATTTATCTCAAAGGAGGAGTTCTGAATTTGGAAACATCCTTTACCTTCTGGCTCCAGGAATTCTCAAGATTAAGTGCTGGATGAGCGGAGGGGAAGTAGAGCAAGGCTCATGAGGTTGAGAGGCTTCATGGGATGGAAGCCAGAGGGAGAGGATCCTGGTTGTTTGGAAGCAAAGAGCAGATGTTAGAAAGGCAAAAGTAAGACGGAGATCAATTCACTATGCAACTTTGCTCAGATTAGTTTTGCTTAAAACTATATTGTTGCAGTTAGTGTCAGAGGTTTTTTGTTTTTTGTTTTGATGTAAATATACTTTAAAAATAATGCAAAATAATAAATACTGTATGTGAGAATATTATCATAAAAAATGTTACATACTTGTGGACTACTACAAATAACAAAGCTGGGTCATTCATTATTTGCTTAGCATCAAAAGAAAGCAGCTGAAATTTGAAATGTACAGACACTAAGGTTTATGTGTACAAGTTTCTAAGTTTGCTTAGGTAAGTATATTATAAGTATCCTCAGAATTCACTAATATGGATAACTACTTGTCAGGAAATCAACATTTTTTTTTTGTATAAGAGGCCACTTACAGTTTGTTTCAATCTTAGATGTCAATGTTTTTATAATTAATTGCACTTATTTTTATAGTCACTCTCTCCAACCATGAAGCCACTCATGAATACTAGATTACTTAACTTTTTCTTAAGTGTGTCTCAGGAGTTAATTCCTTTTTATGTTGCAGAGTATTACATTGTATGGATACATGTAATTATTTATTAAATGATCTGTTGAGGAACATTTGAGTTGTTTCCAGTTTTTGGTATTACAGATAAAGGTGCTTTGAACATGCAGGCACAAGTGTTGTATGGACGTATGCTTTCAGTTCTCTTGGGCATATACCTAGGACTGGAATGATTGGGTCATAGGAAAGTGTATTTTTAACTTTTCAAGAAATTGCCAAATTGTTTTCCAAATGATCGTACAGTTTTCCATTCCTTTGAGCATTGTATAAGAGTTCCAATTCCTCCATGTTTTCACAAACACTTGGTTTAGCCAGTCTTTTTAATTTTAGCCACTCTCACAGGTGCATACTAGTATTTCATTGTAGATTTAATTTGAATTTCTCTAATATTGAGCATGTTTTCATATGTTTATTCACCATTTGAAATATTTTGTGAAGTGTCTATTCAAATCTTCTGTTTATTTTTTGGATTGTTGTTTTTGATGTTTGTAATTGACTTGGAAGAACTCTACATATTCTTGATACAAACCTTTTGTCTGATACGTGTTGTAAAGCGTTTCTACCAGGCTGTTTTTTGCCTTTTCATTTTCTTAACTGTGTTTTTGGAAGAACAAAAGACTATGTTAAAAAAAAACAAAAAACAACAAAGTTTTAGAGGAATTAAAAAAAAAAAGTACAGGCAACTTACTTCTTAGGTTAGAAAGTAGCTTTTCTAAAGAAAGGGACTATCCTCAAAGTTGCATTGCAATTCTTCTGAGTCTAAGATACTAGATACTGTTAAGGTATGAACAGTCCACAACTAAAGATAATCATAACACAAACCACCACCACAACAATATCCATTTCCTGAGTGCTGACGCTGTGCCAGGCAATGTGGTTGGCTACTTAAATAGGAAGTGAGTGAGACAGAAGCCTTCCCAACTACAAAATTATACAATTTTTTATCTCTGCCCAAGCCAGCACATTTCTGGTAGTGTTTCATAACTACTCTGACAACTTAAAAAACAGTGAATAAAAAATACACATTTGTAAACATCCGCTTCTCTGACTCTCTTTTAAATACTGTGATACTGGGACAGAAAAGTAGGTTGATGCATGTGATAATCTCAAAATGCAGGATCAAATCGCTTTGCATTCATCTCACTTGTTAAGAACTGATCGAGACAATGATATAGCATTACATCAAATAACTAAGAGGTTTTGCTTGTTTTTATTTATTTTTAAATTGTTTTTTCTTAATATTTACCTAACTTATTTTTTAACTATTAAAACAAGTTAGTACACTGTGAGGAAAATCTTATGAATTTTTAAGGTAAAATGTAGTTTCTGGAAAATATCATTCTTATGTTGGATTCTTTCAACTGTACCCTCCTGGCACAAGGTTTTTTATTCACTGGCATTTGTCATGTGGTTCTCTCTGAGAAAATAGCCAATAAATGAGTTGCAAGTCAAAGGGATTTTGATGTTTAAGTCTTGAAGGGTGGTAAAAATTTACACACGTACCCATGCATATAGTAAGCTCTAGCATCAGTGTAACCAGTTACAATTTTCAAGCAAATGAACTGAGATTAAATAATATAAAGAATTCAAACCAAAAGAAGTAGAAAGTAGAGGAAATATGTATATACAAAATGTGGAAAATATCATAAATAAATTATAAAATATAGATTTAAACATAAATATGTCAGTAATTACAGTAAATGTTAATACATTAAATTCCCTATTGAAGTCAAAGATTTTAACTGAACTTATCAACAACAGCAACAATTCTATGCTTGTTACAAGAGACACAGCTAAATAGAAAGTTAAGAAAATAATTAAAAGTTAAAAAGGAAATATATGAAGAGCAGAAACTAGACACACACACACAAAGCAACTGTAGTGATAATAATATTGAGGTGTATAAGTCAGAAAGCATTAGCAGAGATAAAAAGGAAATTTTCCTGAGGATAAAAGATTCACTTGACCATGGTAATAAAAGGTTTAATTCTAAATGCCTAATTATATAACTTCAACTTTATGAGACAAAAATTAACTGAAATTCAAGGAAAAGTAAAAAATTAATATGGAATAGTATACAAATTATGATTACTGGGCTATAAAGCAAGAAATGAAAGTAATATAAACCACAATGTATAATTTTTAAAGAAAACATGTACAAACCAAATCTTGCAAGATGTAAAAAAAAATATCCCAATCAGGAAGGGATTATTCAAGTGATGCTTGGTTTTCAAATATTGAACTATCAGTGTATTTAATTACATTAAAGAAATAGAGAAAAGCTCCTGATTTTCTTTATACATTCAGAAAAAGAATTAGACAAATTGCAATAAACATTACTTATAAAAAACTTTTATAAAACTGAATTAAAAAAAATTCCTTCATACTAAAGTGTATCTTCAAAAATCTATAGCAAAATACAAAGTCATAAAGTATTAAAATCTTTTCCCTCTAGTGTCCTGTTATCAACACTGTTATTCTACTTTTTATTGGGTTCCCTAGCCATTATAATAAGACAAGAAAGGAAATAAAATATATATGGAATGGAAAGAAAGAAAGAAAATTGTCACCCTTTGCAGTCAGAAAATCCAAAATAATCTATACATAAATTATTAAAATAAGTGCGTACATCAGGGTTGCTGGATATAAGGTTGTATTTGGGTTCTCCAGAGAAACAGAATCGAGAGAGAGAAAGAGGGAGGGAGATGGCAGAATTTAAGAGAATGTCTTACATAATTGTGGGGGCTGGCAAGTCTGAAATCTGTAGGGTGGGCCAGCAGGCTGGAAATTCCGGTTAGAACTGTTGATTGATTGATTGATTGATTGATTGATTTATCTATCTATCTATCTATTTATTTATTTATTTATGGCTGTGTTGGGTCTTCGTTTCTGTGCGAGGTCTTTCTCCAGTTGCGGCAAGCAGGGGCACTCTTCATCACGGTGCGCGGGCCTCTCACTGTCGCGGCCTCTCTTGTTGCAGAGCACAGGCTCCAGACGCGCAGGCTCAGTAGTTGTGGCTCATGGGCCCAGTTGCTCCGTGGCATGTGGGATCTTCCCAGACCAGGGCTCGAACCCGCGTTCCCTGCATTGGCAGGCAGACTCTCAATTATTGTGCCACCAGGGAAACCCAGAACTGTTGAATTCTTGAGTCTGAAATCTTCAGAGCAAGTCAGCAGACAAGGTTTCCAATACTGCAGTCTTACAGCAGAATTGTTTCTTCTTTAGAAAACTTTAGTCTTTGCTCTTAAGGCCTTCAACTGGTTGGATATAGCACCACCACCACCACCACCCCACCCCACCCCCGTGTTATGAAAGGTAATCTACTTTACTCAGAGTCTAATGATTTAAATATTAATCATAATTTTAATAATAGCCTCACAACAACATATTGATTGGTGTTGAATAAGTTATTGGGCACCATAGCTTAGCCATGTTGATACATAAAATAAGCCATCACAGTCTACCCCTTGTCAATTTGGCACCCATACACATCTTTTTCAAACATATTTAAACTCTAAAGACATTATTAAAGTCATACTTCTGCTTAATATGATACAACTATCCTGTGTGAAACCCAAGTCCCCTAACCCTTTCACCAGAAGATGATGCAAAATGCTTGAATGATAATCGGTCTTCCCTTCATGTTCTGTAACTCAACTACTATGATGTAAAGTTAACAAAATTTAACTACTATGAATCAAAGTTAATACATCTCATGTTATATGATGAGAGGAAAGAAAAAAATATTAGGTATACACACACACACAAATATATTCATAACAAAATAAGAAATACTCAAAACAATTATATTCCTAGTTTCTGCAACTGGTCACGTGGCCATAACTGGTATTTAAAACTACCTATTCCTCCATCCCTTCCATATTGTCTTAGCCCTCAGAAAGTACCTCAGCTGGCTGTGGTCTATACGTGGTGGCGTGACCCAAACCTGAAGGTCACGTGACCAATTCCTGAAGGTCCTAGGCCATTAGTAATCCTGCCTGAATTGAGTTGTTGTAGTTTTCTATTGACTTGAATCACAGGGCATTGTAGTACTAAGAGATGCCCTAAAGGAACTTCTGCATTACAGATATCCTCTTCCTTACCTCCATTTTATAGTAGCAGTCCAATTTCCCTTTGGCAGTCAGGATCAGTCCCCCTAGCCAGCGTAGTAACTCCCTTATTTGCCTGTTGATGCCGAGGCATGAGGAGCCCAAAGTGGTCAGGTGGCCATCTTCCCTTCCAATTCAGTGGAATCATGCTGTGTTTACTGATGGAAGCATTCCTCCCTTTGAAGACCTCCAGACCAGCGAAACATAAGATGGTGAGGATAGGAAGAAAAATTTTTAATGATGGACCACTAGCAGTAATAGTGGTGCCACTTCCATTTCCACCCCTTGATCCCTGGACCCATGAGTCCTGGATATGGTAGAAACAAAACCATATGTTGGACACTGATTTTCAAGATTTCTTGATATTTATATTATATTGTATTATATATTTGTATACATATACACCTACATATAAATCCATATATACATACATATATATCAGGGAATCTTGAAAAAACAAAGTAAAACACAAATTAAAGAATAAGTTATGAACTATGATACTATTTTATATAACATATGAAAGCACACCACAATATTATTGTTTATACATATATAAATAAGTAGTAAAGTATTAAAATCTGAACAGAAAAGATACACAAAATGCAAGAATAGGGTTATTATTAGATAGATAAAATGATATGATTGGAGAAAGGTATAAGAGAACTTTCATTCATAAACTTATTTAAAAAAAACATTCTGAATCAAATATGGCAAAACACAAAATTTTTCAAATGGGGCACCTGAGTCTATGCTATGGACTGAATTGTGTCCTCCCAAAATTCATATAGTGAAGCCCTAAACCCAATATAATCATATTTGGAAAGGGAGTCTTTGGGAGGTAATTAGGTCTAGATGAGGTCATGAGGGTGGGGCCTCATGATGGGATTAGTGCCCTTATAATAAGAGACATCTCGGAGAGCTTACTCTCTCTCCATCACGTGAGGACACAGCCAAAAGGTGGTCATGTGTAGCCCAGGAAGAGAGATCTCACCAGAATTCTACACTATTGGCATCCTGATCTCAGACTTCCAGACAGCAGAACTATGAGCAAATAAATGTCTGTTATTTAAGCCATGTTGTCTATGGTATTTTGTTATGGCAACCCAGGCTAAGACAGTCATCATTACATTATTCAAAATATAATTCCTTATATTTGAAAAATCACCTCTCTTTTAAAAAAAAAATTCATTGCCATGAATATCAAGGTCATGTTGCCCAAAGGGTACAATGAAAAGCAGAATACTAGAAAAATTAAAAGTGAAAGCATTTTTCAAGTTTAAATCACTACACAACTATCAGATACTGTAAAATCCTTAAAAGTAGGAACTATATGAGTATCCCTGGTGCCTAGTGCAGTATCTGCCATATACCAGTGCTTAATGTCTGCTACATACAGAGTACATAAATGAAACAGAAAGTGTAAAGCTCCACAAACTATTGTTCTTCTGAAATCCCATAATAAAGAGATGAGGTTACAACAACCGCAAAAATATATCTTTTCAGGGACGTTTTATCATGTAGCAAGTTTTCAAACTTTAATGTTGCTATAAATAACATGGACCTCTTGGTCTGGTAAAAACCAGTCTCCTAATATCCTCTTTACACAAATTATTAATTCTGGCTTCTACAGTTGTGATTAAGCCCTTTTCCTTGCTTTCTTTACAATCTCCCTTCCCTAGTCTTCCTTTCCTAGTCCAAATCCTGGATCATTTCATACTAAACAGGCACATGTGATAGCTTCCTTCTTTGCTGTCATTTGAGCTAATCATCCCAAAGAGGGAATCACTCCTATTTTGTATCAGTCCCAAGAGGTGTACTTCAACTTCTTCAGGAAAAGTGATTGCATTTTATTAACCTGCATCACACAAAGTTCAGAAGATTTTTTGATATACCAATAAGCTGTCATTGTAGAGAACCACATCTAGACTATGGGCCTGGATAGAATCATAGAAATGGAGCTATCAGGGAAAATCTAAAAAGAAAAGCATGGCTCCAAGTAAGAATTGTATGTATGGTTCTTTCTTCTCTCTCTCTTTTTTTTTTTTTAACATAATATGTGTTTATACTTTCACTAAATTTCCAAACGTGTTAATTCAAATTGGTCTCCTAAGTATTCCCTTCTGTTGGTAGCATTTAGCTGTATAGTAAAATGAGCAGCTGCCACAGAGCATTTGCTAATGCTTCCTTTCTCAAAGGGAGATTAGTACAAGTTTAAGTTTGTGTTAATCCCCACCTGTAGCGTGATGACCTCTGTTGGGTTTTCGTGAGTTCAAATGATTGCTACAAAAATAGTTTGGTCTTATTTGCATAATATAGGACTATAGCAACAATATCTGCACTGTGTCATTAACCCGTTTTGCAGTAAATGGTGTTTACATATGGCCTTGGACATGTGGTATCTATTAGGTAACATCTCCAAGAATGGACGCTTACTTACTTGTTAAATAGAAACCAAAGTGTCAAAAATAATTTGGGGGAAAGAAAAAGTAAATGGCAAACGTTGACAGTCATGAGGCTTACTGAAGTTATCAAAAATGCAGATTACTTAGACATTAATAAAAAGAAATAATATAACAGCTTTTCAGGCTTGACTGGGACCATTTATGGCAAGATTTCAACATCACAAAACATGACACATTCATATTTTCCTAGTGCAGTTTTCAATTATAATACGATACAAATTTTATTAGTCGTCTAGTAATACTGTAGAATAATTGAAAGAGGCAGTGCATGATTTTTAAAATGGGGACATTGATTCTGATTGTACGAGGCCTTGATTTAAGAAGGAAATAATTAATGAAACATTTTTTATGTAAGGGAAAAATAACTATCTTCCATGGTTTTATCGTCCATTGTTGAATTTTTCGCTTTATTCAACTGTCTTTAAAAATGATTTGTAATGGCCTAGCATAAACATAATGAACACACATTAATTACAAAATGTTTTTAAATGTAAATGATCAGGACCCATTTGAGAGAGAAGAGTCTTGGGTACTTTGGCCTAAGGATAAACGTGGTGTCTCAACAAGTGTTTTCTGCTCCTAAAGAACTGTTGTTGCTGGCATCTCCTGTGACTTCAGATCCAATACAAGAAATGTTCAGCTATTCTTCTCCAAGACCATGCTACTCAGAACTCGAGCAAGAATTCTTCTGGGAAATTGTTCTGCACAGTTCAACTACCTCATTCATAGTGTGAAAGAATGATGGGAACAGATACAACATCAAAAAATGTTGGTACCACTGCTAAGTAAACACTTTTTTGAGCTATGCCACCATTCAGCCCTTAACGTAGTACAGTATTATAACATGAATTCCAAGACTGAAGGAAGTTTGGAGAAGTGTACTATATCTATGGATAGGTAGAAGAAAGAAATAAAACAAAAAAAACAAAAAAAACCCTACAACTTTGGATCTTTAATTCTTCAATTTACCAGTTTTCATTGATAAATCATAAAAAAACATAATACAAGACATCTGTGTTTCTATTTCTTATTTAATCAAACTAATTTCAAAACTGAGTTTCCATCCTGCCAGGCTGGTGGAAGATTCAGCCTGAGTTTTTCTGGGGATCCTCCTACACAGAGGTCCCAGTGTTAAGAAATAGGAAATCTCTCTGACCAGTGCTGACAGTTGGCCTTGGCTGCTGCAGGGAGGCCTTGAGGTTTTGTTGCTCTCAGGAGTCCTGGTGCTCCTCTTCAGGCATCTTCAAAAAAGCTGAGAAGCTGAGAATCTCATCAAAGTTCCACAGGGTTGTGTGATATCTTGGGTCAGAGAAGAACTCCATATTTTTCTGTTTCTCAAAGGCACACCCCTCTCCCTTGCCCCCAGAGGATTCCAACACAGTACCGTCACTGATTTTAGGTGGAGTCTGCTATATGTACCTTCTATTTTCTGCTCTGCAAGAATCCCTAAGGAAAGGAACGACAAAGGTCAGCTACCCATCTGGAATGCAGGGACTGGCAAATTTGTAGGGGGCACAAATGCTATGCAATATTAGAATAAAATATTGCCATAAAAATGAATAAAAAATAATTGCCAGAAAATTTTAATTTTAATGGTAACTGAACCAAAATGTGAAAAATATTTTGTCTTGTCCCTTCAGTGCAACCCATTCTAAGATGTCTTAAAGCACATGATATATTTTTTTCCCAGCCATTTTTGTCTGGTTTCTCTTGGACTCAAACTCAAACTGACCTTATCACTCACTAGACTCTCCTCTCCAACCTCCCCAATCCAGTCACTTCTCCCCTCTCGTCTTGTCTGCACTGGGGACTGCACTGCTAAGGTAATGTACTCCTGAGAAGGGGTACATCTTATATTTATTGACTCTCAGTGTTTCAGAAATAGTGATTGATGCAAGCTAGATTCTGTCATTCCATATTCCTCCACCAGTCAACTGGAGATGCTTTGCTCACTATACACTCAGTTACTGGGTCCTATTGATTTTACTTTTGTCCATGAACTTCTTTGTGTTGGCATTTTTATGATGCTCTGGTTACCTTACAGCACTTCATCCAGAGCCTTCTCTTGAGGAATCTGTCTACATGCAGATTTTCCTTCATTCCACCCTGTACAACATCACATGAGTCTTCTGAAAATACTGATTTAGCTTGGTGTCCTTGGTCTTGCCCAAAAGTGTTCATTCTTTCCCTCTTGTCAGAAGGATTAATTCCAAGCTATTCAGCATGGAGCTTCCAACCTACAAAAATATGGACCCAACTTTCTTCTTTTACCTTATTTCTTCTTATATCTATTTTAAAAAATCAATCTAGGCATGACTTTTTGGTTCCTTCCTTGCAACCCACAGGTCCCTATCCTATTGCTCTCCTGCATCTGAGGAAATCCCTAATATTCTTTAAGTCTGGGTCAAGATCCGCCTTCTCCAAAAAAAGTGCTTCACACCCTGTAGTAGAGACAGTGGCTTCTCTTGTCTGAAAACTTCCAGGTTTGCTTTCTGGTAGCCATTTATTATTTCCTTGAGTATAAACTTGTTTAGACTTGTTGTTGCTCTTTTGTATTTTTAAATCATTCATATTACTAGTGAAGTTTTACCTGTGTGGCTATAGACTGTGGGCTTTGAGTGTGAGACTACGGTTCTTCTGTGTAGAGATCAGCACAGCATGTGGAGCTGTTTCATCTCGCCATCAAGATGTCTGAAATGAATGTATAGCTGTGCCTCAGCCTGAAGACTATGGCCGAGTATAGAGAAGAAAATGTTTTTGGTGAAAATTAACATAGAATAAATTGTCTAATATGTGTGTGTATATATATGAATATATATGCACATAAGTATGTATGTATATCTATAGCTTCTATTACAAATAAAATGGCTAAGTACACATCTTGATTTTTGATAGGGTTGGAGAAAGAGATCTGACATTCCTCTGGAACAAAGGAAAAGGAAATTTAACTAGTGTAAGGGATGTCTTTCCTCCAAGAGAAAGGAAAAACCTTCCTCCAGCAACCAAAATCCAATATAATTTTTAAAAAGTATTTTGTATGCATGTAAAAGTGGATAATATTTGAATTATCCATTCATCAAAGCATTAAAACGCAAAAACTCATTTCTGCTTTCCAGAATGGCGCCATCGCACATTTCTGCTCCAGAATAATTCGTGTAGACGGATCTGGCAGCCAAACATGAAAGTGTGGGTGCTGAACGGCTGGCAGCTGGCCCAGTATTTAACCCTGCTGTTTTAGAATGCCATAAAATAAGCACAATTTAATCTTTCCAAATCATTTGGTCATTGGCTGTGATTTCCGCAGAAAATAACTTCAAAGAATACAGGCACCTTTGTTGATGCTTGTTTAAGCAGCCTTGAGCGCCAATATGTTTAAGAATAGGAAACAAAAGCCTCAAAGCCTGTGATACATTTTTGGGATTATAAACCAAGGGGGTGTGTAGACCAGCCTATTAATTTTCCCCGGTGGTAAGGATGTGCTCAGATTGATACAATTAAGAGATAATGTCATCAGGTAAAGAGTCATCACAGGTGCATAGATAATGCTTGTTAAAAATCTATCAAAGCAAAGACTTTGCCATAGATACAGAGAACAGATTGGTGGTTGTCAGAGGTAGGGGGTACTGCTCAGTGAAATGGGTGAAGAGAGTCAAAAGGTACAAACTTCCAGTTATAAAATATATACGTCATGGGGATGTGATGTGTAGCAGGGCAACTATAGTTAATGTTATCCTGCATATTTGAAAGTTGCTAAGAGAGTGAGTCTTAAAAGTTCTCATCTTACTCATTCCACGAGGCCACCATCACCCTGATACCAAAACCAGACAAAGGTGTCACAAAGAAAGAAAACTACAGGCCAATATCACTGATGAACATGGATGCAAAAATCCTCAACAAAATACTAGCAAACAGAATCCAACAGCACATTAAAAGGATCATACACCATGATCAAGTGGAGTTTATCCCAGGAATGCAAGGATTCGTCAATATATGCAAATCAATCAGTGTGATATACCATATTAACAAATTGAAGGATAAAAACCATATGGAGGTTGTATGGAGGTTCCTTAAAAAACTAAAAATAGAACTACCATATGACCCAGCAATCCCACTACTGGGCATATACCCTGAGAAAACCATAATTCAAAAAGAGTCATGTACCACAATGTTCATTGCAGCTCTATTTACAATAGCCAGGACATGGAAGCAACCTAAGTGTCCTTCGGCAGATGAGTGGGTAAAGAAGATGTGGCACATATATACAATGGACTATTACTCAGCCATAAGAAGAAATGAAATGGAGTTATTTATAGTGAGGTGGATGGACCTGGAGTCTGTCATACAGAGTGAAGGAAGTCAGAAAGAGAAAAACAAATACCGTGTGTTAACACATATATATGGAATCTAGAAAAAAAAAAAAAAAAGGTTCTGAAGAACCTAGGGGCAGGACGGGAATAAAGACGCAGACCTACTAGAGAATGGACTTGAGGACACGGGGAGTGGGGAGGGGAAGCTTGGACGAAGTGAGAGAGTGGCAATGACATATATACACTACCAAATGTCAAATAGATAGCTAGTGGGAAGCAGCCACATAGCACAGGGAGATCAGCTTGGTGCTTTGTGACCACCTAGAGGGGTGGGATAGGGAGGGTGGGAGGGAGACGCAAAAGGGAGGAGATATGGGGATATATGTATATGTATAGCTGATTCACTTTGTTATAAAGCAGAAACTAACACACCATTGTAAAGCAATTATACTCCAATAAAGATGTTTAAAAAAAATACATTAAAAAAATAGTTCTTAAAAGAAAATTCTGTAACTAAGTATGGTGACAGATGTTACATATGCTTATGGTGGTGATAATTTTGCAACATATAAAAATATCAAATCATGATATATACCTGAAACTAATAGAATGCTGTGTGTCAATTATACTTCAGTTGAAAAAAAAAGCGAGACTTTGCTATGGGGAACACAATTCAGTGTATAAAATTGTGATGTCCTACTATTGACCTAGAAAAAAACAGACACACATTTATTTAGGATATTCCTCACAATAACCTCATTAATTTATGACATCGATCTGAAATGCAGATTGCATCATTTTATCTTATGGTTACTTGGAAACTTATAAGAAACAACTCTTTTTTTTTAATGCTGTCATTTGACAGTTTGGAGAATATTATGTGATTTATTTCAGTAATTGTTTCTATCATATGTGGAGACAAACTCTATGGAAAGTAACTGATCTCCCTTGACCAAAGCAGAGGATATATTTTAAATTAAGAAAACCAAACCTGAAGTATTCTAGCAGGAGGGACCCTGTTGTCATAGTTGAACAAATTTTATCATGGTCAGTGAAACTCTGAGACATGGTTCATTATTAAGACCATCTCACCTTGTCTTGATGAAAAAAAAATGTATAGAAGACCAAAAATTCATTATGTTCCCAGTGCATGTATCTGACTTAGACTACAAACAAAATAGAGTAGTTCAAAGCAAAATTACTTCTAATATCAATAATACAAAGCAATTTATCTCTTATTTACCTTATCATCAAGAACTAACATAGATGTCACATCATGTATTTTATTAAGCACTCTAAGGTGCTTTTTCTGTCATTAATTTTGTCCCTTATCTCTTGTGCAAATATTCTGTTTTGTCTCCTTTCTTTATATTTTCTGGTGAAAACTTTTAATTATTTTACTAGTTAATAGTCCCTTATGTAGTTCAACACGTCATCGATTTTTAGTTCCTTGATCTCTTTTATATGTTCATTGCCAATCTATATTTATATTCTTCCCTCCAAAACTAGGATGCATGATTTGTCCTAATACCATCCTCAAATTCCTTGCCCCTTGAATATCCTTATGTTGTACTTTTCAGATGATCAATTTCTATCTCTGGTTTACTCGAGCCAATTAAGTTCTCTGTTATTCTTCCTTGGCTAGAAATGATTACCAGAAAAAAAAATAAAATGGCCTAACTCTACTAATAAATGCCATTACAAACATGACATTGGACGGAGCAATCTTTATGCTGATTCCCATTTCACCCAGAGATTGTCGTAGATGTTTACATTCTTCTTAAACCTACATGATTCACTCTGTAGATGATCTATCCTCCTTAACCGCAGAGTAAAAATTTCTCCTCTCAAATCCCACAGGGATAAGGGTCTGGATCACCCCACTAGGAGAAAAACCTAGACCAAGAGAACTACTAGTTGAGGGTGAGGGGCATCTAAAACAGGTGGTGGAGGAGGGGATGAGAGTATTAATTACTCTCCAAAAGATGACCCACTGAATAACCTCAGAATAAGCCCAATACTTTCTGATTCCTCTTGTAGCAAAGCCCTACCTTTCCTTAAAGATTGATGTCAGTCACCCCTGCCACTATGGTGACTCATTTGCTTTCCTCATAGTCTTTAGCATAGGAGCCTGAAGTAACAGATTAATAGCTGTAGCATAGAGTTTAATGGGACTAACTTTGTGTCCATTGGTGGAAGGGTTCTCCTTTGGGAACTAGCACCTCTCAATCCACAGAACCTAAATTTGTGGCAATGAGAAGCACAAGTTCCCCAAGTATGTCACTGGGAGTGATGGTAATTGATATGGCTGCTATTTCCACCACTTGGTTCCCAGACTCATGTACTCTACTTAGAGACAAAACATCAGATGATGGTACTTGATTTAGAGTGTACACTCAGTCCTGAGGATGATGCAGTCCTGGAGGATTATTCTTGCAGGGTATCATTTTTCAAACTTATACCTCAGCTGTATCTTTAAGAGGTCAAACTACTGTGCCGTGGAGCTAGTGGCTTCTTTCTGGTCTTGTATGGGAAAGAACCAGTGGATCCCTTGGTCTTGTTTCCACTGCCATATCTCCTCTGATGTAATTATTAAATTATTTGGTATTACGTGTCAGTGAATAAAACACTCTGTAAATCCTCAGATACTGGGTCCAGACAAGGCTTTGCTGGCATGAAAGTCGATCCTTTACCAAGCGTGTGTGTCGATTACAGT
Source organism: Balaenoptera physalus (assembly GCF_965194825.1). NCBI lineage: Eukaryota > Metazoa > Chordata > Mammalia > Artiodactyla > Balaenopteridae > Balaenoptera > Balaenoptera physalus. The sequence goes on along the minus strand of NC_138887.1, from coordinate 54,746,624 downwards.
CAAGATGAGTTGCTGCTCCTTTCAGAGTGGAAGGATCCAATGTAGTCAAACAAGAAGCTGATTGGACTCTTCAGAATACAGTGCTGTAATAGGGTCAAGGATTGATCTCTTTGCTGACAATTTGGGCGTTTAGCAGGGGCAGTCACTAGAATAGCATTGGTGAGTGGGAGCCCATGCATAGTTTCCATGACTTCACTCTTCATGTATCCATTGTGCCAGCACTAGAGTGAACAATGATGGAGGCTGGCTAATGTCTACTGGCCAAGTCTCTCTATCAACTTGGTTGGTTAATACCTCTTTTGTGGACAGTGTGTGTATTTTCTGATGGACGTTGACAGGAACTTAAGATTGTCACATTTTGCACTTACTCCATAGGTCCAAATACACGTCACTTCTCTAGACCTCCTGGTCCCTAATTTTCCATTCTTACTTCTCTATGCCCCTGACCAGTCTGCTGGGCTATTTATCACTGTCCTTGAGGTCATGTGCCCTTGGGCTATTTCTGTTTCCACACAAAGTGGATGCTAAATTCACCACCCTGAGCTCTGCCTATTGGGAGAGTTTGCCTATACAGTTTCCTTTCGGGGAAACCCCTGGATTGAACTGCAGTGAATCAGCCATCCATTTTCAACTAACACCAACATAACATACCAACCCTTTAGTGAACCCATTACTGAGGAATACTCTTCTCCATCAGCTGGTTATAAGGGACCTTCAGTGCTGCCATAGGTGTGACTTGGGGGAAATCTGCTGGTGAAACAGTGCTAGATAATGTGAGGGTAGGTCTGGGCCACCTGCTTATGCATTTACTTTTTCTCTCTGTCCCTGCTTTTGCCTGACTCTGAATATACTACTTCCATCTTACAATGACTGCTGGGTCCACCTGGCCATATTAACTCAGTAATCTGAGAGAACTCAGTTCATGATGGCCACCTTTGGATGCTTGGTCACTTGATGTCACAGGGTCAGAAGCTCCATTCCTACCAAGGCCCAGTTTCATACCAGGAGGTATGCAGTAGGTGTATTTTTAGTAGGTGTGTAGTTCTTTGCAACAAATTGTATGGCCTGTTGCAGAACCCAGGGATCTATGTTTGAATACTCCCACTGCAGGTACCGTAGTCTATGCTTTGATTCTCCCATCAGAGATACATATGGTACCACAGTACAGTATGGCTCAAGTGGCAGATGCTTGCACCACATCATGCTCTTTCTTCCTTTGAGCCCAACAAAAAACTGGGAGCCTACCATGTCACCCAGAAAATGTGTTGGAACATTATCCTAAGTGCTGAAGATGATGGGTGCAGAATTCAGAGTTTTCTGCTTCATTTTTAGATTCTTTCTATCCACACTTTTCCTAAAAACATATTTAAATTTCTACCATGGCCAAACTTTGCCTTGGACCAGGGGTATAAGAACGTGGATAGGAAAAATTTTACCTCTTTATTAAGCATTTTCTTTCATTATGTTCCACAGTTGTGATAGCAATACCTGTTACTTTTTCATTAATAGAAATCATTGATATTTTCATGTCACATTACAGTTATTCCATATATCTTGAACTACTGTTTCTTTACTTAATCATTTTAATATTGTGAGTTATAGATCTGCCTGTGAGCTCTTGAGTTTTGATAGTTTACAAGTGTGTATATTACTGCATCAAAAATTCATGATTTTTTTTTACATATTTGATGTAATGTTTCAATATAGTTGATTCCCTTTATAGTTCTATATATTTATGTTATGTATTTATAAATATTTTTCTGAGAAGGAATCCATAAACTTCTACAAAATTCCACAGAGCTCTCATTCATGGCATAAATTTTCAGAACCCCTGCCTAAACCAGGCTTCTCTCTCCAGCATGCTCTTTTATGACCCTCAGGCTTTGGCTTACATGGCAACCCTCACAGGCCTTCCTGACCACCCATCCTAAGGCAGCCTCCTGGGCACGTCTAACCACGCTACCCTGTTTTTCTTTCGTCACAGTATTTATAAACGCCTTATATTTCCTTGTTCACATGGCTGTTTGTTGGCTCAGTCTGTCATATTTGATCTAGTTGACATTTCCTTCTTAAATGTCCACTCTAGTATTTCAGGCTTTTCCCTCTGGATTTCCTTCAAGGGATAAATTTCCTTTAAATGATAATTTTCCTTAGTTTTTGTCCACTAACCTTTCTTCTCTAATTCACTTTCCTACCTGAACAATTTCACCCATTCCCACTAGTCCAAACACGATCAAAAGTGTATTACTCCCAAGGACATATGCAGGCCCACAATCCGTGATCTCCCATCCTGAAATCCATAAAGCTCCTTTTTCTACAAAGTTCACTGGCAGCAAAACAGCACCTGAATTCACAAAATAGCCTTTATTCATCTCATGTCCTGTGCATACTCATACATTTCACCAACAGAACTCATACTTTGGTTTATTACATGGTGTGGCCCAAGATTCTGCTAAAGATACTACCTTTCATAGGATGTGAATAACATAATAGTTTTCAAACTATTATAATATTTTCAAAACTGTGACATTGGAAGGGCTGAGATCATTTGTCTATTTCTAGCCCATACCTAGAGAAGGACCCAACTGTCTTCTTAGTATCCCATAGCTCAATGCGATTGCGTTGCTCTCCTACTTATAAGCCACAACTTCAGTCACTTCTCTAAGGACATCCAGTGCTTCAGCCACATCAGACTAGGTTCACGCACGCACCTCACTTCTCCACACCCCTGCCCCCGGAAAATAAATCCTCCTGTGTAGTCCTTGTAATGTCTACACGTCTCTGAGAATTTTTCCTTAGCCTACCAAAGCAGAATTACTGAATGTCATTTGGGGACACTTTTGATTGAATAATTATTGCTGAAAACTCTTACAACATTAAATTACAAAAATGCGTGTCCTGGTATTTCTCTTGCCGCTATGTGAAGAGCTCCATGAATGGAGAAGCCATGTCATATTCCCACAACAATGTCTGGCTCTGTTCTCACACTATGTTAGATAAATTTACCATTTTTCCCCCGCTCCCTCCTCCTGTTTCATTCCGTTTCTGTTAATTGCACTAACAGGTATCTAGTCACTCAAGCAGCACTCCTTCATTCTCCCTCCCATCATTCTCTTTAACTATAACATCAGTCATTCATGCCTTGTGAATCCATCTTCTCTTCTCTATCTCCTATGCCACTGCTATATGCCCTCATTATCTCTCGCCCAGTTTTGAGACACTGTCCTTTTTCTCTACCTGAAAACTCACTTTCTATGCAGTCTGTTATTATTCTAAATGAATGGTCTAATTGTGTTACATGCTAATTTTAAATGTTTTAAATGACTTTACACAACCTATACAATGCTCAAAATCATTAGCATGGCATAAATATCCTTCAGAAGTTGCCCCAGTCTACTATTCAAGCATCACTCTGTGTTATTCAACCCCAAAATTTGTACTTTCCAGCAAATCTTCTGTGACTTGAATCTTCTTGCTCTTTCTGGAATATAAGCCTCTATATTGGTCCCATGTCAAGTTTCAACTCAAGTTAAATAGCCAGCTTAAATACCCACCTTTTAAAAAAATTCTCCAAGTAGAGAAGATGGACAGCTCAGCTCAAGGAAAGAGAGAATTCACCCTTCTTCTTCCCATCCATACTGGTGAGGGTGGATCTTCTTTACACAGCCTACTGATTGAAATGCTAATCTCTTCCAGAAACACTGTCAAGGATACACCCAGAAATAATGTTTTACCAGCTATCTGAGCATCTCTTATGGAAGTCAAGTTGACCCATAGACTTAACCAACACAGTTAGAATTAAGATAAGGGTATCTGTTATCACCAGTATTATTTAATTACTCCATAAAGTAGTCAAAAAATAATAAATACATTAAACAACAACAAGGATGAAGCAAAATTTTAATTATTTGTAGATTATATGATAATTTCTTTAGGAAAGCAAAATAACTATTGTATAAATTATTAGAAATTATAAAAAATTTCAATAAAATAGTCATTTGCAGAATAAATTCTTTTCTTCTACAGCAGTATCACATAGAAAATATATATTTGATTTACAAAATCAACAAAAATATACCTACAAGTAAACTTAAAAAAAAGAGTTATATCCACATGAATATGATTATAAAACTCTACTAAGGGACATTAAAAAGATCTTTAATGAGATATATATTGTATTACTGGAGAGTAAAATTTAAAAATATTTAAAAATATCAATCCTTCCTAAATTACTGTGAAAATTCAAGGCATTCCCAATGAAATTAGACACTTGTTTCTCTTTGGTCTCATATCAAACATGACAAAGCTGAGAAAATTCTTTGAAATATAAGCAATGAGGGTGACCTAGTCTTACATAGCATTAAATGTCATTATAAAGTTAAAGTGATTGGAAACATTCAGTACTGATGGAGAAACAAATATATCAATGGCACAGAATAGAGAATCTAAAGAACAGATGCAAATATACATGGGAAAATAATATATGTAAAAACTGGCATTTCTACATAGTCTAGATGATTCATCAAGTGGTATTGGGCCACCTGGCTTATAATTTGGAGAAAAAAAACAAAACAAAACCTGGAAAATAAACCTTGACAACTACTTCACTTTCATCAAAATAACTCCCAAATGGACTTCAAAGCATTATAATGTAAAAGGCAACAAATACAAGAAATCATTTTCAAATATCTTTCATCTTTGGGGTACAGAAGCTTTTCTAAATATGTTTCAAAATTCAAAAACCATGAAGGAAAAAATAAATTTTCAAACATAAAAATTAAAAATAAGAAAAAAAGGAAAATCATTAACTGGCTGGAAAGACAAAAATATAATAGACAAATGGGTAATAATTACAACAGAGAAAAAAGTCCTATAAATCATAATGTAAGCAAAGAACAACACAAATGAAAATTTAGCAAATTGCCTGGACTGGCATTTCAAATACATTCAATAACCTAAAAACATATGGTCAAGTTCTTCATCTCAACAAGACAAAAAATTTACGAATACAAACAATGAAATATTATGGCCATATGGTTAGCAAATATTTTTAAATGATTAATAAGGTAACTTGGCAGTATTTACCAGAATTTCAGTTGTGCATATTCTTTGACTCCATATTTCCAATTCTATATGTCTATTCTTCACAAATACACAAGTGGTAAAAATTTCAGTATGAAGTTAAAGTAATCTTTGTATTAGGGAAAACCTGAAAATAACCTTGGTCAACAGGAGAAACATTGTTCAATAGGAGAAGGATTCAATAAATTAGCATATGGACTACATAATAATATGCAGCCATTAAAAATAAAATAGAAAGTTATTTGTGAAACATTTTTGAGTGAAGAAAAGGATGCTGTAGAATAAAATATCAAATAAGATCCTATTTATGACTGACAAGTAGTATGTACATTAAGAACACATGCCCAAATAGAGATTTTTGGAAATGCACAGGGATGGTGGCAGTGGAGAGGGCAGAGAGAGTGCTGTGTGAGTGAGGGAAGGAGACAAAAGAGAAAATAAAAATTGCCTTTTATTATATACAGTTCTATATTGCTAGACGTTTTTTAGATTAGCCTGTATACTTTGTATTATTTTAAAAAGGAAAAGGGAAAAGAGAGAAATTGTGATAAAATTCATGTTTGTATAGGAGTAATAAAACAGGCATTTTTTATTTTGACAATTTTGTTGTCAATGCAAATTATTACAGTTTTTTAGAAAGCATTTGTTAGCATCAATAAATTGAATAATGTGCATACACATTGAGCCAATAATGATATTTTCAAAATTTACACAATAGCTGTGTAAACCTAAGTATGCAAAACTGTTTATGAGAGAATGCTCAATGAAGAATTGTTTCTAATAGCTAGAATTTGGAAACAACTTAAATATTTTATCAATAAGGAATAGGTTGAATAACTTATTCAGTTTTAAGTAAAAATAAAAGACACATGTTTCATTTTCACCAAGAATTTTATTGAACAATGTATTCATTAACCGAACGAACTTTTTGGCCAGTCCAATATTAAGAGAATACAGTGCAATATTAAAAACACTGGAGCATATCTCTGTGTATCGGCAGAGGAAGTGGCCCCTGTAAAAAGTTGCAGGACAGGACCTGTTTCTAACTAAACTAAATTCTATCTGGTTTCTGTAATTTACATAATAATATGAACCATTATTGTATACACTGTTGGTGTATACATGTGCAAAATTAGAAATAATATACATGAATCTGTTAACATATATGTTATATATAAATACACATATGTAATCTTTGTTATAGTTGAAGGGTAAGATTACGGGGATTCTCTAAATTTCTGTTCTCATATTGGTGATGATTTAGAAGATGATTTAATACTTTCAATATCAGAAAAATAATAACATTATTAATTCAAAACCACCTAAGTTTTTAGATGTCCACACAAATATATTAACATGAAGCATAACTTGGTGCAATTAAATAAGTTGTCTTCTTTGCAAAAAAGCTAGTTAAAATTAATCTGATGAATGTAAAGACCTATCAATTTGATGTCACTCTTGTTAAAATATAAATATCCAAGAGCTCAGATACTGCCTCTCGGCACACTTCACACCACTCACTCAGGTGATGTTCAAGGGTAGGAAGACCTGCAAATTATTCTCACAGAAATTAGCTTCTCTTTCTGTAGACCTATGCACTACAATGTTCATATCTAAAACTTGGTATTGTTTTCTCATTCAATCACATAAAAATCCTTCACAATGACAAGGTTTTTCAGCCTTACCTCTGTGGGTTACCTTTGAGACTTTCCTCTTTCACAGAATTTTGAATGTGGAAATGGATGAACTATATCATTATTAACCAACCCATCTTCTGCATGACTTGTACACTCAAACAATTAGAGGCTATATTCTCCTGCAAAAAACTTTATTCCCGTAAGATATTATGACACTGAAATTGAAATTCACAAAGGTAATATTAAAAAAGACTATGTTTTCAGAGGATTTTATCTTATTTCAGACTTTGGTCATGATTAAAATCTCAAATCAATTCTAATGTGTGATAATAAATATGAAAATTTTTAGTTTAGTAACATGCATTCTAAATATAAGAAATCAAAGTAACTTATGAACTCAATCTAATATATTTGAAGTTAGGAAATATGTGTTCACTATCTAACTTACATAGAACTGAAAAAGTAGAATAAAAGCATGATTAACGTGATCTCCTTAGATGTATGTTGAGTAAAAGACTACCTTAATGATAATATTCATTTTTTTGCTTTAATTTGGAGTTAATTCTGGAAATGTCAGTTTCTTAGACATATAGTATTTATGCATCTAACAAACTCAGTAATTTTCATTTTATAGGGAGTCATAGGAAGGCAAAACTCTAAAAACTCAAACTCTAAAATCCAAGCTGAATGAAAATAACACCAGGATATACATATGCATATTTGTTGGAGGCTCTATCTTATAAAGTCAGAGTTTGCAAAGTAACATAAATGAATTACCATTCCTTTTGCACTTATAATTATATATATATATATAATACACATATGCTTGCTGCGTGACAAATGTATGTATACATATGATACCTACGTATACATATAAAAAACACACACACACCTAATACTGCATTTCCTGGACTCTAGAAGCAGGCACCTCTCAACCACAGTCACCCTCGCTTAACAGTTTAAAGGCAAATTTACTCCATCCTTTAATAAGGCTGTTTTTAAATTTTGAATCATTTCCTCTAGCTTTCCATGGTAAAGTATATTTTTTAATATTTTATATATATAAAAATACTGAATGGCCTTATTAGCTGCAAGCTATAAATGCCACAAAACAGATTTGGAAATTGGAACATACCCAACATAAATGGTTACCAACAGTGAATGGGAAGGCATACGAAACAGGGCAATAAAGCCACCACACAATATGAGGAAAATCATTAAACAATCTGGAAAAGCATCAAGATGGCTGGCCTCTTTGTAGTTCCAGCACAAAGACTGAGCCTTATTTCTAAATATTTTCCCTGGTGGGGAATAACAGCTTGAAAATAATCCCAGATGTATTCGTTTGTGTAACCATTTGCTTCTTGTAGCATATAGGCATGGAAAAATTATTGAAGGCTTCAGTTCTGGACTTGTATTTTTTTAAATGTCAGGCTTTTGAAAAATAGCACCATTTTTCTTTAAAACCGTTCATTTACCTGGAATGTTGGCCAGCAGGCCTATAATATGGACTTGGTTTTGTTAAGATTGAAAAAATGCCCAATGGCAAAAGAAGAATGGGCAATTTTAGTGGATATAACTAAATATGAACCCAAACTCAAATGAGCAAATGTCCAAGCAGGGTAAAAACCAGTGCTTTTATGATTCTAAGCTAGCCAAGGAATTCTAGATCCTGTTAAAGAAATATCAGTTTAGAGAGAGAAAGTAATCTAGAAAGTTTTCTTTAAAGATACTGAAAGCAGAGCATTTGAAATAAAGTTTAAGACAGGAGACTTTACACTCAGGCATTTCTTTTTTCTTGAAAGTATCCTCTCATTTTGAGATGATTCTAGATGCTGAGACAAGAGTTCCAAAAGCTAAAGGTCATTCTATAAAATCAATTTTAAAACACAGTTAGATGAAACAATTTACAGTTCTCCATCAACTGTTGACAAATTCATTTAAACTCAACTTTTCAAAGTTCTAAAAATGTATCAAATGATCTGCTAAGTATTAATTCTGCTTTCTACATTTGAGTATACATTAATTATTTTTAAAGTAGAGTCTCTGCTTAGTGTGGTGTAGGTGTGTCCGTGTGGGTATGTGTGTAGAGAGAAAAAGGGAGAATGAGATTTCAATGGCTTTTTTTCCCCCTCACTTGATCAGATTTTTTTTTGTTTTGAATCACTAGGAAATAGCTAACTTTTTTTGGTAGGCATTACTAAAATGTTGTATTATTATTATTATTATTATAAACTAGATTGTTGTTTAGAATGTGAAGGGGTATGTTTGAATCCATCATCCATTTTACAGATATTTAATGAGCACCTATGCTATGCCAGGCACAGTTTAGCAACCAGGGCTTCAACAGCGGCAGGGAAACCACAGTACATCACGCCTCCAGAAGGCTTCTTCAGAAAAACTAGAATCATACTCCTGATTACCTAAGGGAAACAACCTGGGACAAGAAATAAATAGGGGAGTATTTTTTCATTTACAGAACTCTAAATATTTTGTAAACGTTACATCAGTTTCCCTATAATTTATGTAAAAGATTTATCACCTGAGTATGTGTAACTGATATCCTGTAGCTTAGAAAAAAGATCTTTGACTCAAATGATCTCTTGCTTTGAGACATACTATTAGCCACATGACAATGACACCAGAAGGAATGGATTAGATTAATTTCAAGTGAAAATAAGGAACTCAATCTAAACTACGTAAAACTAACCTCACTATGATTTATTGCTTTTTTCAGACCATTGAAGCTGCAAATAAAATTTATGAGGGAAGAACAATAAATTAGGACTGGATAAAGGCATAATTTTAGGCCTCAAGTTGCTTGTACAGTTAGATTTTAACACATAAAATTGGGAGCATAATACTAACAAGTTAATAAAATCAGCCAAGTGCTGACATGTAAAAACATTTTTTTGTAACAATTGGTTGGTTCAATCAGTTAGCGTTGTTGACAACCTGAAATTTCAAAAATCTACATTACTTATATTCAGTGAACATTAAAAATGTAGAAAAGTTCATAAATGCATGCGACAGACGTTCACTGGTCTTGGAATATATTTGGGGAGTAGGAGTGGATAAGTTGCCTTTAAAGTTAAAACTATAAAATTACCACATAATAAAAGCCTGTGCTTTGAACACTAATTGCCCATTTATTAATAAATAAATAAATAAATAAAGCTCTCTTCCTACAATTATGAGGGTGTGATGTATAAACTTTCTTTGGTTTTACTGAGATGTGTTTTATATATTTTCAGTTCTACTGCTCTTTTCCATTTATTCTGGACTTTAATTCTACTAATACGCATAGCATCAAGAAAGCATTACATCTATGAAGATTCCTACAGTGTTTTAATTGAGAGTAAATTGCCTTCAATAAATGGGGCTTCCTACTGGCCTGGAAGGCTGGCCCACCCTAGTGTCTGGGCACAAATGTTCATTAAACCGAGAGTTAAACCGAGGCACGATAGCCCACTTTGTCAGCTGCCTAGAGGGAAGTTGTCAAGTCTGGGACCCTGCTGCTTTATTCCTATAACTGTGTTTTAGAAACACCTCACAAGTGGAATTGTGGTTGCCTCATCCAGAAAATGTGGAAAGGATTAATGTGGCATGTAAAACAAATCACTCCTGAGCTCAGCTGAGAAAGTGGGTATTAAAAGCACTCCAGTCAAAAGAGCTTTAGTGAGAGGGTCACGGTGATATACAGTCAGCATATGTTGGGCTGGTAATGCTGCAGGGTGTTTGGAAATGGTAATGGTCCATGGGTGTAAAGTCTTTCAAGACCTCTTAAAGGCACATGTGTTTCTTGAGCATGTTCTCCAAACAAGGACCTGTTATGGGTTAGATTCACTGAAGCTTTTAAACTTTATTGATTGGTTTGTGGGATTCCAGGTTCACTTACTGCTTAAAAAAAGAAAAAGAAAAAACAACCTGTTGATAAACACAGGCAAGAATCCCACTTTAATCTTAACCTTATGAATCAATAAACAATGTGGGATGTTGCCTCCTCATCGATTATGGTACACACTGTTTATTTTTATTATGGAAGTGCTTGCTAGTTTTCAGAGTTAATGGCAATAGATCTATGTTGTTCTTCTAAATCCAGGTGCTTTGTAGATTTATTTTTGAGGGGGAAGAAAAGGGAGACGTGAAGATTTCTTGCTATTTGAAATATGAACCATGGCCTTAATAAAAACTTGTGGGTTTCAAGTTGAGAGAGAACAAATAAACGTACGAAGTGTAATTTCATAAACTGAAACGATTTTCTTTGGTATTCCCACTTTAGGTACAAATTCTTTCAGAGCTCATATTATAATGCAAATACGTAATTGTAGCCACAGTTGAATGAACTGTTAAAGAAATAAAATGCACTAGTTTTCTACATATAAGTAAACTATTTTTTGCCAGTTCTCCTCTGTTTGGTTTCTATTTGCACTTTTTTATGGGACGCTTATATTTTTTCTAGGTTAGACCTCATCAATTCATTCATTTTTCTAAATAACCTACACCAAAGGATCATGCAAAATCTTTGAAAAGATGAAAGCACAGGCAAAGTTTGCAATAAATAAGGAGTGATGCGTTTAAGTAGTTGTCAGCACATAGATTCAAAACAAGCGTGTGTTTTTAGGTAAGACCTGACAGAATATCAAGACAGGTTAGCAGGAAGTACTGGTTAACTAACCTACAAATCTCATCAGTGAAACTAAACAAATAAAAATATTACGTGAGACTGGCAAAAGACAAGGTAGTGTGCTTTTGGGTTTGGGTTCAGTGCTCCTGAGTTTGGCCCCAACTTACAACCATGACTGCAAATATTTTTTCACCAACTTCAAGCATGACATTATTTGTTACCTTTGCTTTACTGCAGGCCTGGTAAAAGTCAAGATCAATAATTTCTCAGGACCATTTCCACTCTACACTGAAATTACAACCAGCCTGAGGGACACAGCAGATATAAAATTTCTTGCCATCTCTGTAAAACTCATAAAGCATCAGCATCGCTTTGTTTTTTAATTGAACTTCCCGTCTTAGTCCCGTTTACGTCACTACTCTCTGACAAATGCATTTGGCTGGGAGGAAGGTGTATGGTGAGCACTCACGGTCATTGTATTGGATATGAAATTGATGCGTACAGAAGGAAGATGAAAACGTTACAAAAGCTAGATGGTAAGGACAAGGGAAGCTGTCAGTATCACTGGATTTTTGCTAGGCAAGCATGGAATAGTATGGCTATGACTACTTTATATTCAAAGAAGCAATTAATGTTGCTGCTCTCCACATGCCCAACTGTGGCTGAAAAGGACACTGAGTTTTCTGTGCAAAATGCTCAGTATACATGAGTCACTACCCATGCACCGATTGCCCTTATAGCCTTTGATCTTCAAATGCATTTATTTTATGTGAATAGTCTTCTTCTTTGATAAGCATGCATGAGTCTGCAGCCCTGTCTTCCCAAGTTGCTTATAATTACTCTTTCAAGGTATTTCTGCCTTAGATATAAATGGATGTAACTTTTATGCTCTGTTAGAAGCCTCCACTTCCAAATGTAAAACTACTCAAAATTTTCTATTCTAGATTTAGGATTTTTCACATCATTTGCTAAATATGGTAAACGTCCAGAAGGTCAAAGTGCAATGCTTGTCTGTTCCATATTATCGGAAAAGGTATTTTCTTTTCATACTGGAATGATGATAGGAAGTGGATGATCTTGACAACAGTATTTCTTTCGTTGTTAGGTATGCGTGAGTCTGTACGTGCATGTGACGTTTTTGCCACTTTACACTGAAGATGGTTCTGGGCCTGAATGGTAGATTCTGAGACGTCTAACTAGTACTGAGTTGGGAAATTCCCTGTGCTCAGGGGTTCTGACTTTGAACACTTCCCCAAACACACTAATTGGGGACCTGGACTATGCTGACTTTTGGAGGGTTCCACATCTCCCAGACAAACTACACATGAGGGCAGACTAACCCACACCAGGATGTGCTGCACACCTGTACAACAGATGACCAATTTTAAATGTGCAAAGAAAAACCTCCACAGAATAACGTGATGTTTCCTTCACGTGGTATACCTTCAATGCAGACAGCTAAGGGGCTAAAGCGTGCCATTGAGCTGTAAGTTTTCATTGCTAAAGACATTTTATAGGGCTTAAATTTTATATAGTCCAGTATCAAGTAGTACTCCTAATTGCATGACTTCAAAGTAGACATGTGAGCCCTACTTTAATATTATTTTAGTGGCAGGCAGTCACTGCCCTTCCAATTGTTCTTATGAGGTCCTAAATTAACACTATTATTGGGAATGTTATTTAACTTCAATTTTAGTGAAAACTGTGCCTCCTTCTCTGAATGGCAGTTTGAACACTGAGATTAAATTGATAGAGAGAATCAAGTCTGAATCAGTATATAGCCCAGAGGTACATTGTGAATCCCATAAAGCATTGTTGCAGGCACCTGGTTAGTGTTCTGAACACCTGCTTAATGTTTTTTTCATCATCACAAATGTCCAAGTGCTCAGTAAGTCACTGGGGTTTGAATGACAGCCGTGTGCTAAGCAAGAAGTTATGTTTTTTCACTACCAAACTGGACCATAAATGATGAAAAAGAGGTCAACAAGGAAGTATGGAACCATACAAATTTGAAAGGGGAAACTGCTAATAGCTATAAACCTGGTGCAATCAAAGGCTTGGCAAGTCATTGCAAATTACCTGCTCTGTGAATTACTGATCGCACTGCATTATGATATAGAACTTTCTAACTCCTTTCATCTGTAGTAACAGGGCTTTTAATAGCTCACAGATCAAAAGCAAAACACTGCCAGTGGAATTTTGATACAAATAAGCCGAGGTTGCAAAAGTATAATGCATGTGAACAAAATGTTAATGCACATCCAATATTGCTTTCAGTTGACAGATTATTTAATAGAGTATATGTGTTTTACAAAGCAAACTTACCAAGATAATACTTACAGAAAGGGAAGATAGGTAAGGCATGCCTGACTAATATAAAAGGAAGAGTGAAATCTTGCATGATACTTTCATTAGGGATTAATGTAGGTTGGTATGCTTTAAGCAAGATCTTGGCAATCTTTCACATGGAAGATGTCAAGTCCCTAAATCCTTTTCTTCTAGCCCCAAACTCAGACATGTGGGAGTCAGGGGTACTAAAAATTATCCCTCCAAATATTTTTCTTATGAGGGGAAATATCTGTATCAATAAGTTTCTTTTGAAAAATGTGAAATGCCCATGAAGTGTGAAGTCTGGCGGTCATTTGCATGCCGCTATAATCAGATTGTTTTCCTCTTGCCCCCTTGCTGAAGATCATGGGTACTGATTAAATGGACATTTTTATTCTACGTAAAAAAGTCCCAGGGAAAAGAACAAAAAAACCTTGGACCATCAGATATGTTATAGCAAAGATTTGGCTGAATTACTGCCAAGCTAGATTTCTGCACTGATGCAAAAATACCCTGGTGCCTGGGAGTTGGAGAAGAGGAAGAAGCAGATGAAGCAGACAGTTGCCAAAGAGAGATTTTCAGTCATACTTGGATCCTTTATACTTGATAATAACTGATATGGCTGAAATAGAAAATTATTTCCTTATTGGTTCTTGGATCTAAGTTCTTATGTAACCCACTGTAATTCTTTTGTAAGAATAATTTTTTTCATTTGTGATCAATTAGTGTTACTCCTTGCTCTAGTGTTAAACACAGTGATGAAATAAGAGAGCTAGCGTTCTTATCTTACAGAAGATGCACATAAGTGGCCACAATGATATAAAGAAATACAAATTGTGACAGTGCTATAAAGAATATAAACAGAAGGCTGGGAAGATTTTGAATAGGGATGCTGTTTGAGGGGGGATTGTCAGGAAAGGCTCACAGATGAAATGCTGTTTGAGCTGGGATAGGATCAATATGAAAAAGCTAGACTTGTAAAGAGCAGGGTAGATGGGAAAGATAAGATAGAAAGAAAGAATAATGAAAACAAAGGTCCCACGTATGTGAAGGGCTAAGAGTAGTTGATGAAATGCAAGAAATACAATGTGGCTGGACCACAGAGAGCAGGGAAGAGAATAGAAGATGACGAGGGCAGATGATGTAAGGCTGTGAGTCAGAGTAAGGAAGAGAGCAACATGTTATAACTAGCTATTCTAGGAGGAACAAATGATCTGTGAGAAAGCACTGAAGCAAAACCAGCTAGGTAAACATTGAAGTGCCCAAGTGAGAGATGATGGTGGTTTGGATGAGGGTGGTGGCGGTGGAGGAGGATAGAAATGAAAGCAATCTGACTCTACACCCATCAAGTCCTCAGGGAAATAGTGAAAGGCTCTCAGCCTTCCAGCCCATGTGATATAGTAGCCCAACCTTCTGGTTCAAGTGTTCCATGAACAATACTCTACCCCCAACCTCCAGACAGAGAATTTGTCTCTCCCACCAATATTCCCTTGAAATTGTTTTAGGATTTTTTTAAGTCTGTTGAATGAGCTAAGTATAGAACTCAGGGAAACACATGAATTACTCCTGCAGTGTCTATTGTAAAAGTGATTTCAAATCTTTGTGGCACCAGGTGGGGTGGTCGATAAATTCACTGGTCAATAAATTGCAGCTGATGAAATCTGAGCAGCTGAGGAGAAGTTCTATACATTATGAGAGAGAGGGGGGGAGAGAAAGGTTGCTAGGGCAAGGAGTGTGAGATTAGGGAGGACTTTAGAAAAAAATGAGTTCTCGTCTATACATTTTTGCTTATTGTTTTTACAAATAGCTTTCATTCACAGTTCTGTATTTTGTATAAATTAAGAAAGTTTATTTTAAAATTATTTTAAAGCATTTGAAAAGAGTATCTGGAGACTTTCCGCACTCAGTACCAGATCAAAGAGGGGAGGCATGAGCATGGAACGGAAGAGCAAACAAGACAGGTTAGAGGCTGTTGAAGTGTAACAGAGAAATACATTAGTCTGTGCCTGGGGCCAGGGTCCTGGGAGGGGCAGCTGGTAGATAATACTGGATAGTAATGCCTGCATATCACTTATAGTTGCAGTTGCTAAATAATTATTTTATGAACCACATATAGTTTGTTATAGAATACAGGTTACGGTTGATTGATTCCTTTATGTTTTATAATTTCTCATGAGAGAAGGAAACTTTAATTCGTTAGTAAAGGGAGGAAGATACACACCCTTGGTCCTTAAGTTACCAGTAGCCGCTGCCTATAAAAAGACCAGTAACCAATATGCCTTGCTGCAGGGCTTCCCCATGCTTTTCTTGTCATAGCATACAGAGAAAATGACAGGATTTGTATGGCTCACTGGAGGAAACTGGAAGGGATTTAAGAGTGTCTATAAATATCTTTGGGGGCAAAAAGTATTACATTTTCTTGACACTTTATAATTACAAAGACACAGAGCATTAGAGAAAATACTAAATGTTGAAATTTTTATCATACTGGCAAATAAAATCTTTTCAAATATCCAATGAAAAACTTGAGTTAACTTTCATGTATGAACTACGTACCTTTGAAGAAATCATCATGTCTTTCACTGACAAATGCAATTAATGTTGGCATTTCTGAGGACAAAATAATTTTTAATCCAATTGAACTCTTTCGTATATTTCAGCCTAGAACTCAGAATGTCTGCATTGCTAGAGCATCCAACATGCAACAAGCTTAAATGTCACTGAGAGCACAAATGTCAAAAACTTATATAAGTATCCCATATATATGTAAAGACAGGGATTGAGGCTGCCACTCACATCTAAACCTAAGAATCCCTGCAAAATTTCTTTGTCCCTGCAGGCTGTGTGCCACTGTCTTTGGGGATCTGAGACCTAAACTCAGCTACAATATGTTAGGGTGCCCCAACTAACACAATCTGAACCTGAGTCCTGAATAGATGTCCAGGTACAGCAGGGATCCCCAACCCCCGGGGCCATGGACCGATACTGGTCTGCAGCCTGTTAGGAACCAGGCCGCACAGTAGGAGGTGAGCGGCGGACGAGCGATCAAAGCTTCCTCTGCTGCTCCCCGTCGCTCGCATTACTGCCTGAATCGTCCCCCCCATCTGTGGAAACACTGTCTTCCACGAAACTGGTCCCCTGGTGCCAAAAAGGTTGGGGACCACTGATGTACAAAACACTCCTTAGCCATGGAGAAAGACTTCATTTTTTAATTTTTTTAATTGAAGTATAGTTGATTTATAATGTTAATTTCTGCTGTACAGCAAAGTGATTCAATTATATATATTATACATTCTTTTTCTTAGAAAAACTTTTCCATTATGGTTTATCATAGGATATTGAATATAGTTCCCTGGGCTATACAGTAGGACCTTGTTGTTTATCCATTCTATAAATGATAGCTTACATCTGCTAACCCCAGCCCCCCACTCTATCCCTCCCCCAACCTCCCCCTCCTTGGCAACCAGAAGTCTGTTCTGTGTGTCCATGAATCTGTTTCTGTGTTTTAGATAGGTTCATTTGTGCCATATTTTAGATTCCATATATAAGTGATATCATCTGGTATTTGTCTTTCTCTTTCTGAGTTATTCAGGTAGGATGATCATCTCTAGTTGCATCCATGTTGCTGCAAATGGCCTTATTTTCTTTTTTATGGCTGAGTAGTATTCCACTGTATATATGTACCGCATCTTCTTTATCCATTCCTCGGTCGATGGACATTTCAGTTGCATCCATGTTTTGGCTATTGTGAATAGTGCTGCAATGAACATCGGGGTGCATGCATCCTTTCGAAGTGTGGTTTTCTCCAGATATATGCCCAGGACTGGGATTGCTGGATCATATGGTAGTTCTAGTTTTTTAAGGAGCCTCCATACTGTTCTCCATAGTGGCTGCACCAATTTACATCCCCACCAACAGTATAGGAGTTTTCCCTTTTCTCCACACCCTCTCCAGCATTTGTTATTCGCAGAATTTTTAATGATGGCCATTCTGACTGGCGTGAGGTGGTACCTCACTGTAGTTTTGATTTGCATTTCTCTAATAATTAGTGATGTTGAGCATCTTTTCATGTGCCTACTGGCCATCTGTATGTCTTCCTTGGAGAAATGTCTTTCAAGATCTTCTGCCCATTTTTCGATTGGGCTGTTTGTATTTTTGCTGTTGAGTTGAGAAAGACTATTCAGATTGTCAGATAGCTGAAGGTATCACTTGGCCTTTCTTGCAACCCAGTGTTTGGGGGTCATTATCTATGAATCATTTCAATGTTGCTTATAGCAAGAGGCTACTGAACCAGGATGCCAGGCACCCCAGGCCCTACCTGGATCTTCCAGGACTGAGGGAATATCTTGCCGTAAATCTGCAACTCAGATTTTCAGCAAGAGGCCATGTACAGGAAAATTCTATTTTACAGAACGGTCACTGAACCAGGAAGCTGCCTCTCTACATGCACACTAGACTTTAGACCATATAGGCCCAGTCATACTCCAACAGAAGTGTAAGCTCTTTGATACACTCATTCCCAGCAGGCCACAGGGAAATGGAAAGAAGTGGAAGCAAGGAGAAAGAATAAACGACTGGCTTCCCATGAGGACTGTTGAATTTTTCTCATTAGCATATATTTTTGGCTAATATTTACAATATGGCATGTTCTGGCCTCTTTCTGAAAAAAAAAAAAAAAAGATACAGAAATGCTCCAAATCCTTTCTTTCCTACCCTGTGGAAATGAAAAAAAAAAATAAATTCAGACAGCACAAGTTCACAGCCTGCCTTAGGTGATAAAATTAAATTTATAGTGACAGAGAAGCAGGCGTATTAATTACAGTAATGAGGAAAGAAAGATTACTATTAATTTTGATTAAAACACCTTAATATTTCTTTTTGAAACTCTGATAGCTAATGTTCCTCAGGAAACCAATTTGAATATTTAAAAATACTATCGCAACCATTTTATCAGAATGTAACGCGTCCAACATTGAGTTGGAATTTGGGTCCCTCTGATTTTCCGTCTTTGCTTTGTTTGCAGTTTGTGCTCATTGCTAAACTCCTGTTTCATAGTCATGGAATATATTTATTTAAATATTTCTCTTCACATGGGCCCAAAGCATATCCAGAGGTGTCACAGAAAATTAATCTGTCAAAATCAAAAGAGTATGTTTCTGTATATATATACATACAGCACACTATTTTTGAATCACCATCTATATTTTTCCAGTGTTTTTCCACAATGTGTATTTTTCTCTGAAAAAAGAGAATTTGAAAAGAATTGCCAAATCTGTCTTGGAACTTCCACTTTAAATTCAAAACAGATTCCCAAATGTCTACTGGGATATATCTCTAGTATGACTAAGAATGTGCACCTGTGATTACCTAAACCAGCCAAAGAATGGCACCATTGCTTCACATAAATGTAGTCACAGATATTTTTTATTTGGTTATAGAGTTTTATCATAAATCCCATGGCTCAGTGTAGAATTCTATCTGTCCTACAGGCCCACTTTTTGCCTTTAGATAACATTTTACAGCAAAAACCTGATGTATTGCTTCTGTCACACTTTGGCCACTAAAGGAACTTAAAACAGCACAATGGGTGAATAATAAGGAGACAAAGGGAATTCTCTGCCCTTTTGGCTCAGTCCATGCATATGGTCATAATTTTCCAACTTTATGACAATAAGGGGAACGCATTTATCACTCCTCTGCTCCTTCTTAAGTTGATCCTCCATTGTTAAGTTTAGCAGTTGGCCATATGTCTTATAGAATTATTAAATAATGTGAGATGGCCACTTGAGTTTTACAAGGAAATAATGAATGGTGGAGAAAGAGTGGCAGGTTTGAAGGACAGGTTCAGAGAAGCATTAACCAAACTGGATGATTATCTTACAGTTTCTGAGAGTTAAATAGAAAGCTAAAGATAGCCTGACAAGTCTCAGGCTAATTTGTTCTGTCATGTTCTGTTGCAGACAGGATAGGCCCACATCAGCCCTGGAGTAACTACAGTAAAAAAATCTTATCTTTTTTCTTCTTCATAATTGTAGACCACACCTAATAGTCCTTTACCTGATTTATCTATAATTGCTCGTACAATTTGGATGGTTCTTAAGACTGAGTTTTCAGACAACTAATTAAATGACACAGTGATTTCACTTGTATTCAATATTGCTCAGTTTTCAAAATCAGGCAAGGAAAACAACAGTCCAATTTTTAAAAATATGCAAAAATACTGGACAGTTTACCAAGGAAGATGATAAAGTGTTCAATGTCATGACTCATCAGGAAAATGCAAATTAAAATCACAATGAGATACCACTATATAATCACCAGAAAATCTAAACGTTAAAAGACAGAAAATGTCAAATGTTGGTGAGCTTGTGGAGCCAACAGAATATTCATACACTGTTGATGAGAATGTAATACCATGCAACTACCTTGGGAAAAGATCTGGCAGTTCCTATATAAAACTAAACAAATGCCTACCTCGCAATCCAGCAATTCTACTCTTAGGTATTTACCTAAGAAAAATGAAAACGTGTGTACCAGAAAGACTTGCACAAGAATATTTGCTAAAAGCCTAAACTGAAAAACTAGATCAAGTTTTCATCAGCAGAAGAATGGATAAACGAACTGTGATATTTTCATACACTGGGATATTACTCAGAAATAAAGAGGAACATATCACTACAACCCCATGGATAAATCTCAAAAACATAACGCTAAGTAAAAGAAATCTTACACAAATGAGTAGTTACTATGTGATTTGTTTGAATGACTATGAAGACTAAAATGGCTAAAAGTAATCCATGATGTAAAAACTGGGACATTGATTGTCTCTGTGAGCAGGGGGCTGGGAGATGAGGATTATGTTGTATTTGGCATAGTGATATTCTATACTTTGAAAGAGGTTTTAGTTACGTGGATGTAGATACACATCAAAAATCATCAAATGATGCACCAGATTTGTGCATTTCGCCTTACATAAAATTTACCTTAACAAAAAAGAGTCAATAAATATTGAACCCTGGTTGATGATATTCATACTGTTTTGAGGTGAAGGGCACTGATATCTGCAGTTAACTTTAAAATGTATCACATAAATAAGATAGATTAGTGGATAGAGAGATTAGTGGATAGAGAGGTGAAAAGTAAAGCATGCAAAATTATAGAAACTAGATGCTGAGTATATGGGTATTTACCGTGTAAAACTTTCAAACTTTATGTTTGGAAATTGCCCTAAGAAAATATTAGGAAAAAGAAATCAGGCATCACTGATTTTTCCTTCTTCTTTTGTATTGCTCCTGACAACTTAAAGTTGAAATGAAAAAAAGCAAGAGAAATACTGAATACAGCTCTCTAGTTTAAATAAGCCTTCGACGTTCTGCTTGCTATTCTGTTTAAACCCGTATCTCCGTGATTATTTAACGTGGAAGTGAATGACTTCCTTACCCAGAAGGACTCTGTTCTCACAATAAAGAGCAGGCATGGAAAGCAATGAAGCAAGTGCATTGGCCAGGGGATGCACGATGAGCCAGGCATACGAGAGGCCTGCTCACACACCTCCCCCGTGCCAGAAAGCAAACAGCAGAAGTTCTTCCTCTACATAAGGGGCAAGAAGACACAGTAATTAACTACAAGGCTTTGAAGTCAGGGGCATCTAAGTTTGAATTTGGGCTCTCCCCACCATTAGCTTTCTTTCCCTATCAACATTAGGTTCAGAAAGGTTCACTTTCTGAGTTTTGGTTTCATCATTTACACAATGGACAAGTTATTGGCATGTACTCTTGAGGGTCTTTCTGAGGAATAATGAAGTACTGTGGGTATTAACAATTATTGTCACACACACAGACACTCACACATAAATGGAGAAGAGAGAAGAGAAATGAAGAAATTAAGTTTGATGGAATTTAGAGAAAAGTAAAGTTTTTGGAGCAAAGGGTGTAATGATAAAATAAGAAGCTAGAAAGAAACTATCAAACTACACAACTCCTGGTTTTCCCTTTATTGCTTTTTTGTTTTCTTTTTTTGTACCACGTGGGTTGCAGAAGTCTTTTTTTTTTTTTTTTTTCCCTTCAGCATTAAAGCAGTGACAGCAATGATTATTCCTAAGCACAGGTCTGCATAAAAAGCCACACTATGGAATATTTTACTTTCTCTGTAAATCTCCTCACAACCTTCTCATAAATAAATGGGGCTAAAGTCAAGGAAACTGGGCTAAATCCCTCCCTTACTGTTTGGACTATTCCCAAATCATTCATCATGGACACTGGAGGATGGGGGCTTCTCTGTGGCATATATCTTAGGGAGGTCTGGCAGGGTTAAAAGAAAGAGACAAAGGAGCCTATGCTCAAATATCCAGGGCATTTTTGCCAGTCTAATGCTTAAAAAAAAATGCATGCACAGCATACTTTTGTCAATAAATCCTCTAGGTGCTTACACTGAAGGTGGTGGAAATTGCTTAGGTAGTTCAAAATTGTATCTGGAGCTTTTTGCAGTCCGGTGTTCTGACAAGTGAAGATGATCTCTAGATCCTAAACTCAGTGACCTCCGAGAATTGCCAGTAGTTTTCTATTGGATTAGAACGGACTAACTCTTTCAATTTGAGTGGTATCTATTTCAATTCTACTATTATTTCTGAGCAAGGAGGATGATCTCGTGCAGGGGAAACTGGGCCAGTTTTAGGGCAAAAATATCCTGGTCCCAGGGAAACTATGCATGTTGCGTAAGAGTCACAAAATCCACGATAGATTGCTCTGTACTGTTGCTCTTAAGTCTGCCTAGGATTCCATGTCCTATTTTAAATCTTTGAAATGAAACTTTATGCCATAGGGTTCTCAATGAGAGGAAAGGGTAAAGGAAAGATATAAAGTAGGGCTGAAGCAAGACAGCACATCTGTTATGGTGTGAATGGCTCTTACAAAATCTCTTCCTTTCACTCAAAAACGTCTTATTGTTAACTGTTTTATTTGGGGGTAAAATATATTTTTGGGGTTTAGAGTAGAAGGCCACCATGTTTTATCTTCTTCTGGCTTCTGTGCTTGAGAACAATTGCCAAATTGTGGTTGTGTCAGGAAGACTTTAAGTGAAAAGCATTTTATAATTTCTTTAATTAAACATGATCAAAGGCACCCTTAGAGCATTTGAATGAGCATTTTCCTAGATATGTGGCACTGTCTATATTCTTTTAACATAGCCTATTGGCTCGATGAACCTGTTGCTGGCTCCATAGTTCCTTCTGCTATGAACAACCAAAATTTTCCACTCTTTGAAACTTAGTGTTTTACTATACACAGATAAAACACACCTGTTTCTGATATACAACCACTTTCAATTCTTGTTAACTGTGAAAAATTCATGAAATGGATAAAAATCTGTATTCCCCTTTCTGGTGTAAAATATAATTTGGAGCTTCACACTGTCGATTAAAAAACAGTGAGCACCTACTATGTGCATGGAAGGCACTATGAAAGTCAACAAATCTGAAAACGTTCATTGAGCACCTACTTTGGGCCAGGCTCTCATGCACCGTCTGAAAGGTGGGCTATGAAAACAAAAAAGAAAACCAGAAACAAACACCAATAACAAGCAGAGAAGGAAGGGGGTGGGTTGACGTTTAAACAGGATGACCAGAGAACTTAGTACTGGGGGAAATAAGATTATAATGGGAAAATATGAAGAAAGATGGATAAAAAAAATGAGGGTGCAAAGAAATATAGGTTGTTGGGGAAGATCTTTCCCAACAGAGGGAGCCACAAAGGCCTTGAGGTGGAGGAATACTGAACACTTGAAGAAAAGAGGCCAGTGATGCCGTAACTGAACACCCGGGGCCGGAAGAAGCACAGGATGAGTTCATAGAGGTAACAGGGAGCCAAATTATATAGGGCCTTGTAAGCCATTGTAAAGAGTTTGGTTTTTACCATGAGCGAGATGGGAGCCTTTGGAGGGGTTGAATAAGAGAAGACATTATCTAAGTTTTAATAATACCTAAATCAGGATGGTTGCTCTCTTGAATAGACACACAAACGCACACACACACACGGTAGGATGTGAGAGTAGAGACAAGAGAAACCAGTTAGCAAGCCACTGAGTATCCCGGCTGAGAGATAATTATGGCTTGGATCAGGGTCATAGACATGAAATGATGAGAAGTAGTCAGATTCTGAATATATTTTGAAAATAGAACCAGCAGGATTTGTTGAAAGATTGTACGCATGAATTAAGAGAAAGAGATGAATCGATGATTCTAAAATGTTGGTTGCCATTTACTAAGGAGAGAAAGGTAAAGCAAGTTTTGGTGGGGTGGGGGGGCAATTACCATTTCTGTTTTGGACACATTTCATGTGAGGAGGCAAGTGAAGATGATTCAGCACGCAGGTGGAGATAACCATCTGGAGTTGAGGTAGAGATCCAGGCTTGATACATATATTTGGGAGTCATCAGCATTTAGATGATATTTAAAGCTGTAAAATTCTATATGATCATCTTGGGAGTGAGTGGACATTGATCAAGTTAAAAAACCAAGCTTTACTACATCGTGAAGAGTCCAGACTGAGGAACTAAAACCAAAAGAGAGGGAGGGAAGGAGGGAGGGAAAGAGTGAGAGGCCAAGAAGAAATGGCCAATGAGGGAGGAGAACTGAGAAAGCATGACGCCCCAGAAGCCAAGTGAACAAAAATAGAAAAGAGTGAGGATTATACTTTTTGATATACAGAAACAATTCTTTACCTTATAAGGAAGATATAACGATATAAAAATATTCCAAATTTAGTACAGTGAGTGGTAAGTGCTACAAAAGATCTGTATTCCAACTGCTACAGTCACGCACAGAAGGGACTTCCTGACCCTCAGTTCATGGGAGGCCTGCATGAAGCAGGTGGCATTTAAACCCAATGTTGACAGATGTGTGGAAATTTGACGGGTAGAAGGGGAGGAAGAGAGGACAGTTATATCAGAGGCAACATCTTAAAAAGAAGCTCAGAGAAGGGAAAGAACAAGGTATATTTAAGGAACAGGGAGTGGTTCAAGCTGGCCTGGGTGTAGAGGACGTATAGCCTACTTTCTGCACACCTCTAAGGCAGGTGATGTCAGATTTTGCTATGTGGTTTTTGGTTTTGTTTTTTATTAACTCTCCAAAAGCAATGGGTATAAGAAGTCTTAACACAACCTTGAAACTTTTTCAATCCTTTCCCCCAGTCTAACTAACTCTTACCTACCAAATCTTATATTTTCATTTGTAAATATGGTAAGAGTCATGGAAAACATCTGTATCTGTTTATCATCTGTGGAGTTCTTGTTCTGTGTAAACTCTGGTGGGAGGAAAAAAGAGTAACAAGTATGCAAAAATATTTATTGTACTACGAGTCCCTACTGTGTTTCAATTCTGAAGTTGGGAGGAAGAAGTTAGAGAGAGAAATAGGAAAAAGATAAGGCTCACTCTTTGAACAGTTGCATAAATTTATGAGGACAGTCTGCCTGAATGGTTGGAAAATAGAAAATTCATTCTATAGATTTGGAGTTTGGCCCAGCATAATCTGACCTATGCTCCAGTTCCATGGAGACGAAAAAGTTGTGTTGCCTGCAACCACATACAGAATTCCTTAAAAATAACAGTCGTTATCTCTGGGGTCTGATCAACTCATGGCACTGAAGAGAGAAAGAGATAGAAAGAAACATGAGGAGGAATCACATGAGATTTTATTTTCAGTAATAGACAGGAAATATATTAATAGATTCCATCCCTCAAAAAAATGAACATGGTAAATTTTCTTACAGATTTTTTAATGTGAATTTTAATTTTAGGGCCAACTGCACAAGTTTTTTCCCCATCTTTGTATTGCCAATGGCACAGTGGGATGAACAGAGAACCTATTATCCAATTCAAACTCAGACACCAATTTAAGCCCCCGGTCTCTTTGCTCCTCATGGGCCTCATTTGCAACATTGAGGGAGAGGACACTGGTATATAATAAAGTGGGAAAGACTGAACGCTTTGGAGTCATACAGATTTAGTAGCTAGATGATGTTGGGCAAGCTACTGACTGTCTGAATTGCAGTTGTTAAACTGCAAATTAGAGAGAATAACAGCTCTCACACAGTGCTGTGATGAGCATTAAAAGAAATCATGTAGGGAAAACTTCTGGCACATAGTAGACCCTCAATAAATATTCATTTCCTTCCTTCTTTTAACTTGAGCATTTCAGTTCCAGTATAATGTCAAGCCCTAATTTGGGGGAAAATTTTCTGAGAGAAAGTACAGAGTTTACCACTATTAGTTGTTTTAAATTTTTAAAAATTGGCATCCAGTCTGTTTCAGAAAATAAGACAGCCTCTGTCTTTAGGGTAAAAATAAAGAATTTGTAGGGAGCACGTACTACATGAACAGTGAGGAGAAAACTGGTATTCCCCTCAGGAGAAAATTTAAGATTATTTGGGAAAAAAGAGGATGGAAGGAAGAGAGGAAGGAAGTTAGTTGATAAATAGTTTTAAAGCCTATAAATTAAAAATGAACCAAGTAAGAGAAAGAAAGGTATTTGCTCTGCTGCCCTTCCCATTAAGATGTTAGGTATTAGGGCTGGCATGACACAGACATCTTTCTTGTTCCTAAAATGGAAAAATATCTTTTATGAAAGTGAGTTTACAGCAGGAATGTCAGCTCAGTGAATGATTCAGTGCTCTACGTAAGTGGATATATGCTTTACTACTTTGACCTTTCTGTATTTTTCATATTTTGCCTGACAACATATTGCAACCATTCCTTTCAGTTAGCAATTAAAGTCTAATTTGCAGCTACCTTTATAAAACCAAAGCTTCCCTGCAACAAATGAAAAATTTCAAGTCCTATTGTTTGTTTGATCTCTAGTATCATACAGTTCAGTATTTCAGACATATAAAACGCCCAGAGCACGAAAAAAACACAGTAAATAGTCACCGTCCCTTAGCACCGTCCGTTACTCAATGTTTCAGTTTGTCATACAGTATGAAATATAAATGAAGAAAAAGAGGAAGGGAGACACAGCAGTAATTTATGCCTGTCTAGAAAGTTTGGCACTGCAGCTCCAAGTATAGGGAGCCATTTACAGGAGAAAAACCGTAACCAGAGAATATGGAAGTGTGGAAGGTGAGATCATCCACCAGCAGCAATCTTTCAAATTCACAGACACTTTCGGATTCATGAGGTGAGAATGAGCAGTGCAGAGAACTGTGAAGTTCATTTGTAGTGTTTGACTTTGTTAACACGCACTCTCAAGCTGTCTTTGTTATGAGATGGTGGTCGAATAGTAAGTGAAAAAAAAAATCAGTATGGAAAATATCCCCATTAATTGGAAATAATAATAGTGTTACACATAAAAAAGTTAAAGGACTATATGTAACTTGAAAGTGTTATTTAAAAGAGAAAAAAATATGTAAATTTAGCAGAACCTTGTACCAATCATTTAAAAAAAAATCTTTACCTGAACTTTTAAATGATTAATTTGAATTAATTTCAATTCATTTGAATGCATTTGTCTTCTATTAAGCATGGTCAAAATTTGTCTCGAAACATTTTTTTTTTAAACTAAACATTTTCTTCAAGGCAGAATTAAATCTATGAACGATTTAATACCGACAAGAAAAGTAATTTATGGAATGAAGCAATGATGCAATGACCCATGCCTTTGTTACATTTCTCTCACTAAGCCTCACATAGATGTTATTTCAATTTCAAAATCAGAAGAGGGAACTGCCCAATATGTCTTAGTAGTTTCTCTAGAAACAGGCAAATCAAAATCTAGGAATCAAATGATAAGAGTCTTTAAGGTGTTTCGGGGTGAGAGGAGGAAGGGGAGGTAGCATCAATATGGCTTTTGGGGTCTGAGCATGTACCAGAAAAATTAAAATACCGTGCATCAATAAAGTGTCACTTATTCTGAAAGACTTGTCTAGCAATTCAGACATTTTAAAAGTAAACATTTGGGCTAACAAAAATACACAGGTATAATAATAAACATGATTAAATTAGGGGTAAGATCAGGAAAATCTAAAAGGATACATAAGGACCTAAGCTGTATAGACCAGAGCTTTTCAAATTTTAAAGTGCACACAAATTGCTTGGGATCTCATTAAAATACAGTTTATGAATCAGTTAGTTTGGGGTGGGACGCAAGATTCTTCATTTTTCATGAGCTCCCAGGCCATGCCAACGCTGCTGGTCTATGGACCACACTTTATGTAGCAAAGCCCCAGATCATGATAAAGGAAGAAGGTTTATCCTAGAAATTGCATCTAGAGAAGTGTGAATATCATATGATCTTTCTGACCAACCCCTGTTCCCACTGTTATTTTCAATGGAATTTACTCTAGAAAACATAAATGAAGGTAACATATTCAAATAAACACAATGTGATATTCTACTAAGGTAAATATATGAATTACTTAACTCAGTTCTCAAAAGAGCCTGTGAAGTAAAGACTTTTATTATCTTCACTTTATGGAAAAAGAAACAGTCTTGGGGAATTGAACTAATCAAGTCAAAACCACATATGCAGGATTTAGAAACAGTTCTGAATTTGGCAAATCTTACTCCAGAGCCTAAATATTTTTGTCAGTTTTACTACAATTGTCAAGATCGCCCTATTGCATTCTTAGTAATCTTGCAAACAAAGCACTAGACACAAAAGATACAGTAGGGATACAATGGTGTATGAACGTTGGGCTATACCATCTTCATTGACAGCTTCTAGAACAGAAGTCACTCAAGAATAACTGCTCTTGACATTAGAGATCTTACATGTGTGGTGAATAGCAGCCTTGATGCAATAAATAATCTGTTTCAAGAACCAGAATGAATGAGAGATGAGAATAAAATACTGGATTAAGCTCCTTACACTAAAGAGCGGACAAATAGATTCTAGATAAGGACATACTGGAAGCTCCACAGCCCTGAACATATGGGATTACCACTAAAGCTCCACGTCAGAAAAAATAGCCCTTAGATTTTAGAATCCCTAAGGGACTTTTACTCTATGAAGGGTACACTATTAAATATTTTATGCATTTGATTTTTTTAAAGGGTATAATCCTTCCCCTAAGGTGTGCTGGCCCCAGGGTCTTTGAACAAGTCTAGACCAGAATTAATTAGGAGCCATCATTTTCATTACAAGTATGTTATAATTATGTTTGCTGATTTCACACTGTTCAATATACTCCCTCCTGTTCAACTACAGCACAAGGCCTTTAGCACCTGTTGCTTATTTCTGCCAGACTGAAAATATTCCTTTCTCTTTATTATTCGTGTGCAAGGCTAAGATGAACTTGCCAAGAGTTGTCATTCTTGAACGCACCTGCCAAGTGTCAGATACTTTAATAAGTGAAATGCTTATAGCATATGCTGTGTTTGCCGCAGCTTCCAACTTCCAGTGCCCAGTATTTCACAAGAGATTGAATATATTCAGGATGACCGATCCATTCCTTGATACATGTGTATGTGACCATATGCCCATGCGTATACAACACACTTATATTAACACACCCCCCAGGTTAGCTTTGGCTGAGTATATATCTTACAGTAATTTACTACCTTACATCTTCAACTTTTTTAAAAAAAGAATAAATCCCTTGGACTATACTTACTGATTTGTTGGCAGTTGCTTTCATGGCATCAGTCTGTGTACTAAAAAATAAAAAAATAAAATTGAGTTTTGGGCTACAAGGTAGCACCCTAGGTCCTGTTTTGATAAGTTCTTTGCTTTCCTTTTCTGAGGATGCCTAATACTTTTCCCACTCTTCTGTTAGGTCTTCAATCCATCCAGATAAGAGTACTGCAAAGCTACTGTAATTGAGGGATGGGGCCTAGAATAGAGGCATTCATCCTCGATATACTGAGGTACCCAGCAGGGTGAAGATTTAAAGGAATGCATCCCTTTTCCATGAGTTATTCAACTTTATCCTGCCGGTCTCATCAGATGTTATCAGAGGTGTGGAATGGAAGGAAGGGTAGAGCAGGCTTTCTAGAATGCTGACATGGGACTAATGCCAAGAAAGATGGAGTGATGATGGTTCTGCTTTCATAGCTTTACCACATTCCCAAGGATGAGTGAGGGCTCCCACGTTTTGTTCAGTTTCTGAGGAGCCCATGTGTTTTATGTTTACCTTCCCTGCCCGGCAGAACATTAACTTCCCTTTCCTTGACAGATATCAAAAATCCATGTAAAACTTTCCTGCAATCCACAGTAAAACTGACGTCTGCAGCAGGAAGCCGTCTTATTTTATGAGCACCCTTCTTCAGGTAACCTCAAGACAGAACAATTTAGACAACTTTCCCTTTTGAAACAGTAGAGCAAAATATTCCTAGACCTCTCTCTCTCTCTCTTTTGCTTTCACTCTCCCTCCCTCTCATATATGAAAACACCATTCAGGGCTCAAGCTGCTTGATAATTAAAGAAGGAATTATACATCCTAAGGCCTTTACTATTAGAATGTACTTGAGTTTAGTTCATGAACAGCAAGCTTTCATGAACCAAGTGGTCAAGAACCTTGTTGATATAGCACCACCGGAATGAAACCAAGGGACCTTTCTCAGAGGAAGAATTTCCCACATAAGTAAGTCTACAAACCTGTACACTGACAATTCATTACACCTTCTGGAAAGGTTGCTGTATAGGGCTATAGTCAAACTGGATTTTTCTTATCCTAAGTTAACTTATGCCTTGGTAACTATACTTCCTTGGATGTGATTCAGTCACAAGTGGGATTTTCTCAGAGGTTCTTGGCACACTTAATTTCTAATTGATGCCACTGATAACATAAAAACAGGATTGGGTTATACTTGAGGAGAGAAAAAGATTCTTCAGGTGTACTCCGAATGAGCTCATTTTATCCAGCAAAGGAACGGAAGAGCATCTGCAGGTAAGGTGACTACAACTCTACTACCTGTAAGTAATAGTATTACTGGATCATTACCTAGGAAAACAACCCTAGAAAAAGGTCAAAGCTGGTAGCTTTCAGAGGACTCAGAAAAGCACATAGGGGATAGAGTTCTCTTTCTTTCAGAGCCTAGGCCACTGATCAAAGAATTCCAAAGAGAATTCTGTGCACAGTCACTGATAAAATTTAAAAGGAGATTAGAGGCCCATTTCCAGCCAGAATAATCTGAAAGCCCTGACACGTACCATTATATTGTTTGATGAACATTTCCAGAAGAATGAGATGTCCGTTTTGACCTTTGCAGTGTGAGTAACACATGTCGAAAGGAGGACAGAAGGCTTATTTTTATACAGATAGCAGAAAGCTGCTCTCCTTGTTAGGAAAGCATGGCAGGCTGATTTTGTCTTTCTTTTTTCCTTTGTAATTTGAAAGTCCTCCCAGATAAACCTTTGCAGTATACAACTTGGTTTTGACATCCTGGCTTTATGCCTCTAACTGTTTATAAGTCATGCAAGGAAGTCATCTATCTTGACCAATATGGCTCAGACATATTTTCCATGTTAATTACACATGTTTGGACTGACATTGCAGTGATACAATTTCATTTGTTTAAAACAACAGAATGGATGGCTCTTTAACTCAACAAATGTAGGTAAAAATTCTTCCCAGAGTAAATGCAACAAGTCTGGAAATTATAAAGGCACAGGCACGAGTGGCTGAAACCCCAGAGACTAAGAAGCTGATATTCTGCAATGATCCCTTATTTAGATTAAAAGCATGTTGGAAAACTACGACATAATTATCAAAAAATTATAATTATAATATATGTGTTAGACACTCCAACAAGATTGGTGTCCTAAAAATAATCACCAGTTGAAAAGGAAGCAGAAGCGTTTTTAACTCTAACGCAATGGAACGATTCGAATTTGGGCTGTGTTTTTGAGCAGGACCTCCACATTTTTTTTACACTTACCAGAACACCAGCAGTTAACCCCGTAATGGCCAACTGCTCGTTATTACCCTACATTTGGTCCACAGCTGCGTGGTTCTGCTCACTTTATTGTCATTTCAGCCCTCAGCCCCTTAGATGCCTGGTGACCGCTTGCATGCAGAGGGGCCTTTGGTTAACTAAATCCCCATCAGGATCACAGCTGTTGTAAAACATTCGGTGACAAAAATATCCATGTGCAACGCATAGTAGATATATTTGCGAGCCAATTTGAGCAAAACTTGAAAAACAAATGAGGGGACTAGTCGAATTCTCTGGCTTCTGAACTACATTTCCTCTATTTTGGGGGAATATGCTTTGTAACATTCCAGCATTCCCCTCTCAGTGCGACAGATGATTGGGGCTAAATTTCAGTGATGGGCCCAGTTAAGCAAAAGTATACTTTTCCACCTTCCTTCACTCAGCCTCAGTAGTTAGAGAATGAATGTCATGTTCAATTATTCAGACAGATTCCTGACTTTGGCATAATACTAACGTCAGTATTGGGTATTTATTCACGATGTGCCTCAGCTTAAGACACCAAACCCTTGTTTCAGCCTGGAGGCCTAGCACAGTGGCCGCATATGTGCAAGTGTGTCTTACCCCAACCATGTGCAACAGCCAACGCTGCCAGGTCCTGTTCATCGCACAGAGGGCCCTGAAAGTGCCCTGTAGGTGATTATGGCTGGTGTTACAATGGTCAACCCCATGTCCGGTTATGACGCTGAGAGACTGTGCTGATTCTGCTTCACCTCGCTACCCACAAACGTTTAAAAGCAGGAAGAAGACAAGGAG
The DNA here is from genome assembly GCF_965194825.1 of Balaenoptera physalus. Classification (NCBI taxonomy): domain Eukaryota; kingdom Metazoa; phylum Chordata; class Mammalia; order Artiodactyla; family Balaenopteridae; genus Balaenoptera; species Balaenoptera physalus. The sequence goes on along the minus strand of NC_138887.1, from coordinate 54,714,274 downwards.
ATAAATGACCTACACCCCAAAAATAGAATGAAGAGATCCATTTCTCGATTGTATCATTGAATGCCACTCCTTTGTCCCATTTTGTCAAGATCCAAAATCAAGTAACAGATGCGATCTGAGACTCCCTTAGATCTAACTAAATTTAAACCCACAAAGGGGGGAGTTGATTCTGGTTCTAACTAATCTGAAATTTGGTTTGTACATGCCTGTGTTGATTGATTGAATTCCTACCCCACACATATTCTGTTCATTCACTAAATTGTTGAGATGTTGCTTAACAGTCAGGGACCTAGATTTTTCTCCTCCATTAACTCATTCAGACATGTCTTAAGCACTCACTATGTGCCAGGCACTGAGGATAAAATATTAACAAGTCACAGTCCTGGCATGCAAGGAATCTAAGGTTCAGAGGCATATAATCTCTCAAACGTAAGAGAGGGAAGATTCTTTTTTTTTTTTACCCTTCCATTAATTCTCCAGTCCTCTGCTGCCATAAATTATACAAATTTATGAGAGGAAAAAGTGCCATTAGTTAGTTTTAGGTGTTTCCCCAACTTGGTGAGGTAGGAGAGAACTCGTGTATATTACCTGATGAGTTATTGACTTCTTAGTAATGTTCATTGAGGAAAAAAGATTTTTTTAATTTTGAAACTAAAAATTATCGGGCAGATATCTGGAGCACAACCAATGTATTATGTTCATGGAGTTAAAAAAATATAATTTATACATTCTAGCTTTAAAGAATTTAAGTCAGGGAAAACAAGATTGTGACAAATAATTAAAAAACATAATTGTGTGTGTATGTCTATATATCTATGTAAGATATGAAAAAATTATGTATAGGAGAGCTCTTGGTATAGAATTGTCAAGGCAAACTTAATTAGTTTAGATTCTCATAATCTAAATTATGTTGCTGCACTTCATGATATTTTACAGAGGGTCCCCTCCATCCATAAGATAAAGCACTGGAAGGGCTGTGTGTGTGGAATCCATAGGTGAGTGCAGCTCTGCTACCTGAAGCTGGTAAGCTTATTAAACATTTGATCAAGACCAGTGAATTCCAAGCCTACTTTGGTCTATCGCCCTTTTGGATCCCTATTTCTACATACTTTAGCTTTTTCTTCTTGTGTCTCCTCTCTATTGGTTAATTCTGTGCTGTTATTTGAAGGCAGGTCATGGTTCATAAAATAGAGGTTTTCTCTAAAGTTAACAAAATAAAAAGAAGTTTCTGGATTTGAATGTGAACTTCTTCCTGACCAAGAAGACCTATATCCCTTTACACTAAATATATAAACCTGGGGCCAAGGATTAGCGATTTCCCCTCCTCTAATGTAATAAACAGTAGTAAACATTTTCTGAACTTGTTTAAAGTTTTTTTAAAAAAATAGAGCAGCTCACTTCTTATATTTCTCATAATAGAGGAGAAATGAAGATGTGGCATTCAGTTTAGTCCAAAAATTACGTATTGAGAGTGTGTGTGTGTGTGTGTGTCTGTGTGTCCATCCTAATAGCACATATGTATATATGCTATTAGGTGAGATATTGTGAGCACAAAGGAAAATAAGACAGTCTTATACATAAAGTTACTTCTAATCATCAGAGAAGTAGAAGAGGAGCCAAGAGCTTAATCATGATATAGATAGATTAAAAGAAGAAGGAAACGTATCATAAAAATACATATAAGGATGAGCACCTGGCCCATACCAGATAGGCTCTCAAGAGGCAGGTAAACTAACTCTTAAAAGAAAAGCAAAATTTAGGAAATCAAAGAAAAAGGAATGACACCGACTCTTACTTCCAAGGAAACAAACAGTTTTTGAAAAGAACAGAGACAGACATACAATATGTTGAATTTTAGGGAACAGCAAATAACTCAATACAAAATGCAAGAGTTGGAGAGAGAGAAGAGATCGGAAGAGAGGGCTTTATATACCAGATTATAGAGTTTGGAATTTATTAGATGAGGAAGATGCATTAAAAAATTTTATGAAAAAGAATATCATGATGAGCTAATAAGGGCCTATGCTAAGCACTATTTGCCGTGAACAGGAAAAATAAACATATTGAATATATTCAGGAAATAAAATTGATTGATAGGATTTCACTTGGAAAATGTAGAGGAAAAGCTGGTGTCAAATGTGATTAGCAAGTTTTGCCTTGAGTGATTGAGTGATACGTGTTACTACTTGAAATAAGAAACAGAAAAGGGAATGGGATCAAGAGCATAGGTAGAAGCTTAAGGCTTAAATAGGAGGTAGGGAATAAAATATCTGAAACTACAAAGGAGATAAAAAGTAAAAATATAAATGAGTGTTTTACTCATCAATTTTCTCTGAAAGCTAGATAGATGTTTTCTGACAGATTCTTAAAAGAAAGATTTTTTAAAAAAGATTATACTTAATGAGATTGAATCTGAAAGTCAACCCTTTGAGAGAAATAATCCATATTCCGAGAATAACAACTAAGAACAGTATTTCCTAAGAGCTCTAACTACAAAATTTTGTAGTTTTAGAAAACATTACATCTCACCATTACCTGAAACTAGATTTCTTTATGTAACATATAAGCTTTGCATTTCATTTAAAGTGAAAATACTGTGCTATAAATCTTAAAAAAATAAATATTGGAAGCTATACATTTCATGAGATACGATTCAATTTTTAATTAGAAAATTTATAGGCCAGCCATTTATATGAGAGAGAGAGAGAAGGAGAGAGAGAGAGAGAGAAAGAGAGAGAGAGAAAGGTAATAATACGAGAGAGAGACACAGAGGTAGTACGAGAAAATATCCACATGCATTTAATAAAAATGAAATAATTTGACATCATTGTTTACCTATCAATTGGAAAAGTTGAAGAAATAGTAAGAAAACAAGCACTTTTAAATACTGTCAGTGGATAAAAAGATAGAATTTCTTATATAGCAGTTTGAAAATATAGATTAAAACCTTTAAATTTTGCACACCGTTTTTATCAAGCATGTTATTTATAAATTATGGGTGTATTCAAGAATTAAGCTGCAAATATATACACACACACACACACACACACACACACACATATATATGTAATCCCTGTTGTTTATGTATTACAAATGAAGTGGTAGTTTTTAATCAGTGTTTTTTAAATTTTAAAGAAAACATCATCCAATATTCAAAAATATTTAAAAAATGAAAATATTCCTCAAAAGGACTTCTGAATGGGTATTTTAGTCATACTACACAGAACTTCCAAAAATCTTCTCCCGTTTATCTTCCCTAAAATCCTCGTTACAGTTTGGCAGCTGCTCCCAATGTCCCTGATTCTCTATTAAAACTCTCCAAAACTTTTTTCTACAATTGAGCACTGGACATTTCTTCTCTCTCACCTCTTTTCTCCATATTTTCAACTCAACTTTTTTCTTTTCTTGCATGTGTCTTCCTCACATGAATTAACATAGCCTCTTAGACTTACACATTGCTCTAATTCATCCGTTTCCTGGATCAACACAGCAAAACCGCACGCCTGAAATTGCCAAAACAAAGTCTCCTTCCTCTTTGGAAGGTAGAAGAGAATGCTTTAGAAGAAGAGGGACAGCTGAAAATATGTATATATGTTAATTTTTGAAAGTATCTGTCATAGAGAATTTATCATATTTGTCATATTTATAATTGAGAATATTTGAAATTCTAATTATCCAGCAACAGATTGGTTACATTAATTATGCTAAATTGATGCAGAATTTGATGACATAGCTTTCAAAAAGTTTGTGTGTGTGTGTATGTACATATGAAGTATATTTAATGGCAATATTCATATACTAAATTTTAAATCTCTAGTTTAAATAAACGTGTGTAGAGTTAATTTCTCCACTCTTTATTACTGGCTTTGTTGATATATCAAAATATATCAGTAGGATAAGAAATTATGTTTTTCTTTTGTCCTACGTTTTCTAAATGTTTTCTAATTAAGTTATTTGTAAAGGTGAAAATCTTTACTGCTCTAATATAAATAACATGTTAAACTCAGAGAAATGAAAATGTGTCTAATTTCATCCAAACTGAGTTTTTTTAAAGTCTCCAATTGACATTCACTTACAATCATGTATGCTAGTAGTTCTAAAAACAGATGTGAGTTATTTTTAGCACTAACTTAAAAAATATAGAACAGTTTCCAACTATATTAATTTGCTAGGGCTGCCATAACAAAATGCCACATACAGGTGACTTAAATAGCATAAATATATTCTCACAGTTCTGCAGGCTGCAAGTCCAAGATCAAGGGGGTGGCAGAGTTGATTTCTCCTGAGGCCTCTCTGCTTGACTTACAGATGGCTGCCTTCTTGCTGTGTTCTCACGTGGCCTTTCCTCTGTGCACGTGTATCCCTATAATCTCCTCCTCTTCTCATAAGGACACTAGTCCTACTGCCAGAAAGTGGATATCAAAATAATAGAAAGATACAGTTTATATAGTAGCACTACTGTATATTTTATTATATTTTAATTCTTTGGAAGTGTGTTATCTACAAAATAACTCTATTAACTAAGAAGTATAATTAATTGAAGATGCCTTTTTTCAGTAATGCTAAAAAATAGAAAGAGGCTGAATGTATTTCCTCCATTTTTAATCTAGCTGTGCCATTACAAGTGTCACATACACAACTGTGCTAACAGATACAGTCATCTAGAATGCATAGCTAGAAAGGAAATACTATACTCCAGGGAATGCCTTAAAAAAATTAGGAGGGCTACTCATTAGTTGTTCTTTGTTTTCTACTTTGGATTACATCAAACTGACCCAAACTCCTATTTATTACTACTCCATTAAAACAAAAGCAAAGTTTAGACAGAGAACATTAATCAATTCATATTTCAATAAGCACAAAGACTACATAGGCCAATAAATCATGCAACCAGCTGTGTCTTTTTTTAAAAGCATTGGTAAATAATCAGTTCAACTGAAATTAATTGCATCTTTTCTTCCCCCAATCCCTCATACACATAGCAGTGTGAAAGTATCTGGAGACAAAGAATAAACTGAGATTCAGTCATAAATAAGATAACCAATTTGTCATACAGACCAAGTAGTACATGGTGAGATCATTGAGTTCTTATGTATATAGCCAAAGCAAAACGGAGTGCTTAAAGTTAACAAAACAAAACAAAACAAAACAAAAAACGGAGTGCTAAGAAATTAGATCACAAATTTTTCCAAGGGACATAGGTAGTTTTTCAATGTGTAAAAATTCATCCATATATGAGGACTTTTTTTCCTTTTGTGGTTTCACCATCATAATGATTTTATTTACCCAATTACTTTTCTTAAACTTTCATCAAATAATTTACTCAAATGATTTCTGACTGTAACACTTTGTTGGAAATGTGGGTTTCTAGTATTAGCTATGTGAAATAAGTCATCTCATGACGTGAGGCTTCTACTTCATCCACTACCTACACCAACTTGGCAAAAATCCATGCCCAGAAACTTCCTAAAAAATGAAGTATCTTTCCTCTTTAGAAAGTAGCACATGAGAGTTGATTCAGGATGCTTTTATGTTAAGTATTCAAAACTATACCTTACAGTGTTAACTACAGTCACCATGTTTTACATTAGATCCTCAGACTTTATTTACCTTATAGCCGAAAGTTTATACCCTTTTACCAACCTCTTCCCATTTCTCCTACACTTCAGCCCTTGGCTACCCCTTTTCAACTCTCTCTGTATGTGGTTTTTTTTTTCTTTTTTAAACATCCCCATATATGTGATATCTTGCAGTATTTGTCTTTCTCTGTGTGGCTATTTCACTTAGCATAATACCAAAAGGTCCGTCCATTTTGTCACAAATAGCATGATTTCCTTCTTTCTCATGGCTGAATAATATTTCACTATATATATATATATATATATATATATATATACATACATATATACCCCACATCTTCTTTATCCATTCATCCACTGACTGACATTTAGATTGTTTCCATATCTTGGCTATTGTGTATAATGCTGCAATAAGCATGGGGGTGCAGATATCTCTTTGATATCCTGTTTTTATTTTCTTTGGATATATGATGTATGAGGATCTAATGTAAAATATGGTGACTACAGTTGATAACACTACATTGTTTAATTGAAATTTGCTAAAGGAGTGGAACTTTAATGTTTTCACCAAAAGAAAAACAAACAAAAAAAGGTAAATATGTGAGGTGATGGATGTATTAACTAGATGGAGGGAATCCTTTCACAGTGTATACGTATATCATATCATCACGATGTACACTTTAAATACACTTTACAATTTTATATGTCAACTGTACCTCAATAAAACTGAAATAAAAAAATAAAAAACTACTTTGCAGCTGATTTTTCTTCTTTTTCTGGGGACATAATGAGGACTAATTCTGTCACATCTCACACTGCTGTTTACTTTGGTCAGCCCTAAATCTGAGTCTCCCAAGTCATCTATTAACTCTAGGACTGCTGAGAAGCAACACAGCCTGGTAGTTAGGAACGCAGATCTAAAATCAGGCTGCATGCCCTCTAGAGCTCGCGAGCCACAACTACTGAAGCCCGAGCGCCTAGAGCCCATGCTCCGCAACAAGAGAAGCCACTACAGTGAGAAGCCCGCGCACCGCAACGAAGAGTAGCCCCCACTCACCGCAACTAGAGAAAGCCCGCGCGCAGCAACGAAGACCCAGCGCAGCCAAAACTAAATAAATAAATTTTAAAAATTATACTAACCAAAAGAAGCCAGACACAAAAGGTTGCATATTGTGTGATCCTGTTTATATTAATTGTCCAGAATACGCAAATCCATAGAGTTTGAAAATAGATTAATGGTTGCCGAGGGGTATGGGGAGTTACTGCTTAATGAGTATCGGGTTTCTTTTTGGTATGATGGAAAGATTCTGGTACTAGATAGTGTTGATAGTTGCACGACTTTGTGAATATACTAAAAACCACTGAATTGTAAACTTTATGTATACATTTTATGGTATGTGAATTATATCTCAATTTTAACAGTAAAAAAATTAATCAAATAAAATAAAATAAAATCAGGCTGCAACTTACTGTGACTTTGGGCAAATCATTTAAATTTCCAGTTAGGTTCCTCATCTGCCAAAGGGGGAGATAACACCTACCTCACCTGTTAGAAGGGTTAAATGATAATATTGGTTAGCACATAGCAGCCTCTAACAAAGAAATACAGTATATCCCTTAATCTGACCAAATGCTGCCCTCCCTTCCAAATCTTTTTCCTAGGCCCAGAATAGGTAGGGCCAGCTTCACGGGCATGTTACCTGTGCAGTCACGCAGGACCCCACACTTAGAAGGGCCCACATTTGACATAACGTTTTGTTGCCATCTTGAAATACATAATGATTTTTTTTTTTTCGTAAATTTATTCATTTATTTATTTTTGGCTGCGTTGGGTCTTCGTTGCTGCGCGCGGGCTTTCTCTAGTTGTGGCGAGCAGGGGCGGCTCTTCGTTGTGGTGCACGGGCTTCTCATTGCGGTGACTTCTCTTGTTGTGGAGCACAGGCTCTAGGCACGCAGGCTCAGTAGTTGTGGCTCATGGGCTCTAGGGTACAGGCTCAGTAGTTGTGGTGCACGGGCTTAGTTGCTCCGTGGCATGTGGGATCTTCCTGGACCGGGGCTCGAACCCATGTCCCCTGCACTGGCAGGCGGATCCTTAACCACTGCACCACCAGGGAAGTCCCGAAATTCATAATGATTCTTGAACATGATGTCCTGCATGTCCATTTTGTACTGGGCCCTGAAAATTATGTAGCCAATCCTAACAATATACTATCCTGAGATTTCCTTATCAATTCAATCTCTTCTCTGAGCATTATCTTTAACTTCTTACCTTAAGTCCTGATGATACCATTTTCCTTGTCTGATGCAGGTTTTTTTTTTTTTTTTCTTTCTATTATACCCCATATACCACAGGACCAGAAGGTAAGGGGTTGGCTATGTATCACTCCCTCCTATTTGAAGCTTGTACCATCAGACTAAACCACCCACTACATTGCCTTCTTATTCTCATATTTTGACCCAGTTAGTCCCTCTTGACTCATTCTCTTCTCCATCTCAATTCATGCCATCATTCTTGGTAACTTCAGAATGCATATGGATGAACCATTTACTCTGCCTGTCAGATCCTTCCCTTCCTCACCTTCAATTACCTGTTCCTCCACCCCCTCCCAACCAGTGATGCTGGTTGCATCAGCAGTAACTCACCATTCCTGAAAACTTAAAATCAGTCACTCCCTTCCCTGGCTGCCAACTGCTGTTCTTTCGGCTTGCCTTCCCAAGTACTCATTTTGCAAGAATTCCTCAACTTCAGTGAAACATCTAATCCATTGACTTCACGTTTCACTCTCTTCCAACTTAATTATGTTTCCTCTTCCCCCTTTAACCTGGCTTTTAGTCCATGTTTCCTAACTGAAATAATTCCCTTTTAATTATTTTACCTTGCTTGCCTCCTTTTTTCTCTAGCATGTTCCCCTGAAAAATCCCAAATATTGGCTGAAACCATTTAAAAAATTTTTTTCATGCCAGCATCGGAGAAGCTAAATGTAATTGTAGATAAACAACTAGGAAGAATACAACCACTTTAAATTTACGCTAAAATTTTCATACAGCTATTTAACACTGCCAGGCAATCCTACTGCACTCACATAGTAGTTTCATTTCCCCAAATAAAATCGTAAACAGCATTTTAATACTCTCTTCAGTCTTTTCAAACTACTGCCCATTTCTGCTCCCCTTCATTGCAAGGCTGCTAGGATGATTTTTTTTTAGTACTTATTAATCCTATTTCCTGCCATTCATTATTCAACTTATGACATTGTAGGTTTTTTCCCATCACTCCCAAGAATCTATTCTTTTGTTACAGTCCCTTATGACCATCATCTTGCCAAATCTGCTGTTCTGTCCTCTTCTTACTTGACCTTCACCAGCATTCTATGGTTGACATTCTCTCTTCCTTTGGTTTCCAGATACTTGACACTTTTCTGTCTTGCCTTTACCTACCTCCTCACTGGTGAGCTCTTCTAAGATTCTCTTTCCTCTTAATATTTGCCTGACTCAATCCTGGTGTGTGATTTCCTTGGTTGCTCTTATCCAATTCCATGGTGTAAATACCATCTACATAAGGTGAAAAACTACCCCAGTTTGCCAAGGAATAAGGGGATTCCCAGGTCTTAGAACTTTCAGTACTAAAACAGGGAGAGTCCTGGGCAAACCAGGATGATTGTTCACATTTTACCTATGTGCTAATAACTCCCAAAATCATGCCTCTACTCCACACCTCTCTGATGAGCTTTATTTCCATTTTGGTGTGTAATATACATTTCAAACTCAAATTTGTCCAAGCCAGAAATCTTGATTTGTGCCTTCAATTTTTTCTTCTCCCATTAGCGCCATCTCCATAGATATTATCATAATGTACCAGTTCTTATGTTAAAAAAAAAAAAAAAAGGAGAGAAGAGGAAAGGGAAGGAAAGGAAAGAAGAGAAAAGGGAAGGGAAGGAAACTAGAAATCATCCATGGCTCCTCATGACTCTTCCATTTCTATCCTCCAGTCCAGTTACCACCACCTGGTCCACGCCACCACCATCTCCTACTTGCACCACCACAATAGTCTCCTAACTACTCCCTGTTTAACTCTTGATCCTTTCCAAACCATTCTGCATGATGAAAGCTGGGACAATTCTAGTTTTAAACTAGAAAATTCTTTTGTACGATATATATAAAGAATCATTTCTTTTTAAAACATTTCAATGGCTTACTACCTCTTTGAGAATAGCAACCAAACATCTCTCCAGGTCTTATAACAGTGCTTCTCTATCAACCTGTGGAGAGGATAAGTTTGTTTTAGTTTATGCTTTTGTTTTTTCTCTATTGCACCATGGACTGACGTGCGGTCCTACTGCATACGACTGGAAGCAATCTGCAACATGAGCTGCACCATCCAAGTTCAAACTCACCTGAACTGAGTCTGGTGATCAAGGGCTGGAATCTCAGCAATGTCAAGCTGCTATAAAGGTTTTAAAATTTAAGTACTTTTCCTGTTTGCTGACTAGAAGTGGTTCAACTCAAACTTTTATTAGCAGTGGTCTATAAGTCTCTGCCTCCCTGACCTTAATCCACACCACCTATCCATGTGCCCCCGACACAGCTGGTGCCCTGGCTTCCTTTCTGCCCTTCAAATGAACTGTCAGACCTGTGGATTCAGCTTAGAATATTCTTTGTCCAGCTCTCCACAATAAAGCTTATTGTTATTCTTCAGGTCTCAGCTCAGACACTTTCCTCAGAGAGGCTATCCCAAAGGCTCCCTCTCTCAGTTGATGGTCTTTACTCTCTGAATCATAACAGAGTTTATTCCCTTTACAGTACATTCTAGAATGTTAACATTTTTAATTTTTGTTTTTTAATGTGTTTTATATTTTGAAATTAATTAGGACTAGTATAATAAGTAAAACCATCCTTTGCTTGCCAATTCTACACTTACTGAGGAAACCAGAATTAATACATGGATGTGTATCATCTTTTCAGTACAAATACATACAAACACACACCTTTCTTTGTTTTTTATTAATGGACTCATTCTCTACATATTACTCTGTGAAATAATTTTTCACCTAAGAATATATTTTAGACATTTCTAAAGTCTATAGACCAAGACTACACTATTTTATGGTTTCTCTTGAAGCAGGTATACATAACTCAGGTAGGTAGTTTTACATAAATGAGATTTTTGGTTATGTTTTTAATTTACAAGGCTTGTTTTTTTGGTTTGTTTGCCTACTTCTTCTCTGTTCCCTTTCTTCACCTTCATCAATTCACCCTCCCCCATTATGATTCTTGTAAAAACTCTGCCATTTTTTATAGTGTGTGTTGTGTGTTGTTCTAGTTGTTTCTCTGCATCTTGCTTTTCTCACTCAACAACTCACTGTCATAATCACTCCAAGACAAATGACACAGGTCTTACTCACTGTTTGTAATTGCTTTTTAATAGCCCATAGTGTAAATGTATCATAATTTTTTCTCAATTGAAGGCCATTCACTCTTTCAGACTTTTTTCTCTACAAAAAAGTACAATAAACATCCTCGTATGTATATTTTTATACAGTGGTGCTTTTACTTCTGAAGAATGGGGTTGCTTCTAAGGCTATGGTTATTTAAAATTTTAGAGGCACTGCTAAATTGTTTTCCAAAAAGATGGGAATAATTTATAATTCCAAAAGCAAAGAATATATAATTTCCTTCATACCCACCAGCAGTAGGTTTATTGAAATTTTAAAATTTTGTCAGTCGGCGATGGTAAAGTGATACTTCCTTGTTATTTTAAGGACAGGAAATTTGAGTTTACTCTCTGTGAATTCCCTATTCATATCCTTGATGTATTTTTCTATTGAGTGGTTTGTCTTTTTCTTTACAATTTGTAAGGATCCTTTCTGTATTATAGACATTAAACGCTCATCATCATCTGGGTTGCAACCTTTTATGTTCTTCCCCCAATTCTATCGTTTGTCTGCTGACTTTATGTTAGTGTAGTGGACATTTGTCACGTTTGTGGCTGTTCCAGGATCTACTGAACACTTTTTCTATATGTGGATAATTTTCCACTTATGAGTTCTGTCTCCTAAACCAGAAAGTAGAAACTTGCTTTCCCAGGTTCCCTTGCAGCTAGGGTACTAGAATATGCCCCAGCCCCTTCCTATCAGATTCACCTGCACATAACTCTAAGGTGGAAATGATCAAGGCAAGACAGTGAATGTGGTATTGATGTCCTACAGAGACAGCAGTGCTATCTTCTCAAAAGCAGTCCCTCACTATAGTTTGGACATTTTCCCTTCCAAATTGCTTTTCTGAACATACAGTTGAAATGTATGTTGTTTTCAACCAAGAACCTTAACTGATACTGATATCAATGTGTATACAAAAGTTATAATTTTTATGTCAACTATATCTCTTTATTTTATTTTTTCTGAGTTTCTGGTAATGTTACGATGTTTCCCCTTAACCCCTATATTGTATAGGTAGCCTTCGTGATTTTCTTCTGTTTTATTTTTAAATTTTAAATCAATAGGGAACAATTAAATAGGGAACATGTATACATATATTTATATTTGTATTTTTGTTTATGTTTATGTGAATATTTATAAACAATATATACATGTAAATATTATACGGAGAGAGAGAGAAATCAGTGCTGTCCAACAAAACATTTTGCAAAGATGGAAACCTATAATCTACACTGCCCAATAAAGTAAACACTAGCCACACTTTAAAACGTGACTAAAGCAGCTGAGAAACATAATTTTTAAATTTAATTTAATTTCCATTAAAATGTAAATAACACTTGTGGCTAGTGGCTACAGCATTGAACAGCACATATAGTGAGAGTGGACCCAACTTAGTTTCCTTCTGGATAAATAGCTAATTGTCATCCCCACTTAATAAATAAGTCATTCTTTTCCCACAGAATAGAAATACTAATGTTTCCATATATGAAATTTTCATATACAGACATTTATTTTCTAGATTCTCTACTTTTTATGGATCCATATGGCTAATACCATATTGATTTGACTGTAGTGACTTTGTAGTCTGATGAATAATGTGTGAAGCATATTTTGCAGCTTCTGATTCTCCTATAATCAAACTTTTCTTGGCTGCTTCAGACATATATTCTTCCAAGCAAACTTTTATATCATTGTATCCAATTCTAAAATCAACCTTGATGAAGTTCTATTTATTAGTCCCTCAAATTTATAGGAGAATTTTGAAGAATTGACATTTTTACTGTATTAATTCTTCCCATCCAAAATCACACTATGTTTTTCCATAGTTCAAAGATTGTTTTATGTCCTTTAATATTCTATGAGTAAGATTCACAGATTTTTTTTAACATAGGTCCTGTGTTTTCTTTTTAAAAGTTATCTGTGAGAATATTATGCTGTTTACTATAAACAGATATCTTTCCATTTTCATTGCCATTTGCTTATAGACAATATAGACAAAAGCTCTTGGTCTTAGCATATTTATCTTGTTTTTATCTTAAATTCTCTTATCCATTATTTTTCATTGATTCTGATTTTAATTAGAATCTTAGGGTTTCTAGACATATAATATTGTCATTAGGAAAAAAAACTTCTATTTTCTAATGTTTTTACTAAATTTTTTTTAACTTACCATTCCAAAGCAATGGCAGCGGTAGAAATTTACATCTAATTTTTCATATTAATTGCAATGAGAATTTTCTAACTTAATGATAATTAGTTTAATTTGAGGTTGATTATTTTGTCATATTTTATTCTTATTAATTCATAAAATTTTTAAAAAAATATCTTTATTGGAGTATAATTGCTTTACATTGTTGTGTTAGTTGCTGCTGTATAACAAAGTGAATCAGCTATACATATACATATATCCCCATATCCCCTCCCTCTTGCGTCTCTCTCCCACCCTCCCTATCCCACCCCTCTAGGTGGTCACAAAGCACCGAGCTGACCTCCCTGTGCTCTGCAGCTGCTTCCCACTAGCTATCTATTTGACATTTGGTAGTGTACATAAGTCAGTGCCACTCTCTCACTTCATCCCAGCTTACCCTTTCCCCTCCCCGTGTCCTCAAGTCCATTCTCTACGTCTATGTCTTTATTCCTGTCCTGCCCCTAGGTTCTTCAGAACCTTTTTTTTTTTTTTTTTTAGATTCCATATATATGTGTTAGCATACAGTATTTGTTTTTCTCTTTCTGACTTACTTCACTCTGTATGACAGTCTCTAGGTCCATCTACCTCACTACAAATAACTCAATTTCTTTTTATGGCTGAGTAATTTTCCATTGTATCTATGTGCCACATCTTCTTTATCCACTCATCCGTCAATGGACACTTAGGTTGCTTCCATGTCCTGGCTATTGTAAATACTGCTGCAGTGAATACTGTGGTACATCACTCTTTTTGAATTATGGTTTTCTCAGGGTATATGCCCAGTAGTGGGATTGCTGGGTCATATGGTAGTTCTCTTTTTCATTTTTTAAGGAACCTCCGTACTGTTCTCCATAGTGGCTGTATCAATTTACATTCCCACCAACAGTGCAGGAGGTTCCCTTTTCTCCACACCCTCTCCAGCATTTGTTGTTTGTAGATTTTCTGATGATGCCCATTTCACTTCACTTCTAACAGTGAAGTGAAACCTCACTGTAGTTTTGATTAATTCATATAATTTTTTCAGAATGTATTGATATTACCATATGATTTATTTTTAATAGATTGATGTATGTCATTATACTGATAGGTTTCTGGATATTACAACTATCTCTTTATTTTTACAAAGATCTTTGTGTATTTACATAGGAGTTTGAGCTGCATTTTTGTTTTTTATGATAACTTCATAAGGTTTTATATTAATAATTTTTTCCAGGGGAGTAGTAGCTTAAGTAACATAGGAATTATCTATTTTTTATAAAGACTTGATACAATCCGGCTGGGAAAACCTGTGGCCTTAGTGGCTTTCATTAATGGCAGATTTTTAACCTTCTCAATCACTTTTTGATTATTGACATTTTTTTTTACCTTCTCTTGGGATAATTTTAGAAATTTAAATTATGTTAGAAAAGCATCTATGTCACCTATGTCTAAGGTTTTCAGATTTGTTGTCATAGAATTGTCTGCAGACATACTTTATTATTTTATTACTATTTTAATCACACCTCTAGTTATGTCTCATATCTCATTCCCATTCTTGCATATTTTGCCCCTTTCTAGTCCCTTAATCAGGCTTCTTTTTCTTGCTCTTCAAATCTCACTTGACTTTCAGTATAGTTCAGTAGTTGAAGAAAATGTGATCTCTGAAGTCTAAATAGCTATAATTATATGCTATTATAAAACATTTGTCACTGTGAATAATAAGAAATTCTATTGTTACCTTGAGTCTTCAAATATAGCTCAATCAGAAGGTCTACTCCCATTCAGTGATCAAAGCTCAGTCCCCCGTTGAGGGCCTATCAGGGGAAGAGAGGAGAGGTGGGGCACAAACTGTATTTAGTAAGCAGGTGAGGGCAACTGTTTGTTGGCAGCGATCAGGAGTAGAAGGAAGCAAAGAGGACAGGAAAATTCTTGTTTGACTGGCATTGTTATGAGCTGGCGTGGTGATCCCTGAGGCCTGCAGACATAAAGCTGACTCAGAGTATTTCTTAGGTTCTTCAGAAACCTCCATCTCTAGGGAAGATGTTGGTTGATTACTACTTCTGTATTCACTGAGACTCCTTCAGGGTCTGGGCCTCTTCAGTATCTCTCCCTTGAGATCACATTCACCCTTCAGAGAGGAGCCTGCAGAAACTGAGATGATCTCATGCAGGTTCCTTCTCACGCACGGCCCGTATATGGTGTGGGTCAGATAGCTCAGGTGTCTTTACTTTGAGAACTTCTAAGCACAAGAGTTAGTCCCTCATGGCTAGTCACTCATTTGTGACCTTTATACTTAACAGCCGAAGTCAGACACTAGGCTCCGATATCTCCCCCAGTCTGCCATGGACTGAACTAGATTCTCAGTGTTCTCTTAAAGCCCTCTCTTTAGATCTGAAGTGAAGAACAAAAGAATCCCCACCTTCTGCCTTTATAGTGTGAATTCACAGAACAGCTATTTCTAAATAATTCCTTTACTAAATTATAACAACGGTTCAGTCTCAGAAAAATGAACGAACTTAAGCAATTTTAAGCAGAAAAACGATTAACTCACTTAACTGGTGCCTACCAATCTGGGCAAGGCAGCAGAGGAGGCTCCAAGTGGGCCTGGAGGACTGACTCCCAACCACTGCAGAGAGGACCCATCAGGCCTTGGCCACTCCTGCCACAATCAGGAAACTCCACCCGATGCTATGTACCAGTTTCTACTGCAGTTCCTGAGGAGGCAATGGTGAGCAAATCAGACAGTAAATTCCTGCAACCATGAAATCTTACTTTCGGGGGGAAAGTGGGGATGGGAGACAGGGAGCAAGAGAGGTAAATGTGTAAAATATACATTATGTTAGATGCTAATGATTGCTATGGAGACAGATAAAACAGAGGCAGTTTGCAATTTCAAGTAGGTTTTCACAGTTGAAACATTGTTACTTTTCTTACAAGATTGACACATACAAACATATCTGAACATTTTTTGAATAATCCTTGATATTTTCTGCACGTATTACCTCTTGGGATAATGCCCCAAGTCTCTCAGCCAGTCTCTCTGCCAGTAAATGGGGAGTGAGAATTCGAACTCAGGACTGGCTGTCTCCAAAGCACATGCTCTTTCCACTACCCACTAGTTTTTATAGTAAAATGTAAACGAGTTTTAGATTTGCCACATCTCAGTTCTTTTATTAATGTGCATATAATTAAGAATTGATATTTAGAGAAATCACTGAATCTAAGTAGATTAAAGCAAATGCCTTTGGGTCTTTCTAGTCATAAGGCCATTCCTGGAAAGTTCTGAACACCTGTCTTAATGCCTAGTTATTGCTCAATCTGAAAACATGGGGCCTTGAGTTGGACCTTGGAAGATGGTAACCAAGATGGCTGCAGAGTTGGTGAGGTGTGTTTGGTGTTATCTGTACATTCTCCCAGAACTGCTCTAGTCCTTCCAGTTTATATATTGAAATGCTCAGGAGTAATCACCATTCTTAACAGACTGGATCTTGTCCAGGCCCAGATTCTTGGGCTTCTCTGAATCTCATATAATGGCCCCAGAATCAAATCCTATTAACTGCTAAGGACCACCCAGGAGTAGCCCTTAAACTGGATGTAGACATGTCGAATTTCCCAGAGCTTCTTCAAGCTAAAGTGGGTCACCCAGACCACACAGAGGCAGGACAGGAGATCTAGTGGAGTTTTGGTTTGGACTCCACTTCCAAAGAATGTGTGATGTCTTCTCCAGCACCGAGGAAACAGGCCAGAAAGGCTAGAGCCTATTCACTCATGGAAACAGCTTGGATGCAGTATATCATCCTACCACTTGGCTTCAGTAATGTGCATGAGTATCCACTGTCCTCATCTGAGGATCACAGCTTATGAATCCTAAATTGCGAATTTTCCCAAGAATGTTGTGAAAGCCATCTCTCCAATCTAGCCTAACCAATAGATTAAAGAAAGATTTCACTTTGTTTTCTCTCAATTGTCTTTGTCTGATTCTTGGTAAATTCAGATTATTTTCATCAGTATTTTTCTAGAAAATTATTAACTAGGTAATTATATGTGCATTACAATTTTTAGATGACAGGTGTTATATATGTGGAAGAGTCACATCGTTTGTCATTCAGTTTATTTCTGCCCATGAGTTCTGGGAACAACACAATCAGAAATATCTACAACATGAAGATTATATCAGAGTGAATTCTGTGAACTGACAGTAGTAAATTGGGATTTGCTTTACTTTTTTTAAAGCCTGATTGTGCTGGTACAGTAGTTGAACTTACACCTAGTTGTATGTCTTTGTTTTATATGAGCAAAAGTAGAAAGTGATAAATGAGCATATTGAACCATTCTCTAGCTGAGAATTTTTGACCTTCTGAGTATCTATTACCACTGCCATGTTCTAAGCCTTTCTACTAAATCGCTTGAGCAATCCCAAATTGATATTGTTATTTAGAAGAAATTTTTCTTGTGTAAAGAGATATTAGTATGGTTACACTACAAGTCACCATATAATCTGATCTAAGCATAGAAATGCCTCTGAAAACCCAGGATGCTGCTTTTCCTTTAACCATCCATCAACCCGATGACTGAGAGTGTAAGACAGTTTTATTTATGATATTCCACTTTCCCCCGAAACCAAGAACAAGAGGTCTCATCAGTTTATAAAATTTCATCTAAGATAGATAAATAGATCTGCAAGTGATAGTTCTATAGAGAAAAGAGAAAATTCTGCTAATTTGTCTATTTCTTGAATAAGAGGGGTGGGGGGCTAACCCAAGAGTCATTTGTCAACCACCATGTGGAATCACTTATGCCAGACCGGGCCATCAATTAAATTGGAAAGCACTGCACTGCACTTTCTAGATTGTAGAAAAAATGCTTATACAAATGAAAAAGAGGGAGCAGCAAAACTGTACCTGGTTGATCCAATCCCCCAAGTTCCTCCAGTTCTATTACCATAGATTGTCTTTCATCACCTCCTGGATTTTCACTACAACTGCACTGCAATACCAGCATCCAGTTACATATCCACACCACTGGTTAGCAGACACCCTAAGAAATCTCTCCAGTTTAGTCATTTATGTGTCAGTGAGCAGGGAGCCCCACTTCCCTCATTGCCAGAAAACTTACTTCTGCAGGACTGGAGTGATGGCCAGACATTTACAAGCCATTTTCTTTGGCTGACAATTTAGTTTTTAAACCCTTAATGGAGCATCTGCAACTACTGTTTTATTGACATAATTTCAAATGCAGTTGTGTTTCCAGTAATCTATGACAGTTTTAAAAGTTTGAAGAGACCAGGAGCTGGAGACAACAGTAGAGCAGATGTGTTTCACTGGGATTTGTTAACATCTTACTAAACTACGTTATAGAGACATTTCAGGAGGCAGGCATCAGCTCAAGCAACAACTCATCTTTAAACACACATACTTCGATGTCAAGTGATAAAATGAGAACACACAAGCCACCAAACACCCAGCCCAGTATGCAACTATCATAGATATATATAAGGTGAATGAGTAAAACACAGTCTCGTAAGTGCCACGGCACAGTCATGTTATTAATTTTAAAGAAAATACACCTATTCATTAAGAAATGAAACAACAACTGAGCACCTATTATATGCAAGACACGGCCTTAGGTTCATGGGATCCATCAGTGACTAAGTTACATGAGTTCAAGGAGCTTCTGTTCTGTGGGGGGGGGGGGGGGAGGGGGTGGCAAAATCAGACTGAAACAAAAATAACAAATAAGTAAATTACAAATCTTCCCAGGAGGTGATAAGTGCAATGAAAAGATGAACAAGTGGAACATGGTAAGGGAGCTCCAAAGTACAGGGATTGGGGAGGGGTGTCAGGTCACAGAATCTTAGTCAGTATACTGTCTGACAAAGTGATATTTGAACGAACACTTAAAGGATGTGAGGGGATTAGGAATTATTTTTAAATAATAAATTATCAATTAAATATGAAAGTATAAAAAATTAATATGATAAATTGCACAACAATCTGATAAACAGAGCTGAAAACTAAAGTAAGTTGTCAGAGAGCAAGAATGATGGTAAAAACAAACTTTCCTCAATTCTCACTGTGCTCCTCCCAACTGTTTCTTTTCCATAACTCCCTTCTTCCTCATTTCCTGCTTCGCTCTTCTTTTCTTTCCCTGACAAATTCACATGCTTTTTCTCCCTTTATAGGTGTATTTTTAAAATTACATGAATAACTAGAAGTGCTTCCAAGAATACATTATTATTTTCCCAGGAAACCAACACACCCACTCACCTTGTTCTTGCTAGAAACACCTTTTTTTCTTTACTCAGGTTGTGACCATCAGAATTATAGTAAGCTCTATGTCTCATTTAATGATTTTAACTTTGTTCCTAAAAACTTGCCGTAAAGTGAAAGGTCGTAAATTGAAAGCAAAATTCATTAATTTTAAAGGGAAAGTACGAGGTATATTATTCCAATCCAAAATACTCAAAAAAATTCTATAGACTGGAATATATATATCAAGTGAACAATGAAAACAAGTTTACATAAATAAATAGTATGAATAAATACAAACAATAGTTTGAAAATAAAACTCTGAACATAAATTGTAATGAAGTTTATTTTACTCACCAAGGAAGGAAGAGACTGAATAAGGGATGGCAGTCGCAGTTGGTGCTTATCTTCAGACAGGAATTTGAAAATTGGATCTGCTGGATATATTAGTTTCCTAGGGCTGCCATAACAAATGATCACAAGTTGGGTGGCTTGGAACAACAGAAATTTATTCTCTCATAGTTCTGAAAGCCAAAGGTCCAAAATCAAGTCCAAAAGCCTTGGCAAGCCTTCTGGAGTCTCCGAGGGAGAATCTGTTCCATGCCTCTCAGCTTCTGGAGATTGCAGGCAATCCTTGGCATTCCTTGGTGTGTAGATGCATCATTTTAATCTCAGCCTCTGTCTTCACATGGTGTTCTCCCTCTGTGTCTCTGTGTCCAAATTTCTGTGCTTATGAAGACATCAGTTGTTTGATGAGCACTCACCCTCCATTAAGATCTTATCATGACTTGATTACATCTACAAAGACCCTATTTCCAAATAAGCTCCTATTCACAGGTACCAGAGTTCAAGATTTGACCTTATCTTTTTGGGGGACACAATTCAACCCACTGGAAAAGAATTTCTTTAAGACTGTGACGAAATAAAGGCTAAACCTGAGAGCAGTGGAACATGTGGAAACATGGAAACATGTACAAAAGAGACTACAGATTCAGAAGATGCAACATCTGTCTTCTCACCTGGCATACTAACACAGAGCAAGAATGTTTTGTTTCATCCAAACATGATGCTCAATTTGAATTTGTTGCAAATGATATTCTTATTAGAAATTACTGTGTTAGGTAATTGGCAATTGTGACTTTTCCTGGAAATATGTTGTTGATTTAGTATATAGTTTTCAGTACATTTTGGGATGAAACAGTTATTTCAAAAAAGTGTTATTTTGAGAAAAGTGAGCTGTTATGGTGAAACTGGTCAATTGAACAGTCATAATGTGAAGTAAATCTATATCTTTAGACTCAAGAGCAACTCAACTGTAATCTAGATTCATCGTTTGTTTTCATGATAATGTACTAAAAGCCGTATTTCCAATGTATGCTACTGAGTAGGCCCTGAAAATTCTTAAATATCCCTATAGTGTATAATTTCTGCATAAAAATGGAGGAAGAGAAAAAAGGTTGTTGCCATGTGGATGTTGCAGGTTCATTTTCTGATTAAGTAATTTGAACACCATTATTGGTTGAATTATGTTATGTTCCCTCAAAATATATGTTGAGGTCCTAACTCCTAGTACCTCAGAATGTTATTTGGAAATAGGGTCTTTGCAGATGTGCTCAAATTAAGGTGAAGTCATTAGGGCCCTAATCCAATATGAATGGTGTCCTCATAAAAGAAATGTGCACAGAGTCAGACACTATGTGAAGAGGTTTTACGAACCTTTATCTTCACATAGATAAAGGCATAACACCATGCATGTACAGATGAAGGCTGAGATCAGGGTGAGGCATCTATAAGCCAAGGAACACCAAAGATTGCCAGAAAACCACCAGAATCTAGGAGAGAGGTGTGGAAAAGATTGTCTCTTACAGCCAATCCTGTCAATACCTTGACCTTGGATTTATAGCCTCCAGATCTCTGTGAGACAATAAATTTCTATTGTTTAAGACACCTAGTATGTGGTACCTTGATACGGTAGCCCTAGAAAACGAATACATCTCTTAGTGTCAGAAAATTTTATGCCTCTTGGTGTGAAGGGGGCTAAAATTGATATGACATAAAAATTTAAAGTTATTTATTATATGCCATGGACCTTCAAGTTTGGTCTTGAACAATGGAAACCTCAAATACTGAATGCCAGGGGTCTATCCTATACTGGAGCTTCCCAGTACAACCGCGTTCCTACCTCTCTGGGAGAGTATGGTTTAATTATTGCTCCAATGAGAGATGAAACTCAGGTTCCTATAACAAGGGTGGTCAGTGGATGAAGCTGCATCTCTTCTCTTTCACTTTGGGTGACTTAACTCCAAAGAGGAGTCTGAGATGGCACTGAAATGTAACATATATGTAGCAGTAACTCCTCACTACCAGCATAACCTCCACGTTTTTATTCCTTCCTTTGTGAGAGATGATAGCGGAAGGCAAGTACCCAGCTAAAAATATATTTCTCAGCCTCACTTGCTCAAACGATGCTCAGTAAGACACAAGCACATCTCATAAGCAAGATGCAATAAACAGTTGGATGAGACCTCTGGAAAAGTTTATTAAGCTGACAAGTGCCCCTTCTTTTCTTCTTCCTCAAAAACTGGTTGCAAGGTGTTGAGGTCCAGCAGTCATTTGGGGACCATGAGTGGAAGGCTAAGAAATTCATCCCAGAATCCCTGACACTCTTGTGCTATTGAACAGCTATCAGTATTGAACAGCTATCAGTAACTGCCTATCTCTATACTTTTTATTGGTTGACAAATATACAACCATAGATATTTAAATCACACAAGTCAGCAGCCTGTCACTGGTAGCCAAATGCAATTCTTAACTGATATTAAAATCTATTCTTGCAGTAGACACTCCCTTGGTTTCCAAGTTTCCAGTTAGCTTGATCTGAACTTGTCACACTTTACAATGCAGATGAATACACTAACATTCTTCATTTTTGTCACTGAAATAAACATTTGACCATGAGAACATTACTGCACATTTCAAGGAAAATAATTCTAATGAAACCATAATAAATATTTTTACTCTGAGGATTATTCTTGTTTTATCAGGTGACTACTTCAGAGATAAAGAAAATTCCCCCTCAAAAAAACCTTTAAATTACTTAATTTTTTTTTTTTAATTAATCAGAACAAGTAATCATTTTTCAAAGCCACAAAATGGGTAAGACCTAACTATCTGGTGTGAGTTTCACAGAGTTTTCCATTTTGTGGGCAGCCAAAAAGAGATGAAGGTGGCAATGGTTATTCACTGATTCACTGAGACCTCTACAAATAGCTTCACTAGCAGTGGAGTGGAAATTAAAAAAGGAAGAATGTGAGGGATTCTTTGGGGATATTAACTACCTTTTTGGAACCCAAGTAATGTCTAGAGCATAATTCTAAGAGTACTGGTAGGTGTAACATGGAAAACACTTTAAAAAATATACCACAGAACCACTTACCTGGGGACCTACCAGGTAAGTTTGTTTTATTCATGTCTTATGGATAAGAGATAAATGGAAGCCATTCTTTGCTTTTAATAATTCCTCTTTCCTTTCTCCATTCAAAGAAAAAGTTTAAAAAATAGAGGAAAAAGAAGGCGATCATCTGAATTCCTTAAAAATTGAGGTTACAGCATTGCCTAAGATTAAGCTTATGTAATCTTCAATATTATAAAGTTAAAAGTATGTGGTCAAAATATTTTTGTTTTTGTTTTTTTAAAGAAAGTGAGGTTTTAAGAGATTTCCCCATGCTTTCCTAGTTAAAAGAGCTTATTAAAAACCTATGCTTTTTTCTGCAGTTTCCCCCTTAAAATTGTATTATTTCGCTTAAGAAGTCTTAGCTCAATTCAATTACTTGGCATTGTTTCTTTGAAGGTGTCATCGTCCATGTGAAAAAAACAAGTTGCCCATGTTGACCAAGTACCTGAGATGCTTCAGATGGTTTGCTTTTTCTTCTTGGCTACAACATCTAGGCTCAGCAAAACTGTCTTAGTCAAGGGCACAAGTAAAAATATTTTTAATTGATCACCATTCCAGAAAAGTCAGCCAATAAAGCCTTTTTAGGATAGCTCTTCCCGGGCTGATAAGTCACTCATTGACAATCTTAAGCAACGGCAGACTTCACTTAAAAAATACACTGTAGTTCTTAGCCAAAGGAACAAAAGTCACAAGTGGTTCTAGCATTCTCATCTTTCTTTCCTCCTAGTTGAAGATTTTCACTTTAGGACTTCTGATTCTGCTACTATTGTAAGTGCTTCTTCTTCCCTTCCAATCACCATTCTCTCATCTTTTTATTTTCATAGCCATTATCCTTCCAAATCCTGTTTCTGAATGACATCATTCTTGAGTTCTTTGACACTTACCTAGATACTTAAGTGTAATATCTCAAACGTGTTTTGCATCTTGGAGTATGATGAGATTTCATGTTCATTATCTTATTTCTGAGGAGGCAGGTCAGGCAGGGAGAATCATAAATACAAGTTCTGACACTGAGGATCAGACAGCTACTTATAACTCAGCCAGTATCACATATATGCTAAGTGACAGAGCCAAGACTAGCATCCAGTCTTCAACCCCCTCGTCCAGTTCTTCATGCACTCTGCTGTGCTTCTACACTCACTTTTGAAATGGGTACTTTTGCCCCATCAACTAGGAAGGTGACTGAAGTGACTCATGGGAGACAGAATTCTCTCCCAGTCAGACATGTCTCCAAATTGAATTATTAACATTGCTGAAGGTTTAAGAAGTTACTAAGGTACAGAAAAATGTTATTTTGAAATAAACAATTTATATTATGTTACTCTCGACAATTAGGTCATTTACCAAAACTATAATATTCAATGCCATTCATGCAAATCTAACACAAAGCCATTCTTAAAAGCTGAACAAATGGCAAATGTTTCCAGAGGTATCCCTGGCCTGAATTATGTGGTTACCTTAGGGAATTTTATGAATCCAGGTACAGGATGTCATAACAATGTCTGCTTGGGTCAGAGAGCTTCTGCTCCTAGATTTACAGGACATTTGGCTTGTATTCTTTGTTCCTCTATCTCATGAGTTATTTCTAAGGAGACCTATATTGCCACAGTCTTGAAAAATGGTCTTCAGGGTTAGGGAAGGATGAAGATTGGTGGCAAAAATCCAGTTTTTCTCCTCTGTTCTTCCAATCCCTACTTAATTTTAGCTCTGTCTGTAGCCATGAGAATCAGCCTAGCATAAACACAAAAATAAGGTTGAGTAAGCACACCCAGAGCCTAAATAAATTAAACCAAACTTTGTAGGTGAGGGTATAAGTAGCTGGAAGCTTAAAAATCATGTATACCTGTATTTTCTCTTGATTATTTTTCTGTTTTTTCTTAGCCATCTTTGTTGGAGAGATATTCTGAGTTTATTTATTAGAGAAAAAAATGTTAAAACTTCTCTCACATTAGGAAGTAATTTGCTGGGACTTCCTTGGCGGTCCAATGGGACTTCTAATGCAGGGGGTGGGGGGTTCAATCTCTGATTGGGGAACTAAGATCCCACGTACTGTGTGGTGTGGCCAAATAAATAAATGCCATTAAAAAAAAAAAAAAAACGGTTAAGACGGTAATTTAAAAAAAAAGAAGTAATTTGCTAAGTCAATGATCCATTCAATAAGTACCCACTGAGAGCTTATTTTGAGAGACACTGTGGTAAGTACTGGGGATAGAATATGAACCAGACAAGTATGGTCTTGCCTTGATGAAGCTTACCGTCGATGGAAGTGTACAAAAGTAAAAATAAAAATTAAACATAATAAGGGCTGCAACAGTGAGAATATAGAATTCTATGAGAAAATTTAGAACAAAACATTCCTGTGGGCATAGCTAAGATTAAATACAATCCACTGTATATCTGGTTTAACTCAATTCAAACTTCCTCCTACTCTTAAGAAATTATATAGAAATAAATATAAATAAGGGTGATATTATTATAAGGATAACCTTGAGCTTACTATAACAGAGAAAAATGTAGATCATTCTTAAATTTGAATCCATTAATAATTTTTGTATTCTATTAATTGCAATGTAGTGTCTTCTAATACTATGTGACATCCTCTTTCTAAATATGAAGAGATTATTTTGAACATTAGAGTAAAATAAAAAGACATGCTCTTTTATGCTAATAATTTTTTTGTCACAGTAGGACTCCATCTTCCTTGACTTGTGTCTTGAAGTGGCTGCACTTATGGGTGTAAGTCCATGTGAAAATAAAGTCACCAAAATCCATTAATATGGTAGGAGATGGGCAGCTACAGCTAATGTTCATCTATACTTTTAATGAAGAAATTATAAATTATTTATTACTTTTAATAAAGAAATTATATTATTCTACAAGATGGTCAGTGCTTTAGTGTGGTCATACAAATATATCACATTTTCAAATTGCTCACCCAAATTCACTGCTAAGAACGTTTGCCTGATAACCTGATACTGATTTTAATAAAAAAATAATAATGAACTGGAGCACATTACAAATTACTTTTCTTAACTCAGCAAATTTACATAGCGTTTCTACGAGAAATAACCAAGAAACCTTGGCAAGATTCTATACTGATTTTACAATGTCATTCCAGGGAAAGAACTTGCTGTAGTAGAACCCCTAAATCTACACTGCCAAAATCTTAGCTCTGAGTTGATGATTTGAAAAACAATACCACCACCACCCAAACTGAATGAACATGAACATCTATTTCTGTTTATGAATATGTACTGCTATCATATTGTTTAGGAAATATTTTCCACAAGAACTTTATTCCTATCATCAGGACAGCATAACTAGCACATGTGATAATAGATGCTCCAAGATTAGCCAGCTGTAATTTGAACGTTTATCATAACTTGAAATACCTTTAAATTTTGATAGTAAGGATCCAGTCTATTGAATTTTAGTCTTGAGTCAGGCCAGAGCTATTTTGGTACTAATTTAATAAAGAAATACCTTGTTGAAGGTTTACTTCTTCCTTGTCTTTTTAACAGTATACACATCCACTTGATCAATGATGCAAGTCTAACTACAGGAGATCCATGGAACTGACAGGAATCATGGTACTCCAATCCATAGAATCTGAGTAAATGTTTGCCAAACTCAGATTTACATCAGTCTAAAATAAATACCTTCTAGTTTCTCTATCTAGTCGTGTTTCCTAAAGGGCTACCAAGTCTGACAGCTGCTATAGCTATAGCTATAGGCAATCCTATTTTAGAGCTGATAGTACAAAAAAAAAACCCAAAAAACAAAAAACCACTGCACACACACACACACACACTTTTTTTTTAATGTTCACATTTCCCAAGAGAGTAGTTGTCAGCTATCCAGGGAATGTGTCTATGTGGGCCAAACCACAGAGAAATATTCTTATCTAGTGTATATTTATTTTACTATTTGCCATATTATAAATATAATCCAAATTTCCCTTTCTTCATGAAATGTTAATACATGTTTTCTAATCTGAAGCTGGAAATCTGTGTCATACCAGTGCTCTTAAAAGAATAGCAAAATAAAAAATTTCATATTATATCCAGATATTTTTACTTAATACATTTAAAAAATCTACATTTATATAAGTAGCCTCAAATAATAATTAAATTATGCATAATATTAAAAAATAGAAAAGTGGCCTTAGTCTTTAAATACATTTCAAAAAGAAAGAAAATATTCTTATTCATGCATTAAGTAATATACTTTCTGTGAATGTTTTCATTGAGTATATGGTATATAGTACATGCTTGAAAAAGATTTTTGAATTTATTGAAAGAACAAATTAAGTATCTAATTGTATACATATATCTAATCACATTAGCATGTTAACTGTGGTATTCTAAACATTCATATATCCAGTCCAATATAAAACCCTTTTTCACTAATTCACTTAAAAACTGCACTTTCAAAACAATAAAAAAGAATCATACTTATTTTTTAAAGTTTCTTGCTGTCTTCTCTTTTAAAAAAATAACAGTTTCTAATTAAAATTTGACTTTTTAATAATTTGTAGCTTAAGGAATTTGAGCACACATATTTGCTTTCCTTTCCTGTGGCATCCCACTTAAAATGATAGTAGAACAATAACAACAAAAACAACAACAACAATAAAGAATACACTCATAACAGTGAAAGAAATAGAAGGAGAATTTAACAAGAACAACAAAAAGTAGATGAGGAGAACTAATTTTCTGGCAGTTGGGCAGCCTAGATACTCTAACATAACTTGCCCTGAAAATAACTAAAAATGCTGGATACAATGTACACAGCATCAGTTGAATTTGTGGGTATGCTATAAAGAGGTAAGGATTATTTAGGCAGAAACTTGGTTTTACCTTGAAGATATTTGTCAAACCCAGGTAATCTTGAGCTATAGTTTTCAAAATTTCACAAATCATGGGAAACATGAAGTAAACCCTAGAGCCAAGCCAATATGGAACTCTTACAGATGATTTTTCTACATAAGCTAGAGAGGACATGGTGCCATATTCTTGATTTGAATATAAGTGAATGTTATCTCCTACAATCTCTTACTTTCCCACCCTCACCCTACCCTTCCAACTTCCACCACCACCTACACCTTTTCTGCTAATGATAAAAAGAAAAACTTCCTGAAGTGAAATTTGGTGCTGGCAGAGGAAAAAAAATTAACTCACTTAAGAATTCATAAATGCAAATACTTTGTCAGTGAATTTTACAAATCAATGCTATACTAGCTGGAATACCTAAAGAATTTTAGGTCATGAGCTTATTTTGAAGTGGTCTAAGATCAGTAGTAAGTACAGGCACTGGCAGAAACAACTTCTTTTCTGAGGGACACCAGTCTTAAACCAAGGCCTTAAGGAAATACAGGCTAAACTTCAAAGAAACATGAACTCATACTCAAAAATCACCAAACATGTAGGAAATCAAGCACCATGAAGGAAAGCCAGCAGAATTAACAAATAGCAGAATCAGACAAAAATAGGAACAAAGAACAAGGGCAACAATGAGAAAATAATAATGAACATAGCAGACATTAATCCTACTACATCAATAATCACTTTGAATGCCTAAATGCACCAATCAAAAAATAAGACGTTGGGTTTCCCTAGTGGCACAGTGGTTAAGAATCTGCCTGCCAGTGCAGGGGACACAGGTTCGAACCCTGATCCGCGAAGATCCCACGTGCCACGGAGCAACTAAGCCCATGAGCCGCAACTACTGAGCCTGCGCTCCAGAGCCCGCGAGCCACAGCTCCTGAAGCCTGGGTGCCTGGAGCCCGTGCTCTGCAACAAGAGAAGCCACTGCAATGAGAAGCCCGCCCACCTCAACGAAGAGCAGCCCCTGCTCACCACAACTAGAAAAAGCCCGCGCACAGCAACAAAGACCTAACGCAGCCAAAAATAAATAAATAAGATAAATAATAATAAAATTCTTTTAAAAAGTATACGTTAAAAAAAAAAAGATAGACGTTGTCAGAGTGGATCTAAAAACAAGATCCAATTATATGCTGTCTACAAGAAAACCACTTTTAATATAAACACAAATATAGATTAAAAGTAAATAGATGGAGAAAAGTATACCACACTAACACTAATCAAAAGAAAGCAAGAGTAGCTATATTAATTTCAGACAGAGCAGAACTCAGCAACATCATCAATCAGTTGGATATAATTAACATCTAAAGATTACTTCATCCAACAACAAAATACACATTCTTCTCAAGTTCATATGGAACATTCACCAAGATAGATGATATTCTGGGCCATAAAATACACCTTAACAAATTTAAAAGGATAGAAATCATTCAATGTCTGCTCTTAGACCACAATGGGATTAAACTAGAAATCAATGATGGAAAGACATTTGGGAAAGATACTGTATTTGAGAAAAGCCCAAAATACACGGAGATGACACAACACACTTCTAAATAACACGTGGTTAAAGAAGAAATCTCAAGAGAAATTTTAAAATATTTTAAACAAAATGAAAATTAAAATCCAACTTATCAAAATGTGTTGGGATGCAGAAAAAGTAGTGCTTGGGGGAATATTTATAGCATCAAATAAATATATTAGAAAAGAAGAAAGATTTAAAAATCAATCACGTAAGTTTCCAATTCAGGAGACTAGAAAAAAAAAAAGAGCAAATTAAATCCAAAGTAAGCAGAAGACAAGAAACAATAAGAATTAGAGCACAAATCAATAAAATTGAAAATAAGAAATCAACAGAGAATATCAATGAAACCAAAATTTATTTCTTTAAAAAGATTAATAAAATTGATAAGCCTCTATCCAGACTAAAAGAGAGAGGACACATATTATTATTATCAAAAATGAAAGAGGGAACATCACTATGGATTGCATAGACATTAACAGGATAATAAAGGAATACTATGGACAACCCTATTCCCACATATTAGAAAACTTATATAAAATGGACCAATTCATTGAAAGACACAATTTGCCAAAATTCACACAGGGAGAAATAGACTATCTGAATAGATTTATATCTATTAAAGAAAATGAATCAATAATTAATAACCCTCAGAAACAGAA
Source organism: Balaenoptera physalus (assembly GCF_965194825.1). Lineage (NCBI taxonomy): Eukaryota > Metazoa > Chordata > Mammalia > Artiodactyla > Balaenopteridae > Balaenoptera > Balaenoptera physalus. The sequence goes on along the minus strand of NC_138887.1, from coordinate 54,684,327 downwards.
AGCACCTGGCCCAGATGGGTTCACTGGTAAATTCTACTAAACATTTAAGGAAGAAATTATACCAATTCTCTACTATCTCTTTCAGAGGATAAAAGCTAAGGAAATACGTGCTTCCTAACTCATTTTATGAGGCTAGCATTACCTTAATTTCAAAACAAGACAAAGACATCATAAGAAAAGAAAACTAAAGACCACTATTTCTCATGAACATAGATGCAAAAATCCTCAACAAAATATTAACTATTTGAATCTAACAATGCATAAAAAGAATTATACACCACAACCAAGTGGGATTTATCCCAGGTATGTGAGGCTGGTTCAACATTTGAAAAGCAATTAATATAATCCATCACATCAACAGATCAAAAAAGAAAAATCACATGATCATATCAATAGTTGCATAAAAAGAATTTCACAAAATTTAACACCCCTTTATGATAAAAACTGTCAGTAAGCTAGGAATATAGGGAGTGAACATCTTCAACTTAATAAATAATCTACCAAAAAACCTACAGCTAATATCACACTTAATGGTGAGAAACTCATAGCATTCCTACTAACATCAGACAAGGATGTCCCCTCTCAGTCCTCCTTTTCAACACTGTACTGGACTGTCTAACTAATGCATAAGACAAGGGAAAAAAAAGATATAGAGATTGAGAAGGAAGAAATAAATGTCTGTTTGCAGATGACATGATCATCTATGCAGAAAATCTGAAAGAACTGACCAAAAACTCCTGGAACTAATAAGCAATTATAGCAAAGTTGCAGCTTATAAGGTTAAAATACAAGTCAGTCATTTTCATATGCCAGCTATGAACAAGTGGAATCTGAAATTAAAAACATAATACCATTTACATTAGCACCCAAGGATGAAATATTTGGGTACAAATCTAACTAAAGATGTACAAGATCTATGTGAGGAAAACTATAAAACTCTGATGAATGGAATCAAAGAGTAACTAAATAAATGGAGAGATATTCCATATTCATGGATATTCCATATTTATGGAAGACTCAATATTATCAACATGTCAGTTCTTCCCAACTTGATCTATAGATTTAATGCAATCCCAATCAAAACCCCAGTAAGTTATTTTGTGGATATCAACAAACTGATCCTAAAATTTATATGGAGAGGCAAAAGACCCAGAATAGCCAACATAGTATTGAAGACAAAGAACAAAGTTGGAGGACTAACACTACTCAATTTCAAGAGTTACTATAAAGCTACAGTATTCAAGACAGTGTAGTATCAGTGAGAGAATAAACAGATCAATGAAACAGACTGGAGAACCCATTAATAGACCCATACAGATTTGATCTTTGACAAGAAGCAAAGGCTGTACAAGGAGAAAAGATAGTCTCTTCAACAAATGGTGCCAGAACAACTGGACTTCTGGGTGTGCAAAAAAAAGAATCTAAACACAGACCTTACACCTTTAACAAAAATTAACCGAAAATGGGTCACATACCTAGGTATAAATCACAAAACTATGAAAATCCTAGAAGATAACATGGGAGAAAACCTGGATGACCTTGGGCTGGCGATGACTTCAGATACAACAAGAAAGGCACAATCCATGAAAGAAAGAATTGATAAGCTGGACTTCATTAAAATTAAAAACTTCTGCTACGTGAAAACAATGTTAAGAGAATGAGAAGACAAACTAGACTGGTAGAAAATATTTGTAAAAGACACAGCTGATAAAGGACTGTTATACAAAATATACAAATAACATTTTAAAACTCAACCATGAGAAAATAAATGACCTGACTAAAAAATGGGCCAAAGATCTGAACAGACACCTCACCAAAGAAGGCACACAAATGTAAAATAAGCATATAAAAAGATGCTCCACATCATGTGCCATCAGGGAAATGAAAATTAAAACAATAATGAGATACCACTGCATACCTATGAGAATGGCTAGAATGGTCAGTGTTCAAATCTGAAACACTGACAACACCAAACGCTGGCAAGGATGTGAAGCGACAGGGACTCTAGAACATTGTCGGTAGGAATGCAAAATGGTACAGCCACTTTGGAAGACAACCTGGCAGTTTCCTACAAAACTAAACATATTCTTACCATATGATCCGCCAGTTACACTTCTTGGTATTTACTCCCAAAAGCTGAAAACTTATATCCACACGAATACCTGCACACATATGTGCATAGCAGCTTATTCATAATTTCTAAGACTTGGAAGCAACCAAGATGACCTTCAGTAGGTGAATGGGTACATGCAAGCAATGGATTATTACTCAGTACTAAATAGAAATAAGTTATCAAGCCACGAAAAGACTTGAACCTTAAAAACATATGACTAAGTGAAAGAAGCCCATCTGAAAAGGCTACATACTATGTCATTTCAATTATATTGCATTCTGGAAAAGGCAAAAATTATGGAAATTTAAAAGGATCAGTGGTTGCCATGAGTTGAGGGAGGGGGAAGGATGAATAAACAGCACAAAGGATTTTTAGGGCACTGAAAGTATTCTGTGTGATAGCATAATGATACATGTCATTATACATTTGTCCAAACCCATAGAATGTACAAAACCAAGAGGCAACCATGATGTAAACTATAGACTTTGGGTCATTATGATATGTTAATATAGATTCATCAATTGTGACAACTGTACTAGTCTGGTGAAGGATGATGTTGGTAATGAGGGAGGCTGTACACGTATGGGGCCAAGAGTATACGGGAAATCTCTATAGCTTCCGCTCAGTTTTGCTGTGAATCTAAAATATTCTTATAAAAAAATTTTTTTTAAAACATTAGCCTTAGGGAAATAACTGTTTTAGATTAAAAATAAAAACAAGTAGCAGAACACACAATTAGAACTTACAAGTAGCTGCCTCTTTGGAGCAGAACTGTGGGTAGAAAGACATGTGGATTAGAAAACTGCTGTTTTTCATTATAAGCCCTCCTGTACTAGGTGATCTTTTTCCTATTAAAATGAACCACCTGCATCTGAATCGATAAATGGATAAATAAATAACACAAAACTAATACAAAAGGACTCTTGCACAGAGCTCTTATCATTCACGTGACTAGTGGCTGCCCAGCCTTCTCTTACATCCTCCACTTGACACTATTTTTACTTCTTTGTCCATATATGCTATCCCATATCATGAGGTATAATGATATCTCTCCTCCTTTGCAGCAAGAGAGTCTAAATAAATCCCAGAGCTGAACTGCAGGAAGTTTCTTCAACAGCTTATAAAATATTTTGTAATCACCACTACACGTGAGCTGAGATGCATGTCAGTCATGGAGGAGGAACAGAAAGAGGCAACTGAGAATCGCTGGGATCATTCAAGCTGATCATTCAAGCTAATTTATAGCCAGAGCACAACGGGAATTTAGAGATCCCTCAGGGCTCCACAGATGGCAGCTCAACCCTCTGAACAGCAGTGCCCCTTAACTGGAACACACCCGAAGAGAGACGACAGTGCTCCCTCCACGTCTGAGGTTCAATCAGTGAACCTAGCAGTGACCCAGGACCAGCTAGCATGACTCACCTCTGAGTCAGTCCCATTCTGTCTGTCCCTAGTTAACCTTGTACCAAGTTCCTTTGGTGGTGCTTTTGTTTGTGTTTTTAAACAGGCTTCACAACTGAAGAAAATTTTGGAGAACAACATTTTCCCCCTCTCTTCATGTAGGATCAGGAATGACAAGCTACAAACGTATCCCTTAGTAAGGTAGCTGATGCCTCATTGGGTGGTTTGCCACCTATGCAACATCAAAAGGACACAGTTCCCTAGATGTTGTCAAGAGAGCGTAAACTCATCAAGGGACCAAATGTATTCTCTTCCTCCTACAGTTAAAAGAAGAAAAAAGCAAAGTTCCAGTCTTGTCTTCCTATTGCTAGTTGTAATTCAGTCGTCCCTCCAATTTGCTTTCCAAGAGACTTCTCCCAATACATAACAACCCAGGAACATGGAAACCCCAAATCACACCTTTCTAAAACTATCCCATGTTGACGAACAAACAGTACAGTAGAGAACTGTATTAAAGGGATGATTAATATCCCAGTTTTGATTTTTCTATATTTTGTTTAGTAACTCACCACATTTTCCCATGTCCTGTCTTTACTATGTATTTTCTAAAGCTTTACTTTATCAGAACTGAATGAATCTTGCATTTCATATCATCTTCAAAGCTATGCAAAGAGAGAAGAGAGAATAATTTCACAGACTAGGTTTCCCAAAAAGAACAGATCAGTAAGAAATCATTGCCAATCTCATGATGAGATATATTTATAGGTTTGGAGTACTTAATATACATTAGCACAATACAATCACTGAGATGACAAAATAACCACAAACACATCAGAATCCGTGTTTCACCTCACTGGACCTGCAGATGCTTTCCATTCTCATGCAAAGAGCAGAGTTTTCACAGAGCAGTTTACCTAAATCTGAATCGTAAATAGGGAAAAAATTATGTATTTGCCCCAAATCTCTCAGGCATTTTAACGTGCCTACATGTATGGAGCGTGGGGTGCCCTTGCACATATGCGCAGATGAAGTTAATATACCCACATACATGGCATGGACACTGGTTTTCGTGCTGTTCCTCCAACACACCACGTGTCCTGCAAGCTTGGGGCTCTTCATTTACTGTACCTCTACCTGCCACGCTCTCCCGCAGTTAGCAACACGGTTCAGTCCGGCCACAACTTCATGCTTTGCTCAAATGTCACTTTCTTAGTGAGGTGTCCCCAGATTACCGAATCTGAAATCACAGCTCCTCCATCCCAGCAACTCTGAACACTTCTTCCCTGTTTTATTTTCCTCCAAAACACTTAATACCTTCTATTGTATCTATAATATACGTATTTCTTTTGTTCTCTAACATCCATATGCCTTGCACATTGAGATGCTCAAAAAGCATTTTTTTGAATGCTTGAATGAATTTGAAGACGATGCAAATGATGTCAGCTTGGTATCCTGATAAACTTTTTAAAGTGTCAGTTCTCCACTATAAACATGCATTTCCTTTTACATCTCAGTAAAACTATATATTCTTTCCAATGCCCAAATGTTGTTTTGATTTTTTTTTTTGCTCAAGAGATTTCTTAGCTTCCCCTATTTTCAATTGCTGTATCTCACCGGCCTTCTAGTCTGTCTTCATCCAGTGTTTATTTGCCATTTCCTAGTTTACTGAGGACTACCTCAACAAAGAGGGGTTTTCCAAGCAAAAAAATTCCCACAAAGAAAAAAAATCAACCCTGCTACAGGAAAGAAGAGAAATTGCTGCAGGAGGTCATGTAAACAAAGTGAAAAATATCTGGGAATTATAGGCAAGTGGTCCACCCAGAAGGAGAGAGAAATTGGACTGCCCAAGGAACCCCTTGCTCCCATTCCTCAGATGAGATGTCTCTGGCAGGGGTCCCATCTACCCCCTCTCAATGGGCAATAATTTTCCAGGAGAGCCATTTGGACACGTGGCTACTTTCCAGTCACTTGAGAAGTTCTCCAGCAACTGTGTCCTAAGATGTCTACAGCGTAGGTATGATTTCAGAAGATGAATCTGCCTGAATGATTGCTTGCCTGGACTTGGCCGGACTTTTTTCCATCTATTCTAATTTTTTTCAGTCTACATTTTTATGAGTATTGAATAATAAGAGTATTTTAGTTTAGATGTCTCTAGTAGCTGAGATCAAGTCTTAGACAAAAGACTTCTAAGGCTGAAATATATATAGAGAAGAGTTCAGGATGACATCATGTTGTATGCACACCAGAAGTGACCACAAATAACCTACAATAACCTTTAAAATTAGTTTTTTCCTGACTTCATAAAACAATATTTTATTTGGCAGGCATATATTGGCAAGCTCTTTCAAAAGCTCTATTTGTTTTCTGTATCCAGGAAGACACAACCAGTGTTTTCACATAGGTTTCCTTCTATGCTGTGGTTTTGCCATTTTCTGCTTCTTATGAGTGGCTGCTGCAGAATATTTTTCTTTGAGACATTTATTAAGAGTAACAAGGGTATGAATGAAAAACCATCCGTATAACAATACAGGGTGGGTTTCTGCTTCCACAAGCAATACTGACCAAATCCAAAGGACAGAAGTTGAATATATCAACAGTGATACAGTTGCTTTACTCTGAGGTTATATAATAACATGCAGCTGGATAAAAATATATTATAGTACACTGAAGGGAATCAGTCCATGTGTCCTTTGATGTGTTAATTAAACCCAAGGTTAGAAAGAGAAATGTTGCATCATAACCTAGTTTAAAAAAAAAAAAGTTATAAAATTATCCAAGCCAAACTGAGGTATAACAGAGAACAGGAAAACAATTTCAAAGTTATCTCATAGGTATGCCAATTGTTCCCCTTAAAAAAAAAAATGTTCCTATTACAAAATAAAAGTGATATTTTTTCTAAATATTTTAACATATTATAAAATCCTTCTGAATCTGATTAATTTCATATTACTCAGGTTTCTGAATTAATTCACATCACAGTTTTTCAAACTTCTACTATTTCCTAGAAGACAAAGATGATTATGTATAAATCCTTTCAAATATAATAAAAGCAAAATTTAAATTTCCCAAATAAACAGCACTTCTAGAATAAGTCACTATATTTCATTTTCTTCTTTTGGTTCCTATTAATCTTTTACTGTCACACAGGCAAAAGAGGAAGGTTCCAATAATTAACCTTGTGCTGTTGACCTAACCAGAATTAACTGGCTATGCAACAATTTAGTTGTCCATATAAAAACAGGAAGAGAGATTTCCCCAAGTAACCCTTATTCACCATGAGAAAAACAGCTGGTGCTCTCTCTTTCCATATAAGCCTGTGAAGCATGGATGAAAGGATGTATATTTCTGATATCCTCTCTTGTAAATGGGTGGTTTTTTCAGTGGAAGTATGCCAACATTCAGTTCCTGAGAAGCAGGGGCCCAAAAAATTCTGGTCAAAATATTTAGAAGTATATCTTTATAAGAGGAGGTCTGTGAAAATGAACCAAGTTTCCTCACCAGTGTTACATGAATGATCACTGCAAGATAATAGTGGAAACCTATACCTTTTCCTCCTACGAAAGGAGGGAAAGATTAATTAAAAAACATTGCCCTCCAACAACAAAAATCAAAGTTTTAGTACCAGACTTCTTTGTGTCCTGTTTTCCAGTAGTTCTGCTACATTTCCCACAGTACACTGCTGGGATTTTCTATTTTTTATTTTCGCTACGCATGCTCACACATCTGTTGCACATGTGTGATCAACCGACTAGATTTTTGAGCCAAATGTCCTGTTAAATGGACAGAGTGGGCAGAGCGTTCCTTTGAGAGTTAGATTCTGCCTCTGGTGGATTGCCTCCAAATGCAATGGTGTAATAAAGAAAAGAAATCTGCTCATTTGAATTGCATTGAAATGAACTGTGTCCTCTCCTAAAATACCATATGGTAATGATCCCTGGAGGTATGGCACATAACACCTAGGTCTGGCAGACTCCAGTGGAAGGCTGTAAACGTCCCTGCGTAGTCAGACTGTGAAAGGCAAGATAGTTGACAAGAAGCATGCGGGGTGAAACAAGAATCCTATCTGATGTCCCTCAACCAACTTGAAAGAGAGGAGATTGAACAAAGAAATCCTAGCAAGCTGTCCCGGAGAAATCCTTCTCCCACTAAAAAGCAGTTCTTGGATCTCACCTCCAGTAAAGTGAAACCGTATGGAAAGAAAGCTGTTTCACCTGAGCGGTAGCCAGAGTTTCTTTGCAACAAATTATCTCAATAAGACTCAAGCGTATGTCTGCAAAGCAAAAGGCCGTCTTCATAATCAAACCTCCACCAGAGCTAAGAGCAGATGGGTCCAGTAACCAGAGGCGCTGAGAGTCCTGCCGATACTCTGACTATAGCACTCTCAGTGAACATGATCCTACAGTGGGTAGTCGCTGGTGACCTACACGCCATTCTGTGAATCCTCTCAAGGGACACCCCCCGCCCCACACACACACCAGTCCTTTTTAGGGGGGAGAAATTCAGGTAACTCTGGTGGTGAGGTACTGACATGTCTGTATGCCAGACAATAGAAAAGAATAGCCTATTTTATCCCCTATGGCAATAAGGTACTGCTATAGAAATTCAAGTATGGGGTTTAACCACAATAAAACCCCAGTAGCCATTGGTAGTTGTAAAATTTTCAGCTACGTCATCAGTTCAATTCTGGCCTTTCATTTTTCTTGAAAACAGACAAATCTGCCACTAATTTAGTCCCTAATCAAATATGTTTCTAGAAATAATGCAGGAAATTACCTCAAGACATGAAGTTATTCCTGCCTGAATTTTTTTTCTATTCTAATAATTTGATCATAATGGTGTATGTCTGCTAATGGGGTGAAAGAATTCCTAAAACTTCAGTTTCTTTTCAATCATCACTTTTTCTTTTTCTAGAAGCTTTGACAACTGAAGTCCATCCATATACCCAAATTTAAACAATGGATTCATTATACTTGTTCTTAACTTTCCTGAAAATTTGTTTTATTTTTCATGTCAAATGTGACTTTGTGTTTTGATTTCTACAATTCCCTTGTGATAATTTTGAGGAAGCTCAGTTATGATTAATTATAAAACACAGATATTGAGTAATGGGATAATAGTAGCTAGAACATATTGGGCAGTTTTATCTTAAACAAATTAGTAGGAAATTAGTTAATAGTCACTCATTTAATCTTAAACATAATCCAGCAAGATAGGTATTATTATTCTCCCTGTATTTTACAGATGAGGAAACTGAGGCTTGTCAGGATTTTGTAACATGCCTTCGGGCAAAAGCTGACAATTTGGCTGAGGTGTAACCCTATCTTGTGTTTCCAGAGCAGCGTTCTGAAATGACTATTATACCCATCATGTTAGAAGGGTTTTTGGTTTTGGTTTGTTTTCGAAATTCAGACTCTAGAACTGGCATTTCAGACATGTCTTCTCTACGTTCTAAGATCATCAAAGGGGAAAATTCGATTTACCTCCATAATCTCATGGTATTTTTAGGAACCATCATGTAACTAAATATTTTTCCTACCTCAAATATGAATCTTTTCCATGACTTAAGTATTAATCCATTGTGTCTAAATTCTGCCTCTAATAACATTATCTGAAAAGCTTAACTTTCTCTTCAATCTTTTCTTTCGTAGAAAAAAACCACGTTTCTTTAATCTTACCACAAATGTCATCTTTTTTCCCTACTTTCTAAAGCAAGGTACTTTGCCAAAAGTAGAGAGTAAAAATACACAAACAGATTTGATTTTAAGATATTTTGAAAGAACTACGTGTGTTTAATTGAAGTCCTCCTGTCTATAAGGTTTTCCTCTCCTTGTGTCAATTTTACTTGAGGACCTCTATGAATACTGGGATCACAAAAAATGGCTCTTGGAAATTGTGCAGCAGGCAGCTGACATTTCCAGTGATATCCATATTTCAGAATAATCCTCCTAATAGCAACACAGATGTTTCTTTTTTTCATTAACTGTAATATCTTCCAATTTAATACTGAAACACCAAATAAATGTCAGCTCTTCTTTGTTGTTGATAAAGACATTGGATTCTGAAGCAGTACTCACATTCATATATTACAACCCTGTTTATTGTTTCAACAGAGGAGTTCTGAGTGCAAAGTGTGTGGGAAGAATATTTATCTTATTTTTACAGATCAGAAAGCTGATGCATAGAGATTAAATTATATTTACGAGGTCAATGAAAATATCAACAGAACTGTAATGAGCCCAACCTGCATTCCACAAAAGTCTAAAAATAAAGTGGATTTTCAAGTCATATGTAACTAGCATTTTGAAACATATTATAAAATTAAACAATTCATATGTTCATGCCTTTCATTTCAGCCTTAATTTAGGCTATCAACATTTTATCAGATTCACAGGAAATTCCCAGCACAGTTTGCCAATTGATCTAAAAGCATAAAGTCCAAAGGAGTCATATACATATATATATATATTTTTTTTAATTTAGAGGATGTATTTCTATAAAATGCATAGTATCATCTGTGCCCAGTAAATGTAAAAGTACTACATTTGCTTTTAGGTGGGGACAAGACTGCAGAAATACAAGTTCTCACACTTCTTAGCTCAATTCTAAAAGCAACTTTCTGGGCATTTTAATAACGCTACTAATTGTCCTGGATGTAAATTTGGGTGCAGCTATATTTCTTTTTGGATGTTTTGTATCTTTCTTGTAATCCAATTTATAACGATTCCCATAGGGAAGTGATTTGTTCTTGTGGACACACGTAAATAATCTCTATCTCTTGCTGATTTTAAGTAAAATTGTTAGCTAGGTTTTAGTGAAAACAAATAGCAGTCTCCACCTATTAGCATAACCAAGAATTTGAGAAATAAGCTCCTAATCAGATATATAAGCATGGTCTGATAATATTCTTGAAAATTATTCCTGAAATTTCACATTTGAAATAAAATTAAGAAATTAACCAGGGGCGGGGGGTGGGGAGGGGAGGAAGGAAGAGAGAGGGAGAGAAAAAGGAAGAGAGAGAGAGAGAGAGAGAGAGACAGAAGCAAAGAAGCCCAAAATAAGGATTTTGCAGACTAACCTCAGGCAGGTGCCTCAGAGACTTTTTAGTCCAACTGCTGTTTCTCCAGTTAGCATACGATGTGCTGTGTATGAAAACACTCATATATAAACAGGAATTTGAGCTCAGCAACACTTCTACTTACTTTCTCTTCCTCTCCCCTCCCTTCCCAATGTCCTTTTACTTCCTAATCTGCCAAATCAAATGCTAAATCAGGAGCAATCGCCTACAATTAGCCTTTTCAATTAAAATGTAGAGTTCAAAGTTGACTCCAGAGTGAGTAATTGCTTTTGAAAACCACAACCAGCAGGCAGCTGCCAGATTATTACAACAGTTTACTTAACCTCAAAACATCTGATCAATTTTATTATCTCAGCAGAAGAGAGATATCCTGGAGAGTAGGGTCTAAAATATACTACTCATCCTAGATGTCTGAGAGAAAATAAAAATTCCTCAACACTATAAATATCCTTTTGCCATCACCTTGCTGAGAAAACAAACTCAGATCACACTTTCTTCATTCGAAAGTCAACAGAAACTAAGAAATTGAAGGCGAAAGCATCATGATATCAGCTGGGGCAAAAGTGTGGGGAAGGGGGCCAGGAACAGACAATTTACAAAATTACAAGGTTTAAAAACATTCAAACATCCGGCTCATGATGTTTGGGGTTTTTAATCATCCAGAAAGGAGACAAAGAGAGGGCTGCCAACCTCACCAAAACAAAGAATATCACGTGTCAAGAATCCTGACTTGGCTGTCTCCACACTGCCAACCTTACTTTTCTGAACTCTTCTCTGAGGCCCCAGGGACGAAGAGGATTGAAATCCCTGTGTGATACAAATGGCCTGGGCAGCCCTCAGAGCTCCTGCTTCCACGCAGCAAGGCCAGGGCACAGAATACATACAACCTTCCAGGCCTCCACCCCTGGGGATTTCTCCAGCCCCTTCTTCCTGATCCTTCTATCCCCATCTTGCCAGGCCTTCCCCACAGACCTTTGGATTTCATCTCCTCACTGCTTCTGCAAGCCCACTGGCACCTACCACACTGAACAGGTGGTCTTGATCATTTCACCTTCCCCAGCAGCTTTGTTGTGACGACTGAGTGGTTATTACATGTAAAGTGCTTAGAACCGGCCTGGCACACAGCAAGTGCTATGTAAGTTTTAGCCTTTTGTTTTTATAATTCACTCCGGATGCAATCTTGACTTTTCTTTGGCTCTGGACCTGGCCTGTTGGGCAGTTCTACCCACTCTCAGGCCCAGCTCCTGGAACATCTCCTCAGACAGTCTGGATGGAGGGTTCAAACAGCTAGTTACCTGGGCTGTTTTGGTGTCCTTACTTAGGAGTCATGTTATAAGAAAGCTTTGATACAATCATATATCTCTCGTCTTCCTAGCAATTTAACCACCTTGAACAATGACCCCTAATTATAGTTATTTCCAAAATATACCATCATTCCCAGCCACAGAGGGGTAGCTAGATACCACTAATTCCCATCACTACATTTGAGGAATATTAGTATTGCATCTTTTCTGCCCATTCTAGGAACTGTCAACTTGAAAGAAAAACAACATTCAAAGAACAAGTCAATTTAGGAAATGTTCATGGGAAATAAACCATTCATTTCTACAAAAAGGCTCTTCAGTATCTGAAAAATCATGAAAGCACTGTCTAAATACTTATTCTTTCTTTGAGTTTTATTTTCTGATGATTGTCTTTTATGTCTATTCCCCAATCCCATTTCACTTTTCCTTCTAGAACCATGCTAACATATTTGACAGCCTTGAACTCCTAGGAATTCTTGTGTAATAATGTTTTGTGTATGTTCTAATATAAAGTGCATTGATTTATAACCTAATAATCTATAAAGGTTATTGGTTTGTAAAAATTTTGATTCAATCTGTTTATTACTTTTATTCATTCAACCCAGTGTTCTTACAGTATCTTCATGTTATTTTGTGTACATCTAGTTTGTTGCTTTTAATTACTGCAGACTACTCTAGAGTGTGTGCCCAAGTCATTTTTACCTAACCATTCAATTCGTGCCATTAATTAACAACAAAAATATTAACATCCAATACTTAATCTCACCTTTGATCAACATGATCTAAAGTCACAGTGATTCTGCTAATTCATTTTTTTCCCTCCAATCTTAAGAGTTTTCCACCTGAATTAGAGACAAATGATCTCTCTTTCACTTTCTAGTAAAGATACACTCAGAGAAATTAGCATTTTTTTCTTTTGAAATCTGATTGTTGGCAACCAACATGTTTTGTAGATAAAAGTAAATATCTTTCACAGACACAGAGCAATATAAAACACAGACATCTTAAAAGCCCTGTGGAAACAGGCCATGAATAAAAAGTAAATAGTTAGCCAGCCACGCTTTCAGCATCTATTGCGTTTTAACCACAAAAACGTAGGAAATGCACAAGATCCCAAAGATGATATTCAAATTCCTGCACTGCAGCACTATTTGATATAATGCAATAGGGGAAACGATTTAAATGTCTATCAATAGGAAACTAGAGCCTAAATAAAATATGGGATTTTACACAACTGTAAAAAAAAAAATGAAGTAATTCTGTAAGTACTGACACAGGAACATCTTAAAAATACATTGTTAGTGAAAACAGCAGTCCACAGAAGAGTATTTTTCATATGATTCCATTTTTGTTTAAAAAAAAAGGCAAAAGAAATATCCATGTATAAAAATGTGTGTATATATATATATACAGGATTGCATGTGCTACAAAGTATCTGGAAAGATTCAAATTGCTCCAGAGGGATAGCGAAACCTAAGAGAAGGAAAAAAAATTTGCCTTTTAATTTCTGTCCTTCAGTATCAGTATTTACGTATTTTTCGGTTGTTTACGAGTATGTATTAATTTCATACTAAATTTTTCTAAATATAAATAAAACAAAAATATAACAAATGAACCTGGCTTTTGAGGAAGGTTGGATATTGGTTTTGTTCACACAGGGCATAATGCAAGAGCCGGCCCGGTGACAGCATCATCCAGGCAAGCAGAAGCAGACGGAAGAAAGAAACCAAGGAGCGTAACACGAAGTTACCCCTACCCCAAATCACTTATTAGACGGCAATGCAGAGTCAAAGTAACTTACTGTTTCCACATTGACACATCACTTGCCAAGCTGTAGGTTTTTGGGTTTTTTTTTAATTGTAATGGAAAAGAAAAAGAAAATTCTCAATTTAAATAGAAGTAACAATTTTCAGTGAACTAGAGAAGTTTAGGGAAGTTTATTTTGTGGCCAGTGATGCTGACAGTAAGGTAAGAAAAAAAAAGATCTGTTAGAGATGTACTTCAAATAGTTAAGATGCTAAGACATTAAAATATATTTGAAATAATATATAATGTGCTTCTTTCTCCTTGATGAAGATTATGTAAATTCTAGTTTAAAATATATTTTACCAATAAAAGGCTAATGCCTCAACCTTTCATAAATATTTTGCTTTTGAACTTTTGATGTTTTAATGGTCAGTGCTTCAAAATAGATTATAATATTTTAAAACGTTTTTCTCCAAATATTCAAATATTAAAAGTCCAATCCAAAACAGAACTTGGAGACTTAATGTCAAAATTATGGGAAAAAAATAAGAAAATTTTAATGGAAAAAATAGAGTTAAATGCAGAACCACTCACAACAGAAAGAGAACGAATGTGCTTTTATCTCTGAAAAATACCCATTTTTAATTTTCCTAAGACAGACTGGCAGGTTCTTTTAAAAATTTAAGAATGAAACATTTGATTTTGATACTGTGTAATCAAACCAGTTGTCCAGTGGAATAGTTTATCTTAAATGTCTGGGAAAGCTATAACATACAGGGAGATTATGGAATTATATCCATGGCAAATAAAACAATAGTAACAACAGACTAACAACATTTGGTGAAACATACTCCATGTAGAACCAAGATGTTTTACACTGATAACCACGAATAAGTGATCTGGATTCTATTTCCGCCAGTCATTTAATATTCAGAATTCTTTACATATACAAATAATATTAATGTTACATACTATATGCTACACTAATTTTTTAGAAGAAAATTTTCTTCGCTTATCAAAATAGTCCATAAGACTTTAATGAGAAAAACATTTTTAAAAGTATGAAATAAATTCTAGGTATTTGCCCTTGAATCTTGCTTTCTTGCTGGCTTACCAGAAGGCAACAACCGAAAGGCAATATTTATGATGTTATACTCCCTCTAGTGGGCATTTTTTAAAGGGACAGTTCAGCAACCTCCCTACACACGCCAGTGCATTCTGAGTTTTAGGATTCTGATCCTCAGTGGGAAGGGTCTTTGCAGATTACTTAGTCAACCGTCCCTGTGATACAGGAACCTCAAAGGCAGCCAGATCATGTTTGATCTAAGTTTCACTCCCTCAGGAAAGCTACTGTTTCTATCTTGGGATAACTATTGTTAGCAAGTTATGTTTATATCAAAGCAAATTCCATTCATCGTATCATGCACTTTTGGACCTCTTGAAGAAACTGGGAAGAGTTTATTCCCTTTTCCATTTTGCCCACCCTAAAGTAAATTTATAAAATATCTCATCCTAAGAGTAGCCACGGAAGAAGTGAAAAATAGTAGCATTAAGAAGCTATTTTAAAAATATATTGTCTCAGGAGGGGGTAACAAAATAAGAATGCCCTATTAATAATCCATGAAATTACAAATATACAATCATTGCTTTATTTGCCATTATATAATACCGTTGCCCATCATATCCAAAACTGAGTGTTGTACCAAATAACAAAGAGTTTATGGAGACAAATATGCCCAATAAATGTTAATTTGAATTAAAAAAAAAAATGATCCTTTCACTTTGTATGAAACTACTTAATTAATTTCTATGTGGTGGAAGAACTAGTGCAACTGATTATCTTTTGCCAGTCTACAGTAGTAGAGCCCTGTGTGAAGCCTAAAAGACCTCAAGGGTCTTACTGCCCAAAGGGTGAAGCAAAAACATCTGAACACTTAGTCTCAGTAAAGGGACAAGGTATACCTACCTTACATACCCTCAGATTCATCTCCCCGATTTAGAAGGCTTCATACTGAAACTCCCACCATCGCGTTAACGCCCCTTGAGCAGAAAATCCTCCTGCCCTTTGCTCCTTTGCGCTAGCACAGAACGTACAACTCAGTAGATGCTTAAGCCATGCTCACTACTGATGAAGATGAAGCCCCAGGTTTAATGCTTGACTTCACCAATACTTACAAATTCTCATTTATACCATTTGACAGATTAACTTGCCTTTCTGATTATCTGCTGCTGATAGAGGTGTTTTGGTGGTAACAAGGAGTGAGGAAAGGTGTGGAGATCAATGAGACTTAGGACAGGTCTTATACTGTGTCATGGTGAGGGAAACCCTGGAGACAGGGCACTATCGATGTAGGATGGAAGAGACATATTTAAAGAAAGAGACAGGAACATGCAAGACACATACTTATCTAGCCCAGATCCATTAACCCACAGAAAAGGAAGTTCAGCCCTTTTCAGAAGCAAAGCGCCACCTTCCCCAGAGGAGAATTACAGGATTTTTTCTACTATAATAATTTTAATTGTATCTACCACCCTAGGTCTTGGTGTTGGGGGGAAGCATGGCTTTGGAAAATCATTACACAATTGGGTGAGGGGGCAGGTGGGAGGCAGAGGAGAGGTATGGGGATAAGGGCAACTGGAGAGCAGTGGATTTCTTTGTAGATTAGAGTACATGGGCACACGATGATGTTTGTACACGTGAACAACAATATAGGCACATCAAGCAACCTAAGGCAACATTTCTCACAGCCTGGCCTTCGATGTCACCTGCAGCACATGTGCACAATTTTTACAAAACACAATTTCCACGATGCAACCCAAGGCCTACCCAATCTGAATTTCTAGGGATGCTGCATGATACGCAACATAATTAACAGTATCTCCACATGATTTTCAGTATAGATATGAAAGTGTAAGAATCAGCATCAGGGACTAAAAAAACTTCTTCACAGGTCCTTATAAAGGAATGGGGGTGGAGGAAGGTAGGTTCTAAAATTCAACCCTTTCAAGTCCCTTAGAAATTGCTTTTTGAAGGGCAACGTGACATCTCCTGATTCAGTTTCCCTTCTGGGAAAGGTATTTGGTTTCTTTGAATAAGCACTAAATTACATAGTTGTCTAACATTTAGAGGCCATATTGAAAAATATCTATCTTTAAACTCTAGGACCACCTTGAGCTCGGAGAAATTATACTCGGAGAATCCCAGAGCAAAACTGAGACGAGAAAACCACAGCTTTATATCCTACTTTTGGCTAAACCAGAGAAAGTGCCAATAAATTGAAAAGCTGGATTTATTCACTCACCCATATATTGAGCAGCTACTATACATAATGTGTTATGTTTAATGACATGAATACCAAGACGATGAGTGACATTAGTCTGATCCTAACTAATGAGAGTTTGTTAAACTTCCAGAAAATAGCATCATGAAAATGTATAAACTTAATGTGAAAAAGTTTTCAGTAGATACTTTATTTTCAGGTTGATACTTTAAAATGTATTAAGAATTCTGGTTAAGTGTACGTATAAGTGCCTGTTGATGATACCATACAGATCACAACAGGTTCTTACTGTGCCATAATCTCATGGAAAAGTTTATGCAGCATCACTCTCAGTGGGCTGCAAAATAGTTCAGCAGTTTTGTGGTTCAAAAGCAACAGAAAAGGGCTTCGCTGGTGGCGCAGTGGTTGAGAATCTGCCTGCCAATGCAGGGGACACGGGTTCGAGCCCTGGTCTGGGAGGATCCCACATGCCACGGAGCAACTGGGCCCGTGCGCCACAACTACTGAGCCTGCGCGTCTGGAGCCTGTGCTCCACAACAAGAGAGGCCACGATGGTGAGAGGCCCGCGCACCGCGATGAAGAGTGGCCCCCGCTCGCCGCAACTAGAGAAAGCCCTCGCACAGAAACGAAGACCCAAAACAGCCAGAAATAAATAAATAAATTAAAAAAAAAAAGAAAACAAAACAAAACAAAACAAAAGCAACAGAAAAAAATAAATCTTCTATGGTGCAGAGATTATAGGAATCTTGGGAAAAATAAAAGTAAGGTTTTTTGTTTGTTTTTTGCTGCCTTCTACCTTTTGTTAGCTCTTTCAACCATAGGTTTCCTATTTGCAGCTCCACACTGTAGGAGCACAGTTCTTCAACCATGACCTTCTCTCTCTGCTATGGGGGGGTAGGAGTGGATTAAAACAATGATTCTCAAGACAGGGGAAAGAAAAGGAGGAGAAGAAAGCAGGAAGAAACTTGCACTGTTCCAAAAATTATGTTTTAGTACAATTTTTATCTTGAAAAAATATGCTTTTTCATAACAAAAATGTCAGAGAACAAACTTCAAAGGAAACTTCTTTGCCAGTATACTAGTTTTTCATTGTTGTTGTAATAAATTACCACAAACTTGGTGGCTTAAAACAACACAAACTTATTATCTTCCAGTTTCATAGGATGGAACTCTAACACAGAGCTCCCTGGTCTAAAATCAAGGTGTCAGCAGGGCTGCATTTCTAGAGGCAAATCTGTTTCCTTGTCTTTTCCAGCTTCTAAAGGATACCCACGTGCCTTGGTTTGTGGCCCCTTCTTCTGTTCAAAGCCAGCAATGTTGCACCACTGTGATCACTCTTCCATAGTCACACCTCCAAAGCTCCTCCTGGCCTGTGTCTCCACTTTTAAGGACCACTGTCATCATTGGACCCACCTATTTAATCCAGGGTAATCTATTTAAGGTCAGCTGATAAGCAGTCTTAGTTTCATCTTCAATCATAATCCTACTCTGCCATGTAATGTAATATGTTTACAGGTTATGGGGATTAGGATATGAACATCTTTGGGGGGCCATTATTCTGCCCAACTACAACTGGTGAGGATAGTCAAAACATGGTCACTACTAACCATAGAAGAGGCGCCCCTTTAAAGGGAGATACAAAATGCAAATCAAAAAAGTGTTGAAGCATGAAATATATAAGTTCATGAGATGTGGACCGGGTTAGGAAGGCTGGGCAACACTGGCTTAGTAGTAATATTCACTGTTCAGGAGGTGGTTTGATTGGATGGAGAAGGCAAATACATTTATGTCGGTGCCTAGATTTTAGCCTAACAACTAAAATACTCTCAAAGTGAAAATAAATAACATAACTTCAGATATTTCTCAGTCCAGGAGTTGGTATTTGAAGGAAAATGAAACCTCTAAAATTTGTCAGCCAGTAGTTAGGAAAGATAGTCCTTTTCCTTAAATATGATACTATTGGAAGTACACCTATGCCACCAGTGGGGCGTTGAGCAAAATTACAGAGAAAGCAATTTTATACCTTTTGTTTGGGTTGTTTCTTTCACTTTTCTGATGGTTATTGACCCATCTTTCTTCATTTTCTCCTTTGACCAGAATATGAATTTCTCAGATAGGCATCACAGATGAATGCCAGTGGTCCTAAACGTCAGTGCCTACAGAAGCCAGGCAATAAAGAAAAGGAGGCAGAGTGTGATACGTTAAGGAGTAGTGGGGCTTATGGAAAATTAGAGTGTGCACCACATCTAAAAAGGGTACTTACTCCTCAGGTTGAGATCACTTGATTTGCAAGAAAAAGACCCCTCATTGCTAGATAGCTGCATTTTTATAATGAAATTTTCCAATTTTCAAACAGAGGCAATTATTTCATATTTTAGTAGAAACATGAAAAAACATATCTGTGGGTTAAATCCAGCTGCAGAGCTTCCAGTGTGTAAACTCTGGCTAATTTTCTAGTCTTCATAAAGCTATATGCTACAAAATGTCACGCAACATAAAGGGTAAACATAATACTGTGCTCGCTTGCTTGTGAGAGAGAAAGAACATACTTGTGTACTGAGTAAAGGGTTGGACTATCCTGCTTTAAAATATGACTTGAGTTAATATTTTCAAACATTTTTCCATTTTATTTTTATAATTTTATATGAATCATAAAGGCCTTTAAATAAACTTCCTTTAGTACCAAAGCATAAATTAAGTCCTTTCGAAAACCAATTTTGATGTGGGACAGGGGTGGTAGGAAATATTTGGTTTGTGATTATCACACTAAGATCATTCTGGTCATTGCTGAGAGCCTGAATATCACACAACGTTTATAATAATCAAATGCTGAATGCTGTGTTCTAAATGTCAATGTCGGTAAAAGAAATTAACAAGCATATTTCACTACTTTCGTGACAGAGGAAAGCCTGCAAAACACACACTCACACACATATGTAATACATATATATACATGTTTGCATATATAGAGATGTGTACAAATTTGTTTCCCTGCTGAATTGATCTCACTGCATATGCTCAAGTCCAAACAAGAGAAGCAAATTCTACCACCAGGTGGAGCTTAGCTTCCATTAAAGCAGCAGATAAGTGAAAAAGATTTCAAGAGCTTGTTTGAATTCTTTGTATACCTTAGGAAAATACTGAAGTAAAAGGTAAACTAGAGTAGAACCTGACTGCAAATAGTGGGGTCGACTAAAATGATGGGCCATAACAACAGACAAATGGTGGATTTACTTGCGGGAGAAGTAGGTACAGAGTTACTGAAGAGTGTGGGTCAGGAATGCAGAATGAGAAGAACATTATTTATGTGGCTTATGAAGGGAAAGAAGATTTGGGAGGCCCATTCAGTGTTAAGCTTGCCTAAATTCTTTTACACCTGTTACCAACATTTAATAGTCTAGAGTCAAAGGAAATAGAGGTGTGTAAAACATGCTGTCTACTCTTAACTTGCCTAGTGGTAAGGCACTGTAAGTTCTATAATAGCGTGAAAGTATGACATAAGCACAGATGAAGAAGAAATAAATGTGTGTAAAAATATAATAATAGAGCACATCAGGCAGCAACAGCATGTTCAAAGGCATAAGGCAAAAGAGCACAGCATGATCAGGAAATGGTAAGTGGTTTGCTGGCATATGTGGCATATAAGGCGTGACTGGCTTATACGGTTGAGGGCATAAACTAAAGTGATGGCAGGAGAAATAAAGTCTCGATTTAATGGATAGTTCAAAGATAGGCAGTTGCAGAGGGAACAAGGTTAAGAAAAAGGGTCCAAAATTCTAAAAGAGGAAGAGCAGCAAGCCCTGGTAACATGAACTTGGAGAACAAGTCAAACTAGGGGAGAAAGTACAACCTCAGTTTTTGATTAAGTTTAACTAAATAGAAATAGTAAGATATCCAAGTGTAAAAACGTTGTTTAGGTTTTGTGCGGCTGCGCTGGAGTGCTGGCATGGGTGACTTAACCTGCGGCGGTGTGGGTTTGAGGAGGCGCCTCGCGGGGGTGAGGCGTTTAGGTGCGTGGCCTCCCCACCCTCGTTGGGTGACGTAACAGAGACCTTGGAGCCAGATTTGCTGGGTTTGTACCCCCGCCCCAACATTTACACGCTCTATGGCTTGGGCAACTCAGGTAGCATGAATCTCATCAGCACAGACAGAAAGCTTCACTGAAAACTCCCTGCAGAGCAGTGGGGAAGCCGGATTCCACAACGGCAGCCGCGGGGTTCATGGCAAGAATCACGGCTTGCAGGCCGCCCCAGGTGGTCTCGTCTTCCTGCAGCTTGTAGACCCTCAGGCTTAGGAGCTGTTTCAAACACACAACCTTGAGAGAGTTAGGTGTTCTTGAGACTCTCTGTACCGAATCCGTGACTGAACCCAGTGAAGACCTCCATATAAATGTTTAAGATTCTGGCAGCACATGCGGAGACCTACTCTTTTAGCCACCAGCTGCTGGAGACAGCCTCGTAGACAAATTGCTACCAAGTCAGCCTGTTCTAGCTGAACAGCAATTGTAGACCCTCATAATCTGACTTCATAATGGAGACTGCCACATCCACTGCCATGCAGCTGACAGGGTCTTGGTGCTCCAGCTGGGTGTCAGGCCTGAGCCTTGGGGGTGGGCGAGCCGAGTTCAGGACATTGGTCCACCAGAGACCTCCCGGCCCCACGTAATATCAACCGGCGAGACCTCTCCCAGAGATCTCCATCTCAATGCTAAGACCCAGCTCCACTCAACGACCAGAAAGCTCCAGTGCTGGACACCCTATGCCAAACAACTAGCAAGAAAGGAACACAACCCCATCCATTAGCAGAGAGGCTGCCTAAACTCATACTAAGTTCAAACACACCCCAAAACACACCACTGGACGCGGTCCTGCCCACCAGAAAGACAAGATCCAGCCTCATCCACCACAACACAGGCACCAGTCCCCTCCACCAGGAAGCCTACACAACCTACTGAACCAACCTTACCCACTGGGGGCAGACACCAAAAACAACAGGAATTATGAACCCACAGGCTGTGAAAAGAAGACCCCAAACACAGTAAGTTAAGCAAAATGAGAAGACAGAGAAATACACAGCAGATGAAGGAGCAAGGTAAAAACCCACCAGACCAAACAAATGAAGAGGAAATAGGCAGTCGACCTGAAAAAGAATTCAGAGTAATGATAGTAAAGATGATCCGAACTCTTGGAAATAGAAAGAAGAAAATACAAGAAACGTTTAACAAGGACCTAGAAGAACTAAAGAGCAGACAAACAATGATAAACACCACAATAAATGAAATTTAAAATTCTCTAGAAGGAATCAATAGCAGAATAACTGAGGCAGATGAATGGATAAATGACCTGGAAGATAAAATAGTGGAAATAACTACCCCAGAGCAGAATAAAGAAAAAACAATTAAGAGAATTGAGGACAGTCTCAGAGACCTCTGGGACAACATTAAACGCACCAACATTCAAATATATAGGGGTCCCAGAAGAAGAAGAGAAAAAAAAAACGTACTGAGAAAATATTTGAAGAGATTATAGTTGAAAACTTCCCTCATATGGGAAAGGAAATAGTCAATCAAGTCCAGGAAGCGCAGAGAGTCTCATACAGGATAAATCCAAGGAGAAACATGCCAAGACACATATTAATCAAACTAACAAAAATTAAATACAAAGAAAACATATTAAAAGCAGCAAGATAAAAGCAACAAATAACATACAAGGGAATCCCCATAAGGTTAACAGCTGATCTTTAAGCAGAAACTCTGCAAGCCAGAAGGGAGTGGCAGGACATCTTTAAAGTGATGAAAGGGAAAAACCTACAACCAAGATTACTCTACCCAGCAAGGATCTCATTCAGATTCAATGGAGAAATCAAAACCTTTACAGACAAGCAAAAGCTAAGAGAATTCAGCACCACCAAACCAGCTTTACAACAAATGCTAAAGGACTTCTCTAGGAAGGATACACAAGAGAAGGAAAAGACCTACAATAACAAACCCAAAACAATTAACAAAATGGTAATAGGAACATACATATTGATAACTACCTTAAATGTAAATGGATAAAATGCTCCAACCAAAAGACACAGACTGGCTGAATGGATACAAAAACAAGACCCGTATATAGGCTGTCTACAAGAGACCCACTTCAGACCCAGTGACACATACAGACTGAAAGTGAACGGATGGAAAAAGATATTCCATGCAAATGGAAATCAAAAGAAAGCTGGAGTAGCAATTCTCATATCAGACAAAATAGACTTTAAAATAAAGACTAGTACAAGAGACAAACAAGGACACTACATAATAATCAAGGGATCAATCCAAGAAGAAGATATAACAGTTGTAAATATTTATGCACCCAACATAGGAGCACCTCAATACATAATGCAAATGCTAACAGCCATAAAGGGGAAATCGAAAGTAACACAATAATAGTAGGGGACTTTAACATCCCACTTTCATCAATGGACAGATCAACCAAAATGAAAATAAATAAGGAAACACAAGCTTTAAATGATACATTAAATAAGATGGATTAATTGATATTTATAGGACATTCCATCCAAAACCAACAGAATAGACTTTCTTCTCAAGTGCTCAAGAACATTCTCTGGGCTAGATATATATTTGTATAGATATCTTGGGTCACAAATGAAGCCTTGGTAAATTTAAGAAAATTGAAATCATATCAAGTATCTTTTCTGACCACAACGCTATGAGACTAGATATCAATTACAGGAAAAAATCTGTAAAAAATACAAACACATGGAGGCTAAACAGTATGGTACTAAATAACAAAGAGATCACTGAAGAAATCAAAGAAGAAATTAAAAAAAAATACCTAGAAACAAATGACAATGAAAACACGACGAACCAAAACCTATGGGATGCAGCAAAAGCAGTTCTAAGAGGGAAGTTTATAGCAATACAGTCCTACCTTAAGAAACAAGACACACCTCAAATAAAAGACCTAACCTTACACCTAAAGCAATTAGAAAGAGAAGAGCAAAAAACCCCCAAAGTTAGCAGAAGGAAAGAAATCATAAGGATCAGATCAGAAATAAATCAAAAAGAAATGAAGGAAATGATAGCAAAGATCAGTAAAACTAAAAGCTGGTTTTTTAAGATAAACAAAATTGATAAACCATTAGCCAGACTCATCAAGAAAAAAAGGGAGAAGATGCAAATCAATAGAAATACAAAGGGTCATGAGAGATTACTACAAGCAACTATATGCCAATAAAATGGACAAACTGGAAGAAATGGGCAAAATCTTAGAAAAGCACAACCTTCTGAGACTAAACCAGAAAGAAATTGAAAGTATAAACAAGCCAATCACAAGCACTGAAATTGAAACTGTGATTTAAAATCTTCCAACAAACAAAAGCCCAGGACAGATGGCTTCACAGGCGAATTCTATCAAACGTTTAGAGAAGAGCTAACACCTATCCTTCTCAAACTCTTCCAAAATATAGCAGAGGGAGGAACACTCCCAAACTCATTCTATGAGGCCACCATCAACCTGATACCAAAACCAGACAAAGATGTCACAAAGAAAGAAAACTACAGGCCAATATCACTGATGAATGTAGATGCAAAAATCCTCAACAAAATACTAGCAAACAGAATCCAACAGCACATTAAAGGGATCATACACCATGATCAAGTGGGGTTTATCCCAAGAATGCAAGCGTTCTACAATATACACAAATCAATCAATGTGATACACCATATTAACAAACTGAAGGAGAAAAACCACATGATCATCTCAATATATGCAGAAAAAGCTTTTGACAAAATTCAACAGCCATTTATGATAAAAACTCTGCAGAAGGTAGGCATAGAGGGAACTTACCTCAACATAATAAAGGCCATATATGACAAACCCACAGCAAACATCATTCTCAATGGTGAAAAACTGAAACCATTTCCACTAAGATCCAGAACAAGACAAGGTTGCCCACTCTCACCACTCTTATTCAACATAGTTTTGGAAGTGTTAGCCACAGCAATCAGAGAAGAAAAAGAAATAAAAGGAATCCAAATGAGAAAAGAAGAAGTAAAACTGTCACTGTTTACAGATGACATGATACTATACATAGAGAATCCTAAAGATGCTACCAGAAAACTACTAGAGCTGATCAATGAATTTGGTAAAATAGCAGGATACAAAATTAATGCACAGAAATCTCTTGCATTCCTATACACTAATGATTAAAAATCTGAAAGAGAAATTAAGGAAATACTTCCATTTACCATTGCAACAAAAAGAATAAAATACCTAGGAATAAACCTACCTAAGGAGACAAAAGACCTGTATGCAGAAAACTATAAGACACTGATGAAAGAAATTAAAGATGATACAAACAGATAGAGAGATATACCATGCTCTTGAATTGAAAGAATCAACATTGTGAAAATGACTCTACTACCCAAAGCAATCTACAGATTAATGCAATCCCTATCAAACTACCAATGGCATTTTTCACAGAACTAGAACAAAAAATTTCACAATTTGTATGGAAACACAAAAGACCCCGCATAGCCAAAGCAATCTTGAGAAAGAAAAACGGAGCTGGAGGAATCAGGCTCCCGAACTTCAGACTATACTACAAAGCTACAGTAATCAAAACAGTATGGTACTGGCACAAAAACAGAAATATAGATCAATGGAACAGGATAGAAAGCCCAGAGATAAACCCACGCACATATGGTCACCTTATTTTTTATTTTTTTAACATCTTTATTGGAGTATAATTGCTTTACAATGGTATGCTAGTTTCTGCTTTATAACAAAGTGAATTACCTATATATATATATATATATATAAATATATATATATATATATATATATTTATATATATCCCCATAACTCTTCCCTGTTGCCTCTCCCTCCTTTCAACCCCATCACCCTATTTTTTATAAAGGAGGCAAGAATATACAATGGAGAAAAGACAGCCTCTTCAGTTAGTGGTGCTGAGAATACTGGACAGCTACATGTAAAAGAATGAAATTAGAACACTCCCTAACACCATACACAAAAATAAACTCAAAATGGAATAAAGACCTAAATGTAAGGCCAGACACTGTAAAACTCTTAGAGGAAAACATAGGCAGAACACTCTATGACATAAACTACAGCAAGATCCTTTTTGACCCACCTCCTAGAGAAACGGAAATAAAAACAAAAATAAATAAATGGGACCTAATGAAACTTAAAAACTCTTGCATAGCAAAGGAAACCATAAACAAGACAAAAAGACAACCCTCAGAATGGGAGAAAATATTTCAAACGAAACAACTGACAAAGGATTAATCTCCAAAATTTACAAGCAGCTCATGCAGCTCAATATCAAAAAAACAAACAACCCAATCCAAAAATGGGCAGAAGACCTAAATAGACATTTCTCCAAAGAAGATATACAGATTGCCAACAAACACATGAAAGGATGCTCAACATCACTAATCATTAGAGAAATGCAAATCAAAACTACAATGAGGCACTATCACACACTGGTCAGAATGGCCAACATAAAAAGTCTACAAATAATAAATGCTGGAGAGGGTGTGGAAAAAAGGGAACCCTCCTACACTGCTGGTGGCAATGTAAGTTGGTGCAGCCACTATGGAAAACTGTATGGAAGTTCCTCAGAAAACTAAAAATAGAATTACCATATGATCCAGCAATCCCACTCCTGGGCATATACCCAGACAAAACTATAATTCGAAAAGATACATGCACCCCAATGTTCATAGAACCCCTATTCACAACAGCCAAGACATGGAAACAATCTAAATGTCCATTGACATATGAATGGATAAAGAAAATGTGGTACATATATACAATGGAATATTACTCAGCCATAAAAAAGAACAAAATAATGCCATTTGCAGCAACATGGATGCAATTAGAAATTATCATACTAAGTGAAGTAAGTCAGAAAGAGAAAGACAAACACCATATGATATCACTTATATGTAGAATCTGAAGTATGACACAAATGAACCTATCTACGAGACAGAAACAGAGTCACAGACATAGAGAGCAGACTTGTGTTTGCCAAGGGGGAGGGTACTGGGGGAAGTATGGAGTGGGAGAGCGGACTTAGCAGATGTAAGCTACCGTATGTATTGATAGAACAGATAACAAGATCCTACTGTATAGCACAGGGAACTATATTCAATATCCTATAATAAACCATAATGGAAAAGAATGCATATATATGTAAAAACAAAATATAGGCATGGACTACTATATTCTCAAATCAACATTTAAAAAAAGGATACAGGGACCTGGGTCATTTTGCTAGTCTTGATTGCTGGCCTTTTAGGGACAGTGAGGAGTGATGGCTGAGGACTAGACGGGCAGTTCTGATGCTCTGGTGCTTCTTGAGACCCAGGTTCTTTGTACACCCCTGATGCAAGAGGAGCCTGAACAATGCCAGAGGTTGACTTTTTTTTTCCAACAACACAGGATTGGGGCCTGAAATCAGGGGTGAGTTGATTTTAAAAAAATAGATATTTTTCGACATATGAATTTATAAATTGAGATTCTAACATATTACATATGCTTCAATGGATTCTTAGATATCATTTGATTTATATATTCTCTCTTGCTCAGCCAGGCTGTAAGCTAAACTTGACAATTTATATCCCAACAGATAAAGGCTTAACTAAAGGATTGTTGATACTGCTGCTAGACAGAAATTAAATTTTATACCTGAAAGGGACCTTAGCAGATTACCATTATATTTAATGTAAGCTGGAGTTAACCAGAGGACTAAAATTTAACGATTAGCCTCAAGAAGATTTCATCTTAAAAGTGAACAGAGGTGTATTAAGAAAACATTTCAATATAAAATATAATTGGTAATGAACATACTATGTGAATACTAAAGAAAGATAATGATACCACTCATTTCACTTTTACCATATCACTTTCCACTGCCATGATTTTCATTTGTTTCTCACCTTTCCAGAAAAAGTGTCAAAGAGAATAGGCATCCTGCCTTATCTCTTTGTAGAATGTGCCTTTATCTCCTTGTAGAATTTCCATAGGACCCAGAGATCCTGAACATAAGAGATGTTCAATAATTAGGGACCAGGATGTGGTCTGCTATGTAGTTCTCATCTGAATACCAGGAGATACACATCTACTGCTAATCACTAACTCTGACAGTTGGCCTGAAGCCCATAGAAGAATAAGAATCAAAACAAAAATACACAACTGAATAAATAGATTCTAAAATTTTTATCAACGTATCTATTATTGGTCATTTTTTATTGTAACTTAGGATAACATTTAGATCCTATTGATGAGAAGCCGTGTAGGGGGAATTAAAAAATACAGGATTGTGGTCCTGCCTGTGCCACTTACAAGCTATGTGATCGTAGGATCTTCACTTGGCCTCTAGGAGCCTCGGGCTCTTTTATAAAATATGGAAAACTGTGTTCTCAAGAAAGTTACATCAGATATGCAAAATTTATATGGCAAAGAGTAAAACACACTTAATGGTAATTACTACTGAATAACTAGTTGGTCTCCAAAATACTCTTTTACCATAATAAAGATCACAAAGGAAAAAAGCAGTCTTTTACATACTTTGTCCACTCCTGTGTTACTTTGTATAATTGTCTTTAATTTATTCAAGGTTCATAACATATTTCTCCCAGGGGACTTCCCTGGTGAAACAGTGGTTAAAAATCCGCCTGCCAATGCAGGGGACACGGGTTCGATCCCTGGTCCGGGAAGATCCCACACGCCGTGGAGCAACTAAGCCCGTGAGCCACAACTACTGAGTCTGCTCTCTAGAGCCCGCGAGCCACAACTACTGAAGCCCGCGCACCTAGAGCCCGCGCTCCGCAACAAGAGAAGCCACTGCAATGAGAAGCCCGCGCACCACAACGAAGAGTAGCCCCCGCTCGCCGCAACTAGAGAAAGCCCGCGCGCAGCAACGAAGACCCAACACAGCCAAAAAATAAATAAATAAAAATAATTTAATTTAAAAAAATATATTTCTCCCAGGTAGATATGAGCTATTTTTTGGGGAAAAAATCTTTTTGAGAGTGTTACAAGTGGACCATGGTGGAGACTAAAAAATCCAGACCTTGGGAAATGTATCAATATTCACACTATTTCTCTTGAAGAGAATGGATGACAGCGCTATCACCCATTCTGGGGAGTGTCTAATCGTAATACAAGAAATAAGCTAAGTCCTTTGGATGGCGATACAGTAGAGAGTGGACACTGCTTGCCGTATGGTCCAGGTGTAGTTGGGCCCAAACACCCAGGAATCTACAGTGCTTCTGGTAGAGAGCCAAGCGGAGACAGGCCTCCCTCCCTCTGCTTCTCTTTAGTGGTAGCACATGTCCCTGTAGCAACAAAAACATGATCGCAGTTTCAGGGAGAGTCCAGCCTCTACCTCCTGGAACTGCTTGCATCTGTAATCAAGCTCTCTGAGTGAGCTGGAAGAGCATTTAAGACCGATACTCTGAACGCAAGTACAGTCCCTCCTAGGGGGCTGCTGTGGGACACACAGGGATGCTTCAGACTGCAGACGGCCATGCCCAGGAAAGTGGTTTTCTCATGAAGGTAATAATAGCGTGCTGACAAGATGAAAAATAAAGGGTGAAAGAAACTAAGGTACTTAATCTACAGGATGCATGAAATTGCTGGGGAGGATACTGTGAGTCAGGTTAGTTTCTGACAGAAACCACGTGGGTTCATGTTTTAATTTGGGTTTAGAAAAAAGCGTGTAAAATCATTTTCATATCACAGGCTAGTGAAGTCACCAATATTAAAGTTGTACAATCACAAAAATTGCATTGAATCTGCATTGCCAATGAGTATTGTTAATTGTGTATAATTATGAATATGTATTTATTATGTACAAATATGTACAACATATTTTCTCTATTTTCCCAACTTGCGATAAACCTGGCTAAATCAGTAATACCTAATCTCTACAAGTTCTTCTTGTATGTGCATACAAAACATAAGCTTACAATGCAATTGTTTTAGAACAACTCTTTCAAGAAAATGTTGACATAAAAATATGTGTATATGTGTATATTGCTTTTCTCTTTCTCTACATTCTCATTCTTCCTCTACATACACACAGTCAAGAAGAAATTAATAAGACATCATAATGGGGGAATTAAATTTTGGGGTCTTTCTTAAGAGAAAGGTTTACATTTAAGTTTTAACTCTGGTTCAAAAAAATCGAAAAGACCACAATTTTCAATTCATACACTAGAGAGTTGCAAGAAGAGAAGAGTGTGTATCAAAAAAGCTCTACTGGAAAAATCCCCAACCTATCAAACTGTCCTTTACTGTATTCACAGATTTATGCAGATGTGTAAAGAGGTTCATTCACTCTTTACTAACTGTAAAGATAGATAATTGACATTATATATATTTTGTGTGTTAAAAGAATATAAAAGAATGGCTTCAGAGTTGAAGGTTTGTTTGATACTAAGCCACACTTAGAAGTTAGTAAAATAAAAATAAAATTCTATTTAGGCAACACATATAGCTTTGGGAAGGAGTAATATTATGCATAACTCCATGATTAATCCAAATCTTTTAATATCCTTTAAGATTCTCAAACGAGAGCCAAGAATATTTGGTCTATAGTTGATTCTCTCTGCTATATTATTATAGCATATTGCACTTAATCTTAAATTCCTGATTTATGGTACAATTTATGGATATTCCCACTGGGATACTAAAGCTCTTAATTTGTTTACATATTTTGGCTTTTTTCCAGATTTATGTGAACAGTAACTGATCCAAGAAACAAACAGGCGGAAATGTCTTTGAATAGCATTCTTTTACTATCAGGTCATACATATCTCCATTCAGTAAAACAGGCCACTGAATTCCTGAACCCGGCAGTTCAATAATACATTTTTAAAACTCAGGTGGGATTAAAGAGAATGATTTTCTATTCAAACAAGAAAAGAAAAAGGAACTATGAACTTAACAGGGTCTTAAAAACACATACACAGGATGGAAAAGGAATTCCTCCAAACTACTGAAAAAAATTAGTAATACAGATTTTATCATCTATTTCCTCCTCCTCAAAGGGATGTTTTGTTATCCACTTAGACTGAAGAGCTTGCTTTCTATTAAATTAAGTGCTCAGATGTAAAGAATAGAAAAGAAAAAAAAAAAAAACAAGAAAAGAAAAAGCTGACATACCAACAAACTAACCAATTTCAATAGCCCATTTTATAATGAGGTAGAACAAAGAACAAAATGGATAGCTCCAAAATGGCAAAGCTCCAGAAACCTCATTCAGTTAATCTAGTAGATGCTTTGCCAAACCTCATCCAAATAACCCAATTATTACAGTCCACAGACTAGTGGAAATTTTTACAAAATTGGCCTCCATGTGAAATCTCAAATCACGTTTCCACTCAGGTCAAAAAGATAACTAGGATTGCCTTGTGGAAGCTTTTGCCTCTGGCTTAACTGCAATTTTGCAAAATGGAAAATAGGGAATGCATCCAGGTAAAATTCTGGATGTAGATATTAATCAAATTTTTTAAAACCTCAAGTAAAGAACAGTCCCTCCTAGTTGTAATCCAATTCCCTGAAACAGTATCCAATGTAGAATCAGAAATTCTGGATTTCCAAACTCACTTTGGCTTCCAGTGTGCTGGGTGATCATGAGCCCTTTATCTCTGCATCTGCCTTTTTGTAACTGTCATACCACAAGGTTGATACAGACCTACCTCACAGAGACCCTGCAAGGATTAATTAAGGTTAAACAAGAAAAGTGCATTAGACAATCCAGGCTTCATCTATGCTGCTAAATAGACCCAGATGTTTTAACACCTGTTCAGATTATTTGGTAGCATCTTCAGGAAGTAGAGAGTAATTTGCATAATGCATTTCAGCTGTAAAGACTTCTAAAAAATATCCAATTACTTTTATTTTAATTCTGTAGTACTTTCATTGGCAACAGAAAACCTGATTTTTTTCCTCAATACACACTAACGTGTTAAAGTCAGATTTTGTGTTTTGTGCTGCACAAATTTAGATGTGAATCTTTTATCTGGTGGTGGTAATGTATATTTTAATAAAGCCTTAAAATTGAAAAAAAATAAGCTCCTTATATAACAGAGTTATTTAAGGACTCGTGATAAAACCCTGCACGATTTTTTTTAGGTTACTTTTTAAGTCCTGGCAATCCAACAACATCATATGTAGTCGTCAGAGTCCTTTCTCAATCTTCACAGAAAATACCATTTGTAATATTTCATTTACCTAATCAATATTTATTGAGAAAGCCAAACTGATCAATGTTATTTCACCAACTGCAAAATTCAGGTTTCAGCTCCGTGCGTTAAAAAAGAGTTCAGATTATTTATCCATTCACCAAATCAATGTCGGGCACATATTTTGTGCCAGATATTATTCTAGACAGTCACTAGAAGGTATCATATGAAGATTCAAAGTTCTTGCTTTTATATAATTTAAATTCTAATGAAGAGGCAAAACTTAGAGATGTGAGTGGTAAAGGAAATTCTTTTTAAGGAACTAATTATTAGACTGATGAGCAAATTAAAAAAAAAAAAGAGCTGGTTATTCGAATATTTAAGAGGACAGAACTTCAGACTGAGGAGACACTGTATTTGTTTTTGGACACCAATGACAGAATAGGAAAAATCAAAATTGCATAATGAGTTTTTCAATTTACAATAACACCAGGAAAGAGTAAATCACGGGAAAGAAATGTGGAAAGTGTTTGTAAAGGCTATAATTTCCAACACAGGGTTCAGCCCACTCTTTGCTGGTGACTCAAAGTGGGACTTCTCCTTTGAATAATATTATTTAAATTTTAAAAAAATTTATCTTTTTCAATTGAAGTATTATTGACATACAACATTATATTAGTTTCAGGTATACAACATAATGATTCAATATTTGTAGACACTGCAAAATGATCGCCACGCTATATCTAGGCACCATCTGTAACTATACAATATTACAATTTTTTTTTCTTGTGGTAATTACTTTCAAGATTTACTCTCTTAGTAACTTTCAAATATGAAGACATTTTTAAAAATCGAAGGTTCTAATATTTCAGATAGGAAGAGAAAAAATTCCTGGCTCTGCTCAGGTCAAGCTCATCACACTGACACCGTTCACCCCCAAATTCTCCCATTGAGCAAACACTGTGATAATTCATGCTTAGGAAAGTCTCATGACAAGGGAAGACTTCATACTTCCTCCTGCCTGGGCATTTCTCTAGACTTTCCTTTCTCTTGTAAAGACAGTGAATGGATTTCAGCTTCTCTTTTCAGGTCTTGTTGTGTTGCTGAGGTGCAAATGTCTGTATGCAACTCTGGTTCATCAAGGAAGTATTTCCTTCTACTTTTTCATCTTCCACTTTTGTTATCCAAATATGTCTGATCATTCATTGCCTGAGGAAATCCCAACAACTTTAGAGCTCACAGAGATTGCCATCTCTGTGAGTGATAATAACTGTATGTGAGTATCAGTCTTTGTATGTTTTACTGGCACATGCAGATCCAAGGATGTTCTAAAATATGTTTGTGTGTTGGGGGTAGCAATGCACAAAGGAAAGGAAGAGTATAGCAACACTAAAAGGTAATGGGCTTGACCCATTTTCTTTCTCTTGCTATTAACGAAAATAAAACTGAGATTCCCATCTTTGAGAGTCATTCTTTAAGGGATCTTAAAATAGTATGTTTTACAGACTCACAGACTTAGAGAACGAACTTATGGTTACCAGAGGGGAAGGATGGGGGGAGGGATACATTGGGAGTTTGGAATTGATGTGTACACACTGCTATATTTAAAATAAAATGCCGTTCCATGGGGAAAATAATAGTATGTTTTATAATATTATAAAGAATCATGCTTAGGAATATAAGCTCCAAAGTTAGATAACCAAATTTGAATCACATTTTGCCCACTTGGTGCTTGAATGACTCTGTTACTCAAAGTTATTCAAAACGTATGTGCCTTAGTTTCTTCATCTTTTAAATGGAGACTGGTATACTACCTACTACATGAAGTTACTATGGAAAAAAAAAGTTATGTACATGCAAAAGCACTAAGAACAGTTTCTGGAACATACTAATCATTCAACAAATGTTAGCTATTTCTACTATCTATTATTTTAATTGCCCGTATTTTAACTCAATATCATTTCAGGCCCAAAAAAGTTTAACTTCTTTTGAAAACTTTTCTATAACATTCAGGTCTATTTTTCTCCTTCAGTAACTACTAACTAGGGAAGGAGGCATCCAGAGAACCTTCTAATACTTCGGGATCATTGCCCTAACCAACAGTTCTCCTGGTAAATGTTCTGCTTTAGCAAAATGTGTGTCTCCAGATATATCCTAGACTAGTGATAGCAAACGTACCACACACTGCCACAGAACTTCTTTCCTTGCTTACCAACTGGTGTTCGATAAAATGATTCAAAACTCAGTACTAGCAAAAAAAAAAAAAAAAAAAGCCAATGAGCATTTATTGAGCTCACCTGTCTGCTGGAGACCCTGCTGATCTCAGCTGGGCTTCTGCATCCATTTGTTGATTAGCTGGAGGTCAGGTGATCCCGGCTCTTGTTTTCCTTTTGGAGGCAGCAGGCCAGGCGGAATGTGTACATCATGGTGGTGGCAGAAGTGGGAGAGAGCAAGCAGCAACACGCAGGGTCTCTTAAGCCTAGTCTCAGCGGTGCACTGCCACTTGTGACTCACTCTGTTGGTCAAAGCAGGTCACAGGATGAATCCCAGAGTCATGAAGTGGACATACATTCCTCGTATGGAAACTAAATGGAGGGAAAGAATATTGCTAAACAGTCATTCAACCCACCACACCCATGTAAACATTATTAAGTGGTCACAATATTCTTTTCCACTGTGCCTAAGTATAGCTTTGATATCCTTAGCTGCCACAGTAATTGCTGGTAAACCTGCTAAATATGAGGGAAAGAAAAAAAATCTGATTGAGACTTCCGGTTTTGCAAATTTTTAATATATTTTACAGAATAATATATCTGAATCTCAAACTCTATTTTCCTATAATGTAAAACATCACACTTATATTTTGAGAATGTTCTGTTCAGTTATTCAGTTGAGACTGAGTCAGTTTGAAAAACATGTACGTATACACTAAATATCAATGAAAATTGTCGTTAGATTTTAAAATATCAATAGTTAGCAATTACCTATATTTTGTTGTGTAAACAGAACATTTAAAATATTTAATAGTAGTTTCTTACTTTTCATTTAAAAAGATCCATACCTCTTCACAGTTTTGAAACTAAGAACATACCAGAACATATATTAATGTTTCAATGCCAAACACCAGCTGCACAGTCACATCTTGTCCACGTATTTTAAACCATATTAATAAACCCTAAAACAATATGTATTTTTCATTTATTGTTTATTTTTGAATTAAGCTTTTAAAACAATTTCAATCTTTCTTATCTCAAACGGCTTTCTTCACATTTTAATTAAAATATTATCATTTGTTTCCTTGATATAGTGAGTTTCAACATTAAAAGGAAGTAAAATTTACATATTTAACATAAGAAAATGTAGTACTACAACTTGATTTTTATAAAATGAATATTGTATTTATATGTATAACGTAAAATTTGATAGGTATAATTACAGAAGACCCTCGAACAACACAGGGATTAGAGGCGTTGACCCTCCCAGCAGTCAAAAATCTGTGCATAATTTAGAGTCAGTCTTCTGTATCCATGGTTCCTTCCTAGCTACTGCTGAAAAAAACCCACGTATAAGTGGACCAGTGCAATTCAAACCTGTGCTGTTCAAGGGTCAAATGTACAGTAAACTAGCATAGGAAAAGAGCGTTTTCCTGGTAAACCAATGCAAAATGCTTAAAAGTGACCACAGTAAGAATGGCTCTCGGTAGAATATAGGGGTCTGACTTTTATCTGCAGATGAGTGTATTTGCAAGAAGTCATCTCTCAAATTGAGCACTTTCATGAAAAAAAAAATACTACCTCTTACCGATATGTCATTAATCAAACTACCGATCGCACTGTTAACTTCTTAAAAAGGTTAACTTTAAATTGCATGTAATTAAGTAGCATACATTTAAAAAGAAAACAGCCTTTCCACAAAATTTGCACAAGTAGAAAGCAATTTCAGCAACCCTCAGGCATACTTACTATAATTTTTAAAGGGATTTTGAAAAGTAAAGTGAAAATGGACAGTTATCATGAAAGTAATTAAGTTTCCCGAAGTGGAGATGAATATATAACTGTAAAGTTGCCTCTGGATCTCTTAACAAATAACAAAAACAACTAATTTATCTTTCCCTCCTGGCCAATAATGCTCTTCATTCCCTTTATCCTTAGCTACAATTTCTGTATGTTGGAAACATAGTTGGAAAGCCAAAAGCTTCAGGACTTTCCTCGGGTCACTGGACTGATCTGTCCCTCCTCGTCCATTCCTCCAATGCTCATTCGGAGCCTCTGGCTCATTTCCCAAGGCCTCTCTGCTGGATGTCCTTTGCCCGCAATCATTGTTATAGAGGAAATGAGCTTAAAACTCATTCTCAGTGGTCCTGAGTTTAAGCCCTGCCTTTTGCTACTAGGCAGACATGTGTCTTTGGAGAAGGTAGTGAGGATCCCTGAGCCTCAATTTCCATCTAAACTGTAAAGGATGTGAGGAGATTTCTTTAAATTATTTTCAATGCTGTGAATCACTTTGTAAACTATAAAGAAAAAAATTAAATGCCATAATGATGATGATGATGATTTCAGACACCATCATCTTAATATTTTATTAACTAAATCTCATAACACTAAATGTTTACAATTGCCTAGGGTAAAGGCATACTAACTGTCCCAAGATAAATTCTTGTCTGGTATAATATTCCCTTTTGTTGAAATCTAAGGTAACTCAGCCAGCACTCAATAGATACAGTTATGTTGCCTGTGCCAGAGATTGCCTAGTTTCCCACCACGTACCTAAAGGCACTCATTTTCTCCTTAAAATCTTCGTAACTTTTCCCCCTTTGCCTTTATGAGCACTTTTCAAATTCTTAAAACATTTTCACCTGAAGATGTCAAAAGGCGCACCTATGACCTTTTACAGCGTAGCCAACCTGCCTTAATGACGACAGACATTCTAACCAAAATCCACAAACTGCCCATATATTTCCACCCTCAAGATTTTTAAGTAAATGATTTATTTTATATTTCTTAACATCCCTAGAGAAAGAGAAAAAGTGGCGAGCCCAGGAATTGAGATCCAAGCCTACAGTCATTCAAACAACACATTTCATTTAGGAGAATGAATTGCAATAATTACTTCATTTCCTCTATATTCTACTCAGTATTATTTAAATGTAAAATATAAACTCTCCTACTATTATGGATACTTGAGAAATGAAGGCAAAATCACCCAACATGTTAAGAAGAGACTGAACAAGGTAGATATTTCATAGTCTATCTTTAACTGAAAACATTTCATGCAATTTTTATAGTTCCCACGTGCAGCCTAAGCCCTGGCATAATCTGATCTTATGTGTTTTTATGAAGTGTATATATAGAATAAAAGGCATCTCTAATGACTGGATTGACAAAACTGTAAAATATAAGGTAAGGGAAAAATCATCAATATTTAAGATGTATATACCAGTGGAAATTTGAAAGAATAAGAACTCGATTTAAAGAGGCAGCAGTTATCCGTATCAAAAGAAAATTAATTATTTTATGTGCAATGGACTCTCTTCCTTTCAGAAGAAGACTAACTTAAGATTGACCAAAATAACTTCACTTTCATGAAGCTTTCCAGTCTTCTTTTAAAGTTATTCAGAAAAATCAGAAGACTTTTAAAATAATGTAAGTCAAAACTATATTTCATAAACCAAGGAAAACATACAATTTTAAAACATTAGAAAAGCAGGAGATTACGTCTCCTTTAGGGATCTAGGGTAATGTGAGGCTAATGGTGCAGATACTCAAAGTGCAGAGTTCACTGCTATCCCCTCTTTTTTTTTAAGGTGTGAAAAATTGGAATGCAATTCAAAATAACCCATGGAGAGAGGATAATGTTAGAATTAACAATACTCATTAATCTTATTTATTAGTTTCATTATAGTGTGATTTACTAATTAACAGAGAGATAATAGTTGACATTTCCTAAATTCTCATTCCTTGGAGAATTAGCTGACTCATCATTATTTCTATTTTACCTTTCATGCCTTTGTGAAAAGATTCTTTATATGAAGGCTATAATTTTCCACTTATCTGTTCTTTTCCGGTTTAAGCAATTTATATTTGACATGCATAAAAAGTTTTCAAGTTCACCTAAGCATCACATCCTCCAAATTATAAAAGACATAAAAGACAACTTAAACATTCTACCATATACAATTCGGAGAGAAGCACAAAAGAGATACTTAGGTAAATGTTTCTAAGAACACAGTAGGTAATTTCTTCCATGTTCTTTATGCTACCAGTAGTTGACCAATGAGTCCGGAATTTCTTTCTTTGATTAAGGCAGCAATAATGGTGGCACCATGCCTTAAACTTTCCTGTAGCTTCTGTTCATTCTGAAAGAAAAGATAAAACAATAATTATTTTAGAAAGAAAAGATATCAACACATTAAATTTAACAAGGACCTACTTTTCTTTTTAAAAACAATTTATTTTTAAAAAACTTTATAAACATAAATATAACACTGTATAAGTTTAAGGTGTACAATGTGATGATGTGATATACATATATACAGCAAAATCATTACTAAAGTAGGGTTAGTTATCACACCCATCTCATATAGTTACCATTTTTTGGAAGTGGGGTGAGAACGTTTAAGATCTACTCTCTCAGGAACTTTGAAGTATACAATACAGTACTGTTAACTATAGTCACCATCTGTACATTAAATTCTCAGAACTTACCCATCTTATAAATGGAAGTTTGTATCCTTTGACCAACATCTCCCCATTTCCTCCACTCCTTAGCCCCTGGCAACCACAATCACAGACTCTCTGTTTCTATGTGTTCAAGGAGACACTTTGCAAGGCTTGCTGTTCTTTGGGCTCAGCACTGCATAGAACTCAGACCACAGCCATTGTCCCAAATAAAGGAGAAACGCTTTTATAAGCACTTTCATTATAGAAAAAATATCTGCTGAAGGTACCGAAAAACGCAATGATACAATTTCAAAAGCTAATAATATGAAACAAAAGATTATTTTCCCTTAATCCAATACTGAAGACCAACTTTGGCTCTTCACGTAAGTGTGAATATTTCTTTGATGATACAAGCCTTCTCTTCACCTTTTTTTTTTTTTCCCCTGAGGGTTCTTCAACAACAGACTTTGTTATAAACTGTGAGTACCTGGTGTGGAGGAAAAAAAACAAAACAAAAAACTTGCTTGTTTTTGAAGTAAAGATCAGGCAGATTTGTGAAAAGACTTATTTCACAAGTTGCTAAAATGTGATTTTCCCTTTGAAATCATATTGCCTATGAAATTCGGTTTTTTCTAATTATTTAGGCTTCTTGAAGGTATGAGGGGATGATAATATGAAGGGAAAATGAAAGTGAAAACAGAGTTAATATCTTAAGGTCCTTGGGTTATGAATTGTGCTAGGTTCAAAAAGAGGGATCTGGTAACCAATTTCTACACTTTGGCATCGTCCGTAATGCCTTATCCCAACATTCGGTATATCATTAGGACCCACTGTTTCTACCTCCTTAATGTTTCTTGAATCCACATACTCCACTCAAACTGCCCCTGCCAGCATAATACCTCTGGCCCTGAATTACTGAAACAATCTCATAGTCTCTCTGAAGTATGTCCTCTTCTATCCTATTTCCCACACAGCAATGAAAATACTGATTTTACATAATAAAAATCTGATCACATCATTATCCTGCATAAAATCCTTTGAAGGCTATCTTTAAACTTCAGGATCAAGTATTAACCCTTTACCTGGAAGGTCGTTTATCCTTCCAGCCTCTTCTTACCATTCCCTTAAAATCACTCAGTTCTCCAAGCCATATAGAACTGTTTAAGATTGCCCAATCAAGCCATTTTTCAAGCTTTCATCCCTTTGCACCAGCTAATCCCTTTGCCAGAAAAGCTGTTCCACTCCCTCTCCTGGCCTAGCTTACCCTAGTTGCTCTGAGGTTCAACTCAGAAATCAGTGACTCCTGAAAGCTCCCTTGACTGCTGTTCTTCAACCCAATTTGAGTGAGATGAATCTATACGTTTCCATAGCTATGAATTCCTCCAGCACACTGAATTCTAATAGTCTTTTTAGCTGGCCATCTATTCCACCAGATGATCAGTTTCTTGATGTAAAGAATATTTTATCTTTGAATATAAAAAACTTAGTTCAATGCCTAACACATGGTTGCCCTCCATACATTATAACAAATTCAAAGCAAAGGAGGCTTGACAATGATAGACATATGTTCACCCTTTCAGTTTGACTCATTTGTTAACAATGACCACTATTTGGTTACTTTGTTTACTCCTATTTACATATTTAGCCAGAAGTCTGGCAACAGTACCAAGAAGAATATTATC
Organism: Balaenoptera physalus; assembly: GCF_965194825.1. NCBI lineage: Eukaryota > Metazoa > Chordata > Mammalia > Artiodactyla > Balaenopteridae > Balaenoptera > Balaenoptera physalus. The sequence goes on along the minus strand of NC_138887.1, from coordinate 54,643,849 downwards.
TTATCGAAGCCTTCCCACTACCACCACGCCTCCACTAGCCCAGGCCTGGGTTTCTCATCTATGATGATGGTAGTAAGAGATCACCTCTGCTTAAACTACTCTTTCCCGTCAGTTTCCCTGATTGTGTTCTAAGAGGTGGAACTGGGGACGAGGCACAGGGGCTGAATGTGGCTACTTTGCCTCTTGTGAGTGAGTTTTAATGACATTTCAATAATGGATTTCAAATGCTGTACCGGTTTCCAGAATATCAAATCACATTAACAAATCATTTAAAAGCCAAATATGTTTGAGCTTAAAATGTGATTCACTTATATAGGAGCAGATATCATTCATGACATACCATTTATAAATATAGAAATAGTATTCTAAAACTGAATAAAATACAAACCAACTATAGATATGTATTTGTCACTCAATAATTAATTAATTACAATGTTGCACGGTATGATACACATCTACTCCCAAGTCTCATTAAAATGAGATATACAACAGATGATGATAATTAAGGTTTCCCATTCAAAAATAAACAGAAAAAGGCTATCTGTATAGCCTCTTTGAAACCAGTTTACACTTATAATGAAAGCAGCATGGTAACAAAAAAATGAAGGGGGGAAACCTGTTTAAGATCCTAGGGCTAGAAAAATCGCATTTCTCTATCTTGGAATAAATCTTCCATGCTCATTTTGATTGCTCCACAACTTACATATCTTTAGCTACTAACAAATTTAAGTAAGATTGTTCTTTGAAAGATTACTTTGGCAATTTTTTATACGCATCATTTGGAAAGATTAGAATTCAGTGAGAAGAACCTATGTTATTCCACTAAATATTTGTTTTCCCTCTCTGCCTGACCTCAATCATTTCATCTTTGAAAAATATGGGATTTTAAGAGCTGATTTAAACAAGATGGTGAGACATACATATACTAAGAAAATTCTAGTATGTACAAAAATTAGATAGACAAACAATTTATGGATTTCAAACTCATTTCAAAATTCCATACCTCTATAAAAGTATTGATAACGTAAGTAAAAAATGCAAGGAAATAAATCTTTAAAAAGCATTTCCTGCTGAAAATGGATATGCAAAACAGTGTTTTCAATCCTTGATGGAGATAGGGAGTGGAGGGGCAATACAGGTGGTCATTTTATTATCAATCATCTATATTTATGCACATGTATATGCATACATTCCTTTGTGTGCTCCAAATATTATATAATAAAAATGTTTAGTGTTAAAACTACGTGAGCAAGGTCAACATGAACACTGAAAAATCATGTTGATGGTATGCACTCTTGATATGCTATGATGAAATGGTATTTACCTCTGTGGTCTCCCTCCTCAAAACCCATAACGCCAGTCTAATCATGAGAAAAAACATCAAACAAACTCCAATAGAGGGACATACTACAATATATCTGACCAGTACTCCTCAAAATTGTCAAGTTCATAAAAAACAAGGTAAGTTTGAGAAGCTGTCACAGCCAACTGTGGAGACATGACAGCTGTCTCCTAAGGAGACATGAAAACTAAAGGTAATGTGGTATCCTGGAATAAAAAAAAAAAAATTTGGTAAAACCAAGGTAATCTGCATAAACTATGGCTTAGTTGTTAATAATAGGGGAAATTGCACAAAGGGCACAAGGGAACACTGTACTATCCTCTCAATTTTTCTGTGAATCTAAAACACAAAGTGTATTATTTTTCAAGAAAAGATGTGTTTAATCAGGCTCTAGAGTCAGATTGCTGGTATTCAAACACTGGCCTTCACAACTGTCAAATATCTTTGAGCAAATTATCAAAGTTTTATAGTTCTGCGTTTTTCATCTAAAACTGGGGTAACAATATTATCTACTTTACAGATTTTTCTGTACGGACTAAACCAGGTAAGACATGTAAATCACAGATACCTAACAAATATTCTATAATAACAGCTGTTAGAATTATTATTTTTATGGAGGGTACTGTTTCAGCCACAACACAGTAGCTGATAACACCTACTCACCATACATAACCATTAAATCTGGTAAACTCTATGTAAAAATGTCGTTTGCGGATCTAAGACAGTAACCAATGCATATCTACAGTCCTTGAAAGCAGAGACCATTCACCTCAGATGTCTTGTTGAGAGAATTTTTCGAAACTATAAAGAAGAGAAATAGAGTCCAAGTGAATGATGGTCTCTCTGGATATAAAAGACAGAGATTACAATTTAAAGTTGTCAAAGTGGCTCAGATTGTGCGAAAAACATCCCAGCGATGGGAGAGTTGCAAAGAAGTCCTAAAATTCTGCTGAAAATTCCCCTTATTTGGCCAATTCCTAATCGGCACTTGCACAGGTAGACTCCATAGGGCCTAGCAGAGAATAATTTCTGGGAAGCTGGAGCAATGAGCAGAGATTTCAGAAGCTGCACTGCACTTAGAAGATTAGATGTGAGGTAGGTTGGAACAAGGAGACCTTGGTGAATACCCATGGCCTTCAGCCGAGATCTCTGAAAGACCATGCCTATAACCCAGGAATACAGACAAAACTGAACTAGAAATGCCCTAACAAAGCTTTAACAAGCTCCAGAAAAGCAAGTTGATTTCCCAGTAACACACATGCTTGCCAGAACAAATTTTAATATTCTTTGGAGGAAGCTAAAATAAACTAGAGCTTTTATAATGTTTTGTAAGTAACAGATGGCATACAATAAAATATTACTTGACAAGTAAAGACCGCAAAACAGCAAAAATAAATAAATAAATAAATATCCATAAACAAGAGGAAAAAAAATCAATTTAAACAGATTCAGAAATGATCCATATATTGGAATTACCCTGCAAGGATTTCAAAATAACTACAATTAATATATTTAAAAAATAGAGGAAGAGAAGGAAACGTTGATGAAAACTAGAAAGTTTCAACATAGAATTGGAATCTCAAATAAAAAAACAATTTTTACAATTTTACAATATAATACTTGAAATTAAGAATTAATTGACTGATTTAATATGAGATGGGAAGAGCCAGAGACAATATTAGTGACCCTGAAGTGAAGTAAAAAAATATCCAAACTGAAGCAAGAGAGAAAAATGGTGAATTACTACCATAATCATCTTATACCTTGTAATCACATTACTGTTCCATTTCCCTATTCCTTATCTACTGACACACCCTACCACCATCACCAAGAAACCTGCTTGGAACATTTAGAAAACAACATATGGGTTATGTCAGCAGCCAATGTCATCTGGGAATATTTACTCCATGAAACAAACAAAAAATTTGAAAAATGTTAACCCCATCCCTAGAAAACCAATGTGATGTAATGTACAAATATATGTACAGGACTAGACTGTAGGTAATATTGCTACAGTTGCACATGAGAGAACAAGGGAATTCAGAGCATGGTAAGAGCACATGAGGCAGGAATGTTTCCTCAGGGAGACAGAACCAAATGATGAGAGAAAGAGGAAGAAAATACTGTAGAGTCCAGGATGAACAAGAAATATTTTGGGACAAGAAATGGCTGATCCTTAGAGTGACATATCAATGTGATAAAGCTATTGTAAGAAGAGTGGGTACCCAAATTTTCACATTAAAAAATTAAGAAAAAAGCACCCAAATTAAATTTATCAGCAGTTCACTTACTATCTGTAACTCCAGCAACATTCGTGGCTAGGCTTCAGGTTTATAGTAACCTTGATTTATACTCAGTCATAAAGAGCATAAACTGTGAACATGGCACACCAATGTTTACATACCCACACATAAAAATCAAAAACATTTGTTTAATTAAAAGAAAAACAAGAGGATATTTAATAAGATTATTAAAGTCTGCATTTTGCTTAAATCTAAATTATTGTCGTAACAGTAATTACTTGTTATCTTATTGTTCTGTTCACTTAAGAACAAGGCCAAATTTTTGAAAAACAATAAAAACTGCACTCTATCTTCTCATAAAAAAATAAAAATATAACTTCTAGCTGTAAAATACAACATTCACTCTTTTTCTTGGTTACAGCTATATTATAAACTAGAAACTGGTCCTAAAGGAAAAAAAAGGATGTAGTAATCAGGTTTCTTAAATTACTGGGAGGGAGAATATCAAAATGTTAACAAGAGTTATTTTTGGATGACAGATTTATGTCTATTTTTATTTCATCTTTATGTTTTGCTATATTTTCAAATTTTTCATAATAAACACGCTTTATTCTAATAAGAAAAATAAGTTATTTTAAAACTTAGTTTCAAGACTTTAAATTCAGGGACTAAATTTGATTTGTTATCTCATAAAATCAGTACTTCATAATTGTCTAGATTTCCAGAGAATATTTATCCCCACCAAAAACTTCAAAATCTGTACAAAGAAAACATTTTTGTTTGAATATTGCAATTTTCAATAAAAGATTCCCAAAAGAATCATATTAATAATTCACAAAGTTATAGCTTATGGCTGATTTAGAGGTTAAGAAAGATATCATGGAAGTTAAGCTAAAAGTAACAACAAAAAATGTGTACTTAATTTTATTCAGCATGTTAACAGTTGCTCATTGAGATTTTGAAGAGTTTCTCACAGTTGGGTTATTTAAATACCAGGAAGAATATTTAAAAAATCAATATAAAATTGCTATTTTTAATTTTTTATATCCTTGAACTGAATTATTTAGGATTAGAATTCACCGTAGGTTTTAACCAGAAACTTGTCATATTTAGCTATTTCTCTATCACTTTGTAATTTCAAGATTAGGATGAAATATGCTATGCTTAGATGGGGGCTTCTCTGGTGGCACAGTGGTTAAGAATCCGTCTGCCAATGCAGGGGACACGGGTTCCATCCCTGGTCTGGGAAGATCCCACATGTCATGGAGCAACGAAGCCCATGCACCACAACTACTGAGCCTGCGAGCCACAACTACTGAAGCCCGTGCGCCTAGAGCCCATGCTATGCAACAAGAGAAGCCACCGCAATGAGAAGCCCATGCACCGCAACGAAGAGTAGCCCCCACGCAGCAAGAAAGACCCAACACAGCCAATAAATAAATAAATTAAAAAAAAAAAAAGATGCACAAAAGTTCTATTACCATTACCTTTTAAAAACAATTTTAAAATTACTCTAGAGTAATTAAGTCTTGTCAATGGAATCCTGTACTTTAGGTTTTTTGTATGAGATATACATATATGTATATATATAATTATTATTATTATTATTATTTTTGGTTGATGGTAGGTTTCTTTCCCATGGTTCTATCTATCATCTTCCATAGAGTAGTGAAGTCTCGATGCAAAAATTCTCATGGGACCTCTAAGCCTTTGGCAAGCTCTTTGGAAATCAGGGAAAGTGGATTTCTTTACTTTCACAGAAGATTGGGAATGAAATGGCACCTCCATTATTCATACCAGCTTTTTTCCCTGCTCCCCACGGTCTACCTCACAATTTGGACAAGTAACGCCTGCAGTTTCAGAAGTAAATGACGAAGAAGTAGCACCTTGCAAGTGTACAAGTGGTCAGTTTTCTGTAATGCCATATCCTCAGAATTCCTTACTAATCCACTGTCCCTTTCAGTTTTCTCAAAGGAGAACTTTTGGCAAAACTATACCCAGTTTTGGCAAAACTTGAAGAACTTTTTAAAAGGTATATTTCAAAACATTAAACCCTATCATTGTACTACACAGATATCAGTACTTGAATTAAAGAGGTATAAACAAGTTTATGGTATGCTGTTAGAATCAAATTTATGTGGAGTTTGTAGGATCTTGTCTCAAAGAATGGCAGGAAAAGCTATGACATCACTGTTCTCCAAATCTTTATAGACAACCTAAAAGGAAATCTTTTGAGATTTTCATCTTCCATACACATCATTCCTAAAGAACACAATGTACTCTGTTAAAAGAAAATCTATAAATTTAAAATATATGTATAAATGTATTATTTAGGCTTTAGATGTCTCAAGAGATTACAAAGATCTTTTGGAAGGGTAAACATTACATTGTCTCAGCAAATTCCATACCAAAAGCCTAATTCAAGTTCCATGAATTACAAAACTGTTCTGAAATTCAATTTCCTTATATTTTGGTATCAATATCTTTCTGCCATCCATCCTTGTTTTGGTGAACTCATGCAAAAATTATCTAAATGCCACAAAATTTCAATCACTCTAAACAAATAAAACCTGTATCTATATATGTCTATATATCTATCCATCCATAACACATACAATATACAAAAATCCTAAGCTGTATACTTTAGAAACATTTTAAGTTTTGTTACATTTGTAAGGTAATTAATATCGTATCAAAATAATTATAGGCTAAATTTCCTTTCTGTATACATTTTGCTGAAATGGAAGAAAAAAAAATCTAATGGTAACACACTGTCCCCTAGTGGAGATGAAAAAAAAAGTTCGTTATTTGTAAATTTCCAAAACTGCAGGAAAAAAGCAGTCACTTACTAATAGAGTTTGCAAAAAACAAGAGTCCTCTCCAAATGAAAAGTATTTGCCTCTTGCTCATTTGAGTGAAACAAATGTCTCCTGAAAACCTCGACAACAAAATACTAGTGAAAATGCACTTGAGTTTACTTATTAACATAAGTACCACACAGCACTTTTCATTTCCTTTATTCTCCATGCCTAGCACAAGGTCTTGCACATACTGAAGGTTCTCAGTAAATATTTGTGAAACAAGGTAATTAAGAAGAAAGAATTGGTCAAGAAACCCTGAGGGGGCAGCACTGTTACTCTGCTGAATAAGAACAGAGACTAAAGATTAGGAAAGACCCAAACTATGCAGCTCTCAGAGCCAGAGTGCAGTGGGGTAAAACCTGGGCAGCCAAAAGCACCAGACATCTGGCTTGAGAACACGCATTTCATTATCGTGTCAGTTATTTCTAGATCTGGGACTTGTCACACTGTCATACTTTATTTTCTTACATCATTCATAATATCAATTCTCCCACTTAATAAAGTTGAAAAATCTGTCTCATACACAATGTCTCTTTTAATTAGCAAAAATGTTTTGATCCTATACAACTTACCCAACAGTTACCAAGTCCTGCTAGTTTTCTACTGTGGCATCCCTCACCAGCTATACTCTGACCATTCTCAGTCTACATCCTTACCATCCTGTACCTAGATTCCTCTAGGATGTCCTAACTGGCTACTTCTCTCTGCCCATGGCTACGGCTCTAATCTCACTAGAACAACCATTTTCATTGTGTCAAACCCACATTACTTTCAGCACAAACTTCATCTTAGCATTCAAGACTATTCACAATCAACCTAATCAATCCTTCTGACCAGTTTCCACTCCTTTACTATACAGAATCCACTTCTGTGGCCATACTGATAAAATCACTGTTTTCTCCTCTCCAGTAAAATGGTTTCCCAATAATTGTCTTTCTAATTCACATCAATTTTCACATACCTGGCTGTGATGACTTCCTCTTATGAAATCATTTATTTTACTACACATCAGTAATTTGCATTATCATAGTTTGCCTCACAATGTCTTACAATATCTTGTTGGGTTTGCATATGTATAGATCCTATTTTCTTAGCTAAATTGTAGACAGTAAAAGGCAACTCTCCCAAATTAAATTCTAAAATCAAATAAAGTACTATACCTATAGTAGGTACTCAGTAAACTAACCAGATTAATTTGCTAGTTAATTCTATAAATATCTGGCTTTATATATAACTATTAAGTCATCTTTGAAGCATCGATGTTTTTAGATAAAGGATATATCATTATAGAAATAACCCCCTAAAAATAAAAATAAGAAAAAAACTTGTATCTATACTTGGAAACTGAAAAGGTGTGAAAAACTATAAATTTGTGCTACATGATTCCTCTCCTATGAAAGAAAGCCTGGTCTCAGAGATAAGTGTAGGGACAATGATAAATTTACACTAACATACCCAAGTCAGGAGGATAAAGGCAGACAATGAGGCAGGCATTCTCTTATTTGAGGTGGTTGCATAAGCAGAAAATCTGTGTACCAGGTGTTGGTAGGCAATGAGTCCTGTTTCCACAATGGGTGAGAAAAGATAGGGTGGACAGAAAGATTATTCAGAAGAGTATCTTCTTGAGTGGATGGCCCAGGCGTTAGTAGAAAAATGTACTGATAATTTCTCTTAGAGCATAAAGATTGGTTGAATTTTTCCCAAAAAATTTAGATTCAAACTTACAAACTTAAATCAAGGAAAGATAACTAAAATAGGCCAATTCAAACTTCTTGGAAGCAACATGTGTGTGTGTGGAAAGGGGGAAATTACTATTGAAATAGTTTTGAGCAGTTAAAAAAGAAAAAGATGTCTGGTTAATGACCATTAGACTCTTAAATATTGGTTAGATGGGTTAATAGTTAGTATCCAAAGTTTTAATCTCAAAGTTCCACAGAAAAATATTTACCATTGTATTAAAAACTGTATTTCCTTCCAAGAAAAAGACTTTCAATTGCAACTTACAAAAAGAGTTCTATCCTGACCAGAATGGTGCCAATTTTTATCAGTCTTAACTAGCAGATAATCAGCCTGACAAAGTTCCCTCCCACAATGAAGAGCAGAGTTCTTTTTCATGGAGAAGGACACATGGTAGAAGATTACCTACAGAGCTTCTTCCTAATAAGAACGTAGATATTTCGTCATTAGTGTATAGAAATGCAAGAGATTTCTGTGCATTAATTTTGTATCCTGCTACTTTACCAAATTCATTGATTAGCTCTAGGAGTTTTCTGGTAGCATCTTTAGGATTCTCTATGTATAGTATCATGTCATCTGCAAATAGTGACAGCTTTACTTCTTCTTTTCCGATTTGGATTCCTTTTATTTCTTTGTCTTCTCTGATTGCTGTGGCTAACAATTCCAAAACTATGTTGAATAATAGTGGTGAGAGTGGGCAACCTTGTCTTGTTCCTGATCTTAGTGGAAATGGTTTCAGTTTTTCACCATTGAGGACAATGTTGGCTGTGGGTTTGTCATATATGGCCTTTATTATGTTGAGGAAAGTTCCCTCTATGCCTACTTTCTGCAGGGCTTTTATCATAAATGGGTGTTGAATTTTGTCGAAAGCTTTCTCTGCATCTATTGAGATGATCATATGGTTTTTCTCCTTCAATTTGTTAATATGGTGTATCACATTGATTGATTTGCTTATATTGAAGAATCCTTGCATTCCTGGGATGAACCCCACTTGATCATGGTGTATGATCCTTTTAATGTGCTGTTGGATTCTGTTTGCTAGTATTTTGTTGAGGATTTTTGCATCTATGTTCATCAGTGATATTGGCCTGTAGTTTTCTTTCTTTGTGACACCTTTGTCTGGTTTTGGTATCAGGGTGATGGTGGCCTCGTAGAATGAGTTTGGGAGTGTTCCTCCCTCTGCAATATTTTGGAAGAGTTTGAGAAGGATAGGTGTTAGCTCTTCTCTAAATGTTTGATAGAATTCACCTGTGAAGCCATCTGGTCCTGGGCTTTTGTTTGTTGGAAGATTTTTAATCACAGTTTCAATTTCAGTGCTTGTGATTGGTCTGTTCATATTTTCTATTTCTTCCTGGTTCAGTCTCGGCAGTTTGTGCATTTCTAAGAATCTGTCCATTTCTTCCAGGTTGTCCATTTTATTGGCATAGAGTTGCTTGTAGTAATCTCTCATGATCTTTTGTATTTCTGCAGTGTCAGTGGTTACTTCTCCTTTTTCATTTCTAATTCTATTGATCTGAGTCTTCTCCCTTTTTCTCTTGATGAGTCTGGCTAATGGTTTATCAATTTTGTTTATCTTCTCAAAGAACCAGCTTTTAGTTTCATTGATTTTTGCTATTGTTTCCTTCATTTCTTTTTCATTTATTTCTGACCTGATCTTTATAATTTCTTTCCTTCTGCTGGCTTTGGGGTTTTTTTGTTCTTCTTTCTCTAATTGCTTTAGGTGCAAGGTTAGTTTGTTTATTCGAGATGTTTCCTGTTTCTTGAGGTAGGCTTCTGAAAGTGAAATTAAGAAAACACTCCCATTTACCATTGCAACAAAAAGAATAAAATATCTAGGAATAAACCTACCTAAGGAGACAAAAGACCTGTATGCAGAAAATTATAAGACACTGATGAAAGAAATTAAAGATGATACAAATAGATGGAGAGATATACCATGTTCCTGGATTGGAAGAATCAACATTGTGAAAATGACTCTACTACCCAAAGCAATCTACAGATTCAATGCAATCCCTATCAAACTACCACTGGCATTTTTCACAGAACTAGAACAAAAAATTTCACAATTTGTATGGAAACACAAAAGACCCCGAATAGCCAAAGCAATCTTGAGAACGAAAAATGGAGCTGAGGGAATCAGGCTCCCTGACTTCAGACTATATTACAAAGCTTCAGTAATCAAGACAGTTTGGTACTGGCACAAAAACAGAAATATAGATCAATGGAACAGGATAGAAAGCCCAGAGATAAACCCACACACATATGGTCACCTTATCTTTGATAAAGGAGGCAAGAATATACAGTGGAGAAAAGACAGCCTCTTCAATAAGTGGTGCCGGGAAAATTGGACAGGTACATGTAAAAGTATGAAATTAGAACACTCCCTGACACCATGCACAAAAATAAACTCAAAATAGATTAAAGACCTAAGTGTAAGGGCAGACACTATCAAACTCTTAGAGGAAAACATAGGCAGAACACTCTATGACATAAATCACAGCAAGATTCTTTTTGACCCAGCTCCCAGAGAAATGGAAATAAGAACACAAATAAACAAATGGGACCTAATGAAACTTAAAAGCTTTTGCACAGCAAAGGAAACCATAAACAAGACCAAAAGACAACCATCAGAATGGGAGAAAATATTTGCAAATGAAGCAACTGACAAAGGATTAATCTCCAAGATTTACAAGCAGCTCATGCAGCTCAATAACAAAAAAACGAACAACCCAATCCAAAAATGGGCAGAAGACCTAAATAGACATTTCTCCAAAGAAGATATACAGATGGCCTACAGACACATGAAAGAATGCTCAACATCATTAATCATTAGAGAAATGCAAATCAAATCTACAATGAGATATCATCTCACACTGGTCAGAATGGCCATCATCAAAAAATCTAGAAACAATAAATGCTGGAGAGGATGTGGAGGAAAGGGAACACTCTTGCACTGTTGGTGGGAATGTAAATTGATACAGCCACTATGGAGAACAGTATGGAGGTTCCTTAAAAAACTACAAATAGAACTCCATACGACCCAGCAATCCCAATACTGGGCATATACCCTGAGAAAACCATAGGTGAAAAAGAGTCATGTACCAAAATGTTCATTGCAGCTCTATTTACAATAGCCAGGACATGGAAGCAACCTAAATGTCCATCGACAGAGGAATGGATAAAGAAGATGTGGCACATATATACAATGGAATATTACTCAGCCATAAAAAGAAATGAAATGGAGGTATTTGTAATGAGGTGGATGGAGTTAGAGTCTGTCATACAGAGTGAAGTAAGTCAGAAAGAGAAAAACAAATACAGTATGCTAACACATATATACGGAATCTAAGGGGAAAAAAAAAAAAAGGCCATGAAGAACCTAGTGGCAAGACGGAATAAAGACACAGACCTACTAGAGAATGGACTTGAGGATATGGGGAGGGGGTGGGGTGAGATGTGACAGGGTAAGAGAGTGTCATGGACATATATACACTACCAAATGTAAAATAGATAACTAGTGGGAAGCAGCCGCATAGCATAGGGAGATCAGCTCTGTGCTTTGTGACCACCTAGAGGGGTGGGATGGGGAGGGTGGGAGGGAGGGAGATGCAAGAGGGAAGAGAAATGGGAACATATTGTATATGTATAACTGATTCACTTTGTTATAAAGCAGAAGCTAACACACCATTGTAAGGCAATTATACTTCAATAAAGATGTTTAAAAAAAAAAAAAAAAGAAGGTAGATAAAAATCAGCAGATATGTGAAACAATTTTCTAGGTGGAAAGAACCTTCTCGAATCATTAGAATTAACTATATTTCTCTGAAATGATGTTGCTAAATGAAAACAACAAGATTCAAGAAGATACTTTGAACACAGAAGTGGGAACAAAGTAGGAATAATTTTACATCTCTAGAGATTCATGTAGATATTAAGTAAATGTATTTGAATTAAATATCTCATTGGAAATGGTATACAACCTACCTATTCTATATAAATTTGACTTAGATAAATGGAAGACAGACTTGAAAATTTCTAGAACTCAGAAGAATAAAAGACTTAAAATAATGAGAAGAGAGTCAAGACATTAATTAAAGAACCAAATTGTATAAGGGAAACTTGGGGAGAAGACACAGATAATACAGAAGTCATTATAAATATGTAGAAGAAAATTCCCTGAGTTGAAGAAAGACCAGTGTCTGCAGATAGACAGGTATCAATTTAGACCCTTGCAAAATTAGTGAAAGACCCCCCCCAAAAGAAGCCATATTCTGATGATACTTTCAAATTTAAAGATAAAAATTCAACAGGCTGCATCAGGCAATACAGATTATTTTCAATAGATAAGAATGGCTGATGTGTAACTTCTCTGAAATATTAAATACCCCAAGAAAATGGGATCTAAGGAAAAGACTGTTACCTAGGAATCCTGGCTAACTGTAAGAAGGACAAAAAAGGAGACATTGTGGGATACGCAAGGGCTCTGAAAGCATACCCATTAGTAGAGTCTTTCTTTAAAAAAAAAAAGGAGTACTTAAAAAGTTAACTTATTCAATAACGAAATAAATGAGGAAAAAAATAAGAACAAGACTCCTTTCAATGACTGTATTTCAGGAACTTACCTGATACCAGGATGTAAGTTATATATTAAGATATGAATAGAGAGATGTTTTTTCCCTTAATGGAATACATGGTTGGGCAAGTCAGACAAACACATAAACACATACATGCATTCACAATAACAAGTTATGAAGAAAACAACAAACCAATTTAGTATCAAAATGAAACCAGCATTAGAATTTCCAGGCACAAAATAATTTAAACCTATGTAAAAAAAATCTACATAAACAAACATGGATCCACAGAAATGAGCAGTCTCTTAAACAAGAACAGACTTGAAAAGTAAGAAATACAACTTTTACAAATAAAAAACATTACAAATTTAAACCAAAAAAAGCCTCAAAGGATGGATCAAATAACAGATTAGACACAGCTGAAAAGAGAATTACTGAAACTGAAGACAGAATTGAAGAAATTACTCAGAATTCATATTAGAGAAGACAAGAAATGGAAAATATAAAGAGGTTAAGAGATTTGGCAGACATGATAAGAATGTTTACTATATATTTAATCAGAATCCCAGAAAGGGAGGATAGAGACAATGGGGAGAAATAATATTGCATAAAAAAGTCCAGAATTTATAGCACATAGGAATTCATTCATAAAGGAAACCCAATGAATTCTGAAGTGGATAAAAAGGAAACTCAACAAGTGGACAAATTTCAGGGAAACCATGGAACACTAAACATAAAGACATGATCCTAAAGCAACTAGAGAGAACAAACCAACAGAGGACCAACAGTTACACTGACAACAGTTTTTCTCACAGCAATAATGGTAGCAAGAACATACTGGCATATCTGCAAACTGCTAAGAATAAAAGCAAAAAACAAAAACAAAAACAAAAAAAAACCCCAACTCCCTCCAAAAAAACCTATCAACCTAAAATGCTTATACCTCCTACCCACAAACATCATTTACCAAAAATGAAAACAGAAGATGGGCTCCCTCAGATAAACAAAACAGAAAATTTTATTCCTAAAAATACTCTGGCACTAAGGGATGCACCTCAGGTGGAAGAAAGATAATTTCAGAAAGACAATCTAATAAGTCAGGAAGGCATGGAATATAAAGAAGTAGCTTTAAAATGAGTATATAAATCTAAAACAAGAAGTGTCTTAAGAAAAAAAATAAAAGTAACATACTATTTTTGAAATATTTTGTAAGCCTGAAATTATTTCAAAAATTTCAAGATGAAAAGTTATTAATAACAGAGGAAAAAAACTAGTGAAAAACAAAAATCTTAATTAAACAGTTAAGAAAAAACATGAGAAAAGTAGAACAGACAGAAAGCAAAAAATAAGGTGAGAGTAACCACTCCAAATACTTTTTTTAATTTGAATGAATGTAAATGACTAATTAAGTCCATGGGTAAAAACACAAAGATTGTCATGTTGGATTAAAAACTAAACACAGCTACATGGCCTTTATAATAGCTACACATAAAACACAAGGACACACACAAAAGGCTGAGAGTCAAGTGACTGAGAAGGGTAGATCAGAGAGGCACTAACCCAAAGAAAGCTCGGTTCACTGTATTCAGTATATTCACTATAAAAATACAGACTTTAAGACAAAAAGCAATATTACAGATAGAGGGTCACTACAAAAGTTATAAAAAGTTTCCTTTACCAGAAGCACTTTTGGATATTGGGGGAATTTACAAACTCCATTTTGGACAAATCTGAGATTTGAGGGAGACATCCAAGATAAAATATCAAATAGGCAGTTATGAGTATAGAGCACAGAAAATAGTCATTTTCAGATGAAGGGTATTTAAAACCATATGAGTGGGTGAGAATTCTGGGGGATCACACAGGACAGTGCTCTAAGAATCTGCAGCATTTAGGCATCTAAGAGAAGTAAAGAAGCTGGCAAAGAGTCTGAGAAGGAGCAGACATACTTTGTAGGAAGAAATCAGGAGTGTGATATTTACAGAACCTGAGATAAAAGGGTCATAAAGAAGAAAATGATACCTAGTTGTCCATCAATATTTACAGATTGTTATAGAAAAAAATCATTCAGTTATACAGAGAGAAGGATAATTATTTTAATGGATTATAAAGCAAAGCAATGCTTTAATAATTAATAATTATCCTTCAAACACAAGGTTTTTAAAAAAAATATGTAAAATACATCACAAAATGTTGGAATATGAAGAGGGCTGAAAGTCATACTGAATTTCTTATTTTACACAGTCAAGCCAATATATATTAAATCATCACTGATTTTAAGTTAACAAGAAAGAGAAAAAGTAGATATGCATATAAAACTCAAAAAACAATCAGTAGTAGTATGAAACAGGATACCACCTTACAAAACCAGTAGGGAAAAAAAAAGCAAAGAAAATATCACACATCCTATGAGGTAAATTCCTTTAACTAGAAATTTAAAACCAAGGCAGCTTGAGTAACTTGTCCAAAGTCACACAGATAATGACTGAAAAATACAGACTTGAAATCAGGATCAGAATATAGAAAGTCCAAGCACTTAACAACTTTAGGGATAATCTTATCCAAGAAAACATGCTTCTGAATGACTAAAGTTTAGACCCATTAATTTTTTTGCTCAGTTTAATATCAACTTAAAAATATAATCCCTCCTGCGGTTTTTTAATGACTCAGCAGCAATAAGTTGGATGTATGGTGTAACACAGAGCATGGTACGCATGCCCTGCCCCCAAAACAGCAAAATAAGTAAATAAATAAAAACAACCAAATTAATTTATGTTTTATGATGTGAATATAAACTGATGAGAGAATTAAATCTCTTGGGTCAATAATAATAAAAAGTCTAACTTGGAAATTGGAACACTGATTGCGGAATTTGTGACATCCAGACAAAAGGTAGAAGCCAGCATTTTTCAGTGAATATTGATGGAGGAATAAAAAAAGGAGTTCTGTAAAACAGATGTAGGGGACATAACACAAATATTTATTGAGTCAAATGTCACCTTCTCTTATAGCTTATGTTGTCACACATATACATTGCAAAGGTAAGCAGGAAGCCTTGTCAATTTCAGGAACTATCACGCCATAAAATGATAAGCCATAGCGAACAACATCTACCAGAGTCAAATTGCTAAAGCAAAGGCAAAAATTAAAATTGAAACCAAAACATACATTGATTTGACCGTCATGGTTGGTTGGGTTTGGCATGATCCCTGGCAGGATCTGTTTTATATTGAGACATGATGAACGTTTGCTTTCTGTGCTGACATGTTTTCAGTGAGGTGTAGAACACAGAAAAGGGTAGGCAACATTTTAATTATTTCTCCAGCGTTATAATAAACCGAAAAAGATCTGGGGAGAACACAAATAAGCAGCACATTAGAAATCTCCTGTGGCACTCTGGAAACCTTACAAAGGAAGCACTAACATGTTTTCCATTCACCCAGCCTAAGGCATAATTCTCCAGTTTCCTGGATATACTAATTTCATAAAGAATAATTTAAGTGTTATATAGAACACACACGATCAAAAGGAAAAGAAAACCTACAAAATCTTTCTTCCTTTTAATTGTTTATTCATTCTGATTGGGATTGGAAGGCCTTTAAAAGACAAATAAATGCCTGGTGGCTATAAATAATTAAGATACTGGCAGAGAGGAGTAATAATTACAAGAAAGAAAATGTCTGTCTGGACTATATACATGTCCAGTGAAAACAGCAAGAGACACTGCTGTATGGTGAACACTAAATCATAAAAGCAAAAATGATTGATAATCTTTATAGGAATATATTAAAAGACATTTAAAAGTAAACTCAAGTTCAATGATAGGAAGTTCTTATAAGTAATTATGTACATCATTCTTACAGGAAATACAGTCCTCTCACAGAATGAAATATTTATTTCTGCGACTTGATAAATGAAAGGAAAACTTGCACTAAAAAATCTAGCCTGCTCAGATTTGTTTTGTTTGGATTCAAGCATTTTACTTGGAAATAAGTTCACATCACTGCAGGACAAAAACAAAACAAAAATAAAAGCACACACAGAGATTACCTAAGAAGACTGTAGCTTACAGTGACATTCTTCTGGATACTATATGTCTCATTTTTAAAAATAAGCATTGTGAATTTCAGGGAATGAAAGCTTGGGGAGGTTTTTCTAATTATTATGGAAGAAGCCTTGGGTTTTGTTCTTCACGGTCTCAATAATCAATACTGAAGGGACATCCTGATTTACAATCATTATGTTCCTTCTGAGGTAAAAATTTCTTGTACATCCGTTTATAGCATGTTATCTTTTTGCTTTCAACTAGTTATGTGCTGTTTAGAAGGAATAAAGTGGATGTTTTATGAGGGAAGCAAAATACAAATGTTTAATCAAAGAGTAAACAATTCCTTGGTTTTGACTAGGCACATTTTATTTTTTATTTCCTATTTTAAGAATTTTTTTAACCATTAAAAAAATTGACTTATAATTTACAATGTTGTGTTAGTTTCAGGTGTACAGCAAAGTGATTAGTCATACATATATATTCCTTTTCAGAGTCTTTTCCATTATAGGTTATTACAAGATATTGAGTATAGTTCCACTGTGCACACAGTACTTCCTTGTTGTTTATCTATTTTATATACAGTAGTGTGTATATGTTAATCCCAAACTCCTAATTTCCCTCTTCCCCCTAACTAGGCACAGTTTTCAGAGGACACAAGATAGTGTGGAGTTTTTAATATCTCATAACATTAGTCTGTTTGCTTATAATAGGCTTATTTATCCAAAAAAAGGGAGTTATGGGAAGATTGTAAATATGATGGATTAATACTATATTTTAATATACTTAACATTTAAACTAAGAAATGACACAAGCTTCTCAGGATTTACTCATCTACCCTTCTAAAAAATTAATTAGTAGTCATTCCCTGCCATGTGATATGTTGGTAATTCCTAGGGTATATAAAACAGCAAAAAAAAACAGTTTAAGTTATAGAAGAGGAATACTGAATATAGATGAGCCGTAAGGGACTCAAATTTCAGATAAGTCCAAAGGCAAACTATGTTAGACTCACGAGGACCTACTTGTTTGTTGAGAAACAAGACTCAGAATCCTCAGTAACTTAGAGCTTTGTCCAGCAACATCCACTTTCACATCAACCACAAGAGGCCAAGAATATATTTTAGAAATAACCGTTTTATAGGTCTTAGCAGAGGATCGCCCAACATGCTAGGCCACCCAGTGGATATCATGTGATGGTAATGATGAACTCTAAAATATGGATTGTATGCCAAGCTGTATGGTGCTTAAGAGACGTGGGAAGAAGTCACCATGCCACATTAAACTATGAATATCCATGGATTGGGGACTTAAAAGGAATACCGAATTTGTGGGGTTTTAACTACTTTACTTACAACCCTCTACATTTTAGAAAAACAGCTTGAAAAATTGAGGGAAAAATATGTAAAGGTTTATTCCAGCACCAAAAAATTGACAAAATGCCATTTTTATTAAATAAATAAAAACAAAGCAAAAATTGTGACTAAATTTGACATAAACAAGAAACATCCTGATTTTAAACTGCTAATCATCTCTTTTTAAGAGCCACTCAGAAAATGAATACCTGAAATGGCATTTAAAATACAATCTCTCTCTTTTTTTTTTAGCAACTTTATTTTATTTTTAACATCTTTATTGGAGTATAATTGCTTTACAATGTTGTGTTATTTTCTGCTGTATAACAAAGTGCTCATTGTGGAACAAGGAGAGGAAGCCACAGAAGAAAGAGGAGTTCCATTTAGTTCCAAACTAAAACTAAAACATGATCTTTTAAAAGTGTAAATAAATATAGAACAGAGTTTTTCTTACTTTAAATATAGTAACTATTAATTTTTTTTTTTTTGCCAGTAATAAAACAGTACCAAGCATAGTCTTCACCATTTACTCACGGCCATCTATGTAATGTACATTTCATCTGAAAATAGCTGATTTGTTTCATGTAACCCAACAGAATAATTCAGAAGCTCATTAAAAATAAACTCATGAATCAGCGAAAGAGTAATCACCACAGATTTGAAGATAATGTGAGAAAGAAAACAGCCAGGAATGGACGAGCTTTCAAGAATGGAATTATGAGTAATGAGAATGATCATTGTGGACTCTTTGGACCATATTCCCCAGCCCCCCTCTGCAAATAGTTATAAATTCTAAGTACAATTTTAATTAAGAAATCAACTGATTATTTTTTAATTTTATGAAGTAGGTTGTCTAATGGATGTTGACTTAAAGAACAAGACTATTCTTATAAGGATTTCTCATTTTAATAAATCATTGAGAAGCTGGATCAGATGGTAACCTGAAGACACATGCTCCCCTCATTTTAAACCTCTGCAAATGTGTATTGGTAATGATGGTGGGATTAAATGCACTCTGGACGTACACACATGCACACATAAATGCATATATGATGATACTGGAAAATAAAGAAGAATGCTATGATATGACTAGAAATTTTGGAGAATTTCTGAGAAATAGAAAAAGATGGAATCAGACCGGAAACAAAAACCATAGACCAAAACATGTACAAGTTAGGACTCTGTGAAAGACAATTCTGGATTGACTTAAGCTGAGGATGAACAAATTCCAGGAGCAGAAAAAGATCTTGGGCCAAACTTCAGGGTAACTATTCGTTAGCTATATTCTAAGGAGTCAACAGGATGGCCCATCCCCTCACTCCCCACCTGCATTAAAGAACTGGCAATAAAGATAGTTATTCAGAGCCTAAAGCAGATCATGTGGGCACTTGGTCCAGAGAAATAACCATGCTTTAGGTTGGCAGGAAATTCCAAAAAGAAAAGGGGTCCTCTATAAGGAAAACAAGCTATCAGAAGTAAATGACATTTACATAGTAATAATAATGTGGACACAATGCTGTGTTAACTAAAAGTTGTGATAATATGGATGCAATGTTCTCTCATCATAATACATTGTGGAAAAAACAGTTTATACTAGGTTTTCAAGTTTGCTTTCACCATATAAGAATCTATTTTGATTTAACACATTATGAAATTAAAGAAAAAACACAATAGGAATTTTTAATTAGAGGCCAAAAAGCATTCAGTACTATTCAACAACTATCCCTGAGTAAGAATACAAAAAGAGATAAAAAAAAGTGGAACGAACACTCACTGTTTCATTATGTTAAGAATTTCCTTTAAAGTTACAGAAAGCAGAAGGATAAATGGCATGACTACTATAATGTATCATTGCATTGGGTTTCTTAGCCAATGTAACAAGACAAGAACATAAATAAGATGGTTAAACATTGGAAAGTAAGACATAATCCATCTTACCTTTTAAATATAAAAGGTAATCATTTGAAAATATAAAAGAACCACTAATAGTGTTTAGCAAGTAGCCAAGTACAAGATCAATCCATAAAATAATGTGTTTTCCTACATAATAGCAATAACCAATTATAAAACTTAATATTTTAAAATATTCCACTCTATAAAATTTGATAGCTCTCAAAACACTGGCAATAACTGATTATGAAGTGTAATAAAATTAAATAATCACAATAATAAAGATGAAAATCCATAAAATGGTCATAATTAACTCTTGAAAACTGTCAGGTAAAGCACTGATATTTCCAAATTAAAATAAACTAATCAACAATAAAAATTAGTAATTGCAACTGAAAATAAGTAATTTGACTCTACATGTGTAGGATGTTCAAAAAGAATAAAAATAAAATACAGTGTGTGTGTGTGAAAAAAAAAAGAGTAAATCACAAAAAATTGCTATAATGTTAAATATTCTTCATCCAGTAGTTTTATAGCTAATATTATTAATTGTCTGAATTTGGATTTATTTTTATTGACTGATACAACAATCAAATATGTTAGTTTTGGTTGAGTTTTCAGTTACAGAAATAATAAATTTATGCAATTTTTGAGGCTACCCTATTCTACAACTACAACAACTAAATCTGTTTTGCTACTCTTAGATGTTATATGGGAAAATAATAGAGAAATATTTTAAGTTTGTAAAAATTCATCTCAACCTCCCCTGAACAATACCAGTGACTAAGAATGCCATTTCCTTTTATTTTCTCAAACTGATATATAGAACTTTAAGAAAGCAAATCTGTCGTTAGGGTAATCAAAAGTGTGTTTAAATGAGAAGTCTGAATCTGGGTTACAGCTAATCTGTGACTTTCGCATAGGTGATAATCAGGGGGAAAAAAAAAGTTTTTTAATGTAAAGAGAAACCAAAAGACAAATAAAGCCAAAGGAATAACTTGGCAAGAAAGCCAGATTTTGGCTAGAACATAAAACAAGGGAGTTTTATTTTATTTTATTATTTTTTTAATAGATTTTTAAATTAATTAATTTATTTAATTTTTTGGCTGTGTTGGGTCTTCATTGCTGCCCATGGGCTTTCTCTAGTTGCAGCAAGTGGGGGCTGTTCTTCGTTGCGATGCGCAGTCTTCTCATTGTGGTGGCTTCTCTTGTTGCGGAGCACGGGCTCTAGGCGCGTGGGCCTCAGTAGTTGTGGCTCGCGGGCTCTAGAGCGCAGGCTCAGTAGTTGTGGCTCACGGGCTTAGTTGCTCTGCAGCATGTAGGATCTTCCCGGGCCAGGGCTCGAACCCGTGTCCCCTGCATTGGCAGGCGGATTCTTAACAACTGCGCCACCAGGGAAGCCCCAACAAGGGAGTTTTTAGTGATGTAAAAGAAAAGAAGAATCCATACCAGGTTCCAATTTGTAAGGCACAAGGAAAAACTAGACCCAAATAACATACCACCTTAGTAGGATTTGGTAATGAACAGAATTAAGAAAAAGCCAAATATGTTACATTTATAACAGAGTATGATAGCCATAGAAATTTTTTAAAGTTATATAAACTAAGTTAACCAATCAAAATCAACACAATTCGTCACTATAAGATGCATGAATTTTTTTTTAATTTATTTATTTATTTATGGCTGTGTTGGGTCTTCGTTTCTGTGTGAGGGCTTTCTCTAGTTGCGGCAAGCGGGGGCCACTCTTCATGGCGGTGCACGGGCCTCTCACTGTCGCGGCCTCTCGCTGCGGAGCACAGGCTCCAGACGCGCAGGCTCAGTAGCTGTGGCCCACAGGCCCAGCCGCTCCGCGGCATGTGGGATCCTCCCAGACCAGGGCTCGAACCCGTGTCCCCCGCACTAGCAGGCGGACTCTCAACCACTGCGCCACCAGGGAAGCCCCAAGGTGCATGAATTTTTAATTAAATTACTTTTAAATAAATTCACAAAAAGATCTTAAAGTCATGCCCAGCCGTCGATTAATAAATTTAATTCAGTCCCATCTTTTTTAACAACTAAGTATATTAGAATGTAAAGTGTACTTTTTACAGGATGGTTAAGGTTTATCAGTTACTCATCTGAGAACTTCGAGCACCTTCTCAATATAGAATATCATAACCTATTAAATTATTGTGTGACAAAACTGTGTAAAAATGAATTAATAGACACTATTCTATTTCTTCTGACCCTATTTTCTTTGATTTTCCAGAACAATGATGAATGATTGAGTAAAACTAGTAGCTCAGAGATACTAGAGAGCCTTTGTAACAGATGAGGATAACATCTTTTGAGCAACAATCGAATAAATGAACCCACAGCTGAATAGCTGAAAGTATCTTTATATTATTTGGCTTCTAATGGCATGTAAGTTTTAGTCTTCAAGTTGATCAGTAAGTTGGTCATAATAAGTTATTATGGCTAGGAATATGATGAGTGAAAGAAATGAAAAGAGTATAAGGAGACTAGTGAGCAATCCAAAGACATCAGAAAATAGTTATTTTTACTTCATGATTAAATGTATAATATACAAATTATTTTCAGTCTTATAGTATACCTGTAAACAAGAAACACTAGTATATATTGCTTTAATTATTGTAGCTAAGCCATAAGAGTAAAAGCATAAAAGGAGAAGATTCAAAGTTTTAGCAATCTATCTAATTTTAATTAGTACTACCAAACCCATTATTTTTTAGGGAAAAAAAATGACATTGATCCCTTTTGCCACATCACACATTATGCTTCTCTATAATTATAACAGATTGAATCAGCTATACATATATCCCCATATCTCCTCCCTCTTGTGCCTCCCTCCCACCCTCCTTATCCCACCCTTCTAGGTGGTCACAAAGCACCGAGCTGATCCTCCTAAAAGAATCATCTGGGGCTTCCCTGGTGGCGCAGTGGTTGAGAGTCTGCCTGCCAATGCAGGGGGCGCAGGTTCGCGCCCTGGTCTGGGAGGATCCCATATGCCACGGAGCAACTGGGCCCGTGAGCCACAACTACTGAGCCTGCGCGTCTGGAGCCTGTGCCCCGCAACAGGAGAGGCCGCCACGGTGAAAGGCCCGTGCACCGCAATGAAGAGTAGCTCTGCTTGCCCTCGCACAGAAACGAAGACCCAACACAGCCAAAAAATAAATAAATAAAATGCTGGCTTAAAAAAAAAAAAAAAGAAAGAAAAAAAGAAAAAAAAAAAGAATCATCTGGAGGAGGAATGATCAAAGAGGGATTAGAGCAGCATTTCTCAGTCTAAGCATTATTGTCACTTTGGGCTGAATAATTGTTATGGGGGGCTGTCCCGTGCTTTGTTCGATGTTTATCATTATCAGTGGCCTCTACTCACTACGTGCCCATAGGACCATATCCTCGGTTGTAGCAACTCCACATGTCTCCAGATATTGCCAAATGTCCTCTGGGGGGCAAAATTCTCTAGTTGAAAACCACTGGATTAGAGGTAGGAAGAGCAATTATTTTTAGATATAAAGTGAGAGAGACCATGACTCAAGTGATGAAGTCAAGATCTATACAGGTCTTACATATATAATGAAGAAAGTATATACAGAATTCCCTTGATTCCAGTTTCTAGTCTTTGTAATGGAAAAATAATAATCAAAAAAATGGAAATTAGCGAAGGAAGCCTATGTTTTAATGAGGTGAGGGAAGGTATGGAAAAGAGATATTGGGTGGATGATCTCTTCATATGAAACCTAAGTCTACAGAGAATAATAACTATAGAAACCCTTTCTGAACTTTTAACAGAAAGATAAAAATAAAAATATAAGTAAATGATACAGAAATGGTCTGACAATACAGGCAATCCGGTCATTCCTAAACTTGCTTTAGTAAATTATGATTGAATTGCAGCTAGATCACACACAAATTTATCTCTTCTCAAAATATCAAAAATGTTGCTAAAAAGCTGCACAAAATTAAATCTAACTGTAAAGCAAAGGTTTCATGAGACATTCCATATTTAAGTGGATACTGTATCAAACTTTTCTGAAAAGTAAAGAATGAGTTTGTAGTATCATTACTTATTCATATACCTGTTTTGAAGTCTGGATTTTTATACTGTATTTCTCTAAAAGTGAAACACATTATTAAAAAGAGTAAATAAACTCCACTAGGTGTCCTTGGCCTAGATCTCAAAACCACTTTATTCCAGTATATTACACCTAAGAAAAGATGAAGAATTTTCTGCCTTTTGATGATCATGTTTTTATCACTACTGTTAGGTACTCTTGGAAACGCTCACAACAAAACAGAAAATCTGTAAGTGTATGTTTTAAACAGGCATAATTTCAAATGCACAGCCAGAAGGTTTTACCAAATCTAAACAAGTACAGTGTCGAGCAGTAGGTTAATATATACCTCTATGAAGACCCCTGTTTGACTGGTCCTTGAATATTTTGTGGTTAGGTAAGACTTTATTATATAAACTATATATTGAGCTTTATGCCTTGTAATTATATTAAGTGTTATTTGTGAAAGCTCTTGCAACTTATTTGGAATTTTGCTTCCTCAGCTGGCAGCAATTACAGATTCAAAGACCACCGGAAATAATTCTTCAGCCCCTTTTGAGATCCACAAGCTTGTTATGAACACTTAAGCAACTGTACAGGAACATTATACTTCGGTAATAAACAAGGCCAGAGGGAAGGTTATTCTTTTCCATTAGAAAAAAAATCCTGCTCATAAATAATTCAAAAACCAGAAGAGAGGGGCTTCCCTGGTGGCACAGTGGTTGAGAATCTGCCTGCCAATGCAGGGGACACGGGTTCGAGCCCTGGCCTGGGAAGATCCCACATGCCGCGGAGCAGCTGGGTCCGTGAGCCACAACTACTGAGCCTGCGCGTCTGGAGCCTGTGCTCTGCAACAAGAGAGGCCGCAATAGTGAGAGGCCCGCGCACCGCGATGAGGAGTGGCCCCCGCTTGCCGCAACTAGAGAAATTCCTCGCACAGAAACGAAGACCTAACACAGCCAAAAATAAATAAATTAATTAATTAATTTAAAGAAAACAAAAAAACAAAAAAAAAAACCAGAAGAGAAATGATAATTCTACCAACATATGGAACTTCATCTGAAATCAGAGCCACCCTCCACAGGATTTTGAACTTTGAAAATAACAGTTCACACAAAGTAGTGACTACTTGCCCAGGTAATATATTCAACTAACAAAGCATCTTCCATTTGAGCAACCACAAACATTTCTGGCTTCAGTTGTTAACCTCCAATGAAAAACTATTTCCGTACTATTTTAAACTTGTATATGGTAATAATTACCTGTTTATCTCTGAAGCATCGACACTCTTACAGTGCCCTTTAGAATGTATTTGTGTACCATTTTCCTTTCCATGTCCTTGACAGATGGAAGTATTCACATCTTCCTCCCAGAACAAAAGTTGAGAAGCACACTACTTTCTTTTCAACTGGCTCACTTTTTGTCTCCCAGATTCTCACATTACTGGGCCTACTTCTCAGTAGCTTTTCAATTTTACCTTCTTAGACAAAAAATGCAATTGTGTGATACTTGAAGCCAATTAATATGGAAGAGTAGATTACATGGCAAATGAAATTCATAATTCACCTTGACCACATATGTATAAAATTAAGTTTTAAATATTTCACTATAAATTAGAAATTGATATTAAAATGGATAAGAATCCTTTCAAGATAATTATAGATCTTAACTAAGATTTCTTGAATGCCTTGTATCAAGTGTTTCAAATTAACTCGTTTAGTCACTTAATAACCATATGATATGAATATTATTTTATCTTTACAGATAAGAAAAATTAAGTATCTCATCCAAGTTTACAGAGCAAATAAGTGATGGTCCTGAGTATTAAATCCAGTTCTATCTGAACTTCAAAAATAACATTTTTTTCTATGATTCTATGCTCTATCCTTTCTGAAGTTCAAGAAGGATTCAATTACCAATGAGACTGACTTCAAATATGTACAACCTGAAATAGAGTTACCAGTTAATGCAAACAATTGCTAAGCAACACATGGTCTTTATTCTTAAGGAACTCACAGTCTAGCACTGGAGACACTTTTATTTCTATGGTGTCTTTTAGAGCTCTCTCTGTTGCATCAAATACATGGAACATCAGCACTGCACATAGAAGGTTTCGCAGAAGAAAATAGCTATCCATTGTTTATTCAAGTGGAGTGAGAGGAGGGTAGTGGAATATATAGACATATAATAACTGATAATATTGTATTATTATTGTATATAAAATATTATAATATAATTACATTAATATTGTATACAAAATAATATATTCATTGTTAATTGTAATATTCATGTATAATAATATATTATATAAACATATATGTAAATCTTTATACATGATATGTCTTGCCACTACCCTCCCCTCACTCCACCTCAATCAACAATGGATACCTCCTTTCTTCCACAAAATCTTCTCTGTGACGTGCTGATGTTCCATATATTTGATAAACACACATACACATTACACAAATATGTATATATCATATATGACATAGCTACACATTATATATACCTTAATATATATGTATGTATACATTTTATTTTAAAATCACAATCTATAAAAGTATTCCCTATGTCTGAGAGCTCCGAGCTCTATAATTTGGGCCAAGTCTCAATTCATTAAGATAATTTCTTGAAACACTATATTACAGAGAACAAGATTAAGATCCTACTTTACAAAGAAGAACTAAGATTCAACTCTAGTGACGTGTACTGCACCTTTTTTATGCGGTTAACCATTGGAAAGGAGTGTAATGGATGGATGAAAAGGGACTTTTGTTCTCTATTAAATATAATTCTCTATTTTTAAATTGTTTTATAAAAAGCCTGGGCTCATGTATTAGCTTTATTTAATGATAACACCACCAAAGATATGTAGCATTTAAAATGAAATACCCAAAGGAGAGTTGAAATTTAGAAACAGCTAAACACAATCTCTTTTTATTAGCATATGATTAAGAATACTATATAACATTTAAATTTTCAATCATCTTATTCCAACAAGGTTAAATCTTCCCTTTAACTTCAACCAACACTTTACTTGGTTTTTCACTAGAATATCGACTGTTTTGATGATTCTATTACTTTCTATAAGCATTTCATACAGAAAAACAACTTGAGAATAAACCTAATGAATAATTCTAAGCCACATTTAAAGATAGCTATGACATTTGCTTTTTCATTACCATATTGTATGCAGTATACAAACAACGCATGATGAACTGTAAATTGCATGCTTGCAATTATAATCCTGCATAAAGTATGAGCATTGAGTGCTGATTAAACTAGTAATGCTTTATTAAACTTTAGGAAAATATCCTGTAGGAAACAATGTTTCACAAAATAAGCTTTATTCATTTTTGAAGTGACAAAAAAAATAACGTAAATTTAAAACAAAGCTAAAATGCTGAAAAATAAGCAAAGTTAATAAAACATAAACTGTCAACTATTCATATATATCTGACATATTTCTCTAAATGAACAGCTTATAGCTGAAGATATTTATGTGAAAATAAGATCATCATTTCTAGAGAATATCTGCTGTTTACTTACCCCCTACAATAATCTTTCAGATAAGACAAATCACCTGCAGCTAAAATATCTATAATTTCTCAAGAAAAGGATTTGTCTATGCAAGGGTAGAACTGGCAAAGGTACTATATGTTGGGGTGAGTGGAAAAAGTTAAAACTATCCTTGAGTATAGCCTGAGAAATATTAAAAAAATAAATAAATTTGAAGTATCTTAAAAAACTATTAACCAAGAATATTTTAGAATCATTCAAGAGCTTTCAAGAGATCATCAAAAGGTATCCAAATTATACTGCAAGTCCACATTTACCTGTATTAACCTGTGTTTCAGGTTTATCTTACATCAGTGAGGTGTGTAAGCTCATTATAACTGCAATCTTACACAAGCTCCGAAACATAAACACAAGGAAAAAATGTAATTTGATGACCTTAATATACTTTTCTAGTTATATAAGTGCCTACATATTGTGAAATCATTTTAAAAAATAGAGTCTTCCTTAAAGTTATGTTGTAATTGAATGGTAGAGACTAAGAATCATTAGTTAAAGTATCTACTAAACATTTAAAGGGACCTATTCACTCTCTTTCTGAGCAGCTCACTTCACATGAGAAAGTCATAAGGCCATTAACTGAAGAAGAGTCAGGGTGGAGTATTGGAAAGAATATAAATTTCATCTGCAAAAGAGAGACAACAAAACCTAACATGTCCACCCTGAACCTGCCCTATCCACACTAGAATTTTTCTAAATTGTAAATGGGAGTTCTAAGAAAATCCTGATCAAATACAACATTTTATGAAGTTAACTCTCATAAATATTTTATCACTGTTCTCTTTATGCTACTGGGGAAAAAAAGTTAAATAAAAATACTACTTTATAACATGAGTTTTTTTTCTGAGCAAATTAATATTGCTCTAAAGTAATTTAAAATATAAATGTGACACCAAAATCAAATGCTTTTTCTTTCTCTTGCAATTAGACTATACTCGCCTTCAGATCCACGGTGCCTGGCATATAGTAGGCACTTAACAAAAACTGATCCATAAAAGAAGGAAGGAATGCAAATTGTATCTCTTGTGTTACCCAGACTGAAATTTGCTATGTAGTTTAAGAGTTGATATAATTTAAATATTGCCAACTTAGATACTGGCATAATTTTCTATTTTGGAATTCAAGACTAACCATGTATAGTTGCTTCATTTTTCCAGAGCAGAAAACCTGCTACAAAATACAGAGAAGTGCCATGGTTAACAGACTCATTGTCTGGTCAGCCATACTTCCCACAGACATAATTAACTTTAAGATTACTACTATTTTGCCATCATTAAAATTCTTTGATAAAAAAAGTCAAGTAGAGTCATTGCTCTTAATAAAGTGTACCCAAAGGAACACTACACAGGCTAGGGCAAAAGAACAAAAATGTATGTACCATATTTATGTTATTTACTAACTTACTATTATATGACTGGTTTTTAAGAATTATTATGTTTCCTTTATTCATATAAATTATTTTGCGGAGACATAAAGAAATGAACTATCAAGTTGAATTGCCTCAGTTGAAGAACCAGGGTAGAAGGACAACAGTGAAACTTCTCTTCTCTGGCCCACTCTCTACCCACAAAAGCCCCAGAGGGGATCTGTCAAGTCTTTTCGTAGAGCATAGTTTAAAAACCACAACCTTATACAAGACTTTTTATCTCAATCTTGTAAGAATACCCTTTTCTAATTCATAGGGTAACATTCATAAGATTTGAATATTTCCCAGCATTTCCTGTATATATGTTTCAATAATCCAGGACACATTTATTATAAAATTCTGCCATTTTTAACAAAAAGAATTTTTTTTTAACATTTGGAGGTCACTAGCTGCTGAGAACTGTTCATTCATTTATGTTTTTAAACAACTAGTTTTTGAGTACCTAGTATGCCTTAAGCACTAAAGACAGGTGTGAAATATTTCACAAGAAAACGGAACCAAAGCACAACATTTTGGACATTAACGCCTAAAACTGGTCAATGGATCTAACGTTCAGAACATTTCCTTAGCTGGTCCTCCCCACTTGGTCAATTAGCATCCTGCATCTTCCTCCTTCCATGTCAGCTGGGATCTTACACCAGGGGTCAGCAAACTACGGCCCTCAGAACAAATCAAAGCTACCTCTTGTTTTGTAATTAATGTGTCACTGGAACATGGCCATTCATTCATTTGCTGTTTGTCTATGGCTGTTTTTGTCCTACAATGGCAGCATTAAGTACCCACAAAACTCCATACCTTCTTTCTTCTTTTATAAGAAAAAGAAAACTATTTTATAACAATTTATAAAAAATAAAATATTTTGATACCTAGGCTTTAATTATACAATTTCTTAAATATTTAATCAAGACTTGACATCTGAATTTTATATGAAATACTAATGACCAACTTTTCTATATTTTCTTCACAAATTTACGTAAATGAGTTAAGAAAATAGACCCTAAATGAGCTAACAGCTGTACGGAACTTCTGATTTAGTTTTCTACAAAGACTAACAAATCTAAAATATTAAACACAAGAGATTTAAGTGAGCTATGTAAATATGAATATTAAAACATTTCACTTTAAAGGGCAAAACAAAAGGCATTGTATATATTCTGCTTTTCACTATAATTCTTAGCCTTCACAGGCTAGTAATTATCAGAGTGTTAGGAAGATTATTTATTTAACTGCATTTGAAAATGCTTGATAAGAAAAGCCCCAGTGAAGCATTTGTACGAGTAAAATAAAGCAAACCTGGATATTCCACTGAGTAAAAAGTATGCACGCACCAAGTATCAACGACGTTCTATATTAATTTAAATACAAGAACACACTTAAGGTGGAAAGGCTTCTAATGTCAACAATAATGTTCTACATTGTATTAAAGAGACTGTACAGGAAGAGAAAGACTTTACACATTGAGATGTGCAAATTTAAATATAAATGCTGATAAAACTTGGATTTTGAGCTAGTCTTGGATAAACAACTGTTCCAAAATAATCCCCATTTCTTAAAGAAAAGTAAAATCTGTGAGAAGAGTTTTCCTAGATTTGTATTCACACACTAACATTTTAAAATTTCTTTGGCTACCTTCCTACCCTACTCAAAATGCAAGATCTATGTTATAAATATAAATATGTAATAAATCTCCTCTTGAGGATAATGCATAATTCAAAATCCTATCCTCTGTTAAATTCTAATGAGGTTTTAAGCACTTTTAGATTTTAGCACATTAATGCGTAATAAAATCACCAGAGCAAAGAATAATGAATCTCAACCCTAGTTCACCTATAACTTAGTTTCTTCATGCTCAAACAAGGATTGTAATAAGATTTCACCAAGATGATTTAAAGATGAATAATAAATGCCTGAATTACATCAAGAAAAAATTGTAGTAAATGTCTGTATCCAGTTAGGCTTGGCAGTTTTATACTCTATGTAAAGCTCATGATTAAAAAAACAATGCTGGGGGAAAAAAAATTCTTTATCTTGTAATTGGCTGAGTTAAGGAGTACAAAGCACTGAGAGTAGTATGCAGCATATGGTAAGCAGGATACAAAATCTGAATCATGAAAATTACTATCACTACCATCACTATCACCTCATCTCAGAAATAAAAGAACACAAACAAAACAAACTCACGGAGAGACAACTCTCCTCTCTAGGAGTGAAGCACTTGAAAGTAAAAGTGACTGAAATGCATGCTTCTAGGTATTAAAAAGGTGAAAATTGCCACTATTCAGGAAAGATTTTATCATAAGACATCAGGGAATTTAAAACTTCTCTTAGACAACAATTTTGAGACTAAAATCTGTAGAAATACAAGGAGAAAAAAGTGTGGCAGAAGCTATTAGATTTCATTAGGTCCCATTTATTTATTTTTGGTTTTACTTCCATTTCTCTTGGAGGTGGGTCAAAAAGGATCTTGCTGTGATTTATGTCATAGAGTGTTCTGCCTATGTTTTCCTCTAAGAGTTTTAGAATGTCTGGCCTTACATTTAGGTCTTTAATCCATTTTGAGTTTATTTTTGTGTATGGGGTTAAGGAGTGTTCTAATTTCATTCTTTTACATGTAGCTGTCCAGTTTTCCCAGCACCACTTACTGAAGAGGCTGTCTTTCTCCACTGTATATTCTTGCCTCCTTTATCAAAAATAAGGTGACCACATATGTGTGGGTTTATCTCTGGGCTCTCTATCCTGTTACATTGATCTATATTTCTGTTTTTGTGCCAGTACCAGACTGTCTTGATTACTGTAGCTTGGTAGTATAGTCTGAAGTCAGGGAGCCTGATTCCTCCAGCTCCGTTTTCTTTCTCAAGATTGCTTTGGCTATTCGGGGCCTTTTGTGTTTCCATACAACTTGTGAAATTTTTTGTTCTAGTTCTGTGAAACGTGTCAGTGGTAGTTTGATAGGGATTGCATTGAATCTGTAGATTGCTACCGGTAATATAGTCATTTTCACAATGTTGATTCTTCCAATCCAGGAACATGGTATATCTCTCCATCTGTTTGTATCATCTTTAATTTCTTTCATCAGTGTCTTATAGTTTTCTGTATGCAGGTCTTTTGTCTCCTTAGGTAGGTTTATTCCCAGTTATTTTATTCTTTTTGTTGCAATGGTAAATGGGAGTGTTTCCTTAATTTCTTTTTCAGATTGTTCATCATTAGTGTATAGGAATGCAAGAGATTTCTGGGCATTAATTTTGTATCCTGCTACTTTACCAAATTCATTGATTAGCTCTAGTAGTTTTCTGGTAGCATCTTTAGGATTCTCTATGTATAGTATCATGTCATCTGCAAACAATGACAGCTTTACTTCTTCTTTTCTGATTTGGATTCCTGTTATTTCTTTTTCTTCTCTGATTGCTGTGTCTAAAACAATGTTGAATAATAGTGGTGAGAGTGGGCAACCTTGTCTTGTTCCTGATCTTAGTGGAAGTGGTTTCAGTTTTTCACCATTGAGAACGATGTTGGCTGGTATATGTCATATATGGCCTTTATCATGTTGAGATAAGTTCCCTCTATGCCTCCTTTCTGGAGGGTTTTTATCATAAATGGCTGTTGAATTTTGTTGAAAGCTTTTTCTGCATCTATTGAGATGATCATATGGTTTTTCTCCTTCAGTTTGTTAATATGGTTTATCACATTGACTGATTTGCGTATATTGAAGAATCCTTGCATTCCTGGGATAAACCCCACTTGATCATGGTGTACGATCCTTTTAATGTGCTGTTGGATTCTGTTTGCTACTATTTTGTTGAGGATTTTTGCATCTATGATCATCAGTGATATTGGCCTGTAGTTTTCTTTCTTGGTGAAAAGACAACCCACAGAATGGGAGAAAATATTTGCAAATGAAGCAACTGACAAATTATTAATCTCCAGAATTTACAAGCAGCTCATGTAGCTCAATAACAAAAGAACAAACAACCCAATCCAAAAATGGGCAGAAGATCTAAATAGACATTTCTCCAAAGAAGATATACAGATTGCCAACAGACACATGAAAGGATACTCAACATCACTAATCATTAGAGAAATGCAAATCAAAACTACAATGAGGTATCACCTCACACCGGTCAGAATGGCCATCATCAAAAAATTTACAAACAATAAGTGCTGGAGAGAGTGTGGAGAAAAGGGAACCCTCTTGCACTGTTGGTGGGAATGTAAATTGATACAGCCACTATGGAGAACAGTATGGAGGTTCCTTAAAAAACTAAAAACAGGGGCTTCCCTGGTGGCGCAGTGGTTGAGAGTCTGCCTGCCAATGCAGGGGACACGGGTTCGAGCCCTGGTCTGGGAAGATCCCACATGCCGCGCAATTAGGCCCGTGAGTCACAACTGCTGAGCCTGCGCGTCTGGAGCCTGTGCTCCGCAACGAGAGGCCGCGATAGTGAGAGGCCCGTGCATGGCGATGAAGAGTGGCCCCCGCTTGCCACAACTAGAGAAAGCCCTTGCACAGAAATGAAGACCCAACACAGCCAAAAAACTAAATAAATAAATTAAAAAAAAAAAAAAAAACAAAACTAAAAACAGAACTACCATACGACCCAGCAATCCCACTACTGGGCATATACCCTGAGAAAACCAGAATTCAAAAAGAGTCATGTACCACAATGTTCTTTGCAGCTGTATTTACAATAGCCCGGACGTGGAAGCCACCTAAGTGTCCATCGACAGATGAATGGATAAAGAAGTTGTGGCACACATATACAATGGAATATTACTCAGCCATAAAAAGAAATGAAATTGAGTTATTTGTAGTGAGGTGGATAGACCTAGAGTCTGTCATACAGAGTGAAGTAAGTCAGAAAGAGAACAACAAATACCGTATGCTAACATATATATATGAAATCTATAAAAAAAAAAATGGTCATGAAAACCTAGGGGCAGGATGGGAATAAAGACACAGACCTACTAGAGAATGGACTTGAGGACACGGGGAGGGGGAAGGGTAAGCTGGGACAAAGTGAGAGAGGGGCATGGACATATATACACTGCCAAATGTAAAATCGATAGCTAGTGGGAAGCAGCCACATAGCACAGGGAGATCAGCTCGGTGTTCTGTGACCACCTAGAGGGGTGGGATAGGGAGGGTGGGAGGGAGACGCAAGAGGGAGGAGATATGGGGATATATGTATATGTATAGCTGATTCACTTTGTTATAAAGCAGAAAGTAACACACCATTGTAAAGCAGTTATACTCCAATAAAGATGTTAAAAAAAAAAAAGTGTAGCAGAGAAATCTAAGGGCATGTATGAGATCCATTTAAGACAGGGGTAAGTAGGATGGTAAGTATTTGTCCACAGAAACAAGTTCATGGCTACCTGAAGACAACTACATATAAGGTGACTGGGTATGCAACATTGAACACTGAACATTTAATTCTGATTGAAGTAATATTAATAGAGTCTCCTTCTCTCTGACGGGGGATGACTAATTATGGTTTGCATAGTCACAGGCAAAGCGCTAATATATCTATCATTGCTCTCCCTTAATGGTAGTAGCACTGTGCCAACGGTATGGGCAATGGAATCAGATGTGGTCAAATATTTTAGTGGTGGGATGTAGAGAGTTTTTAGAAAAGACATAGTAGAGGGACCACCTAGGAAATTACCCCAGCTTCTGCCAAGAGGCAAGCAGCACCTGACTATTATAGTGATCACAGCAGGAATGAAGAAAGAAAGTGGGAAATGCCAGAAATATAGAATAATTAGAATTCAGAGCATTTAGTTATTGGCTCTATCTAGGACATGGAGAATAATCAGAAGTGATTCTTGAATTCGGGTAACTGGAAGAACAGTGGCTCCCCTAACAAACAGGAGTGTCAGGAGAATACAATGGTTCAGATTCCTTATCAATAAAATTGGAATGAATACTTTGTGGAAATATCATGACAATTAAAGAGCTAAAGCACGAAGACTAAGCACTGTGACATACAAAATCAGGCTTTCAACCCACTAGCCAATATTATCTAAATGGAACTGATGGCCTTTGAGAAAGGTAACTATGGTAATATTTGCAATCAAGGGAAAACTGATTCATGTAGCCGATTTATAGCCTCATATAGTATATAAACTTTACATACAATTTGTTCAATAGATAAATGTCGCAGGAGTAAATTGCCATGTAATATACATAACTGTGTGAAGTGGGTAGAGATTTTGAACCTCATCTAAATTTTCCACACAACTATTATAAGTATGATTTTGGACTCAAATATGGTTCTGTCAAAATATTATTAGTATATATTCAAAATAAATGATGGCATGCACACAATTTTTACTAGAATTACCACAAACACTTTGAAAACAGGCTAGTTAGACTCAAATGGGACATAATGATTATTAGTAATAATAGTGGTACATAATAGCAATAATAATAACAATAATAATTAAATATAAAAGAAACGTATGAAATTAAAGATACTAATAATTCTCTGTAAAATCCCTCAGAAATACCATAAAACCTTACTAAACCTCTGTGGTTCTCTACTACCTGCAAAATGTAAAGAAGAAGAATATAAAGGAACTAATTGGAAATTTTATTGAGTGTAAAGGCATAGGACCTCCTTCCCCATGTCTAAGCCATAAGCTCCTGAGGCCTCAGTTTCCACATGTGTAAATTTCTGTGTGAAGGCATTTTTCCAAATAACATTACATGATATATATAGTATGTACTGTAATAAAGGGGTGTCATGGTCAACTAAGTGTGGGAAATAATGGGTTAAACTAACTTCTTTCCTGCCTGACTACCCAGAGTCTTCTGTAAGTCAATATAAATTGTGAGTCTCCATGAGTGTGAGTGGAATAAAATAATATCATTTGGCAAATCAATTTGATCACACAGTAACTCACTTCTTGGGGGTGGAGTGGAGAAAACAATACTTAGGAATCTATGCTTTAGGTTATTTCACATGAGTTTCCAATCCAGTATATCATTTGAGCTTCACAACAACCAGGGAAGAAAGCAGAGCAGATAAGGATCCAATTAGTGATAAGGAAATTTAAATTCAAAAAGATAATGAAAGCAGCAAATAGTGAGATTTACCTTTAGATGTTTTCCACGTCAGTCATTCTAGCAATACGGTTTTATTAATTGAGACAATTTCTGATCTCAAGGAGAATACCACCCACACGCTTAAGAAACTACTCTCTCTTCCAAACATGACACTCTCTTCTACTCTATAAAGCAGCCACAGTACAGCTGACTTGCTGTGTCACTTTGAAACACTTAAGCTATTTGGAAGCATGATTTGTTAAGTTAAGCCTAAATGTGGAGGCAGTCAGTTACTAAAGAGTGTGTCATGTAAAATTTTCGCTCTCCCAAGAACTTTCTGTGATACCCAGATTCAAAATACGAGAAGTTCACTCGGTCAGTGGCTAGAAGACAGAGGAAGGCAAAATAAAGCCTTTCAAAGATAAGTAACATTTCCGAAAGACTTCTAGTTCTTCAATGACAACCTTCATGAGAGACTCGTTAAAATTCTTGAGAAATTATTAATTGCACATTTGCTTTAAGAGTCAAAAATACATTTTGCACATGCCTCAGTTTAAATTGTAAAAAACATATATAGTCATTCATTATCTTATGTGAGAGACCGGGCCCCAACACCAAAAAAATCCTCCTGAGAAATCTCATTATGGTGTTAGTTGCAACCCAGAGAAAATAATTCATATTTTGTTAAAGCACATACCCTACACACACAGACATGCATACACAGATACACAGACTTCATTATGAATTTTAGGAACTTCAACAATATACAAAGGATTTGGGATATCTCTTCACCAAGATCATGACCTATAGGAACACGACCCTCCAGATCCAAAGTACTTTATTATACTGTTGATATGTAATTAATCTAGGTGCTGGCAAATTTATAATCTTGTTATCATATTTAAAAATACATATATCCCCCTTTTATACTCCTTAAATTACATTGCTAAACTTACTTCATTTTGGTTTGATTAAAATTGTTACTTAATCTGCAAGGATTAAAACACTTTCTACTGCCCTAAGGCTTTTATTTTAAATTATACTTGCATCTATTCTGAACAAGATCATGATTTAAAATTATGAGATTAAATTCTATTAATTTTGACATTCCATTCTGTAACTCCCCGTGTCATTAATATGTAATATTTTCTTTCAAACATCTTCTAACAATAGCCTGTAAATGATCCTTACCACTATTAAATGTTTACATATTAGTTGTCTATTTGCTGCCATAATAAATTACCACAAATTTAGTGACTTGAAACAATACAAATTTATTCTCTTACAGTTCTGTGGGTGAGAACACCGACACAGGTGTCACTGGGCTTACAGCTCTAGAGGAGAATCCATTTCTGTGCCACTTACAGCTTCAAGAGGTTGCCCACATTCTTTGGCTTGTGGCCCCCTTCCATCCTCAAAGCCAGCAATAGCTGATCAGTCTTTTTTCTCACTTCCTTCATTCTGACACTTCTGCCATCCTCTTCCACTTTTAAACACACATTGGGTTGGGTCCACTCAGATTACTCAGGATAATGTCCTTATTTTAAGGTCAGCTGATTAGCAACCTTATTTGCATGTGCAACCTTAATTCACCTTTGCCATGTCAGGTAACATATTTACAGGTTCCAGGAGTTAGGACCAGGACATTTTTGGGGGGAACCACTACTCTGCTTACTAGAGTTGGCCACAAGCTCATACTTTATATGCTGTCGATCAGTATCTGTGTTTATCATTAAAGGTATTTCTATTTAAATAATGTTTACTACATAAAGTCTTAAATTAGAGCAAAATAGTAAATGGCTTGGTTATAGAAAACTGGGAACAAAAGCCTTAAGCAACTCAATTAAGATCTTGAGCATAATGTACCATTTCAGAAATGTTAACAGAACCCAACGAACAAATTTGAAATCATGAAGCTAGGATGATCTCACAAGTGTCATTCCCACCATCTCTCATAAAGAAGCAATTCCCTGGCTTCCATAAAAGCACCTGCCTGATGCATGCCACATGCCTCTCGTCTACTTCCTTTATAAACTCCCAAGGATTCATGTTTTAAATTAAAGCTTCTATCAGTAGCCTGATATAAATGCATGTGGTTACAACAACACCTACTTTAACTTCCTAATCACACACGCCCACATTCTTTTGTGCATGACCGTACCAAGCATAGTTTTTATGACTGATGCCATTTATGCAGTAGTTGCTTAATTATCTGTATTCAAGAATTAATCAAGTAACAGAACTTCCTTTTTGAGAAACATAAAATATGAATTTTTTCTACCTAAATTAGTTATACTCTAAGCTCTTTGATGGTCGGAACATGTTTGTCTTATTTTAGTGCCTTTCACAGATCCAAGCATATAATACAGATCCAAAAAATAATTGTTCAAAGAATAAATGAAGGCATATTAAACATGTATCTTAAGCCTTCTACCATTTTTGTCCTTACTTGCCTAACAGAATCTATTACTCTCATTATATAAATTTTGCTTTAGTTAAAATCCAACATTCAGTCATAATTTACAAATATTTATTGAGTGCCAACTATGTGTCAGGCTCGTCAGATTCTTTATTAATACAGTGGTAATTTAGTTCCTGCCTTCATTCCTATGATTTGTGGTCTTTCAGATTTTTCAGTCTTTTGCATTTGATGTTGATATCTGTTCCATGAAGGGTTTCTTAATCACCTCAAGCAGAAATGATCTGTCTCTTCTAGTCCTCAATATTGTCTATTCCACTCACCATTTACACTGCCTCATATAGCAATTATTTATATGCACATCTCATCTCCCTTAATGCAATTTCTTATATAGCCCCTTGTAAGTTATCTTACACACACACAATAGTTGGACATAACATGTTTTCCCCTTAAAAATATAACCTCTGCAAAAACTTAAGAAGGATGTTTCCTACTCTGAAACTGTAATTCTCTTTTTCATTTATGTAATTCTTTTCTTTTTATCAACAGTGAAATATTTATGAATCTTGGCCAATAGGAAATAGAGTGTGTGATTATAAAGAAAAACTACAGTACTGTGGGTAAATATACAGTAATTACTAATTTGCAGGTAGATAATACTCAGTTCAATTATCCTAGTATCCTAAAGCAGTTACAATACACAAAGTTTTCCTCTAAGGGCCGACCATTACAATCTGTCCTTCCTAATGATGTCTTTGTAATGACTGACATTTGGAGCAATCGTGATACTACAAGCAGATTCATCTCATTACACCTTCCATCACAAGGGAAGTGAGACAAAGGCAGTGCAAGATACACAGTTAAAGATAAAATTCAAAATAAACTTCAAGATATATATTTTATATGCAAATTTACAAGTTTTTCTGTAAAGTATGTAGAGATGTTTTTTATATTTTGTGGTGTTAATACAACAACAGCACATAAATTCTGCACATGCGTGATAGGGAGGAGTGGCCCTTCATACAGTATGTTCGAGTCTAAAAGCTTAAATTAGATGACAGTAGATGTGTGGCCCAGATTAGGTAGATTGTGCCCAAGACAATGTGGCTAGCTGGCAAGTGAACTAAGACTTGATCTGGAAATAATTGTCAGCTCTCGTTTCTAACCCTTTCTAATAAGTAACACCGTCGCCTCAGGAAAAGGTACTAATGCAGACCTGTGGAGTAGGGTCATTTCTTTAAAAAATTTTCCTGCCAACTAATAGTTTAAAAATGCTCTTCAAAACCTTCTTAAATGAACAAGCCTGCCAAATACAATAAAAACTAGTTGATATGCTACAGTGAAATAAGCGGATAAGCAATAAACTACATGCAAAACATTTCACTTCATGCATAGGAGGAAACAATTTCAATGGTAAACAAAAATAAAATGCTCTCTCAGTTAAGTTTTTGAAACATCTAAGGTACCCTTTAGGCTTGAAACAATTTGTATCCAGAAAAATGAATACTGTGTGGTAAGGATCAGTGAAGCCTCAAATTTACTTTTAAAGTTAACTATTGCCAAGTTTGAAAATTTCTTCCATTTTATTTCATTTATACTTAATCTTCAGAAAGGAAGAAAACTCTTTAACCTCTAAGCAGCCTCTCTATTCCACGATCAGCCTTTTGTAAGAATCATTGTAATCGTGATATCATTACTGTATGCAAAGGAAAATCAATAGCAGACTCAAGTCATAATTTCACATATTTACAATGAAACCAGATTTTAGAAGAACAAAGATGGAATTAAAAATAGTTAGGTCTACATATGGATTGTTTTACCAAGTCACCAAGAATCAAGTCATTGGTGATTTGGAAGGAACTGAGTTGACTCACACTCACCTGGGATGAATCCCAGGAATCTCTCTTTTTAAATGCTTTCCAGAGAAGCCATGAGAAGCCAGGTTTGGCTCTTCCCAGTCCAGGTCACACAGAATGTAAAGGATTTAAATGCTGGAGAAGTGGAAACATTTGCATTCTATCCTGTCACAGCACAGAAAGACAGAATGCAAGATCTAGAAGCATTGTGCTGGGAATGTACAGGAAACATGCATATGTCTTTTCATGCCACCACCAGTGATCACTCATTAATAAACATTATATCACTGTATGTACAGATACTGTGTCAGTATTGAGGAAATCAAGGCCCTTATCTTGTATTCTCCATTTCTTCAAAATTTAGCATTCAAGCATAACAATGTTTTTATTTAAAAAGATAATATGTGGTATACCTATACGTTAAAATAGTTCCTTAGGTTACCAGATTCATCCATAAAAATTACAGTTAAGTTCTAACTATATCTATATATAATCATTTAGCTTCCTAAACAGAAAAAATCAAATATTAATAGAAGCTCATTTTATCTCATTGGGTAATTCTATATACAATAAAACTGGTGCTATTTGATGCAGAGTGTTTTGTGCCATAATTATGTAAAATCTTTTATATCTGAATATTTTAAAGACATGAGCAAAATGATTTTTTAAAATAAATTTATTTATTTATTTATTTTTTTGGCTGCGTGGGGTCTTTGTTGCTGCGCGCGGGCTTTCTCTAGTTGTGGAGAGCGGAGGCTGCTCTTAGCTGTGGTGCTTGGGCTTCTCATTGCGGTGGCTTCTCTTGTTGCTGAGCATAGGCTCTAGGCGCGTGGGCTTCAGTAGTTTTGGCACGCGGGCTCCAGAGCGCAGGCTCAGTAGTTGTGGCGCACGGGCTTCGTTGCTCCGTGGCACGTGGGATCTTCCCGGACCAGGGCTCGAACCCGTGTCCCCTGCATTGGCAGGCGGATTCTTAACCACTGCACCATCAGGAAAGTCCCCACAAAACGATTTTTTAATGACAGAATATCAAAAACCCTGCACTACACAATTACAATGGGATATTTAGGGAACTAGGATTACTTAATCGTTTTATTTCCCCTCAGTTTATGGATAATCAGCAACTTCCTTTTTACTTTAGAATTTTTAAAATTTATTTAAACTATTAAAACAAAACCTCTCAGTCTTATTAAGGATACCGTTAAGATTAATAGAATGGCTATTCAGTGTAGGATGCCGAAATGATTCTGGTGACAAACCACATTTAGCATTGTTGAGGATGTTAAATGTCAGGACTAAACCTGCACGAATCCCTTGACACATTTCGAAAGCTTGAACCATGGCTTTTTAATGACTTTTCATCTCATGTTGAAAATCTGGTATAAATAAAGACGTGCATTCTATTTTGTCATTTTTAGAATTAAAAGAACAGTAACACCACAAAAGAAAACAAACCTGTGAGTGAGAGTTAAGACTGTCAGTCGGCAACATTTCCTGAGTGAGCACCATATGCTGTAAGAAAATACCAAGAGTCCCATCTTCCAATCACTAATAAAAAAATTATCAACAAATAGTTGCTTTCTTAGAATTCTGTTAAAGACACCCTGCAAGATTCACAGAATGGTACAATAAAACAATGTAAACGAGGTGGGTGTTGTGTCTCTTAATGCCTAAATGAGCCAAACATAGTAAATCGCATATTTATTTGTTTATTTATGTTGTCCCTTCCAAGGCAGAGAATATTTTGATTCATAACAAATATAAGACCAAAGAGCTTCAAAAACTTAGAAATCACTGCCTGAAACCATCAACTTGCCAAAACCCAACTTGGGAGGGCTCAATTTCCTTTTTCTTTGCTTAACACTCTAGACATATTTCTTATAGATTTTGAATAGGTAAAAAATCATATTTTAAACTATATGATTTCTTATATTATATATATATACACACACACATAATACACACTATAGTGGATGCACAGGAAAAATAATCACTATCTTGACCTCCAGAGTTTGATTTTTATTTGTAGAGCACTAATATTACTAACTCAATAAAAATCTTTCTATATATAAAGCTTTCTTCAAAATATCTGCAGAAATATTGATTGGGTTTATTATACCTTAAATGATTTTTTAGTTTCTAACTAAGTATGCTTCCTAGGAAGTTTGATATATATTTTTCAGAAAGAAACAAGACCAGTGTTGTATGTTCTTCAGCATAAATTCTACTCTGTATATTATGGTATGCTTCTGATTGCCTAAATTATCGAAATAATTGATGTTTTAGATTTTATATATTTAGAAATCCAGCTTTTAGGGCAAAGGAGCACTTTGCTGGTAGCTTGTCTCTTATTTAATCTTAGCTTTAAGTAAAACTAACAATACAAATTGAGGTTTATCCAATAGAATAAAAATTAAAGATCTATTAACCTATCAGAAAGATTTGCTGCCAATTTATTTTCATAATTTCTTTATATATAAACTACCCATAAGGTATTTAAACTATTATTTATAATATCAATATAAGTCAGTAGCCAGAAAACTATAATTAGAGTCGAATCTGGCTCTGCGGCCTATTTTTGTTCAATCCATAAGCTGAGAATGATTTTCATATTTTTAAAGGGTTTTAGATAATGGAGAAAGAAAGAATAGGAGGCAGAGACTCTATGTGGCCCGTGAAATTTAAACTGTTTACAGTCTGTTCCTTTACAGAATAACTTTGCTGACTACTAGTATAACTTCCTATAATTTTTTTAAATTAAAAAAACTGACAGTCAACCTTCAGAATTTATTTACTGTATAAAGCAAAGAAAACTGCAGGTAAATAAAAGGTATAGATATAAATATCTACACCAAGTCATATTTCTTAAACTTTTCTCACACAAAGGAACCTAATTCATTCCACATATCACAGAGAGCAGGCAGGTATTATACAAGATACCTCACATTTACTTAGTTGTCTCTAAAATGGTCTCATGTCACTGAAATTACGCTGAACATTTTACAGAGTAGGAACCTGAACCTCTGGAAGATTAAGTGATTTTTCTCTAGAAAAATAAATTGTGTTTAAAATGTACTAATTAACATTTTTACCTTAAATAACATTACCACCTCCTAAATTTGAACTTTCCAACTTCCCTCATGTGATAAACTCTAGGCAGAGGTGAGAAGCAACTGCTGGAATTAAATATCAAGCATAACCAATTTCTCCCAGTGTTGTATTTTAATATTTTTTATTAAAATAATGCCAATCTGATTTGTGTTTTATGTAGCAGAACGCAGACATTTAACCACTCAACTCAAAATTATAATTATAGACTTGCATTTGAGACAATTGCATCTGGAAAGCCTTTCATTGAGTAAATTGTTTAAAATTTCATGGTACGTGGCTCTCAAGTGATTTATTACGTTCTAGCAGTCCAACAACAAGCGGCAATAAATAACTTCACGGGGGTAGAGGCCTGCCTCCCACTACTCGTAATGGGGTGTGCCAAAACCAAATAAAAACAGAACTCAAGCTTTTTATTTCCAGGAGTTTAATATAAACAAATTTATTGAGCACTGGTTAAATATTATAGGCTTGATTCCCCACATGAGTTATATAGTGAACGTGAAGGAATGCTTATACAGAGTGTATCAGGTCTAAATACCTAGAGTGACAAGATTAAACCTCTGTCATACACTGTAAGAGTAAAAACACATGCCTGAGTACTAAATATATAAAAAATAAATAATAAATAT
The DNA here is from genome assembly GCF_965194825.1 of Balaenoptera physalus. Taxonomy (NCBI): domain Eukaryota; kingdom Metazoa; phylum Chordata; class Mammalia; order Artiodactyla; family Balaenopteridae; genus Balaenoptera; species Balaenoptera physalus. Next base: position 54,599,688 of record NC_138887.1, on the reverse strand, counting down.
AGAAATAATAAAACACATGCCTGAGTATTAAATATATAATATAATATATAATATTTATATATATAAATATATAAATTAAATACATTAATTTCTTCTTGGACTCCCTAACCAGATTAGAACTAGAGATTACATTTAAAACTTGCTGGTTTTTGAGACTTTATAAGAAAACATGAAAGTGTTTTTAATGCAGTTCTCTTTGATTAATTAACATTAATATTTTACTAGTGATTCTTATTTTAAAGTTTTTAAAAATAACGTTACTGGACTTGAATACTAATGCACTGCTGCTTTGTGTCCACTGTTCTATTTATCTCTTTCACCAAACCATGGGCCAGCTATCGATTGGTATCATACATATTCTACATATATCAATTGCCCTCTCATTTTAATGGTACAAAGATTCCTGCAAATCATATTTCTTCAATATCCAAGCATGTGATGAGTGGACTTATCTCACTGAAAAAACTATAGACCAGTTCAGATATTGCTGAATTTAAGGTCGTGAGTCACATGACAAGCTGCTGGCTAGGCACGTACAGTAGAAACACAATGATAGATTCAGAGAAATTATAATTTAATCAAACAAAAAAACAAACAGAAATGGGTTCTTTAACCTCAGTTAGTTTGAGAAGCACTACTCTCCAGGATATGGTAGGGATATAAGTGGAAATGAAGGGGAAGTGGCAACATAAATAAGTATGATTAAGGTCAATATAGATACCGTATAAATTTCTTAAAGACTAAACCATTGTTTAGTTATTAACGAAGCAAACACAAATGAAGCTAAACTCTGTTCTGAGTTATTGAGAAGCAAAAAGTAATCACTACATAATTATGCTATCTGGAATTTAAGAAGTGTGTTTGGGTTAGTTTATTGGAGTTTTGGCCAAGGTTCAGACTCACAAATATCTCTAGGGTCAACACTCATTCTCATTTTATCTCACTTGCTTTATTTCAGTAACTGTCACTGCTCTGTCTGAGTTAGACAAGCTTTTGGCCAGTTTTGCCCACACTTGTACTTTGCATCCAATTTGTCTGTCTAGTACAGACATTGGCAGCTTTTTCAAAGGGCTGTGCTAAGGGTTTAACATCCCTTCTCGTGGCTTGCATGGGTGAAGGGAAGAACACCTAAACACGCTCCTAGTCTTGAGAGTCAAGTCTGGACCCCACACTCCCTCGAGTGATCTCTGTAACTTCACTTGGTTCTCCCCTCTCCATCCCCTCCTACCAGATGCTGGGATTTTATTGATGGCATCTTAGAAGATCGCAGAGGAAATGAGAAGACACAGCATAACTTAGGAATGAATGCAGAAAATGACAGGTCTACATCTAAGAAAATTCTATACTATGTCATGTGGAATATTTTCACTGCCATTGAAAGATGGAAGCTGTATGGCCAAAAAATCCAGTCCTGATTTCAAATAAGTGCATTTTAAAAAAACTTTTTTGGAGTCCCAGAACCCTAAGAATCTGATGAAATCTGTGGACCCTGTTGTAGGAAAATGCTTGCATCAACAAACAGAATTTTCCATTTAATTTTAGGCAGCTCATGGATCACCTGAAATAAGGTCAACCATCCCAATTTAAGAAACTCTGATCTAATCCAATCTTTTAATTTTACAGATAGCTCAATAAAGCTCCAAAGAGGTAATGTTGTTTGCCTAACACAACACAGCAAGTTATCAGCAACGACATACAAGTTTTTTCACTCCAAATCTAATGCCCTGAAGAGACTCTTAAAAATCACAGGAAGCTTCTGAGAAAGAGGAGAAATGCTTATAGTGTTTTCTGAGACATGGGGAAATCTTTCAGAGCACAAATCCTGTTTTTTTTCCCCTCAAGAGCCAAGAAGTGAAATTCATAAGCTTCTCTTTGTTACTCTGATTTGAAGAGACAGAAGTGAGGAAGATAAGCAACTCGAGTTAAAGTACCCAGAAGGACATGTAAGAGTTGGGAGAACGTCCTCATATGGAAACAACATGATTCTGCACCAAGTCTATATTCATTAGGATAAAACCAAGTCAACCTAAACATTATTGTACTTATATTAAGAAAAGAATGTTAATTAAATTTCTAAAACAAAACACGGTTCAGCTCCCCCTCTAGCTGCCCCCTCTCCCCCAGTGCTTACCCTAGTTACCACTACCACCAACTAACTACACTGACTGCAGCCTGAAACCTGAGTCACCCTAGGCTCCTCCCCTTCCTTTGGCTTCTAATGCTCTAAGACCCATCAGTACCTCCCCTAAGTGGGTGTCTCTCGAATCCATCATCTGATTTCCTCTCCAGCATTCCTGCAAATCTCAAGCTCTAGCCACCTCTTGCCTGGCTTTTCTTTCTTTCTACTCATGTTTCTTTCTACCTCCATTTCTTTCCAATTCATCTACCAAACTGCTCTGAAAGGGATCTTTCTATAAAGCAAATCTAATCACATTACTCTCTGGCTTGACCCCCGCTTCAGTGGCTACCTGTTACCTATAAGCTTCCTTTAAAAAATTTTGTTGGATTTCTGAAATATTTTCAAATGTTATATAATTACTTTTTCATTTTGCATGGTTAAAGATAAAGAATAATGCTTATTTTAGATTATTATTTTATCAGAGATTATATAAAAAGTTGTATAAGTTATATATAAAAGATATATATAAATATATAGTTATATATGAAAGTTATCCCATGAAGTCTTTAAACTCATTTTATATGTAAAAAAGAGAGTTCTTATTCCTCTCATTGAAAAAGGATGGATGCTATTTGTATTGCTGTATATTTATTCAAGAAAAAAAAGATTTAGGGCTTCCCTGGTGGCGCAGTGGTTGAGAATCTGCCTGCTAATGCAGGGGACACGGGTTCGAGCCCTGGTCTGGGAAGATCCCACATGCCGCGGAGCAACTAGGCCCGTGAGCCACAATTACTGAGCCTGCGCGTCTGGAGCCTGTGCTCCGCAACAGGAGAGGCCGCGACAGTGAGAGGCCCGCGCACCGCGATGAAGAGCGGCCCCCACTTGCCGCGGCTGGAGAAAGCCCTCGCACAGAAACGAAGACCCAACACAGCCATAAATAAATAAATAAATAAAAATTAAAAAAAAAAGAAAAAAAGATTTAGAACATACTGCAATTAAAATACAGACGGAACTTTTATTCTATTACATAATGAAAAAAAGATAATACTTTATACCCTAAAATTTGATTTTCATAATTTGAGCTTAATAAATCAGCTGGCTTATTTTTTATGATGATATGTCTTATGTTTAAAAGCTAAGAAAAAAGAGAAAATATTCTATAGTACCACTTGTAAGGCTTCTCCATAGTGACATAAACCCCAGGGATATGTTCGCCTACCCCAGGGGTTTTAGAATCACCAAATGGGTCATGCTGAGTTACCAGTATGGCATCCAAGGCTCTTCTGAAGACTTTGCTCCACCTCTGGGTCCTTCACTCTATTTACATCAACTAATTTGGAGTTCCCCAGACCCCATGCCCTTGAATACGCCATTTTTTTCTTCCTGTAGGGTCCCTTTGATTCCCCTTTTTGTAAATGTAGACATTTCCATTCATTCTTTACACCCCAGAGTAGGAATCATCCATTCTCTGAGGCCTTCTCTGAAACACTTTTTCCTTTTGCCATCCCTCTATTCCATGTATGACACATTATTGTCACCATATACATTTTCCTTCTGAACTCTTAATCTCTAGGTAGTAGGAAACTCAATACCAAACATAGTATGCGGCAATACACATTTATGAATAAATTCATCAATGAAATGAAAAGTTAATTTAGGAAAATAACTAAAGCAACTGGAAAATAGAACAGGTACAGGTGAAAATTTTCTCAACAGGACATGGCTTTTTATGTAATGTTATATTGTTACATTCTCCTTTGAGTATTTTTTTGGGGGCGGGGAGGTGGCGAGGATATCCAAAACATGTTATACGAACTTCATGTATTGTGACCGAGTCTACGGTGGTGCAGAGTAATCTGGCATAATATTAATGTGACAATCCAAAATTTTACTTTTCCAAAATCTCTTAAGGAGTGGGATGATGCTCTTAAAATAGTGTCCTTCTCCCTAGACATTCAATTGTATCTATGTCAGACACTGCGAGCTGTCCACTAAAGACTTTCTCCTCCCTCCTCAGTTATAGGAAAGTGTACCTGAGACACAGCTGCTGGCTGGGGACTGCATTTCCTAGGTCCTTCTGCTACATGTATGGCCATCTGACTAATCCCTCATTGCTAATGGAGTGTGAGCGAGAATGATGTGAGCAACTTCTATGTGACTTGCTTAAGAGGAAATCTCTGACCCAAGGCTTCTGTTCTTTTCACTTCTATTTAGAGTAGTGGCAACCGGTGACTTTGGAAGCTGGGCACTAAAAAACGGTAGAGGCGCTGCCTGCATGAAACAGAGCTGCTAACAGACATGGATGATCTATCTGGACTGGTTACCCAAGACAGAAATAAACTTCGATCTTGGTTCAGCCACTGAATTTTGGGATCTGTTAGAGCAGTTTAGAAAACTGCAAGGCTTTGTTTCTACATCTACGATACATTTTTATCCAATTTAAATAAATCCTCAAAGCAGGTCTTTTAAAACTAGCAAATTGTTAATATTTATAAGGAGAGATGCATCTTCTGAACTATAAAACTTTTGGATAGCACATTTTATAAAGCCTGATATAAAAAAGGTAACTTTGTATCTACATTTAGAAGTGATTTGCTGACAAAATTAAACCAACTTTTATGCAAAAGTGACATGATAACATTTCCTGTTATGAGGCCCTACAGAAAGGGAATTGCCAAAGTACTAAAAGAGAACCATTTGGTGCAAACCCCAACAGGTTGATGTTTTCCAAAAAATGGTTGGGTTACATTAAAATTTTCTGAAGTTTGAGTATACCTCCTGAATCATTAAATAAAACTAAGAAGACTGCCAGTTTCTTTTGTTACATATGGGATATTTAATTATTAATGGAATCCTAGCTCCTTGTAAGACAGAACTGTGAGTATAAATACGAGGTAGAATTATTATTTAAAATTTAGTTTCTGCTAATTTTCAAGTTGACTTCAGAATAAAAAGTTATTGTTTGTTGCAATCATACATATTTTATAATTCATTATAGAAATGAACCCTGTAAGTAAAGTTTCTCTTCGATTTTTATTGCCAAAGGGCACTCATGAAAAAAATAGGTCTATAATAAAAATTAATTTCCTGTAGGAAAGTATTCAAAGAGGGAGTTCTGTGGTGCTACAAATAAATGGGTAAAGAGATATTTTCTGAATGCTTCTTTCTAGCATTTAAATTCAATAAAAAGATATAACTGACAGCTCAATAGCATCACTTCTGGCATTATTATCATGGCTTAAAATAATCTGGCCTCCTTTTGTGAAGTAGATGTTTGCTTCCCTGGGGATGCTATCAATATCACCATGCTGAAGCTTCACTGCCGATGGTCCTGGCATTGGCAGGGCTCCAGTAACGTGCTAAAGCATGAAATCTTGTAATTTCTTAAATAAGTAACCCCTATCAAATGGGTCCAAGACTGGCTCTATTTTGATAGAAATGGTAAAATCTGATAGATTTTACTCCAAAGTACTGAATGGTACACTGCTTCCTACTTGGAGTTTGGCTTTTTCTGTCATTCCTCTGAAAAATTTACGCCTCTTTATTTCAAAGACAGAGTACCAGACATCAGACAGGAGCTCCCTTGACTTACTGCCACCAAGGTTACCAAGCGGCTGTGGCAGGAACCTAGCCTTTCTCCTAGCATTCCATTAGAAGCCAAGGGTGTCCCTCCTCTTGCTTCAGGCCCACCACTGAACTATGCCCTGTATCCCACCGCTCTGGATGTACAGATGCTGTGCAGTAGCCCCTCTCTTTCATATTGCCACCTTCTTAACTTCTCCTTTACATCAGCGTGGTTTCCCATTGTAAAACAAGAAACCTCTACCCACCAGTCTTCTTCAGGCACTTACCTTCCTCCCTGCCCTCTTCACAGGTATTATCACTCTCCTCAAATTGCCCAGCTCGCATTAGACTTGAACTTACTGCCATTTGATTTCCTCCTAACGACTACACTGTAACAGCCCTTGTCAAGGTTAGCAATTTCCTACATTTTAAAACAAATGCTTTAAAATCCTTACCTTACTTGACACTGTTTTAGAGTCTGAGAATCTCCTGCGTTAACCAACTCTGCATATACTACTCTGTAATACATGAACATGGGACAAGGGGTTCTATTTACACAGTTACAACCTAATGGTGGCACTTGGTGCTGTGAAATTTGGCAACCTGCTTTTTTCTTTGTGTCTGGTAATGTTAGCCAATTCTTTTCTTCCTTGAAATGTCCTTTTACCCTAGTTTCTATAATTTCATACTTCTTGTATGGTTACAGGTCCTCATTCCTTTACTCATCCCTTAAATGTCGACTTCATTGGGACTCTATTCTAGGCTTCCTCTCTTCACTGTCTGCCTGTGACACGCTATTAAATCTATGGTTTCAACTGCCTATTATTGATAACATCTATATATCAACATCCTAATAGTAATAATGATAAGAGATACTATTTCTGTTACTCTTACATTTTGCCATGCATTTTATGTGTGTTGACACATTTAATCATCACAACAATTCCATGAGGAAAATACTATCTTTACTCCAATTTCAAAGATGTGGAAAGTTAAGTTCAGAAAGGCTTATGCAACCTGTCCATAGCAGCAATGCTAGTTGGTGGCACAGCCAAGATTTGGACCAGATAATTTGTCCTTCAAATTTCCTTGGGATGCTGCCGATACTATCATGCCCAACCTTCACTACTGCATAGCTCCAAGTCTAGCTCAAGTCCGTACACTGAGCCTTACCCACGCTGCCTCCTGGACTTTAGATCTTCATGTATGACTACTGGCTATCGCCACCTAAGTGTAGCTAACGTTTCAGTAATGCCAACCATATGACCGGTTAGACCTGCATATGTAAAGACTTTGGTCAATAGGGAGCCTCAAATGAGACAAACTAAACCATCCCCTGGCCAAAGATGACCAAGATGAAGGTGATCAAGTTGGAGCAAAATATGTTCCTACTTCATTCACATAAATATGGTATAGATAAAACACAAAACTTAAATATAGACATAATTCCAACTTTTCCAAGTGAAAAATTGTGTTTTGGGAAACTTCATAAATTCATGATGCTATACACCTGTCCATTTATTTACAGGAAATACATTACATGAAAATGCAAAATACGTGTAATATTCATTTCGGTTTAAGAATGCGATTCATTCAGAGCTGTTTGGACCATTCTGGCCACATACTAACCAATCAGAACACAGCAATACCCAGACCAAAGGCAATTCACAAGATGAGATATGTATTTGCTCCAACTCTGGAAGAAAGAGTTGTCATAAAGACGTACATTTTAGGTACCACAGATATATGAAAAAGCAACTTAGTCATGGTAGCTGGCAAAATGACAATGTTTATCTATAATAGGTATACACATGATAAAGGCAGAAATTCTCATCACTTTATGTTAAACAAGAGCAGTGATAGTTTGTGTAATACTGATAGTTTGTGATAGTTTCCTTGAATTCATTATACCCAGAATGGAACTCATCATGTGTTCCCTTGAACCTGGTTCTTCACTGTCAGGATTGCAGTGAAGGACCCCATCATGAAATAGTGGTCCAGCCAGAAACATGGACATCATCTTTGATTTCTCCCTCTTGACAACTTCCAAAATGCTTTTGTAATATAATGTCATATGATGTTTTGACGATAGCAGTCCTGTGAGGCTGTATTATCCTCATTTTATAAATGAAGACATTTATATTCAAAGAGGTTGACTTCCCCAAAGGCACAGACATAAGAGTTAAGATGTTTATTTTGTGGTGCCTCAGTTAATATGTTTATATACATTATCTCATTTAATCATTAGAACATTCCTGTGATTAAGCTCTTTTTTTCTCAAATAAGGTAATTAAGTACAAGAGAGATTAACTCAGTCACTAGAGGAAGTGAGCCAGGATTTGAACTCAAGTCTGTCAGGCTTAAAAGTTCCTCTTAATTACTCCTGCCCTCAGGAAATTACAGAGTAGGCATCTAAATCCAACTTATTTTCCCAGTAGGTGATCATTCAACTGACCAGCTATCCTAGTGATGGGACATTTGCCTTAATTTGGGGCTAAGAGTGTTATAAGAACCACTGTTATACTTTAGATCTTTTTCTTGAAAATGATAAACATTTGTATACACCTTTACTTTTGCAGAGACTATTAAACCTAGATGATATTTCAGTGACTGAGAAATTTATAATGCATTTCAAAGTTAACCTTATTAAAATTAATTCTCTATAACAGTGCTGGAGTTTTATTTATAGAAAACATAGCAGAACACAAAGAAAACCTAACATACACCAGACTCTGGAAGATACTTTTCTTTAGAGGACTTTTGTAAGTCTGTTTTCTTGCCATTTTCTTTCTTATCTAAAATAAAGATACATAACTCTTCTCTATCCATCTTCCCTCAGCCTCTCCAAGAAAAACCCAAATGTTCTGGATATCTTTAATTAATAAAGCCTGTAAGTTTTATGCATGATTACATATGATAACAGGGAAAGACTGAGAAATTAAATGATCTGTTTAAGTTATAAAAATGGACCAGCAACAGCACTAGGTTGTATTATACTAGGAGCATAATTTATTTAAATTTGTCTTGCAAACTAAACCCAGATACTTGGTTTTTGACCTCTGGGAAAAAGAGCCACATTTCTAAAATATGTTCAGCCTTCATTAGTTCTAGGAGCTAGATCAATGGCATAAACGTATTCTTACCATCGAAGAGCAACATAAGACTATGCTATAGCCGCAATCAATGTACAGGACCACCACACACAAGAAGAAATTATCAATTAACTAGCTTCCTATGTTCATTTTGCCAGATGGAACCCATATATAAATACAAAATTTAAAATACCACTTTTCCTCATAAAATACTTAGAATGAGGTTTTGAAAATGCCTTAATTGCTTTTTTTCACCTCTCTCTGTCTCCTTCCTCTCTCACTTCCTCCAGTTAGACTACTATAAAAATCATCAGTGACTAAACATGAAAAAAAAATGTATAGCTCATGTTGGTAAGTCAGGTACACTTCTATAGAGGTCCTGCCAGGTGTCCTGCAAGAGTCTCCTTTAGACTTTAGGGATCAGACCTCCTTTAGGGATCAGACCTAGCCTATAAAGATACTGTAAAATCTTCAGGTTGAACAAAGACATAAGGTTCTAGCTACTTTATCCTCACTCATTTCCTTCATTTAAAAAGCTCCATACAAATTGTGAAATTTTTTGCTCTAGTTCTGTGAAAAATGCCATTGGTAGTTTGATAGGGATTGCAGCTCAATATCAAAAAAACAAACAACGCAATCCAAAAGTGGGCAGAAGACCTAAATAGACATTTCTCCAAAGAAGATATACAGATTGCCAACAAACACACGAAACGATGCTCAATGTCACTAATCATTAGAGAAACGCAAATCAAAACTACAATGAGGTATCACCTCACACCAGTCAGAATGGCCATCATCAAAAAATTTACAAACAATAAGTGCTGGAGAGGGTGTGGCGAAAAGGGAACCCTCTTGCACTACTGGTGGGAATGTAAATTGATACAGCCACTATGGAGAACAGTATGGAGGTTCCTTAAAAAACTAAAAATAGAACTACCATACGACCCAGCAATCCCACTACTGGGCATATACCCAGAGAAAACCATAATTCAAAAAGAGTCATGTACCACAGTGTTCATTGCAGCTCTATTTACAATAGACGGGACATGGAAGCAACCTAAGTGTCCATCAACAGATGAATGGATAAAGAAGATGTGGCACGTATATACAATGGAATACTACTGAGTCATAAAAAGAAATGAAATTGAGTTATTTGTAGTGAGGTGGATGGACCTAAAGTCTGTCATACAGAGTGAAGTAAGTCAGAAAGAGAAAAACAAATACCGTATGCTAACACATATATATGGAATCTAAAAAAAAAACAACGTTCTGAAGAACCTAGGGGCAGGACAGAAATAAAGACGCAGACGTAGAGAATGGACTTGAGGACACGGGGAGGGGGAAGGGGAAGCTAGGACGAAGTGAGAGAGTGGCATGAACTTATATATACGACCAAATGTAAAACAGATAGCTAGTGGGAAGCAGCCGCATAGCACAGGGAGATCAGCTTGGTGCTTTGTGACCACCTAGAGGGGTGGGATAGGGAGGGTGGGAGGGAGATGCAAGAGGGAAGAGATATGGGGATATATGTATATGTATAGCTGATTCACTTTGTTATAAAGCAGAAACTAGCACACCATTGTAAAGCAATTATACTCCAATAAAGATGCTTAAAAAAAAAACCCTCCAAAATCCTACATTAAATCTTCCTTAATTGAAAGAAAGTACAGCATTCCCCTGATTACATTCTGTCTAAACATGAACATTTTATGGCTCTCCTTCATCAATCACCTCTTAAATGTTATAATATCCTTGTTTGTACACAAAATTAAACCTGTGTTTCTATTCAGCAAGCTTTGTTAATTACACCAGTTTTGCCTGTTTTCATTTGTACAGTCTTAGAAGAAAGATGTAACTGATAAATATTTCTCTAATTAAATGGTTCTTTTTAATAGCACTAGAGTAAACAGTTGCTTGAATGTCTCTATCTGACAGTGTTGTTGTAGCCTAAAACATTTTTAACAAACCATAAAGAAAGGAGATTATACGACTTCTGTTAGTTATCAATTAGTTAAAAACACACAAGCTTCTCAAGAGCCTCCAGTGTTTCCGTCTATCTACTGTGCCAAGTTTAAACTCTTTCAACTACTTTTCAGGATTCTCACAGCATGGCCTTACTGGGTCTCCGCTGTTCTTTGATAGGAACCCAACACCCCTCTGCTAAAGGCGTCATGCTTTTTTCCATTTCTTCACCTTTGCCAATGCCCTTCTGTTTATCTTTAACACAAAAATACAATCCTAAAATGGTCTGTCATCTCTTCACAGAAAGCTTTCCCCATCTTTTCCACCCTACTTTCGTTACCAACTTCTATATATTTGTAGAAAATTTGTTAGCCTATAACACATACTGGCATTTATTTATATGCTGCTTCCTAGCTGATTGTGTTGAGTCAGTTCAATCTTGTCATCTAATTTATAAACTCTGTAAGCACAGGAAATGTGTCTTATACTTTTCTGGACATTTCCTAACAGATGCTGCCTATATAGAAGGTGATGGATATATCCAAATGTACTAAGAGATTAAAACATTTTCTGCCCCAGGTTTTCCAAGAAGGGTTATCCAGTCTGGAATAAAGGCATGGGGTCCAAAATGCCAGGTCCATCGCTTATCAGGACGTTTCGGTCACCGAGGTCGTGTGGTACATGCTGGAAAAGGAATGGGCTTGTGGATATTCCAGCTTTCTACTTACTAGCTATCTTACATAGGCAAGCAAGTTAATCTCTGAGCCGCTGACACCTTTGTATAAAGTAAAAAAATGAGAATACTTACACCTCACTGACTTCTTTGCTTTCCTTGAATATGCTGTGCATATCCTGCCTCAAGTCTCTTTCTTCTGCTTAAATATTTCTTCCCCATCTATTTACCTAGTGAATGCCTACCCTTAAACATCACATTCTTACAGAAGCCTTCCTTACTCATTTCTCACCTCACTTTATTCAATGACCATCTTCCCTGGTAAACTGTACCCTGATAGAAAGCATGGATTGCACTGGTGTAATTCACACTATATATCCAGTGCACTGTATAAATAAGCAAACATTAGTTACCCAATATTTGTTTCCTTTCCTCTTTCCTCTCATTATGTATTATTTATTTGTATTTAAGATCCCATAAGTGACTTTTCTTATTCCTCGATGTGCTCTTAGCATTTGACCAACCACCATACAAAAATGTGAATTAGAAAAACACAAAAATTATGTTATTTACATAAAGAAAGCAACAAGGTCAAGCAAAACAACACAAACAGGGGTGCACATCCCCTTTGTGTGAACTGGCTAAGCAGAGGATTCATGGTAATTTCCAACCTAGCTGCTTACTGGGATACAAGTAAATACTTCTTACAACTTGATTCACTTTAGACAATATTTTTTTAACCTATTAATGCGAAACTGTTTAAAATTAAGTGTACAAAAAGAAAGCACCTCATGATGGAATATGAAAATGTTAATCTGGAAATTCTTCTTTGTATACAAACTATCACTAATAGGTACTATACTGGAATAGATTTCTATGATGGAGAAGATACAAATTTTAAATTAATAGTCATTAAGATTTTCATACCTAGCATCAGTATTTTCTGTCTCATTAAACCTGCATAAGAATCCAGACCAATACAAGTTATTAAGAGTGAAGTAAAACACACCACACACAAATCATTGACATAACACTGAAATGAGAACTGACAATGCCATTCTCTTTGAAGTGAGAAGACACTTGTTATTAAAATAAGAGAGCTCTAAACTCCATTTAGTAAGAAAAAGTAGGGTATTTATCTAAAAAATTCTTTAAAAAACCCCAAAACCCTCAAAGGCTGTACAAATAAATTCTCATGTTCAATTTATCCAGAGTGAAGGTTAATGCTAACCAGTACACCCTAAAGGAAAAAAAAAATGTATACTATGTGGTTTTATTTACACAACATTAATGAAAGTAAAGTTCTCAGCAAACAGGTAATGATAACAACTCAAGCAGTTACAATTAGATTTGGCTCACAGTACCTGGCAGAGCAAGGGTCCCTGAGGGGGCTTCTCAAGTAAAATTATAACCCCACACAGCTAAACACAGGTAGTCAATGCCAACATACAGGGGATGCAGGATTTAAGAAATTGAAATCCAAATCCCAGGAACATGACTTTCTGTAGTCCTTAGCTGGCAGAATTACACCATCATTCTATCTTACACAAATAAGAAAAGACCATGGAAATTATATCTTATTTCCACTTTAATACCTGGTTCACATCTTCCCTAACTTATAAAAGACAAGATGTCATTCAAATAGATAAAAATACTACTGTGCACATTACAAGGTATATGTACTACATTAATAAAAAAGAAATAAAGGATAGAAAATCACAAGGTAAAAAAAAAAATTCAATCCATTCTCATTTGAGGAAATAAAAGTTTTTTGAAAGATAAAACAATCTTTAGCTGTACACTTGTCTAACTTGACATTTTGTCTAATAGTTTCACAATTAAACATTGCTAATTGTAATCTAAAACTGAGAGTCAGGAAGGTGAATTATACCCAAATGGACGATTTCTCATAAACTGGTAAAGTGATTGCCTTGTTTTATCATTTTACAACATATTAAACATTTGCAGGGGATCAATCTTACTCGGACAACAAGAATGTAGGCAGCTTAAGGATGAAATACTAAGGCTTTAAAATTCAAGAAAGAAAAATGAACTTAATGATATTTAATGTCCAGCTAACTCACAGTGTGACTCAGTTGCCTACGAATAACTGGTCCTGAGCCAGAGATCTTTCTGCCCCGTGTTGCATCACCATTTCACCAGTGCCTCTCTCAAGGATTACATCAGGGGGACTTCCCTGGTGGCACAGTGGTTAAGAATCCACCTGCCAATGCAGGGGACACGGGTTCAATCCCTGGTCCCAGAAGATCCCACATGCAGTGGAGCAAGTAAGCCCGTGCACCACAACTACTGAGCCTGTGCGCCACAACTACGGAGCCTGCGCACCACAACTACTGAAGCCTGCGTGCCCTAGGGCCCGTTTGCCACTACTACTGAGTCTGCGGGCTGCAACTACTTAAGCCCACGTGCCTAGAGCCCGTGCTCCACAACAAGAGAAGCCACCGCAGTGAGAAGCCCACGCACCGCAGTAAAGAGTAGCCCCCGCTCGCTGCAACTAGAGAAAGCCCGCGCGCAGCAACGAAGACCCAGTGCAGCCAAAAACAAAGGATTCCATCAGAAAAGGAAACTATAAAATTCATATGCTTCTTCTTAGCGATTGGTTAAAATGAGGTTATTTTCAACAATAGTCCTTTCATTTACTTAGATAAAGGAAAACAATTCCTAGATTCAGAAAAATGAGAAGGGCTGTACTGAGGGAAAATAAAGACGAACACAAATGTTAAAAATAAATTATAAACAAATAATTTAGACTTTTCCAGTAGACATGATAATATACTGGTTTTAGGAAGCTCTAAATTTCTGTGACTAGCAGCTTGGATTTATAATTAGTCCACATATTAAAGGGAATTTTCACACCCTAAATAAATTAAAATATGCTATTAGAACCAAATAAAATATGAAAGTATAAATCACAAGCATCCCATAATGTAGGATGTGATTACTTCTGTTAATTTATGGAAATGATTCCCTGTCTTACCTCTTTGAGAGTGCTACCTGCCTATATTCTCCCATTTCCTTTGCAAGGACAGAAAGCAAACAATTAAAACTGTATATAACTAATTAGCAAATAATAAGAAACAGGCAGCCAGAGGAGAAACATTGGAACATTAGAAAATTTTTACTTTACTTAAAAAAATTTTTATTTTAGAATAGATTTTTAGCTGAAAGGCACTATTTTTAAATCTCTCACTATTGCATATCAAGAGGCACCTGCACAGCATCAGCAAACATTTAACATGTTACTTCCACCTTTTATGTAACTCAGCACTGATTGTCTAGCTGATTATGATTAAAAATCTAATTCATATTAAAATTTAAACAATGAAATTAAAATGTTTTGCATATTTTTTATATTACTTGTCTCCTCTGCATAACTTTGCTTAAAGTATATCATTGATTTAACTTCAAAACTTCCCCCCCACCCAACTCACTACACAAGTCTAATCAAAAAGTACTTTCTAAGAAAAGCTCTATAGAACAAAGGAGAATTTTCCCCTAGAAATGGTGCTTTCTGTCAGTGGTCCTGTATATTTTTCCCTTGCCAAGAGATTTAAGGCATAGTACACATTCTTAACAGGTCCACTTGCTTCTGGCATCCTCCTGGTACCAAACCTGTTGATAATCCTGGTATAAATATTTTCAAGGAAGACCTTTCCCTGAAAACCTTCAGGGAGTTCAGGCCTTTTAAGAACGAGCTACCTAGTGCTTCCTGCGGGTTTAGCAGCCCTTCAGAGTTAGCAAGTGGATTATATTTGTATTAACCATCTTACCCGGACTCTCTGACTTGACAAACTGAGAACAGGGAAGGCACAGTTAATTGGCCGGCCATGAAGAACTGAAGAGGGAGACCTACACCTCAAGTCTCTATGATGTCTTTTCAAGAAATTTAAGAAGCATCAGCTATTTTTCAAGCATTGGAGATACAGAGATGAGCAAGTGGTGGCCCTCAAGAAGAATATAATATCAGGAAAGTGCCGTGTGGCTGACAGAGCCTTGGTGCTCCAGCTGGGTGTCAGGCCTGAGTCTCTGAGATACAAGATCCAAGTTCAGGGTATTGGTCCACCAGAGACCTCCTAGTCCCACATAATATCAAACAGCAAAAGCTCTCTCAGAGAGCTCCATCTCAATGCTAAGACCCAGCTCCACTCAACGACCAGCAAGCTACAGTGCTGGACACCCTATGCCAAACAACTAGCAAGACAGGAACACAACCCCACCCATTAGCAGAGAGGATGCCTAAAATAATAATAAGTTCACACACACCCCAAAACACACCACTGGACGTGGTCCTGCCTACCAGAAATACAAGATCCAGCCACATCCACCAGAACACAGGCACCAGTCCCTCCACCAGGAAGCCTACACAACCCACTGAACTAATTTTACTCACTGGGGGCAGACACCAAAAACAATAGGAACTACAAACCTGCAGAATGCAGAAAGGAGACCCAAACACAGTAAGTTAAGCAAAATGAGAAGACAGAGAAATACAAAGCAAATGAAGGAGCAAGGTAAAAACCAACCAGATCAAACAAATGAAGAGGAAATAGGCAGCCTACCTGAAAAAGAATTCAGAATAATGATAGTAAAGATGATCCAAAATCGTGGAAATAGAATGGAGAAAATACAACAAACACTTCACAAGGACCTAGAAGAACTAGAGCAAACAAACAAAGATAAACAACACAATAAATGAAATTAAAAATTCTCTAGAAGGAATCAAAAGCAGAATAACTGAGGCAGTAGAACGGATAAGTGACCTGGAAGATAAAATAGAGGAAATAACTACTGCAGAGCAGAATAAACAAAAAAAGAATGAAAAGAATTGAGGACAGTCTCAGAGACCTCTGGGACATTAAACGCACCAACATTTGAATTATAGGGGTCCCAGCAGAGGAAGAGAAAAAGAAAGGGACTGAGAAAATATTTGAAGACATTAGAGTTGAAAACTTCCCTAATATGGGAAAGGAAATAGTCAACCAAGTCCAGGAAGCACAGAGAGTCCCATACAAGATAAATCCAAGGAGAAACACACCCAGACACATATTAATCAAACTCTCAAAAATTAAATACAAAGAAAAAATATTAAAAGCAGCAAGGGAAAAACAACAAATAACATACAAGGGAATCTCCATAAGGTTAACAGCTGATCTTTCAGCAGAAACTCTGCAAGCCAGAAGGGAGTGGCAGGACATATTTAAAGTGATGAAAGGGAAAAACCTACAATCAAGATTCATCTACCCAGCAAGGATCTCATTCAGATTCAACGAAGAAATTAAAACCGTTACAGATAAGCAAAAGCTAAGAGAATTCAACACCACCAAACCAGCTTTACAACAAATGCTAAAGGATCTTCTCTAAGCAGGAAACACAAGAGAAGGAAAACACCTACAATAACAAACCCAAAACAATTAAGAAAATAGTAATAGGAGCACACATATCGATAACTACCTTAAATGTAAATAGATTAAATGCTCCAGCCAAAAGGCATAGACTGGCTGAATGGACACAAAAACAAGACACGTATACATGCTGTCTACAAGAGACCCACTTTAGACCTAGGGACACATACAGACTGAAAGTGAGGGGATGGAAAAAGATATTCCACGCAAATGGAAATCAAAAGAAAGGTGGAGTAGCATTTCTCATATCAGACAAAATAAGCTTTAAAATAAAGACTATTACAAGAGACAAAGAAGGACACTACATAATGATCAAGGGATCAATCCAAGAAGAAGATATAACAATTGTAAATATTTATGCACCCAATATGGGAGCACCTTAATACTTAAGGCAAATGCTAACAGCCATAAAAGGGGAAATCGACAGTAACACAATCGTAGTAGGGGACTTTAACAACCCATTTCACCAATGAACAGATCATCCAACATGAAAATAAAAAAGGAAATACAAGCTTTAGATGATACATTAAACAAGATGGACTTAATTGATATTTATAGGACATTCCATCCAAAAACAACAGAATACACTTTCTTCTCAAGTGCTCATGGAACATTCTCCAGGATAGATCATATCTTGGGTCACAAATTAAGCCTTGGTAATTTTAAGAAAATTGAAATCATATCAAGTATCTTTTCTGACCACAACGCTATAAGTCTTGACATCAAATACAGGAAAAAATCTGTAAAAAATACAAACACATGGAGGCTAAACAGTACACTGCTAAATAACCAAGAGATCGCTGAAGAAATCAAAGAGGAAATCAAAAAATACCTAGAAAAAAATGATAATGAAAACACAACGACCCAAAACCTATGGGATGCAGCAAAAGTAGTTCTAAGAGGGAAGATTTAGCAATACAATCCTACCTCAAGAAACAAGAAACATCTCAAATAAACAACCTAACCTTACACCTAAAGCAATTGGAGAAAGAAGCACAAAAAAACCCCAAAGCAATCTGCAGATTGAATGCAATCCCCATCAAACTACCAATGGCATTTTTCACAGAACTAGACCAAAAAAGTTCACAATTTGCATGGAAACACAAAAGACTCCGAATAGACTAAGCAATCTTGAGAAAGAAAAACAGAGCTGGAGGAATCAGGCTCCCAGACTTCAGACTATACTACAGAGCTACAGTAATCAAGACAGTATGGTATGGCACAAAAACAGAAATATAGATCAATGGAACAGAATAGAAAGCCTAGAGATAAACCCACACACATATGGTCACCTTATCTTTGATAAAGGAGACAAGAATATACAATGGAGAAAAGACAGCCTATTCAATAAGTGGTGATGGGAAAACTGTACAGCTACATGTAAAAGAATGAAATTAGAACACTCCTTAACACCATACACAAAAATAAACTCAAAATGGATTAAAGACCTAATGTAAGGCCAGACACTATAAAACTCTTAGAGGAAAACATAGGCAGAACACAGTATGACATACATCACAGCAAGATCCTTTTTGACCCACCTCCTAGAGAAATGGAAATAAAAACAAAAATAAACAAATGGGACCTAGTGAAGCTTAAAAGCTTTTGCACAGCAAAGGAATCCATAAACAAGACAAAAAGACAATCCTCAGAATGGGAGAAAATATTTGCAAGCAAAACAACTGACAAAGGATTAATCTCCAAAATATACAGGCAGCTCATATAGCTCAATATGAAAAAAACAAACAACCCAATCCAAAAATAAAAAAAAAAAAAAAAAAATATTTTCAAGTAGTTTATTTAGATAATAAAGGTGACCTGTGTTACACACAGTACTATAGTTTTCTTCCTTTCCTATAGAAAATGCCATTTGAGTCCCATACACTTTCCTCACCTCCCTCCTCAAACTGGCAGAGGAAGTCTGCTCTTCCATCTCCCACACACTCTTAATTTGGTAATTAGAAGGGATTCTTTCCCAATTCCTTTCCCACCATAAATAAAGTAGTAGGGACACTGGGGAATTTCCTCTCTGTAGTCATACAAAGAGGAGTGGCCAGAGTAGACATTAAGAAGCTTGATGCTCACTGTTCTGGAACTGGGGCTGCAGCTAGAGGGGAAAGTTTGGTTACCAGGAAGCTGCAGAGGTGGACTCCATCCTCAGAGAGTGGAAACAGGGAGAAGCAGTGTGGCATGTGACATGAGGACTGGGTGCTCAGGGACAAAAGGGGTAAAGAGCAGAGGACAGGAATGTCTCATAACACAGAGAATCTGAAAGGATAATTCTTCCTGTAGTGATAGCCTTGTCGCCCAAGAACATGAGCATTGAAAAGATGACTTTTGGATATATGGATCATTTCTATGTCAGGTTTTCAAAACAGGAGTTTGCTAATATTTGAGTGGTCAATAAACACATTCTGATAATGTAGACAAATGAAGATCCCTTAATAGCTTTTCTTTTCTAAATTACACATGTGCAATTATACATATTTTGACCTGTGGCGCTCATATTTATCACATGTGACCTTCATATAGGTCTAGAATAGGTGTGCAGGTGATGGATAAAGGAGATTTAACCTGTCAGTCTCAAACCCAACTCATTTAAGGAACATTTAAGTAGAACATAAGGGCTCCTGGGGTGAGTAAAGACCTTTTAACACATATCAATTTAAGTATTAAGCAGTCATCGGTATACCCAACATACTATAGGAATGCTTTTCTCCCTAAGAAACTAAAACTGTCTTTTAACATTAAAATTCCTGATATTTATGAATAAAACATCGATGTGTTTTGTTTTTAGCTAGAAAAATCCACAATTCTCTATAGTTTTGTCAATATATTTTAAATTATGGAGTCAATATTTTAAATTTTAAACTAGTTTAGATACATATTCTTTAGAGGTTCATTTGTTAAATGGACTTCTCCAGTGATTTTCAACCTAGTTGCCTAAAAGAATCACCTGGGAAGCTTACTGAGGTCTGAGTCCTATCTCAAACCAATTCAATTAAAAACTCAAGGGCTAGAGCCCCAGGTGATTTTAATGGAGGGTGGCAGTAAAAATCACTGGTCGAATCCCATTTCTAGCTCTTTTGTGAAATGTATTAATTGGTAATTTAAGAAAAAGTTTCCCATTGTCAAATGTTTGAGACCTAAACCTAGAACAATCACTATATTTAATTGATGCCTGAAGCATTCTTTTAATGATAGAGAATAAGATGAGTATTTCTACTCTTACCACTCCATTTAATGCAGTTGAGCAAGTCCTGGTCAATGTTATCAGAAAAAAAAAGAAAGAAAGAAGATACAAAACAGCCTGAGGGAAGATTCAGACGGTTTCTATTTGCAGACTACATGATCTACTTACAAAATTCAATAATAAACTCCTAAAACTAATCGGGAAGTTCAGCACAATGACCAAATAAAACATTAATTTATAAGAATAAATGGCACTCCTCTAATTTAGCAATAAATACATAGAGAATATGATAAAATGAGAATTAACACACTAAGAAAAACTATTCAGTACAGAGGAATTAAAGTATTCATGAATCCCTATAGAAAAAAAGTTAAAGGCCTTTTAAAAGGCATAAAGAACTGAATAAATGAAGAGATACTCCATGTTACTGGATGGGATCACTTAATATTAACATAACGATGCTCTCCAAGTTAAACTATATAGTAAATGCAATCTCAATAAAAATTCCAGTTGCATTTCTTTAAGAATACTCGTTAGTAGGTGGCATTGAAACAAGTAGCTCACTATATTGAAAAACTTGAAAAGATTTCAATTCTTAAAGAGAACAATATAAAAACTGGATTCCTGTTAAAGTTTCTAAATGTGGAAAATAAATCAATGAGTTAATAGAAGAGAATATAGGAGAATGCATTACCTTTGTTATCTGTGTGTGAGGAAAGACTTCTTTAAAAATTAAAAAAAAAAAAGGCTACGTATGGTTAATTAACAAGACTGTCTAGAAAACACAAAACAATAGGGGCAGAAGATAGCAGATCAATAACTGCCAGGTATTGGGTGTGAAGCAGGGGAATGACTGCAAAGGGGCACATGAAAACTTTTTGGGGCGACAGAAATGTTTGATATCTTGATTTTGATGGTAGTTGCAGAACTATACACATTTATCAAAACTCAATAAACTGTATATTTTAAAACAAAGAATTTTATTTTGTGTAAATTATACCTCAGTAAATCTAACCCCAAAATACCTGTAAATCGTAAGGTTGAAAATTAACTTATTACATAAATACTCAGAATTTATATTCAAAGAAGGACAGCATGAAAAACATTAGCATTTCGAACAAAGACATTATTCTCCAAATGTCAAAAACCAATGAAGTTTATTGTGTCAATTATATCTCAACAAAGCTGTTTAGTATATAAAAAAAATATGAAAGACATACATATATATAAGGAATTCCTGCAAATTAACAAGAAAAAGACGGACACCTCAATAAAATTATGACCAAGGATAGGATCAGACCAATCACAAAAGAAGGAAATTCAAAATGATAGTAAGGATATGGAAAAAGAGGCTCAATTCATTAGTAACAACAAAGATGGAAATTGAAGTAAGATATCAGATCCATAGTTAGGTGGTTGAATACTGTCAAAAGTGGACATTTAAAACCTTTCATGCACTATTGGTAGAAGCGCAGATTAGTGAAGAGATTCTGGAGACTGACTTCCTATTTTTTAAGATGTCAGTTTTCTTCCCCTACTCATTTCATGTCCTTTTTCTTAGCACTCTTCACCTTCTGATACTTTCTTGTTGTCTGTTTGCTCCCAATACAATGTAAGCTACCGTGAAGTTAAAAGGTTTTATCTTACTTTCTTTATTTTGTCAATTTTGGTGGGGTATTTTTTGACTGTTTTGTCTACTATTGTCCTCCTAAGTCTATAACAGTGAATATGACGTTGAAGAATTCAAGATATATTTCTAAATAAATTAATAAATAGACATTACATTACATCTTAAGCAATATTGACAGGCTTTTAGGTATAAAGTCCATATAGTGTTCTTAGCAAAATCAAAAGATTATTTTCTCTACTAAAACTACTTAGAAAATGGGCATATGTGCACTGGAATATGTAACAGAGAATTCATGAGTTACAACAGCTCTATTTAATCACACCCTATTAATTTTACATCTTCCCTTATTGTACAAAAATATGCAAAACAAGTAAACAAAAACTGCCTATATGTAACCTAAAAACTACAAAGATGAACATAACTGAGGCGGATTAAATGCTAGGCTGCCAATTTGAACAAAGTCAACATAATCAACAAAAAAAGACATAATAGGCTGGTCACTGAGATAAAAATTCTTTCACTGGCAAGAATAAAAAATCAGGTAAAGTGAATATATACTTCTGAAATAGCAACAACTCTGGCAATAGTGTAAATTCTTAGGCATAGAATCAGTGAAACATTGAAAACATGCTTTCAGTGACAAATGGCTTGATAACAACATCCTAATGTAACTCAGAAAACTGAATTATATAATAATCTCAAATGTAAAGGAAAATACATGAAAGTTGTCATGATTGGCAACCTTCATCTTGAACTAAGGGTGAACAAATCTTTTCTGTAAAGAAGCACATCGTAGTATTTCAAGCTTTATGAGCCAAATGGTCTTTGTCAAAAACTACTCAGCTCTGCTTTTGTAGCACGAAAGTCACCATAGACAACACAAATGAATGAACCTAGCTGCATTTCAATAAAACTTTGTAATTAAAAACAAGCAATTTGCAGATCTAGCCCATGGGCAGTAGTTTGCCAATCCCTATTAAAAAATTTGCTTCCAACTAAAATCAATTATAAATCAGAAGTCACCAGTCTTTCATGCATATTCACAAGGAAAAATTATTAAATGAAAAAAAAGAAATTGAGGTTTAAAGAGTTACAGAATTACAGGAAGATAATAGTACTCAATTCTAATTCTATTTTTAACATGAAGTACCCAATCAACTACAAAGTCCTTAAACTGCATAATTTTAATTTTTAAAATGGTAAGCATGGAGATTTATGTGGAATTCTTTAAAGAGAAATTCAATGAATTTTAATTATTTAGAAGACTTACATCTTTCAGTTAATATATTCCAAACAAGATTTCAAAGTAACTCCTACATTATTCAGCAAAAAGTTCAAGTTAGGATCAAAATAGTCTATAACATAATATTCATCCTACTTTTTGAGGGATAAAATAACTAAACTCTAAACATTTCCACACATTTTTAAAGCCAATTACAAGATACACTTCAGGTCTCCAACTGAGAGAATAGGAGGTAATTTTTGTCATTTTTTGAACAACATCTGGGAATTCTTTATAGTTACACGCTCACATGGATTGGTGGAAATGTACTGCATTTTTAGGCAGTACATGGAAACCAGTGAAAACAGTTCTCACAGGCACAGTTTTAATATTAAAGTTAACAGAATGAATTTGTAAACATACATAAAGGGAAGTTGAAAAACTGGAAGAATTTGAAAGCCTGATGTTTAGGAATCTTAAACTAATCAGTTTTAAATATAGAAACCCAAATCACAGTACTCTCTAAAGTATTCTAGTTTCCTCTTCATCTCTACTGAAACTAAAAAGAATACCATTGGAATAATAAAATGTTTAAATAGAAGAAACAGAATGACAGTTTAAATACTGGAGAAAATTGTTTTACCTGTTACTATGAGTCATTCTGGACTTAAAGTTGTTGAATGTTTTGTTATCAGTCCCAAAGCCTCTGAACTTTGACTTAATCCAAAGCAATGCTACGTCTCAAATCCAAGATTTCGTACAAAACCAGACTTTGCATTAACATAGGCAGTTGTATCATTTTTCATATTCTCGTTATTGGAAAAATGAACTCACCAATTAGGTGAAAGTGATGTTTTTATCCTAAAAGTAAACTCTCCTAAAAAAAATTCATATCTAGGCTTTGCTTAATAGAAATATCTAGAATTTGTTCTACAATATATACAAATTTCATATAGATGTTTCTTATAATGACTTTCCTTTATCCAAAACTCAGCAAAAGCAATCCATGTCTTTAGCATTTGGAGCTATAAATTCACAGAAGTCCTTGAGAGCCAGGAGTGCAGAGGAACGACAAAGATGACAGAGGGGAAGAAAGAGACCCCCCCTTAATCTGTGTATAAAGTCCTGGTAAACTCTGAACTGCACATGTGTAGACTGACTCAAATAAATATTGCCAAAGATCTGAAAACTGAACTTTGATGCAGAATGTTGTTCAGGTCCCAGATTTTTCCCTGGTGGCACACATGGGAGATGATTGGATAACACTGCAAAAGCTTGAAAAACTAAACTGACATTGAAACCACAGCCCTCAGGAGGCAAGATAGGATTTGAAATCTGAATATAAGTAGGTGGATAGACTGCTAAAACAAATCAACGTTATTGGCAGGATTTTAATAGAATACAGAATTTCATAGTGTAGTACTTAAAATGTACTGGATACAACAGAAAATTTACTCACTAGGACTCAAAGAAGCAGGAAAAATCTCAACAACTCTCAAGGGAAAAGAGAATAAACAGACACCAACATCTAGGTGACCCAGATGGTAGAATTATCAAAAAACTTTTAAGCATGTATAATAACCATGTCCGATAAAGTGAGAACAAAAACTCTCAAAATGAAGTGAATGATCTATGTCTCAGCAAAGAAAATGCAAATTACAAACAATTCAACTAAAAAATGGGCAAAGAACTTGGACATTTCTCCAAATATACACAAATGGTCAATAAGCACATTGAAAAGATGCTCACCATCACTAACCATCACAGAAATGCAAATCGAACCACAGTAAGATACCACTTACATCCATTAGGATGCCTATTATCAAAAGATTAATAAACAGAAACAACTGTAGGTGAGACTATAGAGAAATTGGAACCCTTGTGCACTGTCGGTGGGAATGTAAAGCGGTGCAGCTGCTAGGGAAAGTGGTGCAGCAGTTCCTCAAACAATTAAAAATATAATTAAACATATATGATCCAGCAGTTTTACTTCTGGTTATAGTACACTCAAAATAATTGAAAGCACAATCTTGAAGAGACATTTATATAACCATGTTCATAGCAGTATTATTCACAATAGTCAAAGGTAGAAGCAAGCCAATGTCCATAAACAGATGAATGGGTAACCCAAATCTGACATATACATACAATGAAATATTATTCCTTCCTTAAAAATGAAGGACATTCTGACACACACTAAAACACAGATGAACCTTGAGACATTATGCTAAGTGAAATAAGCCAATCATAAAAAGGTAAATACTATATGATTCTACTCAGACAAGGTAATTTAGAACACTCAAATTTATAGAAGTAGAAAGTAGAATGGGTGTTGCCAGGGGTTGGGGGTAAGAAAAATGAGGGGTTACTGTTTAAAGAGTTTCAGTTTTGTAAGATGAACAATGTTCTCTGAATGGATTGCAGGGATGGCTGTAATAATGTGAATATACTCAATGCCACTGAGCTGCATACTTACAAATGGTTAAAATGGTAAGTTTTGTGCTATGTATATTTACCACAATTTTAAAAAATAATTTAAAAGAAAATAATTATAAAAAAAGAAAGGGAAATTTTATAATTTAAAATACAGAATTGAAATTTGCACTGGATGAGCTCAATAACAGACTGAAGTCAAAAGAGGAAAGAGTTACTGTCAAGACAGACCACTAAAATTTTCAAATCTGAACAAAAGAAATAAAATAATTGAATCAACTCAGCAGAGTCTCAGAAACCTGTAAGACAATATAAATATAAAATCTGACATGTATATTCTTAGAGTTCCAGAAGGAAGAAAGACTGATGCAGAAAAATATATATTTTAGAAAATAATGACTCTCCAAATTTGATGAAAAAATATATTTAGAGATTCAAAAACAGGAAACTGCAAACTCCAAACAGGAAAAATCCAGAAAATCATGGCCAGATGCATCATTAATCTAACAGGTGAATACTAAAGATTAAGAAAATATCTTAAAAGCAGCTAGAGAAGAAAATAACACATTACATATAGGAGAACAATAAATTAAATGCTTTCATTTTTCTTAACAGAAACCATAGAAGCCAGATGACAGTACAACATCATTCTTAAAGTTCTGAAGGAAAACAAAAATTTTTAAAGTCAAAGTAGAATTCTACAACCAGTAAAAATTTCCTCCAGAAATGAGGGCAAAATAAACACATTCTGAAATGAATGAAAAGTAAGATTTCATGATCATTGGATCTGCTCTAAAAGAAATGCTAATGGAAACTTTTTAGAACAGAAATGATACTAGAAGCAAACATGGAATTCAGGAATGAAGATCAATAGAATTGGTAAATATCTGGGTAAATATTAATATAATAAACTGTTTTTTCCCTTCATAAATTTGCTAAAGTATGAATGACTGTATGAAATAAAAATTATAACATTGTTGGAAAGATTTCAAAGTGTCCAGACAGAATACACCTGACAACTACAACATACAGGAGGAAGGGTAAAAGGAAACGACATGGTTGAGGGTTTCTATATTTCACTTGGAGTGAAAGACTATTAAACTTAAGTAGACTATGAAAAGACAAGTATGTCTATTATGAGAAACCAATGAATCAAAAATTACATAAAGAGATAACTAAAAATCTATAATTAATTAAATTGCAAGCAACAAGAATTTACTATATAGCATGGGGAACTATATTTAATATCTTGTAATAAACTATAATGGAAAATAATTTGAAAAAACATATGTATAACTGAATCACTTTGCTGTACACCTGAAACTAGTACATTATTGTAAATCAACTATACAATAAAAATTTCTTAATAAAATATAAATTAAATTGGAATGTTAACAGATATTCAAACAATCCAAATGAGCACAGGAAAGAGAAAATAGAAGAATGAAAAAACAGGGTACAAACATAAAACAATTATAAGTGGTAGACCTAAGCCTGTCAGTAATTACATGTCAGTAATTACATGAAATGTAAATTGTCTAAACAAACATAAAAGAAAAAAAAAATGTGGATTTAAAAAATAAGTAAATAAAAATATTGCCTACAAGAAACCAGTTTTAAATAAAATGATATTGTTAGAGTAAAAGTAAAATGATGGGAGAAAAAATTCAACCACGAATACACCAACCTAAAGAAAGCTATAATGACAATATTAATTTCAAATAAAGAAGACTTCAGGTAAAGGAAAATTCCCAGGGATAAAGAGGGCATTACATAGAGATAAGGGAGTCAATTCACCAAGAAGATACAGACCATATCCCATGTCCCCAACAAACTTTAAACATTTAAAAGAACTGAAATCATACAAAGTATATTCTTTGGCTGTAACAGAATTATACAAAAAATCAACAACTAACATACATCTTGAAAATCCCCAAATATTTGGAAATTAACACATTTATAGCCAGTGGGTTAAAAAGGAAGTCTCAACAGAAATTACAAAGTATTTTGAACCAAAAGAAAATGAAAATACAACACAACAAAATTTTTGAGCCATAGTTAAAATAGTGACTAGAGTAAAATCTATAGTAGTAAATACTTGTATCAGAAAAGAATAATGGTCTTAATAATCTAAACTTCCACTTTAAAAAAAAAAATGAGAGGGATTTCCCTGGTGGTCCAGTGGTAAAGAATCCACCTTCCAATGCAGGGGACATGGGTTTGATCCCTCATCGGTGAACTAAGATCCCACATGCCACGGGCAACTAAGCCCATGCCACAACTACTGAGCTCATGCACCTCAACAAGAGCGCCCACATGACACAAACTACAGAGCCCACACGCTCTGGACCCCATGCCCCACAACTAGAGAGAGAAAAAGCAACCTGCATGCCACAACTAGAGAGAAACCCGCACATCACAATGAAGAGCCCACATGCTGCAACTAAGACCTGACGCAGACAAAATAAATAATTTAAATAAATAAATAAATAAAATAAATATAAAAAAATACTAAAAAAAAAAAAGGTCCACATCAAACAAAAAAAAAAATCTAAAAAAAAAAGAGAAAAGTGAACTAAACCTGAAGCAAGCAGAAAGTAAATAGTAAAGAGCTTAATCAATGAAACTGAAAACACAAACACAAAAGAAAAAGAAAAAGAATTAATGAAATCAAAAGCTGGTTCTTTGAAAAGAATCATAAAATTGATAAACCTCAACTTGATAAAAATCACTTATGAAAAACCTAAGCTATTCATACTCAATAATTGAAGTCTGAGTGCCTTCATCCTAAGATTGTAAAGAAGCCAAGGGATATCCTGACAACTTTTCTTTACCACTGTAATGCAGGTCCTGGTCAGTGCAGCAAGGTAAGAAAAAGAAAAGATGGATAGATTAAAATAATAATAATAATAGTAATATTCTATTTGCAGACAACATGATTTGATTGCCTTTGTGAAAATCTCAAGGAATGTACAAAAATAATTCTAAAACTAATAAGTAAGTTTATCATACGACACAAGGTCAAGATATATAATCAACTGTATTTCTATATAATAACAATGAACAATTAAAATATTTTTTTAAAGTTATCATTCATTATAGCTTCCCTAACCACTGCCCCCCACAAAAAAAAAGATACTCTTAGGTATAAGTACAAAGGATCTGTATTCTGAAAACTATAAACCAAAAATGAAAGAAATTAAAGTAGTCCTAAATATGTGTATATATATACTATATTCAGTGATTGAAAAAATTAATATTGTTAAGATGCCAATTCACCTGAAACTAATCTATATATCAAAGGCAACTGCAAGCAAAATCCAAGCAAGAAATTTTATATTGTAAAGCCCATTCTAAAATGTATATGGAAAATCAAAGAAACTGGAACAGCCAAAATAATTTTGGAAAAGAGGGATAAAGTTGAGAATCAGATTTGAAGACTTATTATAAAGCTACAGTAATCAAGATAGCATACTATTGGCAAAACAACAGAAATATAGATTGATGGAACAGAATAAGGAATCCAGAAATACCTATAACAACACAGTTGTTATTTGAAAAAGGTACAAAGGCAATTCCATTGACAAATAATAGTCTTTTCAATGAAAGTGCTAGAATTTAATGTCTGTATGTAAAGAAAAAAGAGAACCAAAACCTATACCTTATACTCTGAATAAAAATTATTCAAAATTGATCATGCTTCTAAACAGAAAACCTAAAACTATGTAATGTTTAAAAGAAAATATAAAAGAAAATCTTGGTGGCCTTGGATAAAACAAACTTTTCTTATATAAGACACTCCATAAAAGAAAATAAAATGATAAATTTAGATTTTACAAAAATCAATATGTTTATTCTGTAAAAGACATCACTATGAAAATAAAAAGACACATTACAGACTGGGATAAAAATAATCATAAATTACTTATCAGATAAAGGACCTGTCTGAAGAACATATAAAAAAAACTCTGAAGACACAATAAACAAGTCATCAAAAAACGGGCAAAAGATCTGAACAATTTAAAGCTAGATGGACAGCAAGTAAGGACATAAAAAGATGTTCAACATCATTAGTAATTATGGAAACAAGTTAAAACCACATAAGATACCATTACACACCTATTGGAATGGCTAAAATAAAATTCATAATACCAAGTGCTAGCATTGATGTGAAGCAACTGAAAATCATACATTTCTGGTGGTAATGAAAAATGACAGCTACTCTGAAAAAGAGTTTAGGAATTTTCTTATAAAAGTTAAATGTACCCTTTCCATATGACCCAGCAATCACACTCTCAAGTATTTACTCTAGAAAAATGAAAACTTCTGGTCATATAAAAACCTGATAGACTGGGAGTTTGGGATTGACATGTACACACTGCTATATTTAAAATAGATAACCAACAAAGACCTACGGTATAGCACAGGGAACTGCTCAATATTCTGTAATATCCTAAATGGGAAAAGAATTTGAAAAAGAATAGATACGTGTATATGTATAACTGAATCACTTTGCTGTACACCTGAAAGTGATACAACATTGCTAATCAAGTATACTCCAAAATAAAATAAAAATTAAAAAAATAAAATTTTATTTACATGGGTTTTTCAGACTATGAATTTATGGACAAATGAGAAATCTATCATAATATGAAATATGGGGGAGAATATTTTTGTAAACATCATGTACACAAATATGTCCCCCAAATATTTTATTTTTCTATATTAAAGAAAGATAATGAAGAACAATTATATATTAGTTTTAAACTATTTAATTTTCAACAGGGAGGAAATAAGGTTTAAAATGATTTTATTCTAGGGAAGTTTTATATATCCTTGAGGATTTGGTTTGTTTTCTCTTCCAAATTGAGAACTCTATAACAAGTTAGGTTTCCCTTTTTGTAATAATTTTGAAGAAGTTCAGAGTCAAATTTAAAATTATGTTGAATATCATGGCTGGCATTTGTATCGTCATTTTCCTTTGTTCTGACTTTCTATTTTTATTGCATTATTACTTGTATTTATCTTTTATGATAAGCCAATTAAGAAAACTTTATAAAAATGAATTGGAAAATATAAATAACAAAAAAAAAATCTATACTTATGTGAATATATATCTGTATAGATATTAAAAAATGAAGTTTCAATCATCCATATATTTCTTAAGCACCTATTTTGGAAATTATGAATACAAAAATTATTAATAAAAGAAAATCTAAGATAGCCATCCTTTCCTTCTCTTTATCATATACTCTAAGATATAAACGTTTAAACTAGAAAAAGGTATTATTTTTTCTTCAATATATTAATGTTTCTGAAAATCCTACATGATTTTTACAAAACACTTTTTCATATATTTCACATTATGAAGATACTTCTCATTTGTCCACAAATTTTTAGTCTGAAAACCTACATAAATAAGAATATATACTTGTGATTTCCTACATAGCTCTTACTGCAATCATGCTTACTCCTGTGATTATTTGTTTAATATCTGCTTCTAGTCTACTGAGGGCAGGAACTGTACTTATCTTGTTCATCAATTTCCACATTCCTCTAGAGCAGACGTCAGTAGACATTTCTTTGTATAGGGCCAGATGATAAATATGTTAGGCTTTGCAGACCATAAGATCTCTCACAACTCAGTTCTGATGTTCTAGTGTGAAAATAGCCATAGACAATAAGTAAATGAATGGGTGTGACTGAGTTCCAATAAAGTGTAATTTACAAACACTAGTGGCAGGCCATAGTTTGATGATTCCTGCTATAGAGTTCTGTATGCATTCAATATTTTTGAAACTGAATGAATGAGAATCTTAAATTCAACATAAGATCTAGAGAAAGAACAGATTCCATGTTTAACAGCACTAATGGTGGAAGAATTGTTTGTTCTTTTTTTTAATCACATTTTACTTCTGAGTTGAAAATGATATTAAATATTCTAAAAGAAATTAAGACTAAAGTTAATATTCTCATCATTGGTCAACTCTGGATGGTAGTACAGTCTAAAGAAATATTAATTTGGTTGTTTGCAATATAATATCGGTGGTTTGTCATTATGTTTTTCCCTAAAAGGAAAAATAATAAAATTGTTATTAAATATTTCAAATCTTAAAAAAAATACCTGTGCATGAAAATTTATACCAGCATTACTTATAATCACCTAAAGTGTGAAGCAAATTAAATATACTCCTTCAGGCTCAAATATGTTACATCTATCAACGAAGAATACTACTCGGGGCTTCCCTGGTGGCGCAGTGGTTGAGAATCTGCCTGCCAATGCAGGGGACACGGGTTCGAGCCCTGGTCTGGGAAGATCCCACATGCCACGGAGCAACTAGGCCCATGAGCCACAATTACTGAGCCTGCACATCTGGAGCCTGTGCTCCGCAACAAGAGAGGCCGCGATAGTGAGAGGCCCGCGCACCGCGATGAAGAGTGGCCCCCACTTGCCACAACTAGAGAAAGCCCTCACACAGAAACGAAGACCCAACACAGCCATAAAAAAAAAAAAAAAAAAGAATACTACTCAACCATAAGAACAAACTATTGATATATGCAGGAACATGGGTTGATCTCAAGTGCATTACGCTAAGTGAAAGAAGCTAGACTCCAAAGGATACATATTGTTGATCCCATTGATATTGATATTGTTGAAAAGCCAAAACTATACAGATATAGAAGAAATCAATTATTGCTACGAGTTAGAGGTTGAAAGAGAAAATGACTAAAAAGGTGCAGAGTGAGGTAATTTTTTCAAGGTAAGGAAACCGCTTTGTATTCTTTTTGTACTGGTTGTTAATGGACATATTTGTTAAAGCTAACAAAAATGTACAATTTGGATGGATGGATGGATGGATGGATGGATGGATGGATGGATGGATATTGAGTGTGTTTCAAAACGAAAAAAAAATACTGTTAAATATAAATATCCAAAAAGGGATCAAGTAGGTAATATGTTCTATTTGGGGCAAATTCATTAACTCACTTTTTAAAAAAAAGTGGTGATAGGGTACTTTAAGTTCACCAAGCCTCTATGTAACACATAGAATCATAATTCTATGAAGCAGTTACAATTAAGGTTGTGGTCAGATGATCAGTTAGGTCTAGAAATAATCACTTGAAAGTTTACTCCCTATAAATGAGAGGAATGAATATAATAACTCAGAAAATAATAAATGTGTATATTTCTATCAAATATTATTCAACACTAAAAAGTTCAAAGGCCAATGATTTAAAAACTCAGAGCACTTAATTGTGAAAACACTCCCTAAACACAAAACATTCCAATTAAATTTCTTCTTCACATAATCTTTCCTTTTTAACTAAAACTAGAGTTGGAGCTAAATAGCAAGAGTAAATACATGATAATTTTATAAAACTAAGCAACTTATTACATGGATCATCAAATGAAGGGCTATTTTCCTTTGGAATTTTTGTGGACCTACTAAAACAACTGTGGTTTTCCAAGCACTGCAACTACTGAGTAAATTTTGTTGTATCTTTCTGTACACCTACCGTACTATTATAACTTCTTCCATCAATTCAAGAGAGAGAAGATATGTTAAAAGTGTAAACCACAGAGAGGAGAGAAACAAAGTTTTCTTGGCTGTTGCCTAGGATAGGGGAAAAAAAGAGAGAAATGGCAACTTTGACTGGAACTTGTTTAAGACATCTGAATGTTTTTAAAGGCAGCTTTGAGATCTTCTTCCATCCAAATTGTACATTTTTGTACAATTGAAAAAATATTAGAAAAAATATTAGAAGCAGCAAGGGAAAAGCAACAAATACCATACAAGGGAATCGCATAAGGTTAACAGCTGATCTTTCAGCAGAAACTCTGCATGCCAGAAGGAAGTGGCAGGACATATTTGAAGTGATGAAAGGGAAAAACCTACAACTAAGATTACTCTCCCCAGCAAGGATCTCATTCAGATTCGACATAGAAATTAAAAACTTTACAGACGAGCAAAAGTTAAGAGAATTCAGCACCACCAAACCAACTTTACAACAAATGCTAAAGGAACTTCTCTAGGCAGGAAACACAAGAGAAGGATAAGACCTACAATAACAAACCCAAAACAATTAAGAAAATGGTAATAGGAACATACATATCGATAATTACCTTAAATGTAAATGGAGTAAATGCTCCAACCAAAAGACAAAGACAGGTTGAATGGACACAAAAACAAGACCCGTATATGCTATCTACAAGAGACTCAGTTCAGACCTAGGGACACATATGGACTGAAAGTGAGGGGATGGAAAAAGATATTCCATGCTAATGGGAATCAAAGGAAAGCTGGAGTAGCAATTCTCATATCGGACAAAATAGACTTTAAAACAAAGACTATTACAAGAGACAAAGAAGGACACAACATAATGATAATGGGATCAATCCAAGAAAATGATATAACAATTGTAAATATTTATGCACCCAACATAGGAGCACCTCAATACATTAGGCAAATACTAACAGCCATAAAAGGGGCAATTGGCAGTAACACAATCATAGTAGGGGACTTTAACACCCCACTTTCACCAATGGACAGATCATCCAAAATGAAAATAAATAAGGAAACACAAGCTTTAAATGACATATTAAACAAGATGGACTTAATTCATATTTATAGGACATGCCATCCAAAAACAACAGAATACACTTTTTCTCAAGTGCTCATGGAACTTTTACCAGAATTGATCATATCTTGGGTCACAAATCAAGCCTTGGTAAATTTAAGAAAACTGAAATCATACGAAGTATCTTTTCCAACCACAACACTATGAGACTACATATCAATTACCAGGGAAAAAACTCTAAAAAATAAAAATACATGAATGCTAAAAAATACATTACTAAATAACCAAGAGATCACTGAAGAAAACATACAGGAAATCAAAAAAATACCTACAAACAAATGACAATGAAAACACGACGATCCAAAACCTGTGGTACGCAGCAAAAGCAGTTCTAAGAGGGAAGTTTATAGCAATACAACCCTTCCTCAAGAAACAAGAAACATTTCAAATAAACAACCTAAACTTACACCTAAAGCAATTAGAGAGAGAAGAGCAAAATATCCCCAAAGTTAGCAGAAGAAAAGAAATCATAAAGATCAGATCAGAAATAAATGAAAAAGAAATGAAGGAAATGATAGCAAAGATCAGTAAAACTAAAAGTTGCTTCTTTGAGAAGATAAACAAAATTGATAAACCATTAGCCAGACTCATCAAGAAAAAAGGGAGAGGACTCAAATCAATAGAATTAGAAATGGAAAAGGAGAAATAACAACTGACACTGCAGAAATACAAAGGATCATGAGAGATTACTACAAGCAACTATATGCCAATAAAATGGACAACCTGGAAGAAATGGACAAATTCTTAGAAAAGCAAAAACTTCTGAAACTCAACCAGGAAGAAAGAGAAAATATAAACAGACCAATCACAAGCACTGAAATTGAAACTGTGATTTAAAATCTTCCAACAAACAAAAGCCCAGAACCAGATGGCTTCATAGGCGAATTCTATCAAATGTTTAAAGAAGAGCTAACACCTATCCTTCTCAAACTCTTCCAAAATATAGCAGAGGGAGGAACACTCCCAAACTCATTCTACGAGGCCACCATCACCCTGATACCAAAACCAGACAAAGATGTCACAAAGAAAGAATACTACAGGCCAATAACACTGATGAACACAGATGCAAAAATCCTCAACAAAATACTAGCAAACAGAATCCAACAGCACATTAAAAGGATCATACACCATGATCAAGTGGGGTTTATCCCAGGAATGCAAGGATGCCTCAATATACGCAAATCAGTGTGATACACCATATTAACAAATTGAAGGAGAAAAGCCATATGATCACCTCAAGAGATGTAGAAAGAGCTATTGACAAAATTCAACACCGATTTATGATAAAAACCCTACAGAAAGTAGGCATAGAGGGAACTTACCTCAACATAATAAAGACCATATATGACAAACCCACAGCCAACATCATTCTCAACGGTGAAAAAATGAAACCATTTCCTGTAAGATCAGGAACAAGACAAGGTTGCCCACTCTCACCACTATTATTCAACATAATTTTTGGAAGTTTTAGTCACAGCAATCAGAGAAGACAAAAAAATAAAAGGAATCCAAATCAGAAAAGAAGTAAAGCTGTCGCTGTTTGCAGATGACATGATACTATACATAGAGAATCCTAAAGATGTTACCAGAATACTACTAGAACTAATCAATCAACTTGGAAAAGTAGCAGGGTAAAAAATTAATGCACAGAAATCTCTTGCATTCCTATACACTAATGATGAAAAATCTGAACGAGAAATTAAGGAAACACTCCCATTTACCATTGCAACAAAAAGAACAAAATACGTAGAAATAAACCTACCTATGGAGACAAAAGACCTGTATGCAGAAAACTATAAGACACTGATGAAAGAAATTAAAGATGATACAAACAGATAGAGAGATATACCATGCTCTTGAATTGAAAGAATCAACATTGTGAAAATGAGTATACTACCCAAAGCAATCTACAGATTAATGCAATCCCTATCAAACTACCAATGGCATTTTTCACAGAACTAGAACAAAAAATTTCACAATTTGTATGGAAACACAAAAGACCCTGCATAGCCTAAGCAATCTTGAGAAAGAAAAACGGAGCTGGAGGAATCAGGCTCCCGAACTTCAGACTATACTACAAAGCTACAGTAATCAAGACAGTATGGTACTGGCACAAAAAAAGAAATATAGATCAATGGAACAGGATAGAAAGCCCAGAGATAAACCCACGCACATATGGTCACCTTATCTTTGATAAAGGAGGCAAGAATATACAATGGAGAAAAGACAGCCTCTTCAGTAAGTGGTGCTGGGAAAACTGGACAGCTACATATAAAAGAATGAAATTAGAATACTCCCGAACATCATACACAAATATAAACTCAAAATGGATTAAAGACCTAAATGTAAGGCCAGACACTATAAAACTCTTAGAGGAAAACACAGGCAGAACACTCTATGACATAAATCACAAAATCAAGATCCTTTTTGACCCACCTTCTAGAGAAATGGAAATAAAAGCAAAAATTAAAAAATGGGACCTAATGAAACTTAAAAGCTTTTGCACAGCAAAGGAAACCATAAACAAGATGAAAAGACAACCCTCAGAATGGGAGAAAATATTTGCAAATGAAGCAACTGACAAAGGATTAATCTCCAAAATATACAAGCAGCTCTTCCAGCTCAATATCAAGAAAACAAACAACTCAATTCAAAAATGGGCAGAAGACCTAAATAGACTTTTCTCCAAAGAAGATATACAGATGGCCAACAAACACATGAAAAGATGCTCAACATCACTAATCATTAGAGAAATGCAAATCAAAACTACAATGAGGTATCACCTCGCACCAGTCGGAACGGCCATCATCAAGAGGTCTACAAACAATAAATGCTGGAGAGGGTGTGGAGAAAAGGGAACCCTCTTGCACTCTTGGTGGGAATGTAAATTGATACAGCCACTATGAAGAATAGTATGGAGGTTCCTTAAAACACTAAAAATAGAACTACCATACAACCCAGCAATCCCATAACTGGGCATATACCCTCAGAAAACCATAATTCAAAAAGGGTCATGTACCACAATGTTCATTGCAGTTCTATTTACAATATTCAGGACATGGAAGCAACCTAAGTGTCCATCGGCAGATGAATGGATAAGAAGATGTTGCATATATATACAATGGAATATTACTGAGTCATAAAAAGAAACAAAATTGAGTTATTTGTAGTGAGGTGGATGGACCTAGAGACTGTCATAGAGAGCAAAGTAAGTCAGAAAGAGAAAAACAAATACCATATGCTAACACATATATATGGAATCTAAAAAAAAAAAAATAGTTCTGAAGAACCTAGGGGCAGGACAGGAATAAAGACGCAGACATAGAGAATGGACTTGAGGACACGGGGTGGGAGAAGGGTAAGCAGGGACGAAGTGAGAGAATGGCATGGACATATATACACTACTAAATGTAAAATAGATAGCTAGTGGGAAGCCGCCGCATAGCGCAGGGAGATCAGCTCTGTGCTGTGTGTCCAGCTAGAGGGGTGGGATAGGGAGGGTGGGAGGGAGATGCAAGACGGAGGAGATATGGGGTTATATGTATATGTATAGCTGAGTCACTTTATTATACAGCAGAAACTAACACACCATTGTAAAGCAATTATACTCCAATAAAGATGTTAAAAAAAACCCCAACATTTTTGGTGTTAATTTACATCAGCAGAGAATCCTCCATAGAATGACCAATAGTAGCCATATCTGTTACATTTTGATAGGTTGCATTCTTTGAACATATTTATATGAAAAAAGCTACACTTTGTGAACATCAGCAATAAAATCATAAGGTTACAAATCAAAGGAAATGTTAAATTTTTTAGGTTTTATAAAGAAAAATATAAGCCACAGCAGTAAAGTTTTAATCAAATGAAATGTTACAATAATAACTTGATAAGTATATTGCACTATACAGACTACAAGTCCTCAACCAATGTTGCACATTAGCATCACCTGGGGAATTCTAGAGATTAAACTCCATTTCCTGACCCTACCCTGAGAGACTCTGATTTAACTGGTATGGGGTAAGACCCAGACATTTGTATGTCTTCAAAGGCCTGCAGGTGATTTCAGTATTCAGTGAGGCAGGGCTGGGAACTAGCAATATAATCTTTTATACCAGTCTATAACCTTTAATTAGTAATAAAATTTTGTGGAGAGAGGTAAAATGTTCATAGTTACAACAATATAAGAAGGCAACAAATACATTATAGAGGAGTGTATCTGTTATGCTATTATATTGGAGGATGCTATGCTTCATATATAACAATAATGGCAGATTTATTGATCTAGCCATATGTGTTTGTGTAATTTCTCTAATCTCATTAGGTGCTTATGTGGCAACTATTGTTATTCATTGGTTGAGGTATATAGGAATTATTTTAAAGAAAGTATCACATTTAAGTTTAAGACTTTCTTAAAAGAGAAAAAACTGAATACTAACTACAGACCTCAAAAACATATTTACTTTCCAAATTAAAATATACTAATATGCATAAACAACATCTATTAAAATGTTCTAATAAAAAATTAGAATCTGTTTTGTTATCACCACAATCAAATTCACAGGTGTAAGAATATACACATAATGCTAAATAGGTCAAATTCTTGAATTTTGTTAATCTTTATGTGTTTTCAAATCTCCAGCTTCAAGGTGTAAACAAAACAAATTATGTGGTATCAAGTGCACCAGAACAAAAACACAAACTTAATGGCATGAAATTGACAGTTTTCACTGCTATAATCCAAGCTTTTTCATTACGGTACTCTTTTTTTCAAACTGACATTCCCTTTGAAAATAAGGGAACACTTTTCCCAAATGAAAAAAAGCAAGCATAAATTATTAAATTAATGCAAGGATGTGATACTTGCTTGTAATTATCTTACTTTACATACCTAATGACATCATGGCACTTTTATACTAAGAAACATTTAGAAATAGTATAAATACTAAATATTAGCAAACCAAAGAGCAGTGATTATATCCTTCAAATAAAAATTATTTTTTAAATCAGACCATTCTGTTTACAGTAAATAACTTACACAGATTTTTAATCTATTCCATATACAATCCATACACATACACAGAAACAATGTAATTAATCTCTAATAAGCAAGAGAACTAGGGTAATTTTGATTATCATCAGTATTTATTTCTCAATCTGTAAACCTAATGTTCAGTTGCTAGAAAGGATGGTAAACATTTACCACTGAACAATAAATAAAAACATATATAATCCATACTCTGCACTTATTTAATAAAATCTCCGACATCTAGCTGAAATACATTATTTCAGATTCTTCTATCATTGGCCAACTAATTGGTGTTAGGCAACCTTAACAGGGAAAACAGGAGAAATACTTTCTCCTGGACAAATTATGTCAATGATTATATGCCTGAAATCATTTTCAATAGTATTAAAAAGTTTTAAAAGTTTATGAAATATATAAAGGCTTATTAGGAATTTTTTAGGAGGTGGGGGGTTGAGGTAAATAAACCACAGTAAAATTTGTTTCAACAGAAAATGATTTAAGAAATAAGTATAGATTGTCACCGTGGTTTATAAACATCATTTCAATAACATCTTAATAAATCAGCCCATTGGGGACAAAACCCCTCTGTAACAAAGTGTTAAATAGATCAAGTATTTCATAAATTATCCAACAGAAAACTCCAGTGTTAACCAAAATAATGCGTAGGTAGATAGGACTTCAGTGAGCATCTACTCCATGCCTCTCATTTTAAGGAGAGGAACTTGATACTCAAAGAATTACATTTATAATTTTCATAGCAAAGTTCATCACTAGTGAAGCATCAGTCCTGGCTCCCCGATTTCCACTTCAAGACCCTACTCACCCATAGCAATTTTTAATCAGTTAGAACTCACCCAAAGTTTAACTGTGACTTGTGCCAAGTTTTTCTTCTCCTTACCCTTTCGAACTTCTTCAGCCAACCCTATGTCCCTCCACTTTCAACACACTGTTCTACTTTAAGTCAAAAAACTCAAGATGAAAAAGGGTCCGATGACCCATCTTCACCCTTGTTAAGTGTACACTTCCATCCTGTGCCAGTGACACTGAGTTGACAAAGTAACAAAAACCGCCTTGAGATTTATTTAAGCACTTTCTGTAAATGTCTGAAGAAAGATTTTATCAGACAAGACTGATAAACACTGAACCGCCAGAGAAGTCCCTAAGACTGCGCTCCCACTGCAGGAGGTGTAGGTTCAGTCCCTGGTGGGGGAACTAAGATCCCGCATGCTGAGCGGCCAAAAAAAAAAAAAGACTGATAAAGAAAATCCTAAATCACATGAGTTGGCTCAAGTCTTACACAATGAGGACATTATTGCCTCAGTCTCCAAGTGCTTTACAGTCAAGGCACCAGTTCCCCGTCTCAAGAATGCAGGGTTTCTCCATCATTTTGATTTGCTGCCAGCAGTGTGGACTTCATCTTGAGGTTAGTTTTGTTTTTTGTTGATATATAAGGAATGGAGATTTCCCTGTTTACACCTAATGGGAGTGAAAATGGTCTCCCACAGGTTTCTCTTAAGAGTGTAAAGAAATTTCCCAGAAGCCTCCAGAAAATTTCTCCTTGCATCCCAACAGCCAGAATTCAGTCATGCCCTAAAGCAATCATCAGCAAGGGAGTGAAGATTATCTTTAGACCAACTAGTACATCTCTGGGACAAAGGACAAGGTGGTTTTCCCTATGAAACATGACTTTTTACAACAGGATACTGAACAACATTTCAGTTCTGCTAGAAAAGAAGAAGGGGATCATGGTTACCAAGTAGTCAGCCCTCAATGTTAATTACTCCTTAGCTGCAAATTTCCATACACAGCTTTATTGCCTTATTTTCAAAACTTCCAGCCCCACCTACATGCTTCTAGCGCTTCCCTAAAGGAAAAGACTCAAAGTCTCATATGGTCCCCGCATCAAGCTCCAAGTCCAGTATCTTCAGGTAATAACCATTATCCCCAGTAGGTCCAAATTGCTTAGTGAACTCTATCTATATGATAAACTATCTACTCCTTCATATTTACATACCAATCGATGGTGCAATAAGACCAGAAAGCAGCTATAAAATGCCAGACAGAGGATCAATAAAAAGCAATCAAAAGTAATCACGGGTCTAAAGCATGCTCATATCCTTTCCCTGGACAGGGAAGGAGCAGATTTCCAGGTTTGGGAAAGGAACAAGTTCTTGGGGGGCCCACATTTCTGCTTTCTGAAAGGCTTACCCTTACTCATTTTCCTCGATGGACACATTGCTGAATGTGTCTATCAGACAGCTCTAAGAAAGATTTTTAATATTCTAATTTTAGCCTATAATTTAATAATTTTTTCTCATGTACAAAAAAGTTGGAAATGAAGTATTTAAGTGAAAGAAAGCTCTTCTTTCATAATTTTCACTTTTCAGAAAAGGTTTTACAGTCACAATTTGGAGGGGGCGGCATAGTTATTAGCCAATAAAAAGAAAACCTTTCTTTCTTCTTTTTTTTTAATAAATTTATTTATTTTAATTATTTATTTTTGGCTGTGTTGGGTCTTCGTTGCTGCACGTGGGCTTTCTCTAGTTGTGGCGAGCGGGGGCTACTCTTCGTTGCAGTGCGCGGGCTTCTCATTGCGGTGGCTTCTCTCGTCGTGGAGCACGGGCTCTAGGCACGTCGGCTTCAGTAGTTGTGGCCCGCGGGCTCAGTAGTTGTGGCTCACGGGCTCTAGAGCACAGGCTCAGTAGTTGTGGTGCATGGGCTTAGTTGCTCCACGGCATGTGGGATCTTCCCGGACCAGGGATCGAACCCGTGTCGCTTGCATTGGCAGGAGGATTCTCAACCACTGCGCCACCAGGGAAGCCCCAAACCTTTCTTTTTTCAATTTCATAATGGTAGCAAAGTTAAATACAAAATTTCAAATAACTTTAATTGGCATCATCAAATATTCTTCAATGACATAGAGACTTAAATGACAAAGATAAGGTTTACTTTCCTCAGGTATTACCCTCTTGCTACCTACTTTATTACTTTAGGCCCATTGAGCATATGGACCATATGATTTCCTTTCTGTTTTATTCGTATGTGTTTAATTAGTCATGGTACACTGAAACACATACTCGGTCACTAAGCAAATTTCTAGGGGATTTTCTGTTCCTGAAACTTGAACTTCATGATAATATTTCTGGATTACGGCCCAATAAGCACATTTACATTCTTTTGTTTAGTTTAGACAGAAAGACATTTTATTAACATTTTAATAATCCATGCTACAACAGAAAAAAACATATGAAATGGGGCATTTTCCTGAATCCTTTTCAGGCCTATTTTCAGCTAATTAATTTTTTAACTATTCTAACTATTTCATTTTTCTGTTAATCTTAAAAGATCTAAAGCAACTCATTAAACCAAGAGCAAGTATCAACAGTATTCAGCTCAATTATAGCTATCATGAAGGAAATATAGATATATGAAACATCAAAAAACCCCTTAAGGCTCCATATAAAGAGAAATACGATGGCGACTTGGTACACATATACACAATCTGGTAGTTTGGAGGGCACATGGAATGGAGAGGAATTTAATAATTCCTTAAAAACTGGGGAGTGCATGAAGAAGATACATGGATTGATGAGAGGCTGGAGAGCCGAATCTTTTCCACAGAAAAAAAACCAGGAAAAGCATTAGGAAGAACCTGGAGGTTTATATGGCTGAAGCAGACACTTGTATTAGAGATTAGTAAGCGTGTGTAAAAGCTGGGAAGTGCAAATACCCAGGATGAGCACTTCAGGCTGCAGTGTGACTTAGTTTGTTATCTTAGATAAATGAGGAGCTGCATCAATGTGAGGAGAAGATGCACGATTTTGGACAGAGTCATTATTTCCATCTTTAAGTAATCTTTATTTTGTGCGATTTTATAGCTAGGGAAACAAGAACAAACGTGTGGTATGAGACAAAGATAAGACAAGACCAGGGAGTACTGCAAAAAAGATTAGTATCAAAGTACATGTTCAATGACACAGATATTCTTATGGTTTCAAAACCAGACTCAGTGATTGAAATGGTTATTATATATCTATGTATACTCAGTGATTGAAAGGGTTATTATATATCTATGTATATAATGGTTATTATATATCTATGTATATATCTATGTACATTCAAAAAATGTATCATAGGGCTTACCTGGTGGCGCAGTGGTTGAGAATCTGCCTGCCAATGCAGGGGACACGGGTTCGAGCTCTGGTCTGGGAAGATCCCACATGCCGCGGAGCAACTAGGCCCGTGAGCCACAATTACTGAGCCTGCGCGTCTGGAGCCTGTGCTCCGCAACAAAAGAGGCCGCGATAGTGAGAGGCCCGCACACCGCGGTGAAGAGTGGCTCCCGCTCGCCGCAACTAGAGAAAGCCCTCGCACAGAAACGAAGACCCAACACAGCCATAAATAAATAAAAATAAATAATAAATTGCCATATCTTAAAAAAAAAAAAAAAAGGTGTCATATAGTAT
Organism: Balaenoptera physalus; assembly: GCF_965194825.1. Classification (NCBI taxonomy): domain Eukaryota; kingdom Metazoa; phylum Chordata; class Mammalia; order Artiodactyla; family Balaenopteridae; genus Balaenoptera; species Balaenoptera physalus. Next base: position 54,556,242 of record NC_138887.1, on the reverse strand, counting down.
TGTAGTTGTTAATGTTACAGGCTTAGATATCAGACTGGCTTGAGCGTCTATTCTACATCCGCCTCTGATAGCAGCATGACCATGGCCCACTTATAGAAACTCTCTGAGCCTCAGTTTCCTCATCCATGGTGATAACCCCCGATAGGGTCATTGTAAGCATATTAGATAATGAACCTAGAGACCTAAATTCAGTGTCAAAACAGCATAGTCCCTCAGTAAATAATAATAATATTTGTCATCATCTGCCCAACTTCTCAAAAACAGTATAAGCTATATATTAAATTGCATTTACTTTTATGCACATTTCAAAAGAAGTGTCTCATTTTATAAAGACAATCTGAAGATTATTACAATTGTGTCTTTTTTTCAGTCCAAATGAATTTTATAAATAATAATTGACTAATATACATCAGGTCTTTCAGCTCCTTGACAAGTTCCTTAATAAGTTCAAAGAACCATTATTTCAGCTCTTCTAGCCATGATAATCAAAAAGAGAAGAAAAATAGAAAAAGAAGCAGAAAAAAAAAGGCAAATTAAATGCAACTGAATGACTCCCATGCAAACATTTAGTATTTTGCGATATCATTCTGCATCTCCTGGCCCCTGGTGGATAGATACACATGAATAATCTTATGTACGTTTCAATGGCTGCAATTTCTTCTCTTTGGTGGCTATAGGTCATCAGGACTAGGGTAAATCTCAGCAAGAGTGTGGCAGAGCCTATCTCACTAGCAGCCAGTAGAGTAACAAGGGAAGATATCCCCTAATGGTGAATAAAAGCACCACAAATGTATTGATAGAAACCTGACGACTCACAGAAGTCACGCAGGAACGGGAGAGCCAGTTTGCTGTGACCAGATCTCATTTAATATTCACAGAGACAAAAAGTACCCAAGAAAAATGCATAATGTGCATTCATTCCCTCCCAGACAATAATATTGTCTGGAAAATTGTGGCTACATATTTACCATCTGGCAACTGGGAAACATTAGCAGTCAAGCAGCTAGATGTTTGGGCAAGAGCTACCACATACCGGCATGGAAAATCTGAATCAGCAACAAAGCCAGAAGCATACGTCCTGCCAAAGAATGAATATTCATAGTGTTGCCAACACCATACGGGTTGAATTAAACACAAATGCAAACAACTGTTACAATTTCACATTGATATTCTGCCTGACAGCAACATCAAAGATCAAAACATAGCATGATATAGGATAATTCATCAAGAGTATGTACACAGTTAGCATGAGGAAATGAATCAGAGACTAGCAGTAATCTACAGAGGAATGGCCTTTCTGAGTGGGAAAGAATACTGTAAAGGAACAAAATACAGATCACGCAGAGAAGTAGACAAGGTAAACAGGCTTTGGAAATCGCTTACAAAGATGAAACTGCTTTAGCCTTTCGAATCTGAATATGTTGATTTCCATCTTTCTCAAGTCTCTTAAAATGTATTTATCGCTACCCTAAAACCATTCAACATTAAGTATCAGTAGAGGGACTCTGCTGATAGTAAATATATATTTCCAAATCTCTCATACAATAATTCTTTGGTTTACCATAGTCTATATCAAGATCAAATTTAAAAGTTCAAACACAGAAAACTAAACTTTCAAACTTGAGGCTAAAATGAAAGTTCATCCAAACATATAAATGTCAAATCAGCCTGCAGACACGTAAACCAGATGTTTCCCTGCTAGCATATGCATTTACCCTGACAAGGTTCTGTTTTCACTGTTCCCACTGTTTCATTTCAAGGTGTCCAGGCAAGGTTAAGCTAGATACCTATTTTTAATTGTTGACTTTTTAATAGAGGACATCTCTAACTTGGAAATACTGCTTCAAATAATGTATAATGCAGAGAAATTAGGATGTGAATCTCTTGTAAGCATCAGAAACAATGAATTAAGTACAGTGCAGTTTGGATCATGGTGTTACAAAATGAACCAAGTAACTGTAATTAAACCATACACATTCCTCAGTAGATTTATTCTATTTGGCTTCCTCTGGATAGCCAACAATAAAAAGAAATCTTCCAAAAAACAGGTCTGATCATGCTATTCCTCCAGTTGTAAACTTTCAAAACCCTCCCTTGTCTTTAGAAACAGCAATTTTTAGTGTGGCTTTTGGGGCCAACTTCAATCTGGCAATCTTACAGCGTAGAACAGAGGTCTTTCCAACATTTCCAAGAATGGGGAGGACCCTTTTCAACTTCAGAATTGCTCAAAGACTATATGCCACCCAGCATGATTACAGAATTTTCAGTGTTTATCACTTGAATCATGCATAATAATAATGAACTTAGTAATGTCTTTATCAATTATAATGTCTACACATATCTGAAAATAATACGTATTATTATCATCTACACAAAATTCTGGGAGCAGAATAGGTTTGAAGACCTCTGTAGTGGCTTTATATCTCATGGTTGAAGAACCACTCCTAAAGTGAAATGAATAAGAAATTAGAAAAAAAAAAAAAAAAAAGGAAAGAAATTAGGAATTCCCTGGGCACTGCTGTCACTCCATTGCCTAGCACTATGCTTGCAGGAAGAGTGTTCATATTTATGTGCTAACAGAATGAACTACTTAAGACCACAGTTTCAGTTGTAGTTACCAAGCTTTGAGGTTTTGCTTTAGTTGCTTCCTCTAGTGGACTGGCTCACCTGGGTATCCACAAGGCTCTGTCCCTCAGCTCCTTCAAGCCTCTGCTTAAATTCCACCCTTTTAGTGAGGCAAACCCCATGCGGGATTCTCAAGGTCCCTCTAACTTAGTCCACTGCATTTACTCTCTTCTAGCACTAATCACTTTCAACCATTCTCTAAATTACTATAGAATTTTTTTGTATTATTTTTTCTTTGTCTCCCACCCACTAGAATGCAAGCTCCACAAATGCAGAGATTTTCTGTGATTTGTTCAGATTCTAAAACAATGCCTGGCATAGTGACTTTTAAAAAAATGATTAAATCTTTGGATAAATCATGTCCTTTTGTTGGGCTTCCCTGGTGGCGCAGTGGTTAAGAATCCGCTTGCCAATGCAGGGGACACGGGTTCGAGCCCTGGTCCGGGAGGATCCCACATGCTGCGGAGCAACTGGGCCCGTGCGCCACAACTACTGAGCCTGCGCTCTAGAGCCCGTTAACTACAACTACTGAGCCCGAGTGCCACAACTACTGAAGCCCGCGGTCCTAGAGCCCCTGCTCCGCAACGAGAGAAGCCATCGCAATGAGAGGCCCGTGCACTGCGACGAGGAGGGGCCCCCGCTCACCGTGCTTAGCCCGCGCACAGCAACGAAGACCCAACGCAGCCAAAAAAAAAAAAAAATCATGTCCTTTTGTTGATTCTGATTGTTCCTCTGTTAAAAAAAACAAAAACAAAAACAAAAGGGATAAAACCTCTCCTACTCAATTTACAGACTGGTTTGAGGATCAAGTGAATGTGATCTAATCATTGTTCTGAAATTTATGTAATCAAACTTGTAACTCTTTCACATGGGATGCTGCAGGTGAGGAGGGTGAGAGAAGTGAGGCCTCCCCTCTCTCCTAGAGGCCTACAGTTGGGGATGATAATTCACCCCCTCAGCCAGACACAGTTCAATTCATGAACATCACTGTATTCATTTCATTGACATAACTGATAGTTCTAACTATAAAGATAGGCTAAAGATGTTTTAATTACAAATTATAAGCCAGCCTGCTTCAACTTGGAACTTTTTTACCTAAAATACCTTTAGTTTCCCAGCTGAGTTGAGCATGATTCTCTACAATCATAGGTATGATGATTAGGCTTGGCTAGGCTAAGGTGCTCAGTTGTTTGGCAAACACTAGTTTAGATGCAGCTGTGAGGTATTTTTCAGACGTGATTAACATTTACAATCAGTTGACTGTTATGCAAAGCAGATTGTCCTCCATAATGGGTGGGCCTCATCCAATCAGTTTAAGGCCTTAAGAGCAATGACTGAGGTTTCACAAAGAAGGAATTTTGCCTCAGGACTAAGACCTAAAAATCCTGCCTGAACTGCCTGCCTGCCTGCCCTACAGATTTCAGACTTGCTGATTCCCACAATCAAGTGGCAATCTCTCTCTCTCTCCCCACATATATTCTGTTGGTTCTGTTTCTCTGAAGAATTCTAATACAATAGAGTTCTAAAACTGAAGTTTTAGAAACAATGCTAGTGACATATCTTCTTAAAAAGCAACATGCACAATTTCATTGTTATTGCTTACGGAAATTACTTTAATGTACTTAATGCACAGATTTTAAGTGTAAAGTTTAGTAAGTTTTGACAAACCCAACTGTATATCCACCATCCCCATCAATACACAGAACATTTCCATCACCCTTCTTGCCGTTTTCCACTGTTCTGATTTCTATTACTACAGATTAGTTCTGCCTGTTATAGAACTTCATATACAAGAATTCACACAGTGGGTACTCTTTTGAAAATGGTTTCTGTTGCTTAACAGTGTATTTCAGATTCAACCATGTTGTCATGTGTATCTATAGATTTAGTTTTTAACATTTATGTTTAGGTTTCTGATCACCTTGAATTTTTGTATTAGGTGAAAAGTAGAGATTGAAGTTCATGTTTAGGTTTCTGATCACCTTGAATTTTTGTATTAGGTGAAAAGTAGAGATTGAAGTTCACTGCTGTCTGGTACTCTTCCCAATTGCTCTAGAACAACTTGTTGAAAAGATTTTCCTTCCCTTATCAAATCACCTGAGGTCTTTGCAAATATCAATTCACTATGTATGTGTGTCTATTTTTAGACTATGTTGTTCAATTCCTCTTTCTTACACCAATTCCACATAGTTTTAATTCTGTAGTCTTACGAGTCTTTAAGTCAGTTGGTATGAGTTATCCAATTTTATTATTTTAAAAAATAATCACAGCTATTCTAAGTTGCATTTCCATATAAATTTGAGAATCATTTTGTCATTTTCAAAAATAAAGGCCTGTTGCTATTTTGACTGGGATTGCACTGAATTAAAGCTCAATTGGTAGAAAACTCTCATCTTGTCAATCCAGGAACATGATATGTATCTCCATTTGTTTAGATATTATTTAATTTCTCTCAGTAATATTTTGTAGTATTAAGTGTAGAGATCTTGAAAATTTTTTAAAATTAGTATTCCTAAGTCTTTTGTGTTTTATCATGCTACTGTAATAGTTTAATTTTTAACTTTAGTTTCCAAGTTTTTGTTGCTAGAATATGAAAATAAAATTTTTTCTGTATTGACCTCATATTTAAAAAAGCAATATTTCTCCAAAGTTAGTTAACTATGGGACTTTTTCATAAAATACATATTAAAAACTCATGAAATTAATATTCTACATAGCAAAATGTAGAAAAACTTGCTTTACTTCTAAGGTAAATTTTGCTTCAGTAAACAACTCTATATTTATAATTTGTGATACACTAATGCTCTCAACCACAAAGTCTCCCACAGATCAGAAAATATAAGCTTGGGCTTCCCTGGTGGCGCAGTGGTTGAGAATCTGCCTGCCAATGCAGGGGACACGGGTTTGAGCCCTGGTCTGGGAAGATCCCACATGCCACGGAGCAACTAGGCCCGTGAGCCACAACTACTGAGCCTGCACGTCTGGAGCCTGTGCTCCGCAATAAGAGAGGCCGCTACAGTGAGAGGCCCGCGCACCACGATGAAGAGTGGCCCCCGCTTGCCACAACTAGAGAAAAAGCCCTTGCACAGAAACAAAGACCCAACACAGCCAAAAATAAAAAATAAATAAATTTTAAAAATATATATATATATATAAACTTTATGATGATAATTTTATATCTTATGTTGCTCTCCTACAAGCTTAGGAAGAAGTGGAATAAACACTCTAGTATAAATGCCATAATTATAAAAGATGTCAAATGTCAATCTTGTTTTTTAAAAACAGTCTTTATAAATCAATGCAGTAGCACTGCTTTTGCAGAGGCAGGACACAAAGATCTCAAGGTACAACTCCTCCATGTGCTTCTCCCCTCGGTGTGAACAGGGCCAATTCATTCAGCATTTTCTTCTTCATTTATGCAGGATTCTCTCCCCTTCTCTCTTTTGGAATTTAGAACTCTCCCAACCTCTTCACCACCAATACCAACTTTCTTCTCCTTCAACCAAATGGCAGTGAATCTGAGTTTTCATACTTTGTTGCTGATTGATTTCAATAAAACTGAAATATATCTATGGTAAAATTTAGCAGGAGCAGGCAATTTAAGCCTTAATTAAACACCTGTTCACCTATGTAAAAAAAACATTAGCAAGCAGATGGGGAACTACGATGATAGAAAGGGACAAACTGGCCTTTAAATCAAATCGGGATTTTACCTGGAGGAAATCTAATTTAGGCTTTTAAGCTATGCTGTAAAGCAGAGAGGTCTGTGAACCTAGGTCTTCATTGTCCAGACACAACACTATTGTCCTGAGATACACAACATAGGGGACTTCTCCAAGTCGATGAGACAGGGCACTTTTATCCCTGGCTTCTAGAATATGGAGCCCACTCTGTCCAAGTGGAAAATGGAGGGCTCATTGAACTCTTACAGACCACTCCTACTCTGCCCCCAAGGAGATATTTTTTTTTTAAGGAACTGATTTTTTTTCTCTTTATTTGTTTTTGGCTGCGTTGGGTCTTTGTTGCTGAGCGCGGGCTTTCCCTAGTTGCGGCAAGCAGGGGCTGCTCTTCGTTGCGGTGTGCAGGCCTCTCATTGCAGTGGCTTCTCTTGTTGCAGAGCACGGGCTCTAGGCGTGCAGGCTTCAGTAGTTGTGGCACACAGGCTCAGTAGCTGTGGCTCGCGGGCTCTAGAGCACAGGCTCAGTAGTTGTGGTGCACGGGCTTAGCTGCTCCACGGCATGTGGGATCTTCCCGGACCAGGGCTCGAACCCGTGTCCCCTGCATTGGCAGGCGGATTCTTAACCACTGTGCCACCAAGGAAGCCGCCCTCAAGATTTTATACATATACATACACACTTTTGTTCATGCTTATTTCTCAAGTCTCAAGCTCCCTTACCAATGTCTATCCACATCCTTTTTGCCTCTTAACCTTTCCCTAAATTTGATTACAAGGCTTCTAACAAAGTAGCACAACATGGAGCTACAAGCCATCTGTCAACACAAACATATAACTGTTTTATCAGAAAAGAGAAAAATCTATAGGAAAATTTTCTCTACCCAGAACAAGCTAGGCAAAAAAGAAAACTAATTTTGGATTTACTTCTTACATGTTTTATTTTGCTGCAGTTTTCATGAATAAGTTTTTGTTTCTCTGTGTCTGTTTTTATTTTTTTTAATCAGTTGAGTTGCAGGATTATAAGGTATACTTTCCCTTAAGGTCAAGATAAAGAGGATACCACAGACAAGATGACCAGATTGAACAGTAGTCAGTAGTCTGATCCACCTTAATACTTAGAAACTTATGCAAACTTGGAAATTATGCTCTGTGAGTTTAAAACCTTTTGGTTTGTTTTCTCTCTGGTGTTCTTTTTTTTGGGGGTGGGGGCCTTAAAGAATATGGCATATTTTCCAGGAATGTTTCTGGGGAGGTGGCATCTGGGAATCAGTGGGGTGAGAGACTGGAATAGAGATTTTGCAGTTTGAGACATCTCCCCAGATCATCCTGATGCGTTCCTGCACCACCACTATTATTACCTCACCCCCACAAAGACTCATGGGGGCAAATTATAAAAAAAAAAAAAAGGCATGAAAAACACTGTTTACAACAGTGTTCTTTATAATACACAATTAGGAGCCCAACCCAAAACAAAGTAAGCTATACAATGATCCCTGAAAGCAAAGATAAGATAAGCAGATAGGGGCTTCCCTGGTGGCGCAGTGGTTGAGAATCTGCCTGCCAATGCAGGGGACATGGGTTCGAGCCCTGGTCTGGGAAGATCCCACATGCCGCGGAGCAACTAGGCCCGTGAGCCACAATTACTGAGCCTGCGCGTCTGGAGCCTGTGCTCCTCAACAAGAGAGGCCGCGATAGTGAGAGGCCCGCGCACCGCGATGAAGAGTGGCCCCCACTTGCTGCAACTGGAGAAAGCCCTCGCACAGAAACAAAGACCCAACACAGCCATAAATAAATTAATTAATTAATTTAAAAAAAAACAACAGTCTTTAAAAAAAGAAAAAAAGATAAGCAGATAATTAAGGTGAATGCTATTAGAAAAACCGTGTTCTGGCTCCCTAGTGCTCTCTGGAATGTATCTCACTAAGCCAATTCTGGCAGTGAAACACAGCAAGCATCTAAGAACAATTCCTTCTGGAACCAAGTATATCCATAGAGATTTTGCTTTATTTTTTTAACAGGGTTAATCTTTAAACTAACTTAAACTTTTATTCTGTTTCTCTGAAAACTTAAAACTGTTTTTCTAATACAGCCCCACCTGCAGCTGATCAAGGTAGCCCAGGTCAGGAAACTATGTATCTAGGTCTTGATGATGCCACAGCCAGTATCAGATCCAATTGCACCGAGAAGAACATTTCCCAGAAGAGCAGAGAATGGCCTCAGCCTCCCACATTTAAAATGATGCAGAACAAGTCCTAGGAAGTCCTTAACTTCATTCCAGCCACAAGGCAGGTCTGAAAAACTGCAGTGATATTGAGAAAGGAAGGGGGCAGGGCACAACCTTTAAAAGAATGACACAGCTGTTAAGGAAATGACATAAACTGGTTAGAACCAACTAGGTCCAAGATGGCGGAAACTGATTTCCACTAGACCTTGAGCTTCATTATACTCATTGTAAAACATTAGCATATGCTAAATGACACAACCACCAGTGCTATGACAGTTCCTAGGCCCACCATAAAAGGCCAAAAAGTGGGTGGTGGCCCAATTCCTGGAAATCCCTGCCCCTTCCCCAAAATAGTTGGAATAATCCTCCTAATCATTAGGCTATGAAATTACCCAGCCCTATAAAAACTGACCACCTCGTACCCTGGCGCCACTCTTGCCTTCTGAGATGGCCCAAACTCTGTGAAGTGTGTTTCTCCCATGGCCTCTTGCCTTCTGAGATGGCCCACACTCTGTCTGTGGACTATTTCTCTCCCTGAATAAACCTTCTTTCACTTTACTATGGCTCACTCTTGAATTATTTCCTGTGTGAAGCCAAGAACCCACACTTGGCATCCGTCCTAGGACTTGGACATGACCTGGGATGTGACCATCCTCTCCCACCCCACTCTTTTCCCTGCAACAATACTGTGAGGGCTCCACTGTAAACAGCCTCCTCCCCTTGATAGGACTTTTTCTCAGGCAGTGTCTTCAGGCTCTGCTCTCCAAGCCCCCTCCCACCTCTGCACATCCATTCTCGCCACTCCATGGAAACAGACCATTTGCTTCACCTGCATTGCTTGCTCTTTACTCCTCTGTAAAAACTAAAGACAAAGACTGGTTCTGGGTTTCCAAGCACACCCAGGCCAGGATTCCTTTGATTCACATGCCATAGTCAAGGAAAGACCCTGCCAACCTCCATGGCCAGCAGCATCCCATCCCTAAATAGCCAAGAAGAGAAGGTTGGATCATAAAGTAACCTGAAAAAGAATATGAACTGCTAAATCAAAAGTCCACTAAATATTAATAATTTAACATTTTAGAGGGTGTGTACGTAATCTTTTTTTTTTTTTTTTTAAGAAGCCCTTCTACAAAAACCTCACTGGGCAGGTGAACACTGTGGTGCATATGAGGTCCAAATCCAGTTCAGCCACTTATTAGCTTATGGTATGGGGAGTTCCTTAAGATTCTGGGCCTGGGATTTCTCACCAGTGTACAGTGGAACTATTACCACCCACATCACAAGACTTCTCTGAAGTTTCAGTGAGAGTGTATATGAAAGTGCCTAGCACACGTAGTGCTCAAAAAGTGTTAGGCTTCTTCCCATACTCCCTGAATGGCTTATTTTAACAAATACCCTTCATTTAGCAGCTTCACTCACCTAGGCATGGGCAGAAGAAAAAAAACAGAATATACAATGAGAGTTCGTGGGGTCATTTTAAGCTGAGAAAAGAAATACTGTAGATACAGTCAAGAGAAAAGCAGTGGTGTTTTCCCAATAACATGGCAGACTGAATTTCAAAGATACAGAGTCTCAAGCCTGAGTGTCTGCAAAGAATTCCAGAATTCACTCATAGTTAACAGAAGAGCCATCTTCACTGATCAAGGGAGAAGATCTGTTCCTATCACATCAAACTTTCTGGTCACAGGAAAACAGCCATCACTCTTAGTTTCATTTCCCCCGAACAGCAAAGACTGTGAACACCTAGATTACTCATAGAATTTGGCTGCTATTTTCATAGTAACAAGTCTCCTCATAACCTAATGATGTATATTATTTTAATACACAAAATATGCCAATCTTGTTAATTACTGAAATGATGGTAATCATGTTTTAGTGAAAAACAATAACACTTTGTTCATCTGACAACATAGTTGGGAAAACCCCTTAAAAAAAAAAGCAGCAAAAAAAAAAAACATCAGGCTCCTGGACTTCAGACTATACTACAAAGCTACAGTAATCAAGACAGTATGGTACTGGCACAAAAAAAGAAATATAGATCAATGGAACAGGATAGAAAGCCTAGAGATAAACCCACACACATATGGTGACTTTATTTTTGATAAAGGAGGAAAGAATATACAGTGGAGAAAAGACAGCCTCTTCAATAAGTGGTGTTGGGAAAACTGGACAGCTACATGTAAAAGAATGAAATTAGAACACTCCCTAACACCATACACAAAAATAAACTCAAAATGGATTAAAGACCTAAATATAAGGCCAGACACTATAAAACTCCTAGAGGAAAACATAGGCAGAACACTCTCTGACATAAATCACAGCAAGATCCTTTTTGACTCACCTTCTAGAGAAATGTAAATAAAAATAAACAAATGGGACTTAATGAAACTTAAAAGCTTTTGCACACCAAAGGAAACCATAAACAAGATGAAAAGACAACCCTCAGAATGGGAGAAAATATTTGCAAATGAAGGAACTGACAAAGGATTAATCTCCAAAATTTACAAGCAGCTCATGCAGCTCAATATCAAAAAAACAAACAACCCAATCCAAAAGTGGGCAGAAGACCTAAATAGACATTTCTCCAAAGAAGATATACAGATTGCCAACAAACACATGAAAGAATGCTCAACATCACTAATCATTAGAGAAATGCAAATCAAAACTACAATGAGGTATCACCTCACACCAGTCGGAATGGCCATCATCAAGAGGTCTACAAACAATAAATACCGGAGGAGGTGTGGAGAAAAGGGAACCCTGTTGCACTGTTGGTGGGAATGTACATTGATACAGCCACTATGGAGAACAGTATGGAGGTTACTTAAAACACTAAAAATAGAACTACCATACGACCTGGCAATCCCACTACTGGGCATATACCCTGAGAAAACCATAATTCAAAAAGGGTCATGTACCACAATGTTCATTGCAGCTCTGTTTACAATAGCCAGGACATGGAAGCAACCTAAGTGTCCATCGGCAGATGAATGGATAAGAAGATGTTGCATATATATACAATGGAATATTACTGAGTCATAAAAAGAAACAAAATTGAGTTATTTGTAGTGAGGTGGATGGACCTAGAGCCTGTCATAGAGAGCAAAGTAAGTCAGAAGGAGAAAAACAAATACCATATGCTAACACATATATATGGAGTCTAAAAAAAAAATGGTTATGAAGAACCTAAGGGCAAGACAGGAATAAAGACGCAGACCTACTAGAGAGTGGATTTGAGGACACGGGGAGGGGGAAGGGTAAACTGGGACAAAGTGAGAGAGTGGCATGGACATATATACACTACTAAATGTAAAATCGATAGCTAGTGGGAAGCAGCTGCATAGCACAGGGAGATAAGCTCGGTGCTTTGTGACCACGTAGAGGGGTGCGATAGGGAGGGTGGGAGGGAGGGAGACTCAAGAGTGAAGAGATATGGGGAGATATGTATATATATATAGTTGGTTCACTTTGTTATAAAGCAGAAACTAACACACCATTGTAAAGCAATTATACTCCAATAAAGATGTTAAAAAATAAATAAATAAATAAAAATAAAAATACAGGCCCAGTCCCTGAGAGTATGGTTTGATATTCTAGATTGGGTTTCTGGAATCTGTCATTACTTTAAAAAAAAAAAAAAAAAAAAAAGCAAAAACCTACCTAAACCCAGGTCAAACAGAATAAGGTAAACATGATAAATGTGACACACCTACACCATGACTACACCACTGTGAATCTGAAGAAAGCTTTCAGGTACAGAAGAGAAAACCTAGTTATGAAACCAAATCACACACCCGAGAAGGGCAGATGCTACTGTTAGGGTAGCAGATGGGAACCAGGCTGGTGGGGGTATTGTGGTAGAGGCTTTCCGCTGGGTACTACTGTATACGGTTTAAGTTTAAAACCATACGAATTCACTTTTTCTCAAAAAAAAAAACAAAACAAAACAGAAAATTTTAAAAGAAAACACACATCTGTAAACCTTAGCATCGTCTCATATGCAAAAAAACTAAACTTTCAATTCAAGACAGTATCTCCTTCATTCCTTTACATGTCAAATTTTCTATTTTTTACTGGAAAATTAGGGGTTTTTTTCCTTTTGAGTTTTGTATAATGTAAAATCATGAGAACTGCAGAACTCTTGGCACATGAAGACTCTGACCAAACCTCTGCACTAAGACATGACAAAACTCTAGCACAACTTCTAACAGCGTTAAGGCCCTGTCCCCAGGATAACCCTAACCCCGGGGGAAAAAAACCACTGCCAGTAGAATTTACTGTTTGTTCCAGCAAATACCAGATAAGCCCCTGACCCCCCTTCAGAGTATTTACTAAAAAGGACTTAAAATTGTGAATCTTTTCTTGGTCCCTTTGAGATGTATATGTATCTCCTACAAGTCAAGAGGATCTTTCTGAAGAAACTCAAAGTCATTCCTTTGAAATGTAATCATCAGGAAGGACAGGGCTTTGGTCTCCCTGACTCTGTGGGAGGACAGAATCATAAGTTTAGTAATTGCCAGCTAACAGACACAGCTGGCCTCATCACTTTCATATTGACCAACCTTTTGTTATTTCTCACTTGATGTGCACTCTTTCAGCTCTTCCCCACTCCTTCAATCTCCCTTTAAAAGGCCCACTCACGTAAACACAAATCGAATGGAACTCAACTGTTCCTCCTAGTATTCAGTCAGTAGCTACTGAATAAAATGTGTTTTCATAGCTTCAGCTAGTGTCTGTTTTTTTTTTTAATCTTTGACAGTAGTGCCTTTGATATGTATAAAGAATATGTCCAAAGACCCTAATTAATTTTTAAAATCTCGTTTAGTATCATAGCACAAAACTGTCCCAGTAAAATGGATTAGAATAAAAGAACTAAAATATTTAATTGATGCCCTTAAGTCTTCTACCAATTCTATAAACATACACACACCATTTACTATGAATCTAAGTTGCAACTCTGCAGAATGAGCCAAGAAAAACAAAGAAAACACTAATCCTGTAACACACACCAAAATTATTTTCATATTACCATTAAAATAAAATTCTCTTGACTCACTTTTCCAAGTAGAATTTATATGTTTCCTGAGTATATACTCAAAGCATAAATTTTTTTTTAAACTTCAGGAAAGATTTTTATCTTACTTGATGAAGTATTTTTGTATTGACTAGAGAATTCATTAATGTAGATCTATTCATCGTGTTTCTGGTATCCAGATTTTGTTAATTTCATGGACCCAAGCAACCAGACGTTTCACTCTAATTTATTCCAAAACTATCACCTTCAGATCTGTCAGCTTCCAAAAGAAGTGCCTTTCCTTCTATGGACATTACTACTTTTCTACAAATAAATGAATTTCTACCACCTCAGATGAGTTCTTGTGCAAGCAGCAAACTGGCTATGCTTCAATACATACTAAGTGGCATATTTCTCACCGTTATAGTAATTCAAATGAATGCCTCAGCATAACTATAAACTGTTAAATGTTATGGATGTTGAAAAGCATTCTCTCACACTAGAAATTGAAAGGGTTAACGCACAAACCTCAAATCTACACAGTATTGAAATATATATATATATATTTTTTTCTTACCTCAAGAGCAGTATTTAATCACAGGAATAGCTACATTTAAAACAGACATCTAGAAATACTATGAACACGATCTGCATTAAATATTTTCTGCATGGCATTCATATTCCTACAAATTCAAAACACTTATGGCGTTCAAGAATAATCTGAGGGGGCTTCCCTGGTGGTGCAGTGGTTGAGAATCTGCCTGCCAGTGCAGGGGACGTGGGTTCAAGCCCTGGTCCGGGAAGATCCCACATGCCGCGGATCAACTAAGCCCGTGCGCCACAACTACTGAGCCTGCGCTCTAGAGCCCGTGAGCCACAACTACTGAAGCCCGTGTGCCTACAGCTCGAGCTCCTCAACAAGAGAAGCCACCACAATGAGAAGCCCGCGCACCGCAACGAAGAGTAGCCCCCACTCGCCGCAACCAGAGAAAGTCTGTGCACAGCAACGAAGACCCAACGCAGCCAAAAAATAAAAAAGAATAATCTGAGGCCTAAGGATTCAATTAAAAATGTAAGTTGATGCCTAATTTGATTTCTACACACCACTGAATTAATCAAGTTGCAGCTACTTTATCATTATCTTAAGATGTCTTATAAGTCCATTAAAATTTTTCTGCAAAAATTTTGCTAAAAGTAAAATCACACGGCTTTTCAAAATGTAAATATCACATACATTTAAATGCCTAATATTGTGAAAGATTAATAAATTGGCATGTCATCAATTCCCTTAAGCAATAAAGCAGGTACCTAACAGACAATGACTGTTCACATGATAATGCAGTGAGAAAGCTTGCAGAAACCTGAAACAAAAACATCTAGAACATAGATATAAAAAGCCATTATTGCTTAACAGTTCACGTTATTGCTGAACTCTTCCAACTCAAAAAGAGTTTTTTTCATGGTTTTTAATTTCTGCTTTTAATGGTACAAATGAACTTATTTACCAAACAGAAATAGAGTCACAGAGGTAAAAAACAAACTTATGGTTACCAGGGGGGAAGAGGGGGGAGGGATAAATTGGGAGATTGGGATTGACATATACATACTACTAAATATAAAATAGATAACTAATAAGGACCTACTGTAAAGCACCAGCAACTCTACTCAATACTCTTTAATGACCTATATGGGAAAAGAATGTTAAAAAAGAGTATGTATGTATATGTATAACTGATTCACTTTGCTGTACAGCAAAAACTAACAAAACATTGTAAATCAACTATACTCCAATAAAAAATTAATTTAAAAATTTCTGCTTTTATACTTTTCTAAACATTTTTCTCTCAATATTTTTGAGCTATGTCTACGAATGAAGATAAATAATTTCAACATATAAATACACTAAGAAATCAAATTCTTTGTAAGGTAAATGAATTAAAAGAGTAATTATAGACCCTGTAAGCTGAAAGGAGATCAAAGGAATACACACCCACCACTTAGTATAATTCTATTTAATAAAAGATAGCATTTAAAGTTTCTGTTTGTTCTTATGTTGAAATAAAAATTTATTAGTATGTTGATTATATATGCAAAACTTTCCTGAGTTCTTAAATTTAAAAACTGGTCTGCAGATTCTCAAGGTTTCTACTAAGATAATCATATTATTTGCAAATACTGATAAGGTTTGTTTCTTACTTTCCAATCCTTTAAACCTTTTATTTCTCTCTTTTGTTTTACTGTGCTAGTTAGGACATCCAGAACAAGGTTGAACAGAAATGGTGATTGTGGCCATTCCTTTCATGTTCTTTATTTTAAAGGCAATGTTCCCAATACATATTAAGTTTGATGTTTGCTTTAAATTTTTGGTATATCACTTAGCAAGTTAAGAAATTTTACTTCTACCCTCAGTTTGCTAAGAATTTATCATGACCTAGTGATCAATTTTATCACATATTTTTGTTCCAACTTTGAGATAATATTTTTCTTCTTTAGTTTGAATACATGGCAAATTATTATTATTATTTTTAAATTTGGCCACTGGGTGTCAATCTTTTTTTTTTATTATTATTTATTTATTTTTATTTATGGCTGTGTTGGGTCTTCGTTTCTGTGCGAGGGCTTTCTCTAGTTGCGGCGAGCGGGGGCCGCTTTTCATCGCGGTGCGCGGGCCTCTCACTATCGCCGCCTCTCTTGCTGCGGAGCACAGGTTCCAGACGCGCAGGCTCAGTAATTGTGGCTCATGGGCCCAGCCGCTCCGCGGCATGTGGCATCTTCCCAGACCAGGGCTCGAACCCGTGTCCCCTGCATTGGCAGGCAGATTCTCAACCACTGCGCCACCAAGGAAGCCCCATGGCAAATTATTGTAGTGGGCTTTTTAATAACAAACTGAATCCCTGGGAGAAGCCAATTGGCACTCATGTTTATGAATGATATTGACTTACAATTTGGAGTTTATTGTAACTTTTACCTCTATAAATTCAACTGATAACATAAATGTGGGTTAACCCTTTTTTGTTAACAGTTTACACGTTTTCAGGAATGCAGCATTAACAGAAAGCATCAGAGAAGTAAAGTACAGTTGGTCCTCCGTATCCACAGATGCTGAACCCATGGGTGCAGAAGGCCACTGTAGCAGGCAATTTATATGAGGGACTTGAGCACCCACAGATTTTGGTATCTGCAGGCGGTCCTGGAAGCAATCCCTTGCAGATACCAAGGGATGACTGTACTTTAAATCAGAAAGGTAAGGATACCACTCAAATCTATTATGTTCTGACAATATGTGCGAGTATATGTTCATTTTTGCACAGTACATGTTAGTATATCAACATATAGTTATTAAGGGCCTACTTTGTACTAGGCACCAATCCATATACTAGAAATAAATCAGTAAACCAGATTAAAACACACACATACACATAAACACACACACCTCTGCCTTTTTAGGGTTCACATATTAGGTGAGTGAGATGGGTAATAAGCACATATAAATAAGAATCATTGTGCGCAGACTGTGTTAAATTGCTATGGAGAAAAAGTATGATAGGTGATGGCGAGTACCAGAGTGGGAAAAGGGAAGGTCAATATATATACAATACAAATCACATCTGGGAAAAAAAAATACAATAAAGGAAACTGAAACTAAGCGTTTAGATAAACAGTATAAATACATGAAAGCTCTAATTTTTTTTTTTCTATGAAAAAGACAATTATGGCAAGGCTGATAGATGTGATAGAACAGTAGTTTTCAACCCATTTCCTCCCATTGCCACAAAAACAAAGAATGATGCTCAGAAAGTGACCTATCCTCTCCTTCCTCTCTCAGGGAGCATGGTGGAGTGAAGACGAGGCAAATAGTGGCTATTTTCATTATTCAGAGTCAATGTTTTCCAAACACTGGAACTATCTTTTAGCAATATATAATTTATAGTGTGCTTCACAAGTGGCTAACAATAACTACAGTTGGTAATATTTCAAGAAGAGTCTGACTACCTGCATTTTAAGGTCCCCTAAAAATCTGATAGTCTATAATTCCACAGTTAATTAGTAAACAAGCACCCAAATTAACATCATGTGGACACAAATATTTTGTGTCTTTATCTTACACATTTACTTAGAAAAATTTCCCAAATTAAAAATTGTATCAGTTCAGGCTGCTATAATAAATTACCATAGACTGGGTGGCTTAAACAACAAATATTTGTTTCTCACAGTTCTGGAGGCTGGGAAGTCCAAGATCAAGGTGCAGGTAGGTCCAGTGTTTGCTGAGAAGCTACTTCCTGGTTTGCAGATTGCTGTCTTCTTCTTGTATCCTCACATGTTATAGAATATAAGGCCACTATGGGCTTCCCTGGTGGCGCAGTGGCTGAGAATCTGCCTGCTAATGCAGGGGACACTGGTTTGAGCCCTGGTCTGGGAAGATCCCACATGCCGTGGAGCAACTAGGCCCGTGAGCCACAACTACTGAGCCTGCGCGTCTGGAGCCTGTGCTCCGCAACAAGAGAGGCCGCGATAGTGAGAGGCCCGCGCACCGCGATGAAGAGTGGCCTCCGCTTGCCGCAACTGGAGAAACCCCTCGCACAGAAACGAAGACCCAACACAACCAAAATAAATTAATTAATTAATTAATAAAAATATCTGTTTAAAAAAATATATATATAAGGGCACTAATCCCATTCATGAGGTCTCTACCCTCATGACCCACTTATCTCCCAAAGGCTTCACCTCCTAATACTGTCACATTGCAGCTGGGATTTCAACACACGCATTTGGGGAAGACACAAACATTTAGTCCATAACATGAATAGTTAATAATCTATCATTCTGGCCTGTTCAGCCTGTCCCCCATGCTGTGGGGAATCGTACCACAATTTTCTTTTGGGAATGCACCCAACCCTTGTACTCATCCATGTAGTTTGGGTGAGCTAACCTGGCTCCAAAGGTGGGCATATGAAGTAGGCCTGGTTAATAAAATGAACATCCACATGGGCCAAAGTAATTGAATCAGAAAATAAAGACACGTCTTACAAATAAGCTTAATGAAAATGAGAGCCAAGAATTTTGTTGAAGATACTGGGATATAGATATTCTCTTTGCACTGAGTTTACTAAACTTACAGAATATAGACCTGTAGCAGCTGGTGCTTATGTTTGATACTATTCAGAAAACCACATGAAAATAAAGACCCAAGTTATTGGGTATATAGAGGGGTGGAGAAGAGACAGACAAGAGAGAGAAAGAGGCAGTCCCCGCTTTGAGCATCTGGGGTCCTATAATGCATAAAGCCATGAACTTGAATTTTTCAGTTATATTGTTAAAGCGATTTGTGTTTTGTTTCTGACATTTACAATTAAAATTTCCCAACTGATAGGCCAATTAGTTCCCCAATTAATTCAACTGGCTTAAAAATCCATTGTGCCTCCAGTAAATTTAGTTGAAACTGACATAAATGCTGCATTTTTTAAGTTTTGAAATGATCATAAAATTTGTTCAGGAAGCAAAATACTGAAATTTATACATTAACATAAAGCTACATAAAGTAGATTTACACACATTTATTAATAGATAATATGTCTCAGAGACAAAATATCACTATTTTCAAAATTTCAAGGTAACTGAAAATTTAAAGATGAAATTAATTCACAGTTCTATGTTATATAAAACTATGGCAGGTGTACGTTTATTTCCCAGCTCATTAAAAATTATCAATCTATTTACCTAAGTTACAATTTTATAATTTGCAAACATTGCATAGTCTACGTTTTCTTTTTTAAAATAAAAATCTTAGTGAATTTGGCATTTTGACTAAAAACTTTCATGTTTCCCATCTAAGATATCATATTAGACATAATACATGACATTTGAACTGAGACAAAGGGAAATCTGAATCAAATTCATATCCAAAAAATATAAACCAACTTAAACTCTGAGAAAGCTAGGAGCTAGCAGTAATTTAGCCACCATATCTAAGTCGAACTTTGGATACCTGATGAAACAATTACAGAATTCTAAAATTTCCACTTGAGTTTAGCACTTAGAGTTATATGAAATGTCCTGGAGAGGAAAATTCCCCTTCCTTCATACACCTCGTTAAAGCTACAGAAGCTATAACAGTAGAAACAAATTTAGTAATTTCTCAAACTTTTCTAAGATTTTTTAAAAACTTGGTAAGCTTTTTGGAATTTTACTTATTATTTTTCTTTACTGTACATTTTAGTCAGCCAGGAAATTCACTATTCTCAACGGCTTAAGCAAGATAGCTCTCTCCTATTTTACCTTAGCACATATGCTTTCTTATAAAGTCCCAAAGATACACTAGCTGAAAAGATCTGTAATCTCAAGTGCAATATATAGGGTTTTAGAAGGTACAGACTTCCACAGAACCAGCCATGCTGGTGGCAAAAGGCAAAATACTGGGTTGACCATAAAGTTCCTTTGGTTTTTAAGTAAAAATAAAAGACACAGTTTTCATTTTCACCAAGAACTTTATTGAACGACATATTCACTGTTTTGTTCCACTACCTTCTGCCATTTTTCAGGGAACTTCATAATTCCATCTTCCCAAAACTTTTTATCTTTTTGATCAAAGAACTGTTCCAGGTGCCTTTTACAGTCTTCCATGGAATTGAAATTTTTTCCATTAAGAGAATTTTGTAAAGACCCAAATAAATGGAAATCCAAAGGTGCAGTGTCTGGTGAATATGGCGGATGAATCAAAACTTCCCAGCCAAGCTGCAACAGTTTTTGCCTGGTCATCAAAGAAACATGCGGTCTTGTGTTAGCCTGATGGAAGATTATGCATTTTCTGTTGACTAACTCTGGACGCTTTTCATCGAGTGCCGCTTTCATTTAGTCTAACTGGGAGCAGTACTTGTTGGAATTAATTGTTTGGTTTTCCGTAAGGAGCTCATAATAGAGTACTCCCAATCCCACCATATACACAATATCACCTTCTTTGGATGAAGACCAGCCTTTGGTGTGTTGGTGGTGGTTCATTTCGCTTGCCCCACGATCTCTTCCATCCCACATTATCGTACAGTATCCACTTTTCATTGCCTGTCACAACTTGTTTTAAAAACAGAACGTTTTTCTTACGCTTCAGTAGAGAGTAGCATGTGGAAATATGGTCAAGAAGGTTTTTCTCGCTTAGCGTATGTGGAACCCAAACATCAAAGTGATTCACATAACCAAGCTGGTGCAGATGATTTTCAACGCTTGATTTGGATATTTTCAGTATATTGGCTGTCTCCCGCGTGGTGTAACATTGATTCTTCTCAATTTATTGTTTTGATTTGATCGCTATCAACTTCAACTGGTCTACCCAACCGTGGAGCATCGTCCAGCGAGAAATCTCCAGCACGAAACTTCGCAAACCACTTTTGACACGTTCGATCAGTCACAGCACCTTCTCCATACACTGCACAAATCATTTTTGTGTTTCACTTGCGTTTTTACCTTTTTTGAAATAATAAAGCATAATATGCCGAAAATGTTGTTTTCTCCCATCTTCAGTATTAAAATGACTATACAAAAATTCACCAATTTTGATAAGTTTTTTTAAAATGCATGCTAATATGACAGCTGTCACAAAACAAGCTAACAAAATTGTTTTGAATGAAGTTAAAGACAAGTAAGCGTTACTAGAGCCATCTTACAGAAAAAAACAAAAGAACATTTTGGCCAAAGCAATAGCTATTTTCTATTACTTATTGTCATGAACTTACCACAAGGGCCACGTTTGTTATTGCTTAGCTAACCACTGGGAAACACATACCTGTGGAAATAATTAAGCTCTAAAAAGCAGAAGTTATGCATTTATAACATCTAATTAACCTGACATAGTTCCTTCAGTAAAACCTCTCCCTGAGGGCAAAGGTCAAGTCTCAGCCACCATTTGACTTCCTCAAGATGCCTTACAAAAGGCCTTGCACATATTTAAAAACAAAAAACAACCCACAAAACTTGTCCTTCTTCCCAAGGCCTTAAAACACTCAGTAAAAATTTGAGGAAAGGTAGGAAGCATTCACTTATGATTTACTTGACTTGAGAAAGTATATTTGTGAAGAAAACTCACGTTCTTGTGATGGTGCTGGCAAAGCCTGGTGTTCTTTTAGGTTATGAGAAAAACGGTAACTACAAAAGAAGAAGCACGACTTTGGAAAATATGACTGAGGCTTTTTGAAATTATACTGACCAGGTCATTTGTTGAAAATTATTAAGCTGCTTCCCAGTCATTTATATAGTTGTTCAACTGGTTATTTTTTAGGGTAAATGCAATGCCTTCATTATAGAAATTGCTATCAACGTTCAGAAATGTTTGTCACTGAGTGTTTTAATTGTTGCTCTATGATCAGTATGTATTTTTTTTTTTAATTTTGTAACATCTCCATCTAAAAAATTAGATTTAGGGGTCATGCCTCTTCTCTTCATGGGCCAGAACTGAGAATTCAGTAACTAGATTTTTAGCAACTTCTTATTCTAGGTTTTTAGCCTATTTCTTCTCTTGAAGGTCAAAAGAGTACTAATAATGTTGTGTTAATGCTGGACTTTCTTAAAAGAGGGAGAAGAGACCACCCTCCCTGAAGAGCCTAAGTCCTTTAATTGCATCAAAACATCTTAAATATGAAGTCAAAAATTTAATAAAGGTATAAAAGGACTAAGATGATGAAGAATATGGCACAATTATTTTAAACCCTCGTATATACATATATTGAGCAAAACTTATTATTCCTATTTAAAATTCAAAACTAAACAGATTAAGTCAGAATCAAAGATATGTACCCAGTAGACAAACAAGAAATGGCCTGACTTTTCACTAGAAAGGAACTAGAAATATATAGTATAATATAGATGCATTAGAAAACCATAAACCTGTACATTTATACATTTAATAATTTTGCCTGTAACTTGATATTTGCTAGTTGGTATCTGTTCAAAGCAGCATATCCTCACTAGAGAATCAATTTTTTTAATTGACTTCACTATCAAGAATAGAGTATAAGATTGGCTCAAACCTACAAACTAAATGTAAGGACATACTACCAGTAAGTGGTATATAGATTACTTTAATGGTCTCTATTTTAATACATTTCACATTGCCCCAATTTCAGCTTGCAAGCCTATGAACAAAAATTAAATTTCCTCTCTTTGAATCTTTTAATGAAAAAGTCTTTGTGGTAAACAATAAAAAAAGTACAGCATGTCCTATAATAAACGTGTTTATTCTTGTGTTCCTGAATCCCCTTGTAAAAAGTCTGTGCATATAGCAGAAGATCTGTGGCCTAGTTATGAAATTTATTACAATTCAGAAGCTTTTAGGCCATAAATACACATGGAGAATCGTATTTTTAAAAAGGAAATAGAGTAAAAATGCAAAAGATGAAAATAAATAATTTTAGCTGAAAAAAATGGTAAATTATCTGTGGTACTCTTGAACACTCTTTCCTTATATTCTTCGTCATATAGGATTTCAGCATGATATAGTGATTAGAAACATACAAAATATAAACACTGACCGAAGCATAATAATAATCATGAATGGTGTCTTTGTAAAACATCTGTGCTTTTTCTGCCCATTAAAATCCAGATTCTAAAAGAGTGATTGTAGATATGTTTGTTATTAAACCAACTCATTTCCTAATAGCATTAGTATATAATTGCCATTATGCATTCAGTAATAGAAAGTTGAAGCTTAATTAAAATATATTTCCTTACCAGTTGTCAAAGATGAGTAATGAGATGGATGGAAAACTAATAAACTTCACTGTTTTCTATACACAAATCTTTATGCCAAACATTACTCATAGCTTCCTGACTCTCAATGGAGAAGGTCCCTCTATATTTCCTTTGTGTTCATAATCAGAAATGTTGATAGGATTCTCAGAGACAATAAACACATGTTCTAAATTTACAAACTATTATCTTTTCTAAATCCTGATGGTTTAGGGCAGAAAATAAGGAATTTACATACAACCAACTCTCATTCCTGGAACATGGTCCTTAGATAGTCCCAGATTTTGGAAATGTTACCATTAATCTAAATGACACGCAATATCTAAAAGTCAATAGGCCCCAAATATTTCTAAGTATTCAGAGTTATTGCCATTGGCTTAGAATGCTAAATCTTTATTATCTTGACTTCACATTGCTTCTATCTAGTTTCACTTCCCACTCTGCTTGATGTTTTCAAGTCCTCTAGCATGCACATCATGTTCTCTCTACTTGATTCAGTTAAACACTGCAATTTTAGAGTTCTTTGTACAGCTGCTTCTGCAGTTTGGATAATTAGAGTTACATAAAATGAAAATAAACAGAGAAAGATATCTCCCTCCCTCTAATGTTATTTAAGGAAATTCTACATAAAACTGCTGTGAACAGTATATATATATATATATATATATATATATATATATATATATATATATACAACATGTTTTATTTCAAAGGGCTGAAATAATGCCACATGCATTAGGAAACTCTCCACTTCCCAGGGAATAATTACTCAGTTTGTTCTTTCAACCTATTTGCCATGCCTATTTTTTTTTTTTCTATTTCATTAGTTAAAATATCAGAATTTGGGTAATGAATGAAATTAAATCCCATTTTCAACTTTTCATTGATGTTAGTCATATGGCAGGAGTTTTACTGGGGAAACAGTTTATAGGAAATCAGATAACGCCCAATGAAGTTTCTCAATGCTTTCTACGAGTGCACAAACACATCTTCCCTGAAGATTACCAAAAGGATTCCAGCTGTCAGATTCACTGGCTTCTTTTAATTTCTAGTTCTCCTGACTTACTACAGTAACTCTGTTTCCTGGAAACTGTTTTTCAAGCCTCTGAGACACAATACTTCTGGGTTATATGCTCCACTGTAATGAGTCTCAACTCCCTCAAATGCAAAGCCACCATTTTATAGCAATTATTTTGTAATACTAGCTTCACTAACCTGAACTGAAATAATACAGCCTATCTATGAATATATGCTCCCTAATTTATTTGATGTGGATCTGACCTAAATCAAGCTTTTTAAAATTGTACAGATAACATAAAACTAAGCTTCCATTTCATTGGCTCCCCACTTCCCTGCTATACTGTCTCTAGCTGTTACTACTCTATTCAAGTGTCAAGAAAAAAGTAAGTTTGTGTAATCATATGTACGTGTGTATGTATGTATACATATATGTAAAATCTGTGTGCATGTTTTTCACCTTTACACATTTCTGGCCCTATTTAGGTTATAAACCCCTTACTTTGCTTGGAGTGGGTAGCAAGAAATATAATTTTTAGCCTCCTATAATATTAGCATTCTGGTATTATTGTGGTGGGCAGCATCTGATACGGCTCCCAGTGATCACTACCTACTGGTACCCATGCCCTATGTAAATCACCTTCCCTGTGTGTAGGTAAAACTTTGTCATTTGTTTCCAATGAACAGAATACAATAAAAGTGACAGGATGTCACTTGGTGATTATGTTACAGAAGACTGTGACTTCTGTCTTCGTTTTCTCTCTCTTGCTTGCTCTGATATTGTGGGATGCTCTATGGACAAACGCCCATGACAAAGAATAGAGGCTGGCCTCCAACCATGAGCTTGTGAAGAACTGAAGACTCAGCCCAGAGAAACTGAATCCTTTCAACAGCCAGCTAAGTGGCTAGGAAGCAGATCATTCTCAGTGTAGCCTTGAGATGACTATAGCCTTGAGAAAGACCCAGAGCCAGAGACCCACAGAGACTGTGAGATTATATATGTAGTTTTAAGCAACTAAGTTTCAGGGTAATTTGTTATGCAGTAATAGTTAGCTAATACATTGTTCAAAGGATTTAGTTCATTAAGAATTTTCCATGGTCTTTTTCATTCATAATTTTGCTTTTTTTATTCAAAAAAATTAAGGAGGGGGCTTCCCTGGTGGCGCAGTGGTTGACAATCTGCCTGCCAATGCAGGGGACATGGGTTCCAGCCCTGGCCTGGGAAGATCCCACATGCCGCGGAGCAACTGGGCCCGTGAGCCACAACTGCTGAGCCTGCGCATCTGGAGCCTGTGTTCCGCAATAACAGAGGCCGCGATAATGAGAGGCCCGCGCACTGTGATGAAGAGTGGCCCCCACTTGACGCAACTAGAGAAAGCCCTCGCACAGAAACGAAGACCCAACACAGCCAAAAATAAATAAATAAATAAATAAATAAATATTTAAAATAGTGTGGAAAAAAAAAATTAAGGAGAGTTCTGTAGCAGAAGTTTGTAAGTAATAATCCATTTCATTTAGATATGTCTAAGTATAATAGCTTATTGTTACTCTCTCTGATGAGTCTGCCAAGTAAGCTAACCAAACTCCCTGAAAATAGTTTCAGTTTTTCAAACACACAGTTGTTTTTTTGTTTGTTTGTTTGTTTTAACATCTTTATTGGAGTATAATTGCTTTACAATGGTGTGTTAGTTTCTGCTTTATAACACAGTGAATCAGTTATACATACACATATGTCCCCATATGTCTTCCCTCTTGCGTCTCCTTCCCTCCCACCCTCCCTATCCCACCCCTCCAGGTGGTCACAAAGCACCAAGCTGATCTCCCTATGCTACGCAGCTGCTTCCCACTAGCTAGCTATTTTACGTCAAACACAGTTTTGGAGAGACATTATCTTTCATAACCTTCCTATTTTCCCAAAGAATGACTAAATCTAAATAATAAAAGCCAAAACAATTTGAAAATGAAAAATATTTAGTCTCATCAACATTCCCACGTTGAAAAGCCTGATTACTCTGAACAGGGTATTATGGGTTTCTGTAAACAGATTTGGTGCTGCATGTTTGGTGTACATGCCGTATGACGGCATGGAAAGTAATGTGAGTTTAGTAAATAATTCAGTTAAATTCCAAGTAATTGCTCACTGCAGGGAGTAGAGTTTTAAGTCTAACCTCCCCAAAGATTTTCATTAAAAAAAAAATCTGTGTTCTGCTACTTGATAACATGCACCTATTTGTTCTCCAAGTGATCACACATACTTGAAGGCTAAGAACACAGAGCAAATGGGGTGCATTTGAGAGGAAAGATTGGTGTAAATTGTATCCTACAAATTCAGGTCTTTTGGCACAAAGGTATCCGAGAGCAGTTAGACCTGTTCATATAGTTCTTAATGTTTTATTTTGAATTTACCTGAAGTAATTACAAAGAGATTCATTGTCAAGAATGTTTTCTGGGTGTCCTTTATAGTACACACAAAACCTTCAAAACCCAGACAACAGAGAAAGACAATAGTACTTAACTCATCAAGTAGAGAGATCTTGCTTACACTTTGGACAGAAGAACAATTTACACATCTTTATCTAATTTAATGTTTTGCCAAACAACTTCATTTCACCATTTCACATCCTATTTTGGAGGTTTATAAAAGGATCCTCATAAGTCTTTTACAAACAATTGTTTTTTAAAAAACAAAAAATTACAAAACTGCTTTGGTAACTTTCCTCCTTTTTCTATATGCCTCCCAGAGCCGCAGTAGTTGTAGGAAGAGAGGAAACAGTGGCATTCAGGAGCTGGGAGAAGGTAAGGGCTCCCCTGTTTTACCCCTGGCCTCTTCAAGACTTGTTTTCTGTAGCTCTGCCTGATGTAGTCCTTTCCAATGGCCTCATCTTATGAAAACACTAAGTCAACTATTGCTTTCAAAAGTCCTGTTTCCCACTGTATCAAACCCAGTAAAATGACAGTACAAAGGAGAAGAAAGGAGACAGGAGATAAGGAATAGATAATAAACGGCACATACTCCTGACATGCTAACATATTTAATATTTCCCTTAACCTTTCTCTAATGGATGTTAATTCCTTCCCTGTTATGGACTGAATCTCTGTGCCCCTCCTCCAAATTCATATGTTGAAATCCTAACTCCTACGTGACGTGACGCTATTAGGAAGAGAGACCTTCATTGGTGATTAACTCATTAGAGTGGAGTCCTCATCCATAGAATTAGGGCTCTAGACGCCTCACCCTCTCCCTGCTCTGTGAGCATACAATAAGAAAACTGTGCTCTGCAACCAAGAACTCCCTAGAACTCAAACATGCTGGCACCCTGATCTCAGACTTCCAGCCTCCAATCTATGGTATCTGCTATAGCAGCAGAACAGACTAAGGCACCACCCTTGTCTTCTACTTTATTAAGGTGTCTGACAAAAAAAAGAGAACAGTTTCCTCTCTGAACTAGAATAAAATACACAAACAATAATGAGTAATTCTGAATAAAATAAAGGAAATAATAGTATAGGTGAAGTTTATGGTCACATAGGGAGAGGAAAGAAAACCCAGGCCCAGTTCTAGAATTCTCGTGTCAGAGTGAGAGATCGTTGATGGTACCACATGACACAGCCTGCACACCTCTTTCTCATCCGACAAAGGCTTTCAAACAGAAGTTCTGACTTCTGCATTTTAAAATGGAGAATCCAAGGCCGTGAAAACTTATATCCCTTGTTTAGGGTCATATACCTTGTTTTTCAGTTAGAGGGGAAGATACTAATTCAATGTAAGAAATAATCAGTTATAATAATTTTAGGAAACTCTTTAACCATGAACCTGTGTGACTCATCTCTAAAGCCCTGAGTACATAAAATGCACAGATTAAATACAAAACTGCTACAGATAAATTTTATAGACTTTGCAAATTTTATTATTATAAAAGTTCATATGCAAAATTATAATTAAAAATGTATATTTGTGGCAGACACCATATGGAAAGCCTGGATATAGACAAATAACAAGCCCTTGAATGTAAACACATGTTAAAGGTGCTCTGTTTGATTTCATTCCAACCTAAGACAGGATTCTATAACATAGATGGCGCTGATATTGCAAAGTGGTGCAAGCAATGCCTTCCCTAACCATAGCCCATCTTTCATTTCTGCACTATAGAGACTATAGAGAAAAAACCAAGCTAAATTTCCCCAGATTCTGTAGCATCTAAATTCTATAGATTCTATTATGCACATGGAGGAGACTTAGAAGGTAGAAGTGGTGCCAGAACAAGGAGACTAGATCTAGGGAAGAGGCCTTTCATTTTATGGATCAGCTATGGTAGAGTTCCTACCCATGGTCCCCTAGCATATTATATAAGCAGAATCAGGGATGGGAGGCATTTTTCTTAGCACAGTCCCACAGGACGGCTGAGCATTTCTGTTAACTGTACTGTTCCTGGCTAGCTAGTATCCAATCTTGGTTCTGTGACTCTTGAGAAATTCTATAAAGCTACAAAATACCTTTTCAAAACCCGTCTTTTAAACAATCAATGATACACTTTTTTTGTTTCCAACTAATTATCTTTATCAATATAACTGCCCTATTTTACTGAGAGTTTTTGAGTGTTTATAACAGTTGTCCTTAATGAACAAGAAGACAGATTTCGGTTACCTGAGAAACTTTTTCAAATGGCCATTCTTCACTCCCTTACCAAACTTAATCAACATTCTACCTGGTATATCAGAGCCTCCACTGATGTGACAGTCCTACACAGATTACAAAGGGAAATCAGTGATTCCAACATGCCAATGGAATGAAGGACCACTGACCTGCATCAGTCATTTAAATCTGGCTCACACTAAACTTTCATCACAGTTTGAGCTTGTGAAACATAGAGCCCCAGGGATATCCCTGATCTCTTGAAATAAGAGTCAGGGAGGTACAGACTAGGAATCTATGTATTTAATTCCTCAGGTGACTATAATATTGTCAGCTGGGGATTTTTCCAAGACCCAGTGTTTAAAAAGCTACTGGCATAGAAAATCAATCATTTATTAGTGGGGTCTAATGTATGTTCATTTAAACAACTTAAACTTATTTCTTTCTTTGAGAATACCAGTAGATTACTCAAGCAAGGGACAGCTGTACAAATCCCAGATCTGGACTTCAGGAAAATACCTAATAAGATGTCTCATGATATCTTTGTGAAGACGGTGGATAAGTAAAGCTGAATGCAAAAATCAGTCGAGTGGATTATTCAATGTTGTAATGTCTGTACAAAAAAGTTACTAATCAAAGGAATAATATCGTTGTAACCTAGAAGTTTTACCTGTAAAATGCTCAGTATAGTTTAAGTTGTATTACAGGGACAACGGAGTCTAATTTCTTTTTCATGCTACATGTTCACTGTTAGTTTGCTGGGGACTCTGATTCACAACATTTTCACTAGGCATCTAAGCTGAAAGAATGTCCACAATTTGGAAAACCTCTGGTGGGATTGGGTAGATAATAGATATAGCAAGTTTTATACTGGCCTAAAGATTAATTGTTTGTCTAGTCTCAACACTTCTGCCAGCAAATGTGTGTTTTATTTTTCCCACACTAAACAGTTCTGACATTCACTACCTGCAGTTAGCACTGACCACACACCCCAGGCTTAAGGGCTCAGTCCCACCAGGCTGACTTCTACTTCGGATGCCATCTGTACTTCTGACCAACAAGCTATAGGTCACGGGTTCCTACAATCCGCTTCTTGAATGGCTCACAGAACTCAGGGAAACAGTTTACTTACTATCACAGTTTTAAGGAATATTATTTTAAAATGTAAACTCGCAAACATTTGCCTTAAAAAACAAAGTCATCATGAAAATATTTTAGATTTCAACAAAATTAAGACTGTAAACTTGTAAGCTACTGGCTTGAACAGTTCATGACAGAAATACTAAGTCTGCATATGTTCACTGCCATATTATCAGATACAAATTTTCAAATAACTAAAACATGTTCCCCAAACACGTAATTTTATATCATGGACCTCAATGATGGTTTGCATAACAAAGCTGGATTAACAGGATGAAGAATAATATTTTATGCATAGAATTATTTAAAGTAACACTTAAAAAGGGACTAAGAGCCTTTATATGGACTCAACTATAAAAACTGGTTTTAATTATTCATAATTATTTTTGTATGGTTATTTTTAAAAAAGGGATAGGACCTGATTTAAATTCATTCAACAAATTGTAAAGGCAAGCTTTATGCTACATTTCTAGTCTAGAGCATAAATTTCAAATCTTTCCTGATTTGTTTACAACTTGAGGAACTGAAAACTGGATGATAACATTAGAAAACTTTATACTATGGTCAAGTATTTTTTACTTATATTTATACATGTGTGTGTATATAAATGTATAGATACATATATATACACAGTGAAGTCTGTCACTTGATCTATAACTCTAAGTTTAAGCTACCCACGAAGGGCTCAGTTTAAATTACTAATTTTTTGAGGCCACTAGAATATTTTAAAGTCAATTTTGGGAAAAAAAAGTTAATTAGTGCCTTACTATGGTGATATAGATAAGAAACTAGCATATTCAATAATTTAGCAAATAATCTCTCTCAAAGGCAGAAAACACACACACATAAAGCTTATCTAGAGTTAAGTAAAGTATTTGTTAAAGTTTCTTATATCAGTAAAGAAAATATGGAGAAATTGAGTTAACATATTATAAAATTAGATGCATTTGTCAGTGATTGAATTATTAAATTATCAGGAATTGATCACAGACAACATTGTAGAACATTTATAGATACTAAAGAAGGAATCAATCCTTAGCTTTATCCAAATCAATTTTTTCCTTAAAGGTATATACAAAATATAGATGACATCTAATTTGTAAATTATATGATGCAAGAAACTATAGCTAATTAATCACATGCTATAATCTAGATCAAAAAAGACAATGAAAGACTGAAATAATAGGATAAAACTAATCAGCTTAAAATTGCCAAATGCAAAAACTCTGATACATGTGTGTAAAAGAACTCTATACAAACACAAACAGAGGTTTAATAGCATCATGTGTTTAAAAAGAAAAGAGCCTACGTAATTCTATCTAACTATGAACATCATATACATCAACACTGTGAAGGTGCGGCCAAATATCAAGACCATCTACATTATCAGAAATATCACATATATAACAAGGGAGGTTTTCTTTAAGCCAGAATGAACATATGTGTAACACAGATACAGAAGTCAATTCGATACATTCTCTCTTCCAAGGAGGGGCTATCAATAAACTGAAAACCTATCCAAAGAAGAGGCACCTGATGCTAGTGTCTTATGAAAAATGGTTTAAAAAAAAAATCTAGAAAGGTTTCACTGATCAGAGACTTAGAAGCATACACAATAACTACCTACAAAACACCTAATGGCTCTTACAGAGATGAATTAGATTTAGGGAACAAAGTCCAGTGTGTGAACACTACAAAAAGTTGTATCTCACAGCACAGCGGAAAGCACAGAGCAACACTCTTCACTAAACAGTGAATGAAAGCTCCACCTTATACATCTTCATATCCTTGGTGTTTGCAGTGTTAAGTAGGCACTCAATGTTAGAAGTACTGCTTTAACTAAATGGAAAAATTAGTACTGAAGTAGAAAAAGACTGTACAGAGGTAGTGCTTTCTTTACTTCACGGTATACTTATGAGGAGTGTTTCTCAAAGTTTCTTTTAGGAAACATTAGTCCCATGATTTATCTATGGTTAAAGGATTACAGGAGAAAATGGAAAATGGCATAGCCCTTGTCCCCAGGTTGGAGATATGAAATGCTCATCAGTATGTTAAGGATTTGTGAGAAGCCCTCATTAAAGAAGTCTGTTTAACTCTATTCACTGCTGCCTCTCCAATTTTTTAACCACAGCTCTTTCTTAATGGCATATCTAACAAACATCCCAGGATCTCTTAGTAAATGCTCTTTAAGGTGGAATTATGCATTGGACAGTGTGTTGGGCTAGTAAAAGTCAATTCACATCTGTGTCTTTAAGGACAAAAGTAAACCTTTCATTTTAAACATTTTCACATACTTGAAACATCATTACTGAAATGTTAAGAAGAGACAAGCAACACCTAAGTAAGCTATCTTTGCATCCTAAAGCAATGAGAGACATATCCTGAAGGGCTTGCAGGGCCATCTTTTTCCCACTTTTGGTAACTTAGTAGACAGCTGGCTTAGCAGGTCCAAGTTTGCTTAAAAGAGCAGTCAGATACCAAGCAGTGGGCTGCAAAGGCTCCTCCTTTTCAACAAGGCTACTTTTCCAATCAGGGAGCCTTCATAGGTACAGAGTCACATAGATACTCATTGTTCTCCATTCCATAAAAGGGTAGAACATGTCAAGTGTGGAAAAAATGAATACTTTTATGTAAACATGAACGCTACAAGTGTTACCAGGTTTAGCAAATAAAACACAAGATGCCCAGTTATACTTGAAATTCAGAATAACAATAAAGAATTTTTTGTGCAAATATGGTCCATGTAACATTTGGGACATACTTATGCTAAAACATACTTTTTCTCTGAAATTCCATGCTCTATTTCATCTGGCAACCAGACCCTCCACTAGGAAGTCAGCTACAGACCCTTTGTGCTTAGTCTAAATCATAGGACAAAGAGAGTTCCAGAACTGTGTGTGCTCTACCATTCCCCAGCTTTTGAGGTTTTCCTGAGTGAACTCTATTTTATACCTGTATAGCATAGCATTAGTCCATGACTCCTTTGCATGGCACAAGAGAAATAACTGATTTCTTTTTCCCACCACGTTAATCTAGGGTACAACCAAAGACAATATTGAAGAGGAAACATTCCTGAAGGAAGATACAGACCTGAGTTCTAATTCTTACTCTGCCAGTTTTATGTCCTTGGGCAAGTATATGTCTCTCTTTAGGCCTTGGTTGTGCTGACTTCAGGAACCATACAGCACTAACATTTTACAATTCCATGATCCTAAGTGAACTAAACTTTGCCTTGTCCTTAGGACCAACTGGAGGTCATGCTTGTCTATGTCAGAAGCAGAGGAAACAACCTCAAAGTTAAAGAAAACCAAGGAACTGGCTAAAAGATGGCCCTTATATTCAACTAAAATCCATTTGTTTCAAAAGAAATGTTGTTACCTTCAGGCTAAAAAGGCACCTTAAATATTTCATAAACAATAGCTGTTATTCATCAACCATATAGTACCAAATCACTTTTATTCCAGACCACTAAAAAAAAAAGCAGTTGACTATTTTATTTCCTTGACTCCTATGTGGTACACCTCTAAGACACCATGAAGCTTTCTGCAAGTTCTATGAAAGGTATCTATACACAAAGGGCAAATCCATCTTCTCTAACAGATTCTCCAAACAGTTTGATTTAAATAGCATTTCTCTGCACAAAGAATCTATAATGCTAATTCATTTTGCCTTCAGCTTAAGTAACTCGCTATTAAAAGACAGCGACAGTAAGAGTTTTTGTCTAGTTAAATACCATGCCCTCATGTATCCCAAATGCCAGCCACTGCTTTCAAATGATTAAAGTCTTGATTACCAACATCTTTAGCACAGCATTAAAGGGATAAACAACTTTAAATTATACAAACGGCTAAGATTGTGACCTGAGAGTTGCCAGTTAAATACAAAAGTCCAGTTAAATATGAAATTCAAATTTCAAATTCCAAAATTGGAAGTAAAAATAAAATTATTTATTATTTATTTGAAATTCAAACTTAACTGGGGATTCTGTATTTTCATTTGCATATCTGGCAGTTTTATGTGGGCTACCTACTGTGAGATCTTTGCCAATTTTCATCTTTTTTCCCCCTAATCAAAACACTTGTTTTGATTTTTAATTTTCCCTTAGAGTCAAGAGTTTCTACCTGCTGCAGAACATGAATAGATAAGTAATTTTCCAGCCCAATTTTTTTAATATTTCTTTGCTTTTAACAAAATCAGGTTCCCACCAACAAAACTGTAGTCTAAAAAACATACAATCTGAAGAGACCAACATTTTACCTACCTGTGGGTAATATACGAGAAGGCCATATAATAAAATATTTGTTTTTTTCACTTCCTTGGCAAATTCTCTAATCCGCATTAGGTTTTCCATTTTCTGACCAAATGGTACTGATTCATAATCAAGAAATTGCACCTGCAAAATAATATAAAAGGTAACAATCAGAGTACCATTCAGTTTCCCTTGAAAAGTATGACATTAAAGAAGCTTAAAACACATATAATATTGAAATTATTTTTATCATTTTATTAACTTCTAATCATTTCAACCCGTAAATATTTAATAAAATGAATCATCCTTTATAAATACAGATGCAGTAAACACTAATTGAAAAGTATAAAATGCTAATATTCTATTTCAATTTGTGTCAGAGTCAAGTGTATTGATATAAAGAATATATGATTTCATCAATTCTTTCAACTTACTTCCTAATTTGTAATTTGAAACTAGGCTAGATAGAAATAAATAGGTTAAGAAATTAACAATAACAATAAAATTCAAGGGACTGCTTATCCAAATACATAAAGTTTTTTAGAAGAATCCCTTTCAAAGTAATAATTGGAATTTAATACTAATCTACTTCTTAAAGTAAATCCAGAAGAATTTTATGTACAATTCTTTTAGCAGTGTTAGTGTTTTTCTTGAAATTATTCAAGTGACTATTTTTTAAGCATTATTTTTCATTTAAATTTAAGGTCTCAGGGTGATCTGTGCTCTTTTCTACAAACTATTACTACTGAGATGATACAATACTGTCTGTCTTTCATGGGATATAAAAACCTAAATCACAACAATAGCTTCAAAATAAACTATTTAAAATATAAATGCACATATACAATGAACATAAAGAAATATGTATTCTTTTGCAATATCAAAATTTTAAAACTTAAGAATTATTTGTTCAATTACGTGTATTTATTAACTAGGAGCATTTTATAATATACTCCACCTTATATACTAATACTAATCCCTTATACCAATCTTATACTAATCCCTTCCTCTCTGCTCATTCATATGGAAATGTGCTCTTTATGACAATAGACAACAAAACATCTTACTATGTTCTTTCTGTAAAACAAGGGAATGAGAGGTTTTTTTTTTTCACCCATTACATTTTGCTTTTCCAGGGAAAATTGCTTATATAACATCCATTTTTAAAGATAATTGAGATAATGTGCAATATATTTTAATTTAGTAGATATTCAGTAACTTTCTTGGAACTTTTCATTAAATATAGTCAGTTGAAAACATATACATATAGCTGCTACCTCTTGAAATCTAAGGTAACAATATAGACTTTTTTCCTTAAAAATGTCCAATTCATAAACCAAAAGAACAAAGAAAAGCACAAAAAAAATTTTTTGGAAGATAAAAAGCAGAAAGAATAAGTTTCAGGTTTTTCTATCTGCTGAATAGCTGAAGAAAAGACCATGTAACCCTGAAACCCTGGGCTCACCTTCCCCTAAGCTGTTTCCCTGAAAACTTATGAAAGTGAAACTTCAGCTTTTTTACCAGGTGGCATTACTTATGGTAAAACTAACTCCTGACTGGTGAACCACACCCAGGCTGGAAGAATTGTGAATGAACTATAAATACTAGACCTTCCTTCAAAGTAATTCAGCTTATAGCCAGGTGTTCCCCTTGCTGGTACCCAGAAGCTAATGACTATCAGCTGTTGCAAAAGATGTCAGTCCCCATTTGCAGCTGAAGCCTTCTGAAAGGATGGCTCACATACCACCTTCTGTGATCTCCTTCCCTCACCCCTGAGAAGCCAAGGTAGAGGGAGAAGTGGGGAGAGAAAAGCAGCCCCTAAACTCATGTGAGATGATGGATGAGCTCAGAAGCTAAAGCAGAAGACACGCCCACCTCTGCCCTGCCTTTTTCCCTGCCCTGTAGTCTTTCCCAAAGTTGGTCCAACTAGCGCTACAAAGGCTTCTACTCTTAGGAGTCTGAACCTAAAATTGCTGGTGGTGTGCTTGCTACAAAAAGCAGGCTAATTCCCCAACACTGAGGCAATTTTGGAAATGGCAGTCATGGTATGGATCTGAAGCCAGGGGACAGGCTGAAGGTAAGAGTCTCTCCAGTGCCCATATGGCCCGATCACTACATAGCCCCATGCCAGCTGGGCTGGGGAACAATACTACTGTTTGGAGTTAAAAGCCTCAGTGGACTGTTTAACTCTTTTAACCGTGTAATTACCTGTACTATTCAGATACCATGAAATGCTAGCGGCCACCTTGCCCAACATACTTTAGGTGAATGGAATGCCCTAGAATTTTGCAATACACAACCTGGGCAACCTTACTGCCAGCCTAGATAGCTAGCTAGACAGACAGACATTTCTTGTTTAATACAAGTCTTCCTGACAAAATTTGAGTTCAGAAAAATCTTGCACTAAAGTAAGGGAGGTGGGTGGTAGGGAGACGGTTTGTGTAAAAATAGCACAAGGAGCAGAAAAGACAAGACCACTATAACTGGTAATTATAGCCTGCACAGAAATTTAAAAGGCACAGAAATGAAAGAGCGGAAATGCTGGTAATGCATTAATTAGAGAAGGAACGATGACTATGATACAACTGGGAATGAGCTCTGTGCCAGGAAGCTGCCATTAGGGTTGGCCCAGGAGGAAACGCATGCTGCCAGGAGCTGGGGAACCTCTCTGGGAAGTCAGAGCTGGGAGCAGGTACTCATTTTTAACTTTCCTTAAAGAGTGTCCTACAAGAGAGCCTAAAATTAATCTTTTAAATACCAGTTAATTACATTAACTATTAATTATAAAAATAAATTATAACTCTGGGAGTCTAAAAAAATGGTAAACCTAAAACTCTCGACAAGATTATATTGTAATGAGAATGTTCAATAGATAAAGTGTGCTGAATCTTTTTTTTTTTGAAGGACAGAAATTAGACCTTACACTTGGTTAACTTACAGCTAATTATATTAAAAGTAATGCTATTTAATTAAAGCTATATACAATTATATTGTATAGTTTCCAAACTTGCAGAAGGACTAAAGGATTATTTGTATCAATGCAACAAAGCATAGGAGGAAAGTAAAGTAGCAAACAAAACAATTGGCCGACAGCAATAACCAAAAAAAATAAGCTTGTAGAAAGAATCCCAAATATAAAAATAATAAAGATAAATGTAACACTTTTTAACTCTTTCTTAAGTGACAGATTTATCAGATTGGATTTTTAAGAAAAATCGAACTATATGCTAGCTATAATATAAATGTCTAATGAAAACTATCCTGAAAGTATGTACTTTACAGGACAAGATAGTTTTCATTAGACATTTATGTATGTACCGGTATGAAAAGGCATACCATGCAAATACTACCAAAAATTAAGGTTGTAGCAATATAATAGGGTTAAGACAAAAAAAACAAACATTAATACAGATAAACAGTACATAATAAAAAACAAAACTTATAATAACCATAACCTTATTACTAAGAACATAGATTTTAAAACACAAAGCAAAAAAAAAAAAAAAAAGACTGAATTATGAGAAAACAATATCCAAATCCATAAACATCCCAAAAAGGATGTTTGACTGGACTTCTCTTAGAAACTAATGCATCAGACAAAATTTTTTTTTAACGTCAAAGGCTTCTGCTACCAGTGCAGCAGCTGAGTTGAGGGTGTTTCTCTTTCCTCCCAAGGTTATCATTCTATTCCTGTTTTTCTGGCTGTTTCTATCTAGGAAAAGTTGCACACAAGCTGATGCAACTTCACATTAAATGGACCTAACTGCTTTATTTACTAATCACATAGAAACTAATTTTTCTTACAGAAACAGATGTTGTAGCATAGAACA
The DNA here is from genome assembly GCF_965194825.1 of Balaenoptera physalus. NCBI lineage: Eukaryota > Metazoa > Chordata > Mammalia > Artiodactyla > Balaenopteridae > Balaenoptera > Balaenoptera physalus. The sequence continues at coordinate 54,518,102 of NC_138887.1, read as the reverse complement.
TCTAGGTTGAACTGAAGGACACGCTACATGTATAATAGTTTTTAAAAGTTCTTACCAAATCATGAGATTCTAAACTAGGAATGGAAGGCTTTCACTCCAGCTATAGGTCTGTAAGATTCAACACACCCTAGCTCCTTGAAAAGAAAAAATGTTAACGGCACTCAAAAAAATCAGTAGGTCAATTCTGTTCACCATAGATTCCACAAATTAAGGAAATAGTGCGTAAAAGTGAATTCTGGGCAAACTATTTATATACCTACAAACTGCCTATTTACCCCATTGTTGACCTAAAACAAAGATGGGTTTATTCATTTGGGATCATCAGAGAATTGTGATTCCGTGTCTGTAACCATGGTGAGCCACGTGCAAATTCTCACACAGCAAGAAAAGGAGAAGGCTTTTATCGAGGGGGAAAAGGAAGTTGGAGGGCTATAGTAAACAAAGAGTCCATGACTTTCTATTCACTGAGTCTTCGCCAGGAAAGAAGAGGAGTGTTTCTTCTTCCTGTCGGGCTCTGCTATAATCTCAGGGCATGAGAGCTCCCCCTTCTGGTCTCCTAATTCTTTTTAATAGAGGTTTATGTTTATTAATTTTTTCATACCACCAAACCAAGTACTTAAATTATAGGGAAACTTTAAGACATAAAGTAGTAGAACATAGGAGAATAACGCAGCTCCTTTTCTAAATACTTAGTATGTGCTAAATATTATTGTAGCTGACATATGTCACTTTTAAAGAAACAGATACGGATATTGACCTTATGAAATGTATATAATCAGGTTGATAAAATTCGAGCATGAAGAAGTAGGATGCATCTCAAAATTCTTTCACCATGTGAGAAAGCCTGATGACATCATAAAAACCGGAAGATAATCTCCAGCAGATGTACTTCCTAATACCAATGACGTAAAATTTAAGCATATACATAACACTGTGCTACTAATTTTGAATTCTAAAATACACCAGATACTTATGAGGTCCAGGAAAACATTGAGTTGGTACAATACAATCAACTTTAATTTTAAAAACAGGACAGATTTATACAACTGTAGCAGAAGGTTGCAAAATGGTCATGATAACTCAAGAAATGTAAATGTTTTTGCCTTAATAAAACAAACAGTTTGGACAGGATACAGCACTTGTATCCATTGAAATGTAGCAAACATTTCATCTAGGTTGAGTTCTGCAGATTTGCTTATAGCTACACCAAATATATATTCTTTGGTCTCTTTTTGCACCATTCACTAATTTACTACATGTAAATTATAGGAAAAACAATATTCCCCAGTTAGGATGCCATTTCTAAATGTTCTTTTTCATGCATACATAAAAAAGATATGGATATCTTCCTACCCACCCCCCCAAAAAAATAATGTAATTTCATCTTTTTTAAAGGTAGCAAATTCACTCCTATAAAATAGTAAACTGCTTAAACATTTAACATGTGGATAACTTCATGGCTTTGTGGGTGGGCGAGGTTTCTGGCACTCAGAGTTTGGAAAAGGCTTCTCTCTGCCTCATGTCTTCTACATTCAGTTCTACACATGCTTTATATTTGTCTTAGTAACCATTTAATATACCCCTGGTCCCCAAGAACTCCAATTACTTTTTTTATATTATAAAATGTGATTTTTCACTTGTCACTGAGGACAGGTACATTAATTAAAGGACAATAGCTAATATCACGTACAATATTCTTTAAAATATCAGGAATGTTCCATAACACCACATTTAACACTTCTGTCTCATTCCAGAGTCCATGTTCACAGGAAGGCCTGAGAAGGGAGTCAGGATTTATGGTAGAAGGGAAAACAAACTCTTTGTTTATTTGACTAAGAAAAAAGTCAATTTGTGAAGCTTATGTATATATCCAAGTAATGCATTGCTTAATGCCCACCAAAGTAGAAGGAAGGATGGTCGAAATGAAAGTTCTGGTAATTATCAAATAATTGAGTTAGAAAGAATTGGTAGATAGACCAGAGGTTCTTTGAATCCACACAATAGATACTGCAAAATTATCAACATATGTGTACAGAAAAGTAAATTGTGTGAATGAGGCCCAACATCTTCAAAACATCACTTTTCAAAAGAAATATCAGGGAAATCTAAAAATTGATGAAACTGGCCAATACTATGCAAATCAAAGTAAGAGTTTATCTTAAGGATAAAAAAGCCCCAAAAACTTCAGAAAAATTTTCATCTCACTTCAACTACTTATGAATTACATGGATTTTATTAATGAAAATTAATAAATTGTACTTCTAAAAAGAAAGAAGAATAAGCTTTTAATATTGAATCACTTCATTTTAGAACAAGTTTAAATCAATGCCATCATGAAATTCAACTCATAATTCTGATGCACAGAAACTAATTAAGTTTTAAGCTATCATGGAAACTGAGAGCAAATGCCTAACAACTCATTTGTAAATCTTAACAAAATACCAGCAAAGGTAGTAGGTTGGGAAATAATGGCATTTAATAAAAGGTAGTAAATAAAATAAAATAGTACTTTGCATTAAAATATCAACCATAGAAAAGGTTTAAATGTTTCTATTGATTCAAACAATTAAAAAGTAAATGACTTTTATAGTACCAGTAAAAATGTTACATTTGTATATACATTTTTTTTTCAGATCCTTATTTAAAAGATCAAAGTAATAGAATGAGAACTTCATATTTTAATAATTTTTTTTGTCAATTTGATTACTATGTGTCTCGGCGTGTTTTTCTCCTTGGGTTTATCCTGCCTGGGACTCTGCACTTCCTGGACTTGGGTGGCTATTTCTTTTCCCATGTTAGGGAAGTATTCAACTATAATCTCTTCACATATTTTCTTGGGTCCTTTCTCTCTTCTCCTTCTGGGACCCCTATAATGTGAATGTTGGTGCATTTAATGTTGTCCCAGAGGTCTCTTAGGCTGTCTTCATTTCTTTTCATTCTTTTTTCTTTAGTCTGTTCCGCAGCAGTGAATTCCACCATTCTGTCTTCCAGGTCACTTATCCGTTCTTCTGCCTCAGTTATTCTGCTATTGATTCCTTCTCGTGTAGTTTTCATTTCAGTTATTGTATTGTTCACCTCTGTTTGTTCTTTAATTCTTCTAGGTCTTTGTTAAACATTTCTTGCATCTTCTCGATCTTTGCCTCCATTCTTTTTCCGAGGTCCTGGGTCATCTTCACTATCATTTTTCTGAATTCTTTTTCTGGAAGGTTGCCTATCTCCACTTCATTTAGTTGTTTTTCTGGGGGTTTATATTGTTCCTTCATCTGGTACATTGCCCTCTGCCTTTTCATCTTGTCTATCTTTCTGTGAATGTGGTTTTTGGTCCACAGGCTGCAGCATTGTAGTTCTTCTTGCTTCTGCTGTCTGCCCTCTGGTGGATGAGGCTATCTAAGAGGCTTGTGCAAGCTTCCTGATGGGAGGGACTTGAGAACTTCATATTTTAAACAGTCAATAGAAAAACCGAGTATTACTTTAAAACATGTAAAAAAATCATAAAATGAACATTTTTCAGATTATTTCACAAGATTGATTCTCTTATAAGGACATAACTCTGCCACTGTTGTATTTTGCTATTAATACAATTATCTGAAGTATTATGTACAACTACAATTAAGTAACATCTGTATCATCTGTAACAAATTTTAGAACCAAAAGTTAAAAACAATCGCAATATGAAGCACTGATTTGTTTAGCTACTATCATCTGAAACATTTGACTCTGTATTTATTTATTTACTTATTTTTCTGTTTGAGAAAACTCTGAGAAAAATTGTCAGAGAATACAAATCATTGAAGAAGTTACCAAAAACAGGTGTGTGATTCTTCACTGAGTTTAGTATATAATCTTTTTATATTTTAGTGACTTGTCAAAATTTCATCTTACATGATAAAATTTATTACTGCTATTATTATTAAGGTTGTCTGCAGGCCATTTAGATCAGCATTTTCTGATTTTTTTAAAAAACAGGTATTTTTGGAGTTCACAAGTTAAGACACTCTATGCATTGGGGCAAACCACTACAAAAGTCCATTAAAATACTCTGAATTTCTAAGAATAACTGATTCTGTTTTAATGTACCTACATTTGTAAGTGAAAATGTCAAGGCAAATTCAAGTCAATAAACATTTCTGAACACCTACACAAGCTGTCTTGAAAAAGGGAAAAAGACTCTGAGCACACGAATATAAAGGAAGGATTCCAAGACAAAATATTGTCACTCATACTTTAAGGATAATAGGAGTCAAGCAAGCAAGCACTAGAAAAATGGTGTCTCAGGTAGAAAAACTCACCAGAGTAAACACAGATGTGTCAGGTAACACAGTACATGTGCAGAACTATAGTAGTTCAGTATTACCAGAGGGCAAATTGCTCAGTGAAGAAAGAAGAATAAGGATGATAAAATTAAGCAAGAGCCAGAACAGCCCAAGGCTTTATGATCTGACTGAGCTTTGTCCAGGAGGGGATGAGGAGTGTCTAGAAGTTTTAAATAATGACGGGGTTCAGGGCAGGCCACCCCAAAATATACCACTTTGACATACTGATTGTTTTGAATTAAAGTTACCTGAGAAACAGTGGGTACAAGGACACTCTGAGCCTCCTTTATGTCCCCCGAAAGCAGGAAATAAGTTTCCATGTGGAAGCCACCCTCCCTGTACCAGGAGGTAAACAGACATTCTTATGGCCAGAGACAGGGCATTCAGGGCCGAGAAGTCTGTGTAAACACACTCTGCTTAGTTTCTTCACTAATTAGTACTGAAGCCTAAGTTTCTTTGTCTAAAAGGGTATATCAACAGGCTGCTTTGATTACTCTTGGGTACCTTTGCACATATAAAATTAAAATTTTTTTTCTCCTGTTAATCTGCCTTGTATCAATTATTAGACCAGCCAAAAGAACTTAGAGGGGTGGAGGGAAAATTTTCCCTTCCTGACAATGAGAGTAACATAGTAGATCTGCAATTAGCAAAATCTGTTATAGTGGCTGGGATGAGGTCAAAACTGAAAACAAAAGAGACACTTTTGGGAGGGATGGTTCTTGGAAGGAAGACGATGATTACAAACTTTTTAAACTTCATGCACTTAAACATTCCTGTCAAAACATAGGAATAATGAAAATTAGATGTAAAAACGTAGGAATTGGCACACAAGCAATACTTTAAATCATGAGACTGATGGCCCAGAGAGTATATGTCTGTTAAAGAATGTCTAACAGTTATTTTAGTAAAGGTACTAAGTAACTGTGGCAAATAGATCATTTTGGATTGAAAATCTAAGCCGAAGTTCGAGAGCCTATGGCCCATGAGTCAATCCAGCCTCCTGCCTGTTTTCTGTGAATGAAGTTGTATAGAAACACAGCCAGCCACACATGTTCTTTGACATCTTGTCTATGGATGCTTTTGCACTATAGCAGAGTGGAATAGTTGCGACCAAGACCATATGGTCGATGACGTCTAAAGTATTCATTATCTGGCCCTCTACAAGAACAATTTGAATTTGACACCCCTAATATAAAAAAATTATCTCAGATCCAGGGAAAGAAAATGGCCTCAATTATCTCTTGTAAAATGAGAGCATTCTACTAAATGATTTTTCAGACCCTTTTCTTCTTTAACAATCTATTGTTACTTGAAAAGGGCGAGTATTGACATCCCTCATCAATGTCATGTGATAAAGTGAAATGAGCACAGCGCTTATTCTTGAACTGAGGATAATAGCATCTATGATAATCAACTCTTAGGATTGCTCTGGGGATTAAATGGGATTATTTACAAGAAAAGGATAGTGACTCATTATGTCAAACATTCAATGAGTGTCTGTTATTACTAACATTAACATAATTATACTAATAATATGCATTAGCAGGCCACATTTGGGGTTGGGGTGGGGTTCTGAGAATTATAAATGTCATGAGAGTTGCATTTCTTGCAAATGGGAAGAACAAGAAACAGAAGATCAGTTATATTTTCACTGGTTGAGCAAAAATCCTAGAACTCAGTTATTACCATAAACACATGGAATTTTTTCAGAAGACATTTATAGTTCTTTCTCAAATGATCTAGAAATGGGTATAATACTCAGAGTACTCAGAAGAGACATGCAGGCTTAACAGTCCTGTCATTCCCAAATAAGAATTTTCCACTACTGACACTAGGATTATCTTGGCAACACTTGTTGCATTCTACCTTAGCAGGTACCAGTAAATAAAGTATCCCGGCATTTGAGTAGAATAAGTATAAACTTCAAAATCCCATAAAATAAAACCTGTGGTGCCTGGAAAACTGAATCACACTATACTTTTCAAAAGTGTCACATATAAACTTATTGCAAGTAGGGTTCAAGCCAAAGGATGTCTGGAACAAGAAGCTTTTTGCACTAATTCCATCACCTTTCCATTCTTTCAATAAAAGGAAGTTGAGTTTCCAGAAAACTGCCTAAGTAATCTATTTTTAGGTAGCTATAGGTTTTTATCCTAAGGGAATAGTGCTTAGGCTTGGAATATTCTTACCATCTTCCTGTCTGCTAATGACTCAACCCATGGACAAGATTTGTTTTACTGTTTTTGTTTTTTCTCAGAATGTATAGCATTAGTAGAGAAAATTTTGTAAAAAACATGATCCATCATACAAACAATATATAACTTGGCAAAAGCATTGTAATATGAAAGGTATTTTAAATTGTGCTTATACCTGGAATTCTATTAAATTTTAATTATTAAGGAGGCCTTGGAGGCATGTAACTTGCCTTTTCAAGTATAGGTTTTAGGATAAAAACTTCTGTTCAAACACACACACACATAAAACACCAACACACAAACGCCTAGAAAGCTTTTGGATATGAGTGAAATCTTTCTAATTATTTCTGCCGACAAGTTCACGGTAATCATCTGCCTATTCAGCTTTCAGAAACAAACCATAAAGATCCTTCTCTAATGTTGCCTACTTTGCTATTATGCACCCAATTTCACAAAACATAAAATTGGAGATTATGCTTCCTCTCTTATTAAATGAAGCACTAAATCTTAGTACTTCTATCTCTTAAATATATCTTGATTCTAGCCATTTCTGCACATTCACTATAAAACTACCCTAGTCCTAGCCACCACCATTATTTCTTAGACTATTGCAATAGCCTCTAAATGAAATCAAATGCATCAAGGAATCCCTCTGGATCACTTTAGTCCATTCTCTGTGTTGCATCCAGAATGATGTGTAAAATGCAAAGCTGATCACATCAATTTCTACTGTGCAGTACTCCTTTATAGAGTTCAAACTTCAAAGGCCCACCTTGACCTAGACCTGTGTAGTTCTCACCTTAACTCCCCCCAATGTGTAATTCATTCTCTCTGTTTCAGATACACTGGCTCTTTCCAGTTCTAACCATCCTATGTGCTACTCTTTCCAAATAGAAATGCTATTCCTCTTACTCCTCATAGACTCAGACCCCGCTCAGCCTTCCAAATTTCAACTTTCTCCCTTATACTTAAGAAGATCTATCCTGATATTCTATTCCAGGCTAAATTGCCCCTTTCTCAAACAGACCTAATTAAAGTTCTTACCTTGGGGTGGTGGATAGAAGGGACAGATAGTGACCAGGGTCCTGTGACCTCCCAACCACTGGGTCACTTCCCAGGCTAACTCGTCTTTTAATTAAGCTCATATTATTAAGAATCTTCATTTACAAAAACAAGAATAGCTAAATAATATTATTTCCTTACTTCAGATCAAGATATGAAAATCTGGAAAATTAGCACATATGGAAATGCCTCATTCTTCTAAAGTAAGATGTAATTTAAAAAAGTATTACATTATGAAATAAGCTACATGTATGTCAAAATACCTGACACACAGATGTTCAGTAAATGCTATATGAATTTATATTAAGCAATTAATTAGATAATGAAGAGACTAGGATAGTTCCCTGTAAAGTGCTAACTAGACAGCACCTAAAGTAAGTTTAAAATGAATTAGTAAGAAACAGCATTGGAGTGAGTTTTAATGATTAAGAAATCATTTTCAGAAGGTAGGACATGGCTACACATGGAAGGATAGATTTCTTGGGAGATGGGAGAAAAATTAATCTTGCAACTGTTGTTAAAGAGAGAGAAAAAAAGGGATAAATGCAAAAAGGGAAGAGCTAGACTTAACGCAATAAAACCCAGACTGTGAAAGAGGAAGATAAATAAGAAAGCGGTAAATACAAGAGAAACCATTTTTAAAATCCCATGAGTCTTGTGATAAGGATTAAAGTACAGAAAGGTGTCAAAAATTGCTCAAAAAAGGAATATCCTACCACCTGATTCATATTGAACATGACTATAATAATCTAAATTGCTCTACTATATCTTTATGTAAAAGACATCCATCGTAGATCATACAAAAGTAAAAAGACGTCACAAAATATTGTAGTATAGACAATATTTTTAGAAAGAGAAGCTACTTAGATGCAATCAAGGACATCCTGCTCTTTTATAGATAAAAATTCTGACCTAAAGTTCAAAGACAGGAAATAACTTGACAAGGTTAATAGGTATATTATTTGCACACACCTAGTACCTGTACCTTGAATCCCACTCCAGGTTCACATCCTTACCTTGCCAAAGATCTCCTAAAACGTTAAATAGCCAATTCTTTCTATTCAACACCTCCTTTACAAAAATATAATTTTGTTTTCTCCATGAAGTAAAATCCTTTTAGATATTATAAACAAAGTCAGGCTTAGCTATGTTCATACTAACATATATATTAATTTATAATAAATTACAGAAGTATAACGTAATTTTAAAATAATAAATGGTACTGAAAATATATTTGGTCCCATCTTTGTAAAGAAATAGCGTAACATAATTAAGCTAAGGGCCATTTCCACTGCTTAAAATAGAATCCAGTGCACAAAAAAAATCTAATAAAAGAAATCCCCAGACATAATTTTTAAAAACTGAATGACCAAACCAATTGTTTATTTCCTTTTCTAGGGCTAAAATTCATGTAAGCCACTTAACAAAGGAGGCTATTTTCATTTATTTTGCCTCCTATTCATTTCATGTTAAATTTTATAAACTGATTTGCTAGGACAGCACTGGCAAATAAATTCACAAACAACTTTGCTCATCTGACCAAGTTTAGTAAACTACTTAAAACAGAAAATTAGTGATTCCAAACCCCATGCTTAATCAAGAAAAAAAAAATTATTCAGAAAACAGAGAAAAAGTTCTCTGGAATTCATTCTATTTGTACATCCATTAGAACATCATTCTATCTGAAAATAAATAACCTTTATTCATTAAAAGAAAGACTACCACAAGGTATGTCCTATGAGAATCAGTTCTTTACACATCATCAGTTACATGTCCATCACAATTAATCTTAGGGAATTTCTATATCCCACAACACAAACTTTCTAGTAACCATTTAGCCGGAAGCAAAGATCTCCTAAAACTTAAAAAAACAGTCAATTCTTTCTATTCAACACCTCCTACAAGAATGACTTCATCATTCCTCATCTTTGTGTTAGATATGAATCCCTTTGTGATTGAAAGGGCAAAAAGGTTCTAAAGGTATTTTAAACCAATATTTACTTAGATTTTATTATTGATTTAGGCAGGAAATACCTGAGACTTACTATATGAGAAGAAAACAAATGAAAACATTCGTAGAATTTTGTGGAAGTGATTGCATTTCTGCCACTGAAGCTGTATACAAACATGAAAGAGAAAACTTTAAAGTATCTTAAGTGATGACATCACAGACGTTTAACATATAATAAAGTTATAATTTTCTAAGGGAAAAATCAAGGTATCCATAAGGCTACAATAGCAACATGGTTGAGATAGGAATAGAAGAGGGAATGGGGCCTAATCTCTTGGTCATTCATTGGCTATTAAACACTCATACACACACACACACACACACACACACACACACACAATATATCCATTCAAAAATAAATGTAAATAAACTAGGACCTGAAACATTCATAGTTGACCCTTGAACAATGTGGGGGGTTAGGGGCACCAACCCTTTTCACAGCTGAAAATCCACACATAACTTACGGTCAGCCCTCCGAATACACGATTCCTCCTCCATCCCACAGTTCCTCAGCATCCGTGGATTCAACCATCTAGGATCCTGTAGTACTACAGTATTTACTACTAAAAAAAATCTGCCTATTAGTGGACCTGCGCAGTTCAAACCAATATTGTTCTAAGGTAAACTGTGCCCCATAAAGAGTAAACCCAATATGGAAGCAGTAAGAATTACGATAGGAAGCGCTCTCTTTTTTGGTCTTATAAGAAATTTTGCCTTAAAAACACACTTTCTTAGTCCAGTAGTAATAAGGTTAACAGAATGAAATGTATAGAACAAGAAGTTAAAGTGAAAAATATACATGCTGGGTTCTGTTAAGAAATTTAACAGGACCAGATTTTTATAAGTTAAATTCGATAAAGGCTCAGTACCCTGTGAAGCTAAAGAAAGAAACCATTAGCACTTAAAAGAAGGAATCAATGTGTTTTTCCAATTGTCATTTGTTCTTTATTAGGAAGAAATTTTAAACACATATATATACGTATATGTGTATTTTTAATCTCTTTCCATCTTATTATTTAACACATTCATGAGAGCAGAAGAGTAACAAGTGTATATGATAAACTGCACATTGGATTGATTCTGTTCCTGGCTCTGCCACTGGTGAGTGTGGAACCTTCTGGAAACAATTTACATCTCTGTGACAGTTTCCCCAGATGTGAATGTATCAAGTGTCAACTGATGGTGGTTTTCCATTTTTTTTATTTGCTGACATGTTCAAATATTAAACATTTTGAAGTATTTTAAAGATCATGTACTCTGATCTATTATGTCAATAAACTACTTCCCTGTAACTAGAACTAAATTAGGCACTTTTGAAGGTTTATTTATGTTTTTCAAAGCATTAAAATTCCATATGGGAATTTATGTTTTTTGCTTAAGTAAATTCATGAAAAGATTCCTATCTCTCCTAAAGCACCAATAAAATTACTGTCTACATTGTCAGGGGAAATTAGAGCTCTTGGGTAATTATCCAGATAATTACTGTAAAATTATTTTTTTGTGAAAAGTGATAAACTATTTTATCAAGTAAAATTAAAGAATTTGTTTCATTTCTCAGTTTTTAACTTCCACTTAAATTTGTGGCCAATTTCTTTCTGCTTTTAAAAATTAAACTTTTGGTGCCTATTATATGAATCAGCTATGCTCACTGAATAAATAAGAATATACTGTCCATTATCTCATCTGATAGTAGTAGTAAAGGATATTTTGTGGAAATCTTGCCAGATCCAAATAAAGTAGAATCTCTATTTTATTTTCTGGACCTGGAAAGTATTTTTTGACAGTTTTACATTTGATTTTACATAAACTTGGATGGAAAACAGCTACACTTAGCCCTGTCTTCTGAAAATCTCCTCCATTGCCGGGGAAAAAACACCTCTCTGATCATTAATTTCTAAGCAAAGACAGCCTACAATTCAGACTCTTAACACTTCTGTGTCTTGTACAATTTAAATAGAAGCCTATGGGGTTTTTTTGGAGTGATTTTTATATCAGAAACTTTATGAATTTACCTTTTACTATTCTAATAGATCTAAAGTATTGTCTTTTCTAAATATTTGTTTATCATTACTTAAGTAGTGAACAAAAACAAATAATAGGAGTAGAAAATAGAGAACTGAACATGTCCCATGTTGATAGTTATTGTATCAGATGATTCCACAAGAGCTTTCAGATGACCCTCTTGACAGCTGCAATCTGAAAAAGGTGCTAGCAGTACTATACACCCCCTGGTAACCGCAAGAAAGAGAGGCTAACAAAAACTTCAGTCAACTCGGGATAAAAACTTGGCTCCTTGATAACTTACGTGATAGACTAAACAGCATCAGAAATCACATCTGAAAAGGATTCTTAAACATAATTCCTACACAACTTTACGAAAGAAAGCACTGGCTTTTAATGTTTATAAGGTTTTTCTTGTTAAAAAAAACACAGAAAGTGATCTAAATTTTAAAAATTCCTTCATGCCAACCAGTTTCTAGTTTTAAAAAGGCTTTTTTTTTTCTTTCAAGTAGAGACTAGTCTAGTACAAGGTGTGATTGCTATCCAAATATGTGTTCCCAAAGGCTCACAGTTGAAAGATTGCATACAATAACAAACGTCATCCTAAGCCACACAGATGCACTGAGCAACAGAATACTTAAAAAGTGACCCCACCCAACTATCTCTGCTCACTTTAATGCTGGCACCTATTTTATCATCCGTCAGTCTCCAGCTGACTACAGAAATCTGGAAAATTCGGATAATTCATTATAACTACAATTAAGTTATACCTACCAAAACAAAAGATTTTTTAAGTTGATCAAATTAACATTGATAAATTCCTTAAATCATATTCAACAACATCAAGAATTAAGAAGCAGGCAAAATTAGACTACTTGAAATACATAAAAAGAATATAAGAATGATGACCAAATAGATGGTCCAAAAGGGTATTTTGAACAAAGTAGTAATAAAGAATATTTCTTACAAAACTAAAAATAACCAAAAATATTTTCGCAAAAATGACCACTTGAAATGAAGCATGTCACAACATATTATCATATAAATGTCTACAAGATCATTCGAAAAAGTTTATTTTTGCAAACATAACCTAAATTTTAGAAATAGAAGATAAAATAAAATTATTTTAATAAATATCTTAGTTCTTCTAAAATAAAATCCCAATTATTTGTCCTACTTTTCATGCTAAAGTTTTGTTCCTTTCTCTACATGGATCTTAAAGCAGTAGCCTCTATCTATGCCAGTTTACCTTAGATAACAAAAACCTCCTACATTAAGTATTTCCTAACCCATTTTGCTTTCATAAAATCCAGGGAGAAGTTGATCTCTGATCTTTGAACAACCAAGAATCCTACAGAACCCGAACTAAAACCTAAGCATCCTAAATACCTAGAACCCAGCACCACTAATCGTCCATTCCTTTAGTAGTTAGCTCCCTCCAAGGGGTAAATACTCCAGAATGAAGTTGAAAGTCACATGTACCTTTTGAATGACTACTGAATGACAGCTAACCAGGGTATTCCAAAATATTTTTCTATATCTACATAAGAATATAATAGAAGAGGTATGTGGGCTTCATCAATACTGTAGGCCTGACATCAATTTTTTAGCACTGAGAACATGACCTAATGTTTTCGTCAAACAAATGCCCCAGCTAAACTGACTTTCAGTCCCATTTCTTCTGAATGTTTGTCCTTGTACAGTAAAACATGATGACACTGCAAATGACAGCCTTAACTAAATACCCTCTGAGTTGAAAAAACCCTCACAAACACCTACTCAACCACAATTTTCCTTTTCATCTGACTGATTCCTACCAAGCCTTCCTCTCTTCAGATGGACTGAAAAAGTTGATAAACCTTGGCATAGGAAAAAGGACCACTGTACTACATCTCAGCCAAGAAAAAATAGGCCCGTAAACATTTACAATACATGCATTCAATAACTATTGAATCACATAATCCCAAAATAAAAATGGAGATACTTTTCTATGACTCGGATGTCACTTTGGATTTACTTTCTGATGAATAAAATCTACCTGTTGAGGGAAGCAAATGAACAGACTCTTCTCAGAATTTAAAAGTGCTTTAAAAAGGCTTATTAAAAAAAAAAAAAAAAAAAATCCCCCATGGTAGGGTCCTTTTTGTCTTGGCTTAATTTTGTAGAGAAGTAATTCAGATAGAAGCAAAGTAAACATACCATAGCCTCAGAGCTACCTGATTCACATAATATCTTTTCAATTACATATATATGTATATATGTCTGCATATGTATTCATACTTTCATATCCACACACTATATGTATATGTGTATGTATTGTTCCCACTTAACTAATGTAAAAATTGTGTCCCCAGATATCTAGACTCAACTTTAAGTCTTTTATTCTACACTATAATATTTTCCACACAACTATTTATTTGGGGAATATTTGAATGATTCTGCCAAATTTTAAGTCACAGGGAAACTGAAATGGCCTTTTGTCAATTTGGGGGTAAAGTAGCATCAGAAGGAAAAAAAAGATGAAGCCTTTACACAATCATTTACAGGACAATTAAAAAATCCAGAGACAATTTACTTGACTCTCAATCCAACAAGGCAGTATTCTTTACCTTTCCAGTGATTTGTTCCACCCCAGGGATACAGATTCCAGATATGTTCTAGTGACATTTTCCTATTAAGTTTAATAATAACCCTAATAATCACCACACTGATTCTACCTATGCAATGGGAAAATAACAGGTAGACAAGTATTAACTATAGAGTGACAACTCTCCAGTTTAAAGTGAACATTTTACAGTTTTTATAGCATATTGACTTAGCGTATACTGACTTATAATAATACTATTCTAAAACTAGTTCTCGTAGACACTTCCTTCCTAACTAGAGGATTGTCCATCTTTTCCCTTAGTTTAATACAGAACACTAGGTAGCCAAAAAAAAGAATGAAAATCTGGCACTTCTAGGATACATGAAATGGAACTCTACAGAAGTCAACAGAAAACTAAATTCAAATATTTATGGAAGCAATACAAAGGACTGAACTTGAGATACAATAGTAACAATAAACTACAAGAACTAACAGTTTAAAAATGCTGTGTGTGTGTGTGTGTGTGTGTGTGTGTGTGTATGTATTTGGTGAAGAGAAGCAGTGGAAAGGGGTAGAAGGAAAATTCAACGATGACACAGATTCCCACCTGGGTGCCTGCCGCAACTATACTGCCACTAAGAGAAGTCAATTGACGGGGAATGTGCTTTTGGGAGAGATCTGACATGCTAGGTGTGAGAAGATAGTCAAGTACTCAAATGGAAGTTCCTGATAAAATGCTGAACAATGTAGGACTGAAGCTCAGGAATCAGATTAGAGCAGCATCAGTAAGCTTTGACTCATCTCATACAAATTGGAAAGAGCAGGAGCTAGACTGTTCAATGAAACTAACATTGCACGGCTGCCAAGGGCCCAGCACTATAATATCAACTATATTTTACATTCACTCATTTTAATCCCGACAGTGATTTAAGAAGTAGGGGTACTAGCCTCATTTCTAAAAGGAGGAAAGCAAGCCTCAAAAAAGTTAAGTAACTTGACCAAGGAACCGAGGTATTCTGAATTCAAAGCCTTTGCTCTCTTTATAGTACTCTTCTGCCTCTTCAGAAGAATATCTGGGGACATGGTATGAATGAGATTTCTAAGCAAGTTAATGTGGAGCGATGAATAGGGAGCCAAATAGAACTCTGAATTTATCTCCAACCTATGGAGACTTAGAGCCCTTCCACATTGGGAACATTTCATGCTGTTCCTAAATATCTCAATGAAAACATCTATATTTCTGTTAACATCATTCACATGAGGAATTTGGGTTTCCATGATCAGCAGCACTCATGGAACTCATCTCTAGGGCATAAAATCAAATACCACAGGCAGATGAAATAATCAAACTTCCCCCAACTGCTAATTTGTTTCTACTTGCATGGCTCAGTCTAGAGCTACTGATTTTTAGTGCAAATTTTCTTTATTCTGTATTAATAATCTCACCTAACAAGAATTTAATTCCCACACTAAGACACAGGTCTGAGCTTTATGAATTCAGCAATTGCTAAGCAATTGTTTTGAGAATTTCATGTTTGGAACGCCTTCCCACTGCAAAATGCTGCTGACAACAGATTCTTCTCAGCTAGTTTGTCAGTCCTGGGCTCTGATTTTGTTACTTCCTGGTTTTGCCCTCTGAAATTCCCCTCTGCTGCACAGTTTAAAAGGCCAATCAAGTAAATTCTGTACTAAACATACACTTTTAGTCTTTCACAGAAAAGATCTCTCCAAAACTTTCATGGGCCATTCTTCTAGGACTTCTCTTTTATCTGTTGCTCATTCTACTTTTGCTGTCCATGGAACAGAGAAGATGAAACAACCTAAGAGTATTTTCTTCCATCTGATTTGTGCCCCTCAGTTTTTTAACTTTGGGATTTCTTCTCTAATGGCATTCTGGTAGTACACTAAAATAAAGCTCTTTCACATTATCCAAACAACAAGTCAACTCAGCAATAACCTCTGAAATTCTAATGAAGGAAAAGACATGCAATTTTTGCTAGGGTGAAAACCTAGCAAATCAGTTCAACCAAATAATTGAAATAATAAGGACCTGCAGTCAGAGAAGTCAAAGCAAGAAAGTGCGTTCAAGAACCCACCGAGAAGAGTTTCTTCTTTGGGATTTAGATGGATTTCTTCAGTTGGATGAAATTTTGTTAAAAAGAAAAGTTGAATTTCAAGGAACAAAGCCTAAGTTTGAAAAGTCTGCATTAATTCACTTACTGAAATAACAACAACAGGATATAAAATGGAAAGATTACTCTCTTCAAGCATATTCAGTAATTTCTGGGTTTCTTCAAAATCAGAGGTCATAACCTGAAAGACCAGAAAAATAAAAGAAGTTCTTAAATGACTTAAGAGTTCATTCAATGAGAAAAATGGAGAGTTTTTAAACATTTAAACATTCAAAATATCTA
Source organism: Balaenoptera physalus (assembly GCF_965194825.1). NCBI lineage: Eukaryota > Metazoa > Chordata > Mammalia > Artiodactyla > Balaenopteridae > Balaenoptera > Balaenoptera physalus. The sequence continues at coordinate 54,501,519 of NC_138887.1, read as the reverse complement.
TCAAGCTTAATTTTAAATTTTCAAACAATGTTAAAGGATACCCATAAGATTATAGCTATTAAAATTTTTTAAATTCATTAATTCAAACCTATCTTCTTATCTACCTTTTACCAGAAATTTGAAAATACCGTCTAAAGAAATATCACCCTCTTCTCATTATGTGAACTAGGTTGTTAGAAAATGTTATTTCCCTATTTCAAAAGACAAAAATAACATTTCTAAATACATATTGAATAACACAACTCACCTATCAAAATCTTAAATTCAAATACTTAAGAATCAAGAAAACTAAGTACTTGTCAAACATTACATTTATACAAATCCTCAAGTGCTTTCAATCATTTGTATTAACTACTTACATTCACACAAACAAAATTGTAGCATTCCTCTAAGATGATTTGCTGAAGATCTCTGCCAGATGTGACTTTTACATGCTAGGAGAAAAAATTAGAGGAAAAAAGAGTTTACAAACTAGATAGAAAGACCAAATATGAGCATAAACAACTTTATGAGCACAAAATTTCTATAGGCACATAACGCCAAGGACCATGTATAAGAGCAAAATAATTCAGACTGAAGTTTATGATGCTACCAAAAAAAAAACCCACTTGAACTAGTCCAAAAATAATTAACATTGTTGTAGCAAATAAGGATATAGGAAATTGTTTTAGATAAAAAAATGTTGAAAAGGCTCAAGATATATTCAGGAATAGGCAAATAGTCTGGTTTTTCTTATACAAAAAATACTCACTCACTCAGAGTCCCAGGACAGAGGCAGCACCTTGAAAAGAGCCTAGGTATTATCAGAAGGAAATTTACTGACTAATTTTAGGGCTTGTGCTGGAGGGGCAGAAATCTGGTAGAACTCTCTCCAGGGACAGAAGCACTGGCAGGCAACATTTTTTTTTTAAACTCTTCTTCTACCTACCAGGCCATCACCATTTCTGCCACTGTTCATCAACCTAGTTAACCCATGTGCCCCACCCCAGTATTCCCCTGAGGAACAGCCCTCCTCAACCCACCCAACCGGCCCAACCCAACCAACCCACCCAACCCGGCTGGCCTCTCCAAAGTAGCTGCTGCCCCACCCCACCCAGTGGCTGGCCTCAGTCAGCACCAGCATCCCTCCAAAGTGGCTCCTGCTCTCAGGGGTGAGCCCCACACATCAGCAGGCCTGGAGCAGTCGTGGCCAGACCTCTCAGCCAGCCAGGCCAAGAACCAGCACACCCTTTCAGCATGCCTGCAACAACTGTGGCCCAACCACAATAGGAGGGCACAATGACCAGGAGAGACTGCACCATCAGGCCCCACAGGACAGCATTTATATAAGGTCACTCTTTCAAAACCAGGAGATGTAGCTGATATACCTAACACACAGAAACAGAGTTAGGTAAAATGAGGAAACAAAGGACTATCTTCCAAAGGAAAGGTGGCAAAACTTCAAAAAAAGAACTAAACAAAATGAAAATGAACAGTTTTATCAGATATAGAGTTCAAATTAGCAGTAATAAGTAAGCTCACTGAATGGGGAGAAGAATGTGAACTCAGTGAGAACCTAAAAAGAAGATATAAAAAAGAGCCAATCAGAGCTGAAGAATACAATAACTATAATGAAAAATACACTAGAGGGAATCAACAAGAGATCAGAAGATGCAGAAGAATGAATCATCAATCTGGATGACAGGGTACTTGTAATCACCCAATCAAAACAACAAAAATAAAAAAAGAGTTTAAAAAAATGAGAATTAAAGAAAAAAAACGGACCTCTGATACAACATCAAGTATACTAACATTTGAAGTACAGGGGCCCCAGAAGGCAAAGAAAGACAAGGACACAAAACTTACTTGAAAAAAACAATGGCTGAAAACGTCCCAAATCTGGGGAAGGAAACAGACATCCATGTCCAGGAAGCACAGACAGTACCAAACAAGATGAACCCAAAGAGACCCACACCAAGACACATTATAATTAAAATGTCAAAATTTAAATATAAAGAGGGAATTTGTAAATCAGTAAGAGAAAAACAACTAGTTACATACAAGGGAACCCCCCCCATAAGACTATCAGCTACTTTTCAGCAGAAACTTTATAGGCCCCAGAAGAGACTAGCATGATATATTCAAAGTACAGAAAGGAGAAAACTTACAACCAAGAATACTCTACCTGGTAAGATAAAGAGTTTCCCAGAAGCAAAAGCTAAAGTAGTTCATCAGCACAAAACTGGCCTTATAAGAAATGTTAAAGGGAATTCTTTAAATGGAAAAGGCCACAGCTAGAAACCAGAAATTTATGAAGGAAAAACTCACTGGTAAAGGCAAACATATAGTAAAGGTAGTAGTAGATCAACCACCTATATAGCTAGTATGAAGATTAAAAGACAAAAGTAGTAAAATCATCTGTATCTAAAATATTTATTTAAATGATACCCAAAGTAAAAAGATATAAAATATGACATCAAAAACATAAAACATGGTAAGAATAAAATGTTGTGCTTTTAGAATGCATTTGAACTCAAGACACCATCAACTTAAAATAGACTACTATATACATAGTTTGTTATATATGAACCTTATGGTAACCACAAGTCAAAAACCTCTAACAGATACACAAAAAATAGAGAAAGGAATCCAAACATAACACTAAAGAAAGTCATCAAATGAGAAGGGAAAAGAACCAGAGAAGAAGAAAGCGATAAAGAACTACAAAACCAATCAGAAAACAACTAACAAAATGACAATAAGTACATACCTAATAAACAGTCACTTCAGTAAAAATGAACTAAATGCTATAATCAAAAGACACAGGTGGCTGAAAGGATAAAAAAAAAAATAAGACCCATCTATATGTCACCTTCAAGTGACTCACTTCATATCTAAAGACACACACAGACTAAAAGTGAAAGAATGGAAAAGATTTTCCATGTAAGCTAGGGTAGCAATATGCATATCAGACAAAATAGACTTTAAAACAAAAAATGTAACAAGAGACAAAGAACGTCATTATATAAAGATAAAGGGATCAATCCAACAAGAGACTATAACACTTATAAATATCTATGCACCCAAAAAAGGAGCACCTAAGTACATAAAGCAAATATTAACACACATACAGGAAGCTATTGACAATAATATGATAATAGTAGACTTTAACACTCCACTTACACCAATAGACATATCAGACAGAATATCAATAAGGAAACGTTGGCCTTAAAGACACAATAGACCAATAAAACTTAATAGATACAGACCTTCCACCCCCAAAACAGCAGAATACACATTATTTTAAAATACACATGAACATTCTCTAGGATAGATCTCATGTTAGGCCACAAAACAAGTCTCAATAAATTTAAGAAGACTGAAATCACACCAAGCATCTTTTCTGACCCAAACAGTATAAAACTATAAATCAATTACAAGAAGAAAACTGGAAAAAAGAACCACAAACGTTTTGGAGCCTAAACCAAAAGCTACTAATCAATCAATGGGTCAATGAGAAATCAAAAAATACTCTGAAACAAATGAAAATGGAAAGACAATTGTTCCAAAATCTATGGGATGCAGTGAAAGCAGTTTTAGAAGGGATGCTTATAGTAATGCAGGTCTACCTCAAGAAACAAGAACAATCTCAAATAAACAATCTAACTTTACACCTAAAGGAACCAGGAAAAGATGAATAAAAGAAACACAAAGTTAGTTGAAGGAAGGAAATGATGAAAATCAGAGCAAAAATAAATGAAATAGAGACTTTAAAAAAAATTTTTTTAAGTCAATGAAACTAAGAACTGGGGTTTTAAAAAGATTTAAAAAATTGACAAACCTTTAGACAGACACATCGTGAAAAAAAGAGAGAGCCCAAATAAATAAAAAGAAAGAGAAGAAATTACAACTAATACCACAGAAATACAATGGACAAGAGATTACTGTGAATAATTATACACCAACAAATTGGACAACCTAAAAGAAATGGATAAATTCCTAGAAACATAAAATCTTCTAAGACTGAATCAGGAAAGAATAGAAAATTTGAACAGACTGATGACTGGTAATGAAATTAAATCAGTAATGAAAAAACTCCCAACAAACAAAAGTCTAGGATGCGAAGGCGTCACACGTGAATTCTATCAAACATTTAAATAAGACTTAATACCTACCCTCCTCTAACTATTCCAAAGAATTGAAAAGGAAGAAATGCCTTCAAACTCATTTTAGGAGGCCAGCATCACTGTGATACCAAAGCCATATAAAAACACTACAAAAAAAGAAAATTAATATTCATCAGGCCAATGTCAATGATGAACATAGATGCAAAACTCCTCAACAAAATATTAGCAAACTGAATTCAACAATACATTAAAAGGATCATACACCATAATCAAGTGAGATTAATTCCAGGGACACAAGTTTGATTCAATATTCACAAATCAATGAACATGATACAGCACAGTCACAAAATGAAGAATAAAAATCATATGATCACCCCAATAGATCTAGAACAAACTTCTGACAAAATTCAACAACCAGTTATGATGAAAACTCTTAATAAGGCAGGTATAGAGGGAACATACCTTAACATAAAAAAGGTCATACATGACAAACCCACAGCTAACATCATACTCAATGGTGAATAGCTGAAAGATTTTCCTTTCAGATCAGGCAAAAGACAAGGATGCCCACCATCACTTTTATTCAACATAGTATGGGAAGTCCCAGCCACAGCAATCACACCAGAATAAGACATAAAAACCATACAAACTGGAAGAGAAAAAATAAAACTGTCACTATTTGCAGATGATATGACACTATGTATAGAAAACCCTAGACTCCACCAAAAACCTATTAGAATAAATGAATTCAGTAAAATTGTAGAATACAAAATATGTAGAAATCTGTTGCAGTTCTGTACACTAATAATAAACTATCAGAAAGTGAAATTAAGAAGGCAATTCTATTTATAATTGCATCAAAAAGAATACCTAGTAATAAATTTAACCAAGGAGGTTAAAGACTTATACTCTGAAAACTATAAAACATTGATGAAAGAAATTAAAGATGACACAATTAAGTGAAAAGACATACTGTGTTCATGGACTGGAAAAAAAATTTTTGTTAAAATGATGATACTACACAAAGCAGTCTACAGATTCAGTACAGTCCCTATCAAAATACCAATGGCATTTATCGTAGAACTAATACAAATAATTCTAAAGTACCTATGGAATAACAAAGGACCCCAAATAGCCAAAGCAATCTTGAGAAAGAACAACAAAGCTGGAGGTATCATGAGCCCTGATTTCAAACTATACTACAAAGCTATATTAATCAAAACCGTATGGTACTGGCACAAAAGCAGACATATAGATCAATGGAACAGAGAAGACGGCCCAGAAATAAACCCACCCATATCTGGTTAATTAATTTATGACAAAGAAGCCAGTAATACATAGTGTGGAAAGAAAGTCTCCTCAATAAATAGTTTTGTAAAAACAGGACAGTTACATTCAAAAGAATAAAACTGGACCACTTTCTTATACCACATACAAAAATATACTCAAGATAGATTAAAGACTTAAATGAAAGACCGGAAACCATAAAACTCCTAGAATAAAACATAGGCAGAACACTCTTTGACATAAATCATAGCAAATTTTTTTGGATCTGTCCCCTAAGGCAAAAGAAACAAAAGCAAAAATAAACAAATGAGACTTCATTAAACTTACAAGGTTTTGAATATCAAAGGAAATCATTGATAAAACAAAGATACAACCTACTGAATGGGAGTATTTGCAAATGATATGATCCAAAAAGGGTTAATATCCAAAATACATAAACAGCTCATACAAGTGATTATCAAAACAAACACACAACCCAATCAAAAAATGGACAGAAGTCCTGAACAGACATTTCTCCAAAAGAAGACATATAGAAGGCCAGCAGGCACATGGAAAGATGCTCAACATCACTAATCATCAGAGAAATGCAAATCAAAATCACAATAAGAGATCACATCATACTTGTCAGAATGGCTATCATCAAAAGGACCACAAATAGCAAATGTTGGAGAGAGTGTGGAGAAAAAGGAACCCTAGTGCACTGTTGTGGGAATGTAAACTGGTGCAGCCACTATGGAAAACAGTATCGAGGTTCCTCAAAAAATTAAAAAATATAACTACTATACTAACCAGCAATTCCACTCTTGGGTATTTACCCAAAGAAAATGAAAACACTAAGTCAAAAAGATATAAGCACCACTGTGTTCAATGTAGCAGCCAAGATATGGAAGTGCCTGTTGACAGATGAATGCTTGAAGATGTGGAGGTGTGTGTGTGTATTTTATATATATATATATATATATATATATATATATATATATATACACATATGTATGTATGCATACACAGTGGAATACACTCAGCCATAAAAAAGAATAAAATCTTGTCATTTGCGACAACATGGATGGAACATCCATGATATTCCAGAAGGTATTATGCTAAATGAAATAAGTCAGATAGAGAAATACACTTATACATGGAATCTAAAAAACAAAACAAATGAATGAACAAAATAAAACATAAACAGACTCATAGATAAGGGAGAACAAGCTGGTGGTTGCCAGAGGGGTGGGGATGGGGGAGGTAAGGGTATGGGCAAAACAGGTGAAGAACATAAAGTAGTACAAACTTCCAGTTACAAAATAAGTCATGGAATGGAATGTACAACAAAGGGAATCTAGTCAATAATATTGCAGTAATTTTGTATGGTGACAGATGGTTACTAGACTTATCTTGGTGATCAATTCATAAGGTATATAAATGTTGAATCACAATGTCATACACCTAAAACTAATATGTCAACTATACCTCAATAAAAAATAAAAATAATAAAAACAAAAAGAAATTATTATATATGATAGAGAAATGACTTAAACTAGGGCAACAATAATAAGAGAAGAAGATTATTACTAGAGGTAGTCCCAGACTAGATAGAAAATAGTACATACACTATAAAAAACTTTCCTAATAAAATTTTTCTTCCATATAGTTCAATGAGCTAATTATTCTCTATTTTTTCTATTATAGCAATATGAACAAAAAACTACTAAACAAGGGGTCTGTTATAATGATATCTCTGCTATAACTCTGTACGAAGTCACATTTTCGTGGTTAATACTGGCATTACATTTAGAAAGCTTTAGTTATATATCTAAAATACAATGCTTGTTCCATAGTAAAGCATGAAACTCTGTATCTCTAAGAGCATTGCCTCTTCAGAAAAATTCAGCTTAATTCTACCTAATTTTGACAAAATATTTGAGAAAGAGAGGTAAAGGTTTTGAGGTCTTAGCTACGCTATAGAAATCATTTGGCTCATGAATTTCAAGAATTTTACTTTGGTTTAAAGTTTTTGAGTACAAATTTCAGAGGGAACATTATTCAAAAAAAAAAAAAAAAAAAAAAAACTTCCATAGTCATCAGCCATGTATCAGTAGTGAAATAAAGAAATCAGCTTCTGCTGTGCAACAGTGAGTTTGCTCAAAGAGTCTCATCTTCTAGACACTACAAGGAGATTATTTTTCAGGGGTGTCTCATGTATCCAAACATTTTAAAAGGCATGAATAGCTAATATACTCCAAATTGGCTCTTCAAGGATGTTGACATAGCAGGCAGACTTGCAAAAATAGGCATCTCTCTTCTTGGAGCAAATGTGCTTACGTTCTAGAAAGTAAAGATAGAGACATCTCTCTCCATAGAGCAATCTGCTTGGCATTCTAGAGTAATAAAGACAATGTCTCTCTTGTAAGAGGAGGATGGGCTGGTTTGCCAGCAGTCCCTGTATAAGGGCAGTGCTTCTCGATATCCAGATTCTTCTTTAATGCATTCCACTGCCTAGCAACACCCAGCCCTAATTGCATTTCTCCCGGGGGACTGCAATTCAGAAAATCAGTGCTGCACTGCTATCCTCCTTACTGCTACTGTTGTAACAAAGTCTTTCCTCTGACCCTGGAGTTTCATGTCTTTTACCAATATTTACAATACTGGCATGAGTGTTTGCATAAAAATTGGGTATAATCCTCAAATCCTGCCTAGTTTCTGACTTGACAGATATGAAATAAGGCAACCACATATCTCAACTTTAACAAGTGTGAGTGAATTCTGAACTCAAAAAAAAAAAAAAAAAAAAAGACTTACTTAAAAAAATTTCCTTTTGGGGACTTCCCTGGGCAGTGGTTAAGAATCCGCCTTCTAACGCAGGGGACACGGGTTCAAGCCCTGGTCCAGGAAGATCCCACATGCTGTGGAGCAGCTAAGTCCGTGCACCACAACTACTGAGCCTGTGCTCTAGAGCCCTCGAGCCACAACTACTGAGCCCAAGTGCCACAACTACGGCAGCCCGTGTGCCTAGAGACCGTGCTCCACAACAAAGAGAAGCCACCGCAATGAGAAGCCCATGCACCGCAAGGAAGAGTAGCCCCCGCTACCACAACTAGAGAAAGCCCTGTGCAGCAACAAAGACCCAACGCAGCCAAAAATAAATAAATTAATTAATTAATTAAAATTTTTTTCTTTTGGAGGTACATAAATAAGGTCTAGGATGAGAACATGAGGGATATTCCAATTTAGCTTTTCAAGTATTAAAACTGATAAAATTCTTGAGGACCCCATACTCTTAGGGCATGGGGTCTCTGAGGACAGAAACATGTTTTTAACCAGTAGCAAATGCTTGACAAATAGGTTTTTAAAACTTAGCACTGTCTTGTTTCAAGAAAATTAAAAAAAAAGTATATGTTCTTAAAATCAACTATGTGGAAGTTTTTTAAAAAGGTAAAAAAAACTCATCCAAAAATAACACTACCTAGAAATAATTACCCTGAACATCAGGTAAGTATCGTTTCAACAATCCTCTATTAATAATATATGCAGTAAGCTGGTAGGACAAAACGATGAAGGAACAAAAGCATTAGCACATTTTATGAAAATGGAATCATATGCATGTCATTTAAAAATTATTTAATGTTAGCAAAAAAAAAAAAAAAAAAAAAAGCCCTTAAATATAGTAAAACTGAAGGTGCTGCTATACTTCAGAGTCTTCTTCACCTCCAGGGAGCTTTTCCTAAATGTTAAGTAAAATATCGTGAACATGATTAAGACACTGGACTTTTCAATGGCAACACACTTCATTTGTAAGTCAGTACTAATTGATTTCCTGCTATGAGAGAGAAAGAAATAGCACTTTGTAACTCTTCTACCCACTGTTGTGGTCACTTGTACTTACTTTTCTACCCTGACAAGATTTATTAGATTCACAGACTATTCTATAGCCATAATTCACACAATTTAGACATAATTTATCTATGCTCAAGACAACTGTTTTAAATAAAAACCTCTCCTTTTATAAATTCATTTTAATTCACTTCTTTATTTGATGAACTTCAGCTGCAAGTGGGTTTTGTTTGTTTTTTAATAAAAACCTCAACATTTTTATATTCCTAGAGTTTTTCCTTCTATTAGTTGGAAGAATAGCTTATCTGGGAATAAAAATTTAGTTCACACTTTCCCTCAGAGATTTGCAGTCTCTGTACCACTGTCTTCAAACACTGTTTCAAAGCATTGTCCGGATGCTTTTTAAAGTCCATGTATCATCTACTCACTCTCTATTCACCATTTTTTGGGGGTAGATTTCAACATCAAGTAGTTCCACCAGGAAGTAGTCATAGAAGTTACATATGAATTTTTTTCCTGTTGTCTTTCTAACTAAATGACAATTTGGCTGGTGGTAGTATTCTCGGATTCCCCTTTGATTCCCTCCGAAGTTTATAGACAACGCTTCACTGTATGTATTTGGATAGTAAGTATTGTGGAGGTACACGAGGTCAGGCAGAGTATCCTCCTTTCTGTAAGTTTTGTTTTTGTTTTTTGCTCCTAGGTACCTACCTGAAGAATTCTTTATGAGGAGTTTCTAAATCTTAATTAGAATCAGACCATATTTAATTGTCAGTTGTTGTTCCTCAATTCTTCTTGAAAATATGCCCTCTACATCTTACAGAACTAGTTAGTCATTTCAAGGAAATTTTCTTCTAACTTTCAGAATAACATCTTGGTTTGTCTACTTGACATATAAACATGATCCATATGTTGGATGCCTTTATTATCATTCACACCTATTCTCTTATTTATCATTTAGTTTTTACTTGGAATACACTGTGATTATCCCAAGTTTCCCTCTATGTTAACAACCTGACCTGACCTTTGCTATATTCTATGTCTAATGTACTAATTATTTCTATAACAGTGTGGCTCTAATTGTTTCCAGAATTATCAGTCACTCTATTAATCTCTTGCAGTGCTGTCTTTTGAATTTTTAACCTTCTTGAATTCCGATTTTTACTGAGTTATTCTACAGAACCAAAAGGTGTGAGAATATTTTGAGGGACAGAGAGAGCCTTGAGGTTTCTTCCAGATTTTTAAAATCAGATTCGTGTGTTCTGTGACTTTCAGTATAAATTGTAGAGCTTACTAATTACTATTTTTACAAGCTGAAGAGTTTTAAAATGGTAGGCACTGATAGTTTCCCCTGCCTCTGCTGAGATACCACCGAGAATTGAGGGATTTTCTGACTTTTCCCCAACCTTCATTTTTTTACCCCTTTTGAAAAAAATATGAAAATCAAACTACATTTTTTTCCATCTTGCAATTGAGACTCTTTTAATAATTGTTTCCAGTGAAATTTAACTCTTTTATTTGGTCATACTGCTTTCCTCCCAAACAGAAAACAAACTATATTTTCCATGCTTGAGCAAAGAAACTTAGATTCTACCTAAATATAGCAAAGGAGACTTTGACACCTTTAATAAACAAAGACCACCTTAGACAATGCTATTAGGTTGTTTATGAAGAAGTTCTATGGCATCATCTTAAGCTATCATTCCTAATGTTTCCACACTCAAACACAACAAATGGAACAATCTGCTGGCTAGAACTCCTTGTTCTGTAAATATTTTGGTTCGGAGAACATTTAAACAAAATTTAAAATGTTTAGTAAAATTTTAAAAGTATGTCCAAAAAAAAACCCCCCACCATGAAATACTTTCCTTACATCATAAAAAAATAAGAATTTACAAAATATTTACTACTAACAAAATGCAAACATCTGCATATTCAAAGTACTATTTAAAGTAGGGATATTAGGAAGGAAGCTGCCTTGCCAAAAAACGTTTTCCATTTCAAGAAGAGTTAAGGCTTAACTAAGGCTGAAAGGCATTGGTTTCCAGTCTCATGAGTCAGAGGTTCAAAAACGTGTTTCTAGTGGCAAGACGGGAATAAAGACACAGACCTACTAGAGAATGGACTTGAGGATATGGGGAGGGGGTGGGGTGAGATGTGACAGGGTAAGAGAGTGTCATGGACATATATACACTACCAAATGTAAAATAGATAACTAGTGGGAAGCAGCCGCATAGCACAGGGAGATCAGCTCGGTGCTTTGTGACCATCTAGAGGGATGGGATGGGGAGGGTGGGAGGGAGGGAGATGCAAGAGGGAAGAGAAATGGGAACATATTGTATATGTATAACTGATTCACTTTGTTATAAAGCAGAAGCTAACACACCATTGTAAGGCAATTATACTTCAATAAAGATGTTAAAAAAAAAAAAAAAAAAAAAAACGTGTTTCTGAAAGCCAGCACTCTTTTTACAGAACATGTTGGCTGGATCACTTCTTAATCTGAATCCATCAATTTCCCACCTCCTTCCCATTCAAACAAGGGCACTAATGTGGGTATACACAAGGGAATCAGAGAGAGATGCACTTTTCACTCTGTAGACAACACATTAACAATTAAAAGTCTTGTGGCTGCCAGAGGGTAGGGGAAATGGGGAGATGCTGGTCCAAGGGCAAAGTTTCAGTTATGCAAGATGAATACGTTTTTAGGGATTTAATGCGTAGCACGGTGGCTGTAATTAACAATAGTATATTGTATAACTGAAATATACTTAAGAGGGTAAATCTTAAGTGTTCTCACCCACACCCCCAAAAAAGAAAATGGTAATTATGTGAGGTGATGGATCTATTAGCTTGATTATGGTGATCATTTAAAAGTGTATGTCAAAACATCACGCTATATACATTAAATACACGCAACTTTTATTGGTCAATTATACCTCAATAAAGCTGGGGCGGAAAGTACTTCTATACTGCAAATCCAGAGAACCTTACGTAGCTATGACTGATGCCAACAGAATGCTGAGTCTGGGCCATCAATTCATCAGTCACTGTCTTTACCAATGGAGTCGCCTCTGACGTGTGGGTGCTGTGTCTGGACCTTCAGTCACAGGGTAACAGCCCAGAGCCTCTCCATCCTGCTTTTCAGCAGTCTTTACCTGAGACACTCCTTTAAGAAGTACTATTTCCAAATTCTGAGTTGCCAATTAACATTTACTTCATGGTTATTTTTAGACTTCTGTGGAGGTTTTGTCCATCTAGCACTGAACATTTACTCTATTATTTTTTAGACAGCTCTAAAGCTCTTTCTTGCAGTTAAGAACATGGCACCTGGAGCCAAGATCCCTGGGTGTTTGAATCTAGCTCTGCAACAAATTTGCTGTAACAACTTTGGGCAAATTACTTAAGCGCCATGGCTCAGTTTACTCATCAGAATTGATAGATCAGTTAAATTAATATGTGAGAGTTAAGGATTAAATTTTCCAAAACTTCTTCCCTATCGGCTGGTCTCCTGGAAAGCTTCAGAGAAAAAAGCTACAGCTTTAAAACAATGAATGTCGGTAGAGTTTTGAGGTGGTAAGTAAATCAGGTTACCGTTCTGCCATGCTATATCAACTATGGACACTAAGCTGGTGGATCATACCAGAGGCCTTCTACTTCCCAAGCTGCCACCACAAGACTCAGATCCTAGCCTGTTGGACATACCAAAGTCTTGATAGTGTTTCAATCCTATCAGGCAGGCAGAGTAGCACGAGAACCAAGGTTCTGCCATGCTGCAACGGTGTTAGATCACAGGCCCTTATCACACCAGGAAAAGGGCTGGTTCTCCCTTAATTATGTAGCTTAAAAGCCACACTGCACAAAGATTAGAGTCTTATAATGCAGTGAACACTGCCTCTGTCCCTGAGTCCATGGATTGGACTTTCCCCAATAATCATTGTTCTAGAAAGACCCTATTCTAGTGTGAGTCCTGTCATGTCATTCATCGTTGTTTTCTTGAATTTATGTGAAACACTAATGACCATCTTTCCATATAGTGTACATTAAATGTTTGCTATTATTCCACTCGCTTCTCACTTAATTTCCACTTTTAAATGACCCTTTCACACATCACCACATCTCCATTATCCCTTTACATTTTAAATCTTACATTTATTGACATTTTACTATTCGTCAGAATCTGTGCTAAATACGTTAAACAATTATCTTACTGAAACCACATAACATACCTCTGCATACATTATCATTATCCTCATGTTATGGATAAGGAAGGTAAGCACAGAAGTTTAAAGAATCTGTCTGAGACCGTACTGCCAGTGAGGGGTAGTACCAGACTAAGGTCTGTGGGGCTCTCAACAGTTAACCTCTCAAGTACACAGGGTGTCAGTTTACTCCAGGTAACTAGTACTACATCACGGAAGTCACAAGACTTTACTCAGAGGGCAGTGACACTACAGGTCCCAAGGTCAACTCAGGAGAAACACCTCATCTGGAGGAAGTCATTTGAGTGCTAAAAAGCCTAATTGCCACCACAGACAATCCCCTAACTCAGATCATTTCTCTGGGTCCTAGACAGGGAAGAGAGTATCTAAGGTAGGTCCTCCAATTCAGGTCCTCAGATTTGATCCTGGAAGAGTCAACGGCTTCTGAACCACTGCATTCAATATACGCCAAGCAGGTGATGGTTACAGAAGTAATTATTGTGATAATACAACCTGAATGAAAGTTCTCCTTTATATGTCCCTCTGTCTCACTGTTAAAATTCCCTTTGAAGGCCAGTTACTTTCCTGATGCAAAACCACAAGAATTGTGGAATGGAAAATACAAGTCCTAATCTTAACAAACCGGAACACTATCACAAAGAATTCTAGGCTCCCATTTTATCATACAGATTATACATCCAAAGCTAGAAAGTGTCTAGGCAAAAGGCAAAGCTACCAAATCTGCTCAAGCTTATCTTTCCACTGAGGTTTACTATAGAACGTTATATTATATATGACTAATGGGCAATTTTGTAGTAAATGAGAAGTGACTGGCATTAGCTCACATAAATCATGTTTGGCAGGCATATTTTGTAAATATTATCCATTTTGTAAATGATAAAGGATGATATGTTAAAAAGGCATGTATGGTAATATGACCACTTTACATTTCTTAGTAATGCATAAGACGTTTGCAAGCTGAGAACTGGCAAGCTGATGTAAACAAATCTTATCTGTCTTAATTAAAAAATTTTAAAAAGTCACATAGAGTAGGGTACCCTCCTATCCATTGGATTAGCGTAAGTTAGAGTTTCATTCATTCAACCAATAAGTTATCTATTCAGGGCTCTGGGCCAGACACTAGATAGCACATTGAGACCATAGCAATAGACTAGACAGTTTCTTTCCTTATGGAGATCATACTGGGAAGATGAAATAAAGTTAAGACCTGTGTTTCTCCAATTTCAATACGCATAAGAATCTCTGGGAATCTCGTTAAAAATATAGATTTTGATTCCATTAGATGTGGAGCGGGGTCTAAGAATCTGCATTTTTTTTCCAATTTAAAATTTTATTTAAAAAATGGAACAGATACTTAATCATTAAACACATGAAAAAGTCATCACAGATATCTTTTCAAATCAAATACACAGTATGGTTCTATTATACATCCACAAAAATGGCTAAAATTATAAAACTGACAACAATAAATTCTGTTTGGGTGTGAAATTGACTCTAATTCTTGGTGGTAGTGTAAAATGCCACAATAAGTAGAATCTGCATTTCTAACAAGCAACCAGGTAATGTTGCTATAGTTGGTCCATGGATCACACTTTGAAGCAGCAAGCAGTTAGATAATATAAAAGTCCTCTCTCATTTTCAGTAGATATATTTACTGAGAAATGTGCCCAACTAACAATCAGAAGGTAACTTTAACCTTGATTCTACTGAAGGTACTGCCTTTCTGTATCATCTAAAATAAGTTACCTATATCTTTTATTAAATATATCAGTATGGCAAGCTAAGTGACTAAAATTAAAGAATTTATTACTTCAACTGTATTTTCCCTCAAATTCTTCCCAAACTTACAGCATAATCTAATTTACACTTACAAAATTTTAACTTTTCTAAGTAATACAGACACTGCCCAGATATATACAGAAGTATCAGGAGAGCCTAGTTTCCATATAAATATGCACTAATAAAGTATGTACAAGTTATGTTCTAATCAAAATGTCATTAATTTGAAATCACTAATTAGAATCCACACCAAATACTGTTTCCAATTAGTTTTATAAATGATTGAAATAGTCTAAAGATAATAGTCTATTACATTTAGCTACGCATTCATTAGAAATTACAATTGTATATACATACACATATACAAATATATATGTATATATACGTGTGTATACACACACACACACACACACACAGCTTTGTCCCCAAGCCATTGTAAAATGTGAGTGTGCATGAAACAAAAGTTTACATTAGCAGTTCTTAACTGTGGGAAACTTTGTCCTAAGAGGAAATTCAGCCATATCAGGAGACATTTTTGGTTGTCAGAAGTGGGAGAGGGAAGTACTACGAGTGTCGAGTTGGTAGAGGACAGGGATGCTATTAAATATTCTATAATGCACACGCAGGCCAGCCTCCAGAACAAAGAGTTATCTGTCCCAAAATGTTAATAACATAGCAACTGCAAAATCCTGGGCTAAATGGAGAGTTATGGTTTTTGGTCTTCAGCATTTATTCAGAAATCAGTAGCTGACACCAAAAGCAGTAACATTTTAACAACTTAAAGGCTTTAGTAGAGTCATTTTTTAACAAGGGAAATACTAAAATTGCATTTTATCAGACAAGTGTTTCAATATAATTTTCAAATAACATACCATAAATATGACAAGTGTGTTCAAAATGGCTAGGTGAGGTCTATATGATATCGCTTATATGTGGAATCTAAAAAAATAATACAAATGAACTTATTTACAAAACAGAAATAGAGTTACAGATATAGAAAACAAACTTATGGTTACCAGGAGGGGAAGAGGGGGGAGGGATAAATTGGGAGATTGGGATTGACATATACACAGTACTATAAATACAATAGATAACTAATAAGGACCTACTGTATAGACCAGGGAACTCTACTCAGTACTCTGTAATGGCCTATATGGGAAAAGAATCTAAAAAAGAGTGGATATATGTATATGTGTAACTGCTTCACTTTGCTGTACACCTGAAACTAACACAACATTGTAAATCGACTATACTCCCAATAAAAATTAAAAACAAATAGAACAAAATATATTCTCAGCTCGAACTCTGTCTGCTACCAAGTTTTTAACACTGCCTCCAATTTTAAATTAGATAGGAAATAAAAAAAGAAGAAAACTAAAATCAGCTATAAACATGCATGAGTAGCTTAGTGAAGAGTTTCTTCATATGTAACCACAAAGAAACAATGCACTGATTAACTTTTTTTTCTTTTTTCTTTTTTTGGCCATGCTGTGCGGCTTATGGGATTTTAGTTCCCCGACCAGGGATCAAACCCGGGCCCTCAGCAGTGAGAGCTCAGAGTCCTAACCATGGGACCGCAGGGAATTCCCAACTTTTAAGGAATATTTAATACCACCCTAACACTTGTACAATCCAAATACTGCCAATATAATTGTTCAGACCCTACATAGTAAGTGATTTTTATTAATGTATTTTCCTCTTGAGTGAAAAATATAATTACTGTATATATAAAATAAGATTTCCATCTCATACAACTTTCCATTATGAGTTACATAATAGTAACCTATTGAATATACATTTAGCCCATAGGCCCAAAACGTTTTTTAAATGTTAAGGATAAATTATATTTTGAGCAAAAATAACAAAAACATGATCATGTGACTTATTTCTGAAGTATGTGAACAATTATCTACCTCAGGATATTTTTAAAGCAGTATGTTTCTAGATGATACAGAAAGGTAGATTCATATCCTGATATAGAATCTTATTACAGATCCTAAAGAATAAACCTTAAAATGTTGCTTATGGACCTGTTTCTTCATGCCACTGCAATTCCCCCTCAGCAGAGCTCAGTTCCCCATCACTCTCTCTCTCCCTCCCCCTTTCCTAACAGAAGGCTTCTGGCCACCAACTTTATCACCATAGCTAACTCCAGTTCGTCTCATCAACATCTTTTATTTGCTATTCTTTTCCCTCCATTTGTAACATCAGTTTTCTTCTGGTTGGGAAATCAATTATAACTTCTTGGGTGTACTCTGTGTTCTAAACTCTTCTCAACTGTTCACATGATTGATGGACGCCCAGCAGCTACCTCTTTATCTCCAGAAACACATTTGGCTGATGTCCAGGTGGAGGGGTATTCCAGAAGCTTGCTTGTTCATCATTCTACCACCACTAACCACAACTATTTGTCTGGCTCCCCATATACACAGCACTGTGCAAGAGATCAGCGATAAAAGAGATGGTGAAAGAGACAGGCAAAAGAATAACAATAAAAAGTAGCATATGCAGAATGACATCACTGTTGGTAAGTAGTTTAGAAAGTCCAAGAACCAGAAAAAATGGGAACAACTTCACGGAAAGAGTAATATTAAATCAAGTATTAAACAGAACTGACAAGGATGGCATGCAATCAAGCAGAACACTGAGTGAAAAAGAGTGAGAGAAAACTACAAAATTTCAAAGCATGAGCAAGACAATATGCTGGGCCACAAGAGAGTTGACATTGTGAGTGAAAGGTTCAGCACCAACTGTGAGAGGTCTGAAATAATGGGTCAAAATGTATAGACTCTGACTCACATGCAGCGAACAGTCATTGAAGATATGAGGAGAAAGAGAGGAGATATTTAACCTAAGGAGACAAGTACTATAAGGCTTTTAAAACAAGTTCTCAGGTACCAAGACACCATGGATAATTTATTCTGACCATAAGTTCAAGGGGTATATTTGGTTTAGTTTCCCTAAAACAGCAAAAACCTTGGAGCCATTATTAAAGCCATTACTTAAAGCCACCAGAACAAAAGAATAATCTACTTTATGTTGTTACTAAGTATAGTCATACCACATGCAAATAGTTGAAATGTATCACCAAACTCAATTATTAGGGACACATTAATAAGCATAAAATTATTATTTTAAAAACATTACATGTCCTCTATTCAGAACCAAAAAGAAATCAATAAAATGAGATGACATCAGTGAATAAGTTTTGAAACTTTATCTCAATTTAAATAACATAAGAAAATTAGTGTATACATATTAATGAAAATCAACTGTTGGAGGTTGGAAACTATAATCTACATGCCAAAGAGCAATTTTTGTCAGCTTCTTATAAAAATTTTCCCTCTAAACATATTTACCATGTGTGTAAAATCAATTTCCTGAATTACAAGAGAAGACCTGACTTTTACAAATATATCCCCAAAGCTAGATGTTGGCTATTCTTTGGGCTTATTTGTTTTTAACTTAGCATAACGTAACTAGAACTTGTGTGCAGTGACCTCATTCCTAAGCGGACAAGGATTACCATTTTTACAAATTAACCATCTGGTTCCTTTAGAAAGAGTAATATTTCAATACGTCCCTATGTTTCAAAAATACACACAGATACAAAAGGTGAATACATGTTAAGTATACAAAGAAAAAGTAGAGAAAGTGGCATTTAGGGAGGATTATCCTTATTCCCTCATTAATAACCAAATTCTAAAACTCTGACAACCAATTATAATTATAAACTGTTAATTTTATTAAATAGAGCATGAACATAATTAATACCATCCCAAGCAACTAGGTGGTCCAGTGATTTTGGACATTTTTACCTCTGGAAAACTGATCAGGAAATCTGGCTAACATCCCAAACAAACTAAATGGATTTTATTGGATGGTCTTCAGCTAATTTATGTAGTCTTGTACATACACCAAAACCGCATACTCTAAATGAATTAATTCTGTTGGCATTGTTCAGAGTCAGAGGCCCAAGAAACATTGTTCACAGTGTTATTTCACTATTACACTGTACAGTGTTCAGCTTCAAAAAAATGAAAAATCGGTATTTTAAACATAATATTTAAAAATATGTTATGTGCCAAAATAAGCATGAAATAACCCTAATTTGAACAGGTCTTACAATGCTGAGATGACTGAATTTGTTGTATTTCTTTAATGTCTGCTTTTCTTCTTACTTCATTTGCTATTTTGGATGTTTTGCTTGATGAATATGTCATACACTGAATTTAGTTATGTCTATTAAAAAAAAAAAAAAAAAAAGGCACAGATCCATACTCTGGACAAAACCTTGAGGGCATTAGGAAAAATAAACTAGGTACCACAGACAACCTCAACAAAACTAAAGCATGCCTTTCACCCAGGAAAACAAATGATTTTCAGTTATATCCTGCTTGTCATTTGTGGTTACACAAAACAATAATTAAATTATGTGCTCCAGGAAACAGGAAGGGGTGGATAAGCAAAACACACAAAAAGCCCCTATGGCCCCTGTTTGTCCAGATTATAGATCAGCATTCTTCAGGAGCTTCTTTTCTTTTATTATAGGAACAAAAATTGGGTTGAAGACACTTGTGATCTTAGGGGTACTGTGATGTATAAAAACATTAAATACTACCTGTCTTTTTCCATAGAATTTTACTTTTAAGCAGCAGCAGCCAACGGTCTTTTTATATATGTAAATTGGATCGTGACATTTTCAGCTGAAGTCTTCTACCACTTCATTTTGCTTGTAGGACCAAATGTAAGCAATGGTAGTGGTTACAGTAGTAGTGTAGGTGGTGGTAGTCACAGTATGCTTAACAAAGCCTATGAGGCTGCATTTAGACCCGTCGCGGTCTCTATCCTCACCTCCCACCAGCCCACCTCCACTCCAGTCATACAAGTCTTATTTCAGTGCCCCTGAACGAAGCTCTTCAAGGACCTTTCACACACTGTTCCTTCTGTATTTCTCTTTAAATAGCTAACTCCTGAACACCAGTTTAGCCTTAAGTAAATGCCACATCTGCCAAGAGACGCTCACTTCCTGCCCTCTACTCCCAATTTACATCACTTTCCAGGGCTCTCTTACATAAGGACAGTTTACTTTTTCCTTAGTATCGTTATCACAATTTGTAATTAAACATTTTTTGTGTGTTTGTTTACTGTTTTATCCCCAGCTGCACAGTATGCTCCTTGCGGACAGGGAACGATACCTGCTTAGTTCAACTGCATAAATCCAGTGACTAGATCTTGATAGGCATTTAATATTTGGTAAATACATTCATGAATTAAGTAACTAATGAAAGACCAATCTTCCTACTTATAAATTCCTTACTGTTCTCAGCACAGTATATAGCAAGAATTATTTTTCAATGACAGTTGGGAAGAAGGGGCGAGGTCTCTTCCATCACTGTCTACTGCCCTGAAGTATCTTCTAGAGACCTCTATCTCCAAAGTAGGTAGGTTCTGTGAAATACTTGGACCTCCTTAAAGAAATCAAAGAAGGAATCTAACAAGCCTGATAATGAAGTCTTGAAATTTAAGTCTGGGTAAAATCTGCATGTGTACGGAGGGTGGGAGCAGTAAGTCTCTACTCAGTTAATTCCTTACTTCACTTTTTAGCAACCTCTTCCATGTATTTGGCGTGTATCATTACATTAGAGTTGAGATATTCAGTTCATCACTAAAGTATGTCTCAAAATCTAGCATGGATAATTATAATAAGCATACTCAATTTCTTCCTTGAGTTTCATCAGGAAACATCCTTTCTTTTCATGCCAATAAAACAATCCTCCTGTTGTTCATTGAGCAGCTCCACACCTACACAGATCTGCCCTACAGGTGCCTGGATTTTAATAGTGGTGACTTCATCCTTTTTATATGTCCTTTGCAAAACGAGACAAAAGCTCTGGAGGTAAAAATATTAGAATATGTGGCATTTTGCGTTTGTCTCTAAGTTATGGGCTGAAAAATGCCATAAGATAAATGTGCCCTTATAAAGGGAGAGAAAATTATAGAAAACTGGTGATTTCTTTTACAAGGAGACTTCTTTCTGACCTTAGATATAATCCTTCTGTCAAACTTAAAATTCTTTTATTTCACCGTTTCTTAGAAAAATATTCAGTAGTAGAAATCATAATGAATCAAGCAGCACCTACATTCAATTAGTTATATAATCTTAGACAAAGTATTAAGCCATAAGGTTTCCCTATTTCTATTTGTAAAATGAGAGGGAAAGTCATAGGTTTATTTTAAAGGATTAAGGTACATAATATTCTCTCTGGCAAATGGAAGGCACTCCATAATTGTTAGTCTTGTGACTGTTTACGAGAGAAAACATCCTGATAAGTCCTTGTGTGGTTTAATAGTTTTTAGGCAAATTTAGAAGCCAGGGCAGGTTTAGCAGAAATGAATGACATCTCCTCTGAAGGTCAACCAAGATTGTCTGAGTAAGTTAACAGGACACACAAAGTTCCATTTTACAAGTTCTACCTTCATTAGACTCATTTCTTCTAAAATTCATGTTATACTCAGTATGTTTCATCAGATTATACAACAGGTTACCTACGGCTATACTATGGACTGATCAACATAAAAATCTAAACAAAGTAGTCATTAATTCTTTTCTTGGTTGGTTTATATTGGATAGAATGACATTTAATTCAGGAGATTATATTCATTCCTTGGTGAGAGTATGTCCTCAGGCTGTTGGTTTTGGCTAGTTAGCGCCTCTTGTCCGTTGTTGATTCCAAAACTATTCAGAATTTTCTGATCATCTCTGGAGTTTTTTATACAGAATTTCTGGTAGACTCAATTACTACGGCCTAGAATCCATATAAAATAGACTGTGTCTCCGCTCATTTGACTAGGGAATTACAGTTGAGATGGATGATGATCTTGATGAGGAAATTTTAGGTACAATAAAGCAAATTTCTGATGTTCATAGACGACTCAGGTCTATATAGAGTACTGCCTCACATGCCACAGGAAACTTGGATGGCCATGTTAGTGGGTGTTTTCTTTTTACAACTTAGAAGATTTATTTTGAGATAGTAACAGTTTGTGATAATCAATCTCTAAAACACACCCCCCAATGATACCCACACTTCCCAGTATTCACAATACAGTATTCCCTTGTATAATTCCCTCCTCTTGAGTGTATGTTGGACATACAGACTTGCTTCGAATGAACCGAATACAAAAGAAATGATGGAATGTCACTTCTAAGATTAGGTTACAAAAGTACTGGGCCTTCAATCCTGAGTGTCATGTGGTGAGGCAGCCCTGTGGAGAAGCCTACATGGCAAGGGATTGAGACCTGCCAACAACCACGTAAGTTTGAGAGCAGAATCTACTTCCACATCAAGTCTTCAGATTAGACTGTAGAGGACAGCCTATAGAGGACAGACAGCTTGACTGTAATCAAATGAAAGACCTTGAGTCAAAGGAACCTGGCTAAGCTGTGCCTAGATTCTTAACCCACAGAAACTGAGACAGTAGATGTTTGTTACTTAAGGTCACTAAATTTGGGGGTAACTTGTTATGCAGCAAGCACAGCACAATATATAATACAATGTCCAACTTAGTAATAAGAAGTTGTGATCATTTATCCATTCATTTATTTATTTATTCAACATTCAATAAATGTCCCCCTTTTATCAAGACTGCATCATGCTTTGCGAAGACCTCACATGGGGCTGTATAGCCTCTCACAAAACACAATAGAAGGGTACATAAACCAGACCTCAGGGGAAAAACAAACAGGAAAAGCTCCCTGGGGAAAATGACATCGTGGGTGAAGGCCCTGGAGGTAAGAAAGTACTATCACATTTGAGAAGCTGCAAAAAGTAGAGCTGGCCTGAAGAGTGCACAGTTAGTTAGAGAGTGCAGGGCTGTTTGGCAAGGGTGCCAGTTAAGAAGACAGATTTTGGTGTTACATGAATCCAAGTTCATATCCATGTCCCTGTTCTGCCCCTTCACAACAATGTTAACAAGAACCATTTAAACATCCCCTCTATGCCTCAGTTCTTTCATCTGGACAAAAAACATTAACAGTACCCATTTCAAAAGGTTGTTAAGAGCATTTGCTATAGTACCTAGCATAAAATAAGTGCTGAAAATCGTTGGCTGTTATTATTGTTGTTTTTGTTATTTTTATTAGTAGTATTAGTCATGTGAGAGATCTTATGAGACATAGCAAGGAATTTTTATATTAATTTAGAAGCAGTGGAAAACCAAGAAACAGATTTGAATGGGGAATAACATGATAAACAATTTAGAACAATCATTCAAACAGCCCCATAAAGAATAAATCTGAGAGGGGCAAGATTGAAGGCTGGAGGTCAGTTAACAGGCTGTTGCAATAATCCAGACAACAGTTGGGGTGCCTAGGACAGTGGTAATGAAGATAAAAGGACACGTATGAAGGATAATGAGAGGTAGAATTCAAATGTTTTGGAACTTGATTTGCTTTGGGAGTGAGATAGAGAATGAGTCCAACTTTATACGAGGTTTAGAGAATGAGGAAATGATATGCATTTTCAGAGACTGAAACCTTAGCAGATGGAGAAGGACTGGCTGGAAAAAGAATTTGTGAATGTGAAATATCATCGACATCATCGACATTTAAGGGACCTCTGACTGAATATACAGATCTGAAATGCAGGAAAATGAATAATTAAACACAGGGCTAGAGAATATTTTGTGTCCCTAGCAAATGAAGGCTATGTGAAGCCATCAGCATTTTTTTTTTAAAGAAGTCCAATTACCTATGTACAAAAATCTAAAAATCATCAATAGAATCTTGAATCCTGCAGAAGAAACTTAGAAGCAGCAGCCAAAAATGAAAAAGGATAAAAGAAAAACAAGATGTTACAGAATCCACTGGATAAGACTCCTTCTAGAAAAAATAGTATCAGACAAGAGAGTCAAGTGGTGCAATAAATAAGGTAAGGACTGATAAATGTCTTGTGGATTTCCCATAGGAAGGTCACTGAGGACTTCACCGAGAGCGGTTCCTACGGAAGGGTGGGGCAGAAGTCAAAATGCAGTGAACTGAGGAATGAGAAGATAAATTATTTTAAAGAAGTTTGGCTCCAGGGTAACCTTGGGTTTAGAACTGTTTCTTTGTTTTTGTTTTAATGGAAGGAACATGTATCTGTTAATGGGGGAGGGGGAAGGGGGGAAGAGAACCAGACCTCAGGAGAGGAAATAGTCTCAGTGAGAAGATAGCTACAGATGCAAGATTCTTTGAAGGTTTGGTGCTTGGAAGATAGGAATGTTCCCATATTGGAGTATATAATTATACTCTGAAGTTAGAAATAAGACCATATTTAAGAGTGGAGGTGAAAATGGTGGGGTTAGACCAGTGGTTCTCAACCAGAGGATGATTTTGTCCCCCCTCCAGGCAACATTTAGCAATGTCTGGAGACATTTTGTTTGCTACAACTAGGGGGTAAAATACTGTCATCTAGTGGGTGGAAGACTGGGATGCTGCTAAACAGTGTCCAAGGCACAGGACAGTCCCTCACAATATCTAGTCCAAAATGCCAATAGTGCCAAGGTTAAGAAACCTGGGTTAGACATTTAAGGAGAGAGGAAAAGGTTTAAAATATCCACTGAGGAGAATGGGGAGCTCACAGTGGAATCACGGTACGCTTGCTTTACAACATTCAGGGCCCAGTGAAGAATGAAGACCAGTATTTTTAAAGTACAATAATCTACACTGTTGTATACTTTTCTCCAGCAGTGTTAAGACTGAATATAGGCTCAGAGAAGTGAAAAGTTAGACTGATAACATGAATGAGGTTTTACTAACTGGGTTTAATAGAAGGACAAGGGAATTAAAGTTATTGGTAAGAGATCCATGATCCACTGAAGTGATGGATCATGGTATCTAAGTAAAGTGTGAAACAAAAGGTAGCTGAAAGAGAGAAGACAGTGGGATTAGAGTTTCCTATAAAATTTAAATATGTGCAGTGAGAGTAATTTAGTATAAGATAAGGAAAGGTAAAATATTGTGGTCAGAAGTTAAGAAATAGCCTTAGTATTTATTTTTCAGCACAGTTAAGATGATGGCTATATCCAGACTGGGCCCAACAGGTAGGTAGATGAAGTGCACTGAAAACAACGGACACTGGAAATGAGAAGGACAGGACCTGAGAAGTGAAGGCACTGAAAAAAAAATCACAGAGCGCCAGTTACACACCATTGTGTGTATCCCTAAATTCCACATCATATCATTATTTAAACAATGATTTGAAAACATACATGGACCCAATGTATCACTGCAGCACTACATACAACAGCCAGGACACAAAAGCAACCTAAATGTCCATCAACAGATGAATGGATTAAAAAGATGTGGTAGGGCTTCCCTGGTGGCGCAGTGGTTGAGAATCTGCCTGCCAATGCAGGGGACACGGGTTCGAGCCCTGGTCTGGGAGGATCCCACATGCCACGGAGCAGCTGGGCCCGTGAGCCACAATTACTGAGCCTGCGCATCTGGAGCCTGTGCTCTGCAACAAGAGAAGCTGCGACAGTGAGAGGCCCGCGCACCGCGATGAAGAGTGGCCCCCGCTTGCCACAACTAGAGAAAGCCCTCGCACAGAAACGAAGACCCAACACAGCCATAAATAATAAATAAATAAAAAATTAAAAATAAAAAGATGTGGTATATACATATATAATGGAATACTACTCAGCCATAAAAAAGAATGAAATAATGCCATTTGCAGCGACGTGGATGGACCTCAAGATTGTCATACTGAGTGAAGTACGTCAGACAGAGAAAGACAAATATCATATGATATCGCTTATATGTGGAATCTTAAAAAATGGTACAAATGAACTTATTTACAAAACAGAAATAGAGTCACAGATGCAGAAAACAAACTTATAGTTACCAAGGAGGAAAGGGGGGGAGG
This sequence comes from Balaenoptera physalus, assembly GCF_965194825.1. Taxonomy (NCBI): domain Eukaryota; kingdom Metazoa; phylum Chordata; class Mammalia; order Artiodactyla; family Balaenopteridae; genus Balaenoptera; species Balaenoptera physalus. Next base: position 54,475,386 of record NC_138887.1, on the reverse strand, counting down.
GATAAATTGGGAGACTGGGATCGACATATATACACTACTATATATAAAATAGATAACTAGTAAGGACCTATTGTATAGCACAGGGAACTCTCCTCAATACTCTGTAATGGCCTATATGGGAAAAGAACCTAAAAAAGAGTGGATATATGTATATGTATAACTGATTCGCTTTGCTGTACAGCAGAAAGTAACACAACATGGTAAATCAACTATACTCTAATAAAAATTAGAAAAAACCACACAAAACAATGAATAAACAAATTTCTCTCTTAAAACAGAGCTGGGAGACCAGAAGGGGGAGCCCTCACACCCTGCAACTACAGCTGAGCCCAACAAGAAGAAACGGTCCTCTTCTCTCCTGGCGAGGACTCAGCAAATAGAAACCATGGGCTGTCTATGTACTCTAGCCCTCCCAACTTCCTTGCTCCTTCTATAAAAGTGTCCCTCCCTTGCTATGCGGGGACTTGCATGTGGCTTGTCATGGTTGCAGACCCCAAATTTCAATTGTCTGTTTATCCTGAAGAAACCTATCTTTGCTGAAGAGATACCTGGCAGTCTATTTGTTTTAGATCAATAATTACCAAACACATACAGGAAAAGCAGCAACAAAAAGAGACTGTCATAATAATTGTAACAAAAAGGACTCTTTGTAGAATCTAACACTGGGAAGACCAAGGAATGAGTCACACAGGATGCATCAGTTGGGTGTTCAACAAGAGTGTAGAACCCAGCTCTCTAAACCTAGGGTTGATAGCCAAAGTCCCAGTAACACTCTTTCAGGGTTCCATCTTATTGGCTTCTGCACTGAATGGATAAAGCATGAACGAAATTATCCAAGAGTAGAAGACAATTTTTCAGGCAAAACGTTGCCTCACGAGGTCAGACAATGGGAAGTTATCTACACTTAAATATCCTGCAGGAGGCAGCAGAGAAATTAGGGCACAGAACTTAGGAACAGATTCTTAACAGGTGGATTTGAGATAGAAAGCAAAGAACAAGGTGCTAAAAATTCCAGCAACAGAGGAGGAATACTCAGAAAGTCTACGAATAAAGGCAACTTGGAAAAGAAGATTGTAGTATAACCTTTACACCCAAGAGACAGTTGAGGTGGCTGCCATTTCTTTCCAGCTTTAGATTGTTGCTCCAAACGCTACTGGTAGAATTTAGCACTGACTGTCATCAAAACGACCATGGGGAGCTTGTTAAAAACTGAAATTCCAGAACTTATCCCAGATGATTCACTAAATATTTACACATTCCAGGAATCTATGTATTTAACAGTTCATGTATTTAATACAGGACTGAAATTTGGGAACTCGTAGTATCTACTACTTAATAATGTCACACCTTCATCTCACCTGATGAGATGTTAACAATAGATGTCATTGTTAAGTCTCTTATAGCTCATATTCATTGAAAACTTACGGTATGGCAGATGCTTTTCTAAGCACATTGAAATACATTTTTAAAGTTCAGTTGTCCCAACAACTTTACAGTGCAGTTGTTATTAACATTTTCAATTTAAGATAAGGAAATTAGGCAATAAAACAGACATCTGAGCACTGGCAATCTGATACCAGAGCCTGTTCTCTTTGCTGACTGTGCTATCATGATAGAACTAGCTTACTAAAATAAACCTTTTCCTTTCGCTTTCAACTGGAATTATGTATGTTGTTAAAAAGCCATGACATGTTGATCGTAAACCCAGGCAGTTACACATTTTAATGAAAACAAGGAAACTGATGAAAACAATAAAATCAGCTTGGCAAGCAAAACATTTCAAAGCACAAAACTGTCATAAAAATAATGGATGTCCTTAGGGGTAAAAGTAGTAAATAATTCCTATACACCTCCTCACACTCACAGCTACTTCTTGCATTTCCTTAACCCTAATATTAAATATGAGGTTGACTTGGACATTGATCAGTTCAAAAAAGGGAGGGGGGGGCAAGAAACATCCATTCACTTCTTCAATATCATAATTATCCTATCTTTTGCATATCTGTTTCTCTCTTTTCTTCCTCTCTCTTCTTAATCTCTTTCTTTTCTTCCTGTATTCAACAAACTTTAGTAAGCACCTAGCATGTGCTGGGCACCGTGGCTCTCAAGACAAGTGTCAACCTCACGCAGGGGCTCATGTGCACCAGGGCGGGGGGTGGCTTTCTAAAGAAGTCACACTGACGCTGAATTTTAAAGGAGAAATAGAACTCGGAGAATGAAGGTGGGGAGGAAATCCAGAAGAGGAGTGGAGAAGGGGAACGAATTGTATTTCAAGTCAAAAGTGATGGCAAAACAGAGGATTTCATTACAGCAAAATAAGAAAATTAGCTTGAAAGTACTTTTATGCCTTCTCAAGGAAAGCATCTTTGTACGATAAAAATCTGTGGCAATCAAATGTATGTTATCAAACTGGATCTTTGAATACTTACATTTAATTCATTTTTTAGCATTTCTTCAAGACGATGACCTACATGTTCTTCATCTTCTTTTGTGTCCATAACTACACAAATTTGTTGTGAAATTCTTTCTGAGATAAAAAAGAAAAAAAATTTTAAGTTTCAAACAGAATATGGAACAAAGGCCTAGTATGCTGAAACCTATACTAACCCGCTGTTCATAACTATTGAACAAGAATAGGGAGGTGTGGCCTTTGGGCCAAGTGGAGTGACTTGGACTGCACAGAGATGTCCTGGACTCAACTGACCATCCAAGCCAGTAAATCTATGTATTTAACGTTTTGTGGGTGGGTAAACAGGACATCATGTAAGCAACAGAAATAAGAGATCTTTGGATATATCTGAAGAGAGTAACTGCAGGTGACAGCTACTTGGCTCAAGAATTCAATCCTTCCACATTTACAAGAAATCTCCCAGAATCTGATGGAATCCCATCTCCCAGGCAGATCCTCTGGTTAGGCCATAAGATGTCTCCTGCGTACAGCTCACTGTGCCACCTGGTGCCCTGGCTACGCACAGCATTTTCCTTGCCATTCCAGTCAATTCAATTAAATTCCTGCCTGTTTAACTATTATCACAACAAATGAAAATAGCCAAAAATAGATTTTCTTCAAATTTGGAAGGCTTGAGATGATATAATTTAAAATCACAAGCTGTATGACATAGTGATATTCACCTTTGTAAACCCTGGATGCACTCTCCCCAAATATGTGCAGTCCTCCTTTACAGTAAACAGATCTAAAATACTACGAAATGGCTATATTGCTGCCAGTTAAGAACACATTTCATGGTATTATGTCATGGATTTTTTCAAAAGCCTAATTTTAAATAGGAGTCCCAAACCAAAAGTTAGTTTAACTTATGACCTAGCTGCTTCTTACACAGGCAACTCCACATAACAGGCTCTTTAGAAACACTGTTCTAGCAATAGTTAATGATTCTTCCAAAAAAAGCTGGGGCGGACCAAACTTTTTTTTCTTTTTCAATAAATCATAGCTGTTTTATTAATTCTAAGAGATATTTTTGTTTTGTTTTGGTTTGGTTTGGTTTGTTTGGGCTCGCCACGCGGCATGTGGGATCTTAGTTTCCCAACCACGGATCAAACCCACGTCCCTGCATTGGAAGTGTGGAGGCATGGAGTCTTAACCACTGGACCACCAGGGAAGTCCAAAACATTTAAAATAATAACGTCACCAGTTAATGGTATTCCTGTTACTACCTACCTCCCACTTAGCAATAATAGTATATGTTCCAAGAGCCAAACCCGATATTCACACCATTTCTCATGATGACCCTGCAAACAATATTATTGTGAATCTATGTGACAGATTCAGGAAACGACTTCAGAGAAACAAAGTAACTTGCCCAAGATCACAGGGTTATGAGTAGAAGAAAAAGAATTCAAATCCAAAGAAATTAAGCTTACGAACACACAGCTATTCTATGGCACTAAAATGAAAGGAAAAAGACATCTGACATGAATTGAACATCAAGCATTTTCATATGAGAGGTCCTAATGCTTCATAGTTATTATCCTATTTAATGCCTCAAAATAAATATGTATTATAAGCTATGTATTATAGTTCCTGTTTTTACTCACAAGGTACTTAAATCCAGGTCTTCCCAAAGCTTCTGCCTTTTCTATCATGCCTCCTACCTTACAATAATTTCTGTAAAAGAATGTGAAACGGTCTTCACTCTTTTATACTCTACAAATTCAAGAAAACTAATATAAGCGTAGTAATTCAAATGGATTAAGAGGACACTTCTCTGCTGGATACAGATCTGCTACAATTATATTATCTTAAAATCATTTCATTTTTTATCATTTTTCATCATTTCACTTTTAGGACTGTGTTCACCCATCAGTAAGGTTCCTACCAACTTGAAAATGCCTATAATTTTAAGTTACACAAGCCTAATAAAATTAAATATAATTAAGAACACAAATGGATGGTACAGATATTAAGTGCTATGGAACATCACTGTGATTAGAAAGGTAAATTGGTTGACAAGATTAAGTAAATCTTTATGCTAAAATGAGCTAGGCGCTCACTCTTGAAAGGTAAACTTTGCTTAGTAGAGCCAAGGGGCTTGAAAGTGATTAAGAGAAACAAGATTTTTTAAAAATTTAATGTATTGGGGTAGAAGGAGTACAAGCATAAACTTATTGTGACAAGAGACAAGATAAGTACTCAAAAAGTCATGGAATGATTTAGCAGTGAGCTATGAAGTGGTATACTCAGTGAAGCCAGAACATGAAGGTCCCATGCTTTCCTGAATACCTAGAGTGTCCTGAAAGCTTTAGATGTAACTATAGTATGAGCAGTAGCTTTTGAAAACCAAGTTAATTCAAATGTATGTATTGTATTCTCTTAAATATTTGGAGAAATTTGGACTTTGTAATGTCCTAGCAAAAATCCAGTTACATTTCCAAATGCTTCTTTCACACACACCAAAAACATTATAATAAAAAACTTAATGTGTAAGTAATTTACTACATATATAATATGATGGCACCACAATAATTCTGACTAATTTATAAAATAATGCATAAACAATAGTTTTTAAAACAAAACACAACATATGCAGATTTCCCTTCCTTGTTTCATCATATATCCTTTATAGAATTCCAAGCTCTATCAAATGTAAATCAACAATAAATTAAAACTGACATTATCCCCCTCCAAAACTGAGATACAGTTAGCCCTTGAACATGGGTTTGAACTGCAAAGTGTCCACTTATACACAGATTTTTTTCAATAGGAAATAGTACAGTGCTGTATGATCCTCAGTTGGTTAAACCCACAGATAGGGAGGGCTGACTAAAAATTATATGTGGATTTTCAATTTTGTGAGGGTCAGTGCCTCTAACACCCATGTTGTCCAAAGATCAACTGTATAAATAAAATTAAGTAACTCAAAATCAATTTGGCATTAATTTTTTGCCATGTGTCAGCTGTTCTAAATAGCTTTTTGTTTGGGAATCTTTGCTTGAGGGATCTTAGTTCCCCTATGAAGAGATGGAACGGGGGCCCCCTGCAGTGGAAGCGCGGAGTCCTAACCACTGGACCGCCAGGGAAGTCCCTCACCTGCTTTTTGGACAAAAATGACATCTTTAAAATCGCAAGCCTTTCAATTATAAACATAATATATTCCTCTGTTTATTGAGATCTTCCTTAATTTTTCTCAGTGTTTTATAGTCTCCAGTGTAGAGTCTTTTTGCAATTTTTGTTAAATTTCTAAGAAACATTATTGATGCTATTGTAAATTATATCTTTAGTTGCATTTTCTACTTGTTGATGTACAAAAATATCTTAAGATGTCTATACAGTCTTTGCATTTAGTAACTGCTAAATTCACTTATAAATTCTAAGGGTTTACAAGTTATTTCAGATTTTTTATATATACAAACATGTCAATTGTGAACAAAATTTTAATTCCTTTTTTCCAGATCATAATTTTTTAATCTGATAATGCAACTTTTAGAATTTTGCTTCTATGTTCATGATAAAAATTAGCCTGTAATTTTACTCTTATAAGGTCCTCGTCAGAGGTTTATTAAACATCTACACTGCCTTCATGTAGTGGGTTGGAAAGTTCTCTCTTTTTCTATTTTCTGAAGAAATGTGTATGACTGGTGTTATTTCTTCTTTTCAATCGTTTTGTAAAATTCACTGGTAAAAGCTTTCTGTCTTTGTGGTAGCAGTTTTAATTAGATTCAATATCTTAAATGGATGAACAACTTTTCCTAGTTGTATTTGCCTATGAATGTGTTCATTTAACCTAAATTTAAGTCTATTAGCATAAAGCTTTGGACTGAATGTTTCTGTTCCCCCAAAATTCATGTTGAAGCTTTAACCCCCCTATGTGATGGTATTAGGAAGTAGAGTCCTTGGGAGGTAATTAGGTTTAGATGAGATCGTGAAGTGAAGATCATCTCATAGGGTGAAGTCCACGTGATGGGATTAGTGCCCTTATAAAAAGAGGAAAAGACACCAGACCTTCCTCTCACATCCATGTGAGGATTCAGCAAGCAGGTAGCTGTCTTCAAGCCCTGAAGAGAGCCCTTATCTGGAAAATGAATCAGCTAGCACCTTTATCTTGGAATTCCCAACTTCCAGAACTGTGAGAAATAAATTCCTGTTGTTTAAGCCAGCCAGTCTATGGTATTTCATTATGGCAGCCCAAGCTGATGAACAAAGTTGCTCACATCTCATTGCAATGTCTATAGGATCATCACTGATGCTCTTTTTTCATTTCTGATAATAATTATTTGAGCCTTCAATATTTTTCATGATCACTTTTGCCAAGGTTTTATCAATTTTATTAACATTTTCAAAGAAAAGTTGTGTTGATTCTCTCTTATGCTTGTCTTCTAACTCATGAATGTTTACTATTTTCTTCAATATCTTCTTCATTCTACTATCTATAGATTTAGTTCACTGTTCTTTTCTAATTTCTTACAAAAGAAAAAAATAGTGGGCTTTTGTGCTTTTCCTTTATTCTAATACAGTCAACCCTTGAACAATACAGGTTCGAACTGCGAGAGTCCACTTACACCTGTTTTTTTCAATACGTACATAGTACAGTACTACATGAGTGTGACTGGTTAAATCTACAGATGCAAAACTGTGGACACAGAAGGCCAACTGTAAAGTTATCCACAAATTTTACACTGTAAGGAGGGTCAGGTTCCAAACCCCATGTTGTTCAAGGGTCAACATTTAAGGCTCTAAATTTTCCTCTAATTACAGCTTTATTTACACATCAAATATTGTGATATTTTTCAGTTTAAATTATTTCATTTTCAATTTAAAAGATTTCATTCATTTTTTTTCTCACTTTATACACTTCTAGTTTCCGCTGTGATTTCTCATTTGACTCATGGATTATTAATTTTATTGTCTTTATTAGTCTGCTATTGTGCAAGAAGTTGCCATAAATTTAACAGATTAAAACACCCACTGAATATCTCACAATTCTATAAGATAGAGAGGAGAAAGCTAGAGAGAGAGAGAAAGAGCAAAAGACAGCATGAGCATACACAAGAAGAAATGATAATGAGCTCACACATAAAGAAATGATAGAGCAAATGGGGCAAAATGTAAAAAATCAGTGAACTGGTGATCTGGGTAAAAGACAGATGGAAGTTATATGTACTATTCTTGCATCTTTGAAGTTTAAAAGTATACTAAAATAAAAAAATATTCTAACCCCCCCAAGAAACAAATAAGATACAATTAAAAATAGATTTATATACACACACATACACACACATAAATAGAAGACTTTAAAATTCATCTCTCTAAAGTTTTAATTACGTGAGGTGATGGATCTGTTACCTAACCTTATTTGTGATAATCATTTCACAATATATGCATGTAACAAACCATCATACTGTACAACTTAAAATGTTTTACATCAATTATATCTCAATAAAGCTGGATAAATTTATTAAAAAATTAATTCTGTTCATTAAAGATCAACTGAGCAAAACATAATTAAAGACCTAGATTCAAGACAATGTAACAATAATGAACAAAGTCAATCTTTTATCATGTTGGTTTCTGTATTGTCTGCTGACTTCTTGCAATTCCCAGTTACTTGTATTCCACATGGAAGTCTGTGCCAGACTGGCCACTTTCTAATAGTGTCTACAGTCCATATCAATATCATTTAGCACCAACAATGATAAATTTTCTATCCGGCTACGGTCATTTAAAGTCTAAACTAGGTTCAACTGGTTCTCAAACATGGCTGCACTTAAGAATCAACTCTCAGTATCTTTTTGTTTTGCCTTTATTTTTTTAAAATACATATGCTTATAACTCACCCAACAAAATTCTCGCCTGTACTTTCTGAAGCTCCAAAAGTGATTCTAATGTTCAGCCAGGTTGAAAACCTCTGCTTACTCACTGCACTGATTTTCTATAATGTGAGGTTTATAAAAGGTTTCTCTATCTTAAAAAAAACATAAAAATTACCTACGATAGCTGATTAATCCCATCAAAATGGTGTAAGTCTTTTTGAGTATAATAATTTGGGGATAATTCGGGGATAATTTTGTAGTTTTCTCTCATCTCCATATTGTGGCAACTGAAGGATGACGAATTTAGGGAGAAAAAAAATGTGTTGGGTTACTCATTTCCCTTTGATATTTCAGTGTGAAATTTTTAAAGAAACCCCAACCCACTCAACTCCTACTCTGATCTGCATGGCTCACTGGAGTTTACAATTTAGCCATTTCGTGCCCAATATTTTAAAGGCAATATTATAAGAATAAAATGCAATGTTTATATTTCAATTATAAGTATGAGGCACTTCTTGGGTATCCAATATTTGTTAAATTATTGAGGTAAATGCAGTTTTTCAAAATCTTATACAAATTCTGTATCTGAAAATAGTATATTCATACTTTGACAGCATTTTACATGTATGAAACGAGATGAGAGACTAACAATTACTATGTAAAGCCAAATTTTCTATAAGGAGTTTATAAGTATCTAAAAGAAAAACAGGAGACATGGGAATAATAAAAGATACTACATGAGGATTAATGAAGATTGTATGAATTAATATGTGTAAAGTTATGCAGAATGCTTTGTACAAGTATATCCCCAATAAATATTCACAGAATAAATGCTATCATGGTCATATACATTCATTATGAATATAAGTTAAGATTCCTTTTATCTTACCAAAATACAACCCATCTCTAATTCCAAATGGTGCCTTGTGGTCTTAACATTTCAGAGTTTGATAAACAATCCCTATCAACGTTGTCCCACTGCTTTTCAAGTTTCAAAGTTTCACCAAATATGCAGTAGTTTTATATAGTAATGGAATACACATCTTGAGTAATCAATAGTCCCGTTTTCATCACTTAAATCCTCTGAAGCTAAAATGGATACCTTCTAGCTCTAATCGTTCATATCTTTAGTTTGTCCACTAGACCTAGGCTGAAACATCTTACATGATTTCTATTAATGATTCCACAAACATGCACTGACAGGCTTAACTGAAAATGTTGATGTACTTAAGATCTTCATCAAAAACAGGCATCTGCCATAACTGTACTTGTACCATGCAGATGGAAGGCCAAAATGGGAAAGAATGTAAGCTGTAGGAACAGGGCTCAAATAAATTGAACCTCCTCTCTTCCACAGTTATTCTAGTATCCCCCAACTCACGAAGACGGGAAAAAAGGCACATTATTTAAAATTCACTTTCTTCATGAAACACAAAACACTTTCCAATCATTAATATGATTAATCCTTATTATTTCTCAATGCAAACAAAGTATTTAACAACTTCCTTGAGGTTAATGATGAAATCAAAAGAAAAAAGAAGTCTTTAGAATTCTTGATCTGCTGTTCTAACTATTAATAAAGCACTTCTTAGAAACATTTAGAGTTTAAAATAAAAACAATAGCACTGGGGAAAAACCATAAAGTCATTTCACTTCCTGGAATCATAAACACTCTAAAACAAGAATCTACTCTTTGTTCTCACCCCAAAAAAGACCTAAGGATAAATTGGAAAAACATTGAAATTAATTTTAAATCATACCTGACCAGTCAACTTGATGACTAATATTATTCTCTGAGTTTTAGTTTTCATACTACCCTCTCTTTTAAACAGCTTTTAAAAAATCTTTCTAAAAGGCACCTGTGTCACATGATGAAATATTTTGATATCTAAACCACTAGGGTACATCCCTCCCCTCAAAATCATTTTTAACAAGTACTCTGATTTACACTGAATAACTTCATTTATATATCACATCTAGTGTCGCACAGCTCTCATAGTGACAACATAAAATTCAAACTGGAACATAACTTGGAAATCGACAGGTTAGAATTAAAAGCTGTAAGCATTAATTAATAAGCTCAAAATTTTCAGTTAATACCTCATCCCCATGCATGACAACTTCTAAATGGTCAAAGAATATGTATGATTGCCAATAATTAATAATAATGCCAAAAATAAATAACGTGCAACTTGATTTTACTTTACTGGCTATAATGATTAATTTTGTATGTCAACTTGCCTGGGACACAGGGTGCCCAGATATTTGCCCAAACATAATTTGGGTATTTGTCATGGTATTTTTAGATGAGTTTAACATTTATATCTGTAAACTAAGTAAAGCAGATTGCTCTAATGTGCGTGGGCCTCATCCAATCATTTTAAGATCTGAATAAAAGAAAACGTTGACCCTCCCCCCAAGTAAGAGATGATTCTCCTGTATAACAGCCTTCAAACTGAAACATGGCTCTTCCTGATTCTACAGTAGTCTGCCGGCCTTTGGACTTGAACTGGGACATTGGCTTTGTAGATTTTGGACTTGTCAGTCTTAATAATCTGTAATCATGTAAGCCAATTCCTTATTGTGTGTGTATATATCTCATCTGTTGTGTTTCTCTGGAGAACTCTAACTAATTCACTGGCAAAAAAATTTTAAGCACTCTTCAACAGATAACTCATAATTCTAAAGTCCTGACCAGAGGATTCCCACCTCCATATATTTTATACAGGGCAACATATAATCACCCACAACACGTTGGGCTTTACACCTCATTCTTCAGCCACCAAATAATACCACCTACAATTCCCTGGACACATCATGATCTTTGCAATAATGTTCATGATCCCCCCGCCTGCAGTGCCATTACATTTCCTTGTCTAATTCTCCAATAAGGACTACATCAAGCATCATCTGCATTAGTAACTCTAGGCAAATGTTTTAGATGTATTTTGGTGAGAGGAGAAGAAAAATGGAGGGAGGAACAGAACCACCAGGAAGAATTTTGTGAAACTACAGTACCCCCCCATCTCCAAACCCCCAGTTCTGATACATAATGATATCTCTCTCAAACACGTATAACCACACAACTAGGATTCTCCTTATATCCAGGTAATCAATGCATTGCTGAATTTTAGTGTTCATGGGAAAAGGCCCCTCAGTGTAGTTTCAGAAGTGGAAAGAAATCCACATGCACTGTGACCCTAGTAAGTCTATTGGCAAAGTAGATGGTCAGATAGTACACACCAACAGAGCCATATCAGTTCCTTACAGCCAGCAATCATTCTGGTTGTCAGTGCATTCATTCTGATTATTTAGTACTCATGACATTCTATAATTATTGCTAATATTGCTTTGGCTGTTTACTATGGCAGATACTTTTATACATTATTTCATTTAATCATCACAACAACCAAGGAGAGAAATTATTCTCCCCATTTTACAGATGAGTTAAGTGAGGCTATAAAGCCACTAAGTTGCCCAAGGTCATACTGCCATGAATTGTGAACTTTAAGCTTTCTAACTCAAGTCCATGTGAAGTTAGCATACTAAATGATATTTTTCCCTCTCATACTGTTCTACATTTTTATTTTACTTTCATTATAGTTTTTACATTGGATTATATTATCTATTTCACTTTCTCTCCCACAAAATCACAAACTCCTAACTCTGTAACTTATAATTTCCCAACATTATCCCCAGGTTTTAGCACAGGGCACCAAGAAGGTATTGAACATTGATTAGTTTCCATCTCTGTGCTACAAGCATAACTAAAACACTGTTAGGGTGTGAACTGTGTCCCCCTCAAAATGTGTATGTTGGAGTTCTAAACCCCAGTCTCTGAGAATGTGGCTGTATTTGGAGATAGGCACTTTAAGAGCCAATCAAGTTAAAATGAAGACATTAGGGTGAGCTCTAATCCAACATGACTGGTGTCTTTATGAAAAGAAGAAATGTACACACAGACATGCACAGAGGGAAGACTCTGTGAAGACACAGGTAGAAGACGGCCATCCACAAGTCAAGCAGAAAAGCATCAGAAAAATCCAACCCTGACAAAATCATGATCTTAGACTTCCAGCCTCCAGAATTGTGAGAAAATAAACTTCTGTTGTTTAGGCCACCCAGTTTTTGTACTCTGTTATGAACTAATATACAAATTCTCTTATCTAAAATTTGTTGAATAAAAATTAGCATTGTTGAATAAAAGACTATATCTCATATCTCATTTTCTAGAAGAGGATGCAAAACAAATTTGTGAATATAAGGAAGTAACTAGATATCTAGAAAGAGATCAGGAAATTATATCAGGAGAATCTAACTTCAGAGAAAGGAAATTTAAAAATGCAACAATTTTGCTTCAAAACAAATAACTTTAAATATAAAAACATTCCTAACTTGGAAATAGCCAGGCTAAAATACTTATCTTAAATCTCTGTTTTCTAGAATAAAAAGTAAAAAATAAGGTCAGCCTTAAAAAAATGCCTTCAATACAACGTAACTCCAAGTTTTGTAGACTTAACATTTAAGAATCATATTCACTTTACTACGTACACACACATTATTTTCTCTTCCATTTAAGAATATATAGATATACATACATTTACTAGTTTCCATATGGAAAGAAGTAGAAAATATTTAATTATGCACATGAAGGTGACCTATGATTAAGAGAATTTTCTTGAAAGAAACATCTCAATTCATTTGCAGTATTCTGCTCAATACCAACACTAAAAATTATTCATTTAAGAGAGAAAAAAAAGGGAATTCTTGAAAAGTGGCACTGACAGCAAAGGAACACTTTTTTATTTCTAAGAAGCCCCATATAGAAACAAAATTGAATAGCAAAATCAAAAACTCAGGGACAACATTTTCAATAAACTTAGATACAAAGGTTTCATCATAACACTCATGATGCAGTCAAATGAAAACAAACCAACAACAATGATGCAAGACCTGAAATACTGGACTCTATCTGGGAACAAATAGAGGGATCAGTAAAACAGGGTGTCTGACAGATTGGTTAACAGAAGAACCTTAAAGTTTGCCAACAGATAGTCACTGAAAATTTAAGAAGAGCAGCCCTAACTGGAGGAGTTTTACCCACGAAAATAACTTTTTGTGGGGTTAATACAAGAGAACTTGGTTAGGTCTGAAGGAAAAGTGTACATACTGTGAAAATTGACACACCACCTTCAGCATAGGGTCCAACTAAAAGAGAACTTGGAAGTGGAATCAAAATTACACAGGACGGGCTTCCCTGGTGGCGCAGTGGTTAAGAATCCGCCTGCCAATGCAGGGAACACGGGTTTGAGCCCTGGTCTGGGAAGATCCCACATGCCGTGGAGCAACTGAGCCCCTGTGCCACAACTACTGAAGCCCGCGCACCTAGAGCCCGTGCTCTGCAACAAGAGAAGCCACCACAATGAGAAGCCCACACACCACAATGAAGAGTAGCTCCTGCTCGCTGCAAGTAGAGAAAGCCTGCACGCAGCAATGAAGACCCAATGCAGCCAAAGTCAAAAGAAAGAGAAGATCCACCTGAAAGTGTGATAGGAGAACAGAGCCAGAAAAATATTAGAATTGTGCTTCCACATTTGTGGACACCACAAGAAGGCAACAAAAGAGGGAGATCTTTGAGCTATCGTCAAAACTGTCTTCCTCTTCAAATTCAAGAAAATTAACTTCACATCCAAATGAATAATGGAAAAATATCAAAGCCAAACCCCACACAAAATTATTATAAGCAAAAAGACAATAAGGAGCAGAATAACACCTTTAAAAATAATGACAACATGCCAGAAAGATGTGCCCATCAAACCAATCAAAACTGTAATCTACTTCAAAACAAGCTAAAAACCATTGAGCTAATGAAACAACACATGAAACAACCATTTGATTTGGAATTTTAAAAACTCAAATTAGGTTGCAGAACTCAGAAAAGAGCTCAAAATAGAAGAAAAGATCATTTAAGAAATGAAGACTATACTAGAAGTGACACACGTATAAAACTAACAAATAATACTTTAAGAGAAAAAGGTAAAAAAATTTTTTAAATAAACATTCAATATAAAGTAATAAATATTAAAGTTAGGTAAAGATGATCTAACATAAACATAATAGAAATCTATAAAGAAAAAAGAGACTACTAAAAATTACACAGAAACACCCATACACACACACAAGTACATCACATATCAATACCTGCAAATATTTACCAATAAAAATCAATACCAGACATTTTCTAGCAAAATTACTAGACTTAAAAAAATAATCATTCCTTTGGGCACATAGACAAAAAGAAAGAAACAGATAACAGAATAAAAATGAGATAATCTTTAGGACTTTACGTAAGAAAAATAGAGGAACATATTTAAGTTACGCCAGGGAAAATATATGAGCCAAAGATTTTACATTCCACAAAACTAACTTTCAAGTGTAAAGCACAAGCAGTTATCAATGTGAATTAAGTAAACAGTTTCCCAGGAAACTTTCCTAAGAAATGTACCAGAGCTCAAGCTTCGGATAACCAAAGTCTAGAGATACGTGAACAAAATTATCGATGAATAGCATAAAACAGAGTTACTAGCAGAACTGCGACTAAATAAGAGCTAAAGTTAAAACAGGACAGTGTATAACAGCTATACAACCTGAAAACATACAGTGTAAACAAAAAAATGGAGTAGGAGAGTAAATGGGGACAGTATATGTAGGAAAAATTGTTTAAACTTTTATGGAAATAACATTGGTTTATAGCATTAATATTGACACTTAGAGACCTAGGGTGTGCACTGTTGAATAAAACGAACGAACATTTACAAAATATTCTATTATTCCCTATAGCTTTGAGAACCATGATTCTCAATGTACGGGAAATAAGATACAACTTAATACTGAATTGGAAGTACCATTATGAACTTATGAAGTATTTCATCTTTATGAAACACACACACAAAATAATTGGTAACTTTAGAGAATGATGATTCTTTCGCTTGAAAACTGATAAAGAAAAATAATCAAGCATTTATTTTTGTCATATAAACTGTACCACTGGGTAAGTAAATAGTAGATGAGTAAAGTTTATTTATGAAAATACCTCAATACCTGAAAACTAATTAATAGAATTCAAATATATATATCATGATTCTGAGTCACCCACAAAACCTCTTAACAATACAGGCATTGAGTATCAATGGCTGCTATCATCACAAAATTATGTAACCAGGCATTAGGTGTCTCCTAACAAAAAACTCACACCATCTCTAGTCTTGAGAAAAAAGATGAAACTAAATCTGACCAAGCTTGTAGATCCAGCTATGACTTTGTAGATGACAGAAAAACGTAAAGAACTGTACCATGCATAAATATGCACCCATCAAAAAAAGAGAAGAAAAGCTACAAGTTACATGGCCTAAATTCAGCAAAAGACAAAATGCAAGCAAAATAAAGGGATAAGGAACCTGTAGGTTGAGATTTTAAATGTCGTTTAAAAAAATTATCACAACCAAACTGCAGTGTTGAGGGATGCACATTTGAGTGATAAAGTTCAAAAGAAATATGAGGAGGAGATTGCTATAAAATCTGGTTAGCTACTACAAAATACAGGAAAGGGCTTCTGAGGTACGTGGCAAAGTTCTCTTCATGATCTGGGTGATGTTATGCAGACATGTGCATTATTCTTTAAGCTACAAATTAGTTTTAGATTTCGGTATCTGTGGGTTATTTGACAATAAAAAGTTTTATGAATTAAAAAAAAAAATTACCTGAAAGTACACCAGTCTTTTCATCTGTACTTCTATTCATTCAGAAAGTACCTTTATGTATGATCAAGGGACAAAATTAGGTCTTCAGTATAGCACATAAGGATACAAAAAGGTCTGTAACATGCTATTAAAGCAATCAGTAAACTTTTTAAAATTTAACTTAGAGGAAAACTACCAATAACATGAAAAAATAAGAGCAATGGTATTTTTATTTATAAGGCTCTAAGCTTTAAGAGCTCAAAATATCTTAGGGAGTCCTTTAAATTCTAATGAATCAATGCAATATTACTAAATAATAGTTAGAAGATATTAGCCTCCTTTAAAGTAAAAAACAATTGAGGCCCAGAGTAACTCGGCCAAACCACTGGATTACTGCTCACTGAGTGACTGACAATTAATTATTATTATTATTCTGTGTTATGATAAGCATATATTAAATTCTAACCAAAATCTAGCCGGCAAAATCATCATGGCCTCATTAGAGATGATGATACAGATGACTCACCTGGGATTATACAGCCAGTAAACTCAGGAGCCAGGGTTCAAACCGGGCAACCCGGTCTGGAGTGAAGGCCCTCAACCACTCCACATGCTGACAGAATCAGTAAAGAATATAAGATACTTCCCCAATTCAGCACCTTACCCAGGAGTTTCCCCACCTTTTTTTATTGGAGTAATACACGTCAAACGACAGTCTCACAGGTTCATGGAGTAAAGAGAATTCTCCACGGGCTCTGGCATTCCCCTTTCCCAAACGTTAAGGCATAATAGACTGTAAGAGCAAATGACATCACTCTGGGGCGAATATGAAATCTTCTTTTGTAGCTTTTAATGAAATAACTGGCAAACTTTCAGTACTTAATTACTGTATTTCATTGATTGAAACTTCCATTTTTACTCTGTATAACTTCTCTGAAATAGAGATGGCATCATAGAATTGCTGCCCATCAGGGCCTTATAAAGATACACTTAACCTCTATTAACATTCAGTAAAATTACCTTTCCGTGTATATGGTGGTCATTTCCATGATTGTAACATTACGGATTTGTGTAATGACCACCACAGTCATAATACAAAGCAGTTCTATCCTTCATGCCATCTTTTTGTACTCACCCCCTCCCCAGCTCCTTAGCCTAAGCAACCTCTGATCTATTCCTTGTTACTACATTTCTGTCTCTCCAAGACTATCATTGCTAGTCAACTATACTGCAACATAAAATAATTTTTTTAATTTAAATAATAAAAAAATATAAAAAATAAAAAGACAAAATAAAACAGATAACCAACAAGGACCTACTGTATAGCACATGGAACTCTGCTCAATATTCTGTAATAACCTAAATGGGAAAATAATTTGAAAAAGAATATATACATGTATATGTATAACTGAATCACTCTGCTGTACACCTGAAACTAACACAACATTGTTACTCAACTATGCCCTAAAATAAAATTAAAAAATTTTTAAATCATATGAATCATTCAAAACATAACCTTTTGAGATCAGTTGAGATCTCAAACCTTTTGAGATCATTCAGTATGATTCCTCTGAGATTAAGTTATTTTGTATATGGACAATTCATATATTTTCATTTGAGTTGCATTCCATTGTATAGATGTACCAGTTCACCAATTCATCCGCTGAAGGATACGTGGATTGTTCCATGCTTCTGATGATTATGAACAGAACTGCTATAAACAGTTACATACAGTTTCCTGTGTGAAAGTAAGTTTTCCTTTCTCTAGGGTAAATGCATTGGAATGGGATGCTGGATCATACAGTAAATGTGTTTTTCTCGCTATAAGAACTGTCAACAGCATTTCAGTGTAGCTGTACCATTTTCATTGCCACCGACAACTGTGTAACATTTCCAGTTGTGTCTTCCTTTCTTTTTGCAGTCTCATGATAGGTTTATTAGTGTTATTAATCCTTTCAGGTAACCAGCTTTAGGGTTTTTGTCTCTGACATTTTGTTTTCAACTTCATTAATTTCTGCTCTTTATCATTTCCTTGCTACTGCTTGCTTTGGGTTTGCATTGCTCCTCTATTTCTAGTTCCTTAACACAGCAACTCAGATCACTGATTCAAGACCTTTCTTCATTTCTAATATAAGCATTTAGGTACTGTTTTAGCAGCATTCTACAAAGTGTGACGTCATTTTACTGAAGTTCAAAACATTCTCTAATTTATCTTGAGACTTTCTCTTGGACACAGATGATTTAATGTTTATTTTCCAAGCGCTTGAAGGTTTTCCTTTTACCTATTATCGATTTCTAGTTTGTTTCTATTATTGTCAGAGAACATACTTTGCATGCTTTCAATTCCTCTAAGTTTGTTAATATGTTTAATTACCCAGGGTACATTCTGTCTTGGAGAATGTTCTCGGTGCACTTGAAAGGAATGTTTATTCTTCTACTGCTGGGTGGAAAGTTTTGTGTAAATTAGATCAAGTTAGTTGGTGGTACCCTTTACTCTTTCTATATCCTTGTTGATATTCTATTGATTCCAGCAAATACTTAGAGAAATATTGCAGTTTCCAGCTATAATTGTTGATTTGTCTATTTTTCCCTTCATTTTGGTCAGTTCACGCTAAGTATATTTTGAAGCTCTGCAGTTAAATGGATACACATTTAGAATTATGTCTTTCTGGTGAATTTATCCTTTTATTATGTAAAGTACTTTTTTATTACTTTCATCTTAATATAGTCATCCAGTTTTCTTTTGATTCGTGAATACATGGTATGTGCTTTTACTTTTATTTACTTGTAACCTACCTTTAAAACAATATGTTGGAAGTAAACTCTTGTAGGCAGCATACAGTTGGGTCGAATCTTAATATCCATCCTAAAATCTTTATCTTTTAGTTGGTGTGCAGAAACCACTGACATTTAATGAAATTACTGATATATTTGGATTTAGGTCATCTATTTTACTATTTATATTTTTGTTTTCTCCCTTTGTTTTGTGTTCCTCTATTTCTCCTTTCTCTTCTGGTTTAAACTTGTTTTTAGTATTTGGTTTTATCTCTTGTGTTTCTGATCGAATCTCTTTGTATAGTTTTTTTCAGTGTTTGCTCTAGGGATTTCAATATTCATATTTAACCTTTTAGAGTCTACGTGAAATATTTTACCACAGCAAGTAAAATGTAGAAACCTAACCATGGTATTATAGGCCCCTTTACCTTACTGCTTTTATGTTGCACTTAGTTATCTACAACATTGCAGCTGTCTCACACATAGAAAAACTCATCAGAAAATATTACCTTTGCTTTCAACCTATAAATAGTTTAAAAATGTAAAGAGAATTATGTGAGTCTATTCTATTTATTGATTCTGTTGCTCTTGCTTAATTCCTGATGTTCCTAGATTCCTTCTGGCATCATCTCCTTTGTATGAAAGGCTCTGTTGAGATATTCTTTTAGAGTACATCTTTTGGCAACAAAATTATCTTTTTTTTCCTTTACCTGAAATTGTTTTTATTTTATCTTTATTCCTGAAGGGTAATTTTTCTTTTTTTTTTTTGCTGGATATAGAATACTGAGTTAATAATATTCATTTTTAGCACTTTAAAAATCGTATTCTACTTTCTTCTGGTTCCCATGTTTTCTAATGAGAAATTTATAGTCATTCAAATTATCGTTCCTTTATAAGCAGTGCATCATTTCTCTCTGGTTAATTTCAGGATTTTTGTCTTAGTTTTCAGCAGTTTGCTTATGAAGTAAGTATCTGGATATGGACATCTTTGGGGTTATCATGGTGCAATTACCTGAGCTTCTTGAATCTGCAGTTTTATGTCTTTTATCAAATTTGGGAAGTTTTTATTCATAGTTTCTTCAAATGTTTTTTTCTGTACTGCACTTTTTCCTCTGCTTCTGGGATTCAGATGACCTGCTGCATTCCCATAGATGCTGAGTACTGTTAATTTTTTTCCCCATTTCTTTTCATTCTGTAGTTCAGAATGAAAAACTTCCAATGATATATTTTTAACTTCAGTGGCACTCTGCCATCTCCATTCTGTTATTAAGCCCATCCAATAAGTTTTTTATTTTGGTTATCTTCTTTTTTTCAGTTTTAAGATTTTTGTTTGGTTCTTCTTTATTTTCTCTATGCCTTTGCTGAGACTTTTCATCTTTCAAGAGCATTTTCCCTTACTTGTTGCAGCATTTTTATAATCAGTGCTTTAAAGTATTTTTCAGAAAATTCCAACATCTGTGCCATCTCAGCATGGGTATCTATTAATTGTCCTTTCCCGTGTGAGTTTAGATTTTCCTGACTCTTTGCATGTTAACTGACCTCAGATCATATCCTGTACATTTGAGTAATATCCTCTCTCACCTCCAACCTCTCCCTGTACATTCCACTTCATTAGTGCATCCCTTTTCATTACTCTTACCAGAAAGCTGGGATCCTATTTATCCCATTTTGCACACATTTCCCATGACTGCACCTGTGTCCAAAGCTAAGCAACAGGAGAAATTAAGAACAGCAACAGTGGTCATCCCACCTCTTAGAATCATAGCAACTCTGATTGAAGAGGAATGTTCACTTCTCTCAGAATTTTAGGCTTCTCTGGGCCCCCACTGATGCCATTGTCAATACCACTATTGCCACATGATTGCTTGGGAATTAAAGCACTGAGTCACAGAAAAGAAAAAAGGGGAGATTTCTTCACTTTCTGAACATTAGGAAATTCCTTTCCTGCTTCTCTGATCAGAATTAAGGGGCTTTTCTTGGAGGTCTGTCAACTCCAATGCCCACTTCTGGACATTGGACCCAGGGCTGCATTGGATCCAGGTCAGGACATAACAGAGCCTGACATAATTCACTGCCAGTTAGGTAGTACTTCAAATTTGGGTCTTACTCATTAATCCACCTGTACTATTTACTTTGAAGCCTCAAACAGCTGTTCTATGTATTCTGTCCATATAGATTCATTCGCTAGGAGAAACAGAGTGGAGTGAGCTTGCTCCATCTTACCCAGAACCAGAACTCTGCCTGTGTCTTTTTACATATGAACAAGTGTGATAAAAATATATGCCTAAATAAACATAAAAGAGCTCATTTAATAAATATGTTTGTAAGTTTCTAAGTGAAAATAAAACATTACATTGTAGTTTAATTGGCAGCATTTTTCTTTTCTCAATGGTATAAAAATAATATTGCTTCTTACAAGCAATGGCACCTTAGAGTCAATGAAACGTGGTAGAAATGAAGTACCTGGTTACATGCCTCCCATGACTCCCTAGTCACGTAACAAGACCACGTTGCGGTTGACAGCTGCTTATCTAACAGTGCTGTCCGCCTCATGCCAAAAGAGCAGAGACCATCTAAACCTTTAAACTTCAAAAGCAAAGTCACACTGTCTCTCATTTGCATACTTAATCAGGCAAGAGTTAAGAATACTCTTCAACAGAACCCTAAATCAGATGCTTAGAGACTTAGAAAGTAACATAAAAGTCTCAGCTGGTTCACTAGGTCACAATATACTAGAGAAGACAACACTCTCAATACCAAAACCAATTAAGCATTAACTGAAGCCCATAGGGATATAAAATAGAGACAACAACTCAGAAGGTCAGCTGTCCTCTTGTGCAGGACCCTTCAATGCTACAGCTACATACTATTAACTCCAAGTGGAAGAAGGAGAAAAGACATGGAGGTCCTTCCAACAGAGGATGCTCCTCTGCCTCCGCTGATCTCTCTGCTCTCCCAGGAATTGACAGCAGCAGAGAAGAACATTAACACAATTCCAACCATCTACCCCGGACGTGCATCAAAGCACTCCTAGCATAGATATCCAGAATGCCCAAGTTTTCAATGTATCACAGTTTCATCTGCCAAACTCTTTTGAAATTCTCCCAAGTTTCAATCTAGTTGTAAGTACAATGGAATTCCTTCAGAGCTCTCATTCCCCCAGTTTAACGTGCTTCGCAACCTAGAACTTAGCCACCTTTGGTTAGGATATACAGTTTAACAAAATATATTCATACATAATGTATTTTCCTAAGTGTTTAATTCCAGTGTTATTCTAACTAAAGTCCTATATAGGAGGCATAATGTATAATCTCAAAGTTAACAAATGAGGTCAAAATCTAATTTATAATATACTCATCTTTTAGAAATTCCTCTAACTGTCCTTGAATATTAGAACTCTTGGTATACATAAAGTATCCGGTCTTACTTGAAGGGTTAGAAAACAGATGCAATTTGGAATCTTCATTTAACGTCCCAAAACAGTAATATGTAAAATCTCTAATATGCACAGCTTCCTCTTTACCGTGTGATAAACCCACTGACACATTAACAAGGAGCAAGGAATACCTAGACATATGCTTCCATCAATTAATCATGAGTAGGGACACATGAGTGCTCAGGATGGTGTTTGTATTTTACAAAAAATTTTCAAACACAGTGGTGAAGAGAGAAGTAAACCTAAATACTAGATTAGTTCTAGAAGCAAGTAGGCAAAAAATCCAAAAGTCAGTTTTCCATTTTCTTAGAAACATCTAACACGATGAATTCCATCAGGCCTCATCCACTATATTGACCTCTTGAGCCAAAATTTTTGTGTTCATAGGTAAGTAAGAAACAACTATATCAAATCCAGAAATAGTCATTTCCAAAAGATGTCAAGTCCTAATCCATTCAAAGTGGGGGCAGTCATCTTCTATTCTCCTGTTCAGTTCATTGAATCAAAAGCCAATCTTAGAGTCTATTTTCTGTCTCACATGAACAATTTTAAAGGAGTCAAACAGAATCACCACTGTTGAGCACTGAAATCCCCACCTCAGTTTCATCTGTAGTAAGATGCCTAAGGTTTCTCTGAACACCTATCTAAAAGAATCTCTTAGAACAGTAAGGGCAGCAGGCCGTCAAGCAAAGAAAAGCAGTCAACAAGCCATGACTACAGGACAAGTGGACAACAGGGGTAGTAACTAGAGATTTGAGAAAGAAATACAGACCAACATTAAAAGGTCAAAGTGGGGCTTCCCTGGTGGCGCAGTGGTTGAGAATCTGCCTGCTAATGCAGGGGACACAGGTTCGAGCCCTGGTCTGGGAAGATCCCACATGCCGCGAAGCAACTAGGCCCATGAGCCACAATTGCTGGGCCTGCGCGTCTGGAGCCTGTGCTCCGCAGCGAGAGCCCGCGATAGTGAGAGGCCCGCGCGCGCACCACGATGGAGTGGCCCCCACTTGCCGCAACTAGAGAAAGCCCTCACAAAGAAACGAAGACCCAACACAGCCATAAATAAAAAAACAAAACAAAACAAAACAAAAAAAGGTCAAAGTGGTCTTCTGTAAGTTGGCTTTCTTCTCAACTGTACATGTTTTACCTGGAGGACATCGGGAAGGCAGATTTTTTTTTAAGATTTTTTATATCAGATCTTAACCACATTTTTAAATGAGTCACTGAATACCAAATGAAGTTTCCTACCTTGCAACTGAAAAGAAGAAGCAGACATGTGACATCTTGTCTCCTGCACGTGTTTTTACGTGTAAGGATATTACTGTTTTCCAAGAAAACGATGCAAAACCTTTTTTTTTCTTTTCAAAGTATATATTCTTTCTTAGTTAAGAGAAGTAAATTTGAAGGAAACGCAATTTTCTAAGGCTAGTGACTCATCAGGATATTTATAAAATGTATTGTATTATTACTTAAAGCATAAGTGTCACGTTTGCATTTTTGTTGTTTTTTTCCTACCTACATCAGAGTTAAGCCTAACTGGCTGGTTTTTGTCTGTTATTAAGTCTTATTTAGCTAGTTACTTAATACCTCACTGTGACCTTAGAAGTTTTTGAACATGACAGATTTACTTGCTTATGCTTGAATTAGCATCTCACTAATGATAAATTAAGGAAATTATAAAGTTAAACAAAAAAGTGAACTCCACTCTCTCTAATCTTGACCCGAATATTTAACTTTCTAATTTACATTTTTTTTTCTAGTAAGAGTCCAAGGAAAACAAATTGCTATTAAATCATATTGCAACCTTCCTGTTCTCACTAATTAAAGCTTGACGCAAATGTCGATACAGAGTCACGTAAGATACAATGGCAGTACTATTCAAGAGAGTGAAGAACAAAAAGTGTAATATTTACAAACAAGTTATGGTATTAATGTGAAAATTTGGAAAATGAAGTATCATCGTCAATAGCCAGACACATCAAAAATTACAGTTTCCATGTAAATCTTAGCTTTGCATTATCCAAAAAGCACGGTTAATAATAAAATGGCATCATCACTGGCTATTTAGCAAGAAAAACCTGATGAGGACATACCACAGATGTAGAAAACTGATTTAAAGCTTCTCATCTTTTCAATTTGAGAATATTTGAAAAGGCTATGCACTTAAAATGCCATGATTTTAAGTGAAGATAATAAAGGATCACTAAAAAACAAAGGCATTAGTTTCTCCATATGCATAAAATACACACTATAACACCATGAATCTTCCTAAATCGCACGAACACTGAATCAGTTTTATCCACATGTGATTTGATTTTATTCCTTTCAGTCAGAGACAACTTAAAAGTATATTCAGCTACTTTCAATGTATAAGCAGAAAAGAATTCAATTGCTTGCCTACTGATTTAATTCCTTTAAAAAATTGTATGAAACATAAAAAAGCAGGCATATGGGGATTTATAGCTTGACTGTGCATAAATACTTGACACTGAAAGAAATCACCTGTATCAATGATGTTGAAAATAAAAATCTATTTTCAGAATAAAGTCTAAAGTTCTGAACCAATAGGCAATACTGTATTTCCGAGAAATCAATTTCCTTTAAAATAAAGTTCTTAGCAAATGGAAAACATTACATAATGACTGGGGAAAGACATGAATTTTTATATGAACATTAATATTAACTATTTTAAGTAATATTAACTAAAGCCAGTTAAAAATGAAATGATTATCAATGTTACCTATTTTTTCCATTTTTATATAAACCACTATGAGGCTTTTTTACAGTACTAGCTTACTTGGGTTTGTACAATCATAACCAGGAGAGAACAAAATACAATTATTTTTAAAACACTCCAGTCAGAAAATTTAAAATATTAAAATATGTGATCAAAGATGACGGTAGAAAATAAATGCAATGTTTTATTTAGAAATCCCTTAGGGGCTTTCCATCTTAGAAAATTTTAGCATACAGTATTGATCCTTTTGCCATGATATGGTCAGCACAGTAAATCAAGTGTGGGTTTGGGACTGTTTGCATGGTACATGTAAATCTAGATAAAGTATGTTACTGCTGTAACCATTTTAATAGTTTGCGTAGGTCTGAGCATGCAGAGCAGGCTTGGGTGGGCTCAACCAGCTTATGTGACAAAAGTACAGTACCTCTTTGTTAAGTGGCTCTTCACAAACCTGTCAGTCAAACCAGAGTCTTGCTGCACCAATTAACCACACTACTCCCTAGAAAAGTTTATGTTTTAAATTTCACGCACAGAAGCCTAAAAGAGTTAAACATTAAAGAACAATGAACGAATCCAATTCTCTACCTCAGAAAAAGGAGTATTAAAAATGCTTTGTTTTACATAAGAGTAAATTTGTGATTCACTGTACATTTTTCAAAGTTGTGTGTGTGAAAGACTGTAAAAGAAATCTGAGAGTACTACTTATAAACGTGTTTCCTATTATTGAACAGTTCACTATAAATGGAAATCCACGTAAATATACTGACAGTAAAATAAATTAAGCTTAAAAATAAAACTTATCTAACAACATAAAATAAAAGTCAGATTTTGAGACTTGCTATAAACCATAATTTGAGGATTTGAGCATCAAAAGCTTGCCTGAAGTTAGTTACATCAAAATTCCCATACTGAAGAGATGGACTTGAACATAAATTAAGAAGGACCAAAATATACATGCTGTTCCAGTGACAAGTCAATCTGGGAATACGAAATGCTCTTACAAGTTTTGACATTTATCCTAGAAATATTTTATAGAGTTTGAAAAACACTTAGTAAACAAGAAAATAGTTACATCAGAATATAATACGTTGACCAGCAATAATTGGTATTTAAGTAAAAAAAGCAGCACAGGAAAGACAACTTACAGAATACTAAGCACTCATATCACAGAGAAAAAAAGTTCCATTCTAGAAGAGGAAAAACTGTTATGGCTCAGTGATGAATGTTAAACTACCAGAATTTAAAAATGAAAGAAACAGTACCCAAACCATCATTTTGAAACTATTATTCTGATTTCGAATTTTAATATTTATTCTTTCTCTAGTCTTGTCTAGAAATCTGCTGTTTCAATATTATCTGCTTTTCCCACACTCCCACACTCTCTAGAATACTACTGTGTGCTTAGCACAGCACTAGGAGATAACATCTTCAGCATCAATTGTGTGATCATTCTTCCCAGCTGAAGACACGGTTTTAACCCAAGAGAACCTGAACTGGGCAGGCTAGATTTTACAAGCCATTTGCTGTACCCACCAAAGACAGAGATTGAATCCAATATCCACTTTAGTGGTCAATGTGAGTAGGGACATGACTCAGAAGTACAAAGTGGCTACGTCCCAGAATTGAGTCAGGCTTAAGGTGAAGGGAGAAGGGGATTAAATTGTGGATCCTGTTCTTACTATGTGACCTAGAGGAAAGTACTTAATCTCACTAAGTTTCAGTTTTCCCACTTGCAAAATTAGGAGCAGTAATATCTATGTTAAGAGCATTATACAGAACAAATGAAATAACATATAAAGTACCTGGCATGAGTGCCATGTGCTCCAAGTCCTGGTTCTAAACCTTGACAAAAGTGCATACATTCAAATATTATATCATCTCTGTTTTAAAAAAGAAAAAAGATAGATATATATACTGGAGCTCAATATGCATGTGCTGGAAGCAGGCAGAGAGGTAAGGTGGGAGGAAAAGGCCATCTGTTCCCATAATTTATGTTCCTTACATTCTAAAGAAAAAATACCAATAAATTTGGTTCAACTCAATGTCAGAGGAGAGAAAAAAGAATAGACATTCTTTCCACCTTCACTGAATCAAATTTAAAAGAGGGTCACACCAAGTTACAGTCAATGCTGAAATCCAAAAAGTTCTTAAACGTTTTAAAAATTGTTTTCATATATAAATTTGATGGCAAACTCATAGCACAGGGAGATCAGCTCGGTGCTTTGTGACCACCTAGAGCGGTGGGGTAGGGAGGGTGGGAGGGAGGGAGACGCAAGAGGGAAGAGATATGGGGATGTATGTATATGTATAGCTGATTCACTTTGTTATAAAGCAGAAACAAACACACCATTGTAAAGCAATTATACTCCAATAAAGATATTAAAAATATATATATGATGGCAAAATGAGTCCTAAACTTGAACTGGCTAGGGGCTTTATAGTCATTCCAAATACTGAGCATAAATATTCATGTACTGTAAGTTTCATTATGTGGTAAGGTCCCAAATCCCACTGGTAATGTGATATAATGTACGACATTATACATGTCGTACAAGCAGTACGACATACAAGCAGTAGCTTCTGAAAATACATAGTAATCAAAATTCCTAAACACATGTAGCCCAAGAATTTCAGAGAAGGGAATCTGAACAATCTCTGCTTAAGGGAAAAAGGGAGAACAGCTGTATAAAGAGGTAAACTGACTAAGGTAGAAAAATTTATAGTTAAGAATTAATTTTCTATCCTTCTTAAATTAGTATTTGCTTAGGACCCTTGAATATCCTATAATACAGAAACAACCACACTACTTACATCATTGAGTTCTTGGAGAAGCAAGAGATAATCTATATAAAATGCTTTAAACAATGCCTGGCACAAAGTAAGTACCCAGTAAATGCTGTGTCATACAAGTGCCTAGAAAAATACTTTGAACATTTGCATGGAAAACGCAAACAGGTGAATAGATAGCTCAGATAGCTAGCCTGCTATACACCATACTCTATTTTAGAATTTTATTTTTAAAAATCTAAGAGTTTTCCTTTTCCTGTGCCTGGAATTGTTTCTACTATGAGGTCTCAGAGACAGTATTAGTTCAAGTCATGGAGGCAGGTAGCAATCCCAGTTGAGCCAACAAACATTTGAAACTGACAGCGTGGAAAGACTTGAAGCTCTAAATACAATAAAAGATATTATTTAGGAAAAAAAAATCAACTATTCAAGACTGGAGAGTAGCCTAGAAGAATGCTTCTGGAAATTAATGTACAAACTAATGAGCCAGAGTTTTTGTTAAAACGCAGATTCTGACTTCATGTGTCAGGGCCAGACATTCTGCGATCAAGTTTGGTAATCCCAACACTACTGGTCTAGAAACCCAAACAGAGTAGAAAGGCACCACAGCAGTGGTCCTCAAAGGGTATGAGCAACATCAGAGTCTCTTGGGAAGTTATTAGAAATGCAAATCTGAAAGAACGTAAGGAGACTCTTCTCTAAATCAGCTGTTGACAACCAGACCGGTTACTTTCCCTAAGAATAAAAGTAGAACACTTTTTAAATACTTGACAAGGAGCATACTAGAACATGTCACCTAAACAAAACAATTTCTCTCTGCAAACAATTTCCAAAACTAAAGTCCCCTGCAATTATACTTAAAATGTAGGCTTTTAGGGGCTTCCCTGGTGGCGCAGTGGTTGAGAATCTGCCTGCCAATGCAAGGGACACGGGTTCGAGCCCTGGTCTGGGAAGATCCCACATGCCACAGAGAAACTGGGCCCGTGAGCCACAACTACTGAGCCTGCGCGTCTGGAGCCTGTGCTCCGCAACAAGAGAGGCCGCGATAGTGAGAGGCCCGCGCACCGCGATGAAGAGTGGCCCCCGCTCGCCGCAACTGGAGAAAGCCATCGCACAGAAACGAAGACCCAACACAGCCATAAATAAATAAATTAATTAATTAATTAAAATGTTAAAAAAAATAATAACTGTAGGCTTTTACATGATAAGAAGCCTGCTCTTGATAATACATAGGCAAAGTATTGAGATACGTAGCATCCTCACTTGAACCACTTACCAACTTTTCACAAAATGGCTCACTTCCATTTTACCTAGGTCATAGAGATATGAGTTTATAAAGAAACCAGACTGAGTTTTATATTTCCTTGTGCTGAGAATATAGCGAACTACAACATGGTTTAGGCAACTTCTCCAGAGTAATGTTTATACATAGCCTGGCTCATATATAAATATATGTCAACATTTTGATTTATTGCTATAGATGATCTGTTTACATACACAGATACACAAATTAAAGTACATTAATGGTTTGAAACACAATATTCTTGAAGGACAAAAAACATGAGGATAAACTACAAATACAGAATGTTATGAACAAAGAAAAGATTTCAGTCTTCTGAATGTGAAGCCAATTGATTGTTAAATAGGCTTTCCATAAAATAAAATAAAAACTGTTGCCCTCACAATTCCCATGCAGTATTTCTTTCAACTTCAGTCAACATCTGAATTTACAAGGTCACTTCTCAGTCGCTATCTGAGTACATCGTTCTGTCCTTAACATATTTTTGAAGGAGTAAATTACAAATAGATTGTAAAGCACCACACTTGCTTAGGCACTGGGGGTGGACCCCTCTGATTTTGGCTAGGACCATGTATACATACAACAGTGGTGATGTCAGGAGACATTTGATGGTCACAGCAGGGGAGGGGAGGGAGGGAAGAGTGCTTCTGGCATCTAGTGAGTAAAGGCCAGGCAACTTTTAGGATGTTGCCTGTCAAAACAGTCCCCAGAACAAAGAATTACCTGGCCTAAGATGCCAATAGTGCCAAGGTTAAGAAACTGATTTGAACTGTGGAGGCTGCAAAAGTATAGAATGAATGTCCCTTGTGCATCATCATTACATTTCTAGCACGGTGTCAAGCACAGTAATAAATATTTGTTGATTATGAAATAAACTACTTCTGTGTAGCTGAGATCTTAGAGTCAGAGATGAAAAGAATGAGAAAGGGGTTATTACATATATAATATCTAAAATTACAAAACAAAATTGCAGTCATTGTCAGAACTAGAAGGAATTAAAAATCATTCAGCCCAATTTCTCTATTTCAGAAAATTTTTTTTCTCATGCAAAACATGCTGTCTAATGTACTGATATGGCAGTGTTGGGAGGGGGTAGACAGTCCTCTGAATAAATAAAAACAAAATATAATATATTTATAAATTAGAATATCAGTTTTCACTTCTAATAGTGTCAATGTCACCTACGTTTCTCAAATTAATAAAGTATTTCCTTTATAAAAGCTAAAACCAATGTTACACAAATCATAATAAGTGATATTTCAAAGCAGGAAACAAAATAAATGTAATTATTTTTCAAAAAAACAACTCACAGACCTCCGTGGCCTACAGCATTTATACTTCTGAGAATTCTGGGCTTTAAAATGTCATGAGAAATTCTCAACTGGCTTACATTTTTGAAACATAGGAACTGACAGTCATAAGGCCAAACATACCCTTAATAATCGATTCAGCTGCATACAGATCTCGTTTGTAGGTCACCTAGAGGACAGATAAACTTCATTAGACTTAACAGGGTAGGAAGGAATGTGAAAGCAATAAAATTATGCCCCCAAGGAAATTCTTGATTTTGGAGAAACTATAAACACATAATACTGACAATTTTTAAATTATAACAACATCAGTTTATTCAGAAAAAATATATAGTTTCTACAAATGGTTGAAGATTTGTTTTTAAATCTTTAAGTAAATTGAGACGTTATGTGGCAGTGGTTACCAAAGTCTTATTAATATAAGTATTATATCAAAGAAAATGTGGTAGCATTTAAATAAAAGTATTAGAATTATTGTTTAATAGTAGGTTTTATGTTAGAAGGAAAGAAGGAAAAGTATATATTTAAAAAATTACCAAATTGCATTTTCAGTTGAAATGAGATAATTTTGAAAGACCAATTCACATTGAGGGTCTTCATTCTGAATTGAGTTTATCTGTATACATCCAGATAAGGTTCACCTTTTTAAGATTTTTATTAATACATAACTGATAGAAAGAGCCTGGAGGGTACCACTATGTATATAAGAACAATCATGATCTTTGCTTAAGAACATACAGCCTCCTTGCAATAACCTATTCCTTGTAATTAATATACCCTGCATGGTCCTACACCAGATAGTTCCCAGACTACATCCAGTGAGCTCAGGTACAGAACATGTCAAGTGCACGGCACTGCAGAATCCCTTTTCCTACATCACAGAACTGAGGAACATAGTAAATAATCAAATATATTAATAAGTACTATATGGTCTTAGAAGCTTATCATTCACGTGTTCAGATGATTATGATGCAAATGGTCTAAAAACCCACTTTGAGAAATACTCACTAATTAATACCCTTCCATGTCTATAATTTGGACTATTTTCCTCCAGATTATATCCTAACTAAACTTGTACAGAAACTTTGTTCAGCTAAGTGGCTCAGGGCACTTCTACCCAAAATAGGTTTCCCTGCTATGCCTGTATCCTGGCAGGTAACCCTGGTCCAAAACTATACCTTACAATCCAGAACTAATGTAGCAGCTAACTTGTAAGACAGATGGAAATTTCCTCAAGCACTCAACCAATCTATTAAAATCAAATATGACATTGTTAAATTATGTCTAAAACAAGCACATGTGAACCAAAACTAGTACTATAGTTACTGATCCAAAATGCAGTTCTCTTATCTGGGGAAAAAAATAGAAAACAGACACTTAAAGCTTCAGACTATGCATTTTACCAAATTAAAGAATGTATTGATCTCATTCACTCATTCAATAAATATTTATCAAATAACTACCATGTTGTACATCCTGTTCTAAGGGCTGGAAGAGAGCAACGAAAACAGTGAGCAAAACTCAACCTGTAGAAACAACATTTTAGAGGATAAATTTATCTTATAAGAATTGAATAAAACACATTTGTTTTGGGCTTCCATGGTAGCGCAGTGGTTGGGAATCTGCCTGCCAGTGGGAATCCGCCTGCCAATTCAGGGGACACGGTTTCGACCCCTGGTCCAGGAAGTTCCCACATGCCGCAGAGCAACTAAGTCCGCGAGCCACACTACTGAAGCCTGTGCTCCGCAAAAAGAGAAGCCACTGCAATGAGAAGCCTGCGCTCCGCAAGGAAGAGTAGTTCCCGCTCTTGGCAACTGTAGAAAAGCCCACGCACAGCAACGAAGATTCAACGCAGCCATAAATAAATAAATATTTATTTTACCAAATAAAGACAAGACAAGGCTGCGGAGCTCAAGACAGACAGGAAGCAGAGATCCTCAAGGCCTAGAGCAGAGCCACATGGGGGCTTCACGGGCGAGAGAAGAGGATGGAAAGTCGGGGCTCCCACAACACAAACCCACACACGCACCTGTGGTAGAGCCCGCCAGTCATGTCAGTTACATCCACTTATTCTTTTGAATGCCTCTGAACACCTTCTAACCCCCGGCCTTCGGCCAGGCAATGGGGACACAGCTACCTCTCATGGTATTAAATATTAATATTAAATATTAAATATTTAAATATTTTAAAAAACACATTTGTTTCCATGAAAACCCAAAGTTAACTAGATATCTGAAATCATCACTCAATATTTGCAATTTAAATGAGAAAAGGGGCTTCCCTGGTGGCGCAGTGGTTGAGAATCTGCCTGCCAATGCAGGGGACACGGGTTCGAGCCCTGGTCTGGGAAGATCCCACATGCCGCGGAGCAACTAAGCCCGTAAGCCACAACTACTGAGCCTGCGCATCTGGAGCTTGTGCCCCGCAACAAGAGAGGCCGCGACAGTGAAAGGCCCGCGCACCGCGATGAAGAGTGGCCCCCGCTTGCCGCAACTAGAGAGAGCCCTAGCACAGAAACGAAGACCCAACACAGCCAAAAATAAATAAATAAATTTATAAATGAGAAAAGGCTTTTTTTCCCTATAACTGTCTGCTATGTAAGGTAAACTCAAATCAGAAATGAGCAGGAAGATGCCTAATTACCATAGCTGATTTTTTATTCCTTCCTGCTTTCTTTGAGAGATAAAACCGCATTCCAAATTTAAATAGAATAATTGTGAAAGTACTTTATTCATTTTTCCAAATAAATCTATGTTAACAATGGGTTTTTTAAATGAAAAAAACTTGGTCTCAAATACTAAAATGATTTTTCTAGCATATTTGCAAGACAACATTTTTGCATTGGAATCAGTCTTATGAATAAAATACATGAATTATTACCTAAAGGTTCTTTCTACACTAATATTAAATAAGTAATTGTATAAACAAGAAAGACGTCAAAATTTGAACTGTGCCCTCTGCAGTGAAAGCGCAGAGTCCTAACCACTAGACCGCCAGGGAATTCCCCTAAAATTCATCTTTTTGTCTACATTTTCTTGTTGGCTGTGGATACGTACTATACACAGATTAAAGTTTTTGATGTTTATTAATATATTCTACATAAAGCCTTATTGAAAACCTCAACTGTACTTCTCAACAAACACTGATTTAAGGAAAATAAACTACAAAGTATTTCTGACAAACTTATCAAGTACTGTGTTGAAACAGAGCCTTCTGTTTTTCTAAATAAAACAGCTGCCATATTTCAAAAGGAAGAGTACTGAAAGTGTTTTAATTCTGAATTGATGACGCTTTTTCTATCAAGCTTTTACAGTAATACGGATTGTCCTTTCCTTCTTTTTAATTTTATGAAAAGTTTAATAATCAGTTTTGAGATTGATTTTCTTCTGTAAGCATGATCTGCAGGTTTTCTTTGACCTTGCATAATACCTCAGTATGGAAAACAGTTACTTAAAAAAAAAAAAAAAAAACAATCAGCCCTAGTGATAGAAGAGCCTCAATCCTCTGATTCACTGGTTTTCACACTGTGCTCCTTAGAGCTCAGGGGCCACCGGAAGACCAGTGTGGACGCTCTGTGCAGCTGACGCTCAGGGCCCCACATCTGCTACTCACCTAGTTTAGCTCAATTTTTGCCTGTTTTGTTTCACTGTGCTTCTGTGCAGTATTGCATCTTAGTACTTAGCTTTAAAAATATTTATATTCAGTGGAAGAGAAACCTGAAACTGAGAGCCACAGAGATAGTTGCCTTTAACTCCTAGGCCACAGCACTCTCAGCTACCTCAAGGTGAGTTCCAGAGGACACTATTGTACCTGCTTTGTCTTGCTCTGTGTTGACACTATGGTAAATTAAAGAGACTTCTCAGAGCCAAGTCCAGTTGGCCACCACCTTACATAAATCAGACTACACTTAATGTTCTTCCATCTTTCACCTCATAAGAAAATGAGTATGTACTCCAATAATTAGAATAAAGCCAGAAAATCTTAAATTTCGAAGACAGATACAGATTTAGATTTGGATGGGGATATTATACTGATTTCCAGTTCATCATTTCTAGATATGTCTATCTAGAAAATGTTCTTTCCTCTAGACTGGATAACTAGATGAAAACCTCTAAAAAGACACAATTTCACCACATTGTATTTTTGAGGTTAAAAAGCAAAAAGTGAGACTATTTTCTTTTGTTTTTAACAAAGATGCTAGAACATTTGAATCTAAAAAAAGTAATTCCCATCAAAAGAAATCCTCAAAAGTCAGTCATTCCAATAATGTTGTGATGACACTTCAACACCTTCTAAAGAAGCATTTTCAGTCAATGGAATACAGTTAAATTTCTTCAATAACTTATTATGAATCTTTTATGCCTTGAAGACAGTTTTAACCCTTAGTAACAAGAAGTCTGTTCAATTAGGTCTGTGTAGTATAGTAAGTGACCAACTCTTTATATTGGGACAAAAATATGGTACAACTATAAATTAAAGGAATGGAGACTAAATGTAGTCTCCTCTTATGTAGACTAGATGAAATTTCACTAAAATAAGAGTATGTTCAGGAAGGGCTGGCTAGGCACAACCACTCAGGCAGAGCTTAAGAGCCAACTCCTATTCTCAGGAGTCGGTCCTGTATTCTTCTATG
Source organism: Balaenoptera physalus (assembly GCF_965194825.1). Classification (NCBI taxonomy): domain Eukaryota; kingdom Metazoa; phylum Chordata; class Mammalia; order Artiodactyla; family Balaenopteridae; genus Balaenoptera; species Balaenoptera physalus. Next base: position 54,440,404 of record NC_138887.1, on the reverse strand, counting down.
GTTGGTCGCTCTTAGGGAGGGGAAAGGAGGGAGAAGAAGGGGGGTTTGCTTATTCACAAGGATGTCCTCTACCCTGCATGGTGATCTGAAAAAACTGATGTTTCCTCTAAACCCAGAGGAGCTACAGCAGGAAGGTTGGCCTCAACTGTGAATGCTGACTTTTTGCATTTACTTCTATTTTTTTTTTAAAGTATGTAAAATACAATATAATAGTCCTCCTGGGATTTCTGGCAGCAGATGAAATAACAGTCCTACATGTGGTCATGAGAAATTTCTAGTCATTCTTCCCAGCACCAGGGGTGAACTCCCTCACTTTCTGAGGGGTAGGGGAAGGTGCCCTGGCTCTGTATTTCAGAATCCTCCTTTGCCTTATTGTTTTGTGGTAGTGAAAATCCTCTTGAAATATGCACTCTCTTCACTGTGCACTCTTCACTGTGTCAGATTTCTGAATCATGTTCCAGGTATTTGGCCTGCCACCCAAGTTCTATGCCAGTTTTAGCATAATTGTACTAAATCTTCTTTCAACTCTGAGTTGTAAAATGTTGTAGCATTGTTGGAATTAGTATTGAATTAGAACACTTATTTCAATGTGTAGATTCCATTGCTTTGGTTTAAACAGCAATGGTAATACTCTTTATCCATGCAAAATAAAACCATACAATTACGTTAAAAGCTTCTACTAAAGACAACTCATATAGTATCATCAAAAAGCTAAACAGGGCTAAATGAACAGCCAGTAAGTATCAAAAATATTTTTTAAAGGTAGAGGATGATGAGACAGGAGGCAGAAGAGGGAAATAGGGAACCTGAAACAACTACATCATTTGCACTCAAAATAACTTCCCCTCAATCACAGAAGAAATTTGACACCTTAAAAAGACCTCAAAACTGCAATTTGAAAGACTTTTTGCCCAGTTCATTGCATTACATGCCCTTTTAGAATCCAAGATCCTGGTAAGGCACATCATTATTCAAACATTCTAAGAGCAGGGCTTCCCCACTCCGGCCCAGTTCGGAAAGTGATACTATGAAAATGATCCCTCTGGGCCTCGCAGGATATCACCCTTTGGCATGTGTATTAGTTTCCTAGGGCTGACATAACAATGTACCACAAACTGGACAGCTTAAAAGAGGAACATATCCTCTCACAGTACTGGAGGCTAGCAGTGTGAAATCCAGGTATCAGCAGGGCCACTGCCCACTCCGAAGGCTTTAGAGAAGAATCCTTCCCCATCTCTTCCTAGTTTCCTGGGGTTGCCAGCGATCCCTCATTTTCCTTTGCTTGTCAATGCGTCACTCCAATTTCTATCTCTATTGTCATTGGCATTCTCCACCTATCTGTATGTGAATCTTTTCTCCTATTCTTACAGATCCGATTTAGGGCCTCTTCTTTACCAATCTGACTTCATCTTAACTTGATTATATCTGCAAACACTCTTTTCAAATAAGGTCACATTCACAAGTGCCAGGGGCTAGGACTTGAACATATCTTCTGTGGGGGGACACAATTCAACCCACAGCAGCATTATGAAATGACTCAGCAGGAGAATGAGTAGAAGCACTTGGAAAAGCCAACCACGGCTCAGTGCACTGACATTTGTCGCACATAAAAGGGAAGCAGAGCGCCAAGATGTACGGACTAAAACTGTGATACTGTATTGCTGGTGGAAGCAGTGCAATTTGAGATTTCACTCAAAAATACTGAAATACATTTGTGAAGACAGAGTGTAAAATTCAAAGAAGAGCAGTGTGCTGCTTTCCTTTCACCTGCAGACCTGAGGGTACTTTACAAGTTTAAAGAAGGCTCAGAATACCCACAAGAAGTAGATACTCACACAGCCTAAAACATCAGCAATGAGGCCAGAGAGTGCTGACATGTTAGTAGCAATAAAATATCTTGAGTTTTTACTTTTTTTTTTTTTTTCAACATAGCCTGCAAATTAAGTCTAGCAGGTCTATGGTGACATGGGTCAGGATCTTTAACAAAATACCTAATTGGTTACTACCAAAATCCTCCCAATTGATATGTATATCACCATCTGAGCCATATATAGAAAAGGATAAACAAAATGAATAAAATGTTTGCCTTCTGGGTTGATGATATTCGGATACTCTTAAAAGAGCAATAAGACTGCATTAATTTACTCCACCAGGCAACAATACAGGCATGTCAATATTTTTTAATCTTAGAACAATTTAAGTATGTATGAGAAAATCTTAGCATGCAGCAAGGCCCACCACGTGACTTACAAAATACCTAATCAACACATAGGGCTTTTTGTTTTGTTTTTATGTCAATGAGGAAATATGCTTTTAGATTCATATAATCTCATAATTAGGATGAATGTTTACTAACCAGATTTAGAGGGATGCTTTATAAAGATTTCATCCAACATTTCAAAAGCAGCAATACTTATTCAAAACTATGATATGACCCTACAATTCTATTTCAGAATACACTGTTCAATTCAACATATTTCTACCCAATCAAACACAGGAGAGTCACGCTGTAAAGCACTCCTGCCACAACAGGAAGCTGAACTACGATAGTGCAACAACCACTTCATGCCTCCTAAAGAAAGAAGTTTGCCATAAAGGCAGTCAAACCTTACCACAGGAAAGAGCACAATTCCTCTTTGGAGGAGGTGAGTGGTTCTAGCCACCAACCCCACTGGGTCAAAACTGGCAGATATGTGTTTCAACCCAGTTAAGTTGGAGCAACCACCCCAAGACCTGTGAGGAAATGTTATTTTGGGAAGCAGAGTTGCACCCTCAATCCAGTTGAAGGTAAGGCTACAGAGTAAAAGATTATACGTAAAGAACACACACAAAAATTGTGAATAAAACAATCTTATTGGCTAAAATGGAATTTGTTTGAATAAATTATCCCAGCATGAATTTTCTTGCAACCAAGCAATAGAAATAATACCATGTTTGATGGTTTAGAAAACCTAGTGAGACTCAACGCCTTTTATGTATGCATATACGCACACATCTTTATTCCTGGAAATACTGTTTCAATATGAAACCAAACATTTTTATACTTCTCTATCTTCTAAAGCACCTGGAAATTGTCTGTACTTGTAGACAATACGTCTTTAGGAATGACACACCAACACAGAGCAAAGTACCAACTCTCTTACCTTCCAGAGGTCAGGAGATCCTTCTATAAGTTTGGCTTTGATGTGACAGTATTTTAGAGCCAAATGCAAACACTCAGTTCCAAATTCCAAGTCATAGTCACTACACTGTGTAGGAAGAAAAAAGAATTAAGAAGTTGAGATATAATTTTAAATAAACTAAACTTTTAATTTCATAATCAACTGTACATAGAAAAGAGCCTAGAAAATTCACAAACTCTTTAGTTAGCTACTGATTAATCAGGTAGATTAATCTTCCCCTTGTCCTAAAAGCCAAATGAAACAAATAGAAAACAGGAATGTTGCAATCATAGGAGTTTTTAATTTCCTGAATAGTTTCAGGTGCCAGATAAATACAATACTTTATTTCCTTTGCTCAAAAACTACATTTCCAAACACATTTGTGAAATGCCTCAAGGTACGACTGAGGATTACCGTATCAGACTTGATTTAACAAATATAGGTATCCATAAAACTCCAAACCCCTTATCTCATATTTATACCGCTTTCTTATTAATTGGTTTTTTAAATATCAATATATCCTTTTTAGAGGATATATTTTGATTCTGAACATGGAAATATTTCAGTCTTTCATTATGAGAAAAAATGTAAACGCCCATTAGATTTTAGTAAAATATAAGTAACATTTTTTAGCATTTTAAGCAGAACCATCAAAATGACCAACACAATATAATTCAGCTGAATAACAGTCACTAAGTACCTATCAAGTCCAAGGTTTGTATTAAGGACCAGAATATAAAGACAAATGAAACATGTTTTGTGTCCTCAAGGAACTCAAGTCTAGAAGGGGAGGTTGATCTATAACAAATATTTTATAACAGAATGTGATATGGAGCATTAGAGGAATATTTATAAGTAGACCAGGAGATAAAGTACTTAATTCTATATGAGGGTATCAGGGAAGGCCCATCAGAGGAAATGGTCTCTGATCTCATTCCAAAGACTGAATAAAACTCAAGCATAGGGATACTCTTCAGGCTAAAAGTGCCAAACAAAGATACAGACGTTGCAGACATCTGCTGAATTTGCATTTTACAAAGAGCATATCCATATAAGACAGACTGCAGGAAGGCAACAAATATGAATATGACATTTAGCACGCTTTGCCAATCTTTATTGTACTGGAGATCACGAAATGCCAAATTTTAATGATTTATGAAGTTAATGTACAAGAAAATATAACCATCAAGTATACCCAGAGTCCCAAATTAATCAGAACAGTCTCAGCTTAAACTTTCTATACTGATATACTACATAACATGACATTTATTAAACATTTTCATCTTTAATATAGTATTATCAGCAGTAGTTGCATTCAAATAAATTAAGTTTTGGTAAACCTCTGCATTCTACTTTCAACGTCTGCACAGGCTCATCTAGTAGTATGCAAGTGACACCAACCTACAGTAAAAAAAGAGTTCTCTCCTAACACACGGTTAAATCCCAAAGATGACCAGCAATAACCCTTTTCCTGCCTCTTTCCAGATGCTAGATATTGAACACATTCATGGACAGCCTTAAAAGTGCTCACAAAGTGCATACTAAGAGGAACCCACAGGAACAGCTACTTCCTTTGTATCTCAGGGATGAGAATTACTTGATGCTGTGCTCCTGCCACTCACGTGATGTACCAGCCAAGATGGCAACAGCTTACAAATTGCATGAAGTCTTCAGGATTCCAATCAACAGAGCCAACAGGAAACAAGGAAAATGATGGATCAGGTATTTATGAAATATATACTAGAAACAGATACTGAGCCATCTTGGCAGAAATAGTCTGAAGCTGTTATTCACTGTATAGATTAATATTACAACTATTTACGGGGTTTTTGGTAACTTTTTTGCATTAAACCTTAGAATGCGTTTCTTAAGAACATGGATGACGATTTCTACTTCTGCCTAGATATGGAAAGCTGACAAAAATGATGCTCATTTCACAACGAAAGAAAAAAGCAGACAAACTACAAAAGCAGAACGTTTTCTCAAAACATCAGAGCTGACGTCACAGGATTACCAAGTAGCCCTAAATCTAAGAAAAGGCATGCCTCCCCCAAAAAGGGAGAGAGTGCCATACAGGCAGGTAAGAAGAAATCACCTACAAATTCCGACAAACTGTTAAATACTGAGTGGAGGAAACTAGGAGAACGTAGAATCTCTGGGAATCACAGCCACAACAGGAGCTTATACCCACCTGCAGGGTCTTCTTCAGCAACCTGTTACTGGGTGCTCATGAAGAGCTGTAATAGTATTTCAAAGTGACTGTGATTTTAAACTCAAGGTAATCACTAAACAAACGCTTTATAGTAAAAAGTCAATAGTGATAAGAGGGAATCATAAAATAAGAAATTAATACAAAGGCAGGCAGAAAAAAAGAAAAGGAACAAAAATAAAGCACACAACAAGATGGTAGATTTTAATCAAGTAAGTTAATTAATGTGTAACTACACAAAGTATCAACATTATCCAGCATGGGGGCCACAGTGCTATCACCGATCACATGAAAAACACACAAATACATAGGTGCAGAGAACCCTCTGCCTCCCTAAACTTGGAGCCCAAAATAGTGTTAACAATGTTCTCCTCAGGCAGAAGCCCTTAGCACACTATTGTCAGAGGTCCCCACATACACTGCCGACCCCAGTCACCTTACAGTGAACCTCACAATCAACAGCCCCACTTATAAAATCCACCAAATCCAACCAGTCTCCAACATACACACATGAGCAAAAAATCCAGATTTAACTGAAACCCAAGGTAAAACTAAAATGAAAGATAAGGTGAAAAAGGCAAAAAATAAAGTATTTTGTAGAAACTAGAAACTATACAGTTAATAAAGACTTAATAACACCAGAATGATAGTGTCTATACTCATAAAATAAGGATAATATTTAAGAGGATAATATTTAGAAGGGTGGAAAACAGAAAAAGGTAATAGATGACTCAGCCACAAAGTCCAATATGTTAAAAAAAAAAAAAAAAAATCAGGGACTCCCCTGGTGGCACAGTGGTTAAGAAACCACCTGCTGAGGAAACTTACACAACCCTCTTAGATAGCCTCATCCACCAGACGGCAGACAGCAGAAGCAAGAAGAACTACAATCCTGCAGCCTGTGGAACAAAAACCACATTCACATTAAGATAGACAAGATGAAAAGGCACAGGGCTATGTACCAGATGAAGGAACAAGATAAAACCCCAGAAAAACAACTAAATGAAGTGGAGATAGGCAACCTTCCAGAAAAAGAATTCAGAATAATGATAGTGAAGATGATCCAGGACCTCAGAAAAAGAATGGAGGCAAAGATCGAGAAGATGCAAGAAATGTTTAACAAAGACCTAGAAGAATTAAAGAACAGACAGAGATGAACAATACAATAACTGACATGAAAACTACACTAGAAGGAATCAATAGCAGAATAACTGAGGCAGAAGAACGGATAAGTGACCTGGAGGACAGAATGGTGGAATTCACTGCTGCGGAACAGAATAAAGAAAAAAGAATGAAAAGAAATGAAGACAGCCTAAGAGACCTCTGGGACAATATTAAACGCAACAACATTCGCATTATAGGGGTCCCAGAAGGCAAAGAGAGAGAGAAAGGACCACAGAAAATATTTGAAGAGATTATAGTCAAAAATTTCCAAAACATGGGAAAGGAAATAGCCACCCAAGTCCAGGAAGCGCAAAGAGTCCCATACAGGATAAACCCAAGGAGAAACACGCCGAGACACATAGTAATCAAATTGGCAAAAATTAAAGACAAAGAAAAATTATTGAAAGCAGCAAGGGAAAAACGACAAATAACATAAAAGGGAACTCCCATAAGGTTAACAGCTGATTTCTCAGCAGAAATTCTACAAGCCAGAAGTGAGTGGCATGACATATTTAAAGTGATGAAAGGAAAGAACCTACAACCACGATTACTCTACCTGGCAAGGATCTCATTCAGATTCGACGGAGAAATCAAAAGCTTTACAGAGAAGCCAAAGCTAAGAGAATTCAGCACCACCAAACCAGTTCTACAACAAATGCTAAAGGAACTTCTCTAAGTGGGAAACACAAGAGAAGAAAAGGACCTACAAAAACAAACCCAAAACAATTAAGAAAATGGTCATAGAACATATATATTGATAATTACCTTAAACGTGAATGGATTAAATGCTCCAACCAAAAGACACAGGCTTGCTGAATGGATACAAAAACAAGACCCATCTATATGCTGCCTACAAGAGACGCACTTCAGACCTAGGAACACATACAGACTGAAAGTGAGGGGATAGAAAAAGATATTCCATGCAAATGGAAATCAAAAGAAAGCTGGAGTAGCAATTTTTCATACCACATAAAATAGACTTTAAAATAAAGAATGTTACAAGAGACAAGGAAAGACACTACATAATGATCAAGGGATCAATCCAAGAAGAAGATATAACAATTATAAATATATATGCACCCAACATAGGAGCACCTCAATACATAAGGCAACTGCTAACAGCTATAAAAGAGGAAATTGACAGTAACACAATAATAGTGGGGGACTTTAACACCTCACTTACACCAATGGACAGATCATCCAAAATGAAAATAAATAAGGAAACAGAAGCTTTCAATGACACAATAGACCAGATAGATTTAATTGATATTTATAGGACATTCCATCCAAAAACAGCAGATTACACGTTCTTCTCAAGTACGCACGGAACATTCTCCAGGATAGATCACATCTTGGGTCACAAATGAAGCCTCAGTAAATTTAAGAAAATTGAAATCATACCAAGCATCTTTTCTAACCACAACGCTATGAGATCAGTAATGAATTACAGGGAAAAAAACGTAAAAAACACAAACACATGGAGGCTAAACAATACGTTACTAAATAACCAAGAGATCACTGAAGAAATCAAAGAGGAAATCAAAAAATACCTAGGAATAAATGACAATGAAAACACGAAAACCCAAAACCTATGGAGCAAAAGCAGTTCTAAGAGGGAAGGTTATAGCTATACAAGCCTACCTCAAGAAACAAGAAAAATCTCAAATACACAATCTAACCTTATACCTAAAGGAACTAGAGAAAGAAGAACAAACAAAACCCAAAGTTAGCAAAAGGAAAGAAATCATAAAGATCAGAGCAGAAATAAATGAAATAGAAACAAGGAAAACAATAGCAAAGATCAATAATACTAAAAGCTGGTTCTTTGAGAAGATAAACAAAATTGATAAACCATTAGCCAGACTCATCAAGAAAAAGAGGGAGAGGACTCAAATCAATAAAATTAGAAATGATAAAGGAGAAGTTACAACAGACACCGCAGAAATAGAAAGAATCCTAAGAGACTACTACAAGCAACTCTATGCCAATAAGATGGACAACCTGGAAGAAATGGACAAATTCTTAGAAAGATATAACCTTCCAAGACTAAGCCAGGAAGAAAGAGAAAATATGAACAGACCAATCACAAGTAAGGAAATTGAAACTGTGATTAAAAATCTTCCAACAAACAAAAGTCCAGGACCACATGGCTTCACAGGTGAATTCTATCAAACATTTAGAGAAGAGCTAACACCCATCCTTCTAAAACTCTTTCAAAAAATTGCAGAGGAAGGAACACTCCGAAACTCATTCTATGAGGCCACCATCACCCTGATACCAAACCAGACAAAGATACTACAAAAATAAAATTACAGACCAATATCACTGATGAACATAGATACAAAAATCCTCAACGAAATACTAGCAAACAGAATCCAACGACACATTAAAAGGATCATACACCATGATCAAGTGGGATTTATCCCAGAGATGCAAGGATTCTTCAATATACGCAAATCAAATAATGTGATACACCATATTAACAAATTGAAAAATAAAAACCATATGATCATCCCAATCGATGCAGAAAAAGCTTTTGACAAAATGCAACACCAGTTTATGATAAAAACTCTCCAGAAAGTGGGCATAGAGGGAACCTACCTCAACATAATAAAGGCCATACATGACAAACCCACAACAAACATCATTCTCAATGGTGAAAAACTGAAAGCATTTCCTCTAAGATCAGGAACAAGACAAGGATGTCCACTCTCACCACTATTATTTAACATAGTTTTGGAAGTCCTAGCCACAGCAATCAGAGAAGAAAAAGAAATAGAAGGAATACAAATTGGAAAAGAAGAAGTAAAACTGTCACTGTTTGCAGATGACTTGATACTATACACAGAGAATCCTAAAGATGCCCCAGAAAACTACTAAAGCTAATCAATGAATATGGTTAACTTGCAGGATACAAAATTAATGCACAGAAATCTCTTGCATTCCTATACACTAATGATGAAAAATCTGAAAGAGAAATTAAGGAAACACTCCCATGTACCACTGCAACAAAAACAATAAAATACCTAGGAATAAACCTACCTAGGGAGACAAAACACCTGTATGCAGAAAACTATAAGACACTGATGAAAGAAATTAAAGATGATACCAACAGATGGAGAGATATACCATATTCTTGGATTGGAAGAATCAATATTGTGAAAATGACTATACTACCCAAAGCAATCTACAGATTCAATGCAATCCCTATCAAATACCAATGGCATTTTTTACAGAACTAGAACAAAAGAATCTTAAAATTTGTATGGAGACACAAAAGACCCCGAATAGCCAAAGCAACCTTGAGGGAAAAAAACGGAGCTGGAGGAATCAGACTCCCTGACTTCAGACTATACTACAAAGCTACAGTAATCAAGACAATATGGTACTGGCACAAAAACGGAAACACAGATCAATGGAACAAGATAGAAAGCCCAGAGATAAACCCACACACCTATAGTTATCTATGACAAAGGAGGCAAGGATACACAATGGAGAAAAGACAGTCTCTTCAATAAGTGGTGCTGGGAAAACTGGACAGCTACATGTAAAAGAATGAAATTAGAACACTCCCTAACACCATACACACAAATAAACTCAAAATGGATTCGAGACCTAAATGTAAGACCAGACACTATAAAACTCTTAGAGGAAAACATAGGAAGAACACTCTTTGACATAAATCACAGCAAGATCTTTTTTGATCCACTTCCTAGAGTAATGGAAATAAAAACAAAAATAAACAAATGGTACCTAATGAAACCTCAAAGCTTTTGCACAGCGAAGGAAACCATAAACAAGACGAAACGACAACCCTCAGAATGGGAGAAAATATTTGCAAACAAATCAACGGACAAAGGATTAATCTCCAAAATATATAAACAGCTCATGCAGCTCAATATTAAAGAAACAAACAACCCAATCCAAAAATGGGCAGAAAACCTAAATAGACATTTCTCCACAGAAGACATACAGATGGCCAAGAAGCACATGAAAAGCTGCTCAACATCACTAATTATTAGAGAAATGTAAATCAAAACTACAATGAGGTATCACCTCACACCAGTTAGAATGGGCATCATCAGAAAATCTACAAACAACAAATGCTGGAGAGGGTGTGGAGAAAAGGGAACCCTCTTGCACTGTTGGTGGGAATGTAAATTGATACAGCCACTATGGAGAACAGTATGGAGATTCCTTAAAAAACTAAAAATAGAATTACCATATGATCCAGCAATCCCACTACTGGGCGTATACCCAGAGAAAACGATAATTCAAAAAGACACATGCACCCCAATGTTCATTGCAGCACTATTTACAATAGCCAGGTCATGGAAGCAACCTAAATGCCCATTGACAGACAAATGGATAAAGAAGATGTGGTACATATATAAAATGGAATATTACTCAGCCATAAAAAGGAACGAAACTGGGTCATTTGTTGAGACGTGGATGGATCTAGAGACTGTCATACAGAGTGAAGTAAGTCAGAAAGAGAAAAACAAATATCGTATATTAACGCATGTATGTGGAACCTAGAAAAATGGTACAGATGAACCAGTTTGCAGGGCAGAAGTTGACAGACAGATGTAGAGAACAAACGCATGGACATCAAGGGGGGAAAGCCATGGTGGGGCTGGGGATGGTGATGTGATGATTTGGGCGATTGGGATTGACATGTATACACTGATGTGTATAAAATTGTTGACTAATAAGAACCTGCTGTATAAAAAAATAAATAAAATTAAATTAAAAAATTTTTAAAAACAAAAAGAAAACAAAAGAATCCACCTGCCAAAGCAGGGGACACGGGTTCAAGCCCTGGTCTGGGAAGATCCCACATGCCGTGGAGTAGTTGCATCACAACTACTCAGCTTGTGCTCTAGAGCCCGTGAGCCAAAAAAAAAAAAAAAAAAAAGAAAAGAAAAAAAAAGAAACCGCCTGCCAATGCAGGGGACATGGGTTTGATCCCTGGTCTGGGAAGACCCCACATGCCACGGAGCAACTAAGCCTGTGCGCCATAACTACTGAGCCTGTGTGCCACAACTACCGAGCCCACATGCCACAACTACTGAAGCCTGCGTGCCTAAAGCCCATGCTCCGCAACAAGAGAAGCCACAGCAATGAGAAGCCCACACACTGCATCGAAGAGTAGCCCCCACTCGCCACAGCCAGAGAATGCCCGCATGCAGCAACAAAGACCCAACGCAGCCAAAAATTAATTAATTAATTAATTAATTAACTACTTTTAAAAAAATCAGAAGATCAGAAAAGGCTCGGAGAAGCGAACAACCAAATAATTTTTTTAATTGCAGTAATAAAGAACATGAGTTCCCAAATTTAAAAAATCTTATGGAATATAGAAGCTAAGAGACGAAAATATACCAAATCCAATTAACAACAACAAAAAGTCTCTTATAAAGAAGTAGGAATCCAAATTGGACAAGACTACTTAGCAGCCAATCAGAAAAACAATGGAACAGTTTCCTCCTAATTCTGAAGGCAGTGGTTGTCAATATAAAACCATACTCCCAGAAAAGCTATATATCATGTTTGAAGGCAGAATATGAACTTTTAGAAACATTGGAAGTCTCAATAGAATTTTAATTCCTATGTACTCTTTCATTCTAAGTTTCTTAACAGACTTTGGTTTTTAGAGTTTTAGGTTCAAAGCAAAACTGAGCAGAAAGTACAGCTATTTCCCATTTACCCCCATCCCCACATACGCACAGTCTCCCTCACTAACAAAATCCTACACCAGAGCGGTACATTGGTTAAAATCAATGAACCTACACAGACACGCCAATACTACCTGAAGTCAACAGTTTACATTAGGGTTCACTCTTAGTTTTTTACCTTTTACGCGTTGTCATAAACGTATAATGGTATGTATCCACCACAATGGTAACATATAGAATATCTTCACTGCACTAAAATTCTTTGTCCTCCTCCTGTTCATCCTCCTCCCTTCTCGCAATCCCGGGCATCCAATGAACTTTTTCCTGTCTCCATCGCTTTGCCTTCTCCAGAAGTCATATACCTGGAATCATACAGTATGTGGCCTGCTCATATTGGCCTCTTTCCCTTGGTAATATACATTTAAAGTGCCTCCATGTCTTTCATGTCTTGAATTATTTTTTAGCACTAAATAATATTTCATTATCTGGATGTACCACAGTGTATGTGTGTACACACCTACTGAGGAACATCTTGGCTGCTTCCAAGTTTTGGCAACTATGAGAAAAACTGGTATAAATATTCAAGGGTAGGTTTTTGTATGGATATAAGTTTTCAACTCATTTTAGTAAAGACAAAGAAGTACAACTGCTGGATCATATGCTGAGAATATGTTTAGTTTTGTAAGAAACTGTCAAAATGTCTTCCTAAGTGGATGTACCATTCTGCATTATTACCAGCAATGAATGAGAGTTCCTGTTACCCCACATCATCACCAACACTAGATATTGTCAGTGTTCTGGATTTGGGCCATTCTAATAGATGTGTAGTGGTATCTCATTTTAATTTGCATTTTCATAATGACATATGATGTAGAACATCTTTTCATATGCTTATTCCCAATCTGTCTATCTTTTTTGATGAGGTGTCTTTTACCCTTTTATTAAATGAATAGTTTGGGGTTTTTTCAGAGTTTTAAGAGTTCCTTGTATATTTTGAGTAAGAGCCCTTTGTCACATGTCTTTTGCAAATACACGCTCTCAATTTGTGGCTTGTCTTCTCATTGTCTTCAAAGTGTTTTTCATAGAGAAGTTTTTAATTTTAATGAAGTCCAGCTCATCAATTCTTTCTTTCATAGATCATGCCCTTGTATTGTATCTAAAAAGTTATCACAGTACTCAAGATCATTTAGGTTTTCTCCTATATTATCTTCTAGGAGTTTTATAGTTTTGTGTTTATCATTTAGGTCTATGATCTATTTTTGTTTTTAATTTATTTATTTATGGCTGTGTTGGGTCTTTGTTTCTGTGCGAGGGCTTTCTCTAGTTGTGGCAAGCAGGGGCCACTCTTCATCGCGGTGCGTGGGCCTCTCACTATCGCGGCCTCTCTTGTTGCGGAGCACAGGCTCCAGATGCGCAGGCTCAGTAATTGTGGCTCACAGGCCCAGCTGTTCTGCAGCATGTGGGATATTCCCAGACCAGGGCTCGAACCCGTGTCCCCTACATTGGCAGGCAGATTCTCAACCACTGAGCCACCAGGGAAGCCCTATGATCTATTTTGAGTTAATTTCTATGAAAGGTATAAGGTCTGTGTCTAGATTCATTTTTTTTGCATGTCAATGTCCAATTATTCTAACATCATTTTTTGAAAAGACTATCTTTGCTCCAATGTACTGCCTTTGTCAAAGATCAGTTAACTATACTTACGTGGGTCCATTTCTGGGCTCTCTATTCTGATTACTTGATTACTACAACTTTACAGCAAGTCTTGAAGTCAAGTAGTGTCTGTCTTCCAACTTTGTTCCTCAGAATTTTATGGGCTGTCCTGGGTATTTTGTCTCTCCATACAAACTTTAAAATAAGTTTATCAACATCTATAAAAAAAAATTGCTGAGTTTTTTATTGGGATTGCTTTGAGTATGTAGATCAAATTGGGAAGAACTGACATCTTGATAATACTGAGTCTCCCTATCCATGAATAGAATCTCTCTCTACTTCAGTTTTTTTGTTTTGTTTTTTGGGTTTTTGTTTTGTTTTCTTTTGGTTTGGTTTTTTTGGTCACAGTTCTAGAACTTTCCTTATATAGACCTTACACATATTTTGTTTGATTTACAACTATTTCATTTGGGGGCACTAACATAAATTGTGTGTTGTTAATTTTAAATTCCTATATACCAGCAACGAACAGGTGGAACACAAAGGACAGTTGTACATTAACTCTGAATCCTGCAAACTTTCTATAATGACTTAATTCCAGGAGGTATTTTGTCAATTCCTCCAGATTTTCTAGATAGACAATTATGTCATCTGCAAAGACAGTTTTATTACGTCTTCATGAATCAGTGTTTCTTTTTCTTATTTTATCGACGAGGAATACCAGTATGATGTTAAAAAGAAAGGGTGAGGAGAACATCCTTTTCTTTCTTCTGATCCTAGTGGGAAAACTTCTAGTTTTCCATCATTAAGTATGCTGTTAGCTGTAGGTTTTTTGTAGATAATCTTTATCAAGTTGAAGAAGTTCCCCTCTATTCCTAGTTTGCTGAGAGTTTTTAATTATGAATGGGTGCTGGATTTCATCAAATACTTTTTCGGCATCTATTGAAATAATTACTTGATTTTTCTCCTTCATCCTGTTGATGTAATGTATTCTAATAATTTATTTTGTAAAGTTCAACCAGCCTTGAATACCTGGGATAAATCCCACTTTGGTGTAGTCTATAATTCCTTACATACACTGTTTGATCCTGTTTAAGAAGTTTTGCACTTATGTTCATGAAATATTGGTATGTAGTTTTCTTATAACGTCTTTGACTGGTTTTGGTTTGGCTAGCATCAGAATGAGTTTGGAAATCCTCCCTCTGCTTCTATCTTCTATAAGAAATTGTCCAGTATTATTATCATTTCTTCCTTAATAGCTAGAATTTCCAAGTGAACCCATATGGGCTTGGTGTTACTTTGGAAAATTATTAATTATTGATTCAATTTCTTTAATAGATGTAGGCCTATTCAGATTGTCTACTCTTGTGAGAGTTCACTGATTGTGTCTTTCAAGGAATTGTTTCATTTCATCTAGGTTGTCGAATTTGAGGGCATAGAATTGTTCATAATATTCCATTATTATCCTTAAATGTCTACTGGTTCTGTAAAGATGTCTCCTATTCCATTTTTGGTATTAGTAATTTGTGTCTTTTCTTCTTATGTGGTTTATTGATTTTATGAACGAGCTTATAGTTTTATCTACTGATTTTGTCTGATTTTGATTTCCATTTCATTGATTTGGCTCTATTTTTCTTCTGCTTACTTTGGAATTTGCTCTAACTTCCTAATATGAAATGTTAAAATGACTATTGATTAAATTTCTTTTTTTTAATATATACACTCAATGCTATGTATTTCTCTTCAAGTACTGACTTTGCTACATTTCAAAATTTTGAA
The DNA here is from genome assembly GCF_965194825.1 of Balaenoptera physalus. NCBI lineage: Eukaryota > Metazoa > Chordata > Mammalia > Artiodactyla > Balaenopteridae > Balaenoptera > Balaenoptera physalus. The sequence continues at coordinate 54,424,760 of NC_138887.1, read as the reverse complement.
GAGTTGTGTTTTCATTTGTGTTTAGTTCAAAATATTTTTTAAATTCCTCTTGATATTTACTTTTTGATGCATGTGTTTAGAAATGTATCATTTAATCTCTAAGAGTTTGGGGATTTTCCATTTATTTTCCTGTTACTGATTTCTAGTTTAATTCCATTTTGGTCTGAGAGCAGACATTGTATGATTTCTATTGTTTGAAATTTATTAAGGTGTGTTTTATGGCCCAGAATGTAATCTTGACTAACATTCCATGTCAACTTGGAAGGAATATATATTCCAGTATTGTTGGATGAAATAGTAGACAGATGTCTATTGTATCCAATTGATTGATGGTGTTGAGTTCAATTATGTCCTTACTGATTTTCTGCCTGCTGAAACTGTCCTTTTTTTTTTTTTTTAATTTTTATTTATTTATGGCTGTGTTGGGTCTTCGTTTCTGTGCGAGGGCTTTCTCCAGTTGTGGCAAGCGGGGGCCACTCTTCATCGTGGTGCGCGGGCCTCTCACTATCGCGGCCTCTCTTGTTGTGGAGCACAGGCTCCAGACGTGCAGGCTCAGTAATTGTGGCTCACGGGCCCAGTCGCTCCGCGGCATGTGGGATCTTCCCAGACCAGGGCTCGAACCCATGTGCCCTGCACTGGCAGGCAGATTCTCAACCACTGTGCCACCAGGGAAGCCCCTGAAACTGTCCATTTTTAATAGAGGGGTGTAGACGTCTCCAACAATAATAGTGGATTTATCCATTTCTGCTTGCAGTTCTATCAGGTTTACCCCATGCATTTTGATGCTCTGTTGTTAGGCACATAATATTAAGGACTTTTATATCTTCTTGGAGAATTGAATCCTATTTCTTTAAATAAATCCTTCTTTATCCTTGGTAACTTTACTTTCTCTGAAGTCTACTCTGAAATTAATGACTACCTCTGCTATCCATGAGTGTTAGCATGGTAAGTCTTTCTTCACCTGTTTACTTTTTCTTTTTTTACATTTTTTTTTTTGTTATAGTTGATTTACGATACTACCTACGTGTCAGATGTATCAATATAGTGATTCACAATTTTTAAGGGTTATACTCCATTTATAGTTATTATAACATATTGGCTATACTCCCTGCACTGTACAATGTACCCTTGTAGCTTAGGTATTTTGTACAGAGTAGGTTCTACCTTATAATCCTCTACCCCTGTATCCTGTCCCTGCCCTCCTACCCCTCCCCACTGGTAACCACTAGTTTGTTCTCTGTATCTGTGTGTCTATTTCTTTTTTGTTATATTCACTAGTTTGATTTTTTTTAGATTCCACATATAAGTAATGTCATAAAATATTTGTCCTTCTCTGTCTGACTTAATTCATTTAGCATAATAGCCTCCAAGTCCATCCATGTTGTTGCAAATGCCAAAATTTCATTCTTTTTTATGGCTGAGTAGTATTCCATTGTATTTGAGTGTGTGTGAGTGTGTGTACACACCGTATCTTCCACTAACCCAAAGTTAGAATAAAAGAAATCAAAGATCAGGGTAGAAATAAATGAAATAGAAACAAAAAAAGAAAAGAAAATCGAGAAACTAAGAGCTGGTTTTTTAAAAAGATAAACAAAATGGATAAATCTTTAGCCAGATTCATCAAGAAAAAAAGAGAGAGAAGGTCCAAATCAGTAAAATCAGGAACAAAAAAGAAGTTACAACTGATAACACAGAAACAAAGGATCATAAGAGATTACTACAAACAACTATATGTCCATAAAATGGACAGCCTAGAAGACATGGACAAATTCCTAGAAATGTACAGTCTCCCAACACTGAACCAGGAAGAAATAGAAAATACGAACAGACCAATTACCAGTAATAAAATTGAATCAGTAATTTAAAAACAAAAAAAACAAAAAAACTTCCCAACAAACAAAAGTCGAGGACCAGATGGATTCACAATTGAATTTTACTCAACATTTAGAGAAGAGTTAACACCTTTCCTTCTGAAACTATTTCAAAAAATTGCAAAGGAAGGAACACTTCTGAACCCATCCTATGAAGCCACCATCACCCTGATACCAAAATCAGACAAAGGTATCACAAAAAAAGAAAATTACAGGCTGATATCACTGATGAACATAGATGAAAAAATCCCCCAAGAAAATATTAGAAAACATAATCCAACAACTCATTAAAAGGGTCATACACCATGATCAAGTGGGATATACCCCAGGGATGCAAGGGTAGTTCAATATCCACAAAAATCAATCAATGGGATATACCATGTTAACAAATTAAAGAATAAAAACCATATGATCATCTCAATAGATGCAGAAAAAGCTTTTGACACAATTCAATATCCATTTATGGTAAAACCTCTACAGAAAGTGGGTAAAGAGGTAACATACCTCACCATAATATAGGCCATACATGATAAACCCACAGCTAACATTATACTCAACAATGAAAAGTTGAACACATTTCCTCTAAGATCACAAACTAGGATGCCCACTCTCACCACTTTTTTTTTAAACCTTACATTGTATTCTTCGTTTTTTAATATTTATTTTATTATTTATTTATTTTGTCTGCGCCGGGTCTTAGTTGCGACACGCGGGACCTTCATTGTGGCATGTGGACTCTTACTTGAAGCATGCAGACTTCTTGGTTGTGGAATGTGAACTCTTAGTTGCAGTATGCATGTGGGATCTAGTTCCCCGACCAGGGATCGAACCCGGGCCCCCTGCATTGGGAGCACAGGGTCCTACCCACTGGACCACCAGGGAAGTCCCCTCACCACTTTTATTCAATAGAGTATTGGAAGTCCTAGCCACAGCAATCAAACAAAAAATAAAAGGCATCCAGACTGGAAAAGAAGTAAAACCATCAATGTTTGCAAATGGCATAATACTATACATAGAAAATTTTAAAGACGCCACTGAAAAACTACTAGAG